>NC_089848.1:122734743-125629743 GCF_035609145.1 Eleutherodactylus coqui
GCCAGAGTGCAGGGTATTTGTTTACCAAGAGTATAGGCGAACCCCTGAAAGATTTGTTTACCAAAAGTACAAGGGAAGCCCTGAAACATTTGTTTACGGGGGCGTGGCCTAGCCTGCAGAGGGAGCAATAGCACGGGCACAGACCTCCTGCAGGCAGAAACGGAACTTCTGATCTACAGCCGTCCCTGGCCCTCTTTTAAACCGCTCATTATCAGCAGCTACTTCACAGGCCAAGGAGTAGAAAGAGGGGTCTCAGGAACGAATTGCCAGCAGAGAGAAATCGGGGCCTACCTTAGAGAGTGAAGCTAGGGCCTCGATTTCGGAGCTGGAACGGACCGGAAGTGAACCGCTCCGCCAGTTCCCGCCGCTGCCGCTGGTCACACAACTTCCAGCTGAAGCCCAGGAAGCCCACAGGAGTAAGGTCAGCTGGGGAGTGGGGAGCCGAGCATCAGAGAGAATAAGGCCTCTGTGAAGCATCCTGTGTACACTCTCCCGCCCATCCCCCCCTGGAGCACAGCAGAGGGGGAAGGGAGAGAAAAGTATAAACAGCCACACCAGCTGAACAGAGAGCCCAGGCTAGGAACAGACAAAGACCCGTGGCTTTACAAAAAGGGCATAAACAAAGGCCCATATTGTTTACAACTTCCACAGTGTCCTGACCAACGCCCTACCCCTCCCCCCCAAAGAGCAGGGACACCTCTCCTGAAGATTACACAGAAACAAAAGGGACCCCTCCCCCACCCTTGAGTGCCCTCTGGAAATCTACCTCAAGCAAGATGAAGAACTTAACTAACTGCAAGATTATAATGAACTTGTGCAGCACAGGCCTGGCCTGAATTTTTTTACTAGAGCCCCCTTAGGGGAGCTTTATCTACCACTACGCACTATACCCATCTTTCCCCCCACCATCTCCTTCTGACTGCCGAGCTGAATGGCCGCCTGAGCCCGGAGCTCTGGATGTGAGGCGTCCATTGGAACCCTAATCAGCAGCTAACAGCGGCGGATATGAGAAGGATCGCTAAGGAGAAGACCAGTGAGCAGCTGAACACCCCACGCTCACACAAGAACCAAACGGGAATGCAGCGGTACCTGAAAGACCGCGGCTCCCGCTCACCTCACCCTGCATCCAAGATGGCACCGGCCCCCGAGGCTGCTACAATCCACAGTAAGGAGGGGGAAGGGGAGTCCTCCTCGGACGAGGAGGACAGAGAAAACATCTCCAAGGGGTTTATGAAGCAACTCTTGACTAGTGCCCTTCAGCCCCTGATATCTGAGTTAACAGAAATCAAAGAGGACATTAAACAAATGGGGCGCGGGGTAGAAGACTTAGAAGCCTCTTCAGCCACCATTACCTCCCATGCCTTAGCGGTGGCACATACCCTAAAAGAGCAGCACGACCACCTAAACCGCGTTCTAATTTCACAAGAAGATTTGGATAACCGCAATCGACGCTGCAATGTCCGCATAAAGGGACTTTCCGAATCCTTTGCTGCGGAACCTCTCTTTAAAGTAGGCGCGGAAATATTTGAACTGCTGCTAGGCGCCGAAAAAGCCTCTCACATTAATATAGAGCACTTTCATAGGGCGCTCAGACCCCCTCCCTCCGCAAACGAACCTCCTAGAGACATCATTTGTAGGCTGCTGTCTTTTCAGGATGCACTGGCCATACTCAAGGCGGCTAGAATTCATAAGGACTTAAGATATGATGGACACCCTCTGCAGATCTTCCAAGATCTAGCACCCTCCACCTTATACAAACAGCAACTCCTTCGGCCTCTTTTGGAGGCACTCCGCGCAAAGGACATAAGGTATTCATGGCTGTTTCCCTTCGGCCTTGGGATTTCCATCAAGGGGCGCAGGCTTAATATGAGGTCTCCGGAAGACCTCCACAACGCGTGGCCCCTCTTGGAGATAACCCCCATTAATTTACCTTGCTGGCTTCCTCTCCCGGAGTTCCCTAAACTCCCGAAACTAGCACCTCCAGATGCGTGGCAACTGGCCACTAATCCGAAGTCACCAAGAGGAAAGAGAAAGAAGGCGAAGGAGAATGCCAATAACATGGACACTTGAAGCTCGTGGCGACTTTATTCTCCAGATCTTACCTCTACCCTCTCTGGACCACGAACTTCTTACATGCCCAGAAGATGGACACGGAGTTACTTCGAACCCTCCTCCCAGATTGTTTTGCGAGGATGCCCCTTGGTCCCGCGATTTGCTGCGTGATGGCTGCCGCCTAGTCACGGACGGCACCCACAGTTCATTTAATGTTTAATGTTAAATGTTACTAATTTTACATCTCACTCTATGCTTGCTAACTGAGTAGTCTGTTCCTAGAGCTACCTCTTCTCCATGATCCCCCTCGAAACCACTAATACCCTGGGGTTTCGTGGGACGCCTTGCAGTTCAGGCTGTACACAGTCGACTGGTCTTCAATTTCTGTAGCCCAGCCGACTCGCCCCCCCCCCCCTTTCTCACCAGTACCCCTTACTACCTACTGGCCGAAACGGTACAACCGGTACAAATTAAGTTGTTCCTAACCCCTCTGTGTCTATCCTCCCCCCTGCACCTCCCCCCCACCTCACCCTATTCTCAGATCCCGCACCCCGGCCGGATAATCCACAGGACCCTCTAAGGTCTAGATACTCTCCTGTCTAGGCTTAACGCTGTTCCTTCTCTCCACACCTATATAGAGTTCTTTCGGGATGGATCCAGGCAACATGGAAGAACCCCTACGAATATCTACGTTCCGCGTAAAAGGCCTGAACTTCCCCTCTAAGAGGCACCACATCTCACTTCTACTAAAAAGGTATGGCACTAAAATTGCTTTCCTGCAGGAGACCCACTTTAGGGGAAACAGATGCCTTACCCTACCGGGAAAGCAATTCCCTCAGGGATTTCATAGCTGGCACCCAACGTCTTCCTCGAAGGGAGTCTCAATACTATTCCATAGATCCACCATTTTCTCCTGCGAGGCACAGTATTCTGATGAGGAAGGAAGAGTGCTATTCTTAAGGGGCTCCATCCACAATTGTAAGCTAACCCTCGCAAACATATACACACTTAACACTGGACAGGTACCTTGGCTGATTAGACAGCTGGAGACTCTAAAACAGTTTGCCATGGGCCCAATTCTCCTGGGAGGGGACTTAAACCTGACCCTCTATCCCCCCCCCCCCCCCTAGACTCCTCTGAGAAGACTGAATCGGAGTCTAACAGAGATGGGTCTCATTGATGCCTGGCGGCATATGAACCCATCTGTTAAAGATTACACTTTCTTCTTGCATGTCCACTCCTCCTTTCAACGCCTCGATTACACATTCTCATATCCTCCGCCCTGTTAGAGTCTGTAACAAGAGCCAACATCGACCCCATAGTGATCTCAGATCATGCCCCTCTCCACATTAACGTGCACCTCTCCCCCCCTACCCCGAGAGAGTGGAGATGGAAACTAAACCCCTCTCTCCTGGACGCCGAGGAAGATAAATTACAACTAAAATCCGCTATTGAGGAATACTTTCAGCTTAACAAAATCCAGGACATTCCCATGCCCTTAGTCTGGGAGGCCCATAAGGCCTTCTCAAGGGGGCTCTTAATCGCCCTGGGACCAGAACAAAGAAAAAACAGCAAAAAGCTATAGATGAGAAGCTACAACAAATTGCGAAACTAAAATAGGGGGCAAAGTATTCCCAGAGTAAAGCTACTCTCAATAAACTGATCGCACTCAGAAAAGAGTTAAAACTCATCTTTGATGGGGGGCGGAGCCTGACCGCTGAAGAAGATGGAGTGCTGAGCCCAGAGCTCTGTCTCATCGGCACCTGCGGGGACCTCTAACAGCCGCTCCAGGAGGCTTATTGATGGGGAAAATCGGCAAGGAAAGAGGGGGAGAATTCCAGAGTACCCCCAAAGCACAGAAGGGACAAGCAGACATGCAGCGGTACCTAAAAGACCGGAGCACCCGCTCTCCCCGTGCTCCCTCCAAGATGACGCCGGCAGCAGCAAGAGCTTGCAGTAACAGTAAGGAGAGAGAAGATGGGGACTCTTCTGATGAAGAGGAGGGGGGAAATGCATCGAGGAGCTTCATGAGGGAGCTCCTTTCACAGGCACTGCACCCAGTTAAAGCAGATCTGGCTGACATCAAAGAGGATCTGAGGCAGCTGGGGCGCAGGGTGGAAGAGTTGGAGTCCACTGCAGCTGCTATCATCTCTCACTCATATGGGGTAGAAGACACCTTAAAAGAGCACAGATCTCAAATTAACAAAGTCCTCTTGATGCAAGAGGACATTGAAAATAGGAACAGGCGTAATAATGTCCGCATTAAAGGGCTGCCTGAGTCCTGGGCTACAGAGTGCCTACATAAAGTCACCAAGGAAGTGTTCTGCCAGCTTGTGGGAGAGGAGAGAGCTGCCTCCATTTGCATTGAAAGAGTACACAGAGCACTTAAACCCCCTCCCCCCCCCCCCCCTCAGACCCACCGAGACATTATATGTAAAATCCTTGCATTCCCAGATACACTGGAAATATTGAAAGCAGCGAGGCAAGCAAAGGACATTCGTTATGGGGACGCTTCTTTACTCATCTTCCAGGACTTGTCTCCAACTACCCTGGCTAAGCGCAGGATGATGCGCCCTCTCCTAGAAGTCCTGAGGAACAGGGGGATCAGATATGCTTGGCTGTTCCCCTTCGGCCTGGGGCTGACCCACAAGGGCCGCAGGCTAAATATAAGATCCCCAGATGATTTGCTACCTTGTTGGCAACTTCTGGACATGGAACCCATCGAAATACCCAGCTGGCTCCCACTGCCTGACCAGATGCGATTCCCTACCTTAGCAGAAGCCGGGAGCTGGCAACCGGTTACCAACCATAAATCCCCAAAGGGGAAGAAAAAGAAGCCCAGGGAAGAAACAGCAGCGGTGGACACTTGAAAGACCGGCTGCAGCGAGCCTGACAAGTCCACTTGTTTGGCGTGAGTCACGGATCACGCCAACCCCCTTAGCCCTTGGTGGCGGCTTGTTGTTCATTCCGGTTTAAAGGTTATTGTTGGCAGCAGCAGGAGAATTGGGAGTAAGGCCGCAGGACTCACTGCAGCGTGGCCTGCCGCGCTCGTAGGGTCAGACATATTGCCCTGTCTGCCACTCCTCCTCCTCCTGACTTTCTTTCTGCTTCTTTTTCCTCCTTTCGCATATAATGTTGTTTTAAATATGCCTCATCTGCTTTAAACAATCATTTCCCCATAGTTGTTGTTATAATGTGTAACTTTATCTGTTATCTCCTGGATTATCTCCAGTAACTTCCAGAGGTCCCCGACCGTGCCTGTCAGGTCAGGCTGACTTGGTTATATAGTTAACTGAGTACTGCGCTTCAAATTTGGAAGCAGGCCGTCCTCTACTTAGTGTGAAGTTTGAAACGTTTTAAATTACATTTCTTGAGGGGCTACCCCGGTGGTTCTCTCAAGAAGCACCTAACGGTGCTCTCAACTTCCCCCCAATTTTTCCTGCCCCTTCTCCCCCTCCCCCACCCTACCCTATTCCCAAGCACATTGACTCGGGTAATTGTTTACCTCAAGTGAACGCTCTGGTTATTTGTTACTTATTGTTTCTCTTGTGTCTCCGCATCAAGTGACCCAATGAACAAGATTAAGGTTACGTCTTTTAATGTCCGGGGCCTCAACACGCCAGCGAAACGCCACAACACCGCCTGTCTGATCAAGAAGTATGGGACGAAAATCCTACTCCTACAGGAAACCCATTATAAGGGGATCAGGTGTTTCTCTCTGCCTGGTAAGCAATTTTCACAACACTTTCACAGCACACACGCGACCTCCGCCTCCAGGGGAGTCTCAACTCTTCTCCACAAATCTATTAATTTTACCTGCGATTCGCAGTATACAGATGGTGAGGGAAGAGTTCTGCTCCTTAAGGGGAAGTTGGACAATACACAGATCACCATTGCTAACTTGTATGCACCCAACTCTGATCAGGTTCCATGGCTGATAGCCCAACTGGAGATTCTAAAGAATTTTGCTGTGGGACAGATTATCCTGGGCGGGGATTTGAATCTAACCCTTAATCCCCTTTTAGATGCGTCCACAGATAGATCTCAAATACCTCAAAAGAGATTGAGGAAACTCAATAAAAGTTTACAGGAGTTGGGCCTGGTGGATGTATAGCGCCTGTTCCACCCAGCAGACAGGGACTATACCTTCTTTTCACAGGTCCACCGAACACATCAAAGGTTGGACTATATCCTAGTCTCCCCGGGGCTCTTAAAGGCTCTTCAGGGGGCTCACATAGATGTGAAGACTGTTTCCGACCACGCTCCAGTTCATGCGGTACTTCATCCCTTCAGACAATCTCCCAGAGAGTGGCGCTGGAGATTGAACGCTTCATTGTTCGATTCAATAGAAAATGTAACCACACTCTCAGCTCAAATAGAGGAGCTTTTTCAGTTAAATGCAGGTGGGGAAGTGAGCGAACCCACGGTTTGGGAGGCACACAAGGCCTATGTTAGAGGCTTACTGATTGCAATGGGCTCCAGGGCCAAGAAGAAATCCCAAAAGGAAATTGATGACAAACTAAATCAAATTGCCAGGCTAGAACAAAGAGTTAAACTTTCCCAATCAGAGACCGAGCTAGGCAAGTTGACGGAAATAAGAAAGGAGCTGTTGCTCTGCCTCAACGCCAAGTTTAATAAGAAACATTTGTTCTGGAAGCACATATTTTACATCCAAGGTAATAAGGGAAGCAAACTAACAACTTCCTTAATCAAAAAAGCAAGGATTAGAAACACAATCACCGCGATCAAAACAAAAACGGGCATAGTATCTTCAGACACTAATGTTATTGCCAAGGAGTTCCAACAATATTATGAAGGCCTCTACAACTTACAAAACCAACCTTCCCCTGAGGAGGCGTTATTAGCCAAATCCAGGATTGACACTTTTCTAAAAAAAATCCCCCTTCCGAGACTAAGTGAAGAAGCCGCAAATTCTTTATTAGTTCCGGTTACACAAAACGAAATCAAAGAAATAATAACTTCCTCCCCCCCAAACAAAAGCCCGGGCCCAGATGGCCTCTCCATGTCGTACTATAAAACCTTCCAAGACATCCTGATACCCAGAATTACAGACCTATTTAATTCCCTGCTTGAGGGTGCCCCACTTCCCAGACAGACACAAGAGGCGCATATTACGCTTATCCCCAAAGATAAAAAAGATGAGGCCCTCTGTAGCAGCTACAGACCTATTTCCCTTATTGACTTGGATGTTAAACTCTGGGCTAAACTCCTGGCCAAGAGGCTTGGCAGATACTTACCAGACCTCATTAACGAGGAGGAGGCGGGGTTCGTGAGGAGAAGGGAGGGAAAGGACAACTGTAGAAGACTATTGCATGCTTCACGCATAGCGCGCTTAAACAAGATCCCCTTAGCATTTGTTGGAACCGACGCGGAAAAGGCGTTTGATCGGGTGGACTGGCAGTATATGAAAAGTACCCTTCTTAATTATAATATCCCAGTCAGCTTCGTATCAGCGATCTTTTCCCTTTACGACACCCCTCACGCCAGGATTAGGGTGAACGACATTTTGTCACCCCCCTTCGAAATTAAGAATGGCACTCGTCAGGGGTGCCCCCTCTCTCCCTCCTTATTCGTCTTGGCCCTGGAGCCCCTACTGACGCAGATCAGACAAGACCCAGGTATAGCGGGGTTATCTGTGGGTGATACCTCCATATCCACCGCGGCCTTCGCGGACGACATTGTCTTCGTTATAACCAACCCGGAGGAAGGACTTTGTAGACTTGTAGAAATTCTGAAAGCATACGGCGAGATTTCAAATTTCAAAATCAATTTTGACAAGTCCACGGTCTTGAACGTTTCTATCCCGCCTGCGCTTGGCAAAAGACTCTCTAGCTCGTCACTGTTCGCGTGGTCGGAAACAGCTCTGGACTACCTGGGAGTTAAAATTCCAAAAAATTTAGATGATTTATTTGCAACTAATTTTGCCCCACTACTGGATAAGGTGAAAAAACTGGTTAAGGACTACGATTTACCAAGCATCTCCTGGTTCGGGAGACGCAATATACTTAAATCCTATATATTACCGATCATCCTCTACAAGATCAGGATGTTGCCAATATATCTTCCCCCGTTAAATTTATTACCTAGATATCTGACTCTACAAGGAGATCCGGTTTCTTCCTCCATTTGGAAAAAATGTAATCGTTTTACGGTGGGGGATCTCCAAGGGATGGCTCATAAGCCGGTGGCAGAGATCATTCAAACACTTCTGCCGGACTGGTGCCCTTCATTCCTGGTGAGAGCCTCGGTGACAAGAGTCCTTGAGGATTTCCTTGGTACAAGTAGATCCACCAGGCCCAAAACACCATTCGAACGCTCCTTAATAGATCCTGACCCCGGGGCGCGCAGAATTTCGCGGCTTAGAGGTCAATTTATAGTTCCACAGGTGATAAATAAGCCCGCATTCTTGACCTCATGGGAAAGGGAATTGGGTATCCAGCTGACATCAGCGGACACTAAGTCAATCCTGGCCTCCGCGTATGGCCTTTCTCCATGCATCCTCGCCCAGGAATCTCACTATAAATTATTGGTTCGATGGTATAAAACTCCACAATGGTTGCATGCATACAAGGTGGCTCCAGACGACAGATGTTGGAGATGTGGAGTGGAGACTGGCTCCTATCTGCATTTATGGTGGTCATGCGGGAAACTTGAGACCTTCTGGAGAGGAGTGGACGTGGTGCTGGGTAAGATAAAACAGAACTTTGCTTTAACACCAGAGATGATCTTTCTATGGAGACCGTCCCAAACGTTCCATCCGTTGAGAGACAGATTGGTAGCCCAACTGATCGACGCAGCTAAAGCTCTGATTCCGTTGCACTAGAGGGAGGAGTCTCCTCCCCTTCTCTCACATTGGAAGGAGAAGGTGGATTGGATTTATAACTTAGAAGAGCACGCTAGCTGGCAAAACAATACACAAGAGAAATTCATTACAACGTGGCACCCCTGGCGTGATCTGAGGCTCTTAGACATACTAGCCCAGTAGTCAATGTGCTATCCTATACCCCCCCCCCATACCCTCACCCCACCCCTCTCTACCGCCCCCGGCTTCCCCCACAAGTTGTTATACAGGTACTGAATACAAGCACTTACCCCCGGGGCCAATAGGTCCATTCGGGGGGTGGATATACTGCGGCTGCAGTACCCTGAATTGGTGTAATACGCATTTGTTGTGAATTATCTCGTCAGGGCAGTAGATACCTGTGAATAGGTTGATGTTTATATGACAAGTAACTTTCCTTGTATGTATCGAAAAATCTTGAATAAAATTTGATTTGAAAAAAAAACAAACTCATCTTTGATGCTAGATATAACAAAAAAACATCTCTATCTCAAATATGCAGCCTATGTCCAGGGTAATAAGGGCAGTAAGCTGACCTCCGCTCTAATCAAAAAAGCCCGTTCGAGAAACCACATTAAGGCTAACAAAACTAACTCAGGCTCTTCGGTCACCTCTTCTACAAATATTGCAGCTGAATTCCAAGCCTTTTACTCCCGCCTTTACAACATCCACGAACCCCTAACCCCAGAAGAGAAACAAGACGCCCTGTCACACATAGATTCCTTTTTAGAGTCCCTAAACCTCCCTAAGTTAGAGGATGGAGCGGCTTCTACTTTGGCGAGACCGGTCACAGCTCAGGAGGTTGAGGACCTCTTAGCATCCTCCCCACCAAACAAAAGCCCAGGCCCCGATGGCTTCCCATTAATCTACTATAAATCCCTCAAACCCATATTAATTCCTCAACTAACGGAGCTATTTAACTCCTTACTACAAGGGGCTGCCCTTCCTAAACAGGCCCAAGAAGCTCATATAACTTTGATACATAAGGAAAATAAGGACCCGGAAGCATGTGGAAGCTACAGGCCCATATCCTTAACCAATTTCGATATGAAGTTATGGGCGAAACTCCTGGCTAAGAGAGTAGAAACATATATTCCTGCCCTAGTCAACCCTGAGCAGACCGGTTTCGTCAAAGGAAGAGAAGGCAAAGACAATAGCTTGAGGCTGCTTCATGCAGTAAAATATGCCCAAACACATAACATTCCCATGGCGCTAGTAGGCTCAGACGCCGAAAAAGCCTTCGACCGGGTAAACTGGCTCTATATGTATCGGGTTCTCTCTCACTTCAACTTTCCTCCCGCCTTTATAACCGCAATCTCTTCCCTATATTCGGCCCCCTATGCCAGGTTAAAAATAAATGAAATCCTATCTCCTCCCTTCAATATAAGCAACGGCACCCGACAGGGCTGCCCTCTCTCCCCTACCCTATTCATCCTAGCCCTCGAACCATTTCTGCAGAAAATTTGGGTAGACCCCATCATCCAGGGACTAAAGATTGAACAAGCAGTCATTTCAACAGCAGCTTATGCTGATGACATAGTCTTTTTAGTTACAGACCCGGAGAGAGGACTGCCCTGACTTACCAACCTCCTAGAAGAATTTGGAGTCCTATCCAATTTTAAGATAAATTATTCTATGTCTACTGCTCTTAATGTCTCGATACCCCATGCCCAATGTAATGCCCTGAAAACTAGCTCTCCTTTCACTTGGTCCAAGACGGATATGGACTTCCTGGGCATAAAACTCACAAAAAAAAGCCGAGAATCTCTACTCAGCAAACTTCCTTCCACTCTTAACGCAAATAAAAAACCTTTTGAGATCCTATGATCTACCATTTATTACATGGCTGGGCAGAAAAAACATATTAAAAGCATACGTTCTCCCAATTATCTTATACAAAATTCGGCTCCTCCCTATTTTTATTCCGCCCCCCTTCTTCAAATCCCTATGGTTGGCCTTCTCTAATTACATATGGAAGGGGAAGAAACCGAGACTGGCTCACTGCCTTCTGGTCAGGGGCCGGAAAGAAGGAGGAATGGACATGCCATGCCTCAGAGAATATTATCGCTCCACCCAGATGATACACTGGATGGAGCTGGTAAAACCAACTAAAGAACCACTAATCCAAGCACTCGCAAGAGGATCATATGGCCTTACCTTACTCCAGGACCTTTGGTTCCCTAATCAGATAACACGGGTAAAGAAAAGGTCAAACCCTCTTCTCAGAGGAGCACTAGAGACCTGGAGTGAATTAAGAGGGTCTCTGGCCCCTGACCCTTCCCCCCTCACTCCAATATGCGCACTGCATAAAATACTCGACTTACGCCTGGACCTATGTACAGCGGGCACCTGGCAAATTTTCTCAGATAAAAACATCTCCAAAGTCTTCCTCCTGTCCCACAGAACCCCCTCAGACATACTGGCGGAGATTCTCCCCAACCACTCACTCCCCCTCCTAGAGACTACCCACATAACCAAAGTACTCAAAGACTTTTTAGTTTTACACAGGTCACCGAGGCCTTTGACTGACTTTGAGACGACACTTGCGGGAAGCAGCCCAGTCAGGAGGAAGATGTCCTATATCCGTAAGCACTATATAACCCCTCCAGCGAACTTCAGGCCCACTTTTATTACCTCTTGGGAGAGGGAACTCCGGATATCCCTCACTCAGAGTGACTGCAAACTTATACTCAAGACGGCCTTTGGCCTCTCCCCATGTGTCGTCTCCCAAGAGTCACATTTTAAACTCTTAGTGAGATGGTATAGGACTCCCCAGTGGCTCTACGACCATAAATTGGCCTCGCAGAACTCTTGCTGGAGATGTGGTGTCGCTCCCGGCTCGTATCTACACATTTGGTGGGATTGCCCACAATTAACCCCCTTCTGGAGAGACGTCGGGTGTGTACTTGAGAAACTGTCTCCGGGCCTGGCCCTTTCCCCTGAGGTGGTTCTCCTGTGGAGGCCTTCTGCCACCTTCCACCCTCTGAAACAAAAACTGATAGCATACTTACTTGACGCAGCTAAATTGCTCATCCCTCGCTTGTGGCGCCAAAAGGACCCCCCATCACTGTTGATGTGGAGAGATAAGGTAGATCTCCTGTTTAATCTTGAGGAGCTGCACAGTTGGTCCCAGGGTACTCACGAAACCTTCATACAGGTATGGAGCCCATGGCGATCCATTAGAGACGAGGTGGGCTTGGACGCTGATTCCCCTTCACTGCAATCTGTGTGTGGTGATGTGTCGGCGGCTCCCTGACTGCCACCATGGAGTGGCAGTTAAAGCGGAGTACCATTCTTGAGATGTGGTGCCTCATTCCCTCTCTTACGCCTCCTCCCTCCTACGAGAACGGAGACCCAGGATTAGCTTAAGCCAAAGTGACCTATTCCCCCAAGGAAATCCCGGTGGGGATCATCCCCTACTCCCCCCATATCCCCCCACCTCTCCTTCCCCTTTTTCCACTCCCCTTCTGTTTCCCATGTGTTGTTCCCCTTCTTTCCTGTGTTGATTCATTGTTTTCCCAGTTTCTAACATACTGGGGCCGTGGGCCTGTCCCGTTGTGGAGACCTTCTCCCCGACCGGGCTTACCCTGGTCCTAATAGCCACGTGGTTGCGCTGTTTTCTGCTGATGTACTTAAGTACTATATTTTAATGAGACTCTGAACGATTTTGAATGGTCTTGCATCAGACATTGTAACCAAATCTATCTTTTTTCATGTCTGTACTTGTTGAATAATCAAAAAATTTTCAGTAAACACTGATTATAAAAAAAAAAATAAAAAAATATTTGTTTACCAAGAGTATAGGCGAACCCCTGAAAAATGTGTGTACCAAGAGTATAGGTGAACCCCTAAAACATTTTTTTTAACAAGAGTATAGGTGAACCCCTGAAACATTTGTTTACCAAGAGTATAGGCGAACCCCTGAAAAATTTGTGTACCAATAGTATAGGCGAACCCCTGAAAGATTTGTGTACCAAGAGTATAGGCGAACCCCTGAAAGATTTGTGTACCAAGAGAATAGGTGTACCCCTGAAAAATTTGTTTACCCAGAGTGCAGGTGAACCCCTGAAATAATTTTTTAAACATAGAGCTCGTACTTGTTTAATTGGATCCAGGTGTCGGTCCACCGACAGGCAAGCTACCGCCTGTAGCAGCCCCTGCCTTTCCCTGAGGGGCTTTTTAACCAGTGCCCCAGAGAAAGACAGCATGTACTATGAAGAAATTACAATGGCCAAACCAGGACAATTCATTCTGTCTCAGTGTCAGATAGCTGGACACTGCGCTAGGATACATTTGGGAACTCTGGGTGTATGAAGCTGGAACCAGCACGTTTACTGGACTCTAGTGGTGAACCTCTTCAAAATTGGGGCCGAGAACCTGGAGGCGGCCCTCAGAAAAAAATTGTTTTTACAGAGCCTTTTGGCCATCTGAAGAATTGGCTGGTCAGCGTGCTGACATGCTGGTTTAGGAGGAGGAGGAGGGAGATCAGAGAAGGATAGACCACCCTTTTTTGGGGTGATAGAGGGTGCATGGTTCTCCAGTTCCAGCTTAAAGATACTTTATGTTGGGGGCGTGTCCAGCAGCCATGCTGTGAAGTCGCAAGTAACCTGAGCTCCAAGGCAATCCCCATCATCCTGATCTTATCCTGACTGCCCGACACCACAAACGACCAGAACTACTCACCAAGACGCAGGGAGCACCTCTGGAGGGATCGGGAGAGCTCTGGCGGGCATCCGGCGGTGAAAAACGGCTGACATCAACCTCGGGCCTGCTCCTAGGGCTCCGGCGCCGACACTTCCGGTCGAGAGAGACGGCGCGCATCCCGCGGCTCTGCTGTGCCGGAGGGATCCGACGGGGGTGCGAAGCGTGTGAGGCGGCAGGAGACAAAGTCCGGGAGGCTGAAAGGTGAGAGGGGTGCCAGCGGAGGACCGCGGCGCCACATCCCAGAGGACCCGGAGGCTTCCCGCGGCATAGAGAGGGGGCCGACCGACGAGTACTGCGCCCCAGACTCGACAGCCCGGTACAGGAGGACCTCCACTGTGGAGGTGAGAGGCGGCGGGGCACCGAAAGAGGAGTGAGGAGTCAGCATAGAGACCATTGAGCTGTTCCCCCTGAGCACCGGAGAGCAGGAGGGATACATCCCCTCCCCCTTAGCTCCAACAGCAGCCCTGCGTGAGAGGCATTCTGAAGGCCTGCCAAACACCCCATAAAGGGATCACCCCTGAAACGGGTGGACACCCCATAACAGGGATCCACCGACAACCTGCACCATTCTATCACAAGGTGCATGGTGGAACCCCCCTCCACTGGGATATTACTGCAGCCCGGAACGGGCCACTATCACCAGACCACACAGGGCATCAGCCAGCCACCATACAGTGAGAACCACCCTAAAACGGGTGATCTACCCATAACCAGCACAGTTGGCAATCGGTAACATCTAAACAAAGTGTAAGACAGCACCCCACGTGCCCAGGTACTCTTTAGTCCGGTGCGGACAACCATCAACAGGCTGTATACAATACCTACCCGCAATTGCACCACCTCTGAAACGGACAAACAGCACGCGGAACAAACCGTAAACACTCGTCTCCCTTTGCAAAGAGGTGCCGAAATACGACCTGCGAGACACTGGCATCCCACCAAAGCATTAAAAACGCAATCAAGCCAAACGAACTCTGATCACTACAACTGCCGCTTTTATAACCTAGCGAGACTCTCTACGACAACCCAGACTACGACAAAGAGTAAATATTGCACACACTTAACCGATAACTAACCTAACCAAGCCAAACAGGTTAGCAACTTCTATCCCCCGGGCCGCTCACCCCGCTGCAACGGAGCGTATTCATACATCTCAAGCCCTCAACAGCAAGGAGGCCCTCCACGGCTCTCTCGGCGCATAAAGACCGCAAACATACCACCGCCGTCCTCCTCCCGCAGGCGGGGTAACCGCAAGTCGTCCAGGATGAGCCGCAACACTCCCCCACCGATAACAGAGTGCCTCAAGGCCTACGCACTCGACCCAACATCAGACACCCCACGCCGACCACCCAGACTAGAGGAAGACGCAAGCGGGGCCTCAGGCTCGGCAACACCTCCAGAGGCAGAAAATGAACCAACGCTCAGGCAAGTCACAGCGCAGCTTTTAGAGGCCATACAGACCAGTACCACCTCCTTAACTGGGAAAATAGAGGAGGTCAAAATAGATGTAGGCTTGATACGACAAGACATGCAAAACCTCAGAAGCAGAGTGGGGGAGGCCGAGACACGTATATCACAGCTCGAAGACACCATGGCTCCAATACCAGATAAGCTCACAGAACTTGACAAAGCAGCAAACACCTGGTTCCAGCGAGCAGATGATCTGGAAAATAGACTGCGCAGAAACAATCTCCGGATAATAGGACTGCCGGAACGCGCCGAGGGTCAAGATCCTTGCTCATTTATGGAAACCTGGTTGAAAGAACTTTTGCCAGAGGCCAAATTTACAACGGCCTTCGCCATCGAGCGGGCCCATAGGGTCCCGGGTCGCCCCCTACCTCCAGGAGCACCCCCAAGGCCAATGCTGGCAAGACTTCTGAGCAGCAAGGATAGAGACATCGCCCTCCAGGCCGCAAGGCGGGTGCAGAACCTCCAATATCAGAACGCTAACATCTCTCTTTTCCCAGATTTTTCGGCTGCCCTGCAGAAAACCAGAGCATCCTTCGTGGCGGTCAAGCGCCGACTGAGGGAAGCCGCTATACCATATTCCATGATGTATCCAGCTCGCCTACGTGTGGTCCACAATGAACGAGCTACTTTCTTCTCCACTCCAGAGGAAGCCGAGGATTGGCTCAACCGTATGCCAAGATCACCCAGACGCCAATGATCTTCTAACAGGTCTATCCTGGGGGGAGGGGGGAGGGGGGCGATGGACTTGGACATCCAAACTTGGTCAATTTACTACTTCACATAATCTCTAAGAACCCACACGTATACACCTGCATTTGGCTTCTGTCTGGCTCTCTTCTCCCCCCTCCGCTATTATACTCCTCTGTCCTTTTGGACGCCGGGGTGCCAACGACCTTCTGGAGGGCCCGGCCGGGGGGAGGGGGGGGGGGCGAGAGTCTGAGACACTTGACTATAGTCAGTATTACACCCCCTCATGACTCCCAAGAGAGGATGGACACATACTTGTGTATACCCCCCATCTGTCCCCGTTCTCCCCTCTTCCCCACTACTATCCTTCCACTTCCCTACACACTACCCTATAGTGGTGTGATCTCGAGTAAAAGGGAAAACCACAGAAAGAATCTACTGTATGCTATATAAAAATACTTTCTGATCTAAATATGCATAAGATACCATAGTCGGGCAGGGAAGTAAATGTACCTGTGATATTGGGGGCCTAGAGTTCTACGCAGATCTAATCTGTCTGACTGTGCCCAGTTTTACCATCGTATTTTAGGTGCACAGTCTTCCCCGTTATCACACGCACGTTCAAGTAATGTTAAACGTTATGATGTTTGTAATACCCTGGCAACTTGCTGTTGATGTAATTGCAATTGTTAAGTTCTGGATAAGTTTGTGCAGTGCAACACTCGGAATCTGTTCTGGTCGGAGCATGGGGACGCATTCCTCGGCCCTTGTTCGGGGGGACCTGGTGGCTGGCCGGGCGCGGGCTCGATCTCGTTCAGTGAGGTACCCTCTCCCGCATAACTATAGAAACACCCGAGTTAAATGGCCAACATAAACATACTCTCCTGGAACGTGAGGGGAATGGGAGCCCCCAGAAAACGTTCTATGATCTTCTCATATGTCAGGAACCATAACTCTCACATAGTGTGCCTCCAGGAGACGCATATGATCTCTGAAAAAACAAAACAACTACAAAAACCATGGGTTCAATGGGCTATACCCTCAACCTACTCTTCATATGCCAGAGGAGTATCAATACTAATTCACAAGCGGCAGCGGTGGGAACCGGGACGCACAGTCAGGGACCCAGAGGGCAGATTTTTGTTCATCCAGGCGTGGATAGAGTCCCAACCCTACGTAATAATCGGGCTATACCTCCCCCCACCAGCCAACATAGCAATTCTACACCAGGCGGTCCAATTCGCCACCCAGTACCCCAACGCCTCCATAATATGTATGGGCGACTTAAATTTGATACTGGACCCCCAAATGGACAGATTTGGCACCCCCGCAGCTCACCCGGCCCAAACCAGCCCCCCACCTCTGATGCAATTCTTACAAGAGGTCGGTTGGCGCGATGTGTGGAGAGTTAGACAACCGGCGACTCGTGAATACTCGTGTCACTCCATCGGCAGGAACACTCTATCCCGAATAGACTACTGTCTTGGAAACGCCAGACTGTGCACTGCAATAACCCACATTAAATACCTCACTAGAGGTATATCGGACCATTCGCCTATATTCGTAGAAGTCTCCACGCCAGACACACATGCCCATAGGCATAACTGGCGTGTACACCCATTCTGGCTAAATCTATTCGGTACAAATGATAGAGTACCCGACCAACTCTCTGTTTTTCTAGAACTAAATCAGCCGGATGCTGACCCGGCGGTGCTGTGGGAGACACTAAAGGCCTTCTTACGAGGCGCTCTAAAATCATCTATCTCATATATTAAAAGGGAGTCTTCTAGGCTGGAACGTGAGATGGCGTCTCAATATGAACGTCTAGAGACAGACTACATTGCAGACCCAACTGACGAACGCAGAGAGCAGTGGCTAAGACAGGGCAGGCAATACTTAACCCACCTACAAGAGAAGGCTCGTAGAGCCTCCTTCTTTGTAAAACAGCGATTTTATGAACTTGGCAATCAGTCCAGTAGCCTATTGGCCACTCTGGTGCATCAAAATTCGGCATCGCCGTCGATACTCCATATCGCGTCGGAAACAGGAGAGATACTCCACCAAAAAGACTTAATAGGAGCAAGATTTCAACGCTTCTATAGAGACCTCTACGCCACTGGATTCCATGCCACACAACAAGAACTAATAAGCTTCCTATCTACCTTAATTTCCCCACACTCTCCCAGGACCAACAGACCCTAGTAGATGCCCCATTCACTCTAACTGAACTTTCGGAGGCTCTTCAGGAGATGTCCAATGGTAAAGCCCCAGGCCCAGATGGCCTACCAGTAGAGGTATTCGCAAAATACCAAGAAATACTCCTGCCCACACTACTCGAGACCTATAATGCTGCCTATAACAATAAAACGCTACCCCCATCCTTCTATGAGGCTACAATCGTACTCATCCTAAAACCAGGAAAAGACGCCTTGGAATGTGGCTCATATAGACCTATTTCCCTCCTTAACTCGGACTATAAACTCCTGACAAAAATGCTGGCCAGACGCCTCAATAGTGTCATTCTAGACCTGATACATCCAGACCAAACTGGATTTATGCCGGGCAAATCCACAAGAGAAATCCTACGAAGGGTACAGGTAATAACGCAAATCGGAGCGACAGATAAAACGGACTGGGCCCTGGCTTCACTAGATGCAGCCAAGGCCTTCGATTCCATAGAGTGGCCCTTCCTGCTCCAGGTGCTGAGGAGATTTGGGTTCGGAGACCGTTTTATCCAATGGATCTCCATAATTTACAAAACACCATTGGCAGCAATCTCCGTGAACGGCACCTGTTCTACGTATTTTCCCCTGTACAGAGGTACTAGACAGGGGTGCCCCCTTTCCCCGCTTCTCTTCGCCCTGGCCATGGAACCGCTGGCCCTTATGCTCCGTGCAAGCCCTTTATACCACGGGATTCAAATCGGAAATCGGGAGGATCGCGTGGCGTTATACGCCGACGACCTCATGCTCTTTATGGCAGACCCAACAACTACCCTGCCCCATGCCATAGATGTTATTAACACGTTTGGATCCTTCTCAGGTTTACAGATAAATTGGTCAAAATCCGCCTTAACCCTTTCCAGTCCAATGTCGGGCCTGCCCCGACATCATCATTTTCCTCCACAGCTCCGATGTCGGGGCAGGCCCGACACTGCAGTGCAGGAGTGGATCTGCACCCGATCGTCAGGCACATCGGGTGCAGATGCAGTCCTGCACTGGTCCTTATCGAGGACCCCCGAGGAGAAGGCAGAAAGGGTTTTTAACCCTTTCTGCCCACTTCTTTATACATTACATAGCGCTCAATTAGCGCTATGCAATGCATAGATTCCGGCCGGCGATCATGTGACCGCCGGTGTTACCTGAAACCCGGCGGTCACATGAACGCCGAGCCGGGAGCCTGCACCGTGCAAGGACCTACTTACCTGACCGGCGTCTTGTGCATTCTCCTTCTGTCTCCCGACCCGGCGATCATGTGACCGCCAGGTGTCACCCGACCCCAGCGGTCACATGATCGCCGAGCCGGGAGGCAGAAGGAGAATGCACAAGACGCCGGTCAGGTAAGCAGGTTCCTCCCTGCACCCTCCTGAACTCTGTCAGATCAGGAGGGTGCAGGGAAAATGTATTTTTTCTCACCCATTCTCCCAGCTCCAATTTATTTGGAGCTGTGGAGAATGGGTGAGAAAAAATAAATGGATTGGAAAGGGTTAATGTTAGTTTCCACACAGAACCCCCTACAATCTATGGACTCACTGTGTGGATTACGAGTCTCTAGAGAATTCAAATACCTGGGAGTCCAGATCACCAATACAACTGCTAGAGCCCTAGATCTGAATGTTTATCCACTAATAGACTTATATAGATCCAAATTCAAAGTATGGGGATCACTACCCCTGTCGGTCGCAGGTCGCATTAACTTGATTAAAATGATAGTCTTACCGAAGTGCCTATACATCTTGCAGCACATCTCCGTTCCTGTCCCGACTAGATTCTTCCGAATGATGAACTCCCTCATGACCTCCTTCATATGGGGCAATTCTCGTCCAAAACTTAAACTTTCCACGCTACAGAGACCGAAAGACGAAGCCGGGTCGGCACTCCCAGACCTATTACTATACTACCTAGCCGGCCAATTGATACACTTAAAATGCTGGCTGAAAAACGGCCCACTGCCCAATTCAGAGGCCCATCTGGCCCAGACTCTGAACACTTCTAGCCTCTGGCCGCTGCTAGAGCTCCCCGCCACGGTGAGGGGCAAAATACTGCCTATTCACAGACTGGCCATGCGGGTCTGGCGCCAGGCAAGGGAGGTGAGTGGATTCTCGGATATAGCCGCAGACATGCCGCTGTGGAGGAACCCTGGGCTGGGTGAGCTGCGGTTGCTAACTGACCTAGAGGTATGGGAACAGCATGGGATAGCTCATCTAGGAGACCTATATAACTCTAATATCCTGCTATC
Source organism: Eleutherodactylus coqui (assembly GCF_035609145.1). NCBI lineage: Eukaryota > Metazoa > Chordata > Amphibia > Anura > Eleutherodactylidae > Eleutherodactylus > Eleutherodactylus coqui. Next base: position 122,754,977 of record NC_089848.1, read on the forward strand.
CTTTGAGCAACTCCAGGCCCAATACCAAATACCTCGATCTCACTTCTACAAATACCTACAGATCCGGCATGCGCTCCAGACGCAATTTCCGCCCACGAGTAGCATTATATCCTATTACCCACTAATTGGAATATTAAGATCACAAGGGCCCCGCGGACTTATCTCGACATTATATTCCCATCTAACAACTTCAAAAGCCACAAGGGAAATCCCTCCCGCCCTGATTAAGTGGAAGTCTCTGATCCCAACGCTGACGGAAGAGACGTTCCAAGAGGTACTGGAATCACCGTTGTCCGTCTCCCCCTCAGCAAATAATAAACTGACCCAACTTTATATAGTCCATCAATGTTACCTCACCCCGGCGAGACTACATAAAATGGGCAGGACTCTATCCACACATTGTATCAGATGCACCTGCACATACGCTGATTTTTGGCATATAATCTGGGACTGCCCGCGGATCCGATCATATTGGGACGAAGTCATAGATTTGTTATCCACGGTCCTTGAAATCCCAATCCCTGCCACTCCAGAAATTTGCCTTTTTGGTATCCTCGACGAGGAGCAGTGGCAACATTATCACAGAATATTCCTAAGGGAGGTACTGTTCATGGCCAGAAAGGTCATCGCGATGAGATGGATGGACCAGAGGGGCCCGACCGTGGCAATGTGGAAGAAAACCACAAACTCAATCATACCCTACAACAATATAGTATACAAAGCCCGCAAATGCCCGGATAAATTCCAAAAGGTGTGGGGCCAGTGGTGTGCCTCTTCACTGACCTTGTTTCCTCCGCAGCCGCTCTCATCAGCAATATCAGCGCTACAAAGACGATAGTAAAAACCCTCGGGGAACAGTGGTGAGACGGGGGGACTTGGCCCCGCGCACGGTCAGCCACCCGGAATATAATTACACGCTTCCTTTCTCCCTCTAAAAATAAAACACCTTGATGGCCCCGGATCCGTACTGTAACACGCCCAGTCGATAATCACATCCTGATGCAAGTACATACTTATGTGCTTAAGATAAGTGATACAATAGATCTATGCTCTAAAATGGGCTCTAACACGGCTATACCTTTCTCCATGAACCCCCCATTACCCTTACTTTTCCCCACTTTCCTATCCCTCCTACGACACTGTACTATACTACATGCTTACCGCCTCCCCCTCTACTCCGGGCCGGGAAAACACACCAGATAAGATGCAAACCGCAATGTACAAGCCCGATTGGCTTATATTACATGTAAGATTATGTACTGCACAATGTTTCTTTTTCTGTATTTGATATGTTATTAACTTGTCAATAAAATGAGTTTAAAAAAAAAAAAGATACTTTATGTTAACCTGCTTTCCACCGGTTGAGAAGAGAAGTCTGGGGAAATCCAGGCTTTGTTCATCTTAATAAGTGTAAGCCTGTCAGCATTGTCAGTTGACAGGCGGGTACGCTTATCCGTGATAATTTCCCTAGCAGCACTAAACACCCTCTCTGATAACACGCTAGCGGCTGGTCAGGCCAGCACCTCCAAGGCGTACAGCGCAAGTTTGTGCCACGTGTCCAGCTTTGACACCCAATAGATGTATGGAGCAGAGGGATCACGGAGGATGTTGGTACGGTCAGCTATGTACTCCCTCACCATCTTTTTACACTGTTCCCTCCTACTCAGCCTAGACTGGGGAGTGGTGACACAGTCTGGCTGGGGTGCCATAAAACTGGCAAAAGCCTTGGAGAGTGTTCCCCTGCCTGCGCTGGACATGCTGCCTGTTCCCCTCATCTTCCATGCTAGTTGGCCCACTGAACTACGTCCTCTACCGCTAGTGTTGTCAGATGGGAACTTTAGTATCAGGTTTTCCACCAGGGCCTTGTGGTATTGCATCACTCTCGTACTCCTTTCCTCTTCGGAAATAAGAGTGGAAAGGTTCTCCTTATACCGTGGGTCGAGAAGGGTGAACACCCAGTAATCCGTGTTGGCCAGAATGCGTCTAACGAGAGGGTCAGGGGAAAGGCAGCTTAACATGAAGTCATCCATGTGTGCCAGAGTCCCAGTATGCAACACATTGCTGTCTTCACTAGGAGGATGACTCTCAGTCTCATCCTCCTCCTCTTCAGCCCATGCACAATTAACAGATGTAAAGGAAGTAGCATGGGTACCCTCTACAGTGTGGGGAGCAGTCTCTTCCCCCTCCTCCAATATGCGCTGAGAAACAGACGTGAGGGTGGTCTGGCTATCAAGAAATGTATTGTCATCCCCCATCTCTGGTTCTATCCGCAAAGCATTGGCCTTAATGCTTAGCAGCGACCTTCTCAGCAGGCAAAGCAGCTAGATGGCTACGCTGATAATGGCTGCATCACTGCTCACCATTTGTGTTGGCACCTCAAAGTTTCCTAACACCTGACAGATGTCAGACACCCATGCTCACTCCTCTGTGAAGAACTGTGGAGGCTGACCACTCCAAGGGCCATGTTGCAGCTGGTATTCAACAATGGCTCTACGCTGCTCGTAAACCCTGGCAAGCATGTGCAAAGTTTAATTCCAGCATGTGGGCACGTCACACAACAGTCGGTGCACTAGCAGCTGCAAACAATGTTGCAGTGTCCTCAGGGTGGCAGCATCTGTGGTGGACTTTCTGAAATGTGCGCACATGTGACGCACCTTGCAGAGCAGCTCAGACAAATTTGGGTAGTTTTGAAGAAAGCGCTGAACCACCATATTGAACACGTGGACCAGGCATGACACATGTGTTAGTCTGCCAAGTTGCAGAGCCGCCACCAGGTGGGAGGTTCAGAGGCGAAAGCCACAGATCTGTCTGCTCCGTCAAACCCTGTAACAGCTCTTGGGCAGTGTGCCTCTTGTCACTTAAGCTCAAGAGTTTCAGCACGGCCTGATGACGCTTCCCCACGATAGTGCTGCAGTGCCTCAAGCTACCGACTGAAGGCAAAGTGCTCACAGATGGTAATTGAGAGCTGGAGGAGGAGGAGGTAGGGGTTTGGAGGAGGTGGCATAGTAAGCCAGAGAAACCATGACTGAGGTAGGACCCAAAATCCTCGGTGTGGGTAGCTTGTTAGCGGACCCAGGATCAGACTCGGTCCCGGCCTCCACCAGGTTAACCATATGTGCCATTAGGGAGATGTAGTGTCCTTCTGGGAAGTGGACCTTCCCGGAAACCGCGTTGGTGAGGGCACGGTTGATATTCCATGACACATGCTGGTGTAGGGCTGGGACGGTGCAGCTTGAAAAATAGTGGCGACTGGGGACCGAGTAGCGAGGGATGGCTGCCAACATGAGGTTGCGGAAAGCCTCCGTTTCTACCAGCCTATATGGCAGCATCTCCAGGCTCAGCAGTTTGGAGATATGCACGTTTAGCGATTGTGCATGTGGGTGGGTGGCTGCATACTTGCGCTCTAATGTTTGTGTTATGGACAGCTGAACATTGTGCTGGGACACATTGGTGGAGGCAGTGGAGGACCATGGAGGTGAAGGGGTGGGTGCAGGCCGGGAGACGCTCATGCCTGCGTCCTGGGAGGGGGATTGCATCTCAGTGCCAGCATGTGACACAGGAGAAGAGGAAGTGGTGTGACCCGCAGTCGGTGAATGGCCTTCGTTCCACCTCGTCGGGTGCTTAGTTATCATATGCCTACACATGCTGGTGGTGGTCAGGCTGGTAGTGGGGGCTCCCCTGCTGATCTTGGTGCAGCACAGGTAGCACACCACTGTTCGTCGGTCGTCCGCGCTCTCATAAAAAAACCTTCAGACCTTCGAACACCTAGCCCTTTGCACGGGAGCTTGACGCGAGCAGGTGCTGTGGGAACAGTTGGGGGATTACTTGCTGCTGCCCTGCTTCTCCCTCTGGCTATCCCGCTGCCTCTTAACCTGTTCTGCTGCTGCACTTGCCTCCCCCTCTGAAGCCCTGTCTTCAGTAGGCTTACCAATCAAGGTTGGGTCAGTCACCTCATCATCCACCAGCTCTTCATCTGAATCTTCAGTCTGCTCCTCCCTCAGACTTACTGCTCTAACAACAACTTCACTGACAGACAACTGCGCCTCATCATCATCATCAACAAATATGTCTTGAGACACTACTCGGAAGCTCCCACCGTCATTACCCTGAGACTGTGAAAGGTCCAAATTTTGGGCATTGGTCATGACAAACTCCTCAGGTGGCCCGTGAACCGTTGTTTGGCACTCAGGGAAAGGACCTGAGAAAAGTCCCTCTTAATATGCCTGTTTTGAGTCTCTCCTTTTCCTGGAGTGACCAAGCTGGGATGAAGGAGGATCAGCGTGAGGATTCACAGTTCCAGTCCCTTGGCTAGCGTGAGTGGACTGCGTGGAAGACTGGGTGTTGGATAAATTGCTGGATGCATTATCTGCTATCCATGTCATCACCTGATCGCCTTTAATAATGCCATCGCCTTTAATAATGGTCTACCACGCAGACCTGCAAACTGTGAGATAAAGCTAGGGAGCAAAGATACGTGGTGTTCTACTTCTCCCTCAGCAGCAAGCACTGTTTCACCCTGCCCAGGACCTCGGCCTCTGCCTACACCCTCATTCAGACGCCCACGTCCTCAACCTCGACCTCAACCCATACCCCTAGTCTTCATCATGTTGTATAATGCATTGTGTCAAAATGCTACGCAAACTGCAAGGTATTTTACGTACGCTTTAAGCCCAAAATAGACACTGTAAACTGCGTATAGTCTTGTTAGATAGTATGGATTGACAGGACACACCCAGGGGTTAATTTGTTGTACGCTTTAAGCCCAAAATCTACACTGCAAACTGCGTATAGTCTTGTTAGATAGTATGGATTGACAGGATGCACCCAGGGGCTAATTTGGCATATGCTTTAACCCATTAGTGACGGCTCTACCGCAAAACTACGTCCTGCTGTTGCAGGACGTGTATGGAGGGAGGTAGCGGCGCTATCTCCCTCCATACAGCGCGGGCATCAGCTGTTTATTACAGCTGACACCCGCGGGCAATAGCTGCGCTATTAACTCTTTAAATGCCCTGAACAGCGTTCGGGGGTCCCGCACGGCCCCCCCGCGGTGAGATCGGGGGAGCCGTGCAGGTGTCATGGCAGCCGGGGGCCTAATGAATGGCCCCAGGGCTGCCTTAGCAGGGTGGCTTGAAAGACTGCTTGTAAAAAAGCAGTATGACGTAATGCTATAGCATTACGTCATACTGCAGGAGCGATCAAAGCATCGCATGTTAAAGTCCCCCAGGGGGACTTCAAAGTAATGTAAAAAAAATAATCAATAAAGTCTTTTTAATTGTTAAAAAAAAAAAGTTATAAAAGTTTAAATCACCCCCCTTTTGCCATATCCATTATTAAAAAATCACAAAATAAAAATATGTATTTGATATCGCCGCGTCCGTAAAAGTCCGATCTATCAAAGTAGCGCATTATTTTTCCCGCATGGTGAACATCGTCTGAAAAAAAAATAAAGAACGCCAGAAATACACTTTTTTAGCTACCCTGTCTCCCAGAAAAAACGCAATAAAAAGCGATCAAAAAGTCCTATGTATTCCAAATTGATACTATCGGAAACTTCAGGACATCCTACAAAAAATGAGCCCTTGCTCAACTACGTCGATGGAAAAATAAAAAAGGTATTGCGCACACAAAATGACCCCAGAAAATAATTGAAAAAAATTAAATATCTTAAAAAAAATAAATAAAAGTACTACAGCAAAAAAATATACTATACAAGTTTGGTATCGTAGCAATCGTACTGACCCATAGAATAAAAATATCAGGTCGTTTTTGTTGCAATTTGTGTGCTGTAGAAACAGGACGCACCGAAAGATGGTGGAATGTCGTTTTTTTTCCATTTCTCTCCGCTAAGAATTTTTAAAAAGTTTTTCAGTAGATTATTTGGTACAATAAATAGTGCCATTGAAAAATACAACTCATCCCTCAAAAAACAAGCCCTCATACAGCGACGTCGATGGATAAATAAAGAAGCTACAATTTTTTAAAAGGGAGTAGGAAAAAACAAAAATGAAAAAAAGCAAAAAAGCTCTGTCACTAAGGGGTTAAACCCAAAATATACACTGTAAACTGCGTATAGTCTTGTTAGATAGTATGGATTGACAGGATGCACACAGGGGTACATTGCGTGCGCTTTAAGCCCAAAATATTCACTTGAAACTGTGTATAGTCTTGTTATATAGTGTGGATTGACAAGATGCACACAGGGGTTAATTTGGCATACGCTTTAAGCCAAAAAAACTAAATAAAAAAATGAAAAATTAGGAGTTCTGTTACTTCCTATCTAGTCTGTGTACACCACTAGCAGTATACTGCAAAAAACCGTTAACAGTATGCAGCATACAGCCGAGATGCTTGAGAATACTTTGTCTGCACTACTGGTCCCAGCCCACCAAACTGCTGATCCCTGACTAAAGGTTTCTTTAACCTACACTACCACTCTCCCTCATTCACAGCAGCTCTGTGCCTCTGCTAATCCAGCCTGCGTGTGAGGTGACCGTTGTCAGGTGACCTGAGTTTTTTTGCTCGTAGGTCACCTGATTCGGCCAGCCAGTCACTGCTATAGAGGTGCACAGGGTTGGCACGTCATAGCAGGAGTTGCCAAAGCCTTCCCTGCATGTTCATTGCCTAAAAAAGCCACTAAACATGTGGTAAGGAGACGGTGAAATTTCCTCGAGCACCGTATGATGCTCTCTAGAGTAATGAGTACCTTCGAGTATGCTAATGCTCGAACGAGCCTCAAGCTCGGACGAGCATGCTCGCTCATCTCTAATCATTAGTATTAGAGATGAGCGAACGTACTCCTTTCGAGTAATTACTCGCCCGAGTACCGCCATTTTCGAGTACTTCAGTACTCGGGTGAAAAGTTTCGGGGGGCGCCGGGGGGCGGGGAGAGGCGTGGCGGTGCAGAGGTAGCAGCGGGGAACAGGGGGGAGCCCTCTCTCCCTCTCCCCCCCACTCCCCACTGCTACCCCCCGTGCCGCCACGGCGCCCCCCGAATTTTTTCGCCCGAGTACGGAAGTACTCGGAAATCGCGGTATTCGGGCGAAAAAGGGGCGTGGCCGAGCACGTTCGCTCATCTCTAATTAGTATTTATATATATTGTGCATACACACCTGATTCCCAAAATTAGTGCAATGGTTCCTCCCATAGATTTAGCGTTCCGGACATACAACATCATCCCCAGTTATCGTGAGATTACAGCATCTTCACGTCCCAATGCAAAGTCACACTGCACATGTTTCATGTAATCATATGCACAATACCAAAAGAATGCACCTGAAATTGCACACAAAAATGATGTGAGATTTTACATACCAATTCTGTATAATTTCGTTCACTGTTATTTTGCACATATCAGATTGCAACTTTGAATACAAATAGAGCTACCACATCATTCCTGGCAATACATCAAGTCAGGCCCATATATATTATATGTGCATTTCAAGGCCAAAACTCTACACCACTGTCTCCTAGGCCGTGTCCCGCTCCTCAGACGAAGTTAGCTTGGCGTCACGAACAGGATGAATCTCATGTGCCTGTTCCTAACAAGCCACTAAAGAGCCGCAAAGAGACGTTTTCCCGCCATTGTTTCAGACGTGGAAGATTTGTGCCCATGCAACAGTTAGAGAAAGTCACTTCTCAGATGTCTAGGACAAGATCCCTCCAACTCTTATATATTGATTGCTAGTCCTCTAAACCTATGAACATTTGTCAGAGTGGTGCTAGACTAAGTTGTGTGATCAAGATGCAAGAAGAAAACCTTGATTTGTATGTAGCAAAGATGCACTACACATTACAGAGAGACTGTGTGGTGTTGTTAGACCATGTGGAGTTGCCTGCGTTACACGGTGAGCAACACATTGTAAATGTGGACTGTGACAATACTCAGAGCCAAGATAGCGCCCAGCCCTCATGTTCTACAGTAAATTTTCAGCCCGCGAAAAGTTCCCGCCAAGCAGTTCCCGCCAAGGCTGAGGAGAAAGTAGGGGGGGTGTCACCTCCACCACGGAGCCACAGTCTACAGCTGAGAACCGCCAAGAGGAGGAGATTCCCTCCGCCTCCAGCGAACCTCTGAGCTTATCTCAGCAGATAGAGAAAAGAGCACTCAACCAGGCGAGATGGTTCTCAAGCCAACAAGCAGGTTCCCTTTTGGCCCATCTAGGAATTGAATTTCCACAGTGGAATATGACATAGAAAAATGGAGCTCTGGATAGATGGAGTTTAGAAAAGCGTGGAATTCTTGTAAGGATTGAGAGGAACCCTTCCATATGGCAAACACGTCGTCGATGTACTGACCCCAGTACATCAACGACGTTCCATGTGCAGAGGTATAGATGTAATTTTCTTCAAATTGGCGCACAAATATGTTGGCATATGTCGGCGCCATATTTGAGCCCATAGCAGTGCCCTGTCGCTGTCTGTAGTACACCCCCCAGAACAAAAAGTAGTTGTTCCGGAGGATGTACTCCAGCAGCGACAGGGCAAACTGCATGCACTCGGATGATATTTCAGAGGCCATCAAAAATTGTTTGACAGCCTCCACACCCTTGTTGTGACTAATGGAGGTGTATAGAGCAGTGACATCGAAAGTGACCAAGAAAGTATCCTTGGTCACCTCGAGCACTGCGATTTTTTTCAGAAAGTCAGATGTATCCCTAATGTGAGAGTCCGCCTCCTCTGCAAATCATCTCAAGATTTTGTCTAATAAACGTGCGATATTGCAGAAGAGTGAGTTTCTGCCAGATACAATTGGCCTGCCCGGTGGGTTCTGTGGGTCCTTGTGAATCTTTGGTAGGGTGTATAGGGTAGGGACAATGGGATGTTGGATATCGAGGAATTTCAATAGCTTGTTATCAATTAGACCTGCCAGCAATGCATCGTTAAACATACTTCTTAGTTGATGTTGGAAACGAATAGTCGGGTCTGCTCTTAATTTCTCATATACATTCTCATCATTGAGTTGTCTATAGATCTCAGCTGTGTACATGTTGGTGTCCATTACGACAATGGCCCCGCCCTTGTCCGCTGGTTTAATTGTGATATCATCATACTGTGCAAGCGTGACAAGGGCTTTCCTTTCAGTCAAAGTCAAGTTATTTTTTACTCTACTATTTCTGCTGAGCGTTTTAGATCTCAGATTCTCTATGTCCCTTAATACTAGTTTTGCAAATACCTCAACTTGTGGGTTAGACATAGGCGGTTGGTAAGTGTTCTTATTGCGAAGACCGGTTCCAGCAAGGGAAAAAGACCCTTGGGAATCAGTCTGTGCAACAGTGCATGTAGATTGTAGAGAGAAATGGCTTTTTAGTCTCAAATTCCTGACCAAGCGATGTACATCAAGGTTCAAATCGAACCAATTTATAGACGACACAAAGCAAAAGGATAAACCCTTGCCTAATACGGCTGTCTCCTCAGGTGTCAACACTTTAGAAGAAATATTGATTACAATACCGTCATTATTTATGTCACACGGTCCATCACTGCTTATTTCCTGAGTTCCATCAGGGGCGGTCTCTTGGTGGATCGGGTTGTCACCCCGTTGGGATCTTTTATATGCCCTGTGATGTTTCCGTCCGCCTCGGCGGCGTCGTATGGTCCCTCCTTTCGCTTCATCCTGCTGGACGTTCCACGGCCTAAAAAAGAAGATGTAGAGGCCCCCACATTATCATTCTTAGTAGAGTCATCCGTCGAGATGGAACCCCGAGAAGAAAACCCAAATTGGTTTCTGTTCCTGGGTGGGTGGCGTCGTTGTCGTATTTGTTTGGTATTGGACTCATAGGGATCTAAGACCTTATTATTTGATGATTGCCAACAGAACACACGTCCATGGGTGTAGTCATCAACATCCCTGAACCACTTTGTTTTTTTTAATATTCTCTAGTTCCTCTTGATGGCGTTTCAGGGACACTGCTTTCTTCTCCTTCTGTTTATTCCAATCCTCTGGCGTCAAAATCTCCAAGATATTTTTTTCAATAGAGGATAAACGAGTTGTACTCTCGGTAATCTCCAACTGTAAGAATTCAACATTCAAAATAATCATATCAAAGGAAAACTTGTTTACTATGCCTTCAAATTTTGAACAAAACGTTTTGTTATCGGCCATTAGCGTAGGTCTCACATGCGGGCGTAGCCCTCTGGGTATGCGTTTAGCTTTGTAATATTCACATAATGTAGACATATGAAGCATAAGAGAAATGTTCTTTTTACTTTCTGACTCCCACTTTCGTAGCAACATATCCACAGTTGGCATTTCCAGATAGCTGTTTTTACGTGTAGCCCCTGAAAGGATCTTGTTCACATCCACATCAGAATATGAGAAAGTAATGGGGTTACCTGGTATATCAGGATCCAGGTGTCTTTCCATCTTGTGCCTGTATTCGGTGCAAGCTGGGTCTGGTTTCAAAGATATCCAAAAACAGCAGTAGGATTCCCAGCAGCACTGCAATAGTCCTCCAACAGAGTCAGGCAAATGAAAGTGCAAACGCCAGTAACGGAGCCCAAACCAGACAAGCTCCACAAATGCAGTCCAGATAAAGGGAGTAATAACTGGCAGCAATCCAGGATGTAGAAAGATGCAAAACTTGTTTATTTACCCCATAACATAGAACAGTAGCGACGTTTCGGTCGAGTAGACCTTCCTCAAGCTAATACAAAAACATTCAAGTGCACACTATATAAAGGCAATGTGAAGTACACAGACCAATAAAATCAAAATGTACACAGGTATACCTCATCCATCGCTGATTGCCCCGTTATCCACGTCCCGGATGTTGTCCAACGCATGATGAATGACATCATATCCTAATCGACTGCATTCATCTGGACCCGGTCACGTGGGTCTTACACAGCCATCTCTATTGCGCATGCGCGGGATGTCCGTTGTTGCGAGAGCCGATACCCGGCTCCATCACAATACAGGGACACCCTGTATGTTTCCAGCGCATGCGCAGTATGCCAGAAGCATATACTTAGCTCTTCCAGTATTCACAGCAGGATATCTCGCTATACTCAAGCGGGACAACGATCATTCTATTTGCATAATCGGTAGTCTCCTATTTGTTTTAGCAAGGATAGAGAAAACTGCCTCCCTTGTAGTTTAGTTATATTCTATTAATTTTGCAAACCTATATCCCATCCCCCATATATGTACAGGGAGAAGTGGTTATATATCCCGGATAATTGGTATAGAATATATATTGCAACCAATAAGGATGCAATCAAGGTGGACATAATGTATTGAGTATATATATATAGTAACTACAACCACATCTATAGAATAGGGGTTGGATGAAGTTATAATAGGCAAGGAATAGGAAAATAGACGACCAACCGGTCATGTCTATATCCTCTCCATATAATTGCCTGGAGTTTTACCCAATATTAAATTGACTATTCCACCTCAATAGATTTATAAATAGAGGATAATTTAAGACAAAGATAGTATCTAACATGCCAAAACACGATTTTATTACTATTACATGCAAATTGTACAAAAACAGGTTTTAGAAATTGTAACGACAGCTGACGTGAGACGAGGGAACCAGCGATAGAGAATTCCTGTGAAAATAAACAAAAATAGATATAATTACACATATACCAAAACATAAAATAAACAAATAGATATAGACAATTAAAATCATGTGCACAATACATATGATGTGTGTTCCAAGATCTTTAAAGAAATGGCTGAAAAATATATTCTTGATTAAGCCCCTTAGGGTGCATGGTGTCAAGTTCATATATCCATTTTAACTCACATTTCTTAAGTAATGATTCTCTGTCTCCACCTCGCGGAAGAAGGGGGACATGGTCAATGACCCTAAATTTGAATTAACTGATATTATGCTTAGCCTCCAAAAAATGTCGTGATACGGGTAACTGCAAATTTCTAGTCCGGATCGTGCTCTTGTGCTTCACCATACGTGATCTAACCTCCATGGTGGTTTCACCCACATACCCCATGCCACAAGGGCAGGTGATGAGGTAGATCACGTATGATGAAGCACAAGTGTACCTCTCTCGTATTTTATACCTATTGCCCCTTAAGGGGTGACGAAATTCGTCACCCCTAACCAGATTGTTACAACAACTGCAGGCAAGGCATGGAAAATTTCCCCTTTTAGGGGGTTTTAAGGTACTCTGGACACCAGATTTTTTTGGGACAAAATGTGAGTGAACTAAACGATCACCTATGCTCTTTCCTCTTCTATATGCCATTATAGGTTTATTGTGGAATTCAGGTATCGAAGAGCCATCCAATGTCAATAGTGGCCAGTGTTTCCTAATAATGTTGCCAACAGTCCCACTAAGGTTGTTATATGTGGTTTTGTTTATTTTCACAGGAATTCTCTATCGCTGGTTCCCTCGTCTCACGTCAGCTGTCGTTACAATTTCTAAAACCTGTTTTTGTACAATTTGCATGTAACAGTAATAAAATCGTGTTTTGGCATGTTAGATATTATCTTTGTCTTAAATTATCCTCTATTTATAAATCTATTGAGGTGGAATAGTCAATTTAATATTGGGTAAAACTCCAGGCAATTATATGGAGAGGATATAGACATGACCGGTTGGTCGTCTATTTTCCTATTCCTTGCCTATTATAACTTCATCCAACCCCTATTCTATAGATGTGGTTGTAGTTACTATATATATATACTCAATACATTATGTCCACCTTGATTGCATCCTTATTGGTTGCAATATATATTCTATACCAATTATCCGGGATATATAACCACTTCTCCCTGTACATATATGGGGGATGGGATATAGGTTTGCAAAATTAATAGAATATAACTAAACTACAAGGGAGGCAGTTTTCTCTATCCTTGCTAAAACAAATAGGAGACCACCGATTATGCAAATAGAATGATCGTTGTCCCGCTTGAGTATAGCGAGATATCCTGCTGTGAATACTGGAAGAGCTAAGTATATGCTTCTGGCATACTGCGCATGCGCTGGAAACATACAGGGTGTCCCTGTATTGTGATGGAGCCGGGTATCGGCTCTCGCGACAATGGACATCCCGCGCATGCGCAATAGAGATGGCTGTGTAAGACCCACGTGACCGGGTCCAGATGAATGCAGTCGATTAGGATATGATGTCATTCATCATGCGTCGGACTACAGCCGGGGCGTGGATAACGGGGCAATCAGCGATGGATGAGGTATACCTGTGTACATTTTGATTTTATTGGTCTGTGTACTTCACATTGCCTTTATATAGTGTGCACTTGAATGTTTTTTTGTATTAGCTTGAGGAAGGTCTACTCGACCGAAACGTCGCTACTGTTCTATGTTATGGGGTAAATAAACAAGTTTTGCATCTTTCTATATCCTGGATTGCTGCCAGTTATTACTCCCTTTATCTGGTATGGATATTGGCAGACACCCACTGGGTTCAGTTCGGAGTCAGAGGAATCAGAGGATTTGCCAGTATACCAAAGGACCACTCGGTGTTAAGAAACTCCCGTGTTGCGAGACTTTTTTTGTGCCTTCATAAACCTTTGTTTTTGTCTTTTATGAACAATTTTGAAAAGAACTTTTGTTGATTACTACTTTTTCTCTTTTAAAGTTCTGATAAAAGACTAACGTTTATCCCTTAGAATAAGTGCTATATATATTTTTGCAAATTGTGTTTCTCAAAATGTGATTTTTCTTTTTTTTTTCAAAATCAATTTTTATTAAAGATTTTTTTAAATTTACGTACAGAATCAAGAATATTTGCAAGCAAACAGAGTATTATATTCTGTATACAGACGGGAAACATTAGAGCAACGGGGTCTCACTTGGTTTGAAGCTGCTACAAGGCTCAAAACATAAACCGAGAGAGACACATCCTAGCACATCCTTCTGGATAGTAAAACTAAGAGATACAGTTAGAAAGAGCAGATAAAGGAAGGGGGAAAGAGGTAAAAAGAAAAAGGGGATAAAGGGGGGGGCAATAAACAGCAGAGCCTGACCTAGTTGCCACTGTTTGCGTCTCCGTCCAGCTCGACACCCTCACCACCATCCGTGTCAGAGTCCAATGCCCAGGGCCTTTGAAGCTGTATTGCTGCAGGAGTGGCCAACCCTCAGCCCGAGATCGCTATTTGCCAAACCCTGTTTAATCGAATGGGGTCACAACAGTTTCCGAGTAAACCTCAGTTTTTTTTTGTCTCAGTGCTTGCCAGGGGTTCCAAGTTGGGGCAAAACTATCAGGGGTCCCTCTCGCCCAGCTTGAGAGCTCCTCTAAATTGTAAATCATGTCTACCTTTTCCTCCCATTGAGACAGTGAGGGAGAGGTTTTCTAAAGCCAGTGCAGAGGAATCAGTGCCTTTGCAGCGCCCAGTAAAAATGCTATTAATTTATTTTTCAGTGGGTGAAAGGTCACGGAAAGTTTATAATGACTCTCCTGCATAAACACACAAGGAGAAAGGTCAAAGGCCGTTTTTAAGATTAAAGGGGTTGTCTCGCGGCAAGCATCAAAATTTTACATCACCCCATTCCCCCTGTCACCCCCTGGCATAAAATATCAAATTAAAGCGGTTTTTAAACCGCTTGCAACTCACCGATCTGACGAAATAAGGAGTTATAAAAATCTTCTCCCTAAGATGGCCGCCGGTCCTTTCCCAGGGATGCACTGCGGTTTTCTCCCATGGTGCACCGCGGGTCTTCTCCCATGGTGCACCATGGGCTCTGTGCGTTCCATTGCCGATTCCAGCCTCCTGATTGGCTGGAATCGGCACACGTGACGGGGCGGAGCTACGATGACGACGCGGTGACCAGCTCTCTGGCACGAGTGGCCCCATTCACCAGCCGGAAGCACGGACTGCGTAAACGAGTCTAAAAACGCCAGAAGACATCAGAATTAGACGGATTCACGGCGACGGGGACGCTAGCAACGGAGCAGGTAAGTGAATAACTTCTGTATGGCTCATAATTAATGCACGATGTATATTACAAAGTGCATTAATATGGCCATACAGAAGTGTATAACCCCACTTGCTGCCGCGAGACAACCCCTTTAAGTTAGTATCTGCGTTGGATAGGGAGATCTTTAGTTCTTTTTCCCAAGTGGAGAGGAAGGATGGTTTAGAAAACAACGGGGGGCGATAAAGCTTCTCTGTATTATCAGTATTTTCCTCATGGAGGGGCCGCTAGTACCAAGGGCTCTTTCAAAGTGGGTCATGGGTCTGGTGGATTTATATTTTGAAATAAACTCCTTGAACCCGTTGATTACATGCATTTTTTGCAAGAAGTGCAGGAATTGGCAGGGCAGTAAAGTCTATAAAATTTCCTAGGGAGATTTATGTGACAGAGCCTGTAAGTCTCCGACTACTCCTCCACTAAATTGCTTCCAGATACTTATCACACCTGGGTCGGGATGAAGGCACAGAAGTTTGTATAGAGCAGGGATCGGCATCCTCGGGGAGGGGTTGGGGGCCAGATGTTCTCTGAGCCTGTCCAAAGTCAAACTAGAGGGAGAGCATATCGTTAACTTTTAATCTAGCATGAGGATTGGAGTATAAGGAGAATATTGCCACGATAAAAGGGGGGGGGGATGTTGAATCTATGTAGAACCCTTTCCATAAAGAGCCAGTCCACCCTATCGAAGGCCTTTTCTACGTCTGTCCCTACAAAGATCATTGGTACACTGTGGGACTGGGCATATTTTGTGGCGTGTAATAGCCGAAGACAGTTGTCCCTGCCCTCCCTGCCCTTGAGGAAGCCTCACTCTTCTGCATCCACCATGGTGGGCAAATAGTTTTCCAGTCTCTTAGCCAGAAGTTTGGCCCATAATTTCACATCCAAGTTAATCAGGGAAATGGTTATATAGCTACCGCATAGCTCAGGATCTTTATTTTCTTTATGTATTAAAGTAATATGTGCCTCCTGAGCTTGTTTCGGGAGTGACCAACCCTGTAGGAGTGCGTTGAAAAGGGCAGACAGGCAGGGGACTAGTAAAGTTTTAAAGGTTTTGTAATAAGCCGACGATAGACCGTCAGTGCCTGGACTTTTCCCATGGGGGCAAGAAGAGGGAACAGCTTCAACCTTCCCATCAGAGAAAGGGCCTAAGAGAGTTAACCGCCTCTTATTCACCTAACTTAGACAGATTAAGTGACTTTAAAAAGGAGTCTATCCGGTCTCCTCTCACAGAAGAGTCCGAGGAGACTCCCTGAGAGTCTCAACTGTATAACTCAGGTTATACAGTTGAGAATAAAACTGCTGGAATTCTTTAGTTATTTCTGGGGTTGATGAAATTAAAGCACTGGTTTTTCTTTTAATGGAAGGAATAAAGTTTCTGGTTCGAGCCTTCTTGAGCAGCGAGGTCATATATTCGCTGCCTTGGTTCCCATGACTGTAGACTACCTACTTGAGGAACAGATGTTTCCTATTAAAAACTTTGCATTAAAACAGAGTCGAAGTTCATGTCTCAAAGAGGTTAGTTCTTCTAGGATCTGTTTTGTCTGAGATAGCTTGGCCCTCTGCTCTAATTTCGCTATTAGGGATAGGTGTTTATCGATCTCTCTTTGTTGCTGCTTTTTAATCTTAGAGCCTAAAGCTATCAGATGTTCTCTTACAAAGGCCTTATGGGCTTCCCAGACTGTCAGAACATCACAATCTTGTCAGGATGGGTGGCTATGGGGGTCGCCGTGCCTGCACGGCGGCCGTTGTCGCCCCTGCTGCGAGTGCGCATCGCAGGGGGACTCCTACGCTGGTCATCACTCCTGGCCGCCCGGCTCCTACACGGCGCAGAGGTGCTAGGAGCATGGCGGCTGCCATGTTCCTGTTTCCATGGCAGCCTGTTGCATTCCCAGTAACCTAGTCTGGTCTGCTAGTGCTGAGGGAGGTTCTCCCAGCACTTTCTGATCATCCTGCTGCTGTCAGGTGCTCCGCCCCAATCAGCTGCTGGGGCAGGAGCTCTGACAGCATTTAAACCCCTCAGTTGCTTCCTGACACTGCCAGTGTTTGTATAGGCTTCCTTGCACTCACCAGCGTTACCTTGGATTCCTGTTTACTAGTGTTGTGACCTTGGCTTTTCCCCTGACCTGACTTCATCTCCTCCTTCTGTACTGCATTTCTCCGGACTGACTTTTAGTGCTTGACCTTGGCTTGCTCCTGGACTGGTTTGCGGTTTTCCCTTTGTGCTTCGCTGTGGTTGGCTGTTTGTCTGTCCATTTGTTTTCTGTTTCCAGGGATTGTGGATTTCCCCAGCATTCCCCTAGCCAGTGTAGGGACCGTCGCCCAGTTGCCCGCCTGGGGTTAGCCAGGAGTGGAGGCAAGTAGGCAGGGACAGGGGTTGTGGGCTACGTTGCAGGGACCCCCGACTCCTGCTTTCCCTGGTTCCCTGACAAATCTACTGTTGAGTTAAATTTAGAATATTCTTCTAGTGATTCCTTGATTCTGAGTCTGTCCCCTATTGAGTCCAATAGGGCTTTGTTCAAAATGTGATTTTTCTATTGCATTCATTATAAAAGTGAAAACTGTGCTATGCAACGTTTAAGTTATTGTACAGGAGGGTAAAGTAAGAGTGTTGAGTAAAGTTTGTTTGCCTCTCTAGTGAATGCCTTGCTAGTCTGTGTCAGTGTGCCAGCATGCTTTTCTACCTGTCCCAGGGGAGGCATCCACAGTTTTTATCTTCTTGAGGTCAGTTGGGAGTATTTACCTAAGGTTACTACCCTCCATGAGACAGTCTTTCACGAAAGTGATGAATGATTTCACTTATCCTATATTCAATACTGCCAGTCAACTGTTTCTCTGTTTTGTGTCTAGTTGTGGTGTGTTGCAGCCTTTTTTCGTAGTGTTTGGGGAGAAGAGCCATGTATTATTGCCCCATAGCAATGTTATTGCATTCTGAATTCTGTCCAGCCTAACAGATCTTCAGTGGTTTGCCCATACCACTTCAGCACACGCCATCATAATAAGTAATGCTAGATATAGAATGTGATATCATAAGTAGTCTAAAGTACACTTAGATGGGTAAGCTCTACAGTAGCACTGAAAGGGTGAGTTGTGTTTACAGGTTTCGCCTTGCACACTTTACAACGGTGTAGATGTTTCGCTAGATGTTATTGTGAAGGACACTGAAGGCTAGTCCACTCTGGACTTTGCACTCTGTTTAAGAGTTGCCGGGGTCAGCTTGTTTTTAAGTAGGTGGGGACTGTAGTGGCCCGGTACAACGGGGCCCCTCTTTAACTGTATGAATGCATTTGTCTATGTAATGTCAGTGTCTTCTGTGTTGCACAAATGATGTGTATTGCATAGCTGCAGCACTGAAAGGCTTGAGTGTCTGGTATGTGAGCTGACTGTCTGGAAAATATATCTGTTTGTTTGTCATGTGACCTTGTAATATATATGTGAATGCAAGGTGTGTGCAAGGGGAGTCCAGACTTGAAGAGGGTTGAAAGAGTGGTGTTTTGGGCTTGCAAGAGAGAGAAGGGTTTTGCAGGAGGACCACACAGGCACCTTGAGGTAAGTTTGGGTACGAATACAAGGAGAGAACAGAAAGGACACTATTGTAGGCATTTACTATGAGCCACCTGGACAAGCAGAAGATATTGATGAACTCTTTGCACACCAGATGGCCAAGCTCTCAAAAAAGCATGACATAGGGATTTTAACTATCCAGACATTTGTTGGGAATCTCACTCAGATAAAAGTAATGGATCCAACAAATTCTTATGCCCTCTTGTTGACAACTTTATCTTCCAAAAGGTAGAAGAGAAAACAAGAGGATCTGCTATCTTGGACCTAATTCTTACCAACAAGCAGGAAATGGTTGAGGAAGCAAGGGTGGCTGGGGCCTTAAGAGTCACTGATCATGCTATCCTTGAATTTTGGATAAAAAGGGGAGTAAGACCTGAGGAAACTCAGACCTAACGGTTGGATTTCAGAAAGGCAGATTTTATTGAACTCAGAAAGAGGGTAGGAGGAATCCAATAGCTGGATATTCTTAAGGACAAAAAATGTCTAAGAAGGTTGGGAAATATTGCAAAATGAGATTCTCAAAGCACAATAGTTAACAATCCCTAAAAGAAGGATGAATAGGAAGCATTTAAAGAGACCAGGATGGATGATCACAGAACTTGCACACATGTTAAAAACGAAGAAAAATCTGTTTAACAAGTGGAAAGAGGGTGGAATATCTAAAGAAGAATATAATGTGGTCTGCATAAACTGTAGGGCAAGTGTCAGAAAAGCTAAAGCTAATAATGAATTGAGGCTTGCAATAGAGGCCAAAAACAATAAAAAATTATTTTGGGGTATGTCAAATGCAAAAGAAAAGTCAAAGATGCTATTGGATGCTTACAAGATGAAAATCGTTAATTGGTTGAGAATGATGTTGAGAACGTCGAACTTTTAAAATCCTAATTCGTATTTGTTTTCTCTCAGAAAGTAGAGGAAACATCAACTGATCTTCCCTGTGCTATTGGGGGAATAAATGAATGCAGGCTATCTATAAGCAGAGAGATGTGAGGAAACACTTAGCTAACTTAAATGAATTCAAGTCCCAAGGTCCAGATGAATGACATCCTAGGATACTAAAGGAAGCAGCAGAGGAGACTGCTGAGCCACTCGCCATAATCATTGAATATTTCTGGAGTACAGAAGAAGTCCCAGAAGATTGGAAAATGTCAAATGTTGTCCCTATCTTCAAAAAAAGATCAATCCAGGAAATTATAGGCCTGTGAGCTTGACATCTATACAGGGAAAGATCTTTGAACAGATTATTAAACAGCATGTATGCAAGTACTTGGATAAAAATAAAGTAATTAACCAGAGTCAGCATGGGTTTGTAACAAACAAGTCATGCCAGACTAATCTAATTTCCTTCCATGACAGAATCACCGACTGGGTTGATCAGGGAAATGCGGTGGAAATAGTATATCTTGACTTTAGTAAAGCATTTGACAAAGTATCTCATACCACACTTATTGAAAAAATGTACAAGTTTGGGATTGACAAGGCAACTGTTAGGTGGATTCACAACTGGCTGAGTGATCGTACTCAAAGAGTGGTCATAAATGGCTGCACATCCAAGTGGAAGAATGTATCAAGTGGGGACCACAAGGCTCTGTCCTAGGCCCAGTGTTGGTCAACATTTTTATAAATGATCTGGAGGAGGGAATTGACGGGAAACTGATCAAATTTGCAGGTGACACAAAGGGATAGCTAACATTGGGGAAGAGAGAGAGAGTAATCAAAAAAATCTAGAAAAACCTGAACAGTGGGCGGCGGCTAACAAAATGGCATTCAACAAGGAGAAATGCAAAGTCCTACATCTGGGCAAGAAAAATGAAAAAAACACATACAGAAGGGGAGGAATTGGGCTAAGCAGCAACACATGTGAAAAGACTTGGGTATACTAATAGATCATAGACTGAACATGAGTCAACAATGTGATGCAGCAGCCAAAAAGGCAAACAGAATTCTGGGATGTATTAAGAGAAGCATAGAGTCTAGATCACATGAGGTAATTAATCCCCTCTACTCTTCCTTAGTCAGACCCCATCTGGAATACTGTGTCCAGTTCTGGGCACCCCACTTTAAAAAAGACAGACAAACTAGAGCAAGTTCAGGGAAGAGTTACCAAGATGGTGAGCGGCCTGCAAATCATGTCCTACGAGGAATGGTTAAAGGATCTGGAAATGTTTAGCTTGCAAAAAAGAAGGGTGAGAGGAGAATTAATAGCTGTCTAGAAATATTTGAAGGGATGTCACTGTGCAGAGGGATCAGCCCTATTCTCATCTGCACAAGGAAAGACCAGAAGCAATGGGATGAAACTGAAAGGGAGCAGACACAGATTAGATATTAGACAGTGAGGGTGATCAATGAGTGGAACAGGCTGCCACGGGAGGTGGTGAGTTATCCTTCAATGGAAGTCTTCAAACAAAGGCTGGACAGACATCTGTCTGGGATGATTTAGCAAATCCACTGAGCAGGGGGTTGGACCAGATGACCCTGGAGGTCCCTTCCAACTCTACTATTCTATGATTCTATGATGATATCCTTCTATTTTCTGACAGCTTAGAGAAACATTGCAGGCATGTCAAGCTAATCTTGGAACATATCCAAAGGAATCATCTTTATATCAAACTGGAAAAATGTGAGTTTGAAAAAAACAGAATCCAATTGCTTGGATATATCATTCCCCCAGATAGTCTGAGTATGTACTATGTAAAATTAAAGCTTTGTTTGATTAGTCACCCTAAGAAATCTAAAGGATGTTCAACGCTTTATAGGTTTTGCGAATTCCTACTGGAGATTCATAAAAGGCTTCTAAAAAACCATCTTACCAATCACTTTGCTCACAAAGAAAGCCAAAACTTAGTCATGGTCTACAGAGGCACAGGGCACCTTTGAAAAACTAAAAGCTCTGTTCACTTCTGCACCAGTGCTGGTTCATCTAAATCCAGAACAACCTTTTGTTGTGGAAGTGGATGTCTCTGATGCTGCTGTAGAAGGTGACTTGTCTCAATTAAACTTTTCACTGAGGTAGAAAATTGTCTGTAAATTAGTTAGTAGAAGCCCTTCACAGTTACAAACACCTAAAATAATCTTTTATTGATACTATGCAAAATCTTGGGCTGACAAAGACAAACTCACATAAAACACATCAAAAAACTTACAACTCAACACCGTGTTATAGGCAGTAGGGGGCACTAACTGTCACCATAGCCGATTGAGGGTGATAGTGTTAGATTTGTCGCAGTTGTCCAATCATGCCAATTGGCAAGCACAGAATAATTAATGGACTGTAACCTCAAATCAATCAAGTAACCTGTTGAGTGGACAATATAAACAAAAATTGATCCCTGTTTTTCGTTTTGGTAGTAAATAATAATTATATTCCCAAACGTGGATGTTTTAAGGTGCGATCATCAAGGTTAAAATTATGATGACTTGAAAGAAGGATCTTATTTTATCAATATATATTTATGGTTCCAATGTCAGAAAATTCTGATTGAAAATTATGTGGGTTTGGTTCGACGCGCTTCATCAGGAACCAGTATACCCTCCGGTCTACCACCAAGGCCGGAGGCTCTATCTCTCATCTCATTTATTTTTTTATTTTGGATCTTTGTGCTTTGTGTGCTTAGCTGATAGACTATCTTGGCTTTTAAGGCCATGTTTATATCTTAAAATAAATCTAACACATCCTGTACGAGCACGGGGATCGTCCCCAGCTCTCTGCATTGATCTAAGTCATATAGAGGCAATTATTAGCTCCTCTTACTAACTGATTCCATTGGATACTTATATCCTGTACTAGTGGAAATCTATCTAAAGTTGAGCACTAGTACGGTCGATGGTTCCAGTCACTTACCTTGATCTGATTATATAGCTCAGCTCTAATCACACATTATAAGCGTTACTAATATATCGGATAGTTGGTGTGAATATATAACATACTGGTTCCTGATGAAGTGTCTGCACGTGACACAGAAACGCGTCGAACCAAACCCACATAATTTTCAATCAGAATTTTCTGACATTGGAACCATAAATATATATTGATACAAATAAGATCCTTCTTTCAAGTCATCATAATTTTAACCTTGATGATCGCACCTTGAAACATCCACGTTTGGGAATATAATTATTATTTACTACCAAAACGAAAAACAGGGATCCATTTTTGTACCTAGAAGGTTTGTGAACAAACTTGTAAGGCAAACATTTTCCAAGTTTGTGAACAAACTTAGAAAATGTGCAAATTGGAAGATGGAGCACCCCCTATTAGAAGGCAGCATTCCTGCAAGTCAATGTCAGACTTTTTAAACAACCCCTATAACAATGACTGGAAATTTTGAGCCAACCCTGGAATAACCATGCACAGACAGCTGTTTCAGGGTGATTGCCCCTCACCATTGTGCAGTAGGCTACTGGCTTGGCTAGAGAGAGGCCTATAGACGTGGGTCAGGAAGGGTGTTGTTTTTCCTTAAGGAGAGCACCTAGAAGGTTTGTGAGGAATCTTATAAGGCCATGCATGCTCCTCTGGGAAATATACAAATGGAGAGGTTATTCTGCACATTTGCGCAGGGAAATAGAACATTTTGAAGTCATGAAACAAATTGGCAATTTCAATGGCTGAGAACATTGTTACGCATTTTTTGCGAGCGCAGAAAGAATAGTAAAATATATGCAGTTGTGTGAGCAAATATACAACTCTTTTTGCACCAAAATGTGGCATAAATGTGCATACAAATATGTATACGCTCATGTGAATCTGGCCTAAAATGTGATTGTTCTCGGCAAGAGAAGCCAAGTCATCTTGTAGATATGATACCTTGTAATGGCTAACAAAATGACACGATGTTATAATGAACTTTCAAACCTACTCATGGTTCTTCCTCAGGCTTATGAAATAGATCGGAAGACACATACATATATATTCACTTACATACGCAAAGGCACAGACATGGTGTGATTAATATGTACTTAAAACAATACCAGAACAGGATAAGTAGATTAGTAAATACCTAATTAGTCCACTGATAAGGAATGTGAAAGTTTTATGGTCCCTAAATTGGTGTTAGAGGGTCACCAGGCCTGTGTGTCATCTGTGCTATCGATTTCTCATCATCTATAGTCACACAAGAACCCTCTTGAAATATTTAAGCCTGTGTTAAGTGTCAAAGATGGTTATAAACTTGTACCCCCAAATTCTTGTGTGGTGCTGAGACTTGAAGTTGCCTTTTTTTTTTTTTTTTTAATCAAATTTTTTATTAAGAATTTTGATTTTCCATATTATTTTCAATGCTTACAATTCACTCAATCATTTCTCTTGAAATCACAGAAATAAAACTTATCATTTTTGCACCTGTTAAGGTGATAATACAGTAAGACAGTAAACAGTGCAACAATGAACTGCGGGAGTGACTCTCGTGGCCCACCAGCAACTAAGTGAAGCCAAGTGGCTCTTCTAATAATTTCCGGGCTGTATCTTAGCGAAAACTGCCCGTCCATTTCTTATTAGTTCTGGTTGGCGTCACGAGGGAACACCCCCGTCCACAACATCCTTAATAGTGTTGTGTATACATCTTGGGTTATAATTTAACATTGCAGCAAGCTGCATCAGTCTAGTAGACAAATGTGTTGAACAAGTTGGGTCTATAAGGGGAGATTGGGTGGGGGGGGAGGTAGTGAAGAGCAAAGAGGGAGAAAGGTGGGAAGACGGGGGGGGGGAAGGAGGGGATAGAGGGGAACTAGTCTGGTTACAGACTGTGTACAGGTGAGACACTATATGAAGCTCCTAATCACCTGGATGGCTCACTCACCTCTGCTCCGGCCACCTTCCAGCGGGTGGGCGCGAGTGTGTCTCCGTGTTCAACGCCCGGGGTCCTTCCCGTCCGTCCCTGCCGAGACTTCCTTTGCTAATAGGAGTTATCGTCTATATCTGCGTATTATGTTTTATTCTTTCCAGGAAAGCTTGTTGTAAGCTAGTGGTCCTTCCTAGCCTCTCTCCAGGGATGCCAGGTTAAGATAAAGTCTTCATTAGTCCCCCTATTCCAGCTTGTTAGCTCTTCCATACAACATATCATGTCTGCTTTTTCCCTCCACTGTGAAACCGTTGGGGGTTTTTGTTGAAGCCAGTTAAGAGGGATCAGCGCTTTCGCTGCATCCAATAAGAATGCTATTAATTTGTTTTTGAATGGATGAAAGTTAGAGGAGGGCCTCCAGAGGAATATCATCTCTGGTGAAATTGTTATACCTGGTGAAAAGACCTTCAAGTCCTTTTCTACCACTTTCCAGAAAGGAATGATTCCCGTGCACTCCCACCATATGTGGAGATATGAGCCCGTTGTGGCCCTACATCTCCAGCATTTATCATCAGGGGCTAATTTATAGTCGTGTAGCCTTGAAGTTGCCTTTTAATATGATAACTTTCATATGTTGTATGTTACGTCCATGACTAGAAAAATGCTCAGCTGCAGGTAAATCTGTATTTCTCTCTTTAATTGTTTGGCGGTGAGACTTATAATAAACTTTATTTGTATAGCGCCAACATATTCCGCAGCGCTTACATAGACAGGGGAAATACAGAAAGACAAAATACAAACATTACAGAACCACGGTTACATAGTAATCAGCTGATGGAAACAATAGGGGTGAGCGTCCTGCTCCAACGAGCTTACATACTACGAATAGTGGGGTGATACAGAAGGCAAAGGGGCTGGAGATGTGCACGGTATGGCGGGGTGGAGATGTGCACGGTATGGCCAAGTGGAGAGTGAGCGATGTTATACACATAGACAATGGTCAGACATTTAGCCGTGTGACGGCAGAGACGGAGTGACTGCAGGAGCAGTTTATGATGGCTAGCAGGGATTGCAGTCTAGGGCAGAGAGCATGTCATCAGGCGGAGTACAGAGGGGTTTGTTTAGGGAATGCGGTATGCCTCCCTGAAGAGGTGCGTTTTTAAAGCACGCCTGAAGTTCTGCGAGTCCTGGATCGCTCGGCTAGCCTTTGGTAGTGCGTTCCAGAGGACCGGTGCTGCTCTGGAGAAGTCTTGGAGGCGGGAATGAGAAGTTCAAATTAAAGGGACACTCAGTCTGGTTTCATTAGCAGAGTGGAGAGCCCGGGCTGGGTGATGGATTGAGATGAGAGAGGCAATATAGGGGGGCGCTGCGCTGTGGAGGACTTTGTGGATGAAGGTGGCGAGTTTAAATTGAATTCTGTATTTAACGGGCAGCCAGTGCAGTGACCGGCACAGGGCAGAGGCGCCCGTTTTTGCTTTCAGTTTTTGTCCTGTTACTCCAACATAAAGGCCACCAACATGACATTTACTGCACAGGATCAGGAGTAAGCTGTGTACTGGGGTGGGCTCCCCAGGATACAGCGAAGTCTTGAACGAAAGAGGCGACTCCAACTCACTTGTAAAAATGAGATTTTACTTAGTTTAGTAAAACCCTTTACCAAAAAGAATTCCCCCAGATATTTACATATACTCAGCTGGGCAGCCGAGACCCTTATGCCATGCAGCGTGGTGCTTTATAATGTGTGCTTCCAATATACTCCAAGCTTTTGCCTATCTGCGGACTGTCTCTAACCAGCCGCTATAACCTTCTATCACCCTAGAAACAGGAATAATTAGTGAGGATGCTGGGGAAGCACCGGCAGCACAACACAAGAGCTTACAATCTTGCCAACATACCCCTAACCTGCCCAACCACAGGACCACAAACAGATATAACAGTATATAGCTCACAAGCCAAGGAAATGTAAAGTTATGAAACATGTGCCTTTTAGACCTTTGTAGAAAGCTCTCACTCTCTCACTCTGAGAATTTCAGCTCCATAGAGTTCTCTGTGTTTGGGGGTTATTAAACAGACAGATCAGTCCCCAGTGGTGCGGCCTGTGAAAAACAGTATGCCCAACTAAACTAACTACAGGCCTTGTTATCAGTCTCGAGCAGTTTGGCACCAAAAATACAATGCGGTGCGTACACGGTTACACCAGAGGCCGTGGTTCTCTGGCTGACCCGGGTCTGTTGGGTACCTCTATCCTTTGTCTGGAACAGCAGGAATAGGAGTTCATCCGAGAACCATGTGAACTCACTGACGCTGCTACTTCTGAGCCGGGTCCTTAAAGCAATCTTCTCCGTTAAGATGGGGGTCTGACAAACTCTGGAACAGTCTCTAATTCAGCTCCCCTTCACTGTAACTCCAGCCCTTTAGGGGTCCTTTTCCACGTGGATCACATTGGCTCACTCTCTGCAGCTGTCGAAAGCACACTTCACAAGATGGCGGACACACACTCCTCTCTTTTCTTCTGAGCTCTATCCTGTCTGGGCAGTAATGATGCACTTCCTCTCCCCTGTTGCATTTCAGGCCACAGTGACCTCTTGTGGTCAAACAACAAAATGTCAGTTATAAACAGCATAAACTTACAGAAACAGGTACATTCACAACAGGAGGGCTGTTTCACCATCTTACACAGGTACACAACATCAGACATGGAACATGTGAGTGTCCCAGGGATTTTATAGTCCTGTTGTGTGTTGAGGATTTGTTTCCTGTCCATGGTCCGTACATGTGAGCCAGTCTTGCAGCTCCTTACGTTGCAGAGATAAGTTCCTTTTTGTATGTCAGAGGGCAATGCAGTTTTGATTATAAGTTCCTCAAATTCTGAGGTTGCCTGTAACATAGTAGGGGAGGGTCCGGGAATATGGTTTTCAGAGGGTCATCCTTGTGTAGGGTATGATGGAGTTCCATTGTGGTTTTCCTTAGTACCTCTATCTGTGGAAAGTAGGTGACAACTAGAGGTCCACAACCCTTTTCTCCTTCTCTTTGCATTGGAGTAGTTGATTTCTGGGTATCCTGGTGGCTCTGGTGATTTGGTCATCAATTGAGGTGGGATGGTAGCCCTGATTGATAAATGTTTTTTTTAGATGCTAGAAATGCTCATCTCTGTCTGCTGGGCTAGAGTAGATCTGATTGTATCTGATGGCCTTGCTGTAGACAATGGACTTTTTGATGTGTTTGGGATGGAAACTATCCCATCTGAGGTATGTGGGCCGATCAATGGGTTTTTGGTACAGGGATGTCTGTATTAAGTTGTTTTAAATTTTTATGGTGGTACCCAAAAAGTTGATTTCTATGTACGAGTAGCTTAATGTCAGGTTTATGGTGGGGTGAAATGCACTGAATCCCTCAAGGAATTTTATTAGTTCTTGTTCGTAGTTGGTCCAGATGAATATGATGTCATCAATATGGCGGAAGTAGGCCAATTGCTTGATGGAACAAGAGGCCAGAAAGTCACTCTCCAGTTTTGCCATGAAAAGGTTGGCATGTTGCAGTGCCATTTTACTGCCTATGGTGGTTCTGGTGAGTTTCAGGTATATGTCTTTGCCAAAGGAAAAATAATTGTGTGTGTGAGGATTAATCTTGTGAGTTGCAACACCAATTCAGAGGCAACCCCATTGGCCTCAAAGTGTACCTGGCGGGCAGTTAGTCCATCTTCATGTGGGATGTTGGAATATAAGGATTCCACGTCCATGGTGGCCAGGAAGGCTCCATCTGGGAGGGAACCTATGGTTGACAATTGTCACACCTGCTGCCAGCAAGCGGTAGCTGTATTTCTGAAAGAAACACATGGGAACTGTTAGCACCACAGATCCCTGAAAGCAAACAGTTAATAGAAAAGTGAAAGTAAAATAAATGGATACTATCCTTATGGGACTCTAAAATATGAATGTCCATACCTAAATAGTTAGTGGGCCATCCTGATCAGGACACACTCATGCCGCAACCTGGGGTACTATCTAACCCTGATACCTGGAAATAAAAATATAACAATACTAGAAAACACTCTTCACAAAATCAAATAAAACCCAGAACTTCTGTTCAAGTGGTCAGAAAAAACAAATCTGAGTCCAAACTCTAGAGGAACCAGTGCACCCAGCTATGATCTCATTTGCTTACAGAAAGATACTGCTAGAACAATTGAACAGCACAAAGTCCAAAGTGAGGGGGAAATAAGAACCCTCCTCAATCACCCCCAGGTTCTCACAAGTAGCAACACACCCAGAAACACACCCACCATAGTCAGAGATCCCAATGTATAGAAAAACCAAAACATCGGCATAGTGACTCACACCAACACAAGAGTTTGTTCAGTAGGTCCGTGGTGTCCTGCAAGCAGCTGGTTGTATTTCTCACCAATGGTTTGAGGGCACCTTCTACTTAGCCTGAGAGTCTTTCAGTGAGGTTTCCCACACCTGAGATAATTGGACTCCATGGGTTGCCAGCTTTGTGTAGTTTGAGTAGCATGTAGAATGTTCCAACACTGGGATTCTGCGGCATCAAGTCCAAATGTTTTGGGGAGTCCATCGACAGGCTTCTGATGACTCTTCTCAATTCCCTCACATATTTTTGAGTTGGGTCTTGCTCCAGTTTGGTGTAATATCTGGTGTCTGTCAGCTGTCTGTCTGCTTCTTTTGTGTAGTCTGATGTTTTCATGAGGATTATAGCACCACCTTTATCTGCAAGCTTAAAAAACTTTTGAAGCAATCCATAGTAACAGGAATACCTTGTGAACAGTATCAATTACACTTGGTGAATTTCAGTACCGTTTCAAAGATATACAGATTACGGAATATATTATGTAATCTCTTTGTAAAAGTAATAATCCAATACAGTCTATTAGAAAGGTTGATTACAGAATGAACTCACAATGTCTATTTAAGGTTTGCTTGATACTCAAGATGACATTTAATTCCCTTCTTGTCAATAGGTAAATCAGCCTATGAACAGAGGCTAGAGCTCCAAAAAGATGCCAACAATTCAACGTCCTTCAAAGAAGCCCTATTTTCTACAGCAGGTTGGCTTCTAACTATATTTGAACCTCTGTATGGGGTGCACACTGGTATGTCTATCACATTACTTAATTCCCTTAGAACCTGGGGGTGTATGCCATCAGGACCCGGTGGTTCGTCTATTTTTTAATGTGGCTTTGCACTTCTTCCTGCATTAAACTGTGGAGACATTTAGTGGAGAGTTTATTTTATCACCCTGCATCTCATCTGACATTTCATTTTTGAATACACTGGAGAAAAAAACTATTTAATAGATTTGCTTTCTCCTCATTCCCCTCAACAATTTGTGCTACATGAATTATTAAAGGGACAACACGTTCACTATTAAACTTTTTACTTTTTATATAATTGAAGAACAGTTTAGGGTTAGTTTTAATCTCTGGGAATAAGACTCTGTTTTCAACATTGCTGCTTTTATCTGTTTTTTACATAACACATTTCTTTCCTTATTGGTTTTTAGTGCTTCTTCGATGTCTTCTTGTTTTAGTAGTTTTAATGCTTTTTTTTGCTGTTTATTGCCGCCAACACATCTTTATTGAGCCACAGTAAGTATTTAAGATGTTTTTAAACATTTTCTATTTACTGTGTGTAGTCGTATTTTTGAAGACATTGTCCCAGTCAATAGGGTTAAGCTCATCGAACTTTGTATTCCTAAAGTTGGGCTCCAAATGAAGAAAAAAGTCCCCGCGCTCAGAGTGGTGAAAAGGGTTAACTTTCCACATATAATAACTTCCCATAGGTTTTTTTAAACCATAGGTGTTTATTGTTATTTACTATGCGTTTCAGCACCCATAAGTGTCCTTTTCAAGCATTTATTACAGTATACAGGCAAGGTATATAAATAAGTAAAATTGCACTCACAATGAGGCGTCCGTCACCGGCACTTCGTAATGCTCCAATCTGAGGTCTTAGTCAGATGGGCGTTTTTTCGCGCGATTTGCGGATCGCATGATGGATGCGCATCCGCAAATCGCGTGACTGGTGCGCTCAAGTCGCCCGCAAATCGCCCGAAAATCTGCTCCTAGCTGCGTTTCATTAGAAACGGGCCGGAGCTGTCCAGCGCATTGCATTCAATGGAGACGGCAATACAGCCGTCTCCATTGAAAGCAATGCGCTGCGGGCGAGCCCGGGATGAATTGTCGGTAAGGGCTTAAATATATAAGCCCTTACCTGCAATTCATCCTAAAATGTGTAAAAATAAAAAAAAATTGTATACTCACCTTCTGTCGGCAGCCGGAGCTCCGCGCGGCTGTCCTGCAGTGGGTGTGAAGGGGGTGTGAGTCAGACCTGCCCCCTGATTGGCTCAGCGCTGAGCCAATCAGAGGCATGCCTCACTCACACCCATTCATGAATTCATGAATGGATGTGAGTCAGACCTGCCCCTGATTGGCTCAGCGCTGAGAGGCAGCAGTCACCCATTCATGAATTCATGAATGGGTGTGTGAGTGTTTTCAGCCTCTGATTGGTCAGGGCTGTGACCAATCAGAGGCCGATCATTCAGCAGGCGGGGATTTTAAAGCCCTGCCGGCTGAATAGTGCCAAGAAGCAGTTCAGGAGAACTGACAGCGGCCGCGGCTGGACTCCGGCTGCAGCGGAAAGGTGAGTATACAATTTTTTTTTATTTTAACACATTTTAGGATGAATTGCCGGGAAGGGCTTATATATTTAACCCCTTCCTGACAATTCACCCCGGCAGCCCATTGCTTTCAATGGAGCGGCTGTATTGCCGCTCCATTGAATTCAATGGGCAAACATCGTTCTTCTCTGCCACAGCTGTTACAGCTGTGGCAGAGAAGAATGATTTGTCTTCTATATGTTCTCAATGGGGTCGGCGCTGCTGCCGCCGGCCCCATTGAGCGCATATACAGAAGAGAACAGGAATCGCAGATCGCACATAGGTGCAATCTGCGATTTTTTGTTCTATAATTTATCGGACGAGCGCATAAAAAGCGCTCATGTGTCCGATACCATTGCATAGCAATGGTTTTAAAAAATCGCCGGACGCATGCGCAAATCGCGGCTAAAAACGCCCGTCTGACTAAGGCCTGAGCGCGGGGACTTTTTTCTTCATTTTGATGCAGATTTTCTACTGGCATCTGGTTACCCAGAGGACTTGCACCCTGGACGTCTCTCCAACTCCTTGTTGGATCATGGATGAGGAGGATTTATTATATGCTAACTTGGATACAAGGCGTCGATGGGATTTTCCCTGCCAGGGTTAACCCATCGTGCACTAGGTGAGTATACCACCCACTTTGTTTTCTTGATGCAAATACATCAAGTGCTGCAATTATAATCACAAGACACATTCTCATACATATTTCTTTGTATTCCTAACGTTTAGTATTCTTGCAGCTTAATATAGTCTCTATTTCCCAGGTGCCCCAACCTGCACCACTGTTATTCTATCAGGTCTGTTGGTTAATATTAAGTCCAAAATGGCTGTCCCTTTAGTTGGGTCCTGTACAAGTTGGGTAAGGTAATTATCTTAAGTTATTAACAGAAACATGTTACCTTTACAAGATCCACAGTTTTCAGCTTCCCATTTTATATCTGGATAATTAAAGTCTCCA
Source organism: Eleutherodactylus coqui (assembly GCF_035609145.1). Taxonomy (NCBI): domain Eukaryota; kingdom Metazoa; phylum Chordata; class Amphibia; order Anura; family Eleutherodactylidae; genus Eleutherodactylus; species Eleutherodactylus coqui. The sequence goes on from NC_089848.1 coordinate 122,786,855, forward strand.
TAATAATTACCTCTTTGTGATTTGCTGCTTCATCTATTTGCTTCAGTAATCAATTTTCAGCTTCTATTATATTCGGTGGCCTATAGAAAACCCCTTTCAGAATTTTTATAGTTTTTCCCTTAAGGTATCTCTACTCATAGAGACTCCACATGTTAATCCCCCTCACACATATCTTCCTTTAGTGTGCTCCTTAACCCCTTAACGACCAGCCCATAGTGTTTTTACGTCCTCCCGAAGTGGGCTTTATTCTCTGAGGACGTAAAAACACACCTCCTGCAGAGAATAAAGCCCCTCGGGCTCTGGACGTGACAGCTCCAAGCTGTCGGTGTCCGCAGGTAGCCGACAGCATGGAGCTGTCATCCTGGGCTCTTCGGACCCCCCCCCTTCCCCCAGCATTGCGATCGGCGCTATCCAATGGATAGCGCCAATCGCAAAAAAGTAAACAAAACTGCAAAAAAGTTAAAGATTCAGCTACCCTGATGGATCGGATCCATGAGGGCAGCTGAAATTACTCACTGAGGTCCGCCGCACGACTACCCGCTGTCCCGATGCTCCGAGCGCCGTAGTTGTCCTTCTGCGCATGTGCGCCAGGCGGCATTACGTCAGCCGCATGCGCAGAAGGCCCGGCGGCGCGGGAGACTTAAAATCTCCTGGCTCCTGTAGGTAGCCAGGAGGCAGGAGATGTCAGCGGGGACCACGGTAAGCGGTCCGCGGTACCGCGATCGTCGTTATCCAATGGATAACGACGATCGCGGAAAAGTGAAAAAAAGTGTAAAAAAAAGAAAAGTTTCACCTCCCCTCATGGATCGGATCCATAAGGGGAGGTGAAAATATTCACCTCAGGTCCGCCGATGTCCTCCGGCCGGTGCCAAGACCCCCTTTGGCTACTGCGCATGTGTCGATGTGGCGCGCATGCGCAGAAGGCCGGCGAGCCTGGCAAATTCAAATCCTCCCTGCACCCGGCTGTCACAGATAGCCGAGTGCAGGGAGATATGACTGGGGACCGCTGTATGGGGTTTCCAGTCATATGATCACCGTTATCCAGCGGATAACGGTGATCATATAAAATTAAAAAGTTAAAAAAAAAGTTAAAAGTTAAAAAAAAGTTTAAAAAGTTAAAGTTTCATCTCCCCTTACGGATCGTATCCGTAAGGGGGGATGACATTACGTACCCAAGGTCCCGGATTTGTTCCCTGATGGGATGTTGATTCGTGGACCGTACCCCAGCTTCTGCGCATGCGCCCGTCAGCATGATGGCGGACGCATGCGCAAAAGTGAAATATTGCCCATGAAATGTAAAATCTCCCTGCTGCTGGCTAGCAAAGGTAGCCAAGAGCCTGGAGATGTCACGGGGAGCCGCGGTATGTGGTTACTGGTCAAGTGATCGCCGTTATCCAATGCATAATGGCGATCACGTAAAAGTTCTTTAAAAAGTGGACGTTTCATCTCCCCTCACCGATGCGATCGGGGAGGGGAGATGAAACATCTTCTCGGAGGCTTCCGCATTTGAATCCAGATGCGATTATCCTCCATGGACCCTTCCGGCTGCTGCGCATGCGCCCGCCGGCAAAATGCCGGACACATTCGCAGGAGCCGGGGAGCCCAGGAAATTTTAAATCTCCTTGCTCCCAGTGACCAACGGTCGCTGAGTGCTTGGAGCAGTGACTGGTGGCCTCGCTGATCGGTCCCTGGTCATGTGATAAAGTAGCGATCTAACACTAGGCCGGTCACACATGACCGGAGAGGAATTACGGGTTCTGCATGCGCTTGATCAGCGGTAATCCACACATCAATCGCATGCATTGGATTACACAATTCCCCCCAATTAGCGGGTCGGAATTACGTAATCCACTCGCAGAAACAGAACATGGCATGCTATATTTTACTGTGAATATCCGCGACCTAGAGCCCATTGTGCTCTATGACCGCGGATATACCCGCAGCCCATATGCAAATACATTGTGTACGGGCTGCGGGTACTCGGGTCATCTCTAAGCGACGGCGCGGGAAATGCAAACAAAAAAAAAAGTAATGCGCATGACCGCCTGTGTAAGTAGGCTGTTATGCGCAGTACATTACTCGGCCGTACGCAGGGTCACAGCTGGGCTGACAGATGAGATCCGCTGCGGGCCTCCACAAACGGATTCTGCATACGGCTGTGTGAGCCCGGCGTTATTCAGACTGCTACCTGTAATACATAATTTACAAGAAGCCCCGGGAACGCTCGCCTTCATGCAGTTCCAGGAGCAGTTTGTTGAGCGCCTTCTGTGTGAGACCGCCGCACCTCCGCAAGATTACGAAGCCTCACAGCGCCACTTTCTACACCCCATACCTGCCGCTGAGGTTACGAAATACCCCCCAAAATACATGAGAGGAGGGGGATACCCGGTTTTCTTGCCCCATGTGCCCAACCCAACCAGCCTCCGTAATTACCCCTGTCTTCGGACATAAAACGCAGTTTATATTATTACCTTTATCTAATATTTAGGGAATGCCAAAAAATGGGGATGGCGGGGAGGGGGGGGGGGGGGATTATTTTTAGGAAGTCAAATTTTTTTCCGTATAAGTGGGCAATGGGGCCTGGAATTTATTCAGTTCTGCCCTGAAATCCAGCGGGCATTCCCTCCATTATGGGCCTAGCCATGTGTCCTGTAAGTAGATTAGGGCCACAAGGGGTATGTTTCTGAACACGGGACAAACAGGGGGATCCATTTTAGGGTGAACGTCTTCATTCCTACATACACTGTACAAAAAAAACAGTTTTTAAATTGACAAAATTGCTAAAAAAAATAAAAAATCGTAATTTTTTTCCTTTTGCTTTGCTTAGATTCATTCAAATACTGTGGGGTCAAAATACGCAGTACACTCCTAGATGAATTTGTTAAGGGGTCTAGTTTTCAAAATGGGGTCATTTGTGGGGGTTCTCTATCGTTTTGGCCGCTCAATGGCTCTACAAGTGGGCAATGGGGACTGGAATTTATTCCGTTGTACCCTGAAATCCAACGGGTGCTCCTTCCATTATAGACCTAGCTATGTTTCTTTTAAGTGGATTAGGGCCACAATGGGTATGTTTCTGAACACGGGACAAACGGGGATATCCATTTTACGGTGCAAGTCTTCATTCATATATGTGCGGTACAAAAAAAACTGCTTTTAAAAATGACAGAATTACCGAAAAAATGAAAATCGTAATTTTTTTTCCGTCGGCTTGTCTTAGATTCATTCAAAAACTGTGAAGTCCAAAAAGTCATCATACCCCTAGATAAATTCGTTAAGGGGTCTACTTTTCAAAATGGGGTCACTTGTGGGCGTTCTCCATCGTTTTGGTCACTCAATGGCTCTACAAGTGTGCAATAGGGCCTAAATCTCCTTCAAGCAAAATTTCTGTTCCGAAAGCCACCGGTTGCTCCTTTCATCTTGAGCCCCATTGTGCATCCAGACGTAAGAATAGGGCCACAATGGCTATGTTTCTAAACACAGGACAAACAGGGGTATCCATTCTGGGGTGCAAATCCTAATTTTTATGTGTACTATAGAAAAAAGTCCTGTCTTTAAAATGACATATTTGCAAAAATATGAAATTTTAGTTTTTCTTTTCTAAATTGCATTGACTCCTAAAAAAAAATTGTGGGGTTAAAATACTCATAACATCCCTCAGTGAATACGTTAAGGGGTGTAGTTTTTAAAATGGGGTCATTTGTCTGGGTATCTATCATTTTGACTCCTATGAGCCTTTTCAATCTTGATTTGGTGTAGGAAAACAAAGTGTTCCTCAAAATGCTGAAAAGTAATGTTAAATTTGTACGTCTCCTAAATGGTTAAAAAAAAAACGAAAGTTTTTCCAATGTGCGCCAAAAATAAAGTTAATGAATGGAAATATATATCTTAGCAAAAATTTCTATATTATGTTTGCACATATTTGAGATATTGCAGTTGGAAATGTGAAAAAATGACGATTTTTTTCAAAATTTTCCCAATTTTGGCGCTTTTAATAAATAAACAAAAATTCTATCGGTCTTTTTTTCCCGCCTAGATGAAGTACAACATGTGGCGAAAAACAATGTCAGAATCGCTTGGATATGCAAAACCTTTCTGGTATTTTTCCATGCTAAAGTGACACGTGTCAGATTTGCAAAATTTGGCCTGGTCATTAAGGCGCAAACAGGCTTGGTAACTAAGGGGTTAAACAAAAAGACATACCCCTTCCCCTTTCTGGTTTTTACGATCACTTCTATACAGACTGTAACCCTGTAAGTTCGCTGCCTAGTCACAGCTTTCATACAACCAGGTCTCAGCTGTTCCCACTATGTTGTAGTTTTCCTCAGACATAATACTTACAGTTCTTCAATCTTATTGGTCAGACTTCTAGCATTAGTCACAATTCAGTTTAGAAGGTTTTGGTTATTTTTTATATTACATATATCTCTACTAACTGTTCTGTCAGTTCTAACTGTACTAACCCCTCCCACCACTCCTCCCCTGTTTCCATTACTTAGTCTCAGACCACTATCTAAACTATTTTCCCTTCTATTTCTCTGGTTGCACTCCGCCACAATCCCTAGTTTAAATACTCCACCAACCTTCTAGCCATCCAATCGCCCAGCCCGACTGCACCCTCCCCATTGAGATGCAGCCCATCCCTATGATAGAACCTGTCACCAACAGTAAAGTCAGCCCAGTTCTCCAAGAACCCAAGCCCTTCCTTCTTACAGCAACTCTTGAGACATTTGTTTACCTCCCTAATCTTCTGCTGCCTTTCTGGTGTGGCACGTGGTAGAGGTAGCATTTCGGAAAATACTACTTTGGAGGTCCTTGCCTTAAGCTTACACCATGACCACTTGGTCCTCACCAGTCTCGCCTAGTAATCTTTCAACCCAATCCGTGATGTGTCGAGCTCGAGTGCCAGGAAGACAACACACAATTTGATGATTCCAGACTTTGTGGCAAATCACCCTGTCTGTTCCCCTAATAATTGAATCTCCCACTACCAGAACCTGTCAAGCCTACCCTGCGCTTCTATTCCTCTTCTTACTAGAGCAGACACCCCCCTGGTGGTCAGAGACCATGTTGTGCTGCAGCAGTGCTAATCATATAATGGAATTCCCCTCATCTGCCAACTTTACAATCTTGTTGAGGTGTGCCACTTCAAAACTAGCCTCCCTGGATCTCTTCCCTTTCCCACTCCTTCTGTCACCCAGCTAGCTGCCTGATCATTCTGCACCCCAATGCTATCATCCACCCCCACATCTGTCCCAGCGAGTGCTCAGTGAGCAGCAAACTCCTTTCAATGTTGCCAATACATCTCAGCGTTGCAAGCCGCTCATTTAGATACTGGATCTGGGCTTCCAAATGTGCAGTGCTCTTACATTTTGTACAGCAGTATGCTCCCTCGAACTGCTATTCAAGGACTGCATACATGGCATTGTCAACCCTGGAGTACATTATAAATTGATAGATTAGTTAAAGTTAATAAATGCAAAAACAAACAGATAATCAGAAAATAAATTTAAGCTACTCTTCCAAAGTCCCTGAATCCAAAGTCACTAATCTCAAGTCACACACTTAAGAAACAGCACACTTAGAATGCAACACACACGATTGGTATAGCAAATGATTCTTTGAGGCTTTCATGCTGCTCTTATGGCATACAGCCAGTTGTAAAGCACTTTGTGGACATGTTAAAATTTGCTTTTGTTCTTCCAACAGCCAATCACATACTTCCACACACATACTTATGGCTTTGTTCGCATATATCCAGGCCACTGGACAAGAAACAACGAGAAATGTTAACAATTGTTATGTGTAAACAGTCATTGTTTGAAAGCAAACGAGTCGTTCGATCATTTGGTCGTTCAAATGATAAATCTGCTTGTCTAATAGGACCCTTAGAATACGGCACGCAGCGCTCACTTATGTTTGATTTATATTGCACTGATCTGTAATACTTCTGCTTTTCCTTTGTGTGGAAGTTCTCAGTAAAACAGAAGTTTTTGCTGTATCATAAATAAAAAAAAATGAATCAGTTGAGAAATAATGAAATGGTTCCTAAGAAATCCAACAATCAGCTGACTTGCAGGTCTGTCCCATGCAGGCTGATTTGTGGAGTAACATTTCCTAATCGTCATGCACAGCAGTTTGCTTATGTGTGCGGTTAGGACTGGGAGGTGCTGATTGCTTTATTGCCCCATGTGATGAGATATTCCTTTATTATATAGAGCCCACACTTCTGGATGTGACGCTCTTCTCCCTGTGAACTGTTACTGGACTCTCTTGGTGCCGTTCTGTCCACACGGTTCCTATAAGAAGTGGAAAGACTAATGAGATACTTACAATGAGCGCCTCCGTACTACTCATACTGCTGTACCTAACGTGGCCGTCCTGCCTGTGGGGTAAGTGACCCTTGTACTTACTTCTCTTATGGAGCTGCTGTGATTTGCATTGGGGTACCCAGGTCACTGCTGAAGGGGCACCACAAACCTTAATATTGTTTTATAGGCATTGTATAGCGCTGTATAGGATCTGTTATTTGGACGCTGTATGCTTGTATTGTATGAACGCTGTAGGGTGTTTTTACTTTGGCGCTGTGGCACTATTGGGCTCCGTCCTATATGGTGCTTAGAAGTAGACAGTGTACAGCGTGGCTGGTTCTATATTACATGACTGCTCATAATACAATGAAACGTTCTAAGGGTGTATCCACACGGGTGAGTGAGATATTCTGCATGGAAACCTGCAATTTTCGCTGCGATTTAGATGCATTTTGCAAGGCAAACGCATTACATTGCTATACATATGGTTTTCATGAGTGAAAATTGCATATTGTTTAAATAGGAAAAAAAATGCATCACATTAAAATCGCATCTTGCAAATAATGAGTTCCATTTCCGGGAGAAATTTGTGCATCTTGTAACAGACAAAACTCATGTGAGAAAATCATCCGTATGAATACACCCTAACTGATAGGTCAGCTCTGAGGCTCTGTATATAACCAGCAGAGTTTTACATGACTACTTCTGCCATCCCCAGCTAACTGTTGGTTTTGCCAGGGGAAGCCACCAGGGGAAATGTAGCATTACATGGTGACCATTCAGATAAATGTCCATCAATGTAATACAAGGACGGCTCAAGTCTCCCAGAACAGGAACAGAAACATAGCAACTCTCTCCGTTCTGGCTCATAGAGGAGGGACCACCCTATGATGTCCGCATGCTTTAATAGTGCATATAGACAGAGGTCGTGGTCTATATCTGGCCGCACACATTACATTAAAGTGGCTGAACCCGACTGCCATCCAACAGAAGATTTACATCAATTCTACAATGTCGCAGCAGCACTCAAGCAAATGGCTCACACCCTCAGGTGCCTTACAGCCATGGTAATGTCACGCCTCCTCAGACTGGATCCACAGTCTGCTCACTCACCCACTAATCCACTTGTAGAGAGGCAGCATTCACGGCAAGACAGATGAATAAAAAGGGAACTTTATTCCATCTGGGTTCCAATAGCATCTACAACAATGTGGACTGCACAACAAGGTAGTAGGGGCGACGTTTCGATACGGATAGGGCTTGAGAAAGATCCTATCCACATCGAAACGTCGCCCCTACTACCTTGTTGTGCAGTCCACATTGCTGTAGATGCTATTGGAACCCTGATGGAATAAAGTTCCCTTTTTATTCATCTGTCTTGCCGTGAATGCTGCCTCTCTACAAATGGATCCAAAAGGAGATGTCAGGGGACAGAGGTAATAAGCATTTTAGATATGTGGCGGCATCGGATGTGGATCCACTGTGCCTCAAAAATTATTTGACTTTGGAGCTAGATACAGGTACAGTCCTGGGTGGTTTTCACTCTTTCATCCTATCAATCAGGAACTGGTCTCCGCCATGAGGTTAAGAGGCAGTTGACACACTTGTGTGGGTTTTTCATGATGCAAGACCGTAAATTTAGACAGGAACGTAGATGTAGAACAGAGCTGGAATGCTGGCAGGCGGAGTACTTCACAACGTAGATCAAGCCAGGAGTAAGAACAGGAGGCAGACAAGGAAAGCATATTCAAATAGTGAGCCATGGTCAGGATTACAGAGGTCAGGAAAGCTGGGTGGTTCAGGCAGGGATCAAATACCAGGTCAAGCAGAAATACACTTACACCTTCACACAGTATTGAGACTGCTCAGACACCTGATTGGCAGAGCAGCCCTAAGTAGCCAGGAACTGTCATGATTGGTTGGGGATTGGAAAGCTGGGTGCATGGGCTGACCCTTTAAGACAAGCGGCTTGTGGGCATACACTTTCTTTGGGCAGCAGAGAGGGGCTGAAATGAGGACAAAGCACAGCACCTGGCACAGGTAGGAGGAGAGCATATGCTGCGCCCAACAGCAGAGACAGGTTAGGCAAGACGGTGACTGCGACTCATAATTAGAGATGAGCGAACGTACTCGTCCGAGCTTGATACTCGTTCGAGTATTAGCGTGTTCGAGATGCTCGTTACTCGTGACGAGTACCACGCGATGTTTGAGTTACTTTCACTTTCATCTCTGAGACGTTAGCGCGCTTTTCTGGACAATAGAAAGACAGGGAAGGCATTACAACTTCCCCCTGCGACGTTCAAGCCCTATACCACCCCCCTGCAGTGAGTGGTTGGCGAGATCAGGTGTCACCCGAGTATAAAAATCGGCCCCTCCCGCGGCTCGCCACAGATGCATTCTGACATACTTTAGGGAAAGTGCTATCTTGGTGGAGCTGCTATAGGGAGAGTGTTAGGAGTATTTTAGGCTTCAAGAACCCCAACGGTCCTTCTTAGGGCCACATCTAACCGTGTGCAGTAGTGTGGAGGCTGCTTTTTGCAGTGTTGCACTTTTTTTTTTTTGTATATCGGCCGTGCAGAGCATTGCGCCCTGCAGTAATTATACATACTCCAGGGCCAGTAGTGGTGGTGAGGCAGGGACAGAAGACATATTTATTGAATATAGGCAGTGGGCCTTTCCAAAAACATTTGGGAAAAAAAATCTATTTGGGCTGCCTGTGACTGTCCTCAGTGTACTGGGTCTGTGCTGGGGGTAGTTGTCCTCCTAACTCATACGCAGCCAGCTAAGTGTTACAGCAGGCTTGCGCAAAATTATTTCCTGGCTCTGTGTTGGCTGTTACATCACCGCTGTATTCCAGTCCACAGTGCAACAGTCTGCAGTTATTTTACATACTCCAGGGCCAGTAGTGGTGAGGCAGGGACAGAAGACATATTTATTGAATATAAGTAGTGGGTAGAGATGAGCGAGCACCAAAATGCTCGGGTGCTCGTTACTCGGGACGAAATTTTCGCGATGCTCGAGGGTTCGTTTCGAGTAACGAACCCCATTGAAGTCAATGGGCGACCCGAGCATTTTTGTATATCGACGATGCTCGCTAAGGTTTCCATTTGTGAAAATCGGGGCAATTCAAGAAAGTGATGGGAACGACACAGCAACGGATAGGGCAGGTGAGGGGCTACATGTTGGGCTGCATCTCAAGTTCCCAGGTCCCACTATTAAGCCACAATAGCGGCAAGAGTGGGCCCCCCCAAAAAAACGTTAACTTCTGAAAAGCCCTCATTAGCAATGCATACCTTAGCTAAGCACCACACTACCTCCAACAAAGCACAATCACTGCCTGCATGACACTCCGCTGCCACTTCTCCTGGGTTACATGCTGCCCAACACCCCCCTGCACGACCCAGTGTCCACAGCGCACACCAAATTGTCCCTGCGCAGCCTTCAGCTGCACTCATGCCACGCCAACCTCATGTCTATTTATAAGTGTGTCTGCCATGAGGAGGAACCGCAGGCACACACTGCAGAGGGTTGGCACGGCTAGGCAGCGACCCTCTTTAAAAGGGGCGGGGCAATAGCCCACAATGCTGTACAGAAGCAATGAGAAATATAATCCTGTGCCACTGCCATCAGGAGCTGCACACGTGGGCATAGCAATGGGGAACCTATGTGCCACACACTATTCATTCTGTCAAGGTGTCTGCATGCCCCAGTCTGACCGCGTTTTTTAATAAATAGTCACAGGCAGGTACAACTCCGCAATGGGAATTCCGTGTGCACCCACAGCATAGGTGGCTCCCTGGAACCCACCGGCTGTACATTGATGTATCCCATTGCAGTGCCCATCACAGGTGAGGTAATGTCATGTTTAATGCAAGTGGGCTTTGGTCCACACTGCATGCCCCAGTCAGACTGGGGTTCTTTAGAAGTGGACACATGCAGTTACAACTCCGTGTGGACCCACAGCATGGGTGGCTCCCTGGAACCCACTGGCGGTACATAAATATATCCCATTGCAGTGCCCAACACAGCTGATGTAACGTCAGCTGTAATGCAGGTGGGCAAAAAATTAATTGGATTACACTGTAGGCGAGGGCCCCCAAAAATTGGTGTACCAACAGTACTAATGTACCTCAGAAAAATTGCCCATGCCCAACCAAGAGGGCAGGTGAAATCCATTAATCGCTTTGGTTAATGTGGCTTAATTGGTAACTAGGCCTGGAGGCAGCCCAGTTAAAATAAAAATTGGTTCAGGTGCAAGTTTCAACGCTTTAATGAGCATTGAAATGTATAAAAATTGCTTACAAAAATTATATGACTGAGCCTTGTGGGCCTAAGAAAAATTGCCCGTTCGGCGTGATTATGTGAGGTTTCAGGAGGAGGAGCAGGAGGAGGAGGAGGAATATTATACACAGATTGATGAAGCAAAAATGTCCCCGTTTTTGATGGTGATAGAGAACGATGCTTCCATCCGCGGGTGCAGCCTACGTATTGCTTAGGCATCGCTGCTGTCCGCTGGTGAAGAAGAGAAGTCTGGGGAAATCCAGGCTTTGTTCATCTTGATGAGTGTAAGCCTGTCGGCACTGTCGGTTGACAGGCGGGTACGCTTATCCGTGATGATTCCCCCAGCCGCACTAAACACCCTCTCTGACAAGACGCTAGCCGCAGGACAAGCAAGCACCTCCAGGGCATACAGCGCGAGTTCAGGCCACGTGTCCAGCTTCGACACCCAGTAGTTGTAGGGGGCAGAGGCGTCACCAAGGACGGTCGTGCGATCGGCTACGTACTCTCTCACCATCCTTTTACAGTGCTCCCGCCGACTCAGCCTTGACTGGGGAGCGGTGACACAGTCTTGCTGGGGAGCCAGAAAGCTGTCAAAGGCCTTAGAGAGTGTTCCCCTGCCTGTGCTGTACATGCTGCCTGATCTCCGCGCCTCCCCTGCCACCTGGCCCTCGGAACTGTGCCTTCTGCCACTAGCACTATCGGATGAGAATTTTAGCATCAGCTTGTCTGCCAGGGTCCTGTAGTATAGCATCACTCTCGAACCCCTTTCCTCTAAGGGTATGAGAGTGGAAAGGTTCTCCTTATACCGTGGGTCGAGCAGTGTGTACACCCAGTAATCCGTAGTGGCCAGAATGCGTGTAACGCGAGGGTCACGAGAAAGGCATCCTAACTAGAAGTCAGCCATGTGTGCCAGGGTACCTGTACGCAACACATGGCTGTCCTCACTAGGAAGGTCACTTTCAGGATCCTTCTCCTCCTCCTCCTTCTCCTCCTCCTCCTCTGGCCATACACGCTGAAAGGATGACAGGCAAGCAGCATGTGTACCCTCAGCAGTGGGCCAAGCTGTCTCTTCCCCCTCCTCCTCATGCTCCTCCCCCTCGTTCTCCTCAACGCGCTGAGATATAGACATGAGGGTGCTCTGACTATCCAGCGACATACTGTCTTCCCACGCCTCTGTTTCCGAGTGCAAAGCGTCTGCCTTTATGCTTTGCAGGGAGCTTCTCAAGAGGCATAGCAGAGGAATGGTGACGCTAATGATTGCAGCATCGCCGCTCACCATCTGCGTAGACTCCTCAAAGTTTCCAAGGACCTGGCAGATGTCTGCCAACCAGGCCCACTCTTCTGTAAAGAATTGAGGAGGCTGACTCCCACTGCGCCGCCCATGTTGGAGTTGGTATTCCACAATAGCTCTACGCTGCTCATAGAGCCTGGCCAACATGTGGAGCGTAGAGTTCCGCCGTGTGGGCACGTCACACAACAGTCGGTGCACTGGCAAATTAAACCAATATTGCAGGGTCCGCAGGGTGGCAGCGTCCGTCTTGGAGTTGTGGAACTGTGCGCTGACCCGGCGCACCTTTCCGAGCAGGTATGACAAGTGTGGGTAGCTTTTCAGAAAGCGCTGAACCACCAAATTAAAGACATGGGCCAGGCATGGCACGTGCGTGAGGCTGCCGAGCTGCAGAGCCTCCACCAGGTTACGGCCGTTGTCACACACGACCATGCCCGGTTGGAGGCTCAGCGGCGCAAGCCAGCGGTCGGTCTGCTCTGTCAGACCCTGCAGCAGTTTGTGGGCCGTGTGCCTCTTCTCTCCTAAGCTGAGTAGTTTCAGCACGGCCTGTTGACGCTTGCCCACCGCTGTGCTGCCGTGCCGCGCGACACCGACTGCTGGCTACGTGCTGCTGCTGACACATCTTGATTGCGAGACAGAGGTTGTGTTGAAGGAGGAGGAGGAGGGTGGTTTAGTGGAGGAAGCATACACCGCCGCAGATACCAGCACCGAGCTGGGGCCCGCAATTCTGGGGGTGGGTAGGACGTTAGCGGTCCCAGGCTCTGACTAGGTCCCAGCCTCCACTAAATTCACCCAACGTGCCGTCAGGGAGATATAGTGGCCCTGCCCACCTGTGCTTGTCCACGTGTCCGTTGTTAAGTGGACTTTGGCAGTAACCGCGTTGGTGAGGGCGCGTACAATGTTGCGGAAGACGGGGTCGTGCAGGGCTGGGACGGCACATCGGGAAAAGTAGTGGCGACTGGGAACCGAGTAGCGCGGGGCCGCCGCCGCCATCATGCTTTTGAAAGCCTCTGTTTCCACAAGCCTATACGGCAGCATCTCCAGGCTGATCAATTTGGCAATGTGCACGTTTAACGCTTGAGCGTGTGGGTGCGTGGCGGCGTACTTGCGCTTGCGCTCAAACAGTGGCGCTAGCGACGTCTGGACGCTGCGCTGAGAAACATTGCTGGATGGGGCCGAGGACAGCGGAGGTGAGGGTGTGGGTGCAGGCCAGGAGACGGTAGTGCCTGTGTCCTCAGAGGGGGGTTGGATCTCAGTGGCAGGTTGGGGCACAGGGGGAGAGGCAGTGGTGCAAACCGGAGGCAGTGAACGGCCTTCGTCCCACCTTGTGGGGTGCTTGGCCATCATATGCCTGCGCATGCTGGTGGTGGTGGCTCCCCAGCTGATCTTGGCGCAACAAAGGTTGCACACCACTGTTCGTCGGTCATCAGGCGTCTCTGTGAAAAACTGCCACACCATAGAGTACCTTGACCTCTGCAGGGTGGCATGGCGCAAGGGGGCGCTTTGGGAAACAGTTGGTGGATTATTCGGTCTGGCCCTGCCTCTACCCCGGGCCACCGCACTGGCTTGGCCTGTGCCCACACCCTGACTTGGGCCTCCGTGTCCTCGCCCGCGTCCATGTCCTCTAGGCCTACCCCTACCCCTCAGCATGCTGTTTTACCAGTAGTGCAGAAACAGAACGCTGTAATTAAATGTGCCACTTATTGGCCTGTGGTTGGAGGCTGACTTCGCTTACGGAACGCACAGCAGAGCCAGGAAATAATTTTGCGCAAGCCTGCTGTAACACTTAGCTGGCTGCGTATGAATTAGGAGGACAACTACCCCCAGCACAGACCCAGTACACTGAGGACAGTCACAGGCAGCCCAAATAGATTTTTTTTCCCAAATGTTTTTGGAAAGGCCCACTGCTAGAGATGAGCGAACGTACTCGTCCGAGCTTGATACTCGTTCGAGTATTAGCGTGTTCGAGATGCTCGTTACTCGTGACGAGTACCACGCGATGTTCGAGTTACTTTCACTTTCATCTCTGAGACGTTAGCGCGCTTTTCTGGCCAATAGAAAGGCAGGGAAGGCATTACAACTTCCCCCTGCGACGTTCAAGCCCTATACCACCCCCCTGCAGTGAGTGGCGTGGGAAGACAGTATGTCGCTGGATAGTCAGAGCACCCTCATGTCTATATCTCAGCGCGTTGAGGAGGAAGAGAAGGGGGAGGAGCATGAGGAGGCGGGGGAAGAGACAGCTTGGCCCACTGCTGAGGGTACCCATGCTGCTTGCCTGTCATCCTTTCAGCGTGTATGGCCTGAGGAGGAGGAGGAGGAGGAGGATCCTGAAAGTGATCTTCCTAGTGAGGACAGCCATGTGTTGCGTACAGGTACCCTGGCACACATGGCTGACTTCATGTTAGGATGCCTTTCTCGTGACCCTCGCGTTACACGCATTCTGGCCACTACGGATTACTGGGTGTACACACTGCTCGACCCACGGTATAAGGAGAACCTTTCCACTCTCATACCCTTAGAGGAAAGGGGTTCGAGAATGATGCTATACCACAGGGCGCTGGTGGACAAACTGATGGTAAACTTCCCATCCGACAGCGCTAGTGGCAGAAGGCGCAGTTCCGAGGGCCAGGTAGCAGGGGAGGCGCAGAGATCAGGCAGCATGTACAGCGCAGGCAGGGGAACATTCTCCAAGGCCTTTGCCAGCTTTCTGGCTCCCCAGCAAGACTGTGTCACCGCTCCCCAGTCAAGGCTGAGTTGGCGGGAGCACTGCAAAAGGATGGTGAGGGACTACGTAGCCGATCGCACGACCGTCCTCGGTGACGCCTCTGCCCCCTACAACTACTGGGTGTCGAAGCTGGACACGTGGCCTGAACTCGCGCTGTATGCCCTGGAGGTGCTTGCTTGTCCTGCGGCTAGCGTCTTGTCAGAGGGGGTGTTTAGTGCGGCTGGGGGAATCATCACAGATAAGCGTACCCGCCTGTCAACCGACAGTGCCGACAGGCTTACACTCATCAAGATGAACAAAGCCTGGATTTCCCCAGACTTCTCTTCTTCACCAGCGGACAGCAGCGATACCTAAACAATACGTAGGCTGCACCCGCGGATGGAAGCTACGTTCTCTATCACCATCAAAAACGGGGAGATTTTTGCTTCATTAATCTGTATAATATTCCTCCTCCTCCTCCTGCTTCTCCTCCTGAAACCTCACGTAATCACGCCGAACGGGCAATTTTTCTTAGGCCCACAAGGCTCAGTCATATAATTTTTGTAAACAATTTTTATACGTTTCAATGCTCATTAAAGCGTTGAAACTTGCACCTGAACCAATTTTTATTTTAACTGGGCTGCCTCCAGGCCTAGTTACCAATTAAGCCACATTAACCAAAGCGATTAATGGGTTTCACCTGCCCTCTTGGTTGCGCATGGGCAATTTTTCTGAGGTACATTAGTACTGTTGGTACACCAATTTTTTGGGGCCCTAGCCTACAGTGTAATCCAATTAATTTTTTGCCCACCTGCATTACAGCTGACGTTACATCAGCTGTGCTGGGCACTGCAATGGGATATATTTATGTACTTCCGATGGGTTCCAGGGAGCCACCCATACTGTCGGTCCACACGGAGTTGTAGCTACATGTGTCCACTTCTAAAGTACCCCAGTCTGACTGGGGCATGCAGTGTGGGCCGAAGCCCACCTGCATTAACCCCTTGAGTGGCGGGTTTCCTACCACCCTGTCGTGCCCACCAGGGCAGGTTTTTTTAAAATGGTCTAATCATTGAATTTCAACTAATTTTGCAGTTGCGTCTCAAGAGCTATAACTTTTTCATTTTTCCATTGACATGGCCATATAAGGGCTTGTTTTTTGCGGGACAAGTTGTGATTTTTTTTAAACAGGGGGGAGGAAAAAAAGAAATGGGGAAAAAAGAAAAAAAGGGGCCATGTCATTAAGGGGTTAAATAATGTATTAACTTTAGAGATGAGCGAACGTACTCGTCCGAGCTTGATATTCGTGCGAATATTAGGGTGTTCGGGATGCTCGTTACTCGTAACGAGTGCCACGCGGTGTTCCGGTTACTTTCAGTTTCCTCTCTGAGACGTTAGCGCGCTTTTCTGGCCAATTGAAAGACAGGGAAGGCATTACAACTTCCCCCTGTGACGTTCAAGCCCTATACCACCCCCCTGCTGTGAGTGGCTGGGGCGATCAGATGTCACCCGAGTATAAAAGTCGGCCCCTCCCGCGGCTCGCCACACATGCCTTGTGAGTTAGCTGAGGGAAAGTACTATCGTGCTGGTGCTGCTGTAGGGAGAGCGTTAGGAGTCAGTGTAGGCTTCAAGAACCCCAAAGGTCCTTCTTAGGGCCACATCTACCTGTGTGCAGGCTGCTGCTAGCAGTGTTTTTTTTTTTTTTTCTCAAAATCGGCAGTGCAGAGCATTGCACCCGGTATTAGGGACAGAAGTGCTGCATAGGCAGGGAGAGTGTTAGGAATGAGTGTAGCCTTCAAGAACCTCAACAGTCCTTTCTAGGGCCAAATTTAAGCGTGTGCAGTACTGTGCTGGCTGCTGTTAGCAGTGTTGCATTTTTTTTTTTTCTAAAAATCGTCTGTGCAGAGCATTGCACCCTCCATTGATACTACAGGGACAGAATTGTGTAGGCAGGGCCACAACACAGTTATTGTTCATTGAATATACGCAGTGGGTCCTTCCCTTTGCAAAAAAGGAAAAGAAATTATATTTGGCCTGCCTGTATCAGTCCTAAGGTCTCCGTGTACGTGTGTGCTGCGTGGATAACGTACAAAAATCAAACGCAACCAGCTACGGTTTACTGCAGGCTTGCGCCATTGTCTTTCCTGACTGGCAAATACCTGCTCTGCCAGAGTTAATAACTCTGCTACACTAAAGTTGTGTGACACTTTTTCAGGGCCACACCACAGTTATTAAACGTATTGTTCATTGAATATCCGCAGTGGGGCCTTCCCTTTGCAAAAAAGCGAATTAATTATATTTGGCCTGCCTGTGTCAGTCCTAAGGTCTCCGTGTACGTGTGTGCTGCGTGGAGAACGTACAAAAATCAAACGCAACCAGCTACGGTTGAGTGCAGCCTTGCGCCAATTTCTTTCCTGCCTGGGAAATCAAATCACTGGTAATACAGCATGCTGAGGGGTAGGGGTAGGCCTAGAGGATGTGGACGCGGCCGAGGACGCGGAGGGCCAAGTGAGGGTGTGGGCACAGGCCGAGCCAGTGCGGTGGCCAGGGGTAGAGGCAGGGCCAGACCGAATAATCCACCAACTGTTTCCCAAAGCGCCCCCTCGCGCCATGCCACCCTGCACAGGTCAAGGTGCTCTACGGTGTGGCAGTTTTTCACAGAGACGCCTGACGACCGACGAACAGTGGTGTGCAACCTTTGTCGCGCCAAGATCAGCTGGGGAGGCACCACCAACAGCATGCGCAGGCATATGATGGCCAAGCACCCCACAAGGTGGGACGATGCCCGTTCACCGCCTCCGGTTTGCACCACTGGCTCTCCCCCTGTGCCCCAACCTGCCACTGAGATCCAACCCCCCTCTGAGGACACAGGCACTACCGTCTCCTGGCCTGCACCCACACCATCACCTCCGCTGTCCTCGGCCCCATCCAGCAATGGCTCTCAGCGCAGCGTCCAGACGTCGCTAGTGCCACAGTTTGAGCGCAAGCGCAAGTGCGACGCCACGCACCCGCACGCTCAAGCGTTAAACGTGCACATTGCAAAAATTGATCAGCCTACAGATGCTGCCGTATAGGCTTGTGGAAACGGAGGCTTTCAAAAGCATGATGGCGGCGGCGGCCCCGCGCTACTCGGTTCCCAGTCGCCACTACTTTTCCCGATGTGCCGTCCCAGCCCTGCACGACCACGTCTCCCGCAACATTGTACGCGCCCTCACCGACGCGGTTACTGCCAAGGTCCACTTAACAACGGACACGTGGACAAGCACAGGCGGGCAGTGCCACTATATTTCCCTGACGGCACATTGGGTGAATTTAGTGGAGGCTGGGACAGAGTCAGAGCCTGGGACCGCTCACGTCCTACCCACCCCCAGAATTGCGGGCCACAGCTCGGTGGTGGTATCTGCGGCGGTGTATGCTTCCTCCACTAAAGCACCTTCCTCCTCCTCCTCCTCCAACGCAACCTCTGTCTCGCAATTAAGATGTGTCAGCAGTACGTCGCCAGCAGTCGGTGTCACGCGGCACAGCAGCACAGCGGTGGGCAAGCGTCAGCAGTCCGTTCTGAAACTACTCAGCTTAGGAGATAGGAGGCACACAGCCCACGAACTGCTGCAGGGTCTGACAGAGCAGACCGACCGTTGGCTTGCGCCGCTGAGCCTCCAACCGGGCATGGTCGTGTGTGACAACGGCCGTAAGCTGGTGGCGGCTCTGCAGCTCGGCAGCCTCACGCACGTGCCATGCCTGGCCCATGTCTTTAATTTGGTGGTTCAGCGCTTTCTGAAAAGCTACCCCCACTTGTCATACCTGTTCAGAAAGGTGCGCCAGCTCTGCGCACATTTCCGCAAATCCCACACGCACGCTGCCACCCTGCGGACACTGCAACATAGGTTTAATCTGCCAGTGCACCGACTGCTGTGCGACGTGCCCACACAGTGGAACTCTACGCTCCACATGTTGGCCAGACTCTATGAGCAGCGTAGAGCTATAGTGGAATACCAACTTCAACTTGCGCGGCGCAGTGGGAGTCAGCCTCCTCAATTATTTACAGAAGAGTGGCCCTGGTTGGCAGCCATCTGTCAGGTCCTTGGAACATTTGAGGAGTCTACCCAGGTGGTGAGCGGCGATGCTGCAATCATTAGCGTCACCATTCCTCTGCTATGCATCTTGAGAAGTTCCCTGCAAAGCATAAAGGCAGACGCTTTGCGCTCGGAAACAGAGCCGGGGGAAGACAGTATGTCGCTGGATAGTCAGAGCACCCGCCTGTCTATATCTCAGCGCGTTGAGGAGGAGGAGCATGAGGAGGATGAGAAGGAGGGGGAAGAGACAGCTTGGCCCACTTCTGAGGGTACAGATGCTGCTGGGCTGTCATCCTTTCAGCGTGTATGGCCTGAGGAGGAGGAAGAGGAGGAGGAGGAGGATCCTGAAAGTGAACTTCCTAGTGAGGACAGCCATGTGTTGCGTACAGGTACTCTGGCACACATGGCGGACTTCATGTTAGGATGCCTTTCTCGTGACCCTCGCGTTACACGCATTCTGGCCACTACAGATTACTGGGTGTACACATTGCTCGACCCACGGTATAAGGAGAACTTTTCCACTCTGATTCCCGAAGCGGAAAGGGGTTCGAGAGTGATGCTATACCACAGGGCGCTGGTGGACAAACTGATGGTAAACTTCCCATCCGACAGCGCTAGTGGCAGAAGGCGCAGTTCCGAGGGCCAGGTAGCAGGGGAGGCGCAGAGATCAGGCAGCATGTACAGCGCAGGCAGGGGAACATTCTCCAAGGCCTTTGCCAGCATTATGGCTCCCCAGCAAGACTGTGTCACCGCTCCCCAGTCAAGGCTGAGTCGGCGGAAGCACTGTAAAAGGATGGTGAGGGAGTACGTAGCCGATCGCACGACCGTCCTCCGTGACGCCTCTGCCCCCTACAACTACTGGGTGTCTAAGCTGGACACATAGCCTGAACTCGCGCTGTATGCCCTGGAGGTGCTTGCTTGTCCTGCGGCTAGCGTCTTGTCAGAGAGTGTGTTTAGTGTGGCTGGGGGAATCATCACGGATAAGCGTACCCACCTGTCAACCGACAGTGCCGACAGGCTTACACTCATCATGATGAACAAAGCCTGGATTTCCCCAGACTTCTCTTCTCCACCAGCGGACAGCAGCGATACGTAAGCAATACGTAGGCTGCACCCGCGGATGGAAGCTACGTTCTCTCTCACCATCCAAAACGGGAACATTTCTGCTTCATCAATCTGTGTCTAATATTCCTCCTCCTCCTCCTGCTCCTCCTCCTGAAACCTCACGTAATCACGCTGAACGGGCAATTTTTCTTAGGGCCACAAGGCTCACTCATATAATTTTTCTAAACAATTTTAATATGTTTCAATGCTCTTAAAAGCGTTGAAACTTTAACTTGAACCAATTTTTCGTTAAACTGGGCTGCCTCCAGGCCTAGTTACCACTTAAGCCACATTAACCAAAGCGATTAATGGGTTTCACCTGCCCTCTTGGTTGGGCATGGGCAATTTTTTGGATGTACATTAGTACTGTTGATACAGCAATTTTTGTGGGCCCTCGCCTACAGTGCAATCAAATGAATTTTTAGCCCACCTGCATTACAGCTGATGTTACATCCGCTGTGTTGGGCAATGCAATGGGATATTTTTATGTACCGCCGGTGGGTTCCAGGGAGCCACCCATGCTGTAGGTGCACACGGAGTTTAACCTACATCTGTCCACTTGTAAAGAACCCAAGTCTGACTGGGGCATGCAGTGTGGGCCGAAGCCCACCTGTATTAAGCACGACATTACTACCTCAGCTGTGTTGGGCAATGCAATGGGATATTTCTATGTACCGCCGGTGGCTTCCTGGCATCCACCCATGCTGTGGGTCCACAGGGAATTATAAATGCATCTGTTTCCACTTGTAAAGAACCCCAGTCTGACTGGGGCATGCAGTGTGGGCCGAAGCCCACCTGTATTAAGCACGACATTACTACCTCAGCTGTGTTGGGCAATGCAATGGGATATTTCTATGTACCGCCGGTGGCTTCCTGGCACCCACCCATGCTGTGGGTCCACAGGGAATTATAAATGCATCTGTTTCCACTTGTAAAGAACCCCAGTCTGACTGGGGCATGCAGTGTGGGCCGAAGCCCACATGCATTAAACATGACATTACTACCTCAGCTGTGATGGGCACTGCAATGGGATATTTTTATGTACTGCCGGTGGGTTCCAGGGAGCCACCCATGCTGTCGGTCCACAGGGACTTCACAATAGGGAGTTGTACCTGCCTGTGTCTATGAATTAAAAACCGCGGTCTGACTGGGGCATGCAGACACCTTGACAGAATGAATAGTGTGTGGCACATAGGTTTCCCATTGCTATGCCCACGTGTGCAGCTCCTGATGGCGGTGGCACAGGATTCTATTTCTCATTGCTTCTGTACAGCATTGTGGGCTATCGCCCCGCCCCTTTTAAAGAGGGTCTCTGCCTAGCTGTGCCAACCCTCTGCAGTGTGTGCCTGCGGTTCCTCCTCATGGCAGACGCACTTCTAAATAGACATGAGTGTGGCGTGGCATGAGGGCAGCTGAAGGCTGCGCAGGGACACTTTGGTGTGCGCTGTGGGGGGGCGGTTGGGCAGCATGTAAGCCAGGAGAAGTGGCAGTGGAGTGTCATGCAGGCAGTGATTGTGCTTTGTTGGAGGTAGTGTGGTGCTTAGCTAAGGTATGCATTGCTAATGAGGGCTTTTTTTAGAAGTAAAAGTTTTTGGGAGGGGGGGGGGCCCACTCTTGCTACTATTGTGGCTTAATAGTGTGACCTGTGAACTTGAGATGCAGCCCAACATGTAGCCCCTCGCCTGCCCTATCCGTTGCTGTGTCATTCCCATCACTTTCTTGAATTGCCCAGATTTTCACACATGAAAACCTTAGCGAGCATCGGCAAAATACAAAAATGCTCTTGTCGCCCATTGACTTCAATGGGGTTCGTTACTCGAAACGAACCCTCGAGCATCGCGGTAATTTCGTTCCGAGTAACGAGCACCCGGGCATTTTGGTGCTCGCTTATCTCTAATTAACTTCCTTCTCTGGGGCATTATGACGCATGGGTACCACATGTGTGATTGTATTTTTTATTTTTTACAAAGTAAAGGGAGACAAGTGTTTTTATTATTTTTTTTAAATAATTTTTTACCTTTTTTTTTTGTTTGTCCCTTTAGGGGACTTCCACAGGGACTCATCAGGACCCCTGATCACATTCCAGGGGTCCGATGGTGACAGCCCTTTACATGCTGCAGTGACAGCCCTTTACATGCTGCAGTCACATAGACTGCAGCATGTAAAGGGTTAACACAGCAGAGATCGGAGGTTTTCTCTGATCTTTGCTGTAAGAGCTAATAGCTAGCTGTCCTCTGACAGCTAACAACCAGCTCTCCCTGCCACAGAGACCATCGGCTTGCTTCTGACAAGCCGATGGTCTCTATGGCAACCTGTAAACAAAGCAGGAGGTTGCCGACATATCGGCAATATCTTCTGCTGGTTTTTCAAAGCCCTTGCACTGCTCTGTGTGGGTCTGTGCAGGCAGAGCACACTGTCACAGCTTGTGGCATTGTGCTCTGCAGCTCCCATAGTGATACATAGCCCGGAAATCTTCCGGGCTATGTCACTATGAGCAGTGGAGCTCGTCCCGGAAAATTTCCGGGCGTGCCACTCAAGTGGTTAAACATGACATTACCTCAGCTGTGATGGGCAATGCTATGGGATATATTTATGTGCCGCCGGTGGCTTCCTGGCACCCACCCATACTGTCAGTCCACAGGGACTTCACAATAGGGAGTTGTACCTGCCTGTGTCTATGAATTAAAAAGCCCGGTCAGGTTGGGGCATGCAGTGTGGGCCAAAGGCCACCTGCATTTAATCTGACGTTAGCTCTGCTGTCCAGGGCACTGCAATGGGATACATTTATGTACAGCTGGTGGGTTTCAGGGAGCCACCCATGCTGTGGGTGCACACGGAATTCCCATTGCGGAGTTGTACCTGCCTGTGACTATTTATAAAAAAACGCGGTCTGACTGGGGCATGCAGACACCTTGACAGAATGGTGTGTGGCACATAGGTTCCCCATTGCTATGCCCACGTGTGCAGCTCCTGATGGCGTTGGCACAGGATTATATTTCTCATTGCTTCTGTACAGCATTGTGGGCTATTGCCCCGCCCCTTTTAAAGAGGGTCTCTGCCTAGCCGTGCCAACCCTCTGCAGTGTGTGCCTGCGGTTCCTCCTCATGGCAGACGCACTTATAAATAGACATGAGTGTGGCGTGGCATGAGGGCAGCTGAAGGCTGCGCAGGGACAATTTGGTGTGCGCTGTGGACACTGGGTCGTGCAGGGGGGGGGGGGGTGTTGGGCAGCATGTAACCCAGGAGAAGTGGCAGCGGAGTGTCATGCAGGCAGTGATTGTGCTTTGTTGGAGGTAGTGTGGTGCTTAGCTAAGGTATGCATTGCTAATGAGGGCTTTTCAGAAGTAAAAGTTGTTGGGAGGGGGGGGGGGCACCCTTGCCGCTATTGTGGCTTAATAGTGGGACCTGGGAACTTGAGATGCAGCCCAACATGTAGCCCCTCGCCTGCCCTATCCGTTGCTGTGTTGTTCCCCTCACTTTCTTGAATTGCCCAGATTTTCACAAATGGAAACCTTAGCGAGCATCGGCGAAATACAAAAATGCTCGGGTCGCCCATTGACTTCAATGGGGTTCGTTACTCGAAACGAACCCTCGAGCATCGCGAAAATTTCGTCCTGAGTAACGAGCACCCGAGCATTTTGGTGCTTGCTCATCTCTAATGTTTAAGTGTTTCCACTCTTTTCTTTTCCCTGAACTTTATGACATACTCCAATTTCTTGTGATACAAATCTGATACATTCTCTTGCAAGTACATAGAGCATAAATAACGACCGAATGTGATTTTATTTGTCATAGCTAGCTATTTCATACCACTCATCTTGGGATATCTTAAGCCAAAAGGAACATTTAAGGACACAACTGTATATTGAAATCATTAAATATATTGTAGCTGTACAATTTTCATGACTTACATGTAGCCTTGTCTTTCTGAATTATTTTTTTTACCCTCCCCTTCCAAAAAATATGGCAAGGTACCACAACATTATGTTGAGATGTCTTGAGGCCTCCACAGACATTGAACTGAACCCATAGAATGATATTTATTTATACGTCTATTTACCCTGTTTAGGAAATATTAATGATAGGGTACATGCACACGGACATGTTTTTCGGACGATTTTCAGACCATGAAATGGCACCCATTCATATGATTGTGTGTATGTACACTGGCTTTTTTTCACTTGGATTAACTGTCCAAGTAAAAAAAATTACAGCATACCCTATTCTTGTCCGATTTTTGGACAAGAGTAAACATGGCAATATACAGTGTTCTGCACATTGGACAACAAACAGACAAAATGTCTGAATGCTGTTTGATGCAATTTGCGCTCGAGAATCTCGGGTGCATTTTTTTTAAAACAATCTTTTTAATTTCAATTTATCACAGAAGAAAATTGCAGTCCCACCACATGGGCGACTGTAGGAAAGAGAAGGTCTGTTTGGGCAGAATAGACCAACAGGCCTTCTTTGAACTCAAGTGTGCAAGGGCTTGTAGGTCTCTAAAGGTCCTGTCAGCAAATTTGGACCAAAGACTTACCAGAATTGAGTCCGAAGGGGAGCCCATAAAGCAAGGTAGTGTACAGAGTGGGGTAACCGGGGAAGGCTTTGGGGCAAGAGTCTCCCTCAGACCATCCCAGATTTCGCATGGGCCCTGTAGGAGGGGATTGAAATTCTTCGCTGTTTAAGTATTTTTCTTAGGGAGCCAGAGGTCCTCCAGTAAAGGGATATCATACATATTTTTGACTAAATGTAAATCTCTTAGAGGACTGGCTAACTCCATCCAGTAACTGAGATGAGATGCTAAGTAGAAGTCATGTATGCATGGTAGACCTATCCCCCCACCCTCTCCCCCCGAACCTCTCTTTATCATGAGGCTATACGGTAACCTCCTTTGTCTCCAAATATACCCCATGAATGCCGAACGAAGAGTTTTGAAAAAACTTGCAGAGACATGGATTGGTAGCATGTGGATCTTGTAAAGAATTATAGGGAGGGTGTAGAATTTTAGTATGTTTTTCCTGCCAAACCATAAAATAATGGGCATATCATAGTCGCATAGGAGAGCCTTAATTTTAGTGGGAAGAGGTGAAAAATTAGAGAGATAAAGATCCCCCTTTTTTTTTTGTGTTAATTTCACACCCAGAAAATCAATTGCTGAGTTGGACCAAGAGAGTTGGGAGTTGGCTTCTAAGATTCTGCAACGGCTTAGGGGAGATAGAAACATTTAAGAATGTTGATTTGGCAAAGTTACTTTTAAAGTTGGAAAGGCTTCCAAACTGCTCCAGGTGGGAAGTAAGCTTAGGGAGACCCATCTCTGGGGCTGTAATCAAAAATACAATATCGTCTGTGAACGCAGCAGTAGACAGCTCCTGCCCCTCCAAGGCCAGGCCCTGTATTTTAGGGTCTAACCTGACACTCTGAAGCAAAGCTTCCAAGGCGAGAATAAAGAGAGTAGGGGAGAGTGGGCAGCCTTGGTGGGTGCCATTTCGGATGTCAAACGGCAGGGACAGGGTTTCATTAATTTTCAGTCTGGCATAGGGTTCAGAGTATAAAGAAAAGATGGCTGAAATAAAGGGCAGGGGAAAATTGAGCTGGAGAAGAATGGTATGCATATAAAGCCAATTGACCCTATCAAATGCCTTTTCGGCATTAGTGCTTGCTAGGGCTAGGGGTATTCCTTTTAATTGGGTATAATGCATAGTATGAAAAATACGGAAATAATTATCTCTTCCCTCCCATCCCTTTACAAACCCTGCTTGCTCTCTATTAATCAGGTTTAGGATGAGATCCTCCAGCCGTTTAGCAATGAGTTTGGCCCACAACTTGACATCCAAATTTAGGAAACAGATGGGTCTATAACTGCCACACATCTCTGGGTCTTTATTCTCCTTATGGATAAGCGTGATATGAGCTTCTTGGGCCTGCCTCGGGAGGGCATCATCTCGCAGGAGGGAATTAAAGAGTTCAGTCAGGTGAGGTACTAGTGAAGACCAGAAGGACTTATAATAGATAAGAGGGAGGCCTTCTGGGCTGGGACTTTTTCCGGGAGAGAAAGAGTCCAAAAGTCTCTCCACCTCTGGTTTGCGAAACCAGGGCCTTCAAGGAAGCAGACACTTCATCGTCTAAGTTGGGCAGTCGCAGGTCCTTTAAAATATCATCAATCTGACTCCTAGTTCCATATAATCTATGTGACCATAGATTATATAGCTGGGAATACAATTTCTGGAATTCCTTAGCTATATCTCGGGTGGACGTAACCGAGGATCCCGTCTGAGTTTTTATTGAATTGATCTGGTTTTTAGTATGGGCTTTCTTAATTAGTGCCGACATATATTTACTTCCGCAGTTACCTTGAGGATAGACTACATGTTTGAGATGGAGATATCTTTTGTTGAATCTAGATTCCAGACAGAGCTTAAGATCCTTTCTTACTGCTATCAATTTTTCTAGGTTCTTCTTGTTAAGAGAGAGCTTATCGACATATTCTAGTTTAGCAATTTGAGTCAAGCATTTGTCTGTCTTTTTGTTGCATTTTTTTTCCTGGAGCCCAGCACAATCAAAAGGCCTCTTAGAAAAGCCTTATGTGCTTCCCAAACTAGAGGCACTGTTTGGTCCTTAAACAGGTTTAGCTGGAAGAATTCTTCTACTTGTTTAAGAAGACAAGCTCTATCTTCTGCAGAGTCTAAGAGAGAGGCGTTTAGTCTTCATCTCCATTCACGGGGAACAATAACTAAGGGAAGGAGGTTCACGTGTAGTGGGGCAGGTTCAGATATTGTTATGGGGTCTATATTTGAGTTAGACAGGGAAGGCAAAAGGGTGGAGGAGATGAATATATAATCCAGCCTCTGAAACGAGGTATGAACTTGAGAGAAATAAGTATAATCCTTGACGGAGGGGGGGGGGGGGGGAGTTGGCGCCATTCATCCACAACCTTCAGCTCTGATAGGCATCAGATGAGTTTCCTTAGCTTAATATGGGAGACCTGAGAACATCCCGTTGATGAATCCTGCAGGGTGTTCAAAGTAACATTGAAATCCCCACCTAACAAAATGAAACCCACTACAAACTCTCTAAGTGTCTCCAACTGCTCAACAAGCTAAGTGACATGGTTAGTGTTGGGAGTTTACAGATTTGCCAGAGTAAGCTTAGTGTTATTGATCGAGCCCCTCAGAAAGAGGACTCTACCTTCTCCATCAGCATACTGGGAATCGCAGCAAAATGTGATGGAGTTGTGGAAAATGATTGAGACCCCCTTTGATACAGACGTCGGGGGATGGGTTGTGGAATCCCTGTGTGAATTGCCTGCCCAGAAAGGCTAGGCATTTACCCCTCTTAAAATGAGTTAAGATGATTTTGGTACCATACTTTCTCAGGAACTGAGCCACGTTATGTCTCTTGAAAGGCGAGTTCAAGCCTCTAACATTGAGCAAGGTAAGACAGAGGTGGTCACCTATGACAGATCACGCCGGATGAAGTTCAGGACACCAGCAAATAATCTAATAAAAAAGATCTGCGTTATTAGAAAGAGTTTCCTAAGTACAGTCCTCTGCTTGCGCTGTAGAGTCCACTTCAGGGAGAAGGAGGGGGGATATCAGTGGGGAAAACACTGAGGCTAATGGGAGGGGAAAACAAGACGCAGAGAAGTGGGGAAAAAAAGCAAAGAATGATCGATAAAGATAAAGAAAAGACCAAAATGTCCCAAGATGGTCAATGAGGGTGTGGTGTAATACAAGGTTGCCTCACTCAGGGTAAGGCAAGATTGGAGCGCTGCAGGCGAACCAATCAAAAACTACTGTATACACAAAGCCTGCTCTGTCAGGCACTGACTAGGACCTGAAGAATACAATGGAAAGGCATTTATAGAAAACCTCCTTAGAGGAAAAAGAGGGAGAACACGGAGAAAACTTATATATGCCGTTTAAACAATGTCCCCAACAGCAGAGACAGGGAAATGACCCTCATCAGGCAAGGTGGAAAGACTACTGCAAAGTGAGCACTAATGGTCCTTTTAACTGGAATCGACGCCCGTAGGTCAACCAGACACCCCATAATAAGAGAGTTTAGGTCCTGCATAGAACCTGGAGTGTCCCTAAAGGTAATACAAGCAAGAGAAGAGTGGACGCAGTCCTGGAATCATCATTCGCCACCCAGAGTAGTGTCTCTCCTTTTTTTTCTTCTTGCCTTTGGAAGATTTTGAGCTTCCCGCTATATTCTAGGCTGTTGGGGTGACCAACTTAAGTGGGAGCCAGAAAGGGAGGTCCACAGGCTCTAAATCAAGGAGTTGCCAGCATGCTTGCAGTTCTTCTGAAGCACGGATGTTTAACCTCAGACCCCTGTGTGCAATTCACAAGCCAAAAGGAAACAGCCAGGCGTATTTGATTTCTTTTGCCCTCAGCATATCCAGGAGGGGATGTAGAAGCCGACGTTTAGCCAGGGTAGAAGGAACAAGGTCCTGAAAAATTTGAAGAGGAGCATCAGCCTAATTCCGCTCTCTGTGGTTTTTGGCAGCTCTTAGAACGGCAAATGCATCCTGAAAAGAGAGAAGTTTGCATATGACGTCTCTCGGGAGCTCCGAAGCCACGGGGGGGGAGGGGGGCTGAGAGGTCTTTGGATACGTTCAATTGAAAAGGATGCAGCTCTCTCAGATCCCAGTAGATTAGCAAATATTTCTCTGGATACTTTAGAGAGGCAGTCCACAGCCCAAGTGTTACCATGAGGCCAATCAGGGACCCTGGGCGGCAGTGGCGCGGTTTGCCGCAGTGTCCTGGGATGACATTGCGCCCACGTTCGGTACGGCGAGCGGCGGTGCCGTGCTCCAGCCGCACGCGCTCTAGCTCTGTGAGTTATAGTGGCTGGCTGGGAGCTCCATTCAGCTGGCTTGATTGGTCTCCACCCTAAGGGTGGAGACTCCTGAATATAGTCTGGCAGCTGCTGATAGCAGTTGCCAGTTATTGGTTCTGTCCTCTGTGTGTTTGACCTGGGTCCTGCTCCAGCGGAAGTTACCCTGTCCCGATCTAGCTCTGCCTGTGCTCTGTGGTTTCGTTCCTGTTGGTTATTCCATCTGCCTAGCCTGTCAGTACTAGTGAGTAGTCACCTGCATAGGTACGGCGGTCCCTTCTTGTCCTGCCTTAGGCAGCATAGGGTTAGAGTTGGCAGCCTGGACATGTCCACCTTCAGGGCTATCTCCAGGAAGGGACATTAGCGTAGGTGAGAGTCAGGGAGCCCTGCGCCGTACGTACCTATGCACCCCACTACTACTGTAACACCAAGTTTCAGACAGCCTTTTAAAACAGGCATTGGAGCACCTGTTTCTGTTCTCCAAATCTTCCTCCATAATTAAAGCTCTGTATAGATGGTTATGCTGATCCTGCAGAGCTTGCATCATTTCTATGGAGTGAGAGGTAATGGAGGCTGCAGAGGACTCAAGGTCTTCCACCCGACACCCCATGTGTTTAATGTCTTCCTTAATTTCCGCCTGGTCAGTCATGACAAGATGAAGGGCTTTCATTATTAGGTCCTTCATAAAGCACTTTAAGATCACCTCCCTGACGTCTCCTTCTGAAGAGGCCTCCTCCTCCCCCTCCTTACCGTGAGCGGCAACAGACTCCTGGCTCGGCGCCATCTTGGAGAGAACCAGCAGTGAGCAGGAGTCCTTTTCTTTTAGGTACCGCTGCATGTCCGCTTGTCCTCTGTTAGCTCGGGGGGTTCCCATGTGCTCTGGTCCTCTCTCCCTTCCTCTCTTTCTCATTTCAACCCAGTAGAAGCAGCTGAAAAGTCCTCTATTGGTTCCGCGCTGACGGAGCTCCGTACTCAGGCGTCCATCAGGTTTAGCGGTCACTTTCTTGGGTCACATGTATCTACTTGGCCTCTCTCCCTGTTTGAAAAGGCATTAAAGGGGTTGTCCCGCGCCGAAACGTTTTTTTTTTTTTTCCCAATAGCCCCCCCGTTCGGCGCGAGACAAACCCGATGCAGGGGTTAAAAAAAAACAACGGATAGTGCTTACCTGAATCACCACGCTCCGGTGACTTCTTACTTACCTTGTGAAGATGGCCGCCGGGATCTTCACCCTCGGTGGACCGCAGGTCTTCTGTGAGGTCCATTGCCGATTCCAGCCTCCTGCTTGGCTGGAATCGGCACACGTGACGGGGCGGAGCTACGAGGAGCCGCTCTCCGGCACGAGCGGCCCCATTCAGAAGACAGAAGACCGGACTGCGCAAGCGCGTCTAATCGGGCGATTAGACGCTGAAAATTAGATGGCACCATGGAGACGAGGACGCTAGCAACGGAACAGGTAAGTGAATAACTTCTGTTTGGCTCATATTTAATGCACAATGTACATTACAAAGTGCATTAATATGGCCATACAGAAGTGTATAACCCCACTTGCTTTCGTGGGACAACCCCTTTAAGTGATGGCAAACCTATGTCCAGAAAAATTGCTTTCCTTTGTAAACACTTCATCTCTCCCACACAAATTTCTAAACCCGTATTTCTCTCCTCATGGGAGAGAGATCTGCGTATTACCCTTTTGTCGGAAAATATTCAATTAATTCTGAAAATGGCCTATGGTCTGTCCCCTTGCATCCTTTCATGGGAGGCCCAGTAGAAGCTTTTAGTTAGGTGGTACAGGACGCCTCAGTGGCTTTATGATCATAAATTGACCTTGCACTGTAGATGTTGGAGATGTGATGTGGGAACGGGCTCATACTTGGGAGTGCCCGATTCTGACCCCCTTTTGGCATGATGTCAAGGTGATCCTTCGGAAGCTCTCTCCAAACTTTCACCCCGGAGATCTTATTTCTCTGGAAGGCATCAGTGGGGTTTCACCCACTGAAACAGAGGCTGATTGCTCCTGTGCTTGATACGGCAAAGGCACTTATCCCTCTGCTATAGCTTCAAAAGTCCTCTCCTTCTTTGACTCAGTGGAAGCATAAAGTTGACTTAGACTGTAACTTGGAGGAACTATCCAGCTGGTCGAAGGGCACCCATGACAGATTCCTAGTGACATGGAATCCTTAGTGCGAAGTGAAAGTTAGTTTCTAGAGTAAATCTCTATCTTGTTCTTAGATATGGGGAGATGCGTGTCCTCACCTCCCTGTCATGCTTGACTGTGTGCGATTATTTAGGACTTATCCATAGCTTGACTCGATCCTTGGATGGGATTGGAGTTTTGGACCTTTAAAAGTCTTTTGTACTACGAAGGCCACATACCATTATTTTCTAGGTCTCCATGTAGATTCCATCTGCACTCTCCCCCCCCCCACTCTCCCCCTTTAATGTCACTGTCTGTCTTTTCTCCTTTTAATTCTCTAATTATTTTAAGTTGATGTTAGTTTATTCAAATATATTAGATCTTTTGTGCTTATTGAGCTCAGCTGACTCTTTTACTTGCATGTGATCTGTGTTGAATATGTGTTTTTTCATTATTGTATTGATGGAAAATCTTAATAAAAACGGATTTGAAAAAAAAAAAACATAATGAAAATGCAGGTTACATTAAAATTAATTCAGGTTGAAAGACCTGGAAGAGGCAGGAATACGCAGGTCCCTAACAGGAATTCTAAGTTGAATTACTTGTCAACATAAAGTTGCAATTAGATTTGTATTATTTAAGTACACAAAAAAGTCATTATTTTTCTGCAACAATAATATTTTGGATTTAAGACAAACAAAACAGAAAACAAATAAGGTAATAAGGTAACCGATTAAGGCAATCGTGTCTAAAAGATTCTGTCGCTGTTATATCGAGTGCAACTTTTTGATCTCCCAAGTGCATGTACCCTAACCTGCAAGAAATAATCCAATTTTAGGATAAGATTGCAGTTAAAGGTATTAATATAAAGTCACCTTGTTTTTTAGGTTTTAAAACCTTTTTAGTCTACAATGACGCCTGCAAGCAATGTCTACAAGCAGAGGATTCTGCACTCATCATGGCCGAATGTAATGAGAATTCCATTATGCAGAAATTTCAATGGATTTCTGAAGATCAGCTCATAAATGTGGGGACAGAAAAATGCTTATCTGTATCATCTGTAGTGGAATGGTCAGCAGTGACGCTGAACACGTGTGATGGCAAGAGTGACCTCCAAAAGTGGGAATGTAAAAATGAGACCTTGTTTGGAGTCCTTAAAGGTGATCTGTACATGACCTACAGAGATAACAAAAAACTGGTCCTGTCTTTTGGGACAGGAGATTCGAGCCGATGGC
Source organism: Eleutherodactylus coqui (assembly GCF_035609145.1). Classification (NCBI taxonomy): domain Eukaryota; kingdom Metazoa; phylum Chordata; class Amphibia; order Anura; family Eleutherodactylidae; genus Eleutherodactylus; species Eleutherodactylus coqui. The sequence goes on from NC_089848.1 coordinate 122,818,820, forward strand.
AAATCCATTCATCGAAGGACGATTTATGTGTTAAATCTTATGAAGGTAAGGCGGAGATTATCACTGTCATTTAGTGGCCATAGTACCTTATTTTTATTTTTTTTTTACCAGCAATTAACATTACTAGTAAAAGGTAAATACCGGCATCATTCTCTTGAAATAATTACTGGTTGGCCCAGTTGGTCACAAGCCGGGTAGCAACCGTAGTTGGAGACTCCTATCCAAATCTGAACAGAGCCAAAATCATTAGGTATTCTAACTTGAGAGCAATGATACAATATGCTTTTCCACAGAAATATATACTTTAAAAGGAAATAGTAACGGGCGGCCCTGCAAGTTCCCTTTCAAGTTCAACAACACAATTTATGTAGATTGTACGGCCGCTGGACAATCCGATGGACGACTCTGGTGCTCTACCACTTCAGATTACGACACGGAGCAGCTGCATGGATTCTGTCCATCTACATGTAAGTGTTACAGTAGTTTATACTAGTTTGGTAGCTATATTTGATATCAATTCAAAATATTCATACTGTCAAGATTGATGTGAAAGGTGGAAATGTATGTAAGGAGTCTTTGCTGTTGGCTCATTTCCAGATAAGCTGATTCACAGCAACATTGTACACAGGTTCTGATCACTCTCAGAGTTGGAATGGGGTGCCTAGGGCCCACCGGTAAAATACATTCTGTGTGCCCACTGTATAACTGTATGCAAATATTACCGAAACCCTGTTTGTGGATTTCCGACTACTGCATTCTACATACACTTCAATGGAAAGGTGGCTGTGTTTGCATGCGACCCTGTCTCCATTAAAGTATAGAACAATTGTGGTGAGAGAGTATTGGTCAACTCTAGAGATGAGCGAGCACCAAAATGCCAACAACTTTTACTTCTGAAAAGCCCTCATTAGCATGGCATACCTTAGCTAAGCACCACACTACCTCCAACAAAGCACAATCACTGCCTGCATGACACTTGGCTGCCACTTCTCCTGGGTTACATGCTGCCCAACCCCCCCCCCCCCCCCGCACGACAGTGTCCACAGCGTACACCAAATTGTCCCTGCCCAGCCTTCAGCTGCCCTCATGCCACGCCACCCTCATGTCTATTTATAGGTGCGTCTGCCAGAGGAAAAGCAGGCACACACTGCAGAGGGTTGGCATGGCTAGGCAGCGACCCTCTTTAAAAGGGGCGGGGCGATAGCCCACAATGCTGTACAGAAGCAATGAGAAATCCAATCCTGTGCCACCTCCATCTGGAGCTGCACACGTGGGCATAGCAATGGGGAATCTATGTGCCACACACTATTCATTCTGTCAAGGTGTCTGCATGCCCCAGTCAGACCGCGGTTTTTTATAGTCACAGCCAGGTCCAACTCCGCAATGGGAATTACGTGTGCACCCACAGCATGGGTGGCTCCCTGGAACCCACCGGCGGTACATAAATATATCCCATTGCAGTGCCCTACTCAGCAGAGCTAACGTCAGATACAATACAGGTGGGCTTCTGGCCCACACTGCATGCCCCAGTCAGACTGGTAATATGTACCTTAACAGTAACCTCGTTGGTGGTAATGTGGTGGTGACTGCGGACGTGGTAGCGCGGTTTTATGTAGTTGGTTTTCGGAATGTGGCCAGGATTAAGTGGGCCGTGGCGGGGGGATGGTGGTGCTGCTCTCTTGTTGTGTCGTTAAAGGTGAAATTCTTGGACTGCCACCAGACGGACCAATGCAAAGGTATTTGCCAAGAATGTTTTCATTGTTGGAGGAGGAGGGGGATGTTTTGGAGGCACTATGTGTCCTCTACATGTGTCCGTGGTTATATGCACCTTAACAGTAACAGCGTTGGTGGGAAATGGCCTCGCCGCCATCATGTCTTTGTGAAGTCTCTGTTTCCACACCCCAGTGACATACCATTAGCAGCGGTATAGGCAGAGCCCAGAATTATTAACATTTCAGCGGTAGCATTAGGGACAGGGGGAGCGCAGTCTTAGTTCCATTTCAGTAATAGTAGCACTCAAGACAGGCCCCAGTAACATTCCCATTGCAGCAGTTTAGGGAGATAACAGTCTGTTTCACATTTCAGTAGCTGCAGTATAGACAAGGCCCCAGTTACATTTATGTAGCTAAAGTGTAGGCCAACCCCACACACCTTTCTGTACCATGAGTGCAGGCGAAGAACATAGAAATTACTATGATTACACTGTAGGTGAGGGCCCAAAAAAATTGGTGTACCAACAGTACTAATGTACCTCAGAAAAAATTGGCCATGCCCAACCAAGATGGCAGGTGAAACCCATTAATCGCTTTGGTTAATGTGGCTTAAGTGGTAACTAGGCCTGGAGGCAGCCCAGTTTAACGAAAAATTGGTTCAAGTTAAAGTTTCAACGCTTTTAAGAGCATTGAAACGTATAAAAATTGTTTAGAAAAATTATATGAGTGAGCCTTGTGGCCCTTAGAAAAATTGCCCGTTCGGCGTGATTACGTGAGGTTTCAGGAGGAGGAGCAGGAGGAGGAGGTGGAATATTATACACAGATTGATGAAGCAGAAATGTCCCCGTTTGGATGGTGAGAGAGAACGATGCTTCCATCCGCGGGTGCAGCCTACGTATTGCTTAGGTATCGCTGCTGTCCGCTGGTGGAGAAGAGAAGTCTGTGGAAATCCAGGCTTTGTTCATCTTGATGAGTGTAAGCCTGTCGGCACTGTCGGTTGACAGGCGGGTACGCTTATCTGTGATGATTCCCCCAGCCGCACTAAACACCCTCTCTGACAAGACGCTAGCCGCAGGACAAGCAAGCACCTCCAGGGCATACAGCGCGAGTTCAGGCCACGTGTCCAGCTTCGACACCCAGTAGTTGTAGGGGGCAGAGGCGTCACGGAGGACGGTCGTGCGATCGGCTACGTACTCCCTCACCATCCTTTTACAGTGCTCCCGCCGACTCAGCCTTGACTGGGGAGCGGTGACACAGTCTTGCTGGGGAGCCATAAAGCTGTCCAGGGCCTTAAAGACTGTTGCACTGCCTGTGCTGTACATGCTGCTCGATCTCCGCACCTCCCCTGCTACCTGGTCCTCGGAACTGCGCCTTCTGCCACTAGCGCTGTCGAATGGGAATTTTACCATCAGCTTGTCCGCCAGGGTCCTGTGGTATAGCAACACTCTCGAACCCCTTTCCTCTTCAGGAATGAGAGTGGAAAGGTTCTCCTTATACCGTGGGTCGAGCAGTGTGTACACCCAGTAATCCGTAGTGGCCAGAATGCGTGTAACGCGAGGGTCACGAGAAAGGCATCCTTACATGAAGTCAGCCATGTGTGCCAGGGTACCTGTACGCAACACATGGCTGTCTTCACTAGGAAGATCACTTTCAGGATCCTCCTCCTCCTCCTCCTCCTCAGGCCATACACGCTGAAAGAATGACAGGCAAGCAGCATGGGTACCGTCAGCAGTGGGCCAAGTTGTCTCTTCCCCCTCCTCCTCATCCTCCTCATGCTCCTCCTCCTCCTCCTGAATGCGCTGAGATATAGACAGGAGGGTGCTCTGACTATCCAGCGACATACTGTCTTCCCCCGCCTCCGTTTCCGAGCGCAAAGCATCTGCCTTTATGCTTTGTAGGGAACTTCTCAAGATGCATAGCAGAGGAATGGTGACGCTAATGATTGTAGCATCGCCGCTCACCACCTGGGTAGACTCCTCAAAGTTTCGAAGGACTTGGCAGATGTCTGCCAACCAGGCCCACTCTTCTGAAAATAATTGAGGAGGCTGACTCCCACTGCGCCGCCCATGTTGGAGTTGGTATTCCACTATAGCTCTACGCTGCTCATAGAGCCTGGCCAACATGTGGAGCGTAGAGTTCCACCGTGTGGGCACGTCGCACAGCAGTCGGTGCACTGGCAGATTAAACCGATGTTGCAGGGTGCGCAGGGTGGCAGCGTCCGTGTGGGACTTGCGGAAATGTGCGCAGAGCCGGCGCACCTTTACGAGCAGGTCTGACAAGCGTGGGTAGCTTTTCAGAAAGCGCTGAACCACCAAATTAAAGACATGGGTCAGGCATGGCACGTGCCTGAGGCTGCCGAGCTGCAGAGCCTCCACCAGGTTACGGCCGTTGTCACACACGACCATGCCCGGTTGGAGGCTCAGCGGCGCAAGCCAGCGGTCGGTCTGCTCTGTCAGACCCTGCAGCAGTTCGTGGGCCATGTGCCTCTTATCTCCTAAGCTGAGTAGTTTCAGCACGGCCTGCTGACGCTTGGCCACCGCTGTGCTGCCACGCCGCGCGACACCGACTGCTGGCGACGTGCTGCTGCTGACACATCTTGATTGCGAGACAGAGGTTGTGTTGGAGGAGGAGGAGGAGGAGGAGGAGGGGTGCTTTAGTGGAGGAAGCATACACCGCCGCAGATACCACCACCGAGCTGGGGCCCGCAATTCTGGGGATGGGTAGGACGTGAGCGGTCCCAGGCTCTGACTCTGTCCCAGCCTCCACTAAATTCACCCAATGTGCCGTCAGGGAGATATAGTGGCCCTGCCCGCCTGTGCTTGTCCACGTGTCCGTTGTTAAGTGGACCTTGGCAGTAACCGCGTTGGTGAGGGCGCGTACAATGTTGCGGGAGACGTGGTCGTGAAGGGCTGGGACGGCACATTGGGAAAAGTAGTGGCGACTGGGAACTGAGTAGCATGGGGCCGCCGCCACCATACTTTTGAAGGACTCCGTTTCCACAACCGTATACGGCAGCATCTTAAGGCTGATAAATTTGGCTATGTGGACGGTTAACGCTTGAGTGTGCGGGTGCGTGGCGGCGTACTTGCGCTTGCGCTCAAACACTTGCGCTAGCGACGGCTGGACGGTGCGGTGCGAGACATTGGTGGATTGGGCCGAGGACAGCGGAGGTGAGGGTGTGGGTGCAGGCCAGGAGACGGTAGTGCCTGTGTCCTCAGAGTGGGGTTGGATCTCAGTGGCAGGTTGGGGCACAGGGGGAGAGGCAGCGGTGCAAACCGGAGGTGGTGAACGGCCTTCGTCCCACCTTGTGGGGTGCTTGGCCATCATATGTCTGCGCATGCTGGTGGTGGTGAGGCTGGTGGTGGTGGCTCCCCGGCTGATCTTGGCGCGACAAAGGTTGCACACCACTGTTCGTCGGTCGTCAGGCGTCTCTGTGAAAAACTGCCAGACCTTAGAGCACCTTGGCCTCTGCAGGGTGGCATGGCGTGAGGGTGCGCTTTGGGAAACAGTTGGTGGATTATTCGGTCTGGCCCTGCCTCTACCCCTGGCCACCGCACTGCCTCTTGCAACCTGCCCTGCTGCTGCCCTTGCCTCCCCCTCTGAAGACCTGTCCTGAGTAGGCGTTGCAAACCAGGTGGGGTCAGTCACCTCATCGTCCTGCTGCTCTTCCTCAGAATCCTCTGTGCGCTCCTCCCTCGGACTTACTGCCCTTACTACTACCTCACTGATAGACAACTGTGTCTCATCGTCATTGGCCTCCTCACCCACTGAAAGGTCTTGAGACAGTTGCCGGATGTCCCCAGCCTCATCCCCCGGACCCCGGGAACTTTCCAATGGTTGGGCATCAGTGACGATAAACTCCTCTGGTGGGAGAGGAACCACTGCTGCCCAATCTGAGCAGGGGCCCGAGAACAGTTCCTGGGAGTCTTCCCGCTCCTGAGCATGTGTCATTGTAGTGGAGTGAGGAGGCTGGGAGGAAGGAGGAGCAGCAGACAGAGGATTCGGATTTGCAGCAGTGGACGGCGCAGAACTGTGGGTGGACGATAGGTTGCTCGAAGCACTTTCTGCCATCCACGACAGGACCTGCTCACACTGCTCATTTTCTAATAAAGGTCTCCCGCGTGGACCCATTAAATGTGCGATGAATGTGGGGATGCCAGAAACTTCCCTCTCTCCTAATCGCGCAGCAGTCGGCTGCGATACACCTGGATCAGGAGTTCGGCCTGTGCCCATACCCTCACTTGGGCCTCCGCGTCCTCGGCCGCGTCCACGTCCTCTAGGCCTACCCCTACCCCTCAGCATGCTGTATTACCAGTGATTTGATTTCCAAGCCAGGAAATAAATTGGCGCAAGCCTGCTGTTAAACTTAGCTGGCTGTGTATGATTTTTGTTTAAGTTCTCCACCCAGCACACACGTACCCAGAACGCTGAGGACTGTCAGAGGCAGCCCAAATAGAATTTTTTTGCCCTTTTTTTTAAAAGGAAAGGCCCACTGACTATATTCAATCAATAATGTGTTGTGGCCCTGCTGTGTGTCACAGAACTGCAGTGCTATTAACTGCAGCAGAGCGGTGATTTTTCCCAGGAAGGAAATAAATTGGCGCAAGCCTGCAGGCCAAATAAAATGTTTTCCCTTTTTTTTTAAAGGAAAGGCCCACTGCCTATATTCAATCAATAATAAATGTGTTGTGGCCCTGCAGTGTGTCACAGAACTGCAGTCTTGCACTGTTATTAACTGCAGCAGAGCGGTGATTTCCCAGCCAGGAAATAAATTGGCGCAAGCCTGCTGTTAAACTTAGCTGGCTGCGTATGATTTTTTTTACCTTCTCCAACCAGCACACACGTACCCAGAACGCTGAGGACTGTCAGAGGCAGGCCAAATAGAATTTTTTGGCCCTTTTTTTTTAAAGGAAAGGCCCACTGACTATATTCAATCAATAATGTGTTGTGGCCCTGCTGTGTGTCTCAGAACTGCAGTGCTATTAACTGCAGCAGAGCGGTGATTTCCCAGCCAGGAAATAAATTGGCGCAAGCCTGCTGTTAAACTTAGCTGGCTGCGTATGATTTTTTTCACCTTCTCCAACCAGCACACACGTACCCAGAACGCTGAGGACTGTCAGAGGCAGGCCAAATAGAATTTTTTGGCCCTTTTTTTTAAAAGGAAAGGCCCACTGACTATATTCAATCAATTAATAAATGTGTTGTGTGGCCCTGCTGTGTGTCACAGAACTGCAGTGTTATTAACTGCAGCAGAGCGGTGATTTCCCAGCCAGGAAATAAATTGGCGCAAGCCTGCAGGCCAAACAGAATTTTTGCCCTTTTTTTTTAAAGGAAAGGCCCACTGCGTATATTCAATCAATAAAATGTCTTCTGGCCCTGCCTACACAATTCTGTCCCTGGAGTATTACTGCAGGGTGCAATGCTCTGCACGGCCGATTTGGAAAAAAAAAAAAAGTGCAACACTGCTAACAGCAGCCTCCACAGTACTGCACACTGTTAGATGTGGCCCTAAGAAGGACTGTTGGGGTTCTTGAAGCCTACACTAACTCCTAACACTCTCCCTGCCTAACCACCACTTCTATCCCTGTAGTATTACTGCAGGGCGCAATGCTCTGCACGGCCGATTTGGAAAAAAAAAAAAAAAGTGCAACACTGCTAACAGCAGCCTCCACACTACTGCACACTGTTAGATGTGGCCCTAAGAAGGACCGTTGGGGTTCTTGAAGCCTACACTAACTCCTAACACTCTCCCTGCCTAACCACCACTTCTGTCCCTGTAGTATTACTGCAGGGCGCAATGCTCTGCACGGCCGATTTGGAAAAAAAAAATGTGCAACACTGCTAACAGCAGCCTCCACACTACTGCACACTGTTAGATGTGGCCCTAAGAAGGACCGTTGGGGTTCTTGAAGCCTACACTAACTCCTAACGCTCTCCCTACAGCAGCTCCAACACTATAGCACTGTCCCTCAGCTATCTCACAAGGCATCTGAGGCGAGCCGCGGGAGGGGCCGACTTTTATACTCGGGTGACATCTGATCGCCCCAGCCACTCACAGCAGGGGGGTGGTATAGGGCTGGAACATCACAGGGGGGAGTTGTAATGCCTTCCCTGTCTTTCAATTGGCCAGAAAAGCGCGCTAACGTCTCAGAGATGAAAGTGAAAGTAACCCGAACATCGCGTGGTACTCGTTACGAGTAACGAGCATCCCGAACACGCTAATATTCACCCGAGCATCAAGCTCGGACGAGTACGTTCGCTCATCTCTAGTCAACTCCCATTCACCCAATAGGTGTGGATTTCGGGGTTGTCATTTATGAAATATCCTGTACAGGGTGATACCACACATCATGGATACAGCAGGACCAAAAACTATGTCCAGTCTCCAAATGTGCCTAGATATCACCTCAGGTAGGCGATGTGTCTACATATATAAACTACCCAGTTTATTACATGGACATATAGGCTGGTTGAGATGCTGTACATGGTCTATGTGTATGTACTGTAGTACAGCTCTTGTATTGTGCCATGCACTGCTCATGTGGGGAGCTGGGGGATCCTTCCTGGTTCAGGGACCACCGGAGGCATTGACCTGTTCTCTGTGGACCAGTCCAAGCAGTCCACCATAACAATGTACACATGTAACATGCAGATTTGCTTTGGATTGATCAGGGATTTCAATCTGTAACACCGTAAAAGGTGAAAATCTGTAGTAGAAGTTGATATGCTGTGGATTTTAAAATTTTCCATGCATAAAAGGTCTGCAGGATGTGGAGAGGTGTGGTACTGTGTCTGGGCAAACTAGTCTTGGATAACGTCCTTAAAGTAATCCCTCTTACTCTCCTGGTACTCTTTCATTTTGACTTGCTTAAAGCGGTTATCCAGGGATAGAACATTTGTTTTCTACAACCTGCTCCGCCTGCAGTACTGATATAAGGGGGCTTTAATCCCATTCACTTTGATAGCAAACTTTTCTGCAATGTGTGAACACACCCTAAAAGAAGATATACTTCCTTTCGCAGCACCTGTTCTCCTGGTGCTCGGTTCCTGCTGGTCTTCACTTCCGGGTGCACAAAGCCAGCAGTGATGCCACCGACATGGGAGCCATGTGACCACTGCCACCAATTTCCAGCTCACGTCAGCCAATGATTAGCTGCAGCAGTCACATATCCTACTGTTAAGACATCATCACTGTACAGCCAGAAGTGAAGACCAACAGGGTTCAGGCTCCAGTAGAACAAGAGTGACGAGGAAGGTAAGTATATCTTCTTCTATGTTTGTACTTCCCAGCTGAATAGGTTTTGGAGAAAAAAATATCCCCAGCTGATTCCCTTAAGACTCAGCAAACTAGAAGCGTCTTCTGACAAGCGCTAGCCACATTAGCTGGATGTTCTAAGATGAAAATGAACAGTAGGGGGCGCTATTAGAAGTAGACAAAAGCAATATCTAAACACAGGAACATTGTTTAAGATTATTCCAATGAAAACCTGTTGCGCTTTGTGTGATCTAAGAGAGTAAATATTTAATCATGGGACAACCCTCTAAAACAGAGGGTCTCAACCTTGTTGGAGGTCGTAAACATCGCACGTTTCATACATGCATTCACCAAACCCTTCGTAATTGGAAAAATAAAATATGATTTTTTTCAAATTCAAAACATAGGTATATATTTTATTAGAGCACAAAATGAAATGTGCATCAGATGTACACAATGAACTCAATGAATATTCACTGCGTAGTGGAGAGCATCACAAATCATACAAGTGGGGTGAACAGAACGTACACACAGAGTCTTCACCTCTGCTGAGCCCCTGAGACTGACTGACTCACCCCTGAGACTGACTCACCGAACCCCTGAGACTGACTTACCGAACCCCTGGGGTTCGATCAAACCCAGGTTAAGAACCACTGCTCTAATATTATCATCCAGAACCCAAATATATTTGGGTCAGTCCCTAGTGAATAGCTGTGGTCGGACAAACATAAAGTGAGACAAGTAGGCTGAAGACATACAAAGTCCTTAATGTATTACAAACTTTTCTTCTCAGCCACGTCTAGCATCTTCTGGAAAACAGATTCTGTAACTGATGTCTACTATCAGATTAACTCAGATTCGGCCCTCACGTGGTACCAAGCCAGGAGAAGCTGCCAGCAACAAGGTGCAGAACTGCTGAGTATAACCAAGCTACACGAACAGGCATTCATCGCAGGTAAGAACCACAACCGATCAGAATCGGTTCTTCTGCCTAATCTAACATCTAGCATGGACACCACTGCACTTTGGGTGTTACATCTGCCGAGGGCTTACTCACAATATCTGGTGGGCAACCGACTAAACCTACATCTCCTCCTTCTGCAATAAACTGCTCCTTTCACATTCCCTCCAGCCGCCTCCCTCATGTCATTATATGCAGTGCTGGAGAATAGTCAGTCGGCCTGATTGATGGATTTTGGAAGAGACTTAGTCCTCCAACTTGCCGTATGTTGGACCATACTGCAAGGAAAGAAAGAAATAATTGAATAGTTTTAATAACAAACAATTATAAAATTGTTCTGTACTTAAAAATGCAAGAATTTATGAAGTAAAATTCCAAACGACAGTACTCATAGTCTTTAACCCCTTCCCGCTCCAGGGCGTAAGGGTACATCCTGCAACTGGACATACCCTAACGTCATGTGTATAGCGCGAGATCAGAAGAGATCTCGTGCTATCCGGCAGCGGGACCCGGCTGTCGCTGATAGCCGGCCTCCTGCTGCAACAGTGGGGGTGTATAGGAGATGCAACCCCCGCTGTTAACCCCTGCCATGCTGCGATCTATGTAGATCGTGGAATGGGAAGGATTCACAGAGGGAGCGCGCTCCCTGTGATGTCATCGGCTCTCACGATGTAAACGCAGAGAGATGGGTTGGTTGCCATGGTAACAGGACACCACCTACAGTCATCCTGTATTACCACTGCCTATGATCTCTGTAATAAGCAATAAGGCTTTGCAGGATAGAAGTCCTGCAATGCTTTATCATAGCGATCATCAGTGGTATGATGTAAGTCCCTCAGAGGGACACAAATCCTGCAAAAAAAAGCTTAAAATAATGTACAAAAAATAAAAATGTAAAAGAAAATGTTAAAAAAAAAAACTTTGTATATCCTTTTTCTCATATTGGCATAAATAAAATCCGACATTTGGTATCGTCGTGTCTGTTACCACGCGTAAAATAAGTTGAACATGCTTTTTATCCTGCATGGCAAAAAGTGTAAAAAATGCTAAAAAACTGAGGCAAAATGTAAATTTTTAGCATTTTGCCTCCCAAAAAACCCAATAAAAGTGTTAAAAAAAGCCATATGTACCCCACAATGGTAACAATAAAAACAATAGCTTGTCTCACAAAAAGTAAGCCCTCACAGAGCTCCAGCCATGGAAAAATAAAGAAGTTATAGAACTTTGAATGCAGCGATTTAGGGGGGAAAAAAAGATTTCCAAAAAAAAGGGTTTTTATTGCAGAAAAGTGGAAAAACAGAAGAAAAAAATAGGAATTTTGGTATCGTTGTAATCATACCGACCCGCAGAAAAAATGTAGTGTTGTACTGTGTCATTTATGCTGTATAATTAATGCCTTAAAAAAAATCTATGGCGGAATTGATGCGTTTTCTCTCTTTGCCACCATAAAAAAAAGAATAAAAGTTTTAAAATGTAGTCTATGTACCCAATAATGGTAACAATAAAAACTACAGTTTGCCACGCAAAAAACAAGCCCTTATACGGCCGCAGCGATGGAAAAATAAAAAAAGTTATGGCTTTTTAAAAATGTAGATGAAAATTCGCCAAAAATCGTTGCATCCTTAAGGCGCCTTCAGACGACCGTATATCAGCCGTCGGCCAATATACGGCATCTCTCTCTGCAGGGGGTGGAGGCTGGAAGAGCTGGGAGCAGTGCTCTGAGCTCCTGCCCCCTCTCTGCCTCCTCTCCACCCCCCTGCACTACTTTCAATGAGGAGAGGCGGGATGGGGAGGAGCTAATTCCTGGAACTTAGCCCCACCTCCTCTCATTAAAAGTAGTGCAGAGGGGTGGAGAGGAGGCAGAGAGGGTGCGGGAGCTCAGAGCACTGCTCCCGGCTCTTCCAGCCTCAACCCCCTGCAGAGAGAGACGCCGTATATCGGCCGATATACGGTCATCTGAATGCGCCCTTAAACCCAAAATAGGCCAGGTCCTTAAGGGGTTAAATACTATTTCCATAGTTAAACACATCACTACTGTTTCCACTATGTGGACAGATGGTCTTGAGGTACAGATTTGAACTAAAAGCAGGGGTATTGCTAAAGGCTGATGGGCTCAGATACAACAGTTCAGCTTGACCAACCCATGTACTTTGCTTGGCTATGGCCCGTTTTCCGCCCCACAAAAATACCTGCAAACATATATATTATGTATCAGACAGCTTATGGTAAGAGAATGATTGGAGTCAGTTCACCTCTAAGAGCAGGAAACATACTGAGGGATTTCTGACAGACAACCACTCAGGGGCTCCCTGCAGTAAGTGGAAAAAGCAGCACATTGTCTGTCATGTGAGTATTCAACACAAGTGCCGTCTATGGAAAGCTTGTATGTCATTGTTTATTACACTCCCCCTGTTACGGCACTCTGCCCCCCGAGCGCCAGGTGGGGTGCCCTGAACTTCCCGCACCCCACTGTCCCTGCCTACTTGCCTCTGCCCTGGCTAACCCCAGGCGGACAACTGGGCGGCAGTCCCTGCTCTGGCTAGGGACCTGGCGACTACCTAGATGGAACTTAACTAACGGGGGACAGAGTGCCGACAGAAGAGGCAGGTGGAACAGACCAACAGAACTTACAAGGCTGAGTAAGGCTGGAGATGGAGCTCACAGGTAAAATGAAAGGACACTGACTAGCAACTAGAGCAGACTGAGACAGACCTGACTAGAGGCTAAAAGAACCAATAACTGGCAGTGAGCTCAGGTTACTGCCAGCCTTTTAACTTAAAGCCTCCGCCCGGGGGCGGAGAGTGGGAGGAGCCGACTCTCCCCCTGTTGCATATGGAAGGTGGAGGAGAGCGGGCGGCACCCTATGGGCGGACACGCCCACGCCGCTGCACGCTGGCTGCTCCACGTCGCCGGGAGAGCCCCCACAGCAGAGTTCCGGGATGCCGGAGCCGATATCAGAGCGTCGCGCGCCGGCCGCGGGACCCAGTGCCGCCCTGCATGGTAACATTACCCCCCCTCTGACGGGGGACCTCCGGGCCCCCGGAAACTCGACCAGGCTTATCCGGAAAACGACGGTGGAACCGCCGTACCAACACGGGAGCGTGAACATCACATGCGGCCACCCAGGAATGATCTTCTGGTCGAAAACCCTTCCAGGCCACCAAATATTGTAGGGTTCCTCGACACCGACGAGAATCCGGTATCTCCTGAACCTCGTATTCAACTTCATCCCGGACCAGGGTGGGCGGAGGTGGGCATCACCGAAGGGACAAAAGGTTTCAATAGCGACTTATGGAATACCCTGTGAACCCTCCATGTGGCTGGCAACCCCAGCTCGTAGGCGAGTGGGTTCACCACACGTGCGATCGCAAACGGCCCCACGTAACGTGGCGCCAGCTTCAAGGACTGGACCTGCAATTTGAGATTTTTAGAAGACAGGTATACCTTCTGTCTCACCCTATAAGGTTCAGACACAGACAGACTCTTCCCACTACGCAACTGCATACGGGCCCCCGCTGCCTCCAAGTTTCTCTGTACCTCTTTCCATACTCCCCGAAGCGTATCTGTGGCGTCATCAGCTGCCGGACAGACCGACGGAGTAGGGATTGCTGTAAGGAAGCGAGGATGCTGACCGTATACACAAAAAAATGGAGATACCCCAGTGGAAGAACAAAGGCGGTTGTTTAGTGCAAACTCTGCCAACGGCAGGAACTCTGCCCACTGATGAGCCTTTTCGCTAACAAACAACCGCAAATATTGCACTAAATCTTGGTTCTTCCGCTCAGTCTGACCATTAGTCTGCGGGTGGAACGCTGAAGAGAAGGAAAGCGACGTTCCCAGGTTTCTGCAGAAGGCACACCAAAACTACGACACAAACTGAACCCCGCGATCAGATACAATATTGCGGGGGACCCCATGTAGGGGAATTATTTCCTTTACAAAAATCGTGGCAAATTCTTTTGCCGAGGGTAGCTTTTTTAACGCCACAAAATGTGCCATCTTTGAGAACTGGTCGACCACCACTAAGATAGTGGTGCACTTCTGGGATTCTGGTAGGTCAGTGATGAAATCTACTGATAAGTGCGACCATGGACTGGAAGGAACCGGTAGCGGTCTCAGAGGACCCTCCGGAGGACGCCGCCGACTCTTATTGCGAGCACAGACCGAGCAACCCCTCACAAAGTTGCGGATCTCCTGAGACATGCCTGGCCACCAGAAGTGTCTGGAACAAAGCTCCAGGGTCCCCTGAAACCCTACATGACCGTCGAGAACCGAAGAGTGAGACTTATCCATGACTCTAGGGCGTAGGGTCTCTGGCACAAACCATCTGCCCTCCGGTACCCCCGAAGGAGCGTCCTGCTGAGCATCCTGCAGTTGAGGGACAAAGTTAGACTCTACAGCTGCCACCACCACGCCGGGGGCTAAGATATTTTCGGACGTCATGGTCTCACTATCCGATACCCCGAAACTCTGTGACAGGGCGTCCGCCTTCACGTTCTTCTCTCCTGGGATATATGTCACGACGAAATTAAACCTGGCAAAGAACAAAGCCCACCTGGCTTGACGAGCTGTGAGTCTTTTAGCATTGGCGAGGTATACCAGATTCTTGTGATCAGTGTACACGGTAATTGTGTGTCTAGCCCCCTCGAGATGGTGTCGCCACTCTTCCAGAGCCCATTTGATAGCCAATAATTCGCGGTTACCCACGTCGTAGTTGCGTTCTGCTGAATTAAACTTCCGCAAAAAGAACGCACGTGGGCTATAACCAGATCTCCCACTGACTTCCTGCGACAATACTGCTCCTGTCCCCACCTCAGACGCATCTACCTCAATGAAGAAGGGTAGTCGTGCGTCCGGCTGTATTAGCACCGGGGCAGTCGTAAATGCCCTCTTTAGATGACTAAAGGCCTCAAGGGCTGCAGGTGACCATTTTACCAAGTCGGCCCCCTTCTTGGTCAGGTCGGTCAGGGGTTGAGCAATAACCGAGTAATTCCTAATGAATTTGCGGTAAAAATTTGCAAAACCTAAGAACCTCTGGAGGGCCTTGAAGTTGTCTGGTCTGACCCATTGGGAGATTGCTGCTACCTTATCAGACTCCATCTGAATCTCCGTGGGTGAAATTACATTACCAAGGAAAGATACTTGTTTAGAACCAAATGTGCATTTCTCTAACTTGACAAAAAGTTGATACTCGCGCAAACGGGTCAGGACCAACCTCAGGTGCCGCACATGTGAATCCCAGTCAGACGAGTACACTAGAATGTCATCAGGGTAGATGACCAGAAATACCCCCAGGAAGTCGTGAAGACAGCGTTCATAAAACCCTGAAACACAGCGGGGGCGTTACAGAGACCGAAAGGCATGACCAGACATTCAAAATGTCCTAACGGGGTGTTGAACGCCGTCTTCCATTCATCTCCCTCTCTAATGCGAATTAAATTGTAAGCCCCCCGCAGGTCCAGTTTGGAGAACCAGTGGGCCCCTACCACCTGATTCAACAAGTCAGGAATCAGGGGCAAGGAGCACTGGTTCTTCACTGTGATTTTATTCAAAGCCCGATAATCCACACAAGGCCTTAGTGTCCCGTCCTTCTTTTCTACAAAGAAGATACCTGCCCCGGCAGGGGACCTGGACGGCCGGATATGTCGGTGGGCCAGAGCCTCCAAGATATAAGACTTGAGGGCCTCATGCTCACGGCCTGACAAATTGAAAATGGCTCCCTTAGGGATGGGACTGTCGGGAATCAGATCAATACCACAGTCCCACTCCCTATGAGGCGGCAGAGCCTTAGACAGTTTTCTGGAGAATACATCCTGAAAGTCTGACAAATACTCCGGAATGAGCACAGTATCTGCGGAGCACACAGCTATGGTAGACAGGTGATTATGACAGGATGCACCCCAATGAGTCAATTCCCGGGTGGACCAATCAAATTGGGGGTTGTGTAGTGCCAACCAGGGCATACCAAGCACCACATCAACCGACATTTTTTCCATAACCAGGAAAGACAGTTCTTCCGAGTGGAGAACCCCCACCGTGAACTGTAATCCTGGGGTCCTCCATCGTACCAGGCCTGTAGAGAGAGGGGTAGCATCAATACTGATAAAATGAATTGGCGACTCCAGCGCCACAAATTCTGCCATCAGGGGTTTCACGAAACTCATGCTTATCAGGTTAGCGGCTGCTCCGGAATCAATAAACGCCTTCACGGGTCGGGAAAAATTCCGGAATCTAACCTGACAAGGTACCAACAGTTTACGACGTACCTGAAGTCCTAGGCGATCCTCCCTACAATCGCCTAGGACTCGGAGCTCTTCCGCCGGTTCAGACTGTGAGCACTGAAGCCTCAGGGGGCAGGTGATCACCCGATGTCCAGCTTTCCCGCAGGAGAAGCAGAGATGATGCAACAACCGAATCCGGCGTCGCTCTTTGGGGTCCAGCGAGTCCACCTCCATCGGCTCGGGAACAGAGACAGGTACGGAAGAAGAGGGAACAGGACAAATGACCTCCCTGACCCTACGGGCCTGTCTATCCTGCTTCCTAGACCTGAGCCTCCTATCTGCCTTCACCGCTAGCTCCATGGCCTCCCTTAAGGACCCGGGAACGGGATGGGAAATCAAGAGGTCTTTTACCGCATCCGAGAGGCCCTGCAGAAAAACGTCCTTCAGATCGCTATCGTTCCATGCAGTATCACCTGCATAGCGTTTGAAGTTGGAGCAATGATCCTCCACACAAAGCGACCCCTGGTGCAACGCCAATAACCCGGAAACAGCCAACCCCACTCGGTCCGGTTTGTCGTAGATACCCCCGAGTTCCTGAAAAAATGCGTCCACGGCCTGCAGACAAGGGGAACCCTCGGGAATGGAAAAGGCCCAGGTCTGGGCGAAGCCCTGCAGCAGGGACGTTATCGGCCCGACCCTCTGAGCCTCCGACCCGGAGGAACGGGGACGCATCCGAAAAAACAGGCGACACGCCTGTTGGAAAACAAAAAACTGGTTCCTCTCCCCAGAGAACATCTCGGGAAGAGGGCACTTGGGTTTGGGACTGGTTGAGGCGTCCGGCCCCTGCAACAACTCCCGCTGCTCCTGGGCCGCCATGCGAGCGGACAAATCCTGGACCACGACTTGCAGCTGGGTCGAGAGGGAGCGGATCGCCTTCATGATAAAAACGTTTTAAAGGGTCAGTTATTATGTTACGGCACTCTGCCCCCCGAGCGCCAGGTGGGGTGCCCTGAACTTCCCGCACCCCACTGTCCCTGCCTACTTGCCTCGGCCCTGGCTAACCCCAGGCGGACAACTGGGCGGCGGTCCCTGCTCTGGCTAGGGACCTGGCGACTACCTAGATGGAACTTAACTAACGGGGGACAGAGTGCCGACCGAAGAGGCAGGTGGAACAGACCAACAGACCAACAGAACTTACAAGGCTGAGTAAGGCTGGAGATGGAGCTCACAGGTAAACTGAAAGGACACTGACTAGCAACTAGAGCAGACTGAGACAGACCTGACTACAGGCTAACAGAACCAATAACTGGCAGTGAGTTCAGGTTACTGCCAGCCTTTTAACTTAAAGCCTCCGCCCGGGGGCGGAGAGTGGGAGGAGCCGACTCTCCCCCTGTTGCATATGGAAGGTGGAGGAGAGCGGGCGGCACCCTACGGGCGGAAACGCCCACGCCGCTGCACACTGGCTGCTCCACGTCGCCGGGAGAGCCCCGACAGCAGAGTTCCGGGACACTGGAGCCGACATCGGAGCGTCGCGCGACGGCCGCGGGACCCAGCGCCGCCCTGCATGGTAACACCCCCCAATTCATAAGCTGTAGCATGATGCTAAATCTGCGATACCTCTGGAGCAAAGCCCAGTGATGTTAGTGGTGAGAGGGGCCTTGGACCCCCTAGATTATGGGTCCTGGTGCAATTGTGATCCCTGCAACCCCAATTGCTACACCACTGCATATAAGATTTGTGGCAATTTACTGGGGTTAGACTGTATGTAATCCATGATGTATCTCATCCATATCTTGTAGGGTTAACACAAGATCTCACAACAGCCTTATGGATCGGGCTCAATAGTCTGGACTTGAACGCTGGCTGGAGATGGGATGGTGGAGGTCCTTTCAGATATCTCAACTGGCTTCCAGGTGATGATTGAGGTTGATCTCTAGATAGTAAAGTATTGTGTAAGGAGCAGGTGGACATGTGACAAAAACACAGACAGACTTTAAAGAGTCGAAATCGGGCCATCCCAATTCACGATTATTTTTTGAAAATCAGGTTGGACACTCCC
Source organism: Eleutherodactylus coqui (assembly GCF_035609145.1). Classification (NCBI taxonomy): domain Eukaryota; kingdom Metazoa; phylum Chordata; class Amphibia; order Anura; family Eleutherodactylidae; genus Eleutherodactylus; species Eleutherodactylus coqui. The sequence continues at coordinate 122,837,028 of NC_089848.1, forward strand.
GACATGAATATATCAATAATCGCTCACCACTAGTGTCTAACTCCTCTCACTATACGCAGTGCAGAGGTAGCAGTTGCCGTGTGCCTGAGGGAACCCAAAGGTCCCACGTTAGCCACACAGGTTGGATATGTGTTATATTTGCCCCCGCAGAGGGAACGACACTGGGGATGTTATGGGGTGATTTTGAACATGATTTCAGATTGCTGAAGAATAATTTGACATACACAAAATCTAGTATATATCAATGTATTACATGAATGACTCTCATCTAATAATATAGTATCTACTAGAAGAAGCAATAACCAGAACACAGGTTGGACACGTAACTCAGATGTTCTGCTTCCTTTAGGAAATCCATCCGAACAATCTGGAGTAAACTGTGTAGTGGTAAATACTGGGAAGAACACAAAGTGGGAGAACAAGGAGTGCAAGGAAAAACTGGGCTATATCTGTAAAAAAGTCCCCAGCAAGTCCTCTGAGGTCCCGTCTTCAGGTAGGAAACGGTCATGTTTGTAATAAAGAAGCAATAGACTGATTTCAGTCATGAGATGGAAAGTCGTCATCATAGGACAATTGTTTCTGGCAGCTTCTGATAGTAATGTGATCGATTAGCAACCTCTCACCAGCCTGAAATGGCTGCTAACACAGAACAATAGAGCTTTACAGCTCCACTTGAGTTCAATAATTGATATATAATTCAGTATGCTCCCCCTTGCGGTGACTGCAGGCTACTAAATCATTTAATCCTATGGCTGTGTGAAGGGAAGCATGTACACAGGGAAACATACATGTATGTCCTTACTCCCGAAAATAAATAATTGTATATTCACACAGAGGCAAAACCTTATAAAAGTTCTGCGGCAATTTTCGCAAAGAGTCCACTAACCTTCTTCGTATCAGAGTTAATTGCTTAACTCTGGCACAAACGTTTTAAAGATCCCACTGCTGCCACTAATTTGTCACGGAGAAATGATCGCTCCAACCGTTGCGCCCAATTTGTCACAACAGAGTCCATTCGCTCTAGTCGGATTGCGAGTGGGGAGGTGCTAGGCTACAGGCGGATTTGTAACTAGCTTTGACGATGTCCTGCCCCGTGAATAGTCTGAATAGTTTTAAAATGTGCAATGCTTATCTAATGAATTGCAGATTTATTCTGAAAAAAGACTAATAGTGCAAATATATATATATATATATATATGCAAAGAATATACAAGAAGGATGTTACGCGGGAGTATAAGGATATACTGTTACATGTGCTGCTGGGATCTGTAGTTCTAAGCTTCCTGGCAGCACAGCCCTCACAGGGTTAATTGATTGATCTGGCTGGGTGTGGTACTTCCTGCTAGCCAATCTCCTGGGTCTGTGCTCACATATAAACCCAGCTCCTGCCAGTCTGTCTGGGTCCCAGGGTGAGCAGTCATGTTACTTCTATTGTCTGTCTCTTGTTATCAGGTATGCGGAACTTGTTCCCACTCTGAACTGTGTTTGAAAGTAGGCCTGTGACTTTCTGCTTCCCTAGAGATGGTTTGGACACCTGTAGTCCTAGTCTGCGACACATGCAGCTCCCTTTACAGGTGCGGCCTTCAAACGTATTATGTCTTGCTCTGTGTGTCAGTTGGTGTAACTTGACATGGTTCCCGATGTCAACTTGTGTGGCTGACTGTCTGCTCTGTGTGTCAGTTGGTGTAACTTGACACGGCTCCCTATGTCAGCTTGTGTGGCTGACTGTCTATTCCTCCTGGGGTGAGGACACATAGACTTGCTGTGAGTTTCATATGTGAGCTCTGGGTGGAGTCTGTCTGGGTTTCATTATATGTTACAGTTGGCTGTGTGCCCTGTGCTCTGTCCTGTTCCTGATGCAAACTTGCTGTGTGATCTGTGTCTTGCTGGTACATGTCTGTTTGTTCGTTTATATTCTGTCAGTTTTGTGTTAGCTTGCTGTGTGATCTGTGTCCTGTCCTGTTGCAGCACTTTGTGTGAACTCTGTCCTGTTCTGCTGGACTCCTGGTTACTGTAGGGACTAGCGGTATAGCCAGGAGCCGTGAAGTGGCCCGCTAGCTTTCACGTTTTGTACACCTCACCCCCACCCCCTTTGAGGTCATTGAGAGAAGGGTGGATTAAATGCATATAGAGCTGTGCCTGGCACACTTCCAGTCATGAGTTAACTATTCAGCGATACCAAATATGACACAAAAATTATTACCAGGTAGGCGGATACACAGTTTGGGGGTGTTCTGGTCCTCGCACCTCCATGAGTTTAAATGTGTTTTGTTCAGCTGGTCTGCCCAATTCTGAAAATATAATTCATAATCGGGCTAGGACCTTCACACAACCAATAATCTTTATTAAAAGATTTTCCTTAATTTGCATCCCGGCTCCACAATGTCTGCCAACTCCTAGGTGAATGGTTTTCCTTATGGCCCTTGTACATGCAAAGGTAATCTTTCAAATGACTAAAAGATTGAAAGATTTAGCGATCTATTTGCATAAAGTGTTAATGGCCATTAATAGCCATTAATAGCTTAAGTCTTCATTTGCATATAAAATAACCTCTAGCAGTTGTTTGCAGAGCCCAGGCTGTGTTTAAACACATGCCTAGCTTTGTAAACAGCTGCTGACACATTCCATTGTTCACCTTGTGGCTTGTATAAACATGCCAGGAGGAGAACATAATGCAGTTTATTGAAAAATGTGAGGAATACATTTAAATGGAATGCATTTGCTCAATCTTATAGAGGTGTGAACAGATTAAGTAAACCCAAATCCATTGTTCAAATGAAAAGCATGATGCCCACAGTTACATGTAATAAGTAATTCCTAATTTTCGGCTATTTGTACGAATTTTGAGTGATAATTGTTGTGTGTAAAAGGGCTTTTACACTTAATTAACAAGTAATTGGTCACACAATGTGGCATCCTCATGCTAATCCTAAGCAAAACTGACAGGTGGAGAAGAGAAAGGAAGGGGGGGGGGGGGGGGTTTACATCACAGATCTGGGTAATGTCAGAAAATGGCCTTTCTAAATGCGAATACCAACAGGTAGGAGTGAGGAACTGGGTGAGGGGTCGACTGAAAGCTACAAATGCAATCTAACTACACATAATGTATGACAATATAGCCAGACCTGACACATAAAATGGATGACACACAAACAATGGCTGACAGCTTACCAGTCTCTATATCACACCTTCACCTTTTGGATGGGCAATAATAGTTAATCTCTACAGATCACTTCAAAAAGCCCATCCCTGTCACCTCGTCTTGATGGGAAAGTGCGTCTGCATTGCCATGTTCACTTCTTTTTCGGTGCTGAATGGAAAAATCACATTGTGAAGAGCTAGACTCAGTCAGAGGAGTTTGTCTTTTGCCCCGCAACCTGGCGTAACCAACAATGGCGAAGTTGTGCCCATAGAGATGCCCATAGGCATCCCTCTTCTGGGGTGGTGTAGGCTACCTCCTTGGGTAGGAACTTGTGACTGAGATATAGCACGGAGTGCTCTTCTCCATCCAAAGGCACTTGGTTCAGAACAGCACCAAGGCCATATGCATTGACATCAGTCTTCACCACAAACCTCTTGGCGAAGCCTGGGGCCTACAGGACTGGGGCACTGGAGAGACAGTTTAATAGCTCTTCAATGTGAGGCATCAGATAAGTATCAGATACCGTTATGGCATTTACCCTCCTATAGTCCACGCAGAACTGGGTCGTCTGGTCCTTCTTGGGCACGAGGACTATAGGGGAAGCCTATGCACTCTGGGACTTTTGGATGACTCCTAGAGGCAGTATCTGTTCAGCTTCCAGCTTCATATCTGCCTGCACTTCTAGGGAGACTCAGTAGGCAGACTGCCTAACTGGAGGCTGGGTCCCAGTGTTTACCTTGTGAACTATCAATTGGGCCTTCCCAGGTTTCCTGCAGCTGGGACTGTTGGTACCCAGAGAGCTGCAGGTTGAAATCTGTGTCCTCAAAGAATCCATCCACCTAAGTGGGTGCTAGCAGACCTCTCCACCAGGACCTCTCCCTCGTCAGATGCAGAGGGGGGTTTCCCCGTAAGGTCCCTTAATGCCCTTAGGGTGGCTTCGTCAAGCACAGCAGCCTGGAACTCTTGGCGTGGTACAACCAGAAGAAATGTTAAGGTCGATACCATAGCAGGCTCAAGGCCATCCTCTATCCTGCTGGATTGGGGAAGCCGAGCATCCGGAAGGCAATTGGGTCCCTGCGTTTCAGGCACCCTGGCTGCAGGTGACAACAAATATGCCAACCAGGCCTTGGGGGAGGTCACACTCCCTGTCTATCCTGACTGGCACACCTCTGTACCCGAGTGGATCTCGATACTGCTACTACCCATCGCACAACACCCGGAGGTGGGGCACACAGGCCTTGCAGGTGTGGAACCCACATCATCACCACATGCTTTCTTTGTTCTGGCACTCACTGTTATTGGTGGATCCTCAGAGACACTGCACGTGGGTGGGTGGGTGGCATCACTGAGCTCTGTCGTATTACAGGTGTATTCATTGCACAGGAAATCTCAGTGAGCTCGAGACAGATGCATACTGTGCCAAAAATGACATTGCAACACCCATCTGGCGCATCCATGATCTCCACAGGGTCATGCATTGCAGTGACCTCATTACTCACTGCACATTGCACAGGGGGCTGGAGCTTGAGGAGTCTGAGGAGTTTTGTGGCATGTAATGAGCCATTACCTCCCCAAGGTCTGTCCCCAGTAAAACATTGACTGGGATGTTTTTCAACACCCTCACTTCTTTCATCCCACTCCCCGCACCCAATGAATGTATACACGGGCCATTTGTAGGGTAGGGTGGCTGTCCCCAATTCCCATCACAGTCATAGTCCTTCCAGGAATTATGTACATGGGGGCCACCAGTTCAGAGTAGATGATGGTCACCTCAGCGTCCCACCTTATGGCAGGAAAAATATCTGCGGGTATCAACAGGAGGCCTTGAGGGGAGAGAGGGAGCAGATCCCCCTGAGAGTCTAGGAACATGGGTGGGGGAGGGCTGTCAGAGTTACTGTTCTGCTTACCCTTTCTCCAGCTGGTTCCACATTTCCACAGCTCCTGCATCCGATTGGCGATGTAGTTGGTGGCAATCCGGGCTGCTTGAGCCAAATCTTTGGACTCATGGTCCATGACAAACTAGTGGATGTTGGCCGTACCAGTCTCCACGAACTGTTTCTTCAGCACCATATCTTCCAGGTTCTTAAACGCGGGAATGGGTTGCCCCTTGATCCACTGCCGGATCAAGGCTACTTTGATGACCTCCTAGTCACCATCCTGCTCTCAAGGAATCTCTGTAAACACCTCCAGGGCCTTGCTCTTAAGCCCTGTAAGTCCCTACTAACAGAAAAAAAATTATATATTCGCGCTGAGTCAAAACCTTGTAAAAGTCCACCAACCTTCTTAGTACGAGAGTTAATCGCTTAACTCTGGCAGAAACCTTTAAAGATCCACCAATTTGTCAGGGAGAGACGATCGCTCCAACCATTTCATGCAATTTGTCACAGCAGAGTCTGATCACTCTAGGCGGATTGTGAGTGTGGAATCACCACACTACAGGTGGATTTGTAACCAGCTTTCACAGGGTCTTGCCACAGGCAGACTAAAAGCACAAGTCACCCCCTTGATCCAGTCTAAAGCACTCCAGCACTCTACAATTCTGCAAGCATACATGCTGCCACCACCAACATTTTCTCAGGTAGCTAGACATCAGATTGAATTACCACCACAATCTCTTCAGAGTTTGAATTGGTTTAAAACGGACAAAACTTGACTAATAAATTGCAGATGTATTCTAATAAAAGACAATATATATACACAAAAGGGGTGTTACACAGGAGTATAAGGGTATACAGGTGTACACACACTAACAGTGCATAAAATAAAACAGAAAATAAAATAAAGAAACTAGATTTGGGATTTTCGCCCCAAGTTCTACTTTCACAATGTCTGCAAGAAGCCAACTCCTAGGTAAACACTTTTCCTTAGATTTTATTAAGAAGCAAATAGTCAAACAATGTAGCATCCTCATGCTAATCATAAACCAAACCGGCAGGTGGGGAAGAGAAAGGGAGGGGGTTATTTATATCACAGCTCTCGTCCAGGGTAATGTCAGACAGTGGCCTTTCTAAATGTGAATATGAGCAGACAAGAGTGAGGAACTGGGTGAGGGGTCGACTGAAAGCTGCAATTACAATCTAACTAGACACAAAATGGATGACAATATAGCAAGACCTGACACATGCAAAATGGCTGATAGTGTGATACTGAGACTGGTGGGCTAAGTATTCAACACGTTTTGTAAAATACACCAGGTTCTCCTTACACACTCATTTGCTGCTGTTTGCACCTTGCTTCATGTCTTTTAGATCTGCTTTTCAAGGGGTCTTCCCTATTTTGCTGCTGCCCTGTTGTTTGCAATCCGTTATCAGGCAGAGTGTGTGTAGCAAGTCTAGGATTCTGCCAGTAGTTAACTGTCCTGTACTTTCTTCCCCTGATGTTGCATTGCACTGTTTCTAGTCCAATAATCAGGGAGGCAGTATCTGAATGCACGCCCCTCTGTTTTTGCACTATGATTCAGGCCTTTAGAGACACTCTGGACAAATGGTTAGTAAATCCACATGTATAAGCAGGAGAGGGAGAGACTATAGAGATCGTTATCACAATGTCTGCAGATCTGTCAGCCTGCAGCCTGTGTGTGCAAGGGAGCTGCCTGTGAAGATATCCCCTCCCCTGTTGCTATGGAAACATCCTTGTTACTACAGAAGCTCTGTACCTAATGAAAGAGAGTGGATTGCGGAGAAGTCAAAAGGCAGACTCTTAGTAGCAGCCACTTCAAATGTGACTTACAAAGGTAAAGCAACCACATTTTTAATGGAAGTTTATTACAGAAATGATGAGAATAACACAAGCTAGTAGATGAGCAGAAGTTGTCTGAATCGTTAGTGCCCCTTTATGGCTAAAGCCCACTTGCAAAACCAGTTTTTGATCATCTCCACTAATTTCAGAGGTTCTTGTTACAGGGACCAATGATCGCATCTCTTGTCCATCATCATGGATTCCTTATAACGGATACTGCTATTACCTGGTTAAGGACAGAAGGATTTGGAAGGACGCCATGTTATCTTGCAAAAAAGAAGAGGGTGACCTTGTAAGTTTGCACAATATTGAAGAAGCAAGTGCTGTTGCCTCACAGTTTGAGTTTGGTAAGTATGCACAGATTCACTACCGATACCATTAATCTTAAAGCCTACTTAAAAGGGGTTGTATCCACATTACAAATAATCTCCTATCCACAGGATTGGGGATAACTTGCTGATCGTTGGGGTCTCACCTCTGATCTTGAGAACAAGGGGTCCCTTTTCCCCTGTCCTCCTTGCTGCTGGGTTACTGTACTCTCCCCACAGTGAGGAGGAGACTGAAGGGGTGCTTTTTTCCCTGTGGAGGCTATATTTGTGATTCTCTCAGGGTTGGTGGAAGGAACCTATTTTAATGAGAACTGCAAATTCTGATCTCTAATAGAGATGAGCGAGCGCCAAAATGCTCGAGTGCTCGTTACTCGAGTCGAGCTTTCAGTGATGCTCGAGAGTTCGTTTCGAGTAACGAACCCCATTGAAGTCAATGGGCGACTCGAGCATTTTTGTATATGACTGGTGCTCCGCTAAGGTTTTCCTTTGTGAAAATCTTAGCAAATCACCAAAGTCATGTAAAAAACACAGAAATGGATAGGGCAGGCGAGGAGCAACATGCAGGGCTGCATTTCGGGCTCTGAGGTCTCACTATTAAGCCACAATAGTGGCAAGAGTGAGACCCCCCCCCCTAACAGCTGTAGCAGAGCAGAACGATGTTAGCCCATTGAATTCAATGGAGCCGGCAATACAGCCGGCTCCATTGAAAGCAATGGGCTGCCGGCAAGCGCGGGATGAATTTTCGGGAAGGGCTTAAAAATATAAGCCCTTACCTGAAAATCATCCTAAAATGGTTAAAAAGTTAAAAAAAAATATATACTCACCTTGTCCCGGCAGAACGATGTTAGCCCATTGAATTCAATGGAGCCGGCTCCATTGAAAGCAATGGGCTGCTGGCGATCGCACAATGAATTTTTGGGAAGAGCTTAAATATATAAGCCCTTCCCTGCAATTCATCCAGAAATGTGTAAAAATAAAAAATATATATATACTCACCTGGTCCCGGCAGACGGAGTTCAGCTGCGGCCAGCTGGCTGTAATCCTGAACTGCTCTCTGTAGTATTCAGCAGCCGGGGATTTAAAATCCCCGCCTGCTGAATGAGCTGCCTCTGATTGGCTCAGCGCAGCTCTCAGCTGAATGACAGCTGAGCTGAGCCAATCAGTGGCAGCACTCTCTCACCCATTCCTGACCAATCAGAAGCAGCTCATTCAGCAGGCGGGGATTTTAAATCCCCGGCTGCTGAATACTACAGAGATCAGTTCAGGAGAACTGCCAGCTGGCCGCAGCTGAACTCTGTCTGCGGGGACCAGGTGAGTATATATATATTTTTTATTTTTACACATTTCTGGATGAATTGCAGGGAAGGGCTTATATATTTAAGCCCTTCCCGAGAATTAATTGTGCGATCGCCGGCAGCCCATTGCTTTCAATGGAGCCGGCTGTATTGCCGGCTCCATTGAATTCAATGGGCTAACATCGTTCTGCCGGGACAAGGTGAGTATATTTTTTTTTTTACTTTTTACACATTTTAGGATGATTTTCAGGTAAGGGCTTACATTTTTAAGCCCTTCCCGAAAATTCATCCCGCGCTCGCCGGCAGCCCATTGCTTTCAATGGAGCCGTCTGTATTGCCGGCTCCATTGAATTCAATGGTCAGTGCTCGTTTAATCGAGACGAGCACCGCGTGGTGCTCGTCTCGAGTAACGAGCATCTCGAGCACCCTAATACTCGAACGAGCATCAAGCTCGGACGAGTATGCTCGCTCATCTCTAATCTCTAACTGTAACACACACAGTTATCACAACATCATGGAGGACACTAGAGAAGTACTGAGCAGTGTAAATATAATTTCAGTAGCTAAAACACAGTATCACTGTTAGCTGCAGGCAGTGTCTTTTAGAAAAGATCCTTGACTTCTCATTTGTGCGTATTGCGAGATATTTATTATCTGGCATGTGCCAGAACAGTGGTATCAAAAAGTCACAATTTTGTGGCATGTGCTAAAATTGAAAAAATGTGACCGCTTACATTGACCCTGCCCCTTTTTTAAGTACATAGGGCCTAGCATTAGGGGGTGTGGCCGCAAGTCGTTCTTTAAGAATTACTATAATTTATGGCTTTTTAGAGCGCTATGATATTACAGGATATAGACACAGTATTAGAGATGAGCGAGCACCAAAATGATCGGGTGCTCGTTACTCGGGACAAAATTATCGCGATGCTCGAGGGTTCGTTTCGAGTAACGAACCCCATTGAAGTCAATGGGCGACCCGAGCATTTTTGTATTTCGCCGATGCTCGCTAAGGTTTTCATGTGTGAAAATCTGGGCAATTCAAGAAAGTGATGGGAACGACACAGCAACGGATAGGGCAGGCGAGGGGCTACATGTTGGGCTGCATCTCAAATTCACAGGTCCCACTATTAAGCCACAATACCGGCAAGAGTGGGCCCCCTCCCAACAACTTTTACTTCTGAAAAGCCCTAATTAGCAATGGATACCTTAGCTAAGCACCACACTACCTCCAACAAAGCACAATCACTGCCTGCATGACACTCCGCTGCCACTTCTCCTGGGTTACATGCTGCCAAACCCCCCCGCACGACCCAGTGTCCACAGCGCACACAAAAGTGTCCCTGCGCAGCCTTCAGCTGCCCTCATGCCACACCACCCTCATGTCTATTTATAAGTGCGTCTGCCATGACGAGGAACCGCAGGCACACACTGCAGAGGGTTGGCACGGCTAGGCAGCGACCCTCTTTAAAAGGGGCGGGGCGATAGCCCACAATGCTGTACAGAAGCAATGAGAAATATAATCCTGTGCCACCGCCATCAGGAGCTGCACACGTGGGCATAGCAATGGGGAACCTATGTGCCACACACTATTCATTCTGTCAAGGTGTCTGCATGCCCCAGTGAGACCGCGGTTTTTAATTCATAGACACAGGCAGGTACAATTCCCTATTGTGAAGTCCCTGTGGACCCACAGCATGGGTGGGTGCCAGGAAGCCACCGGCGGTACATAAAAATATCCCATTGCATTGCCCAACACAGCTGAGGTAGTAATGTTGTGCTTAATGCAGGTGGGCTTCGGCCCACACTGCATGCCCCAGTCTGACTGGGGTTCTTTAGAAGTGGAAACAGATGCATTTATAATTCTCTGTGGACCCACAGCATGGGTGGGTGCCAGGAAGCCACCGGCGGTACATAAAAATATCCCATTGCATTGCCCAACACAGCGGATGTAACGTCAGCTGTAATGCAGGTGGGCTAAAAATTCATTTGATTACACTGTATGCGAGGGCCCACAAAAATTGCTGTATCAACAGTACTAATGTACATCAGAAAAATTGTCCATGGCCAACCAAGAGGGCAGGTGAAACCCATTAATCGCTTTGGTTAATGTGGCTTAAGTGGTAACTAGGCCTGGAGGCAGCCCAGTTTAACGAAAAATTGGTTCAAGTTAAACTTCCAACGCTTTTAAGAGCATTGAAACGTCTAAAAATTGTTAAGAAAAATTATATGAGTGAGCCTTGTGGCCCTAAGAAAAATTGCCCGTTCGGCGTCATTACGTGAGGTTTCAGGAGGAGGAGCAGGAGGAGGAGGAGGAGGAGGAATATTATACACAGATTGATGAAGCAGAAATGTCCCCGTTTTGGATGGTGAGAGAGAACGATGCTTCCATCCGCGGGTGCAGCCTACGTATTGCTTAGGTATCGCTGCTGTCCGCTGGTGGAGAAGAGAAGTCTGGGGAAATCCAGGCTTTGTTCATCTTGATGAGTGTAAGCCTGTCGGCACTGTCGGTTGACAGGCGGGTACGCTTATCTGTGATGATTCCCCCAGCCGCACTAAACACCCTCTCTGACAGGACGCTAGCCGCAGGACAAGCAAGCACCTCCAGGGCATACAGCGCGAGTTCAGGCCACGTGTCCAGCTTCGACACCCAGTAGTTGTAGGTGGCAGAGGCGTCAGGGAGGACGGTCATGCGATCGGCTACGTACTCCCTCACCATCCTTTTACAGTGCTTCCGCCGACTCAGCCTTGACTGGGGAGTGGTGACACAGTCTTGCTGGGGAGCCATAAAGCTGTCCAGGGCCTTAAAGACTGTTGTATTGCCTGTGCTGTACATGCTGCTCGATCTCCGCACCTCCCCTGCTACCTGGCCCTCGGAAGTGCGCCTTCTGCCACTAGCGCTGTCGGATGGGAATTTTATCATCAGCTTGTCCGCCAGGGTCCTGTGGTATAGCAACACTCTCGAACCCCTTTCCTCTTCGGGAATAAGAGTGGAAAGGTTCTCCTTATACCGTGGGTCGAGCAGTGTGTACACCCAGTAATCCGTAGTGGCCAGAATGCGTGCAACGCGAGGGTCACGAGAAAGGCATCCTAACATGAAGTCAGCCATGTGTGCCAGGGTACCTGTACGCAACACATGGCTGTCTTCACTAGGAAGATCACTTTCAGGATCCTCCTCCTCCTCCTCCTCCGGCCATACACTCTGAAAGGATGACAGGCAAGCAGCATGGGTACCGTCAGCAGTGGGCCAAGCTGTCTCTTCCCCCTCCTCCTCATCCTCCTCATACTCCTCCCCCTCCTCCTGAACGCGCTGAGATATAGACAGGAGGGTGCTCTGACTATCCAGCGACATACTGTCTTCCCCCGGCTCTGTTTCCGAGCGCAAAGCGTCTGCCTTTATGCTTTGCAGGGAACTTCTCAAGATGCATAGCAGAGGAATGGTGAAGCTAATGATTGCAGCATCGCCGCTCACCACCTGGGTAGACTGCTCAAAGTTTCGAAGGACCTGGCAGATGTCTGCCAACCAGGCCCACTCTTCTGAAAATAATTGAGGAGGCTGACTCCCACTGCGCCGCCCATATTGGAGTTGGTATTCCACTATAGCTCTACGCTGCTCATAGAGCCTGGCCAACATGTGGAGCGTAGAGTTCCACTGTGTTGGCACGTCGCACAGCAGTCGGTGCACTGGCAGATTAAACCGATGTTGCAGGGTCCGCAGGGTGGCAGCATCCGTGTGGGACTTGCGGAAATGTGCGCTGAGCCGGCGCACCTTTCCGAGCAGGTCTGACAAGAGTGGGTAGCTTTTCAGAAAGCGCTGAACCACCAAATTAAAGACGTGGGCCAGGCATGGCACGTGCGTGAGGCTGCCGAGCTGCAGAGCCGCCACCAGGTTACGGCCGTTGTCACACACGACCATGCCCGGTTGGAGGCTCAGCGGCGCAAGCCAGCGGTCGGTCTGCTCTGTCAGACCCTGCAGCAGTTCATGGGCCGTGTGTCTCTTATCTCCTAAGCTGAGTAGTTTCAGCACGGCCTGCTGACGCTTGCCCACCGCTGTGCTGCCACGACGCGCGACACCAACTGCTGGCGACGCGCTGCTGCTGCTGACACATCTTGATTGCGAGACAGAGGTTGCGTTGGAGGAGGAGGAGGAGGAGGGTGGTTTAGTGGAGGAAGCATACACTGACGCAGATACCACCACCGAGCTGGGGCCCGCAATTCTGGGGGTGGGTAGGACGTGAGCGGTCCCAGGCTCTGACTCTGTCCCAGCCTCCACTAAATTCACCCAATGTGCCGTCAGGGAGATGTAGTGGCCCTGCCCGCCTGTGCTTGTCCACGTGTCCGTTGTTAAGTGGACCTTGGCCGTAACCGCGTTGGTGAGGGCGCGTACAATGTTGCGGGAGACGTGGTCGTGCAGGGCTGGGACAGCACATCGGGGAAAGTAGTGGCGACTGGGAACTGAGTAGCGCGGGGCCGCCGCCGCCATCATACTTTTGAAGGACTCCGTTTCCACAACCCTATACGGCAGCATCTCAAGGCTGATAAATTTGGCTATGTGGACGGTTAACGCTTGAGTGTGCGGGTGCGTGGCGGCGTACTTGCGCTTGCGCTCAAACACTTGCGCTAGCGACGGCTGGACGGTGCGGTGCGAGACATTGCTGGATTGGGCCGAGGACAGCGGAGGTGAGGGTGTGGGTGCAGGCCAGGAGACGGTAGTGCCTGTGTCCTCAGAGCGGGGTTGGATCTCAGTGGAAGGTTGGGGCACAGGGGGAGAGGCAGCGGTGCAAACCGGAGGCAGTGAACGGCCTTCGTCCCACCTTGAGGGGTGCTTGGCCATCATATGTCTGCGCATGCTGGTGGTGGTGAGGCTGTTGGTGGTGGCTCCCCGGTTGATCTTGGCGCGACAAAGGTTGCACACCACTGTTCGTCGGTCGTCAGGCGTCTCTGTGAAAAACTGCCAGACCTTAGAGCACCTTGGCCTCTGCAGGGTGGCATGGCGCGAGGGTGCGCTTTGGGAAACAGTTGGTGGATTATTCGGTCTGGCCCTGCCTCTACCCCTGGCCACCGCACTGCCTCTTGCAACCTGCCCTGCTGCTGCCCTTGCCTCCCCCTCTGAAGACCTGTCCTGAGTAGGCATTGCAAACCAGGTGGGGTCAGTCACCTCATCGTCCTGCTGCTCTTCCTCAGAATCCTCTGTGCGCTCCTCTCTCGGACTTACTGCCCTTACTACTACCTCACCGATAGACAACTGTGTCTCATCGTCATCGTCCTCCTCACCCACTGAAAGGTCTTGAGACAGTTGCCGGAAGTCCCCAGCCTCATCCCCCGGACCCCGGGAACTTTCCAATGGTTGGGCATCAGTGACGATAAACTCCTCTGGTGGGAGAGGAACCACTGCTGCCCAATCTGAGCAGGGGCCCGAGAACAGTTCCTGGGAGTGTTCCCGCTCCTGAGCATGTGTCATTGTAGTGGAGTGAGGAGGCTGGGAGGAAGGAGGAGCAGCAGACAGAGGATTCGGATTTGCAGCAGTGGACGGCGCAGAACTGTGGGTGGACGATAGGTTGCTCGAAGCACTTTCTGCCATCCACGACAGGACCTGCTCACACTGCTCATTTTCTAATAAAGGTCTCCCGCGTGGACCCATTAATTGTGCGATGAATGTGGGGACGCCAGAAACGTGCCTCTCTCGTAATCGCGCAGCAGTCGGCTGCGATACACCTGGATCAGGAGTTCGGCCTGTGCCCACACCCTCACTTGGGCCTCCGCGTCCTCGGCCGCGTCCACGTCCTCTAGGCCTACCCCTACCCCTCAGCATGCTGTATTACCAGTGATTTGATTTCCCAGGCAGGAAAGAAATTGGCACAAGCCTGCTGTTAAACGTAGCTGGCTGCGTATGATTTTTGTTTACGTTCTGCACCCACCACACACGTACCCAGAACGCTGAGGACTGTCAGAGGCAGGCCAAATAGAATGTTTCCCTTTTTTTTGTTAAAGAAAAGGCCCACTGCGTATATTCAATCAATAATATATGTCATCTGGCCCTGCAAATGTGTCACAGAACTGCAAGGTTGCAGAGTTATTAACTACAGCAGAGCGGTGATTTTTCGCAGGCAGGAAAGAAATTGGCGCAAGCCTGCTGTTAAACGTAGCTGGCTGCATATGATTTTTGTTTACGTTCTGCACCCACCACACACGTACCCAGAACGCTGAGGACTGTCAGAGGCAGGCCAAATAGAATGTTTCCCTTTTTTTGTTAAAGAAAAGGCCCACTGCGTATATTCAATCAATAATATATGTCTTCTGGCCCTGCAAATGTGTCACAGAACTGCAGGGTTGCAGAGTTATTAACTGCAGCAGAGCGTCGATTTTTCCCAGGCAGGAAATAAATTGGCACAAGCCTGCTGTTAAACGTAGCTGGCTGCGTATGATTTTTGTTTACGTTCTGCACCCACCACACACGTACCCAGAACGCTGAGGACTGTCAGAGGCAGGCCAAATAGAATGTTTCCCTTTTTTTCGTTAAAGAAAAGGCCCACTGCGTATATTCAATCAATAATATATGTCTTCTGGCCCTGCAAATGTGTCACAGAACTGCAGGCTTGCAGAGTTATTAACTACAGCAGAGCGGTGATTTTTCCCAGGCAGGAAATAAATTGGCGCAAGCCTGCTGTTAAACGTAGCTGGCTGCGTATGATTTTTGTTTACGTTCTGCACCCACCACACACGTACCCAGAACGCTGAGAACTGTCAGAGGCAGGCCAAATAGAATGTTTCCCTTTTTTTGTTAAAGAAAAGGCCCACTGCGTATATTCAGTCAATAATATATGTCTTCTGGCCCTGCCTACACAATTCTGTCCCTGTAGTATTACTGCAGGGCGCAATGCTCTGCACAGCCGATTTAAAAAAAAAAAAAATGCAACACTGCTAACAGCAGCCTGCACAGTTCTGCACACGGTTAAATGTGGCCCTAAGAAGGACCATTGGGGTTCTTGAAGCCTACACTCACTCCTAACACTCTCCCTGCCTAACCACCACTTCTGTCCCTGTAGTATTACTGCAGGGCGCAATGCTCTGCACAGCCGATTTTGAAAAAAAAAAAATGGGCAACACTGCTAACAGCAGCCTCCACACGGATAGATGTGGCCCTAAGAAGGACCGTTGGGGTTCTTGAAGCCTACACTCACTACTAACACTCTCCCTACAGCAGCTCCAACACTATAGCACTGTCCCTCAGCTAACTCACAAGGCATCTGAGGCGAGCCGCGGGAGGGGCCGATTTTTATACTCGGGTGACATCTGATCTCCCCAGTCACTCACAGCAGGGGGGTGGTATAGGGCTTGAATGTCACAGGGGGGAGTTGTAATGCCTTCCCTGTCTTTCAATTGGCCAGAAAAGCGCGCTAACGTCTCAGAGAGGAAACTGAAAGTAACCCGAACATCGAGTGGTACTCGTTAAGAGTAACGAGCATCCCGAACACGCTAATATTCGCCCGAGCATCAAGCTCGGACGAGTACGTTCGCTCATCTCTACACAGTATATAGACATTAGGGGTTGTTGATCTCAAATGTTGATCCAGGGATTACTCGGGCTGCTATTATGGAGTCAGGAAGAAATATTTTTGCTTGTTGGTTTTTTTTCTTGCCTTCCTCTGGACCAACAATGGGGGTGGAGGTTGAAACAGACTGAACTAAATGGGCATTGTCTTCATTCATTCTAACATACTATGTTACTATTGATTACCTATACTGAGGATAAGCCATCAGTAGATTACAACTGAACAAGCCTATTAAGTGTTGGATTAATGTTTGCTACATCTGTAAATATTTCTTCTAGGAGGTGCGGAGTATGTCTGGATAGGACTGAATGACTTGAAGACTCAGCTGTTTTTTGAATGGAGTGATGGATCCCCAGTGACATATACAACATGGCAGAGAGGAGAGCCATCTCACCTCAAGAGCGAACAAGAGGACTGTGTGGCGTTATCCACTAAGGTATGACACTCTGAACCCGGCATTAGCACATTAGTCGGCATTGAACAATTTGCTCCTCCATATCATAGTCTAGCGGACTGCATTCTATTAGGGTTTAAGGCGATTGCACCTGCCCTATCGCGATTGTGCCTGTGTCAACTGTGCCTGCTCTGCAGCATATCAGGTATTGCATTTTTTGGCTTTTTTTTTTTTTTTTAATAATTGAGTATTTATTAGAATTTTTTATAATAAACATAAACAACATTTTACCGTTTTGGAAAGACACCTTAAATAGGTGAACGGTATTCATAGCAAAATTGGAATTCAAACATCAACATAAACAAAAACATATACAGATATACGAACATAAACAAAATTAGCGGAGGTACATTTCCTTATTTACGGGAATGGTTGTTGCTCTAGAGGGGGTTCTTGGTTGTGTAGTCCAGCCAAGTTGCCCAAAAAGATGTACGAGGGTGTTGAGAAACAAATCTACGTGAGTAGGCTTCCTCCAGGTGGAAGGTAAGTTCCACCGAGTTTCTAACCTCTGTTATGGATGGAGCTTCTTTTGATTTCCAGTGCTTAGCTATTGCTAGACGTGCCGCTAAGATAATATGGGAGGTGATGGCTGCATAGAAAGGGGATAATTTGTCTGTTTTCAGGAAACAAAGAGCGAGTTTAGGGTCCGGGGGGACGTGTTGGTTTGTGACAGAGTGTATTAGATTAAATACTAGGTTCCAAAAGGACCGTATGGAGGGGCATAGCCACCACATGTGGAAGTAGGTACCCTTTGCACCGCACTCTCTCCAGCAATTTTCTGAGATTGAGGGGTTCATTCTCGCTATCCTAGCTGGGGTAAGATACCAGCGGAGGAATATCTTCTGGGAAGATTCCCAGTGGGAGATACCATGTGAAATCTTTTTCGTCCATGAGAGCACCCGGCCCCACTCCTCCAGACCGAAAGTTTGTTTGAAGTCAAGCTCCCATAGGGTCATGTGGTTAGATTTAGTTTGGGCATTTTGGGAGAATGAAGACTCGTAAAAGGTAGATATGCCTCCGGAGACCTCTGTTGATAGTGAATAAAAGATGGAGGCCACCTTAGGGAATATGGGCTTTTGAACATCTATAGATTGTAAAGCGTACCTTAGTCTTAGATGCGAGAAGCCTAGTTTATTGGGGAGTTTATGTATCTCACTTATTGTGGGGAAGTCCATAATGGACCCCTCTCTATAGAGGTCTCCAATCTTTTTAACTCCAGATTTCTCCCAGATCCCATATTCAAAATCTGGGAGGATGGAATATAGGAATCTCAGTGGGAGGAGTGTGGCCGGCACCTTTTCTGAGGACGAAGAGACTAGTTGGTTCCATATTTGTACAGACGCTTGGATGCTTGGTAAAGGATGGGGCGGGAGGGGGGGGGAGAAGCTCCTAAGAGGGAGATCAAGGGGGTTCCCAGGGTTGCTGCCTCTATGCTCACCCATTTCTTTTGGGATACCGGGGTCCACCAATGTTTAATTTGGTCCAGTGTAGCTGCGGCGAAGTATCTCTTAATGTCAGGGGCTTGCATACCCCCTAGCTCATATGGTTTTGCCAGAGTTGAGAATTTAATTCTGGCATGTGCTCCTCCCCAGATAAATTTGTTGATAAGAGCTTGGAGTTTTGATATAAAGTAGGTGGGGATTGGGATAGTGACCGTTCTAAAAACGTATAATATACGTGGGAGAATCATCATTTTGGCCGCTGCTATTCTGCCAGCCCAAGAGATAAAGGGTTTGCGGAATTTACTTAGAATGTTCGGGATGCGATGTAGGAGTGGTGTATAGTTTTGGGAAAAGGTTAGGGAGCTAGGATATGTTATATTGATACCTAAGTACGGCAGGGAACCCTTGCACCAGGAAAAGGGGAAGGATTCCGAGATAGACTGAGTGGTCTTAGCGTCTATGCCCAGATTTAACATTTGGGATTTGGTATCATTGATCTTGTAATATGAGACCTCACCAAATTTGGCTAGAGCAGTTTGGGCCTGTCTCAGGGAGGGCAACGGGTTTGTAATGGCAAGAATAACGTCACCTGCATATAATCCAATTTTATGTTCCTGCGAGGCTATTTTTATTCCCTGGATGTTTTGGTTACCTCTGACCATTTCCGCCAGCGGTTCCATGATAAGGGCAAATATTAGGGGTGACAGGGGGCACCCTTGCCTCGTACCGTTGGATATAGCAAACGGGGAGGAGAGGCATCCTGAGGATAGGACCCTTGCAGTCGGTGCCGAGTACAGGGACAAGATAGCAGATTTGATGGGTCCTAAGAAACCGAATTTTTCCAGGGTGGCTTCCAGGAATCCCCAGTGTATGCGATCAAACGCTTTTTCGGCGTCTAACGCCAAAAGCAGGGCCGGGGTTTTATTCCTTTCTGCCACCCTGACAAGATTCAAGAATCTTCGGGTTCCGTCGGGGGCCTGCCTTTGGGGGA
This sequence comes from Eleutherodactylus coqui, assembly GCF_035609145.1. NCBI lineage: Eukaryota > Metazoa > Chordata > Amphibia > Anura > Eleutherodactylidae > Eleutherodactylus > Eleutherodactylus coqui. The sequence continues at coordinate 122,855,969 of NC_089848.1, forward strand.
CAAATCCAACCTGGTCTGTTGCCACTAATAGGGGGAGGATCGAGAGTAGTCTTGTGCTAAGAAGTTTTGCGTATATCTTAACGTCTGTGTTCAGGAGAGAGATGGGGCGGAAATTAGCCGGGGATGTGTTGTCCTTCCCAGGCTTAGGGATGGTGACAATCAAGGCTTCCAGCATCTCAGGCGGGAAGGAACCACTCCTCATTGCTCCATTGAACACAGACGCCAGATGGGGGGCAAGAGTTGGGGCGAATTTTTTGTAGTAGCCGTTAGAGAAGCCGTCAGGGCCAGGGGTCTTATGTGGCTTTAATAACTTAATTGTATCCAATACTTCCTGTGTGGAGATTGGCGCAGAGAGGGAGTCTAATTGCTCTGGTGAAAGACAGGGGAGATTTATGCTATGTAGGAAATTCTGTATGTCCACCCTATGGGGATGGTGAATATTTGGGTTGTCTTTTAGATTGTATAGGGAGGAGTAATATGCAGCGAACGCGTTGGTAATCTCTTGGGGGTGGAAAATTTTTCTGCCTTGGGAGTCAAATAGGTGTCTAATTCTGTCTTTTGCTCTTACTTCTTTTAGTTGTTTTGCTAGCAAGGCCCCAGTCCTGTTGTCATGAGCATAGAATTGCATTTTTAGTTTTAGAAATGAGATGTCATGCTTGGAGACTAATAGGTTTTGGAGCTTTGCTCTAAGGTTAAACAGGTCTGCTGTCTTTTGTATGGATGGTTCTTTTTTGTTTGAGGAATCTAGGGACTTGATTTGCCCGATCAGCCGGTTGAATTCTTCGTCTCTTTTCCGTTTTGCTCTGGCTCCAATTTTAATAAACATGCCCCGCATGTAAGCTTTATGAGTGTTCCATACGGTAGCCATGTTCGGGACCGAACCTACATTGTTTGCGAAGAAGCTCTCTAGCTCTTCTTTAAGGGATGATTCGTGTTCAGGGAGGTTTAGGGTGTATTCATTCAATCTCCATGGAGATGATGGGGTGAAGTTGACTGACTCTCTAAGGGACAGGGATATGGGGGCGTGATCGGACCATGAGATTGTTCCGATTTCAGCCTGGAGGGTATTTTCTAGGCCCCTCTGCGGCAGCAGGAATACATCAATCCTGGAATAGGATGCGTGAGGCGCCGAGAGGAAGGTATAATCCTTCTCCGACCCGTGAAGGCATCTCCACACGTCGTAAAGCCCCTCTGCATGGATAATTGGGGCAACAGGGGATATGCCCCTGTTGCTCACCGTGGAGTCCAGCTCAGGGTCCAGCACTGAGTTCAGGTCTCCTCCGATAACTAGGTTTCCTTCCCGAATTTTGGCCATTTCTGTCATGACGTGTTTGAAGAATTTAACTTGTCTATTGGGAGGGAAGTAGACATTTACCAGGGTGTACGTGGTGTTGTTTATCTCGCATACCAATATTAGGAAACGACCTGCTGGGTCTGCAAATAGGTTTCTTTGGGAGAATGATACATTTTGGCTAACTGCTATCATTACTCCTCTTTTCTTTTTTTCCCCACTAGAGGCCAGGAAGATGTACGGAAATTTAGGGTGTTTACAGGGGGGATGCTTGTCCCTTAGGAAATGGGTCTCTTGGGCAAAGAAAACATCAGAGTGGGATTTGATGGCCTGCCTCCAGAGCATACTCCATTTGAAAGGGCTGTTTAATCCTTTTACGTTTAGGGAAGAAATGTTAACTGGCATGTCTACTGGGGAGTTTGTGGGCTGGACTGTCGTGGCGTCTTAGTCTATCAGGGTTGGCGGAGTGTAAGGGGGGGAAAGACCTCCTAAACACAATTTTATAACTAAATAAAACATGAAAATAAACATCAATTTTTTTTTTTTTTTTTCAATATTAAATCTTTATTTGGGATATAGACATGTAATATACACACAGTTTATAAGACATGTAATAGTTGCAGACATGTTAACATTACTATGTTGTTGTTTTCTATTTAAATCATGCAATTGTCAAATCCCATTTTTTCCTTATATCAATAATATTGGAACGGATAAACATTTTCAGAAATTGTATATAAAAGAAATACTTCGATACAACATGTATCGTATTGAATGAACTTGGCATTTTTGTGCAGCTTTAACTTTTTCTAATAAGGTTACCTCCATAGCTCCCATGCCTCTTTGTGTTTTTTTAAAGAGTTGTTTCTTAGTGCTATCCACTTTTCGAATAATTGTTGTTCTGCCATACGGTCCCTAAATTCCCCAAAGGATGGAGGTGTGGGCTCTCTCCATCTTCTCGCAATGAGAGATTTTGCTGTCATAAGGGCATGACCCAGCAAATAACTAATTTTTGTAGGGTATTTATTTAAGCCAACCAATAATAAGGTTAGTTTTGCGGATCTTGTGATACGGGTTTTTAGAATTTCGTCTAGATGATTAAGAATAAGATCCCAGTATCTCTCAAGAGCAGGGCATGCCCAAAATATGTGCGTTAGAGTACCCTTTTGGTCACAGTTCCTCCAACATTTGTCATTGGTGTTTTGGAATCTTGTGGCCAACAAGCACGGTGTGTAGTACCATCTCAGATTTACTTTAATTTGTGTTTCCAGTATCCCCAGACCTTTGGTTGAGCCACATGCCGTTTTATACGCCTTTTCCCATGATTCCGTTGAAATAACTGTACCCAGTTCGTTTTCCCAACTAAGCATATGTGTTTTTTTGGATAATTTGTTGTCGCCTGTCAGAATATCATAGAAATATCTGGTTTCAGACTTTCTCAGGAGGGGTTCTGATGTGATCTTTCTTTGGACTTCCATCGGGATTTCTATCTTATATATAGGAGACTTTTTAAGGAAATTTTTTATTCTGGTATAATTGAAGAGGTCTTTTTGGAGAAGGTTACATTTTTCCTGTAGGATTTCAAAAGGTTTTAGTTCCTCTCCTGTCATTATGTCCTCTAAGTTTTCCACACCCCTTACTCTCCAGGTGTCAATTCTTAAATCAGATATAAACAAGTTTAGTATTTCAATTGGCAGTTTTGGTTTTTTGTGGGTATCGTAGGTGGCTACTTTTTTTGTGTATTCTTCCCAAATTTTTAGGGAGGATGCCACTGTAGGAGGCAAATTTTTGGGAGGGATGTTTAGGGCAAGGTTGGTTGACATGGCCGCGAGTGATGCGCCAAGTAGCAGTAGGTGTCCTTTGGGTGTTTTTGTGAGGCAAGTTTCCATGCCTACCCAGGCCATTGTGTTGTCTCTTTTTGTCCAGCATCTGGTTTGGTTCAGGATAGTAGCTTTAAAATATTTTTCTAGGTTAGGTATATCTGCGCCTCCTTTTCTCCGGTTTGAGGCTAAGATTGAAAGGGCTAATCGTGGTTTATTTCCCTTCCAAATGAATGCAGATAGTTGTGCTTGTAGTTTTTTGATTGTGCTTTTTGATATGGGGATCGGCAGGACCCTGAAAAGGTATAAGATTTTTGGCAATATTTTCATTTTATAGGTCATGATCCTGCCTAGCCAAGATAAATTTATTCTTGATAGATGGTCGATTTCTTTTTGGATTGTTTCTAAGAGTGGAGTATAGTTAATTCCCTCTAGTTTATTTATGTCCGCAGAAAGTAATATGCCCAGATACGGGATGTTGTCAGCCCCCCATTTGAAAGAGAATTCTGATTGGATTGCGTGCTGTAGGCTTTGTGGGATGTTTATGCCTAGTATTTTTGATTTGTCAACATTAAGCTTGTAGTAGGATACTTTGCTAAAATGTTCGAGGATCTGGCAGGCAGCTCTCAAAGACTCCAGGGGGTGTGTTAATGTGAGGATAATATCATCGGCGAATAGGCCAATTTTGTGTTGGCGGGAGTTTAGAGGAATTCCTCTTGTTTCTATAGAGGATCTTATGATTTCGGCCAGGGGTTCCACCATGAGGACATATAGTATAGGGGAAAGTGGGCATCCCTGGCGTGTACCATTGGAAATGGTAAATTTATCTGAAATGTCGCCATCTATTAACACTCGAGCTGTGGGGTAGGAGTACAGGGCCCGGACGGCGCGAATCACACCCCCCCCGAGGCCAAATTTATTTAGCGTTTGAAACGCATATCCCCAGTGAACCCTATCAAAAGCTTTTTCTGCATCCAAAGCTATCATAGTTGTTGGGGATCTAGAGATTTGTGAGGAATATAAAAGGTTGAGAACCCTCCTCGCGCCGTCCGAGGCCTGCCGCCCCTTTACAAAACCCACCTGATCAGAATGCACAACACTCGGTAGGACATCGAGTAATCTATTTGCTAATATCTTTGCATATATCTTGACATCTGTGTTGAGCAAGGAAATGGGCCTAAAGTTTGCTGGATCGTCTGGCTCTCTTCCTGGTTTGGGCAACACTACCACCGTAGCCTGGAGCATCTCTTCAGGAAACGATCCTTTTTCCATAGCTGAACTGTAGAGTTTTCCCAAGTAGGGAGATAGGGAGTTTGAGAACCATTTATAATATTCTGCCGAATATCCATCTGGGCCAGGCGCTTTTTGGTTTTTCATGGAGGAAATTGTTTCCGCCACCTCGGATACCGTTATTGGGCGATCTAAACTAGCGGCTTGGACTGAGTTTATTGATGGTAGTTTAATTTTATTCAGGAATTTTTCTATATCTTCGTTGTTAGGGTGGGAAGTTTGTGGGTCATCTTTTAAGTTGTATAATTTACTATAGAATAGGCGGAATGCTTCCAATATTTGTTTCGGGTGGGATATTTTAAATTCTTTGTTTTTTGAGTTCCAAATGTATGGGATGTTAGTTTTAATTGACTTTTTCTTTGTCAGGTTTGCCATCCATTTAGAGGGTTTGTTTAGGGATGCGTAGACATTAGCACGTTGGGAGGTTATTTCCCTGTCGTGATCCCCTTGCAGCACCCTACGCAGTTCTAATCTTGTTTTGAATAGGTCGTTATATATTTGCTGGTTTGCATTAGTCTGGGCTAGACTTTCTAATTGTTGGATTTTTGTCAGTAAGGTATCAGTTTTTTCTAGTTTTTCCTTTTTGTACCTAGCTCCTAGTTTTATAAGGATACCCCTCATGTAAGCTTTGTGTGCTGTCCAGAGCAATTCAGGGCTTACATCAGGCGTATTATTTAAAGTGAAGTAGTCTTCAATTGCGTTTTGGATATCTTTTTGAAATTTGGGTATTTTCATTAGATAAGTATTGTTTCTCCACATTTTATGAAGGTGGCGGAATCCCCCAATTGCCAGAGATGTCAGTATCGGGGCGTGATCCGACCAAGTTATTGTGCCAACCTCAGCCCTGATTGTAGAGGTTATGAGAGACCTGTCTACCAGGCACAGATCTATGCGAGAAAAGGACCTATGTCTTGCAGAGAAAAATGAGTACTCCCTGGCGGAGGCATTGAGACACCTAAACGTGTCAAAAAGTGCGGCTTTCTTTATCCAGTTGCCTAGGGACATACCCCCTCTCACTTTGTCGCTTGTGGTGTCGACAGATCTCTCTGGTACCAGGTTAAAATCGCCATTTATGATTATAGATCCCTTGGCTACTTTGTTTATTTTTTTGTTTATTTTGTTTAGAAATTTGATTTGGTTTGAATTTGGGACGTATACGTTAGCTATAGTGACCTGTGTGTTTTTTAGCGTGCCCACCAGTACTATGTAACGTCCTTTTGGGTCACATATTTGTTTATCAATTTTTAGCGGGGCTGTGTCTCTAAATGCTATCAGCACTCCTGCATGTTTCTTTTGTGCGCAGGCTTGTATAACCTGGGGGAATTTTTTGTGTGTCATTCTATGACTGTCTGTGTCTACTAAATGTGTTTCTTGGATACATACTATATCCGCGCCGAGACGGCATGCTTCTCTCCACACGGAGCTTCTTTTGTAAGGGGAATTCAGGCCATTGGCGTTCAGAGACATCAATTTTGTGGCCATTTTCGCATGGCGGGTCGTTTGCACGGGAGGACGGAAGACTGGAGGTATCTGTGTTTATCTGCCAAAAAATAATTGAAACGAGAAACAACAACAAACGAGTAATGCATCAGATTACCAGTATCAACCTTGCTACCAGAAGTGTTTTTGCCATGTGAAGAGAATACCGCACAGGATAGTATTGAACAAGTTGTAACTGTTCCTTCGCTGGTAGCGGGTTTTTGCATGAGACGCAAGGTGAAACAACAATAAACCTTCAAAAAAATGTTTATACAAGCTTGTGCCTGCATGTTCGGTGGGGGGGGTCAAAGTCACTAAAGTGAGAGGACTCACATCTCTGTATTCCAGAATGGACTGTAGATTTAATGTGTCCTTAAGTGTCCTTTGGTTTTTTAAACGTTTTTTTTTTTTCTTCTTTTTCCTTTCCAGGAACATAAAGAGGGAAAATTTAGTGGGATCTTTTCTTCCTTCTTCTTGTTCTAGCTTTATTTTCCAAACTTGTCGGAACTGCTTTTCTCGGAGGTAGAGGGCGGAACTTGTTTAGGGGCGGGGGTTGGTACGCCCCACGATTTTAGTGTCTCCATAGCTGTAGAGGGGCTGTGAAATACATATACTGTATTAGCTTTTGTAGCAATGATTTTTGTGGGGAAGCCCCATCTGTAGGGAATATTTGCCTCTCTCAATGCCGTTGTTACAGCTGCAAAACTACGTCTCGCCTCCATAGTAGCTTGTGACAAGTCTATGAATAGACGTATGTCAGCATAAGGACTTGGAAGCACCTTTAGCTTTCTCGCAGTGTTCATGAGTGCCTCTTTGGTGCTATAGTGATGTATGCGTACTATGATGTCTCTAGGTGTATTTTCCTTGAGAAACTTTGGGAGGGGGAGTCTGTGGGCTCTGTCTATCTGCAGCTCCTGTTCTGGGATGTTCGGGAGGATCTTTTTAAGGAATCGTGTGATAAATCCCTTTATTTCAGAGTTGGAGATTTTTTCTGAGACACCTCGCAGTTTGACGTTGTTACGTCTATTTCTGTCCTCAAGATCCGTTAATTTTTGTTGTAGTTTGGCAACAGTCCCCTCTAATTCGTAGTGGGCATCAATCAAGGAGTTGTGGGATTTAACTATCTCTCCCATTTTTGTTTCTGTTTTTTCTATACGGTTGTTAACCTCTTGAACTGAAGTGTCAACATGAGATGTTAGGCTTTTTAGATCTAGCTGTATAGTTTCTCTCAGAGCTAGTACTATCTCTTTAATATATAACTCTGAGGCTGGCTTATCTGAGGCTGATAGATTAGCTAGCCCGCTCTCCTTGCTATTTTGAGCATTTGCAGGAACTTCAGGGGCTTCTATGCATGTGTTATCTGACATTCTCTGCCTCTGCTTCTCGGGACTGCTTGTGGGGGAGGGGGCACTCAGTGACAGCGTGTCCGAAGCCATCTTATCTCCCTTAGAGCGCTTTATGCTGTCTTCTATCAGGGGAGGGTTGCTTGCTCCCATCTCTTGTCCTGTCTCTGGGATATCTCCTGTCTCCTCTATCCCCTCTGCAGTGTCCCCTCGCTCACCTTTGTTAGCTGGGATCGGAGCCTCCTGCACCTTAGCTGTCTGTGAGCTGTCGGCCATGTCAGAGGGGGGGCTGCGTGCTGGGAAGAAATCCTCCAGCCTGGCAGGTTTAACTTTTGTTGTTCTCCTCCTTGTTGCCATAGCTGGGTTCCTGGTAGGGTCCTGCAGCTTGTGGTGTATTTTTTGTTCTTCTGGAGTTGCTTTGATGTTGCTTAGAGTCCTGTTCTAGACGGAGCCTATGCAAAAACTTCCATCTTGGTGCCTCTCTAAGCCACGCCCCCCAATAAACATCAATTTTAAACATAATCAAAACATTGTTCACCCAGCGCCGATGTGCACTGGATGAATGGACTTTAGGGGGGGATAGAATCTTCAAACCATCCACTTCGGGCTCTACTATAATGAAGAATGAAAGTGGGTCTTGGCCTTTTTCAAGCACCAGTTACGCATGTTTGCCTCGCCTGTCGGCGATCGACCAGTCTTTTTCGACTCTGGAAGGTGGGCTCCCCGCCGTCCTCGGGGATTGCTGGGTTGTGGGGATTTCCCATTGTTGTAGAAGGGAGATGCCTTCCTCTACTGAGGTCGCAATATGGAGAGTTCCGTTTCTGGAAATCAAAAGCTTGGTTGGGAATCCCCATCTATACTTGATGTGGGCCTCTCTAAGGGCTGATGTAATTGCTGCGAATAGTCTACGTGACTGCAGGGTGGCCGCTGAAAGATCTGGGAATATTTGAATATTCTCATATGGGGCCGGCAGCGTACCCCTACGTCTTCCCACTGATAGGATTTCCTCTTTTATTTTGTAAAAATGGATCCTTGCCAGGACGTCTCTAGGCGCTGACTCAGGGACGGAGCGCGCTTTCGGGATCCTGTGGGCTCTATCGATTGCATATTCTATTTCGGGGAGGTCCGGGAGGAGTGTTTGTAGCATTTTAAGTAGGTACTGTGGTATATCAGAAGGAGGCACGGCCTCCGGGATTCCCCTGAATTTAAGATTATTCCTTCTGGAACGGTCTTCTAGGTCGACAACCTTCTCTCGCAGCCGGGCTACTTCTTCTTCTAAATTGCCGTGAGCGTCCACCATCTCGTTGTGAGCTTTTGTGAATTCCCCGAATTTTTGTTCAATATGATCTGTTCGGGTAGCTAGGTGGTCTATGTTAGATTGGAGTCGCCCGGATAGGTTTTGTATATCGTTGGAGATGTCTTTTTGCAGCGATATTAGCATGTTTTTCAGGGCGTTTATAGTTAAAGGGCTCTCGGAGTCTGGGTAGGCTTGTAGGTTGTTGATAGTAGCTGTTTGCTGAGAGGCTTCTTGCGGTTTATTGCTTTGAGTCTTCTTTGCTGCGGGGCCCTTGGGTAAAGGCGTGGATGGAGTGGAATCTTGAACATTCCTCTTGTCCCCGCTTTTGGGGGGAAGGTTAGGACTGTCCGGGGAAGGAGACAGGGAGCCCGGGGAGGGGTGTTGTAATGGGGCCTCAGGGCTTTGAGAGATGGTAGTTGCTGCTGCTTCAGGGTTCTTCGGGTGTGGAGTCGCCGGTGTGTTCCTGCCGCTCCGTGGACCCGGAGGGAAGAACTCCGAGAGTCTTCTTGGGGCAATCGCCTTGGTGCGGCGTTTCACCATTGCGAGTAAATAGAATCTGCAAAGTATGCGGTAAGAAAGTCTCTTTTGGTGTTCCGACCGTTTCACCAGAGGGGATGGTATCTCTGTAGAGCCGTGGGAGACGTGTTCCGGTTAGTTAGAGTAGTTTCAAATGGGCATTGGTGCTAGGTGGCCTTGCTTTGCGCTGTTTTAGAGCCGCGTGTGTCGGGAGGAACTACATCTCTCAGTCGTGTTGTGCCATGTTTGGTGTGGGGGGGACTTTCTCCTCCAGGGCTCTCAGTGTGCACAGATGTGGTAAAGTGTTAATGTGAATTTAACACTGGGCCAACTGGCCGTTGAGGGTCTTCGATTTGTTTCCCTTCTCCTAAGTAGCAGGGCACTATGGAGGCACCAGCTCTTGTTTTCCTGTCTGAAAGTTGCAATTTTATATTCTTCTAAGGGGTTAATTTGCTTTCAGAGGGGAGAGTTTATGTTTCTTCCTTTGTGGGGTGCTGTTCTATTGAATAGCCACTAGGTGGCAGCAGGCTTTCGTTAATTGCACGTCTGCTTTTGCTCCGTCTGCAAACTCTTGTGTCTCTCCTCCGTGTGCCGTTGGTATCTCGCTGCTGGGAGGGGGGGGGGGAGGTTATGGGGTCCCCTGACTTTGTGGTGGCCCTCCTCACCTTTACAGCGAGGTGTGTGTATGTGGGACTCACCGGATCCAGGGTCCCGCAGCCTCCAGTCGGGCCGGAGCGTTCCGCCTCCCGTTCCTGCTCTCCCAGCTGTACCCGAAGCCCCGGTGGTTCTCGCGGGGGTCTTGGGAGCCGTGCAGCCTCCAGCTGCAGCAGCCGCACTTGTGCTCTGTGGAGCGGGGACTTCGCCGCCCGTCCGGTGCCTCCGGCGGCCGGAACTTCAGTCCGGGGATGCGTCTCTCCAGGTAGGCCACACTGCTTGCTCTCCGCCTAGAGACCCGCGGAGGGTCTCAAACTGTTCCTCCCAGTGCCACGATGCCAGCGGTGGTGTTCTGCGGTCGGCAGGGATCTGTGGAGCCCCGGGATTTCGCCACAAAGGTCACGCCGGTCTGGAGCTCCCGAGGTGTGCTGTCTTCCCGCCGCTGGCCAGACCACGCCCCCCATTTTTTGGCTTTTATCAGTGAATGACACTCTGAACCCGGGTGGTGAGTTCAATGGAAGTGTTTAAACAAAGGCTGGACAAGTATCTGTCTGGGATGATTTAGTGACCCTGCGCTGAGCAGGGGGTTGGACCTGATGACCCTGGAGGTCCCATCCAACGCTACCATTCTATGATTAAGATGTTGTATTTATTAACTGGCCGGATTAAATCACTGATATGTAATCTTATACACCAGTCACTCCGATACTAGCAATATAAAATATCACATATTGTTACACTGCAGCTTCAATGCTCACAATATATCCATACACAGCATGCATGTAGCCTTTGTCCATTACACACTGGTGTATTATGTGATATCACTGTGTAAAGTGTGCCTGTTTTTTTTATACAAATGTATACAGCATCCATCAAGCTCCATAATATACCTGTCTTCAGTAAGCTCCCTCTAGTGGTGGCTGCAGGAAGCCAGAAAACTATCTTCACACTGTAAAGTGATGTAAAGCAGGTGATCAGGACACTGTACAAGTTGCTGGTAATGATCTTTGGTATAGGTGATATTCACATCTTATAAATTCTTATACAGGACGGACAGTGGGCAGACATGATGTGTGAGAAAACGTTTCCATATATTTGCAAAAGAAAACCGCTGCCAAATGATCAAGAACAAGGTATCAATCTGAACCCTGGATGTGATGAGGTAAAGTAAACATTATGTGGGTGACTTATCTAGTAAAAGCAGACATAAAAATCTGCAAGTCTAGATTGTGAATTTTTTTAAACTTTTTGCCATGTGTGCTTGTGCATGCAACTTTCACAAAACCGTGTCATGGTTTTAAACACCCGTCTTAATACATTTCACTCTATGTGGGGAAAGAGGTTCTTTTGTAAGGACAACCTGTCCATGTGCCTATTAGAGCATATGGGCATGATAGAGTGAGATCCCTGAAAAAGAATGCGTCTCCCATTGATGCCTAATAATCATGTATTAGATGGTTAGCCAGACTCTTTTTTTTATGGGTTTCAACAATCTCAATGTAGTTACAAAGTATTCTTATACTATATACCTAATTTGGTGCTGTTCCTTTTCCAGTAGTTCCCAGGGTTCCGTACTGCCTGCTGCTCTTCTTACAGCACAATGACATATCAGCTAATATACATGACCAGTCAATTGCTCACTGCAAGGAATGGCTTTTGCTATGTGCATATAGGCATCCTTCAAGTCTAATGAGGTCATGTGATCTGCTGGCTGCAGGTTGCTTAGAATTGATTTTATAGTTTCCATTTGTTACTTCCTCTTTTGTATGAAGTGGTATAAAAATCTCACCCTCCAATGGACTTTTGGATTAGGAAAATTGGAGAATAGATTCCACATCTTCTGTTCTGCTGTGGCACGTCTGCTGGTGCTCCTTTGGCTATGTACTCTGTGATAGACCTTCCCAGTACTTGTCTTTCTGTAGGCAACTGACCAGTGTGCACAAATCAGCTCACAGGAGGGAATGAGAATTCTATAGTGTAATCAACCAGAACTACAAGGGGGTGCTGATCAGCATTGAGCCTTACCCAGATAAAAATCATCTAGGAAGCTAAAACTGTCCCACTTTTCTACATATTGCCCCAGGATGTCAACACACTTGTCACATCTCTACTGCAGCTTTTAAGTCCCTGCAAATAGAATTCTTCCGACCGCTCATTTGCAGCATTAGTTGCCTTCCAAACACTCCAAACTGTTGTCGCTTTAGGCGGTTTTTGGGATTGGGGAATAGATGGTAGTCAGATAGAGCTAGGTCAGACAAATAGTTTTGATGGGACATCAGTTGAAAACCTAAGGAGGTCATTTTTGCAATACTGGCACCTGCAGTGTGTGACTGGGGAATTGTCACACAACAGGATGACACCTTTTGGAGACCTTTCCTCAATGTCTTTCCTTAATATTTTGCCTCCGCTTTGTCAATACTGAACAGTAATATGTTACATTGATGCTTGAACCATCCTTTGGGACGTAGTCCACGAGCAGAACTCCCTTTTATACTCTGTGGCCTTCTGTTCTCACATATAGCGCCTTTCAGGGATTGCGGCTTATTTAGTTGTTGGTTCTTTTCTTATTAATATAAAAAAAAAAAAAAACAACTGGGTAACAACAAATACACACATTACGTGTCAGCGACTTCAAAATGTTATTCAAAGTCACCAGTCCTGCCGCTATGAATTTCTTGCAGGCCTTAAACAGCTAGTAGTGGTTTTCTGCAAACTGTAAAGTTAGCTGAAAAGTTACATAAAATTACACTAAAAGGTGAACCCAAAAAAATGCTAAATAAAAAAATAAGCAAAAAGAAAAGATGAAGAAAGCAATGGGTAACAGGATGTGTCCGTGGTGGAGGTGATAGAGAATGGGCCAAGTTCAAGCAGCTCCCACTGAAGCAACAGCTCCATGTTCTGCAGGAGGTGGGGCAAGCCTACTGCTATTCCTTGGAAGTGGTTCTGCCTATGCATTTACACCAGTTGGCCATGAACACCCACGTTCTACTTCACACAGTGCTCAATTCCACCCACCCTCTGAAGCAGTCCACATGGATCAGTGTGAGTAGCTGTTTGATCATTCAGTGTCATAGATGTCAATCGGGTAGTCCAAACAACTAGAGGGAGAAGACCAAGACATTGAATGCACTAATGCCCAACCATTTGTTACCTCCATAGAGGTCAGCTTTCCATAGGCAATGCAGCTCAAATGTCTTCTTTTTAAGACTGCTTTCCTTCCTGCAGACTCTTTCTTTCCTGAGAATAAGGCCGACATGTTTCAAGATATAGTATATCTTGACTTTAACTAAGCATTTGACAAAGAATCTCATACCATCCTTATTTTTTTTAAAAATACAAAAATCTGGGATTGACAAGGCAACTGTTAGGTGGATTCACAACTGGCTGAGTGATCGTACTCAAAGAGTGGTCATAAATGGCTCCAGATCCAATTGGAAGAATGTATCAAGTGGGGAACCATAAGGCTCTGTCCTGGCCCAGAGAGAGAGAGAGGATTCAAAAAGATCTAGAAAAGCTTGCCCAGTGGGCGGCGACTAACAGAATGGTATTTAACAAGGAGAAATGCAAAGTCCTACATCTGAGCAAGAAAAATGAAAAAAGCACATACAGAATGGGAGGAATTGGGCTAAGCAGCAGCACATGTGAAAAAGACTTGGGTATACTGTAACACCCCAAATGAACTTACCGTAGGTATGGCCGGAGGTCTAAACTTTGTCACGGTGACGCCACACTCTATTTGGACACTCCGGACGATGATGACGCAGAAATAACGGAGACCAGTCCAGCTTAGTTTAGCAATCTGAGAGTGAGCAGATTTACTAACTTTGGAACTTTTTAATAACAGGTTAATTTTACAATCTTTAGGAAAGGTATTTACAACAAATATTGAAGAATGCAGCATTATTGATTCACTGATACTCTATCTTCAACGCTCTCTTATATTACCGAAGATTTGATTTATCAGACAGTTTTCTCCACTATTGAATTCCGATGAACAATTGAATTAGATTTAACTGTAGTATTAGATGAGGCAGAGAAAAAAGTGTGAGTATATATATAAATCCGGTCTTGAGCTTCACCGGGTAGCTATAACTCACTGTTTAGGTGAAGCTGGACCTCTGAGGATCTTCTGGATTCTCTGCTGTAGATGCCAAGGGAGCGGGTTTGATCACCACTCTCGACCTTGGGAACGATAACTGATGAAGTACTTCTCCTTGCCGACTGCGGTAATTGCAACCTCTCCTCACTCGCTCCTGACTGAGTCTGACTAACTGCTCTGCGTCACTTCCTTTTATAGTCTCTCCCTCTCCCGCACTCTTGCATAGGGACTTCTATGTTTGCTTCCCACCCTTGGGCTCTGCACCAGTAAGATTAAACCAGACTGTCAGTCAACGGAAGGCCAGCTGACACCAGAGTTGAGCTCTTTGACTAGAGCAGAAGGGGAGACACAGGGTCTCTCCTACAGACGTCACCTTGCGGATGCAAAGACGGCATCCAGACAGGTGAAACAGGACAAGTGTACCATGAGTGTTCTGCAGGGCCTGCTGGGTCACTACAATACTAAGAGATCACAGACTGAACATGAGTAAATAGTGTGATGCAGCAGCAAAAGGAGCAATATTTTAAATTGAAAGATTTATCTTATTCATACCCTTATTAATAGAAGTACCAATTTGGCCAGCTTTCAGGTGGGAGAGGGCCTCTGATCAATCCGTCTATTATGTGATCAATTCATTTTGTATAGAAGCGAAGGATACCACACTGAGTTATAGGCCTGCATTGTATCACTTTTAATTGCAAACATCATTTTTCATAGGAGCAATGTGCAGACACCATAGACTATAGTGGGAATGCTAGGAGACCTCCAGCGCCTGGCTATGGCTAGTTTTACAGGAAGAAGTATATGAGAAGTTATTTTTTTCCTATGTTTCATATGCACATCTTCAATGCCTAGCAATAGTAACACTAGCTGCAGAGTGGGTTTTATTCAAATTCCTACAATCTTAGAAATCATGGAGAATATTGAATTCCACAAAGGCTTAGACATTTGTTTCTCAACTCCAGTCCTCAGGACCCCAAAACAGGCCATGTCTTCAGGATTTCCTTAGTATTGCACAGATGATGTAATTATTGTCAGTGCCTCAGACATTGCTACCAGTGTTCTTACTATAGGCCATCTTGAAAACATGACCTGTTGGGGGTCCTGAGGACTGGAGTTGAGAAACACTGGCTTAGAAGGGTTAGTGTGTGCAAGGGTACCCTTCTGAGGAAGGCTTGTTAGAAACGTATGTTAGGGGTTTTTAACCTCCTTGTGGAGCGATTCTGAGTGGCATAGTGCACAACTAAGGTAATCCTCTGATATTCTACTGAATTATGTATTGAATTCGGACGTTCAGATGTGGATTACATATGTTTCTTGCAGACTCATGTTATGCTGGGAGGCTGAATGGCAGTATGCTAGACATTGACTATTTCCTGATATATCTGTATTGATAACTGACTTTAATCTACAGATGGAGGAATATGTGTGTATACCAGACATTCATTTGTATGTATGCATATATGCTCTCAGTTATTTCCCACCTGGGGATAATATTTTAATTATTTTTCTATTGTTGGTGTGTTTTCTCCTTTTTCTGCTATATGATTTTAGTAAGTCCTGTACTCCATTCCTTCTTTTTTGTCTTTGAAAGTATATTTCATAATGTCTAAAAAAAAGTATGAATCAATGTTCTTGTCTCCCCAGGATGGGGGGAGGGGGGGCAGTACCATCTAGATATGAGGTTGTAGTGAGTCTCCAGAAGATTGGCGTTCAGAGCGCTTCCATGGGCCCATGCGAACGACTGCCTGGGGGCAAAAGAGGATTTCATGCCTCTTTCCCAGGTTTTTGTAGTATTTCTCCTCTATTTCTCTTTTCGCTACATAAATCTTGCAGAAAAAGCGCATACTTAATTTAAGAGGGGGCGGTTTGAATAAGAAATTATAAAGATATGTAGGAAGCGAGAGAGTCGAGGGAAGCTGATTTTCAATGTGGTTTTTAATCTGAAGGTATTTAACCCTGTAAGGACGCTGACCTTTTTTTTTTTTTCTCCATTTTCGGTTTCCACCCCCCCCCCCCCCCCCCCCGATTTTAAAAAAATCATTCCTCTTTTATTTATCCATCAACACAGCTGTCAGAGGGCTTGTTTTTTGCGGGATGATCGGTGTTTTTCAGTGATACTATGTATCACACCATAGAATGTACTGAAAATCTTTTTAAAATTCTAAGTATAGTAACTTGGAACAAAACAAAATTCCACCATCTTTGCGTCTTGTTACTACAGTGTACCGACTGCTACAAAAATGTCCTGATAACTTTATTCTGAAGGTCAGTAGGATTACTAAAATACCCATTTCATATAGTTTTTTCTTCGCTGTATTACTCTAATTTTTTTCAAAAATATTGCATTTTTTAAAATTATTTTCGGCCGCCATCTTCTGACAACCATAACTTTTTACTTTTCCGTCAATCTAGTTGTGCGTAGTAGAGTACATACGACATTTTGATAGCTTTTTAGTACATTTTTTCTTGGAGACGGGGCGACCAAAAATTGCAATTATGGCATTCTTTCTTTTTTTCCTCCCGACATTCACCGTGCGGAGTAAATATCGCATTACTTTGCTCGATGGGACTTTTATTGATGCATCAATACCAAATATGTTGTTTTATTATTTAGATTCTTTTATTCTAAATATGGCAAAAGATATTTAAAAAATTTAATTGCCTTTTATTTTTTCAATAATATTGATTCCCAAATAGGGGAGGGTGATCTTATCCCATGGATAATGGAATCCATTTTTATAGCATCATTGCGGTGGGAGGGATTGTTAATATTTAGGATTTGAGACTTAGGGCTTATGTCCATTTTACACATATGGAGCTCTTTCTCTCTGCTGGCAGAGAGCCATCAGAGACCGCGTATCGGCTGAGTATGCACTGCGCATGTCCCGAAATCTGACGTCGTGGACATGCGCACTGATGTTTTTTTTTCAAATTTCCAGCTGTGTTCAAAGTGGGGCTGCATTTTGAAGCACTGCCCTCTCGCAATGCCGTGTGTAGGGGTAGTGTTTCAATTTGGAGCCCATAGAAGGGCTCTTTAACACACACTTCCATATGAAACCACTGTATGTATGGAACAATGAAAGTCCATTGACTTCCCTTGACTCCATTCACTGCATATCACGCACACATGATACACAGTGAAATATACCCGTTGACATTAGCCCTTAGTGAAATTGACCCTATAATATGACACCCGACCAAAGACTTTCACTACAGCTGAAACTGCGCGCAAGGACCTGGGGGGATGAAAAAGTAGGAAAATGTCATCAGCGAATAGTCCCGATTTATGCTGTCTGAGTGCTATCCCCCTGATATTCATATCTATGCGCACAGTCTCCGCCAAAGGTTCCATAATTAAACTAAAAAGAATGGTCGAAACGGGACAATCCTGACGAGTGCCATCAGTGATATTAAAGGGATTTGAAAGAATTCTATTTGCTAAACTTTATCCAAGGGTATGGAGTGCAAGGCCTGGATTGCTTTTAGAATCTTCTCCCTGACGAAGAGACTAGTGTTTAGGTCTCGATTCTCAGCAGAGTTTTTTGGGCTTTTTTAGCTTCCTTAGTGAGGCTAGGTGACGTCACCCCCAGCCCGCAGTATCTATGTTTGCAGCCGCTACCGTTGGGAGAGCCTGCAATTCACACGTGTGCTCTGTGCTTTTTCTTTACTACTGGTTATTGTCTTCTCCTCCCGTTCTCCACTTACTGCTGCTGGGTTAGTATTTTTTACATTGATATATTGTTGTTTTTTACCTTCACTGTCACTTTTTTCTTGTATTTTTTAATATTGCGGTATTGCCTTTTTGTACTCCATCCTGTATTCATCAAGTTTAGCGCACCGTTTGTACATTATTGCTTTTGCTTTTAGAATCTTGCCAGAAAATCCAAATTTTTGTAGTGCAGAGTAGGCGTAGCCCTAATGGATCTTGTTAATTGCCTTCTCTGCATCCAGTGTCAGAAGCAAAGAAGGCATTCCGAGCCCCCCAATCCTTCTGGTACCGTCCGAGACCTGTCGGCCTCCCACAAAGCCAACCTGATCCCCATGAGTTAATGAGGGTATTATTGGGAAAAGTCAGTGAGCCAGAATCTTTGCATAAAGTTTGGTGTCGCTGTTTAAGGGCTCCCGCACACTTGCGTGTTTTTTTAATGCTGCATTTTTTAAACGCGATTGTCAATGGGACTTTCTAATGTTAAAAACGCATCGCACAAAAATTTCAAAGCACAAACTTGCTATGCTTTTTTAACATTAGAAAGTCCCATTGACAATCGCGTTAAAAAAACCAAAACGCAGCGTTAAAAAAACCCAAGTGTGTGGGCGCCCTAAAAGAGATATGGGTTGAAAATTTGCTGGGGTAAAGGTGGGCTTCCCTGGTTTAGGAATCATTGCTATGGGGGTTTGTAACATTTCAGCTGGTATGGACCCCTGGAACATTGCTGTATTAAAGACTTTCATTATCTGTGTGGCTAGGGAAGAGCTGAAATTTTGATAGTCCTCATTTGAGTAACCACCCGGGCCCGGGGCTTTATTTCTCTTTGATTTCTTCATTATATTTGTAATTTCTTTTACTGTGGGTTCATTTAAACTCTCTAGTTGAGTTCTACGTATAGGGCGAAGGCTTCTGCTAGATAGAAATAACCCTAGCATCTCTTCAGAAGGTTGAGGAGTCGTCCCTAAAATTATAGAGCTTTTTGTAATTTATTGTTGGCCACGTAATATTTTGCCTTTAAATATTTAACTTGTTTGTGATCTTCTACCAACATCATATCTCTAGGTTTGTGCCTAGCTTTAAACCGTTCTGAGTGTAAGGATGAAGAGAGCCATTGGTTTCATTATCAGGCGTCTTCACTCAGTCTTGCATTGCAAAAACATCTATCGCTAGTGGGTAGGAGCCCTAAGTCTACCATTCTATGATTCTGTGTCACACACAACCTCTGGAATGGCCTTCAGCCTCAACCAAGATGGTGTCTACCATATTACAGACCGAAATGCACTGCTGTGACAGCCGCTGTTAGAAGACAGCATTTGCCAGACTCCATTGCTTGTGCTATGATTATATGCAGTGTTCTGGGGTACTGCTGTGTTGTAGCGAACATGAGGAACAGGGGAAGTTGAGGCTCTTGATCCTAACTAGCAGGGAACATGTAGAATGGTGTCTAGCTACAACTATCTGTCCTTCCCCCTCCCAGGACAGAAAGAAAAACACATAGTGGTGTAGTGGCTCAGCGACTACTGCAGAACACTCACGGTACACTTGTCCTATCTCGCCTGTCTGGATGTCGTCCTTGGATCCAGAAGGTGCCGTTTATGGGAGAGACCTTGTGTCTCCCCTTCTGCTCTAAGCATAGAGCTCAATCTTGATGTCAGCTGGCCTCTCATTGGCTGACAGTTAGGTTTAATCTTACTGGTGCAGAGCCCAAGGGTGGGAAGGAGATAAACAAGCCCCTATGCAAGAGTGCGGTTAAGAGAGAGGCTATAAAAGGAAGAGATACAGAGCAGTTAGGCAGACCCAGTCAGGAGTGAGTGAGGAGAGATTGCAGTCTCCATAGTCGGCGAGGAGGAGTATTCCACCAGTTATCGTCTCCCAAGGTAGAGTGGGGTGATCTAACCTGCTCCCTTGACATCTACAGCAGAGAACACTGAAGATCCTTTCAGAGGTCCATCTTCATCTAACAATAAGTTATAGCCAGGATTAGCCATACAGCCACTTGTCCCTCTGCTTCATCAAATCCTACAGTTTAATCCAACGCAATTGTTCATCTGAATTCAATACTGAGGAAATTGTCTATTAAATCAAATCTTCAGGAATATAAGAGAGTGTTGAAGTTAGAGTATCATCAAATCAATATTACTGCATTCTTGAATATCTGTTATAAATACGTTTTCTAAGGATTGTAGAGTTAACCCATTGTTGCAAAGTTCCAAAGTTAGTAAATCTGCTCACTCTCAGATTGCTAAACTAAACTGGACTGGTCTCTGTTATTTCTGCGTCATCATCATCCGGAGTGTCCAACTAGAGTGTCGCGTCACTGTGACAAAGTTTAGGCCTTAGGCCGTACCTACAGTAAGTTCATTTGGGGCGTTACAGTGGTGTAGTAGCAATGCCCTTATATACGCCGGGCAGGGGGCGGGGCCTTTTCAATTACTTGAGTTTTTCATCAAAAATTCCATCTGAACTCACAGTACACTGGTGACGTAAGGGAAGCCCCCTTTGACGTAATGTGTTGCAAAGTAGTGGCGTACATAAAGAAGAGGGGTTTTCATAGCAGAGATAAAAATGGGCCCCTTATTTAGGTGCTAAATGCTTCTCACCCAGGACAGGGGGGTCTGGTGTTTGCTTTCCGCTCCACTTCCTTTCCATAACCCTTAATACATTTTCCAATAATCTTATTTTCAAACAATTCAGTTCTTCTGTAGAAGTGATGTCCTATATTGGTTCCAAGCACCAAGTAGAAAAGAGGGTGGAGTCAAACATTCCTAGGCCCCTTTCTCCATGGTCCCAGAGCAGCCACATGGTCTTCCCCCTTTGTTACATACACACTTACTGCAGAGGAAATTCACAGTCCGAGGGGTTTTCCCTGCATTCAGTAATTCCTATTCATAAGCAGTTGAATTAAAACACAAAGTCATCCAATGTTACTAACCTGATTTATTGTCCCTTTATGCGTCACCAGGGTTGGAGGAGACGTGGCTACTACTGCTATCTAATAAGTGAATCGCCTGGGACATTTGCAGAAGCGAACAACACATGTAATCAGAATGGAGCCTTCCTGCTGACTGTTGATGACAGGTAATAATAATAATAAGCTTTATTTATATAGCGCCTAGTTTTCATTGTGGCAGAAGAATCAATCATTTCTTATAAGAACATTCCACTGGGTTGATTCTTTTGTGACTTATAAAATATAACTTTTATTAATAAATAAAAAAAAAACTCGGTTAGACCGGGCTTACAAACAAACACATAGAAATGTAGCGCCAACATATTCTGCCGCGCTTACAAAACAGGGTGGCACGGTGCCGTGGAGAGCTTTGTGGATGAAGGTAGTGAGTTTTATTTGAATTGTACCTTTGACGGGCAGAGGCATCCGAGTTGCAGCTGGACAGGAAGATGAGCCTGGCTGCCGCATTCAGGATGGATTGGAGAGGGTAGAGTCTGGTGCGGGGGAGGCCGATCAGCAGCGAGTTGCAGTAATTGATCTGAGAGTGGATGAGGGCAACAGTGAGCTTTTTTAGCATGTCCATGGTGAGATAGGGGTAGATTCTTGCAATGTTCTTTAGATGCACATAATACAATCAGGTGAGAGATTGGAGGTAGGGGGTAAAGGAGAGATTGGAGTCGAGTATAATCCCAAGACAACTGGCGTGCTGTCTGGGAGTTATGGTGGTGCCACACACTGAGATGGAGATGTCAGGATGAGGTCAGTTAATAGAGGGTGGAAACGTGAGTAGGTCAGTTTTTAAAAGGTTCAGTTTTAGGAAGAGAGATGACATAATTTTAGAGACAGCAGACAGTCGGTGGCATTCTGGAAGAATGTTGCTATGATGTCATGGGAGGAGGTGTTTAACTGGGTGTCATCAGCGTAGAGGTGGTATTGAAAGCCCAAACACCCGATGGTTTGTCCAATAGGGGATGTGTAGATGGAGAAGAGGGGGGTGGGGTGGGCAGAGGACTGAGCCCTGGAAGACCTCAACAACAAGGGGAAGAGGAGATGTGCATCCTGCAAAGGAGACACTAAAGGAGTGGTCAGATAGGTAGCAGGAGAACCAGGAGAGAGGGCTGTCCTTTAGTCCAATGGAGCGAAGAATACTGAGGTGGAGTTGGTGGTCAACAGTGTCAACAGGGCGGTTTCTGTCGAGTGTAGAGGGTGTAAGCCAGACTGAGGGGGTCAAGAAGAGAGTTCTCTGATAGATAGCTTATAAGGTGTGCGTAAACCAGACATTCTAGGTCAGTAGTTGGCAGCATCAGTCGAGTTAAGAGTTGGTTTCTTTAGCAGAGGGGATATGATAACATGTTTGAATGAGGAAGGAAAAATGCCAGAGGTCAGAGAGAATATAGTGGTAAAGTGGGTGATGACAACCAGGGAGAGGAATCGGAGGAGGTGTGAGGGGAGAGGGTTGCGAACGCAGGTGGTAGGGTGAGCAGAGGAAATCAATCTGGAGACGTCTTCCTCTGTCGCTGGTCTGAGTGCAGAGAGTGAGCAGGAGCTAGATGCAGTACTGATGAGACTGTGGTCAGAACTAGTCTATAAGTGAGAGGTTGTTTCCTGCCAGATATTGTCAATTTACTTTTTGAAATAAGCAGCCACCTCTTCGGCACTGAGATCCATCACCGGGGGCTGCAGTTTAGGGCTGAGAAGGGAGTGAAAAGTATCAGAGTCTTTTAGGGTTGTGAGATAGTGAGGAGATGTGGGAGGTGAAGTAGACTTGTTTGGCATGCTGGAGGGCTAGGTTGTAGGTTCTGAGTGCAAATTTGAAGTGGAGAAAGTCTGTGGACTAGTGTGACTTTCTCCACAGCCATTCAGCACACCTAAAACACTGCCGGATGAAGCTCATTTCAGGTGTGAGCCAGGGTTGTCACGGTCTGCATCAGGTCCCTTGTGTCACGGTGGGAGTCGCTTCATCCAAGGCATGTGTGAGAGTGGTGTTGTAATGAGCGGCAGCCAGGTTGGGGCAGGAGAGGAGAGAGATAGAGGCAGAGAAGACTGTAGGGACTCTGCAAAGTTTTGGGTGTGAACGACCTGAAGGTTCCTGTATGTATGGTAGGTAGGAGGGTCTGGGGAGATACTAGGAAGCTTGACAGAGAAAGAGAGGAGGTTATGGTCCAAGAGTGGACGACGGGAATTAGTGAAGTGGGGAGCAGAGACAGAGGAAGACTAGATATAGAGTATTGCCATCCTTGTGAGTGGGAGATGCTGTGAGTTGTGAGAGACCAAGGAAGAAGGTGAGTGATAAAAACTAGTATTTCTACATATAACATGTAAGCTGGCCAACAATTATCTTTGGTCATTACTCATAGCCATGTAGTAAGGAGGGGGCTTGTTATGCTCCAAGTAAAGTGATATTTACTATGAATTGAGGGCAGCTATTCTGTCATTATACATTTTTTTTCATAGCATGTTAATTAGAGATGGGCGAACACCAAAATGCTCGAGTGCTCGTTGCTCGAGTCGAACTTTTCGTAATGCTCGAGAGCTCGTTTTGAGTAACGAACCCCATTGAAGTCAATGGGAGACTCAAGCATTTTTCAAGGTGACCCATGCTCCGCATAGCAGATGTTGTGTAAATCACCGGAAAACATCAGAAAGTCATGGAAACACCACAGAAACAGATAAGGAATGGCAGAGGCAGCATGCATGGATGCATCTGAGGCTCCCAGGTTACACCATTAAGCCAAATTGTGGGCAAGAGCCTGGGGGTCACCCCTCTAACAATTTACTTTGAACAGACCATAATCAGCAAGGCACACGCACTGGCACATTTTAGCTAAGCACCACACTAGGTGCAACAAAGCGAAATCACTGCCTGCGGGTGACACCACTGCCTCTTCTGCTTTTACATGCTGGCATGGCAGTCCAATCCCTCGCACGAGGCTGCGTCCACAGCGTACTCAAATTTTTCCCAGTGCAGCGTTCAGCTGTCCTCATGCCACACGGTCGCTTGATAGCCACACCACCCTCATATCTATTTATAAGTGCGTCTTAGATGAGGAGAAACCGAAGATACACACTGCAGAGGGTTGGCAGGGCCTGGCAGCGACCCTCTTTGAAATTGTGGGTGATATCCTACAATGCTGATGAGAATTGCTGATAAATTAATGTACAATCATAATTCCATTCCCCTGCCACCTCCGTCACAAAATTTCATGAGCCACAAACGTGGCCATAAAGCGGACTCAGATGCTAGTAATTCTACACATCTCCACAATTCTGCAATGCATTCTAAATAGAGATGAGCGAGGACCAAAATGCTCGGGTGCTCGTTAGTCGGGACGAAATTTTCGCGATGCTCGAGGGTTCGTTTCGAGTAACGAACCCCATTGAAGTCAATGGGCGACTCGAGCATTTTTGTATATCGCCGATGCTCACTAAGCTTTCCATTTGTGAAAATCGGGGCAATTCAAGAAAGTGATGGGAACGACACAGCAATGGATAGGGCAGGCGAGGGGCTACATGTTGGGCTGTATCTCAAGTTCTCAGGTCCCACTATTAAGCCACAATAGCAGCAAGAGTGGGCCCCCCCCTCCCAACAACTTTTACTTCTGAAAAGCCCTCACTAGCAATGTATACCTTAGCTAAGCACCACACTACCTCCAACAAAGCACAATCACTGCCTGCATGACACTCCGCTGCCACTTCTCCTGGGTAACATGCTGCCCAACCCCCCCGCACGACCCAGTGTTCACAGCGCACACCAAAGTGTCCCTGCGCAGCCTTCAGCTGCCCTCATGCCACACCACCCTCATGTCTATTTATAAGTGTGTCTGCCATGACGAGGAACCGCAGGCACACACTGCAGAGGGTTGGCACGGCTAGGCAGCGACCCTCTTTAAAAGGGGTCGTGGCGATAGCCCACAATGCTGTACAGAAGCAATCAGAAATATAATCCCGTGCCACCGCCATCAGGAGCTGCAAACGTGGGCATAGCAATGGGGAACCTATGTGCCACACACTATTCATTCTGTCAAGGTGTCTGCATGCCCCAGTCAGACTGCGGTTTTTTATAAATAGTCACAGGCAGGTACAACTCCGCAATGGGAATTCTGTGTGCACCCACAGCATGGGTGGCTCCCTGGAACCCACCGGCTGTGCATAAATGTATCCCATTGCAGTGCCCATCACAGCTGAGGTTATGTCCGATTAAATGCAGGTGGGCTTCGGCCCACACTGCATGCCCCAGTCAGACTGGGGTTCTTTAGAAGTAGACACATGCAGTTACAACTCCCTGTGGACCCACAGCATGGGAGGGTGCCAGGAAGCCACCGGCGGTACATAAATATATCCCATTGCATTGCCCATCACAGCTGATGTAATGTCAGCTTTAATGCAGGTGGGCAAAAAATTAATTGGATTACACTGTAGGCGAGGGCCCCAAAAAATTGGTGTACCAACAGTACTAATGTACCTCAGAAAAATTGCCCATGCCCAACCAAGAGGACAGGTGAAACCCATTAATCGCTTTGGTTAATGTGGCTTAATTGGTAACTAGGCCTGGAGGCAGCCCAGTTAAAATAAAAATTGGTTCAGGTGAAAGTTTCAACGCTTTAATGAGCATTGAAAGGTATAAAAATTGTTTACAAAAATTATATGACTGAGCCTTGTGTGCCCGTTCGGCGTGATTACGTGAGGTTTCAGGAGGAGGAGGATGAATATAATACACAGATTGATGAAGCTAAAAGGTCCCCGTTTTTGATGGTGATAGAGAACGATGCTTCCATCCGCGGGTGCAGCCTACGTATTGCTTAGGTATCGCTGCTGTCCGCTGGTGGAGAAGAGAAGTCTGGTGAAATCCAGGCTTTGTTCATCTTGATGAGTGTAAGCCTGTCGGCACTGTTGGTTGACAGGCGGGTACGCTTATCCGTGATAATTCCCCCAGCCGCACTAAACACCCTCTCCGACAAGACGCTAGCCGCAGGACAAGCAAGCACCTCCAGGGCATACAGCGCGAGTTCAGGCCACGTGTCCAGCTTCGACACCCAGTAGTTGTAGGGGGCAGAGGCGTCACCGAGGATGGTCGTGCGATCGGCTACGTACTCCCTCACCATCCTTTTACAGTGCTCCCGCCAACTCAGCCTTGACTGGGGAGCGGTGACACAGTCTTGCTGGGGAGCCATAAAGCTGGCAAAGGCCTTGGAGAATGTTCCCCTGCCTGCGCTGTACATGCTGCCTGATCTCTGCGCCTCCCCTGCTACCTGGCCCTCGGAACTGCACCTTCTGCCACTAGCGCTGTCGGATGGGAATGTTACCATCAGTTTGTCCGCCAGGGTCCTGTGGTATAGCATCACTCTCGAACCCCTTTCCTCTTCGGGTATGAGAGTGGAAAGGTTCTCCTTATACCGTGGGTAGAGCAGTGTGTACACCCAGTAATCCGTAGTGGCCAGAATGCGTGTAACGCGAGGGTCTCGAGAAAGGCATCCTAACATGAAGTCAGCCATGTGTGCCAGGGTACCTGTACGCAACACATGGCTGTCCTCACTAGGAAGATCACTTTCAGGATCCTCCTCCTCCTCCTTCTCCTCCTCCTCCTCCAGCCATACACGCTGAAAGGATGACAGGCAAGCAGCATGGGTACCCTCAGCAGTGGGCCAAGCTGTCTCTTCCCCCTCCTCCTCATGCTCCTCCCCCTCCTCCTCAGCGCGCTGAGATATAGACATGAGGGTGCTCTGACTATCCAGCGACATACTGTCTTCCCCCGCCTCCATTTCCAAGCGCAAAGCGTCTGCCTTTATGCTTTGCAGGGAACTTCTCAAGAGGCATAGCAGAGGAATGGTGATGCTAATGATTGCAGCATCGCCGCTGACCACCTGGGTAGACTGCTCAAAGTTTCGAAGGACCTGGCAGATGTCTGCCAACCAGGCCCACTCTTCTGAAAATAATTGAGGAGGCTGACTCCCACTGCGCCGCCCATGTTGAAGTTGGTATTCCACTATAGCTCTACGCTGCTCATAGAGCCTGGTCAACATGTGGAGCGTCGAGTTCCACCGTGTGGGCACGTCGCACAGCAGTCGGTGCACTGGCAGATTAAACCGATGTTGCAGGGTCCGCAGGGTGGCAGCGTCCGTCTTGGACTTGCAGAAATGTGCGCTGACCCGGCGCACGTTTCCGAGCAGGTATGACAAGTGTGGGTAGCATTTCAGAAAGCGCTGAACCACAAAATTAAAGACATGGGCCAGGCATGGCACGTGCGTGAGGCTGCAGAGCCGCCACCAGGTTACGGCCAATGTCACACACGACCATGCCCGGTTGGGGGCTCAGCGGCGAAAGCCAGCGGTCGGTCTGCTCTGTCAGACCCTGCAGCAGTTCGTGGGCCATGTGCCTCTTCTCTCCTAAGCTGAGTAGTTTCAGCACGGCCTGCAGACGCTAGCCCACCACTGTGCTGCCATGCCGCGTGACACCGACTGCTGGCGACGTGCTGCTGCTGCTGACACATCTTGATTGCGAGACAGAGGTTGCGTTGGAGGAGGAGGAGGAGGAGGAGGAGGAGGGTGGTTTAGTGGAGGATGCATACACCGCCCGCAATTCTGGGGGTGGGTAGGACGTGAGCGGTCCCAGGCTCTGACTCTGTCCCAGCCTCCACTAAATTCACCCAATGTGCCGTCAGGGAGATATAGTGGCCCTCCCTGTGCTTGTCCACGTGTCCATTGTTAAGTGGACCTTGGCAGTAACCGCGTTGGTGAGAGCGCGTACAATCTTGTGGGAGACGTGGTCGTGCAGGGACGGGACAGCACATCGGGAAAAGTAGTGGCGACTGGGAACCGAGTAGCGCGGGGCCGCCGCCGCCATCATGCTTTTGAAAGCCTCCGTTTCCACAAGCCTATACGGCAGCATCTCCAGGCTGATCAATTTGTCTATGTGCACGTTTAACGCTTGAGCGTGCGGGTGCGTGGCGGCGTACTTGCGCTTGCGCTCAAACACTAGCACTAGCGACGTCTGGACGCTGCGCTGAGAGACATTGCTGGATGGGGCCGAGGACAGCGGAGGTGAGGGTATGGGTGCAGGCCGGTAGGCACTCGTGCTTGTGTCCTCAGAGGGGGGTTGGATCTCAGTGGCAGGTTGGGGCACAGGGGGAGAGGCAGTGGTGCAAACCGGAGGCGGTGAACGGCCTTCGTCCCACCTTGTGGGGTGCTTGGCCATCATATGCCTGCGCATGCTGGTGGTGGTGGCTCCCCAGCTGATCTTGGCGCGACAAAGGTTGCACACCACTGTTCGTCGGTCGTCAGGCGTCTCTGTGAAAAACTGCCACACCTTAGAGCACCTTGGCCTCTGCAGGGTGGCATGGTGTGAGGGGGCGCTTTGGGAAACGGTGGATTATTCGGTCTGGCCCTGCCTCTGCCCCTGGCCATCGCACTGGCTCGGCCTGTGCCCACACCCTGACTTGGGCCTCCGCGTCCTCGCCCGCGTCCACGTCCTCTAGGCCTACCCCTACCCCTCAGCATGCTGTATTACCAGTAGTGCAGAAACAGAACGCTGTAATTAAATGTGCCGCTTATTGGCCTGTGGTTGGAGGCTGACTTCGCTTACGGAACGCACAGCAGAAGCAGGAAAGAATTTTGCGCAAGCCTGCTGTAACATTTAGCTGGCTGCATATGAATTAGGACAACTACCCCCAGCAGAGACCCAGTACACTTGTGGACAGGAATACAGCGGTGATGTAAGAGGCAACACAGAGGCAGGAAAGAATTTTGTGCAAGCCTGCTGTAACACTTAGCTGGCTGCGTATGAATTAGGATAACTACCCCCAGCAGAGACCCAGTACACTTGTGGACAGGAATACAGCGGTGATGTAAGAGGCAACACAGAGGCAGGAAAGAATTTTGCGCAAGCCTGCTGTAACACTTAGCTGTCTGCATATGAATTAGGACAACTACCCCCAGCAGAGACCCAGTACACTGAGGACGGTCACAGGCAGCCCAAATAGATTTTTTTTCCCAAATGTTTTTGTAAAGGCCCACTGCCTACATACACTAAATATGTCTTCTGTCCCTGCCTCACCACTACTGGCCCTGGACAATGTAAAATTACTGCAGGACGCAATGCTCTGCACGGCCGATATACAAAAAAACCAAAATGTGCAACACTGCAAAAAGCAGCCTCCACACTACTGCACACGGTTAGATGTGGCCCTAAGAAGGACCGTTGGGGTTCTTGAAGCCTAAAATAACTCCTAACTCTCTCCCTATAGCAGCTCCGGCACCAGCAGCACTGTCCCTGATCTCTGTCAGAATGCATCTGTGGCGAGCCGCGGGAGGGGCCGATATATATACTCGGGTGACACCTGATCTCGCCAGCCACTCACTGCAGGGGGGTGGTATAGAGCTTGAACGTCGCAGGGGGAAGTTGTAATGCCTTCCCTGTCTTTCTATTGGCCAGAAAAGCGTGCTAACGTCTCAGAGATGAAAGTGAAAGTAACTCGAACATCGCGTGGTACTCGTCTCGAGTAACGAGCATCTCGAACACGCTAATACTCGAACGAGTATCAAGCTCGGACGAGTACGTTCGCTCATCTCTAATTCTAAAACCAAAGATTGGTTTGAAGCAGGAGGTGTCGCAAAAGTTGCCACCACAGGTCTACAGTGAAACTGTCAATGTCTTATGAAATCAGTTACGCTTCCTTTGATCGCTACGAGGACCGGGTGATCCATGTATAAATTTGAGTGGCCAAAGCAGGACCCCACGCTGGGCAGCAGATATGGAGCAGATTCTCCACACCGACCAGCGCTGACCCCCCAGGGATGTGTGCGTTTATGAAGCCTAAACCAATCCGGCTGTTTACTACTCAGGGTATTTTACGTCAGCCTACATCCAAAAACAGACAGTGTGCAATGATCTGTCTTGTTATACAGTGCTGATCAGAATTCCAATGCCCATGCTACCATGTCACAAATTTGTCAGGAGCCACATGGCCATCTGAGTCCGCTTTATGCTAGCACTTCTAACCATCTGCACAATTTAGAAAAACATTCTAAAACAAAAGATTTCTTTTAAGCAGGAGCTGTCACAAAAGATGCCACCACAGGTCTACAGTGCAACTGTTAAAGTCTCATTAAATCAGTTATGCTTTCTTTGATCGCTTCAAGGACAGCATAAACCATGAAGAAATTGGAGTGGCCAAATCTGGCACAGCTGCACTTAGCCCAGGACGTTGGCCTCTGCCCACACCCTCATTCAGGCGCCCAAGTCCACGTCCTCATCCTCGACCCTTACCCCTAGTCTTCATCATGCTGTATAAAGCACGGTGTCAAAATGCTATGCAAACTGCAAGGTATTTTGCATACGCTTTAAGCCAAAAATAGATAGTGTAAAATGTGTACAGTCTTGTGTTTCCTATCGTTCTGCACTATATAACCGTTAGGCCTATTATGCAAATGCTTTCAGACACAGACAACTAAAAAAAGAAAAATGAGAGGAGTTTTGTTAGTTGCTATATAGTCTGTGTACACCAGTAGCAGTATACTGTATAGAAGTGGTAACAGTATGCAGTATACAGCCCGGATGCTTGTGAATGCTTTGTGCGCACTACTGGTCCAAGGCTGCCAAATTGATGATGCACACAATGAGAGGAGTTGTACTCCTAGAAAGGACTGTTGGCTTCAAATTATTCCAATCCTGTGTCACCTCCGTCACAAAGTTCTCAGGAGCCACCAACGTGGCCATAAAGCGGACTCGGATGCTAGTACTTCAAAGCATCAGCACTATTCAACAACCCATTCTAAAACAAAAGATTGGTTTGAAGCAGGAGGTGTCGCAAAAGTTGCCACTACAGGTATACAGTGAACCTGTGAAAGTCTCATTAAATCAGTAACGGTTCCTCTGATCGCTACAAGGACAGCATAAACCATGAAGAAATGTGAGTGGCCAAAGCAGGACAATTCGTTCTGTGTATGTGTCAGATAGCTAAACCCCACGCTGGTAAACCTTTGTGTACCAAGAGTATAGGAGAACTCCTGAAACATTTGTGTATCAAGAGTATAGGCAAACCCCAGAAACGTGTGTACCAAGAGTATAGGCAAACCCCTGAAAAATTGGTGTACCAAGAGTATAGGCGAACAGCTTAAAATTGTCTTTACAAAGAGTATAGGCGAAGCCTGCAAAAAAATTGTTTGCTTAGAGTATAGGTGAAGGTCTGAAAATTTTGTGTACCAAGAGTACATGTGTACCCCTGAAAAATTGGTTTACCCAGAGTGCAGGTGAAACCCTTCAAAAAATTAGTTTTTACAGAGCCTTTTGGTCCTCTGAAGACTTGTTGGTTCCGTGTGCTGACATGCTGGTTTAGGAGGAGGAAGATCAGAGAAGGATAGACCAAGCTACTTCTCCCTGGGGTGATAAAGGATGCATAGTTCTCCTGTTCCAGCTTAAAGAATCTTTATGTTCCGCTGCTTTCCACTGGTAGAGAAGAGAAGTCAGGGGAAATCTAGGCAGCAGCACTAAACACCCTCTCTGATAACACACTAGCGGCTGGTCAGGCCAGCACCTCCAAGGCGTACAGCGCAAGTTCGGGCCACGTGTCCAGCTTTGACACCCAATAGTTGTATGGAGCTGAGGGATCATAGAGGACGTTGGTATGGTTGGCTATGTACTCCCTCACCATCTTTTTACAGTGCTCCCTCCTACTCAGCCTAGACTAGGGAGTGGTGGCACAGTCTGGCTGGGGAGGCATAAAACTGGCAAAGACCTTGGAGAGTGTTCTCCTGCCTGCACTGAACATGCTGCCTGTTTCTCGCATCTCCCCTGCTAGTTGGCCCACTAAAGTACGTCCTCTACCCCTAGCATTGTCAGATGGGAACTTTAGCATCAGCTTTTCCACCAGGGCCTTGTAGTATTGCATTACTCTCATACCCCTTTCCTTTTCGGGAATGAAAGTGGAAAGGTTGTCCTAATACTGTGGGTTGAGAAGGGTGAACACCCAGTAATCCTGGTTGGCCAGAATGCGTCTAAAGTGAGGGTCACAGGAAAGGCAGCTTAACATAAAGCTAGCTATGTGTGCCAGAGTCCCAGTACACATCGCTGTCCTCACTAGCAGCATGACTCTCAATGTCTTCCTCCTCTTCAGCCCATACATGCTGAACAGATATGAAGGAAGTAGCATGGGTACCCTCTGCAGTGTGGGCAGCAGTCTCTTCCCCCTCCTCCTCCTCCAACACGCGCTGAGAAACAGACGTGAGGGTTGTCTGGCTATCAAGCGGTGTATTGTCATCTCCCATCTCCTGTTCCATCCGCAAAGCGTCATCATTAATGCTTAGCAGCGACATTCACAGCAGGCAAAGCAGCGGGATGGTTACACTGATAATGGCCGCATCGATGCTCACCATTTGTGTAGACTCCTCAAAGTTTCCTAAGACCTGACAGATATCAGACATCCATGCCCACTCCTCTGTGAAGAACTGCAGAAGGCTGACTACCACTCCGATGGCCATGTTGCAGCTGGTTTTCAACAATGGCTCTACGCTGCTCGTAAAGCCTAGCCAACAGGTGCAACGTTGAATTACTGTGTGTAGGCACATCGCACAGCAGTCGGTGCACTGGCAGCTGGAAGCGATGTTGCAGTGTCCTGAGGGTGGCAGCATCTGTGGTGGACTTTATGAAATGTGCGCAGACGCGACGCACCTTGCTGAGCAGGTCAGACAAATTGGGGTAGTTTTTAAGAAAGTGCTGAACCACCAGATTGAACATGTGGGATAGTCATGCCACATGTGTTAGTCTGACAAGCTGCAGAGCCGCCACCAGGTTATGCCCATTGTCACACACGACCATGCCTGGTTGGAGGCTCAGCGGCGAAAGCCACAGATCGGTCTGCTCTGTCAAACCCTGTAACAGCTCTTGGGCAGTGTGCCTCTTGTCTCCCAAACTGAGTAGTTTTAGCATGGCCTGCTGGCGCTTCCCCACGGCAGTGCTGCAGCGCCTCGAGCTACTGACTGCAGGCGGCGTGCTCACACTTGATAATTGAGGGGTGGAGGGGGTGGAGGAGGAGAGAGGGTGTTTTGAGGAGGTGGCATAATAAGCCAGAGAAACCTTCACTGAGGTAGGACCTGCAATCCTTGGTGTGGGTAGCATGTGAGCAGAGCCAGGGTCAGACTCAGTCCCAGCCTCCACAAGGTTACCCCAATGTGCTGTCAGGGAGATGTAGTGTCCCTACCTGCCAGCACTTGTCCATATGTCGGTGGTTAAGTGGACCTTCCCAGTAACCGCGTTGGTGAGGGCACGGTTTATGTTCCGTGAGACGTGCTGCTGTAGGGCGGGGACGGCGCAGCGGGAAAAATAGTGGCGACTGGGGACCTAGTACCGAGGGACCGCTGCCGCCATAAGGTTGCGGAAAGCCTCTCTTTCTACTAGCATATATGGCAGGATCTCCAGGCAGAGTAGTTTTGAAATATGCAAGTTTAAAGATTGTGCATGCGGGTGGGTGACTGCATATTTCCGCTTGCGTTCCAATGCTTGGGTCATCGACAACTGAATGCTGCACTGGAACACATTGGTGGAGGCAGTGGAGGAACGTGGAGGTGAGGGTGTGGGTGCAGGACGGGATACGCTCATGCCAGCATCCTGGAAGGGGGATTGGATGTCAGTGACCGGATGCAACACAGGGGGAAGAGGCAGTGGTGTGACCCGCAGGCAGTGAATGGCCTCCATTCCACGTTGTCGGGTGCTTAGCCATCATAAGTGCGCGCATGCTGGTGGTGGTCAGGCTGGTAGTGGTGGCTCCCCTGCTGATCTTGGTGAAGTAGAGGTTGCACACCACTGTCAGTCATCCGCGCTCTCATTGAAAAACCTCCAGACTTTAAAACACCTAGCCCTCTGCACGGGAGCTTGCCATGAGGAGGTGCTGTGGGGAACAGTTGGGGGAGTATTTGCTGTGGCCCTGCTTCTCCCCCTGCCCACCCCACTGCCTCTTCTAACCTGGTATGCTGCAGCAGTTTCCTCCCCCTCTGAAACCCTGCCTTCAGTAGACTTAGCAACCCAGGTGGGGTCAGTCACTTCATCATCCACCAGCTCTTCCTCTGACTCCTCAGCCTGCTCCTTCCTCAGACTTACTGCTCTAACAACAACCTCACTGACAGACAACTGTGTCTCATCCTCATCATTCACAAATACCTCTTGAGACACTACTTGGAAGACCCCACCCTCATCACCCTAAGTCCAAATTTTGGGCATTGGTCAGGACAAACTCCTCACGTGGCTGATGAAACATTTTTTTCTGACTCAGGGCAGGGACCCGAGAAGAGTTCTTGGGAGTGTGCCTGTTTGGAACTGCTCCTTTTCCTGGAGTGAGCAGGCTGGGAGAAAGGAGGAGCAGCCTGAGAATTCAGAGGTGCAGTCCCTTGGATCGCGTGAGTGGGCTGCGTGGTAGACTGGGTGTTGGATAAAGTGCTGGACGCGTTATCCGCTATCCACGTCAGCACTTGATCGCACTGTTGTTGTTTTAATAATGGCCTACCACGCGGACCTGCAAAATGTGACATGAAGCTGGGGAGTCGAGATACGCGGCGCTCTCCTAATCCCTTAGCAGCAGGCACTGTTTCACCCCACCCAGGACCTCGGCCTCTGTGCACCCCCTCATTTGGATGTCCATGTCCACGTCCTCAACCTCGACCCTTACCCCTAGTCTTCATCATGTTGAATAAAGCACTTGGAGTAAATGCTACGCAAAATGCTAGTTATTTTGTGTACGCTTATAGGCCAAAATAGACACAATAAACAGTGTATACTGTTGTTACATAGCAGAGATTCCCACCACCCAGACAGTGGTATATAGAGTACGCTGTCAGCAGGCCCAGAAAGATTTTTCTAGTGTGTATACTATTGGTAGATAGCGCAAATTTACAGCCCCCATACACTGGTATATAGATTACGCTCTGAGCAGGCCCAGAAAAATTTAAAACAGTGTATACAGTTGGTAGGTAGCGCAAATTCACAGCCTCCAGAGACTGGTATATAGCGTACGCTCTCAGCAGGGCCAAAACCTTTTTCTAGTGTGTATACTGTTGTTAGATAGTGTAGATTCACAGCACCAACACACAGGTATACAGCGTACGCTTTGAGACCCAAAAAAACTAAAAAAAGAGAAATGATAGGAGTTCTGTTACTTCCTATGTACACCCTTGGCAGTACACTGCATAAAACCGATTACAGTGGGCAGAATACAGCTGGGATGCTTGAAAAAAAAGTTGTGCGCACTACTGGTCCCAGCCAGCCAAAACGCTGATGCCCACAATGAGAGGAGTAGTAGTCCTAAAAAGGACTGTTGGGTTCTTACCTAACCGCAACCTAATCCTTACACTAATGCTTTCCCTATTGCAGCAGTTCTTTCCCTAAGCTCATGCAGCATGCGTCTGAGGCGAGCCACGGGTGACCATAGCTTTAATACTCGGCGGTCACCTGATCCGGCCAGCCAGTCACTGCTATAGACGTGCAGAGGGCTGGTACGTCACAACAGGAAGTGGTAAAGCCTTCCCTGCATGTTTAGTGGCTAAAAAATGGCACTAAACATGCGGGGAGGGGAGATGAAATTTACTGGAGGACCACATGGTGTTCGCTCGAGTAACAAGCACACCCTGAGGCTACCTACAGGGGAGCGCGATATTGGCCCGATATCGCATTCGCCAGCATGTGTTTTTATGCCAATTTTTTGAGACTTTTTCTGTCAAAAAAAGAGTCCCATCACTTCATTTTAAAGCAGCGATCCACCATTGCAGCTTCAGCCGTGTTAGAGGACTGGCATGTGTTTGCCATTGTTATCAATGGGAAACCTCGCATCGCACTCACGGTCACATAGTCCTATTGAAAACAATGGGCGATGTGTTCCGAAAAACACAAACCGATAGGAGATCGCTCATGTATACGACTGCATTCAAAAGAATAGCGTTCATATTTGTGCAGGATTTATACGTCTTGCAACGCACAGATCTCGTGCAAGATTCTCGGCCGTGTGAAACTGGCCTGAGGATAACATAGTGGCGTGGATTAAAGATTTGTAATGCTTTCTTTTTGACAATTGATGGTGGAGGACAAGACTGCAGTACTCAGAACCACCACTATCCTCCGATACAAACATTGAAGAGACTGCAATCATCACATGAGTGCTATTGGGGATCCTGGGTGGTGGGCCCACATTGATCAGGTAGTGGCCTGTACTGATAATAGGCCATCAACTTTTAAAGCCTGAATAACCCCCATAA
Organism: Eleutherodactylus coqui; assembly: GCF_035609145.1. Taxonomy (NCBI): domain Eukaryota; kingdom Metazoa; phylum Chordata; class Amphibia; order Anura; family Eleutherodactylidae; genus Eleutherodactylus; species Eleutherodactylus coqui. The sequence goes on from NC_089848.1 coordinate 122,891,650, forward strand.
GCCTAAAGCCAGAATGAATTTCCTTTTTTGAATTTGAGGCCGTCCTAACTGTGCAAAATATATTTAGAGTCATGAGTGTTTTAATATGTTTGGCATACTTTACTTCAACTATCTGCTTTACAGCAGTATAGGACAATCGAATCTTAAGAGATCTGCCCCTACAATTTCTTGCTCTTTCTCCGTTCAGTCATTTGCATCGGTTAATATATTTCACACTATAAAGCTGTTTAGTTCTTTTTATCTGAAACTAAACATAAACCTCATATATTGCAATATTGGAATCTCTCTGCAGGTTTGAACAGGCCTATATGACAAGTCTGATTGGGCTCAGGCCAGAGAAGTATTTCTGGACGGGGCTCTCGGATACGGAGGAGAAGAACACTTTTAAATGGGCCAACAGGCAAAACGTTCTGTTCACACACTGGAACGCGGACATGCCAGGTAAGTCCATTCTCCACTCTTAGGCTGCCTGGCCACGGGCGTTGCAGTTTCCCACATCGGACCTCCGCAGCGGGAGCCATTGCCCAGGAGCAGGAGCCGGCTGACTGATCTCCATGGTCAGCCTATCTGACAGATAGGCCATCTGCAAATAATTGCAGCAATTCGCAGCATGCTATGATTCTCCGCTCGTGTACAGGGAGGGCCACACTTTTCATAGCAACGCTATGGATTGCGTTCCCCGCAGCTGGATTATCGGTGAATGTTCATGTACATATAAGGTGCTATGTTAGCAAAACTGAGCGCTATATGTATATTCTTGTTGTTCCAAATTAATTTTAAGTGTTCAAGCTGCTCAAAGAATTACATGTCCCACAGCATTTGTGTAATCGGCTGAACTGCTTTGTTCCTCTAAGGCCGCCTGCAAACGAGCAGATTCGCATTGTGGAATCCAATATAACTAATTATCATCTTTTTACCAAACAGACTAATATATGTAACTCTATATATGCTATATACTAAAAAGTCCAGTGCACTAGCTCATCTTTCACCTACCCCCCTCCTTGGGGATGGGGGCGCAGCTGCCATTCACTCTTTAAGAAAAAAGGGTTAATTGTTTCCTCTTATCTGGTGGTGGTCGGTAGGAGATCTAACTTTGTGATGTCCAGACAAATTTAAACTTGCACGATACAGGAAGACACAGAATAGCACAAGAAGGAGTAAAATGATATTATTACTTCTCGCACAAATCTCTCCTTCTGGGATGGTTTCATCATGTCACATAGTCCCATGGTTAGCATGATCTCCACTTTCATCCCGGAAACTTGAGATAAACACTTAGGAACATATTGCCCTACCTAATGTTAGGAAGATGGACATTCCAAAGAGTAATCCATAATCCTCCAGGTTATACCCAGGTAGGGTGGCCCCAGCACGTCCCTGAGGGATCTCTTCTAACCCTGGGTCTGAGGGTAGGAGACTCATGTGGGGGGTGGAGAGGAGGCAGAGAGGGGGCGGGAGCTCAGAGCTCCTGGCTCTTCCAGCCTCCTCCCCCTGCAGAGAGAGATGCCGTATATCTGCCGGCATGAATACTCGGCCGATATACAGTCGTCTGAAGCCATTACAGAGCCAGCACTGCTGCAGCACAACATGAATGCCAGGGAGATGACTGCTCCAGTGAGATGGTGACAGGGAGCGCAGGACAGACTAGACAGGTCCTAGTGGTGGGGGACTCAATTATAAAGGGGATAGACAGGGCAATCTGCCATAAAGAACGGGATCGTCGAACGGTGTGTTGTCTTCCTGGCGCTCGATTTCAACACATTGTGGATCGGATTTACAGATTACTGGGAGGGGCTGGTGAGGATCCAGCAGTCATGGTGCATGTTGGCACCAATGAACAAATTAGAGGTCCATGGAGGGCCCACAAAAATGATTTCAGGGACCTAGGATCCAAGCTTAGGGCGAGGACCTCCAGGGTGGTTTTCTCGGAGATACTACTTGCACCTAAAGCCACACTAGGAAGGCAACAGAATCTTAGGGAGGTAAACAAGTGGCTCTGGAGTTAATAATGTGTAAAGACGGCAGCCGTCTTTACACATTATTGGATCCTATATTTGGAACGTGTTCAGCTTCCTGGATGGCTGGTGCATGATTTAAGTCCTGCCACAAGGTTTGGAATCGAGTAATGCTGCTAGTAACTGCACTCTTCTGACTTTAGTGGTTCTGGAGTTGGTGTAAGAAGGAGGAACCGTAGATATGGAGGAGGGCTTCAACCATTAAAAATAATAACCATTAAAATAAACGCATACATCTAACAGGCAAATGCTGAATGCGTTTTGGCCAGACAGTGGCCTTTGTCAACAGCTGTTGACAAAGGCCACTGTTTGGCCGAAACGCATTCAGCGTTTACCTGTTAGATGTATGCGTTTTAATCAATAAAGTTACTATATTTAATGGTTGAAGCCCTCCTTCATAGCTACAGTTCCTCTCATGAAGTTTAGCCGATTGTCAACGGCCATCTGCGGACGGAGCTCTCGCTGGGAAGCAGATATTTTTTTCCCCCTATACCGGAGGCACTGCTGCTGAGGTGAGCCCCTATTCATTTGTTTCCTTTTTTACTTAAAGGAGATGTCTCGAGGAAGCAGTTAATTTTTTTTTTTGCCCAGTCCCCCCCATTAAACACACATTACTAAGCCCCCCTGTAAATGACATTTCTAGCTGGTTCGTACTTACCGTTCCAGCGTTTCAGCAAGTTATAAAAGTTTCCTCAAGATGGCCGCCGGCTCTTTCCCAGTCGCTCGCTGCAGCCCGACGTGCGCGCTCCCGAGACGCCGCCAGCTGTGTCTCCATGGCAACCGGACGCATCGCAGCCGCCGACCAGACGCCCCGCAGCCGCCGACCAGACAGCAGGTAACCGGCGCTAGCCCCCGGCTCCCCAGCGCTAGCTCCCCCGGCGCAGCGACAGCCCCCCCCCATCGCAGCGACAGCCCCCCCCATCGCAGCGACAGCCCCCCCGGCCTAGCGACAGCCCCCCCGGCCTAGCGACAGCTCCCCCGGCCTAGCGACAGCCCCCCCGGCCTAGCGACAGCTCCCCCGGCCTAGCGACAGCTCCCCCGGCCTAGCGACAGCCCCCCCGGCCTAGCGACAGCCCCCCCCGGCCTAGCGCTAGCTCCCCCGGCCTAGCGACAGCCCCCCTGGCCTAGCGACAGCCCCCCCCATCGCAGCGACAACCCCCCCGGCCTAGCGACAGCCCCCCCCATCGCAGCGACAGCCCCCCCGGCCTAGCGACAGCCCCCCCGGCCTAGCGCTAGCTCCCCCGGCGCAGCGGCAGCCCCCCCCCCCGGCGCAGCCCGGCGCAGCCCGGCGCAGCCCGGCGCAGCGGCAGCCCCCCCCGACCCATCACTTACCTGGGAGGCTTCTCGGGGCTGCTGGGCTGGGCTGGGCTGGTCTTCTCCGCTGGGCAGCTCCAGTTTCTGCACCTTCCTCTAACAGAGGATGGTGCAGAATGGCCGCTTCAGCGCGCTCCCGAGCAGTGACAGCTCGTCTGCGCATGCGCAGAAGAGCTGTAGCGGGGAGCACACTGAAGCGGCTCGTGCTGAATGGAGAAGACCGGACTGCGCAAGCGCGTCTAAAAAAGCAAGCTGCCAGCGAATTTAGACGGAACCATGGAGACGGGGACGCTAGCAACGGAGCAGGTAAGTGGAATAACTTCTGTATGGCTCATATTTAATGCACAATGTACATTACAAAGTGCATTAATATGGCCATACGGAAGTGTATAACCCCACTTGGTTTCGCGAGACCACCCCTTTAAATGTAAGAAGGAGGGGTTAAGGTTCCTGAGAACTGGGCTGACTTTGCTCTCGGCTATAGGCTCTAACATAAGGGACGGGCTGCATTTCAATGGGAAGGGTGCAGCTCTGCCGGGGAAGAAGATGACTAGTAGGCTGGAGGCGTGTTTAAACAAGGGACTGGGGAGAGGGCAAAAAGATAAACAGGGGGAATAGACAGTGTCGATAGCGACCTGGGTCTAAGTAATGGGAATGGGGGTTGAGCAGGGGGTAGGGTTAGTACAGTTAGAACTGACAGAACAGCCAATAGTACCATTAGCAACAAAACTAATTTAAAGAACACAAAAACTGTATAAACTGTATAAATTGTATGACCACGAATGCAAGAAGTCTGATCAGCAAAGTGGGTGAGCTTGAAGCAAGAATGACCGATGAAAACTATGATGTAGTCGGAATAACGGAAACATGGCTTGATGAAAAGTGCGATCGGGCGGCGAATTTACAGGGTTACAATCTCTTCAGAAGAGACCGTGGTGAACAGAAAGGGAGAGGGGTATGTCTGTACGTTAAATCATACTTAATGCCAAAGCTACGGGAGGCTATTGGGCCAGGAGATGAACACGTGGAATCTCTGTGGGTAGAAATACATGGAGAACAAAAAAAATAAAATACTGATAGGGGTTTTCTATAGACCACCAAAAGCAACAGAAGAAACTGAAGGCAGATAGAAGAGGTGTCAAAGCGCAAAAAGTAATTATCATGGGGGACTTTAATTATCCAGATATAATATGGGAAAACGAAACCTGCAAATCTCACAAGGGTGATAAGTTCAATTAAAGATAACTCCCATTTCTGTGGAACAGATTTCTTATCTGATTGAATATAGTCAGTGGGCCTTTTCTTTTTAAAAAAAAGGGAAAAATTCTATGTGCCCTGCCTCTGTCAGTCCTCAGTGTTCTGTGTACGTGTGTGGTGGGTGGAGATAGTAAAAAATTCATACGCAGCCAGCTACGTTTAACAGCAGGCTTGCGCCACTTTCTTTCCTGCCTGTGAAATTCCTTGCTCAGCTGTAGTTAATAACTCTGCAACACTAAAGTTCTGTGACACATTTGCAGGGGCACAACACAGTTATTAAACTTATTATTCATTGAATAGACGCAGTGGGCCTTTCCTTTTAAAAAAAAAGGGAAAAAAGTATATTTGGCCTGCCTCTGACAGTCCTCGGGGCTCTGGGTACGTGTGTGCTGCGTGGAGAACGTAAAAAAATCAGACGCAACCAGCTACGTTTTACAGCAGCCTTGCGCCACTTTCTTTCCTGCCTGTGAAATTCCTTGCTCAGCTGTAGTTATTAACTCTGCAACACTAAAGTTCTGTGACACATTTGCAGGGGCACAACACAGTTATTAAACTTATTATTCATTGAATAGACGCAGTGGGCCTTTCCTTTTAAAAAAAGGTAAAAAAGTATATTTGGCCTGCAGGCTTGCGCCAACTTATTTCCTGCCTGGGAAATCAAATCACTGGTAATACAGCATGCTGAGGGGTAGGGGTAGGCCTAGAGGACGTGGACGCGACCGAGGACGCGGAGGGCCAAGTGAGGGTGTGGGCACAGGCCGAACTCCTGATCAAGGTGTATTGCAGCCAACTGCTGCGCGATTAGGAGAGAGGCACGTTTCTGGCGTCCCCACATTCATCGCCCAATTAATGGGTCCACGCGGGAGACCGTTATTAGAAAATGAGCAGTGTGAGCAGGTCCTGTCGTGGATGGCAGAAAGTGCTTCGAGCAACCTATCGTCCACCCACAGTTCTGCGCCGTCCACTGCTGCAAATCCGAATCCTCTGTCTGCTGCTCCTCCTTCCTCCCAGCCTCCTCACTCCACTACAATGACACATGCTCAGGAGTGGGAAGACTCCCAGGAACTGTTCTCGGGCCCCTGCTCAGATTGGGCAGCAGTGGTTCCTCTCCCACTGGAGGAGTTTGTCGTGACCGATGCCCAACCATTGGAAAGTTCCCGGGGTCCGGGGGATGAGGCTGGGGACTTCCGGCAACTGTCTCAAGACCTTTCAGTGGGTGAGGAGGACGATGACGATGAGACACAGTTGTCTATCGGTGAGGTAGTAGTAAGGGCAGTAAGTCCGAGGGAGGAGCGCACAGAGGATTCGGAGGAAGAGCAGCAGGACGATGAGGTGACTGACCCCACCTGGTTTGCAACGCCTACTCAGGACAGGTCTTCAGAGGGGGAGGCAAGGGCAGCAGCAGGGCAGGTTGCAAGAGGCAGTGCGGTGGCCAGGGGTAGAGGCAGGGCCAGACCGAATAATCCACCAACTGTTTCCCAAAGCGCACCCTCGCGCCATGCCACCCTGCAGAGGCCAAGGTGCTCTAAGGTCTGGAAGTTTTTCACAGAGACGCCTGACGACCAACGAACAGTGGTGTGCAACCTTTGTCGCGCCAAGATCAGCCGGGGAGCCACCACCAACAGCCTCACCACCACCAGCATGCGCAGACATATGATGGCCAAGCACCCCACAAGGTGGGACGAAGGCCGTTCACCGCCTCCGGTTTGCACCGCTGCCTCTCCCCCTGTGCCCCAACCTGCCACTGAGATCCAACCCCGCTCTGAGGACACAGGCACTACCGTCTCCTGGCCTGCACCCACACCCTCACCTCCGCTGTCCTCGGCCCAATCCAGCAATGTCTCGCACCGCACCGTCCAGCCGTCGCTAGCGCAAGTGTTTGAGCGCAAGCGCAAGTACGCCGCCACGCACCCGCACGCTCAAGCGTTAACCGTCCACATAGCCAAATTTATCAGCCTTGAGATGCTGCCGTATAGGGTTGTGGAAACGGAGTCCTTCAAAAGTATGATGGCGGCGGCGGCCCCGCACTACTCAGTTCCCAGTCGCCACTACTTTTCCCGATGTGCCGTCCCAGCCCTGCATGACCACGTCTCCCGCAACATTGTACGCGCCCTCACCAACGCGGTTACTGCCAAGGTCCACTTAACAACGGACATGTGGACAAGCACAGGCAGGCAGGGCCACTACATCTCCCTGACGGCACATTGGGTGAATTTAGTGGAGGCTGGGACAGAGTCAGAGCCTGGGACCGCTCACGTCCTACCCACCCCCAGAAATGCGGGCCCCAGCTCGGTGGTGGTATCAGCGGCGGTGTATGCTTCCTCCACTAAACCACCCTCCTCCTCCTCCTTCTCCAACGCAACCTCTGTCTCGCAATCAAGATGTGTCAGCAGCAGCGCGTCGCCAGCAGTCGGTGTCGCGCGTCGTGGCAGCACAGCGGTGGGCAAGCGTCAGCAGGCCGTGCTGAAACTACTCAGCTTAGGAGAGAAGAGGCACACGGCCCACAAACTGCTGCAGGGTCTGACAGAGCAGACCGACCGCTGGCTTTCGCCGCTGAGCCTCCAACCGGGCATGGTCGTGTGTGACAACGGCCGTAACCTGGTGGCGGCTCTGCAGCTCGGCAGCCTCACGCACGTGCCATGCCTGGCCCACATCTTTAAAGGAGATGTCTCGAGGAAGCAGTCAATTTTTTTTTTTGCCCAGTCCCCCCCATTAAACATACATTACTAAGCCCCCCTGTAAATGACATTTCTAGCTGGTTCGTACTTACCGTTCCAGCGTTTCAGCAACTTATATAAGTTTCCTCAAAATGGCCGCCGGCTCTTTCCCCGTCGCTCGCTGCAGCCCGACGTGCGCGCTCCCGAGACGCCGCCAGCTGTGTCTCCATGGCAACCGGACGCATCGCAGCCGCCGACCAGACGCCCCGCAGCCGCCGACCAGACGCCCACCGCCAGGCAGCAGGTAAGCGGCGCTAGCCCCCGGCTCCCCAGCGCTAGACCCTCAGCCCAGGTGAAGGCCCCGGAGCCCAGCGCTAGGTTCCGGAGCCCAGCGCTAGTGCCCCCGGCCTAGCGGCAGCCCCCCCCGGCCTAGCGACAGCCCGGCGCAGCGGCAGCCCCCCCCCCCACATCGCAGCGACAGCCCCCCCGGCCTAGCGACAGCCCCCCCCGGCCTAGCGCTAGTTCCCCCATCGCAGCGACAGCCCCCCCGGCCTAGCGACAGCCCCCCCATCGCAGCGACAGCCCCCCCGGCCTAGCGACAGCCCCCCCATCGCAGCGACAGCCCCCCCGGCGCAGCCCGGCGCAGCGGCAGCCCCCCCCCGGCGCAGCGACAGCCCCCCCCGGCGCAGCGACAGCCCCCCCCGGCGCAGCGGCAGCCCCCCCCGACCCATCACTTACCTGGGAGGCTTCTCGGGGCTGCTGGGCTGGGCTGGGCTTCTCCGCTGGGCAGCTCCAGTTTCTGCACCTTCCTCTAACAGAGGATGGTGCAGAATGGCCGCTCCAGCGCGCTCCCGAGCAGTGACAGCTCGTCTGCGCATGCGCAGAAGAGCTGTAGCGGGGAGCACACTGAAGCGGCTCGTGCTGAATGGAGAAGACCGGACTGCGCAAGCGCGTCTAAAAAAGCAAGCTGCCGGCGAATTTAGACGGAACCATGGAGACGAGGACGCTAGCAACGGAGCAGGTAAGTGGAATAACTTCTGTATGGCTCATATTTAATGCACAATGTACATTACAAAGTGCATTAATATGGCCATACGGAAGTGTATAACCCCACTTGGTTTCGCGAGACCACCCCTTTAATTTGGTGGTTCAGCGCTTTCTGAAAAGCTACCCACGCTTGTCAGACCTGCTCGTAAAGGTGCGCCGGCTCTGCGCACATTTCCGCAAGTCCCACACGGACGCTGCCACCCTGCGGACACTGCAACATCGGTTTAATCTGCCAGTGCACCGACTGCTGTGCGACGTGCCCACACGGTGGAACTCTACGCTCCACATGTTGGCCAGGCTCTATGAGCAGCGTAGAGCTATAGTGGAATACCAACTCCAACATGGGCGGTGCAGTGGGAGTCAGCCTCCTCAATTATTTTCAGAAGAGTGGGCCTGGTTGGCAGACATCTGCCAGGTCCTTCGAAACTTTGAGCAGTCTACCCAGGTGGTCAGCGGCGATGCTGCAATCATTAGCGTCACCATTCCTCTGCTATGCATCTTGAGAAGTTCCCTGCAAAGCATAAAGGCAGCCGCTTTGCGCTCGGAAACAGAGCCGGGGGAAGACAGTATGTCGCTGGATAGTCAGAGCACCCTCCTGTCTATATCTCAGTGCGTTCAGGAGGAGGAGGAGGAGCATGAGAAGGATGAGGAGGAGGGGGAAGAGACAGCTTGGCCCACTGCTGACGGTACCCATGCTGCTTGCCTGTCATCATTTCAGTGTGTATGGCCTGAGGAGGAGGAGGAGGAGGAGGATCCTGAAAGTGATCTTCCTAGTGCGGACAGCCATGTGTTGCGTACAGGTACCCTGGCACACATGGCTGACTTCATGTTAGGATGCCTTTCTCGTGACCCTCGCGTTACACGCATTCTGGCCACTACGGATTACTGGGTGTACACACTGCTCGACCCACGCTATAAGGAGAACCTTCCCACTCTCATTCCCGAAGAGGAAAGGGGTTCGAGAGTGTTGCTATACCACAGGACCCTGGCGGACAAGCTGATGGTAAAATTCCCACCCGACAGCGCTAGTGGCAGAAGGCGCAGTTCCGAGGGCCAGGTAGCAGGGGAGGTGCGGAGATCGAGCAGCATGTACAGCACAGGCAGTGCAACAGTCTTTAAGGGCCAGGACAGCTTTATGGCTCCCCAGCAAGACTGTGTCACCGCTCCCCAGTCAAGGCTGAGTCGGCGGGATCACTGTAAAAGGATGGTGAGGGAGTACGTAGCCGATCGCACGACCGTCCTCCGTGACGCCTCTGCCACCTACAACTACTGGGTGTCGAAGCTGGACACGTGGCCTGAACTAGCGCTGTATGCCCTGGAGGTGCTTGCTTGTCCTGCGGCTAGCGTCCTGTCAGAGAGGGTGTTTAGTGCGGCTGGGGGAATCATCACAGATAAGCGTACCCGCCTGTCAACCGACAGTGCTGACAGGCTAACACTCATCAAGATGAACAAAGCCTGGATTTCCCCAGACTTCTCTTCTCCACCAGCGGACAGCAGCGATACCTAAGCAATACGTAGGCTGCACCCCCGGATGGAAGCATCGTTCTCTCTCACCATCCAAAACGGGGACATTTCTGCTTCATCAATCTGTGTATAATATTCCTCCTCCTCCTCCTGCTCCTCCTCCTGAAACCTCACGTAATCACGCTGAACGTGCAATTTTTCTTAGGGCCACAAGGCTCACTCATATAATTTTTCTAAAAATTTTTTATACGTTTCAATGCTCTTAAAAGTGTTGGAACTTTAACTTGAAACAATTTTTCGTTAAACTGGGCTGCCTCCAGGCCTAGTTACCACTTAAGGCACATTAACCAAAGCGATTAATGGGTTTCACCTGCCATCTTGGCTGGGCATGGCCAATTTTTACTGAGGTACATTAGTACTGTTGGTACACCAATTTTTTTGGGCACTCACCTACAGTGTAATCATAGCAATTTCTATGTTCTTCGCCTGCACTCATGGTACAGAAAGGTGTGTGGGGTTGGCCTACACTTTAGCTACATAAATGTAACTTGGGCCTTGTCTATACTGCAGCTACTGAAATGGAACGAAGACTGCGCTCCCACTATACTGCTGCTTCGGAATTGTTACTGGGGCCTCTCTTGAGTGCTACTATTACTGAAATGGAACTAATACTGTGCTCCCCCTATAATGCTGCTAGTGATATGTTAGTGGGGCCTCTCCTAATGCTACGGCTGAAATGTTACTAATTATAGGCTCTGCCTATACCGCTGCTAATGGTATGTCTCTGGGGTGTGGAAACAGAGGCTTCCCAAAGACATGATGGCGGCGAGGCCATTTCCCACCAACGCTGTTACTGTTAAGGTGCATATAACCACGGACACGTGGAGAGGACACGTAGTGCCTCAAAAACATCCCCCGCCACAGCCCACTTAATCCTGGCCACATTCCGAAAACCAACAAAATAAAACCGCGCTACTAGGTCCGCAGTCACCATCACATTACCACCAACGTGGTTACTGTTAAGGTACATATTATCAGTCTGACTGGGGCATGCAGTGTGGGCCGAAGCCCACCTGCATTAAGCACGACATTACTACCTCAGCTGTGTTGGGCAATGCAATGGGATATTTTTATGTACCGCTGGTGGCTTCCTGGCACCCACCCATGCTGTGGGTCCACAGGGACTTCACAATAGGGAGTTGTACCTGCCTGTGTCTATGAATTAAAAAGCCAGGTTTGACTGGGGCATGCAGACACCTTGACAGAATGAATAGTGTGTGGCACATAGGTTCCCCATTGCTATGCCCACGTGTGCAGCTCCTGATGGCGGTGGCACAGGATTATATTTCTCATTGCTTCTGTACAGCATTGTGGGTTATCGCCCCAACCCTTTTAAAGAGGGTCGCTGCCTAGCCGTGCCAACCCTCTGCAGTGTGTGCCTGCTTTTCCTCTGGCAGACGCACTTATAAATAGACATGAGGGTGGCGTGGCATGAGGGCAGCTGAAGGCTGCGCAGGGACAGTTTGGTGTGCGCTGTGGACACTGCGTCGTGCGGGGGGGGGGGGGGGTTGGGCAGCATGTAACCCATGAGAAGTGGCAGCAGAGTGTCATGCAGGCAGTGATTGTGCTTTGTTGTAGGTAGTGTGGTGCTTAGCTAAGGTATGCCATGCTAATGAGGGCTTTTCAGAAGTAAAAATTGTTGGGAGGGGGGGGGGTCCACTCTTGCTGGTATTGTGGCTTAATAGTGGGACCTGTGAACTTGAGATGCAGCCCAACATGTAGCCCCTCGCCTGCCCTATCCGTTGCTGTGTCGTTCCCATCACTTTCTTGAATTGCCCAGATTTTCACACATGACTTCAATGGGGTTCGTTACTCGAAACGAACCCTTGAGCATCGCGATAATTTCGTCCCGAGTAACGAGTACCCGAGCATTTTGGTGCTCGCTCATCTCTAGTAAAGAACTGTCTTAGAGATAGAAAGCAGAGGGTGGTAATAAATGGTTCGTACTCAGATTGGGCCACCCCCGCTAGTTGGGTGCCACAGGGCTCAGTATTAGTCCCAATTCTGTTCAATATATTTATCAACGACCTGATAGAGGGACTGCACAGTAAAATATCAATATTTGCAGATGATACAAAATTATATAAGACAATTAATACAATGTTCGGCTACAAAAGGACCTAAACAAGCTGGCGGCCTGGGCAGAAAAATGGCAAATGAAGTTCAATGTGGATAAATGTAAGGCTATGTACATGGGTAGGAGAAATGGATATCACCAATATACACTAAATGGGATGCAGCAAGGGAAAAGTGAGATGGAAAAAGACCTGGGGGTACTAGTGGATTGTACATTTAACTAGAGCAACCAATGCCAGTCAGCTGCTGCAAAAGCTAATAAAGTCTTGGGGTGTATAAAAAGTGGTATAGGGGCGAAGGATGAGAACATTATTCTTCCACTATAAAAGGCACTTGTCAGGCCTCACATGGAATACTGTGTACAGTTCTGGACACCGGGGCTCAGGAAGGATGTTTCAGTGCTTGAGAGAGTTCAAAGAAGGGCAACTAAAGTAATAAATGGAATGGGAGGACTAGAATATCCAGAGAGGCTATTAAAATTTGGATTATTCACCCTGGAAAAAAGACGGCTAAGGGGCGATCAAATAACTATGTATAAATACATGAGGGGACAATACAAGGATCTCTCCCATGATCTGTTTATACTCACGACTGCGTCGGTAACAAGAGGGCATCCGCTACGTCTAGAAGAAAGCAACTTTCATCACTAACAAAGGAGGGGGTTCTTTACTGTAAGAGCAGTGAGACTGTGGAACTCTCTGCCTAAGGATGTGGTGATGGCAAAATCCATAGAGGAGTTTAGGAGGGGACTGCGTGCCTTTCTAGAGCGTTACGATATTACAAGATATAGGCATTAGGTGATCAGTGGGTTTGTAGTTCCGGGTCTTACAGTCAGGTAGGAATTATCAATGTTGATCCAGTGATTATTCTGATTGCCATTATGGAGTCGGGAAGGAATTTTCCCCCAAATGGGCTAATTGGCTTCTGCCTCTTGGGGTTTTTGCCTTCCTTTGGATCAACTAGACGGTGGAAATAGGCTGAACTAGATGGACATTGTCTTCATTCAGCCCAACATATTATGTTACTACATTACTATGATGATCCCCAGTCAATGAGTAATTAAGAACCAATCAACAGTCACCAAGCCATGCTGCCACCATTTTTCGGGCAGCTCTGCTCTGGTGTTTTTGTGATAACATAGGGATACCAAGACTTTTATTAGACCATTACCTGATCTCCTCAACAGCAAAGGTATGGACACAAAGGCTAGAGATGGATGCTGTAGGCGCAAGAGTACACATTCAACAATTATTCACTTTTTTGCATCATTAAATGCTATAACAAGTCCTTAACCCCTTAGTGACCGGGCTTTTTTGCTCTTTTCCATTTTTGTTTTTTCCTACTCCCTTTTAAAAAATCGTAGCTCCTTTATTTATTCATCGAAGTCGCTATATGAGGGCTTGTTTTTTGCAGGACAAGTTGTATTTTTCAATGAGACTATTTATTGTACAATATAATGTACTGAAAAACGTTTTAAAAATTCTTAGCGGAGAGAAATGGAAAAAAAAACGACATTCCACCATCTTTCGGTGCGTCCTGTTTCTACGACGCACAAACTGCAACAAAACCGACCTGATATTTTTATTCTATGGGTCAGTACGATTACTACGATACCAAACTTATATAGTATTGTTTTTGCTGTAGTACTTGTATTTTGAGCCTCGTGTGGTGCAGAGTGTAAGCTCTCGCCTACGACCTGTAGGTTGCAAGTTCGATCCCCGCATGAATCAGGTAGCCGGCTCAAGGTTGACTCATCCTTCCGAGGTCAGTAAAATGAGAACCCAGCTTGGTGGGGGGTAATAAATAATAATTACCTGAAAGCGCTGCGGAATAAGTTGGCGCTATACAAATACCATGATTTGATTTGATTTTGATTTTTTTTTTTAAGATATCAAATTTTTTTTAATGATTTTCTGCGGTCATTTTGTGCGCGTGATAACTTTTTATTTTTCTGTTAACATAGTTGAGCAAGGGCTTATTTTTTGTGGAATGTCCTGTAGTTTCCGATAGTATCAATTTGGAATACATAAGACTTTTTGATCGCTTTTTATTGCATTTTTTCTGGGAGACAGGGTAACTAAAAAAATGCATTTCTGGCGTTCTTAATTTTTTTTTTCAGACGACATTCACCGTGCAGAAAAAATAATGCACGACTTTGATAGATCGGACTTTTACGGACGCGGCGATATCAAATACATATTTTTATTTTATGATTTAGATTTTTTAATAATAGATATGGCAAAAGGGGGGTGATTTAAACTTTTATAACTTTTTTTTTTTACAATTTAAAAAACTTTATTGATCTTTTTTTTACTTTCCTTTGAAGTCCCCCTGGGGGACTTTAACATGCGATGCTTTGATTGCTCCTGCAGTATGACGTAATGCTATAGCATTACGTCATACTGCTTTTTTACAGACAGTCTATGAAGCCACCCTGTGTGGATGGCTTGATAGACAGTTTGCTAAGGCAGCCCTGGGGCCATTCATTAGGCCCCCGGCTGCCATGACACCTGCACGGATCCCCTGATCTCACCACGGGGGGGCCGTGCGGGACCCCCAAACAGCGTTAGGGGGATTTAAATGCCGCTGTCAGAATTGACAGCGGCATTTAAAGGGTTAATAGCCGCGATCGGCCGAGCGCGGCTATTGCCCGCGGCTGTCAGCTGTAATAAACAGCTGACGCCCGCGCTGTATGGAGGGAGATAGCGGCGCTACCTCCCTCCATACACGTCCTGCAGCTGCAGGACGTAAAAACACTATGGCCCGGTCGTTAAGGGGTTGTCCCGCGAAAGCAAGTGGGGTTATACACTTCTGTATGGCCATATTAATGCACTTTGTAATATACATCGTGCATTAAATATGAGCCCTACTGAAGTTATTCACTTACCTGCTCCGTTGCTAGCGTCCTCGTCTCCATGGTGCCGTCTAATTTTCAGTGTCTAATCGCCCGATTAGACGCGCTTGCGCAGTCCGGTCTTCTTTTTTTCTCAATGGGGCCGCTCGTGTCGGAGAGCAGCTCCTCGTAGCTCCGCCCCGTCACGTGCCGATTCCAGCCAATCAGGAGGCTGGAATCGGCAATGGACCGCACAGAAGAGCTGCGGTCCACCGAGGGAGAAGATCCCGGCGGCCATGTTCACCAGGTAAGTAAGAAGTCACCGGAGTGCGGGGATTCAGGTAAGCACTGTCCGGTTTTTATTTTTAACCCCTGCATCGGGTTTATCTCGAGCCGAACGGGGGGGCTATTGAAAAAAAAAAAAAACGTTTCGGCGCGGGACAACCCCTTTAATGATTTTTAACAAACTTATTGTCCCAATCATCTTTCAACATATTATTCAGTCCCTGTATATGGCAGCACATAACAACAGTGACGAGAGCTGTTTTTTCCCTGGTTCAGGAGCGAGGGCTCTCTTGCAGTGCCTGGCGTGTATGCAGTTGTCTTTTTCTTCCAGTTTTACTGAAGTGGCAGTCACAACTGGATCTGGTACGGTCCATCAAATCTCGGTTGCAAACTTTTTCTGATATGTTCTTTTGAGTCTTTTGAGGTTTGGACTCTACCAAACCTTCATAGGGACTCAACTTAGTCTTACAATTAGGTGTGTTTCTAACTGAGTGGTGGACTAATAAAAGATGTACCTCAATTATTTTCCATCACTTCTGATTCATTTCTGTACAAATTACTTTGTTTGCCAATTTTTTCAGCTGTATCCTTGGCATTGGCATTTTTAGTTAATGTGAGAAGAGATCTATGCAAACCAACATAAATTCCAAAACCCCCACCTTTTCGTAGCTGTATGCAGTCAATCTGCAGTTGCTGGAATGGCCTTGGCTCGCATTGAGCAAGTGACTAACTGGGTTGTGATGGGCGTAAGCCATGAAGACTCTATATCACACCTTACCTCCAAAGATTGATGGGTTTGTTCATGGCTCAAATGGGATATTATGGAGTAGGGTGTGCAGAGGAGACACAGAAGTTTATCCTTCCTCCAGATCCTATCAGTGTATTGCTCACTACTCTCTTTTGCCAATCCTCTTTTTCTCCCTTTTGAGGCATATTCCTGTAATTTAGTCAACAAAAAGTTAGCCACACCCTCTTTGGGTGCAACCAGGTTAACAGCCATTACCTCATTCAAGGGGTGTTGGGCTGTTGTGTCTGCTTTCCGGTTCCCTAGAGCCTCAGGAGTTGTCTCCTTGGTGTGAGCCTGGACTTTCATGATAGCCACCTGTTTGGGAAGAGCTAAAGCCTTGCATAACAAATACACTGCTTCTGCATTCTGCATTTGTTTATCCAAAGATCCAACAAAATTTACACCACGCCACAAGGATACAAGATCAAATACGATTCCAAATGCGTACCTTGAGTCGGTGTGGACATTAACAATCTCATCTTCAGTCAGTCTACATACTTCAGTAAGTGCCATCAATTCCGACTTCCTGAGCAGACATCCCAGGAAGGGAGTGTTTTTTCCCCTATAATTCTTTATGTTGGTTACCACTGCACAACTTATTCTGCTTGTCCATCTTCATGATATCTGGAACAATTCTACAAAAAAGTCAAAATCTGCATTAGCTATGGGAGTTTGAACAACATTTTCAAGACCCCTAGTTTCACTGCCATTACTTCCCCTGCTGCCCCTATCTTCCCCCTTTCTAAATTCAGCGGACGTAATGAATCTGTATTTAGAATAATTTTAATTGTGATGTGAGGGTGCTAGTAGGGCGGTCTCGTACTTAGTAAATCTCGCAGCTGAATGATTTTTAATTTGTGCTCAATGTCTATGATTGCATGAGGGACCATGACAATAAGGGGGCCACAGCTCCTTTGGTACCTGCGCAAAAACTTGTTGCCAATAGGGGAAAGAATTTACAATCTATAACCATAAGAACTACACCAATGGTGATTAACTGCTGGTTCATTAAGGGACTAGTAACTCTAACATCATTTGATGTATATTTAATTTATGTTTGTATCACTGTAAGCATGTCTGCCATAATAAATTGAATGGGCAGGTCTCTGACATCATACATCTACCCACACTGGAAATATAAATAAAGGGACAGTGCTCCTATAGTCATAGGAAAATGCACTTTGATAATTAATAAATTCTCTCACCTGATTTCAGACAAAATCATTGCTAGATGACAAGAGCTTAGTAGGTCTGCTTTAGACCACTTCTTTTCTTTGGAACTATTTCACTGAGGCAAGGATAGTCCAGGGGACCACAAAATTTCAATTCACTGATTGGATTTTCTAACTAAAATAAAACTTTTATTGAATAATTTAAAATCTAGTTGTTGAACGAACAAACATATTCCAGAATATATTGGGCTAATTTATTTGAATTATTAACTAGTGATTGAAAGCGTCCCCAGGATGTATACTTTGAGCTGTTCTATCCGAATATTGAACCAACACATACTTCTATTAGTCACTTTTTTCATCAATGACTTATGTGACAAACCTTTAACACACTTCAAGCACTGATAGTATTATTATCTTTTTCCCTATCAGTGATGCATGTGACAAACCCCTACTATATCTGACACATTGAGAGTATCAGCAATTTTTGGGTTATTTATAAGGATGAGCGAGCACCAAAATGCTCGGGTGCTCGTTGCTGGAGTCGAACTTTTCGTAATGCTCGAGAGCTCGTTTCGAGGAGCGAACCTCATTGCAGTCAATGGGGGACTCGAGCATTTTTGTATGGGACCGATGCTCCGCATAGATGACTTGTGAAACACAAGAAAACATCAGAAAGTCATGGAAACACCACAGAAACAGATAGGGAAGGGCAGGGGCAGCATGCATGGCTGCATATGAGGCTCCCAGGTCCCACTATTAAGCCAACATGGGGGCAAGAGCCTGGTGGTCACTCCCCCTACAATTTACTTGGGACAAACCCTCATTAACAAGGCGCATGCGCTGGCACATCTTAGCTAAGCACTAAACTACCTGCAACCAAGGACAATCATTGCCTGCGGGTGACACCGCTGCCTCTTCTTCTGGATTACATGCTGGCATTGCTGTGCACCCCCCCCCCCCCCCCCGCACGATCCTGCGTCCACAGCTCACACAAGATTTTCCCTGCGCAGCGTTCAGCTGGCTTCATGCCACACGCTCGCTTCATAGCCACACCACCCTCATGTCTATTTATAAGTGTGTACTGGATGAGGAGGAACCGGAGGCACACACTGCAGAGGGTTGGCAGGGCCTGGTTGCGACCCTCTTTGAAAGTGTGGCTGATAGGCCGCAATGCTGCTGAGAATTGATGATAAATTGATGTACAATCATCATTCCAATCCCGTGCCACCTCTGTCACAAAATTGTCAGGAGCCGCAAACGTGGGCATAAAGGGGACTCTTGCCAGCACTTCTACACATCTCCACAATGCAGCAATACTCTGGTTGCGAAGCACGTGAGCGGGCCCAGAGTCAGGCTCGGTCCCAGCCTCCACCTCTTGTGACCCAAGGTGCCGCAAGTTACATAGCAATGGGAAATCCATGTGTCCCCACACAATTCATTCTGTGTAGGTGTCAGATAGCTCAACACCGCAATGGGAAGTCTTTGAGTTCTTTGGGCTCGCCTATGCTGTCAGTGCACAATGATGGTATTACACAGGAAGGAATAAGAGTGCCCAAACATGGCAGAGTTTCACCCCACCAAGGACCTCCACCTCAGCCCACATTTCTGCCAAATTCATTCTTTATGTGTCAGATAGCTGAACAATGCAATGGGGAAGCCTTTGTGCACCCACAGTATAGGCGAGCCCATGAAACTCAAAGACAGTATTAAACATGAAGAAAAGAGAGTGCCCAAACATGGCAGAGTTTCACCCCGCCGAGGACCTCGGCCAACACTTCTGCCCTAATCATTCTGTGTATTTGTGCCAGATAGGTAAAACACCAAAATGGGAAAGCCGTCTGCACCCTAGCCAAGTCAGTGAGTGTATTTCCGCCAGACAGGTAAAGCAACGCAATGGGAAGTCTTTGTGCACCCACCGCATAGGCGAGCCCATGAAACTCAAATACGGTATTACACATAAAGAATTCAGAGCACCCGGACAAGGCAGTTTCACCCCGCCAAGGACCTTGGCCTCAGCTCACACCCTCAGTAATCATGGGCATAAAGCGGACTCGGATGCTAGTACAGCTATGAACGTCTCTTTAAAGCAGTTACGGTTGCTTTCATCGCTCCAAACACTGGATGAACCACAAAGAAGTTCTACAGGCCATACCTGGTGCAGTTGATTCTTCCCCCCCAGGACCTTGGCCTCTGCCCACACCCTCAGTAATCGTGGGCCTCAAGCTGACTCTGATGCTAGTGCAGCTGTGAACGTCTCATTAATGCAGTAACGCTCCTTTTGTCCAAACCACTGTCTCAGATAACTGTGGTAACACGAGAGAAAATACATGGTGCCCACTGCTGATCCCCAGACCCCAAGCAGGAGGAGGATGTGGCATAATAAGGTCAAGAAACAATGACTGAGGTAAGACGCGTAATACTCTGTATGGGAAGTATGTGAGCGGGCCCTGGGTCAGGTTCAGTCCCAGCCTCAACCTTGTGTGACCCAAGGTGCCGTGAGTTAAATAGCTATGGGAAATCGATGTGTCCCCAAACACTTCTTTCTGTGTATGTGTCAGGCAGCTGAACACCACAATGGGAAACCTTTGTGCACCCACAGTATAGGTGGACACCAGTAACATTTCTGTAGCAAGAGTATAGGTGGACCCCAGTAACATTTCTATAGCAAGAGTATAGGTGGACCTCAGTAACATTTCTGTAGCAAGAGTATAGGCAGACCCCAGTAACATTTCTGTAGCAAAAGTATAGGCGAACCCCTGTAACATTTCTGTAGCAAGAGTGTAGGCAAACCCGTGAAACATTGGTGTACCAAGAGTGTAGGCGAATGCCTGAAAGAAATTTTGGTTACCAAGAGTGTAGGCGAAGGCCAGAAAAATTAGTTAGATAACAGTGTAAGCAACAGCCTGAAAAATTGGTGTACCAAGAGTACAAGTGTACCCCTGAAAAATTGCTCAACCGCGAGGGCAGGTGAAACACATAAACATTTTTTAAAGCTACTGCTTGCTGTTGCTTAATTTGTAACAGAGCCTGGAGGCAGCCCTGTGAAAAAAACTGGTTACATTTTAAAGTATAAATACTTTTGAAACTTTGAAAAATTGTAAAAAAATTTTAAACAGAGCCTTTTGGGCCGCAGAAAAATTGGCAGTTCAGCGTGATAACATGCTGTTTTAGGAGGAGGAGTAGTAGGAGGAGGAGTAATAATATCCGAGAGTGATTGACAAAGCTAATTCCCCCTTTTTTTGTGGTGATAGAGGAAGCATTTTTCTCCTGTTACAGTGAAAAGAATCATTAGGTTGTGCTGCTTTCTGCCAGTGGAGAAGAGAAGTCTGGGGAAATCCACTCTTTGTTCATCTTTATGAGTGTAAGCATGTTGGCACTGGCAGTTGACAGGCGGGTACGCTTATCCGTGATGATTCCTCCAGCTGCACTAAACACCCTCTGATAAGACTCTAGCGGCAGGGCAGGTCAGCACCTCCAGGGCGTACAGCGCAAGTTCGTGCCTCATGTCTAACTTTGACACCCAATAGTTGTATAGAGCAGAGGTATCACGGAGGACAGTGGTACGATCGGCTATGTACTCCCTCACCATCTTTATACAGTGCTCCCTCCGACTCAGCCTTGACTGGGGAGTGGTGACACAGTCTTGCTGGGGAGCCATAAAGCTGGCAAAGACCTTGAAGAGTATTTCCCTGCCTGCGCTGGACATGCTGTCTGATCCCTGCGCCTCCTCTGTTACTTGGCCCTTGGAACTGCGTCTTTTGCCACTAGCGCTGTTAGATGAGAACTTTAGCATCACTTTTTCCACCAGGGCCCTGTGGTATTGCATCACTCTCGTACCCCTTTCCTCTTCGGGAATGAGAGTGGAAAGGTTTTCCTTATACCGGGGGTCGAGAAGGGTGTACACCCAGTAATCCGTGTTGGTCAGAATGCGTCTAACGCGAGGGTCTCGTGAACGGCAGCCTAACATGAAGTCAGCCATGTGTGCCAGGGTCCCAGTACGCAACACATTGCTGTCCTCACTAGGAGAATATCTTTCAGGATCCTCCTCTTCCTCTTCATCCGATACATGCTGAACAGATGAGAGGGTACCCTCTGCAGTGTGGCCTGCTGTCTCTTCCCCCTCCTTCTCTTCCCCCTACCCACCCTCCTCCTCCATAACGCGCTGAGATATAGACATGAGGATGGTCTGGCTATCAAGCAACATACTGTCATCCCCTTCTCCTGTTCAAACTACAAAGCATCAGCCTTTATGCTTAGCAGCGAAGTTCTCAGCAGGCAAAGAAGCGGGATGGTAACGCTAATGATTGCCGCATCGCCGCTCACCATCTGGGTAGACTCCTCAAAGTTTCCGAGGACCTGGCTGATATTTGCCATCCATGCCCACTACCACTCCGCCGTCCATGTTGCAGCTGGTATTCCACTATTGTTCTACGCTGCTCGTACATGTCGTACAAAGGACCGTTGGGGTTCTTGCACAGAGGATCAGGAGTAAATCTTTCCCTATATAGGCAGCTCTGCCCCTAAACTCTGCGTAATGTTCTACACACACAGAATGGTATAACTGAACTACTTTGCAGTAGCCTAGGAAATTTTAGAGTGCAGTTTCACGGTGAGAGCACATTGTACGGCACTGCAGGCTGAGAACGCTATTACTAAAAGGCTGGGAACAGGCCTAGATGCGTAATACAAAAGTTGGTGCACTACTGCTCCCAGCCAGCCACAACTGTAAAGCACACGGTGAGATGTAGCCCTAAGAAGGACCATTGGGGTTCCTGTACGGAGGATCAGGACTGTATATCTTTCCCTATAGAAGCAGCTCTGACCCTAAACTCTGCATTATGCACTGCAGGCTGAGAATGCTATAACTGCAAGGCGGGGAACAGGCCTAGATGTGTAATACAAAAATTGATGCACTACTGCTCCTAGCCAGCCACAACTATAATGCATAAGGTCAGATGCAGCCCTAAGAAGGAGCATTGGGGTTCTTGTAAGGAGGATCAGGACTGTATAACTTTCTCTATAGAAGTCGCTGTGTCCCTAAACTCTGCGTTATGCACTGCACACACAGAAATTTTAGAGTGCAATTTCACAGTGAGAGCTCGTTGTACGGCACTGCAGGCTGAGAACGCTATTACTGAAAGCCTGGGAACAGGCCTAGATGCGTAATACAAAAGTTGTTGCACTACTGCTCCCAGCCAGCCACAACTATAATTCACATAGTGAGATGTAGCCCTAAGAAGGACCGTTGGGGTTCTTGCACAGAGGATCAGGAGTCCTGTAAAACGTTGCCTATATAGGCAGCTCTGTCCCTAAACTCTGCATAATACACTGCAGACTGAGAACGCTATAGCTGAAATGGCCTGCACAGCCCGAGATGCTTAAAAAAAAAAATGGTGCACTACTGCTCCAATCCAGCCACAACTATAATGCATACAATGAGGAGTAGCCTTAAGAAGGACCGTTGGGGTTCTTGAAGACAAGATCCTACTCTAACACTTTCCCTGTATAAGCAGCAGCACTTTCCCTAACCTCTGCCAGCATGCGTCTAAGGCGAGCCGTGGGCGGGACCAGTTTAAGTACTCGACGGTCACCTGATCAGCCCAGCCACTCACTGCTGGGGGGTGGGATAGGGCTGGCACGTCACAGCAGGAAGTGGTAATGCCTTCCCCGCATGTCTATTGGCTAGAAAACGGCGCTAATGATGCGGGGAAGGAAATGCAATTGACTAGAGTACCACATAGTGTTCGTCTCGAGTAACGAGCATCTCGAGTACCCTGATGCTCGAACGAGCATCAAGCTCAGACGAGTGTGCTCGCTCATCTCTAGTTATTCATTTAATGCTTATACGTATGTTAATGGATATTCCGGAATATATGTTTGTTCGTTTAACAGCTAGATTTTAAATTATTCAATAAAAGTTATATTTTAGTTAGATAATCCAGTCAGTGAATTGATACTTCTTTTCTTTGCAATCTAATAGCACTCAGGAGAATATGAATTGCAATATACAAATGCGTTAAATATTTTTTTTTTTTCCAAAAAATTCTATAAACCTAAGCAAAATCTCTATGATTATAAGAGACAAGATATTTTCCCATGGGAATACCATTGTAAAGCTAAACCTGAAAAACACCATTGCCCTAGAAGCAAAATCCAACATCCAGAGACAAGTCCCCTTTATGGTCAGGTAAAACAGTCACCATAACTAAAAGGTTATAAGGAGGCGCCTTGATGCTATTGATATAACATGTTATATTATATTAACATGAGGAAAAATTGAGTATTTAACTCACCTGGTGTCAGCCGAGGACACCTTACAACAAGGCACCTCGCTGACACCGCAATCCAAGTTCGCTTATAAGATAGTCTTTTAATCCATCCAACCTTCGTCGGAGAGCAGCGGGGCAATCCAAACAAGCTACACCGGGTAACCGGGGCTTAATTCAAGTAGACCACGAAGAAGAAAAAACGACTGTCCTAGGAGCGCGGACAGTCGTTTTTTCTTCTTCGCAGTCACCATAACTAATCGTTTAAAAATGAGACCGAGAGGAGATGCCATCCCCAGATGGGAGTTCAGGCTAACATAGTGCTCCAAAACCCTCATCAATATTCCAACACGGTTATCCCTAGACATACAAATTTACCAATCTGTTAATGAAATCATTAACAGACAGTCCTATACAGTCCTATACTTCCAACAATAAATGGCGCAACCTAAGCACACAAACAATACCACAACTAATATCGAATACACAAACAGTTCCCAAAAATCCCACCTTTTATACGTCTCCCTCTGCATTTTGGTCATTATCCCGTACATCTACTTCACTTAAGATGGATATAGTCACACTCAGGCCATAAGTCTCTTATGCTCTTCTTCCCCACTCATTATATATAAATATTTATCTACGTGTTATATATAATATATATTATATAACTAATTATCATCTGTTTACCAAACAGACTAATATATGTAACTCTGCATATGCTATATACTAAATGCACATCCACTAGCTCATCTTTCACCCTCTCTCCTCCCTGGGGATGGGGGTGGTGTTTAGGTGCCTTTCACTCTCAAAGAGAAAAGAGAGTCAATTGTTTCTTCTTATCTGGTGGGGGCTACTAGGAGATGTAACTTTGCTGACCAGACTAAGTTAAACTTGCACAATACAGGAAGACACAGAAAAGCACAAGATCGAGTAAAATTAGTAATATTACTTCACTCTCAGCTGTATGTAACCTCAATGAGTTGTTCTGCCAACAAAATGTTCCTCACCAAATCGTAAGTGAAGATGTCAGTTTATCTTGGAAATTTTCTACTTAATTTGGCTACTTTCTTTATGTACAGCATCACGTTCTTAAAGGGCTGTGCTATCAGAACAACCTATTTCCATATGCCCTGTTACTGTCATAGAGAAAACTCCCATCCAACACCCCCTCAATCAACCAGAGATGAAAGCCCCTAGAAAGATCGGTTCAAGCTCCCAAGGTCTTACCATGAACATTTAAAGGGGTTTTTCAAGCACATCCTCAGAATAGATCACCAATAGTGGTTATGCATGAAAAACCCTTTAATTTGAATGTAAGCAAGAAATACTGAGGAGGCTATACTAAGCCCAGTATTTGCGATATTGGGCTTAGTGTAATTTCCGCTGGCACAGGGTGCACACCTCTTCATGCATTCAGTGCATCCCAGCTACTCTGTGTATCCTTTCAAAAATGCTTGACAGGTCCAAAGTGGCGTAAATTACTGGTATAATTTCTGTTAGTTTTTGGTGTAAATTATCCATAAATCTGTCGGTCTGGACAGCCACATCCCCTCCCAACAAGCTCTGTCCAGTTTACTAAAGAAATAGGCAACATTTTTTGCAATTTGCAACATTTTTATTACAGAAACTAGTGTAAAAGCTTTTGGTAATGTGGGCCAGTATATTCTCCATGAGGTGGCTGCTACATATTTCAGCTGCCAGACCACTATGGCGATCACTGTTATGGCTGTATGAACATACATTACAAACTCATCTGTGTTTCATTAACTTTTAATTACATGTCAAAGACAGAAGACAGGGATGTGTTGCTATGAGAACTGGAGACAAAGCTGGATTATGGGATGTTATAGAGTGTGAAGAGAAAGCCAAGTATGTGTGCAAGAAGTGGGCAGAAGGAGTGACGCCACCACCGATCCTAACAACAATGGCAGAACCAACGTGTCCGACTGATTGGACTTCATCAGATCGTGCATGTTACAAGGTAAGAAAAACTGTCATGGTGGGAATTCAGTTCTGAATTCATGCTGTATCTTCGTGTCTATTGATTGATGGTTTGCTGTTTTTCAGTGTCTGTCTTCCAGTTTTAGTTGGACGTACACATCCATGTTAGACAGCCCAATGTACAGATGTGTCTTTTCTTAGCTTTCCTCTTGGCTCAAGACGTCTCGAGTTCTGTGGTGCGATATTACCAGCTTTAAAAATAAAAACTGCGTTTCTTATCTTTTCTCCTGGGAAAAGGCCTCCATCACACAGGCATTAGCGGAAACACATGGTTTTTTTAACGCTGCATTTACTGCAGTTTTAGCAGTGCTGGCATGCATTTTGACAGCATTTTGGCTGCATTTTCTGCACAGCTGAAAAAACAGCCAAGGAAGCTGAAAAGAAAAAAAGGAATACTCACCTAGCTGGCACCATCTGGGTCCCTGCCACTGCTCTCCAGGAGCTTCAGGCAGGCTGCTAGGCACTTGTCAGTGCTGACAGACCATCTATTGGTGGTGATGGGGATTGAAATCCTGCCTCCAGTAAGAGACTACTCTGATTGGCTCTGAGCGCTGGCTCAACCAATCAGGGTTGGCATTCGATGAACCCATCACAGCCATTCAGTGAATGGCTGTGATTGGTGCACCAAGCGCCAGCTCTGATTAGCTGCACTGGTGCTCCTAAACCAATCAGAGCAATCTTTTGCCAGAGATGTTGATTTTAATCCCCGTCACCAGCGACAGATGGCCTGTCAGTGCTGACAAGTGCCTGGCAGCCTGCCCGAAGAGTGCTGCCAGAAATGTGGTACTAAGTTGTGTCACATTTTCAGCAGCGCTGAAACCACTGCCCATTCATTTCAATGGCCAACGCACAGCTGAAATCGGCCAAAGATAGAACATACATCTATGTCAAAGTGCAGCCTTTTGATGCTTGTGTGAACAGCCCCATTGAAATGAATGGGAGCGTTGTACAGAGTTTAGCGCAGCGCTGAAAAGGCAGCACTTAACGCTGTACAAAAATGTGTGTGAGGGAGGCCTTACTCTGATGGAAGATGAAATGAAAGACATCTGTATATGTTGGCATGCCTATGGACTTTACTGGCCAAAACATAAGCCAAAAGAGTCCTTTTCATATATGATTGGCTACTATACTTTCTTTTAAAGAGGATCTGTAATGTCCTCATGTCAGTGGGGCTCGGCTGCATACTGTTGCTCTGTAGCCATGGCCCCGGTGACTCCAACGATGTCTTTCTTTTCTTCATACAACACACTAGAAAAAATACATCCAAAAAATAGAGAGCACCACAATATTGCAGAGGTGCAAAAAACAACACAAAATGCTCCATTATATAATAAAATCATTGGTCACAATATAAAAACAGTTAAAAACTGCTGTAAAAGCTTTAGTAAATGTGGACCATGCTCCAGCTCAGCATACAAACATTAGTCACTACACCGACTCAAGGCTGCATAATAGATGCATAAACATGATACTTGCTTCGAATACCAAAGATGGCGCACCTGGTGTCACTGACAGCTGTATGCACATGCGATAATGCACATAAACCATACAAGATATAATAGTCATGTCTGATATTCAAGACTCAATAGCATGCCTATGCCAATTCTCCATACGTCACTACAATAATACAAGATGCTGTGTTTGAACATACAGACACCATCACATGCACATGTGTCAATCCCTACAGATGCAAGCTTTCCGCAACAGAAAGGCTGCAGCAGATAAGCAGGAAAACTGCAGTGAACAAGTCCGTGTCTGCATTGTGCAGATCGGGCTGCAGTTTTTGTAGCAGATTTGCTGCAGATTTTAATTTTTATATTTCAAGGATTGAGATCTGCAGCATTAATCTGCGGAATAATTAGACATGCTCTGGATTTAGAATGCTCTGCATTTAAAAAGAATGTTGGATTTCTTGTGGAAGTTTTCAGCACCATGTAAAGGAGATTTTTGAAATCCCTCCACATGGCTTGTACTGGAAATGCTGCAGAATTTTCGTCCCCGTGTGAAAGCAGCGGCCTGTTCCACTCCATAGCAGGGGAGGAGAGCAGCTCTTTCTCCTCTGCACTGCCGCCCATGTGTACCGTTGATTGGTAGTGATCGCTGGTGGGAACTGCTGCTGCTCCCCCGCTTCCACCAACCAGTTTCCTTCTGCTGTACCACGATAAGAGAAGAGGATAACATCTGTCAGAAGAAGCAGCGCAGCACTCCAGGTTAGAGAATGTAGGAAGTGACACAAGGTGTGGAAAGCTCTCCATTTATTTAATAAAATGCATGATCAGCTGCTCCTGATGGAGAAGAGAATGGAAAGGCCTTATAGTGGCCCTCCGTCGCCCTGTGCCATCCCCTGCACTGTCACCTAGAGTCCCTGGATATGTTCAAAATATGTATTTCCTATTCTTCTCCGCTGAAACCTGCGAGCGTCTTATAATCCAGTGCGTCTTATAGAGCGAAAAATATGGTAATTTTTAAAGCATTTATAAAAACAATTATACAAGTTTTATTTGTTTTTCCAACAGTTTTACTTGACAGAAAAGTATGTTAAAAAGACCTGGCTAGATGCAAGAGACTTTTGCAGAGCTGTAGGAGGCGACTTACTCAAAATCACTAATAAGGAGGAGGAGAAGGTGTTAAGAAAAATTATGTAAGCAGTGATCTTGCTAAAAATATCATCTTATGCTATAAATATTGTAAATTACGTTAGTTGGAATTAACTTGTCAGATGCCACATGTGGTCCCGTCTGCGGGCGACGTGTCATACAGCAGGAGGAGCGGGGCAGACTGATAGGTAGTTTTATGTTAAATTCAGTAAAACTTATAATTAGTGATTGAATGTCCTGTTTATTGTGAGCTTCGGAGTCCGGGGGGCGTCCTGCTCAATGATTGGCAGCTTTCCATGCATGCACATTCAAACTGAGAAAGCCATCAGTCATTGCGCAGGACCGCCCTGCAGACCCATAAGCCCACAGTGAGCAGCGACTTAAAGGGGTCGTCTAGGAATTAAGCAAATGACCACCATCTGTGCAGGCTGTGGAAACCCATCTGAGGACTGGCGAATGCATCTATAGACCGGAGGGGGAAGGGGTGGAGCCACAGTCATTTGTTGGTGAAATTCCACAGCATTTCTGCAACATGATTAGCACATTGAAGATTTGTTAATCGGCCTCATGCTCGTGTGTCCGTGTGAAACTTTTTCTGCCACAAATAGGATTTTGAAACCCGCAGCCACATGTATTATACTCTGCAGATCTGCAACATTTTAGTGTGGGGATACAGTGTCTACAAACCTCCTGCTTCCTCTATAGCAGGGGTCCCCAACTCCAGTCCTCAGGGACCACTAACAGGTCATGTTTTCAGGATATCCTATGGTAAGAACACCTGTGGTAATGTCTGAGGCACCGACAATGATTACATCACCTGTGCAACACTGAGGAAATCCTGAAAACATGACCTGTTGGGGGTCCCTGAGGACTGGAGGTTGGGACACTGCTCTATAGAACACTAAGAATCACATGCACAGAATCGTTAGCGTGACGGACGCATCGTGATGACTTGTTGATCAGCATTGTAGAACACTGCAGTTAAGTTTCCATAATGCTTCAATTTCCAGTTAATATTTGCTAAATCTTTATGTACCCGGGGGTGAAACTGAGATGTTGCCTATAGCAGCCATGGGGCCAAGTTTCCTTTTTCTCCAGTGCAATTGAGAAAAAATCTAAACTTTCATTGGTTGCTCCCAGCAACAAAGGTTCTGAGATAGTTTTGCTTCATGAGACCCGGTGTGAGGAAGGGGAACGCCGAGGAGAAGCTGTAGAGAGCGAATCTACATACAAGATAATGGGAGATTATTACAGTCCGTTACGTTACAGTACAGAGCATTGGCCTTTTACAAGATCACTGCAGGAGAATGAAAGTGAGTTCAGAGAGAAGTGTATCAATGGAATCTGTGTGTCTTCAGCCCTCCACACATTATAGCAGTTGAGAGCCATTTATCATGGTGTTCACATACAGAATGTATCTTCTACATTGCTGATATTCACCTATTTTATTTTGCAGAGATAAACTTTTCGATTCCAGAAACTCTTTTTGGATTGGTCTAGTACACAGTAATACGGACGAAGGGTTCGTGTGGTCAGATGGCTCCCCTGTAAGTAATGCCATGTCTTGTTAAAGCAATTACTTGTTACAATCACCTTCAGGTCTATCCACATGACGGGGCCACAGCAGAACATCTGCCGTAGATCTGCTGACGCTCCCTGCAGTAACATTATGCACCAAGTCATGCTGTTTCCTTGTGGATTTTGTTGCAATATCCACCACATAAATGGTCATGCTGCAGATTTGGAATCCTCTCTGCATGTCAGTTTCCACATGGATTTCATACAGAGTTTTTTCCAAAGCATTTATATAAGATTTGTTTAACCCTTTAAAGCTACAGAATGTACATTTACATCCTGGAGGCTCAAGGTTTGTATGTAGTGGGATCGGGGGTTGATCCCGCTCCATACAATGTGGATGCTGACTGTTTCTTACAGCCGACACCCGCCTGCAACAGCTCAGATAAGGAATGCCTCTGACCAAGGCTGTTAACAGCTGTTAACAAGGCTGTTAACCCTTTAAATGCTGCGGTCAATTTGACCGCGACATTTAAATGCAGCGAACGATGTTAGGGCTTCCTAAACTGCCCCCATGATAATATTGTGGGGTGCTGTGTGGTTGCCATGGCAGCCTGAGTCATTCTGAAAACCCCCAGGGCTGTCATTGCAGATCAGCCATTGGAGATTGGCTGTCAGATCGCGGTATAATGTAATGCTATGGCTTATCACTTGTCCCCCATTGAGGACTAAAACAAAAAAAGTGAAAATTATTTTAACTCCTTAAAGGGGTTGTTCCATGAAAGCAAGTGGGGTTATACACTTCTGTATGGCCATATTAATGCACTTTGTAATATACATCATGCATTAAATATGAGCCATACAGAAGTTATACACTTACCCACTCCGTTGCTGGCGTCCCCGTCTCCATGGCGCCGACTAAAGCTGCCTTCTCCTTCCATTAGACATGGTTGCGCTGTCCGGTCTTCTGCTCTGTTGAATGGGGCCGCTCCGGCGTGCTCGCGCCGGAGAGCTGGTCTGCGCATGCGCAGAAGACATGTGCGGCGCGAGCACGCCGGAGCGGCCCCATTCAACAGAGCAGAAGACCGGACAGTGCAAGCACGTCTAATGGAAGGAGAAGGCAGCTTTAGTCTGCGCCATGGAGACGGGGACGCCAGCAACGGAGTGGGTAAGTGTATAACTTCTGTATGGCTCATATTTAATGCATGATGTATATTACAAAGTGCATTAATATGGCCATACAGAAGTGTATAACCCCACTTGCTTTCACGGGACAACCCCTTTAAGGACGTGGCCTATTTTGGCCATAAGGATGCAACAATTTGGGGGGGGGATTTTCATCTCCACGTTCTAAAAGCCATAATGTTTTATCTTTCATCAATACTGCCGTATAAGTGCCTATTTTTTGCATTGTGAGCTATAGTTTTTATTTTCACAGTTTTTGGGTGCATATAATGTATTGTAGAACTTATTTTTTGAGAGCAGGGAGAGAAAAAAACACTTCTGCCATTGTTTTTTAGTTTTTTTACATTATTAATCATACAGCATGAATGACACAAGACATTTTTCCCGTGGGTCGGTACAATTACAACGATACCAAAAATATTATAATTTTTTTAGCTTTTTCCACTTTTGCACAATAAGGCTTTATTCACACAAGTGTATATCAGCTGCCATTTTCACGGTTGGCTGATATACGCTATATGCCAGTCAGGAAAGATAGTCCTGGAACTATCTTTTTGGACAGAATATTGCGGCAGATGCATAGACCCTATAGGAGCCTATGACAGCTGCCGGAGAAGGGAGGTGGGTGGGAGTTTATCAGCATGACTGCTAAACTTCCTCCCCCTTCTCTCCTCCTCTACGCCTCTTGCCAGCTGTTTGCAATGGGAGGAAGGTGGGAGGAAGGTGGGATGGGGTGGAGCAAGTTGCTAAGCTGCTACCCCATTCTGCCCCCTCCCATATCTGGCTGCCGACAAGGGGTGGAGAGGGGGTGAGAGCTTAGCTTTGTGCACTTGTTCATGCATTTTTCAGGCGTCGGTGGGCGAACATAAAAAAAATAAAAAATGCTGACAGCCATGTGAAAGAGCCCTGTAATCACTATAATATCGCTGTGTAAAAATAGCATCAGACTATTATATGTTAACTGCAATATCTAGAGATATACTAGAGCTTAGCCGCTGTATCCACACCAGTTATAAAGGTTGTAAATATGAACATATAGTCAGGGTTGAGCTTGTGATCGCCTTTGCTGAGGTCAAAGGACACATGCATATTTCTTTCTTCTAACATGAAGGAGAGCTGCATTGAAAAGGCTTTAACTGACACATGGTCAGGTTTATTATTTTTCTCACATTTTCAGTTTTTCCCCCTCCCTTTTAAAATAAACCATACCTCCTTAATTTATCCATCAACAAAGCTGTATGAGGGATGAGTTGTATTTTTCAATGGTACTATTTCATGTACCATATAATGTTCTGAAAATCTTTTAAAAATGCCAGATATGCACATCTTCTAGCTAAGGGAAACTCCTATCTGACTCTTATGGTGCTAATAAGCCATGGTAATTCTAGCTGAGTGGGCACCGTTGTAGCCGCCCAACAGATGGCATTGGGTGGCCGGCTAGCGCTAAGCTAGCTAACTATATGTAGTATACTGACTAATCTAAACTACATTGACTCGTTTCTATAGCCAGTTTTACATTCTGGCTGTGTCATCAGGATGAAGAGAGAGCAAGCGGCAGCGGTCGTGATGCCTGGCTGCATTCCTTATGGTCAGTGCCACACGTCAGATCCTGACAGCGCTTATATATTATTTGCACCCCCTTCCCTATTCCTGGGGTAATACCCCTCTCTGCCAATCCTAAAGCACCATCGTCCTATAGGACGTCCCCCTCCACTTCTCACGATATGTGTGTGAGTGGGAAATTGCCTGCTGTCACGTCACAGGGTGATCAGCACTGGACAGCCCCTATGATGTTCCAATGTATCGCAAAGGAGCTATTTAAGTCCCGTGCAAAGATCAGCACTGGACAGCTCCCTCCATTAATGTGTATTAGCATGCCTCCTTCACAATCTGTATAACGTTTCATTAATTAATTTTTGATACACATGAGAGATGGATTACTGTGATATACACTTGTGGAGATCATTAAACATTTCAGTAACAGAAGGTTCACCTTCGGAGGTATAAAAAAACTTTGCCTTTATTGATAGTGTCACAGCATTATTGATAAAACTAGGGATGTGTTTACACAGAAGACTGAATGCACTTAACGCCCATGCAATTAAAAAACATTAAAAACATTCTAACGTGGTGTCACCAAGATTAATACTATTTCTCTTGTAGTTGATTTAACTGAAGGTTATAATAATCGGGTTTGATTTATTTATTTATTTTTTTGCTGTTTATAAATTTATTTATTTTGCAATAGAACGGTAATAACACATTTGTAATTCAGGTTTTCTAGACTATTTAAAAACATCATTGACATGGAAGACAACATTGTTTTTTCATTTGTAGATTTGATCAAGGTCTATAATGGTTGGTTAGGAATTTCTATAGTGTTATACAGAAAAAGGATATAGTTATCTTAAATGCTCATGTGCAACTAAGTATGCTTTTTAGATATAATGCTTAGTATATGGGGATTGTTGCAGTAATCGTGCATATCATTATAACATGTTAATTTAGGAGGAAGAACACTGAGTTTGTCTCACATGTTTTTTTAATTGTATGGGTGTTATAAGTGGATTCAGTCTTCTGTGTAACATAGGACGACTCCCACGTGAGCTAGTATCCTTCCCTGAGCTGCTGCCTAGTCTTGCCCACATAGTCCGAAGGACTTTCAAATGATATTTGAATGTGACTTTTGGCCTCTGCAATAACTAACGAAAACCATCCCTTTAAGGTAATCATCCCCTTTAAAATCACCATAAAACAATATGATCTCCACAAGTGTATATCACGGTAATCCATCTCTCAAGTTAATCAAAAATTAATTAATAAAAGGATATACTGATTGTGGAGGAGGCATGCTAATACACATTAATGGAGGGAGCAGTCCAGTGCTGATCGCCATTTGAAGTCACGGCAGGCAGTTTCCCACTCGCACACACATCGTGAGAAGTGGAGGGGGACGTCCTATGGGACGATGGTGCTTTAGGATTGGTGGAGAAGGGTATTACCCCAGGAATAGGGAAGGAGGGGCCAATAATATATAAGCGCTGTCAGGATCTGACGTGTGGCACTGACCATAAGGAATGCAGCCAGGCATCACGACTGCTCCTGCTTGTTCTCTCTTCATCCTGATGACACAGCCAGAATGTAAAGCTGGCTATAGAAATGCGTCGATGTAGTTTAGATTAGTCAGTATACTACATATAGTTAGTTATCTTAGCGCTAGCCGGCCACTTAATGCCATGTCAGGCGGCTACAACGGTGCCCACTCAGCTAGAATTACCATGGCTTATTAGCACCAGAGGAGTCAGATAGGAGTTTCCCTTAGCTACAAGATGTGAATATCTGACATTAACCCCTTCCTTTTCCAGACCGTCTTTCTAACAATTTAACAGAAAGGAATTTATCTTGCTGATAATAGGTTTATTATACTAGCACACAGGTCACCTTGCTAACGCTTTACACTTCAGGGTCACATGAGTTAACCCCTTTATTGCTAGGTTTATAATTTCCACCCGGAGAAACAAGGGGTGTTTACAGAAAGGACAGTATATAAGTGGCATATACACCCTAATTGCTGTTTTGAAGTTAACCCATTCTTCCCCATTATTTATATTTGACTGGGGCATAATTTATTTGAGTGGAAAGATAATGAAAAGTGTGCCATGATACACAGGATAGCGCACATTCTATCTCACCCTTTCTCAATTTGCCCTGGGTTATAACATCACCAGGATAAACTGATCTGAATATCTGAAGGAGTCATGCCTAATATTTATAAAATCTGCTGCCACCTAAGAGGAGATTAATGTAAAGGGGTCTAACATGATTAGAAGTGACTGGAATCAGGAAAACAGAAGACCGCACTACAACAATTGCTGCTCTGTTTCTCAGTTTGTGGGCTGCTGACTCTGAGCCATATAAATAGAATACACAGACGATCACATCTGGGTCTGCAATTTGTCAGCCAAAACCAAAAGGCTCTCTTTAATGGAAAAAGGAAGTGCCTTCCTATTCAGGATTTTTCATTAGGATAAGGTGCCGAGAGTTGGCATCATACGTATATTCACACACTATATGGGTGTTTGGTACTCCGCACACCGTGTATTTAGAAAGAATAGGTTATGAGGGGGTAATATCTCTGGTGTCCATCCATAAACTGGGATCCTACCTCATACATATATGTTTGAGTCTGTTCACAAATTAGTTTTAAAGAATAATCAATAAAGTTAGTTTTTTTATATGTTTTTCTTTATCGGTGATCAAATATGTTTTGTGCTTTGATTATTTTATTATAAGTATGGCAAACGTTTTTTTTTTACTTTATTACTAGAGATCAGCGAGCACCAAAATGCTCAGGTGCTCGTTGCTCGAGTCAAACTTTTTGCGATGCTCGAGGGTTCGTTTCGAGTAACGAACCCCATTGAAGTCAATGGGCGACTCAAGCATTTTTGTATATCGCCGATGCTCTCTAAGGTTTTCATTGGTGAAAATCTGCAAAACCCAAAAAAGTGATGGAAACGACACAGAAACAGATAGGGCAGGCGAGGGGCAACATGCTGGGCTGCATTTCAGGTTCCCAGGTCCCACTATTTAGCCACAATAGCGGCAAGAGTGGGCCCCCCCCTAACAATTTTTACTTTGGACAAACCCTCATTAGTAATCCACACCTTAACTAAGCACCACACTACCTCCAACTAAGCACTGCCTGCAGGACACACCTCTGCCTCTTCTCCTGGGTTACATGCTGCCCAACCCCACCCGCACGACCCAGTGTCCACAGCGCACAACAAAGTGTCCCTGCGCCGCCTTCAGCTGCCCTCATGCCACACCACCCTCATGTCTATTTATAAGTGCGTATGCCATGAGGAGGAACCGCAGGCACACACTGCAGAGGGTTGGCAGGGCCAGGCAGCGACCCTCTTTAAAAGGGGTGGGGCGATAGCCCACAATGCTGTACAGAAGCAATGAGACATCCAATCCTGTGCCACCTCCGTCAGGAGCTGCAAACGTGGGCATAGCAATGGGGAACCTATGTGCTACACAGTATTCATTCTGTCAAGGTGTCGCATAGCTCAATCCACACTGCAAGGGGAAAGCTGTCAGCGCTCTGCCCTCTACCCAAGTCAGTCAGTGTCTTTGTGCCAGACAGATCAAACACCGCAATGGGAACTAAGTTTGCACCAACAGCATAGGTGGGTCCTAAAAAGCCCAAGACATGAACAAAAAATTGATCTGAGCGGCCAAACATGGCAGACTTGCAACACACCCATGACATAGGCCTCGGCCCACAGCTTCAGCAATCCGAGGCAGGAAGCGTACTTTCACTGCACCCAGGACATAGGCCTCTGCACAAACCCTCAGCAATCGCGGGCCTACAGCGGACTCCTATGCTAGCGTAGCTGTGCACGTCTCATTAGCGCTGTATTGCTCCTGTAGTTTGTCCCAATGCAGTGCCCCGGATAGTAGAGCTAACGTCAGATTAAATACAGGTGGGCTTCGGCCTACACTGCATGCCCCAGTCTGACTGGGGTTTTTTATAAATAGTCACAGGCAGGTACAACTCTGCAATGGGAATTCCTTGTGCACCCACAGCATGGGTGGCTCCCTGGAACCCACCGGCGGTACATAAATATATCCCATTGCAGTGCCCTGGACAGCAGAGCTAATGT
Source organism: Eleutherodactylus coqui (assembly GCF_035609145.1). Classification (NCBI taxonomy): domain Eukaryota; kingdom Metazoa; phylum Chordata; class Amphibia; order Anura; family Eleutherodactylidae; genus Eleutherodactylus; species Eleutherodactylus coqui. Next base: position 122,927,853 of record NC_089848.1, read on the forward strand.
CAGATTAAATGCAGGTTGGCTTCGGCCCACACTGCATGCCCCAGTCAGACTGGCGTTTTTTATAAGTAGACACAGGCAGGTACAACTCCCTATTGTAAAGTCCGTGTGGATCGACAGCATGGGTGGCTCCCTGGAACCCACTGACGGTACATAAATATATCCCATTGCAGTGCCCTGGACAGCAGAGCTAACGTCAGATTAAATGCAGGTAGGCTTCAGTTCACACTGCATGCCCCAACCTGACCGGGGTTTTTAATACATAGACACAGGCAGGTACAAATCCCCTATGTGAAGTCCATGTGGACCGAAAGCATGGGTGGCTCCCTGGAACCCACTGGCGGTACATAAATATATCCCATTGCAGTGCCCTGGACAGCAGAGCTAACGTCAGATTAAATGCAGGTGGGCTTCGGTCTACACTGCATGCGCCAGTCAGACTGGGGTTCTTTATAAGTAGACACATGCAGTTACAACTCCGTGTGGACCGACAGCATGGGTGAGTCCCAGGAAGTCACCGGCGGTACATAAATAAATCCCATTGCAGTGCCCAGCACAGCTGAGGTAACGTCAGAATAAATACAGGTGGGCTTCTGCCCACACTGCATGCCCCAGTAAGGCTGGGGTTCTTTATAAGTAGACACATGCAGTTACAACTCCGTGTGGACCGACAGCATGGGTGGGTCCCAGGAAGCCACCGGTGGTACATAGATAAATCCCATTGCATTGCCCAGCACAGCTGAGGTAACGTCAGATTAAATGCAGGTGGGCTTCGGCCCACACTGCATGCCCCAGCCTGACTGGGGTTTTTAATACATAGACACAGACAGGTACAAATCCCCTATGTGAAGTCCATGTGGACCGACAGCATGGGTGGCTCCCTGGAACCCACTGGCGGTACATAAATATATCCCATTGCAGTGCCCTGGACAGCAGAGCTAACGTCAGATTAAATGCAGGTGGGCTTCGGTCTACACTGCATGCGCCAGTCAGACTGGGGTTCTTTATAAGTAGACACATGCAGTTACAACTCCGTGTGGACCGACAGCATGGGTGAGTCCCAGGAAGTCACCGGCGGTACATAAATAAATCCCATTGCAGTGCCCAGCACAGCTGAGGTAATGTCAGATTAAATACAAGTGGGCTTCGGCCCACACTGCATGCCCCAGTAAGACTGGGGTTCTTTATAAGTAGACACATGCAGTTACAACTCCGTGTGGACCGACAGCATGGGTGGGTCCCAGGAAGCCACCGGTGGTACATAGATAAATCCCATTGCATTGCCCAGCACAGCTGAGGTAACGTCAGATTAAATGCAGGTGGGCTTCGGCCCACACTGCATGCCCCAGCCTGACTGGGGTTTTTAATACATAGACACAGACAGGTACAAATCCCCTATGTGAAGTCCATGTGGACCGACAGCATGGGTGGCTCCCTGGAACCCACTGGCGGTACATAAATATATCCCATTGCAGTGCCCTGGACAGCAGAGCTAACGTCCGATTAAATGCAGGTGGGCTTCGGTCTACACTGCATGCGCCAGTCAGACTGGGGTTCTTTATAAGTAGACACATGCAGTTACAACTCCGTGTGGACCGACAGCATGGGTGAGTCCCAGGAAGTCACCGGCGGTACATAAATATATCCCATTGCAGTGCCCAGCACAGCTGAGGTAACGTCAGATTAAATACAAGTGGGCTTCGGCCCACACTGCATGCCCCAGTAAGACTGGGGTTCTTTATAAGTAGACACATGCAGTTACAACTCCGTGTGGACCGACAGCATGGGTGGGTCCCAGGAAGCCACCGGTGGTACATAGATAAATCCTATTGCATTTCCCAGCACAGCTGAGGTAACGTCAGATTAAATGCAGGTGGGCTTCGGCCCACACTGCATGCCCCAGCCTGACCGGGGTTTTTAATACATAGACACAGACAGGTACAAATCCCCTATGTGAAGTCCATGTGGACCGACAGCATGGGTGGCTCCCTGGAACCCACTGGCGTACATAAATATATCCCATTGCAGTGCCCTGGACAGCAGAGCTAACGTCAGATTAAATGCAGGTGGGCTTCGGTCTACACTGCATGCGCCAGTCAGACTGGGGTTCTTTATAAGTAGACACATGCAGTTACAACTCCGTGTGGACCGACAGCATGGGTGAGTCCCAGGAAGTCACCGGCGGTACATAAATAAATCCCATTGCAGTGCCCAGCACAGCTGAGGTAACGTCAGATTAAATACAAGTGGGCTTCGGCCCACACTGCATGCCCCAGTAAGACTGGGGTTCTTTATAAGTAGACACATGCAGTTACAACTCCGTGTGGACCGACAGCATGGGTGGGTCCCAGGAAGCCACCGGTGGTACATAGATAAATCCTATTGCATTTCCCAGCACAGCTGAGGTAACGTCAGATTAAATGCAGGTGGGCTTCGGCCCACACTGCATGCCCCAGCCTGACCGGGGTTTTTAATACATAGACACAGACAGGTACAAATCCCCTATGTGAAGTCCATGTGGACCGACAGCATGGGTGGCTCCCTGGAACCCACTGGCGTACATAAATATATCCCATTGCAGTGCCCTGGACAGCAGAGCTAACGTCAGATTAAATGCAGGTGGGCTTCGGTCTACACTGCATGCGCCAGTCAGACTGGGGTTCTTTATAAGTAGACACATGCAGTTACAACTCCGTGTGGACCGACAGCATGGGTGAGTCCCAGGAAGTCACCGGCGGTACATAAATAAATCCCATTGCAGTGCCCAGCACAGCTGAGGTAACGTCAGATTAAATACAAGTGGGCTTCGGCCCACACTGCATGCCCCAGTAAGACTGGGGTTCTTTATAAGTAGACACATGCAGTTACAACTCCGTGTGGACCGACAGCATGGGTGGGTCCCAGGAAGCCACCGGCGGTACATAAATAAATCCCATTGCATTGCCCAGCACAGCTGAGGTAACGTCAGATTAACTGCAGGTGGGCTTCGGCCCACACTGCATGCCCCAGCCTGACTGGGGTTTTTAATACATAGACACAGACAGGTACAAATCCCCTATGTGAGGTCCCTGTGGACCGACTGCATGGGTGACTCCCTGGAACCCACCGGCGGTACATAAATATATCCCATTGCAGTGCCCTGGACAGCAGAGCTAACGTTAGCTTAAATGCAGGTGGGTTTCGGCCCACACTGCATGCCCCAGTCAGACTGGGGTTCTTTATAAGTAGACACATGCAGTTACAACCCCAGTAACATTTCAGTAGTATCAGTTGCGACATGCCCCAGTCACATTTCCCTTGCAGCAGTGTAGGGAGATCACAGCATTGGTAACATTTCAGTAGTAGCAGTATAGTCAGACCCCAGTAACAGTAGCGTAGAAGCAGTATGGGCAAAGCAGCAGATAAACATTTCCCTGGCAGCAGTGTAGGGAGAACATAGTATTGGTAAGATTTCAGTAGTACCAGTATAGACAGGCCCCAGTAAGATTTACGTCGAAGCAGTATGGGCCAAGCAGCAGATTCACATTTCCCTGGCAGCAGTGTAGGGAGAGCATAGTATTGGTAAGATTTCAGTAGTAGGAGTATAGTCAGACCCCAGTAACAGTAACGTAGAAGCAGTATGGGCAAAGCAGCAGATTCACATTTTCCTGGCAGCAGTGTAGGGAGAGCGTAGTATTGGTAAGATTTCAGTAGTAGGAGTATGGACAGGCCCCAGTAACATTAACGTAGAAGCAGTATGGGCAAAGCCCACTATTAGTTACATTTCTGTTATAGCAGTATAGACCTGCCCCAGTAACATTTCCGTTGAAGCATTATAGGCAGAGCCCAGTATTAGTCAAATTACAGTAGTTAGAGTATACACCAGCTAAGGTAACATTTCAGGAGCAGAAGTATCGGCAGACCGAAGTAACATTTCTGTTGCTGAAATATAGTCAGACCCCTGTAGCATTACTGTGGCAGAAGTATAGGTAGGCAGAACAGAGTTACATTTCTGTAGCAAAAGTGTAGACTAACCCCAGACACAGTGGTGTACCATGAGTGCAGTTGAAGCCCATAAAAATTACTTGGATTACATTGTAGGCGAGGGCCCGAAAAATTGTTGTACCGACAGTACAAATGTACCCCAGAATAAATTGCCCATGCCCAACCCAGAGGGCAGGTGAAACCCATTAAATCGCTTAGCGTACTGTGGCTTAATTTTTAACTAGGCCTGGAGGCAGCCCAGTCTAAAAAACAATTGGTTCAGGTGGAAGCTTCAATGCTTTAATGAGAATTGAAACAGAGAAATATTATTTAGAAAAGTTATATGAGCCTTTTGGCCCACAGAAAAATTGCCCATTTGCGGTGATTACGAGAGGTTTCAGGAGGAGGAACCGGAGGAGGAGGACGAATATCATACACAGATTGACAAAGTTCTTTAGGCAGTGCTGCTGTCCGCTGGTGGAGAAGAGAAGTCTGGGGAAATTCAGGCTTTGTTCATCCTTATGAGTGTAAGCCTGTCGGCGCTGTCAGTTGACAGGCGGGTACGCTTGTCCATGATGATTCCCCCAGCTGCAATAAACACCCTCTCTGACAAGACGCTAGCCGCAGAGCAAGCCAACACCTCCAGGGCATACAGCGCGAGTTCGGGCCACGTGTCCAGCTTTGACACCCAGTAGTTGTACGGAGCAGAGGCGTCACGGAGGACGGTGGTATGATCGGCTGCGTACTCCCTCACCATCTTCTTACAGTGCTCCCTCCAACTCAGCTTGGACTGGGGAGGTGTGAGACAGTCTTGCTGGGGAGCTATAAAGCTGGCAAAGGCCTTGGAGAGTGTTCTACTGCCTGCGCTGAACATGCTGCCTGATCTCCGCGCCTCCCCTTCTACGTGGCCCTCGGAACTGCGCCTTCTGCCACTAGCGCTGTCAGATGGGAAGTTTACCATCAGTTTGTCCACCAGGGCCCTGTGGTATTGCATCACTCTCAAACACCTTTCCTCTTCAGGAATGAGAGTGGAAAGGTTCTCCTTATACCGTGGGTCAAGCAGTGTGTACACCCAGTAATCCGTAGTGGCCAGAATGCGTCTAACACGAGGGTCACGAGCAAGGCATGCTAACATAAAGTCAGCCATGTGTGCTAGGGTACCTGTACGCAACATATGGCTGTCCTCACTAGTAAGATCACTTTGAGTATCCTCCTCCTCCTCCGGCCATACACGCTGAATAAATGAAAGGCAAGCAGCATGGGTACCCTCTGCAGTGGGCCAGGCTCTCTCTTCCTCCTCAGGCTCCTCCCCCTCCCCCTCCTCCTCCACACGCTGAGATATAGATATGAGGCTGCTCTGACTATCCAGCGACATACTGTCTTCCCCCGCATCCGTTTCCGCCCGCAAAGCATCAGTCTTTATGCTTTGCAGGGAACTTCTCAACAGGCATAGCAGGGGAATGGTGACGCTAATGATTGCAGCATTGCACGACACTGACTGCTGGCGACGTACTGCTGGTGACAAGTCTTGATTGCGAGGTAGAGGTTGCGTTGGAGAAGGAGGAGGAGGAAGGTTTAGTGGAGGTGGCATACACCGCCGCAGATACCAGCACCGATCTGGGGCCCGCAATTCTGGGGGTGGGTAGTACATGAGCGGTCCCAGCCTCCACGAAATTCACCCAATGTGCCGTCAGGGAGATATAGCGGCCCTGCCCGCCTGTGCTTGTCCACGTGTCCGTTGTTAAGTGGACCTTGCCAGTAACCGAGTTGGTGAGGGCGCGTACGATGTTGCGTGAGACGTGGTTGTGCAGGGCTGGGACAGCACACCGTCAAAAATAGTGGCGACTGGGGACAGAGTAGCGCGGGGCTGCCGCCACCATCATGTTTTTGAACGCCTCAGTTTACACCAGCCTGTAGGGGAGCATCTCCAGGCTGATCAATTTGGCTATGTGGACATTAAAAGCTTGAGCGTGCGGGTGCGTGGCGGCGTATTTGCGCTTTCGCTCCAACGATTCTCTTAACGACAGCTGGACGCTGCGTTGAGAGACATTGCTGATTGGGGCCGAGGACAGCGAAGGTGAGGGTGTGGGTCCAGGCCAGGAGACGGTCGTGCCTGTGTCCTGAGAGGGGGGTTGGATCTCAGTGGTAGGTTGGGGCCCAGGGGGAAAGGCAGTGGCGCAAGCTGGAGGCGGTGAACGGTCTTCGTCTGATCTTGTGGGGTGCTTGGCCATCATATGCCTGCGCATGCTGCTGGTGGTGAGGCTGGTGGTGGTCTGATCTTGGCGCGACAAAGGTTGCACACCACTGTTCGTCGGTCGTCCGGCGTCTCAGTGAAAAGCTGCCACACCTTAGAGCACCTTGGCCTCTGCACGGTGGCTTGGCGCGAGGGGTTGCTTTGGGAGCAGCTGGTGGATTATTCGCTCTTGCCCTGCCTCTACCCCTGGCTACCCAACTGCCTCTTCCAATCTGTCCTGCGGCTGCAATTGCCTACCCCTCTGAAGACCGGTCTTCAGTTGGCTTATCACACCAGGTGGGGTCAGTCACCTCATCGTCCAGTGGCTCTTCCTCCGAATCCTCTGTGCGCTCCTCCCTCGGACTTACTGCCCTTACTACTACCTCACTGATAGACAACTGTGTCTCATCGTCATCGTCCTCTTCACCCACTGAAAGCTCTTGAGACAGTTGCCGGAAGTCCCCAGCCTCATCCCCCAGAGACCGTAAACTTTCCAAAGGTTTGGCATCGGTCACGACAAACTCCTCCGGTGGGAGAGAAACCATTGCTGCCCAATCTGGGCAGGGGCCCGAGAACAGTTCCTGGGAGTCTGCCTGCTTCTCAGAATGTGTCATTTTCATGGAGTGAGGAGGCTGGGAGGAAGGAGGAGCAGCAGCCAGAGGATTCAGAGTTGCAGCAGTGGACGCCATAGAAGACTGGGTGGTCGATAGATTGCTGGATGCACTTTCTGACATCCACGACAGGACCTGCTCACACTGCTCGGATTTTAATACAGGTCTACAGCGTGGACCCAAAAATTGCGATATGATGCTGGGGACCCCAGAAACTGTCCTCTCTCCTACTCCCGCAGCAGCCGGCTGCGATTCACCTGGACCAGGAACTCGTCCTATGCCCACACCCTCACTTGGAACTCTGCGTCCTCGACCGCGTCCACATCCTCTGCCCCTACCCCTACCCCTCAGCATGCTGGATTAAGAATCGAGCAGAGACAGAGTGGTGTAAAAATGTTTGTGAATTACTGCAGCGCAGTTGCTGGCTGCCAGCGGTAATATAACGCTAAATGAAGCCAGAGATAAATTATAAGGAAGGCTGCACGCAGACCTAGCTGTGAACTATGCAGTTTGGATGGACGTGAAGTCCCACAGGCCACGCAGGCAAATGCACTGGGTAACCGGTAGCCGTAAAAAGGATTTAAAAAAAAATCTCCTTATTTTACTCTGCAATGCAGGCTGAGGCTAGGCAGTGTGTATTGCACTTTCAATCTATGGGCGTTGGGCAGACCACGAACTTCTGAGACAGCACACGTATAACAGAGCGTTGTAGAAAATGTGTGGTTTCTTGGCGTACACTTAGAGGCAGACTGCAGTGAGGCTACGCGAAGTGCGGACAGTAATATGTTTAAATGAAGGCTGCACGCAGGCTAGGCTGTGCAATGCAGAGGTACTACAACTCCCAGCAACCACGGAGTTAAATGCACACAGTCACAGGTTGCCCTAAGAAGAACCGTTGGGGTTCTTGTAGACAAGATTCTACACTACCACTGTCCCTGCCTGACCAATAGTGCCCCTATACTGAAGTACAGACTGCAGCCTGAGAACGCTACAGCCTGCATGCCCGATATACATAAAAAAAACTGTGCAAAACTGCCCACAGCAGCCACAACAGTAATGCAGTAGGGGAGCTGTGGCCCTAAGAAAGGCCATTGTGGTTCTTGAAGACGCTAACACTGTCCGTATAGCAGCAGCAGGCTCAACAGCACTTTCCCTGATCTCTCTTAGCGTGTGTCTGTGGCGAGCCCTGGGGTGGGGCAGATTTAAATACTCGGGGGTCACTTGATCTCGCCAGCCACTCACTGCAGGGGGGTGGGATAGGGCTGGAACGTCACAGGAGGAAGTTGTAATGCCTTCCCTGTGTTTCTATTGGCCAGAAAAGGGCCTCAGGGAAGGAAATGTAATGGAGTCGAGTGCCGCGTGGTGCTCGTCTAGAGTAACGAGCATCTCGAACACCCTAATGCTCGAACGAGCATCAAGCTCGGACGAGTGCGCTCGCTCATCTCTATTTATTACCTTTTATTTGTATTAATAATTAATAAAACTTTTTAAAATCAACTTTTACATTTTTTAGCCCCCATTGGACAAGAACTTATGATGGATTGATTGTTTTTGCAGTATGATCTAATGCCATAGCATTTCATTATACCGCGATCAGACAGGAAATCTATCAAGCCACAGGCGTGGCTTGATAGGCAATATGCAATAGCTGCCATGGTGCCTTTCAAAAGGCCCCTGGCTTCATGGCAACCGCATGGCACCCCACGATCTCATTGCAGCAGACAGTGCAGGACCCCCTAACAACGATTGCAGCATTTTAATGTCGATGTCAAAATTGATGGCATTTGAAAGGTTAACAGCTCGAATAAGTGATGCTGCTAATTGGAGCTGTTGCGGGTGGGTGTTGGCTGTAAGAAACAGCTGACACCCTTGTTAGTGCAAACCAATATTTGCTTTGCAATATGCTATTGGGGTCCAAATTCAATTGTTAGAGGTAATATGAGCTCAGGAGACTAACATTAAATCACACAACATGGGATGTGATCCAAAGTAATCTGTTTATTGAGTGAGAGATGACAGATTTTATAGGGTCACATGTTCAATTACAATTATTCAAATCTATTATAATTCATTTGTTACCATTGTTCAAAGAAACATAAACACAATATAAATATACAAGATAAAGAATTTAACATTTAAAATGCCAACCAAACGCTATCAGTTGCAGAGTTGACCATACATGATTAATTTCTTGGAGCAATAAATCTAAACAAAAAGGTGTTTAGAGAGAATGTTTAGGAACATATGTGAACAGCTAGAAACATGTCAGTTTGACCCACCGACCACCCTAAAGGCCACAGTAGCTATCTTCTGGAACAAAAGCCTTAGTGATTCCCTCAAGGCTTATTAAATAACCATTTAATATCCACAAATCCTCCAGAAAAAGGACAAATAAATACAGTGAAAAGAGACACATAAGATTGCTACAGGCTTACAATATGGCAACGCATAGGATAGAACATGGAGTCATATTCATTTCACTAACAGCTTTATTGTATTGACAATGTATGGTTCACACTGAACATTTGAACTTGGATTTTGCCACAGAGATACAAAATGAAATTTGAACTACTGCACAGATTTTTCCCATTGTGTATTTTGAAATCTGCGTTGTGCAAAAAAGGAACATATCACATATTTGCAGTGTATTCCATGGCAAATTCAGGCATTAAAATAGGAAATCTGCCTACATAAAATCTACTGTTAAACACATGGATTTTCAATGTGGATTTCCCATGAAACGAAAGTCAAATTATAATTAACATGGGTTTCTGCTGTGTGAACATACCCTGAGGATGCATTCATTATCACAGATACATTTCACCTATAAAAATGACAACTGCTTCCGAAACCACAATTTTTCAGCTGAGGTTTTAATGTGCTTTTTGCCACGTCTAGACTGTGAATGTGTGCAAACACCCTCAGTGAAACTGTTACGTGAGATATGTTTAATATACCAGCAGTCCTAGCGGATATTATATATGTACTTTGACAAGGTGACTTGGATATCATCTATTAATATTGTGAATTTTACTTTTATTACTTTTAGCTGATGAATGATATTTTTCTTTTTTTCATTAGTTGGTTTATAAAAAATGGAAATATCGTGAACCCAACAATCACGATGGAGAGGAGTTCTGTGGGATGATGTTTGGTTATAACTTGAGGTGGAGTGATCAACACTGTGACAATGCATATGAATGGATTTGTGAACTACAAAAAGGTACTGTGCATACTTATCAAGATTAACCCATACCTGTTGTGTCACCCCGACTTCCTCATAGTCTGTAAGCTCTTGTGAGCAGGACCCTCACCCATATTGTTCAGATTTTCTATTGGTTTACTGTTGTATGTAATGTCCTATGTTGTCTATGTTCTCTTTGGCTTGTAAAGTGCTGTGGGATATGTTGGCACTTTAGAAAAAATATGATTATTATCCCCCCCTACTTATTCCCCTGAGCTCCGTTTCTTCAACAGGAAAATGAGATTACAGTTTTGAACAGAGCTCATTCTACTTCAAATAACTGCGGCTCCAGTTTAATTGGGGCTTCAGCAAGGCTTTTGGTCTAATTTTAATGTCAAGATTCCTGGCTTTAACACTCCGTGATGTACAGTTACATCATGGTGGTTCAAGGTATGGGGGAGTACACAGCCTGTGGAGCTCTGCAGACCAGTCAGTAATTCCATGGTTTCCCACCTCACCTGAGCCCCATATAGCCTCAGTTGCCTCTCCGATGCCCTCTTTTGCTTGAGGGGCGCAGATCGAGACCCTCTAGGGTCAGTTTGGAAGCAACCATGGGGTGAGGCCTCTTGCAGCCTACGAATTCCAGGCCTTGATTTCCGGGTACCACAGCCCGGCGGCAACTTTGCGAGAAACCCACAAGTTACCGGAGACAGTAAAAGCGACAGGACCACCTTCAGAGGATAAGAGCAGGTCCAACCTCACCATCAGGCCCCTCTCCAACAACAAGAAGCAGGTGAGTGGGACCTGGCAGTGCGGGTGTTACCGGGGTCCCACCGCCAATGACAACCTCAATCCAAGCAGCAGATACACTCCAGAGTGGGAGCGCTGGCTCCCTGAGACCAGGAAACATGAAGAGAGGGGTCTGAGGAGCCACTACACCACAGCTGGAGGCTGCAGCTCCAAGCGGCCTCCTTGGGCCTGCAAATCCCCAGCCTGAATTTTCAGGGAGGCCCAGCCCCCTGGAGGTGTGTAGTGCTGCTAACAGCCATCCAAAAGTCTACCCAAGAACAAGAGGGACTCCCTGATGGCCAAGTGAGCTGTTGCATCAGAAGAACTGGGTAGCACAGTGAGCTGGGAGAGAGGGAGCTAAGCACTATCATCCCAGAGTGACCCCAGAAGCTGCAGGGCCCTGGAAAGAGGGGAGACAGTACCCTATATTGCTATGCATATGTTGTAACATAATAGCAGAAAACCACAAGATATAACGCTGAACAACAGCAATCACCCGTGTGGTTACTACTGACTCCCAACAGCTACAACTTCATAAAGCTTCCACACTTCTGAGCATCCTGTGTACTGACTCTTTCTACCATCTACTATATGCCATAGACTATGTCCACCCCCCCCTGTCAGTGTGCGACACATGGGTGGTCTGAGAAGGATGCGCTGATGTACGACTAGATTGCACTTCGGCTGGACCTTCACATTCTCTAAGAAAGGCTTTATAATTTATGCAGCTGACTCACACAGTTTCAGAAATGACCATAACTAAAGTAAAGACCCCATAGGTATCTCAAATTACACCACAGGGTACTTTACTGGAATTATTTGCAACCCAATTTCAAGCTGATTCAAACATAGGAGTGATGCCGCCAGAGAACCAATGGGCTGGAACAGAAGATGGATGACATTGTGGTTGCACTGGAGATTGATAAACAGTGCATTGAAGAGCTAGAGTCCAGACTATATCTCCAAGAGTCCAAAAATGAAAAACTGGAAAACAGGTCCAGGTAAGCAAATATCCTAATCGGATGACTCACGGAGTCAGTGACAGCTCTGAAAGAGTCAGTCACCACCCTTTTCACCGCACTTCAGCCCAACATTGACCAACAACCGCTATGGATGAACAGGATCCACTGGGCCATGACTCACCCTCCTAACTCTGCTCTACCCCAAGATGTGATCTTGAAATTACATTACAGTGAAATACGAGACCAGCTGCTGAAAAATGTCCCAATTACCAGGACTTCCTACCCTAGTTCAACTTTATGCCGATATAGCCCGATCTACGCTAGCAAAATGCAGATCCGTGTGATTCGTGACTCAGGTACTTCACAGCTAACATAAAATATACATGGGGTTTCCCTTTTGCCCTTCTTTTCCAATAGCATAGAAGATTGTATTCAGCAAGAACCCTGGCAGATGCCTATCAAGCTGCAGACACTACTTGCATTCCAGTGATGACTGCACCCGAACCAAGAGGTCCACCGCAGACAAACAGGGGCTACAACAGGTCTAATCAGATGACCAACTGGGGTGACCTCTACTCCAGCTTGGACCAGAATGGATTCAGGCACTTGAGCAAAAATATATAGGGGGAACTCTTAAAGGGCATTGGAGCATGGACACATGTGACACTGGTTAGTTGGGGGCCAGTGTTTGGCTTGTCCATAATGTTATGGGCCTTAGGTCTACTTAAGCTCAGTTGCAACATATTAGGTTGAACATGTTATAGCTAAATTTTGTATGCTTTTTGCAGATACCTTTATCCCACTCGATGGGTTTTTAGACTGGGCTTAAAATGACTTGCAGAGTAAGATGGATGTTTATTGGAGACAGGAGGTATTAACCCCTTCCGCAACTACAAGGTGTAAAGCCTTGTAAATAGAGATGAGCGAACGTACTCGTCCGAGCTTGATGCTCGGGCGAATATTAGCGTGTTCGGGATGCTCGTTACTCTTAACGAGTACCACGCGATGTTCGGGTTACTTTCAGTTTCCTCTCTGAGACGTTAGCGCGCTTTTCTGGCCAATTGAAAGACAGGGAAGGCATTACAACTTCCCCCTGTGACGTTCAAGCCCTATACCACCCCCCTGCTGTGAGTGGCTGGGGAGATCAGATGTCACCCGAGTATAAAAGTCGGCCCCTCCCGCGCTCGCCTCAGATGCCTTGTGAGTTAGCTGAGGGACAGTGCTATAGTGTTGGAGCTGCTGTAGGGAGAGTGTTAGTAGTGAGTGTAGGCTTCAAGAACCCCAACGGTCCTTCTTAGGGCCACATCTATCCGTGTGGAGGCTGCTGTTAGCAGTGTTGCTTTTTTTTTTTTTTTTTCAAAATCGGCTGTGCAGAGCATTGCGCCCTGCAGTAATACTACAGGGACAGAAGTGGTGGTTAGGCAGGGAGAGTGTTAGGAGTTAGTGTAGGCTTCAAGAACCCCAACGGTCCTTCTTAGGGCCACATTTAACCGTGTGCAGAACTGTGCAGGCTGCTGTTAGCAGTGTTGCATTTTTTTTTTTTTTTAAATCGGCTGTGCAGAGCATTGCGCCCTGCAGTAATACTACAGGGACATAATTGTGTAGGCAGGGCCAGAAGACATATATTATTGATTGAATATAGTCAGTGGGCCTTTTCTTTACAAAAAAAAGGGAAACATTCTATTTGGCCTGCCTCTGACAGTCCTCAGCGTTCTGGGTACGTGTGTGGTGGGTGCAGAACGTAAACAGAAATCATACGCAGCCAGCTACGTTTAACAGCAGGCTTGCGCCAATTTATTTCCTGCCTGGGAAATCAAATCACTGGTAATTCACCATGCTGAGGGGTAGGGGTAGGCCTATAGGACGTGGACGCGGGCGAGGACGCGGAGGCCCAAGTCAGGGTGTGCGCACAGGCCGAGCCAGTGCGGTGGCCAGGGGTAGAGGCAGGGCCAGACCGAATAATCCACCAACTGTTTCCCAAAGCGCCCCCTCGCGCCATGCCACCCTGCAGAGGTCAAGGTGCTCTACGGTGTGGCAGTTTTTCACAGAGACGCCTGACGACCGACGAACAGTGGTGTGCAACCTTTGTCGCGCCAAGATCAGCTGGGGAGGCACCACCAACAGCATGCGCAGGCATATGATGGCCAAGCACCCCACAAGGTGGGACGATGCCCGTTCACCGCCTCCGGTTTGCACCACTGCCTCTCCCCCTGTGCCCCAACCTGCCACTGAGATCCAACCCCCCTCTGAGGACACAGGCACTACCGTCTCCTGGCCTGCACCCACACCCTCACCTCCGCTGTCCTCGGCCCCATCCAGCAATGTCTCTCAGCGTAGCGTCCAGACGTCGCTAGCGCCACAGTTTGAGCGCAAGCGCAAGTACGACGCCACGCACCCGCACGCTCAAGCGTTAAACGTGCACATTGCAAAATTGATCAGCCTAGAGATGCTGCCGTATAGGCTTGTGGAAATGGAGGCTTTCAAAAGCATGATGGTGGCGGCGGCCCCGCGCTACTTGGTTCCCAGTCGCCACTACTTTTCCTGATGTGCTGTCCCAGGCCTGCACGACCACGTCTCCCGCAACATTGTACGCGCCCTCACCAACGCGGTTACTGCCAAAGTCCACTTAACAACAGACACGTGGACAAGCACAGGTGGGCAGGGCCACTATATCTCCCTAACGGCACATTGGGTGAATTTAGTGGAGGCTGGGACAGAGTCAGAGCCTGGGACCGCTCACGTCCTACCCACCCCCCGAATTGCGTGCCCCAGCTCGGTGGTGGTATCTGCGGGGGTGTATGCTTCCTCCCCTAAACCACCCTCCTCCTCCTCCTACGCAACCTCTGTCTCGCAATCAAGATGTGTCAGCAGCAGCAGCACGTCGCCAGCAGTCGGTGTCACGCGGCGTGGCAGCACAGCGGTGGGCAAGCGTCAGCAGGCCGTGCTGAAACTACTCAGCTTAGGAGATAAGAGGCACATGGCCCACGAACTGCTGCAGGGTCTGACAGAGCAGACCGACCGCTGGCTTGCGCCGCTGAGCCTCCAACCGGGCATGGTCATGTGTGACAACGGCCGTAACCTGGTGGCGGCTCTGCAGCTCGGCAGCCTCACGCACGTGCCATGCCTGGCCCATGTGTTTAATTTGGTGGTTCAGCGCTTTCTGAAAAGCTACCCCCACTTGTCATTCCTGCTCGGAAAGGTGCGCCAGCTCTGCGCACATTTCCGCAAATCACACACGCACGCTGCCACCCTGCGGACCCTGCAACATCGGTTTAATCTGCCAGTGCACCGACTGCTGTGCGACGTGCCCACACAGTGGAACTCTACGCTCCACATATTGGCCAGACTCTATGAGCAGCGTAGAGCTATAGTGGAATACCAACTCCAACTTGCGCGGCGCAGTGGGAGTCAGCCTCCTCAATTAATTACAGAAGAGTGGGCCTGGTTGGCAGCCATCTGCCAGGTCCTTGGAAAATTTGAGGAGTCTACCCAGATGGTGAGCGGGAATGCTGCAATCATTAGCGTCACCATTCCTCTGCTATGCCTCTTAAGAAGTTCCCTGCAAAGCATAAAGGCAGACGCTTTGGAATCAGAAACGGAGGCAGGGGAAGACAGTATGTCGCTGGATAGTCCTAGCAACCTCATGTCTATATCTCAGCGCGTTGAGGAGGAGGGGGAGGAGCATGAGGAGGAGGGGGAAGAGACAGCTTGGCCCACTGCTGAGGGGACAGATGCTGCTTGCCTGTCATCCTTTCAGCGTGTATGGCCAGAGGAGGAGGAGGAGGAGGAGGATCCTGAAAGTGATCTTCCGAGTGAGGACAGCCATGTGTTGCGTACAGGTACCCTGGCACACATGGCTGACTTCATGTTAGGATGCCTTTCTCGTGACCCTCGCGTTACACGCATTCTGGCCACTACGGATTACTGGGTGTACACACTGCTCGATCCACGGTATAAGGAGAGCCTTTGCACTCTCGTTCCCGAAGAGGAAAGGGGTTCGAGAATGATGCTATACCACAGGGCGCTGGTGGACAAACTGATGGTAAACTTCCCATCCGACAGCGCTAGTGGCAGAAGGCGCAGTTCCGAGGGCCAGGTAGCAGGGGAGGCGCAGAGATCAGGCAGCATGTACAGCGCAGGCAGGGGAACATTCTCCAAGGCCTTTGCCAGCTTTATGGCTCCCCAGCAAGACTGTGTCACCGGTCCCCAGTCAAGGCTGAGTTGGCGGGAGCACTGTAAATGGATGGTGAGGGAGTACGTAGCCGATTGCAGCACCATCATCGGTGACGCCTCTGCCCCCTACAACTACTGGGTGTGGAAGCTGGACACGTGGCCTGAACTCGCGCTGTATGCCCTGGAGGTGCTTGCTTGTCCTGCGGCTAGCGTCTTGTCAGAGAGTGTGTTTAGTGTGGCTGGGGGAATCATCACGGATAAGTGTACCCACCTGTCAACCGACAGTGCCGACAGGCTTACACTCATCAAGATGAACAAAGCCTGGATTTCCCCAGACTTCTCTTCTCCACCAGCGGACAGCAGCGATACCTAAGCAATACGTAGGCTGCACCCGCGGATGGAAGCATCGTTCTCTCTCACCATCCAAAACGGGGACATTTCTGCTTCATCAATCTGTGTATAATAATCCTCCTCCTCCTCCTGCTCCTCCTCCTGAAACCTCACGTAATCACGCCGAACGGGCAATTTTTCTTAGGGCCACAAGGCTCACTCGTATAATTTTTCCTAAACAATTTTTATATGTTTCAATGCTCTTAAAAGCGTTGAAACTTTAACTTGAACCAATTTTTCGTTCAACTGGGCTGCCTCCAGGCCTAGTTACCACTTAAGCCACATTAACCAAAGCGATTAATGGGTTTCACCTGCCATCTTGGTTGGGCATGGCCAATTTTTTCTGAGGTACATTAGTACTGTTGGTACACCAATTTTTTTGGGCCATCACCTACAGTGTAATCATAGTAATTTCTATGTTCTTCGCCTGCACTCATGGTACAGAAAGGTGTGTGGGGTTGGCCTACACTTTAGCTACATAAATGTAACTGGGGCCTTGTCTATACTGCAGCTACTGAAATGTGAAACAGACTGTTATCTCCCTAAACTGCTGCAATGGGAATGTTACTGGGGCCTGTCTTGAGTGCTACTATTACTGAAATGGAACTAAGACTGCGCTCCCCCTATACTGCTGCTAGTGATATGTTAGTGGGGCCTGTCCCTAATGCTACCGCTGAAATGTTAATAATTGTGGGCTCTGCCTATACCGCTGCTAATGGTATGTCACTGGGGTGTGGAAACAGAGGCTTCACAAAGACATGATGGCGGCGAGGCCATTTCCCACCAACGCTGTTACTGTTAAGGTGCATATAACCACGGACACGTGTAGAGGACACATAGTGCCTCCAAAACATCCCCCTCCTCCTCCAACAATGAAAACATTCTTGGCAAATACCTTTGCATTGGTCCGTCTGGTGGCAGTCCAAGAATTTCACCTTTAACGACACAACAAGAGAGCACCACCACCATCCCCCCGCCACGGCCCACTTAATCCTGGCCACATTCCGAAAACCAACTACATAAAACCGCGCTACCAAGTCCGCAGTCACCACCACATTACCACCAACGAGGTTACTGTTAAGGTACATATTACCAGTCAGACTGGGGCATGCAGTGTGGGCCGAAACCCACCTGCATTAAGCACGACATTACTACCTCAGCTGTGTTGGGCAATGCAATGGGATATTTTTATGTACCGCCGGTGGCTTCCTGGCACCCACCCATGCTGTGGGTCCACAGGGACTTCACAATAGGGAGTTGTACCTGCCTGTGTCTATGAATTAAAAACCGCGGTCTGACTGGGGCATGCAGACACCTTGACAGAATGAATAGTGTGTGGCACATAGGTTCCATTGCTATGCCCACGTGTGCAGCTCCTGATGGCGGTGGCACAGGATTATATTTCCCATTGCTTCTGTACAGCATTGTGGGCTATCGCCCCGCCCCTTTTAAAGAGGGTCGCTGCCTAGCCGTGCCAACCCTCTGCAGTGTGTGCCTGCGGTTCCTCGTCATGGCAGACGCACTTATAAATAGACATGAGGGTGGTGTGGCATGAGGGCAGCTGAAGGCTGCGCAGGGACACTTTTGTGTGCGCTGTGGACACTGGGTCATGCGGGGAGGTTGGGCAGCATGTAACCCAGGAGAAGTGGCAGCGGAGTGTCATGCAGGCAGTGATTGTGCTCCCTAGCCTACCATCAAGGCGATGGGAACTAACCTATGTCATGCTCTGACCTCTTGAGCACTCTATCTTTCTGTAGGGATTGCTGTCCATGCATTAACCTTGAGCTTACTGGGAGAGAGGAAAAGGGGGAAAAAAGATAGAAAAAAGAAAGGAGGGTGTAGGGAAAAATACTCCTCTGTACCTAGGGAGGATTGACTCCTTGTCCTGCTATGCTAACGGCCTCATTGCTTGTATTTGCATGAGTAGTTAAGGACTTTAGGACTTGAAACCTCCTTCACTCATTTATAGGGGATTTGGATCTGTTAGAGTTATTACCTCCAGACCAAAATTCCAAACCCAGTAATCTCATGCATGTAGTACTCTTTATCCCTACTCTCATTGTAAGGAGATCCTATTGACCATTACACCTGGCATGGGACTATTGAAAGTAGGATTGATAGAGAAGAAGGGTTTAACATTTGAAAGAAATGAACCTCGTACTTACAATCTTTATCTATTCCCTCACCGAGGTTAAACCCTACTAGCTCAAATGGAACGCTAAGAGCTCATTTCCTGATTGAGGATTAAATATTTTAGTGATACTCTATCTATGGAGTGATACCCTAATTGTTTACCATCATAACTCTGTAAACATTATTGTTGTTATTACTACTCTCTAAGTACTAAGTCTCCTGAGGATCCACGTACACTCAGTGGTGAAACGCGTAGAGTGGGAGTACTGTTTATAATGAGTAAAAAACATTGACAAAATTAAAATCTCTGACACACTGTCCTTTTGAGCCGTTCACAAGTCTCAGCTCACTAGGCAACAAGCTCTGACAGAGATAACTATCTTCTTAGGTTGAATATCACTTTTTTGCAATCTGAAAGTTTCTGCTCAAACATTGTCGCCATGAGTAGGAGTACTGGCCATAAGGAATAAAAATTGACTAAAATCAATTTCCTTGACATACTGTCCTTTTGAGCTGTTAAAAACTTTTCAGCCCACTAGGCAGTATTTTTGACAGAGATATTCACTTCCTCAGGTTGAACATCACGTTTCCGCAACCTGAGTATCTCTGGTCGAATTCTGTCATTATATTAATAAAACTACAGATATCTAATTGGGGTTCCGGTTTTTGGGAAATCCATGAACAGCCCCCATGCAGACTGTATTCCTAAGTGACGTGCGACATTAAGAAATACGGAGTATCAGAAGTAATACCAAGTTGTAATTTTGAAACCCACCAATCATTTTTCTATCCACTATTTGGTGGGTTAACGCCTTTCCATTACAACTTAGATTTTGTGTTGTGTCCTTTGTTGTGCCCAATCGTGTTTTTTTAGATAAAACTTAATAAAATTTATTACTTTTAACCAAGTCACGTCTGTGAATAGGGCTTTTTCAAATTTTCAGTCGACTTGTGCTGCCCTCTCTGTGAATACAGCTTGATAGAATATAATGTAATATTGCGCTTTTTAGTCAAACCAATTTCAAAGGGAAAAATCTAATAAAAAGCAATAAAGTCATATGTACTCCAAAATGCCTCTGATAGAAACTACAGGACATCCCACAAAAAACAAATCCTCACTACACTATTTTGATGGAAAAATAAAAAATTTTATGACTTTTCAAAGATGGCGGCAGAAAGTAATTTATTTTTTTCTAAAGATATTTTATTTTTTAGAAGGAGTACAGCAAAAAAACATCAATTTTATATCATCGCAACCTTACTGACCCATAGAATAAAGTTATCATGTCATTTTTGCTCCAGCATGTATGCCATAGAAACAAGACCCCCACCCAAAGATTGCAGAATTGCATTTTTTTCTGTTTCATTTCGCTTAAAAAATTTTTAAAAACAAAAAATTTTTAAATAAAAACAAGCCCTAGACAGCTCTGTCTATGGATTAATAAAAGTTATGATTTTTGAAAGCGGGGAGGAAAAAATGCCCTGCAAAGTCTGAAATGTAAGATTAGCAAAACCGCTATGCTGCAATGTTTTTCCTTTGTGTTGTAAAAAAATCACTATGAATTTTATAGTTTTTTGTTTGTTTTTTTTTTTGGGGGGGGGGGTTTGCCGCTGTTTTTTGTACCTTTTTTTAAATATACTTTTTTCCGTGCATTTCTCATGTTTTAAATATGAACCTCAGAAAAAATACCATACATGCAATATGCTGCATTTTGAATAAAAAAAACTCCAGTGATTAAAAACAAATGCAGCAAAAAGGAAGAAATATGCTACAAAGAAGAAAAAAAACATTGTTTAGGGTGAGTTCTATATTTCGCTTATGACCTTCCTGTAGCAAAAACAACGCAGCGCTTTTCTTGAAAACACAATATTTGAACCCAACCTAAAGGGAATTGGATCTTTAGTGAGATCATTAAAGAATATTTCCCTCCAAAACAAATACACGATGTGGAATAGCCAGATCCAGAAATGATGGAATGCCAACAGAATCCCATACTGATGGCCAATGTTAAATGTTGTCATATGAGGGATTTATCTCCCTCTCTCTTGGGAGGTTGATTCACAGCGGGGCATTTACCCCTCTTTGTATCGGTCTTTATGTGAAACTGGTTACCATTTGGCTAAATGCTTTATGATTGACTTAGAAAAAGGAGGCAAGAAGGCAAAGTGGGCTGTAGAGCTAATTGGAAGGTTTCACCTTATCATTGTGCTAATAAAGTTGTTAGATTGATACACGGCATTTCCTGATGAAACTATTACTTATTATTTTTGTTTCTAGGAGCTGTACTGAAGGAAGAACCAAAACCTGTTGGTGAGGAACTATTTCATTTTCTTTTTAAGGCTGCTTCCACATGGGTGGGGAGAAAAAAACATTGCACATAGATTTGTGCGTTGCAAATCTAACACAAAAAGAACTCCATTCTTCTGAATGGGGTCACACACATGAGCGATGTTTCCTGCATGCTACCCCAATGCAATACAGGAACAAATTGCGGCAATGTTCTATCTTTCTGTGTGCTCTTGCATCGCAGTGCCCATTGTTCTCAATGGGGTAGGTGGCAGCATCTCACCACATGCTAGGTGCATGCAATGCAATGTCTCCCATTGAAAACAATGGGACAAACTTTGTGATCCTCCGCCACGGCTAATAGCCACGGCAGAGAATCACTCCATCCCCAAAGTGATGCAGGGCTGTTTTGACATAAAAAACGGCTCGCATCCATGGGGAATTCACATGATGGGGAGCTCAAAATGGGGCCATGATTCACGGCCCTATATGCATCGAGCAGGAGTTGGCGGGAGTAGCTCCAGTGGGTGTGCCAATTCTGGCCTAGTCATGGTGGTGGCTACTCTGCCTACAGTGGTAGTTCATGAGGCAGATGGATTTCAAAGGGGTTCTTGACTAAAGCAATTAGTAAATCATAAATTCTTTGTGATGCCAGTGCCTTTAGATTGCATGCGGGTTTGTGATGAAATAAGAAACCCGTTCAGAAAGGTAGCAGTAAAACCGAAGGCACACAGTTTACTGAGACTCTGGGTTGGAGTACAATGTTCACACTTTTCTTATAGCAAATAGAAAAGTCTTTAGCCATTTCTTGAACACATCAAATTACATTCAGAAATTCCTTGATTCCTTCCTGAAGAAGGAGATGGGGCTGACGGGCTAATTTTAAGTGGTTACTGGACTAGGAGGTTATTGGTGGAGGAATGAGGGTAACAGTATAAGCTCTCATGTAAACACTCTGATTCCTGGATGTGCAGGGACAAGTTAAATTCACAGTTGCGGTGTCTGGGTTCCTTCCAGCTGACAGGGGGATCTACCCTGGAATCGGTTCCTCTGGGCAAGATTGTAAAAAAACTTCTCTGACACTCATTTCACTTTCCCCCACCTCAGACCACTCTCTTCTTTTTCTTCCTTTTCTTCATCTCTCCATTCTCTGGCTCCTTCCATTACCTCTCACCAACTCTTCTCCTCCTTCTCCTCCTAAAAACCTTTCTCCTTCTAACCCTCTAACTCCACCTTTTCTCCCGCTTTTATACTCTCTGTGTCACCCAATCCTAGGCAAGGTGCCAACTAACTCTCTAATGCCCAAGCTATCTAAGGATGACTGAAACTAGTGACAGAGAATTAGCTGAAATTCTGCCTAATCATACAGAGCTAGCAAATGTGAATATTATACATTTGGAATTAACCCCTAGTAAACCAGACATTGTTGTTGCTTCATAATTTAACATACATTTCACATAATTTTTCCCAGTTTTTCCTTTATTATACACAATTTAGCTGATCCAGTGTTAAATGGGCTTTGGGACCCCAAATTCTGGGGTACTATACACATCGCGCTCACCCATGTGAAGTCAGCCTTACTGATTTGCAGCAGATTTCACACTTTCAATTGCATTCCAATTTAAAGGGTGCAATCTTCTGCAGCTCTGCAACTAAATAGACAACATAATCAACAGCAAATCGGCAATCTGTGAGCGCACCTTAAATATAGACTGATCTGGTCTGTGGACCAGTTCAATGATATGTACAACACAAAGCAGCCTAAACCCCAGACCAAACCCTCTAACTATAGACGCCTAAATAAATACAGACCCCCTAAATGAATATAGAGCCCAAACTCTGTACATTAAGACAGATACCCAACTATGTTCCCTAAACTAATACAGATCTAGACTCAGACCCCCCAAACTAATAAAGACTAATACAGTCCCCCTAAACTGATACCGACTCCAGACCCAGGCTCAATAAATAAATAACATGTATGTAAACATACAGTGAACCCAATGAGATGTCAAACAATGTGATGGGGAGATTGAATATCAGAGGTATATTGAGTTCACCGTAGAATAATGATTGATAACAATTAATTACCCGTCCTGCCATGCTGCTGTTGTATCATTTTATGCGCCATTTGCATCACTTTGCATTTGCATTTCTCACTTGCGTGTAATAATGAAGTATTTGTATCCTCTTTACATCACAGCATATAACTTTACACATGATGGTTGGCTAATCTATAACGACAGCCAATACTATATTAGCAAAGATCGAATGCCGATGGAGAAAGCACAAGAATTCTGTAGAAGAAGTTCTTCCCATCTTGTCACCATTAACAGTGAATCTGAGCGGAAATTCCTTTGGAAATACGTAAGTCCAGAATACTAACATTCTTCTTACTTTAGCCTAGGGGCCCACAGCGACTTCAGATCACACAGCAGTTGAGATAAACTTCAAACCGTAACGGACTTCGATTGTTGCCCAACTATTTCCCCATAAGGAGACAGTGAGGTCAGGCACCAGTTAGGGTAACCAGTGGTTTTATCCTGACTGTTGGTGACCAAAAAGTACTTGGGGATTATTCAGTTTCTGCTAAAGAAAGTTCATTCATTAAATGTGAAATACTCCAATTTGTTCTGATCCCGCCCCCTTGCCAATATCTTCAGCAGAAAAGCTTTTCTTGACCTTTATGCTCCTTTTAATCTGGATATTACTATTGGGACACTGAAGCAAGGTTACATAAACTATACAGTTATCCAATCTAACCAGCTTTTATGAAAATTTGCGAAAGATGTATATAACAGTGGATTCACATGAGCGAGTTTATGTGCTTACAATTATCCACACAAAAACATGTGCCTGTTATAATCATTGGTTCCCTACAGTATGTTCACATGTCCATGTTTTACAGGCGTGCAAACGCACGTACCTGCAAAACATAGGACATGCGTGCACCATAGGCCTGTGGTGCACATCAGTATTCCCCAGCGGGGAGTCCCCTTGTCACTGAACACTGTGACAGCACTGTAAAGAATCCCCTGCCACAGCTGTCACAGCTCCGCAGGGAGTAAAGAATCCCCTGCCACAGCTGTCACAGCTCCGCAGGGAGTAAAGAATCCCTTGCCACAGCTGTGACAGCTGTGGCAGAGGATTGCGATGTTCTTCCATTTCTTTCAATGGAACTAGCACTTCTGCAGTCCCATTGAAAGCAATGGGCTGCTGGTAAGCCCTGCAGAGATTTTCAGGGTAGGTCTTTAAATTAAGCCCTTCCCTGAAAATCATCCCTAGAATGTGTTAAAAATAGGGATGAGCGAGCATACTCGGAAAAGCACTACTTGCTCGAGTAATGTGCTTTATCCGAGTATCGCAGTGCTCGTCCCTGAAGATTCGGGTGCCGCTGCGGCTGACAGGTGAGTCGCAGCGGGGAGCAGGGGAGAGCGGGCGGGAGAGAGGGAGAGAAAGATCTCCCCTCCGTTCCTCCCCGCTCTCCCCTGCAGCTCCCCGCTCCGTATCGCACCCGAATCTTCAGGGACGAGCACTGCGATACTCGGATAAAGCACATTACTCGAGCAAGTAGTGCTTTTCCGAGTATGCTCGCTCATCTCTAGTTAAAAATAAAAAATATATATATACTCACCTCTGCTCAGCTACCAGAATTCTATGAATGGCCTAGAGCTGCCTGTGATTGTCTGAGCGCTGTAACCAATCACAGGCAGCACATTCAATGAAGCACTCAGCCAATCAGATACAGCCCTTTCAGCAGGTGGGGATTTTAAATCCATGCCAGCCGAAACAGAGCTAGAGCAGTACAGGGAGAAGAAAGGCTAGACGTGCCTGAGCCCCGGCAGCTTTTTATTTTTAACACATTTTAGGGATAATTTTCAGGGAAGGGCTTATATTTAAAGCCCTTCCCTGAAAATCCCTGCAGGGCTTGCCGGCAACCTATTGCTTTTAATGGGATTGCAGAATTGCCGACCCCATTGAAAGCAATGGGAGAACATCCCGATCCTGTGCCACAGCGCTGTGACAGCTGTGGCAGGGGATTCTTTATGCCCTGCGGGGATTCTTTACATGGCAGTGGTGGATATATATATATATATATATATATATATATATATATATATATATTAGCTTACCCATCGCGCGTTGCTGCGAAGTCAGACAGACATACATTCATTCGTTTTTATATATCTAGATAACAACCAATCACAGCGCAGCTTTCATGTTACCTCAGTGGTATAATATATAACAACCAATCACAGCGCAGCTTTCATGTTACCTCAGTGGTATAATATATAACAACCAATCACAGCGCAACCTTCATAAAAAATAGCAACCAATCACAGCGCAACCTTCATAAAAAATAGCAACCAATCACAGCGCAGCTTTCATGTTACCTCTGCGGTATTATATATAGCAACCAATCACAGCACAGCTTTCATGTTACCTTAGTGGTATAATATATAACAACGAATCACAGGGCACAGCTTTCATGTTACCTCAGCAGTATAAGAAATAACAACCAATCACAGCACAGCTTTCATTTTACCTCAGCATTCTCAATATCCAGCAATTGTCTTGCGAAACGTTCGGCGGTGCATCATTTTCTGGTTGAACACGCATCCCGTTGCTCGTAATGCCTTTTGCTTTCGTGCTTGAGATGGAAAGCAAGCGATCTTTGTCTGAGGGGCATAACTGTCGACGACTCTCGCACGCACCCCACCTATCGTAGGATAGTTGTACTATGCCTATAATCTTCCCAGGAGTGTACTCAACAACTTCCTAAAGTCTCATGGCAATTGGATGAATGGTGTAGTAATGCATAAAGGACAGACAGACAGACAGACAGACATACATTCATATATATATATCAGGAAGTGAGAGAATTAGATTCCGTACGTAAAATTTGGACGCTAATTCTTTTGCGCATAGAATTGAATAATGGAGTTGGGACCCATTAGCTTTTCCTATTTATGACATATTCAATGCCCGTGCCAAATTTCAAGTTTCTATGTGAGAAAATTACATTCTGTACATAAAATTTGGACGCTAATTCTTTGGCGCATAGAATCGAATAATCGAGTTGGGACCCATTAGCATTTCTTATGTATGACATATTCAATGCCCGTGCCAAATTTCAAGTTTCTATGTGAGAAAATTAGATTCCGTACGTAAAATTTGGACGCTAATTCTTTGGCGCATAGAATTGAATAATCGAGTTGGGACCCATTAGCTTTTCCTATTTATGACATAATCAATGCCCGTGCCAAATTTCAAGTTCCTATGACATTGGGAAGTGAGAAAATTAGATTCCGTACGTAAAATTTGGACGCTAATTCTTTTGCGCTAGAATTGAATATTCGAGTTGGAACCCATTAACTTTTTCTATTTATGACATAATCAATGCTCGTGCCAAATTTCGAGTTTTTATGACATTGGGAGGTGAGAAAATTAGATTCCGTACGTAAAATTTTGGCGCTAATTCTTTTGCGCCTAGAATTGAGTAATCGAGTTTGGACCCATTAGCTTTTCCTATTTATGACATAATCAATGCTCGGGCCAAATTTCATGTTTCTACGACCTCGGGAATTGAGAGAATTAGTGGCAATGATGGAAATCGAACGATCTACGTGGGGGGGTTGTAACCGTCGACGACGCTCGCGCACGCGCCATTTATCGTAGAATATTTGTAGTATGCCTATAATCTTCCCAGGAGTGTACTCAACAACTTCCCAAAGTTTCATGGCGATCGGATGAAGGGTGTAGTAGCGCATAAAGGACAAACAGACAGACACGCACGCATACAGACATACATTCAATTTTATATATATAGATATATATATAGTGTGTGTGTATATATATATATATATATATATATATATATATATATATATATATATATATATATATATATATATATATATATATATATATAATTTATTTTCTTTTTTTACACACACCACAGGTGATTTTCAGGGAAGAGCTTATATTATAAGGCCTTCCTTGAAAATCACTGCAGGGGTTGCAGGCATTCTATTGCGTTCAATGGGGCCGCTGGCAGCAGCCGCGGCCCCATTGGAAGCACTGCTGCACAGACCTGCATTCACGCGTGCTTGTGCATGCTCGTGTGAATGCACCCTAAGGTACGACTACACGGGGCGGTGCACTTTAGATTTTATGTGCAGACAATCTGCAGCATTTACAATAGCAGCAAAGTGGATGAGATTTAAACAGGTCAGCCCTAAATCCGCATGGAAATTGTCGTGCAGCAGACTTTTACTCTGGACTTCATCCTTTTTTAATGCAGAGGCTGAAAACTACAGCAGATCTGCAATATATCCATAACGTTTAAACCATTTAGAGCTACGTACATTCACTACATACCTCTAAACAGTATTCTATTTCTGCCCACTAGTTGATTGAGGGCCAGTTGCACCAACCATGATGTTGATCCCGATTCAGGTAGCTGCGATCAACTGTAAACTAGATTTAATAAAAACACCTAATAAACAGGTAACCAGGACAGCGCCTCTGCCAGAGGTGAGGAATGTTGTTAATAGATATGAATGTACAGGAGAAGGATTCATCTGGCATTAAAGACCCAACCTGGAAGGGTTAGCTGTTATGCCTCCAGTCTGAGTTCACCTAAAAGTATGGGATAGCCATCAACAGAGGTAACACCCTGTCTTGGGGACATCCAGAGGAGAGCAGGTATGGAGAATCCCGAAATATCCCATATCTCGAGCAAAAATAGAGAAGTATTAGTTAAAAAGGTCTTCTGCGGCTTAGGGTGCAACTTCACCAATGTTGTCCCAACCTCCTACATGTAGGGAGGACATGTTGATGACTTGTGCTTGACAAAGGAGTCCCCGTAGCCTCTGAAATATACTTTGCGCCTCATCTCCTTATGCATTTGTAACCGTGTGGTTTGTGTGTTTACCAATAAATTGGACTTCACTCAAATCTTTTTTGATTGTACTCCTCCACTATCTGTTCACAACACTGTGTCACCTTGGACCACTTGAGGGAGGCATCTATGGGTACTCACCCAGACTCCCTCTTTTTTAAAGTAAGTCTCACTTATTGAAACACGACACTAGTGAAGTTGCAGCCTGTGCACTGGAGAGCCTTTCAACAAATACTTCCTTAAGCAAAACGCACTACACTTTTGGATCTAAGATTTGCTAAACTAAGCTCAGGTGATCTGCAATCAAAGGTTCAACTTAGAAAAAATGTACTGTGCATGGTGATTGGTGACGGTAGTCAGGTGATCCAGCATTCAGGGTGATAGTAAAACATGGTCGCTCCCAGCAGCAAACAAAAATGTAATTTCACCACCCAAGAAAACCTTTTCTTAAATTTGTCGGTCAGTTCTTCCAAGGGTTATCACCTTCACCGTACAGCATGTTTACGTAATGGACTAATTGATTTTACAGGCACAAATACTATTTACAGTATGACATATCCTCAGGGTAGGTCATCAAGAGTTGGTAGACCAGAGTCCGCAGTGCTTGAACCTGGCCCATTATGCTGTCAGCATTCCTACACACACGGGTCTTAATTGCAAGTGCAGCTCCCAGTGTTGGTGCAAGGTTTTACTACTTGTTCAACGATCACCTCTTGTTGATCACTAATCAAACCATTGGTGCAACTGGCCCTGAATACATTAAATAGATGGTGTAGTGAGCATAGATTCCTACATGCCACATGGCTCTCAGAGCAACACGTTAAAGAGGTTGTCTCAGAATTAAAAAACAAAAAAAAATTCCTGCACTGAATCTTCTAAAAAAAAACAACTAATGTTGCTCACCTGTTTAAGTGGTTGTACCAAACATAAACTGCCACCTATCCACATGATAGGTGAGAAGTCTGATTGGTAGAGGTTTTACCGTTGAGACCACCTCTTATCCTGAGCATGGGGTCCTGTGTCCCTCCTTTCTCATCATTGTCTCCTTCTCACTGTAGGGAGGTGCAGAGAACCCATATTAAGGGGAAAAGGAGGTCACTGGACTTGCATTCTCAGGATCATTGGGGGTCTCAGCGTCCTCCTATGGTTAGGTAATACAAGTTCAATTTGGTACAACCCTTTTAAATTTTTTTAGTCTTCCTGCAGTGATGACATTTTATACGCAATCACTATCCTCATGCTGGCATCAAAGTTGAAGCCAGTCACATGGATGTCTGCCACATCATCACTGCAGGAAACATAAACAAAGAACAGCAGGGATGACCGAACCTTTGGTGCTAGAGCGGTGTGGAATATAACTGGTGAGCAATCTTTGTTTTAATGCACAGTATTTTATAACATTTACTGCAGTTTAATAATTTTTAAAACTCGGTCAACCCATTTAAAGTTTTAGTATCAAAATGACACATTCTTTCTATCGGGTTTATAGCATAGGTTTTTATGTGACTATTCAAATATTAAAATAAATCCTGAAATATTTCAGTTTTCACACTGCCCAGTGAAGCAAACACAATAAGCTGACATTTCCTGTTTCCTGACACTTACTTTTGACCTTTGCTGTGTAGACTGGGAAAGGGTCAGCAGAGCCATTATTATAAGAGAGCTATTATTAGTTTAATGAAAACAAAGGTTTGGTACGGTGTTAGCTAGTAGAGCAAAATGTGATTGTTCCCAGCAAGAGAAACCACGTGATCATGTCGATATGATACCTTTTAATGGCTAACAAAAATACATGATGTAATAGTGAGCTTGCAAACCTCTCGGCTCTTCGTCAGGCTAAAAATTGAATAGATCTGATGAGGCATGAATATTTATACACACTTATAACATACATACTTATGACATGGCACAGATATGGAGATATATATATATATATATATATATATATATATATATATATATATATATATATATATATATATATATATATATATATATACTTATGACAAGGCACGGATATGGATGTGGTTGGTTTGCACTTAAAAAAAGTTTGTTTTCCGTTGCAGAATTCCTTTTGTCTAGACACTGATAGCGGAGTGAAAGTTTTATAGTCCCTGAATTACTGTTGGGGGGTGGGGGGGAGAGGTCGTCAGACTAGAAATTGTACAAGAGGTACACAAACATTTTTAACTAGACACTGATAAGGGAGTGAAAGTTTATGGTCCCTGAATTACTGTTGATGGGGGTCTTATCTGTGCAATAAATGTCTCACACCTCCCATTCACACATAAATCCCGGGGAATAATTAAACCCAGTATTCAGCGTGTCAAAGGTTGTTATCAATTTATATTCCCAAAACCATAGAAGAAACCAATCCCATCCATGTCTGTGCCCTGTCATAAGTATGTATGTTATAGGTGTGTATAAATATTCATTCCTCTTCAGATCTATTACATTATCGCCTGACGAAGAGCCTGAGAGGCTCACAAGCTCGCTATTACATCATGTATGTTTGTTAGCCAATAAAAGGTATCATATCTACAAGATCACATGGTTTCTCTTGCTGGGAACAGTCACATTATTAGTTTATGGACACATTTCTGTGTACTAAGCCAGATTCAGTGCAGCTCCCATAAAGCACACACCGTCATCCAGGGAATTTAAAGAACAAATACCAAATTAGAGCAGCCGTGACGCTGGTGCGAACAGAGCCTTACTCACTTTCATCTTCTCATTTTCATTTCTAGATTTTTACAAAAACAGAAAAACCGTATTACATTGGCCTGCGTTTAGGACTGGATAAAGAATTTAAGTAGGTGCTTAATAGATAAAGCCGCCAATATTTATATTTTTGGTTAATAAATGTTTTATCGGCGATATACAGTACATAGCTGTTGTATACATGCTTGATGCAGATCGGGAACTGCAAAGGCTTTGTGATCTTTCCCCTATAAGCATGTGTGTTCTGCTCTAATGTTATGCTAACCGCGTTATTTGTCATTAGGTGGATGGACGGTTCTCCAGTTGAATTTGTTGCCTGGGCGTTACGTCAGCCTGACTTTGCCAATAATGATGAGTTTTGCACGCAGATGCATACAGAGCGGGGTAAACCTATAATGATATTTCTAATTGAAACATTGTGACAATTTGCAGCTTGAACAAGTACAGATTCTGCATATTACAGTATGGGAGAAAGGAGAGTTTACTTATGCTTCATGTTTGGCAAATCGTATGTCTGAATTAATTGGCGCATCCCAATAAGACGGCAAGTAGTACAATATAGGGCGTGCAAATCCGTAGAAAGTAAAACCCATGAAAGCAAATAGAGGCAAATACAGATGATGATACTGATTACCTATGATTGCTATTACAGACATCCATACTAATATTATAAATGCAAAAGTAACTTTATCCGTCTGTTTGTTACCTTTTCACGGCTAAACTGCTGAAGCGATTGTGATTAAATTTGGAAGGGAGGAAGGCATTAAGCTACATTTTATCCCCAAAGCGTATAGAGTCCTCTAGGGAGTGCGACAAGACAGATTTATCTGGTGATGCGCAGGCGCATGAGTCCCTTGTGGTGCAGAGTGCTAAGGCAGCAGAAATGCAGTCCTAAGCTCTTACTCACAACCTGAAGGTTGCGACTTCCATCCCCGCTTGGTTCAGGTAGCCGGCTCAAGGTTGACTCAGCCTTCCATCCTTCCAAAATCGGTTAAATGAATACCCTTGATGATGGTGGTGGGGGACTAATAAATTACCTGAAAAATCTACTACTAATAAAAAAAAAAAACATGGCGCTGCGCCATACAGATGTGAATATCGCTTATGATAATATTGTTGCTGAGAGCAGCTACAGTCCATGGGTGTCAGGAAGGAGCAGTAACAGTAGGCTACCAGCTTGTCCGTGCAACTGGCTGCAAGGAAGATCCTGCTCTAGAAATCAATGTTAACCATCTCATGGTAGAGGGAAAAGTGGGTGCACAAATGGGCAGACACGTGAGGGCAGACGTCAGTGAGGCACATATGTGATTATTAAGCTATCAGAGATACCCAGCCTTGTCCGGTGGGCTTCGGCCACAGACACTTTAACATGGATTGAGATTTTAAGGAAAGTCTGTGTTGCCC
This sequence comes from Eleutherodactylus coqui, assembly GCF_035609145.1. Taxonomy (NCBI): domain Eukaryota; kingdom Metazoa; phylum Chordata; class Amphibia; order Anura; family Eleutherodactylidae; genus Eleutherodactylus; species Eleutherodactylus coqui. The sequence goes on from NC_089848.1 coordinate 122,959,604, forward strand.
ATAGCAACCAATCACAGTGCAGCTTTAAAAATGCAAATTCCATGTGAACGAAGTCGCGGTTAACAAGCTACTGTTACAATATCTTCTTGTAAAACTTGCCATGGCTGGACTCACACCAGTTCCATCACGAGAGCAAGAAAACAGAATGCAGCATCCATTGTATGAAAGAAAGAAATGGCACCAGACAGACTATATTGCGGTCCGTCTCGCTTCTGTTCTGCTCACGACATTTTTACAAACAAAGAAGTGCAGCATGCTGGGCTATCCTATTCCCTATGTTGTGCGGGATCTGCGGCAGAGGCTCTGAATAGACCCTCAGATGCAGATGTGAACATGGACTATGATAGAATTGTGCTGAGAGCAGCTACAGTCCATGGGTGTCAGGAAGGAGCAGTAACAGTAGGCTACCAGCTTGTCCGTGCAACTGGCTGCAAGGAAGATCCTGCTCTAGAAATCAATGTAAAGCAGCTCACGGCTGAGCCTGCACCCGCTGCTCCCTCCTACCCTCCGCACCCTGAAGCTGCGACGCAGGCAGAATAGTAAGCTAGAATATATTAGAGTATGAGCACTTTGTAACTGCACTGCATATTTGTACAGAACTCAATACTTTCTATATAATTTTTCATAGGACTTTGGAGTGACGTACATTGTGGTCTTTCTAGTGCATTTATCTGTGAAAGAACAAATAGTTCCATTAATGCTCCATTAGCCCCCACTGTTCCTGCACCGGACGGTGGATGTCCACCAGATTGGCTTCCATTTGGACAAAAGGTAATTTTGACAACACAAGTACAATATTATTATTAGCGGGTAATATTGTAGGATATAGAATGTAGAGCACACGGCAATAGGAACTTGTGTATGCAGCCCCACATGAAGGCGATGGTGGGATGCGTTGGGGGATACTGTATTATTCTAGAATTTAAGCAGGGGTATAGTCTAAAGAAAAATTGCCATTATGCTAGGGTCTGAGGAACAGTATAGGTGGTGCCAGCAGCTGCGGTGGGCTGAAAAGCTGAGCCTCGGTTAACCATTTAGCATCATGTTTTGTGGTTGTGCTCATAACTTTACCGTGGCTGGGTTATGTAAATGGGGACTGTGGTAAAGTATAGCATGACATGGTGATGCAGTGACTGTATAGTAATCGATACCGTTGATGCACAGGCACTGCAGACTAAGGTAATCACAGCACAGTTACTGGATATAGCATCATATCTTACTTGACTCATTCTCTCCTTTTCTTCTCCATTTGTCTCATACCATTATGGCGACTTCTCTTGAGAACTACGTTGATTTTGCAGTCATTTCTAACTTCTACAGCAACACAAATTCAGTGTCCAAACACATACAAATATACTGGGAATAAAGCCACCACCAAGGTCCTGATGCACCATGTTGTTGACCTAAAACAGTACTGCAATTCAGCAGAGGATGAAAGCTGAGGCATTTATCAAATATGTCAAGCCTTTTTTAAATTAAAAGCAGAAATCTCAGGATGTAGAAGAACATGGCTGAGACTGACCTCATGTCTCTTATAGACTGCTGCATATGACCTCATGTCTCTTATAGACTGCTGCATATGACATCCTGTCCCTTATAGACTGCTGCATATGACCTCATGTCCCTAATAGACTGCTGCATATGACCTAATGTCCCTTATAGACTGCTGCATATGACCTCATGTCTCTTATAGACTGCTGCATATGACCTCATGTCCCTAATACACTGCTGCATATGACCTCATGTCCCTTATAGACTGCTGCATATGACCTCATGTCTCTTATAGACTGCTGCATATGACCTCATGTCCCTAATAGACTGCTGCATATGACCTCATGTCCCTTATAGACTGCTGCATATGACCTCATGTCCCTAATAGACTGCTGCATATGACCTCATGTCCCTTATAGACTGCTGCATATGACCTCATGTCCCTTACAGGCTGCTGCATATGACATCCTGTTCCTTATAGACTGCTGCATATGACCTCATGTCCCTTATAGACTGCTGCATATGACATCCTGTTCCTTATAGACTGCTGCATATGACCTCATGTCCCTAATAGACTGCTGCATATGACCTCATGTCCCTTATAGACTGCTGCATATGACCTCATGTCCCTAATAGCCTGCTGCATATGACATCCTGTTCCTTAAAGACTGCTGCATATGACATCCTGTCCCTTATAGACTGCTGCATATGACATCCTGTCCCTTATAGACTGCTGCATATGACCTCATGTCCCTTATAGACTGCTGCATATGACCTCATGTCCCTTATAGGCTGCTCCATATGACACCCTGTCCCTAATAGGCTGCTTTTCATGGATGTGTCCCTTACAGACTGCTCCACATGACCCACCTTTTCATTAGAGACAGCTCATCCTGGTCCCAGTCACTTAGAGTCCCATTAGTGAATGGGTTTGAGGGAGATTACTGAGTTCATTGCTCAGCTATATCCATAGATAGCAAATGCACCCACGGTCACGCATGCGCAGCGGGAACTCATGATTGATAGGGATTAGAGATTAGCAAGCATGCTCGGTAAAGGCAGATACTCGAGCGAGCATCGCTCTTCTCGAGTATCTGCATACTCGTCCGGTCAAATGTGGGGGGGGGGGGGGAGAAAGAAAGAGAGAGAGATCTCTCTCACTCTCACCCCTGCTCCCCTCCGCTCCCTCCCATCGCCCTTCCCCCTCATTTGCTCAGATGAGTATGCAGTTACTCGACAAGAGCGATGCTTGCTTTAGTATCTGCCTTTACCGAGCGTGCTCGCTCAACTCTAGTAGGGATCCCAGCAATCATCCATTTATCAGTTACCTTGTGGATAGGAGATACATGGCTTTCGGTGGGACTCCCCAACGTGTAGACATGTGACCTTCCCTTCAGACCCTAGTCATACAGGCCTATCCAGATAGCTTCACCTGCCGTCTTTATTATCATAGCGCTCTTAACCCTTTCCAATCCACTGTCTGACATCTGAAGACATTCTGATTGAAGGCTGTACAGCTCCGATGTTGAAAGACATCCGGCAGGGTATTCTTAGGCTGCCTGCAGACGGGCGGGTCCCGCGGGACCCGACCCCAGCGCCTGCAGGGAGGAGCGCGTACTCACCCGCACCTGGCGGCCCCGGCTGTTTCATGTGCTGGCTGCCGGGCAGCCGGCGCATGCGCAGACCGGAGCCGGCGGCCGGGTGAGTGACGTTTCTGTGCGAGGCTCTGCGAGCCCCGCACAGTAATAGGACATGCCGCGGTTTGTTTGCTGCGTGACATTTCGTGCGGCCAAACCGCGGCCGTCTGCATAGGAGTGCGTATTGTAATGCACTCCTATGCAGGCTTTTAGTGGCGGAAATCCCACAGATAATCCCGCCGCGGGATTTCCGCCCGTCTGCAGGCGGCCTTACTGTATATTACCGGCCACTTTGTTATTAGGGGCCTCTCCAGCATGTCCCATACCGCAGTACTGGCTCTAGCCAGCAGATGGCGCCATTGTACAATGGCAGAAAGAGAAAGCCTCCTAGGAAACCATGAATCTAAAATTGGATTGCAAAGGGTTAAAGTGAAAGCTAGGAATTTATGATAGTAAATGTACTGTAGATTGCCATTTATATTTAGCAATGTAATACAACTAATCTTATAGAACTATAATGATATCCTGTTAATGTATTTAAGTGTTATGGAATATTTGGCACCGAAGAAGATGAAGCGGTTCACTGGGATAATGCCAGACGTGACTGTCAGTCCTTAGGAGGAAATCTGGTCACCATAAATGATGATCTGGTGCAATGTAAGTAATGCATAGAATAAATAATAGTTTGTGGGTGGATCGATCCCTGCAACCATTAGGTAAGAGTACCAGGCTTCCTTATGGATAGTCGGTCGGTCATACAACAGTTGCAATATATTGGATGGCATAAAAATTGTTTCTGGATAGCTTGTGACATCAAGGATCTCTATTCAAGTATGCCCCACCATGTGGCCGTACAGGCAGTAGGTTTTTATTTAAACCAGCAAAGCAATTATTCTAGTGAGTTGAAAGAATTAATTATTGTGTCAACATTTTTTTTCATTTGACAACATGTATCTTTTACAGGTATTGGGAGCCCCGATGGACTCTCGATTTCCACCTACGATAGTGAATCTAACCATGAGCTGGTGGAAGTCAAGATACATCTTTAGTGAGAATAATCCTATGTATGGCCACATGGTGTGGTATGGACGTTCCATTGATGATAGGATCATCATATGGGAGAAACATAATGAAGTGACAGATGCATTGATAATGTTAGAAGAATTCTCTGAATATATTAATGTGAACACTTTCAAACTAAAATTCATCAGTACTTATGCGAACAATTAGACTTCATTTTTGGATTTCTGGCTGTATGGGAATTGTATAGAAAAAACACTGCAGGAAATACAACACTTCACGCCGAGAGTGCTCACCCGGGGCATGTCATTGAGGCAATACCCACAGGGGAGTTGATTAGGGCTAAACGTGCATGCACCACACCACTGGGTTATAATACAACACAGAAGGAAATCAAACAGGGATTGAGGGAGAGAGGATACAATGATTCATTATTGAAAGGACCAATTAAGGTAGATACATTGAAAAGGAAAGATCTAGTGGAATAAAAAGAGGATCCACACAATGAGGAATGTTTAATATTCTCCACAACATCTAGTAATGATTTTAACATGATCAGAAAGCTATTTTATAAATTTCTCTGGGTATTGCGTCAAGATAAAATAACGGATAGCATTTTAGATAAGGGAGTCAGGGTTGTGGCAAAAAGGACAAGAATTTGGGGGAAGTGTTATCCCCAAGCCTCTTTTCCTCACAGAAGTAAAACACAGTGGCTACAGTATAAAGGGTTTGTGAAATGTGGAAACACCCGTTGTAGTGTGTGTCACCTGGCAAAGAAGTGTCATAAATTTACAGGTAGCATGGAAAGAAAGAAATATACTGTCGGGGGTTAGTCTGCTCAAACAGACTGGTCAGTGATGTTGTCCGTTTCCAAATTGACCTAGGTAGGAGCGCTCCTGAGAGGCAAAGCATTGACCTTTACACACGGTATATGGTTGAAGCAATGAACTCTGTTTATTCTCTGTATGTCTTGGTTTTTATAGCCAGTCGCCCTCGCAGGGATGCGACTTGTGGTTAAACAGGGAAAAACTCGTGATTTCACATATGACTTAGACAAGCACATTCTTTTTAAAGAACTGATAACTCTCTGTGGTTAAGCCATTTCTTGCTAAACTAAAGGACATCTGCTCTGGTGACCTTCCTGATTCCACTCAGGTCAGGCGTAGAACTCAAGACAGGAAACCACAGGTAGTCATCAGCTCTTTTACACATAAAATTCTCAAATGGCTTGCTAAGCAACATATATTAACCCTTTTAGCCCCTATCATTCCCCCATTTTGGAATCAGGGAAGACACACGCAGGGTCCAGTTCTATCGCCCGATGGCGCTGACGGCCTAGTCAGGTCCCTGGACAGTATGTCTAACCTTCATCCAGCAAGGGTCAGCCTACACAGGGGCCGAAAAGGCTTTTGCCGTACATTTGCCCACACAAGAGATTATGACTTTGATTACTATATATATACACAACAGCATGACAATTATCTGTACTATACTTTGTAGGATTCCCATGAACCATCCCCCCAGACCAGAGAACCAATTTGCAGGGTTAAGAAAACTAAACCATCCCTGGTCTTTATCCTGTTTTATGCTAGTAGCTATTTTTCCCAAGGTATTGATCTTTTGGTGAATGGATTCTGAGTGATCAGAGAGGTTGAAACAACACATCCCCTCAAATTCCTCACATCCGTGGTTTATTGTGAGCAACAGGTAATCTATGGCGGCTCTATTTTGTAAAGCTGCTTTCCTGACTCCTTGTATGTCTAGTAGGAGAAGGTCCAGGGCCTGTGATGTGGCATTCAGGCCCTTTACCATATCGCATGCCAATCCATTGATTACTCTTGCGTTATATTGTGCCAACCCGGGAACACCCACAATACTGACCGCCAGTGCCGTATGTTCTGTGTAGCTAAGCAGAGTGGGTGGTCCTTCACATTTGCTATCCAGTCCTTCTACCTCCCTCTTTTGTCTTTTGGTGAGTTGTGGGCTGTTAGGTTTTTGGTACATTAGTATACTTAATCTGGCCAGTGCACACGGCCCACCAGAGATATTACCAGGGATGTATGTGTAAGTCAGGTTACCGCAGGACAGGACCCAGCCTAATGGTAATTTGATGTGCCTAAAATGGCTGGGGCTTCGGACTGTGTGGTTACAGAGCATAGGAGTCTGTACCTTTCTACATTGCTCGACTGTGCGATTACAGAGTCTCTGGGAATCACTAGTCACCCTGGTTCTCTGCGCACAACCTCCCATATGTTCTTTATTACACGTGAAGTTATAGCATACCTCAGCCGGAGCGACATTCCTGACCCGAAAACGAGTCATATTTGACCAAAGTGTATGTTCGACCGCATCACAATAGGGACAATATTCATATACATTAAGAAAGGTATTTTCCTGGACAACATTGCTCTCTTCCACATCACTATCGTTATGCACTATTGAATATATTGAGCGAAGTGTCTTTATTGGGGTGGGGATAGACAGTAAGCAAGTCCGTAAAATATCTTCCCCACTCCGAAGGTTGGGCATGCACATGTGGGAGATATTCAGTACGTCTTTTGCAAGGTATTCCCATATGTTGGGGTGTCCTTCCGCCCAACTAGTCCATCTTCTTCTTACATTGACAGTTGGTGAGGAGTTGTCCCGAAAAAAGAGTAGTCCAAGAAGACAAAGGGTAAATAATACACCTATCCAGACTATCAGTGCTGGTGTCCAGGTTGCCATCCCCCCCCCACCACCCTGGGTTGGGCTTATTCTCCACCCCCCTCGTGGTGCTGAGGCGTTGAAACTTTCTTGCAGTGTGAGGCATGAATCCAAGTGGGTTTGCCTTCTAACTTGACCGAGGTGGGAGTGGTTAACAGTACCTGGTATGGTCCGTCAAAGCGAGGTTCCAGTGATTTCCTGACGTGTCTTTTTACCACCACCCAATCTCCAGGTTGCAGAGAGTGGGATCCTTCCAAACTATTAGGGTCTGGAATAGAAGAGAAAACTAGGTCGTGTGTTATTTTTAGTTTTTGGCATAAGTCCTGCACAAAGGAAGTAACTTTATCATGACCCAGGGATAGAGCTTGTGGGTGATACAGCCCTAACCTAGGTATGGAGCCAAAGAGAATCTCATAAGGAGACAGTTCTGTTTTCCTATTTGGCGTGGTCCGTACTGAGTAGAGGGCCAAAGGTAGGCACTCGGGCGAGGGTTTTCCTGTTTCAACCATGGCTTTCTGTATCTTAAGTTTGAGGGTGCCATTGAGTCTTTCCACTTTTCCGGAGCTCTGCGGATGATAGGGGGTGTGAAACGCCTGCTCTACTCCTAAGGCGGACATGACTTCCTTCATTACCTCTCCAGTGAAGTGAGTACCACGGTCGCTCTCAATGGTTTCTGGTACCCCAAATCTGCACACCAACTCTGACACAAGTTTCTTGGCAGTGGCCTGTGCCGTTGCTCTGGGAACCGGGTATGCCTCAGCCCACCCAGAAAACAGATCAACGCACACTAAGACATACTCGTACCTTCCTGATCTGGGCAACTGGATATAGTCTATCTGTAGTCTCTGGAAGGGGTACAAAGGTCGCGGAGTGCACTTCCGAGGGGTCTTTACTACTTGACCGGGGTTGTGTAGTGCACAGATTTCACAAGCCTTGACATATGCCTTTGCCATCCTGTCAAATCCCAGAGCGTACCACATTTTCTCCACCAGGGCTACCATAGCATTGCGCGAGGCGTGCACCTTTCCATGAGCCAAAAGGGCCATACTAGGATAGGCAGCCGCAGGTAAACACATACGGGAACCCATCATCCAACCTTCATTTCCTTTTACTGCCCCTGCACTTGCCCAGCGCTCCTGCTCTTGCCCTGAGGGGAGTAGGTCCACCTCCTTCTGTGGTGGGACAGAGAGAGTCTGGTCCTTGGCAGGGGGTTCAGGATCCTCCTCCGCTGGGCAGGACCTGGTCTGAACTCTGCACACGGGTGTCCTCCAGTCCAGCAGGGCTGCAGCCTTAGCTGCTCCGTCTGCCTTCTCATTGCCTCTGCTTTCCAAGGAGTCCCCTTGGGTGTGTGCTTTTACCTTTATTATGGCTACCTGCTTTGGGAGCATGATAGCTGACATTAAACTACTTACTGCCTCACCATTCTTTATGGTCTGCCTTGAGCTGTTAAGAAGCTCCGTGCGCGCCAAATCGGCCCATAGTCATGCGCAACGCCAAACGCGTACCTGGAGTCCGTGTAGATATTAGCAGTGACTCCCCGAGCTAATTTGCAGGCCTCGGTCAGAGCGCACAGCTCCGCTTCCTGTGCTGACATATGTGGAGGCAAGGCGCGGCCTATCAGTACTTCATTCATTGATACTACAGCAAACCCAGTCACAAATCTGCCCATCTCATTCTGGTATCGTGATCCATCCACAAACATTTCAAGGTGGGGGTTTAGGAGAGGTTTATCAGTGACATGTGCGAACCCAGCTGTCTCCTGCTCCATGAGTGCTGCACAGTCGTGCTGGTGTTCTGCGTCAAAGGCCTCCTCCTCATCAGTCAGGGAATTCGCGAAAAGCTGGTCCCCTGTACTTACTCCCCCATTTGAATCAGTGTCACCTAATGGCAGTAAGGTGGCCGGATTCAAAGTTGTGCAACGTTGAAATGAGACATTGGATGAAGAGTGTACTGCAAGTTCCATTTTGATCTGTCTAGCAAGAGACAGATGTCTACGGCTCACCTGTGTCAGAATTACATGTACGTCATGGGGCGTGAGGACCACAAGTGGGTAGTCTAGGACCACCTCAGAAGCTTTCTCAAGCAGTGCTTGTACGGCCAGAACTGCTCGTACACAGGAGGGTGAACCCCTGGCTACTGCTTCAAGATGTGCACTGTAGTATGCTACAGGGCGCTTTTTGTCACCATGCTCTTGTGTGAGGACGGCAGTAGCATGTCCCGCCATCTCTGTAACGTACATTTGGAACGGCTTGTCATAGTCAGGCAGACCCAGTGCCGGAGCGCTGGTGATCTGCATTTTCAGCTGGTGAAAAGCTGACTCGGCTTCCGGAGACAAAGCAAATGGCTTAGAACTCAGGCAGTCGTACAGAGGCTGCATGGTCATGGAGGCAGAGCGAATCCACGGCCGACAGTATGACACTAGTCCCAGGAATGTCCGCAACTGAGCATGGGAGGCGGGGAGTGGCATGTCCTCCACCACCTTGGTACGTTCTGGCGTGAGGTGTTTTGTACCAGGACCTAGGCAGTGACCAAGAAACACAACATGAGATTTGCAAAACTGTAATTTGTCTTTACTGGCTTTACACCCGCTGTCTGCAAGGAAACAAAGGAGGCTGAGTGAGGCCGCAACGCAGGCAGGTCTGTCCGGTGCACAGAGTAGGAGATCATCAACATACTGAAGCAGGGCCACACCCGGTGGGACCGTCCATGCATCAAGTACAAGCATCATACATCGGGTGAATTGATTTGGGCTGTTTTGTGCCCCTTGTGGTAGGACAGTCCAGCAGTACTGTTTTCCTCGGAACGTGAAGGCAAACAGATACTGGCAATCGGGGTGTAGGGGGACTGACATGAATGCATTGGCAAGATCGACCAGAGTGTACCAACAGGTTCCGGAGGGTATGGTGGACAACAGAGTGTATGGATTGGGAACCAGAGGTGTCTCTAGGATGGTCACCTTATTAATTTCTCTTAGATCGTGAACCATCCGGTAGGTATCAGGTTCGCCTTTCTTCCCTTTCTTTTTAACCGGGAAGAGTGGCGTGTTGGCGGGTGAGACGCAAGGTTTTAAAGCATTCAAGGCGCATAACTCTGTAATAGTGGAGGCTATTGCATCTTCCTGTGCCATGGCTAGGGGATACTGGCGAATCATGGGGGCTTTTTCCCCATCTTTGAGATACACCATGACTGGGGGTACGTGGAGATGCCCCAAGTCTGTCTTCCCTTTTGCCCATAGGGTCTCTGGTACTGCTGAGAGAACCTGTGTATCTTCTGGGGTCAACACATATACAGTACAAGAAGGAGGCGGAGTGACCAAGTCTGCTGCCATGAGACAGAATACCTGGTGGTCGGCCGCGGAGGTACTGACATGAGCCTCACCGGAAGGATGGAGCTGAATACAGCACCCCAGGGGTCCCATCACATCGGTTCCCATGATGCAATCCCCAGCGGGTGACACCAGGAAGCGAGTGAGGACTCGTGACCCTTGAAAGGAGACTTCTATGGGTTCGGTCTCACGCATGGGTGTTGGTTCACCGGACACTCCAACGGCTATGGCTATGGAGTCTGAGAGGGGAATACTAAGGTCATTGACTTGTGAGGTACTGACACATGATTTAGTGGCCCCTGTGTCAATTAAAAAGGGCACCTCCTTCCCCTGGATTTTTAGAGGCTGAAAAATTTGTGGTCCACATGTGTCAGTAACTATAAGGGACACGGGGGAAGGAGTGCCAGACCTTCATTGGTAATTGGTATACCCGTTGTTTCCCTGTGGGCGGGATGATGTGGTATTGGCCGTACTTCCCTGTTGCCCCCTTTCGTCTGACATGTTCTGTCTGGGGCGTTTAGGGGCCCGACAATTACGGGCCAAGTGTCCAGTCTTCCCTGCAGTTATAACACTTACGGGTCTCCCGCCTGGGGTCTTTAAGTCGGACTGTGTCCCCTTCCATGGTGTAATGTTTAACCATAACACCCTTTGCGTGGTCTTCTGTGTCCATGACAAATCCTACAGCTTTCTTATATAGATCACGCGGTTTGGCCTGTCGCCAATCAGGGGTACATGCTTTAACGCGGTCGGACAGGCGCTTATCTATTCCTTGCATAAAGGCTTCACAAAAAGCAGCATTATGTATGGCCTTTGGACAATCATACAAACCCAGATCTCTGCCTACTTCCTCTAAACGGCCAAAGTAACATTCAATAGACTCGCCCTTGTTCTGTCTACACTGGGTTAGGGCTGTACGTCTCTCTTGGGCTTTATCCTTAAACCAGGCCTTAACCTTGTCCACATATTGAGTACCACTAAGTAATGTCTGGGGGTCATCTGGGCGTTCTTCAAGACCACAAAATTGGGCAATACTATTGTAAAGGCCCAGAGGACATTTTACATTCATAAGACATTCCATGTCTGTCCAAGTGGCAGAGTAGTTTTTCTGTATGACTTCCAACTTTCTATGGAAAGCTGCTGGCTCGGTCTGGGGATTGGGCAGTTGCTGACACAGTGCCATCTGGTCTGTGGCGCTCCAGGGTCGCCATGTAGTGACTGTAGACCCGGGAGTTGGTCTATTTGCGTCCGTGGGTCTGTCATTAGAAGACGATGGTCCGCCGGTGTCCTCTTGTCTGACCGTGCCCAATGGTGGACTCGGTCTGTTTGGTTCCCTATAATGGGTAGTGGAGGTTGTAACAGGGAACAAGGGAACCGGTTGTCTACACTGGTCCCTGGGACGTGGAGTCCCACATACCGTACAAAGTTCTCTAAAACAGTCATTCTGTTGGCCACAACGTGGACAGTCCCAAGCCGGCCCCCTATTTACTTCAGGGCCCGGGGGTCCTGATTGAGGGCTGTAGGGAGGTGTATCCATCTGGGCAGTAGCCTGTGGATACGTAGGGGGCAGGGGCGGCAAATTGGGATACAGAGAATTAAAGGGATTATTTGGAGACATTGGTGGAGCGGCCGGGACGACAGGAGGGGCCAATGGAACCATAGGGGTTTCCATGGGAACGTCTATTGGTGGCCGGGCCATAGGACAATAAACTAAAATGCCCTCGCCTCGGGACTCGGAGTGCCAGTGTTCGTCTTCTGCTGTTTTAGAGCAGTCCAGGATGGCCTTCATGCCCTTTTCCAAACCCTTATTTCTTATTTCCTTTCTATGCTTATCCTCATATTGTGACCAAAATTCATAATTGAATGTTCCCGCCTTCTTGAGGCCTATACGTTTGTAAACTTTATAGGCTTGTCTGCAAATGTCCTCCCCTTCTCTATCTTTAATTATTTCAATAGGAGTCTGATATGTCTTAGATTGTTCAGACCCCATGTTTGACCAGTTTCAACTATTCTTCACTAAGTATGCAGGACGTATATTTCACACAGTAAACTAAGATAATCACTGAGATTATCTGGGAACACACAGTTCCTTGTCCCGGAATAGATTTACAGAACTAAAACGTGGTCAACTTCAAACACTAGGATTCAGGGGAGACCAGACTTCGCCTCTTACGGAACTTTTAGTAATATTCTAACAGATCCAGAGTAACAATATGACTGCCAGAAATAAGACTATAATAATAACAATTATTTCAATCTCCAATACAGACAACATGACTCTTTAAGTCCCAATGAGTGAGTTCTTCCGTCTAGGACAGTTAAATGAACCTTATTCACTCTAAAATATGGGTGGGGCAGAAAATATATTGAAACAGGCAACAACTAACCTCTAGTCCGTTAGAGACACAGATCTAAAGAATCCAGACTGTATAATAGTAAGACAATCTCTTACCTTTACACCGGTGTTTTCAGTCTGGGGTCTCAGGATCCAGTGTCCACGTCAACGGGCCAGGAGTTTGTTTCAGTCTACTGGTTGCGATGTCCCGTAAAGAAAAGCCCCGCCCCCTAGTTGGGCGCCAAGAACTGTCGGGGGTTAGTCTGCTCAAACAGACTGGTCAGTGATGTTGTCCGTTTCCAAATTGACCTAGGTCGGAGCGCTCCTGAGAGGCAAAGCATTGACCTTTACACACGGTATATGATTGAAGCAATGAACTCTGTTTATTCTCTGTATGTCTTGGTTTTTATAGCCAGTCGCCCTCGCAGGGATGCGACTTGTGGTTAAACAGGGAAAAACTCGTGATTTCACATATGACTTAGACAAGCACATTCTTTTTAAAGAACTGATAACTCTCTGTGGTTAAGCCATTTCTTGCTAAACTAAAGGACATCTGCTCTGGTGACCTTCCTGATTCCGCTCAGGTCAGGCGTAGAACTCAAGACAGGAAACCACAGGTAGTCATCAGCTCTTTTACACATAAAATTCTCAAATGGCTTGCTAAGCAACATATATTAACCCTTTTAGCCCCTATCAATACCATCAGTAGCCACATAAACTGTGATTCTATGAATGTGCTGTATATTATTAGTTGTACCATATGAAACAAACACTATGTAGGTTGCACTACTAGAAAGTTAAGAACAAGAATAACTGAGCATGAACGGCACATAAAAAATTCTATATTTAATGTGACACGTGAAGAACACCAGTTTTACCCTCTAACCCCACTAATCAGGATATGGCCTTACGGGGATGCCCTACTGTTTCTCAGGAAGTAGTCCGAGTACAGTGGTAGCTGACACTGTTATAGGTCCACACCCTCAGGTACTGCGCCAGGGCCTAATCTGATTGTCCGGTTGGGGCCGATGGCAAACTTCAGTGCAAGAATGAAGCCAGAGGTCGGTTCACAGAGAACAGGTTCAGTATGGCTACGCAGGCCAGAGGTACGGCTGGCAGCCGACAAGTAGCTGGTATAGTAAGCTGGGGTTAGGAGCAGAGATGGGAACATAGTCAGAAAACCAGAGAGACAGAATGAACTTTATAGAACCTTGAGAAGACCAAAATGTCCACAATACTCGCAAGGATTCCTAATATAGCCAAGGATAGTAGTTGATAGACAGGGGATGAATTAAGTTGGTGAACTCTGGCCCTTTAATTGCACAACCAGGCACACACATGCACCCCTCAAGCCGCTGTCATAGAACAAGCAGATGCTAGAACCATATGGTACATACATAATACTGTCATAGTATACACATAACTAATACTACCATACAGTACACACAATAATGCTGCCATACTGTACCAATAAATAAAGGTCATCTCCTGGGTATTAATGAAACACCTATATAAAGACCACCCAACCCATTTATTCCACTAATGGCAGCACCAAAATACCCCCATAATGTGTGCCACCACAGCCAGAAGAATGCCCCCCATAAACAATAGTAATCGCAGAGTGACAGCCACATGCCATCTACAGTATTGTGTAGCAGCAGTGTTTTTTTAATTTGTACTTTTTTTTACATTTTTTTAATGCGCCCCCCCCCCCTCCCCCCATTGGGGACTGAGCCTATGCCATCCATAGGACATAAGTTTACGTCCATTTACAGGAACACGTTCCCAGCCAGGACGTAAATGGAAGGGGTAAGCCCTTCATTACCCTAGACCACCAGAGATATTGGGTATTAACCGCTACACGCCCATGGATATCACAGGAATGTCATCACTATTTCCTAAACCTCCCCGTGTAAAATAGGCGAAGTAAATGTAATTAGAAAGGAGAAGAATGGGGGGAATTCTGCCATCTTTAACCTTTTGAGGATGTGGCTCATACTGACCTTCTGAACTTGTTCTAGTTTTTTTTTTGCGTGCGGTCTTGTCTTTTTCAATTAATTTTTTCAAAGCTCGATTTTGTTCTTTATTCTTGAATCCATATTAATGTTGTGGATTTATTCTGGCTGTGGGCGCAGGGTGACAACTGTCAATCACAACCGCCTCTCACTGTGTGGAAAGTGCTAGGAAACATTTTAATGGACAGTTTAAGAAACTTGTCCATAAAAATCAGGTTTGGTGCAGGAATAATTCTGGGGTTACCTAATTAAAGGGGTTCTAAATTCTAAATGCTTTGGTGACAGCGGAGGGGTGGTAGGGAGGCTGTAAATAACAAAATACCCACCCCCTGGGCTGCTTCCGCACTGTCGCTTCTGTCCTCCATTTAGTTTTGCTGGTTGTTGACATCCAGCGTCGGGGCCTCTTATTGGCTGCATAGTCACGTGTGTAATCAGTGACATCCCATAAACATACCAGGCCTTCTACATTAGAAACCCACATGACATGTTTACAGGATGTCACTGGACTAGAAGACCCAGCGACATCACGGGTCCGATGCCATGGTGCCAGAGTGTCAAAGCGATGCTTTGGTGCAACCGTAAACATATTGCCAGAGTACAGTGTTCAGTAGGGGGAGCTAAGCACTGAAATAAGTGAGTTGGACAATCCCTTCAAGCACTGGCTAAAGTTTGCATTTACATTGTGCTGCTTTTCCCCATTTGGTAATACATATATATGTGTTTTTATTTCAGCTTTTTTGATCTCTAATTTAAAATCCGTTAAGGTAAATCTATGGATTGGATTACATGACAGGAATAGCGAATGGGCGTTTGTTTGGACGGATCAGAGTGGATTGTATTATACAAATTGGGCCAAAGGTCATCCAAAGAATTATAATCATGTAAGTTTTTATACATTTTATTTATAAGCTGTTAAGGGGGTTTCCAGGGAAAATGCTCAGAATAGGTTATCAGTAGTTGATTAGCTGGGGTCCGCCGCTGGTACCCTGGCCAATCAGCTGATCCAGCGCCCGCTGCCAACTTCACTTATACACAGGGGTCAGGGCAGAAGCAGCTACTCCAACCCTTGTGTAGTGGCTGGCACTTGTAACTGCAAGTGCAGCTCCCATTGATTTCAATGCAGCTACAATATGTGGCTACAATCAAAAAAATGGGTCAACAAGCAAAACTTACATAAAATAACTTTACTATATTTATAAATTGCAATTCAAAAGATATTCCAATACAACAGAGTTGAGCCTCCAATGTCCAGCAGGTAGGTGAAAGGAAGGCATTCAGCTCAGGCTTCCACATTGTCCCGAGGCATAATAATCCAAGGAACAAAGAAGGGCTCCCTTCCGAGCTGGTGGGTGTCCTTGGTGCTAGCAGACAGTTGTTCCTCCTCTGAGGAAATGGAGATTGGAGGAGATCTTTTCCTCGCTGGTATTTAATCTCCAGGCCTGGTGAAAGACTTCTTGTGGGGAAACAGGGTTTGGCAGTGGCATCAGCAGCTGCTGCAACTCCGGCTCATCGCCCAAGTAGAAGCAGGGACAAGCAGGATGATACCCGTCTGGCACTCCTACAACGATCCCAGCAGCCATGTCATCTGAGGGAGAAGCTACTCTGTTCTGCAGAGAGAAGTGCAGTCGTTCGCTGGTGGAAAAAGTCTCCTCCTCTGGACGGTCCTAAGCTGCAGACTGTTGCTCTGCAGTGGGGGCGCCACCCCTTGCTTTTTCTCCAGCCACAGTGGGAAACTCACAACGGGAACTTTAGTGGTTGATGAAGAAGGCTGGACGCCATCTTGTGAGTCCAAGCTGCTTGTTTCTTGTACAGTTAGAACACAACAGGGTCCAGCAACTCTAAAAGTCCTCATCTCAGGATGCAGTGCATATGAAGCTGATTTTGCAGAATAATCTTCTTGACTCTGCAAAGTCTGCATATTTAAACTTTTTAAAGCACACAGTCTTGTCCTCCTGGAAATTCTTATCAGTAGGCTCAGCTGACTGAAAATAGGCAACTTTTTAAGCACTCCAGACGTGGGCATGGAAATCCTCTCTGGTCCGGAAAAATTGATGGCGGAGGCGTTTTCACTCCAACCAGTGTAAACAGGCACAGAAGGGACTTATCCTGTTCGTAATGCCAAGATAGTCCTCCCTGCAGCATCCAAGGTGCGGGCCCTAGCCTAGGAGTCAGCGGGTTTTGATGTAGGCCTTGTCATGGTGGCTCTACTGCCTCCCACCCGGAGGATAACAAGGGACATGTCCAACGAGCCACGAGTAGGCTATTAAAGTTAGGTTAACCTGGGAAGGGTTTACCTGAGCCCACTCTTGTCATGGGTGACACCACTGTTCCTTCCTCCGCTGTGATCTCTTGGCGAATGAATAAAGAGTCCACACACAGGGTGAAGTTATAAAGGCAGAACTGGGAACGGTCGGTAAAGCCATTTACTGGAAACACAACTTGTAACAACTCCAATACAGTCCAAGCTTACATCCACCGGCAGGACAGATAGTGCAGGAGAACACATGAAGTGACGGGGAAAAATGCAGGAGAACAGAGGGACTTACATAGGCCAAGTTATCTGTGGTTCTCTGGTCCTGGACACATTTTGTTTTTTTCACGAACACCTTGATAACTCTCTACCGGTACCCACTCACAGGGTGGTAGAATTGCACTCCACACTGCACCGTGCAAACTCGTACTTCTTGCAGCTTGTCACACCTCTAACTCTCCATACAGGGAAGAAAAAGGGGGTTCATGGCACCAGTAGTCTATCTGCTCAGCCTCCTCCATAACCTCTACATACAGAATAAAGGTGTTTGTATGCAGGCCAGCTTCTGTCGGGATGGACAGGTGAATAGAACCAGCCAAGACAAACTCCAACCTCCACTCTCCTCACTTATGCACCTTGCAACCACATATATAAAAGAAGGTCACATGACAGACAAATAGATACTTTTCCAGACATAACCCAGACTGTAACCCATTCAGTGCTGCAGCTGTGCAATACACATCATATTCACTCACATGGAACACACTGACAATACACATAAGCACAAGACTACATAGACCATTGAGAAACTTCCATTTGTTAACTTCTGTACACTACAAATCTAGGTGGTGGTGCCTCCTCAATGAATGTGGCTTAGTGGTTAGCACTGTCGCCCTGTAGTACTAGGTTCAAATCTCACCAAGACAACATCTGCATGGACTTCAAAAAACACCATACAGATGTCATATTTGGTCAGACATGAACCTGAAACTCCAGCACTGCAAGGCAGTAGTGCTACCAACTGAGCCACCACATTTGTTCTTTGCTCTTACTTCTACAGAGGAGAAGAAGAATAAACACAACAGTACATAACAACTACATACAGATATTGCCTTTGGGTAGAATTGAATTCAGAACTCCACCACAGCAAGGCAGCAATGGTAACAACTGAGCCACCATGCTGCCAGGATAAGTGGAAAAAGAATAAACATAGAGCATACAAACTCCATGCAGATGTTGCCCACAGTCAGAACCTAGAACCACAGCGCTACAAGGCAACAGTGCTAACCACTGAGGGCTCAGTCACACGGGCGCATCGGCACCCGTACACCGGCGCCGATGTGCCCGTGTGACTTACAGTTAGAAGACGGCCGTACCTGAAGACGGCCGTCTCTCTCCAGCGCTGATGAAAGAACACATGACCAGCAATGAAGCCGGTCACATGTTTTTCCTCCTGGCGCTGCAGAGAGCCGTCCGACTTCAGGTACGGCTGTCTGCTGGCTGCAGTAACACGGGCATCGATGCGCCCGTGTGACTGAGCCCTGAGTCACATTCATTGAAAAGCCTCCCCCTTTTCTTTCTCTTCCTCCTCTTATTTCTGTTCCTCCTCCTCTTGTTCACAAGAAAACAGATTTATTTCACATTTTGAAAAAAAGACATTAAGCTGAAAGCATTTTATCTGTTTTACGGATTTCTTTTGAACATCTGTCAAAAAAACATCTGTTTTGCTGAATAGCGTTTTTGTTAAAACTGGATCAGTTCAAAAAATGCTAGTGTGACTGTAGCCTTTGTTTTTGGGGGTAATTTTACTGTTTAAGGGTGACTACCCACTAGCATTTGCAAATTTGCTGCATTTTTTTTCCAGGTGTCTATGGGGCTTTCTAATGTTAAAAATGCATTGCCGCAAAATCGCAATTTACCGTGAAACTGCAATTTTGCGCGATGGGATTTTAACATTAACAAGTCCCACAGACCCCTGGAGAAAAAAAACCTGTGAATTTCACAGTGAAAAAGAACTGTAGTGGGCGGTCACCCTGAAGTGTTGTTCCTTCTTAAAGTTTTGTTTCTATTATCTGGAGTGTGTATATTCGGTACCGTGTTACTTTGCTATTGGATATCTCACTGGTGCTTTAGCCCAATCGCTGTTTTCCATTCAGCGGGGCCCGGCATCTCTTACTTTCTTATGTCATACAGAGAGAATCCGGTTTGCAGAGTTTTAGTTTCTATGATACACTCAAATGTGACATTTTCTGAATCTAATTTTTTTTAAGGGGGTTGATTGTGTGACTTTGCAACTTGGAAGTCTGTTTGATACCGGTACCTGGATTGTGGAGGATTGTAGCCTTATAAAAGGATACATCTGCCAGAAATATAAAGGTAAGTTCAGACATGGAAACATTTCCATTTTGTAGACAAAGTGTGACCCTGGGCAAAGTTAAAAGTGGGGCCCCAAATTTTGAAATTTTGCACCAACACAACCACATTCAGTCAACTCAGTAAATAAAACAAATCCTGTGTAATCATGTCCTACCGCAGTTTTTAGAATCCAGGCCAGAGCAGACTAAAAAACGGAATATCAGATCTCAGTCGCCAGACCAGAATAGAATAACACTTACTTTTGGCTTTGTTGGGGAAAAAAATCACTACCAGTGTAAAAAAAACCTGATTCATCCAAAACAGTTGTGGCCCCTTTTTGTGTGTCTTGCGGGTCTTTTGTGGATGAGCAATTTGGATCTGTTGTGTATTTTAACACTGCTATTGGACCCAGCAGGGAAAATCCAAAGCAAATCTGCTGCAAATGTAAAATCAGCAGAGCGTTTCAGTTTCTGCCGTCAGTGGATGAGATTTCCTGAAAATCCTCTTTTCTGGTACTGCAAAACTCTGCAGGTTTCCCGCAGCCAGTTAGGGCATGTCCACATGTAATAGATACGCTGTGGATCTTCCTATATGGAATTCTGCATTAAAACCCGCAGCAGATTACAGTTCAAGAAAACAAAATGAACAAGATTTCAATAAAACTCACCCACACACTGCAGAAACCATGCGCAGCGTTAGCTGGCCGGCACCGGCAGTAAGACTTTCAAGCAATTCATTCTGCAGGAAATTCACATGTAACGTACATAGATTCTACTGCAGATTCATTGCGGACTTTGCAGCGGAATTGCGGCAAAATTCGTATCGATAGTCAATACATACTGTGTAGATACATTCAGGAAGGATGGCTAACACTAGCGAAGAGAGAGAGTATTCAGAAAGATCTAGAAAAGCTTGCACAGTGGTCAGCGACTAACAGAATGGGATGTAACAAGGAGAAAGTCCTGCATCTGGGCAAGAAAAATGAAGAAAGGCGCATACAGAATGGCGGGAATTGGGCTAAGCAGCCTTTTGGCTGGCACAATAATGACTAGCTGGAGTTCAGCAGCCGTACACATGGAAGTTAGAAGCGCACGCCTCAGCAAATTCTTTTTAGATATAAGGCCCAACGTCCATAGGCAGATTTTATTTATAAAATCTGCGTGCGTCTCCTGCGCAGGAGATCCGCAGCTCTAGCCACCAATAGGGAAGCATTAGCATCTACATGGCAATTGAAAGCATGCGGATGTTATTTTGTTTCCCGGTGTGCAAATCACATACATGCGGGTAGAAATCACAGCATGCTCCATTTTTCTGTGGATCACGCAGGACGGCTTCCATTGAGATTAATAGAAGCCGTCCTATCCGCGGCACACCTGTCACTGTGGACATACTGTGGATCCGCGTGAAAGCAGGACATCAGAAAAAGGAAAAATAGCATTGCACATGCGTCCGGCATGTCGCCGACACGTCCAGACACATCCGCTGAAGAAAGAAGATCTGGCCGGCACAGAGGAGATCCGTGCTGGAGCCGAAGAGGTAGGGAATGTTTTTTCTCCCTATGTCTCCGGGCACGGTTGGATACCGCTGTGGGATTCAGCAGTGGAATCCGTGCGCACAAGTGGGCATTGGGCCTAACTCCGAGCCCTCATTATCCAAGTCATAACCTTGTTTGCTAACTTTTTTTTTTTTTCCAAATATTTTTATTGAACATTTTCTTTAAAGTATACATACGTGCAAGAATGGCTTGTAGTATATACAGTAACAGATATATATGCAAAGTGTAGCATAAAATAGATAATAACAACAGAGAAAATCAGTTGGCAGATTGCGGTACTTTCAGAGTTACGATTTCTTGTTACTGATATTAAATATAGATAAATTGTTGATTTGGTTGTGTATGTAAGGTAAAATTAAAATTAAAACTAACATTTTAACTTGAATTGCTGCCAAGGTTCCCATACACGACTGAATTTTGGTAGAGAATTATTATTTTTAGCATACACTTTCTCAAAGCAATGGTGGTCAGATATAATGTCTAGTAGATCTTTTAGAGTTGGCGAGGAGGTCGTTTTCCATTTCCTTGCAATGAGGCTTTTGGCTGCAAGAAGGAAGTGGCATGTCCAAGTTCTTTTATCTGCTGGGAGTGAGTCGCATTCTAGGAGAAGGAGGGCCAATTGTGGAGTTTTGGCGGGTCGTATTCCAGTGATAAGTCGGATGGTGTCAAAAACTTCTCGCCAATAATTTTGAATCAAGGGACAGCTCCAGAATATATGGCATAGTGAGCCCTCAGCTCCACAATTTCTCCAGCATTCTTTGCTCATGTTTGGGAAACACTTGGCTAACTTTGTGGGGGTATAGTACCATCTTGACAGCAGTTTATAGTGTGTCTGAAGTAATCCGGCTGATATAGTTGATTTATTTGCTCTTTCAAAGGCTTTCAGCCAATGTGTGATTTCAAATCTTTTTCCGAGGTCTCGCTCCCAGTTTAGTAAATGAACTTTTTTAGTATTGTTCATATTCCCTGCAATGATGTCATAAAATACTCTTGTCGTGGAGGTTTGTGAAATGGTACATTTGTGGAACAGAGTCTCCAGATCAATTGGGAAAGAGTACGCCTCAGGGCATAAGTTGCTGATGAGCGACAGGATCCTTAAGTTGGAGAAAATTTCCTTGTCAGGTAAATTAAACTGAGATTGTATGCTTGAGAAAAGTCGAGGTTTTTTTCCTTCCAGGAGGTCAGATAGGAGGGTGATTCCACATCTGCTCCACTCTTTCAAATTTAAATTGCGAATAAAGTAGGTTAAAATTTCCAGAGGGAGGCTAACCAAGGAAGCTCTGGTAGACTGTTCAAATTTGTATGCTAGGAGGTTCCAGCAATGGATCGTGGTTAGCATCAAGGGCGAGAAGTTTGCTAATGGGAGAAAAGGAGGCCCTTCTGAGTCAAAAATGCCTACTACAGAGGCTTTGATAAGAAGGCTCAAAGGTTGGTTTTGATTCCTATGCCTCTCCATGTGGCACCATGATGGGATTTGTGAGCTTTAAAACCAGATGGCTGATTGACTTAGAATAATTGAATTGTGATAAGCTTGGAGATTGGGCACGCCCAGACCACCCTGTCTTCTGTGTTGGTATAGAATAGAGGCCGCCAATCTGGGTCTTTTATAGTTCCAAACAAAATCCAGCATCTGTCGTTGAAAGTTAGCTATTATGTTTTGAGGAATTGGATAAGATATTGTTTGAAACAAATACAAGATTTTTGGCAGAATGAGCATTTTATATAAAGCCACTCTGCCGAACCACGAGATCTCTCTTCTTCCCAACTCCCCCAGCTCCTCTTTAAGCGAGGAAAAAAGTGGACTTATATTTTGCGGTATGATCTCTGACAACGTGTTACAGAGTTAAATTCCTAAGTAAGGAATTGTTGTTTTCCACTGAAAGGGGAACTCATTTTGTATGTTTTCTTTTAGTTTTTTGTCTATATTAAAACCCATGATTTGGGATTTGCTTAAATTAATTTATAGTAGGAAACTTGGCTAAAACGAGATATGCATTCGTTAACCTCTCTAAGAGAGTTTAAGGGGTCAGTTAAAGTGATGAGTATATCATCTGCAAAGAGGCCAATTTTATATTGCCTCATGCCGACTGGTATCCCTCTAACTGTTAGTGAGGTTCTGATCATCTCAGCTAGCGGTTCGATGATCATGGTGAATATCAGAGGGGAAAGGGGACACCCCTGACGGGTTCCATTTGTAATCAAGAATGGCTTGGAGAGGGCTCCATCTACAAGGACCCTTGCGGAAGACTGTGTATAGAGGGCCTGTACCGCCCAGAGGAAATTATCTCCCACTCCGAATTTGCGAAGAACGGCGAAGGCAAACCCCCAATGGACTCTATCGAACGCCTTCTCCGCGTCCAGGGAAAGGAGGAGAGAAGGCGTCCGACTCGAGTTTGATAGTTCCACTAGATTTTGAGTTCTTCTCACACCATCCACCGCATTTCTGCCCTTCGTGAAGCCCACCTGGTCGTCGTGTATGACTCCAGGAAGGAGCTCCAGCAGTCTAGTTGCTAGAATTTTGGAGTAGATCTTTACGTCAGAATTTAGGAGGGAAATGGGCTTGAAGTTTGTTGGGGATGAGGTGGGTTTCCCTGGCTTAGGGATAGCAACAATTGTAGCTTGTAACATTTCTTCTGCCATCTTACCCTGATTAATTGAGTCATTAAAAATGGCTGCTAGGTGTGGTATTAGGGAGAGAGAAAACTTTTTGTAGTATTCATTAGATAGCCCATCTGGACCAGGGGACTTGTAATTTTTTAATCCGTTGATAGCTTTAATTATTTCTGGGATAGCTATCGGCTTATTCAAAGGTTCGTTTACTAGTTTCAGAGATGGAAGAGATATATTATTTAGGAATTTCTCTATAAGGTCTGTGGTGGGTTGGAAAGTATTTGGATCATCCGTTAGATTATATAGATTTACGTAGAAGGTTTTGAACTGGTCTGCTATTTGTTGGGGATGGGTAATTTTTATGCTAGGGTCTTTGAGAGAGTTTATAAATGGGATTTTTGCTTTGACTTGTTTCTTTTTAGCCATTTTGGCCATTAGTTTTGATGGTTTGTTGATGTGAGAATAGAAGTTTGCTCTTAAGAAAGTGAGATTGTTGGCGTGCTTGGTTAGAAGAATTTTCCTCAACTCGCTTCTCATCGTCATCAGTTCTAGATGATATCTCATCTGCGGAGATTCCTGTTGGGTCTTCTCTAATTTTTTTTAATTCTCTAATAGGGAATCAATTTTTGATTGTTTATTTCTCCGATCTTGTATTTTAAGTTTTATTAGACCTCCCCGGATAACTGCCTTGTGGGCGTTCCATAATGTGAAATTATTGACGTCGGGAGTGGCGTTATTGGTAAAGTATTCTTTTAGTGCTTCTTTGATAAGGTTTTGATTGGCGGGTGAGTTAAAGGGGTTGTCCCGCGAAAGCAAGTGGGGTTCAGCACTTCTGTATGGCCATATTAATGCACTTTGTAATGTACATCGTGCATTAATTATGAGCCATACAGAAGTTATTCACTTACCTGTTCCGTTGCTAGCGTCCCCGTCGCCATGGTGCCGTCTAATTTCAGCGTCTAATCGCCCGATTAGACGCGCTTGCGCAGTCCGGTCTTCTCCCTGGTGAATGGGGCCGCTCGTGCCGGAGAGCTGGTCCTCGTAGCTCCGCCCCGTCACGTGTGCCGATTCAAGCCAATCAGGAGGCTGGAATCGGCAATGGACCGCACAGAGCCCACGGTGCACCATGGGAAAAGACCCGCGGTGCATCGTGGGTAAAGATCCCGGCGGCCATCTTAGTAAGGTAAGGAAGAAGTCGCCGCAGCGCGGGGATTCGGGTAAGTACTAAATGTTTTTTTTTTTAACACATGCATTGGGTTTGTCTCGCGCCGAACGGGGGGCCTATTGAAAAAAAAAAAAACGTTTCGGCGCGGGACAACCCCTTTAAATAAATTTACGTCATTTCTCCAAATCCTGGCTGGATTAAAAGGGGCGTTAATGTTGAGTTTTAAGTATATAGGGGAATAGTCGGACCATGTGGTAGTACCTATTGATGAGTTGATAACGGAAGTAAGAGTCCATCTATCCACCAATAGAAGATCGATTCGCGAGAATGTCTTATGCCTCGGAGAGTAATAAGTATATTCCTTTGAGGAGGCGTGCAAGCACCTGAAGGAGTCATATAGACCTTCTCTATGGAGCCAAGACTGAAGCATGGGAGAAATTCTTGTTTTTGCTGTGGAGTCTAAATCTTTATTTGGAATAATATTAAAATCTCCACATAGGATTAATTTACCCGAGTGGAGTTTTTTTTTATTTTTTATCAGTTTATTTAGAAAAGAGATTTGTGCCTTGTTGGGCGCATAAATATTTGCTATTGTTATTGGAGTTTCGTTTAGTTTACCTACTAAGATAAGATATCTTCCTTTAATGTCAACTACTTGCTCTTTGAGGGAGAAATTTAGTGTTTCTTTGAATGCTATTAGTACGCCTGAGTGTTTTTTTGAAGCATTTGCGAAAAAAATATTAGGGTAAAGTTTATTTGAGAATTTAGCAGAAGAGAGATGTGTGAAATGTGTCTCTTGCAGGCATAATACGTCAATGTTTGCCGACCTAGCGTCTCTCCAAACCATTGCCCTTTTAAAAGGGGTGTTCTGTCCCTTGGCGTTAAGCGAGCAAACATTTAATGACATTTTGAGTGATAAATATATGCAGTATATGTGGGGTTACCTTGGCAGCATGAGTAACAGTAAATACAACAAGTTGTAAACTTACAACAACGAAGAAAGGTCTTTTGTTGGGTGTACATGAAGATTTGCGAACGCCGTCCCTGAAGGTGAGACTGATCCTAGAAGGTAGGGTTCGCGGAAGTTGTTCTTCAATTAGAAGCTCGAAGACAACATTGCAGACAGATCTTTCATTGCATATAGGCAGAGGTTTGTGGATATTGTTCTTGAAGGTAGAAGTGTCGTGCCTATAAGAAAAGGTTCGAGGGAGTAACTCCTCGCCTAGATAGTTGAAGATCTGCGAACAGAAACAATATAAACAAAACAGTATGGCAGGTATTAAAACCTGATTCATTTGGGGGAAAAGTTCGGCAAATAAATGGCAGCCTTTTTTCCATGTATAGATGGCAATAATATTCCAGCGTGTGGAGTAAGGACAAGTTGGGAATGTGGTAGATTCTTCACGGAGGCGTTGTTGGTAGAGTACGTCGACTATGAGCTCCTTGCGGTCTCTGGGGTTTCGCTGTTTGTGGGATATCTGGCAGAGAGATATTCCATTTTGATAGTAGTTTTCTTCCTTCTTCCGGAGAAGATATAATTTGTGTTGCGTTGTCTCTGCGGATTATCAGTTTGATAGGGAAGCCCCATTTGTATGGTATTTTGGCGTTTCGCAGGGCTAGGGTTATCTGGGAGAAGGCTTTCCTGGCTTGAATTGTGGACTGAGATAGGTCCGTGTATAGATGAATGTTGCTGTACAGCGGAGTTAAAGAGCCTGAGGCTCTGGAGGCCGACATAAGTGCTTCCTTTATATGAAAGAAATGTATTCTGGCTATTACATCTCGAGGCGTAGTTTCAGGAAGGAAGTTTGGTTTTGCTAATCTGTGAGCTCTGTCTATGGTGCAGTCATTCTCAGTGACGTCTTAATGAGGTATTTTCCAAGGTCGCATTGTGTTATGCTTTCAGGAATGCCTCTAAATTTCACGTTATTTCTTCTACTTCTATCTTCCAAATCCGTCATTTTGATCTTAAGAAACTCCACTTCTTCTTCAAGAGAATAATGCGCATCAATGAGACTGTTGTGAGATGATGCTATTTCTCCTATTTTATTTTCTACCTGGTCTGTGCGCTGCTCTAGCTCTTGCATGGACACGTTAAATGTGTTGGAGAGAGCTTTAATGTCCCTTTGAAACGAGCCACGCAAGGCCAGGACCATGTTTTTAATAAAATCTTCTGACGCGGGAAGACTTGAAGAAGGGAGATCGGTTATAGGATCCTCTTCTATTTGAGAAAGCTGGTTGCGAGTGGTATTAGATGGGGACATGCGGGGCCTCTGTTTTTCAGGGCTATTAGATAGTGTGAGAGACTTAGACGAGGACACGCTGTGCGGGGAGTGTGTGTGCTGCGACGCCATTTTGTTTGTGTCAGGGTCATTAATGGCGGAGCTATCACTTTGATCACTCACCCTGCGTTGAGCTGGTGCCTTCTGCTGGTCTGAGGGCAGCTTCTCTAAGCCGGTTGCTGGTTCTCCTTTTCTGTTTGGAGAGCCTGCAGTGTCTCCCTCAGCCCCGGCGGCAGCGGCGGAGCCTGCGGACATCGGAGAGCTCTCCTTCACTGTCGGCTCAGTCAGTCCCGCGCCGCGGGAGGAAAAGAAGTCGGAGACCCTTTGTACCGGCACTTTTGCTGATTTTCTTTTCGGCATGGTGTCCAGGGAAGCCTCCAAGAAGGTTTAGATAAGTTTATCCCGCTGGAAAAGCTTTTAATGTAGCTTTAAAAGGCCGACAGAGAGCGGAGCACAGGCTTATGCGTCCAGCTCTGCTCGCGTCCAGGCCACGCCCCCCGTTTGCTAACTTTTGAGACAGTAGATTCTGAAATGGGAACTTATAAATTCTCACACTCCACACTCTTGTATAGGATCTCACCTAGGACATTTGAATTCAAAATAGTGCATATGACCGCATAATGAGTACAGACCCCATAAACCAGGGGTGTCAAACTCCGTTTCACCGAGGGTCACATCAGGCTTATGGTGACCTTCAAAAGGCCGATTGTAAGACAGTACAGTAAGGGCTCGTTCACACAAGCGTATTTGCGTACATAATATGCAGTGAATAGAAGCCATTGATGTCAATGAGTTCATTCACATGATGTATATTGTCACACAGCATGACCTATTTTGTTGCGTACGACGCACCCCAGTAGGCCATTGAAGTGAATGGGCCGTGCAAATACATGGTGAATGCGCAGGAAACCTGTGTATTCACTGCATATTTGCGCACCATCTCAGTGGGCCCGTCTGCGTTCTTTTTTGCGTTCCCAAATATGCAGGCATAAGCGAATTTCGATTGCGCAAATACGTAACGTATTTGTCCGACTGAAATATGATTACACCCATGTGAATGAGCCCTAATAGTGACCCCTATAGTGGTCGCAGTAGTAATAGTGTCCCCTATAGTGGTCGCAGTAGTAATAGTGTCCCATATAGAGGTCGTAGTAGTAATTGTAAATCTCATAGTGGCCCCAGTAAAACATATTGACCCCCACAGTGGCCCCAGTAGTAACAGGGTACCCCACAGTGGCCCCAGTAGTAACAGGGTACCCCACAGTAGCCCCAGTAGTAAGAGCGATGTACACAGTAGCTCCAGTAGTAAGAGCGACCCCCACAGTAGTAATAATCCCTCAGCAATATTATCCCCAACAGTATTAAACCCCCACCACCACCCCAACAGCAGCAATATTACCCCCCCAACAGCAGCAATATTAACCCCCCCCCCCAACAGCAACAACATTAACTCCCCCCAATAGCAGCAATATTACCCCCCCCCCCAACAGCAGCAATATTAACACCCCCCCACAGTAGCAATATTAACTCCCCCCAACAGCAGCAATATTAACCCCCCCCCCCAACAGCAGCAATATAACCCCCCCCCCAACGGCAGCAATATTAACCCCCCCCCCCCTAACGGCAGCAATATTAACCACCCCCCAACGGCAGCACTATTAACCCCCCTAGCAGCAGCAATAATATTAAACCTCCTCAGCAGCAGCAGCAATAATATTAACCCTTCCCCCAGCAGTAGCAATAATATCAACCCCCCCCCCCCCCCCCCCAGCGGCGGCAGCAATAATATTAACCCCCTCCACCCAGCAACGGCGGCAGCAATAATATTAACCTCCCCCCCCCCCCCACAGCAGTGACAGCAGCAATAATATTACCCCCCCCCTCCCCAGTAGTAGCAGCAGCAGCAATAATGATATTAACCCTCCCCCCAAAGCAGCCACCATTAACCCTCCGTCCTTCCCCAACCCATGCCGCAGGCCACATAACACGAGGCAGTGGGCCGGATTCGGCCCGCGGGCCTTGTGTTTGACACATGTGCCATAAACTAAGACAGACTCTGAAACAAACAAATACAGATCCAAGACCCCTAAGTACAGTAAATACAGACAACAGACCCCATAATCAAATACAAATCCCAAACCCTTTAAATAAGTGCCGACCGTAACTAAATACGAAGGCCAGACCAGACCCCCTAAAACAAGTTAGACCCTCCTAAGCTCTGAATTAATAGAGACACCAGACTCCTCCTAAACACAATCCTCATACCAGACTATCCCCAGAATTCAGACCCAAGACCAGACATACAGATATTCACCTCTCCTCTTCCTGCAATTTGCCTCACTCTTAGACTTCGTGGCAAGCAACACTCTGATGCAGGATGTGTATCCTGTAGTGATGCAAAAAAAATAGGCCAACATATCCAAAAAACAACACAAGGAATGTGTAGGTGGGGGTCGCCATTTCTGAAATGTTATAAAGCAGAATCTCCTATTAAAGTGGTTGTGTTGTTTACAAAAGGCAAGACTGGTACAAAATAGTCATTTGTATCTTATACCGCTATTAAGGGGAATGTGCCGCTGAGCGTAGGGACCGTCTCGCTGAATCCTGCACACTGGTTTACCATGCAGTTGGAGAGTCAAGAGCTGAACAAACAGGTCACCAGCCACGTGGACTCTTGCCATATTGATTTCTTTTAAATACGCTATAATTAGAGATGAGCGAAGGTACTCGTCCAAGCTTGATACTCGTTCGAGTATTAGGGTGTTCGAGATGCTTGATACTAGAGGCGAGCACCACGCGATGTTCGAGTTACTTTCACTTTTGTCTCTGAGACGTTAGCGCACTTTTCTGGCCAATAGAAAGACAGGGAAGGCATTACAACTTCCTCCTGTGACGTTCCAGCCCTATACCACCCCCCTGCAGTGAGTGGCTGGCGAGATCAGGTGTCACCCGAGTACATAAATCGGCCCCTCCCGCGGCTCACCACAGATGCATTCTGACATAGCTCAGGGAAAGTGCTGCTGATGCTGGAGCTGCTATAGGGAGAGTGTTAGGAGTGATTTTAGGCTTCAAGAACGCCAACGGTCCTTCTTAGGGCCACATCTGACCGTGTGCAGTACTGTTGAGGCTGCTTTTTGCAGTGTTGCACTTTTTTTTTTTGTATATCAGCCGTGCAGAGCATTGCGTCCTCAGTCTGCAGTAATTTTACATAGTATAGGGCAAGTAGTGGTGAGGCAGGGACAGTGAAAAAGGTGAAAGAGATATACTGTCTATATAGGCAGTGGGCTTTTCCAAAAAAATTTGGGAAAAAACATTCTATTTGGGCTGCCTGTGACCGTCCTCAGTGTACTGCATCTGTGCTGGGGGTAGTAGTCCTAATTAATACGCAGCCAGCTAAGTGTTACAGCAGGCTTGCGCAAAATTCCTTCCTGGCTCTGCTGTGCATTCCGTAAGCGAAGTCAGCCTCCAACCACAGGCCAATAAGCGGCACATTTAATTACAGCGTTCTGTTTCTGCACTACTGGTAATACACCATGCTGAGGGGTAGGGGTAGGCCTAGAGGACGTGGACGCGGGCGAGGACGCGGAGGCCCATGTCAGGCTGTGGGCACAGGCCGAGCTCCTGATCCAGGTGTATCGCAGCCGACTGCTGCGGGATTAGGAGAGAGGCACGTTTCTGGCGTTCCCACATTCATCTCACAATTAATGGGTCCACGCGGTAGACCTTTATTAGAAAATGAGCAGTGTGAGCAGGTCCTGTCGTGGATGGCAGAAAGTGCATCCAGCAATCTATCCACCACCCAGAGTTCTACGCCGTCCACTGCTGCAACTCTGAATCCTCTGGCTGCTGCTCCTCCTTCCTCCCAGCCTCCTCACTCCATTACAATGACACATTCTGAGGAGCAGGCAGACTCCCAGGAACTGTTCTCGGGCCCCTGCCCAGAATGGGCAGCAATGGTTCCGAATCCTCTCCCACCGGAGGAGTTTGTCGTGACCGATGCCCAACCTTTGGAAAGTTCCCGGGGTCCGGGGGATGAGGCTGGGGACTTCCGGCAACTGTCTCAAGAGCTTTCAGTGGGTGAGGAGGACGATGACGATGAGACACAGTTGTCTATCACTCAGGTAGTAGTAATTGGAGTAAGTCCGAGGGAGGAGCGCACAGAGGATTCGGAGGAAGAGCAGCAGGACGATGAGGTGACTGACCCCACCTGGTTTGCTAAGCCTACTGCGGACAGGTCTTCAGAGGGGGAGGCAAGTGCAGCAGCAGGGCAGGTTGGAAGAGGCAGTGCCGTGGCCAGGGGTAGAGGCAGGGCCAGACTGAATAATCCACCAACTGTTTCCCAAAGCGCCCCCTCGCGCCATGCCACCCTGCAGAGGCCGAGGTGCTCAAAGGTCTGGCAGTTTTTCACTGAGAGTGCAGACGACCGACGAACAGTGGTGTGCGACCTTTGTCGCGCCAAGATCAGCCGGGGAGCCACCACCACCAGCCTCACCACCACCAGCATGCGCAGACATATGATGGCCAAGCACCCCACAAGGTGGGACGAAGGCCGTTCACCGCTGCCTCCGGTTTGCACCACTGCCTCTCCCCCTGTGCCCCAACCTGCCACGGAGATACAACCCCCCTCTCAGGACACAGGCACTACCGTCTCCTGGCCTGCACCCACACCCTCACCTCCGCTGTCCTCGGCCCCATCCACCAATGTCTCTCAGCGCACCATCCAGCCGTCGCTAGCGCAAGTGTTGGAGCGCAAGCGCAAGTACGCCGCCACGCACCCGCACGCTCAAGCATTAAACGTACACATAGCCAAATTGATCAGCCTGGAGATGCTGCCGTATAGGCTTGTGGAAACGGAGGCTTTCAAAGGCATGATGGCGGCGGCGGCCCCGTGCTACTCGGTTCCCAGTCGACACTACTTTTCCCGATGTGCCGTCCCAGCCCTGCACGACCACGTCTCCCGCAACATTGTACGCTCCCTCACCAACACGGTTACTGCCAAGGTCCACTTAACAACGGACACATGGACAAGAACAGGCAGGCAGGGCCACTATATCTCCCTGACGGCACATTGGGTGAATTTAGTGGAGGCTGGGACCGAGTCAGAGCCTGGGACCGCTCACGTCCTACCCACCCCCAGAATTGCGGGCCCCAGCTCGGTGCTGGTATCTGCGGCGGTGTATGCTTCCTCCACTAAACCACCCTCCTCCTCCTACGCAACCTCTGTCTCGCAATCAAGATGTGTCAGCAGCAGCACGTCGCCAGCAGTCGGTGTTGCGCGGCGTGGCAGCACAGCGGTGGGCAAGCGTCAGCAGGCCATGCTGAAACTACTCAGCTTAGGAGAGAAGAGGCACACGGCCCACGAACTGCTGCAGGGTCTGACAGAGCAGACGGACGGCTGGCTTGCGCCGCCGAGGGCCAGGTAGCAGGGGACGCGCGGAGATCAGGCAGCATGTACAGCACAGGCAGGGGAACACTCTCTAAGGCCTTTGACAGCTTTCTGGCTCCCCAGCAAGACTGTGTCACCGCTCCCCAGTCAAGGCTGAGTCGGCGGGAGCACTGTAAAAGGATGGTGAGGGAGTACGTAGCCGATCGCACGACCGTCCTCCGTGACGCCTCTGCCCCCTACAACTACTGGGTGTCGAAGCTGGACACGTGGCCTGAACTCGCGCTCTATGCCCTGGAGGTGCTTGCTTGTCCTGCGGCTAGCGTCTTGTCAGAGAGGGTGTTTAGTGCGGCTGGGGGAATCATCACAGTAAGTGTAGCCGCCTGTCAACCGACAGTGCCGACAGGCTAACACTCATCAAGATGAACAAAGCCTGGATTTCCCCAGACTTCTCTTCTCCACCAGCGGACAGCAGCGATACCTAAACAATATGTAGGCTGCACCCGCGGATGGAAGCATCGTTCTCTATCACCATCAAAAACGGGGACCTTTTAGCTTCATCAATCTGTGTATTCTATTCATCCTCCTCCTCCTGCTCCTCCTCCTGAAACCTCACGTAATCACGCCGAACGGGCAATTTTTCTTAGGCCCACAAGGCTCAGTCATATAATTTTTGCAAACAATGTTTATACGTTTCAATGCTCATTAAAGCGTTGAAACTTGCACCTGAACCAATTTTTATTTTAACTGGGCTGCCTCCAGGCCTAGTTACCAATTAAGCCACATTAACCAAAGCGATTAATGGGTTTCACCTGCCCTCTTGGTTGGGCATGGGCAATTTTTCTGAGGTACATTAGTACTGTTGGTACACCACTTTTTTGGGGCCCTCGCCTACAGTGTAATCCAATTAATTTTTAGCCCACCTGCATTAAAGCTGACGTTACATCAGCTGTGCTGGGCACTGCAATGGGATATATTTATGTACCGCCGGTGGCTTCCTGGCACCCACCCATGCTGTCGGTCCACACAGAGTTGTAACGGCATGTGTCCACTTCTAAAAAACCCCAGTCTGACTGGGGCATGCAGTGTGGGCCGAAGCCCACCTGCATTAAACATGACATTACCTCAGCTGTGATGGGCAATGCAATGGGATATATTTATGTACCGCCGGTTTGTTCCAGGGAGCCACCCATGCTGTCGGTCCACACGGAGTTGTAACTGCATGTGTCCACTTCTAAAGAACCCCAGTCTGACTGGGGCATGCAGTGTGGACCGAAGCCCACCTGCATTAAACATGACATTACCTCAGCTGTGATGGGCAATGCAATGGGATATATTTATGTACCGCCGGTGGGTTCCAGGGAGCCACCCATGCTGTCGGTCCACACGGAGTTGTAACTGCATGTGTCCACTTCTAAAGAACCCCAGTCTGACTGGGGCATGCAGTGTGGGCCGAAGCCCACCTGCATTAAACATCACATTACCTCAGCTGTGCTGGGCACTGCAATGGGATATATTTATGTACCGCCGATGGCTTCCTGGCACCCTCCCATGCTGTCGGTCCACAGGGACTTCACAATAGGGAGTTGTACCTGCCTGTGTCTATAAATTAAAAACCCCGGGCAGGTTGGGGCATGCAGTGTGGGCCGAAGCCCACCTGCATTTAATCTGACGTTAGCTCTGCTGTCCAGGGCACTGCAATGGGATACATTTATGTACAGCCGGTGGGTTCCAGGGAGCCACCCATGCTGTGGGTGCACACGGAATTCCCATTGCGGAGTTGTACCTGCCTGTGACTATTTATAAAAAACCCCGGTCTGACTGGGGCATGCAGACACCTTGACAGAATGAATAGTGTGTGGCACATAGGTTCCCCATTGCTATGCCCACGTGTGCAGCTCCAGATGGAGGTGGCACTGGATTGGATTTCTCATTGCTTCTGTACAGCATTGTGGGCTATCGCCCCACCCCTTTTAAAGAGGGTCGCTCCCTAGCCGTGCCAACCCTCTGCAGTGTGTGCCTGCGGTTCCTCCTCATGGCAGACGCACTTATAAATAGACATGAGGGTGGTGTGGCATGAGGGCAGCTGAAGGCTGCACAGGGACAATTTCGTGTGCGCTGTGGACACTGGGTCGTGCAGGGGGGGTTGGGCAGCATGTAACCCAGGAGAAGTGGCAGCTGAGTGTCATGCAGGCAGTGATTGTGCTTTGTTGGAGGTAGTGTGGTGCTTAGCTAAGGTATGCATTGCTAATGAGGGCTTTTCAGAAGTAAAAATTGTTGGGAGGGGGGGGTAACTCTTGCCGCTATTGTGGCTTAATAGTGGGACCTGCGAACTTGAGATGCAGCCCAACATGTAGCCCCTCGCCTGCCCTATCCGTTGCTGTGTCGTTCCCATCACTTTCTTGAATTGCCCAGATTTTCACAAATGGAAACCTTAGCGAGCATAGGCGATATACAAAAATGCTCGGGTCGCCCATTGACTTCAATGGGGTTCGTTATTCGAAAGGAACCCTCGAGCATCGCAAAAATTTTGTCCCGAGTAACGAGCACCCAAGCATTTTGGTGCTCGCTAATCTCTAGCTATAATGTTATTTTAATCTCTTCTAATGTAAGAGTTTCTTGTCTTCTGCTAACTTGTTTGTTTGCATTAACTTGCGTTAGACCCAAGTCTGCCGTTTCTTCCCACCACTCCTCTTGCCCGTAACTACTATAAATATGGAGATGCCAGCTACAAGTTTGATAAAACCAAGAGGAGCTGGGACGATGCCCATCAGGCGTGTCGGATGGATAACGCACAGCTAGTCAGCATCTTAGACGAGTTCACCGCATCTTTTCTAAAACTTCACTTGGCTAAACATAAGGAGCCTTTTTGGATCGGCCTCTACAGCGGGAACGAGGTGAGAAGAATTTTATTATTAATTTTTAATTCATAAGAAAAAAACAGATAGAAACTTCTGCGCAACGTTGATCTGGTCCTAGAGAATGTGCTGACCTCTCCTTTGCACATCAGAAGACATTTGGCAGACATGGTTAAACATGGTGACTTGAGTGACTTAGACCGCGGGCAGATTGTAGATGCCCAGAGGTGTGCTGCCAGTATTTCTGAACAGTTGCACCTGCTCTCTGTCATCAAGATCAAATAACTAGGGAGTGGTTGGAGGAAAACAACAAAGAACTCTCCACACGGTCTTGGTCCCAAATTCACTGGAATGTAATTGCATTGGAAATGTTTGGGATATGGAAAGGATTGTTCCGATCTGCTCCCACTCTTCCACAAAATGTGCACCAACTGATGGAGTTGCTGCAGTGGACATAGGTCGAGTTGAGTATAGAGGATGTTCGCCACTTTGTGGAATCTGTTCCCTAATGTCATAAAGATATGATCGCCCAAAAACTGGACCATCCCATCATAGAGTAGATATGCCTAATGCAGTGATTCAGTGTAGGTACAAGCTCTCAAACTTCCTCCCATGGTAGCATAACTTTTCATAAAGCACTTTTTGAATGGCCCCAAATTTCCTGCATATGAGAAGGCAAAAAGCCTAAAATAATTATCGAGTGACAGAAGCTCCCACAAGTGCTATACATACACCCCCCAGAAAGCCATAGACACCATTGTAGCCTCCATACTACTGCAAGCCATAGACTCACTTGTAAATGTCAGCCATAAGTGTCCTCATAAATAATGCAGCCACCTGCTTGAAGGATGCGTCCTAATTAGGGCCTATGGATGTTATAGATAGGGTGTTAATGTCCTAACAGAAGCCCTTGTTATTATTAATGTACTGGCATAGAGGACTATGGTCATACAGTATAAGTTTTAAGTAATGTTGTAAAATACCCCTTAAAATTACCCATTATTTTTGGGACAAAATTCTATCGTGGGACCGGTCGGTGAAGATGGTATATTACATGCACTTGATCTTCTTCTCCAACACTTCATTACGTTGTTCTGGTCCTCTTTTCAGAAAGCCAAGATGGTCACCAACATTTTCTACCTAGACTGTGCTATGCTCTGTAATTGGCCAGCACTGATTACGTGAGCAGCACTGACCAATCACAGAGCAGGAATAGTGCATTGGTAGCTTTCCAATGCACTATGGGTTATTAGGTAGTCTAAAGACTGTGGCGGCTATCTTGACCACCTGAAAACAAGACAGGAATTGGTGCAACAGAGGAACAAAGGAGAAGATCAAGTGCAGGTAATATACTCCTCCATGCTCCTATCTTGGAATAGAATTTTGAATGTTGGCCTGAAACTGGAGAGCCACTTTAATAAAAAATATAATAAAAATATTTAGTAATTTAATGTTTGCAAAAACTGCATAGAAAAGGGATTATTTAGTATAAAATACATCTTATTATGCATATAACACTGTGAAAGTAAGAAAATGTATTTTATGCAGTAGTGTCATGTGCATAATATTTGTACCCAGTGCGTAGCAAGATAAGTATGTGTGCAGAAGATTGTAATGACATTTTTACTAACAGGGTTTCAGATACTGAGCATGCAGTGCTCTCATAATTACGCTTTGTAATGTTTTACTAAGAGAGAAGTATCACACATGCTGTAGGTTTGAATTGCTTACTTTATGGGAGATGCCTCATATAACCTCTTGCATTGAAACAATAAAACAGAAGAGCTTGAAAACATTAAAGGGGTTGTCCCGCGCCGAAATGTTTTTTTTTTTTTTTTCAATAGCCCCCCCGTTCGGCGCGAGACAAACCCGATGCAGGGGTTTAAAAAAAAAAAACGGATAGTACTTACCCGAATCCCCGCGCTCCGGTGACTTCTTACTTACCTTGCGAAGATGGCCGCCGGGATCTTCACCCTCGGTGGACCGCAGGTCTTCTGTGCGGTCCATTGCCGATTCCAGCCTCCTGATTGGCTGGAATCGGCACACGTGACGGGGCGGAGCTACGAGGAGCAGCTCTGTGGCAGGAGCGGCCCCATTCAACACGGAGAAGACCGGACTGCGCAAGCGCGTCTAATCGGGCGATTAGACGCTGAAAATTAGACGGCACCATGGAGACGAGGACGCTAGCAACGGAACAGGTAAGTGAATAACTTCTGTATGGCTCATAATTAATGCACGATGTACATTACAAAGTGCATTAATATGGCCATACAGAAGTGTATAACCCCACTTTGTTTCGCGGGACAACCCCTTTAATTGAGTGTTTCTCATTTTCTTCTCTGATGCATCAAATAATAATTCGGCATACCTGATTGATATGGTTACGATACCCCGTGAGCATCACCTAAATTAAGTGATTACTTTAACAATACATAGAAACAAAAATCATACACTTTTTAGGTATCTACACTACTGTTATAAGTTGAAGAATCCATTTATTAGGTAATTTAGTGTGAAATGTTAATCCTATAAGAAATGAATAAAAAATAAAGCCCGAATTTGTATTTTTTTCTGTTTGTGCTGTAAACGTAAATTACCCAGAGGAGCTTGCATGGCCTTATAAGTCTCCTCACTCACCTCCTAGGTGTCTCCACACACCTTCTGGGTGCTCTTCCTAAGGAGACACAATACCCCTCCTGACTCTCGTATGTACCCTAAACAGCTCTTAAAATATACAATTTCTCGATGGGCGTGGCCAGCAGCCAATGGCAGAGGAAGCATAGCTCTACTCTCTGCCTGCACCAACGGCTTAAAGCAGCACTAAGCAGCAGCGGACACAAGCACAGGAAGATTCCCCTCCCTCATAAAGCCTCCTGGAACCTCCCAGCACTGAAGAATGGCAAAAGGCAGGGCAAAGAAGAGCCCAGCAAAGCTCACAAAGTGATTTCCTGGTAGTGGGAAAATCCAAGATGGCGGCCACCAGCAGCAGTAGCATTTCCACGTGGGCTCCAGCACAGCTTCCGACACTGTGACAGGGGACTCTGATAAGGGGAAGGAATCACAACTCCTTGATGAGTCTCTGCCTCACTCTGCTGACAGCTCTCCATCACCAGCAGTGTTATCAGAGGCACAGGAGGGGAAAGGGAGGGGGAGTGAGGAGAGCATGGATGGCTTTCATGCATTAACCCCTTCAGCGCCTGCTACTCTCCTCTCCAAAGAAAAACAGTGTGCAATTCATAAACATGTCCCCACTGTAACCCCTTCACAGCCCCCTAAACCAGGTGATATGCCCATTACAGAGTCACTGATGCGCTCCCTGTTAGCTGATCTAAAGCTCGCTATACAGAAGGATATACAACAGGCTCTCCTCTCACTGCAAACAGAAATAACCTCCATCGGCGATCGCACTTCACGCATTGAAAATAAAATGGAGGATCTGACATCAGCCCATAATGAGCTTGTGGATACCGCCAATTCAATGGCGGACGACTTAGAGGCTTTGAAACAAAAAATTGCTGTTATAGAGGATAGGTCCAGGCGAAATAACATCCGTCATATAGGCATTCCTGAGACAGTTAAAAATGATCAACGTAAAGACTTTCTTATCGATTACTTCACTCCCCTTCTCCCGGATGCCACTCAACCTGATCTGACGATCGACCATGCTCACAGGCTCCCTAAGCCTAAATCATTGCCGCCCTCGATTCCTCGGGACGTTATTACCCGGATACACTTTTATCACATGAAAGACAAAATAATGGGCGCTGCTAGACTCTCCCGCATAAGTCCTGACCGCTTCAAAAATATTCAGCTATTCACAGATCTGTCAGTGGCCACCCTTCTGCGCAGGAGAGCTTTTGCTTCCAGTACCAAAATCCTGTGGGAAAAGGGCATTAGCTACAAATGGGGTTTTCCTGTAAAGGTAATAATGACTAAAAACGGCTCTAAGTATGTAGCCCAGTCTCCAGAGGAAGCGATGCAACTGTGTAAAGCTTGGAACCTTGTGGCACAGGGATCCCCTGGACCTAGCGAGAGAAACCGTTCCCCGATATCCGTGAGGAATGGATTACGAAGTCTGGCAATGGACGGTCTGAGTGACTTCCTTTTTTACACATTGCGAAATACAGAGATCTGCTATTTTTATTTTTTACAGCATCTCAAGCCATCTTGTTTTATCGCTGTTTTTCATCAAAGGTGTCCGCCTTCAAATGTTTTGCCGTTTCTGGCACGTTTCTTCACTGGTGGATAGTAAATCCAGTTCCCCCAGTTGGCCTCTGGTAGTCTTGATACCATTTAACCTGTTGTCTCTCTTCTATCTGTTTATCTCCTTCACCTGTGTTGTAGGGCTTATAGCCCTTGTTATGTTACATGTTCTTTTTATGTACATTCTGGTCCCAGATACTACTGTATTTGCATATTTCCTTGATGTGCTTTGCCTGGAAGCTGTCTGACCTAGAGCTGACGTTATCAGTAGGTTCAATCCAGATTCCTGTCTGGATACAAACAACTATTTTTACTTAGTTAAAATGTTTTCAATTTAATTTCTATAAATGCTAAAGGTCTAAACTCGCCCTCTAAAAGATCCACGCTATGGAAGGAAGCCCGATCAATTGGCACAGATATCCTATGTGTCCAGGAGACACATCTAAATAAAGAGGATGCCTTCCGTCTCTCACACAAATGCTTCCCCCACATTTTCTCCTCACCAGCATCCCATAAAATATGCGGGGTATCTATAGCCTTCAAAGACACAATGGCATTTTCCCTTAAAGACATCACTGATGAGGCTGGTCGCTATGTCATATTAACGTGCTCCATCAATAACTGTGACTTTACGATAGCCTCAATATATGCTCTAAACACCAAACAACAATCATTCATTCAGAAAATTATCACCATTATTAAACGTCATAGAGTAGGCCCTCTGTTACTAGTAGGAGACTTCAACAAGACTCTCTGGCCCTCTATGGACTCTTCTACCACTAAAGTTAAAGGGGTTGTCCCGCGAAAGCAAGTGGGGTTATACACTTCTGTATGGTCATATTAATGCACTTTGTAATGTACATCGTGCATTAAATATGAGCCATACAGAAGTTATTCACTTACCTGCTCCGTTGCTAGCGTCCCCGTCGCCATGGTGCTGTCTAATCTTCAGCGTCTAATCGCCCGATTAGACGTGCTTGCGCAGTCCTGTCTTCTGTCTTCTGAATGGGGCCGCTCACCGGAGTGCGGGGATTCGGGTAAGTACTGGACGGTTTGGTTTTTTTATGCCTGCATCGGGTTTGTCTCGCGCCGAACGGGGGGGCTATTGAATAAAAAAAAAACCCGTTTCGGCGCGGGACAACCCCTTTAATGACAGACTATCATCCATTATTTCCCTGCTTAATGAAAATGATCTATTTGATGTCTGGCGGTTACAGCACCCAACGGAACGCGATTATACCTTTTACTCGCAGTTAGAGATGAGCGAACGTACTCGTTACGAGTACTTACGCACCCGAGTACCGCCATTTTCGAGTACTTCAGTACTCGGGTGAAAAGATTCGGGGGGCGCCGGGGGGCGGGGAGAGGCGTGGCGGTGCGGGGGGTAGCAGCGGGGAACAGGGGGGAGCCCTCTCTCCCTCTCCCCCCCACTCCCCACTGCTACCCCCGTGCCGCCACGGCGCCCCCCGAATCTTTTCACCCGAGTACTGAAGTACTCGAAAATGGCGGTACTCGGGTGCGTAAGTACTCGTAACGAGTACGTTCGCTCATCTCTACTCGCAGTCCCATAAAATTTATAGTAGAATCGACTTTATGCTGGTAGATAAGAAGTTTCTTAACAATGTTATCTCCACCTCCATAGGCACCATCTCGTGGTCAGATCACACAACCATGGCCATGTCTATCCAAGAATGCTTTAACCACTGAATTATTAAAATTTAGCACCTTAACAATTACATTTTGCAGCATCCTCTGTATGCCCCTCAATCCTAACAAGTACTTTCTGACTATTGTGACCTTAACGATAACAGGGAAGTCTCTGACTCCACCCTATGGTGTGCACATAAAGCAATTATGCGGGGTCATTTTCTAAAACAAGCCTCCCACAATAAAAAACATAGAAACTCCCTTTTATTATCACTACAATCCAAACTGTGCTCTCTACATTGGATGAACAAAACCTCTTTTTCAATTGTGAGGGCAAAGGAAATTTCTTCTGTCCCCAACAATTTCACGAACTGCGGATTTATGAACATGACCTAGCCTTGAGAAGGCTAAAACTGACATATTATTGGCAGGGTAATAGACCAGGTGCTCTGTTAGCGAGGCAAGTAAAACAACGCTCAGCTAAATCGCGCATACCCTTTATCTACGACACCAAAAATAATAAAATGTTTGATCCCCAGGGTATAGCGGACACCTTAGCAACTTATTACCAATCACTATATAATCTAGCC
The DNA here is from genome assembly GCF_035609145.1 of Eleutherodactylus coqui. NCBI lineage: Eukaryota > Metazoa > Chordata > Amphibia > Anura > Eleutherodactylidae > Eleutherodactylus > Eleutherodactylus coqui. Next base: position 123,001,023 of record NC_089848.1, read on the forward strand.
AAGGATAAATCAACCATTCAGACCTCAGACATCAATATATCAAAATTTCTGATCAATTTGAACCTGCCCACATTATCCCAATCTGAGGTGGATTTTTTGCCCCAACTCAGTGGAAATAATAGAGGCTATTGATTCTTTAAAATCCAATAAGTCCCCCGGCCCAGATGGCCTCACAAATGAATATTATAAAGCCTACAAACTTCTTCTAGCTCCCTACCTAACTAAGGTATTCAACGAAATTGTTTATAAAGGCCATACCCCCCAAGAGATGTTAAAGGCACTTATTATTACCCTACCCAAACCTGGGAAATCACCTGACCTTCCACAGAATTTTCGACCTATTTCCCTATTAAATACGGATATAAAATTATATGCCAAAGTACTAGCAAAAAGATTATCTGGGGTCATACCAAGTCTAATTATTAGAGATCAGGTGGGATTCATCAAGGGGCGCCAGACAGTGAATGGCACAAGGCGCTATATTAGTATTATCTCTGTGGTGTCTGGGCGGGGAACGCCTTCTCTGCTCCTAGCTTTGGATGCGGAGAAGGCATTTGACCGAGTGCATTGGGGTAACCTCAGAGAGGTGCTCACAAGGTTTGGTGTTTGTGGTTCCCTACTCTCTTCATTTCTAGCCTTATACTCCTGTCCATCTGCACAGATCTATACCTCGGGCTCAGTTTCTCACCCTTTTGACATTTCCAATGGGACGCGTCAAGGATGTCCGCTCTACCCAATAGTGTTTGCTTTGGTGATGGAGCCCTTCGCACATGTGATACGCTCGGCACCAGATATTTTATTAGGTATTAAAATAGGTAATTTAGAACACCGCATTGACTTGTTTGCAGATGATGTTATTTTAAGTTTGGAAGCCCCTGAATCTTCGCTTAACTCTGTTTTTTAATATTATTAGTGAATTTAGCTCAGTTAGCTATTATAAAGTTAATGCCTCCAAATCCGTAGTCCTTAATATGGGGATCCCCAAACGCACTCAAACAAAATTGCAACAGACATACCCATTCCAGTGGTCAAATGGACAAATTCCCTATCTTGGTGTAACGCTAACATATCCCATTTATAATTTGGTGTCAGTTAATTTCAAAAAGCTATTTGCCGTTCTAGAGAAGGATATTAAAACATTGACAACCTCATGGTTTCCTGGATAGGTCACATTGCTCTCTCCAAAATGATACTACTAACCAAAATTCTATACCTTTTTCGTAATCTCCCAGTGATCGTACCTAATAACATTTTGAACAAATTGCAAAATATGTCACTGCAGTTTATCTGGCATAACCAACGAGCAAGAGTGGCATCTAGAATATTATACCTCCACCCTTCCCTGGGGGGCTTGGGTTGTCCCTGCTTGAAAAATTACTACCATGCCTCTTTACTTGACCAATTAAAAAGCTGGTGGCTAGATGACTCATCTAAGCACTGGGTGGATATAGAAGCTAGTACTTTGGATTGCCCTAGCTTATCACACCTATTATGGATTTCTAAATTAACTAAGACATTCCCAAAATCATCATTACCTACAATATCTGCTACTCTATATGTCTGGGAAAAAGTCCACAAACCACAGTCTTCCTCTGCGGATCCTTAAACTACCTCTGGAAGTGATTCAGTCACTAATTCCAGATATAGGCTTGGCTACATGGAAAGCTAAGGGGATTCATCGAGTAGGATATATATTTGAAAACTCAATGCTTATGTCATTCACTCGTGTACACAACATATTTCATATCCCGTATAAGGAGTTTTACAAGTATTTACAACTTAGACACTTCCTTCAATCTTATATCCCTCCTATTATTTTGCCCTGCTCGGAGTACGAAATCTTTTTATTTAACGAGGAGCAACACTCTAAAGGTATTTCTAAGGCATACCCCTCACTTGCATTGTGCTCTCCCGCATTTACTCCTCTATTTCAAACCAGATGAGAAGAGGATCTTAACGAATCTTTTTCCGCAGATCAATGGTCACAGGCTTTCTCACTTAGTTATAAATATTCTCACTGTGTGAACCATCTGGAAACCAATAGGAAGTTACTATATCGATGGTATCTGACACCATACCGCCTATCTAAAATGTCACCACAACACTCTAACTAGTGTTGGAGATGCCATAAACAAATTGGATCTTTAATGCATATTTGGTGGTCGTGTGAACATCTCAAAACCTTCTGGGAGCAAACCCACTATGCAATATGTTCAATCCTACACATTAAGGTGTGTTGGGACCCTAGTGTTGCTCTTGGACATAGAGGAGGGCACATCGGCTGATCTGCTCTTGGAGTTTTTTGCTTCTGCTCTTGGTTTTTTTTTGCCTTCCTCTGGATCAACAACACAGGAGGATAGACAGGCTGGACTAGATGGACATTGTCTTCATTCGGCCTTACAAACTATGTTACTATGTTCTCATTATATCCCATATCTTAACGGCTGCCAGAACCTCTATAGCAAAACGATGGAGGAGTGCCAAGGTTCCTTCCTTGTCAGACATTTTCTTGATGGTTCAGCATAGCTGTATAATGGAACACTTGATTGCGACTAGACTTGATTCTCTAGCTGGGTTTAAAACTCAGTAGCCAAAATGGCTTGATTTTTCGGGATATACTTGATAACTTTCTTTAAAGATAAAACAATCATTGGGTTTTTTATTTTCAGTCTGTGTAGATTCTATAGTACACCATACCTATACACATTGTAGCTTCCTATGTGTGCAGCTCTTAACCTTTACATCATTGGACCCAATTTCAAGTTCAGTTTTATTAATTTACACCTGTTACTCTCCCCTGTCCCCTCTGTTAAACTTCCTTTCTTTCCAGGTGATCCTCAATACCAACTCCTAATGTTGATTGCACTAATGGATTGATACAACTTATAAGACGTGACTTACCTTATGGCATGTTAGTGTTTTACTGTGTGCATTTACTACAGATAGCACACGCCAGATTATAATTGGATCATCATGTGTTTTTTTTTCTTCCTTTCTTATTTCTATATGCTGCATTTATGTGATTTCTATTGATAGCATTATTTAAAACCAATAAAATATTTGTTTATAAAATATATAATTTCTCTTGAGGCCTTAGAGAGCCATATGCATGAAAAAGTGTAAAATGCTATCGCTGCTGAAATTTACATGTATACAACTTTAATTCTTTCAGACTAAAAATACGTATAAATGGGTTGATAACTGGAAAGTGCGCTACACAAAATGGGCCGCTGAGGAGCCGAGGAAAAGCACCTCCTGTGTATATGTGGATACTGATGGGCAGTGGAAGACATCGCCTTGTAATGAGACTTATTCTTCCATCTGCAAACAAACTAGCGGTAAGCTGCTCATTTCCCTATTTAATATAATTAACTCCAGCGCTCCTTTACATGTGTTAATATGATAGCCAATGCTATAACTAACAAAATTCCAAGTGCTGCCCACTGCCTCCTGTCAAGTGATGTCCATCTCTAGTGACAAAGACACACTAAGACGGAACACAGAGAGTGGAGAAAGGTTGTGACTTATGCTGCTGATGGAAGTCTATGGAAAGAAGAGGGGAGGGAAGAAGAGGTTATAGAAGGATAATTACACAGATGTAAGGAGGGTACAGTTTATCGCTGTTTAATGTTAGTATGATGTTTTCTTGTAATGGTACTTGGTCTCTGAGAGGGGGCAGAATGAATGAACAGAGCTGAGCAGGAAGGATCAGGAAGTGCAGTGTGTGTAGAGAGGGTAGCTAAGCTATGGACAGACAAAGGGAGTCTCTCCTGGTTAGTGATACAGGGCTGTAGCGATTGTCTAACAGGCAGTTTTCCTCTGGTGAACAGAGAAGGGAGTGCTGAATAGTGAAGTCATGCCAAGTGGTTCCTCTATTTCCTGCCCTCTTGCAATGCTGACTGTGTATTGGTGAGCTAGAGAGAGATTGATCCTCAGTCGGCTGGGCACCGAGCTGTAGCAGGCATCCCATGCTTATAGGCCTAAAGACTGTTTGGTGAACTAAATATTGCTTATTGTTACTTCAGGTTATATTGTTATGGATTTGCACTTGGAGTACCCGATAAATATCTGCCCCCTTCCTAATTAGAAGTTCCAAGGCTTGAGCATGCACAGGAAGAATCACTCTGGCACACTGCTCAGCAAAAATGAAACTTCTTTACTCTAATCAAGCTGCATGGGATTTTATAGATTGTATGCATAGTTAGTACGTCATGAAGTATGAATCTGTAGCTGATTGGTTATTGCCTAGGAGCTGACGTCATCATCTGTGGTATCCTAGTTGCATTCTTGGATGGGAGCGCCATCTTGAGTAGACGATGGGAGGGGGAGCGAGTAGTTAGTCAGCACTTTCAGACAGCTGTGTTAGCAATTGTAGAACAGAAGCACATATTTGCAATAGGCATTTTACTTAGTTTATTACAATCCATTACAATCCCCCCTTAAAATGACTGTTTTATCTGTCCTTAATCCTGGGCCTATCTTATCAGTCTCAATGTGCCTCGAAACTCTTTTGTGCCGCATGTTAGACGAGTCATAGCTATCCCATGCCCCCCCTTGCCAGGGGCTTTGCTCATAGAGAAGTCAGTTGCTGTCCCTATGGGCTTAAAGGTATTATAATTGCTTAGGGGAAAGAGTCTTTAGGGGGGTGTAGGATGTCTCGTAGTCCTCTGGACTTTCCCTTGATATGCCAGCCCGGTTGCTCCAGATCTCACCCACAATCTCTGGCCCTGCCTACTTGCCTCCACTCCTGGCTAACCCCAGGCGGGCAACTGGGCAGCAGTCCCTACTCACTAGGGACCGAAAAGGGACGCTGGCGTAAGCTCTCATATAAAAGTTCTCATATGCAGCGAACCAAAGGTTTCAATAATGACTTACGAAAAAACCCATAAACCCTCCATGTAGCTGGCAAATCAAGTTCATAAGCAAGCAGATTTACTACCCGCGTGAAAACAAAGGGACCCACGTAATGCGGCGCCAGTTTCAAAATTAGAACCTTCAACTTGAGATTTCTTGAAGACAAATATACCTTCTGTCCCATCCTGTAAGGTTCAGATACTGACAGACTCTTCCCACTACGCAACTGCATACGAGCCCCCGTTGCTTCCAGGTTCTTCTGTACTTCTTTCCATACCCCCTGCAGCACATCTTTGGCGACATCAGCTGCAGGACAGGCCGATGGAGTAGAAATAGCTATAAGGAAGCGAGAATGCTGACCATATACGCAAAGGAATGGAGATACCCCAGTGGAAGAACAAATGCGGTTGTTTAGTGCAAACTCTGCCAACGGCAGGAACTCTGCCCACTGATGAGCCTTTTTGGAAGCAAACAACCGTAAATATTGCACTAAATCCTGGTTCTTCCGCTCAGTCTAACCATTAATTTGCAGGTGGAAAGCTGACGAGAAGGAAAGTGACGTTCCCAGATTTCTACAGAAGGCTCGCCAAAATTGCTCAACAAACTGAACACCTCGATCAGATACAATGTTCTCGGGAAACTCATGTAGACGAAAGATTTCTTTTACAAAAATCTTGGAAAATTCTATCGCAGAAGGTAGCTTCTTTGACACAACGAAATGTGCTATCTTTGAGAAACGGTCTACAACAACTAGGGTAGGGATGAACTTCTGAGACTCAGGTAGATCGGTGATAAATGCAACCCACGGACGAAAAGGTAGCGGTAACGGTCTCAGAGGCCCCTCCGGATGCTGACGCCGACTTTTACTGCGTGCACAGACAGAGCATCCCTTCACAAAGTCGCGGATCTCCCAAGACATGCCTGTCCGCCAGTAGTGTCTAGAACAAAGATCCAGAGACCCCTGAACCCCCAGATGGCCTACGAGAACAGATGAGTGAGACTCTTTAATGACTCTGAGACACAAGGACTCTGGCACAAACCATCTGCCCTCCGGCACCCCCGAGGGAGCGTCCTGCTGACAATTTTGTAAATGATGAACGAGATCAGATTCCACCACCACCCCAGGTGCCAAGATATTCTCGGGAGCCACTGTTTCACTTTCCCGAAACTCCGAGAGAGGGCGTCTGCCTTCACGTTCTTCTCCCCTGGAATATATGTAACGACGAGGTTAACCTGGCGAAAAACAACGCCCACCTGGCCTGACAAGCTGTGAGTCTCTTAGCATTGGCGAGATATACCAAGTTTTTATAACCAGTATACACGGTAATGGGACACCAATAACTCACGATTACCCAAGTTGTAGTTACGTTCCGCCGAACTAAACTTCCGCGAGAAGAACACACATGGACTATACCCAGGTCTCCCACTGACTTCCTTAAACAATACAGCCCCCGCCCCACCTCAAACGCATCGACCTCAATGAAGAACGGTCGCTGCGCGTCAGGCTGTACTAGCATCGGGGCAGTAGTAAACTCCCTTTTGAGGCGACTAAAAGCCTCAAATGAAATGACATAACCAAGGAAAGACACTTGTTTAGTACCAAAAATGCATTTCTCCAAATTGACAAAAAGTTGGTACTCACGCAAACGGGTCAGAACCAGCCTCAGGTGCCGCACATGTGAATCCCAGTCTGGGGAGTACACCAGAATGTCATCAAGATATATGACCAAAAATACCCCCAGGAAGTCATAGAAGACCGCGTTCATAAATCCCTGGAACACAGCGAGGGTATTACAAAGTCCGAAGGGCATGACTAGACATTCAGAATGCCCGAACAAGGTGTTTAACGCCGTCTTCCGCTCATCTCCCTTTTGGATGCTAATTAAATTGTAAGTCCAATTTGGAAAACCAGTGGGCCCCTAACACCTGATTCAAAAAATCAGGAATCAGGGGCAAGGAGCACTGGTTCTTCACTGTAATTTTTATTCAAAGCCCGATAATCCACACAAGGCCTCAATGTCCCATCCATCTTTTGTACAAAGAAAATACCGTCTCCGGCAGGGGAACTGGACGGCCTGATATGTCGTTTGGCCAGAGACTCCGAAATATAGGACTTAAGGGGTTCGTGCTCACCCCAAGACAAATTGAAAATGGCTCCCTTAGAGATGGGACTGTCAGGGATCAAATCAATAACACAGTCCCACTCCCTATTGGGAGGCAAAGACTCAGACAGTTTCTTGGAAAATACATCATGAAAATCAGCCAAATACTCAGGAATAAGTATGGTGTCTTCTGAACACATGGATATAGTAGCTAAGTGACTATGACAGGACAACTCCCAATGTGTCAATTCCCGAGTGGACCAATCAAATTTGGGATTGTGCAGTGCTAACCAGGGCATACCAAGCACTACATCAACGGACATCCTTTCCATTACCAAGAACGACAGATCCTCAGAATGGAGAACACCCACAGTGAACTGTAACATGGGAGTCCTCCACTGTACAACCCCTGCAGACAGAGGGGTAGAATCAATACTACTGAAGTGTATGGGAATCTTTAACACCGAAAATTCAGTCATCAGAGGTCTGACAAAACTCAAACTAATCAAATTGGCGGCAGCCCCAGAATCAATAAAAGCTTGACCAGACCGAGTGAAATTCCGGAAGCCAATCTGACAAGGCACCAACAACATAGGGAGTACCTGTGATCCTAGGCTATCCTCCCCAAAATCACCAAGGATCTGAAGCTTTTCCGCCAGTTCAAACTGATGTTGTAGACGCTTCTGAGGACAGGTTGCTACACGATGTCCGGCTTTCCCACAATAGAGGCAGAGGCGATGAGTCATCCGAAACCGTCGCCGTTCCTCGGGACTTAGGTGATCCACTTCCATAGGCTCGGCACCAGAAGTTGGCATGGGAGAAGCAGGAGCAGGTCTTCTGGATTCCCTAGCCTTACCCTAGCCTTACGGGCCTGATGTTCCTCTTTTTTCTAGATCTCAGCCTCCTGTCAGCTTTGACCGCCAATTCCATTGCATCATTGAGTGTCACGGGATGAGAAATGAGTAGATCCTTGACCGCGTCCGAAAGACCTAACAAAAACACATCTTTAAGGGCGCTATCATTCCAAGATGTTTTACCTGCATACAGTCTAAATTTAGAGCAATAGTCCTCTACCCACTGCTGCCTCTGACGTAGAGACGGGAGATGGGATACCGCCAACCCCGCACGGTCCGGCTCATCAAAAATACCTCCAAGTTCCCGAAAAAAACAAATCAACTGACTGCAGGCAAGTCGAACTCTCAGGTAAGGAGTAGCCCCCATGTCTGGGGGAACCCCGAAGTAAGGACATAATCAATCCAACTTTCTGTGATTCCGAGCCGGAGGAGCGGGGCCGCATCCGAAAATACAATTTACATGCCTGCTGAAAAACAAAAAACTTGCTCCTCTTCCCTGAAAATACCTCAGGAAGTGGACACGTGGGTTCAGGAATAGAAGGGGTGGTAGAAACATGCACTAACTCCCGTTTTCCCCTGGGCCACCATACGATCGGACAGGTCTTGGATCACAACCACTAAATCCTGCAACTGACTTGCTAGGGTACTCATGGCCTCCATAGGAGAGCAATTTTTAAGGGCCAGTTATTATGTTATGGTACACTATCCTTGATATGCCAGCTCTAGATCTCACCCACAACCCCTGTCCCTGCCTACTTGCCTCTACTTCTGGCTAACCCCAGGAAGGCCACTGGGCGGCGGTCCCTACTCACTAGGGACCGAAAAGGGACGCTGGCGTACCGGGATGGAAAGGGTAGAATACTGACAGAAAAGGCAGATTTAAATAACCAACACAAACAATACTAAGAACTGAGGCAGATGGAAAAACCTGTCTGATAATAGCAAAGTATGGCAGACAAGCTGACAGAAGCAGGAAACCAACCAAGGCAGACTTGCTAGCACACTGAGGGAAACCAATAACTGGCAGTGATTGCCAGTCTTTGCCTGACCTTTAAACAATAGCCTCCGCCCAGGGGCAGAGAGAGGGAGACAGACAACTCCTAACAGAACATAATAAAAGGGAGCTCGTGCACGGCATCCACACTCACAGGTGCGCGTGCGTGGCACGCTGCCAGGCACCCGTGCCCCCGGTAGCTGCACAACCAGCCGGGGGAATGCGCCTCGACCGCGGGACTCCGCACACCGCCTCCTCCCTCACCTGGAGTAACAGCAACCACCGCATGGTAACAATAGCATAATTATGTCTGTTCCTCAGGAATCGGAGTCTTCTTGCAATGGGAGGCGTGGATCCAGGAGCTCTTTCCATCTAGTTTCACTGAAATGGCTGTGGTCAGTAGCAACTGGTAGGGACCATCATATTTAGGTTCAAGGGAATGTTTTCTCACAAATTTCTTCATATAGACCAAGTCCTCGAGGAATCCCCATGCTGGCATCTGGATCTGGAATAGAAGAAAACACCTGGGCATGTACTTTGGTTAGTTCCTGTGCCAGAGTCATCACATATTTAGTCTGTACATCAGACTGGAGCTGGAGCTGTTAGGGGAAAGAGCAACCTAGTCCTGGGGGCTGACATGAACAAGATCTCATAGGGGGACAGTGAATGTTCTCCTTGGGAGGTGTACCGGACGCTGAATAGGGCAATAGGCAGGATCTCAGTCCAAGACATGCCAGTCTCTTGGGACATTTTCAACATTTTGTTTTTCAGGGTGTCGTTAAGTCTTTCTACTGTCCCACTGCTCTGGGGATGATTGGGGGTATAGAATGCTAGGTTCACTCCTAGGGCTTCCCACACTTCTTTGGTCAGATTGGCTGTGAAGGCTGGTCCTTGGTCACTCTCAATCACTTCCGGGACTCCGAATCTACACACCACTTCGCTAAGTAGTTTCCCTACTGTGGTCTTCGCGGTCATATTAGTCACTGGGTAGGCCTCCGGCCAATTCAAGAACATGTCCACTATTACCAGTGCATTAGAGATGAGCGAACGTACTCGTTACGAGTACTTACGCACCCGAGTACCGCCATTTTCGAGTACTTCAGTACTCGGGTGAAAAGATTCGGGGGGCGCCGGGGGGCGGGGAGAGGCGTGGCGGTGCGGGGGGTAGCAGCGGGGAACAGGGGGGAGCCCTCTCTCTCTCCCTCTCCCCCCCACTCCCCACTGCTACAAGTACTCGAAAATGGCGGTACTCGGGTGCGTAAGTACTCGTAACGAGTACGTTCACTCATCTCTACAGTGCATATTTAAACCTGCCGCTCTTTAGCACCTGGATGTGGTCGATTTGAAGCCTCTAAAAAGGGGTTCAGAGGCTTGGCTAGGTGTTTCTGAGAGACATTTTCTGTGCGTCCAGGATTGCATTTCACACAGATGGCGCACGATATGCAGAATCTTTCAGTGAGGGAGGAAATGCCTTGGGCCATGTAGTACTTCAGGATAAAAGCATTCTTCAGTGTCTTAAGAAGGTGTGCAGGGCCATGTGTCCATTGTACTACGGCTTGGTATAGGCATCTGGATAAGCATGGTTTCCTGTTGACTTCATAGAGCCCATGACTGTTGATGGTGGCCCCTTTCTCACCCAGAGGTCCTTCTCTTCTTTGTTAGATTTCTTCTGTAATTCTTGAAGATGTCTTTTGTCTATGGGGTGGGCTTGCACCATCATCACTAGTTCTGCCTCCACCTAACTCTTAATTCTCGAGGGTCCTGCAGCTGTTTCCTTAACTGCCATATCTGCCAAGTGGTTTCCTCGTGTTTCTGCAGAGTTAAGCCTTCCGTTGTCTTTTACTTTAAATATGGCCACTTGAGTGGGCAGGAGGAGTGCATCCATCAGGTCCCTGATGGCCTCATGATGTTTCACAGATCTGCTTGCTGCAGTCAAGAATCCGCATGTCTTCCAGATGACTCCAATGTCATGGACCACTCCAAAGGCGTATTTGGAGTCGGTGTAGACATTCGCTCTCTTTCCCTTGGAGAGCTTACAGGTCGAGGTCAGTGCTTTGAATTCGGCCTCTTGGGTGGACTTTGGGGGGACAGCTCTTGAGCTTGGAGGATGGTGTTTTCAGTGGTGACTGCATAACCTGTGTGAAAGATGCCTTGGTTGTCGGCGTATCTGGAGCCATCGACAAAAATTGTGAGGTCTGGGTTGTTCAGTGGCGTGTCGAACACAGTGGAGAGATGTGAAGTTTCTTGTTTCATCACCTCAAAACAGTCATGTTCATCAGGATTTTGGGGATCTGTTCCCCCCTCGTGAATTGGAAGGAAGGTTGAGGGATTCAGGATAGTGCAGGGTGACGTTGTCAGGTATTAGGAGAGAGCACTGAAGGCGAGGGTGTCAGCCGCAGACAGGTGCTTGGGCTGCATCTGGTTCTGGATAGCAACAATGTCATGAGGGACCAGGAGCACCAGTGAGTGCCCAAGGTTTTGTCCAGTAGAGCTTTGGCTGCAAAGACTGCCCGCAGGCAGGAGGGACCACCTCTAGCAACTGGGTCCAGGCGAAAGGAGAAGTATCCGATGGGCCTGGGTCTGTTGCCATGAGACTTAGTAAGGACCCCAGTGGCATGTCCTTGTCTTTCTGACATGAAGAGCATGAAGGTATTGTCGTAATCCAGTAAGTCCAGAGCTGGAGCAAAGGAAAGGGCCTACTTGAGCAGGATAAAGCTGGATAGCGCTTCCGATGAGAGACTGAAAGGATCCGTCTTTAAAGCATTGTACAGAGGTTGCATCAATAGAGAGCCTTCTGGGATCCATGCTCTGCAGTAGAAGATAAGTCCAAGGAAGGCATGAAGTGCCTTTGGTTTTTGAGGTAATGGGATGGCAGTAACTCAGTCTTGGGTGAGGTATCTTGTACCCTTTGAGATGCAGTGTCCTAAGAACACAACTGACATTGCGCACCACTGGAGCTTGGGTTTTGAGGCCTTGTACCCCGGATTGGCAAAGAAACAGAAAAGGCTTTCAGACGTTGACTCAGCTGTGCAGAGGTCATCAGCACACAGTAGTAGGTTATCCACATACTGAAGGAGGACAACATTTGGGTTCTCCAGCCCCCAAGTATTCAGGATGAGGGCCATGGCTTTGGTAAATTGACTTGGAGAGTCACACTAGCAGTGTGCCTAGCTGTCTCTTCCTCCTCCTCCCCCCCCTCCCCCTCCTCCTCCAAAACGTGCTGTGATATAGACATGAGGATAGTCTGGCTATCGAGCGACATAATGTCATCCCCCGTCACCTATTCCAACGGCAAAGTGTCAGGCTTTATGCTTAGCAGCGAACTTCTCAGCAGGTAAAGCAGCTGGATGGTAATGCTACTGATGGCAGCATCGCCGCTCACCATTTGGGTAGACTCCTCAAAGTTTCCGAGGACCTAGCAGATATCTGCCATCCATGCCCACTCCTCAGTAAAGAATTGCGAAGGCTGACTACCACTCTGCCGCCCATGTTGCAGCTGGTATTCCACTATTGCTCTACGCTGCTCGTACAGCCTGGCCAACATGTGCAGCGTAGAAATCCAGCGTGTGGGCACGTCCCACAGCAGACAGTGCTCTGGCAGCTAAAACCGACGTTGCAGGGTCCTCAGGTTGGCAGCGTCCGTGGTGGAGTTGCGGAAATGTGCGCAGACACGGCACACCTTGCTGAGCAGGTCAGACAAGTGGGGGTAGTTTTTCAGAAACTGCTGAACCATTAAATTGAAGACGTGGGCCAGGTATGGCACGTGTGAGGTTACCAAGCTACAGAGCCGCCACCAGGTTACGGCCGTTGTCACACATGATCATGCCGGGTTGGAGGCTCAGCGGCGAAATCCAGAGGTCTGTCTGCTCCGTCAGACCCTGCAACAGCTTGGAGGCCATGTGCCTCTTGATACCTAAGCTGATTAGTTTCAGCACGGCTTGCTGACGCTTGCCCACGGCTGTGCTGTCGCGCCGCGTGCTACCGGCTGGTGACCTGCTCACACCTCTTAATTGAGAGGTAGAAGTGGCGGAGGAGGGTTTGGAGGAGGTGGCATAAAACACCGCAGATACCAGCACCAAGGTAGGACCCGCTATTCTGGGTGTGGGTAGGACGTGAGCGGTCCCAGGCTCTGACTCGGTCCCAGCCTCCACCAAGTTCACCCAATGTGCCGTCAGGGAGATATAGTGGCCCTGCCCGCCAGTACTTGTCCACATGTCCATGGCTAAGTGGACCTTCCCAGTAACCACATTGGTGAGGGTATGATTTATGTTGCGGGAGACGTGCTGGTGTAAAGCGGGGACGGCACACCGGGAAAAATAGTGGCGACTGGGGACCAAGTAGCGCAGGACCGCTATGTTTTTGAAAGCCTCCGTTTCGACAAGCCTGTACGGCAGCATCTCCAGGCTGATTATTTTGGCAATGTGCACGTTTAAAGCTTGTGAAGGCGTATTTCCGCTTTCGCTCCAACGCTTGTGTTAGCGACAGCTGAACGCTGCGCTGAGAGACATTGCTGGATGGATTGGAGGACCGTGGAGGTGAGGGTGTGGGTGCAGGCTGGGAGGCGCTCGTGCCTGCGTCCTGGGAGGGGGATTGGATCTGTGTTGCAGGTTGGGGCACAGGGGACAAGGGAGTGGTGTGACCCGGAGGTGGTGAATGGCCTTCGCCCCACCTTGTGGGGTGCTTGTCCATCATATGCCTGTGCATGCTGGTAGTGGTAAGGCTGGTAGTGGTGGCTCCCCGGCTGATCTTGGCGCGACACAGGTTGCACACCACAGTTTGTCAGTCGTCTGCGCTCTCACTAAAAAACATCCACACCTTTGAACACCTAGCCCTCTGCACGGAGGCTTGCAGCGAGGGGGTGCTTTGGGAAACAGTTGAGGGATTCCTCGCTCTGCCCCTTCCTCTACCTCTTCCAACCTGTTCTGCTGCTGCACTTGCCTCCCCCTCTGAAGCTCTGTCCTCAGTAGGCTTAGCAAACCAGGTTGGGTCAGTCACCTTATCGTCCAGCAGCTCTTCCTCCGGATCCTCTGTGCGCTCCTCCCTCGGACTTACTGCCCTTACTACTACCTCACTGACAGACAACTGTGTCTCATCATCCTCCTCCACAAAAAGCTCTTGAGACAGTTGCCGGAAGTCCTCAGCCTCATCACCCGGACTCCGGGAACTTTCCAAAGGTTGGGCATCGGTCACGACAAACTCATCTGGTGAGAGAGGAACCATTTTTTCCCACTCAGGGAAGGGACCCGAGAACAGTTCCTGGGAGTCTGCCTGCTCAGAATATGTCATTTTCATGGAGTGAGGAGCCTTTGAGGAAGGAGGAGCAGCCAGAGGATTCAGAGTTGCAGTACCTAGGCCGGGAGTAGTGGACTGCGTAGAAGACTGGGTGGTCGATACATTGCTGGACGCGTTTTCTGCCATCCACGACAGGACCTGATCGCACTGCTCTATTTGTAATAAAGGTCTACCACGCGGACCCACAAATTGGGATATGAAGCTGGGGAGCCCAGAAACTTGCCTCTCTCCTAATCCCTCAGCAGCCATCTGTGATTCACCCCGCCCAGGAACTCGGCCTGTGCCCACACCCTCACTTGGGCGCCCGCATCCATGTCCTCGACCCCTACCCCTACTCCTAATCATAGCAGATTAAGGATAGAGAAGGGCCCAAATAAATTACCCCACTGGACAGCGCTGACAACCTGTGGCTAATTCACCGCACACAGAGACTTGTACATAGCAGAGGCTCTATGCTGTGACTAGAAAAAATTAACCTGTTGTCATGCGCTGATACCTAGGGGTAATTTACAGCTCGCAGAGATTTGTAGATAAGAGAGGCTGTATGGAGTGGGAGAAGACTCTAAAGCCAGTGGATAGTGCTGGTAACTGTGGCTATCTCAACCCCCCTCAAAGAAAGGGTATTGTGAGACGCTCTGCACAGCGGCAGAGCTAAAATACTTTGCAGTGGCCTAGAAAATATTAGAGTACTGTTTCACGTGAGACCTCGGTGTTATGCACTGCAGACTGAGAACGCTATAAGTGGAAGGCTGGGAACAGGCCTAGATGTGTGATAAAAAAAATTGATGCACTACTGCTCCCAGCCAGCCACAACTATAATGCACACGGTGAGAAGTTGCCCTAAAAAGGACCGTTGGACCAAACGAGAAGCACACAACCGAACAATTGATTTTAAGGGGACTGAAAGACAACAATGAGTGAATCGTTAACGAAAACTCCACGACGGGCGCTTTTGAGCGAATTTTGAGCGGTAATCATTGTGTCTAAATTGGCCTTTCGACTTCGTTAACAAGTACAAGGTCATACAATGTGGTTTACTCATGCTAATCTTACACAAACAGATAGAGGTGGGAGGGGATTATTAACTCACATCACAGCTCTTGTCCAGAGAAAATCAACAGGCAGGTGAGAGTAAATGGGTGAAAGGGTATCTGAAAAATTACCAATGCAATCTAAAAGAACAAAATCAACGCCTACTCATTCGTAATAGATTTAAAAATTAGCGTGAATACTTAAGTACTCACCTGGTGCTCGGTACGACCCCCTACCTAGAGGGTCCACCGCCACCTGTATCCTTGTTTGCTTGTAATAGTTCCTGGGATTCCCTATCCAGTTTCACCGGAGAGCGATCATCAGGGTAACAGCCCGAACTCGGCTGTTTGCATATACACGTTCCAGAAGCCAAGAAAATATCCCCAGCGCTCGTGGTCTCCCAGGATATCAACGGACACAGAGGTCCATGCAATATAATTATATTTTATTAATAGTTGCTACGCATTTCGGCGGACTGAAACGCCCTCTTCAAGCATAAAATAAACGTTTAACAAACATACATTTATACATTTAATTTGCAATTTCCGGCAAGCGGCGTCCGCGGATCCATGTGAGTGCAAATTAAATGTATAAATGTATGTTTGTTAAATGTTTATTTTATGCTTGAAGAGGGCGTTTCAGTCCGCCGAAATGCGTAGCAACTATTAATAAAATATAATTATATTGCATGGACCTCTGTGTCCGTTGATATCCTGGGAGACCACGAGCGCTGGGGATATTTTCTTGGCTTCTGGAACCAATGCAATCTAACTACACACAAAATGGATGACACTATAGCCCGGCCTGAAGGGGCTGATATAAAATGGAAGCTGAGATAGGCCTAAGGCCTAACACACACCCAAAATGGCTGATGGCCTACCAGTCTCTATATTACAGACAGAGTCCCTTCAATTTACATATAACTGTAAAACTACTTTTAGCTTTTGAATAAAGTTGTGCCTCTGTGACAAACCCTCTAGTGACAAAGCATAACCAAATAAACAGAAGTAACCATATTTATGCTGTACGTCAACTCTGATGTCTTTGTCTTTTGGTCTTACAGTTGTCGCTCCCACTGACCCTCCTCAAACACCTGGAAGCTGCCCAGACGAACCTTCAGATTCTTGGATTCCCTTCCGTAACCATTGCTACCTTTTTGTATCATCTTCCTCCGCTGACTGGCAGAGGGCATCCTTAAAATGTGTTTATTATGGTGAGTTCTAGAAATACTTTATAGGGAAATAGAATTTATAAGAGATGGAACAGACACTAAAATCATACAGGGTGATTCAAAAGTCAGGATCACCAGGAATATCCCCTGAACAATAAGCGATACAAGTAAGAAACTTTGTAGAGCACTTAGATGGGTGGGAGAAAACTTTTTGGTGCTATGGTGGTGCATGTCGGCCATCTTACTGGTGGTCATCTGGGATTTAGCCCAAGAAATCTCAATGGGATAAAGAGGTCATGGGATACATGATTAAAGCGTAGATCTTCATCAGAAATTCATAGGTGCATTCATTTTTTCACCAATACCTAAAACCATTTTTAAGTCATAGGTGATGTCATGTTGAGCGCGAAGAATTGGGAGGGGACTGCAGAATCTGCAAAAATCAGCAGTGGATTTTGACTTTGTTTGGGATACAGAAATGCTTCGGAAATTGCATAGCAGTTCCGCCTCATGTGAGCGTGCCCTAAAGCAAATGTTTTACATCATACTGAAGGCTGTAAGAAAAAAAAGGCACAATTGCTGATTTTTGCCTATTCTTTTTCCCAAAAAAGTGGAATATAATCATTTGTAGCCCAAAATCATACCAATGAAAATGTCAATTCCTCCAAAAGTGTTTATGAAAAGTAAAGTTATGGCTTGCAGAATATGGTGATACAAAAAAAAATTATTGATGCCTGCCCACTACTGTTTTTTTCCCCGCAAATGTCAATTATACTTTATAATATTAAATTTGCAATGCACAAAAATTGCAATTTGGAGCATTACAAATTTAACATTAGAAAGTCTCATTGACATTTGGGAAAAAGTAACGCTGCAAATTTGTAGCGAAAAAAAAGGGCAGTGGGTAGGTATTTCTCCAAAGTAAAAGAGCTATACAAATTAGCCATTGTTGTAATTGTGGTGCCTCACAAAATAAAGTCAGTGAACCCCCCCAAAAAGCAAAACCCACAAATTTCAGAATTGCATTGTGTATACGCCCCGCCCACCATGTTAATTAAATTAAATGTTCTTCAATACATTATATACACCCCAAAATGTCATTAAAATATAACTTGTTCCTCTATGTCAATAGCAAAGTAAAAAAGTGGGGAAAAAAACGAAGTTCCCTGAAAGCTAAAATACTTTATTTTAGGCTGCAGCCTTAAAGGGGTTGTCCCGGGCCGAAACGTTTTTTTTTTTTTTCAACAGCCCCCCCCCCCCCCGTTCGGCGCGAGACAAACCCGATGCAGGGACCTAAAAAAAAATCTGCACAGCGCTTACCTGAATCCCCGCGCTCCGGTGACTTCTTACTTACCGGTTGAAGATGGCCGCCGGGATCTTCTCCCTCGGTGGACCGCAGCTCTTCTGTGCGGTCCATTGCCGATTCCAGCCTCCTGATTGGCTGGAATCGGCACGTGACGGGGCGGAGCTTCACGGAGCCGCTCTCCGGCACGAGCGGCCCCATTGAGAAAAGCAGAAGACCGGACTGCGCAAGCGCGTCTAATCTGGCGATTAGACGCTAAAAATTAGACGGCACCATGGAGACGAGGACGCCAGCAACGGAGCAGGTAAGTGAATAACTTCTGTATGGCTCATATTTAATGCACAATATACATTACAAAGTGCATTAATATGGCCATACAGAAGTGTATAGACCCACTTGCTTTCGCGGACAACCCCTTTAAGGGTGCCTTCACACTAAGGATATCGCTGAGTTTTTTTAAACACGGCTGTCAGTAGTACTGTCTAATGTTAAATACGCATCACACAAAATCCCAAGTTTGTGCTTTGTGATTTTTCTGCGATGCGTTTTTTTAACATTAGAAAGTCCTATTGACATTTGCGTTTAAAATAATGCAGCGATATCACGATCGCATGTGTGAAGATACGCTAACTAGAGATGAGCGAGCACACTGGTCCGAGCTTGATGGTCGTACGAGCATTAGGGTACTCGAGATGCTTATTACTCGAGACGAGCACCACGCGTTACTCGAGTCAATTGCATTTCCTTCCCCGCATGTTTAGCGCCATTTTCTAGCCAATAGACATGCAGGGAAGGCATTACCACTTCCTGCTGTGACGTGCCAGCCCTATCCCACCCCCCTGCAGTGAGTGGCTGGCGAGATCAAGTGACCACCGAGTACTTAAAGCGGTCCTGCCCGTGGCTCGCCTCAGACACATGCTGGCAGAGGTTAGGGAAAGTGCTGCTGCTGATATAAGGGGAAGTGTTAGTGGAGGATCTTGTCTTCAAGAACCCCAACGGTCCTTCTGAGGGCTACTCCTCATTGTGGGCATTACAGTTGTGGCTGGCTTGGAGCAGTAGTGCACCAATTTTTTTTTTTAAGCATCTAGGGCTGTGCAGGCCATTTCAGTTATACCGCTCTGTGTGTGCAGTGCATTAGGCAGAGTTTAGGACACACTCACCATGTGCATTATAGTTGTGGATGGCTGGGAGCAGTAGTGCACCAATTTTTGTATTACTCATCTAGGCCTGTTCCCAGCCTTTCAGTTATACCGTTCTCAGCCTGCAGTGCATTACACCGAGGTCTCACCGTGAACACAGCACTCTAATATTTCCCAGGCTACTGCAAAGTATTTCAGATATACCGTTCTCAGCCTGCAGTGCATTACACAGAGTTTAGGGACAGAGCTGCTTATGTAGGGAAGAGTTTACAGTCGTGATCCTCCGTACAAGAAACACAACGGTCCTTTTTGGGGCTACTTCTCACCGTGTGCTTTACAGTTGTGGCTGGCTGGGAGCAGTAGTGCACCATTTTTTTATTACACATCTAGTGCCCAGCCTTTGTTATAGTGTTCTCAGCCTGCAGTGTCATACAACCAGCTCTCACCGTGAAACTGCACTCTAACATTTCCTAGCCTACTGCAAAGTATTTCAGTTATACCGTTCTATGTCTGCAGTGCATTAGACAGAGCTCTCACTTAGAGATGAGCGAGCACCAAAATGCTCGGGTGCTCGATGAGTCAAACTTTTCATAATGATCGATTTGGAGTAACAAACCCCACTGAAGTTAATGGGGGACTCGAGCATTTTTGTATGGGAACGACGACTTGTGAAACACCAGAAAACATCAGAAAATCATGGAAACACCACAGAAACGGATGGCGAATGGCAGGAGCAGCATGCATGGCTGCATCTGAGGCTCCCAGGTCCCACTATTAAGCCAAAATGGGGGAGAGAGCCTAGCGGTCACCCCTCTAACAATTTACTTGGGAGAAAACCTCATTAGCAAGGCACACGCGCTGGCACATCTTAGCTAAGCACCACACTACCTGCAACCAAGGACAATCACTGCCTGCGGGTGACACAGCTGCCTCTTTACCTGGGTTACATACTGGCATTGCTGTCCGACCCTCCGCACGACCCTGCGTCCACAGCGCACACAAACTTTTCCCTGCGCAACCTTCAGCTGGCCTCATGCCACACGCTCGCTTCATAGACACACCACCCTCATGTTTATTTATAAGTGCGTACTGGATGAGCAGGAACCGGAGGCACACACTGCAGAGGGTTGGCAGGGCCTGGCAGTGACCCTCTTTGAAAGTGGGGGCGATAGCCCACAATGCTGTAGAGAATTGATGATAAATTGACGTACGATCATCATTGCACTCCCGTGCCACCTCCGTCACAAAATTGTCAGGAGCCACAAATGTGCCAGCACTTCTACACATCTCCGCAATGCCGCAATACTCTGTGTGGGAAGCACGTGAGCGGGCCCAGGATCAGGCTCGGTCCCAGCCTCCACCTTGTGTGACCCAAGGTGCCATGAGATAAATAGCTATGGGAAATTCATTTGTCCCCACACACTTCATTCTGTGTATGTGTCAGGCAGCTCAACACCGCAATGGGAAACCTTTGTGCACCCACAGTAAAGGAGGACCCTAGTAACATTTCTGTAGCAAGAGTATATGCGGACCCCAATCATATTTATGTAGCAAGAGTGTAGGCGGACCCCTGTAACATGTCTGTAGCTAGAGTATAGGCGGACCCCTGTAACATGTCTGTAGCTAGAGTAAGCCGTGCTGAAACTAATCAGTTTAGGTGGCAAGAGGAACTTGGCCCCCGAGCTGTTGCAGGGTCTGATAGAGCAGACCATCCTCTGGCTTTCGCCGCTGAGCCTCCAACTGAGCATGGTCGTGTGTGACAATGGCCATAACCTGCTGGCGGCTCTACAGCTCGGCAGCCTCATACATGTGCCATGCCTGGCCCACGTCTTCAATCTGGTGGTTCAGCGGTTTCTGAAAAACTACCCCCACTTGCCGGACCTGCTAGGCAAGGTGCACCACGTCTGCGCACATTTCCGCAAGTCCACCATGAACGCTGCCACCCTGAGGACCCGGAAACGTCGGTTTCAGCTGCCAGAGCACCGACTGCTGTGCAACGTGCCCACACACTGGAATTTTACGCTGCACATGTTAGCCAAGCTGTATGAGCATCATATAGCAATAGTGGAATACCACCTGCAACATGGATGGCAGAGTGGTAGTCAGCCTCCACAATTCTTTACTGAGGAGTAGGCATGGATGGTAGACTTCTGCCAGGTCCTCGGAAACTTTGAGGAGTCTACCCAAATGGTGAGCGGTGATGCAGCCATCATTAGCGTTTCCATCCCGCTGCTTTGCCTGCTGAGAAGTTCGCTGCTAAGCATGAAGGCCGACGCTTTGTGGTTGGAACAGGAGACGGGGGATGACAGTATGTTGCTTAATAGCCAGGCCACCCTCATGTCTATATCTCAGCGCGTTTTGGAGGGAGAGGAGGAGGGGGGAACAGACTGCTGGCCACACTGCAGAGAGTACCCATGCTGCTGGCCTCTCATCTGTTCAGCGTGTATGGGCTGAAGAGGAGGATCCTGAAAGTCATCCTCCTAGTGAGGACAGTGAAACGTTGCGTACTGGGACCCTGGCACACATGGCTGACTTCATGTTAGGCTGCCTTTCCCGTGACCCTCGCATTAGACGCATTCTGGCCAACACGGTTTACTGGGTGCGCACTCTTCTCGACCCACGGTATAAGGAGAACCTTTCCACTCTCATTCTCGAAGAGGAAAGGGGTATGAGAGTGATGCAATACCACAGGGCCCTGGTGGAAAAAGTGATACTAAAGTTCCCATCTGACAGCGCTAGTGGCAGAAAATGCAGTTCCGAGGACCAAGTAGCAGGGGAGTCGCAGGGATCAGACAGCATGTCCAGCGCAGGCAGGGGAACCTTCTCCAAGGCCTTTGCCAGTTTTATGGCTCCCCAGCAAGACTGTGTCACCACTCCCCAGTCACGGCTGAGTTGGAGGGAGCACTGTAAAAAGATAGTGAGGGAGTACATAGCAGATCGTACCACCATCCTCTGTGATGCCTCTGCTCCATACAACAGGGTGTCAAAGCTGGACACGGGGCACGAACTTGCACTGTATGCCCTGGAGGTGCTGGCCTGCCCTGCCGCTAGCATCTTGTCAGAGAGGATGTTTAGTGCAGCTGAACGAATCATCACGGATAAGCATACCTGCCTGTCAACTGCAAGCGCCGACATGGTTACACTCCTAAAGATGAACAAAGGCTGGATTTTCCCAGACTTCTCTTCTCCACCGACGGAAAGCAGTGGAACCTAAAGATTCTTTTCACTGCAACAGCAGAAAAAAGCATCCTCTATCACCACAAAAAAGGGGGGATTAGCTTTGTCAATCCCTCTCGAATATTATTACTTCTCCTCCTTCTTCTCCTAAAACAGCATGTCATCACGCTGAACTGCCAATTTGTCTGCGGCCCAAAAGGCTCTGTTTAAGAGTTTTTTACAATTTTTTTGCAGGGCTGCCTCCAGGCTCTGTTGCAAATTAAGCAACAGCGAGCTGTATCTTTAAAAAATGTTTATGGATTTCACCTGCCGTCACGGTTGAGCAATTTTTCAGGGGTACACTTGTACTCTTGGTACACCAATTTTTCAGGCCCTTGCCTATACTGTTATCTAACAAATTTTTCCGCCTTTCGCCTACACTCTTGGTAACCAAATTTTTTCAGGTGTTCGCCTATATTCTTGCTACAGAAATGTTACAGGGGTTCATCTATTCTCTTGCTACTGAAATGTTACTGGGGTCCGCCTATACTCTTGCTATATGAATGTTACTGGGGTCAGCCTATACACTTGCTACAGAAATGTTACTGGAGTCCGCCTACACACTTGCTACAGAAATGTTACTGTGGTCCGCCGATACACTTGCTACAGAAATGTTACTGGGTCCGCCAACACTCTTGCTAAAGAAATGTTACTGGTAGAGATGAGCGAGCACCAAAATGCTCGGGTGCTCGTTATTCGGGATGAAATGTTCGCGATGCTCGAGGGTTCATTTCGAGTAACGAACCCCATTGAAGTCAATGGGCGACTCGAGCATTTTTGTACATCGCCGATGCTCGCTAAGGTTTTCATTTGTGAAAATCGGGGCAATTCAAGAAAGTGGTGGGAACGACACAGCAACGGATCGGGCAGGCGAGGGGCTACATGTTGGGCTGCATCTCAAGTTCCCAGGTCCCACTATTAAGCCACAATAGCGGCAAGAGTGCCCCCCGCACTGTCAGCATAAAGATCGTTCTCCTCTGCCATAGCTGTAACAGCTGTGGCAGAGAAGAACGATGCTAGCCCATTGAATTCAATGGAGCCGGCAATACAGCAGGTTCCACTGAAAGCAATGGGCTGCCGGCGATCGCGGGATGAATTGTCGGGAAGGGCTTAAATATATAAGCCCTTCCCTGCAATTCATCCAGAAATGTGTAAAAATAAAAATATATACCGTATATACCGGCGTATAAGGCGACGGGGCGTATAAGACGACCCCCCAACTGTCACCTTATACGCCGGGAATACAGCGGAGCAAAGAATAAAAATCATTACTCACTTCCCCCGGCGTTCTGCGGTGCTGCTGCAGGCTGTCGCTCCCTCCTGGTCCCCGGCAGAGCATTGCTTTCTGGACGCAGGGCTTAAAATCCCCACCTTCAGAAAACACACGTGCCTTCAGCCAATCACAGCCATTCAATGACATCATTGTCATTGGCTGTGATTGGCTGAAGGCACGTGTGTTTTCTGGAGGCGGGGATTTCAAGCCCTGCGTCCAGAAAGCAATGCTCTGCCGGGGACCAGGAGGGAGCGACAGCCTGCAGCAGCGCCGCAGAACGCCGCAGAACGCCGGGGGAAGTGAGTAATGATTTTTATTCTTTGCTCCGCTGTATTCCCGGCGTATAAGGTGACAGTTAGGGGGTCGTCTTATACGCCCCGTCGCCTTATACGCCGGTATATACGGTATATATATTTATTGTAACACATTTCTGGATGAATTGCAGGGAAGGGCTTATATATTTAAGCCCTTCCCGACAATTCATCCCGCGATCGCCGGCAGCCCATTGCTTTCAGTGGAACCTGCTGTATTGCCGGCTCCATTGAATTCAATGGGCAAACATCGTTCTTCTCTGCCACAGCTGTTACAGCTGTGGAAGAGAAAAATGATTTGTCTTCTATATGTTCTCAATGGGGGCGGCGCTGCTGCTGCCGGCCCCATTGAGCGCATATAGAGAAGAGAACAGGAATCGCAGATCGCACATAGGTGCGATCTGCGATTTCTATGGCCTAAGAAGGACCGCTGGGGTTCTTGAAGCCTAAAATTACTCCTAACGCTCTCCCTATAGCAGCTCCGGCATTAACAGCACTTTCCCTGAACTATGTCAGAATGCATCTGTGGCGAGCCGCGGGCGGGCAGATTTTAATACTCGGGTGACACCAATCTCGCCCCAGCCACTCACTGCAGGGGGGTGGTATAGGGCTTGAACGTCGCAGGGGGAAGTTGTAATGCCTTCCCTGTCTTTCTATTGGCCAGAAAAGCGTGCAAATTTCTCAGGGAAGAAAATGAAAGTGACTCGAACATTGCGTGGTACTCGTCTCGAGTAACGAGCATCTCGAACACCCTAATACTCGAACGAGTATCAAGCTCGGACGAGTATGCTCGCTCATCTCTAGTTACTGGGGTCCGCCTTTACTCTTGCTACAGAAATGTTACTAGGGACTGCATATACTCTTGCTAAATAAATGTTATTGTGGTCCAACTATACTCTTGCTACAGAAATGTTACTAGGGACCGCATATACTCTTCTATACATGTAAAATTGAATGTCTGTCTGTCTGTCTGTTTGTCATTTATGCGCTACTACACCATTCATCCAATCGCCATAAAACTTTGGGAAGTTGTTACATACACTCCTGGGAAGATTACTGGCATAGTACATCTATCCTATGATAAATGGCGCGCGTGTGAGCGTTGTCAA
Source organism: Eleutherodactylus coqui (assembly GCF_035609145.1). Lineage (NCBI taxonomy): Eukaryota > Metazoa > Chordata > Amphibia > Anura > Eleutherodactylidae > Eleutherodactylus > Eleutherodactylus coqui. The sequence goes on from NC_089848.1 coordinate 123,025,673, forward strand.
CAGTTACACCCCCCCCCACGTAGATCGTTCGATTTCCATCATTGCCACTAATTCTCTCACTTCTCAATGTTGTAGAAACATGAAATTTGGCACGAGCATTGATTATGTCATAAATAGGAAAAGCTAATGGGTCCCAACTAGAGATGAGCGAGCACCAAAATGCTTGGGTGCTCGTTACTCGGGACGAACTTTTCGCGATGCTCGAGGGTTCGTTTCGAATAACGAACCCCATTGAAGTCAATGGGCGACCCGAGCATTTTTGTATTGCGCCGATGCTCGCTAAGGTTTTCATGTGTGAAAATCTGGGCAATTCAAAAAAGTGATGGGAACGACACAGCAACGGATAGGGCAGGCGAGGGGCTACGTGTTGGGCTGCATCTCAAGTTCACAGGTCCCACTATTAAGCCACAATAGCGGCAAGAGTGCCCCCCCCCCCCCCTCCCAAAAACTTTTACTTCTGAAAAGCCCTCAATAGCATGGCATACCTTTGCTAAGCACCACACTAGCTACAACAAAGCACAATCACTACCTGGATGACACTCCGCTGCCACTTCTCCTGGGTTACATGCTGCCCAAGCCCCCCCCCCCCTCCCCCCCGCACGACGCAGTGTCCACAGCGCACAACAAACTGTCCCTGCGCAGCCTTCAGCTGCCCTCATGCCACACCACCCTCATGTCTATTTATAAGTGCATCTGCCATGAGGAGGAACCGCAGGCACACACTGCAGAGGGGTTGGCACGGCTAGGCAGCGACCCTCTTTAAAAGTGGTGGGGCGATAGCCCACAATGCTGTACAGAAGCAATGAGAAATAGAATCCTGTGTCACTGCCATCAGGAGCTGCACACGTGGGCATAGCAATGGGGAACCTATGTGCCACACACTATTCATTCTGTCAAGGTGTCTGCATGCCCCAGTCAGACTGGTAATATGTACCTTAACAGTAACCGCGTTGATGGTAATGTGGTGGTGACTGCGGACCTAGTAGCGCGGTTTTATTTTGTTGGTTTTCGGAATGTGGCCAGGATTAAGTGGGCCGTGGCGGGGGGATGGTGGGGGGGGGCTCTCTTGTAGTGTCGGTAAAGGTGAAATTCTTGGACTGCCACCAGACGAACCAATGCAAAGGCATTTGCCAAGAATGTTTTCCCTGTTGGAGGAGGAGGGGGATGTTTTTGAGGCACTACGTGTCCTCTCCACGTGTCCGTGGTTATATGCACCTTAACAGTAACCGCGTTGGTGGGAAATGGCCTCGCCGCCATCATGTCTTTGGGAAGCCTCTGTTTCCACACCCCAGAGACATACCATTAGCAGCAGTATAGGCAGAGCCCATAATTTGTAACATTTCAGCCGTAGCATTAGGACAGGCCCCACTTACATATCACTAGCAGCATTATAGGAGGAGCGCAGTCTTCGTTCAATGTCAGCAATAGTAGCACTCAAGACAGGCCCCAGTAACAATTCCGAAGCAGCAGTATAGTGGGAGCGCAGTCTTCGTTCCATGTCAGTAATAGTAGCACTCAAGACAGGCCCCAGTAACAATTCCGAAGCAGCAGTATAGCGGGAGCGCAGTCTTCATTCCATGTCACCAATAGTAGCACTCAAGACAGGCCCCAGTAACAATTCCGAAGCAGCAGTATAGCGGGAGCGCAGTCTTTGTTCCATGTCAGTAATAGTAGCACTCAAGACAGGCCCCAGTAACAATTCCGAAGCAGCAGTATAGTGGGAGCGCAGTCTTTGTTCCATGTCAGTAATAGTAGCACTCAAGACAGGCCCCAGTAACAATTCCGAAGCAGCAGTATAGTGGGAGCGCAGTCTTAGTTCCATTTCAGTAGCTGCAGTATAGCCAAGGCCCAAGTTACATTTATGTAGCTAAAGTGTAGGCCAACCCCACACACACTTCTGTACCATGAGTGCAGGCGAAGAACATACAAATTGCTATGATTACACTGTAGGTGAGGGCCCCCAAAAATTGGTGTACCAACAGTACTAATGTACCTCAGTAAAAATTGGCCATGCCCAACCAAGATGGCAGGTAAAACCCATTAATCGCTTTGGTTAATGTGGCTTAAGTGGTAACTAGGCCTGGAGGCAGCCCATTTTTTAAAAAAATTGGTACAAGTTAAAGTTTCAACGCTTTTAAGAGCATTGAAACATATAAAAATTGTTTAGAAAAATTAGATGAGTGAGCCTTGTGGCCCTAAGAAAAATTGCCCGTTCAGCGTGATTACGTGAGGTTTCAGGAGGAGGAGCAGGAGGAGGAGGAGGAATATTAGACACAGATTGATGAAGCAGAAATGTCCCCGTTTTGGATGGTGAGAGAGAACGTAGCTTCCATCCGCGGGTGCAGCCTACGTATTGCTTACGTATCGCTGCTGTCCGCTGGTGGAGAAGAGAAGTCTGGGGAAATCCAGGCTTTGTTCATCTTGAGTGTTAGCCTGTCGGCACTGTCAGTTGACAGGCGGGTACGCTTATCTGTGATGATTCCCCCAGCCGCATTAAACACCCTTTCCGACAAGACGCTAGCCGCAGGACAAGCAAGCACCTCCAGGGCATACAGCGCTAGTTCAGGCCACGTGTCCAGCTTCGACACCCAGTAGTTGTAGGGGGCAGAGGCGTCACCGAGGACGGTCGTGCGATCGGCTACGTACTCCCTCACCATCCTTTTACAGTGCTCCCGCCGACTCAGCCTTGACTGGGGAGCGGTGACACAGTCTTGCTGGGGAGCCATAAAGCTGGCCAGGCCCTTAAAGACTGTTGCACTGCCTGGGCTGTACATGCTGCTCGATCTACGCACCTCCCCTGCTACCTGGCCCTCGGAACTGCGCCTTCTGCCACTAGCGCTGTCGTATGGGAATTTTACCATCAGCTTGTCCGCCAGGGTCCTGTGGTATAGCAACACTCTCGAACCCCTTTCCTCTTCGGGAATGAGAGTGGGAAGGTTCTCCTTATAGCGTGGGTCGAGCAGTGTGTACACCCAGTAATCCGTAGTGGCCAGAATGCGTTGAATGCGAGGGTCACGAGAAAGGCATCCTAACATGAAGTCAGCCATGTGTGCCAGGGTACCTGTACGCAACACATGGCTGTCCGCACTAGGAAGATCACTTTCAGGATCCTCCTCCTCCTCCTCCTCCTCCTCAGGCCATACACGCTGAAATGATGACAGGCAAGCAGCATGGGTACCGTCAGCAGTGGGCCAAGCTGTCTCTTCCCCCTCCTCCTCATCCTCCTCATGCTCCTCCTCCTCCTTCTGAATGCGCTGAGATATAGACAGGAGGGTGCTCTGACTATCCAGCGACATACTGTCTTCCCCCGGCTCTGTTTCCGAGCGCAAAACGGCTGCCTTTATGGTTTGCAGGGAACTTCTCAAGATGCATAGCAGAGGAATGGTGACGCTAATGATTGCAGCATCGCCGCTCACCACCTGGGTAGACTGCTCAAAGTTTCGAAGGACCTGGCAGATGTCTGCCAACCAGGCCCACTCTTCTGAAAAGAATTGAGGAGGCTGACTCCCACTGCGCCGCCCATGTTGGAGTTGGTATTCCACTATAGCTCTACGCTGCTCATAGAGCCTAGCCAACATGTGGAGCGTAGAGTTCCACCGTGTGGGCACGTCGCACAGCAGTCGGTGCACTGGCAGATTAAACCAATGTTGCAGGGTGCGCAGGGTGGCAGCGTCCGTGTGGGACTTGCGGAAATGTGCGCAGAGCCGGCGCACCTTTACGAGCATGTCTGACAAGCGTGGGTAGCTTTTCAGAAAGCGCTGAACCACCAAATTAAAGACGTGGGCCAGGCATGGCACGTGCGTGAGGCTGCCGAGCTGCAGAGCCGCCACCAGGTTACGGCCGTTGTCACACACGACCATGCCTGGTTGGAGGCTCAGCGGCGCAAGCTAACGGTCGGTCTGCTCTGTCAGACCCTGCAGCAGTTTGTGGACCGTGTGCCTCCTATCTCCTAAGCTGAGTAGTTTCAGCACGGCCTGCTGACGCTTGCCCACCGCTGTGCTGCCACGCCGCGCGACACCGACTGCTGGCGACGTCCTGCTGCTGCTGACACATCTAGATTGCGAGACAGAGGTTGAGGAGGAGGAGGAGGAGGGTGCTTTAGTGGAAGAAGCATACACCGCCGAACATACCACCACCGAGCTGGGGCCCGCAATTCTGGGGGTGGGTAGGACGTGAGCGGTCCCAGGCTCTGACTCTGTCCCAGCCTCCACTAAATTCACCCAATGTGCCGTCAGGGAGATGTAGTGGCCCTGCCCGCCTGTGCTTGTCCACGTGTCCGTAGTTAAGTGGACCTTGCCACTAACCGCATTGGTGAGGGCGCGTACAATGTTGCGGGAGACGTGGTCGTGCAGGGCTGGGACGGCACATCGGGAAAAGTAGTGGCGACTGGGAACTGAGTAGCGCGGGGCCGCCGCCGCCATCATAGCTTTGAAGGACTCCGTTTCCACAACCCTATACGGCAGCATCTCAAGGCTGATAAATTTGGCTATGTGGACGGTTAACAATTGAGTGTGCGGGTGCGTGGCGGCGTACTTGCGCTTGCGCTCCAATACTTGCGCTAGCGACGGCTGGACTGTGCGGTGCGAGACATTGGTGGATGGGGCCGAGGACAGCGGAGGTGAGGGTGTGGGTGCAGGCCATGAGACGGTCGTGCCTGTGTCCTGAGAGGGGGGTTGGATCTCAGTGGCAGGTTGGGGCACAGGGGGAGAGGCAGCGGTGCAAACCGGAGGCGGTGAACGGCCTTCGTCCCACCTTGTGGGGTGCTTGGCCATCATATGTCTGCGCATGCTGGTGGTGGTCAGGCTGTTGGTGGTGGCTCCCCGGCTGATCTTGGCGCGACAAAGGTTGCACACCACTGTTCGTCGGTCGTCAGGCGTCTCGGTGAAAAACTGCCAGACCTTTGAGCACCTCGGCCTCTGCAGGGTGGCATGGCGCGAGGGTGCGCTTTGGGAAACACTTGGTGGATTATTCGGTCTGGCCCTGCCTCTACCCCTGGCCACCGCACTGCCTCTTGCAACCTGCCCTGCTGCTGCCCGTGCCTCCCCCTCTGAAGACCTGTCCTGTGTAGGCGTTGCACACCAGGTGGGGTCAGTCACCTCATCGTCCTGCTGCTCTTCCTCCGAATCCTCTGTGCGCTGCTCCCTCGGACTTACTGCCCTTACAACAACCTCACTGCAAGACAACTGTGTCTCATCGTCATCGTCCTCCTCACCCACTGAAAGGTCTTGAGTCAGTTGGCGGAAGTCCCCAGCCTCATCCCCCGGACCCCGGGAACTTTCCAATGGTTGGGCATCAGTGACGATAAACTCCTCTGGTGGTAGAGGAACCACTGCTGCCCAATCTGAGCAGGGGCCCGAGAAAAGTTCCTGGGAGTGTTCCCGCTCCTGAGCATGTGTCATTGTAGTGGAGTGAGGAGGCTGGGAGGAAGGAGGAGCAGCAGACAGAGGATTCGGATTTGCAGCAGTGGACGGCGCAGAACTGTGGCAGGACGATAGGTTGCTCGAAGCACTTTCTGCCATCCAGGACAGGACCTGCTCACACTGCTCATTTTCTAATAAAGGTCTCCCGCGTGGACCCATTTATTGGGCGATGAATGTGGGGACGCCAGAAACGTGCCTCTCTCGTAATCGCGCAGCAGTCGGCTGCGACACACCTGGATCAGGAGCTCGGCCTGTGCCCACACCCTCACTTGGCCCTCCGCGTCCTCGGCCGCGTCCACGTCCTCTAGGCCTACCCCTACCCCTCAGCATGCTGTATTACCAGTGATTTGATTTCCCAGGCAGGAAAGAAATTGGCGCAAGGCTGCACTCAACCGTAGCTGGTTGCGTCTGATTTTTTTACGTTCTCCACGCAGCACACACGTACCCAGAGCCCTTAGGACTGACAGAGGCAGGGCAAATATACTTTTTTCCCTTTTGTTTAAAAGGATAGGCCCACTGCGTCTATTCACTGAATAATAAGTTTAATAACTGACACTGTGTTGTGGCCCTGCAAAAGTGTCACAGAACTTTACTGTTGCAGAGTTATTAACTGTGGCAGAGCAGGTATTTCCCAGGCAGGAAAGAAATTGGCGCAAGGCTGCACTCAACCGTAGCTGGTTGCGTCTGATTTTTTTACGTTCTCCACGCAGCACACACGTACCCAGAGCCCTTAGGACTGACAGAGGCAGGGCAAATATACTTTTTTCCCTTTTGTTTAAAAGGATAGGCCCACTGCGTCTATTCACTGAATAATAAGTTTAATAACTGACACTGTGTTGCGGCCCTGCAAAAGTGTCACAGAACTTTACTGTTGCAGAGTTATTAACTGTGGCAGAGCAGGTATTTCCCAGGCAGGATAGAAATTGGCGCAAGGCTGCACTCAACCGTAGCTGGTTGCGTCTGATTTTTTTACGTTCTCCACGCAGCACACACGTACCCAGAGCCCTTAGGACTGACAGAGGCAGGGCAAATATACTTTTTTCCCTTTTGTTAAAAAAGAAAAGGCCCACTGCGTATATTCAATGACTAATAACTGTGTTGTGGCCCTGCCTACACAATTCTGTGCCTGTAGTATCAATGGAGGGTGCAATGCTCTGCACCGCCGATTTTGAGAAAAAAAAAAAAAAAGCAACACAGCTAACAGCAGCCTGCACAGTACTCCACACAGTTAAATGTGGCCCTAGAAAGGACCGTTGAGGTTCTTGAAGGCTACACTCACTCCTAACACTCTCCCTGCCTAAGCACCACTTCTGTCCCTAATACCGGGTGCAATGCTCTGCACTGCCGATTTTGAGAAAAAAAAAAAAATTCTCCACTGCTAACAGCAGCCTGCACACACATAGATGTGGCCCTAAGAAGGACCGTTGGGGTTCTTGAAGCCTACACTCACTACAAACACTCTCCCTACAGCAACTCCAATAGAACAGCACTTTCCCTCAGCTAACTCACAAGACATCTGAGGCGAGCCGCGGGAGGGGCCGACTTTTATACTCGGGTGACATCTGATCGCCCCAGCCACTCACAGCAGGGGGGTGGTATAGGGCTTGAACGTCACAGGGGGAAGTTGTAATGCCTTCCCTGTCTTTCAATTGGCCAGAAAAGCGCGCTAACGTCTCAGAGAGGAAACTGAAAGTAACCGGAACACCGCGTGGTACTCGTTACGAGTAACGAGCATCCCGAACACCGTAATATTCGCACGAATATCAAGCTCGGACGAGTACGTTCGCTCATCTCTAGTCCTAACTCGATTATTCAATTCTAAGTGCAAAAGAATTAGCATCCAAATTTTACGTACGGAATCTTATTTTCTCACTTCCCAATGTCATAGAAACTTGAAATTTGGCACGAGCATTGAATATGTCATAAATAGGAAAAGTTAATAGGTCCCAACTCGATTAATAAATTCTAATGGGTCCCAACTCGATTATTCAATTCTAAGCGCAAACAAATTAGCGTCCAAATTTTACGTATGGAATCTAATTCTCTCACTTCCCAATGTAATAGAAACTTAAAATTTGGCAGGAGCATTGAATATGTCATATATAGGAAAAGCTAATGGGTCCCAACTAGAGATGAGCGAGCGTACTCGGAAAAGCACTACTCGCTCGAGTAATTTCCTTTATCCGAGTATCGCTGTGCTCGGATCTGAAGATTCGGGTGCCGGCACGGAGCGGGGAGCTGCAGGGGAGAGCGGGGAGGAACGGAGGGGACATCTTTCTCTCCCTCTCTTCCGCCCGCTCTCCTCTGCTCCCCGCTGCGACTCACCTGTCAGCCGCAGCAGCACCCGAATGTTCAGACCCGAGCACAGCGATACTCGGTTAAAGCAAATTACTCGAGCGAGTAGTGCTTTTCCGAATACGCTCGCTCATCTCTAATCCCAACTCAATTATTCAATTCTAAATGCAAAAGAAATAGCGTCCGAATTTTACGTACAAAATCTAATTCTCTCACTTCCCAATGTCATAGAAACTTGAAATTTGGCACGAACATTGATTATGTCATAAATAGGAAAAGTTAATAGGTCCCAACTCGATTATTAAATTCTAAGCGCAAAAGAATTAGCGTCCAAATTTTACGTACGTAATCTAATTCTCTCACTTCCCAATGTCATAGAAAGTTGAAATTTGGCACGAGCATTGATTATATCATAAATAGGAAAAGTTAATGGGTCCCAACCTAATTATTCAATTCTAAGGGTCAAAGAATTAGCGTCCAAATTTTACGTACAGAATCTAATTCTCTCACTTCCCAATGTCATCTATATATATAAAAATGTCTGTCTGTCTGTCCTTTATGCATTACTACACCATTCAACCAATCGCCATGAAACTTTGGGACGTTGTTGAGCACACTCCTGGGAAGATTACTGGCATAGTACATCTATCCTACGATAGGTGGCACACGTGTGAGCATCGTTGACAGTTATGCCCCCAGAGAAAGATCATTTGATTTCCATCTCAAGCACGAAAGCAAAAGGCATTACGAGCAAGCGTGTTCAACTACAAAATGATGCATCCGCCGAAGGTTTCGCAAGACAATTGCTGGATATTGAGAATGCTGTGGTAAAATGAAAGCTGTGCTGTGATTGGTTGCTATTTCTAATACTGCTGAGGAAACATGAAAGCTGTGCTGTGATTGGTTGCTACTTCTTATACTACTGAGGTTACATGAAAGCTGTGTTGTGATTGGTTGCAATATATTATACCGCTGAGGTAAAATGAATGCTGAGCTGTGATTGGTTGCTATTTTTTTATATTGCTAATGCAGAATAAAAGTTGCACTGTGATTGGTTGTTATTTCTCTTACTGCTGAGGTAACATGAAAGCTGCGCTGTGATTGGTTGTTATATATTATACTGCTGAGGTAACATGAAAGCTGCTGTGCTGTGATTGGGTTTTATATATTATAAAGCTGAGGTAACATGTAAGCTGTACTGCGATTGGTTGTTATATATTATACCACTGAGGTAACATGAAAGCTGTGCTGTGATTGGTTGTTATCTATATATATATATAAACGAATATATGCATGTCTGTCTGTCTTCGCAGCAACGCGCGACGGGTAAGCTAGTGCTACATAAATGTTACTGGGGTCTGCCTATACACTTGCTAAAGAATCGTTACTGGGGTCTGCATATACTCTTCTTACATAAATGTTATTGGGAGCTGCCTATACACTATAACCAAATTTTTTCAGGGGTTCGCCTATACTCTTGCTACATAAATGTTACCGGGGTCCACCTATACTCTTGCTACAGACATGTTACAGGGGTCTGCATATACTCTTGCTACAGAAATGTTACTAGGGTCCGCCTATGCACTTGCTACTGATAGGTTTGAGGGGTTCGCCTATACTCTTGCAACAGAAAAGTTTTAGGGGTCCGCTTATACTGTGCGTGCACAAAGGTTTTCCATAGCGGTGTTGAGCTGCCTGACACATACACAGAATGAATTGTGTGGGGACACATGGATTTCCCATAGCTATTTATCTATGGCACCTTGGTTCACACAAGGTGGAGGCTGGGACCGAGCCTGACCCAGGGCCCTCTCACGTACTTCCCACACAGAGTATTGCTTCATTGCAGAGATGTGTAGAAGTGCTGGCACCTGAGTCCCCTTTATGCCCACATTTGTGGCTCCTGACAATTTTGTGACGGAGGTGGCATGGGATTGGAATGATGATCGTACGTCAACTTATCATCAATTCCCAACAGCATTGTGGGCTATCGCTCACGTACTTCCCACACAGAGTATTGCGGGTCCAACCTCGGTCATGGTTTCTTGGGCTTATTATGCCACCTCCTTCTGCTTGGGGTCTGGGGATCAGCGTTGCTCGTCATGTATTATCTCTCGTGCTACAAATTACCACAGTTATCCGAGATACAGGATTGGAGCATTCACAGGAAGTGTAACTGATTTCATGAGACTTTCACAGGGTCACTGTATACGTGTGGTGGCTACTTTTGCGACACTTCCAGCTTCAAACCAATCTTTGGTGTTAGTATGCACTGTTGCATTGTGGAGATGTGTAGAAGTGCTGGCACCTGAGTCACCTTTATGCCCACATTTGCGGCTTCTGACAATTTTGTGATGGAGGTGGTACGGGATTGGAATGATGATCGTACGTTAATTTATCATCATTTGTCATCAGCATTGTGGGCTATCGTCCACACTTACAAAGAGGGTTGCTGCCTGGCTCTGCCAACACTTATGCAGTGTGTTTCTGGCTCCTCCTCATCGCAGACACACTGATAAATTGACATGAGGGTGGTGTGGCTATGAAGCGAGCATGTGGCATGAGGGCAGCTGAACGCTGTGCAGGGAAAATTTTGTTGTGCGCTGTGGATGCAGGGTCGTGCAGGTGGTTGGACAGCAATGCCAGCATGTAACTCAGGAGAAGAGGCAGCGGTGTGACCTGCAGGTGGTGATTGTCCTTGGTTGCAGGTAGTGTGGTGCTTAGCTAAGATGTGCCAGCGCGTGTGCCTTGCTGCTTATGGTCTGTCCCAAGTAAAATGTTAGGGTGGTGACCGCTGCCCCTGTCATTCCCTATCCGTTTTTGTGGTATTTCCATAATTTTCTGATGTTTCCTGGTGTTTCACAAATCAACCCCTATGCGGAGCATCGGTCCCATACAAAAATGCTTGAGTCGCCCATTGACTTCAATGGGGTTCATTACTCAAAACGAACTCTCGAGCATTATGAAAAGTTCATTTGGTGCTCACTCATCTCTAACGCTAACCCTTAATGCAATCTGACATACTAGTATGTCAGATGTCCACAGAGTTTGTATGGAGCAGACTCGTCTCCATATGTGGTGGGTGCCAGCTATCTTTAGCTTCCATCACTGGCCTGTAGTGTCCGGGATCATAGATAACTTAGATCCCAGTGATTTATCATCTAGAAACCACTGTCATTTCTGACAGCAGCATTTAAGTTGTCTGACAGAGTGAGGATTGGCTCCTGCTGTAACCTGAAGGGCTCACCTGCGATAGGATTGTGGATGGCCATTCATTCATCATGGCAGCCTGGGACCTTGCTAAGGCTGCCAGGACTGCTGCAATTTTTTTTGCCTATGTAGATTTTCTTTTGGCAGGGCTTAAACCCTGTTTGAGCAGCCATGCCTGTTTTTATGGCAGTCACTTAGGGGCTTTAGGCTAGGCCATTGCAAAAGATATGGCGTCTTGGTGTAAGTCCAACATTAATGTTTAATTCTGGGAAGAGCTGGGGCTAGCATGTCTCCTGACAGTCAGGCTCCTGGTCTAATGGACAGCTGCAGGGAAATCTCTGATCTCAACTGTTTGAAACCTTTTATACCGTGATCAATAGTGATCATGACATGTGACTGCCTGACAGGGGAGAGAGCTCCCCTGTCACCCAACAGAACCCCACAATGCAATTGCAAAGTTGCAATGGGTATACTGGCAGCCAAAGGCTTGATTAGTGCTTCTGCGTCTGCCATGCAAGCCAATCTCTGGCAACGTCTAAAAAGAGAGCTGTCAAAAGTTTATTATACTGGGGGTGTGGCCTAGATGCCAGCGAGAGCCAATTATTGCAAAAATTTAAATTCTCCCTTTAAAAGAGCATCTCTTTGGAAAGAAGCCTCTCTACAAAAGGTGGAGATACTTTGTGTACAGTAAACACACTTTGCAAAGAATACCTGTCCTAGAATTTGATACCAACAGTCTTCGTCGCTTAACAAAACCAACTCTAACTCCCTAAATGAGGATAAACAAGGAAGAACTCTATGACACATTCATGAATTTAAACACCAGATCTAAGGAATTCACCTTTTACTCAGCAAGTCAAAGGTCCTTTGTTAGAGATGGGGTTACCACTATTTCCGGCAGGGTCCAGTTGGCGCAGGCTGCTCGTCATGGCGGGGCTGGGGCCCAGGCTGGCGGCTCTGTCCGGGGTTTCCCCACTCTGGTGGTAGGTCGCGGCGGCTGGCGGCGCGTTCTGCATCCTGCGCTGGCATGCTAGTCCACTGGTCGGCCGAGTGGTGTTCGGGTGGGTGCGCGCCGCCAGGGGGAGGTGGTTTTATGACTCCCTCCAATCCTCATGTGACTTCTGCCCGCCCCTCTGGACGCGGAGGTCTGCATATAAACCCTGCTGGCCCAGACTCCAGTTGCCCGTGTTTTGTTCTGACTTGTCTGACTACACCCGCAATCATTGACCAGTTTATAGGGTTATGACCTTGGCTTGCATTTGACCTCAGCTACCAACGGAGTCAAGGCAATGGAGGTAGGCTTCTTGTCCCCAAATGTGGTGCAAGGAATTCCGGCTCAGGAACCGATTATGCCTTTATTGTGGAGGTCCAGGTCATCGGGTCGCCAGCTGCCCCAAGAAACAGCCATTCCGATGTAATGTCTGGAGGGATCGCCAAGGACCTCAGGTACTTCCGGAATGTTCTAAATTGTTAGTTCCATTCTATATTTCAATGGTTGGGCCTTCATTGATTCGGGGGCTGCCGCGAACTTTGTTAATTTTGATTTCGTCAAGTCTATGTCTGCATGTCTTTTACCAGTGAATCCTCCCATCCAGGTTTCGGGTATTGATTCCACTCTTTTGTCAGCGGGGTTAATCAGTAAAAGGACTCCTGAACTACTTTTTTCCGTAGGAGCGCTACATTCAGAGGTGTGTTCATTCCTGGTGAGAGAGCCTTTACGCTGATTTAGTCCTTGGTTTACCCTGGCTCTGGTAGCACAATCCCCAGTTTGATTGTTCCACCTCTGAACTAGTACAGATAGTCCCCGACTTGCGAACGGGTTTCGTTCCGGGAGCCCGTTCGCAAGTCTGTTTTGTTCGCAAGTCGAACAAATGGTTGTATGGAGGGGATCGCGGGTGGACCCCACTCCATACAACGTCGGGTGCCGGCTGTTCTTACATCGGGCACCCGGCGGCAGCAGTTCTTACGAGCCGTGGCGCTTGTCGGAACTGTTAACACTTTAAATACCGCTCTGACAGCGGTATTTAAAGTGTTAACAGTTCTGACGAGCGGCGCGGCTCGTCGGAACTGCTGCCGCCGGGTGCCCGCTGTAAGAACAGCCTGCACCCGACGTTCAGGGGGCCCGTACAGCGTCCCACGATGAGATCGCGGGACGCTGTGTGGTTGCTAGGCAGCCGGGGAGCTCCTGAAAGGCCCCAGGGCTGCCTATGCAAAGTGCCCATCAAGCGCACGGCTTGATAGGCACACTTCATAGACAGCCCTAGGGCCTTTCAGAAGGCCCCCGGCTGCCTAGCAACCGCGATGTGACCGGACAGGCTTCTATCAGGCTTGATAGAAGCCTCTCCGGCCCCTGCACAGTATGATGTAATGCCATAGCATTACATCATACTGTGCTGTACAGATAGTTCGTATCTAGCGAAATTCGTAACTCGAATGTTCGCAAGTCGGGGACTATCTGTACAGTGGGGGCCAGGTTGTGGTGAGAATTTGGTTTCTGTCCAGGTGCATTCCACTGAGTGTAAGGTAAAGGAGTTACCTCCGTATATTGAGGACTTTTCTGGCGTGTTTTCCACACCGAGACGTTACCTCCGCACAGGGAATGGGATTGCAAGATCGATCTTATTCCCAGGAGCAAGATCCCTAAGGGGGGAATATATAATGTAACTGTCCCTGAACGGAAGGCAATGAAGGAGTATATTATTGAGAGTCTCGCCAAGGGACATATACGTCCTTCCGAATCACCCGTAGAGGCAGGGTTATTTTTCATGGAGAAGAAGAATGGTGGCCTCCGACCCTGTGTTGATTATAGAGCCTTGAATATGATAACTATCAAGAACTAGGATTCTTTACCCCTGATTCCTGATCTCCTCAACCAGGTCGTAGGGGCCCATTGGTTCTCCAAGCTAGACCTTCGGGGAGCTTATAATCTCATCCGTATCAGAAAGGGGGACAAATGGAAAACGGCGTTTAATACTCAGTTGGGGCATTTTGAATGTCTAGTCATGCTATTCGGGTTATGTAACGCGCCAGCTATTTTTCAAGGTTTTATGAATACCATTTTTCATGACATCCTGGGCACGTTCATGGTTGTATATTTGCATGACATTCTGATATTCTCTTCTGATTGGGAGAGCCATGTCAGGCATTTACATACAGTTCTTTCCCGCCTTCGAGCCCATCAATTGTATGCTAAGTTGGAGAAATGCATTTTCGTTGTACAGGAAATTGCTTTTCAGGGATATGTCATTTCTAGAGATGAGCGAGCACCAAAATGCTTGGGTGCTCGTTACCCGAGACAAACTTTTCGCAATGCTCGAGGGTTCGTTTCGAGTAACGAACCCCATTGAAGTCAATGGGCGACTCGAGCATTTTTGTATATCGCCGATGCTCGCTAAGGTTTCCATTTGTGAAAATCGTGGCAATTCAAGAAAGTGATGGGAACGACACAGCAACGGATAGGGCAGGCGAGGGGCTACATGTTGGGCTGCATCTCAAGTTCCCAGGTCCCACTATTAAGCCACAATAGTGGCAAGAGTGCCCCCCCCTCCCAACAATTTTTACTTCTGAAAAGCCCTCATTAGCAATGCATACCGTAGCTAAGCACCACACTACCTCCAACAAAGCAGAATAACTGCCTGCATGACACCCCACTGCCACTTCTCCTGGGTTACATGCTGCCCAACCACCCCCCCCCCCACGACCCAGTGTCCACAGCGCACACTAAACTGTCCCTGCCCAGCCTTCAGCTGCCCTCATGCCACCCCACCCTCATGTCTATTTATGAGTGCATCTGCCAGAGGAAAAGCAGGCACACACTGCAGAGGGTTGGCACGGCTAGGCAGCGACCCTCTTTAAAAGGGGTGGGGCGATAGTCCACAATGCTGTACAGAAGTACAATGAGAAATCCAATCCTGTGCCACCTCCATCTGGAGCTGCACACGTGGGCATAGCAATGGGGAACCTATGTGCCACGCACTATTTATTCTGTCAAGGTGTCTGCATGCCCCAGTCAGACCGCGTTTTTTTTATAAATAGTCATAGCCAGGTACAACTCCGCAATGGGAATTCCGTGTGCACCCACAGCATGGGTGGCTCCCTGGAACCCACCGGCTGTACATAAACGTATCCCATTGCAGTGCCCATCATAGCTGAGGTAACGTCTTATTAAATGCAGGTGGGCTTCAGCCCACACTGCATGCCCCAGTCAGACTGGGGTTCTTTAGAAGTGGACACATGCAGTTACAACTCCCTGTGGACCCACGGCATGGGTGGCTCCCTGGAACCCACCGGCGGTACATAAATATATCCCATTGCATTGCCCATCACAGCTGAGGTAATGTCATGCTTAATGCAGGTGGGCTTCGGCCCACACTGCATGCCCCAGTCAGACTGGGGTTCTTTAGAAGTGGACACATGCAGTTACAACTCCCTGTGGACCCACGGCATGGGTGGCTCCCTGGAACCCACCGGCGGTACATAAATATATCCCATTGCAGTGCCCAACACAGCTGATGTAACGTCAGCTGTAATGCAGGTGGGCTAAAAATTCATTTGATTACACTGTAGGCGAGGGCCCCAAAAATTGGTGTACCAACAGTACTAATGTACCTGAGAAAAATTGCCCATGCCCAACCAAGAGGGCAGGTGAAATCTATTAATCGCTTTGGTTAATGTGGCTTAATTGGTAACTAGGCCTGGTGGCAGCCCAGTTAAAATAAAAATTGGTTGAGGTGAAAGTTTCAACGCTTTAAAGAACTTTGAAATGTATAAAAATTGTTTACAAAAATTATATGACTGAGCCTTGTGGGCCTAAGAAAAATTGCCCGTTCGGCGTGATTATGTGAGGTTTCAGGAGGAGGAGCAGGAGGAGGAGAAGGAATATTATACACAGATTGATGAAGCAAAAAGGTCCCCGTTTTTGATGGGGATAGAGAACGATGCTTCCATCCGCGGGTGCAGCCTACGTATTGCTTAGGTATCGCTGCTGTCCGCTGGTGGAGAAGAAAAGTCTGGGGAAATCCAGGCTTTGTTCATCTTGATGAGTGTAAGCCTGTCGGCACTGTCGGTTGACAGGCGGGTACGCTTATCTGTGATGATTCCCCCAGCCGCACTAAACACCCTCTCTGACAAGACAAGATCTGACTCCCTCACCATCCTTTTACAGTACTCCCGCCGACTCAGCCTTGACTGGGGAGCGGTCACACAGTCTTGCTGGGGAGCCATAAAGCTGTCCAGGGCCTTAGAGAGTGTTCCCCTGCCTGTGCTGTACATGCTGCCTGATCTCTGCGCCTCCCCTGCTACCTGGCCCTCGGAACTGCGCCTTCGGCCACTAGCGCTGTCGGTTGGGAATTTTACCATCAGTTTGTCTGCCAGGGTCCTGTGGTATAGCATTACTCTCATACCCCTTTCCTCTTCGGGTATGAGAGTGGAAAGGTTCTCCTTATACCGTGGGTCAAGCAGTGTGTACACCCAGTAATCCGTAGTGGCCAGAATGCATGTAACGTGAGGGTCACGAGAAAGCCATACTAACATGAAGTCAGCCATGTGTGCCAGGGTACCTGTACGCAACACATGGCTGTCCTCACTAGGAAGATCACTTTAAGGATCCTCCTCCTCCTCCTCAGGCCATACACGCTGAAAGAATGACAGGCAAGCAGCATGTGTACCCTCAGCAGTGGGCCAAGCTGTCTCTTCCCCCTCCTCCTCCTCATGCTCCTCCTCCTCACCGCGCTGAGATATAGACAGGAGGGTGCTCTGACTATCCAGCGACATACTGTCTTCCCCCGGCTCTGTTACCGAGCGCAAAGCGTCTGCCTTTATGCTTTGCAGGGAACTTCTCAAGAGGCATAGCAGAGGAATGGTGACGCTAGTGATTGCAGCATCACCGCTCACCACCTGGGTAGACTCCTCAAAATTTCCAAGGACCTGACAGATGTCTGCCAACCAGGCCCACTCTTCTGAAAAGAATTGAGGAGGCTGACTCCCACTGCGCCGCCCATGTTGGAGTTGGTATTCCACTATAGCTCTACGCTGCTCATAGAGCCTGGCCAACATGTGGAGCGTAGAGTTCCACCGTGTGGGCACGTCGCACAGCAGTCTGTGCACTGGCAGATTAAACCGATGTTGCAGGGTCCGCAGGGTGGCAGCGTCCGTGTGGGACTTGCGGAAATGTGCGCAGAGCCGGCGCACCTTTCCGAGCAGGTCTGTCAAGCATAGGTAGCTTTTCAGAAAGCGCTGAACCACCAAATTAAAGACATGGCACGTGCGTGAGGCTGCCTAGCTGCAGAGCCGCCACCAGGTTACGGCCGTTGTCGCACACGACCATGCCCGGTTGGAGGCTCAGCGGCGCAAGCCAGCGGTCGGTCTGCTCTGTCAGACCCTGCAGCAGTTTGTGGGCCGTGTGCCTCTTATCTCCTAAGCTGAGTAGTTTCAGCACAGCCTGCTGACGCTTGCCCACCACTGTGCTGCCACGTCGCGCGACACCGACTGCCGGCGACGTGCTGCTGCTGCTGACACATCTTGATTGTGAGACAGAGGTTGCGTTGGAGGAGGAGGAGGGTGGTTTAGTGGAGGAAGCATACACCGCCGCAGATACCACCACCGAGCTGGGGCCCACAATTCTGGGGGTGGGTAGGACGTGAGCGGTCCCAGGCTCTGACTCTGTCCCAGTCTCCACTAAATTCACCCAATGTGCCGTCAGGGAGATATAGTGGCCCTGCCCGCCTGTGCTTGTCCACGTGTCCATTGTTAAGTGGACCTTGGCAGTAACCGCGTTGGTGAGGGCGCGTACAATGTTGCGGGAGACGTGGTCGTGCAGGGCTGGGACAGCACATCGGGAAAAGTAGTGGCGACTGGGAACTGAGTAGCGCGGGGCCGCCGCCGCCATCATATTTTTGAAAGACTCCGTTTCCACAACCCTATACGGCAGCATCTCCAGGCTGATAAATTTGGCGATGTGCACGTTTAATGCTTGAGCGTGCGGGTGCGTGGCGGCTTACTTGCGCTTGCGCTCAAACACTTGCGCTAGCGACGGCTGGACGGTGCGCTGACAGACATTGGTGGATGGGGCCAAGGGCAGCGGAGGTGAGGGTGTGGGTGCAGGCCAGGAGACGGTAGTGCCTGTGTCCTCAGAGGGGGGTTGGATCTCAGTGGCAGGTTGGGGCACAGGGGGAGAGGCAGCGGTGCAAACCGGAGGCGGTGAACGGCCTTCGTCCCACCTTGTGGGGTGCTTGGCCATCATATGTCTGCGCATGCTGGTGGTGGTGAGGCTGGTGGTGGTGGCTCCCCGGCTGATCTTGGCGCGACACAGGTTGCACACCACTGTTCGTTGGTCATTTGCACTCTCAGTGAAAAACTGCCAGACCTTTGAGCACCTCGGCCTCTGCAGGGTGGCATGGCACGAGGGGGCGCTTTGGGAAACAGTTGGTGAATTATTCGGTCTGGCCCTGCCTCTACCCCTGGACACCGCACTGCCTCTTGCAACCTGCCCTGCTGCTGCCATTGCCTCCCCCTCTGAAGACCTGTCCTCAGTAGGCGTAGCAAACCAGGTGGGGTCAGTCACCTCATTGTCCTGCTGCTCTTCCTCCGAATCCTCTGTGCGCTCCTCCCTCGGATTTACTGCCCTTACTACGACCTCACTG
Source organism: Eleutherodactylus coqui (assembly GCF_035609145.1). NCBI lineage: Eukaryota > Metazoa > Chordata > Amphibia > Anura > Eleutherodactylidae > Eleutherodactylus > Eleutherodactylus coqui. The sequence continues at coordinate 123,044,238 of NC_089848.1, forward strand.
ATAGACAACTGTGTCTCATCGTCATCGTCCTCCTCACCCACTGAAAGGTCTTGAGACAGTTGCCGGAAGTCCCCAGCCTCATCCCCCGGACCCCAGGAACATTCCAATAGTTGGGCATCAGTCACGATAAACTCCTCTGGTGGGAGAGGAACCACTGCTGCCCAATCTGAGCAGGGGCCCGAGAACAGTTCCTGGGAGTCTGCCCGCTCCTCAGAATGTGTCATTGTAATGGAGTGAGGAGGCTGGGAGGAAGGAGGAGCAGCAGCCAGAGGATTCTGAGTTGCAGCAGTGGACGGCGCAGAACTGTGGGTGGACGATAGATTGCTGGATGCACTTTCTGCCATCCACGACAGGACCTGCTCACACTGCTCATTTTCTAATAAAGGTCTACCGCGTGGACCCATTAATTGTGCGATGAATGTGGGGACGCCAGAAACGTGCCTCCCTCCTAATCCCGCAGCAGTCGGCTGTGATACACCTGGATCAGGAGCTCGGCCTGTGCCCACACCCTGACTTGGGCCTCCACGTCCTCGGCCACGTGCACGTCCTCTAGGCCTACCTCTACCCCTCAGCATGCTGTATTACCAGTAATGCAGAAGCAGAACACTGTAATTAAATGTGCCGCTTATTGGCCTGTGTTTGGAGACTGACTTCGCTTACGGAACGCCAGGAAAAATTTTTGCGCAAGCCTGCTGTAACACTTAGCTGGCTGCGTATGAATTTGGAGGACTACTACACCCAGCACAGACCCAGAACACTGAGGACAGTCACAGGCAGCCCAAATAGATTTTTTTCCCAAAATGTTTTTGCAAAGGCCCACTGCCTATATTCAATCAATATATCTCTTCTCTCTCTGCGTCACCACTTCTGGCCCTGGAGTATGTCAAAGAACTGCAGAGTGTTGCACTGTGGACTGCAATACAGCGGTGATTTAATAGCCCAGACAGAGCCAGGAAATAATTTTGCGCAAGCCTGCTGTAACACTTAGCTGGCTGCGTATGAATTTGGAGGACTACTACACCCAGCACAGACCCAGAACACTGAGGACAGTCACAGGCAGCCCAAATAGATTTTTTTCCCCAAATGTTTTTGCAAAGACCCACTGCCTATATTCAATCAATATGTCTTCTGTCCCTGCCTCACAATATATGTCTTCTGTCCCTGCCTCACCACTACTGGCCCTGCACTATATCTAATTACTTCAGGGCGCAATGCTCTGCACGGCCGATATACCAAAAAAAAAAAAAAGTGCAACACTGCAAAAAGCAGCCTCCACAGTACTGCACACGGTTAGATGTGGCCCTAAGAAGGACCGTTGGGGTTCTTGAAGCCTAAAATACTCCTAACACTCTCCCTATAGCAGCTCCACCAAGACAGCACTTTCCCTAAAGTATGTCAGAATAAATCTGTGCCGAGCCGCGGGAGGGGCCGATTTTTATACTCGGGTGACACCTGATCTCGCCAGCCACTCACTGCAGGGGGGTGGTATAGGGCTTGAACGTCGCAGGGGGAAGTTGTAATGCCTTCCCTGTCTTTCTATTGGCCAGAAAAGCGCGCTAACGTCTCGGAGAGGAAAGTGAAAGTAAACCGAACATCGCGTGGTACTCGTTACGAATAACGAGCATCTCGAACACGCTAATATTTGAACGAGCATCAAGCTCAGACGAGTAAGTTCGCTCATCTCTAGTCATTTCTCCATCGGCCATCCGGATGGACTCGGACAAGGTCAAGGCCATCACCGAATGGGTGCAACCCACCAACTTAAAGGCGTTACAATGCTTATTGAGGATCACAAACTTCTATCGGAGATTCATTAAGAATTTTACAATGGTGGCCAAACCCTTGACTGACTGGACCAAAAAGGGGGCTAGGGTTGATTCCTGATTACAGGAGGCTGTTAAGGCCTTCACACTTCTCAAGTGGGCTTTTTCCATAGCACCAGTTTTGGCTCAGCCGGATCTAGATCGCCTGTTCATCATTGAAGTGCTTGCCTCTGAGCATGGTGTGGGAGCAGTCCTCTCGCAGGAATCTTCTGGCCAACCAGGTCTCCAAACCTGTGTATTCTTTTCCAGGAAGTTCAATCAGGCGGAACACAACTATGATATTGGCAACAGGGAATTATTGGCCATAAAATGGGCATTTGATGAATCGAGACATTTCTTAGAGGGCACTCATAATACTATTACGGTCCTCATGGACCAAAAGAATTTGATTTGTCTGGAGTTCGCCAAGCTCCTGAACGCTCGTCAAGCAAGGTGGACATTGTTTTTTCATGTTTCAATTTTGTAGTCACATATGTGTCTGGGTCCAAGAATGTCAAAGCTGATACGTTGTCTCTCAGCTTCGGGGTTCCCGAGGTATAGGAGCCTCAGCCGGAGAGTATTCTGGGCCCCGGCGTGGTTGTTGCCGCTCTTACGTCTGGCACCTCTATTTTACTCCAGTCGGCTCAGCAGTCTGATTCCCAAGGCCTCCTGGAGGGGAGATGATTTTTTCCCCATACCTTGCAGCTCCTCATACTGGAGGAGGTTCATTTATTGGTTTTAGCAGGGCATCCATGTGTCTGAGGCACCCTGGAGCTCTGTGTCCATTTGTATTGGTGGCCACAAATGTCTCGGGATGTCAGGGAATTTATCAAGTCGTGCCCTTTTTGTGCTCGAGGGAAGAGTGTACGAGACGACCTGAGGGTCGAGTTTGTCCTCTCCCTGTTCCGGAGAGGCCATGTACCCATCTGTCGATGGATTTTATTACCGACCTGCCTGAGTCCCAGGGGTGCTTGGTCATCTGGGTGGTTGTCGATAGATTTTCCAAGATGGCGCATTTTTCTGCTCTAAAGAAGCTGCACTCCGTCTGCACCTGAGTTAGCCACCATATTTATCTAGGAGATTGTGCGCCTGCATGGAGTCCCTGAGGATATTGTTTCTGACCGGGGAGTCCAATTTGTTGCCTTGTTTTGGAGGGATTTTTGTAAGAATATCGGTATCTGGTTGTCATTTTCCTGTCTTTCACCCGGAGTCTAATGGGCAGATGGAACGTACGAACCAGGAATTCGTTCAGTACCTCAGAATGTATGTGAGTGATTGTCAGAGTCTCTGGGTCAATTATCTAGCATTGGCTGAATTTGCTATCAATAATCATACACATTCGGCGTCTGGCGTGTCTCCTTTCTTCTGTAATTCTGGATTTAATCCCAGGTTTGCGGTGTCCTTTACCTACTCCTCTAACAAGCCATCTGCAGACGCTCAGGTTCAGGACCTGCGAGAGGTGTGGGAGAAAGCGCATGCCAACTTGGAGCAGTCCAGGGATGCGGTGCTTAGGAGGAGTAGAGGTACACATACTGTGTCTAAACCTTTGTCTGTGGGCCAGTTGGTGTACTTGTCTTCCAAGAACCTGAAGTTAAAAGTGTCTTCGTTGAAGCTGGCTCCCCAATTTGGGGGCTCTTTTCCAGTAACTATTGACTAGTCCTATGGCATACGAGCTGGCACTACTGGACACGTGGAGAATCTACCGTGTTTTCCACAAATCTCTCCTCATGAGGTATGTACCTCCAGTGGTGCCCACCTGTGGTCCACCGACGCCCACCCTAACTCAGGGTGAAACGGAATACAAAGTGGATAAGGTCCTAGATTCTAGGAGAGTATGGGGTGCTCTCCAGTACCTTATTTCATTAAAGAATATGGTCCGGAGGAGCGGTTGTGAGTCTCAGCTAGAGACATTTTTGCCCCACGTTTCACAGGACTCATCCCCTTAAACCCCATTCCGGTTCTTGGGGGTCCGGAGGCTCCCCGTAATAGGGAGGGTACTGTTAGAGATGGGGTTATCACTAGGGGAGCCGGTTGGTGTGGGCTGCTCATCCTGGCATGGCTGGGGCCGGGCTGGCGGCTCTGTCCGGGGTTCCCCCACCCTGGTGGTTGGTCGCGGCGGCTGGCGGTGCATCCCGCATCCTACCCTGGCACGCCAATATGCTGGTCAGACGCGCAGTGCTTGGGTGGGTGCGTGCTGCTGGGAGGTGGCTTTATGACTCCCGCCAGTCATCATGTGACTTCTCCCCGCCCAGAGGGGCGGTCTGCATATAAACCCTGCTGGCCCAGACTCCAGTTGCCAGTGTGTTGTTCTGACTTGTCTGACTACACCCGCAATCATTGACCTGACTATAGTGTGTATGACCTCGGCTTGCATTTGACTCTGCTTTGGCTTCCTGTACCCGGAACGTGTCTTTTGGTTTGACCTCGGCTTGCATTTGACTCTGCTTCTGTTTTTGCCCTCCTGTTCTCCGATCATGACTTTTGGTTTGACCCTGCCTGTTTTCTTGACTACTCTCTGGTCGGCTCATAGTTTTCCTAGTCAGCTCAGGGTTCTCATCTGTCTCCCAGTCCCTCCTTCTTTGGGAACCTGACTCTAGTGCTGCGCAGGGACAATCGCTCAGTTGTCGCCCTGGGGCCTAGCCCAGGGGGGCAAGTAGGTAGGGACACGGGAGAGGGCGGGCATAGGGATCCCCTGTCCATCTGCTCCTGCCGGCCGTAACAACCTTCTCAAGAATTGACATGTGCCTAGTAGATTTTTTTCTTACTACCTATGACACAGAAGGCTTCCATTGGAACTGCCTCATGGTCAGACCATGCACCCATTTCACTTACACTGAGACAAACCACATAGCCCCCTTCTGCAAGAATCTTGCGTAACAATACATTCTTTATGAAACTTCCCTACTACCAAAAGAAAATATGGGACTCCTTACAAGAATACTTTTATTACAAAGATTCTTCAGAAATATTGTTTCACGCTTTGGAATGCTCACAAGTCGGTAGCGAGAGGTACCATGATACAACAAGTTCTATTTATAAAAAAAAAAGAAAAATAAAGTCTTAGAAGCTACTATGTGAACAATAAAAGAAATAGAACAGAAACTCCAAACAGATTCATCGGAATCACTTCATGCAGACCTAATGAAAAATAGGAACAAATTAAGGGAAGTTCTCCTAGCTGACCATGATAGACAACTCAGTTACATGAGAACAAAGTATTATGTGGCCATTAACAAGTTTAGCAGATTATTGGCAAACAAAATGGGGCATAAAAGAACGGTCAAAATCCCTTTCTTAATAGATCCCACCTCCAAAGCATAAAATGCATCACCCCCACAGAATAGCTGAAGCCTTTAAACATTATTAATCTAACCTATACAATTTCAAGGAAGATAATTCCACCCTCCTCCCTACAGACAAACAAATTGATAAATTTATCTCCTCAATCCATCTACCCTCTCTTAAAGGGGTTGTCCCGCGCCGAAACGGGTTTTTTTTTTTTTCAACCCCCCCCCCCGTTCGGCGCGAGACAACCCCGATGCAGGGAGGTAAAGAAAGCTCACCGGAGCGCTTACCTGAATCCCCGCGCTCCGGTGACTTCTCTACTCACCGCTGAAGATGGCCTCTTCCTCCGTGGACCGCAGGGCTTCTGTGCGGTCCACTGCCGATTCCAGCCTCCTGATTGGCTGGAATCGGCACGTGACGGGGCGGAGCTACACGGAGCTACACGGAGCCCCATAGAAGACTGCAGAAGACCCGGACTGCGCAAGCGCGGCTAATTTGGCCATCGGAGGGCGAAAATTAGTCGGCACCATGGAGACGAGGACGCCAGCAACGGAACAGGTAAGTATAAAACTTTTTATAACTTCTGCATGGCTCATAATTAATGCACAATGTACATTACAAAGTGCATTATTATGGCCATGCAGAAGTGTACAGACCCACTTGCTGCCTCGGGACAACCCCTTTAAGCAGGAACATCTAGATTTCCTAAATCTACCCATACTGAAACAGGAAATTTCAAAAATTATTAAAAACTCCGAAAGAGAAAGTCCCGGGGCCAGATGGGTTCTCGAACAAATATTACCAGCTATTTGACTCACAACTAATAGAATTTCTAAAATAATGAAAAAAGGAAAGATCCCAGAGGAGATGCTCCAGGCTATGGTGGCAGCAATTCCAAAACCAGACAAACCAACTACATCACCAGAGAACTTTAGGCCCATTTCACTGCTTAACAGTGACATAAAATTTTATGCCAAAACTCTTGCCAGGCAGCTTTTCCAAATTCTTCCATCCCTAGTATACATTGATCAAGTAGGATTTGTGCAAGGTAGGCAGACATTAGATGCTTTGAGAAGAACTCTGGCCTTATTACACAGAGCAGGAGAAAATTGAGCGCTTTCTCTGGTCCTTACCCTGGACGCAGAGAAGGCATTTGACAGAATTCATTGGGGCTATGCCTTTGCAACCATGCAAAAGCTTGGCTTTACAGGGCAAATACTTAGAGCAATTCAGGCCCTGTACTCGAGTCCATCTGCTACAGTATTAATCAATGGTGTGTTATCAAATCCTTTCCTGATCACAAACGGAACATGACAGGACTGCCCACCGTCCCCTTCATTGTTTATTCTGACAATGGAGCCCTATGCGGAGGTGAATATGAGCATACAGGGAATACTTATCTTTTTCTGACAACACAAAATAGGCCTCTTTGCGGATGACGTGGTTTTGACATTATCTCACCCTCTCAACTCATTAAGAGAAGTTAAACAATTAATAGAATCATTTTATTGCATCTCTTATAGATTACTCCACAAAATTTCAAATATTAGCACTAAATGTGCCCAAGCAATTAAAAGACCAAATAGAAAGAGTGTTTCCCTTTTCGTGGGAGGAGAAGAAGATTCCTAACTTGGGTATTAAACTACTACCACCGGGGAAAGAGTGAGAAGTTAACCTGTCTTTGCTTCACAAGGACATACAGAAAGAACTAGACCTCTTTGCCTTAACAGAGCTCTCAAGGCTGGGAAGAATAGTTCTATATAAAATGATGACCCTACCAAAAATCCTATATACCAAATGCTCTCTGACAATCCCACATGCAAAACGTAATCTCCAAGCATTACAAAGACAAATGTTATACTTAATATGGAACAAAAAAAAGACCTAGGGTAGGGTTCTCAGTATTGCACTCTCCAAAGCAGAGAGGAGGTTTGGGGGTTCCAAGTATCACAGCAAATTAGGCAAATTTGATTAAACAGTTGAGGCAGTGGTGCTTCCCAATGGAGGGCATTAGCTGTCCCTTAATAGAAAAGAACATGATACACAGAGGATCCCTTTGGAACCTACTATTAGCAGCATTGGCAGGCCTCCCCTCTCTCCCTCCAAGATGCGTGACCCTAAAGGCATCTGTGAATGTGTGGAAAAAGCTGATTCATGCCTCCAGTGTGTGTCAACTCAGAAAACAGATTTCCCTATCCATCGAGGTTTTACAATTTTTTGCAGAGTGGTTGGAGGTAGGGACCTGGGGAAAGAGAGGAATATCTTTGTTTTCAGACCTATTCCAAAACCGCAATATGAAATCTCTCAAAGCATTAGAGGAGCAGTATGGGCTAACCACAGGGGACTTCTTGAAATATTCCCAAATCAAGAGTATCCTAAAAGCTTGATCTCACAGGAAATTTCCTTGCCAGTATTTATGTATAAATTCCTATTCAGCTTACTATACTGCACTGCATAAGTTTTGCAGTGTACTATACTAGTGATCGAACCATCACATCTTCAGGTGCCCTAGAGCAGGGGTCCCCAACTCCAGTCCTCAGGGACCACCAACAGGTCATGTTTTCAGGATATCCTATGGTAAGAACACCTGTGGCAATGTCCGAGGCACTGACAATAATTGCATCACTTGTACAACACTGAGGAAATCCTGAAAACGTGACCTGTTGGCGGTCCCTGAGGACTGGAGTTGGGGAACACTGCCCTAGAGGGACCAAAAAAATGTGAAAATAAGTTGAAAAACTTTTATTACTGATGACCTTCCTCAGGATACATCATTAGTTGATTAGCAAAGATCTGCTGCTTGGGATCCCCACTGATCAGCTGATCACCCAACTTGCTGTCAGTGCAGCATCGCCAGACATTGTCATCGGGGTCAGAAGCCTTGTAGGCAGCTTTGCCCCCATTTATTTTGATGGGATTTAAGGCTGTCTATTACACTTTCAGTGATCATCGGGGATTCTGAGTGTCTGATTACCGCTGACCAACTATTGATGACCTATCCCCCGGATTAATCATTAATTGTAAAAGCCAGGAATACCCCTTTAAAGTTATCTTTAACAATAACATGGTTTCCGTACAAAACACCCTTTATTATGGACAAAAATAACAAAAGAAACATATTGAAGACAATGTTCAGAAGCGGCGCTCCAGTAGTGTATGACAATTACTATATAATCTTATAGGGAAATAAATAAATAAGCAGGATATTTATGGAAACCTCTCCTGCACATATTATTACGTCTATCTGGATGTGTGGGGTGCCACGGGTCCGGCACCCCCAAACAAGTAAGATCCCAAGTGTGATTTTGTTCAGTACAACGGAGCGCTGAGAGTTTTTACTTTTATAAGAAACATATTAGGTATTGCCATGTTTTAATGACCCATCCTATAAAAAGATTTTGTCCTTTATCTGATATGGTAAACAATGGGAAAAATTAAAAATAAATGCCAGAATTGCTATGTTTCATTTACATGCTTTCCAAAACACCCAAAAAAAAGTGATTAAAAGTTGCACCTACCCCAAAATGGTTCCAATGGAAAATACAACTCAACCCACAATAAACAAGACCTGCCACACCTCATTTGGTGAAAAGACTCACCAAGTTTATGCATCTGTCCTAAGCTCCTGAGAGGAACTGAAGAGCAACGATGAAAGCCAAAGGAGCACAGAATTCCAGGGAGCACTGCAGCCCCTTCATTTTAGTGATCAGGCCCAGGCCACCACTGAACAACACTCTTGCCATGCCAGAGTAACATGTCGAGAGTTTTTTAAAAAGTGCGGTTAGTCTTTAATATGTAAAATAGGCCAGTCACTAAGGGATACATACATTGTATAATTTATCAGACAAATGCAAGTTCAATCCCTTTTTTTATTCATTACAACAATGCTGTAAATATATTTTTTTAAAACACCGTTTACCCATGTTTTAACATAAACTAATCCAAATAGCAAACAAGTCCGATCTATTAAGCAATGTCAGAACTGCACTTTTTGGTCACTCTATCTCCAAGAGAAAATTTTATGAAAAGTGATCAAAAAGTCATATGTATCCCAAAATGGTACCTATAGAAAATACAGGTCATCCTGCAAAACTTCAGCCTTCATACAACCTCATCAATGGAAAAATAATAATTTATGGTGGCCTTTAAAAAAAAAAAAGATTTTTTTTCTTTTTAAAGCAATGCGTCCAAAAAAACTACTGATATTGGTATTGCCATAATCATACTGAGCAACAGAAAACAGCTAATATGTCATTTTTGCCTTACCATGCACACGATATAAGCATGACTCCCAAAAAAACTGTGGAATTGCATTTTTCCCCCTTTCACTACAATTAGACACTACCTACCACGTTACTGATCACAAGATGTCAAGCGCCAGCTGATCCTAATGCAGTGATTTCCAGTGTATGATATATTAAATAGTAGTACTGAAAAATACAACTTAGCCCAGAAGACCGAAGTCCTCATACAGAAATATCGATGTAAAAATAAGAAAATTATAATTTTTTTAAAATCCGGGAGGAAAAATAAAACTGCCTTGTTCCTCATGGGTTAATGAGGCATCAGATGGGTGAATATGTTGTGTAATATCATATCCATAGAGGAACAGAAATTCCAAGCAAACAGAATTATTCAGTATGTGAATTCTTTAGGTGCCAGTTTAACATCCATTGAAGATTCCACCGAATTGGATTTCCTTCTCTATCATACTGAGTTACTCAGAAACCAGGAAGAAGATTTTTGGATTGGACTTTACAAGAACGTGAAAGGTAGAGTATCAGAACATTCTCTATTTCATCAGAAAACACGTAATTCAGATCATTCTGTATTTCTGTCTTTTCCCTCACTCCTTTCCCTTGTGTTGTTTTTACTATTCTGCACAATGGACTAATGTGTCCTTTAATATCTAATTCATAAAGTCACTCTCCAGTGAAAACCATTAAAGGGACTCAATCATCAAAATTTTGCCCTCCAAACCGCTGCCAGCATTTGGTAGAGCAGTTACACACAGGTGGAGACATACCTTTGTTCCCCTTTATACACTCTTCACTTCTGAGGAAATGAAGCTTAAAGAGGTTGTGCCAAATTTTAAGGTTATCCCCTACATACCGGAGAGTGGATAACTTTGTGATGGATGAGGGCCTGACCACTATGACTCCCACCGATCCTAGGAACGGGGCTCTGGTTGGTCCCTGAGTGAATCGTGCAGGAGTATCACTGCTCCATTCACTTCAAAGACAGAATCAGAGATTGTCTTCTACTGGGTAATCTCTGGTGCTGTTTTAAAGCCTAAATGCCAGAGAAAATAGGGACAGGCTTAAGATCAGTGGACTGTCTGTTGGAACTAAGTCACGGCTCGAGGAGAGAGGCCTCCCTGGTAGATCCATTTCCTGCAGGTGGCTCTTCACCTCCGGGTCAGTTGGAATTGTATCATCCTCCAGTTGTTGCAACACCAGGAACACAGGTGTAGTCAGAGGAGTACGCCAGGTAAGTTCCTGGTTGCAGCTGTGGTGACATGGTGCCTCTCCAAAGCAATCTTGAGCCTCTATAATGCTGGTAAACTGACATCTTTATTTGAAAAGATGCTCGTTTGTCTGAACTCTCTCGGTGTGCTGGTGGTCTGGTGTCTGTGTAACCTGAAGACTACACTCGCCTCGCTCCTCTTTGAGGAGAAACTTCTTCCTTTTTTCAGTGTTTTCAGGGAGAGCCTTATTTTAGTACACTCTGCTTCTTGAACTTTCACATTCTCTCTTGGAGAGTTGAAACCACCCACATATATATAGCTTCTGGTTACCAAGTGACAAGGGAACGTGCACATAGTGCTAGGAGGTGGACAGCTTTATTCCAGGCAGAGCAAATATAACACATATTTTGAACAAGACATGCCTGTTACATCCCAGCCTATACCTCTCTACACTGTCATTGAAGTGAATGGAGCATGCCTGCATGACCTCTACTCCATTCACTTCAAGACCAAATGGGCCCCATTCTCAGGATTGGTGGCCGCCCCCGTAGTCAGACCTCTACCAATTATAAAGTTTTCCCTTTTGCTGTGGATAGAAAATAACTTAATAACTTGGCACAATCCCTTTAATCTAATATGCACATTAGCTGGCAGGTGCCAGGGGTGGTCCCAATACTAGCAAGTGCTATGGCTTTCCCTGCATAGTCCTGTCCAGTGCTTCTGCCTTTTCCCCTACGAGACAGCAATCAGCAGGTGTTCATGATGTTATAACTCTTAAAAATTTCACGCATGCGTCATTTGTTCTTAGGGTGGTGTATGCGCAATGCACTCCCTGCTGGGGACAGCTGGCTCTCAGACGTACTGTGCATATGCCAGGCTAGGACTGAGATTTTAGCCTAGGCATGAGCAAGATTTCAATGTTAAGGTTGATCATGTCAAGATTATTTAATGATTGTAGGGCTATGACTTGGAAAATAAGAAGCTGCTAGGCCACATTATACAGTGAGAATCAGAATACTTTTTCCAGTATTGGGACTGCCCTCAGAGCCCTTGCCAGCTAATATTCTGCACTCTGCTGTTTATTTGCATAGAAAAGCTCTGGAGCAGTGTGAACAAGTCTTTGTTGTTTGTACTCCACAGATACCCTTCTATGCAAGGAAACAGCAGAGCACAGCAGTAAATGGTGGCCGGGAGCTATTGTGCATGCGCTGCAGAGATCCCGGCCGCTCAGCACACGGAGCTAGAGGTGCCCAAGCACTGATCAGCTGTTTGTCGGGCTGGTGTGCTTGTGCTCTGTGCAGACGGCTCCATTCTCACTGCAATGGGGAAGGTTTGTATCACAGGTAAAGTTGACATTGAAGTGAATAGGAACTTGGTGTGTAATCCCACATCTGGCCACTGTAGTGGGAATGGAACTGTCTGTTTCCTGCAAAAATCAGCTCAGGGCATGAAGACACCAGCCTAGCAAACCACTGATCAGTGGATGGGGGTCCCAGGCAGCAGACCCCTGCTGATCTACTATTGATGGACAATCCTAAGAGTCAGCCATCAGTAGTTTACAACTGCATCCTGATGCATTGTATATTACAACATATAACATATCCTGAAATGGGCACTTTGTATTAAGTAGGATATTCTGTATTTGTGTTTCTAGATGAGTGGCTTTGGTTGGACAATACACCCGTGGACTTTGTAAACTGGAACAATGAGGCACCCGATAAAGATATGTCTTTAAACTGTTTGATGATGAATGCCAAAAAAGGAACATGGGATATCGCAAGTTGCTATTTATACAGAGGGTACATATGTAAGACATTAAAAAGTAAGTAAATATAAAACTATAACTTTTTTTAATTCTAGAGACACATTATTGTAAAGCTTATGTCTAAAGTAAGGATAAGAACAAATCACACAGGACATCAACACGTTTGGGAATTCCAAAAACTAAAAAAATCCTCCTGCGCTGTCTCAAACAATCAACCGGGTTTTGACAATTGCAATATTGTCTGAAAGGTTTATTTAAGTACAACGCGTTTCGTCGCATGCAAGCGACTTTATCAAGTACATAACAAAAAATGTATCACATTGCATCCTTATATAGTTACTTACATTTGTGATGTGGCATTCTTCTCTATGAAGTTCCGGGTAGGCGACGCTCACGTGACCTCCACGTCATGCGAGCGGCGTCAGTATGAAGGGTATGGGAGAAAGAAGTGAAAGCGAAACTACTTCCGGGAACAGAGGGAACATGTGACCTCGCGGTCACATGAGCGGTAGCGTTGTGTGTCACCCCGCCCATCGTGGTGACGTGCTTACGTTCAGTCACGGTGGGGGAATGTTTTGCCGGGACACTCCTCCTGGTATGCTCTATGGAGTGGCAGTGTGGGTTAGCGTGTTGACGTGGGCTGGCGTGATGACGTCACCGACGTGGTGACTCGGGATCACGTGATCCCATTACATAGGAAAACCAGGTCCTGCCGCGTTACCATGGAGACTAAGAAGACAATGAATGTTACTTACTATTTGTAATACCAGAATCAAATTTAAGCATTACAACAAATTACTATGATGAACTTGCATTAAGTCTCCTTTATATTCATGCGTGGATTGCTGGATTAATATGATAATAAATAAATAAATAACATAAAAACCATCTTGGTTTGTCCGCAGTATTTATAAGGAATAAAGTGCTTAGTGCTATCTATAAAGTGTGTGTGTATATATATATATATATATATATATATATATATATATATATATATATATATATATATATATATATATATATATATATATATATATATAATAGAGGGATATCCTTGCAAACTTCTGAGTTGAATGCCACATATAAGGAATAAAAATGATATATGTATACATACATGTGATGCTGAAGTACTTAGTAATTCAGATTTTTCATGTCTAATAGATATAATCATATAATTTAGTATAGTATAAATAAATGTGACAAATATAAAAAATATTTACTATCATAAAATGCAAGTGTTAATACAGACTAATACATTAATAAAACAATTAATAAAACGATATACATCATGGTATTCATAAAAAGACTACAACTAGATTTTCTCCAATACTTCATTGAGTCCATTGGGTACTAGTGTGTCCAATCTAAAAATCCAAAACATTTCTTTTTCGCGTAATTTTTGGATGGATTTACTATGTATTGATTCAAGTAGTGTTACTTTAAGGTGTTTGAAATCTCTGTTAGGCCTTAGTCAGACGGGCGGTTTTAGCCGCGATTTGCGCATGCGCATGCGTCCGGTGATTTTATAAAACCATTGCTTTGCAATGGTATCGGACACATGAGCGCTTTTTATGCGCTCGTCCGATAAATTATAGAACAAAAAATCGCAGATCGCACCTATCTGCGATCTGCGATTCCTGTTCTCTTCTCTATATGCGCTCAATGGGGTCGGCGGCAGCAGCGCCGACCCCATTGAGAACATATAGAAGACAAATCATTCTTCTCTGCCACAGCTGTAACAGCTGTGGCAGAGAAGAACGATGTTTGCCCATTGAATTCAATGGAGCGGCAATACAGCCGCTCCATTGAAAGCAATGGGCTGCCGGCGTGCGCGGGGTGAATTGTCGGGAAGTGGTTAAATATATAAACCCTTCCCTGCAATTGATCCTAAAATGTGTTAAAATAAAAAAAAATTGTATACTCACCTTTCCGCTGCAGCCGGAGTCCAGCCGCGGCCGCTGTCAGTTCTCCTGAACTGCTTCTCGGCACTATTCAGCCGGCGGGGCTTTAAAATCCCCGCCTGCTGAATGATCTGCCTCTGATTGGTCACAGCCCTAACCAATCAGAGGCTGAAAACACTCACACACCCATTCATGAATTGATGAATGGGTGAGTGACTGCTGCCTCTCAGCGCTGAGCCAATCAGGGGCAGGTCTGACTCACATCCATTCATGAATTCATGAATGGGTGTGAGTGAGGCATGCCTCTGATTGGCTCAGCGCTGAGCCAATCAGGGGGCAGGTCTGACTCACACCCCCTTCACACCCACTGCAGGACGGCCGCGCGGAGCTCCGGCTCTCGGCAGAAGGTGAGTATACAATTTTTTTTTATTTTAACACATTTTAGGATTAATTGCAGGGAAGGGCTTATATATTTAAGCCCTTACCGACAATTCATCCCGAGCTCGCCCGCAGCGCATTGCTTTAAATGGAGACAGCTCTATTGCCGTCTCCATTGAATGCAATGCGCTGGACAGCTCCGGCCCGTTTCTAATGAAACGCGGCTAGGAGCAGATTTTCGGGCGATTTGCGGGCGATTTGCGGATGCGCATCCGTCATGCGATCCGCAAATCGCGCGAAAAAACGCCCGTCTGACTAAGGCCTTATGATGATATAAAAAGTGGCGGGATACGCTGTGTTTTATAAAACCATTTTTTATATTGTTACGATATTTATTTATCCTTTCTCTTAAGGTATTTATGGTCCTCCCCACATATCTCTGTCCGCATGGGCATTCTAGTAGATAAATGACTGATTTAGTTTTGCATGTAAGGT
This sequence comes from Eleutherodactylus coqui, assembly GCF_035609145.1. NCBI lineage: Eukaryota > Metazoa > Chordata > Amphibia > Anura > Eleutherodactylidae > Eleutherodactylus > Eleutherodactylus coqui. The sequence goes on from NC_089848.1 coordinate 123,059,331, forward strand.
GTTGTTTGATAATTAAAGGTGCTCCTTCTTTCACTTCCACTTCTTTCCGTTTATTTGTGATGTTCCAACAACATTTGCATTTCCTTTCTCCACGCTTAAATACCCCTGTCGTATTTTTGTTTATTTTATGTAGTTTTTTACTCATGTTTTTTTTCTTTTTTGGGACAGGACGGTGCTAAGAGATTTTTTAAAGTTTTACTTTTTCTGAACACACACATAGGATTATCCGGAATCTTGTCTTTCAAGAATGGGTCTTCTTTTAATACTGACCAATTATTATTTATGATTTTCTTGATGGTGCTGTACTGTCTACTGTATTTAGTGGTAAATGCTAATCTAAAATGATTTGTCTCTCCTTCTTTGTTGGCTTTTTGTTCTTCCTTGTTGTATTTTTCTTGTTCTCCTCCCCTTTCTTTTTCTTCTTCATTCTTCATGACTTTATGATATGCTGAATCGACCAGACTTTTTGGATAGCCTTTATTTCTTCTAAATTCTTCAATGTCTGTACAGTTCCTTTTTATCCTTTGTAGTTGCCCATATGGTATATTCAGCTTCCATTTTTTATAGTGGCAACTACGGAAGTCCAAGTAACTATTTGTGTCAACCGGCTTGAAATTAGTACAGGTTTTTATTTTTTGATCTTCTGACATCAGTTCCAAGTCTAGATATACTATTTTGTCTGGATTAATTGTGTATGTAAATCTGAATCCGAATTCATTCTTGGTGAGATTGTTGATGAATATTCTCAAATCATCTTCATTTCCTTCCCAAATGATCAACAGGTCATCTATATAGCGTCTATACATGATAATGTGTGGGTCAGAGAATCTGTGTTTCTCAAATGCACCCATTACGCAATTTGCAAAACTCGGGGCACGTATTGTACCCATTGCGGTACCCCTCGTTTGTCTGTAATAGTTGCCATTATATAAAAAGAAGTTATTTTTCAGAACAAATGATATGGCTTGTAATATAAAGTCTTTTTGTTTAATGGGCATGAGTAAATCTTCACTCATTTCATCAATGGCTTTGACCCTTTTTTCATGGTTGATGTTTGTATATAGGGACTCGACGTCCATCGTGCACCATAGATATGTGTCCTTCCAAGGTACTTCTTTAATGGTCTGTAGCAGGTGTCCCGAGTCCTTTGTATACGAAGGTAAATTTTTAACATATTTTTGGAGCTGCAAGTCTATATACTCTGACAGGCGGTTTGTAATTGCCTGCATTCCTGCTATTATTGGCCGTCCAGGAGGTTTGTTAACATCCTTGTGTATTTTTGGTATGTGATAGAAATACGGCATACCAATTGGCGTTTCTATTATATATTTAAACTCAGGTTTTGAAATGCAGTTACTAGAAAAAGCCTCTGTCATTAATTTGTGAAATTCCAGTTTAGTTTCATCCGTTGGGTCCTTTTTTATCTTTTCATAGTAACATTCATCACTTAATATTTTTGTGGATTCTTCGTGATACTGATCATAGTCCATGATGACTATGCCTCCCCCCTTGTTGGCATTTCTAATAACTATGCTATCTTCCTTTTTCAGCTGCTGAAGTGTGATTCTTTGTTGCCTTGTCAAGTTGTCACTCGTTAGTTGTGTTGTAGTTCCTCTTTCACACATACCTTTGAACTCTTTTAAAACCTTCTGGTAGAATAGTTCAATATATTCTCCTTTCGATTCGACGAGAAAAAATCTGCTCACTGGCTTGAGATTGGTAATAATGGGATCATCTAGTATGAAATCTCCTGTTTCTGCTTTGTTCATGGGTTTTGCTGTTCCCTTCAATTCTTGTATATGATAGTGTCTGTTCAAAGTTATATTTTCCTTATGAAGGAATTGAGGTCGACGAATAATTCGAATAAATTTGATGAGGTCATGGGGCTGAAGGAAAGACCTCTGGCTAAAACTTCCATCTCTTTCCTTTTTAATATATGCTTGGAGATGTTAAATAATCCGTTACTTCTTGCTTCTTCATAGGTTACCGTTTCTTCTGTTGTGAGTTGGCTTTTATTTTTATTGATGCTTCTGCCACCACTTTTGCCTCTCCTGTTTCTCCTCCTGGTCTTTTTGAGAATGTTGTCGTTCTGGTTGACACCTGTATTGGGTGACAGAATTGATTTATTCTTGAACGCACCGTTGGTGTGCCGTTTGTTTTCTGCGTTCGGATACTCCCTGCGTTTTGTGTTTTTGCCATTGTTGAAGTTGTCGGTATTGGTATATCCACCAAGGTGGGAAGATTCAGTAGTGTGTTCTTGGGGGGAGGGTGTCTTACCTGCTCAAGTTTTGGCTATTCTTTAACCTCATTGGCATACCTACCAAGCATACCGTCTGAGACAGTTTTCAAAGTAAGACAAATATAAAACACAGGTTTATTTACTCTTTAGTATATGTAAGTAAAATAGTTAATTAACATATAGGCATTGAGATCACATGGGTAACAAAGATAAGCATCAATACGTCACCGGATATTGTAGCATCACTCCGCAATCAGGGGATCTCCAGGTACGATTTATAGGAGGAATCCGGTTAGTACGCCGATACGTCTATCGACCACAACAAAACGAGTCCCCACCCCTCCCTGAAGATCACCCTTATTTATGCTGTTCTTACATTACGTGGCATATCTGCTTCTGCGCAGTTATGGGTATATACGTCATTCTAATATGGCTATTCAGGTTCTAGACATGCGTAATAGATGATTGGCAACAAAATATATTGAATATTTTGTCCATGAAGTTATCGACATCTGTGTTGTATTATGAGTCATTCTTGCTGTATCATACCATATATGTCGAAAATATTCTGCTTTTGAACAAATGTTAGCAGAATATTCAGACGGGTCATTAGTTCATTGAAGTTCTGGTTAACTCATACGGCAACTAGTTATTTGATTACCTTCCTCTGACACAATCATCCAGTTCAATCGTATCCCATACGTATCACAATCGGTCCTTAATCATTCACTATTTGCCGTATGATACCATTAAAACTTTTGGTTTTCTACAGAATACCTTATATGCCATGAAACAATTCCATAGCGATAAAAGTATTACAACTATGGCCAATACCAAAACAGGATGTATTAGCCAATTAAGAGTGGTTTGTGCAGATGATGAATAACCCATAAAGATGTCATACCAATGGTGTGACGTGGCATCAGCAATAGCCGATCCCATCTTTACAATTTTGCCAGCTATTACAGTAGTACTTACAATATGCGTTGCCAAAGATCTATTAAGCAATTTAATATGTTGCTGTACTTCTTCTGTGTCTTCTAACAACTTTTTGAATTTGGTCAAATTTAGATCCCAATTTGACACATTTAAAGGCAGTGGTTGCCAATTGACAGCCACTGTCTTGTCTTGTTCAGGTAATAACACAAAGGTCTCATTTTCCCAAACAAGTGCAGATACGTTTCGCAAGCATCCTGAAAATGGGACAACCATCCCAGGTACAACAGGATGATTACTTGCCAAACATACCTCCTGTGGGGCTATTTCAACCATCATCTTAAAAGTGAGTGGCAGCACAGTCCATTCACATACATTGATCGTATTTTGTAATAAGCATGGTTCATAAACAGCCGATTGGACCTTGCATATGGTCCCTTCTAATGTATCATCACACAATGATAAATCATGAGTTCTATTTTGGTCATCAATATAAATCCCGTTAAATCTAGGTACCCAGAAATGCATATCTTCTGGAACACCTATAAGTAAGGGGAGAACTACAAACTTACACATCACATTCTTTTTAGTAACATTGTATATGAATATGGTCCCTTTACATAATATATCATTGCAAACCATTTTCTGCGCCTCCAACTGTATCCAATCAGTCTCAGTTATAGTCTGATTGAACACGGTCCTCCACACCTGCTCATTGCCAGTCATGAGCATAGTTTGAAGTGTGTTCTTTTGTTGTTGCTGATAAATGGTCTGCAAGGTACATATTGACCAATTAACATAGTTAGATATGTTAGAATTTATTTCATATGAAAACCTATTAGATGCATCTTGCAAATCAAGCATTATTGTGTCCACATCCGTTTGCATACTAAAGGGCTGCCATATAGTGGGCATCCAGTTAGCCTGCAATGTGAGCACATCTTTAATACCACTTCCCGCATTATGCATTCGATTAGCTAAAGTCTCTATATCAAAACCATTAATAGTCCCAGAAAGCGCTCCGTAGCCTCCGAGTAAGGTATCATACCAAGCTCGACGGGAACGCTTGGTAGGACAAGTCCTTGAGGGTGGAAACTGCACGGAGGCTTGTATAACAGTCTTTTGAGCATCTCGTCCCACCAGGCGACAGGTGGATGGAACCCTTTTTATATGTCCAGGATCTATTTTAGAAGCATTAATGTTCACGAATACCAGGAACTGGCCCCACATGGCCCGATTCTCGATCTCCGTTGCATTCCCACACGTAATTACTTCTGTCTCATTTAAGGGAAATGAAAACTGCACTCCCGTATTTGTACAATTCTGAACATATTGTATCACCAGGGAGTAATTGAGATATGGCAACTCTTTTGGTCTCTGACAGCAGGACACTTTCACAAGTGACGTAATGTTTATTTGTCCCGTTGCCTTATGCAGTGCATATGAAGGACGGTAAGTCGAACTTATATGCGATAATGGATTTCCACTCCAGATAGTCCCATCAAAGGTAATATTCACGATATAACATTTCTGGTTGGCTTCACAAGTGAAGTTGTCTTGCTTCCTGGTTCGGGTTGAATTCCTCCAGCCCCACGAATAATCATTCCTTCCGGTGTCATTGACGCGGATCCCTGGCGTCCACGCATCACCTACTGCGAACACCGAACACATGACGCCAAGGATTCCAAAAATGATTATGTGATTCTAGAGAAGGCAAGGAAACAAGCATTATTCCCGCAAATAGCACTTTTCTTGTGGGACATATTCCCATTTCTCTACTCCGGGTCGCATAATAAGCAAAGTTCGATCTTTCCCCACAGCAATAACCTCTGCCGGGGAGGGCGGTCCTTGGTGATTCTGAACCCATATTTTGGCCCCTACATTAGTAACATCAGTTGAGCCAAAACCTTTATCTCCTCTTACAGTAAGTTCAGTGGGGGCCACCCCTTCTTCCATTTGTGTCAGATACACTGGTATTAATAGCAGCTGTGCCATGCGCTCCTTTTTCCCTATTATCAGAGGATCTGTTCCTAAATTTATCATGATTACTTTAATTTCCCCCTGATAATCTGCATCTATGACTCCCCCTAGGACTACTGCACTTCTCAGAGCAAAACTTGATCTAGTAGCTATCTGCCCGAAGTGATTCTCCGGGATCTTGCATCCTAGCCCTGTGGGAATAGTACTCACCTTTCCTGGGGCTATCACCACCGTATCAAGAGCGTATAGATCCAACCCTGCAGCGGCAGGAGTGGCTCTATAAGGTGCCTGCGCATCTGGATTAATTTTCCAGTACAAGATTGTCTCTACCTTAGCTACATCTATACTGAGATTGGGTGTTAGCATGCGCATTAAGGGTGTCATAGAATCAGTGATGGGCCTGTTGTTGATAATCTGTAAAGCAGAAGTCAGATTATCTCTCCATTGACCATATTTGTCGGTCTCAGTGAGCTTCTTCAGGGTAGATTTTAATAACCCATTCATTCGTTCCACCAAGCCCGCGGCCTGTGGATAGTAGGGCATATGATATACCCATTCTATGTTGTTTTTACTGGCATACTCTTTTACCTGATTTCCGGTAAAATGTGAACCATTGTCTGTCTGGATCTGCAGGGGAGTCCCATAATACTGGGTAATAACTTCCAGAGTACGTAAAGTACTCCATTGTGTTGCTGTTTTACACGGGAATCCCACCATCAGACCTGAGAATGTATCTACTGCTGTACAAATATACTTACATCCTCTGCTCTCAGGGAGGGGCCCTACAAAATCCATCTGCCAAATCTGCGCTGGCAACTGGCCTCTCCCTATGTGTCCCATTACTGTATGAGGCACTTCTCGTTTTTGAACATGTTGACATACTGGACATTGCGCGATTACTTGTTTGATCATGTCTACTGTCAATGGGATACCTCTTTCTTGTGCCCACCTGTAAGTGGCCTTCTCTCCCAAGTGTCCACTTTTTTGGTGAGCCCAAACAGCTGTACCTTGAAGCCATGCTTCCTTTTCCTTGTCAGGTTCTTGTACGGCAACAGAAATCGATGCTGCCGCATCTGCTTGAGAATTAAATAAACGTTCCAATGAGTCAAGAGGGACATGAGCATCAACATGAAACACAGTACTTTTGGTACTCCTAATGAATTCCTCTATGTCTTGCCAAAGCTCTTTCCCCCACAATTCCTTACCATGAATGTTCCAGTCGTTCTTCTTCCATCCCATGATCCAAGTGGCCAAACCATTGGCAACTGACCATGAGTCCGTATACAAATGACATTCTTGCCCTTGTTCCTGCTTCAGAGCTAAGAATACTGCACAAAGTTCTGCATATTGACTACTCTTACCTTCTCCTTCCATGACCAACGTCTTGTCTAATTTTGGATTAAAGGCTACACTTTTCCATCTACGTCTTCCACTGATATACTTGGCCGAACCATCCGTGAACCAAGCATGCTCTTTTTGGGAGTCTGTCAACTCAGAGTAAGGTATTCCCATCTTTACTGGGGATTCCTCCATTTGCGCTACTGGTGTAACCTGACCATCTGGAGGGATATCAGCTATCTTTTCATGCAGGGCAGCTATCCCCCCTTCACCTTTTTTCGCTCTTTCCGAGATGTACCATTTCCACTTAATGATACTCTGCTCCTGGGCATGTCCTATCCGATTGGACTTTGGATTAGATAATACCCAACTCATGATGGGTATTTGCGGCCTTAGAAGGACTATGTGTCCTGTCGTCAATTGTTCAGTATCCACCAGGGCCCAATAACATGCCAACAGCTGTTGCTCCAGTGGAGTGTATTTTTCTCCTGCATCTGGTAATTTCCGATTCCAGAAGCCTAGTGGCGCTCTTTTGCCCCCTTGCTTCTGCCACAATGACCAGTTTGCATACATATGCTGAACTGATACATGAAGTTCTATCTCACCATCTTGTAAAGGCCATAAATCTACAGCCTGTTGTATGGCTTATTTTACTGCCTCAAATGCAACCTGTTGCTCTTCTCCCCACGTGAACTCGTACTTCTTGCGAGTCACCTTGTAAAGAGGAGCAAGAAGCTGCCCCAGATGCGGAATGTGTTGTCTCCAGAATCCAAACAATCCTATGTAGGATTGTGTTTCCTTCTTGTCTTTCGGAGTGGGAAAATTTAAGATTTTCTGCCTTGCCTTAGGGAGAATCTCCCTATGGCCCTTATTCCATTGAATTCCTAAGAATTTCACCGTCTGAGAGGGGCCCTGCACCTTGCTATCATTTATTTCCCATCCTTTTTCTCGCAGATGATGTAACAATCTGTCCAATTGTTTCTTTACAGATTGTTCATCCGGTCCCTGAATCATTATATGATCGATATAATGTGAAAACTGCATTTGTGATGGTAAATCAAACTCATCCAAATGTTCTGCCACCGTCCGGTGACAGATGGTTGGACTATGTATCCAACCTTGTGGCAATCGAGTGAACGTATATTGACGTCCTTGCCACGTAAAGGCAAACTGATCTTGTGCCTTTTCTTCTATTGGAATTGTGAAGAACGCTTGTGCGATATCAATCACAGCGTACCATTGTCCACTGTGACTTTGGATCTGCTCCACAATTGTAATGGTGTCTGGGACAGCTGCCGTCAAGGGAGGTGTTTGTTTATTCAACTCCCTGTAATCGACAGTCATCCTCCAAGACCCATCACTCTTCTTCACAGGCCATACCGGATTGTTCCATGCTGTGGTTGCAGGCCTCACAACCCCAGCATCGACCAAATCCTTAATGGTTTCTCCTATTTCCTTGTGACCTCCAGGAATTCTGTATTGCTTCATAGCAACCAGTTTTCCTGCAGGAGGGATGTGTACGGGTGGCATTTTGACCTTTCCCACCGTAACTGGACAAGCTTTTATCCCTATTTTCCTTACGCCAAAGGCAAACTTACCATCTTCGAGGTGTAGTGTCAATCCTTTCAGAATATCTATGCCAATGATATATTCCGGAATAGGTACTACTAACACCGTGTATTTACGTAAGGGCAAATTGCCCAGTTTCAAAGTTACCTGTGTCTGTACTCCCTCAGTAACTTTTCCTCCCAATCCTGAAATATTAACTTTTGGACCTTTAAACTTTTTGGGATTTCCATAAATCAGAGTAGCCTCCGCCCCTGTATCTACTAAAGCTGGGACCCTTTGGACATTACCCCCTTTCCAATGTATGGCTAGCGGGACGTAGGGTCTGTCATCCCGCCTAACCCAGACAGGGGCTTGGCTTGCTACCTATGCGGAATCAGAATCTGATTCCTCCAGGAGCGGAGCAGATGGCTTCAAATGGTCCTGCACTTGGGTAGCTACCATTGCAGCCATCTCCTTCCATGGATAGATCTTTTGAAAGTCCTCCCATTCTAATTTCTTAGGTTCTAAATTAGTGACCTGCTTCTCTCTCTTTTTAGAAGCTTTTGGGGCCACTGAATCTTCCCTTTTATCCACCTTTTTGTTGGATAATACCTTCTGTTTATAAAGACGCCACAAATCACCTGTATCTTTTCCATCAATGGCGTCCTTGGAGACTCCAGCTTTCAGGAGAGCCTGAAACATATCTCTACGAGATACCCTTGGCACTCCTGAATCACCAGTCCCCTGGGAACTAGGATTCCTAGACCTATCACGATCTGTTCGCTTTTCCTCTCTATCCCAGTTTCCCATATCTTGCAATTCCCGCATTCTAGCCACGACCGCAGACATTGGCTCATTAGTCATGGATAGAAGTAGGGTCATCATCACGGCTTTATAAGCCGGAGGTGCAGTCTTAATTAAACGATTTCTAACTCCTGCTGTCAGCCGAGTCTCCAAATAATCTTCCATATGCTCGATGATAATTAATGAGACCCTCATAGCTTCCTCCTTCAACCTTTCAATGCCATCCCTGATAGTGTACCAAGGTTTGTCATTGATTGGAATGTCTGCCTCTGTTGGGAATTTATTAAGAAACCCATTGGTTACTATATTAAACAGGGAAATAGCACTTTCTCCTTGATGATTAGGAAAATATTCTCTAAAATTTCTACTGATTACTGGATCTCTAGTTAGAGTAACAAATCTCATTGCATCTTTTGGATCCAACATTACCCCAGTCGCCCCGTGCTCAAATAGACGGACCAACCATGGTATGTCAGATTCCCCAGGCCTTTGCCTAAATCTACTCAGTATATCATCAACTTCTGACTGAGAAAAATCCTCTAGGGTAAGCCTGGTGCGCCTATGTGGCACCAATTCTTCTTGCACCAACAGTCTCCCATCGGCATCGTACATATAGTTTCCCTGATCGTCATACCTGGGCAACCTTTGCCCATCATGACCTACGATAGGCTGGGTATCGGGTCCATATTCAGTAGTTTCCTTCCTTCTGCTAATGGGCTGGGCACGTTTTAAAGCAGGTGGATCAATTATTGGATTGGGTGGGTCTTCCCAATCCCCCTTATGCCAGTCCTCCTCCCCCGAAGAAGATGAGGAATCCCATAAGTCTCCATCCCACTTATCTGGGTCCCAGTTCACAGAAGCAGAAGCTATAGCTCTCGATACCTTTCGCTTATCAACTTTACCTTTACGTTTCTTATATTTATTCTGAGCAACTTTTACAACAGCCTTTTCTGCAATATTCTGATAATGTTCTATTTTTTCCTTTATCAGCCTTTGGTTACATTCCAACACCACTCTCTTTCCTTCAGATTCTGCTAACTTTTGTTCTGCCTGATTAAGTTTTCTTATTAGTTGGGACTTCTTTTTATGGATATTCCTATAGGCTGAGGCCAATACCCAATTTCTCCTACCCAACTGAACTGCATCACCTGCCTTGGCAGGGGTCTCCTCGAGTACCTTAACAACATCGAGGGGCTCTGAATCTTTTAGCTTACTATCCCATGATTCTGCAAGCCCACTATGCATCAACTCCTGAGCTAATATATCATAGGGACCCTCGGACCAGCCGGGGATGTCTACTTTCTGAACGATTTTAGTTTTATCTTTCTTGGTTCTTTTTCTAAACATATTGTTGTCTTATTGGCAAAATGCCAATTGGTGAAACTTTTTGCGCAGAGTTCCCCCTTACAGAACTCACAAAATTTTGGCAACTTGCCAATTGGTGAAACTTTGCACAGAGGTCCCCTTTACTGCGAGACACCGCCCTGCAAATTGGCACCAATTTCCCAAGTCCTGTCTCAAAGTTACAGAACTCCGAAAATTTTGGCAACGTGCCAATTTGGTGAAATTTTGCACAGAGGTCCCCCTTACGGCGAGGCACCACCCTGCAAACTGGCACCAATTTCCCAAGTCCTGTCTCAAAGTTACAGAACTCCGAAAGTTTTGGCAACGTGCCAATTTGGTGAAACTCTGCACAGAGTTCCCCTTTACAAAATTTTGGCAACGTGCCAATCTGGTGAAACTTTGCACAGAGGTCCCCCTTACGGCGAGGCACCACCCTGCAAACTGGCACCGATTTCCCGAGTCCTGTCTCAAAGTTACAGAACTCCGAAAATTTTGGCAACGTGCCAATTGGTGAAATTTTGCACAAAGGTCCCGCTTATTGCTAGACACAACCGTGCAAACTGGCACCAATCTCCCAAGTCCTGTCTCAAAGTTACAGAACTTATAAAATTTTGGCAGTATGCCAATGGGTTCAACAGGGACTACTTACTGCGACTATCAATTTGTATTTACTATTATTACTCTATCACCTATCAAAGCAAAGTTATAACCATTTGAACCCCTTGGCAATGGGCCAAAAATCTAATATGGCGACAGCAACCCCCCCGTGCACTGAGAAGCACTGTCACAATACCAAATTATACAGTAATATAACCTTACCAAAGACAACAATATCCTGCCGACTACGCCAATTTATGTCTTACCTGCTCAAGTTTTGGCTATTCTTTAACCTCATTGGCATACCTACCAAGCATACCGTCTGAGACAGTTTTCAAAGTAAGACAAATATAAAACACAGGTTTATTTACTCTTTAGTATATGTAAGTAAAATAGTTAATTAACATATAGGCATTGAGATCACATGGGTAACAAAGATAAGCATCAATACGTCACCGGATATTGTAGCATCACTCCGCAATCGGGGGATCTCCAGGTACGATTTATAGGAGGAATCCGGTTAGTACGCCGATACGTCTATCGACCACAACAAAACGAGTCCCCACCCCTCCCTGAAGATCACCCTTATTTATGCTGTTCTTACATTACGTGGCATATCTGCTTCTGCGCAGTTATGGGTATATACGTCATTCTAATATGGCTATTCAGGTTCTAGACATGCGTAATAGATGATTGGCAACAAAATATATTGAATATTTTGTCCATGAAGTTATCGACATCTGTGTTGTATTATGAGTCATTCTTGCTGTATCATACCATATATGTCGAAAATATTCTGCTTTTGAACAAATGTTAGCAGAATATTCAGACGGGTCATTAGTTCATTGAAGTTCTGGTTAACTCATACGGCAACTAGTTATTTGATTACCTTCCTCTGACACAATCATCCAGTTCAATCGTATCCCATACGTATCACAGAGGGGTGGGGCTTTGTCTAAAAAAGACCGTTTTCCTCCCTCCCTCATCTGCATGTGTTTCTCTGTATAGTTATTTGTGTTTGAGATGCATAGATCCAGTATGTCTGTGGGGGAATCTGCCATAGGGGAGTTTAGTAAAATCCTTTCTATATTTTCAGTGGTCTGTGGATTGGTTTCGGGAGTGAATATCATATAGTCTTGATTAGACTCTTTCCTACTTCTATTCATCGTGTTCTGTCGGTTTTGATTTGAGGTTCTAGTTTGTACTGGAGTACATTCTGCTGTACTGCAGAACGTAGAGTCAATAGTGATGAGAGAGTTGACGTTTTCATCTAAATATTGTGCTGCTGAGGAATAAAAGGAGACTATTGTTTCTATTGTGGTTAGTGCCTGAACCTTTGGTGTAACTAATGTCAGTTTGTGTTGCACCATCTGAGATGGATCTTGTTGGTCTAGTGACAGGGTTCTGTTGTCTACGTTTATTGTAGTGGTTATAACTTCTAGGATGGTGGTTCTCATATCGATGTTTTTGATAATTATTATGATATGAGATTTGTTGATCATCTTTCCTTTTGTTTTCTATGGTGTTTCTATTAATGTTATGGGCTCTTCTTTCTCTTTCTTGATAATATGTGTGTCTATATTTTTGGGTCTGATTATATATTGGTGCATTATCATGTCTATGTCTGTGTGTGTATTCTCCTTGTGGTCCTCCTCTTTGTTGTCTAGAATTGGGGACTTGTTTGTTTCTGGGCAATCTCTGATTGTTGTATCTTCTGTAGTCTTTGTTATTCCCATTTCTTTCTGTGCTTTCATCTATATTCTCTGGGGGAACTGGATCTTTTCTCCTATTCCTTTTTATAATCCTTTGGATAATATTTTTTGTATTTAAAATCTATAGCGTCTCGTGATAGTTTTTTTGTTTTTCTAATAATGATCTCTCTCAAAACCTTCTATATGTCATACGATTTCCTGTATTATATCCCCCTGGTCTTCAGATAAGACTAAGCTTCTAATACACCTAGAGAGGATGGAAAATCGTTTAGCAATTAATTTGTCAAGCATAAGTGTTGAAAAAGTATTCAACATGAGGAGCCATTCCCCCCAAAAAAACTTTGTCTTGGGGAAAAGCTGGGCCTATGGTTACCCTTTACCTCTAGGGGCAATGTTATTGATGTTATAAATTTTTAGAAAAACAAGATCTAAAGAATGTCTCCATATATTCTGTACATGGTCTTTAATTTCATATTTTCCTGTGATTTCTTGATCTTCTGTTGTTGTCCATTCTAAATCTTCATTCGTGATAGTAGGAATTGTCTCCAGGTCTATGTCATGTAAGTCCTCTTTCACTTGGATTAGTGCTTCCAAAATTTTACTGTCAAGTAGTGACCATGCTTTCTTGATCTTCTCCATCCTGATGCCACACTAAGAATCGCTATCTCCCTTCAAAAAAGATCCGGAACCTCACAGTGGGAGACCCATGTGTAGAGAAACATAAAGAAATGATCAGGGAGGCGCTTCTAATGGCTATCTAGGAGAGCACATTAAGGTGTCAGTATGAATAAGAATGTGATAAAATAGATAGAACTCACCCGGTGTGTGGTCACTGAACGTAAGCACGTCACCACGATGGGTGGGGTGACACACCAATGCTACCGCTCATGTGACTGCAAGGTCACATGTTCCCTTCGTTCCCGGAAGTAGTTTCGCTTTCACTTCTTGCTCCCATACCCTTCATACTGACGCCGCTCGCATGACGTGTAGGTCACGTGAGCGCCGCCTACCCGGAACTTCATAGAGAAGAATGCCACATCACAAATGTAAGTAACTATATAAGGATGCAATGTGATACATTTTTTGTTATGTACTTGATAAAGTTGCTTGCATGCGACGAAACGCGTTGTACTTAAATAAACCTTTCAGACAATATTGCAATTGTCAAAACCCGGTTGATTGTTTGAGACAGCGCAGGAGCATTTTTTTAGTTTTTGCAATTCTCATCACTGCATCGTGGGTCCAATCTAGTATTGGATACAGAAGCCCTGCAGCAAACTCCAGCAACCAGGGGACCTGATCGATGACATTGGAAAGATCTCATAAGAGATCTGATAAGCGGACTTGGACAAGGAGGTGTTGGTGAGACTCCTCTCCACAGGAGTCTTCACCACACACCGGGTGAGTCCTATCTATTTTATCACATTCTTATTCATACTGACACCTTAATGTGCTCTCCTAGATAGCCATTAGAAGCGCCTCCCTGATCATTTCTTTATGTTTCTTTATCAACACTTTTGGGGCTATTTTTATTATTGGGATTCGGATATGTATTCTGTTATTGCAAATAAATCTATTTGCTAGATGGTATGCTTCTGGGGTCCAAATTCAGTTAGAAGTATATAGGCCAAGCGCGGAAATAACTTCCACTACAACACAGCTGGATGTGATCAAAAGTTATCTATTTATTAATTGACAGGCAGCAGTTTTTATAGAAACACATGCATCAATTAATTTATTACCATTGGTTCATAAAACTAAACACAAATATAAATATGCATGATAAAGAATTTAACATCTAAAATGCCAAACAACTTCTGGCAGGTGCAGTCAAATCATATATGATTGGTTTCTCAGAACACGGCTACAGGAATTTTTAACAATAGAATGTCTTAAGAATGAATTAGGAACAGAGCACTATGGCCTGGGCAATAGTTTGCTTTCTCAATCCCTTGATTGGAATGTTCTAGCCACCAAGGTCCCTTTTATTCTTTAGTACATTTCTGCAGATCTTGTTAAAGGAAAAGTACAAAACATTGACTGAGACAGTAGCATACAAAATGGAAGGAGCATACTGTTAAATGAATTGGGGAAAATTGAGTCCTATTCATTTCACTAACAGTCCCCCCTTTTGCAACTGCTTCATCATACTACGTACACCCCCACCTTCCCCATCACACACACACCTGCAGCAATATGACCTCCTTTTGTCATCCCATAAACTTGAGCTAACCACTGGGGAATGTGTTGCCTTACCTAACCAGGAAGATAGACGTTCCTAGGAGTCATCCATGGTCCTCTGGTTACAGGCACATAGGGTGGCCCCAGCTCTTCCCTAAGGCTTCAAATCTGACCCTGGGTCTGAGAGCAGATGATTCATATCTGCCATGTACTGGGACAGATACAGCATGACAAAACATGGCGCAACCGTTTAGTCGTATCTGAATCGTATTTCCTTTAAGTAACATAAATTACGCATCTGTGTATTGATGGACCTGTGAACCAATTATTATATAACCTTTTACATCAGGTATGAAACATCAAAAGAGTATACAATTTACCATTACACTACAAAGTATAACCAAAACCAAAAAGTACAGAAGCTGTAACTGGTAAATTATGATCAAATGCAATCAATTGTAGCTCTGTTCTGTAGAACAGCTTCTTAAGTACCTTGTGCATCCATCAATAATAAGACAAAAAGCCCATGAGGTTACCTTAAATACTCTTGCCATATCACATTCTTACCATTTATTACCCTGCCATTAGTTATTGCTAGTCCCCAGACCCCCACTAGTGATTCTCCCGGAGCTATTATTTCACTATTACTCAGCAGTGTGAAAGGTCTATCAAAGACTTCAACTAGTACACAGAATTCCCTGTAGCTCTAAATTGTAGCTGTGTGTTTGTTGCATGAGAATACCTAAGTGTGACAAAATACAAAACATACTAACGTATACCACTGTTTGGGCAGCAGCAAAGTAATCTAGCAAATAAAATCATCTTGTAGGTCATGCCCATAAACATTATATGAGGCTTACTATTTGTCCTTGGTCAATTATCTGCAGTTCTGGAAAAGTATGTATTCAGAGCTTACCATTTAGACAGACTGTTAGGGTTCGCTGCTGGGATCTGTTGTATTATATGGGTTTTCACCAACATAGCTTCACTGGTGGTGTTAAATGAGCTGGTTGTCTGTGGATTTCTCCTGCGTGTCTGTGCAGCTCTTGGTAGTGTGAACTGTGTTTTCTTGCTGTGGTCCTATATCATCTAGAACGAGGTAGGTCCCTAGGTTCCAGAGCAGAGTCATCCCTATCGAGATGATTGCCCTGCATTGCAGGTAGGTTTCCTGGGATTAGTTGTCTCGCTAGTGTAGGGACCAGCAAGACAACAAGGACCCGTGAAGTGGACTCGCAGGCTTTAGTATATTGGCCAAAATATGAACTAATACCTAATATTGTATCTATTTCATCTGTTTATACATGTGGGTATGCTTGGTGCATGTTTTGAGCATTTATCAGCCATTGGTTTGTGTCTGTCCATGACCATGAAGTCCATTTCGTAGTTCTGCTGTTCAGTCTGGTTTTGCCAGTTCATAAGTTTGAATGGCATAATGTTTATGTCTGTTTCTCAATCATGTCCGCGAGTTTTGAGTGAGTTCTCCTTCAATGGAAGTCTTCAAGCAAAGGCTGGACAAATATCTGTCTGGGATGATTTAGTGAATCCTGTGCTGAGGAGGGGGTTGGACCCATTGACCCTGGAGGACCCTTCCAATTATACCCTTTGAATCTTCGTGAAAATAATATAGCCGGGATTTAACATAGTTACTTTTATGGCCTCGACCTGTTTTATGGCGCCCGACCTAGCTGCAACTGTCTATGATCAATTAATTAAATACAGTTCGCCCATGTGATACTAATCCAGAGTCCACTCTGGGCCAAAACTTTAGGGGAATCATTATCCCTTTAGGCCTTCAAATAGTGGAGTCCAAACTGTTTCAGCATCACATGAAGGTCCATTCTAATGAAGACAATGTCTTCCACCCATTTCCAAAACTTTGAGGGGCCACTTAAAGGCAAGTGGCAGTCAAGCCGGAGCTGCAAACAATTGTTGTCATCCTGTAATTGTTATTGAAAAAAACTTGTTGGCCGCCTATCTGGAAGGGTCAACATTATCCCAAGTCCTCCCCTTAAAACATTTTGTCCATAGTAAAGGCTTACAATGAACATACATTATCATACATTCTCATTTGACAGTAGCTAAAATCATGAGTACCGGATCCCTTTGACACAAGGAGATCAATGTTGACCTTTTACCAACAAAACTGATCCAATACGTTAAAACAGCTGGAAATTCTGAAACAATTTAGTGCAGGTCAGATTATTCTTGCAGGTGATTTTAATGTCACCTTCAACCCCGCTCTAGATTCCTCTTCTGGCCGGTCGCAGGTCTCGCAGGGCAAACTGAGAAGACTGGGCAAACAGATTCAGGAGCTCGGCTTGATGGACTCGTGGCGCTCTCTTAACCCCACCACTAAGGATTTCTCTTATCTCTCTTCGGTACACTTGACATACCAAAGATTGGATTACATCTTGGTCTCCTCCACCCTCCTCACGACGTTGATCAGTGCCGTCATAGACACTATGACCATATCAGATCATGCCCCCGTGCACGTCACGATCCGTCCACCACAATCGTGCGCTAGTGAGTGGGGATGGTCACTGAATACATCTCTCCTAGATCAGATAGAGGACAAAGAATATCTGACCAAACACCTAGAGGAGTACTTTTTCCTTAACTCCACAGAGGGGTCCAGGTCCCCGTTAGTCTGGGAGGCCCATAAGGCCTATATGCGAGGCCTGTTGATTGACCTGGGTTCTCGGGTCAAGAAACGCACACAGAAGGCTATTGATGATAAGCTCTCACTAATTGCTAAACTAGAGTTAACAGCGAAATTGTCACAAACTAAACTAAACCTAGATAAATTGGCTGAGGTAAGAGCTGACCTGAAACTACTACTGAACTCTAAATTCAATAAAAAACAGTTATATTTCAGACATAAGGTGTACGCCCAGGGCAATAAAGGCAGCAGACTTATGTCAGCACTAATTAAAAAACCTCCCACTAGGAACCAGATCAGGGCCATTAAGGCCCCATCTGGAGTAATTATGACCGCCTCCAAAGACATAGCGGAGGAATTCCGAAAGTACTATTCGGATCTATATAACATAAAAAAAGAAGGTGATACCTCACCCCCTGAAAGGCACACAGACCTCATCGATGGTTTTCTCCGGCGGATTAAAATGCCTAGAATTGATTCACTGAAGGCTTCCTCCCTAACTAGTCAGATAACACAAACCGAGGTGGAGGAACTGATAACGTCCAGCCCTCCTAATAAAAGCCCCGGCCCTGACGGTTTCCCCCTTCACTACTATAAAATATTCCTCCCGGAGTTGAAACCTAGATTGACAACCCTGTATAATGACCTGATGGGGGGTGCATCCCTGCCGAGACAGGCCCAGGAGGCACACATTGCCTTGATTCACAAAGATAACAAAAACCCGGAGCTTTGCGGAAACTACCGCCCCATATCCTTGATTAATCTGGATATGAAACTGTGGGCTAAATTGTTGGCAAATAGACTGGCCCCCTTTATACCCTCCCTAATAGAGGAAGAACAGGCGGGATTTGTTAAAGGAAGGGAGGGGAGAGATAACTGCCTTAGACTTCTCCATGCGGCCAGATTTGCTCAATATCACAATATCCCTCTTGCCCTAGTAGGAACGGATGCCGAAAAGGCTTTTGATAGGGTTGACTGGCTGTACATGGAGAGGGTGCTCCACCACTTTAACCTGCCCGAGCAGTTCATACGTGCAATTTTCTTGCTATATGCTTGCCCTCATGCACGACTTAGAGTAAACGAGACTCTCTCCCCTCCCTTCCACATAAAAAATGGCACTCGGCAGGGGTGCCCCCTCTCCCCCTCTCTATTTATTCTGTCTCTGGAACCCGTACTGCTGAGGATAAGGCAGGACGCTGGGGTGAAAGGCCTCAATGTGGGTGGCCAACAACTCTCAGCGGCGGCCTTCGCGGACTACGTGGCATTCTTGGTTACCGACCCCCAGAAGAGTCTGCCCAGACTCTTAGAGCTTTTAGAGGAGTTTGGCAAATTATCAAACTTTAAAATTAACTTCGCAAAGTCGACAGCTTTAAATATCTCCATTCCATCCAAGCAGTACGACCAGCTGAGAGCCAACTCGCCATGGGTTTGGTCATCCACATACCTAGAATACCTGGGTATTAGACTAACCAGAAAAGCCGAAGATTTATACAACGCAAACTTCGCCCCTCTTATCAACTGGGTCAAGCACCTTCTCAAAAATTATGACATCCCATTTGTGTCATGGTTTGGGAGAAAAAACATTATTAAAACCTACATTCTTCCTATCATTCTATACAAGATCAGGATGCTCCCTATCCACCTCCCTACCAGCTTTTTTAAGGAGTTGTGCTCGTCCTTCTCATGTTTTGTGTGGAGGCGGAGGAGACCAAGACTGGCGCACAGCCTGATGGTCAGGAGGGGCAAGGAGGGGGGCATAGACCTCCCCAACCTAAGCGACTACTACAGAGCTTCCCAGCTTCAATACTGGTGGGACCTGATGCAGACGAAGGGAGATAGGATACTTACAAAACTGGCAGAAGGGTATAACAGTACTCCTCTGGCAGAGGACCTATGGTTCCCAGTCAGATCAAAAAAAAAAGTGATCCAATACCTATTAGTGAATATTGCTTAATACTACCCGCTGCCATGATCTCTCCATTTTGAACACTGAATACGGAGTTGCGCAAGGATCCTGTGTATGACCAGTAGTCTTGACGGTCAAGAAGACGTGGGAGTAAGGAGTACCAAGGGGGTTGTCCAGTTATGGGCTACTGATAGCTCACCCTCAGGGTAGGCCAACAGTAGCTGTTCACTGGGCAGCTCCACCCTGGTATTTTGCCAGATTCCAATTGCCCAGCTTGGGACAGCAAGCCAAATTCTCATTGAAATGAAAAATGAAAATTATGCCATATGACTCATAACTAGAGATGAGCGAATGTACTCGTCCGAGCTTGATATTCGTGCGAATATCAGGGTGTTCGGGATGCTCGTTACTCGTAACGAGTACCACGCGGTGTTCCGGTTACTTTCAGTTTCCTCTCTGAGACGTTAGCGCGCTTTTCTGGCCAATTGAAAGACAGGGAAGGCATTACAACTTCCCCCTGTGACGTTCAAGCCCTATACCACCCCCCTGCTGTGAGTGGCTGGGGCGATCAGATGTCACCCGAGTATAAAAATCGGCCCCTCCCGCGGCTCGGCTCAGATGCCTTGTGAGTTAGCTGAGGGACAGTGGTATCGTGCTGGAGCTGCTGTAGGGAGAGCGTTAGGAGTTAGTGTAGGCTTCAAGAACCCCAACGGTCCTTCTCAGGGCCACATCTAATAGTGTGCAGTACTGTGTTAGCACTGTAATTTTTTTTTTTTTTTTCAAAATTGGATCTGCAGAGCATTGCGCCCTGCAATAGGGACAGAAGTGGTGGTTAGGCAGGGAGAGTGTTAGCAGTGAGTGTAGGCTTCAAGAACCCCAACGATCCTTTCTAGGGCCACATCTATCCGTGTGCAGTACTGTCCAGGCTGCTGTTAGCAGTGTTGCATTTTTTTTTTTTTTTCTCAAAACCGGCTGTGCAGACCATTGCACCCGGCATTAATACTACAGGGATAGAATTGTGTAGGCAGGGCCAGAAGACATACATTATTCATTGAATAGATGCAGTGTGGCTTGTCCTTTGAAAAACAAGGGAAAAAATTCTATTTCGACTGCCTCTGACAGTCCTCAGGGCTCTGGGTACGTGTGTGCTGCGTGCAGAACGTTAAAAAAAATCAGACGCAGCCAGCTACGTTTTACTGCAGGCTTGCGCCAATTTTTTTCCTGCATGGGAAATCCCTGATCTGCTGGAGCGAATAACTTTGCATCACTGCAGTTCTCTGACACATTTGCAGGGCCACAACACAGTTATTAAACTTACTAGTATTCATTGAATACACGCAGTGTGGCTTGTCCTTTTGAAAAACAAGGGAAAAAATTCTATTTTGGCTGCAGGCTTGCGCCAATTTTTTTCCTGCATGGGAAATCCCTGATCTACTGTAGCGAATAACTTTGCATCACTGCAGTTCTCTGACACATTTGCAGGGCCACAACACAGTTATTAAACTTACTAGTATTCATTGAATACACGCAGTGTGGCTTGTCCTTTTGAAAAACAAGGGAAAAAATTCTATTTTGGCTGCAGGCTTGCGCCAATTTCTTTCCTGGCTTGGAAATCACTGGTAATACAGCATGCTGAGGGGTAGGGGTAGGCCTAGAGGACGTGGACGCGGCCGAGGACACGTAGGCCCAAGTGAGGGTGTGGGCACAGGCCGAGCTCCTGATCCAGGTGTGTCGCAGCCGACTGCTGCGCGATTAGGAGAGAGGCACGTTTCTGGCGTCCCCACATTCATCTCACAATTAATGGGTCCACGCGGGAGACCTTTATTAGAAAATGAGCAGTGTGAGCAGGTCCTATCGTGGATGGCAGAAAGTGCTTCGAGCAAGCTATCATCCACCCAGAGTTCTGCGCCGTCCAGTGCTGCAAATCCGAATCCTCTGTCTGCTGCTCCTCCTTCCTCCCAGCCTCCTCACTCCACTACAATGACACATGCTCAGGAGCGGGAACACTCCCAGGAACTGTTCTCGGGCCCCTGCTCAGATTGGGCAGCAGTGGTTCCTCTCCCACCAGAGGAGTTTATCGTCACTGATGCACAACCATTGGAAAGTTCCCGGGGTCCGGGGGATGAGGCTGGGGACTTCCGGCAACTGTCTCAAGACCTTTCAGTGGGTGAGGAGGACGATGACGATGAGACACAGTTGTCTTGCAGTGAGGTAGTAGTAAGGGCAGTAAGTGCGAGGGAGGAGCGCACAGAGGATTCGGAGGAAGAGCAGCAGGACGATGAGGTGACTGACCCCACCAGGTGTGCAACGCCTACGCAGGACAGGTCTTCAGAGGGGGAGGCAAGGGCAGCAGGGCAGGTTGCAAGAGGCAGTGCGGTGTCCAGGGGTAAAGGCAGGGCCAGACCGAATAATCCACCAACTGTTTCCCAAAGCGCACCCTCGCGCCATGCCACCCTGCAGAGGCCGAGGTGCTCTAAGGTCTGGCAGTTTTTCACAGAGACGCCTGACGACCGACGAACAGTGGTGTGCAACCTTTGTCGCGCCAAGATCAGCCGGGGAGCCACCACCAACAGCCTCACCACCACCAGCATGCGCAGACATATGATGGCCAAGCACCCCACAAGGGGGGACAAGGGCCGTTCACCGCCTGCGGTTTGCACCGCTGCCTCTCCCCCTGTGCCCCAACCTGCCACTGAGATCCAACCCCTCTCTCAGGACACAGGCACTACCGTCTCCTGGCCTGCACCCACACCCTCACCTCCGCTGTCCTCGGCCCCATCCACCAATGTCTCGCACCGCACAGTCCAGCCGTCGCTAGCGCAAGTGTTGGAGCGCAAGCGCAAGTACGCCGCCACGCACCCGCACGCTCAATCGTTAACCGTCAACATAGCCAAATTTATCAGCCTTGAGATGCTGCCGTATAGGGTTGTGGAAACGGAGGCTTTCAAAGCTATGATGGCGGCGGCGGCCCCGCGCTACTCAGTTCTCAGTCGCCACTACTTTTCCCGATGTGCCGTCCCAGCCCTGCACGACCACGTCTCCCGCAACATTGTACGCGCCCTCACCAATGCGGTTAGTGGCAAGGTACACTTAACTACGGACACGTGGACAAGCACAGGCGGGCAGGGCCACTACATCTCCCTGACGGCACATTGGGTGAATTTAGTGGAGGCTGGGACAGAGTCAGAGCCTGGGACCGCTCACGTCCTACCCACCCCCAGAATTGCGGGCCCCAGCTCGGTGGTGGTATCTGCGGCGGTGTATGCTTCCTCCACTAAAGCACTCTCCTCCTCCTCCTCAACCTCTGTCTCGCAATCTAGATGTGTCAGCAGCAGCACGTCGCCAGCAGTCGGTGTCGCGCGGCGTGGCAGCACAGCGGTGGGCAAGCGTCAGCAGGCCGTGCTGAAACTACTCAGCTTAGGAGATAGGAAGCACACGGCCCACGAACTGCTGCAGTGTCTGACAGAGCAGACCGACTGTTGGCTTGCGCCGCTGAGCCTCCAACCGGGCATGGTCGTGTGTGACAACGGCCGTAACCTGGTGGCGGCTCTGCAGCTCGGCAGCCTCACGCACGTGCCATGCCTGGCCCACGTCTTTAATTTGGTGGTTCAGCGCTTTCTGAAAAGCTACCCACGCTTGTCAGACCTGCTCGTAAAGGTGCGCCGGCTTTGCGCACATTTCCGCAAGTCCCACACGGACGCTGCCACCCTGCGCACCCTGCAACATCGGTTTAATCTGCCAGTGCACCGACTGCTGTGCGACGTGCCCACACGGTGGAACTCTACGCTCCACATGTTGGCTAGGCTCTATGAGCAGCGTAGAGCTATAGTGGAATACCAACTCCAACATGGGCGGCGCAGTGGGAGTCAGCCTCCTCAATTATTTTCAGAAGAGTGGGCCTGGTTGGCAGACATCTGCCAGGTTCTTCGAAACTTTGAGCAGTCTACCCAGGTGGTGAGCGGCGATGCTGCAATCATTAGCGTCACCATTCCTCTGCTATGCATCTTGAGAAGTTCCCTGCAAACCATAAAGGCAGCCGCTTTGCGCTCGGAAACAGAGCCGGGGAAGACAGTATGACGCTGGATAGTCAGAGCACCCTCCTGTCTATATCTCAGCGCGTTCAGGAGGAGGAGGAGGAGCATGAGGAGGATGAGGAGGAGGGGGAAGAGACAGCTTGGCCCACTGCTGACGGTACTCATGCTGCTTGCCTGTCATCATTTCAGCGTTTATGGCCTGAGGAGGAGGAGGAGGAGGAGGATCCTGAAAGTGATCTTCCTAGTGCGGACAGCCATGTGTTGCGTACAGGTACCCTGGCACACATGGCTGACTTCATGTTAGGATGCCTTTCTCGTGACCCTCGCATTCAACGCATTCTGGCCACTACGGATTACTGGGTGTACACACTGCTCGACCCACGCTATAAGGAGAACCTTCCCACTCTCATTCCCGAAGAGGAAAGGGGTTCGAGAGTGTTGCTATACCACAGGACCCTGGCGGACAAGCTGATGGTAAAATTCCCATCCGACAGCGCTAGTGGCAGAAGGCGCAGTTCCGAGGGCCATGTAGCAGGGGAGGTGCGTAGATCGAGCAGCATGTACAGCCCAGAGAGTGCAACAGTCTTTAAGGGCCTGGCCAGCTGTATGGTTCCCAGCAAGACTGTGTCACCGCTCCCCAGTCAAGGCTGAGTCGGCGGGAGCACTGTTAAAGGATGGTGAGGGAGTATGTAGCCGATCGCACGACCGTCCTCCGTGACGCCTCTGCCACCTACAACTACTGGGTGTCGAACCTGGACACGTGGTCTGAACTAGCGCTGTATGCCCTGGAGGTGCTTGCTTGTCCTGCGGCTAGCGTCTTGTCGGAAAGGGTGTTTAGTGCGGCTGGGGGAATCATCACAGATAAGCGTACCCGCCTGTCAACCGACAGTGCCGACAGGCTAACACTCATCAAGATGAACAAAGCCTGGATTTTCCCAGACTTCTCTTCTCCACCAGCGGACAGCAGCGATACGTAAGCAATACGTAGGCTGCACCCGCGGATGGAAGCTACGTTCTCTCTCACCATCCAAAACGGGGACATTTCTGCTTCATCAATATGTGTCTAATACTCCTGCTCCTCCTCCTGAAACCTCACGTAATCACGCTAAACGGGCAATTTTTCTTAGGGCCACAAGGCTCACTCATCTAATTTGTCTAAACAATTTTTATATGTTTCAATGCTCTTAAAAGCGTTGAAACTTTAACTTGAACCAATTTTTCGTTAAACTGGGCTGCCTCCAGGTCTAGTTACCACTTAAGCCACATTAACCAAAGCGATTAATGGGTTTCACCTGCCATCTTGGTTGGGCATGGCCAATTTTTACTGAGGTACATTAGTACTGTTGGTACACCAATGTTTTGGGGCCCTCACCTACAGTGTAATCATCGCAATTATGTTCTTCGCCTGCACTCATGGTACAGAAGTGTGTGCGGGGTTGGCCTACACTTTAGCTACATAAATGTAACTTGGGCCTTGGCTATACTGCAGCTACTGAAATGGAACTAAGACTGCGCTCCCACTATACTGCTGCTTCGGAATTGTTCCTGGGGCCTGTGTAGGCTGCTACAATGACTTAAATGAAACTGAGACAGTGCTCCCCCTATAATGCTGCTAGTGATATGTTAGTGGGGCCTGTCGCTAATGCTACGGCTGAAATGTTACTAATTCTGGGCTCTGCCTATACCGCTGCTAATGGTATGTCTCTGGGGTGTGGAAACAGAGGCTTCCCAAAGACATGATGGCGGCGAGGCCATTTCCCACCAACGCTGTTACTGTTAAGGTGCATATAACCACGGACACGTGGAGAGGACATGTAGTGGCTCCAAAACATCCCCCTCCACGGCCCACTTAATCCTGGCCACATTCCGAAAACCAACAAAATAAAACCGCGCTACTAGGTCCGCAGTCACCACCACATTACCACCAACGCGGTTACTGTTAAGGTACATATTACCAGTCTGACTGGGGCATGCAGTGTGGGCCGAAGCCCACCTGCATTAAGCACGACATTACTACCTCAGCTGTGTTGGGCAATGCAATGGGATATTTCTATGTACCGCCGGTGGCTTCCTGGCACCCACCCATGCTGTGGGTGCACAGGGAATTATAAATGCATCCGTTTCCACTTGTAAAGAACCCCAGTCAGACTGGGGCATGCAGTGTGGGCCGAAGCCCACCTGCATTAAGCACGACATTACTACCTCAGCTGTGTTGGGCAATGCAATGGGATATTTTTGTGTATCGCCGGTGGGTTCCAGGGAGCCACCCATGCTGTAGGTGCACACAGAGTTTAACCTACATGTGTCCACTTGTAAAGAAAAACCCAGTCTGACTGGGGCATGCAGTGTGGGCCGAAGCCCACCTGCATTAAGCACGACATTACTACCTCAGCTGTGTTGGGCAATGCAATGGGATATTTCTATGTACCGCCGGTGGCTTCCTGGCACCCACCCATGCTGTGGGTCCACAGGGAATTATAAATGCATCTGTTTCCACTTGTAAAGAACCACAGTCTGACTGGGGCATGCAGTGTGGGCCGAAGCCCACCTGCATTAAACATGACATTACTACCTCAGCTGTGTTGGGCAATGCAATGGGATATATTTATGTACCGCCGGTGGCTTCCTGGCACCCACCCATGCTGTGGGTCCACAGGGAGTTGTTACTACATCTTTCCACTTGTAAAGAACCCCCGTCAGACTGGGGCATGCAGTGTGGGCCGAAGCCCACCTGCATTAAGAACGACATTACTACCTCAGCTGTGTTGGGCAATGTAATGGGATATTTCTATGTACCGCCGGTGGGTTCCAGGGAGCCACCCATGCTGTCGGTCGACAGGGACTTCACAATAGGGAGTTGTACCTGCCTGTGTCTATGAATTAAAAAGACCGGTCTGACTGGGGCATGCAGAGACACCTTGACAGAATGAATAGTGTGTGGCACATAGGTTCCCCATTGCTATGCCCACGTGTGCAGCTCCTGATGGCGGTGTCACAGGATTCTATTTCTCATTGCTTCTGTACAGCATTGTGGGCTATCGCCCCACCCCTTTTAAAGAGGGTCGCTGCCTAGCCGTGCCAACCCTCTGCAGTGTGTGCCTGCAGTTCCTCGTCATGGCAGACGCACTTCTAAATAGACATGAGGGTGGTGTGGCATGAGGGCAGCTGGAGGCTGCGCAGGGACACTTTGGTGTGCGCTGTGGGGGGGAGGGGGGGCGGTTGGGCAGCATGTAACCCAGGAGAAGTGGCAGTGGAGTGCCATGCAGGCAGTGATTGTGCTTTGTTGGAGGTAGTGTGGTGCTTAGCAAAGGTATGCCATGCTAATGAGGGCTTTTCAGAAGTAAACGTTTTTGGGAGGGGGGGGGGGGGCACTCTTGCCGCTATTGTGGCTTAATAGTGGGACCTGTGAACTTGAGATGCAGCCCAACATGTTGCCCCTCGCCTGCCCTGTCCGTTGCTGTGTCGTTCCCATCACTTTCTTGAATTGCCCAGATTTTCACACAAGGAAACCTTAGCGAGCATCGGCGAAATACAAAAATGCTCGGGTCGCCCATTGACTTCAATGGGGTTCGTTACTCGAAACGAACCCTCAAGCATCGCGAAAAGTTCGTCCCGAGTAACGAGCACCCGAGCATTTTGGTGCTCGCTCATCTCTACTCATAACTTCTTAATTGCATCCCTAGTATTGAATAACATTTTATGACTGGTGTCAATTGATTAAAATAGCTAGCTGTAGAGTTAAATGTACACCGCAATGTTTATTCATAAAAAGCTATGTCATACCACCAAAAACTCACTTTGTATGCTTCTTGCTACAAAGAAATGCACTACAGCCCTATTTTTTCTAGACAAATCTCTAACACTACTTAGGGCTCAGTCACACAGGCGTTTTAACGTGCGTCAGTCAGTTGCATTTGCGCTCCGCATCTATATAGAGCCAACGCTTTTCAATGTTAGCGGTCACATGTGCAAATTTTACATACGCAAAACTGCCTGCCGTGAAAATTATAGGACACCATTTTTTAAAACACAGGTAACTGCAGCATCAGTGTTTTTTGAATGTGAAACCCCTGGATGCTTTCACATCCAGGGGTTTCACCTCGTGCTCAATGTGGCCAGCGGCAGCAGCACCGACTCCATTGAGAACATAGAGTGAAGATTGTGATCCTCTGCGACAGCTGTGACAGCTGTGGCAGAGGAGCGCAATGTTCTCCCATTGAATTTAATGGAGCCAGCGCTACAGCTGGCTCCAATGGGGTGCTGGCATGCCCTGCAGTGATTTTATTTAAAGCCCTTCCCTGAAAGTCATCCCTAAAATGTGTGAAAAATAAAAAAATATATATACTCACCTCTCAGCAGCTGCCGGGGCTCAGGTGCATCCAACAGGGTCTTCTCCTGCTCTGCTGAAAGGGCTGCCTCTGATTGGCTGAGCATTGAAACCAATCAGAGGCAGCTGAGAGCTGCCTGTGATTGATCCCTGCGCTCAGCCAATCAGAGGTAGCACTCACCCATTCATGAATTCAATGAATTTACATCCTTCATTATCCTTCAGATAAAAGCAGAGAAGGTGGAGACAGAGACTTATTGCCAAAGAGAGTAAAACTAACCCTAAACTGTTCTTCAATTATATAATAGTAAGAAGATTAATAATGAAAGTACTGGCCCTGCAGATTGAGGCCTTAGTCAGACGGGCATTTTTTCCCGCGATTTGCGCATGCGCATGCGTCCGGCGATTTTATAAAACCATTGCTATGCAATGGTATCGGACACATGAGCGCTTTTTATGCGCTAGTCCGATAAATTCTAGAACAGAAATCGCAGATCGCACCTATCTGCGATCTGCGATTCCTGTTCTCTTCTCTATATGCGCTCAATGGGGCCGGCGGCAGCAGCGCCGACCCCATTGAGAACATATACTAGACAAATCATTCTTCTCTGCCACAGCTGTAACAGCTGTGGCAGAGAAGAACGATGTTTGCCCATTGAATTCAATGGAGCCGGCAATACAGCCGGCTCCATTGAAAGCAATAGGCTGCCAGCGATCGCGGGATGAATTGTCGGGAAGGGCTTAAATATATAAGCCCTTCCCTGCAATTCATCTAGAAATGTGTAAAAATAAAATATATACTCACCTTGTCCCGGCAGACGGAGTTCAGCCGAGCCTGGCGGCAGTTCTCCTGAACTGCTCTCTGTAGTATTCAGCAGCCGGGGATTTAAAATCCCCGCCTGCTGAATGAGCTGCCTCTGATTGGTCACAGTTTGACCAACCAGAGGCAGCTCTCACTCACACCCATTCATGAATTCATGAATGAGTGAGTAAGTGCTGCCTCTGATTGGCTCAGCGCTATGCCAGTCACTGCATTGGCTGCCCATCCACTGCAGAACAAAATATAACTCCTCACCCCCACCCACAAAGCTCTCAACAGCGCTGCGCCACCATACATCGCTTCCCTCCTGTCCGTACAACACCCAGCTCGCACACTCCAATCCGCTAACACACTCAAACTAAACACCCCTTTAATAAAAAACCTCATGCGCTCTCTTCCAGGACTTCATTAGAGCAGCAACGATCCTCTGAGATGCATTACCCCAAGGCATCCAGACAATCTCTGATTCACGAAATTTCAGATGTGCCATAAAAACACACCTCTTCAGGGAGGCATACCAAATCTCCCAACCTAGTCCCCCTGCCCCTTCCCACAGCTACCCACACCTTCCACCCTGCCTATCGCATATGACCTCTACACCTGTACCTCCTTATTGTCCCTACCCCGTTCGCTTCCTAATAACTGACTTCTACATGCAATTACCGTAGTGCTTGTCTTCCCACATGCCTTATCTCCCCCCTCCCTCCCTGTACCTCCTGTATCACCCCCACCCCTTAGTTTCAAACTGATTGTCTACCATATGTATGCTTTTGTATTTGTCTGTGTTCTCCCACACTTGAAAGCATTGCGAAATAAGTTGGAGCTATACAAATAAAGATTATTACTACTTGTGGATTTCAGTTAACTGTGAACTTAACTGGAAAAACCCTTGTCAGGCAGCCACTGTCAAGGCAAATTGGATCATGGGAGGCATCAAAAGAGGCATGGGGCACATGACCTGAACATTGTTCTTTCGCTTTACAAGTCATTGTTCAGATCACACATGGATTATTGTGGACTGTTTTGGACATCAGTACTGAAGGAGGACATATCAGAGCTTCAGTGAGTTTAAAGAGGGACAACTAAAGTAATAAATAATGGGTGGACTATAATATTCAGAGAGTTTATCAAAATTCCTGGTCACGCTGTAGAACTTGTCCAGGAAAAGTTTGACAAAAATGTATAGAAACGGTGATAAAATGTTCCCGTGGAGGGTGGTAGGAAACCCGCCACTCAAGGGGTTAAAGGAGAACTCACCACCTCCCGTGGTAACCTGTTCCACTCATTGATCACCCTCATTGTCAGAAAGTTTTTTCTAATATCTAATTTGTGTCTCCTCCCTTTCAGTTTCATCCCATTGCTTCTGGTCTTACCACGTTCCTTTTAGAGAGGGTGACTCTGGCCAGGTCTTGGAAAATTGAGATTTTGGCTCCTTCCAGTAATAGTTCTTCATAAGTTCTGCTTCTTCTCAGGCTGTCATCTCTGACTTTAGTAGTAAGCAGCCTGCAGATTATATCTCTGGGTGGTTCATTTTGCCTGGGTCTCAGGGCCCTGTGTGCTCTTTCTATGATGATCTCCTCTAGGTAGTTGTCACGTAGCAGTGTGATAAAGAGCTGCCTTATTGCCCCGGTGACGGAGTCCGGTAGGATGGATTCAGGGACACTTTTAATTCAAGGGTTGTTTCTCCTCCCTCGATTCTCTTGATCTTCCAGCCAGTCAACAATTCGATTTAGATGGCCTTAGCAGGTTGTGAGAGATGAGGTAGCGGCTGTGGTGTAGGTCACCAGTTTCTCTTGTTGTTTCCAGCTGCTCCACTCTCCCTCCTATCTGTCTCATCTCCTGTCTAAAGTCCTGTATTTCTCTCATGAGAGGCTCCAGTGCTCTGGTGAGGAAGTCTCTAGTGATGGGCAGCTCTCTGTAACTTGCAGGGTCCTCATCTTCACTGCTAGCTTTGTCTGCCCTGGTGTTGGAGGTCATCAGCGTGGCTTCTTTCACAGATGATGGAGTCTGATGTGCTGAGGGCGCTGAGAGAAGTGGCTGCGTTTTTTTCACAAAGTTAAGAAACCAGTAAGGTTACAGCAGCACTCCTATATAGATACCACTACTTAGTGGGGGTGCGAAAGGTAAAAAACAGTGCACGCTTAAGCTGAGTCCAGACTTCAATGGGCTCAAAATGATACAGTCCTTAAATTGATTGCAAAGCGGCACAGAAGATTGAATAAACAAAAAGGTTGTTCACATCCTTCTTCTCAGAGTATAAAACATACCTTTATTTAAACCATCCAGGTAAAAAATGGCAGAAGAGCAACGTTTCGGCTGATAAAACAGCCTTTTTCAAGCTTAATGCCTTAATACACAGACTCCATATTTATAAAACAGATGACCCAATCTCCAACAAACATGAAAATGCACCCAGAAATTACATACATGTGATAGGGCCGTCACAGGGGTGAACAGCTGAGAACCACGAGTGCTGGAACCTCACAATCAGGAAGGCGTCATATTAAAGGCATCCCTGATACATCATCAAAGGAAGCCCGGCTACACTCCACGATGGCACATCTCGCGAGATCTGCTATAACTCGAGCATGCGTGGGCGGTCACCGACGGGGAACACCCAGGCCCGATGCGTCACAGGTAGGAGGAGTTAGATGTAGAGCGCCGCCGTCAGCAAAGGGAATCCCGGCTATGGCTCACTACGTCTACTCCCTCAACGTCCACGGAGTCTCGTGCATGCGCGCGGCCCCACCTTCAGAAAAAAAGCCCAAACCAGACACGTGATGGATGGGAGGAGCCACACGAAAGTCTCCATAATCAAAAGAGACCCCTACTGGGTGTGAGATGTAGATTTAAATGTCCTAGAAAAGATGGATAAATAGTGCATCAGCACCTAGGTCAGGGCTCAGTGGGGGATAGCACACGAGAATAACCCCACCGTGCTCAGCCAGTAGGTCATGCAACAACAATAATGTCACTGTCTTGTACTGTATATGAAAATTGCCCGAATAATATCAAAAAAATAAAAACATGAAAAATGTAAATGATAGAAAAAACAAAACAAGGTAACTGGATAAAGTATCTTTTAGATGAATGTAATCCAAGAGAATACCTTACATCACCATATAACGAATGATGAAAATAAAACCAACAATGTATAGCCAAAACAGATAAATCCTTCAGCCCCACACTGCTGTGTATATGTGTAGCCATGGCTGGCAAAGAAAACCTCTTGTGTCGCAAATATAAGGAGTGGCACTCCTACCAAAAAGGGAAAAAAGATCATTGTGATACATATCAACTTTATTGAAATACATTTTTTTGAAAGCCAAGGTTAGTGATCAACCCATAGTGTTTTTATGCCCTGCTATGCTGGGTTTTAATGACCAGAGCCGTAAAAACACGCTTCCCCTGGGGATTAAAGCCCTGCAGGCTCAGGACGTGACAGCTCCATGCTGTCAGTTAGCGAGGTAGCCAACATCCTGGAGCTGTCATGGGGTGCCACGGGAAGCCCTCTCCCCGATCACGCAATTGCATTAAAGTGAATGAAAAGTAAAATAAAGTTTCAGCTCCTCTTATGGATCGGATCAGTATGGGGAGCTGAGGATACTCATGCCCTTCCTCCACAATGTCTCGCGGCGTTCTCGTCCACCATGACCTGACGCCGGTCTTCTGCGCTGGCACGCCAGGCATCATTACATCACGCACATGCGTAAAATCCTGCGAGGCCCGGGAAATTTAAAAACTCCCTGCTTCCAGCTAGTATCAGTAGCCAAGAACAGGGAGCTGTCACCGGGAGCTGCTGCATGCGGTTCCCGGTCACATGATCGCTGTTATCCAATGGATAATACCGATGAAGTCAAAGTTAAAAGAAATGTTTAAAAAGAATAGAAAAAAAAGTTTGTTTCATCTCCCCTCATGGATAAGAGCAAAACTAAGAAAAAGTAGCCCCGCGCTGCAGGGGACTTAGAGTGCTGTGATTACACGGAGTTGGAAAACCTCTTGTGGATTGGCCCCAGTATTTATTAAAGCCACACGTTTCGGCACTTCATCGTGCCTTTTTAAAGCATAAAATACACAATTGTCAAGTACACATATATACACAAATACGCCGAGGCGTTCATCAGCGGCATCGCGCGATACCCTCTGATGTAATCAAAGGGGGGGGGGGGGGTTTCTCCCTGCAGCATGTTATCACATGACCTCTTTTGGAACACTATGTGCGTTCCAGTTCATCATAAAACTTTACCATACCATGAAAGGATGACAAACAGGCATTTGCTAGTTCTCCGCAGAGGGAGTATGTAGTATATCTCTGTATATGGCACTATATATTGCACCTTTCTATTGAACAAATATGAGCACTACTTACTTTTCAAGACATAAAACACCAATACATCTTAAATACAATACAGTATAAAATTAATTTAATAAATATAGCAAATATAAATAATATAAAATCCTCGGAGTCACATAAAAACATTTCATTATTAAAAATATATAGATAATATATTAAATAGTGTATTAAATAATTATATCGGAAACAATTAGTATTATATAGTTAATGCGTTGTTCATGTATATTTATGGATTAATGGCAGGTTATTACACAAGATGAATAAGAAGTAGAGATGAGCGAGCATACTCATCCGAGCTTGATGCTCGTTCGAGTATTAGGGTGTTCGAGATGTTCGTTACTCGAGGCGAGCACCACGCGATGTTCGAGTTACTTTCACTTTCTTCCCCGAGAAATTTGTGCGCATTTCTGGCCAATAGAAAGACAGGGAAGGCATTACAACTTCCTCCTGTGACATTCCAGACCTATACCACCCCCCTGCAGTGAGTGGCTGGGGAGATCAGGTGACACCCGAGTATTAAAATCTGCCCCGCCCACGGCTCGCCACAGATGCATGCTGACAGAGATCAGGGAAAGTGCTGTCTTGCTGTACCTGCTATAGGGAGAGTGTTAGGTGTTATATTAGTCTTCAAGAACCCCAACGGTCCTTCTTAGGGCCACATCTGACCGTGTGCAGTACTGTTGAGGCTGCTGAGAGCAGTGTTGCACGATTTTTTTTTTTGTATATCGGGCGTGCAGACCATAGTGTCCTCAATCTGCAGTCATTTTACAGAGTATAGGGGCAGTACTGGTGAGGCAGGGAAAGAGGTATACTGGCTATATAGGCAGTGTGGTTGTTCCCACAAAGTTAAAAAATATACAAAATTTGGCCTGCCTGTCAGTGCCTTCCGTTTACAGCGTATCTGCTGGGGGTAGTAGTTGGTGAATTAATACCCAGCCTTGCGCATAATTGTTTCCTGCCTCTGCAGTGCGTTTACCTTCAGTTTACAGCGTCTCTGCTGGGGATAGTAGTTGGTGAATTAATACCCAGCCTTGCGCATAATTGTTTCCTGCCTCTGCAGTGCGTTACGTACGCGAAGTCAGCCTCCAACAGGGCAATCGAAATACAGTGTATATCACAGGTAGTGTGGTTGTTCCCACAAAGTTAAAAAATATACAATATTTGTCCTGCCTGTCAGTGCCTTTCGTTTACAGCGTCTCTGCTGGGGGTAGCAGTTGGTGAATTAATACCCAGCCTTGCGCATAATTGTTTCCTGCCTCTGCAGTGCGTTACGTACGCGAAGTCAGCCTCCAACCACAGGCCAATAAGCGTCACATTTAATTACAGCGTTCTGTTTCTGCTAATCTCGTAATACACCATGCTGAGGGGTAGGTGTAGACCTAGAGGACGTGGACGGGGTGAGGACGCGGAGGCCCAAGTCAGGGTGTGGGCACAGGCCGAGCTCCTGATCCAGGTGTATCGCAGCCAACTGCTGCGGGATTAGGAGAGAGGCAAGTTTCTGGTGTCCCCAGATTCATCTCACAATTAATGGGTCCACCCAGTAGACCTTTATTAGAAAATGAGCAATGTGAGCAGGTCCTGTCGTGGATGGCAGAAAGTGCATCCAGCAATCTATCGACCACCCAGACTTATACGCCGTCCACTGCTGCAACTCTGAATCCTCTGGCTGCTGCTCCTCCTTCTTCCCAGCCTCCTCACTCCATTAAAATGACACATTCTGAGGAGCAGGCAGACTCCCAGGAACTGTTCTCGGGCCCCTGCCCAGATTGGGTAGCAATGGTTCCTCTCCCACCGGAGGAGTTTGTCATGACCGATGTCCAACCTTTGGAAAGTTCCCGGGGTCCGGGGGATGAGGCTGGGGACTTCCGGCAACTGTCTCAAGACCTTTCAGTGGGTGAGGAGGACGATGACGATGAGACAGTTGTCTATCAGTGAGGTAGTAGTAAGGGCAGTAAGTCCGAGGGAGGAGCGCACAGAGGATTCGGAGGAAGAGCAGCTGGACGATGAGGTGACTGACCCCACCTGGTTTGCTAAGCCTACTGAGGACAGGTCTTCAGCGGGGGAGGCAAGTGCAGCAGCACGGCAGGTTGGAAGAGGCAGTCCGGTGGCCAGGGGTAGAGGCCGGGCCAGACCGAATAATCCAACAACTGTTTCCCAAAGCTCCCCCTCGCGCCATGCCACCCTGCAGAGGCCGAGGTGCTCAAAGGTCTGGCAGTTTTTCACTGAGAGTGCAGACGACCGATGAACTGTGGTGTGCAAGGTTTGTCGCGCCAAGATCAGCTGGGGAGCCACCACCACCAGCCTCATCACCACCAGCATACCACCACAAGGTGGGACGAAGGCCGTTCACCGCCTCCGGTTTGCACCACTGCCTCTCCCCCTGTGCCCCAACCTGCCACTGAGATCCAACCCCCCTCTCAGTACACAGGCACGACCGTCTCCCGGCCTGCACCCACAACCTCACCTCCGCTGTCCTCGGCCCCATCCAGCAATGTCTCTCAGCGCAGCGTCCAGCCATCGCTAGCGCAACTGTTTGAGCGCAAGCGCAAGTACGCCGCCACGCACCCGCACGCTCAAGCGTTAAACGTGCACATAACCAAATTGATCAGCCTGGAGATGCTGCCATATAGGCTTGTGGAAATGGAGGCTTTCAAAAACATGATGGCGGCGGCGGCCCCGCGCTACTCGGTTCCCAGTCGCCACTACTTTTCCCGATGTGCCGTCCCAGCCCTGCACGACCACGTCTCCTGCAACATTGTATGCGCCCTCAACAACGCGGTTACTGACAAAGTCCACTTAACAACGGACACATGGACAAGAACAGGCAGGCAGGGCCACTATATCTCCCTGACGGCACATTGGGTGAATTTAGTGGAGGCTAGGACAGAGTCAGAGCCTGGGACCGCTCACGTCCGACCCATCCCCAGAATTGCGGGCCCCAGCTCGGTGCTGGTATTTGCGGCGGTGTATGCTTCCTCCACTAAACCACCCTCCTCCTCCTCCTCCTACGCAACCTCTGTCTCGCAATCAAGATGTGTCAGCAGCAGCACATCGCCAGCAGTCGGTGTCGCGCGGCGTGGCAGCACAGCGGTGGGCAAGCGTCAGCAGGCCGTGCTGAAACTACTCAGCTTAGGAGAGAAGAGGCACACGGCCCACGAACTGCTGCAGGGTCTGCCAGAGCAGACCGACCGCTGGCTTTCGCCGCTGAGCCTCCAACCGGGCATGGTCGTGTGTGACAACGGCCGTAAACTAGTGACGGCTCTGCAGCTCGGCAGCCTCACGCACGTACCATGCCTGGCCCACGTCTTTAATTTGGTGGTTCAGCGCTTTCTGAAGAGCTACCCACGCTTGTCAGACCTGCTCGGAAAGGTGCGCCGGCTCAGCGCACATTTCCGCAAGTCCAAGACGGACGCTGCCACCCTGCGGACCCTGCAACATCGCTTTCATCTGCCAGTGCACCGAGTGCTGTGCGACGTTCCCACATGGTGGAACTCTACGCTCCACATGTTGGCCAGGCTCTA
Source organism: Eleutherodactylus coqui (assembly GCF_035609145.1). Classification (NCBI taxonomy): domain Eukaryota; kingdom Metazoa; phylum Chordata; class Amphibia; order Anura; family Eleutherodactylidae; genus Eleutherodactylus; species Eleutherodactylus coqui. Next base: position 123,095,631 of record NC_089848.1, read on the forward strand.
TGAGCAGCGTACAGCTATAGTGGAATACCAACTCCAACATGGGCGGCGTAGTGGGAGTCAGCCTCCTCAATTCTTTACAGAAGAGTGGACCTGGACATATTTTCTCCCCTGCAGAGTACCACAGGCATTTTCTGAACCGCTCATCACCAGCAGCAGCTGACTCGCAAGCTAAGGATCACAGAGAGGGGTCTTGAGGCCGGTTCGGCCGTAGTAAAGATCGGGGCCTACCTCCGGAGGTGAAGCAGGGGCCTCGATTCCTGCACCAGAGCGGACCGGAAGTGCGGCGCTCGCGCTACTGCCGGACGAAAAACCCATCCCGGACCCCCCCGGGCACCGAGGGGCCGTAGAGCACAGTCAGTAGAGGAAGAGAGGCCCGTGCAGACCATCACCCGACTGGCAAACCGGAGCGGACCGGAAGCATAATACCTCGGCACCCTCTGAAAGAAAAGATACCCCCTTGCTCATCAGACACCGAGGAGCCCGGAAATAAGGTCGATCGGTAGGCAAAGGGAGGTAAGAACATCGTCCAGAGGGCATAAAACAGAAGCTGAGTATCCGTGCCTGGACTCCCCCTCCCCCCTCTCCCCCCCCCTGCTGCCGTAGCGCAGTGAAGCAGGGAGAGCTGAAGACAAACACACAAACATAGCTTATAAGAGACTTCAGCTGACAGCTACACCAGAGCACGGAGTGGTGCCACCTCCCCCCCTCTGGACACGGACCCCATGCCTGCTGTCTCATTAGATATCACTATCTGACCCCTCTCACCTGAATCCCCCCCCCCCTCGTCCCACAACAACAACAATAAGAACTAACAGCATAAAGAAATAGATAGATAAAAAAGAGGCATAACAGAGGTGCCCTCTAAGACTACAGGCTTAGCCTGAATTTTTATATAGGGGCTCTCTGTGAGAGCTCCCTTCAACAGACTCTCAACAATTTGTATTTTCCTATACAGGCTTAGCCTGAATTTTTTCCGGAATCCCCTGCCGGGGAGATTCCGACGTATCAATAACTGAGGGCAATATAGCCTTGCCTCCTCCTTGCGCCTTGACCTGCAGACTCTCACCTTCTACCTCCCCACCCATACCTTCTCCGTTATCTTCAAGGCAAAAGTACACAAGCAACAAGATCACAGCAGACTTTGACAACGCAGGCACAGCCTGAATTTTTACGGGAGCTCCAAGAACTTACCCTTCTAACCTCACCTCAACACAGGGGCGTAGCTAGAGGCTCATGGGCCCGGGTGCAAAAGTTAAGCTTGGGGCCCCCTTCCAGACCCGTCCACCCACCACTCCTTTTCACAGCTACTCCTTGTATATCACTTTTAGCTACATTACTGATTTTGTTAATGACCCATCAATGGATCATTAGTAATCAGGGGTTTTAGATTTTTAAAACATCCAGAACACAAGCCTCAAGGCACGCTTTGCTTCCCCAAGAAAGAAAAAAATAATGATATATACACATACAGGCACACATACATTGGGGACAGCATGAGCTAACTTTTATAACATGTTAGGGCTCATGTGCACGACCAGGTTTTCACCGCGTATTATGCACACGTGGTAATCCCAGCATGCTCTCTTTCTCTGCGTACCAAGTAACCTGAGCCCTGTACACTTGTATGATACGCTGCCCATACACATTACATTGTTTCCATATGCATTGTCACTCTAAACAGAGTGGGGAATTAAAAAAGAATCCCCCTGTGCATGTGCAGTGCTACACAAAGCCATATGTGGTCCCTGCCGGCAGCGTGCACGGCTGGGAAATGTGTGAGATGCCGGTGGTCTCCCACAGTGTTGTAGGCTTACGGCTGTGGCATTGAGCCCTCAGTCACCAAAACAGCGGCTCGGTTCTAGCATACCTCTAATAGTGAAGTCAGGTGCCGGCTCGCAGAACACCCCTCACTCACCCCCACTCCCCATCACACAGAACCCCCCTCACTCACCCCCACTCCCCATCACACAGAACCCCCCTCACTCACCCCCACTCCCCATCACACAGAACCCCCCTCACTCACCCCCACTCCCCATCACACAGAACACCCCTCGTCCCCCCCCCACTCCCCATCACACAGAACACCCCTCACTCACCCCCACTCCCCATCACACAGAACACCCCTCATCCCCCCCCACTCCCCATCACACAGAACCCCCCTCACTCACCCCCACTCCCCATCACACACAGAACCCCCCTCACTCACCCCCACTCCCCATCACACACAGAACCCCCCTCACTCACCCCCACTCCCCATCACACAGAACCCCCTCTCTCACCCCCACTCCCCATCACACAGAACACCCCTCGTCCCCCCCACTCCCCATCACACAGAACCCCCCTCACTCACCCCCACTCCCCATCACACAGAACACCCCTCGTCCCCCCCACTCCCCATCACACACAGAACCCCCCTCACTCACCCCCACTCCCCATCACACACAGAACCCCCCTCACTCACCCCCACTCCCCATCACACAGAACCCCCCTCTCTCACCCCCACTCCCCATCACACAGAACACCCCTCGTCCCCCCCCCACTCCCCATCACACAGAACACCCCTCACTCACCCCCACTCCCCATCACACAGAACACCCCTCGTCCCCCCCACTCCCCATCACACACAGAACACCCCTCCCCCCTCTTAATCATACCGAGGACGTTCCCTCTCACTGACTGCACTTACTTTCACTATAGTCTCTGCGCAGGCAGGCAGCCTTTCCTGCACATCGGTGCTTCCTCCCAGGACCTCCGCTCAGACTCCTCCCCTCTGATGATCTCTGTGCTGGAGAACCAGATGGGGGAGGAGTCTGAGCGGAGGTCCTGGGAGGAAACGCCGATGTGCAGGAGAGGCTGGCTGCGCAGAGACCATAGTGAAAGTAAGTGCAGTCAGTCAGTGTCGGAAAATAAGCCCCGTGGGCCCCCAGGGGCTCAGGGGCCGGGTCGCAACCGCACCCCCAGCACCCCCTATATGTACGCCAGTGCCTCAACAGCACCCCATGCTCCGCCTACCCGGATTCTTCCAGGATAGACCTCTATCTAAGAACTCACAATAGCTCACAGAGATACAGGCCAAGCCTGAATTATTATTTTTTTTTTTCACACAAGATCTGTGCAAAGAACTCTAACAAAACAACACGCGCCCCACTTGGTGAGCGAAGGCTGGCAGCGTACATCATCAAGCTGACTCCTCATGGAGCGTAGCTAAACCTGCCGGTCGGGAAGGGCGCTGCTGCAAGATTCCAATTCAAATAGAATAGGCTTTACATGATGGGGAAACCTAATAGAGACAAGAGCACTGACATACAGAGCACTCCACGTCCCATTAAAGGACAATCCGATATGCAAAAATTTCTAAAAGAACGCAGCTCTAGATCTCCCCATCCATCCAGCAAAAAACCTCTAAGCATGTCCACGTCAACACTGAAAGAGAAGATAATGCGTCCTCAGAGGACGAAGAAAATGACCGTATATCTAAAAGCTTCATGAGAAATCTTATCACGAGGGCCCTACATCCGATTATATCGGACCTATCTGAAATCAAAGACGAACTTAAATACCTGGGGAGGAGGGTAGAAGACCTAGAGTCCTCCTCTGCTAACATCACCTCTCACTCGATTGAAATGGCACAAGTTGTCAAAGAGCACCATCTCCAACTTAATCGCACCTTACTCATGCAGGAAGACCTGGAAAACAGGAACAGACGCAGTAATGTCAGAATCAAAGGACTCCCAGAATCCTGGGCAACAGAGGCACTCCCAAAAGTGGCTATAGAACTCTTCTTAAGTCTATTAGGCTCTGACAGAGCGAAAAACATACTTATCGAAAGAATTCATAGAACATTGAGACCGCCTCCGGCGCCCTCAGACCCCCCAAGGGATGTGATATGCAAGCTTCTGACATTTCCCGACGCTAAAGCAATTCTAGAGGCTGCGGGAAATAAGAAGAACCTGCAGTACGATGGTGCGCATGTCCAGTTTTTTCAAGATTTGGCCCCCTCAACCATAGCCAAACGCAGAATGCTTAAACCTCTACTGGAAGCCCTAAGATCTAAGGACATCAAATATTCATGGCTGTTCCCATTTGGCTTAGGCTTCTCCTTCAAAGGGAAAAGATATACCATCCGTTCCCCAGAGGATCTGCAAAAGTGCTGGCAACAAATCGAGATAGATCCAATTGATCTCCCTTGCTGGCTCCCACTACCTGATCTTCCCAAGCTTCCCCTGCTAACCCAACGAGAAGGCTGGCAACAAGCAGGCCACTCCAAATCCCCCAGGGGAAAAAAGAAAAAGATCAGAGAGGAGATGATCGAGGAGGACACCTGAAAAAAAAAAGACCTGACTCCTATGGCTTATGACGTCTGATTTCGATGTCACTGATCGGTGCGACTTGATCCCACACAGTGACCTCATGTTTGCACCATATGATGCTGGACATATTGTTAATGTTTAGCCTGTTTAATCAGTTATGCATAATTGTTGCGGGGGTCGCATTGAGGTGGTGCCTGACTGACCACGCAATTGTACACCTCTAAAGTTCGGAAGAACTACGTGTCAATCGGTGGCCGGGATAGGCATCTCTCTCGGTAGAGGCGCCCTCCCTGCTATCACTAGACCTTATATTGCCCGGGAAGTTCTTGACACGGCCCCAACGGGACCAGTCACTAACTTCAAACCCGAGACCTTAAAAGCCTATATATCTTCCTCCCTCCACTCCCCTCCCTCCCTCCTTCTAAATTACTCCCTCTTCTCCTACCACCTACATCTTTACTCAGGGACCTTCACCTCGTCCCTCCTTCAATCCCCATCACCAGCTGAATTCTAAGCCTCATAAACATTTAAGTAACAACTAGAGACTTATTGTTTATTATTCAGTGTGTGCATAAGCTAACGCTTTTTGTTCTCTCTCCTCTCTTAAGCTATGACCTCCCTGTCCGGGACAGATGAGGGAAATGTCCGCTTCACGTCGTTTAATGTCCGGGGTCTGAACTCTCCAAACAAGAGACATAATGTGGCCCAGATCCTAAAAAAATGTAAGTCCAAAATCCTGCTACTGCAAGAAACACACTACAAAGGAGAAAGACACTTCTCACTACCAGGGGGATTCTCCCAACAATGTTTTCATAACTCCCACCCAGCTTCAGCCTCTAAAGGGGTGTCTACACTGATCCACAATTCCATTCCCTTCACGCTCACTGCACAGTACTCAGACGGCGAAGGCAGGGCCCTCATCCTAAAAGGCAGGATTAGAAATGTCAAACTAACAATCGCAAATCTATACGCCCCAAACTCAGAACAAATACCATGGATAATAATAAAACACTTAAACAATTTGCTGAAGGACATATCATTCTAGGAGGAGACTTAAACGTCACCATAAACCCTCTGTTAGATTCCTCCTCGGCCCGTTCCCAGATCTCGCAGGCTAAACTAAAGAGACTTGGCAAGTCGCTGCAGGAGCTGGGCCTGGTGGATGTATGGCGTCTATCACGGCTCTCCTCCAAGGACTTCACCTTTTATTCACAAATACACGCCTCCTTCCAGAGGCTGGACTATGTCTTCGCCTCCTCCGGCCTCCTACACAGCCTCAGAGAGACTAAAATCGACTCTATAACACTGTCGGACCACGCCCCTGTACACGCTGACTTCCTAATAGGCACTGAAGCTCCCCGCGAATGGAAATGGCGTTTAAACGAATCCCTATTAGACTCTACCGACGAGAAAACGCGCTTAGGGCTTCTGATAGATGAGTTCTTTAAGATAAACCGAAAAGACAATCCCAAACTCCCATTGATTTGGGAAACTCACAAAGCGTTTATGAGGGGCCACCTAATTGCACTAGGTTCCAGAATTAAAAAGCAAAAACAAAAAGAGATAGACAATTATCTTTCAAGAATTGCTAAACTAGAACAAACAACTAAATTAGCCCAGTCCAAAGTGAATCTAGATGAACTAACTACATTAAGGAAAAACCTGCGCTGCTGCCTTAACGAAGTGTTTAATAAAAAACATATCTTCCTTAAACAGAGAATATACGCGCATGGTAACAGGGGAAGCAAACTGACAACAGCCTTGCTAAAGAAGGCTCGATCCAGAAACCATATTCAGATGATAAAAACACGTTCAGGGTCAGTAGTCTCCTCATCTCTAGAAATAGCGCATGAATTTCAACACTTCTATTCCCAACTTTACAACCTAGAGGATAGCGAGACCTCCCCAGTAAGACACAAAGTTAAAAGTCAGATTGACTCGTTCCTGAAATCCCTAAACCTCACAAAACTTAACAACAAAGACACCGCCACCCTTTTAAACCCAATTACAATAAAAGAAGTAGAGGCTATAATAGACTCGTGCCCCCAAGGAAAAAGTCCAGGGCCGGATGGCTTCTCAATAGCATATTATAGGGCCTTCAAATCACAACTAACACCACACCTGACAGAAATGTTCAACGCCCTTCTTGAAGGAGAAAAGCTTCCCAGACAAGCCCAGGAAGCACATGTCACTTTAATTCATAAAGAAAACAAGGATCCCAAAGCTTGCGGCAGCTATAGGCCCATCTCTTTGATCAATCAGGACATGAAGATATGGGCCAAATTATTAGCCAAAAGACTGGAAGATTTTATCCCAGCCATCGTAGACCCCGAACAAGCAGGATTCGTGAAAGGCAGAGAAGGCAGGGACAACTGCATACGCTTATTACACGCAATAAAATACTCCCAAAAACGCAACATCCCTTTAGCATTGATCAGCACCGATGCCGAGAAGGCCTTTGATAGGGTGGACTGGACATATATAGAAAGAGTACTCTCCAATTTTAACTTTCCAGCCCCTTTCATCGCCGCGATCTTCTCCTTATACACAGAACCCCACGCCAGGTTAAAAATTAATGATATACTATCTCCCCCCTTTGACATCCGCAATGGCACCCGTCAGGGTTGCCCCCTCTCCCCCACTCTCTTTATATTGGCCATGGAACCCCTCCTTCAATGGGTGAGACAAGACCCAGTGATAAAGGGCTTGAAAATAGGCAAACATAAGCTATCGGCGGCAGCCTTTGCGGATGACATAATGTTCATCGTAATGGAACCGGAGAGAAGTATACCTAGACTTACATCCCTCTTAAATGACTTCGGCGCCTTTTCAAATTTTAAGATAAACTTTTCCAAGTCAACAATACTAAACATCTCGATACCCAAGAAACACTGCAATGCGTTAAGGTCCAGCTCACCCTTGTCGTGGTCGGAGACATCGGTAGACTACTTAGGCATAAAGCTCACCAAAAAAATAGAAAACCTATTTGAACAAAACTTCCTACCTTTGATAGACCAGGTAAAAGCACTCTTACGCTCCTATGACCTTCCAGCTCTATCCTGGTTTGGCAGTAAAAACGTATTAAAATCTTATATTCTGCCTATAGTAATATATAAACTCCGCCTGCTCCCTATACACTTACCTGTGTCCTTTTTCAAAACCCTACGGACGGCTTTCTCGGGGTTCGTGTGGAGGTGGAGGAGACCCAGACTGGCGTATAGTTTGATGACTAAGAGGAGGACCGAAGGAGGAATGGACCTCCCATCTATCCAAGACTTCTACAAGGCCACCCAGCTCAGATACTGGTGCGACCTAACTAACAATAATAAGGATCCTTTATTGTGTGCTATCGCGGAGGAGGCTCATGGAGACTTCTTCTTGGAGGACCTTTGGCTTCCAAAGAAAAACCCTCTACTCAGAGGACCCTGCGAGATCTGGGATGGGCTGAGGGATTCCCTGGCACCTAAGCCTTCACCAAAAGCGCCACTTCAGACTTTATACAGAATGCTAGGTATTCCACAAAACTCAGGGATCCCCAATTTGTGGAAGGGAACGTACAATAAGCGGATAGAAGACCTACAAGCCATACACCACAAACCCCCTGGGGAGATTAGACAAAATCTCCTACCCCACCAAACCCTCTCCTTTCTACAGAGAGAGCATATCCATAAAATTTTTGCAGAGTTCCATGTAAAACATAAATCCTCCCGACCCAAAACCCAATTTGAAAAAATTATCAGTGAGAACAATCCCAAAACATTCAGAATCGCTTATTTGAGAAAACATTTTATTTCGCCGAGGTCCTTTACCAAACCTACCTTTCTCATATCATGGGAAAGGGAGCTGGGGATAACACTAACAAATGAAGATATCAATCTCATTTTGGGAACTGCCTACGGCCTCTCTCCATGCATTCTCATGCAAGAAAGCCATTATAAGTTGCTCGTCAGATGGTATAAAACCCCGCAGTGGCTGTGCAACTATAAACTAGCTCCACACAACAGATGTTGGAGGTGTGATGCGGATATTGGGTCCTACCTCCACATTTGGTGGGAGTGCCCAGACATCATTCCCTATTGGAGAGGGGTCGAGGAGATCCTCAGACAGGTCCACCCAAATCTTTCCTTAAGGGCAGACATGATTTTCCTATGGAAACCCTCTAAGTCCTTTCACCCACTGAAAAATAAATTGACAGCCTTCCTCTTAGATCAGCTAAAGCGCTAATATCCCTACACTGGCTCCAAAAGACACCCCCTACCGTAACCCAGTGGAGGGAAAAAACAGAAATGCTGTGCAACATGGAGGAGATGACGAGCTGGAATAAAGGCACGCATGACAAGTTCCTCCAAATCTGGGCCCCATGGAGAAATCTGAGACACATGTCTTAGACCCCCCCCCCTTCCTCTACCTCCTCTACACTTTTTGCCCTATCACGTCCTCTGGCGTCGCACGCCTGCCGACTCTCCCCTATACCTCTCCTTACTCCGTCTGGAGGGAAGATAGCCTGTGCCGTCCTGCTCAAGAACTCCCAGATAACACTAAGTCGGGGAGGACCTTCAGACCCTGGACATCCGAAGCTGAGTAAAGTGCTGCAACCAAAGCGGAGACCCAAACCCTCGCTGTCCCGGACTAGGTAAGAACCACATCACATACAGGAGGAAACAGGACTCTCCATCCATATGTCTCATACCCCCTAACCCTCTACCGTAGATACTCACTACACTTCCTTAACTTCTATCCCCTCCCCCCCTCTCTCCACCCCCCCATACCCTTTTCCCCCGTTTCCTACCCAATTGGTATCTCCCGTTTCAAATGCGGTTCCAAAATCACACGGTCAGAGAGTTTGCAGACAAGTTGTATAACTATTAAGAGACCGTCGCATAGTTGTCTGAACTGGTTTTGAAATTGATGGTAGTACCTCAGTAAGTTCAGAATGTTGAGAACGTAATGTAGTTTAGCTTTGTCTGTATTCGTTAAATTGCTGACAATGCTCATGCTAAGACAAACGTTTCCATCTGCATCAGAAATAGCAGACAGTTTTATTTGTATGTAACCTTGTATATTGAAAAACTAATAAAAATTGATTTGAAAAAAAAAAAAAAAGAAGAGTGGGCCTGGTTGGCAGACATCTGCCAGGTCCTTGGAAACTTTGAGGAGTCTACCCAGATGGTGAGCTGGGGTGCTGCAATCATTAGCGTCACCATTCCTCTGCTATGCCTCTTGATAAGTTCCCTGCAAAGCATAAAGGCAGACGCTTTGCGCTCGGAAACGGAGGCGGGGGAAGACAGTATGTCGTTGGATAGTCAGAGCACCCTCATGTCTATATCTCAGCGTGTTGAGGAGGAGGAGGAGCATGAGGAGGATAAGGAGGAGGGGGATGAGACAGCTTGGCCCACTGCTGTACCCATGCTGCTTGCCTGTCATCCTTTCAGCGTGTATGGCCTGAGGAGGAGGAGGAGGAGGATCCTGAAAGTGATCTTCCTAGTGAGGACAGCCATGTGTTGCGTACAGGTACCCTGGCACACATGGCTGACTTCATGTTAGGATGCCTTCCTCGTGACCCTCGCGTTACACGCATTCTGGCCACTACGGTTTACTGGGTGTACACACTGCTTGACCCACGGTATAAGGAGAACCTTTCCACTCTCATACCCGAAGGGGAAAGGGGTTCGAGAGTGATGCTATACCACAGGACCCTTGCGGACAAATTGATGGTAAAATTCCCATCCAACAGCGCTAGTGGCAGAAGGCGCAGTTCCGCGGGCCAGGTAGCAGGGGAGGCGCGGAGATCAGGCAGCATGTACAGCACAGGCAGGGGAACACTCTCCAAGGCCTTTGACAGCTTTATGGCTCCCCAGCAAGACTGTGTGACCGCTCCCCAGTCAAGGCTGAGTCGGCGGGAGCACTGTAAAAGGATGGTGAGGGAGTACGTAGCCGATCGCACGACCATCCTCCGTGACGCCTCTGCTCCCTACAACTACTGGGTGTCGAAGCTGGACACGTGGCCTGAACTCGCGCTGTATGCCCTGGAGGTGCTTGCTTGTCCAGCGGCTAGCGTCTTGTCAGAGAGGGTGTTTAGTGCAGCTGGGTAATCATCACGGATAAGCATACCCGCCTGTCAACTGACAGTGCCGACAGGCTTACACTCATAAAGATGAACAAAGCCTGGATTTCCCCAGACTTCTCTTCTCCACCAGCGGACAGCAGCGGTACCTAAACAATACGTAGGCTGCACCCGCGGATGGAAGCATCGTTCTCTCTCACCATCAAAAACTGGGACCTTTTAGCTTCATCAATCTGTGTATTCTATTCATCCTCCTCCTCCTGCTCCTCCTCCTGAAACCTCACGTAATCACGCCGACCGGGCAATTTTTCTTAGGCCCACAAGGCTCAGTCGTATTACTTTTGTAAACAATGTTTATACGTTTCAATTCTCATTAAAGCGTTGAAACTTGCACCTGAACCAATTTTTATTTTAACTGGGCTGCCTCCAGGCCTAGTTACAAATTAAGCCACATTAACCAAAGCGATTAATGGGTTCCACCTGCCCTCTTGCTTGGGCATGGGCAATTTTTCTGAGGTACATTAGTACTGTTGGTACACCAATTTTTTTGGGCCCTCGCCTACAGTGTAATCCTAGTAATTTTTATGGGCTTCGCCTGAACTCATGCTACAGCAAGGTGTGTGGGGTTGGCCTACACTTTTGCTACACAAATGTAACTGGGGCCTTGTCTATACTGCAACTACTGAAATGTGAAAGAGACTGTTATCTCCCTAAACTGCTGCAACAGGAATGTTACTGTGGCCTGTCTTGACTGCTACTACTACTGAAATGGAACTAATACTGTGCTCCCCCTATACTGCTGCTTCGGAATTGTTACTGGGGCCTGTCTGGACTGCTACTACTACTGAAATGGAACTAATACTGTGCTCCCCCTATAATGCTGCTAGTGATATGTTACTGGGGCCTGTCCCTAATGCTACCGCTGAAATGTTACTAATTCTGGGCTCTGCCTATACCGCTGCTAATGCTATGTCACTGGGGTGTGGAAACGGAGGCTTCCCAAAGACATGATGGTGGCGAGGCCATTTCCCACCAACGCAGTTACTGTTAAGGTGCATATAACACGGACACGTGGAGAGGACACGTAGTGCCTCAAAAACATCCCCCTCCTCCTCCAACAATGAAAACTTTCTTGGCAAATACCTTGGCATTGGTCCGTCTGGTGGCAGTCCAAGAATTACACTTTTACCGACACAACAAGAGAGCCCCCCCCCCCCCACCATCCTCCCGCCACGGCCCACTTAATCCTGGCCACATTCCGAAAACCAACTAAATAAAACCGCGCTACTAGGTCCGCAGTCGTCACCACATACCCACCAACGCGGTTACTGTTAAGGTACATATTATCACTCTGACTGGGGCATGCACTGTGGGCCGAAGCACACATGTATTGTATGTGACATTAGCTCTGCTGTCCAGGGCACTGCAATGGGATACATTTATGTACAGCCGGTGGGTTCCAGGGAGCCACCCATGCTGTGGGTCCACAGGGACTTCACATTAGGGATTTGTACCTGCCAGTGTCTATGTATTAAAAACCCCAGTCAGACTGGGGCATGCAGTGTGGGCCGAAGCCCACCTGCATTTAATCTGACGTTAGCTCTGCTGTCCAGGGCACTGCAATGGGATACATTTATGTACAGCCGGTGGGTTACAGGGAGCCACCCATGCTGTGGGTCCACAGGGACTTCACATTAGGGATTTGTACCTGCCAGTGTCTATGAATTAAAAACCCCAGTCAGACTGGGGCATGCAGTGTGGGCCGAAGACCACCTGCATTTAATCGGACGTTACCTCAGCTGTGCTGGGCAATGCAATGGGATATATTTATGTACCGCCGGTGGCTTCCTGGGACCCACCCATGCTGTCAGTCCACACGGAGTTGTAACTGCATGTGTCTACTTATAAAGAACCCCAGTCTGACTGGGGCATGCAGTGTGGGCCGAAGCCCACCTGCATTAAATCTGACGTTACCTCAGCTGTGCTGGGCACTGCAATGGGATTTAATAATGTACCGCCGGTGGGTTCCAGGGAGCCACTCATGCTGTCGGTCCACACGGAATTCCCATTGCGGAGTTTTACCTGCCTGTGACTCTTTATAAAAAACCCCGGTCTGACTGGGGCATGTAGACACCTTGACAGAATGAATAGTGTGTGGCACATGGGTTCCCCATTGCTATGCCCACGTGTGCAGCTCCAGATGGAGGTGGTACAGGATTTGATTTCTCAATGCTTCTGTACAGCATTGTGGGCTATCGCCGCGCCCCTTTTACAGAGGGTCGCTGCCTTGCCCTGCCAACCCTTTGCAGTGTGTTCCTCCGGTTCCTCCTCATGGCAGACGCACTTATAAATAGACATGAGGGTGGTGTGGCTATGAGGCCAGCGTGTGGCATGAGGGCAGCTGAAGGCTGCGCAGGGACAATTTGGTGTGCGCTGTGGACACTGGGTCGTGCGGGGGGGGGGGGGGGGTTGGGCAGCATGTAACCCAGGAGAAGTGGCAGCGGAGTGTCATGCAGGCAGTGATTGTGCTTTGTTGGAGGTAGTGTGGTGCTTAGCTAATGAGGGTTTTTCAGAAGTAAAAATTGTTGGGGGGGGGCACTCTTGCCGCTATTGTGGCTTAACCCCTTCATGACATGGCCTATTTTGGGCTTAAGGACGCAACAATTTTTGGCGGATTTTCTTCTCCGTTTATCAAAAGTCATAACTTATTTATTTTTCCGTGGACGCGGCCGTATGAGGGCTTGTTTTTTGCGTGGCGAACTGTAGTTTTTATCGGTGCCACTTTTGGGTACATTTGACTATATTGTAAAACGTTTTTTTTTTCAATGATAGCAGGGAGAGAAAACGCATCAATTCTGCCATAGATTTATTTTATTTTTTTTTTTACAGCGGTACTCATGCAGCATAAATGAGACATTCCATTTTTTCTGCGGACCGGTACGGTTACAACGATACCAAAATTCTTACATTTTTTTTAGGTTTTCCCACTTTTCTGCAATAAAAACCCTTTTTCTGGGTAATCTTTTTTTTTTTCTAAATTGCTGCATTCAAAGTCCTGTAACTTTTTTTATTTTTTGATGTACGGCACTCTATGAGGGCTTATTTTTTGCGAGATGAGCTGTAGATTTTATTGGTACCATATTGGGGTACATTCGGCTTTTTTGATCACTTTTATTGCGTTTTTAGTGAGGCAAAATGCTAAAAATTAGCATTTTGCCTCAGTTTTTTAGCGTTTTTTTTAGCGTTTTTTTCAGTGCACAGTCAAAAGCATGTGCAACTTATGTACGCGTCGTTATGGACGCGACAATACCAAATATGTGGGATTTTTTTTTTTTACCTTTTCTTATGCTAATCTGAGAAAAAGCATTAAAAAATGTTTTTTTTACTCTTTTTTTTACATTTTTTTAAATTCTTTTTTTAATCTTTGTTTTTTTTACACTGTTTGTGTCCCTCTGAGGGACTTTAACCACTGCCCTGATGATCGCTGGTATAAGGCATGGCAGAGCTACTGCCTTATCGTTTGTACAGCGATTATAGGCATAGGCAATACAGGACGCCAGTGTCTGGCGACAGGCCGGGCTCTCGCGATGACATTGCGAGTTCCGGCCGGAGACACAGAGGGAGCCGCGCTCCCTCTGTGAACTCTTTCCCTGCCGCGATCTACTTAAAACCTGTTGAATTTTATTCCTTTTGTGCGCTAAAAGTGGGCAACATTTCCATCTTTTTCTGTAGCGTTTTGAAGCTCCCTTGGTGTTAGATGCTGACTTTGGGTGTTAAATGGGTTAACCCCACTTTTTCTCTTCTTTGTTATTCTAGCGGGATTGGGGGGGGGGGGGGGGGGCATGGTGTAAAGTTCTATTCCTTTTAAAAATTATCCTCGGGTCTTTCTCTAGGCTCTTTTCGCAGTATGGATCCCCCTGCAGTATATTCCAATTTTTTCTTATAATTTTCCTTATTTCCCCGTTTTTACTGCTATATTTAGTCAGATGTATAGCTGGTAGTCTCCTGGACTCCTCTGATGTCCCATCTTCTACTTCTTTCTCTTCATTATTTTGAAGTTTCATATCTTCTATTAAGCTTTCCAGGTATCGTTTTTCTTTGAAGCGTTCTTTGATTTTTGATCATATCTCAAGTTCTTCTTCAGAGGAGCAATTTCTATGAATTCTTTTTACTTGGCTATATGGTATGTTATTTTTCCAGCTTTTCGCATGGCAGCTAGTATAGTCTAAATAGCTGTTTTTATCAACCTTTTTGAAGTGCGTTTTAGTATGAATGATGTTATTACTACAAAATAAAACTATATCCAGGAAGATTATTTGCGTTTTCTCAATTGTACCTGTAAATCTTAAGTTCATTGTATTTATATGTAAATCATCAATAGAGGACGTAAGGTCGCCTTCTGTGCCTTCCCAAACTAACAAAGTATCATCTATAAACCTCCGGTGTAATTTAATCCTTGCATCTTGAAAAGCTTCCTTTTCCAAATAATCCATATAAAGGTTCATGAAACATGGGGCAAACTTGCTGCCCATCACCGTCCCGTGAGTTTGAATATAGAATTCATCATTATATACAAAATAATAGTTTTTTTTAAATGAAATCTATGGATTTAGCTTTAAAATACTTTTGATTGGATGGCATAAGTGGATCATTATCTAGATACCATTTGACTGCTGTTATACCTAAATTATGGGGTATGTTATTATATGGAGCGTCTACATTTAATGGGCACCATATATATTCTTGTTTCCAGTTACATTTAGGGATTGATTCTAGCAGATGTCCTGTGTCTTTAATGAATGTGGGGAGGTTTGATACATACTTCTGTAGTATTATGTCAATGTATTCAGATAGATGGCAGGTTACAGAATTTATTCCCGCAATAATGGGTCTTCCAGGCGGATCGTGGATGTCTTTATGGATCTTTGGGATATGGTATTTCCAGCTCTATCTGATTGGTGCAGATTGCTTCTTTGTTTGATAGTCCTCCCTCTTGTAGGGCTTCATTAATTAATTGATGTAGAGGTTTATCTCTGATGTGGGATCTCCACCGATTTTCTTGAAATGTTTATCGTTATTAAGTAAATTGAGACTTACTTCATGATAACGATTATCATCCATTACAACTATCCCTCCCCCTTGTCGACTCTTTTTATAGTTAACCCTGTATTATTACTTAATTGTTTCAGTGTCGTTTTTTCACTAGAGGTTAGATTCTTTTTCTTTTTCATGCATTTATTGTTATTGGACAAATCTGTTAGGTCTTTTAACGTGTTATTATCTGGTTCATATATCTGTGAGGGGAGATGAAATTACGTACCTAAGGCCCCTGGATTTATCCACGGACCATACCACTGCTTCTGCGCACGTGCCTGTCGCCAAAATGTGGGAAGCATGCGCAAAAGCCGCAGATTGCCAGGGTAATTTACAATCTCCTTGCTTCTGGATACCAAACATAACTGAGAGCCTGGAGATCTCAGGGGGGACTGTGGTTCTTGGTCACGTGATCGCCGTTATCCACTGATTAACGGCGGTCACATAAAAGAAAAAAATAGTTTCACCTCTGGGTCCCAGATCCGATCCATCAAGGGAGGTGAAATTACTTACCTCAGGCCACTGGCAATGTCCCCTGACAGAATCCTCACTTAGCTTTGGCGCATGTTCCTGTTGCCAAAATGGCAGATGCAAGCACAGAAGCAAGAGAGGGCCCAGAAAATTTAAAATCTCCTTGCTCCTGACTACTAAAGGTAGCTGAGAGCTTGGAGCAGTGACCAGTGGCTGCAGTGAGCAGTCCCCAGTCACGTGATCGCCGTTATCCAATGGATAATGGCGATCATGTAAAAGTTCAAAGACTGTTGAAGTTTGATGTTCCTTTTGGCTTGGGCCCTATTGTGCATGAGGACATAGGATTAAGACCACAATAAGTATGTCTCTGTACACGGGACAAACAGGCGTATCCATTTTGGGGTGAAAGTATTCATTCCTATGTGTGCTGTACAAAAAAACCCTGTTTTTAAAATGACATAATTGCCAAAAAACGAAAAATGTAATTTTTTCCCCTTCTGCTTTGCTTAGATTCATTCAAAAACTGTGGGGTCAGAATATGCAGTACACCCCTAGGTGAATTTTGCCGTTTTGGCCACTCAAGGGCTCTACAAGTGGGCAATGGGGCCTAAAACACCTTCAAGCAAAATGCCTGTTCTGAAAGCCACCGGCTGTTCCTTTCGTTTTGGACCCCATTGTGCATACAGATATAAGATTAGGGCCACAACAGATATGTTTCTGAACAAAGGACAAACAGGGGCATCCATTTTGGGATGTAAATCCTTATTTTCATGTGCACTATAGAAAAATGACATATTTGCAAAAATATCAAATTTTATTTGTTCTCCTCTAAATTTTATGAACTCCTGAAAAGAATCTGTGGGGTCTAAATACTCCTGCCCCCTCCCACCCCCCCAGTGAATACATTAAGGGGTGTAGTTTTTGAAATGGGGTAATTTGTGGGGTTATCTATCATTCTGACACTTATCAGCCTTTGCAATCTTAACTTGGTGCAGGAAAGCAAAATGTTCCTCAAAATGTTAACGATCATCGTTAAATTTGTACATCTCTTAAATGGTTAAAAAAACCTAAGTTTTTCAAATGTGCGCCCGCAATAAAGTAAAGAGATGGATATATATATATATATCCCCGAGCTCCCCGTCTGCGCATGCGCGCCCGATGTCAATCATCTGGCGGGTGCACAGAGGGGCTCGAGCCCAGGGAAATTTAAAATCCCTCTGCTCCTGGCTGCCATGTGTAGCCCGGAGCAGAGGGATGTCACTGGGGACATGATCACTGTCATCCAACGGATGACAGTGATCATATATAGTAAAAAAAAAAAGTGTAAAAAAGTTTTTTTTAAAAAGTGTAAAAAGTTAAAAAAAAAGGTTAAACAATCTTACGTCTCATCACCCCCCACGGATCATATCCGTGAGGGAGGATGAAATGACGTACCTAAGGCCCGCGGATTTATCCGCGGACCTTACCACAGCTTCTGTGCACGCACCCGTCGCCAAAGTGGCGGACGCATGCGCAAAAGCTGTGGATTGCCAGCGTAATTTAAAATCTCCCTGCTCCTGGCTACAAAACTTAGCCAAGAGCCTGGAGATTTCACGGAGATCCGCCGTGAGCAGTTCCTGGTCACGTGTTCGCCATTATCCAATGGATAACAGCGATCACGTAGAAGTAAAAAAAAGGTGAAGCTTCATCTCCCCTCACCGATGCGATCGGTGAGAGGAGATGAAACTTTTTTTTTTTTCAATCAATAGTTTTTTATTGTTTTCTGGTAAAGGTTACAGAGATCACGTTTTAAGTATTAGCAGTTTACGTAAATCTTGTGCACATGGCATTCATTTATGCATATGAAAGCATTAACTGTATTCGTAACCATTAGTAGATGAAACTTTTTAACGGAGGCCTCCGTATTTGCACCCCGACGCGATCTTCTTCCGTGAACTTTCCCGGATTCTGCGCATGAGACCGCTGGCAAAACACCGGACACATGCGCAGGAGTCGGGAGCCCAGGAAATTTAAAATCTCCTTGCTCCCAGCGACCATCGGTCGCCGAGAGCCTGGAGCAGTGACGGGTGGCCTCGTTGAGCGGTCCACGGTCACGTGATAAAAAGTTAGCGATCTACCTTTGGCCGGTCTCACATGACCGGATAGGAATTACGGATTCCGCATGCGTCTGATCCGCGCCATTACGCAGATCAATCGCATTGGATTACACAATTCCGCTCACAGTGGGTCGGAATTTCGTAATCCCCTTGCAGAAAAGAGAATGCAGCAGGTTCTATTTTACTGCGGATATCCGCAACATAGAGCTCATTGTGCTCTATGGTCGCGGATATAACCGCAGTCCATACGCAACTACATTGCATACGGTCTGCGGGTACCCAAGTCATCGCTAAGTGATGGTGCAGGAAATGCAAACAAAAAAAAAAGTACTGCGAATGACCGCCTGTGTGAGTAGGCAGTTATGCGCAGTACATTACGCGGCCGTACGCAGGGTCACAGCCGGGCTCACAGATGGGATCCGCTGCGGGCCTCCGCAAGCGGATTACGCCTACGGCTGGGTGAGCCCGGCGTTATTCAGACCGCTACCTGTAATACGCAATTTACAAGAAGCCCCGGGAACGCTCGCCTTCCTGCAGTTCCAGGAGCAGCTTGTTGAGCGTCTTTTGTGCGAGACCACCGAACCTCCACAAGTTTACAGAGACTAACAGAGCGCCACTTTTTACACCCCATCCCTGCCGCTGAGGTCAAGAAATACCCCCAAAAAGCATGAGAGGAGGGGGGATACCCGGTTTTATTGCCCCATGTGCCCATCCCAACCAGCCTCCGTAATAACCCCTGTCTTCGGAAATACTACACAGTTCACATTATTACTTTTATCTAAGATTTGGGGAACGCCGAAAAGGGCGCAGAGTGTGTGTGGGGGGGGGGGGGGGGAGGGAGGGACGATTTTTTTAAGGTGTCAATTTTTATTCCGTACAAGTGGGCAATGGGTCCTGGAATTTATTCAGTTGTGCCCAGAAATCCAACGGGTGTTCCCTCCATTATAGGCCTAACCATGTGTCCTATAAGTAGATTAAGGCCACAATGGGTAAGTTTTTGAACACAGGACAAACGGGGGTATCCATTTTTGGGTGAATGTCTTCATTCCTATGTACACTGTACAAAAAAAACTGTTTTTAAATTGAAAAAATTGCCAAAAAAAATGAAAATTGTAATTTTTTCCTTCTGCTTTGCTTAGATTCATTCAAATACTGTGGGGTCAAAATATACAGTACACCCCTAGATGAATTCTTTAAGGGGTCTAGTTTTTAAAATGGGGTCATTTGTGACTGTTCTTTATCGTTTTGGACGCTCAATGGCTCTATTAGTGGGCAATGGGGCCTGGAATTTATTCCGTTGTACCCTGAAATCCAACGGGTGCTCCTTCCATTATAGGCCTAGCTATGTGTCCTTAAGTAGATTAGGGCCACAAGGGGTATGGTTCTGAACACGGGACAAACAGGGGTATCCATTTTGGGGTGAAAGTCTTCATTCCTATGTGTGCTGTACAAAAATAACAGTTTTTAAATTGATACAACTGCCAAAAAAATAAAAATTGTAATTTTTTCCTACTGCTTTGCTTAGATTTATTCAAAAATTGTAGGGTAAAAATACACAGTATACCCCTAGATAAATTCGTTAAGGGGTCTAGTTTTCAAAATGGGGTCATTTGTGGGGGTTCTCTGTCGTTTTGGCCGCTCAAGAGCTCTACAAGTGGGCAATGGGGCCTAAATCACCTTCATGCTAAATTTCAGTTCTGAAAGCCCCCGACTACTACTTACATTTTGGGCCCTGTTGTGCATCCAGACAAAAGATTAGGGCCTCAATGGGTATGTCTCTGAACACGGGAGAAACAGGAGTATCCATTTTGGGTGCAAGTCTTCATTCATGTGTGTGCTGTACAAAAAAAGCAGTTTTTAAAATGATTGAATTGCCAAAAAAATGAAAATCACATTTTTTTCCCTTTGCTTTGCTTGAATTCATTCAAAAACTGTGTGGTCAAAATGGGCAGTACACCCCTAGATAAATTCGTTAAGGGGTCTAGTTTTTAAAATGGGGTCATTTGTGGGGGTTCTCTTTGGTTTTGGCCGCTTAAAAGCTCTACAAAAGTGCTATGGGGCCTAAAACGCCTTCAAGCAAAATTTATGTTCTGAAAGACACCGACTACTCCTTTCATTTTAGGCCCCGTTGTGCATCCAGACATAAGATTAAGGCCACAATGGGTATGTTTTTGAACACGGGAGAAACGGGGGTATCCATTTTGGGGTGTCAATCCTCATTTTCATGGGCACTATAGGAAAAAATATGTCTTTAAAATGACATATTTGCAAAAATATGAAATGTGATTTTTTCTCCTCTAAATTTAACTAATTCCTGAAAAAAAACGGTGGGGTCAAAATACTGATGACACCACTCACAGTGGATACATTAAGGGGTGTAGTTTTTAAAATAGGGTCATTTGGGGGAGTATCTATTATTCTGACACTCATTAGCCTTTGCAAACTTGGCTTGGTGCTGGAAAACAAAGTGTTCCTCAAAATGCTGAAAAGTAATGTTTAATTTGTACGTCATCTAAATGGTTAAAAAAAAACTAAAGTTTTTCAAATGTGCATTCAGAATAAAGTAAACAGATGGAAATATATATCTTATCAAAAAATTGTACAGTATGTTTGGACGTATTTGAGATATTACAGTTGAAAATGTGAAAAAATGACAATTTTTTCAAAATTTTCCCAATTTTGGCGCTTTTAATAAATATACACAAATTATATCAGTCTCTTTTTACAAACAAAATGAAGTACAACATGTGGCAAAAAAAAACAATGTCAGAATCACTTGGATATGCAAAGCCTTTACGGAGTTATGCTACGTTGAACGACGCATGTCAGATTTCCAAAATTTGGCTCCGTCACTAAGGCGCAAACAGGCTTCGTCACTAAGGGGTTAAGGCGCAAACAGGCTTGGTCACTAAGGGGTTAAATACTTTACATATCTCCATTCTACTCTGCATTACAGATCTGTTGCTTGCTTGAAAAATATTACAGAATAGTTCACATATCCCAGGATCTCAGCATGCATACATAGGTCGATTGTGTGAGCCGGCTCACTGCTCAAAAAAAAACTGGTGTCACTTTTTTGCTAATTTCATTTTCAATAGAACAATAAAAGAAAAAATAAATGCAGTTATAAAAGGATGCAAAATCACTGAACCCGGTGGAATACAAACATTAATCTGCTTTTAAAATACACAAAAATCCCATTTGTAACCTGTTGTGTTTTGTGTTCACAGCTCCGCTGCCCACGGAGAAGCTGGTGGAGATACCAGGTACAGTAAATAACATCTAGCAGTAATGTATGTGATATTAGAAGGAGCAATTGTAGACTCAGTGGAGACCAGCAGTTGTACAGCAACCTCTTATAAAGGAAGTCATAGGCACATACTGCACATTTATTCTACATCTCACTCCCAAAATGTCTAGGGATGATTAAGGCCGGCTTCACACGGCCGTGACGGCGCCCCCCCAGAGACCCCAATACTTACCTGCGGATCCGGCGTCCCAGGTCCCGCATGATGCTTCGGCACGCATGTGCAATAGAACGCGTGGCGCCGACCGCATCATATGACACGCCCACAGTGTCACACGATGCGCCGGCTGCGTAATATGACGCGGCTGCGGTAGGCGGGGAAGCGGTTTCACGCTATCTTCCGCTGTGCTACAGCGGAAGATACCGTGACGGACGGCTTCCATTGACTGCAATGGAAGCCGGCCGCGCGTACATCCGCGGCAAATAGAGCATGCCACGGGTGAGGACGGGAGATTTTATGGTGCGGAATTCCGCGGTGGAATTCCGCACCGCAAGCATTGTGTTATTAGGTTTAATAGAACCTAATAGTTGTGGGCAACACAGCGGATTTCCGCCGCGTATTAGGCAGCGTTAATCCATCCGTGTGAAGGAGCCCTAACAGATGTTGGATTTTTTTTACTGGACTTCATTGTTGCGGATTTGTTTGGGACAACGCTGTCACTATTTTGAACCCAACAGTATTAGATAATTTTGCCATGCGCTCAAATAAGAGAACAGCGACACAAATCTGGGTACTCACTCTGAGGGGGAGGTTCCCCAATGATGGAAAAATAGGGTGTGACCTTCTCCCTTGGAGTCCCAAGACAGCCTGTCGATCAGTATTAGTGATCTTTCGTTGAAATTATGCGGTCTCACCCAGAGGTAGTATATCTTTTTTATTCCAAATGTCAAAGTCACATATAAACAAATGTTGTCCCTCACACAGGAGGTCAAACGGTAAATGCAACGCAATGGATGGCCCTTGTCAAGGCTTCTTTCCTCTAGACATAGAAGATGCCCCCTTGTTACAGTCACATTCCTGGGTATAAATATATCAAGGGACAATACAGAGATCTCTCCCATCATCTATTTATACACAGTTTTCAGAGTGCCCCCTCTGGGTACAAAGAGATGATGGGAGAGATCCCATCCTTTGTATTGACCCCTGATATATTTATACATACTTATTAGGTCACCCCTCAGCCATCTAGTTTTCTAAACTAAATAGTCACAATCTGGATAACCTCTCTGGGTATTGTAGTCCGCCCATTCCATTTATTACTTAAGTTGCCGCCTTTGTACCCATTCAAGCTCTGATATGTCCTTCCTGAGTACCGGTGCCCAAAACAGTCCACAGCATTCCATGTATGGTACACAATGTGCATCAGATAGTTAGAGAGGCACTACAGCCATCTTTGCTTGTTCAGGACCGGAGAGTCGTCTTAAGATTGTTTTTACATCAGCGTTGGAGCCTCCGGCCAGAGTTTCCATCACAGATGTGGCTGAAAATATCGGGAGAAAAAGCGCTGTATTCAGCCCTTCTTGTTCTGTCCAAAAGCCAGCCAGCTGGACAGAAAGCAGGCAGACCACATTATAGCCAATGACTGTCCAGTCCAGCGACTGAGTCGTTCAGCCATGGGTATTTCCCTTTACTGCTTCCTGAACGGAACTTGCCACAAAAAGTTATCAGGTCAAGTTAATCTTTGCTAAGTCTGTAGAGGGTCTTCTGTCTATAGGTATTATGTAAGGCATAACTCTATAACTCATTCTCCTTTACAGAAGAGAAGCCCTCACACGGCATGACCATTGGTGTGGTGGTTCTTGTCATTCTTGTCGTTGCTGGCATTGCCACTGCAGTCTTCTTTGTATATCGGAGGAACAAAGGGAAGCTGCCACAACCAGAAAATGGTGTAAACAACAGAATATACTTTGACAGTAACTGCACAGCTGGAACACACGATGGAAACGTCTTAGTGGAAAACATTGAGCAAAATGAATAGGAAAATTCCTCCCTTAAATAAAACCTGACCGGCGTCGTGCTATAATGTCCGGCCTGTAACCGACTCATGGAAGATGCCCATCTATGGGGAAGAAATAAGACTGGGCACATTTACAACATGACCTGAAGGAATATAAGAAAACACAAAGTTCTTGTAAAATTGTTGATTGCTCTTATAGCCATATAGTTATGATGTTTTTAATACAGATAATTTTCTATGACATGATATATAACTCTCTTGTTCTTTCCTGTAGAACGGCCTGTATGGGCAGTTCATGTATGTTAGGAGCGCCAGGGCTTGGAGGGGAAGGTCAACCAGATGAAAAAGTGTAGATCTTCTGAAAGTTGTTGAAATTGCTCACTATTGTTTAGCATAAATTTCTTGGATAATTTTTCAGGTTGTTTCTGGAGCTGTCACTGTTATTAAAGTATGAAATAGCAGATTTGTAATGATGTGTAATCAGTATTCTGGGTGGGTGTGGCTGTGTGAGTAAGAGGTGTGTTTTGCATGAGTAATGTGTGATAAGAATCCGGTTCCCGCACAGAAAGTGCTTGATGACATAGTGCAGAAGAAAGTTCAGTTGCTCAGTTAGTGCGTGTCATGGAAGGAGCTGAACCTGAGTGCTCCCGTGGAGCGTGCGGAGCAGAAGCAGTGGGTGAGATTAGAGACAAACCAGCAATGTGGATAATTGCCCTTAGGAGTGCTGTACCATTACCTGAGTGCCACCTGAGTCCACTGAAAAAGTTTAACGGTATACTGCCCTTGATACGCCAGGCCTATTGCCCTGATCTCACCCGCAACTTCTGTCCCTGCCTGCTTCCCTCCACTCCTGGCTAACCCCAGGTGGGCAACTGGGCGGTGGTCTCTGCTCTTGCTAGGGACCGAGAAGCGACACTAACATACATGATGGAAAGGGCAGAATACAACAGAAAAGGCAGATGTAATAAACCAACACTAAAATACAAAGCAGACCTGAGGCAGATGGAATAGCCGGGCAGAAATAGCAAACAAGCTGACAGAAGCAGGAGACCGACAGAGGCAGGCTAGCTAGTTCACTGAGGGAAACCAATAACTGGCAGTGATTGCAAGTCACTGCCAGACTTATAAACAAAAGCCTCCACCCAGGGGCGGAGAGAGGGAGAAGCCAACTCCCAATAGAAAATATAAAAAGGAAGCTAGTGCCCGGCAGCTGTAATCACCGATGTGCGCACACATGACGCTACGAGCCACCAGCACACCGCTGGCCAGGAACCCATGCCCCCAGCAAGCGGACCACAAGCCGGGGGGTGCATCCCGACCGCCGGACCCAGCACCCCGCCGCCCCGGGAGTAGCCGCAACGGCCGCATGATACCAAAAAGCCCAGAAAGTAGAGACTGCTGTGGGAGTGAATGACAAGTGAACTGACCAAATATCAAATCGGTAAGGGTCCTTTTACATGGGATGAATGTCAGGTAGTGAAGCGCCCGACATTAGTCCTAGCGATAATGGGTCCTGTGCTTTCAAACAGGAGTGAGTATCACTTAGTGATGGAGGTGAGGCAAAGCGGGATGGAGATCCGGTTGCCCATCTCCATAATAAATTGACCGTCATTTGATTTTTAGCATAGAATGGTAGAGTTGGAAGAAACCTCCAGGGTCATCGGGTCCAACCCCCTGCTCAGTGCAGGATCACTAAATCATCCCAGACAGATGTCTGTCCAGCCTTTGTTTGAACACTTCCATTGAAGGAGAGCTCCCCACCTCCTGTGACAACCTGTTCCACTCATTGATCCCCCTCACTGTCTAATGTCTAATCTCTATCTCCTCCCTTTCAGTTTCATCCCATTGTTTCTAGTCTTTCCTTGTGCAGATGAGAATAGGGCTGATCCCTCTGCACTGTTACAGCCCTTCAGATATTTGTAGACAGCATTAAGTCTCCTCTCAGCCTTCTCTTCTGCAAGCTAAACATTCCCAAATCCTTTAACCGTTCCTCATAGGACATGATTTGCAGACCGCTCACCATCTTGGTAACTCTTCTCTGAACTCGCTCCAAATCAATTTTTATTCAAAGTTTTATCATACAAGACAAATAAAGTATCCAAAGCACATAGTATTTTCACTGCATACAAGGCCACAAGCCGCCGCTTAGATTAAATGGCAAACTCGGGTTGAAGAATGTCTAATTACATACAATTGGAGACGGGAAGAACCTATTCGGTCCAGTTATCCGCTTACCTTGCAACCAATCATAAGGCGGAGGCAGTCAAAAAAGCAACAAATAAACAAATAAAATAGAAGTCCTTATTGAACAACTATATAAGGGGAAGGATAGCTAACAAGCGGAAGGTCGAGGGGGGAAAGAAAAGGGAGAGGGGATGGGGGGGTAGTCCCAGGTGGGGGGGGGCTAATGGGGGGCTTAGTGAGAGAGAATGTCTAAGAACCTCAGACTGCGCCATGGGGTCCAGATCTTAATAAATCTTTCGTGTGCGCCATTGTTCCAGCTTGACAGCTCCTCAAGGTTGTAGAGACTGTCAACTCTTTCCTTCCATTGTTTCAGAGAGGGGGGGGGGGGGTGTCACGGATTGCCAGTGCAGTGGGATCAGGGCCTTTGCTGAATCTATTAGGAAGGCCATCAATTTATCCCTTCGAGGGTGGAACGTTGTGGTAGGTTTCCAGAGGAGCATTATTTCTGGTAATAAGGAATAGTTTGGTTTAATTTTCTTTAAAATATCCTCTACCCGCTTCCAGTAAGGCTTGAGGAGGGTGCAATTCCACCATAAGTGGAGATATGACCCTACTTCTCCCTTGCATCTCCAGCATTTATCCTGGGGTGCCAATTTATATGCATAAAGCCACTGTGGTGTTTTATACCAGCTTACGAGTAGTTTGTAATGTGATTCCTGTGCCGTGATGCAAGGGGAGATTCCATAAGATGTTCCCAGTATCGAGTTGGTATCTTCCTGGGATAAGGAGATGCCAAGTTCCCTCTCCCAAGAGAC
Source organism: Eleutherodactylus coqui (assembly GCF_035609145.1). NCBI lineage: Eukaryota > Metazoa > Chordata > Amphibia > Anura > Eleutherodactylidae > Eleutherodactylus > Eleutherodactylus coqui. Next base: position 123,121,930 of record NC_089848.1, read on the forward strand.
AATGAAGGCCAGTTGAGCTATATTCTGAGGTACGATGAAACGTTTGCGCAATGGGGCAATTTTCCTTAGTTTGGAGTCTTTGATGCTCAGAGTGCACTCAAATGGAAGTAGAGGTCTAACCTCTCTGAACTTTTTGATGAAGTCTCCTATTAACCTGGTCACTGAAGGACAGTATATGCGAGGGGAGGAGTGTTTTAAGTATTTCCGGGGGAGATAAATGGGCCAAGGAAAGCAGATCCCCAATCTTATGAGATCCGAATTTGTTCCATATCGACTCAGTGACTGGATCTGGTCTGAAGCCCAATAATTTGTGGATTGCTTTCATTGGAAGGGTTGGTGAGGGCGACAGGGCTAATCTTTCTCTTACTTCATCCCAAATTTCACATGGACCTCTCAGTAAGGGATTGAAATTCTTCGCTCTATACTTTTTTTTTTCAGGTAGCCATAGGTCTCCCTCTGAGATTTCCTTATTGTGGTGTAGGGCCATATCTGGTAATAACTTATCCCTGATCGGGTTCACTAGGTTCATCCAATAGCTTAGGTGCGAGGCACGATAATAATCAGGGATGTTAGGTAGATCCATGCCTCCCTCAGAGCCCCTTTTTATCATCAGGCTGTAGGCCAGTCTCGGTCTCCGCGATCTCCAAACAAACCCTGAGAAGATAGTACGTAGGGTTTTGAAATAGTTTGCTGGGAGGTGAATGGGAAGCATCCTTATTTTATATAGGACTATAGGTAGAATATAAGACTTCAGGATGTTCTTCCTGCCAAACCATGATATGACCGGGATATCCTATGTTCTTAGTAGGTTTTTAATTTTATTTATTAGTGGTATGAAGTTAGCCTCAAAGAGGTCCTCTGCTTTTTTTGTAATTGTTACTCCTAGATATTCCAATGAGATCTCTGACCATGTGAAGGGGGAGGATAGCGCTAGATTATTAGACAGGACGCGAGGGATATAGATGTTTAGTATGGTAGATTTATGGAAATTAATTTTGAAGTTCGAGATTTCTCCGAAGAGGTTCAGCAGTCCCACCAGTCAGAGGAGGCCCTCGCTAGGATTAGTGACTAGAAAGACAATATCATCAGCAAATGCTGCTGTGGACATTACCCTATCTCCTATGGTTAGACCCTTTATGCTCGGGTCTTGTCTTACTTTTACCAACAGAGGCTCCAGGGCTAGAACAAATAGCGAGGGGGAGAGAGCGCACCCCTGGTGTGTACCATTGTTTATCTCAAAGGTAGGCGACATAATATCATTTATTCTTAGTCTCGCATGGGGTTTGGCATAGAGTGTAAAGATAGCTGACACAAATTCAGGCGGAAGGTTATAGTTGAGCAGAACTGTCATGTCTCATCTACCTGACTCTATTCATTGACATGTATAACCTGTACTGTATCTGTAAGTGTTTGCCTTCTTTAGTTTGTCCCTCCTGGTTCTCTGTACCCCCTGTGTTGCATAACCCCTCCCTTTCCTCCTGCTGGGGAGTTTCCTGTCTATAGCTTATGTGTTAGGTCTCTACTCTGTGCTCTGGCTAACCATCACTCTTTTTACCTACTGCTGAATGTGCATTATACAAGATTTCTACCTGAATAAACCCTGGAATCTTCTCACATGCCTCTGCAGTCGAGTTGGATGCTGTCTGACAACATATATTTGGTGTGAGTACTGGTTCATAACTACAAGAGAAGTTACTTCAGCCGATACGCTTACAGCCATGTTATTGAGTCAGAATAGTAAAAAGAGTGTATAAATACAGCCAGACACTGCTGTAAAGACTCCTCCAGCAGCTCCACACACAACCACAGCTGCAGCTCATAATCTCCCACCAAGTTATAACTCTCCTCAGTGTTACCTCCATCCTGTGTGCTGCATCATGGCTGAAGGACACTCTGAGGCACAAGCTAGCATGGACCCTAGTCTGCAGTCTAGTGAGAGAGACAGGTGCTCTAATAAGCCAACCTGGAAAGTTAGAGAGAACCTTGAAAGTCTCAAGCAGGAACTTTCCTCTGACATTTTAAAACTGTGGGAAACATTACTAAGTCATGTCTCCAACATTCAGCAGAGTCTGTCTTCACTCCATGTGTCACCACTAGAGGGAGCCCTGCAACAGCTTCGTGCAACGTATGAACATTATAATATAAAGGTCCAGGAGTACGAAAATGCTTTGAGAAAATTAAACACAGAGGATTCCATAGAGGAATTGCAAAGCTTCCAACATCTCAGTGTAGGAAGAGACAGCTTAGTACGCGACATTAAGTCTAAGACAGAAGTGAGAATTGCGCAACTTCAGAAGGTGTCATCTCACATTTCTGACTCTACCAGGCACTCCAAGCGTACATCTAGGTCACGATCTTCAAAGCATTCCACCCTCAGTGAGCAGCTTCTAAAAGCACGCGTAGAAGCGGAAGCGACTAAGATACAGGCCGTCTTTGCGCAGAAGAAAGCGGAAGTGGAAGCTGCGCATAAGGAAGCAGAAGCGGAAGTGGAAGCTGCACATAGAAAAGCAGAAGTGGAAGCTGCACATAGAAAGGCGGAAATAGAGGCTCTGGAGAAACAATGCGAACATGCTACAGCCGTAGCAAGGTTAAGAGTTTTAGAACAAGCCACGAGTCAGAGCGAAAGAGACAGCATTGACTTCAGCGGAATGGATGCAGAGGAACCTCTCAAGCGTACAAGAGACTATGTACTAAGCCAATGCTTCAATTCCCCACCTGCCGCAAACATTCCAGACAAAACAGACGTCTCTCCAGAGCGGCAGGCCGCACATCCTTCCACAGCACCAGGCATGCAAAGTCAGCACAGAACTCTGCTCGTTCCTCACACCAACCTTCCATCCTATATGGAGCACCAAGGCTCTGCACCCCAGCAAGCTCAATATACCGGTATTCATGGACAATTCAAAATACCAGCGGTTCTCCAAACCTCTAGCAATTACATGGTTCCATATCCACATGTCACCAAACCTATGGACTTCAAACCAGCTCCCAGGCTGAATACCCTGGCAGCCCCATATGTACCTACGTCTCTCATGCAAAACACCACAAACGATGTGATTAGCACCACTCAACCAATTTCACACCTGAAGTCAGAGAAAACCGACATGTCAGAGTTTGCAAAATACATGGTACGTCGTGAGCTCACCAAGACAGGACTGATAAGGTTCGACGACCAGCCTGAGAATTACAGAGGCTGGAAATGTGCCTTCAGAACTGCAACTCACGATCTCGGCATTACTGCTTCGGAAGAACTAGATCTACTGATCCGGTGGCTTGGCCCACAGTCTACAGAACGAGTAAAGAGACTCAGATCTGTCCACATTGAAAATCCAGCAGCAGGCCTTGCAGCCGCTTGGGAGAGACTGGAGAGAACCTATGGTAGTCCTGAAGCAATAGAAAATGCTCTGTTCAAACGTCTGCAAGCCTTTCCAAGGATATCTGGTAAAGACAATCAGAAATTCCAAGAGCTCTGTGACTTACTGCTAGAGCTACAGCTGGCCAAGGGAGACACTCACCTACCTGGCCTCAGTTACCTGGACACTGCTCATGGAGTAAACCCAATCGTGTCAAAGCTGCCATACAACCTTCAAGAGAAGTGGACCGCTCTGGGGTCAAGATATAAGAGAGAAAATCAAGTCTCCTTTCCTCCATTTTCCTACTTCTGTGAGTTCATCAAAAACATTACAGAATCCAAGAACGATCCAAGCTTCTCCTATGAGGAATCCAATCCCGGTCCACATCCATTCAAGTCTGACAACCCACGCATCGACTTCCAGTGTCAGTAAAAAAGACTGATATTTTTCCCTCTACTTTGTCAGCTTTACAGGGAGTCAGTTACAAGAGCAATCAAGATGAAAAGGTTAAAAACCCTAACCGCCTGTGTCCCTTACATAAGAAGCCTCATCCCCTCAAGAAGTGCATCGGCTTCAGGAAGAAACCACTCCAGGAACGCAAGGAGCTTCTAAAGAAGTTTGGGGTATGTTTCAGATGTTGCGCTTCTACTGAACACATCGCTAAAGACTGTAAAAATGCCATCAAATGCATTGAGTGTGGTCGTGAAGATCATGTACAAGCTCTTCACCCATCTCAACCTAGAACCGCACCAGCTACAAGTTTCCCTACCCCACCAACGTACGGCGGGGAGAACACAGATCAAGCAGAAAGTCCTACCACTGTATCTTCTTCATGCACAGAAGTCTGTGGAGAAGGCATTTGTGACCAGTCCTGTGCAAGGATATGCCTAGTCGATGTGTACCCCCAGGGTCAACCAGAAAGGACTATGAAGGTGTACACCATCCTCGATGACCAGAGCAACCAATCACTTGCAAGGTCAGAACTCTTTGATTTGTTTAACATAAAGGGAGATGTTTACCCATACACCTTGGGTACATGTAGTGGAGTGACAGAGGTCTCGGGGAGAAGAGCCAGCGGACTTGTAGTAGCCTCTCTTAAGGGCAACCTTGAGATACCCTTGCCCACACTTGTTGAATGTAATCAGATACCATCCAATAGGGAAGAGATACCTACACCAGAGGCCGCTTTCCATCATCCCCACCTAAGGGCTATAGCTAACGAAATACCAGCCCTTGACAAGAGCGCAGACATCCTACTTCTGCTGGGTAGAGACATTCTTAGGGTGCACAAAATACGTCAGCAAATTAATGGACCTCATGATGCACCATTTGCCCAGCGCCTTGACTTAGGATGGGTCATCATAGGCAATGTCTGTATAGACAAGATGAAAAAGCCAACCAAGATTTCCTCATTTAAAACACACATCTTGCCAAATGGTCGCGGTACTTATTTTCATCCATGCCCACACCATTATCGGGTGAAGGAGAAACTGACTAACAGTAAGTGGCACCACGACCAACAAGACAGTACAAACACTTTCCTCTGGGATGACAGTCTTGGATCAACAGTGTTCAATACAACAAGTGACGATAACAAGTTGGCACCTGCTAGAGAAGACATTGAATTTCTCAAGGTCATGGAAAGGGAATTCACCCAAGATGACTCCAATAGCTGGGTAGCTCCCTTACCCTTCCGTTCTCCAAGAGTAAAGCTACCTAACAATAGGCAGCAAGCTACCACTAGATTCTGCTCTCTGAAACGCACTCTTGAGAGAAAACCAGTAATGAAAAAACATTTCGTAGACTTCATGCAGAAGGTATTCGATAGAGACCATGCAGAACCTGCGCCACCGGTAGGGGAAGTAGAAGAATGCTGGTACCTTCCGTCCTTTGGAGTGTATCACCCACGCAAGCCTGAACAAATCAGAGTTGTGTTTGATTCCAGTGCTCAGCATGAAGGTGTCTCTCTCAACAACCTTCTCCTCACAGGCCCTAACCTAAACAACAGCCTCATGGGCGTTCTAATTCGCTTCAGACAAGAACCCGTTGCGGTTATGGCTGACATCCAGCAGATGTTCCATTGCTTCATCGTTAAGGAAGATGACAGAAACTATCTCAGGTTCCTATGGCACAAGGACAATGATGTCAGCAAAGAGGTCATAGATTACCGGATGAAGGTACATGTCTTTGGTAACAGTCCATCACCTGCTGTAGCAATCTATGGACTGAGGAGGACAGCCCAAGAAGGTGAGAAGGAGCACGGATCGGATGCTCGGCAATTCGTCGAGAAGAACTTCTACGTAGACGACGGACTTAAATCCTTACCCACAAGCGCAGAGGTGATTGATCTCCTCACCAGAACCAAGGAAATGCTGTCTGCCGCAAACCTTAGGCTTCACAAGATTACCTCCAACAGCAAGGAAGTAATAAAGGCCTTTCCATCTGACGATCATGCAATCAACTTGCGGGACCTGGACCTCAGCTCTGAGGTTCTTCCTATACAACGCAGCCTAGGATTGCTCTGGAATATCGAACAAGATACATTTATATTTCAAGTATTAGCTCGCAACAAACCTTTCACCAAGCGTGGAGTTTTATCGGTCGTGAACAGTTTTTATGATCCTCTCGGATTCATAGCCCCCATCACTATTCAGGGCAAGATACTTCTGAGACAGCTTACTACTGAGAATATGGATTGGGATGCTCCCTTACCTGTTGAGAAACAACAAAGGTGGGAAAAATGGAAAAGGTCCTTGAAAGTATTAGAACAACTCCAAGTACCGCGTTGTTATGCTCCCAGTTCTCTTTCAGCTGCTGTCAAAAGGGAAATACACATCTTCTCTGATGCATCAATGGAAGCCATAGCCGCAGTGGCCTATCTGAAGATCTCAGGAGCCAACAATGAGCTACACTGTGGATTCGTACTAGGTAAGGCCAAACTAACCCCAAAACCTGCGCATTCCATACCAAGACTTGAACTCTGTGCAGCCGTGCTAGCAGTAGAGATCGCCGAAGTGATAAGGGATGAAATGGACGTCGCATTTGATTCATTCACCTTTTATACAGACAGTAAGGTTGTTCTCGGTTATATACACAACCAAACAAAACAATTCTACGTGTATGTAGGACACCGAGTAGAAAGGATCAGAAGTTTCTCCACCCCTAACCAGTGGCATTACATCCCTACAGAACTTAATCCAGCCGACCGGGGAACAAGAGCCGCACCAACATCAGATCTGCTAGACCACATATGGTCTTCACCTCCAAGTTTTCTATACGAAGATCCTTGTTTGTTACCTACCAATGCCATCTATGATCTGGTGGACCCTGCGTCTGACAAGGAAATCAGAGCCCTAAGTTCTACACTTTACACTTCTGTAACTTCTAAGGTGAAGCTGAAGTCACATCGCTTTGAACGTTTCTCGACATGGAGATCTCTCGTGCAAGCTATTGGCAGACTAATTCACATTGCTCAGTGTTTTGCAAAGAACGCATTGTCAAAGTGTAGTGGTTGGCATATGTGTAAAGCACACCCTACAGTCACAGAATTTGAACTTGCCCAACAAATCATCATCCAGTGTACACAGCAAGAGGTGTATCACTCAGAGATAGACAATATCTCGAAGGGCATCAGTCCGCCCAAGAGCAGCGCACTCTATAAACTCAACCCAGTAGTTGACCACCACAAATTGCTCAGAGTGGGTGGTCGGATAGAGAAATCTGATCTATGCAATAAAGAACAGAACCCCATCATCATACCAGGTGGACATTATATCGCTACCTTGCTAATCCAACACCACCATGATCAAGTGCATCACCAAGGCAGACAGTTCACTGAAGGTGCCATCAGGTCAGCCGGTTTATGGATCGTAGGAATGAAGAGAAGCATTTCCTCCGTACTCCATAAATGTGTCAAGTGTCACAAGCTAAGGGGAAGACAACAACAACAGCAAATGGCGAACCTACCAGCAGATCGGTTGAGTACCGATCCCCCTTTTACTTACGTTGGTGTGGATGTCTTTGGTCCGTGGTCCGTAGTCACACGAAGGACGCGTGGTGGCGCCGCAAATAGTAAAAGATGGGCTGTGCTGTTCACCTGTCTTAGCATTCGTGCAGTACATATTGAAGTGATTGAGTCTATGGATTCTTCCTGTTTCATCAATGCTCTTAGAAGATTCTTCTCCATTCGTGGACCAGTCAAACAGCTGAGGTCCGACTGTGGGACTAACTTCGTAGGAGCCTGCAAGGAACTACAACTAGGCAACTTCTTGCTCAACAATGGATGTACCTGGGTATTTAACCCTCCGCATTCATCTCATATGGGAGGAGCTTGGGAGCGCATGATTGGCGTTACAAGAAGAATACTTGATTCAATGTTAATGGACCACAAGTCGTCGATACTCACTCATGAAACATTGGTCACCCTTTTTGCTGAGGTTTCTGCTATCATCAACGCAAGACCACTAGTCCTGGTATCTTCAGACCCTGATTCTCCATTTATTCTTACTCCAGCCACGCTCCTCACCCAGAAAATTGGGACTGCTACTATTCCTCCAGGCAACTTTGACTGTAGTGACATTTACAGACGTCAGTGGAAACAAGTTCAACATCTCTCCAATGTGTTCTGGCACCGTTGGAAGATGGAGTATCTACACACCCTTCAAAGTCGTCAGAAGTGGCAGACTCCAAAACCCAATCTCCAGGTTGGTGATCTTGTTCTTCTGAAAGACAAAGAGGTTCACCGGAACGAATGGCCCATGGGTCTCGTCACCAAGGTCATCCCTAGCCACGATGGGAAAATTCGAAAAGTGGAAGTCAAAGTGACAAAAGGAGGCACTGTAAGAGTTTTCTTCCGTCCAATCAGTGAACTAGTACTTCTTCTTCCAAGGAAGGAAGTCAGCTAAGGAAGCTTGAAGAAGTCCACCTGTGGATTACCTTTGCCACAACAGTTGATTTGTTCATTTATTATTGCTGTTGCATTTGTTTACTTGTTTTTTAAGTTAAACAAGAATTTCTGGACTTTGAAGGACATTATGTCAAAACAGTATTCAGTGAAATCTAAAGATTTCAGACGGGGAGTGTCATGTCTCATCTACCTGACTCTATTCATTGACATGTATAACCTGTACTGTATCTGTAAGTGCTTGCCTTCTTTAGTTTGTCCCTCCTGGTTCTCTGTACCCCCCTGTGTTGCATAACCCCTCCCTTTCCTCCTGCTGGGGAGTTTCCTGTCTATAGCTTATGTGTTAGGTCTCTACTCTGTGCTCTGGCTAACCATCACTCTTTTTACCTACTGCTGAATGTGCATTATACAAGATTTCTACCTGAATAAACCCTGGAATCTTCTCACATGCCTCTGCAGTCGAGTTGGATGCTGTCTGACAACATATATTTGGTGTGAGTACTGGTTCATAACTACAAGAAAAGTTACTTCAGCCGATACGCTTACAGCCATGTTATTGAGTCAGAATAAGAACGCTTTTCATATATGTCCAATTCACCCTATCAAACATCTTTTGTGTGTCTGTGCTGACAAAGGCTAGGGGAATATGGTGGGTTTGGGCGTAGCGAGCTGCATGTTGTAGTCTATGACAATTGTCTTTATCCTCTCTCCCCCTCACAAATCCCGCCTGCTCCTCGCTGACCAAAGATGGGATGAAGTTTTCAAGCCTTTTCGCTAAAAGTTTCGCCCACAGTTTTACATCGAAATGTTTAAGCGAAATGGGCCTATAATTACCACAGAGTGTAGGATCCTTATTGTCTTTGGGAATAAGAGTAATATGGGCCTCCTGCGCTTGTCTAGGAAGTTCGCTACCCTTCAAGAGTGCGTTAAAGAGGTCCGTTAATCTTGGGGTTAAGACTGTTTGGAAGGTCTTATAATAAACCCTAGTAAGTCCGTCGGGGCCCGGACTTTTGTTAGGTGGGCATGTGATTATTAGGTCTTTCACTTCCTCCTGGGTAACCAGTGAGAGCAGCGAATTTGCCTCTTGTTGGTCTAGTTTGTGTATCTTTAATTTTTGGAAGAACCTATCGATTTGTTCTTTTGGATTTGAAGTTTCCTCCCTAGTGGGGGGTTTTGTATGTTGTATAGTTCTTTGTAAAACAGCTGGAACTCCTTAGCTATTTCCTCAGAGGATGTAACCAGCTTTCCTGACGAAGTTTTAATGGTTCTAATTGTATTCCTGGTACGTGTCTTTTTAATTAATGACGTCATAAATTTACTGCCTCTATTTCCTTGCGCATAAACTACATGCTTCATATAGAGATTCTTTTTATTAAATTTTGATTTGAGGCAAAGTTTTAATTCTTTTCATAGATTTTCTAGTTTCTCTAGGTTACCCAGAGTCTGTGAGAGTTTGACAGATTGTTCGAGTTTGGCTATCTGTGAAAGCCTATCGTCTATCTCTTTCTGTAGCTTTTTCTTAACCCTGGTACCTGGGGCTATTAGTAGGCCTCTCACATAGGCTTTGTGGGCCTCCCGGACTGTGGGAGTGCCGACCTCTCCATCCGAGTTGAATAGGAAGTATTCCTTGATGGCTTTAGCGAGGTTTAGATTCTCATCCCTTGAGTCCAGTAATGAGGGGTTGAGTCTCCATCTCCATTCTTTAAAGATTACCTGGAGGGTCTGAGTAGGATATGTATGGGAGCATGGTCAGAGATGGTCAGAGGATCTATCATGGCTCTGTTTATGAACTCCAAAAGCCCTCCGGAGATGAACAGGTAGTCCAATCTCTGGAAGGAGGAGTGGACCGGAGAGAAAAAGGTAAAATCTTTCGTGGAGGGATGAAGAAGTCGCCAGACGTCCACTACTCCTAGTTCTTGTAAATCCCGGTTAAGTTTCCTTAATTTGATCTGGGAGATCTGAGACCGGCCAACAGATGAGTCAAGCAGGGGATTAAGGACGACATTGAGATCTCCTCCCAGAATTATGTGGCCTATTGCAAATTGTTTCAGTATATCAAATTGTTTAGGTAACCACGCGACCTGATCAGTATTTGGTGCATATATGTTTGCTATGGTAATTTTTACGTTGTCCAGAGAGGCCTTCAGAAAAAGTATTCCCCCCTCTCCGTCCGAGTATTGGGATTCACAAGTAAAATTAGTCGTTTTGTGGAAGAATGTGGAGACTCCTTTAGATGTCGAGGAAGGGTGGGAATTATGATAGCATTGGAGGTATTGTCTGCCTGGCAACCCGAAGCACCTGTCCCCCCTGAAATGCATCTCCTGCAGGAAGACGATTTTGGAGTTGTACCTTTTTAGCAATAGTGCTATGTTATGGCATTTCAACGGCGAGTTGAGGCCCTTGACATTAAATGATGTATTGCGTAGATCTCCCATGACTCGTAGTGTTTATGGAAGTGAGGCAGTATCTGAAAAAAGAAAGTATTGTTAATTGACAATAATACTTTTGCGCTGAGCACTTGGTACCCCCACCTGAGGGTCGGGAGAGGGGGATGGGTGAGGAAGGGTGAGGAAAATGGGGATGGGGAGGTTAAAGGAATGTAAACGAGCGTTAGAAGGTACAAGCAGTAATAGACTTAAACGTTCTGTGCCCTGTAGAAGGAGAGGCCAGGTGTGCTCCTGGACTTCCTTCAGAGGGGATAAGTATACCTCTATCGGTACTGTACGCAGCAGCCGACAGAGAGATGAAATAACAATTAAAGTTAACAATAGCCTGCCCTGGCAGGCGCTCATCAGGACCGTTTAATCCTGCAGGGGGAATTACCTTTATTCTCAATTGGGGAACCATCAGAGCCACCCCTCAGGCTAAAGTGTGGGGGGCATGTGATGTATGCCTTGCTCCACTGGCATTCCAAACAACCTGCCAGTTCTCCTCTCCCAGCCCCATACAACAGGGTACGGGTAGTACTGGGGGGGGGGGGGGGGCAGCTCTCTCCCAGCCAAGAAAAACAGTAATTAACAGTAGGTGCAGACCAAGGCAACGGGAAGATTTCAAACGCATAACATTGTCTGCGGTAGGAAGAGAATGGGGCAATCACACCATAGTAAGTGGTCTGTCAGGAACAAAATTGTCCTTCAAGTGTCCCTTTCTCCAAGCTCTTCTCTTGGTTTTTTCTTTTTGTTTTTTGGAGATTTGGAGTTGCTCACTAGTTGCCAGTTTTCTTGTGGGGCCAACCTGGGGAACTTAGGCAAGTCCGGTAAAGGTAGCCATCCCTGGAGCTGAATGGGCTCGAACTTGCTCCAGTTTCTCTATCTTTTTTTTAAAAGTGGGGTGCCCAGAACTGGACCCAGTATTCCAAATGAGGTCTGACTAAGGAAGAGTAGAGGGGGATAATAACCTCATGTGATCTAGACTCTATGCCTCTCTTAATACATTCCAGAATTGTGTTTGCCTTTTTGGCTGCTGCATCACATTGTTGGCTCCTGTTCAGTCTATGATCTATTAGTATACCCAAGTCTTTTTCACATGTGCTGCTTAGCCCAATTACTCCCATCCTGTATGTGCTTTTTTCATTTTCCTTGCCCAGATGCAGGACTTTGCATTTCTCCTTGTTGACTATCATTCTGTTAGTCGCCGCCCACTGTTCAAGCTTTTCTAGATGATTTTGAATTCTCTCTCTCTTACTTAGTGTTAGCTATCTTTCCCTTCAAAAACTGAAAAACAAACTGATTTTCATTCGGTCGCTGCTAGCATTTACACTGAACAATCACAAGTAGTATAGAGTACACATGTTATGTCAAACTGAAAAGTGACAGTTGCCCCACCCCCTTTGACATTTGATGTCTCTTCCCCTTTTAACATCTCTTTGGCCCTCACATTTTTGTTAAAACTAGGCATCCTTCTCTGTCTGGTGGCCCCCACCCTCGCATTCCAGTGAATGTGCCGTACCAGGGCCCCTTCTGCGAATTGCGGCCCCCCACCATTGCATCAGCGTGTCTCAGGATCATAAAGACTTTTAGTATATTTATAGCCTGGATTGCTATTATGCAGCTTTTTTTCCAATTCCCCTTATGATAATATGTAGAACGCATCTCCAGCCCTAGTAAGTTTTTATGTATAGCCCTGACAGAGCTGTTATTATAGAGAACACACAGTAGCCAAAAAATGCAAAGTTTTATAAAAAGCTTTATTGAGCTCACAAGGCAATGTGAATACATAACGACGTGCGATAAAAAATACGAATGATAGAGTTATTACATAAATGAATACAGTATATGCGAAAAATATAAAAAAATTGGCTTATAGAATTATTTATTATATAGCTATGTATAACAGTGTATAATGTTAACAGATATATAGTCACATTTGTACAAGCATTTACAAACTTAACCACACCATGGGAAACATCTGTGTTGACCGCTTTTTAGGCAGCAAGCTCCTTTGTGGTATTCCGACTGTCGTAGTGCTGAAAGTCCGTTTTTTGTTTTGCAGGTTATTGGGTGCAAAACCAGGGGCCGATGCTGTTTTCATACTCTGGAGAACTTCTCTAGTACCTTGGTGGCCAATGACCATAGAAGGTATAATAATCTTAGCCAACGAGCGTGTAAAAACATCCCAGCCCAGAGGGGGATTTTTCTTGGTAGCACTCTGGCTCTGCGTGACATGATGGATCAAGTCCAGTATGTTCGCGCCACCAGGGCAATAGTCCTTCAACTTAAAGTTTAAAGGGGTTGTCCCGCGGCAGCAAGTGGGTCTATACACTTCTGTATGGCCATATTAATGCACTTTGTAATGTACATTGTGCATTAATTATGAGCCATACAGAAGTTATCAAAAGTTTTTCACTTACCTGCTCCGTTGCTGGCGTCCTCGTCTCCATGGTGCCGACTAATTTTCGGCCTCCGATGGCCAAATTAGCCGCGCTTGCGCAGTCCGGGTCTTCTGCCGTCTTCAATGGGGCCGCTCGTGCAGAATGCCGGCTCCGTGTAGCTCCGCCCCGTCACGTGCCGATTCCAGCCAATCAGGAGGCTGGAATCGGCAATGGACCGCACAGAAGAGCTGCGGTCCACGGAGAGACAGGATCCCGGCGGCCATCTTCAGCAGGTGAGTATGAAGACGCCGGACCGCCGGTATTCGGGTAAGTACTACCCGGTGTGTTTTTTTAACCCCTGCTTCGGGGTTGTCTCGCGCCGAACGGGGGGGGGGGGGGGGTTAAAAAAAAAAAAAAAAACCCGTTTCGGCGCGGGACAACCCCTTTAATATCCATCAGGGCCCTTATTAAAAATTTAATCTTCAAAGAATCCAGGAGTACAGACGGAACATTGGCCTCTGCTATTGCGTGCATAAAAATGTTCCACCCCATCCAGATAGTTTTTCTCACAATTGTGGCTCTGCGTCGTATGTCTGATTCAGGGAAATTGGATCCGGGAATCATAATGCAGTAGCTCTGCCATGCCTTATGACAGCGATCATCAGGGCAGTGGTTAAAGTCCCCCATGGGGACACAAATATTGTAAAAAAACCAAAGATTAAACAAATGAGTACAAAAATGTAAAAAAAGAGTAAAAAAAACATTTTTTATGCTTTTTCTCAGATTAGCATAAAAAAGGTAAAAAAAAAATAAACCCCCACATATTTGGTATCGTCGCGTCCATAACAACGCATACAATAAGTTGCACATGCTTTTGACTGTGCACGGAAAAAAACGCAAAAAAAAAAACGCTACAAAACAGGCAAAATGCTAATTTTTAGCATTTTGCCTCACTAATAACGCAATAAAAGTGATCAAAAAAGCCGTATGTACCCCAAAATAACACCAGTAAAAACTACAGCTCGTCTCACAAAAAACTAAGCCCTCACAGAGCGCCGTACATCAAAAAATTAAAAAGTTACAGGACTTTGAATGCAGCGATTTAGAATAGAAAAAAGATTTCCAAAAAAAAGGGTTTTTATTGCAGAAAAGTGGGAAAACCTAAAAAAATGTAAGAATTTTGGTATCATTGTAACCGTACCGACCCGCAGAAAAAATGGAATGTCTCATTTATGCTGCATGATTAACGCTGTAAAAAATAAATAAAATCTATGGCAGAATTGATGCGTTTTCTCTCCCTGCTATCATAAAAAAAAAAAAGTTTTACAATATAGTCTATGTACCCAAAAGTGGTGCCGATAAAAACTACAGTTCGCCACGCAAAAAACAAGCCCTCATACGGCCGTGTCGACGGAAAAATAAACAAGTTATGACTTTTGATAAACGGAGAAGAAAATCCGCCAAAAATTGTCGCGTCCTTAAGCCCAAAATAGGCCATGTCATGAAGGGGTTAATGAAAACGGACGCGTGAAGAATTTGAATTTTAAAAGTGTCAACCTCGCCGGACATCAGTCAGAAAGAGTCTTTATTTCTGGTCAGTTTGCTTTTTAGATCCAGGCCGTTCTCGATAAGCTTCGGCTGATTAAATATGTCTCCATAAATAGACCCCAAAAGCTCCACAGATTTAGACCATTGCGTGGCCCTGGCCCTTTTGACGAACCCTAAATTCTCTCCATCGAGGCTCCTGTCATGATGGTGTCCAGACGTGTCTTTGTAAAACAGCCCAGCGGAAAATTGAGATGCAAGCATCTGAGGACTATAATTTAAAATAGTCTCGATATACGTTCTATAGCTATAAGGGTGGACTACCACTGGCGTTTTATTCTCTCTTGTGCTGCGAGAGCAAGTGAAAACATACGCCTCACAGCGCAAGAAAAACGCTGGAATATCGCCACTGTTTTCAATGGGGCCAGCGGCAGCAGCACTAGCCCCATTAAAAACATAGGGAGAAGACCGTGGACTTCTGTCCCAGCTGTCGCAGCAGTGACAGCCATGGCAGGATTTTCCTTCTTTCCTGTGGGGACCATGGTGATGAAGGAATCCTCTGCCACAGCTGTCACAGCTGTCACAGCTTGGCAGAAGTGCAGTATACTATCCCATTGCTTTCAATGGGATCGGAGCTGCTACCGCTGGCCCCATTGAAAGCAGTTGTTTGTGGCAATCCCCGCAATATGATTTTTGGGGAAGGGCTTGAAATATAAGCTGTATAAAAAAGACAAAAAAAAAATGTACTTACCTCTCCGCCGCTCAGATGGGTCCTCTGGCTGGCTCCCCAGCACTTTCAGCAGGCGGGGATTTAAAAATCCCTGCCTCCTGAAAGGGCTGTGCTGGTTGGCTGAGCGTTCAGCCAATTACAGCCAGTGCTTAGCTATTCAGCCAATCAGCACAGCCCTTTCAGTAAGCTACTGCTTTCAATGGTGCCAGCAGCAGGGCCGACCTCATTGAAAGCAATGGGATAGCATGCTGCACTTCTGCCACAGCTGGGGCAAAAGTCCGCAGTCTTCTCCCTATGTTTTCAATGGGGCTAGTGCTGCTGCCGCTGGCCCCATTGCAAACACTGGCGATATTCCAGCGTTTTTCTTGCTCTGCGAGGCGAGTGTTTTCAGAGAGAATAAAACGCCAGTGGGTGTCCACCCTAAAGGTTATCCGACTGCAAGATTAGTCAATCCCCCAACATGACATCCACTTGATTGAAGAGCGTCGCTATAGGGAAATTAACCCTTTTCAATTCACTGTCTGACGTCTAAAGACATTATGATTTAAGGCTGTAGAGCTACGATGTTGGAAGGCATCCATCAGGGTTCTCTTACTGTATATTGCCAGCCTCTCTGCTGTCGGAGCCTATCCAACGTATCACCTCATGCAGTACTGGCTTTAGCCAGCAGATAGCGCCATTATATAACGGCAGAAAAAGAGTAAGTCCCCTAGGAAAACTAGGATGCAAATTGGATCGGAAAGAGTTAATAAGCCCCACGTGAGCGCCGTCAGGGATGGGGGTGTTATTCTGTTTTACTATACGGCAGACTAAGAGCAGTAGGGTATTATTTAAGTCATAATAATATTCACCGCTACCCGATATGAAGAATTCCGGCGGCACGTTGTCGGGTAGAGCCGCGATAGGCTAGACTTCAACAAACAGGGATTTCTCTATACTCGTTTGTGTCAGCAGTATTTAAAGCCCTTCACAGTGTTAGACAAATTAAGACTAAAATGTTTAATACCAGTTAACATATTCTGGGCCAACAAGGACACGCTCACACAAATCACATATAAGTTCCCACCTAACCCACCAATTGATTAAACAGCCCTATGCATACCAAGGGATCAGATAAGGCTGTATTTATGACTTCAACTATGGTAGTCCAGGTATGTAAATAGGAAAGCTGTTGGGTGACAGCTGTATCTGTCATAGAAAGGGAGGGCTAGATGGGAGAATAAACATAATATCTCCTAGTTACAGATTTGTCAGAGATGGAGCGGAGATAGATTAGAGCCCGGCTTCGTATACTGGCCGAGGTGAGGTATTGTTCGATTATGAACGTGCTCAGGACAAAGAATTATCCTGCTCATGTACAAAAGGGATGTGGTTCAGAATGCTCCAATACCCTATGCCACCTTAATTTAGCCTCTAAGTACTAATTCCTCAGACCAATAGCTAAAAAGTGTCCCCCACAAAAGGCAGAGATGAAAAATTGCCTTACACAAATATAGGAAGGACTGACACAAAGTACCTAATATACCAATAACATTTCATAGATGGTTCATAGTTCTTAGGTTTGACGCGTTTCTGGCGTCACCGTATTTTACGCAGAGCTCTTATCAATGAGCAGCGGATGATATGGAGGCACGACACATGAACAAGGCCTGAACCGCACTGTTCTTGGTTTGGTTGGTTGATCCGGTCCATAACAGCCTCCGAGATGGGGGTGACGGTGTACCATACGTCCTGCAATAACTGGGGATGTAAACATTAGGGATGCTGTTCTAATATTAGTCCTGGAATTCCTGGGGACTGAAACAGCAGGCGGTGCTATTCTAACAATAATACCAGAACGTCTTGGTATGTTAGCAACAGGTGGTGCTATCCTAACATTAATACTAGAACGTCTGGGTATGTTAGCAACATGTGGTGCTATCCTAACATTGGAAAGTCTGGGGACAGAAACATCAGCAGGCATGGTGTAAAAACAGCAGGTGGCGCTATTGTAACATTAGTGTTGGAATTTCTGGGGGTATAAACATTAGAGGGTTCTATTCTAACATTAGTGCTACACTGTCTGAGCATAAGCACCATGAGGAGGCTCTGTTCTAGCATTAGTATTGCAATGTCTAGTAATATAAACAGCAGGTGGTGCTATTCTAACAAGTACATTTCATAGTCGGGAAACCACTGTGTAACAAACTTCCTGCTTTATTATTTAAAACTCGTGCATATTCACAGAAAATGGAGGACGCGTTTCAGCTCTATCATGAGCCTTGCTCACCTCTACATCAAATCTGTTCACAAACATTTAAAAAAGCTTTTACCTTAATTGCTTAATTAAAAACACACTGTGAATTTAACCCTTGAATTAATTGGTAGCCCTGCACTGTTTCCCTGTCCATCTCTTCCCAAAAGACCTGACATAACAAACAATAGCTGCGATCATTTAACCTTGTTATTATATAAATCTAATCCAACAAATACTATAGTAGTATATAATTAACTCTTATAGTACAAAAGAGAATTAATTAACAGGATTTTGTACACAGAAAGAGTTCATCCACATAAGTGCGCTATTACATCAAGACAGTTCAGGCATTTTAATTTATGATAATAAAATGTATTTTGTTATGAAATGTATTCTAAGAAAAATTAATATTTTTTTATTATTAGTGTGATTTTATAAGTAGGGACCATCTAGCAGTGATGCATTATTGCACTAGACACTCCATTAGTAATTATAAGTAGAGATTAATCAAATCTTATCTTGATTTATAAGTTAATATATATAAAAGAGATCAGATTTAAAATTTATACCATTTGGATATCTAGTGTTAAGTGTCAGTATCCAGAACGCCTCTCTCCTGAACACCTGTTTCTGGCTGACGTCACCTTTTTTATTCCCATTATTATTAGAGATGAGCGACAACGCTGGTCCGAGCATTAGGGAGTTTGAGATGCTCGTTACTCGAGACGAGCACCACGCTGTACTCGAGTCAATTCCATTTCCTTCCCTGCATGTTTAGCGCCATTTTCTAGCCAATAGACATGCAGGGAAGGCATTACCATTTCCTCCTGTGACGTTCCAGCCCTATCCCACCCCCCTGCAGTGAGTGGCTGATGAGATCAAGTGACCACTGAGTATATAAAGTGGGGCCGCCAGCGGCTCGCCTCAGACACACACTGGGAGAGCATAGGGAAAGTGCTGCTGACAGAATAGGGAGAGTGTTAGTGTAGGATCCTGTCCTCAAGAACCCCAACGGTCCTTCTTAGGGTCACATCTGACTGTGTGCATTACTGTTGTGGCTGCTGGGAGCAGTTTTGCACAATTTTTTTTCCCATCTCGGGCTGTGCAGGCCATTACATCTATAGCATTCTAAGTCTGCAGTCTGTAATACAGAGTATAGGGAAAGTGCTGCTGAGACAGGGAAAGTGGTAGTGTAGGATCCTGTCTACAAGAACCCCAACGGTCCTTCTTAGGGCTACATCTGACCGTCTGCATTTTACTGGGTGGCTGCTGGGAGTTGTAGTGCTTCAGTATTACACAGCTAGGCCTGTTTGCAGCCTTCTGTATAATTTTTTTTCTGGCTGCAGTTTGCGTTACAATACCGCTGTCAGTGTGAAAGCGTACGCCAATAATTCCATAATTATTTACACCGGTCTGTGTCTGCAGTGAATTATACGCACAGCCCAGGGCCAACACAGCCACTGATGGAGGGAAAGTGATATAGACAGTATACAGCCTGTATTCTTTTTCAAACAAAAAAAAAAGCAGCTCCTTCGTTGGGCTGCATCTCACCGTCTCCATTTTGCTGGGTGCCAGCTGTATCTTTCAAAAAATATTTCTGGGTTTCACCTGCCCTCTTGGTTGAGCAATTTTTCAGGGGGACGTTTGTACTCTTGATACACTAATTTTTCTGGCCCTATACTCTTATCCAACTAATCTTTCCGGCCTTCGCCTACACTCATGGTACCCCAATGTTTCAGGGGTTGGCCTATACTCTTGCTACAGAGATTTTACTGGGGTCTGCCTGCCTATACTTCTGCCACACAAAATGGTGGTCAGCAGCACAATACTTTCCTCTCACCTAGATAAGACTGGGCACATGATATTCACATGATACCCAGGATTACTATGGCTTCTGGACATACACATTAGGGCAGAGCTAATACTGTGAGGCAGAACAAACATGTCATGCTGGGCACATGATAGTCACATGATACCCAGGATTACTATGGCTTCTGGACATGCACAAATAGCAAATACAAGACGCGATAATCTGCAGACCATCCGCCATTATGGGACACAGATTGCAGGTGAATAGACACAGGTGGATTAGATGCAAATTATTTTAATTAACACTCTGTTATTGGCTAAGTCTGTATGTCCTTCACTATATATATGTTCCATGTTGCATGTTGTTGTATACTTGACAAAGACCCACCTATACAAGGGTCGAAACGTTGTTTTCTCTGTGTGGGAGGAATAAAAATCTCTCTACTTTTTGCATCAACTGCTGCCTCCACCATTTCTTTCTTGGAATATACTTCTGCCACATTAATGTTACAGGGGTCTGCCTATACTTCTGCCACATTAATGTTACAGGGGTCTGCCTATACTTCTGCCACATTAATGTTACAGGGGTCTGCCTATACTTCTGCCACGTAAATGTTACAGGGGTATGCCTATTCTTCTGCTACAAAAATGTTACTGGGGTCTGCCTATACTTCTGCCACGTAAATGTTACAGGGGACTGCCTATACTTCTGCAACGTAAATGTTACAGGGGTCTGCCTATACTGCTGCAACATAAATGTTACAGGGGTCTGCCTATACTTCTACTATAGAAATGTTACTAGGGTCTGCCAATACTGCTGCTACAGAAATGATACTGAGGTCTGCCTATACTGCTGCTACATAAATGTTACTGGGGTCTGCCTATACTTCTACTACAGAAATGGTACTGGGGTCTGCCTATACTCCTGCTACCGAAATGTTACAGGGGTCTGCCTATAGTTCTGCTACAGAAATAGTACTGGGGTCTACCTATACTGCTGCTACCGAAATGTTACAGGGGTCTGCCTATACTTCTGCCACGTAAATGTTACAGGGGACTGCCTATACTTCTGCAACGTAAATGTTACAGGGGTCTGCCTATACTGCTGCAACATAAATGTTACAGGGGTCTGCCTATACTTCTACTATAGAAATGTTACTAGGGTCTGCCTATACTGCTGCTACAGAAATGATTCTGAGGTCTACCTATACTGCTGCTACCGAAATGTTACAGGGGTATGCCTATATCTCTACTACAGAAATGGTACTGGGGTCTGCCTATACTACTGCTACCGAAATGTTACTGGGGTCTGCTTATACCTTTTCTACTGGAATGTTACAGGGGTCTGTTTATACTATGGGTACACACAGACTTCCCATCGCAGTGTTTTACCTATCTGGCCCAAAAACACTGGCTGACTAGGGCATGAATTGTGGGCCGAGGCCAATATGTATTTTCTCTCGCGTTATCCCAGTTATCCGGGGCACTGCTTTGACCCAAACAAGAGGAGCGACACTGCACTTATGAGATGTTCACAGCTGCACTAGCATCGGAGTCCGCTCTATGCCCGTGATTGCTGAGGATTTGTGCAGAGGCCTATGTCCTCGGCGCAGTGAAAGTCTGCCATGTTTGGGCACTCTGATTTCTTCATGGTTCATTTCTTGGGTTGCCTAGGACCCACCTATGCTGTGGGTGCACACAGACTTCCCATGGCGGTGATTTACCTGTCTGGCACAAAGTCACTGACTGACTTGGGTAGGGTGCAGAGCGCAGATGGCTTTCCCCTTGCGGTGTCGATTGAGCTACCCGACACCTACACAGTATGCTATTTAACTCGCGGCACATTGGGTCACACAGTGTGTTTGCTGGAACCGAGCCTGACCAATGGCCCGCTCACATACTTCCCACACAGGCTATAGCAGGTCCTGGTCATGGTTTCTTGGCCTTGTAAGGCCACCTCCTCCTCCTGCTTGGGGTCAGAGGATCAGCACTGGGCATCATGTATTTGCTCTCGTGTTACCACAGTTATCTGAGACACTGGTTTGGGCCAAAGAAGAGGAGCATTACTGCATTAATAGGACGTTAAATGCTGTACTAACTTTGGAGTCCGCTTCATGCCCGCGATTGCTGTGGGTGTGGGCCGAGGCCTATGTCCCGGGGGAACTGCAACTGCGCCAGGTTGGGCCTGTGGAACTTTTTCCTGGCTAATGCAGTCTTTGGAGCAGTGAAAGAAAACGTAACTGATTTAATGAGATCTTTACAGGTGTACTAGCATCGAAGTCCGCTCTATGCCCGCAATTGCTGAAGCTGTGCAGAGGCCTATGTCCTCGGCACAATGAAAGTCTGCCATGTTTGGGCACTCTGATTTCTTTATGTGTCCTGTCTTTGGGTTTCTTTGGACCCACCCATGCTGTGGGTGAACACAGACTTCCCATAGCGGTGTTTTACCTGTCTGGCACAAAGTCACTGACTGACTTGGGTAGGGGGCAGAGTGCAGATGGCTTTCCCCTTGCATTGTCGATGAGGTATCTGACACCCAAACACAATGAGTAGTGTGTGGACACATGGATTCCCCATTGTTATGTCACTTGCAGCACCTTGGGCCACACTAGGTGTTTGCTGGGACCGAGCCTGACCCAGGGCCCACTCACATACTTCCCACACAGAGTATTGCTGCATTGTGGAGATGTGTAGAAGTGCTGGGCTGGCACCTGAGTCCCCTTCATGCCCACGTTTGCGGCTCGTGACATTTTTGTGACAGAGGTGGCACGGGATTTGAATGATGATTGTACGTCAATTTATCATCGATTCTCAACAGCATTGTGGGCTATTGCCCCCCCCCTTTCAAAGAGGGTCGCTGCCCGGCCGTGCCAACCCTCTGCAGTGTGTGCCTCCGGTTCCTTCTCATCCAGTGCACACTTATAAATAGACATGAGGGTGGTTTGGCTATGAAGCGAGCGTGTAGCATGAGGGCAGCTGAAGGCTGCGCAGGGACACTTTTGTGTGCGCTGCGGACGCAGGGTCGTGCGGGGGGGTTGGACAGCATGTAACCCAGGAGAAGAGGCAGCGGTGTGTCCTGCAGGTAGTGATTGTGCTTGGTTGGAGGTAGTGTGGTGCTTAGCTAAGGTGTGGCTTACTAATGAGGGTTTGTCCGAAGTAAAAATTGTTGGGGGGGGGGGGCACTCTTGCCGCTATTGTAGCTGAATAGTGGGACCTGGGAGCCTGAAATGCAGCCCTGCATGCTGCCCCTGCCCTTCCCTATCTGTTTATGTGGTGTTTCATGACTTTCGGAATTTTTCTGGTTTTTCACAAGTGAAGACCTATGCGGAGCATCGGTCATATACAAAAATGACCGAGTCGCCCATTGACTTCAATGGGGTTCGTTACTCGAAACGAGCTCTCGAGCATCGCAAAAAGTTCGACTCGAGCAACGAGCACCCGAGCATTTTGGTGCTCGCTCATCTCTAATTATTAACTTTCTCTTTTCCATGAAATTTGAAGCTATTTAAACTCCCTGAGTGTGTCTCCAGAAAGTATCTTGCAACTCCTGAGCTATTAACGTTACCGTTTTTTATGTTCCGTACATGTTCCGTAATGCGGGCTCTGAATTTCCGTGTCGTGCAACAAATGTAGTTTTTATTGCAATCTGTGCACAAAATCAAGAATACTGCATTGTTGGTATCACAATTCATATAACTTTTAATGTTATATTCTTTATGTCCCCCACTGTCCATAAAACTTTTCCTGTTGTTGACCAAATGACATATGCAGCACCGGGGATTACCACATCTAAAAAAACATTATTTTTCAACAATCGCGTCTTCTTCACTTCTGATCTAAAGGTGCTTGGGGACAACATGTCCCTAAATTTTTGCTCTTTTTTGATACAAACATAACCCCTTCATTTAGTATATTATCTATTGTTTCGTCCTGTTGCAAAATCAGCAAAACTTTGTAAAAAATCTTTAATACTGTAAAAATCTCAGCTATAAGCTGTGGAAAAAATTAAACCTTTTTTATTTATTTTATTATCTTTTTTCTTGTTACCAAGTAATGTTTTCCTATCCACAATATCAATTTTATTACAAGTTTTTTTCAAAACTGATTTTTTATATCCTCTTTCACCTAATCTGTCTATTATATCTTTCTTGGTTTTATCATATGTCTCTTTGATAGTGCATGCTCTTTTTGCACGAATGAATTCCCGTTGGGATTGCCCTCAACGTATGTTTGGGATGACTGCTGCTTACGTGCAACACACTATTCCCTGCTGTCTCTTTTCTAAATAAACATGTTTCTATGTTTCCAGTAGATACATCACCTCTCAGAATTAAATCTAGGAATGGCATTTCTTTATCATTCTGTGTAATTACAAATTGTAAATTGACCGAATTGCTGTTTATGTACGCAACAAAACCTGATATATCCACTTTAGCAGCAGCTGAATTTATACCTCTGTATGAAATGATTACCACATCATTAGAGATGAGCGAACCAGGGGGCGGGGGGAGGAGTGGCGGAGCGGGGGGTAGCAGCGGGGAGCCCTCTCCCCCCCCACTCTCCGCTGCAACCCCCCACTCACCCACGGCGCCCCCCGAATCTTTTCGCCCAAGTACGGAAGTACTCGAAAATCGCGGTGCTCGGGCGAAAAAGTGGCGTGGCCGAGTAGGTTCGCTCATCTCTACACATCATCAATGAACCTAGCATACCACACCATGCGGCATGCAAACGGATTTTTGTGATTATAAATGAAAAAATGTTCCCACCAACTCATCATAAGGTTTGCTATAGATGGTGAGAATTTGGAGCCCTTCGGGGCTCCAGATATCTATAAAAAAATTCATTATCCCTATTCTAACATTAGTCATGGAATGTCTGGGGATATATACAGCAATTAGCTCTATTCTAACAATTTTTCTTGAATTTCTGGGGATAGAAACAGCAGGGGGCACTATTGCAACCCTGGAATATCTGGGGGTATAAACAGCAGGTGATACTTTTCTAATATTAGTCCTGGAATATCTAATATAGTAACACAGTATGCAACACCGAAAAAGGGCATTTGTCCATTCAGTTCAGCCTATTACACCCCAATGTTGAACCAAAGGAAGGAACCAAAACAATGAGGTAGAAGCAAAATTTTCAAATTTAAGGTGAAAAATCTTTCCTGACTGTGGATTTATACAGCAGGTGGCACTATTCACATATTTTCTCTGAAAGGTCTGGAGATAGGAAATGAGGGGGACTCTATAATAACATTAGTTCTGGAATATCTGTCTATATAAACAGCAGGTGGTACTATTCCAAAATTACTCCTGGAATTTCTGGGGATTTAAACATCAAGTGGCGCTATTCTAGCATTAGGGTGGCTTCACAGGAGTGTGTTTTTGTGCGCGCATATGCGCACACAAAAACATGCTTCTATTACAACAAATGCATTTCCTATGGTGTGTGCACATGTCAGTGCTTTACAGGCGTATGCCTGCAAAGACAGGATATGCGTGCACTATAGGGAATCCACACATTGTCTTCATTGAAGACAATGGTCTGCCGGCACTCCGTTATTGTTTTTCAGAGAAGAGCTTTAAATATAAGCTCTTCCCTGAAAAACAAAAATTTTAATGTAAAAAAAAAAAACTTACCTGTCCACCGCTGCCATGTCCCCACGGGGATAAAGAACACATCTGCCACATGAGACAGATGTTTCCTTCATCCATGCGAGGAAAAATAATTCCCTGCTGCACCTGACACATCTGTGACAGATGCAGCAAAGGAATTCTTCATCCCTTCGGGGAATAAAGAATCCCCTGCCACAGCTGTGACATCTGTTTCAGGGGATTCTTTACTCTCGCGGGGAGTCCCTTTGGCAATGATCGCTGCTCTCCAATACATCACTTGATCAGTCAGGCTGGGGTAGACATAACTCTTAAGGCTGGAGAATATATCCAAAAGCGCTGGTGTTACCAGAAGGCGCTGTAAGCATATCCAAGGAACACCAGGAGAAGTGGTCATGAGGCCTGACTGATTAAGGCGCCTACACCAAGTCTTAAAGCCACACTGCATGTGAATGACAGATAATAAATGCAAGGCATTGGTTGGATGTTGGCCAAGATACATGAGCCCACTAACCACTTCACGGTTCCTTGTGTTGTAGTGGGTCCCTGCACTGGGTGAGGAGTGCATATAGATGCATCCTCTCGCCTTGCATTTATTATCTATCATTCACATGCAGTGTGGCTTTAAGACTCCAGGGGGAGCCCAGGGTGGCAGTACCAATGTGGTTCACTGTTTGAAATGCAGGGCAATCCGCCGAATTATCATGGCGTCATTAATAGGTTGCTGGTCTGCATGGTGAACTACATATATCAGAATGGTCTGGCACCCTGTATCCACTATGTGTGGGAGTTTACACCAAGCATCCACCCCCCTCATTATCAAGAGGCAGTGTGAGTGGTTGTCTTATCGGTGTCCTGCACAGGTGTTATTGGCTCGTCCATTTGGTAGTCAGCTACCTGTGTTATCGGACCACACCGGTACCGATCTGATGACCTCGTTGCCAGGTGCCAAATTGGTAGATATGGAAGCCCGTGATGAGGAGATTTTGCTAGCATTATCTATCAATAGCATGAAATCACTCCATGTTATGTCAAGACACCTCCATGAGAATCAATGAATTCTACTTTATTGTGAACATTGCCAATTCTTATACAGAAAGACGAGGGCGTCTCCAAATGTTGCCTGGTACAAAGATTAGTGCTATGTAGCTTACTGTTACAAAGGTGAAAATACTTATTGGTCACAAGACTTATTAACATCTACCAAATATTCTCAAAGCTCTTAAGGGTCGTCTCAAACACAGAATTACCTAAATCAGGATATTGTTATCGCATCAGACAATAGTTCTACTATTGCTGTGTGCCTTCCCTGTTAGCATAGCTTAGCCTTATTTAATTTGTCTGTTGACTTCTTATTTTAAAATCCTAGTTCCCGACACTACAAAGCCTAGGTTTTAGTCTTCTATTTAAGGGTCAATAGTCCAATACAAGGTAAGAAACAAACACTTATTGCATTCTGAAACGTAACATTTTATATTCCATGACATTTCCCCCTTTTGTTTCTTATCTTGTCCCAGAACAACAGTAAACATTTGAAGTACCCCAGTCCATCCTAGCGATGTTTGCTAGCCTTTATCAATAGCATTTCCCTATTGTTCTGACCAATACAAGAATAATCATAGCCGGCTGAACATAGGAGCTGGGCTTACATACCATTTTGTGCTATCATAGTGGGTATCACCTTTTAAGCAGATTTTGCTAATATGCGGCGTATACAAGATACTACACAACAACCTACTACTACAAAAGCAATTACTATAATAGTCAAAATAGTAAGAAGAGACGTGATCCAAGCACTCCATTGTCGAAAAATGTCCTCCAACCATGATGTAAATGGATCAGAAACACCAGAATTTTTTTCCCGAAAGTTCAATAGATAGACTTTGTAGTCCGTGCAAAGCTTTAGTCACTGATCCTTCCGGAGCCGTGTTGTTGGGATGTAAGTGCAGCATGAATCCCCATTCATCTTGCAGACTCCTCCTTTCTCTGCTAGGAACATGTCCAAAGCAAGAAGGTTCTGGAAGGCCATAGAGGATGTTGAGCCTAGTTGTTCCACTAATTCTTGTATGGCATCTCTGGTGTAGTTTACAAATCTCTGTTGATTATAATATATATAATGAATCCAATCAATATGTTTATTAATTGTGCACCAAGGACAAAAGACAGATTAGATTCCTGCTGTAATCTGTTTTCTGGCTTTAAACTCATTTTGCGCTCCCCTGGGTACCCCTATTCCATCAATATAAATACCTTCATCAAAAGATCCGCCAGGGAGATTACATGGCAGAGACTATTTATGTCCTGGTGGGGGTGCCTTTGTGTGTCCTGTCCACCCAGCTGCAAACAGGTGAAAGGGGAGGAGTACTTTTGTAGGTGCGCACTTACCTTTCCAAAATTTGGACAGGGTTGCACGCATCCTACCATCACCACAAATCCACTGGACATCCTGCAATAGAGGTAACATATGTTCAAATTAAACCTGTACTTGCTGAGGAAAGTATAGGCCTAGACAAGGGGCCAGACCAAACAGAATCTCATAAGGACTGAGACTAGAGATGAGCGAGCACCAAAATGCTCGGGTGCTCGTTACTGGAGACGAAATTTTCGCGATGCTCGAGGGTTCGTTTCGAGTAATGAACCCCATTGAAGTCAATGGGCGACTTGAGCATTTTTGTATATCGCCGATGCTTGCTAAGGTTTTCATTTGTGAAAATCTGGGCAATTCAAGAAAGTGATGGGAACGACACAGCAACAGATATGGCAGGCGAGGGGCTACATGTTGGGCTGCATCTCAAGTTCCCAGGTCCCACTATTAAGCCACAATAGCGGCAAGAGTTGCCCCCCCCCTCCCAACAATTTTTACTTCTGAAAAACCCTCATTAGCAAGGCATACCTTAGCTAAGCACCACACTACCTGCAAATAAGCACAATCACTGCCTGCATGACACTCCGCTGCCACTTCTCCTGGGCAACATGCTGCCCAACCCCCCCCCCCGCACGACCCAGTGTCCACAGCGCACACCAAAGTGTCCCTGCACAGCCTTCAGCTGCCCTCATGCCACACGCTGGCCTCATAGCCACACCACCCTCATGTCTATTTATAAGTGCGTCTGCCATGAGGTGGAACCACAGGCACACACTGCAGAGGGTTGGCACGGCCAGGCAGCGACCCTCTTTAAAAGGGGCGGGGCGATAGCCCATAATGCTGTACAGAAGCAATGAGAAATCCAATCCTGTGCCACCTCCATCAGTAGCTGCACACGTGGGCATAGCAATGGGGAACCCATGTGCCACACACTATTCATTTTGTCAAGGTGTCTGCATGCCCCAGTCAGACCGGGGTTTTTTATAAATAGTCACAGGCAGGTAGAACCCCGCAATGGGAATTCCGTGTGCACCCACAGCATGAGTGGCTCCCTGGAACCCACCGGCTGTACATAAATATATCCCATTGCATTGCCCATCACAGCTGAGGTAACGTCAGGTTTAATGCAGGTGGGCTTCGGCCCACACTGCATGCCCCAGTCAGACTGGGGTTCTTTAGAAGTGGACACATGCAGTTACAACTCCGTGTGGACCGACAGCATGGGTGGCTCCCTGGAACCCACCGGCGGTACATAAATATATCCCATTGCAGTGCCCAGCACAGCTGAGGTAGTGTCAGCTTTAATGCAGGTGGGCTAAAAATTACTAGGATTACAATGTAGGCGAGGCCCCAAAAAATTGGTGTACCAACAGTACTAATGTACTTCAGAAAAATTGCCCATGCTCAACCAAGAGGGCCGGTGAAACCCATTAATCGCTTTGGTTAATGTGACTTAATTTGTAACTAGGCCTGGAGGCAGCCCAGTTAAAATAAAAATTGGTTCAAGTGCAAGTTTCAACGCTTTATTGAATTGAGAATTGAAACGTATAAACATTGTTTACAAAAGTTATATGACTGAGCCTTGTGGGCCTAAGAAAAATTGCCCGTTCGGCGTGATTACGTGATGTTTCAGGAGGAGAAGCAGGAGGAGGATGAATATAATACACAGATTGATGAAGCTAAAAGGTCCCCGTTTTTTATGGTTATAGAGAACTATGCTTCCATCCGCGGGTGCAGCCTACGTATTGTTTAGGTATCGCTGCTGTCCGCTGGTGGAGAAGAGAAGTCTGGGGAAATCCAGGCTTTGTTCATCTTGATGAGTGTAAGCCTGTCGGCACTGTCGGTTGACAGGCGGGTATGCTTATCCGTGATGATTCCCCCCGCCGCACTAAACACCGTCTCTGACAAGACGCTAGCCGCAGGACAAGCAAGCACCTCCAGGGCATACAGCGTGAGTTCAGGCCACGTGTCCAGCTTCAACACCCAGTAGTTGTAGGGGGCAGATGTGTCACGGAGGACGGTCGTGCGATCGGCTACGTACTCCCTCACCATCCTTTTACAGTGCTCCCGCCGACTCAGCCTTGACTGGGGAGCGGTGACACAGTCTTGCTGGGGAGCCATAAAGCTGTCAAAGGCCTTGGATAGTGTTCCCCTGCCTGTGCTGTACATGCTGCCTGATCTCCGCACCTCCCCTGCTACCTGGCCCTCGGAACTGCGCCTTCTGCCACTAGCGCTGTCGGATGGGAATTTTAGCATTAGTTTGTCCGCCAGGGTCCTGTGGTATAGCATCACTCTCGAACCCCTTTCCTCTTCAGGTATGAGAGTGGAAAGGTTCTCCTTATAGCGTGGGTCGAGCAGTGTGTACACCCAGTAATCCGTAGTGGCCAGAATGCGTGTAACGCGAGGGTCACGAGAAAGGCATCCTAACTTGAAGTCAGCCATGTTTGCCAGGGTACCTGTACGCAACACATGGCTGTCCTCACTAGGAAGATCACTTTCAGGATCCTCCTCCTCCTCCTCAGGCCATACACGCTGAAAGGATGACAGGCAAGAAGCATCGGGACCCTCAGCAGTGGGCAAAGCTGTCTCATCCCCCTCCTCCTCATATTCCTCCCCCTCCTCCTTCTCCTCCTCAACGCGCTGAGATATAGACATGAGGGTGCTCTGACTATCCAGCGACATACTGTCTTCCCCCGCCTCCGTTTCCGAGCGCAAAGCGTCTGCCTTAATGCTTTGCAGGGAACTTCTCAAGAGGCATAGCAGAGGAATGGTGACGCTAATGATTGCAGCATCCCCGCTCACCATCTGGGTAGACTCCTCAAAGTTTCCAAGGACCTGGCAGATGTCTGTCAACCAGGCCCACTCTTCTGTAAAGAATTGAGGAGGCTGACTCCCACTACGCCGCCCATGTTGGAGTTGGTATTCCACTATAGCTCTACGCTGCTCATAGAGCCTGGCCAACATGTGGAGCGTAGAGTTCCACCGTGTGGGCACGTCGCACAGCAGTCGGTGCACTGGCAGATTAAACCGATGTTGCAGGGTGCGCAGGGTGGCAGCGTCCGTGTGGGACTTGCGGAAATGTGCGCTGAGCCGGCGCACCTTTCTGAGCAGGTCTGACAAGCGTGGGTAGCTTTTCAGAAAGCGCCGAACCACCAAATTAAAGACTTGGGCCAGGCATGGCACGTGCGTGATGCTGCCGAGCTGCAGAGCCGCCACCAGGTTACGGCCGTTGTCACACACGACCATGCCCGGTTGGAGGCTCAGCGGCGCAAGCCAGCGGTCGGTCTGCTCTGTCAGACCCTGCAGCAGTTCGTGGGCCATGGGCCTCTTCTCTCCTAAGCTGAGTAGTTTCAGCACGGCCTGCTGACTCTTGCCCACCGCTGTGCTGCCGTGCCGCGCGACACCGACTGCTGGCGACGTGCTGCTGCTGACACATCTTGATTGCGAGACAGAGGTTGCGTAGGAGGAGGAGGAGGAGGGTGGTTTAGTGGAGGAAGCATACACCGCCGCAGATACCAGCACCCAGCTGGGGCCTGCAATTCTGGGGGTGGGTAGGACGTGAGCGGTCCCAGGCTCTGACTCGGTCCCAGCCTCCACTAAATTCACCCAATGTGCCGTCAGGGAGATATAGTGGCCCTGCCCGCCTGTGCTTGTCCACGTGTCCGTTGTTAAGTAAACCTTGGCAGTAACCGCGTTGGTGAGGGTGCGTACAATGTTGCGGGAGACGTGGTCGTGCAGGGCTGGAACGGCACATCGGGAAAAGTAGTGGTGACTGGGAACCGAGTAGCGCGTGGCCGCCGCCGCCATCATGTTTTTGAAAGCCTCCGTTTCCACAAGCCTATACGGCAGCATCTCCAGGCTGATCAATTTGGCTATGTGTACGTTTAACGCTTGAGCGTGCGGGTGCGTGGCGGCGTACTTGCGCTTGCGCTCAAACACTTGTGCTAGCGACAGCTGGACGGTGCGCTGAGAGCCATTGGTGGATGGGGCCGAGGACAGCGGAGGTGAGGGTGTAGGTGCAGGCCGGGAAACGGTCGTGCCTGTGTCCTCAGAGGGGGGTTGGATCTCAGTGGCAGGTTGGGGCACAAGGGGAGAGGCAGTGGTGCAAACCGGAGGCGGTGATCGGCCTTCGTCCCACCTTGTGGGGTGCTTGGCCATCATATGTCTGCGCATGCTGGTGGTGGTGAGGCTGGGGGTGGTGGCTCCACGGCTGATCTTGGCGCGACAAACCTTGCACACCACAGTTTGTTGGTCGTCTGCACTCTCAGTGAAAAACTGCCAGACCTTTGAGCACCTCGGCCTCTGCAGGGTGGCATGGCATGAGGGGGCGCTTTGTGAAACAGTTGGTGGATTATTCGGTCTGGCCCTGCCTCTAACCCTGGCAACCGCACTGCCTCTTCCAACCTGCCGTGCTGCTGCACTTGCCTCCCCCTCTGAAGACCTGTCCTCAGTAGGCTTAGCAAACCAGGTGGGGTCAGTCACCTCATCGTCCTGCTGCTCTTCCTCCGAATCCTCTGTGCGCTCCTCCCTTGGACTTACTGCAATTACTACTACCTGAGTGATAGACAACTGTGTCTCATCGTCATCGTCCTCCTCACCCACTGAAAGCTCTTGAGACAGTTGCCGGAAGTCCCCAGCCTCATCCCCCGGACCCCGGGAACTTTCCAAAGGTTGGGCATCGGTCACAACAAACTCCTCCGGTGGGATAGGAACCATTGCTGCCCATTCTGGGCAGGGGCCCGAGAACAGTTCCTGGGAGTCTGCCTGCTCCTCAGAATGTGTCATTGTAATGGAGTGAGGAAGCGGAGAGGAAGGAGGAGCAGCAGCCAGAGGATTCAGAGTTGCAGCAGTGGACGGCGTAGAACTCTGGGTGGTCGATAGATTGCTCGAAGCACTTTCTGCCATCCACGACAGGACCTGCTCACACTGCTTATTTTCTAATAAAGGTCTACCGCGTGGACCCATAAATTGTGAGATTAATCTGGGGACACCAGAAACGTGCCTCTCTCCTAATCCCGCAGCAGTCGGCTGCGATACACCTGGATCAGGAGCTCGGCCTGTGCCCACACCCTGACTTGGGCCGCCGCGTCCTCGCCCGCGTCCACGTCCTCTAGGCCTACCCCTACCCCTCAGCATGGTGTATTACCAGTAGTGCAGAAACAGAACGCTGTAATTAAATGTGCCGCTTATTGGCCTGCGGTTGGAGGCTGACTTCGCTTACGGAAGGCACAGCAGAGCCAGGAAAGAATTTTGTGCACGCCTGTAGTGAGACGTAGGTGCGTATGACTGAGCTAGTGGAATTCACAGCGCAGAAGCAGTCAAGTGTCCAAAGGCCACTAGTAGGCCTTAAGTATTTTGCTTCTATTTTTTAAAAGGCTGAGCTGAGACAGCAGACAGATACTGTAGGCAGCGTATATATGTATACTGTTTCCCTGTGGACGGGATGACGGCGGTGATGTAACGGGCAACGCAGAGCCAGGAAACAATTTTGCGCAAGCCTGTAGTGAGACGTAGGTGCGTATGACTCAGCTAGTGGAATTCACAGCGCAGAAGCAGTCAAGTGGCCAAAGGCCACTAGTAGGCCTTAAGTATTTTGGTTCTATTTTTTTAAAGGCTGACCTCAGACAGCAGACAGATACTGTAGGCAGTGTATATATGTATACTGTTTCCCTCTGGCGCTATGACGGCGGTGATGTAACGGGCAACGCAGAGCCAGCAAACAATTTTGCGCAAGCCTGCTGTAACACTTAGCTGCGTATTAATTAGGACTACTACCCCCAGCAGACACGCAGTACACTGAGGACGGTCACAGGCAGCCCAAATATAGTTTTTTTTCCCAAATTTGTTTGAAAAAGCCCACTGCCTATATAGACAGTATATATCTTTCACCTTTCCCACTGTCCTTGCCTCACCAGTACTGGCCCTATACTATGTACAATGACTGCAGACTGAGGACGCAATGCTCTGCACGCCCGATATACAAAAAAAAAGTGCAACACTGCTAAAAGCAGCCTCAACAGTGCTGCAAAGAGTCAGATGTGGCCCTAAGAAGGACCGTTGGTCCTTCAGAGATGAAAGTGAAAGTAACTCGAACATCGCGTGGTGCTCGCCTCGAGTAACGAGCATCTCAAACACGCTAATACTTGAACGAGCATCAAGCTCGAACGAGTACGTTCGCTCATCTCTAATAAACATTGTTTACAAAAGTAATATGACTGAGCCTTGTGGGCCTAAGAAAAATTGCCCGTTCGGGGTGATTACGTGAGGTTTCAGGAGGAGGAGCAGGAGGAGGAGGATGAATATAATACACAGATTGATGAAGCTAAAAGGTCCCCGTTTTTGATGGTGATAGAGAACGATGCTTCCATCCGCGGGTGCAGCCTACGTATTGTTTAGGTATCGCTGCTGTCCGCTGGTGGAGAAGAGAAGTCTGGGGAAATCCAGGCTTTGTTCATCTTGATGAGTGTTAGCCTGTTGGCACTGTCGGTTGACAGGCGGGTACGCTTATCCGTGATGATTCCCCCAGCCGCACTAAACACCCTCTCTGACAAGACGCTAGCCGCAGGACAAGCAAGCACCTCCAGGGCATACAGCGCGAGTTCAGGCCACGTGTCCAGCTTCGACACCCAGTAGTTGTAGGGGGCAGAGGCGTCACGGAGGACGGTCGTGCGATCGGCTACGTACTCCCTCACCATCCTTTTACAGTGCTCCCGCCGACTCAGCCTTGACTGGGGAGCGGTGACATCTTGCTGGGGAGCCATAAAGCTGTCAAAGGCCTTGGATAATGTTCCCCTGCCTGTGCTGTACATGCTGCCTGATCTCCGCACCTCCCCTGCTACCTGGCCCTCGGAACTGCGGTCATAGGCAGCCCAAATATAGTATTTTTCCCCAATTTTTTTGAAAAAGCCCACTGCCTATATAGCCTGTATATCTCTTTCCCTGTACCACTGTCCCTGCCTCACCAGTACTGGCCCTATACTATGTACAATGACTGAAGACTGAGGACGCAATGCTCTGCACGCCCGATATAGGAAAAAAAAATTGTGCAACACTGCTCACAGCAGCCTCAACAGTACTGCACACAGTCAGATGTGGCCCTAAGAAGGACCGTTGGGGTTCTTGAGGACAAATATAACACCTAACACTCTCCCTATAGCAGCAGCAGCATCAGCAGCACTTTCCCTGATCTATGTCAGAATGCATCTGTGGCAAGCCGCGGGCGGGGCAGATTTAAACACTTGGGTGACACCTGATCTCCCCAGCCACTCACTGCAGGGGGGGTGGTATAGGGCTGGAACATCACAGGAGGAAGTTGTAATGCCTTCCCTGTCTTTCTATTGGCCAGAAAAGCGCGCTAATGTCTCAGAGATGAAAGTGAAAGTAACTTGAACATCGCATGGTGCTCGTCTCTAGTAACGCGCATCTCGAACACCCTAATACTCGAACGAGCATCAAGCTCGGACGAGTACGCTCGCTCATCTCTGGTAACCAGCATCATCCTTCCATTAAGTGCAGTGATAAAGCCCAATAACTTTCCCTATGTGTAAGGCTTCTTTCACATGAGCACATATTGGCTGTCCGTTTTCACAGCCGGACGATATACGCTATGTTGTTATTGAAAAATCTGGTGAACGGGCGCACAAATCAAACGTTTGTGCACCCAGTCATATGGGCTGGTGAGGCCGGCGCATGTAAAGGGTTAAATAGCAGAGGTTAAATCGGAGGTTTTCTCCTATCTCTGCTGTAAGAGCTGGTGCCTGGCTATCGTACGACAGCCAAGCACCATCCCTCCCTGCCACGGAGGCAAGCCGATGGTCTCCGTGGCAACCTGTAAACAAAGCAGTGCAGGAGTTTTAAAAAGAGAAGCGTGAATTTTGCATGGTTCGTTGTTTTGTTGACTGCTTGACAAAGACCCAAAGGGTCGACACGTAGCTTATATTTCTTGGCATGGAGCAATAAAATCTATTGTTCTATTTTGCACCAATATAATCTGCCACAAACTCTTCTTTACTATGGATTTTGCCTTGGAATGATGGATCGTGTTCCTGTTGCGACTGTTGCATGTTTCTAGTCATTGGTTGGAATTGTGTGCTGCTGGTGATATCCTGTTTCTATATCTTTCTATTAAAGATGAGCAAGCATACTCGCTAAAGGACAGTTACTCAATCGAGCATTGCCCTTAGCGAGTACCTGCCCGCTCGGAAGAAAAGATTCGGCTGCCGCTGGCAGGCAGGGAGCTGCGGGGGAGAGTGGGGAAAAACGGAGGGGAGATCCCCCACCCCCCCCCCCCCCGCTCCCCCCCTGCTCACTCCTGCAACTCACCTCTCACCCGCGCCGGCAGCCGAACCTTTTCTTCCGAGCGGGCAGGTACTCGCTAAGGGCAATGCTCGATCGAGTAATTGTCCTTAGCGAGTATGCTCGCTCATCTCTACTTACTATGTATTACTATCATGCATCATTATTTATCTCATATGCTTTTTATTTGTTTTTCTTTATTTCTTACATTTGCATTCTATTCATGTTCTTGTATTCTTCTATTTTTGACATTTAATTTTAGAGATGAGCGAACGCGTTCGTCCGAGCTTGATATTCGTGCGAATATTAGGGTGTTCGGGATGTTCGTTATTCGTGACGAACACCATGCGGTGTTCTGGTTACTTTCACTTCCTTCCCTGAGACGTTAGCGCGCTTTTCTGGCCAATTGAAAGACAGGGAAGGCATTACAACTTCCCCCTGCAACGTTTAAGCCCTATACCACCCCCCTGCTGTGAGTGGCTGGCGAGATCAGGTGTTCGCCTAATATAAAAGTCGGCCCCTCCCGCGGCTCGCCTCAGATGCGGTGTGAGTTAGATGAGGGACAGTGCTGTTTATACCGGAGCTGCTGTAGGGAAAGAATTGGTAGTTAGTGTAGGCTTCAAGACCCCCCAAAGGTCCTTATTAGGGCCACTGATAGCTGTGTGTTGGCTGCTGTTAGCAGTGGGATTTTTTTTTTTTTCTCAAAATCGCCTCTGCAGACCGTTGCACCTGGCATTAGGGACAGAAGTGCTGCATAGGCAGGGAGAGTGTTAGGAGTGAGTGTAGCCTTCAAGAACCTCAACGGTCCTTTCTAGGGCCATATTTATCCGTGTGCAGTACTGTCCAGGCTGCTGTTGGCTGTGCTGCATTTTTTTTGGGCTTCTCAAAATCGCCTCTGCAGAGCATTGCACCCTCCATTGATACTGCAGGGAAAGAATTGTATAGGCAGGGCCACAACACAGTTATTATTCATAGAATATACGCAGTGCTGCCTGTTGGTGGGAAAAAACTGAAAACAAATCTATTTGTCCAGCCTGTGTCCGTCCTTACGCCTGTGTAGACGTGTGAGCTGCGTGAAAAACATTGCTAAATCATACGCAGCCAGCTACGCTTTACTGCTGGGTTCGCCATTTGCTTTCCTTAATTGGGAAAAAAAAATACCTGCTCTCCAAGAGTTATAATAACTCTGCTACCCTCACGTTCTGTGACACATAAGCAGGGACACAGCGCAGTTATTAAACTTCGCAGGTTCATTGAATATACGCAGTGCTGCCTGTTGGTGGGAAAAAACTGAAAACAAATCTATTTGTCCAGCCTGTGTCCGTCCTTACGCCTGTGTAGACGTGTGAGCTGCGTGAAAAACATTGCTAAATCATACGCAGCCAGCTACGCTTTACTGCTGGGTTCGCCATTTGCTTTCCTTAATTGGGAAAAAAAAATACCTGCTCTCCAAGAGTTATAATAACTCTGC
This sequence comes from Eleutherodactylus coqui, assembly GCF_035609145.1. Classification (NCBI taxonomy): domain Eukaryota; kingdom Metazoa; phylum Chordata; class Amphibia; order Anura; family Eleutherodactylidae; genus Eleutherodactylus; species Eleutherodactylus coqui. The sequence goes on from NC_089848.1 coordinate 123,159,062, forward strand.
TACCCTCACGTTCTGTGACACATAAGCAGGGACACAGCGCAGTTATTAAACTTCGCAGGTTCATTGAATATACGCAGTGCTGCCTGTTGGTGGGAAAAAACTGAAAACAAATCTATTTGTCCAGCCTGTGTCCGTCCTTACGCCTGTGTAGACGTGTGAGCTGCGTGAAAAACATTGCTAAATCATACGCACCCAGCTACGCTTTACTGCTGGGTTCGCCATTTGCTTTCCTTAATTGGGAAAAAAAATACCTGCTCTCCAAGAGTTATAATAACTCTGCTACCCTCACGTTCTGTGACACATAAGCAGGGACACAGCGCAGTTATTAAACTTCTCAGGTTCATTGAATATATGCAGTGCTGCCTGTTGGTGGGAAAAACTGAAAACAAATCTATTTGTCCAGCCTGTGTCCGTCCTTACGCCTGTGTAGACGTGTGAGCTGCGTGAAAAACATTGCTAAATCATACGCACCCAGCTACGCTTTACTGCTGGGTTCGCCATTTGCTTTCCTTAATTGGGAAAAAAAATACCTGCTCTCCAAGAGTTATAATAACTCTGCTACCCTCACGTTCTGTGACACATAAGCAGGGACACAGCGCAGTTATTAAACTTCGCAGGTTCATTGAATATACGCAGTGCTGCCTGTTGGTGGGAAAAAACTGAAAACAAATCTATTTGTCCAGCCTCTGTCCGTCCTTACGCCTGTGTAGACGTGTGAGCTGCGTGAAAAACATTGCTAAATCATACGCACCCAGCTACGCTTTACTGCTGGGTTCGCCATTTGCTTTCCTTAATTGGGAAAAAAAATACCTGCTCTCCAAGAGTTATAATAACTCTGCTACCCTCACGTTCTGTGACACATAAGCAGGGACACAGCGCAGTTATTAAACTTCGCAGGTTCATTGAATATACGCAGTGCTGCCTGTTGGTGGGAAAAAACTGAAAACAAATCTATTTGTCCAGCCTGTGTCCGTCCTTACGCCTGTGTAGACGTGTGAGCTGCGTGAAAAACATTGCTAAATCATACGCACCCAGCTACGCTTTACTGCTGGGTTCGCCATTTGCTTTCCTTAATTGGGAAAAAAAATACCTGCTCTCCAAGAGTTATAATAACTCTGCTACCCTCACGTTCTGTGACACATAAGCAGGGACACAGCACAGTTATTAAACTTAGATAATTCATTCACTAGAGGCAGTGGGGCCTTTCGTTTTCCAAAAAGGGCAAAAATTATATTTGGCCTGCAGTCTTGCGCCAATTTATTTCCTGCCTGGGAAATCTAATCACTGGTAATACAGCATGCTGAGGGGTAGGGGTAAGCCTAGAGGACGTGGACGTGGACGTGGCCGAGGACGCGGAGGGCCAAGTGAGGGTGTGGGCACAGGCCAAGCTCCTGATCCAGGTGTGTCGCAGCTGTCTGCTGCGCGATTAGGAGAGAGGCACGTTTCTGGCGTCCCCACATTCATCGCCCAATTAATGGGTCCACGCGGGAGACGGTTATTAGAAAATGAGCAGTGTGAGCAGGTCCTGTCCTGGATGGCAGAAAGTGCTTCGAGCAACCTATCGTCTACCCGCAGTTCTGCGCCGTCCACTGCTGCCAATCCGAATCCTCTGTCTGCTGCTCCTCCTTCCTCCCAGCCTCCTCAGTCCACTACAATGACACCTGCTCAGGAGCGGGAACACTCCCAGGAACTGTTCTCGGGCCCCTGCTTAGATTGGGCAGCAGCGGTTCCTCTCCCACCAGAGGAGTTTATCGTCACTGATGCCCAACCATTCGAAAGTTCCCGGGGTCCGGGGGAAGAGGCTGGGGACTTCCGCCAACTGTCTCAACAACTTTCTGTGGGTGAGGAGGACGATGACGATCAGACACAGTTGTCTTGCAGTGAGGTAGTAGTAAGGGCAGTAAGTCCCAGGGAGCAGCGCACAGAGGATTCGGAGGAAGAGCAGCAGGACGATGAGGTGACTGACCCCACCTGGTGTGCAACGCTTACTCAGGAGGACAGGTCTTCAGAGGGGGAGTCAAGGGCATCAGCAGGGCAGGTTGCAAGAGGCAGTGCGGTGGCCAGGGGTAGAGGCAGGGCCAGACCGAATAATCCACCAAGTGTTTCCCAAAGCGCCCCCTCGCGCCATGCCACCCTGCGTAGGCCGAGGTGCTCTAAGGTCTGGCAGTTTTTCACAGAGACGCCTGACGACCGACGAACAGTGGTGTGCAACCTTTGTCGCGCAAAGCTCAGCCGGGGAGCCAACACCAACAGCCTCACCACCACCACCATGCGCAGACATATGATGGCCAAGCACCCCGCAAGGTGGGACAAAGGCCGTTCACCGTCTCCGGTTTGCACCCCTGCCTCTCCCCCTGTGCCCCAACCTGCCACTGAGATGCAACCCCCCTCTCAGGACACAGGCACTACCGCCTCATGGCCTGCACCCACACCCTCATCTCCGCTGTCCTCGGCCCCATCCAGCAGTGTAGTTCAGCGCACCGTTCAGCCGTCGCTTGCGCAAGTGTTCGAGCGCAAGCGCAAGTACGCCGCCACGCACCCGCACGCTCAAACGTTAACCGTCCGCATCGCAAAATTCATCAGCCTTGAGATGCTGCCGTATAGGGTTGTGGAAACGGAGTCCTTCAAAAGTATCATGGAGGCGGCGGCCCCGCGCTACTCAGTTCCCAGTCGCCACTACTTTTCCCGATGTGCCGTCCCAGCCCTGCACGACCACGTCTCCCGCAACATTGTGCGCGCCCTCACCAACGCGGTTACTGCCACGGTCCACTTAACTACGGACACGTGGACAAGCACAGGCGGGCAGGGCCACTACATCTCCCTGACGGCACATTGGGTGAATTTAGTGGAGGCTGGGACAGAGTCAGAGCCTGGGACCGCTCACGTCCTACCCACCCCCAGAATTGCGGGCCCCAGCTCGGTGCTGGTATCTGCGGAGGTGTATGCTTCCTCCACTAAAGCACCCTCCTCCTCCTCCTCCTCCTCTGTCTCACAATCAAGATGTGTTAGCAGCAGCATGTCGCCAGCAGTCGGTGTCGCGCGGTGTGGCAGCACAGCGGTGGGCAAGCGTCAGCAGGCCGTGCTGAAACTACTCAGCTTAGGCGATAAGAGGCACACGGCCCACGAACTGCTGCAGGGTCTGACACAGCAGACCGACCGCTGGCTTGCGCCGCTGAGCCTCCAACCGGGCATGGTCGTGTGTGACAACGGCCGTAACCTGGTGGCGGCTCTGCAGCTTGGCAGCCTCACGCACGTGCCATGCCTGGCCCACGTCTTTAATTTGGTGGTTCAGCGGTTTCTGAAAAGCTACCCACGCTTGTCAGACCTGCTCGTAAAGGCGCGCCGGCTCTGCGCACATTTCCGCAAGTCCCACACGGACGCTGCCACCCTGCGCACCCTGCAACATCACTTTAAGCTGCCAGTGCACCGACTGCTGTGCGACGTGCCCACACGGTGGAACTCTACGCTCCACATGTTGGCCAGGCTCTATGAACAACGGAGAGCTATAGTCGAATACCAACTCCAACATGGGCGGCGCAGTGGGAGTCAGCCTCCTCAATTCCTTTCAGAAGAGTGGGCCTGGTTGGCAGACATCTGCCATGTCCTTGGTAATTTTGAGGAGTCTACCCAGGTGGTGAGCGGCGATGCTACAATCATTAGCGTCACCATTCCTCTGCTATGCATCTTGAGAAATTCCCTGCAAACCATAAAGGCAGCTGCTTTGCGCTCGGAAACGGGGGCGGGGGAAGACAGTATGCCGCTGGATAGTCAGGGCACCCTCCTGTCTATTTCTCAGCGCGTACAGGAGGAGGAGGAGGAGCATGAGGAGGATGAGGAGGAGGGGGAAGAGACAGCTTGGCCCGCTGCTGACGGTACACCGGCTGATTGCCTGTCATCCTTTCAGCGTGTATGGCCTGAGGAGGAGGAGGAGGAGGAGGAGGATCCTGAAAGTGATCTTCCTAGTGAAGACAGCCATGTGTTGCGTACAGGTACCCTGGCACACATGGCTGACTTCATGTTAGGATGCCTTTCTCGTGACCCTCGCGTTGCACGCATTCTGGCCACGACGGATTACTGGGTGTACACACTGCTCGATCCACGGTATAAGGAGAACCTGCCCACTCTGATTCCCGAAGAGGAAAGGGGTTCGAGAGTGTTGCTATACCACAGGACCCTTGCGGACAAGCTGATGGTAAAATTCCCAGCCGACAGCGCTAGTGGCAGAAGGCGCAGTTCCGAGGGCCATGTTGCAGGGGATGTGCGTAGATCGAGCAGCATGTACATCCCAGGCAGTGCAACAGTCTTTAAGGGCCTGGCCAGCTTTATGGCTCCCCACCAAGACTGTGTCACCGCTCCCCAGTCACGGCTGAGTCGGCGGGAGCACTGCAAAAGGATGGTGAGGGAGTACGTAGCGGATCGCACGACCATCCTTGGTGACGCCTCTGCCCCCTACAACTACTGGGTGTCGAAGCTGGACACGTGGCCTGAACTAGCCCTGTATGCCCTTGAGGTGCTTGCTTGTCCTGCGGCTAGCGTGTTGTCGGAGAGGGTGTTTAGTGCGGCTGGGGGAATCATCACAGATAAGCGTAGCCGCTTGTCAACCGACAGTGCCGACAGGCTAACACTCATCAAGATGAACAAAGGCTGGATTTCCCCAGACTTCTGTTCTCCACCAGCGGACAGCAGCGATACGTAAGCAATACGTAGGCTGCACCCGCGGATGGAAGCTACGTTCTCTCTCACCATCCAAAACGGGGACATTTCTGCTTCATCAATCTGTGTCTAATATTCCTCCTCCTCCTCCTCCTGCTCCACCTCCTGAAACCTCACGTAATCACGCTGAACGGGCAATTTTTCTTAGGGCCACAAGGCTCACTCAAATAATTTTTCAGAACAATTTTTATAAGTTTCAATGCGCTTAAAAGCATTGGAACTTTAACTTGAACCAATTTTTCGTTACACTGGGCTGCCTCCAGGCCTAGTTACCACTTAAGCCACATTAACCAAAGCGATTAATGGGTTTCACCTGCCCTCTTGGCTGGCCATGGCCAATTTTTGGGATGTACATTAGTACTGTTGATACAGCAATTTGTGTGGGCCCTCGCCTACAGTGTAATCAAATTAATTTTTAGCCCACCTGCATTACAGCTGACGTTACCTCAGCTGTGTTGGGCAATGCAATGGGATATTTTTGTGTACCGCCGGTGGGTTCCAGGGAGCCACCCATGCTGTAGGTGCACACTGAGTTTTTAATACATCTGTACACTTCTAAAGAACCCGTCTGACCGGGGCATGCAGTGTGGGCCGAAGCCCACCTGTATTACGCACGACATTACTACCTCAGCTGTGTTGGGCAATGCAATGGGATATTTCTATGTACCGCCGGTGGCTTCCTGGCACCCACCCAGGCAGTGGGTCCACAGGGAGTTAAACCTACATGTGTCCACTTGTAAAGAATCCCAGTCTGACTGGGGCATGCAGTGTGGGCCGAAGCACACCTGTATTACGCACGACATTACTACCTCAGCTGTGTTGGGCAATGCAATGGGATATTTCTATGTACCGCCGGTGGCTTCCTGGCACCCACCCAGGCAGTGGGTCCACAGGGAGTTAAACCTACATGTGTCCACTTGTAAAGAATCCCAGTCTGACTGGGGCATGCAGTGTGGGCCGAAGCCCACCTGTATTACGCACGACATTACTACCTCAGCTGTGTTGGGCAATGCAATGGGATATTTTTGTGTACCGCCGGTGGGTTCCAGGGAGCCACCCATGCTGTGGGTCGACAGGGACTTCACAATAGGGAGTTGTACCTGCCTGTGTCTATGAATTAAAAAGCCCGGTCTGACTGGGGCATGCAGACACCTTGACAGAATGAATAGTGTGTGGCACATAGGTTCCCCATTGCTATGCCCACGTGTGCAGCTCCAGATGGCGGTGGCACAGGATTCTATTTCTCATTGCTTCTGTACAGCATTGTGGGCTATCGCTCCGCCACTTTTAAAGAGGGTCGCTGCCTAGCCGTGCCAACCTCTGCAGTGTATGCCTGCGGTCCCTCGTCATGGCAGACGCAATTCTAAATAGACATGAGCGTGGTGTGGCATGAGGGCAGCTGAAGGCTGCGCAGGGACACTTTGGTGTGCGCTGTGGGGGGGAGGGGGTGCGGTTGGGCAGCATGTAACTCAGGAGAAGTGGCAGTGGAGTGTCATGCAGGCAGTGATTGTGCTTTGTTGGAGGTAGTGTGGTGCTTAGCAAAGGTATGCCATGCTAATGAGCGCTTTTCAGAAGTAAAAGTTGTTGGGAGGGGGGGGGGGCCCACTCTTGCCGCTATTGTGGCTTAATAGTGGGACCTGTGAACTTAGGATGCAGCCCAACATGTAGCCCCTCGCCTGCCCTATCCGTCACTGTGTCATTCCCATCACTTTCCTGAATTGCCCAGATTTTCACACATGAAAACCTTAGCGAGCATCGGCAAAATACAAAAATGTTCTGGTCGCCCATTGACTTCAATGGGGTTCGTTGTTCGAAACGAACCCTCGAGCATCACGGGAAGTTCGTTACGAATAACGAACACCCGAACATTTTGGTGTTCGCTCATCTCTATTTAATTTGTTTTTATGCAATTATCTTATCATGATGTACAATAACCCCACTCCCTTCCCACTCCCCCCATCCTATTGTCCAATTTGATACTTTATTACCCATTCATGCATAAGGCCTCCTACACACAGGCAGAAATTCCGCGGTGAGATTTCCTGCAGAATTTCCGCCCGTTCCCGCCCACTTGCATTGGATTGCATTAGATAACGCAATCCTATGCACACAGCCGCAATTTGTCCGCGTGAAAACATGCGTGGAAAACAAATCGCAGCATGTTCTATTTCGGTGTGGGTCTCGCAGAGGCCCGCACAGAAATGTCTCTGGTGATACGCCGTCTCTGCTCTGCGCATGCTGGCAGCCGGCACATCACAGAGCAGAGGAGACGCTGGGAGTGGGTGAGCCGCAGGGCTGTGCAGGAGCACGGGTCCGCATACGACCCTACCGTCTGCAGGCGGCCTAAGTGTATTCATCCTGAGGAAGGGGCGCCACGGCCTGAAGCACGTTTATTTATGCTGGTCTGAAAGAAAAACAGAGGTATTGAGCTAAAAATAACGTCTCGTGCTTCTCTTAAAGGATGCACCTCTACCCCTTTCTTCCCTTTGTTTTTCCTGTACATGCATCCGATAAAAGCATTACACAACCAAGGCTAGTGTTTTCTTTCCTATAAAAAGGATGAAAAACATCACATGAACACTCTTGTTTCTAGGCTCTAGCTTCCTGTGGCATTGCTCCATCCCTTCTCTTTACTGCTATCTCTTAAAGTCTTAAGGTAATTTTCTGGGCCACAATTTATTTGCCATTTAAATTGTTTTGCAATCACCTTTGTTATATTAAGGGAAAAATAGCTTTTAAATGGCTTAAAACTAGAGATGAGCGAACGTACTCGTCCGAGCTTGATATTCGTGCGAATATTAGGGTGTTCGGGATGCTCGTTACTCGTAACGAGTACCACGCGGTGTTCTGGTTACTTTCACTTTCCTCTCTGAGACGTTAGCGCGCTTTTCTGGCCAATTGAAAGACAGGGAAGGCATTACAACTTCCCCCTGTGACGTTCAAGCCCTATACCACCCCCCTGCTGTGAGTGGCTGGGGCGATCAGATGTCACCCGAGTATAAAAGTCGGCCCCTCCCGCGGCTCGGCTCAGATGCCGTGTGAGTTAGTGAGGGAAAGTGCTGTTCTATTGGAGTTGCTGTAGGGAGAGTGTTTGTAGTGAGTGTAGGCTTCAAGAACCCCAACGGTCCTTCTTAGGGCCACATCTACGTGTGTGCAGGCTGCTGTTAGCAGTGGAAAAATTTTTTTTTCTCAAAATCGGCAGTGCAGAGCATTGCACCCGGTATTAGGGACAGAAGTGGTGCTTAGGCAGGGAGAGTGTTAGGAGTGAGTGTAGCCTTCAAGAACCTCAACGGTCCTTTCTAGGGCTACATTTAACTGTGTGGAGTACTGTGCTGGCTGCTGTTAGCAGTGTTGCATATTTTTTTTTTTCAAAAAATCGTCTGTGCAGAGCATTGCACCCTCCATTGATACTACAGGGACAGAATTGTGTAGGCAGGGCCACAACACAGTTATTGTTCATTGAATATCCGCAGTGGGGCCCTCCCTTTGCAAATTTGCAAAAAAATTATATTTGGCCTGCCTGTGTCAGTCCTAAGGTCTCCGTGTACGTGTGTGCTGCGTGGAGAACGTACAAAAATCAAACGCAACCAGCTACGGTTTACTGCAGGCTTGCGCCATTGTCTTTCCTGACTGGCAAATACCTGCTCTGCCAGAGTTAATAACTCTGCTACACTAAAGTTGTGTGACACTTTTTCAGGGCCACACCACAGTTATTAAACGTATTGTTCATTGAATATCCGCAGTGGGGGCCTCCCTTTGCAAAAAAGCGAATTAATTATATTTGGCCTGCCTGTGTCAGTCCTAAGGTCTCCGTGTACGTGTGTGCTGCGTGGAAAACGTACAAAAATCAAACGCAACCAGCTACGGTTTACTGCAGGCTTGCGCCATTGTCTTTCCTGACTGGCAAATACCTGCTCTGCCAGAGTTAATAACTCTGCTACACTAAAGTTGTGTGACACTTTTTCAGGGCCACACCACAGTTATTAAACGTATTGTTCATTGAATATCCGCAGTGGGGCCTTCCCTTTGCAAAAAAGCGAAAAAATTATATTTGGCCTGCAGGCTTGCGCCAATTTATTTCCTGCCTGGGAAATCAAATCACTGGTAATACAGCATGCTGAGGGGTAGGGGTAGGCCTAGAGGACGTGGGCGCGGCCGAGGACGCGGAGGGCCAAGTGAGGGTGTGGGCACAGGCCGAGCTCCTGATCCAGGTGTGTCGCAGCCGACTGCTGCGCGATTAGGAGAGAGGCACGTTTCTGGCGTCCCCACATTTATCGCCCAATTAATGGATCCACGCGGGAGACCTTTATTAGAAAATGAGCAGTGTGAGCAGGTCCTGTCCTGGATGGCAGAAATTGCTTTGAGCAAGCTATCATCCACCCAGAGTTCTGCGCCGTCCAGTGCTGCAAATCCGAATCCTCTGTCTGCTGCTCCTCCTTCCTCCCAGCCTCCTCACTCCACTACAATGACACATGCTCAGGAGCGGGAACACTCCCAGGAACTTTTCCCGGGCCCCTGCTCAGATTGGGCAGCAGTGGTTCCTCTACCACCAGAGGAGTTTATCGTCACTGATGCCCAACCATTGGAAAGTTCCCAGGGTCCGGGTGATGAGGCTGGGGACTTCCGGCTACTGTCTCAAGACCTTTCAGTGGGTGAGGAGGACGATGACGATGAGACACAGTTGTCTTGCAGTGAGGTAGTAGTAAGGGCAGTAAGTCCGAGGGAGCAGCGCACAGAGGATTCGGAGGAAGAGCAGCAGGACGATGAGGTGACTGACCCCACCTGGTGTGCAACGCCTACACAGGACAGGTCTTCAGAGGGGGAGGCACGGGCAGCAGCAGGGCAGGTTGCAAGAGGCAGTGCGGTGGCCAGGTGTAGAGGCAGGGTCAGACCGAATAATCCACCAAATGTTTCCCAAAGCGCCCCCTCGCGCCATGCCACCCTGCAGAGGCCGAGGTGCTCTAAGGTCTGGCAGTTTTTCACAGAGACGCCTGACGACCTACGAACAGTGGTGTGCAACCTTTGTCGCGCCAATATCAGCCGGGGAGCCACCACCAACAGCCTGACCACCACCAGCATGCGCAGACATATGATGGCCAAGCACCCCACAAGGTGGGACGAAGGCCGTTCACCGCCTCCGGTTTGCACCGCTGCCTCTCCCCCTGTGCCCCAACCTGCCACTGAGATCCAACCCCCCTCTCAGGACACAGGCACGACCGTCTCATGGCCTGCACCCACACCCTCACCTCCGCTGTCCTCGGCCCAATCCAGCAATGTCTCGCACCGCACCGTCCAGCCGTCGCTAGCGCAAGTCTTTGAGCGGAAGCGCAAGTACGCCGCCACGCACCCGCACGCTCAATCGTTAACCGTCCACATAGCCAAATTTATCAGCCTTGAGATGCTGCCGTATAGGGTTGTGGAAACGGAGTCCTTCAAAGCTATGATGGCGGCGGCGGCCCCGCGCTACTCAGTTCCCAGTCGCCACTACTTTTCCCGATGTGCCGTCCCAGCCCTGCACGACCACGTCTCCCGCAACATTGTACGCGCCCTCACCAATGCGGTTAGTGGCAAGGTCCACTTAACTACGGACACGTGGACAAGCACAGGCGGGCAGGGCCACTACATCTCCCTGACGGCACATTGGGTGAATTTAGTGGAGGCTGGGACAGAGTCAGAGCCTGGGACCTCTCACGTCCTACCCACCCCCAGAATTGCGGGCCCCAGCTCGGTGGTGGTATGTTCGGCGGTGTATGCTTCTTCCATTAAAGCACCCTCCTCCTCCTCAACCTCTGTCTCGCAATCTAGATGTGTCAGCAGCAGCAGGACGTCGCCAGCAGTCGGTGTCGCGCGGCGTGGCAGCACAGCGGTGGGCAAGCGTCAGCAGGCCGTGCTGAAACTACTCAGCTTAGGAGATAGGAGGCACACGGCCCACGAACTGCTGCAGGGTCTGACAGAGCAGACGGACCGCTGGCTTGCGCCGCTGAGCCTCCAACCGGGCATGGTCGTGTGTGACAACGGGCGTAACCTGGTGGCGGCTCTGCAGCTCGGCAGCCTCACGCACGTGCCATGCCTGGCCCATGTCTTTAATTTGGTGGTTCAGCGCTTTCTGAAAAGCTACCCACGCTTGTCAGACCTGCTCGTAAAGGTGCGCCGGCTCTGCGCACATTTCCGCAAGTCCCACACGGACGCTGCCACCCTGCGCACCCTGCAACATCGTTTTAATCTGCCAGTGCACCGACTGCTGTGCGACGTGCCCACACGGTGGAACTCTACGCTCCACATGTTGGCTAGGCTCTATGAGCAGCGTAGTGCAATAGTGGAATACCAACTCCAACATGGGCGGCGCAGTAGGAGTCAGCCTCCTCAATTCTTTTCAGAAGAGTGGGCCTGGTTGGCAGACATCTGCCAGGTCCTTCGAAACTTTGAGGAGTCTACCCAGGTGGTGAGCGGCGATGCTGCAATCATTAGCGTCACCATTCCTCTGCTATGCATCTTGAGAAGTTCCCTGCAAACCATAAAGGCAGCCGCTTTGCGCTCGGAAACCGAGCCGGGGGAAGACAGTATGTCGCTGGATAGTCAGAGCACCCTCCTGTCTATATCTCAGCGCGTTCAGGAGGAGGAGGAGGAGCATGAGGATGATGAGGAGGAGGGGGAAGAGACAGCTTGGCCCACTGCTGACCGTACCCATGCTGCTTGCCTGTCATCATTTCAGCGTGTATGGCCTGAGGAGGAGGAGGAGGAGGAGGAGGATCCTGAAAGTGATCTTCCTAGTGCGGACAGCCATGTGTTGCGTACAGGTACCCTGGCACACATGGCTGACTTCATGTTAGGATGCCTTTCTCGTGACCCTCGCATTCAACGCATTCTGGCCACTACGGATTACTAGGTGTACACACTGCTCGACCCACGCTATAAGGAGAACCTTCCCAGTCTCATTCCCGAAGAGGAAAGGGGTTCGAGAGTGTTGCTATACCACAGGACCCTGGCGGACAAGCTGATGGTAAAATTCCCATCCGACAGCGGTAGTGGCAGAAGGCGCAGTTCCGAGTGCCAGGTAGCAGGGGAGGTGCGTAGATCGAGCAGCATGTACAGCCCAGGCAGTGCAACAGTCTTTAAGGGCCTGGCCAGCTTTATGGCTCCCCAGCAAGACTGTGTCACCGCTCCCCAGTCAAGGCTGAGTCGGCGGGAGCACTGTAAAAGGATGGTGAGGGAGTACGTAGCCGATCGCACGACCATCCTCGGTGACGCCTCTGCCCCCTACAACTACTGGGTGTCGAAGCTGGACACGTGGCCTGAACTAGCGCTGTATGCCCTGGAGGTGCTTGCTTGTCCTGCGGCTAGCGTCTTGTCGGAGAGGGTGTTTAGTGCGGCTGGGGGAATCATCACAGATAAGCGTACCCGCCTGTCAACCGACAGTGCCGACAGGCTAACACTCATCAAGATGAACAAAGGCTGGATTTCCCCAGACTTCTGTTCTCCACCAGCGGACAGCAGCGATACGTAAGCAATACGTAGGCTGCACCCGCGGATGGAAGCTACGTTCTCTCTCACCATCCAAAACGGGGACATTTCTGCTTCATCAATCTGTGTCTAATATTCCTCCTCCTTCTCCTGCTCCTCCTCCTGAAACCTCACGTAATCACGCTGAACGGGCAATTTTTCTTAGGGCCACAAGGCTCACTCATCTAATTTTTCTAAACAATTTTTATATGTTTCAATGCTCTTAAAAGCGTTGAAACTTTAGCTTGAACCAATTTTTCGTTAAAATGGGCTGCCTCCAGGCCTAATTACCACTTAAGCCACATTAACCAAAGCGATTAATGGGTTTCACCTGCCATCTTGGTTGGGCATGGCCAATTTTTACTGAGGTACATTAGTACTGTTGGTACACCAATTTTTTGGGGCCCTCACCTACAGTGTAATCATAGCAATTTGTATGTTCTACGCCTGCACTCATGGTACAGAAGTGTGTGTGGGGTTGGCCTACACTTTAGCTACATAAATGTAACTTGGGCCTTGGCTATACTGCAGCTACTGAAATGGAACTAAGACTGCGCTCCCACTATACTGCTGCTTCAGAATTGTTACTGGGGCCTGTCTTGAGTGCTACTATTGCTGACATGGAACGAAGACTGCGCTCCCGCTATAATGCTGCTAGTGATATGTTAGTGGGGCCTGTCCTAATGCTACGGCTGAAATGTTACGAATTATGGGCTCTGCCTATACCGCTGCTAATGGTATGTCTCTGGGGTGTGGAAACAGAGGCTTCCCAAAGACATGATGGCGGCGAGGCCATTTCCCACCAACGCGGTTACTGTTAAGGTGCATATAACCACGGACACGTGGAGAGGACACGTAGTGCCTCAAAAACATCCCCCTCCTCCTCCAACAGGGAAAACATTCTTGGCAAATGCCTTTGCATTGGTTCGTCTGGTGGCAGTCCAAGAATTTCACCTTTACCGACACTACAAGAGAGCCCCCCCCACCATCCCCCTGCCACGGCCCACTTAATCCTGGCCACATTCCGAAAACCAACAAAATAAAACCGCGCTACTAGGTCCGCAGTCACCACCACATTACCACCAACGCGGTTACTGTTAAGGTACATATTACCAGTCTGACTGGGGCATGCAGACACCTTGACAGAATGAATAGTGTGTGGCACATAGGTTCCCCATTGCTATGCCCACGTGTGCAGCTCCTGATGGCGGTGGCACAGGATTGGATTTCTCATTGCTTCTGTACAGCATTGTGGGCTATCGCCCCGCCCCTTTTAAAGAGGGTCGCTGCCTAGCTGTGCCAACCCCTCTGCAGTGTGTGCCTGCGGTTCCTCCTCATGGCAGACGCACTTCTAAATAGACATGAGGGTGGTGTGGCATGAGGGCAGCTGAAGGCTGCGCAGGGACACTTTGGTGTGCGCTGTGGGGGGAGGGGGGCGGTTGGTCAGCATGTAACCCAGGAGAAGTGGCAGCGGAGTGTCATCCAGGCAGTGATTGTGCTTTGTTGTAGCTAGTGTGGTGCTTAGCAAAGGTATGCCATGCTAATGAGGGCTTTTCAGAAGTAAAAGTTTTTGGGAGGGGGGGGGGGCACTCTTGCCGCTATTGTGGCTTAATAGTGGGACCTGTGAACTTGAGATGCAGCCCAACACGTAGCCCCTCGCCTGCCCTTTCTGTTGCTGTGTCGTTCCCAGCAGTTTCTTGAATTGCCCAGATTTTCACACATGAAAACCTTAACGAGCATCGGCGAAATACAAAAATGCTCGAGTCGCCCATTGACTTCAATGGGGTTCGTTACTCGAAACGAACCCTCGAGCATCGCAATAATTTTGTCCCGAGTAACGAGCACCCGAGCATTTTGGTGCTCGCTCATCTCTACTTAAAACGCCACTCTGGTACTGGACAAACAAAGATGGCCGCACCACTTCTCTGACTACCTAATGCACACTATGCATCGGTAGTCTAAGACTCTACATTTTACTCTAACTGGCCAGTACTGCTTATATGGGCGGACTAATTCTGCATATGAAAGCACAATGTGCATCAGGAAGTTAGAGGAGCACTGCGGCCATCTTTCTTTGTGCAGGACTGGAGAGTCGCTTTAAGATAACTTGCCACAGAAAGTTTTTGAGCCAGGTTAGTGTGTCTTCTGTCTGTAGGTATTATGTAAGGCATAACTCTATAACTCATTCTCCTTTACAGAAGAGAAGCCCTCACACGGCATGGCCATTGGTGTGGTTGTCCTCATCATTCTTGTTGTTGCTGGCATCGTCACTGCGGTCTTCTTTCTATATCGGAGGAGGAAAGGGAAAGAAAACGGTGTAAACAACAGAATATACTTTGACAGTAACTGCACAGCTGGAACACACGATGGAAACGTCTTAGTGGAAAACATTGAGCAAAATTAAAAGGGAAAATTCTTCCCTTCTTTAAAACCAGACCGGTGTCGTGCTATAATGTCCGGGCTGTAAACGACTCATGGACGATGCCCATCTATAAGGAAGAAATAACAATTCTACAATAAATCAATTTTCTCTAATATTGCTTTAGGTCATGTTGCAATTGTGCCCCAGTTTTGATTGCTCTTATAGTCATATAGTTATGATGTTTTTAATACACATAATTTTCTGTGACATGATATATAACTCTCTTGTTCTTTCCTGTAGAACGGCCTGTATGGGCAGGTCATGTATGTTAGGAGCGCCAGGGCTTGCAGGGGAAGGTCAACCAGATGGAAAAGTGCCGATCCCTTCAAAGTTTTCCAAATTGCTCACTATGGTTTAGCATAAATTTCTTGGATAATTTTGCAGGTTGTTTCTGGAGCTGTCACTGTTATTAAAGTAAGAAATAGCAGATTTGTAATGATGTGTAATCAGTATTCTGGGTGGGTGTGGCTGTGTGAGTAAGAGGTGTGCTTTGCATGAGTAATGTGTAATAAGAATCGGGTTCCCCTACAGAAAGTGCTTGATGACAGTGCAGAAGAAAGGTCAGTTGCTCAGTTAGTGATTGTCATGGAAGGAGCTGAACCTGAGTGCTCCCGTGGAGCGTGCGGAGCAGAAGCAGCGGGTGAGAAAAGAGACAAACCAGCAATGTGGATAATTGCCCTTAAGAGTGCTGAGCCAGATGGTTTAACTTGGGCAACAAAATTGCATGATTTTCTTGCGATGCGGCAGTGCTACAAATCACATGTATGTGAAGCCCATGCTTTCCAATGGGTTCTTTCATATTAGCGATGCTTTATAGATTGCTAAATTGTGAGAATACAAAATAGCAGAATGCTCTATATAGCCACGATTTGCTATGTTTTGTAGCCCATCTTTCCCTATGAACCCTTCCTTTGTGTTGCATTGCATTGCACGAAAATGCAGTTTTCATGCGGTGTGATGCATTTTTTACAGTAGGAAATCCTACTGTAAAAGCCATAAAATAATCCATAGCTACATAAAAAAATACAAAAACAATACATCACCTAACAGGCACTCTCCAGCTCCGCTGTGTGTCTTTACTTCAGCTCCGGCAGGATTGCTTGTGGCTTCCAGTCAGCACTTCCTGGTTTGCAGGTTTAATATCCCCACCTCCTGTAAGCGCTGGCTGCGATTTGTTCTCAAGAGCCGCCGCCCAGCCAATGAGAGCCAGCGCTCAATGAACCAATCATAGGCATCGCATTGAATAGTTGTGATTGGTTCATTGAGCGCTGCAGTGAGTGGCTGAGCCGCGGCGCTCGAGAACCAATCACAGTCAGCGCTTCCTGGAGGAGGGTTTTTTAAATCTACAAACCAGGAAGCGCTGATTGAAAACCACAAGCAAGTCTGCTGGAGCTGCCGAGGAGATGCCCGGTGGAGCCAACAGCGCCTGTTAGGTGATGTTTTTTAAATGTCTTATGCAGCTAAGGCTTATTTTTGGGGTAGGGCTTATATTTCAATCCCGGCAGAAGAGTGCTACAAAGTTGCGCAACGTTTTAGTGACACAAAATGGCTATATCGCTGTTGATCATGTGAAAGAGGCCTAAAGGCTGCTGACAAGTGAACTGGCTGAATACTAAACTAGTAAGCGTCCTTTGAAGCACCTGATGCTTGTCACATGTAAAACAGGAGCAAGTATAACTCAGTCATGTAGGCAGAGCGGGCCGGAGATCGTTCCCGTTGACCACCTCCATTCATAGTAAACAGGCTATGCTTAATGTTTATGCCGAATGAAACTGAACAACAAACTAATTATCGTTCGTTGTTTAGTCGCTGCCGGCATTTACACTACTCAATTGTTGTTCAGATACCTGCGTTCTGCGAGAATCTGAAAGATGATCGGTCCGTGTAAAAGGGCCCAAAGCCAATGACGGTTGCTGACAGACAGTAACTGCTTGTTAACTTCTGTTCAAGTTTATATTCAGTAAAGGAAGTCTTTCAGCAATATGTGCCATAACTTGTTTCATGCTCCGCCATCACGTTTGACCCTATGAGCCATGAGCATTTTGATTTGTTAAAGCTGTACCACCTCCAGGTGATTCGCAGCAGCCTGATGCAAATATGATGCCTTGGTTGAGCACATATTATATAGATGTTCTACTAGAAACAATGGTGCACATTACCAGGAATGACACAGAATTTTGGTGAAAGTTGTACTTTTTTTTTTTTTTTAACACAGATTAACGTGCTATAGATCTGCACCAAAAAGGACAGATGTTCCGCCTCTCACTTCACTGTTCAAAAGTGTCTAAAAAGAGGGCGACTTTGAATGGAGCAATAGTGGATTGCACTCCCCGACGCGCGTCTCATGTATAGCTTCTTTCAGGGGGATGTCAGATAGGATTAAAGCATGACTAGAGATGAGCGAGCACCAAAATGCTCGGGAGCTTGTTACTCAAGTCGAGCTTTTCGTAATGCTCGAGAGCTCATTTTGAGTAAAGAACCCCAATGAAGTCAATGGGAGACTTGAGCATTTTTCAAGGTGACCCATGCTCCACATAGGGGAGGTTGTGTGAATCACCTGAAAACATCAGAAAGTGATGGAAACACCACAGGAATAAATAGGGAAGAGCAGGGGCAGCATGCATGGGTGCATCTGAGGCTCCCAGGTTGCACTATTTAGCTAAATTGTGGGCAAGAGCCTGGTGGTCACCCCCTTAACAATTTAGTTGGACCAGACCATAATCAGCAAGGCACACATGGCTGGCACATCTTAACTAAGCACCACGCTAGGTGGAATGAAGGTCAATCACTGCCTGTGGGTGACATCACTGCCTCTTCTGCTGTGTTACATGCTGGCATTGCTGTCCAATCCCCCCCCAGGATGCAGGCATGAGCCTGCGCCCACAGCATACTGAAATTTTTCCCAGGGCAGCGTCCAGCTGTCCCCATCCCAGGTGGGGTAAAGCGCACCCCTTCGCCTACTCAATAGTCCACAGTGTACTGAGATTTTTCCCAGCGCAGCCTTCAGCTGCCCTCATGCCACATGCTCGCTTCATAGCCACACCACCCTCATGTCTATTTATAAGTGCGTATTGGATGAGGAGGAATGGGAGACACATACTGCAGAAGGTTGGCAGGGCCTGGCAGCGAGCCACTTTGAAATTGTGGGCAATATCCCACAATGCTGATGAGAATTGCTGATAAATTGACGTATGATCATAATTCCCATCCCGTGCCACCTCCGTCACAAAATTTCATGAGCCACAAATGTGGGCATAAAGGGGACTCAGACGCCAGTACTTCTACACATCTCCACAGTTCAACAACCCATTCTAAAACAAAAGATTTTTTTACACAGAGTGCAGGTGAACCCCCTAAAAAGATTTGTTTATCAAGAGTGCAGGTAAAAACCTGAAAGATTTTTTGAGCGACAGCTCATACTTGCTTAATATGATTTAGGTGGCGGTCCACCGACAGGGAAGCTACCGCCTGTCCCAGCCCCTGCCTCTCTCCGAGGGGCTTGTTAACCAGTGTCCCAGGGAAAGACAGCATGAACTGTAAAGAAATTATTGGTCAAAGATGGACACCGCGATAGGATACCTTTCCGTACACCATGTGACCCTTTTAAAATTGTGCTTCATAGCTGACAAATCACAGACAAATTAATGTATGATTGTAAGTGCCATCCCATGCCACCTCCATCGCAGCATTTCATTAGCCACAAACGCCAGCCTAGGGGGGACTCAGAGGCCAGTACTTCTACATTTTTAATAAAGAAAACAAGCCATTTTAAAAAGAAGAATTTTTTTTTTACCAAGATTGCAGGTGAGAACCTGAAAGAGTTTTTGAGCCACAGTGCAGGGTATTTGTTTACCAAGAGTATAGGCGAACCCCTGAAAGATTTGCATACCAAAAGTACAAGCGAAGCCCTGAAACATTTGTTTACCAGGAGTATAGGCGAACCCCTGAAACATTTGTGTACCAAGAATATACGCCAACCCCTGAACAATTTGTTTACTAAGAGTATAGGCGACCCCTGAAACATTTGTGCACCAAGAGTATAGGCGAAGCCCAGAAATATTTGCTTACCAAGAGTATAGGCGAACCCCTGAAAGATTTGTGTACCAAGAATTTAGGTGTACCCATGAAAGATTTGTGTACCAAGAAAATAGATGTACCCCTAAAAAAATTTTTTACCCAGAGTGCAGGTGAACCCCTGAAATCCTTTTTTTTAACATAGAGCTCGTACTTGCTTAATGGGATCCAGTTGTGGGTCCACTGACAGGCAAGCTACCACCTGTAGCAGCCCCTGCCTTTCCCTGAGGGGCTTTTTAACCAGTGCCCCAGAGAAAGACAGCATGTACTATGAAGAAATTAGAGTGGCCAAACCAGGACAATTCATTCTGTCTCGGTGTCAGATAGCTGGACACAGCGCTGGAACCTGGAGGCAGCCATCAGAAAAAAATTGTTTTGACAGAGTCTGGAGGCAGCCCGCCGAAAAAAATAGTTTTTACAGAGCCTTTTGGCCCTCTGAAGAATTGGCTGTTCAGCGTGCTGACATGCTGGCTTAGGAGTAGGATGAGGAAGATAGAGGGTGCATGGTTCTCCAGTTCCAGCTTAAAGATACTTTAAAGTGTAAGCCTGTCAGCGCTGTCAGTTGACAGGCAGGTACGCTTATCCATGATAATCCCCACAGCGGCACTAAACACCCTCTCTGATAACACGGTAGTGGCAGGGCAGGCCAGAACCTCCAAGGTGTACACCGCAAGTTCGTGCCATGTGTCCAGCTTTGACACCCAATAGATGTATGGAGCAGAGGTATCACGGAGGACGTTGGAATGGTCAGCTATGTACTCCCTCACCATCTTTTTACACTGTTCCCTCCTACTCAGCCTAGACTGGGGAGTGGTGACACAGTCTGGCTGGGGTGCAATAAAACTGGCAAAAACCTTGGAGAGTGTTCCACTGCATGCGCTGGACATGCTGCCTGTTCCCTTCATCTCCCATGCTAGTTGGCCCACTGAACTACATCCTCTACTGCTAGTGTTGTCAGATGGGAACTTTAGTGTCAGCATTTCCACCATGGCATTGTGGTATTGCATCACTCTCGTACTCCTTTCCTCTTCAGGAATGAGAGTGGAAAGGTTCTCCTTATACCGTGGGTCAAAAAGAGTGAACACCCAGTAATTCATGTTGGCCAGAATGCGTCTAATGCGAGGGTCACGGGAAAGGCAGCTTAACATGAAGTCAGCCATGTGTGCCAGAGTCCCAGTACGCAACACATTGCTGTCCTCACTAGGAGGATGACTCTCAGTCTCCTCCTCCTCGTACTCTTTAGTCCATACACACTGAACAGATGTGAATGAAGTAGCATGAGTACCCTTTGCAGTGTAGGCAGCAGTCTCTTCCCCCTCCTCCTTCTCCTCCTTCTCCTCCTCCTCCAATACGCGCTGAGAAACAGACATGAGGGTGGTCTGGCTATCAAGCGATGTATTGTCATCCCCCATCTCCGGTTCTATCCGCAAAGTGTCGGTCTTAATGCTTAGCAGCGACCTTCTCAGCAGGCAAAGCAGCTGGATGGTTATGCTGATAATGGCCGCATCACCGCTCACCATTTGTGTTGACTCCTCAAAGTTTCCTAACACCTGAGAGATGTCAGACATCCATGCTCACTCCTCTGTGAAGAACTGCAGAGGCTGACCACTCCGATGGCCATGTTGCAGCTGGTATTCAACTATGGCTCTACGCTGCTCGTAAACCCTGGCCAGCATGTGCAAAGTTGAATTCCAGTGCGTGGGCACATCACACAACAGTAGGTGCACTGGCAGCTGGAAGCGATGCTGCAGTGTCCTGAGGGTGGCAGCATCTGTGGTGGATTTTCTGAAGTGTGCACACACACGACTCACCTTGCTGAGCAGCTCAAACAAATTGGGGTAGTTTTGAAGAAAGCGCTGAACCACCAACTGAACACAAGGACCAGGCATGGCATGTGTGTTAGTCTGCCAAGCTGCAGAGCTCCCACCTGGTTACACCGATTGACACACACTACCATGCCTGGTTGGAGGTTCAGCGGCGAAAGCCACAGATCTGTCTGCTCCGTCAAACCCTGTAACAGCTCTTGGGCAGTGTGCCTCTTGTCACTTAAGCTCAGGAGTTTCAGCACTGCCTGATGACGTTTCCCCACGGTAGTGCTGCAGTACCTCAAGCTACCGACTAAAGGCGACGTGCTCACAGATGGTAATTGAGAGCTGGAGGAGGAGGAGGTAGGGTTTTGGAGGAGGTGGCATAATAAGCCAGAGAAACCATGACCGAGGTAGGACCCACAATCCTTGGTGTGGGTAGCTTGTTAGTGGACCCAGGGTCAGACTCGGTCCCAGCCTCTACCAGGTTAACCCAATGTACTGTTAGAGAGATGTAGTGTCCCTGCCTGCAAGCACTTGTCCACGTGTGGGTGGTTAAGTGGACCTTCCCAGTAACCGCGTTGGTGAGGGCACGGTTGATATTCCATGACACATGCTGGTGTAGGGCGGGGACGGCGCAGCTTGAAAAATAGTGGCGACTGGGGACCGAGTAGCGAGGGCCGAATGCTACCATGAGGTTTCGGAAAGCCTCAGTTTCTACCAGCGTACATGGCAGCATCTCGAGGCTCAGCAGTTTGAAGATATGCACGTTTAGCGATTGTGCATGCGGGTGGGTGGCTGCATGCTTGCGCTCTAATGTTTGTGTTGTGGACAGCTGAATGCTGTGCTGGGACACATTGGTGGAGGCTGTGGAGGACTGTGGAGGCGAAGGGGTGGGTGAAGGCTGGGAGACGCTCATACCTGCGTCCTGGGAGGGGGATTGCATCTCATTGCCAGCATGTGACACAGGGGAAGAGGCAGTGGTCTGACCCGCAGGCGGTGAATGGCCTTTGTTCCACCTCGTTGGGTGCTTATGCTTAGCATGCCTGCGCATGCTGGTGGTGGTGAGGCTGGTAGAGGTGGCTTCCTGGCTGATTTTGGTGCAGCACAGGTAGCACACCACTGTTCGTCGGTCGTCCGCGCTCTCATTAATAAACCTTCAGACCTTCGAACACCTAACCTTCTGCATGGGAGCTTGATGCAAGGAGGTGCTGTGGGAACAGTTGGGGGATTACTTGCTCCTGCTCTGCTTCTCACTCTGGCTATCCCACTGCCTCTTGTAACCTGTTCTGGTGCTGCACTTGCCTCCCCCTCTGAAGCCCTGTCTTCAGTAGGCTTACCAACCCAGGTTGGGTCAATCACCTCATCATCCACCAGCTCTTCATCTGAATCCTCAGTCTGCTCCACCTTCAGACTTATTGCCCTAACAGCAATCTCACAGACAGACAACTGTATCTCATCATCATCATCCACAAATACCTCTTGAGACACTACTTGGAAGTTCCCACCCTCATCACCCTGAGACTGTGAAAGGTCCAAATTTTGGGCATCAGTCACGACAAACTGCTCAGGTGGCTCATGAACCATTGTTTGGCACTCAGGGAATGGACCTGAGAACAGTTCCTGTGAGTATGCCTGTTTTGAGTCTCTCCTTTTCCTGGAGTGACCAGGCTGGGAGAAAGGAGGATCAGCGTGAGGATTCAGAGGTCCAGTCTCTTGGCTAGTGTGAGTGGATTGCGTGGAAGACTGGGTGTTGGATAAATTACTAGATGCATTATCCGCTATCCGTGTCATCACCTGATCACCTTTAATAATGCCATCGCCTTTAATAATGGTCTACCACGCAGACCTGCAAACTGTGAGATGAAGCTAGGGAGCAAAGATACGTGGTGTTCTACTTCTCCCACAGCAGCAGGCACTGTTTCACCCCGCCCAGGACCTTGTCTCTGCCTACACCCTCATTCGGACACCCACGTCCTCGTCCTCAACCCATACCCCATAGTCTTCATCATGTTGTATAATGCACTGCGTCAAAATGCTACGCAAACTGCAAGGTATTTTGTGTACGCTTTAAGCCCAAAATATACACTGTAAACTGCGTAAAGTCTTATTAGATAGTGTGGTTTGACAGGATGCACACAGGGTTATATTGCGTACGCTTTAAGTCCAAAATATACACTGTAAACTGCATATAGTCTTGTTAGATAGTGTGGATTGACAGGACGCACCCAGGGGTTAATTTGGCGTATGCTTTAAGCAAAAAAATAAAATAAAAAAATGAAAACTGAGAGGAGTTGTGTTACTTCCTATCTAGTCTGTGTACACCAGTAGCAGTATACTGCATACAACCAGTAACAGTATACAGCCGAGATGCTTGAGAATACTTTGTGTGCACTACTGGTCCCAGCCAACCAAACTGCTACTGCATAAAAGTGGAGTTGTAGTCCTAGAAAGTACTGTTGGATTCTTGGAAATAGGATCCGTGACTAAACGCTTCTCTAACCTACACTATTGCTCTCCCTCATTCACAGCAGCTCTATCCCTCTGCTAATCCAGCCTGTGTGTGAGGCGAGCCTCAGGTGACCTGAGTTTTTATGCTCGTAGGTCACCTAATCCGGCCAGCCAGTCACTGCTATAGACGTGCACAGGGTTGGCACGTCATAGCAGTAGTTGCCAAAGCCTTCCCTGCATGTTTATTGGCTAAAAAAAGCCACTAAACATGTGGGGAGGAGACGGTGAAATTTTCTCGAGCACCGCATGGTGCTCGCTAGAGTAACGAGTACCTTCAAGTATGCTAATGCTCGAACGAGCATCAAGCTCGGACGAGCATGCTCGCTCATCTCTAATCATTACTATTTATATATATTGTGCATACACACCTGATTCCCATAATTAGTGCAATGGTTCCTCCCATAGATTTAGCGTTCCGGACATACAACATCATTCCGAGTTATCGCGCGATTACAGCATCTTTACGTCCCAATGCAAAGTCACACTGCATGTGTTTCATGTAATAATATGCACAATACCAAAAGAATGCACCTGAAATTGCACACAAAAATGGGGTGAGATTTTACATACCAACTCTGTATAATTTCGTTCACTGTTATTTTGCACATATCAGATTGCAGCTTTGATTATAAATAGAGCTACCACACCATTCCTGGCAATACATTAAGTCAGGCCCATATATATCATATGTGCATTTCAAGGCCCAAACTTTACCCCACTGTCTCCTAGGAGTGCCCCGCTCCTCAGACGAAGTTAGCTTGGTGTCACGAACAGGATGAATCTCGTGCCTGTTCCCAATAAGCCACTAAAGAGCCGCAAAGACATATTTTCCCGCCATTGTTTCGGACGTGGAAGATTTATGCCCATGCAACAGTTTGAGAAAGTTACTTCTCAGATGTCTAGGACAAGATCCCTCCAACTCTTACATATTGATTGCTAGTCCTCTAAACCTATGAACATTTGTCAGAGTGGTGCTAGACTAAGTTGTGTGATCAAGATGCAAGAAGAAAATCTTGATTTGTATGTAGCAGAGATGCACTACACATTACAGAGAGACTGTGTGGTGTTGTTAGACCATGTGGAGTTGCCTGCTTTACATGGTGAGCAACACATTGTAAATGTGGACTGTGACAATACTCAGAGCCAAGATAGCGCCCAGCCCTCATGTTCTACAGTACATTTTCAGCCCGCGAAAAGTTCCCACCAAGCAGTTCCCACCAAGACTGAGGAGAAAGTGGGGGGGGGGGGTCGCCCCCACCATGGAGCAACAGTCTACAGCTGAGAACTGCCCAGAGGAGGAGATTTCCTCTGCTTCCAGCGAACCTCTGAGCTTATCTCAGCAAATTGACAAGAGCACTCAACCAGGCGAGATGGTTCTCAAGCCATCAAGCAGGTTCCCTTTTGGCCCACGACCGGAGCCACAGCTGAGGGAAAGCGACGGGCAGGAGATGCGGGATAGCCTGTTGCATTTTACTCTTGTTTCACTGCCGACAACTAACACCTCTTCATCAAGAGACGTCCCTGCTACTTCTACTACAACCCCTAAAAGGAGACTTATTTCTCCGGAGCCTGGCGAGTAGAGATGGCCATCTCCTGCTTATCATTCACCGCGAGCAATCCACTCCTGAAGACTACAGCAATACCAGACTGCTACTGGTATGATGGAAAGTCGGTATCCTTTGTGGATTCTAGTTCAGTACCTGAACCAAGAGGTTAGAGACTTGTTGCCGGCACACTTGCTGCCATTTGTTAAAGTGTATGGTGACCATCACTTTACATTCACTTCTGTGAGTGAGCCTATTCGTCACCCAACGAGTTTACCTCCAAGAAACCCTTTACAGCCCTACGTGGTCCCAAGTGATCCTTTTCCAGGCTATCTGCAGTGACTGCATGGATATTGGCATACACCCACTGGGTTCAGTTCCGAGTCAGAGGAATCAGAGGATTTGCCAGTATACAAAAGGACCACTCGGTGTTAAGAAACTCCCTTGTTGGGGGCAGAGCCTGACCTCCGAGCTTAATGGCTGCCTGAGCTTTGAGCTCCGTCCATGAGGCGCCCTTCTAAAGCTCATACAGCAGCAATCTGAAGCAGACATGCAGAGGAAGGCAAAGGAGAGGAGCAGCGAACAGCTGAGCACACCCCGGTCTCATAAAAATCAAATGGGTATGCAGAAGTACCTTAAAGACCGCGGCACCCGCTCCCCGCACCCAGCGGTCAAGATGGCGCCGGCCCACGATGCTACAACAGCTCACAGTAAGGAGGGGGAGGGAGAGCTCACCTCCGATGAAGAGGACAGTGAAGCAATCTCTAAGGGCTTCATGAAACAGCTCATCACAAACGCCCTGCGCCCTGTTATGACTGAGCTGGCCAATATTAAGGAGGACATTAAGCACATGGGGAGGAGGGTGGAGGAGTTGGAGGGGTCCTTAGCCAACATCACCTCTCATGCACTGGCTATTGCACAAGCCCTCAAAGACCAGCATGAGCATATTAATAGAGTCCTGATTTCCCAAGAAGATCTGGAAAACTGCAACAGACGGTCTAATGTCAGGATAAAGGGGATCCCCGAAACCTTTGCCGCAGAGTCCCTCTTTAAGGTTGGAGCAGAGATCTTTGGTCTGTTGCTGGGAGAGGAAGCTTCAGCTCCTATTAACATAGAGCGTATTCACAGAGCGCTCAGACCCCCCCCCCCCCTCCCTCAGCTACTGACCCCCCAAGGGACATTATTTGTAAGCTCTTGAGCTTTCAAGATGTGCTGGCTATACTTAAAGTGGCCAGATCTCGCAGGGACCTGAGGTACAACGATCACCCTATACAGATCTTCCAGGATCTTGCTCCCTCCACCCTATACAAGCGACGGCTCCTTCGCCCCCTCCTGGAGGCGCTCCGGGCTAGAGATATTAGGTACTCTTGGTTATTCCCCTTTGGCCTGGGGATTTCAGTGAATGGTCGCAGGCTTACTATCCGCTCCCCGGAGGATCTAGAGAATGCCTGGTCCCTTCTTGATATGGAGCCGATCGAACTGCCTTGCTGTCTCCCCCTACCGGAGTTCCCCAAACTCCCAAATCTGCCATCATCAGAAGCCTGGCAACAGGCGGGAAATTCGAAATCCCCAAGGGGGAAGAGGAAGAAGGCGAAGGAAGCTAATAACCACCCAGACACTTAATGCAAAAGACTGGGTCTTATGTGATCTTCTCTCGTTCCACTTCGGTTATGGTGCTACCCTCCGGGGTAAAAGGGTATTCAAGTATCTTGTTCAAATGATCTATATGAGTTGCCTCCCTTGAGTAGCACAACTCATATGCGCAGCTTCGAGTTCAAGCTGCTAATTGCTTAGGCTGTGTTTGTTAACTAAATTGTGTGCCACGTTATCTCTATTGCATATCTGTTTAATAATATTTCTATGTGTAATAGGCTCTTCGCCAGCGAAGAGCCCTTCTATAGTGTTCCTCTCTGTTTTTCTCTCAGTGTCCCACCTTTGTTGGGGCGAGGGAGGGTGCCTTGCAGCACAGGCTGTACTAAGTTGACTGGTCTACTTGATTATTAGACCAGGCAACCTGCCCTATCCCCTCGTTATTTGATTACCTGCTCTAGCGGGTTTTTTCAAACTCCTTTCAGAAACATAGTGCAATTGTTTGTCCTCTCCCATCCTTCAGTGTTCTCCACCCCTAACTTTCCTTTTGTTTCCTCCTTAACCCCCATTCCTTACCCAATTAAGTCGAGGATCCCCTTGCGATCTAATATCTAACGATTGTATTCTCTCTCCAGACACCCTTTGTGACATAACCGCAACCTTCATTTCACCAGCATGACGGAGTCTCTTCGGATTACTGCTTTCAATGTAAGAGGCCTCAATTCCCCGGAGAAGAGGCATCACATCTTTCTGCTCCTGAGGAAATACGGTACAAAAATAGCTTTCTTACAGGAGACCCATTTCAGGGGAAATAGGTGCATATCCCTCCCTGGCAAGCAATTCCCGCAGGGATATTATAGCTCTCATCCGACGTCAGCGTCTAAGGGTGTCTTGATTTTAGTACACAAGTCCATCATTTTTTCCTGCGAGGCCCAGTACTCGGACGAGGAGGGAAGGGTTTTATATCTGAGAGGGACTTTGCAGGGCAACAAGGTGATACTAGCGAACCTATATGCCCCCAATAAGGGACAGGTGCCGTGGCTGATAAAACAGCTCGAAACACTAAAACAGTTCACCACTGGACCGATCCTTATGGGAGGAGATTTAAATCTCACTCTCTGCCCCCCTCTGGATTCCTCGACGGGAAAATCACAAATACCACAGTCCAGTTTAAAGAGATTGAGCAGAGAACTGTCTGACATGGGTCTGGTGGACGCCTGGCGATACACATACCCGTCCGTAAAAGACTTTACATATTTCTCAACAGTTCACTCCTCCTTCCAACGGTTAGACTGTGTATTTATTTCCGCATCGTTTTTAGAGTCTGTAGAGAGCGCCGCTATAGACCCGATCACAATATCTGATCATGCCCCTCTTCATACTAATATAAAACTGGCTACCGCCTCTCCACGTGAGTGGCAGTGGAAACTGAACCCATCACTTCTCGACAATGAAAAAGATAGGTTACAACTAAAAATAGCCATTGAGGAATATTTCTTACTCAACAAAAACAGCGAGACACCCATGCCAATAATCTGGGAAGCCCATAAGGCGTTTGCCAGAGGCCTACTGATTGCCCTGGGTTTAAGGGTTAAGCGGGGCCAACAGAAGGTGATAGACGAGATGCTAAAACAAATCGCCAGACTAGAGCAAGCAACGAAGCATTCCCAGAGTGAGTCCTCACTAGACAAACTAACTTCCCTTAGGAAAGAGCTAAAACTTTATTTGGAAAGCAGATATAATAAAAAACACTTATACCTCAAACATACGGTCTACGCCCAGGGAAATAGAGGTAGTAAATACACCTCTGCGCTTATTAAAAAAGCCCACTCCAGAAATCTCATCAACTCTATTAAAACCAACTCCGGCCACTCGGTCACCTCCTCCAGGGAAATTGCCAACGAGTTCCAGGCGTTTTATTCACGCCTTTATAACATTCAGGAACCCCTTTCTCCTAAAGATGCTTTAGAGGCTCGGACTCGTACTATGTCCTTTTTGAAGGACCTAGACTTGCCTAAGCTGGATGAAAAAGAGACAGCAGCCCTAATTTCTCCAGTTACCGCGCAGGAAGTAGACGATCTCATTGCCTCGTTCCCACCAAGAAAGAGCCCTGGCGCAGATGGCCTCCCACTAATATATTTTAAAACATTTAAATCCCTCCTGATCCCACAGTTAGTAGACCTATTTAATTCTTTATTACTCGGAACTCCCCTCCCAAAGCAAGCCCAAGAGGCACATATTACCCTAATTCACAAGGACAAGAAGGATCCGGAAGACTGCGGAAGCTATAGGCCTATTTCGCTGATCAACTTCGATATGAAGTCGTGGGCTAAACTTTTAGCAAAACAGCTTGAAAAATTCGTCCCCCCTTTGATAGATCCCGAACAAACGGGGTTCGTCAAAGGTAGAGAGGGGAAAGATAATTGTATCAGACTGCTACATGCTGCAAGATATGCTCAAACACAGAATATCCCTCTAGCTTTCGTAAGCTCGGACGCAGAAAAAGCTTTCGACCGGCTCAACTGGTCCTACATGAAACACGTCCTTTCACACTTTAATTTCCCTCCTGCCTTTATATCAGCCATATTTTCGTTATATGCTGCACCCCACACCAGGCTAAAAATAAATAACATTCTGTCTCCCCCCTTTGACATAAAGAATGGTACCCGGCAGGGCTGCCCGCTGTCGCCGGTTCTCTTTATTCTTTCCATTGAACCCATTTTGCAAAAGATTAGGAGGGATTCTGCAATTCAGGGGCTACGTGTAGGTGAGGTGGTTCTCTCAACCGCAGCATACGCAGATGACATTATCATACTGGTCACGAATCCTGAGAGGGGGCTTCCTCGGCTCACCACCCTTATGGAAGAATTTGGTGTCATCTCTAATTTAAAAAAAAAAAATCAATATTTATTTGAGTTTTTTACCAAAATGTACGCATAATACAAAACAATACAAGGAAGTTCTAGACTCCGTAGACAACGTGCACGACAGCCTTACAAAATATGCACTGATAAATAATAGAAACATTTCAGGCCGACTCTGAACCTTCAATACAAAGTGATCCGGAGCAGTGCTCGTGGGCTGTGGAGGTCTTCTCTGCTATAATGCAAGAAGCTACGTATGTTGACCTCCACTGCCCGTTAACATAATGCAGAACTAACTAACACAGAGCGAACAGGGGGTAGGTAAAAAGGGGGGGGGGGGTGGAAGGCGCGGAAAGGTTGGAAGGGGGGGGGGGAAGGGGATAAAGGGCCCATTCCACCTAGACCTTAGGTTTCCACACTACTGCCCTCCAGGGGGACCATGTCTCAATAAACTTATCATGTGTGCTTAACGTGGGGATAACAGCCTTAGCTGTATCAGTAAAGCAACCAATTTGTGCTTAAGGGGATGAAAGGCCGGGGACGGCCTCCACAGGAGGACCACTTCAGGGGAGAGCGCCAGACCCGGCAAGAGCTGTTTTAGGATCCCCTCTAGTTCCCTCCAAAAGGGAGTAATGAGGGGGCACTCCCACCATATGTGTAGGTATGAGCCAGTATCCAACTCGCATCGCCAGCAACAATCCTGGGCAAGTAGTTTGTGGTCTGCTAGCCATTGGGGAGTTCTATACCATCTTGCCAGGAGTTTATAATGCGCTTCCTGGGAGGTGACGCATGGGGAAAGTCCAAAAGCTGCCTTCAGTATGAGTTTACTCTCGCTAGGAGTTAGGGATATCCCGAGCTCCCTTTCCCATGAGACAAGGAAGGCAGGTTTCGTCTCCCTCGGGGGGGGGGGGGGGGGCGAAATAAAATGCTTGCGTATGTAGGAGACTTTTCTGGTAGCCAAATTAGATCCTTTCAGTGCCGTCTCAAAAGGCGTAGGGGGTCTGACATCACTATGTCTTCTCAAGAATCCGTTAATGATTTTTAACAGATGTGTGGATAATAGAAGGAAATTGAGTGATTAGGGAGGATATCCTCCAGGGAGGATAAGGGAGCCTGATGCGCTATAGAGATCACATCCTGAAAGTTTTTGTTTTCTAGGAGCTTCCATACTTTAACTGAACAGGGATCTAACATAACAGCCATATATCTGTATAATGCAGATAGTGGCGTGTATGGTGAGGGGCTAGGAGCTAGAGTACTCCCCAGAGCAGACCAAGTCTCAAGAGTCCCCCTCAAGAGCGGGTTCACCTTCCTCTTCCCCTTATTCCCTCCCTCTGGGAACCAGAGGTCTGCGTCAAAGGTCGGGCCGTAAGCCCCTCTGGCAAGAAGCTGAATCATAGGGTCCCTGCAGGGGCATGCTAGTTCCATCCAGTGGTTTAGATGGGTAGCCAAGTAGAACTCTCGTGGGCATGGTAGGTCCACTCCCCCCTCCGAGCGCCTCCTGATCAGCATGCTAAGGGCCAGCCTAGGCCTCTTTCCCCTGCAGATGTACCTGGAGAAGATTGTACGGAGAGTTTTGATAAAACTGGAGGGGATAAAAATTGGTAGAAGCCTGATTTTATAGAGGCTGATGGGAATAGCATATGATTTTAATATGCTTTTTCTTCCCAGCCACGATATGAAGAGCTTATCATAGGCTCTCAACAATTTTTTGATTTTGGGCAGTAGCGGGAGGAAGTTAGTTGAGTATAGGTCCTCGGACTTTTTGGTGAGCTTTATGCCCAAGAAGTCGATTGTTGAATCCGAC
Source organism: Eleutherodactylus coqui (assembly GCF_035609145.1). Lineage (NCBI taxonomy): Eukaryota > Metazoa > Chordata > Amphibia > Anura > Eleutherodactylidae > Eleutherodactylus > Eleutherodactylus coqui. The sequence continues at coordinate 123,189,892 of NC_089848.1, forward strand.
CAAGTGAAGGGGGAGTTGTTTTCAATGTCCTTAAAACGATTAGGGGGAATGGAAATGTTTAAGGCAATTGATTTGGCTAGGTTGATTTTAAAATTGGAGAGTCCACCGAAGTTCTCCAGCAGCGAGACTAGGCGGGGGAGGCCCATCTCCGGGTTTGTAATAAGAAAAATGATGTCGTCAGCGTAGGCAGTAGAAGAGAGCTTCTCCCTACTGACATTCAGGCCTTGTATCAAAGGGTCTAACCTTACTTTCTGTAAAAAGGGTTCAAGTGCCAGGATGAATACAGTAGGGGAAAGGGGGCAGCCCTGCCTAGTACCGTTATTTATATTGAACGGAGGGGAAAGAGAATCATTAATTTTGAGTCGAGCGTAGGGCGTCGCATATAGGGAGAAAATTGCTGCTATAAATTTGGGAGGGATGTTGTAGTGCGTTAGGACCTGCTCCATGTAGGTCCAGTCGACCCGGTCGAATGCTTTTCCAGCATCTGTGCCGATAAAAGCGAGCGGGATGTTGTGAGTTTGGGAATAACTGGCCACATGGAGCAGTCTAAGGCAGTTATCTCTACGTTCCCTGCCCTTAACAAATCCAGCTTGTTCAGGATTTATCAGATTCGTAATATACTTTTCAAGTCGCCTGGTGAGTATTTTGGCCCAAAGTTTTACATCAAAATTGATAAGGGAGATAGGGCGGTAGCTCCCGCAAGATTCAGGATCTTTGTTCTCCTTATATACCTCTTGCGCCTGCTTAGGTAGAGGAGCACCGTTTAATAAGGAGTTAAATAGTTCAGTTAGTTTAGGTACAAGTGTGGCTTTGAAGGTCTTGTAGTAACTAAGGGGCTGGCCGTCAGGGCCAGGGCTTTTACCCGGTGGGGAGGAGTTTATCAGTTCTTCGACTTCTTGGGCAGTGATAGGGGTTAGCAGGTCAATGGAGTCCTCCTCGTTTATTTTAGGTAGGCTGAGTTCTTCAAGGAAAGAGTCTATCTGTACTTTAAAGTCTAGGGTGGACTCTGGAGAGAAAGGTCTCTTAGGTTATAAAGATTGGAATAAAAACTTTGAAATTCCCAAGCGATTTCGGGAGTGTCGGAGACTGTCTGACCCGTTGTTGTTTTGATGGACTTTATAAGGTTTCTCGTACGTGCCTTCTTTAGGAGCGCGGAGGTATATTTGCTTCCCCTGAGCATAATTGACATGTCTGAGGAACAGGTGCTTTTTATTATATTTCGCCTCAAGAATGAGTTTAAGTTCTCTTCTGCGGGAAGCTAGTTCCTCAGAGGAAGACTTACTAAGAGTTTGTTTCGCCGCGCGTTTGAGCTTAGAGATTTGGGCAAGTTTATTAACAATTTCTATTTGCTGTTTTCTCTTTGCTCTTGTGCCTGCTGCGATCAAGAGCCCCCTCATAAAGGCCTTATGGGTCTCCCACACAAGTGGGACAGACAGGTCGTCCGATTTGTTTAGTTGGAAAAATTCTTCCATCAAATTTTTTAGTCGCGTTCTCTCCTCCTCCTGATCGAGAAGGGAGGGGTTGAATCTCCACCTCCACTCCCGGGGGGGGGGGGGGGGGGGGAGGTTGGCAGGTGAAGGTCTAGGTGTACCGGGGCATGGTCAGTGACTAATATTGAGTCAATCAAGGCTCTCTCTACCTGTTGGAGGAGGGAGGATGATACGAAGACGTAGTCAAGGCGCTGGAGGGAGGAGTGGACCTGTGAGAGAAAGGTGTAATCCCTTTTGGTTGGGTTCCAGTATCTCCAGCTATCTACCAGATTCATTTCCGCTAGGGTATGAATAAGTTTGGCTAATTTCCTCTGGGGTGTACGTGATTTTCCTGTTGAGGAGTCCATTATAGGGGAGAGAGTGAGATTAAAATCTCCCCCTAGGATGATCTGGCCATCCGCAAAAAGTTTGAGAACCTCTAACTGTTTAACAAGCCAGGTCACCTGATCAGTATTCAGAGTGTATAAATTCGCGAGGGTTACCTTGGTGTTATTTAAGAGACCTCTCAAGAGGAGAACCCTGCCCTCCTCGTCTGAGTGGCGTGCCTCACAGGTGAAATTGAGGGATTTGTGGAGCAAGATGGAGACCCCTTTTGAGGCGGAAGATGGATGTGAGTTGTGGAATGCGAGTGGATATTGCTTACCTGGGAGAGCCAGGCATCTGTCGCCCCTGAAGTGGGTCTCCTGCAGAAAGACCACGCCCGATCCGTACCTCTTTAGTAGGAGAGCTACGTGATGCCTCTTCTGAGGAGTATTCAAGCCGTTGACGTTGAGCGTCGTGATATGTAGGAGATCATCCATGTCTCGACCCTGGGGATGGTAGACCCTTCTTCTCTTTACCGGGAAGGAAAGAAGCAGATGTTATACAACGAAGTTAAGCTTATCCTAAAGGGCCTGGCTCTTATCTCCCAGGAAGGGGGTGTAGAATGAGCTGATAGGGAGTTTAGGTAAGTTGGGGGATGGAGTAAGGAAGAGGAGGACGGGAGGGGAGTTTACAGTAAGGGAAGGGTACAGACAAACAATACACAAACAGCAGTTACTATCACGTAACCAAAATGGGTTAGCGCTCCCGAGTCCAATAAATTTGGGCTCGGTGCTAAGTGGGAGCGAGTCGTCTGTGCTCTGGGAAAAGAGGACAGAGGACTATGTGGTTAGCCTGACCAGACAGGCACTCACTAGGTCCAAAAATTAGAAAAAGAAGAATATGTAACAGCCACTGAGAGAGAATACCCTCTCACTGGGGGGAACATAATAGAACAACAATCAGAGTAGTGGTTTCACTACTCGCGAACAACCATTCAAATAGAACAGAACAGAAGGGGCCGTGTCCCCTTAGGGATCCAGGATGGCGAGTGGATCCTCCTGGGGGAGACTATAAGTGGCGTAGTACTGACTTAATAGAATAGAAGTCCTTTTCACGGCACTTTGAGTAAGGCCCGTGGGGGAAACTCACGGGTTACCAGACATGGGAGGAAAGGAGTCAATACAAACTCAAGTGTCAGAATTGGCCACAGAGTCCTTAGCCTTTTTCTTCTTCCCTTTCAGGGATTTGAAGTTACCCGCCACTTGCCAGGCCTCAGGAGGGGTCAGCTTCGGTAGTTTCGGGAACTCTGGAAGGGGGAACCAACATGGTAGCTCAATTGGGTCCATCTCCAAGCATTCCCAGCAGTTGTGGAGATCCTCCGGAGAGCGGACCATGAGTCTGCGATTCTTATAGAAGATGCTAATGCTGAAAGGGAAAAGCCAGGCGTAGCGTATATCTCTTGCCCTTAGTGCTTCTAGAAGAGGGCGCAGGATACGTCTCTTCGCAAGAGTAGCCGGCGAGAGATCTTGAAAGATCTGAATGGGAGAGCCCCCGTAGTTGATTTCTTTGCATACTCTTGCTGCTTTTAATAAAGCAGAAGTGTCCTGGAATGATAGCAATTTGCAAACAACATCACCGGCGGGTCTGTCGGGGGAGGTGGCGGTCTGAGAGCTCTATGGACTCTTTCCACGGTTATTGAGACTGCTCTTTCTGCCCCCAGGAGCTGTTCAAAAATTTTCACAGTAACCTTACGGAGGGATTCCGCAGCCCAGGATTCCGGAAGGCCCTTAAGGCGTAAATTACACCTCCGATTACGGTTTTCTAAATCTTCTTGGAGGATAAGGGCACGATTGAGGTGTTCATGCTGCTCTTTCAGTATGCTGGCTACAGCTAGGGCATGGGAGGTGATGGAGGCAGAAGCAGTTTCTATATGTTCTTTTCTACGGCCCATGTATTTAAAGTCCTCCTTTATTTCTGCTAAATCTGCTGTAATGGGAGTCAGGGCATTCATAATTAGCTCCTTCATGGAGCCTTTTGACACCATTTCTGTGTCCTCCTCATCTGAAGAGAGCTCTCCCTCCCCCTCCTTACTGTAGTTAGTTGCAGCTCCCTAAGCCAGCGCCATCTTGGAGGACGGGTGCGGGGAGCGGGAGCTCCGTTCTTTAAGGTACCGCTGCATGCCCGTCTGGCTTTTGGAGGCTTTCGGCGTGCAGGGTGGTTCCCCCCCTCTTTCCCTCACTACTCTTCTCATTGCAGCGGCTGTAAATGGTGCTGGGAGACCTCTGTGAGCGCTGTACTGTGGGAGCTCCGGTCTCAAGCGGCCATGTTGCTCCGCAGTCAGGCTCCGCCCCTCTGTCATCTCTAATTTTAAAATAAATTACTCCAATTCTACGGTTCTAAATATCTCCATTCCGTTAGCCCACTTCAAAGGACTGAGGAGTAAATCACCTTTCTCCTGGTCCAATTCCGATATAGATTTTTTAGGTATAAAATTTACAAAGAAAGCAGAGGCTCTGTACTCCGCAAATTTTATTCCTCTACTTACCAAGATTAAAAGTCTGCTCCGTTTTTACTACCTCCCCTTCATATCCTGGTTGGGGAGGAAGAACATTTTGAAGTCTTATGTTCTTCCGATAATCCTTTACAATTTCCGTCTACTCCCTATTTATATTCCAAACACTTTCTTTAAAACAATCAGAGAAGCCTTCTCGAAGTTTGTTTGGAAAGGGAAAAGACCTAGACTTCCTCACTGTCTATTAAAAAGGAGGAGGGGGGAGGGAGGAGTAGGCTGACCCTGCCCAAGGGAATACTATTTGGTCACCCAGCTCAGTCAATGGATGGAAATGACATACCTGTCTAAAGACCCCTTGATTCTTATGCTAGCCAAAGGTTCATATGGTCCCACCATCCTACACGATTTGTGGTTCCCCATAGTGAAGGCCCATAGTGGTGGAGGGTGCAATCCATTGCTTAAAGGGACTTTCGAGACCTGGAATAAATTAAGAGACTCCCTAGCTCCTTGTCCTTCCCCTCTCACCCCAATGTGCGCATTACATAGAACTCTGGATCTTAGGCTAGACGCGTGCTCAGTCAGTACATGGCAGTTATTTAAAAACAAGACTATCTCGGAAGTCCATTCATTGGCTCATGAACCCACCTCTGCAATAATCGCGGAGCTGCTTCCTAACCACAATCTCACATTCCTAGCTCTAGCTCACATAAACAAAACGATTGCAGACTTCCTGAAGGCACACAAAGCATCTCGTCCTCTAACCCTATTTGAGACTGCGCTAGCTGAAAAAAAACCAAACAAAAGGAAGGTGTCGTTTATTCGTAAACAATTCATTGCTCCCGCATCTCATACTAATCCCACTTTTATTACTTCCTGGGAAAAAGAGCTAGGGATCTCCCTCACTCCCAGCGAAAGGCGGCTCATACTGGGAACAGCATATGGGTTTTCCCCTTGCGTCACCTCTCAGGAGTCGCACTACAAGTTATTGGTGAGGTGGTATAGAACCCCTCAATGGTTATATGATCGCAAACTGGCCTTGCAGGACAAGTGTTGGAGATGTGACTCACATACCGGGTCATTCCTCCACATCTAGTGGGACTGCCCCTCTCTGCAAACTTTCTGGAACAATGTTGGATGTCTGCTAAAAAAGATATCTCCAGGTCTAGACCTCTCCCCTGAGGTGGTTCTCCTTTGGAAGCCCACAGCGACTTTTCATCCCCTAAAACACAAATTAATAACGTTCCTCATTGACGTTGCGAAATCTCTTATTCCACTTAAGTGGCGCCAACAAGACCCACCCACTTTAAGTATGTGGAAGGATAAAGTAGATCTTCTCATGAATTTGGAAGAACTCTCAAGCTGGGCGAGGGGTTCCCATGAGACCTTCCACAAAATTTGGTACTTCTGGAGGTCAATCAGAAGCGAAATAGGTTAAACAAGCGGGTGATGTGCCTCTTCTCCGGCTAGAGTAACAAAAATGTGTTATTGAAGCCTTACTTAGGGGGTCACGGAGACAAATCTGGTACAAGCGCATGCTCCGTACTCATTATCGCAGGCTGGGTCTGTGGTCGTAGTATTTTTTGGACTCAACTAGGGGATGCTCTCTCCCCACCTTTGAGCAATACCATTGGCAAACTTCCCCCCCCTTTCCCCCCCCCCTGTATGTCTTGTCTACATTTTAGGTCGTTATTACTTTGCTTGTGGTTAATTCTGATCCGCGGGTTGCCCCGTGGGAGTGGTTGACCCAATCAGCATGCAGTTTTATGTTTTGTTTTCCTGCAGGGCGGGGAGACTTTGGTATTTTGATGTGCGTAAGGACTCGATGTATATTGCCGATACCGGTACCTTTGTCTGCCCTCCTTAACGGATTGTCTTTCTAATGTATCCAAAAAAACCTTTCAATAAAAATTGATTTGAAAAAAAAAAAAAAAAGAAACTCCCTTGTTGTGAGACTTTTTTTGTGCCTTCATAAACCTTTGTTTTTGTCTTTTCTGGACAATTTTGAAAAGAACTTTTGTTGATTACTCCTTTTTCTCTTTTAAAATTCTGATAAAAGACTCTAAAGTTTATCCCTTAGAATAAGTGCTATATATATTTTTGGAAATTGTGTTTCTCAAAATGTGATTTTTCTTTTTTTTTCAAATACATTTTTATTAAAGATTTTTCTAAATTTACGTACGGAATAAAGAAAATTTGCAAGCAAACAGAGTATTATATTCTGTATACAGACGGGAAACATTAGAACAACTTGTTTCTGCCAGGGGTCTCACTCGGTTTGAAGCTGCTACAAGGTTCAAAACATAAACCGAGAGAGAGCACATCCTGTGATTGTTCCCAGCAAGAGAAACCACGTAATCTTGTAGATATGATACCTTTTAATGGCTAACAAAAATACATGATGTAATAATAGCGAGCTTCCGAACCAACGCAGGGTTCTTCTTCAGGCTTATGGATTGGATCTGAAGAGGCATGGATATTTATACACACTTATAACATACATACTTATGACACGGCACAGATATGGATGGGATTGGTTCGCACTTAAAAGGAATTCCGCAACAGCAAACAAACTTTTTTTGTCTAGGCACTGATAGCGGAGTGAAAGTTTTATGGTCCCTAAATTACTGTTGGAGGGGGGGGGGGGGGAGGTCAGCAGGCTAGAATTGCTACAAGAGGTACATTGACATTTTTAGCTAAACACTGATAAGGAAGTGAAAGTTTATGGTCCCTGAATTACTGTTAATGGGGGTCTTATCTGTATAATAAATGTCTCACACTTCCCATTCATGCATAAATCCTGGGGAACCATTTAACCCCGTATTCAGCGTGTCAAAGGTTGTTATCAATTTATATTCCCAAATTCTTCTGTGGTTTTGTGACTTGAAACCACCCTTTAATATCAAAACTCTCATATCTCCTATGTCATGTCCATGGTTAGAGAAGTGCTCGGCCACAGGCAATTCTCTTTTTCTGTGTTCAATCGTGTGGTGATGAGATCTCATCCTGGCTTTCAGTTTCTGTCCTGTTTCTCCAACATAAAGACCCCCAACAGGACATTTACTGCACATGACCAGGTACACAACATTGGACGTGGAACATGTGAATGTCCCAGAGATCTTATAGTCCTGCTGTGTCTTGGGGATCCGTATCCTGTCCGCAGTCAGTACATGTGAGCAGGTCTTACAGCTCCTTACATTACAGGGATAAGTTCCTTTTTGTGTGTCAGAGGGTAATGCACTCCTGATTATAAAGTTCCTCAAGTTAGGAGGTTGCCTGTAACACAGAAGCGGAGGGTCCGGGAATATGGTTTTCAGACGGTCATCCTTGTGCAGGGTATGGTGGACCATAAAACTTTCACTCCGCTATCAGTGCCTAGACAAAAAAAAGTTTGTTTGCTGTTGCAGAATTCCTTTTAAGTGCGAACCAATCCCATCCATATCTGTGTCTTGTCATAAGTATGTATGTTATAAGTGTGTATAAATATCCATGCCTCTTCAGATCCAATCCATAAGCCTGAAGAAGAACCCTGCGTTGGTTCAGAAGCTCGCTATTATTACATCATGTATTTTTGTTAGCCATTAAAAGGTATCATATCTACAAGATTACGTGGTTTCTCTTGCTGGGAACAATCACATTTTGCTCTACTGGCTAACACGGTACCAGATCTTTTTTTTCATTAGAGCACATCCTAGCACATCCTTCTGGATAGTAAAACTAGGAGACACAGTTAGAAAGAGCAGATAAAGGAAGAGGGAAAGATGAAAAAAGAGAAAAGGGGATAAAGGGGGAGGGGGGTAATAAACAGCAGAGCCTGACCTAGTTGCCACTGTTTGCGTCTCCGTCCAGCTCGACACCCTCACCACCATCCGTGTCAGAGTCCAATGCCCAGGGCCTTTGAAGCTGTATTGCTGCAGGAGTGGCCAACCCTCAGCCCGAGATCGCTATTTGCCAAACCCTGTTTAATCGAATGGGGTCACAACAGTTTCCGAGTAAACCTCCGTTTTTTTTGTCTTAGTGTTTGCCAGGGGTTCCAAGTTTGGGCAAAACTATCATAGGTCCCTCTCGCCCAGCTTGAGAGCTCCTCTAAATTGTAAATCATATCTACCTTTTCCTCCCATTGAGACAGTGAGGGAGAGGTCTTCTAAAGCCAGTGCAGAGGAATCAGTGCCTTTGCAGCGCCCAGTAAAAACGCTATTAATTTATTTTTCAGTGGGTGAAAGGTCATGGAAGGTTTGTAATGACTCTCCTGCATAAGCACACACGGAGAAAGGTCATAGGCCGTTCTTAAGATTACGTTAGTATCTGCGCTTGATAGGGAGATCTTTAGTTCTTTTTCCCAAGTGGAGAGGAAGGATGGTTTAGAAAACAACGGGGGGGGGGGGGGGGGGGGAGGGGGCGATAAAGATTCTCTCTCCTATCGATATTTTCCTCATGGAGGGGCCGCTAGTACCAAGGGCTCTCTCAAAGTGGGTCATGGGTCTGGTGGATTTATATTTTGAAATAAACTCCTTGAACCCGTTGATTACATGCATTTTTTGCAAGAAGTGCAGGAATTGGCAGGGCAGTAAAGTCTGTAAAATTTCCTAGGGAGATTTATGTGACAGAGCCTGTAAGTCTCCGACTACTCCTCCACTAAATTGCTTCCAGATACTTATCACGCCTGGGTCGGGATGAAGGCATAGAAGTTTGTATAGAGCAGGGATCGGCATCCTCGGGGAGGGGTTGGGGGCCAGAAGTTCTCTGAGCCTGTTCCAAGTCAAACTGAAGGGAGAGCATATCATTAACTTTTAATCTAGCATGAGGATTGGAGTATAAGGAGAATATTGCCGCGATAAAAAGGGGGGGATGTTGAATCTATGTAGAACCCTTTCCATAAAGAACCAGTCCACCCTATCGAAGGCCTTTTCTACGTCTGTCCCTACAAAGACCATTGGTATACTGTGGGACTGGGAATATTTTGTGGTGTGCAATAGCCGAAGACAGTTGTCCCTGCCCTCCCCGCCCTTGAGGAAGCCTCACTGTTCTGCATCCACCATGGTGGGCAAATAGTCTTCCAGTCTCTTAGCCAGAAATTTGGCCCATAATTTCACATCCAAGTTAATCAGGGAAATGGGTATATAGCTACCACATAGCTCAGGATCTTTATTTTCTTTATGTATTAAAGTAATATGTGCCTCCTGAGCTTTTTTCGGGAGTGACCCACCCTGTAGGAGTGCGTTGAAAAGGGCAGACAGGCAGGGGACTAGTAAAGTTTTAAAGGTTTTGTAATAAGCCGACGATAGACCATCAGTGCCTGGACTCTTGCCATGGGGCAGGAAGAGAGGACAGCTTCAACCTCCCCATCAGAGAAAGGGCCTAAGAGAGTTAACCGCCTTTTATTCACCTAACTTAGACAGATTAAGTGAGTTTAAAAAGGAGTCTATCCGGTCTCCTCTCGCAGAAGAGTCCGAGGAGACTCCCTGAGAGTCTCAACTGTATAACTCAGGTTATACAGTTGAGAATAAAACTGCTGGAATTCTTTAGTTATTTCTGGGGTTGATGAAATTAAAGCACTGGTTTGTCTTTTAATGGAAGGAATAAAGTTTCTGGTTCGAGCCTTCTTGAGCAGTGAGGTCATATATTTGCCGCCTTGGTTCCCATGAGTGTAGACTACCTACTTGAGGAACAGATGTTTCCTATTAAAAACTTAGCATTAAGACAGAGTCGAAGTTCATGTCTCAAAGAGGTTAGTTCTTCTAGGATCTGTTTTGTCTGAGATAGCTTGGCCCTCTGCTCTAATTTCGCTATTAGGGATAGGTGTTTTTCGATCTCTCTTTGTTGCTGCTTTTTAATCTTAGAGCCTAAAGCTATCAGATGTCCTCTTACAAAGGCCTTATGGGCTTCCCAGACTGTCAGAACATCACAATCTCCTGTTGAGTTAAATTTAAAATATTCTTCTAGTGATTCCTTGAGTCTGAGTCTGTCCTCTATTGAGTCCAATAGGGCTTCGTTCAAAATGTGATTTTTCTATTGCATTCATTATAAAAGTGAAAACTGTGTTATGCAACGTTTAAGCTATTGTGCAGGAGGGTAAAGTAAGAGTGTTAAGTAAAGTCTGTTTGCCTCTCTAGTGAATGCCTTGCTAGTCTGTGTCAGTGTGCCAGCATGATTTTCTACCTGTTACAGGGGAGGCATCCACAGTTTTTATCTTCTTCTTCAGGTCAGTTGGGAGTATTTACCTAAGGTTACTACCCTCCATGAGACAGTCTTTCACGAAAGTGATGAATGATTTCACTTATCCTATATTCAATACTGCCAGTCAACTGTTTCTCTGTTTTGTGTCTAGTTGTGGTGTGTTGCAGCCTTTTTTCATAGTGTTTGGGGAGAAGAGCCATGTATTATTGCCCCATAGCAATGTTGTTGCATTCTGAATTCTGTCCAGCCTAACAGATCTTCAGTGGTTTGGCCATACCACTTCAGCACACGCCATCATAATAAGTAATGCTAGATATAGAATGTGATATCATAAGTAGTCTAAAGTACACTTAGATGGGTAAGCTCTACAGTAGCACTGAAAGGGTGAATTGTGTTTACAGGTTTCGCCTTGCACACTTTACAACGGTGTAGATGTTCCGCTAGATGTTATTGTTAAGGACACTGAAGGCTAGTCCACTCTGGACTTTGCACTCTGTTTAAGAGTTGCTGGGGTCAGCTTGTTTTTAAGTAGGTGGGAACTGTAGTGGCCCGGTACAACGGGGCCCCTCTAAAACTGTATGCATGCATTTGTCTATGTAATGTCAGTGTCTTCTGTGTTGCACAAATGATGTGTATTGCATAGCTGCAGCACTGAAAGGCTTGAGTGTCTGGTATGTGAGCTGACTGTCTGGAAAATATATCTGTTTGTTTGTCAGGTGACCTTGTAATATATATATATATGTGAATGCAAGGTGTGTGCAAGGGGAGTCCAGACATGAAGAGGTTTGAAAGAGTGGTGTTTTGGGCTTGCAAGAGAGAGGAGAAGGGTTTTGCAGGAGGACCACACAGGCACCTTGAGGTAAGTTTGGGTAAGAATACAAGGAGAGAACAACAGAAAGGACACTATTGTAGGCATTTACTATGAGCCACCTGGACAAGCAGAAGATATTGATGAACTCTTTCCATACCAGATGGCCAAGCTCTCAAAAAAGCATGACATAGTGATTTTAACTATCCAGACATTTGTTGGGAAACTCTCTCAGATAAAAGTAATGGATCCAACAAATTCTTATCCCCTCTTGTTGACAACTTTATCTTCCAAAAGATAAAAAGAGAAAACAAGAGGATCTGCTATCTTGGACCTAATTCTTACGAACAAGGAGTAAATGGTTGAGGAAGTAAGGGTGGCTGGGGCCTTAAGAGTCAGTGATCATGCTATCCTTGAATTTTGGATAAAAAGTGGAGGAAGACCTGAGGAAACTCAGACCTAACGGTTGGATTTCAGAAAGGCAGATTTTATTGAACTCAGAAAGAGGGTAGGAGGAATCCAATAGCTGGATATTCTTAAGGACAGAAATGTCTAAAAAGGTTGGGAAATATTGCAAAATGAGATTCTCAAAGCACAATAGTTAACAATCCCTAAAAGAAGGATGAATAGGAAGCATTTAAAGAGACCAGGATGGATGATCACAGAACTTGCACACATGTTAAAAACGAAGAAAAATCTGTTTATCAAGAGGAAAGAGGGCGCAATATCTAAAGAAGAATATAATGTGGTCTGCATAAACTGTAGGGCAAGTGTCAGAAAAGCTAAAGCTAATAATGAATTGAGGCTTGCAATAGAGGCCAAAAACAATAAAAAATGATTTTGAGGTATGCCAAATGCAAAAGAAAAGTCAAAGATGCTATTGGATGCTTACAAGATGAAAATGGCTAATTGGTTGAGAATGATGTTGAGAAGGTCGAACTTTTAAAATCCTAATTCGTATCTGTTTTCTCTCAGAAAGTAGATGAAACATCAACTGATCTTCCCTGTGCTATTGGGGGAATAAATGAATGCAGGCTATCTATAAGCAGAGAGATGTGAGGAAACACTTAGCTAACGTAAATAAATTCAAGTCCCAAGGTCCAGATGAATTACATCCTAGGATACTAAAGGAAGCAGCAGAGGAAACTGCTGAGCCACTCGCCATAATCATTGAATATTTCTGGAGTACAGGAGAAGTCCCAGAAGATTGGAAAAGGTCAAATGTTGTCCCTATCTTCAAAAAAAAGAAGACGATCAATCCAGGAAATTATAGGCCTGTGAGCCTGACGTCTATACAGGGAAAGATCTTTGAACAAATTATTAAACAGCATGTATGCAAATACTTGGATAAAAATAAAGTAAATAACCAGAGCTAGCATGGGTTTGTAACAAACAAGTCATGCCAGACTAATTTAATTTCCTACTATGACAGAATCACCGACTGGGTTGATCAGGGAAATGTGGTGGAAATACTATATCTTGACTTTAGTAAAGCATTTGACAAAGTATCTCATACCATACTTATTGAAAAAATGACCAAATTTGGGATTGACAAGGCAACTGTTAGGTGGATTCACAACTGACTGAGTGATCGTACTCAAAGAGTGGTCATAAATGGCTGCACATCCAAGTGGAAGAATGTATCAAGTGGGGTACCACAAGGCTCTGTCCTAGGCCCAGTGTTGTTCAACATTTTTATAAATGATCTGGAAGAGGGAATTGATGGGAAACTGATCAAATTTGCAGGTGACACAAAGGGATAGCTAACACTGGGGAAGAGAGAGAGAGTATTCAAAAAGATCTAGAAAAACTTGAACAGTGGGCGGCGGCTAACAAAATGGCATTCAACAAGGAGAAATGCAAAGTCCTACATCTGGGCAAGAAAAATGAAAAAAGCACATACAGAAGGGGAGGAATTGGGCTAAGCAGCAACACATGTGAAAAAGACTTGGGTATACTAATAGATCATAGACTGAACATGAGTCAACAATGTGATGCAGCAGCCAAAAAAGCAAACAGAACTCTGGGATGTATTAAGAGAAGCATAGAGTCTAGGTCACATGAGGTAATTAACCCCCTCTACTCTTTCTTAGTCAGACCCCATCTGGAATACTGTGTCCAGTTCTGGGCACCCCACTTTAAAAAAGACATAGACAAACTAGAGCAAGTTCAGAGAAGAGTTACCAAGATGGTGAGCGGCCTGCAAATCATGTCCTATGAGGAACGGTTATAGGATCTGGGAATGTCTAGCTTGCAAAAAAGAAGGGTGAGAGGAGAATTAATAGCTGTCTAGAAATATTTGAAGGGCTGTCACAGTGCAGAAGGATCAGCCCTATTCTCATCTGCACAAGGAAAGAACAGAAGCAATGGGATGAAACTGAAAGGGAGGAGACACAAATTAGATATTAGACAGTGAGGAGGATCAATGAGTGGAACAGGTTACCACGGGGGGTGGTGAGTTCTCCTTCAATGGAAGTATTCAAACAAAGGCTGGACAGACATCTGTCTGGGATGATTTAGCAAATCCTGCACTGAGCAGGGGGTTGGACCAATGACCCTGAAGGTCCCTTCCAACTCTACTATTCTATGATTATATGATGATATCCTTCTATTTTCTGACAGCTTAGAGGAATATTGCAGGCATGTCAAGCTAATCTTGGAACATATCCAAAGGAATCATCTTTATATCAAACTGGAAAAATGTGAGTTTGAAAAAAACAAAATCCAATTGCTTGGATATATCATTTCCCCAGATAGTCTGAGTATTTTTTTTAAGCAATGTGTTCTTTATTAGATTATTTTTTAAACAAATACACATAAAACATGAATTGGTTATCGATGAAAGCATGAGTACAGAAGAGATACACAGCTTTTGGATTCATTAGAAAACATTTAGATTCATGGAACTTCCCTTTATCCAGAGAGTTTGTAAAGACTAAAGCTGTGGCTAATGGGAAAGATATCCACCAATCAGCGGTGTATTAGTTAACTCTGCTGGATAGTGAGATATAGTAATCAGTGTATAATTCTTTCATTCATTTAAACCAGAAACGTATATTAAAATAACAATGGGATGGAGGAGGGGGGAGGGGGAAAATAATCAGTCATTGCTCGAATGTCAGAATTTTAGGTCAAAGAATTTTGTAACCATGGGTTCCACTTTCTACAGTATTTTGCATACTCCCCATTTTTTAGGGCATAAAGTTTTTCATATGTATTATGATCAGAAATTATCTGTCTCAGTTCCGAGATATTAGGGACTTCAGCAGCTCTCCACCTCCTTGAGATCATCAGCTTGGCAGTGAGGAGAATATGGCCTATTAGATTTTTTATAGGGTGTGGGATACGGTTGCTGTCCATTAGTAGGATGGCTAATTCAGGGGATTTAGGGATGCACACCTTCGTGATTCCCCTCAAGAGTGAGAAGACTTCGTCCCAAGACCGAAAGAGCTTTGGGCAACTCCAAAATATCTGATAGATGCTGCCTCTGTGGCCGCATAGCCTCCAGCAACCATCACCCGAGTCGGGGAATGCTCTGGCCAATGCTACTGGGGTGAAGTACCATCTCGTCAATACCTTTATGTGTACCTCAAAAAATGTTTGCATTGATAGTTGCTTTGTTGGCCCATGTAAAGGCCGTGAGCCACCCCTCTGATGTAAACCTTCTCCCCAAGTCCCTCTCCCAGTTGAGAACATGTGCCCGCTTCGTTCCTCCCATGTCACCCGAGAGCATGTTATAACAGGTTCTCACCAGGGAGCGAGGCGTCGGGCCGGAGCTATTGAAAACCCTCAAAAGGTCAACAGGAAGTTTCACCTTGTCTATTTTTGTAGTTTGAAGTAGAGACCTTATTTGTAGGTATCTAAGAAATTCTCCCTCGGGCAGGTCGAACCTTTCCCTCAGGGACTGGAACGAAGCTGTGCCTTGCGTTGTTAATATATCATCAATATTTACTATTCCCCTCTCCAACTACGTCTTCAAATGAAGATTGGGAACACAGAGTTCCAAAGTTGAAATGGGTATGTGATCAATTGTCTTTCCCACGCCAAGGTTGGGTCTCTGAGCCATCGATTTCCACGAGTCTAAAGAGGCCTGCATCGAAGGGGAGATACTACGGAAATTATAAATTGGGAGCACAGGAGAGGAGGATGAAGCTAACAGGGACACCAGAAGAAGAGAGCGGAGAGGTCTACCACCATTCAATTGAGTCTCAATCTGCAGCCAGTTTGGGCCTGGTCCTGGTTTCAACCAGTGTCTGGATTGGTTGATGTTGGAAGCTTGTAGATATGACCACAGGTTTGGCAGACCCAAGCCCCCCTGTTTCCTATTGAGATACAAAATGGAGGCGGCTACTCTCGGTCTCCTACCTCTCCACACAAATCTCAACAGTTGTTTTTGAAATTTTTGCACTTCCAGTCTGGGGATCGGGATGTTAATTGTGCGGAATATGTATAGTATTTTGGGAAGGATTAGCATTTTATATATTGTGACTCTACCCATCCACGACGGCTCTCTCTTTTCTAAGACTGTTAGTTCTCCTTGAAGGTTAGACAGCAAGGGAGATAGATTAGCTTGAACGGGGTTGGATAGAGGGGTACAAATTTTTATCCCTAAGAACGGGATGTTGTCCTCCCCCCACTGAAATGGAAATTCCTCCTGAATATTTAGTTTTATGGAATTGTGTATATTAATGGCAAGTAGTTGGGATTTGTCGATGTTTAATTTATAGTAGGACACCTTGCTAAATTCCTGTATTATGTGAGACACCTTCCTCAATGATGTAATGGGGTCTGTGAGAAGGAGCAGGACATCATCCGCGAATAAGCTAATTTTATGCTGCCTCTCCCCAGCCGAAATCCCTCTGATATTCGCGTTGAGTCTAATCGCCTCCGCCAGGGGTTCCATAACCAAAGTAAAGAGTAGGGGGATAATGGGCAGCCCTGGCGGGTGCCATTTGTAATTTGAAAAGGCTTAGAGATGACCCCGTCAACCAAGACCCCGGCAGATGCAGCGCCATAGAGAGCTCGAATGGCTCTGAGGATATTTCCTCGAAATCCAAACTTCTCCAGAGCCGCGAAGGCGAACCCCCAGTGTAGCCTATCAAAGGCTTTTTCAGCGTCTAAAGTCAGTAGTATAGCTGGGGTATGGCTCGCCTCCGCCACTGCTATTAAATTCAGGACTCTTCTGGTGCCATCAGACGCCCGTTTTCCTTTAGTAAAGCCCACCTGGTCTCCGTGGATTATTTGTGGAAGGATTTTTAATAAACGCTGGGCTAGTAGCTTTGAATAGATCTTCCTATTGCTGTTTAAAAGTGAAATGGGCTGAATTTGCAGGAGAGGACGGGGGCTTACCTTGGGGGGCTTACCTTGTTTGGGGATTGTAACTATGGTGGCATTTAACATTTCTTTCGGGAGAGATCCCGTCGAGATCGCTTTGCTAAATGTATCTACCAAACAAGGCGCCAGGTCCGAGGCGAAATCCTTATAGTATTCATTGGAAAATCCGTCCGGTCCTGGGGCCTTGTGCACCTTCAAAGATTTTATTGTATCTAAGATCTCTAGGAGGGAGACTGGGGAGTTCAATGAATTTAGATGGTCCTCTCCAATGGTGGGGAGGTCAATCCCCTCTAAGAATTTGTTGATTTGTTGGATATCTGGCTGGTGAGTGGAGCCGTCTTTATTTAAATTATATAGTTTGGAGTAAAACAGACTAAACTCATCTGCTATAGCCTGGGGATGAGATACTCTGGAGTTTGATCCATCTTGTCTGACCAGGAATGGGATTTTGGTTGGAGCCTGCCGCTGTTTTATAATCCTGGCCATCAGTCTGGATGGTTTGTTGTAGGCCGTGTAAAAGTTCATTTTAGAAAAGTTTGCAGTTTTAATATAGTCCCCTATCAGTTCCTGGCGTAGACTATGGTGGAGGGACATGAGTTCCCTGTGTGACTTGATGGAGGGGGAGGCCTGGATATTTTGCTCTACCCTTGCGATTTGCTCAAGAGTATTATTAATTAGGAGCTGTTTCTTTTTCTTATGGTGAGAGCTAATCTTAATTAATATCCCTCTCATGAACGCCTTGTGGGCGCACCACGTGGAGAACACATCTATTTCTGGGTTTAAATTTAGTGAGAAATATTCATTGAGCGCTTCTTTGATAAGCTTTTTGTGTTCAGGGAGCCTCATGAGGGAGGTGTTAATTCTCCAACTTCCCAAAGTCGGGGGGGTTCTTGCCAACACCAGTGTGAGAAAGATAGGGGCGTGGTCTGAACACGTGGTCTTGCCTATGTCTACACTCCTGGTACTCGGGAGGGTCCATTTGTCTACCAAGAATAGATCAATCCTTGAGAAGGATCTGTGGCGAGGGGAGTAATAGGTGTATTCTTTAGCCGTGGAGTTAAGGCACCAGTAGGAATCAAAGAGCGCCTGTTTTTGGAGCCATGTTGATAGTGTAGGGGATGTTCTATTAGACGTGCTAGTAGAGTCAAATTTCTTGTCAGGGACAATGTTAAAGTCTCTGCATATTATGATTTTCCTTTTTTGGACTCTACGTATTTTTTTAGCGATCTTATTTAAGAAAAAAATTTGTGAGGAGTTTGGGGCGTAGAGGTTAACTAGGGTTAGTGGGGTGCCATTGAAGATGCCTACCAGAATTATGAACCTGCCTCTAGGGTCAACTATCTGTTCAGTGAATGTGGTATCTACTGAATCTTTAATAGCGATTATAGTCCCTGCTCTCTTCTCCTGGGCGCAAGAAAAAAAAATTGGGGGGAATTTTTTATGCATGAAGAGATGGCGCGTCGCGGAGGTGAAGTGCGATTCCTGTAGACACAAAATGTCGACCTTCTCGCGCAGCGCGTCTCTCCAAGCCGCTGACCTCTTAAAAGGAGAATTCAGCCCCTTTGTATTTAGGGAACAAATTTTTAACGCCATGTTACAGGGGGGTGGTTCGCTATAATTTAGTGGGAACACAGATTCTTGCCGACCAATGACCTGTCAAAGAAAGGATTAGAAACACAAACAATCATAACAGCAGTGTCTGGCCCATAACACTGAAACATATGGCCAGGAAACATTTTTTCTTTTTTAGCGGTAAGGCTAAATTTGTAGTGGTGAGAACTTGTAAACAGCGAGCTGGTATCGGCTGTTTTGTGCAGGGGTTTAATCCTGCGAAGGATTGGGGGGTATAAAAGTTTACCCGACCAAGGAGAGATAATTTAACCTCCAAATTTAAGGAGAAGAAAAAACTGGGTTCAGCGGGGTGGCTGGGATTGTAGATCTTCTTCAAGCGGCTCGCGGAGGCGTTGGTTGGGCGATTTGTTGTGGGGTTCTTCGATAATTTGGAAACCCCAAGAGACTAGGGATTTTTCCCCTTCTTCAGGCTTATTGAAGATGTGCGTGACGCCTTCTCTGTGCAGGATGAGCTTTGTGGGGAAACCCCACCTGTAGGGGATTTTTTCCCTCCTAAGAGTGGTCGTAACGCGGGAAAAAGCTTTCCTAGACTGAATAGTGGCCGCGGATAAGTCCACAAACACCTTAACATTTGAAAATTGCGGGGGTAGATCAGGCATTTTCCGGGATGCGAACATCGACGCCTCTTTAACGTGAAAAAAAATAGATCCGCGCAATCACATCCCGGGGTACATTTTCATGCAGGAATTTCGGTTTCTGCAAGTGATGCGCCCTGTCTATAATCAGTTCCTGGACAGGAGTAGAGGGAAGGAGTTTTTTCATTAACTGCATAAGAAAGTCCTTCAAGTCTGGTGGACTGATTTTTTCGGGGATGCCCCTAAATTTGACGTTGTTACGTCGGTTGCGGTCCTCCAAATCCGCCATTTTTACTTTGATCTGATCAACTTCTTCCTCCAAAGTGTAGTGGGCATCAATTAGTGTATTATGAGACTTGGTCAGCTCTCCCATTTTATTCTCTATATGGGAAGTTCTCTCTTCTACCTCCATTATAGCAGTATTAAAGGAGGCTGAGAACGTATGCAAGTCCTCCCTCATGTTGCTTCTCAGGGCAAGCATCATTTCTTTTATAAAAGCCTGTGATGCAGGCTGGTCTGAAGTAGGGACCATATCTAGAAACTCTGCACTGCTGGAGAGAGGCAGAGAGGTGTTTATTGCCTCCTCCAATCTTTGCCTTCTTTTTTCTGGGCTAGCAGATGGGGAGAGACTGTCCCCAGGGGCTCACATGTGGCCGGGCGCCATTTTAACTGGGTGAGGGGTGTTGCATGTAATGGCTGCAGAAATGTCACTCACCCCTTCCAGGCTCAAGGACCGGCGTGTGTCACCACAGCAGGAGCTGGGACTTTCTGTCAGTGTCTCCCGGGGCTGTGCTGAGTCGTCCACGGAGCTTTGTGAGCCGCTTTTTGAGGAGAAGCGTGCTGCAGCCGGGGTCTTCCTGCTGCTCCGAGCAGAGAAGAAGTCTGTCACCGGGACCGGAGAGGCTTTCGCCGTCCTGCGTCGGGTCATGGCCGGTTGCCAAGGTAGGCAGGAGCGTCTCCGGGGGAGAAACGGGACCCGCTGATGCTTATTTAGTTGCTTGGAGGTGTCGGACGGAGCGGAGCTCAGAAGCTTGCGACTGCCACCGTCCTCGGTCAGGCCACGCCCCCGATAGTCTGAGTATTTACTCTAGTAAAATTAAAGCTGTGTTTGATTAGTCACCCTAAGAAATCTAAAGGATGTTCAACGCTTTATAGGTTTTGCGAATTTCTACTGGAGATGTATATAAGGCTTCTCAAAAACCATCTTACCAATCACTTTGCTCACAAAGAAAGCCAAAACGTAGTCATGGTCTACAGAGGCACATGGCACCTTTGAAAAACTAAAAGCTCTGTTCACTTCTGCACCAGTGCTGGTTCTTCTAAATCCAGAACTACTTTTTGTTCTGGAAGTAGACGTCTCTGATGCTGCTGTAGAAGGTGACTTTTCTCAATTAAACTTTTCACTGAGGCAGAAAATTGTCTGTAAATTAGTTAGTAAAAGCCCTTCACAGTTACAAACACCTAAAATAATCTTTTATTGATACTATGTAAAATCTTGGGCTGACAAAGACAAACTCACATAAAACACATCAAAAAACTTACTGTCAGAACCTGCAACTCTCGGGGCCGCCGTGCCCGCACCACCGGTCCTGCCACCCGGGCTACAGGAGTGCGGCGTAGGGGAGCCCCGGTTCTGGTGATCTCCCCGGGCCGCTGTAAGACTGGTCGCCGCCGGGTTGCTAGGGAGGCAGCTGGTGCTTCTAGTCACTTGACTACCAGGCTGGCTTCCCTAGTAACGGTCTGTGCTGCAAGACTGGGGGCGTGCCCCCAGCACCTCCCTGATTAGCCCTGCTGCTGTCAGGCTCCCCGCCCCAATCAGCTTCTGGGGCGGGAGCACTGACAGCATTTAAATATGTGTGTTTTCCTTTCAGGCCTTGCCAGTGTTAGTTTGGTTCTCCAGCTGCACCCGCGTTTATCCTGACTGCTCTTGTGACCTCGGCTTTTCTGACACCTGCTTTTGGACTTGACTACGTTTTGCCTGACCCCTCTGTACTGCGTACCCTCTTGTTGCCTACCCGGATTGTCTGACCATTCTACCGTTGTTTGTCTCAGTGTCTGTTTGTCTCCCGTGTCCCGCTTCCCTAGTGAGGGTAGGGACCGTCGCCCAGTTGTCGCCCTGGGGGTTAGCCCAGGGGGGCAAGTAGGCAGGGACAGGGGTTGCGGGATATCTCAGGGACCCCCATATCCCGGACACTGTCCTGACAGTAACACTGGCCGAACGAAGGTCAGACCCTTGCATCCGCCCGGCGACTTTGAGCCCCTCGATGGAGGCCGTGGCGGCTGTAGCGAACCAGGTCCAGGCCCTTACGACCCTTGCCCAGGACCTAACCGCCCGCTTGCAGCCACGGGAACAAGTGGCAGCTGCAGGCCCCATGCAGCCCTCGTCCGCTCCAGGAACAATGTCAGAACCTCGAGCCACGCTTCCGGATTGCTTCTCCGGAGAGAGAGATCAGTTTTTTGCATTTAGGGAGAGCTGCAAGCTCTACTTTGATCTCCGCCCCCACTCCTCTGGTACTGAATACCAGAAAGTGGGAATCGTAATTACCCGCCTGAGGGGAGAGCCCCAAAATTGGGCTTTCTCGCTACCAGCTGGCTCTCCAGCCCGACTATCCCTTGACGCCTTTTTTTCCGCCCTGGGTCAAATTTATGACGAACCCGACCGGGCGGGCTACGCAGTCTCCAAACTTCTGGCCCTGCGCCAGGGTTGTAAGATGGCGGAGGACTACTGTTCCCAATTTCGTCAACATTGTACGGAATCCCGGTGGAACGATGCCGCCCTAAAAGACTTATTTTTGACCGGCCTGTCTGAGGGTCTCAAGGACCTACTTGTGGCCCACCCAGAGCCTAGAACTCTGGAGCAAGCCATGTCGCTGGCTATTCGAGCCGACCGACGTTTGAGGGCCAGACACGCCGCTCGGACCACCCCACTCCCCACATCTACTTCTTCGACTGACCCGACCTTTTACCCTCCCACCACCGAGGCCATGGAGCTGGGAGCCATGACCCCCAAGCAACGACGGGAACACCGCCTGAAGAAGAACCTCTGCTTCTACTGTGGGGAGCCGGGTCACCGCATTGCTACCTGCGCTAAGAAGCCACGGCAGGAAGAACTCCCGCTCCTAGGCAGTCGTCGGGGGGACTGTCTAGGAGCCAAGGTACTCCCTGTGTTGTCCAAGATGTTAGTGCCGTGCACCCTAGAATTTCATGCTTTCCACCGCACTGGGCAAGCCTTTGTTGATTCTGGGGCTGCGGCTAATTTCGTTAACTTTAATTTCGTTGCTCAACTGTCCGGAGTTTTGTTACGTTTAGAGACTCCGATTCTGGTTTCAGGAGTGGACTCCACTCCATTGCAAGCAGGGGTGGTTAATCTGGTTACCCCTGAAGTAAGGTTTACGATAGGAGCCTTACACGTGGAAACCTGCACCTTTCTAGTGATGAGAGATTTGTCTGTGGACGTCGTCCTAGGCCTCCCCTGGCTCCGGGAGCACAACCCGGTAGTAAATTGGGACACGTTGGAACTGGTAAAGTGGGGTCCCCGCTGTGTCAACCACCTTTGTGCGGTGAAGGTGGGAATCTCCACCTGCGAGGGGACCCCCCTACCAGAATACCTCTCCGAGTTTTCTGACGTGTTCTCCAAACAACTATCTGAAGCTCTGCCCCCTCATAGGGAATGGGACTGTAAAATAGACTTGATTCCTGGGGCCAAACTTCCTAAGGGCCGCATTTATAACGTTACGGTCCCAGAGAGAGAATCCATGAGGGACTACATCCACGACAGTCTGGCCAAGGGGCACATCCGGCCCTCAGAATCCCCGGTGGGTGCCGGGTTTTTCTTCGTTGAGAAGAAGGATGGGGGTCTCCGGCCCTGTATTGACTATAGAGAGCTAAATAAAATCACAGTCCGAAACCAGTATGCTCTTCCACTCATTCCTGACCTCCTCAACCAGGTCGCTGGTGCCCGATGGTTTTCTAAACTTGATCTCAGGGGAGCATACAACCTCATCCGCATTCGGGAAGGGGATGAGTGGAAAACCGCCTTCAATACGCCCCTCGGGCATTTTGAATACCTAGTTATGCCTTTTGGATTGTGTAACGCCCCCGCCATTTTTCAGGGGTACATGAACTCAGTGTTTCAGGATATCATGGGGGTGTTCGTGGTTGTATATCTAGACGACATTTTGATTTTTTCCTCCGACTTGCCGAGTCACCATACTCACGTTCAGACTGTGCTAGCTCGACTCAGACATAACAAGCTGTTTGCTAAACTCGAGAAATGTGTTTTCGGGGTACAAAAGATATCATTTTTGGGGTATATCATCACGCCATGCGACTTCCAGATGGATCCTGAAAAGGTGAAGGCCATCACGGAGTGGGCCCAGCCAGGGTCGTTGAAAGCCCTTCAACGCTTCCTCGGCTTCGCCAACTACTATCGCAAATTCATTAAAGACTTCTCCGTGGTGGCTAAACCTCTAACTGACCTCACCAGAAAGGGGGCAGATGTGAGGACCTGGTCTTCTGAGGCTCTGAGGGCCTTCGATACCCTAAAGGCGGCGTTCTCTTCTGCACCTGTCCTAGTACAACCGGATCTGTCCAGCCCTTTTGTGGTGGAGGTAGATGCCTCTGAGTTTGGTGTGGGAGCGGTACTGTCCCAAGGTCCCTCCACTCTCACCAACCTTAGACCGTGTGCCTATTTTTCTAGGAAGTTTTCTTCCACCGAACGGAACTATGACATAGGCAACCGGGAATTGCTGGCGATTAAGTGGGCTTTCGAAGAGTGGAGGCATTTTTTGGAAGGAGCCCATCACCAGATCACGGTACTCACAGACCATAAAAACCTCACCTATCTAGATTCCGCTAAGAGGTTAAATGCTCGGCAAGCCCGCTGGGCCTTGTTTTTCTCTCGGTTCAATTTTGTTGTTACCTATAGACCCGGTTCTAAGAATGTCAAGGCTGATGCCCTGTCTAGGAGTTTTGGTTCTCCGGAACCTTCCGAGCCGGAGCCTGAGAGCATTCTCTCCCCTGGGGTGGTCCTCGCTGCTGTCTCCTCCGACCTTTCACCTCTCATTTACGCCGCTCAACAATCGGCTCCTGAAGCCCTTCCGGAAGGTAAATTATTTGTCCCGTTATCACTGAGATTGAAAGTGTTAGAGGAGACACATGCTTCAGTCCTAGCTGGACACCCCGGCATCAGGGGTACTCTGGAGTTAGCGGCCAGACTCTATTGGTGGCCGCACATGGCCAAGGATGTACGGGTATTTGTGTCCGCGTGCCCGGTTTGCGCAAGGGGGAAGAACCTCAGGAGACGTCCTGAGGGGCCTCTTCTGCCCTTGCCCATTCCGTCCAGGCCATGGTCCCATTTGTCCATGGATTTTATTACTGATCTGCCATCCTCGCTGGGGAATACGGTCATTTGGGTAATAGTTGACCGTTTCTCTAAAATGTCTCATTTTGTTCCGCTTGGCAAGTTGCCTAACGCCAAACTTTTGTCTGAGATGTTCATCAAGGAGATTGTTCGGTTACATGGGATCCCCGAGGATATTGTGTCAGATAGAGGGGTTCAGTTCGTCGCTCGCTTCTGGCGAGCCTTCTGTAAAAATCTAAACGTTAATTTGTCCTTTTCCTCCGCTTTCCATCCCGAGAGTAACGGACAAACGGAACGGATGAATCAAGAACTTATCCAGTATCTGCGACTGTTTGTCTCTGATAACCAGTATCAGTGGGCCAACTACTTACCTCTCGCCGAATTTGCTATTAACAACCATGGTAACTCGTCGACCCAACTGTCACCTTTTTTTTGTAACTATGGGTTTCATCCCCGGTTCTCGCTTTCTACTCCTTTTGTCTCGAACAATCCGGCCGCTGACATATCCGCTGAAGAACTGTGCACAGTTTGGGCCCAGGTTCGTAAGAACCTTCAGGGTTCCCAAGAGAAACTGCGTAAATACGCAAATAAAAGACGGACTATCTCTGCACCTTTTGTGGTCGGGGAGCAGGTTTTATTATCATCCAAGAATCTGAGACTTAAGGTTCCCTCCCTGAAACTTGCTCCTCGGTTCATTGGCCCATTTACGGTTTCTCAGGTTATCAACCCGGTGGCATATAAGTTGGCACTTCCTGACCCCTGGAAGGTCCACAAGGTTTTTCACAAGAACTTGCTTAAGAAGTATGTGACTCCAGTTCTCCCCACCCAGAACCCACCTCCTCCCTCTCTGGTACAGGGGGAACTGGAGTATGAAGTAGAAAGGCTTGTGGATGCCCGACGGGTTAGAGGTGGGCTGCAGTACCTGGTCCACTGGAGAGGATTTGGCCCTGAGGATAGGACGTGGGTCCCTGCCAGGGACGTTCATGCGCCACGCCTAGTCCAGTCATTCCACAGGGCTTTCCCGCTTAAGCCCGCACCGGGCCATGGGGGTCCGGTGTCCCCCCGTAGAAGGGGGGGTACTGTCAGAACCTGCAACTCTCGGGGCCGCCGTGCCCGCACCACCGGTCCTGCCACCCGGGCTACAGGAGTGCGGCGTAGGGGAGCCCCGGTTCTGGTGATCTCCCCGGGCCGCTGTAAGACTGGTCGCCGCCGGGTTGCTAGGGAGGCAGCTGGTGCTTCTAGTCACTTGACTACCAGGCTGGCTTCCCTAGTAACGGTCTGTGCTGCAAGACTGGGGGCGTGCCCCCAGCACCTCCCTGATTAGCCCTGCTGCTGTCAGGCTCCCCGCCCCAATCAGCTTCTGGGGCGGGAGCACTGACAGCATTTAAATATGTGTGTTTTCCTTTCAGGCCTTGCCAGTGTTAGTTTGGTTCTCCAGCTGCACCCGCGTTTATCCTGACTGCTCTTGTGACCTCGGCTTTTCTGACACCTGCTTTTGGACTTGACTACGTTTTGCCTGACCCCTCTGTACTGCGTACCCTCTTGTTGCCTACCCGGATTGTCTGACCATTCTACCGTTGTTTGTCTCAGTGTCTGTTTGTCTCCCGTGTCCCGCTTCCCTAGTGAGGGTAGGGACCGTCGCCCAGTTGTCGCCCTGGGGGTTAGCCCAGGGGGGCAAGTAGGCAGGGACAGGGGTTGCGGGATATCTCAGGGACCCCCATATCCCGGACACTGTCCTGACACTTACGACTCAACACCGTGTTATAGGCAGTAGGCGGCACTAACTGTCACCATAGCCGATTGAGGGTGATAGTGTTAGATTTGTCGCAGTTGTCCAATCATGCCAATTGGCAAGCACAGAATAATTGATGGACTGTAACCTCAAATCAATCAAGTAACCTGTTGAGTGGACAATATAAACAAAAATGGATCCCTGTTTTTCGTTTTGGTAGTAAATAATAATTATATTCCCAAACGTGGATGTTTTAAGGTGCGATCATCAAGGTTAAAATTATGATGACTTGAAAGAAGGATCTTATTTGTATCAATATATATTTATGGTTCCAATGTCAGAAAATTCTGATTGAAAATTATGTGGGTTTGGTTCGACGCGCTTCATCAGGAACCAGTATACCCTCCGGTCTACCACCAAGGGCGGAGGCTCTATCTCTCATCTCATTTATTTTTTTATTTTGGATCTTTGTGCTTTGTCTGCTTAGCTGATAGACTATCTTGGCTTTTAAGGCCATGTTTATATCTTAAAATAAATCTAACACATCCTGTACGAGCACGGGGATCGTCCCCAGCTCTCTGCATTGATCTAAGTCATATAGAGGCAATTATTAGCTCCTCTTACTAACTGATTCCATTGGATACTTATATCCTGTACTAGTGGAAATCTATCTAAAGTTGAGCACTAGTACGGTCGATGGTTCCAGTCACTTACCTTGATCTGATTATATAGCTCTGCTCTCATTACACATTATAAGCGTTACTAATATATCGGATAGTTGGTGTGAATATATAACATACTAGTTCCTGATGAAGTGTCTGCACGTGACACAGAAACGCGTCGAACCGAACCCACATAATTTTCAATCAGAATTTTCAGACATTGGAACCATAAATATATATTGATACAAATAAGATCCTTCTTTCAAGTCATCATAATTTTAACCTTGATGATCGCACCTTAAAACATCCACGTTTGGGAATATAATTATTATTCACTACTAGAGATGAGCGAACGCGTTCGTCCGAGCTTGATATTCGTGCGAATATTAGGGTGTTCGGGATGTTCGTTATTCGTAACGAACACCATGCGGTGTTCTGGTTACTTTCACTTACTTCCCTGAGACGTTTGCGCGCTTTTCTGGCCAATTGAAAGACAGGGAAGGCATTACAACTTCCCCCTGTGACGTTCAAGCCCTATACCACCCCCCTGCTGTGAGTGGCTGGGAAGATCAGGTGTCACCCGAACATAAAAGTCGGCCCCTCCTGCGGCTCGCCTCAGATGCCTGGTGAGTTAGATGAGGGACAGTGCTGTTTGTACCGGAGCTGCTGTAGGGAAAGAATTGGTAGTTAGTGTAGGCTTCAAGACTCCCCAAAGGTCCTTATTAGGGCCACTGATAGCTGTGTGTTGGCTGCTGTTAGCAGTGGCAAATTTTTTTTTCCTCAAAATCGGCAGTGCAGAGCATTGCACCCGGCATTAGGGACAGAAGTGCTGCATAGGCAGGGAGAGTGTTAGGAGTGAGTGTAGCCTTCAAGAACCTCAACGGTCCTTTCTAGGGCCATATTTAACCGTGTGCAGTACTGTCCAGGCTGCTGTTAGCTGTGCTGCATTTTTTTTTGCTTCTCAAAATCGCCTCTGCAGAGCATTGCACCCTCCATTGATACTGCAGGGAAAGAATTGTGTAGGCAGGGCCACAACACAGTTGTTGTTCATTGAATCTACGCAGTGCTGCCTTTTGGTGCCAAAAAACGGAAAATAATTAAATTTGTCCTGCCTCTGTCCGTCCTAACGCCGGTGGACACGTGTGAGCTGCGTCTGCAACCTGTAAAAATCAGACGCACCCAGCTACGCTTTACTGCTGGCTTCGCCATTTGCTTTCCTTAATTGGGAAAAAAATACCTGCTCTGCCAGAGTTATAATAACTCTGCTACCCTCACGTTCTGTGACACATAAGCAGGGACACAGCACAGTTATTAAACTTCTCATGTTCATTGAATATACGCAGTGCTGCCTTTTGGTGGAAAAAAAATGAAAACAAATCTATTTGTCCAGCCTCTGTCCGTCCTAAGGGCTGTGGACACGTGTGAGCTGCGTGAACAACATTGCTAAATCAGACGCACCCAGCTACGCTTTACTGCTGGCTTCGCCATTTGCTTTCCTTAATTGGGAAAAAAATACCTGCTCTGCCAGAGTTATAATAACTCTGCTACCCTCACGTTCTGTGACACATTAGCAGGGACACAGCACAGTTATTAAACTTAGATTATTCATTCACTAGAGGCAGTGGGGCCTTTCGTTTTCCAAAAAGGGCAAAAATTATATTTGGCCTGCAGTCTTGCGCCAATTTATTTCCTGCCTGTGAAATCAAATCACTGGTAATACAGCATGCTGAGGGGTAGGGGTAGGCCTAGAGGACGTGGACGCGGCCGAGGACGCGGAGGGCCAAGTCAGGGTGTGGGCACAGGCCGAGCTCCTGATCCAGGTGTGTCGCAGCCGACTGCTGCGCGATTAGGAGAGAGGCACGTTTCTGGCGTCCCCACATTCATCGCCCAATTAATGGGTCCACGCGGGAGACGGTTATTAGAAAATGAGCAGTGTGAGCAGGTCCTGTCCTGGATGGCAGAAATTGCTTCGAGCAACCTATCGTCAACACGCAGTTCTGCGCCGTCCACTGCTGCAAATCCGAATCCTCTGTCTGCTGCTCCTCCTTCCTCCCAGCCTCCTCACTCCACTACAATGACACCTGCTCAGGAGCGGGAAGACTCCCAGGAACTGTTCTCGGGCCCCTGCTCAGATTGGGCAGCAGCGGTTCCTCTCCCACCAGAGGAGTTTATAGTCACTAATGCCCAACCATTCGAAAGTTCCCGGGGTCCGGGGGATGAGGCTGGGGACTTCCGCCAACTGTCTCAAGAACTTTCTGTGGGTGAGGAGGACGATGACGATCAGACACAGTTGTCTTGCAGTGAGGTAGTAGTAAGGGCAGTAAGTCCGAGGGAGCAGCGCACAGAGGATTCGGAGGAAGAGCAGCAGGACGATGAGGTGACTGACCCCACCTGGTGTGCAACGCTTACTCAGGAGGACAGGTCTTCAGAGGGGGAGTCAAGGGCATCAGCAGGGCAGGTTGCAAGAGGCAGTGCGGTGGCCAGGGGTAGAGGCAGGGCCAGACCGAATAATCCACCAAGTGTTTCCCAAAGCGCCCCCTCGCACCATGCCACCCTGCAGAGGCCGAGGTGCTCTAAGGTCTGGCAGTTTTTCACAGAGACGCCTGACGACCGACGAACAGTGGTGTGCAACCTTTGTTGCGCAAAGCTCAGCCGGGGAGCCAACACCAACAGCCTCACCACCACCACCACCATGCGCAGGCATATGATGGCCAAGCACCCCACAAGGTGGGACGAAGGCCGTTCAGCGCCTCCGGTTTGCACCCCTGCCTCTCCCCCTGTGCCCCAACCTGCCACTGAGATGCAACCCCCCTCTCAGGACACAGGCACTACCGCCTTATGGCCTGCACCCACCCCCTCATCTCCGCTGTCCTCGGCCCCATCCAGCAGTGTAGTTCAGCGCACCGTCCAGCCGTCGCTTGCGCAAGTGTTCGAGCGCAAGCGCAAGTACGCCGCCACGCACCCGCACGCTCAAACGTTAACCGTCCGCATCGCAAAATTCATCAGCCTTGAGATGCTGCCGTATAGGGTTGTGGAAACGGAGTCCTTCAAAAGTATCATGGAGGCGGCGGCCCCGCGCTACTCAGTTCCCAGTCGCCACTACTTTTCCCGATGTGCCGTCCCAGCCCTGCACGACCACGTCTCCCGCAACATTGTACGCGCCCTCACCAACGCGGTTACTGCCACGGTCCACTTAACAACGGACACGTGGACAAGCACAGGCGGGCAGGGCCACTACATCTCCCTGACGGCACATTGGGTGAATTTAGTGGAGGCTGGGACAGAGTCAGAGCCTGGGACCGCTCACGTCCTACCCACCCCCAGAATTGCGGGCCCCAGCTCGGTGCTGGTATCTGCGGAGGTGTATGCTTCTTCCAATAAAGCACCCTCCTCCTCCTCCTCCTCCTCCTCCTCTGTCTCGCAATCAAGATGTGTTAGCAGCAGCATGTCGCCAGCAGTCGGTGTCACGCGGTGTGGCAGCACAGCGGTGGGCAAGCGTCAGCAGGCCGTGCTGAAACTACTCAGCTTAGGCGATAAGAGGCACACGGCCCACGAACTGCTGCAGGGTCTGACACAGCAGACCGACCGCTGGCTTGCGCCGCTGAGCCTCCAACCGGGCATGGTCGTGTGTGACAACGGCCGTAACCTGGTGGCGGCTCTGCAGCTCGGCAGCCTCACGCACGTGCCATGCCTGGCCCACGTCTTTAATTTGGTGGTTCAGCGCTTTCTGAAAAGCTACCCACGCTTGTCAGACCTGCTCGTAAAGGCGCGCCGGCTCTGCGCACATTTCCGCAAGTCCCACACGGACGCTGCCACCCTGCGCACCCTGCAACATCACTTTAAGCTGCCAGTGCACCGACTGCTGTGCGACGTGCCCACACGGTGGAACTCTACGCTCCACATGTTGGCCAGGCTCTATGAACAACGGAGAGCTATAGTCGAATACCAACTCCAACATGGGCGGCGCAGTGGGAGTCAGCCTCCTCAATTCCTTTCAGAAGAGTGGGCCTGGTTGGCAGACATCTGCCATGTCCTTGGTAATTTTGAGGAGTCTACCCAGGTGGTGAGCGGCGATGCTACAATCATTAGCGTCACCATTCCTCTGCTATGCATCTTGAGAAATTCCCTGCAAACCATAAAGGCAGCTGCTTTGCGCTCGGAAACGGGGGCGGGGGAAGACAGTATGCCGCTGGATAGTCAGGGCACCCTCCTGTCTATTTCTCAGCGCGTACAGGGGGAGGAGGAGGAGCATGAGGAGGAGGAGGAGGAGGGGGAAGAGACAGCTTGGGCCGCTGCTGACGGTACACCGGCT
This sequence comes from Eleutherodactylus coqui, assembly GCF_035609145.1. Taxonomy (NCBI): domain Eukaryota; kingdom Metazoa; phylum Chordata; class Amphibia; order Anura; family Eleutherodactylidae; genus Eleutherodactylus; species Eleutherodactylus coqui. Next base: position 123,220,788 of record NC_089848.1, read on the forward strand.
GATTGCCTGTCATCCTTTCAGCGTGTATGGCCTGAGGAGGAGGAGGAGGATCCTGAAAGTGATCTTCCTAGTGAGGACAGCCATGTGTTGCGTACTGGTACCCTGGCACACATGGCTGACTTCATGTTAGGATGCCTTTCTCGTGACCCTCGCGTTGCACGCATTCCGGCCACAACGGATTACTGGGTGTACACACTGCTCGATCCACGGTATAAGGAGAACCTGCCCACTCTGATTCCCGAAGAGGAAAGGGGTTCGAGAGTGTTGCTATACCACAGGACCCTTGCGGACAAGCTGATGGTAAAATTCCCAGCCGACAGCGCTAGTGGCAGAAGGCGCAGTACCGAGGGCAAGGTAGCAGGGGATGTGCGTAGATCGAGCAGCATGTACATCCCAGGCAGTGCAACAGTCTTTAAGGGCCTGGCCAGCTTTATGGCTCCCCACCAAGACTGTGTCACCGCTCCCCAGTCACGGCTGAGTCGGCGGGAGCACTGTAAAAGGATGGTGAGGGAGTACGTAGCGGATCACACGACCATCCTTGGTGACGCCTCTGCCCCCTACAACTACTGGGTGTCGAAGCTGGACACGTGGCCTGAACTAGCGCTGTATGCCCTTGAGGTGCTTGCTTGTCCTGCGGCTAGCGTCTTGTCGGAAAGGGTGTTTAGTGCGGCTGGGAGAATCATCACAGATAAGCGTACCCGCCTGTCAACCGACAGTGCCGACAGGCTAACACTCATCAAGATGAACAAAGGCTGGATTTCCCCAGACTTCTGTTCTCCACCAGCGGACAGCAGCGATACGTAAGCAATACGTAGGCTGCACCCGTGGATGGAAGCTACGTTCTCTCTCACCATCCAAAACGGGGACATTTCTGCTTCATCAATTTGTGTCTAATATTCCTCCTCCTCCTCCTGCTCCTCCTCCTGAAACCTCACGTAATCACGCTGAACGGGCAATTTTTCTTAGGGCCACAAGGCTCACTCAAATAATTTTTCTGAACAATTTTTATAAGTTTCAATGCGCTTAAAAGCGTTGGAACTTTAACTTGAACCAATTTTTCGTTACACTGGGCTGCCTCCAGGCCTAGTTACCACTTAAGCCACATTAACCAAAGCGATTCACCTGCCATCTTGGTTGGGCATGGCCAATTTTTACTGAGGTACATTAGTACTGTTGGTACACCAATTTTTTGGGGCCCTCACCTACAGTGTAATCATAGTAATTTCTATGTTCTTCGCCTGCACTCATGGTACAGAAAGGTGTGTGGGGTTGGCCTACACTTTAGCTACATAAATGTAACTTGTGCCTTGGCTATACTAAGGCTACTGAAATGGAACTAAGACTGCGCTCCCACTATACTGCTGCTTCAGAATTGTTACTGGGGCCTGTCTTGAGTGCTACTATTGCTGACATGGAACGAAGACTGCGCTCCCGCTATACTGCTGCTTCAGAATTGTTACTGGGGCCTGTCTTGAGTGCTACTATTGCTGACATGGAACGAAGACTGCGCTCCCGCTATACTGCTGCTTCAGAATTGTTACTGGGGCCTGTCTTGAGTGCTACTATTGCTGACATGGAACGAAGACTGCGCTCCCGCTATACTGCTGCTTCAGAATTGTTACTGGGGCCTGTCTTGAGTGCTACTATTGCTGACATGGAACGAAGACTGCGCTCCCGCTATACTGCTGCTTCAGAATTGTTACTGGGGCCTGTCTTGAGTGCTACTATTGCTGACATGGAACGAAGACTGCGCTCCCGCTATACTGCTGCTTCAGAATTGTTAATGGGGCCTGTCCTGAGTGCTACTATTGCTTACATGGAACGAAGATTGCGCTCCCGCTATACTGCTGCTTCGGAATTTTTACTGGGGCCTGTCTTGAGTGCTACTATTGCTGACATGGAACGAAGACTGCGCTCCTCCTATAATGCTGCTACTGATATGTTAGTGGGGCCTGTCCTAATGCTACGGCTGAAATGTTACGAATTCTGGGCTCTGCCTATACCGCTGCTAATGGTATGTCTCTGGGGTGTGGAAACAGAGGCTTCCCAAAGACATGATGGCGGCGAGGCCATTTCCCACCAACGCGGTTACTGTTAAGGTGCATATAACCACGGACACGTGGAGAGGACACGTAGTGCCTCAAAAACATCCCCCTCCTCCTCCAACAGGGAAAACATTCTTGGCAAATGCCTTTGCATTGGTTCGTCTGGTGGCAGTCCAAGAATTTCACCTTTACCGACACAACAAGAGAGCCCCCACACCATCCCCCTGCCACGGCCCACTTAATCCTGGCCGCATTCCGAAAACCAACAAAATACAACCGTGCTACTAGGTCCGCAGTCACCACCACATTACCACCAACGCGGTTACTGTTAAGATGCATATAACCACGGACACGTGGAGAGGACACGTAGTGCCTCAAAAACATCCCCCTCCTCCTCCAACAGGGAAAACATTCTTGGCAAATGCCTTTGCATTGGTTCGTCTGGTGGCAGTCCAAGAATTTCACCTTTACCGACACAACAAGAGAGCCCCCACACCATCCCCCCGCCACGGCCCACTTAATCCTGGCCACATTCCGAAAACCAACAAAATACAACCGTGCTACTAGGTCCGCAGTCACCACCACATTACCACCAACGCGGTTACTGTTAAGGTGCATATTACCAGTCTGACTGGGGCATGCAGACACCTTGACAGAATGAATAGTGTGTGGCACATAGCTTCCCCATTGCTATGCCCACGTGTGCAGCTCCTGATGGCGGTGGCACAGGATTCTATTTCTCATTGCTTCTGTACAGCATTGTGGGCTATCGCCCCGCCCCTATTAAAGAGGGTCGCTGCCTAGCCGTGCCAACCCTCTGCAGTGTGTGCCTGCGGTTCCTCCTCATGGCAGACGCACTTCTAAATAGACATGAGTGTGGCGTGGCATGAGGGCAGCTGAAGGCTGCGCAGGGACACTTTGGTGTGCGCTGTGGGGGGGAGGGGGGGGCGGTTGGGCAGCATGTAACCCAGGAGAAGTGGCAGTGGAGTGTCATCCAGGCAGTGATTGTGCTTTGTTGTAGCTAGTGTGGTGCTTAGCAAAGGTATGCCATGCTAATGAGGGCTTTTCAGAAGTAAAAGTTGTTGGGAGGGGGGGGGGGCACTCTTGCCGCTATTGTGGCTTAATAGTGGGACCTGTGAACTTGAGATGCAGCCCAACATGTAGCCCCTCGCCTGCCCTATCCGTTGCTGTGTTGTTCCCATCACTTTCTTGAATTGCCCAGATTTTCACACATGAAAACCTTAGCGAGCATCGGCGAAATACAAAAATGTTCTGGTCGCCCATTGACTTCAATGGGGTTCGTTGTTCGAAACGAACCCTCGAACATCGCGGGAAGTTCGTTCCGAATAACGAACACCCGAACATTTTGGTGTTCGCTCATCTCTATTCACTACCAAAACGAAAAACAGGGATCCATTTTTGTTTATATTGTCCACTCAACAGGTTACTTGATTGATTTGAGGTTGCAGTCCATCAATTATTCTGTGCTTGCCAATTGGCATGATTGGACAACTGCGAAAAATCTAACACTATCACCCTCAATCGGCTATGGTGACAGTTAGTCCCGCCTACTGCCTATAACACGGTGTTGAGTTGTAAGTTTTTTGATGTTTTGTGTGAGTTTGTTTCTGTCAGCCCAAGATTTTAACTAGTATCAATAAAAGATTATTTTAGGTGTTTGTAACTGAAGCGTGTCTTGTCTCAATGAATCGGAGACAAGATGCAACTGCTTCCATGTGCGTTTCTGTCTCATATCATGTCACCTGCTGAGGGGCGTGGCCTGAGGCATGGGACTGTAGGACACTCTTAGTGCGAGCTCCTGCTGGACCCCGGCAAATTATCCACTTTTACAGCATCCACGGACGCCATCCACTCACCTTGGGACGCACCAGATGACCTGGAGACCGGGGGACACTTGGCGGTGAGGAAACGGGTCCCCTGGATGCCTACATGGCCCATTTTCCGAAGAGGACGACTGCTCCGGTGGGGTCCAAGATGGTACTGCCGCTTGATCAGGAAGGAGGGGACCTTGTCCTTGCCCAGCGCTGAGATGATTGTAGCGGCGCCTCAGCAGACTCCCCTGCTCCGTAGCTCCCAACACTGCTCTCCAGACCCTCGGGAGCAGCATAGCCCATCACCATGGCCACACAGCATAAATAAAACCCAAAAGAGCCCCGCGCGGCAGGCTCCTCCAACCTCCACCATTGGCAAGGGTTAACTGATCTCCAACATTTTGACACAACTCGACGACATAGACAACTGCAACAGAATATCCGCATTAGGGGCTTTAGTGGGGAAGTAGAACCGGCCCGCCTAGAAAAATGGGCAATAAAATGCTTTGGAGATATCCTGAAAAGACCCGTTGATAATCCGGTGGAAACAGAAAGGATTCACAGATCCCTAGGCCCCAAAAAACTCTGACCCTGCCTGACCCCAGGATGTTATGTGCAGGATCTATTTTGATAAAGAAAAGGAGGACTTGTTAAGGAGAATCAGAGAAAAAGGTCCCATAACCTACAAGGGCAACACTCTCCTAGTGCTTCTAGACCTATCAAGAAGAACTCTGCAACTCTGCAGAGACCTGTGACCTGTCCTGATGGCACTAAAAGATAAGAATATTCTATACCGTTGGGGCTACCCCTTTCAGTTGTGAGATGGAAAAGATGGGAATACAGCTATATTCAGTGGGCTTGGAGACCTTCCAAAGTTTATAGCTAAATTTGAACTACCAATGATAGCAATCCCTGATTGGCCAATAGTCGACGCTCCGGAACCACTACCTCCAAGAGAAGAGTGGCATGTGGCTGGCTCAACTGGGAAACATTAGCCTAAGGTCTTAATAGTCCAGAAAAAAGGAATCAAATTCTATATGGTTTTCATAAGAAAAGAGTTATGATAACCTTTTTCCAAGAGACCCATTTTACTTCAGCAAATACACCTAGTTGCCACAACTGATACTACTGTTATTGGTATCACACTCCTCACCCTGACCGCAAAGTGTGCAGGGTATCTATAGTCTTTCATAGATCAATTAAACCTCAGATCCTAGCGACAGAAAGGGATGAGGAGGGGAGATACATATTTCTAAAACTAAAACTGTCGGATGATATATACACTCAGATAACTTTTATTTTCCCAACCAGGAACAGGTCTCCTTCGGTTCCAGAGCACTCCGGAGATTAACAGTATTTGCAGAAAACATGACCATCATCATCAGAGGTCGGCCATCTGCAGGCTACGGAAAATGCTGGTGAGTCTCCACCTTGTTGACCTATGGAGAACTCTCCACCCATCCACTAGAGATTATAGCTATCACTCGCAGGTCCACAATTCGTACAGCAGAATAGCCTACATTTTTGTCTTACACAACTATTAGATGCTTCCCCCAAATGCTTATTAGGCAATTTTATATGGTCCGATTATGCCTCAGTGTTCGGGGAGCTCAAACCTAGAAGGCAGGACTTCAGAGGCTATAATTGGAAGCTAAACGACAATCTACTTAAGGACCCAATTTGCATGGCGGATATCTCTAAGACAATCACCGTCTTTCTTGAAGCTCACAAGTTCAAAACCACCTCTGCGCCAATTAAGTGGAAGGCGCTAAAATGTACCCCGAGAGGGGTGTTCATGTCTCACAGCTCGAGACTCAAAAAAGAAAGGTAATTTAAGCTTGAACAATTGCTACAGTCCCTGGAGACATGAAAGATGCTTAATAAGAAACAGAGATCGGAAGCATTATTAATAGAAATAACTAACATCAGACACAAGATACTTCCCATACTAGACCAGAACACCCTATACCTCAGAGACAGATTCCGGGAGGGATACTACGGATATGGCAATAACACTGGGAGATGGCTGGCGAGGGCCCTGCACCCCCGGATACCCCAGACAATTATTCTTTCCATTTTTGCCCCTTCCAGGACAGTGGTTCATGCTCCTAGAGAGATACTAGAATCCTTTAGAGCTTATTACTCTGGGCTTTACAATATCCCTCGCCCGGTGGGACAAGCAAGCCCTTTCAGAAAGAAAATATTACACAATACCTGCAACAACATATATCTTAAACCATCCCGACTGACGAGGCGGAAGCCCCTGAAGTAGACTTCATCCCAACAGAAATGTCTCAGGTACTGAAAGACCTGAAGGTGGGTAAAAGCCTCGGGCCAGATGGATTCACCCCAAGGTTCTATAGGAAATTCGGTGGTCAACTGACAGAACCTTTGTTGGAGGCGTTTAATGCAGTTTCCCGGGGATGTTCCTTTCCTCATCAGGCATTGCAGGCGCATATTATAGTGATATTAAAACCAGTGAGGGACCCTCTTTCCTGCAATAGCTACAGACCCATTTACCTCATCAATGGTGACCTCAAGATATTTTCCAAGATCCTGGCAAATAGACTAAATCCCCTAATACTCCATCTTATCTATGCAGACCAAGCTGGCTTTGTCCCGGGAAGAGAAGCCCAGGATAATATGATCAAAACAATATCATTGATTAATAAGGCCCGAAGTCTCCATATTCCCCTGTGTCTCCTGGTAGTAGATGCCAAGAAGGCTTTTGACAGGGTGAACTGGACCTTCCTAGGGGAGGGGCTGAGAAGGGTGGGCTTAGGTTCTAGGGTCCTCTCCTAGATAATGGCCTTGTATGGTTCCCCTTCCATGTGCATCAGAGTCAATGGCCTCCTATCGGAGACTTTCCAAATTCAGAATGGCACCAGACAGGGCTGCCCCCTCTCCCCGATATTATATATTATAGCAATGGAACTGCTGTCAGTCGCCCTGAGAAGTAACCTTGACGTGTGGGAAGTAAGGGATAGTGACGGGGACCATAAACTATCTCTTTTTGCAGACGATTTGCTGCCGTATGTCACAAATCCATGGATCTCTCTACCTTGTATCATATCAGAGTTGTCCAGATACAGGAACCTCAGTAACTTTAAAATGAATCCCCAAAAGTCGGAAATTCTCAACATCTCCATACGCTGGCAAATGCTTTGCGTGAGACTTTTCATTTTCATTGAAGGAGGACTCTCTAAAGTATTTAGGCATCCACATCCGAGCCAACCAAACAGACGCTTATGAACTAAATTACAGACCCTTGCTGACTATATTTTAGACAAGGCTAGAGGGATGGTCTAAGCTACACATCTCCTAGTTCAGAAGAATTAATGACCTAAAGATGAACATTTTGCCTAGAATCTTATATGTTTTTCAGACAGTGCCTTGTGACCTCCCTAGACATTTCTTTACCCAACTGCAGAAGTCCCTGGTGAGGTTTTGTCTGGAGGGGTTTCTCACCTAGAATAAGTTACAAGAGTCTCACCCAACCCAATAAGTCAGGGGGGTGGACTTCCTGGACCTTGAACTGTGCCACAAGACAGCAATTGGTAACTGTATTTTGGATATAATCCATCGTGCAAATGAGGAGGCCTGGATGACGCTGGAGATCAACCAGAATCAATTTAATCAATTTAATTTGGGAGGCGCTTTCTATGTCCGGGGCAGGGTGGATTGGAAGTAACAGGGGGCATCACCCCTCACTCTAGGTCTACTCAAAGCCTGGAACTGTATAGTAAGAGGCAGATGCGTGATGATGGTACCTGGTCCCTTGATGCCACTAACTGGAAATCCCCAGATTCCTTACACAATATTGATAACTATTAAAGATGAGCGAGCACCAAAATGCTCGGGTGCTCGTTACTCGAGACGAACTTTTCGCGATGCTCGAGGGTTCGTTTCGAATAACGAACCCCATTGAAGTCAATGGGCGACCCGAGCATTTTTGTATATTGCCGATGCTCGCTAAGGTTTTCATTTGTGAAAATCTGGGCAATTCAAGAAAGTGATGGGAACGACACAGCAACGGATAGGGCAGGCGAGGGGCTACATGTTGGGCTGCATCTCAAGTTCACAGGTCCCACTATTAAGCCACAATAGCGGCAAGAGTGGGCCCCCCCCAACAACTTTTACATCTGAAAAGCCCTCATTAGCAAGGCATACCTTAGCTAAGCACCACACTACCTCCAACAAAGCACAATCACTGCATGCATGACACTCCGCTGCCACTTCTCCTGTGTTACATGCTGCCCAAACCCCCCCCCACGACCCAGTGTCCACAGCGCACACCAAACTGTCCCTGCCCAGCCTTCAGCTGCCCTCATGCCACGCCACCCTCATGTCTATTTATAAGTGCGTCTGCCAGAGGAAAAGCAGGCACACACTGCAGAGGGTTGGCACGGCTAGGCAGCGACCCTCTTTAAAAGGGGTGGGGCGATAGTCCACAATGCTGTACAGAAGCAATGAGAAATGCAATCCTGTGCCACCTCCATCTGGAGCTGCACACGTGGGCATAGCAATGGGGAACCTATGTGCCACACACTATTCATTCTGTCAAGGTGTCTGCATGCACCAGTCAGACCGTGTTTTTTTTATAAATAGTCACAGGCAGGTAAAACTCCGCAATGGGAATTCCGTGTGCACCCACAGCATGGGTGGCTCCCTGGAACCCACCGGCTGTACATTAATATATCCCATTGCATTGTCCATCACAGCTGAGGTAAGAATGTCATGTTTAATGCAGGTGGTCTTCGGTCCACACTGCATGCCCCAGTCAGACCGGGGTTCTTTAGAAGTGGACAGATGCATTTACAACGCCCTGTGGACCCACAGCATGGGTGGGTGCCAGGAAGCCACCGGCGGTACATAAATATATCCCATTGCAGTGCCCAACACAGCTGATGTTACGTCAGCTGTAATGCAGGTGGGCAAAAAATTAATTGGATTACACTGTAGGTGATGGCCCACAAAAATTGGTGTACCAACAGTACTAATGTACCTGAGAAAAATTGCCCATGCCCAACCAAGATGGCAGGTAAAACCCATTAATCGCTTTGGTTAATGTGGCTTAATTGGTAACTAGGCCTGGAGGCAGCCCAGTAAAAATAAAAATTGGTTGAGGTGAAAGTTTCAACGCTTTAATGAGCATTGAAACGTATAAAAATTGTTTAGAAAAATTATATGACTGAGCCTTGTGGGCCTAAGAAAAATTGCCCGTTCGGCGTGATTATGTGAGGTTTCCGGAGGAGGAGCAGGCGGAGGAGGAGGAATATTATACACAGATAGATGAAGCAAAAAGGTCCCCATTTTTGATGGGGATAGAGAACGATGCTTCCATCCGCGGGTGCAGCCTACGTATTGCTTAGGTTTCGCTGCTGTCCGCTGGTGGAGAAGAGAAGTCTGGGGAAATCCAGGCTTTTGTTTCTTGATGAGTGTTAGCCTGTCGGCACTGTCGGTTGACAGTCGGGTACGCTTATCTGTGATGATTCCCCCAGCCGCACTAAACACCCTCTCTGACAAGACGCTAGCCACAGGACAAGCAAGCACCTCCAGGGCATACAGCGCGAGTTCAGGCCACGTGTCCAGCTTCGACACCCAGTAGTTGTAGGGGGCAGAGGCGTCACGGAGGACGGTCGTGCGATCGGCTACGTACTCCCTGACCATCCATTTACAGTGCTCCCGCCGACTCAGCCGTGACTGGGGAGCGGTGACACAGTCTTGCTGGGGAGCCATAAAGCTGTCAAGGGCCTTAAAGAGTGTTGCCCTGCCTGTGCTGTACATGCTGCCTGATCTCCGCGCTTCCCCTGCTACCTGGCCCTCGGAACTGTGCCTTCGGCCACTAGCGCTGTCGTATGGGAATTTCACCATCAGTTTGTCCGCCAGGGTCCTTTGGTATAGCAACACTCTCGAACCCCTTTCCTCTTCGGGTATGAGAGTGGAAAGGTTCTCCTTATACCGTGGGTCAAGCAGTGTGTACACCCAGTAATCCGTAGTGGCCAGAATGCGTGTAACGCGAGGGTCACGAGAAAGGCATCCTAACACGAAGTCAGCCATGTGTGCCAGGGTACCTGTACGCAACACATGGATGTCCTCACTAGGAAGATCACTTTCAGGATCCTCCTTCTCCTCCTCCTCCTACTCCGGCCATACACGCTGAAAGGATGACAGGCAAGCAGCATGTGTACCCTCAGCAGTGGGCCAAGCTGTCTATTCTCCCTCCTCCTCATCTTCCTCCTCCTCCTCACCGCGCTGAGATATAGACAGGAGTGTGCTCTGACTATCCAGCGACATACTGTCTTCTCGCGGCTCTGTTTCCGAGCGCAAAGCGTCTGCCTTTATGCTTTGCAGGGAACTTCTCAAGAGGCATAGCAGAGGAATGGTGACGCTAATGATTGCAGCATCGCCGCTCACCACCTGGGTAGACTCCTCAAACTTTCCAAGGACCTGGCAGATGTCTGCCAACCAGGCCCACTCTTCTGAAAAGAATTGAGGAGGCTGACTCCCACTGCGCCGCCCATGTTGGAGTTGGTATTCCACTATAGCTCTACGCTGCTCATAGAGCCTGGCCAACATGTGGAGCGTAGAGTTCCACCGTGTGGGCACGTCGCACAGCAGTCGGTGCACTGGCAGATTAAACCGATGTTGCAGGGTGCGCAGGGTGGCAGCGTCCGTGTGGGACTTGCGGAAATGTGCGCAGAGCCGGCACACCTTTCCGAGCAGGTCTGACAAGCGTGGGTAGCTTTTCAGAAAGCGCTGAACCACCAAATTAAAGACGTGGGCCAGGCATGGCACGTGCGTGAGGCTGCCGAGCTGCAGAGCCGCCACCAGGTTACGGCCGTTGTCACACACGACCATGCCCGGTTGGAGGCTCAGTGGCGCAAGCCAGCGGTCGGTCTGCTCTTTCAGACCCTGCAGCAGTTCGTGGGCCGTGGGCCTCTTATCTCCTAAGCTGAGTAGTTTCAGCACGGCCTGCTGACGCTTGCCCACCGCTGTGCTGCCACGCCGCGCGACAACGACTGCTGCCGACGTGCTCCTGCTGCTGACACATATTGATTGCGAGACAGAGGTTGCGTTGGAGGAGGAGGAGGGTGGTTTAGTGGAGGAAGCATACACCGCCGCAGATACCAGCACCGAGCTGGGGCCCGCAATTCTGGGGGTGGGTAGGACGTGAGCGGTCCCTAGCTCTGACTCGGTCCCAGCCTCCACTAAATTCACCCAATGTGCCGTCAGGGAGATATAGTGGCCCCGCCCGCCTGTGCTTGTCCACGTGTCCGTTGTTAAGTGGACCTTGGCAGTAACCGCGTTGGTGAGGGCGCGTACAATGTTGCGGGAGACGTGGTCATGCAGGGCTGGGACGGCACATCGGGAAAAATAGTGGCGACTGGGAACTGAGTACCGCGGGGCCGCCGCCGCCGCCGCCATCATACTTTTGAAGGACTCCGTTTCCACAGCCCTATACGGCAGCATCTCCAGGCTGAAAAATTTGGCAACGTGCACGTTTAACGCTTGAGCGTGCGGGTGCGTGGCGGCGTACTTGCGCTTGCGCTCAAACACTTGCGCTAGCGACGGCTGGACGCTGCACTGACAGACATTGGTGGATGGGGCCGAGGACAGCGGAGGTGAGGGTGCAGGCCAGGAGACGGTAGTGCCTGTGTTCTCAGAGCGGGGTTGGATCTCAGTGGCAGGTTGGGGCACAGGGGGAGAGGCAGCGGTGCAAACCGGAGGCGGTGAACGGCCTTCATCCCACCTTGTGGGGTGCTTGGCCATCATATGCCTGCGCATGCTGGTGGTGGTGAGGCTGGTGGTGGTGGCTCCCCGGCTGATCTTGGCGCGACAAAGGTTGCACACCACTGTTCGTCGGTTGTCTGCACTCTCAGTGAAAAACTGCCAGAACTTTGAGCACCTCAGCCTCTGCAGGGTGGCATGGCGCGAGGGGGCGCTTTGGGAAACAGTTGGTGGATTATTCGGTCTGGCCCTGCCTCTACCCCTGGACACCACACTGCCTCTTGCAACCTGCCCTGCTGCTGCCCTTGCCTCCCCCTCTGAAGACCTGTCCTCAGTAGGCGTAGCAAACCAGGTGGGGTCAGTCACCTCATTGTCCTGCTGCTCTTCCTCAGAATCCTTGGTGCGCTCCTCCCTCGGACTTAATGCCCTCACTACTACCTCACTGCAAGACAACTGTGTCTCATCGTCATCGTCCTCCTCACCCACTGAAAGGTCTTGAGACAGTTGCCGGAAGTCCCCAGCCTCATCCCCCGGTCCCCGGGAACTTTCCAAAGGTTGGGCATCAGTCACGATAAACTCCTCTGGTGGGAGAGGAACCACTGCTGCCCAATCTGAGCAGGGGCCCGAGAACAGTTCCTGGGAGTCTGCCCGCTCCTCAGAATGTCTCATTTTCATGGAGTGAGGAGGCTGGGAGGAAGGAGGAGCAGCAGCCAGAGGATTCTGAGTTGCAGCAGTGGACAGCGCAGAACTGTGGGTGGACGATAGATTACTGGAAGCACTTTCTGCCATCCACGACTGGACCTGCTCACACTGCTCATTTTCTAATAAAGGTCTACCGCGTGGACCCATTAATTGTGCGATGAATGTGGGGACGCCAGAAACGTGCCTCTCTCCTAATCCCGCAGCAGTCGGCTGCGATACTCCTGGATCAGGAGCTCGGCCTGTGCCCACACCCTGACTTGGGCCTCCGCGTCCTCGGCCGCGTCCACGTCCTCTAGGCCTACCCCTACCCCTCAGCATGCTGTATTACCAGTAATGCAGAAACAGTACGCTGTAATTAAATGTGCCGCTTATTGGCCTTTGGTTGGAGGCTGACTTTGCTTACGGAATGCCAGGAAATTATTTGGTGCAAGCCTGCTGTAACACTTAGCTGGCTGCGTATGATTTTGTTGTAGAACTACTACACCCAGCACACACAGACCCAGAACACTGAGCACAGTGACAGGCAGGCCAAATAGATTTTTTGCCCAATATTTTTTAGAAAAGGCCCACTGCCTATATTCAATCAATAATATGTCTTCTGTCCCTGCCTAACCACCACTTCTGTCCCTGGAGTATTACTGCAGGGTGCAATGCTCTGCACAGCCGATATACCAAAAAAAAAAAAAGTGCAACACTGCAAAAAGCAGCCTCCACAGTACCGCACACAGTTAGATGTGGCCCTAAGAAGGACCGTTGGGGTTCTTGAAGCCTAAAATACTCCTAACGCTCTCCCTGCCTAAGCACTTCTGCCCCTGTAGTATTACTGCAGGGCGAAATGCTCTGCACGGCCGATATACAAAAAAAAAAATAAAATGTGCAACACTGCAAAAAGCAGCCTCCACAGTACTGCACACGGTTAGATGTGGCCCTAAGAAGGACCGTTGGGGTTCTTGAAGCCTATAATAACTCCTAACACTCTCCCTATAGCAGCAGCACCAGCAGCAGCACTTTCCCTCAGCTATGTCAGAACGCATCTGTGGCGAGCCGCGTGAGGGGCCTATTTTTATACTCGGATGACACCTGATCTCGCCAGCCACTCACTGCAGGGGGGTGGTATAGGGCTTGAACGTCACAGGGGGAAGTTGTAATGCCTTCCCTGTCTTTCAATTGGCCAGAAAAGCGCGCTAACATCTCAGAGATGAAAGTGAAAGTAACCCGAACATCGCGTGGTACTCGTTACGAGTAACGAGCATCTCGAACACGCTAATACTCGAACGAGTATCAAGCTCGGACGAGTACGTTCGCTCATCTCTAATAACTATCCTTCCTACCAAACAGTCCCCTACCACGAGATTGAGATGTTCAGGGTCCCGGGGGTATATGTCCATTAGGTGATTTGGGTGGAGGGCAAAGATTAAAACCAGGAGCATAGATGCAATATTTTCAGATGAAGGACTACTTGGGATCACTCAGAGCTGCCGAGCCATTGAGCGCAGATCTCACTCCATTCAAGGAGCCCTGTGTCGCCCACACTTCCCTGCCCCACGTGATATCTCTGCTGCACGGGTTGTTGATCAATGAGAAGATGGCGGGAGACCACTTTTCTTGGGAGGCAAGATGGGAGAAAAAGCTGGGCAGAAATTTCTCCAGAGAGCTCTGGAACAAGTCCTACACCCTATCCCATAAGATGTCAATATCAATTAAGGCGCAGGAAATAAACTACAAAAAAGTATCGCAATGGTACAGAACCCCAGACAAACTTCATAGGATTTTCCCAGCGATACCAGATGAGTTCTGGAGATACTGTTCTGAGTTAGGCTCCATGTTCCACATCTGGTGGAGTTGTCCGCTAATTGCTTCTCTCTGGGGTGACGTTGCCAGGTTGTACAGAACGGTGTGCAGGTCCCTCCTGGTCTTGACCCCTGAGGTCGCTCTCCTCTCTATGTTGCCAGGCTCTATTTCTCAGGCCAAAAAGGGTCTTTTGAGAAGCTTCATCATGGCCACGCGCCACATTATCTCCCAACACTGGAGGCAGAGGGGAGCAATACTGAGGTCTGCCTGAGTGGAGGCTGTGGACTTCATTAAGTATATGGAGGATCTTGGAAGTTATCATCTGGAGATGGGTCTCAAACCTTCTAACACCTATGCCACTTGGGCGGTCTGGACAGACTTTAAAGGATCTTTGGAGTTCCCCAAGTGGCTTGCGGACGGATCAATGTAAGAGATGTCACATCAGGCCCCCAAAAGTTCCTGTGGACAACACCCTGTACTTACTTACTTATATGCACACTCTTTTTAATTATTTCACGAGAAGATGAGAGATCGTTAATTCCTGTCCTGCCATGGGGATTATTGTCAACTTGTCTTCCGCTTTGCATCCCCAGTCCAATGGCCAGACTGAAAGGACCAACCAGACTCTTGAGCAATACCTCCGCTGTTTCATTTCCTACCTCCAGGATGATTGGATTGACTACTTACCTACAGCAGAATTTGATTATAACAAGTCTAAACATAATTCTACTTTGCAAAGTCCTTTTTTTGCTAATTTTGGTTTAAATCCGTTGTTTATTCTGGACCTTCCTTTGAATACTCCTACTCCTCCTGTGACTCACAGGCTAACTACGTTGCTGGAAACCCAGGAAAAACTAATTGAGGTGCTACAGCAAGCCCAAGGAAATTATAAAAAGGCAGTAGACAGACACTGCAAAGCCACTCCTACATTCTAGGTGGGTAATGAATTTGGCTGTCTAAAATTTTAAGGCATTTACCTTCTCCAAAGTTGGGTCAAAGATTCTTGGTACCATTACTGCAAAGATTGGCCAGGCTACCTTCTGGTTGAAACTCCCTAACAAACTGAGGACCCAGTTCCTGATTTGCTCCACACTACTTGTTTGATTGAACTTCCTTTATAAACCTGTCCCTGTCCTTCACTCCTTGTGTGATTATTGTGCTCCCAGCCAATAGTCACGCTTCACCTCCTGCCTGCTCCTCCATACTGCAGATTGATATTACCTGTTACTGACCTCTGGCTTTCTTCTATGCTATCTGTCTACTCAGGTTACAACAAAAAGCTCTGAACCAGCAGCGGACCCTTACACCCAGGCTGTACCAGCATGATTGATAGCACTATATGTAGGAGATGTCAGATTAATATATCTCCTGTATATAATTATATATGTACAGCTGGTATAACTTATACCAGCTATACATATATGATTACATGCAGCACATACCTTAGAGAAAAACCAGCCGCATGTATTGCTGGTTTTCCTCTTTTTTCAATGGACATGACCCTGTCATTGATCTATTTGGGTGTCTATGTGCACTTTGCAATCCTTTTGTTTGCCAAAATGGCAACCGCTTTTCTCCTTTTCATCTTGTTTCCTGAATAATAGGTTGTGTAGTTATCAGAGCTGAAGTTCCCAATTCCAGTCCAATGCAGTTCACGGACTCCCATTAGATTCACACTCATTCTTTCCATTTATCTTTTGATTATGTCCATCCCTCTGACATTTCATGTTCCAATAATTTACCATTCTTTTCAGCTCAGGTAACCCTCTTTACCATGGACTACCTCAGCAATTTGGCTCCCTTGCGGGCTTCCCCCTCTCACGTCATCCCCATTGTCCTGATTACGTTGGGTTCTCCTTCTCTCTTCCACTGTAGTGTTATTGATGCTGTTCAGCCTGGATGGCCCATTGTTAAGCATCATATTTGAAGTATGTTGATTATGATCCATAGAGTTTCATTGTAAAGGTTTAATGGGTGTACAAGCGCAATACCTGAGATGGCCTTTAGGGGGCTGGAGAGCAGGCTTTCCAAAGAAAGATTTGGCAAAGAAAGGGTGCAGGCTGCTCATTAATTAGGGAACATCTGTCTGGGTGTGACAAGACAAGACAACCTCCTGCCTTGCTGAGCTTAGTGCCCCCTTCTGTGAGAGTGGTCTAATGCAGATTAAGCTGCTACCATGAGTCTGACAGAGAAGAATGTCCCCTAGATTGACAACCTGATGGACTTTTACTTTGTGTTTAAGACACTAGGCTTCGGTTAGAAAGCGTTATGTTATTTAGTGGCGAGACGGGAAGGGATGTGTTGATATGTACAAGTGTACTGTGACGGATTATAACAACAGCGCAGAGATGATGTTACTTTTGCTGTCTGTTATGGTACCATAATAAAGGTGGATTTATGGACTTTCACCAAACATCTGGCCTGGACTTGGATTACTGAGGTGTGACCACCCATCTAGGTGAAGGAAGATGGCGACGATCCCATGAGCTCAATATCCCCAAGTGCAGGTAACCATGTCCTTCCCCACCCCATAGCACTTAGCCACCTGACCGCCACTGTTAGTATGTCATGTGTTGCCACCCTCATGTCACTTTCAGCCAACTATGGGTAGGGAGGGAACCAAGGTATACAATATTTTTTTAAAAAACACGATAATAAAAGTGAACAATAATGACGATGCAAATAAACTCCCATCTCTGAGTTCCTAGATGCTACCTATTACTAACTAAGGGCTTATTCACATGGACATATTTGCGCACAAAAAAATTTACACACGCAATATGCAGTGAATAGAACCCATTGATTTCAATGGGATCGTTCACAAGCGCTTATTTTGCATGCACAATTCCACAGTGCATAAATATATGAAGCATGTTCTATTTTCTTGGGTCAGGAAGGGTATTGTTTCTCCTTAGGGAGAGTACCTAGAAGGTTTGTGAACAAACTTGTAAGGCCATCCAAGCTCTTCTGGAAAATATGCAAATTGGAAGATGGAGCACCACCTATTAGAAGGCAGCATTCCTGCAAGTCTATGTCAGACTTTTTAAACAACCCCTATAACAATGACTAGAAAATGTTGAGCCAACCCCGGAATAACCATGCAGATAGCTGTTTGAGGGTGATTGCCCCTCACCATTGTGCAGTAGGTTACTGGCTTGGCTAGAGAGAGGCCTATAGACGTAGGTCAGGAAGGGTGTTGTTTTTCCTTAAGGAGAGCACCTAGAAGGTTTGTGAGGAATCTTATAAGGCCATCCATGCTCCTCTGGGAAATATACAAATGGAGAGGTTTTTCTGCACATTTGCGCAGGGAAATAGAGCATTTTGAAGTCATGAAACAAATTGGCAATTTCAATGGCTGAGAACATTGTTACGCATTTTTTGCGAGCGCAGAAAGAATAGTAAAATATATGCAGTTGTGTGAGCAAATATGCAACTCTCTTTGCACCAAAATGTGGCGTAAATGTGCATACAAATATGTATACGCTCATGTGAATCTGGCCTAAAATGTGATTGTTCTCAGCAAGAGAAGCCAAGTCATCTTGTAGATATGATACCTTGTAATGACTAACAAAATGACACGATGTTATAATGAACTTTCAAACCTACTCATGGTTCTTCCTCAGGCTTATGAAATAGATCGGAAGACACATGCATGTATATTCACTTACATACGCAAAGGCACAGACATGGTGTGATTAATATGTACTTAAAACAATACCAGAACAGGATAAGTAGATTAGTAAATACCTAATTAGTCCACTGATAGGGAATGTGAAAGTTTTATGGTCCCTAAATTGGTGTTAGAGGGTCACCAGGCCTGTGTGTCATCTGTGCTATCGATTTCTCATCATCTATAGTCACACAAGAACCCTCTTGAAATATTTAAGCCTGTGTTAAGTGTCAAAGATGGTTATAAACTTGTACCCCCAAATTCTTGTGTGGTGCTGAGACTTGAAGTTGCCTTTTAATATCATAACTTTCATATGTTCTATGTTACATCCATGACTAGAAAAATGCTCAGCCGCAGGTAAATCTGTATTTCTCTCTTTAATTGTTTGGCGGTTTTTGTCCTGTTTCTCCAATATAAAGGCCACCAACATGACATTTACTGCACAGGATCAGGAGTAAGCTGTGTACCGGGGTGGGCTCCCCAGGATACAGCGAAGTCTTGAACGAAAGAGGCGACTCCAACTCACTTGTAAAAATGAGATTTTACTTAGTTTAGTAAAACCCTTTACCAAAAAGAACTCCCCCAGATATTTACATATACTCAGCTGGGCAGCTGAGACCCTTATGCCATGCAGTGCGGTGCTTTATAATGTGTGCTTCCAATGTTCTTCAAGCTTTTGCCTATCTGCGGACTGTCTCTAACCAGCCGCTATTACCTTCTATCACCCTAGAAACAGCAACAATTAGTGAGGGTGCTGGGGACGCACCGGTGCCACAACACAAGAGTAGAGATGAGCGAACGTACTCATCCGAGCTTGATACTCGTTCGAGTATTAGCGTGTTCGAGATGCTCGTTACTCGTAACGAGTACCACGCGATGTTCGTGTTTAGAGATGAGCGAACGTACTCGTTTCGAGTACTTACGCACCCGAGTACCGCCATTTTCGAGTACTTCAGTACTCGGGTGAAAAGATTCGGGGGGCGCCGGGGGGCGGGGAGAGGCGTGGCGGTGCGGGGGGTAGCAGCGGGGAACAGGGGGGAGCCCTCTCTCTCTCCCTCTCCCCCCCACTCCCCACTGCTACCCCCCGTGCCGCCGCGGCGCCCTCCGAATTTTTTCGCCCGAGTACGGAAGTACTCGGAAATCGCGGTATTTGGGAAAAAAAGGGGCGTGGCCGAGCACGTTCGCTCATCTCTATTCGTGTTACTTTCACTTTCCTCTCTGAGACGTTAGCACGCTTTTCTGGCCAATTGAAAGACAGGGAAGGCATTACAACTTCCCCCTGCGACGTTCAAGCCCTATACCACCCCCCTGCAGTGAGTGGCTGGGGAGATCAGGTGTCACCCAAGTATAAAAATCGGCCCCTCCCGCGGCTCGCCTCAGATGCGTTGTGAGATAGCTGAGGGACAGTGGTATCGTGTTGGAGCTGCTGTAGGGAGAGTGTTAGGAGTTAGTGTAGGCTTCAAGAACCCCAACGGTCCTTCTTAGGGCCACATCTAACCGCGTGCAGTAGTGTGGAGGCTGCTTTTAGCAGTGCACATTTTTTTTTTTGGTATATCGGCCGTGCAGAGCATTGCGCCCTGCAGTAATAGTCCAGGGACAGGAGTGTGTAGGCAGGGCCAGAAGACATCTTATAGATTGAATATACGCAGTGGTCCTTTTGAAAAAAAATATTTGAAAAAAATCTATTTGGCCTGCCTGTCACTCTGCTCAGTGTTCTGGGTCCGTGTCTGCTGGGGGTAGTATTTCTCCAAATAAATACGCAGCCAGCTAAGTGTTATAGCAGGCTTGCGCCAAATTATTTCCTGGCTCTGAAATCACCGGTCTGTTGCAGTTAATAACAGTGCAACACTGCAGTTCCGTGACACACACATCAGGGACAGAATTGTGTAGGCAGGGCCAGAAGACATATTATAGATTGAATATACGCAGTGGTCCTTTTGAAAAAAAGTATTTGAAAAAAATCTATTTGGCCTGCCTGTCACTCTGCTCAGTGTTCTGGGTCCGTGTCTGCTGGGGGTAGTATTTCTCCAAATAAATATGCAGCCAGCTAAGTGTTACAGCAGGCTTGCGCCAAATTATTTCCTGGGATTCCGTAAACGAAGTCAGCCTCCAACCACAGGCCAATAAGCGGCACATTTAATTACAGCGTTCTGTTTCTGCACTACTGCTAAAACACCATGCTGAGGGGTAGGGGTAGGCCTATAGGACGTGGACGCGGGCGAGGACGCGGAGGCCCAAGTCAGGGTGTGGGCACAGGCCGAGCCACAGCGGTGGCCAGGGGTAGAGGCAGGGCCAGACCGAATAATCCACCAACTGGTTCCCAAAGCGCCCCCTCGCACCATGCCACCCTGCAGAGGTCAAGGTGCTCTACGGTGTGGCAGTTTTTCACAGAGACGCCTGACGACCGACGAACAGCGGTGTGCAGCCTTTGTCGCGCCAAGATCAGCTGGGGAGGCACCACCACCAGCATGCGCAGGCATATGATGGCCAAGCACCCCACAAGGTGGGACGATGCCCGTTCACCGCCTCCGGTTTGCACCACTGCCTCTCCCCCTGTGCCCCAACCTGCCACTGAGATCCAACCCCCCTCTGAGGACACAGGCAGTACCGTCTCCTGACCTGCACCCACACCCTCACCTCCGCTGTCCTCGGCCCCATCCAGCAATGTCTCTCAGCGTAGCGTCCAGACGTCGCTAGCGCCACAGTTTGAGCGCAAGCGCAAGTACGACGCCACGCACCCGCACGCTCAAGCGTTAAACGTGCACATTGCAAAATTGATCAGCCTAGAGATGCTGCCGTATAGGCTTGTGGAAACGGAGGCTTTCAAAAGCATGATGGCGGCGGCGGCCCCGCGCTATTCGGTTCCCAGTCGCCACTACTTTTCCCGATGTGCTGTCCCAGGCCTGCACGACCACGTCTCCCGCAACATTGTACGCGCCCTCACCAACGCGGTTACTGCCAAGGTCCACTTAACAACGGACACGTGGACAAGCACAGGCGGGCAGGGCCACTATATCTCCCTGACGGCACATTGGGTGAATTTAGTGGAGGCTGGGACAGAGTCAGAGCCTGGGACCGCTCACGTCCTACCCACCCCCGAATTGCGTGCCCCAGCTCGGTGGTGGTATCTGCGGGGGTGTATGCTTCCTCCACTAAACCACCCTCCTCCTCCTCCTACGCAACCTCTGTCTCGCAATCAAGATGTGTCAGCAGCAGCACGTAGCCAGCAGTCGGTGTCACGCGGCGTGGCAGCACAGCGGTGGGCAAGCGTCAGCAGGCCGTGCTGAAACTACTCAGCTTAGGAGAGAAGAGCCACACGGCCCACGAACTGCTGCAGGGTCTGACAGAGCAGACCGACCGCTGGCTTGCGCCGCTGAGCCTCCAACCGGGCATGGTCGTGTGTGACAACAGCCGTAACCTGGTGGCGGCTCTGCAGCTCGGCAGCCTCACGCACGTGCCATGCCTGGCCCATGTCTTTAATTTGGTGGTTCAGCGCTTTCTGAAAAGCTACCCCCACTTGTCATACCTGCTCGGAAAGGTGCGCCAGATCTGCGCACATTTCCGCAAATCCCACACGCACGCTGCCACCCTGCAGACCCTGCAACATCGGTTTAATCTGCCAGTGCACCGACTGCTGTGCGACGTGCCCACACAGTGGAACTCTACGCTCCACATGTTGGCCAGACTCTAGGAGCAGCGTAGAGCTATAGTGGAATACCAACTCCAACTTGCGCGGCGCAGTGGGAGTCAGCCTCCTCAATTATTTACAGAAGAGTGGGCCTGGTTGGCAGCCATCTGCCAGGTCCTTGGAAAATTTGAGGAGTCTACCCAGATGGTGAGCGGGGATGCTGCAATCATTAGCGTCACCATTCCTCTGCTATGCCTCTTGAGAAGTTCCCTGCAAAGCATAAAGGCAGACGCTTTGGAATCAGAAACGGAGGCGGGGGAAGACAGTATGTCGCTGGATAGTCAGAGCAACCTCATGTCTATATCTCAGCGCGTTGAGGAGGAGGGGGAGGAGCATGAGGAGGAGGGGGAAGAGACAGCTTGGCCCACTGCTGAGGGGACAGATGCTGCTTGCCTGTCATCCTTTCAGTGTGTATGGCCAGAGGAGGAGGAGGAGGAGAAGGAGGATCCTGAAAGTGATCTTCCGAGTGAGGACAGCCATGTGTTGCGTACAGGTACCCTGGCACACATGGCTGACTTCATGTTAGGATGCCTTTCTCGTGACCCTCGCATTACACGCATTCTGGCCACTACGGATTACTGGGTGTACACACTGCTCGATCCACGGTATAAGGAGAGTCTTTGCACTCTCATTCCCGAAGAGGAAAGGGGTTCGAGAATGATGCTATACCACAGGGCGCTGGTGGACAAACTGATGGTAAACTTCCCATCTGACAGCGCTAGTGGCCGAAGGCGCATTTCCGCGGCCCAGGTAGCAGGGGAGGCGCAGAGATCAGGCAGCATGTACAGCGCAGGCAGGGGAACACTCTCTAAGGCCTTTGACAGCTTTATGGCTCCCCAGCAAGACTGTGTCACCGCTCCCCAGTCAAGGGTGAGTTGGCGGGAGCACTGTAAAAGGATGGTGAGGGAGTACGTAGCCGATTGCAGCACCGTCCTCGGTGACGCCTCTGCCCCCTACAACTACTGGGTGTCGAAGCTGGACACGTGGCCTGAACTAGCGCTGTATGCCCTGGAGGTGCTTGCTTGTCCTGCGGCTAGCGTCTTGTCAGAGAGTGTGTTTAGTGTGGCTGGGGGAATCATCACGGATAAGCGTACCCACCTGTCAACCGACAGTGCTGACAGGCTAACACTCATCAAGATGAACAAAGCCTGGATTTCCCCAGACTTCTCTTCTCCACCAGCGGACAGCAGCGATACCTAAGCAATACGTAGGCTGCACCCGCGGATGGAAGCATCGTTCTCTATCACCATCCAAAACGTGGACCTTTTTGCTTCATCAATCTGTGTATAATATTCCTCCTCCTCCTGCTCCTCCTCCTGAAACCTCACATAATCACGCCGAACAGGCAATTTTTCTTAGGCCCACAAGGCTCAGTCATATAATTTTTCTAAACAATTTTTATACGTTTCAATGCTCATTAAAGCATTGAAACTTTCCCCTCAACCAATTTTTATTTTAACTGGGCTGCCTCCAGGCCTAGTTACAAATGAAGCCACATTAACCAAAGCGATTAATGGGTTTCACCTGCCCTCTTGGTTGGGCATGGGCAATTTTTCAGAGGTACATTAGTACTGTTGATACAGCAATTTTTGTGGGCCCTCGCCTACAGTGTAATCAAATTAATTTTTAGCCCACCTGCATTACAGCTGACGTTACATCAGCTGTGTTGGGCACTGCAATGGGATATATTTATGTACCGCCGCTGGCTTCCTGGCACCCACCCATGCTGTGGGTCGACAGGGAGTTGTAAATGCATCTGTTTCCACTTCTAAAGAACCCCAGTCTGACTGGGGCATGCAGTGTGGGCCGAAGCCCATCTGCATTAAGCACGACATTACATCAGCTGTGATGGGCACTGCAATGGGATATATTTATGTACCGCCGGTGGGTTCCTGGCACCCACCCATGCTGTGGGTCGACAGGGAGTTGTAAATGCATCTGTTTCCACTTCTAAAGAACCCCAGTCTGACTGGGGCATGCAGTGTGGGCCGAAGCCCACCTGCATTAAGCACGACATTACTACATCAGCTGTGTTGGGCAATGCAATGGGATATTTTTATGTACCGCCGGTGGGTTCCAGGGAGCCACCCATGCTGTGGGTGCACACGGAATTCCCATTGCGGAGTTGTACCTGCCTGTGACTATATATAAAAAAAACACGGTCTGACTAGGGCATGCAGACACCTTGACAGAATGAATAGTGTGTGGCACATAGGTTCCCCATTGCTATGCCCACGTGTGCAGCTCCAGATGGAGGTGGCACAGGATTGGATTTCTCATTGCTTCTGTATAGCATTGTGGGCTATCGCCCCGCCACTTTTAAAGAGGGTCGCTGCCTAGCCGTGCCAACCCTGTGCAGTGTGTGCCTGCTTTTCCTGTGGCAGACGCACTTATAAATAGACATGAGGGTGGCGTGGCATGAGGGCAGCTGAAGGCTGGGCAGGGACAGTTTGGTGTGCGCTGTGGACACTGGGTCGTGGGGGGGGGGATTTGGCAGCATGTAACCCAGGAGAAGTGGCAGCGGAGTGTCATGCAGGCAGTGATTGTGCTTTGTTTGAGGTAGTGTGGTGCTTAGCTAAGGTATGCATTGCTAATGAGGGCTTTTCAGAAGTAAAAATTGTTGGGAGGGGGGGCACTCTTGCTGCTATTGTGGCTTAATAGTGGGACCTGTGAACTTGAGATGCAGCCCAACATGTAGCCCCTCGCCTGCCCTATCCGTTTCTGTGTCGTTCCCATCACTTTCTTGAATTTCCCAGATTTTCACAAATGAAAACCTTAGCGAGCATCGGCGATATACAAAAATGCTCGGGTCACCCATTGACTTCAATGGGGTTCGTTACTCGAAACGAACCCTCGAGCATCGCGAAAAATTCGTCTCGAGTAACGAGCACCCGAGCATTTTGGTGCTCGCTCATCTCTACACAAGAGCTTACAATCTTGCCAACATACCCCTAACCTGCCCAACCACAGTACCACCAAACAGATATAACAGTATATAGCTCACAAGCCAAGGAAATGTAAAGTTATAAAACGTGTGCCTTTTAGACCTTTGTAGAAAGCTCTCACTCTGAGAATTCCAGCTCCATAGAGTTCTCTTTGTTTGGGGGTTATTAAACAGACAGATCAGTCCCCAGTGGTGCGGCCTGTGACAAACAGTATGCCTAACTAAACTAACTACAGGCCTTGTTATCAGTCTCGAGCAGTTTGGTGCCAAAAATACAACGCAGTGCATACACGGTTACACCAGAGGCCGTGGTTCTCTGGCTGACCCAGGTCTGTTGGGTACCTCCATACTTTGTCTGGAACGGCAGGAATAGGAGTTCATCCGAGAACCATGTGAACTCACTGACGCTGCTAATTCTGAGCCGGGTCTTTAAGCAATCTTCTCCGTTAAGATGGGGGTCTGACAAACTCTGGAACAGTCTCTAATTCAGCTCCCCTTCACTGTAACTCCGGCCCTTTAGGGGTCCTTTTCCACGTGGATCACATTGGCTCACTCTCTGCAGCTGTCGAAAGCACACTTCACAAGATGGCGGACAAACATTCCTCTCTTTTCTTCTGAGCTCTATCCTGTCTGGGCAGTGATGATGCACTTCTTCTCCCCTGTTGCATTTCAGGCCACAGCGACCTCTTGTGGTCAAACAACAAAATGTCAGTTATAACAGCATAAACTTACAGAAACAGGTACATTCACAACAGGAGGGCTGTTTCACCATCTTACACAGGTACACAACATCAGACATGGAACATGTGAGTGTCCCAGGGATCTTATTTTCCTGTTGTGTGTTGATGATTTGTTTCCTGTCCATGGTCCGTACATGTGAGCCAGTCTTGCAGCTCCTTACGTTGCAGGGATAAGTTCCTTTTTGTGTGTCAGAGGGCAATGCACTTTTGATTATAAAGTTCCTCAAATTCTGAGGTTGCCTGTAGCATAGTAGGGGAGGGTCCGGGAATATGGTTTTCAGAGGGTCATCCTTGTGTAGGGTATGATGGAGTTCCTTTGTGGTTTTCCTTAGTACCTCTAGCTGTGGAAAGTAGGTGACTACTAGAGGTCCACAACCCTTTTCTCCTTCTCTTTACATTGGAGTAGTTGGTTCTGGGTATCCTGGTGGCTCTGGTGATTTCTGGGTATCCCGGTGGCTCTGGTGATTTGGTCATCAATTGAGGTGGGATGGTAGCCCTGATTTATAAATGTCTTTTTTAGATGCTAGAAATGTTCATCTCCGTCTGCTGGGCTAGAGTAGATCCGATTGTATCTGATGGCCTTGCTGTAGACAATGGACTTTTTGATGTGTTTGGGATGGAAACTATCCCATCTGAGGTATGTGGGCCGATCAATGAGTTTTCGGTACAGGGATGTCTATATTAAGTTGTTTGAAATTTTTGTGGTTGCCAAAAAGTTGATTTCTATATACGAGTAGCTTAATGTCAGGTTTATGGTGGGGTGAAATGCACTGAATCCCTCAAGGAATTTTATTAGTTCTTGTTTGGAGTTGGTCTAGATGAATATGATGTCATCAATATAGCGGAAGTAGGCCAATTGCTCGATGGAACAAGAGGCCAGAAAGTCACTCTCCAGTTTTGCCATGAAAAGAGTGGCATATTGCAGTGCCATTTTACTGCCTATGGTGGTTCTGGTGAATTGCAGGTATATGTCTTTGCCAAAGAGGAAATAATTGTGTGTAAGGGTTAATCTTGTGAGTTGCAACACCAATTCAGAGGCAAACACCACTGGCCTCAAAGTGTACCTGGCGGGCAGTTAGTCCATCTTAATGTGGGATGTTGGAATATAAGGATTCCACATCCATGGTGGCCAGGATGGCTTCATCTGGAAGGGAACCTATGGTTGACAATTGTCACACCCGCTGCCAGCAAGCGGTAGCTGTATTTCTGAAAGAAACACATGAGAACTGTTAACACCACAGATCCCTGAAAGCAAACAGTTAATGGAAAAGCGAAAATAAAGTAAATGGATACTCTCCTTATGGGACTCTAAAATATGAATGTCCATACCTAAATAGTTAGTGGGCCATCCTGATAAGGACACACTCATGCCGCAACCTGGGGTACTATCTAACCCTGATACCTGGAAATAAAAATATAACAATACTAGAAAACACACTTCACAAAATCTAATAAAACCCAGAACTTATGTTCAAGTAGTCAGAGTCCAAACTCTAGAGGAACCACTGCATCCAGCTATGATCTCATTTGCTTACAGAAAGATACTGCTAGAACAATTGAACAGCACAAAGTCCAAAGTGAGGGGGAAATAAGAACCCTCCCCAATCACCCCCAGGTTCTCTCAAGTAGCAACACACCCAGAAACACACCCACCATAGTCAGAGTTCCCAATGTATAGAAAAACCAAAACATCAGCACAGTGACTTACACCAACACAACAAGAGTTTGTTCAGTAGGTCCGTGGTGTCCTGCAAGCAGCTTCTACCTTCTACTCAGCCTGAGATTCTTTCAGTGAGGTTTCCCACACCTGAGATAATTGGACTCCATGGGTTGCCATCTTTGTGTAGTTTGAGTAGCATGTAGAATGTTCCAACACTGGGATTCTGCGGTATCAAGTCCAAATGGTTTGTGGAGTCCACAGGCAAACTTCCGATGACCCTTCTCAATTCCCTCACATATTTTTGAGTTGGGTCTTGCTCCAGTTTGGTGTAGTATATGGTGTCCGTCAGCTGCCTGTCTGCTTCTTTCGTGTAGTCTGATGTTTTCATGAGGATTATAGCACCACCTTTATCTGCAAGCTTAAAAGCGTACTACACTGAGACTTTGAAGCAATCCATAGTAACAGGAATACCTTGTGAACAGTATCAATTACACTTGGTGAATTTCAGTACCGTTTCAAAGATATACAGATTACGGAATATATTATGTAATCTCTTTGTAAAAGTAATAATCCAATGCAGTCTAATAGAAAGGCTGATTACAGAATGAACTCACAATGTCTATTTAAGGTTTGCTGGATACTCAAGATGATATTTAATTCCCTTCTTGCCAATAGGTAAATCAGCCTGTGAACAGAGGCTAGAGCTCCAAAAAGATCCCAACAGTTCAATGCCCTTCATAGAAGCCCTATTTGCTACAGCAGGCTTGCTTCTAACTATATTCGAACCTCTTTATGGGGTGCACACTGGTATGTCTATCACGTTACTTAATTCCCTTAGAACCTGGGGGTGTATGCCATCAGGACCTGGTGATTCATCTATTTTTTAATGTGGCTCTGCACTTCTTCCTGTGTTAAACTGGTGACATTTAGTGGAGAGTTTATTTTATCCCCCTGCATCTCATCTAACATTTCATTTTCCTTTCTGAATACACTGGAGAAAAAAACTATTTAATAGATTTGCTTTCTCCTCATTCCCCTCAACAATTTGTCCTACTTTAATTATTAAAGGGACAACACGTTCACTATTAAACTTTTTACTTTTTATATAATTGAAGAACAGTTTAGGGTTAGTTTGAATCTCTGGCAATAAGACTCTGTTTTCAACTTTGCTGCTTTTATCTGTTTTTTACATAACCCATTTCTTTCCTTATTGGTTTTTAGTGCTTCTTCGATGCCTTCTTGTTTTAGTAGTTTGAATGCTTTTTTTGCTGTTCATTGCCGCCAACACATCTTTATTGAGCCACAGTAAGTATTTAAGATGTTTTTAAACATTTTCTATTTACTGTATTCTTGAAGATATTGTCCCAGTCAATAGGGTTAAGCTCATTAAACTTTGTATTCCTAAAGTTGGGCTCCAAATGAAGAAAAAAGTCCCCGCGCTCAGAGTGGTGAAAAGGGTTAACTTTCCACATATAAGAACCTCCCATAGGTTTTTTAAACCATAGGTGTTTATTGTTATTTGCTATGAGTTTCAGCACCCATAAATGCCCTTTTCAAGCATTTATTACAGTATACAGGCAAGGTACATAAATAAGTAAAATTGCACTCACAATGAGGCGTCCGTCACCGGCACTTCGTAATGCTCCACTCTGAGCGCGGGGACTTTTTTCTTCATTTGGATGCAGATTTTCTACTGGCATCTGGTTACCCAGAGGACTTGCACCCCGGACGTCTCTCCAACTCCTTGTTGGATCGTGGAAGAGGAAGATTTATTACACGCTAACTTGGATACAAGGCGTCGATGGGATTTTCCCTGCCAGGGTTAACCCATCATGCACTAGGTGAGTATACCACCCACTTTGTTTTCTGGATGCAAATACATCAAGTGCTGCAATTATAATCACAAGACACATTCTCATACATATTTCTTTGTATTCCTAACGTTTAGTATTCTTGCAGCTTAATATGGTCTCTATTTCCCAGGTGCCCCAACCTGCACCACTGTTATTCTATCAGGTCTGTTGGTTAATATTAGGTCCAAAATGGCTGTCCCTCTAGTTGGGTCCTGTACAAGTTGGGTAAGGTAATTATCTTAAGTTATTAACAGAAACATGTTACCTTTACGAGATCCACAGTTTTCAGTCTCGATTTTCAGTGGCTTCTATTATATTTGGTGGCTTATAGACAACCCCTTTCAGAATTTTTAGTTTTTCCCTTAAGGTATCACTACCCATAGAGACTCCACATGTTAATCCCCCTCACACATATCTTCCTTTAGTGTGGTCCTCAAACAAAAAGACATACCCCTTCCCCTTTCTGGTTTTTACGATCCCTTCTATACAGACTGTAACCTTGTAAGCTCGCTGCCCAGTCACAGCTTTCATACAACCAGGTCTCAGCTGTTCCCACTATGTTGTAGTTTTCCTGTCGATCTACGTATGTGGTATACCTTATTTCTTGTCCATGCGGATTCCTGTACGTAGGGGAAACAATTAACGAAATTCGCCAACGTATCCTTAGTCATAAAAGCCCTATCAGGACTAAAAAAATAGACCTCCCCATCCCCAAACATTTTATCACGGCTGGTCACTCTATTAGTCAACTGAAATTTAGGGTGATCGACCATGTCCCTATTAATATCAGGGGTGGGGATCGGGAGGGTCTGTTATTAAAAAAGGAACACAAATGGATCTTTGACCTAGATACATTAGACCCGCAGGGTCTGAACCTTGGGTTTAACACGGTACCATTTATCTGAATATTTTTGATAGTCGTACACAACCGTTGGTATCTGCTGCTTTGATTGTTTTTAATTATTGATTTTAATTTGTACATTTCTTGTATTTTTTAGGTTGATATATGGTCAGCTTGAAAAAAACCCAGTTCAGGGTTGAAACGTCATGTCGCTGACGCTTAGGGCCATGGGTCCAATAAAGATTGCACGTTTGCTATAATCGCTGTATTGGAGTGCTGCCTTTTCCATCGTTTTTGCATTGTAGTTTTCCTCAGACATAATACTTCCAGTTCTTCAATCTTATTGGTCAGACTTCTAGCATTAGTCACAATTCAGTTTAGAAGGTTTTGGTTATTTTTTATATTACATATATCCTTACTAACTGTTCTGTCAGTTCTAACTGTACTAACCCCTCCCACCACTCCTCTCCTGTTTCCATTACTTAGTCCCAGACCACTATCTAAACTTTTTTCCCTTCTATGTCTCTGGTTGCCCCCCCCCCCCCCCCCAACAAACCCCAGTTTAAATACTCCACCAACCTTCTAGCCATCTAATCGCCCAGCCCAACTACACCCTCTCCATTGAGATGCAGCCCATCCCTATGATAGAACTTATGACCAATAGTAATGTCAGCCCAGTTCTCCAAGAACCAAAACCCCTCCTTCTTACAGCAACTCTTGAGACATTTGTTTACCTCCCTAATCTCCTGCTGCCTTTCTGGTGTGGCACATGGTAGAGGTAGCATTTCAGAAAATACTACTTTGGAGGTCCTTGCCTTAAGCTTACACCATGACCACTTGGTCCTCACCAGTCTCGCCTAGTAATATTCCAACCCGTTCAGTGATGTGTCGAACTCGAGTGCCAGGAAGACAACACACCATTTGATGATTCCAGACTTTGTGGCAAATCACCCTGTCTGTTCCCCTAGTAATTGAATCTCCCACCACCAGAACCTGTCTAGCCTGCCCTGCGCTTCTATTCACCCTGCTTACTGGAGCAAACACCCCCCTGGTGGTCAGAGACAATGTCGTGCTGCAGCAGTGCTAATCATATAATGGAATTCCCCTCATCTGCCAACTTTACAATCTTGTTGAGGTGTGCCAGTTCAAAACT
Organism: Eleutherodactylus coqui; assembly: GCF_035609145.1. Lineage (NCBI taxonomy): Eukaryota > Metazoa > Chordata > Amphibia > Anura > Eleutherodactylidae > Eleutherodactylus > Eleutherodactylus coqui. Next base: position 123,251,438 of record NC_089848.1, read on the forward strand.
AGCCTCCCTGGATTTCTTACCTTTCCCACTCCTTCTGTCACCCAGCTAGCTGCCTGATCATTCTGCACCCCAATGCTATCATCCACCCACACATCTGCCCCAGCGAGTGCTCAGTGAGCAACAAACTCCTTTCCATGTTGCCAATACATCTCAGCGTTGCAAGTCGCTCATTTAGATACTGGATCTGAGCTTCCAAATGTGCAATGCTCTTACATTTTGTACAGCAGTATGCTCCCTCGAACTGCTATTCAAGGACTGCATACATGGCATTGTCAACCCTGGAGTACATTATAAATTGATAGATTAGTTAAAGTTAATAAATGCAAAAATCAAATAGATAATCAGAAAATAAATTCAAGCTACTCTTCCAAGGTCCCTGAATCCAAAGTCACTAATCTCAAGTCACACACTTAAGAAACAGCACACTTGGAATGCAACACACACGATTGGTATAGCAAATGATTCTTTGAGGCTTTCATGCTGCTCTTATGGCGTACAGCCAGTTGTAAAGCACTTTGTGGGCATGTTTAAACTTGCATTTGTTCTTCCAACAGCCAATCACATACTTCCACACACATACTTATGGCTTTGTTCGCATATATCCAGGCCACTGGACAAGAAACAACGAGAAACGTTAACAATTGTTATGTGTAAACGGTCATTGTTTGAAAGCAAACGAGTCGTTCGGTCATTTGGTCACTCAAATGATAAATCTGCTTGTCTAATAGGACCCTTAGAATACGGCACGCACGCTCACTTATGTTTGATTTATATTGCACTGATCTGTAATACTTCTGCTTTTCCTTTGTATGGAAGTTCTCAGTAAAACAGAAGTTTTTGCTGTATCATAAATAAAAAAAAATGAATCAGTTTAGAAATAATGAAATGATTCCTAAGAAATCCAACAATCAGCTGACTTGCAGGTCTGTCCCATGCAGGCTGATTTGTGGAGTAACATTTCCTAATCGTCATGCACAGCAGTTTGCTTATGTGTGCGGTTAGGACGGGGAGGTGCTGATTGCTATAATGCCCCATGTGATGGGATATTCCTTTATGATATAGAGCCCACACTTCTGGATGTGACGCTCTTCTCCCTGTGAACTGTTACTGGACTCTCTTGGTGCCGTTCTGTCCACACGGTTCCCATAAGAAGTGGAAAGACTAATGAGATACTTACAATGAGCGCCTCCGTACTACTCATACTGCTGTACCTAACGTGGCCGTCCTGCCTGTGGGGTAAGTGACCCTTGTACTTACTTCTCTTATGGAGCTGCTGTGATTTGCATTGGGGTACCCAGGTCACTGCTGAAGGGGCACCACAAACCTTAATATTGTTTTATAGGCATTGTATAGCGCTGTATAGGATCTGTTATTTGGACGCTGTATGCTTGTATTGTATGAACGCTGTAGGGTGTTTTTACTTTGGCGCTGTGGCACTATTGGGCTCCGTCCTATACGGTGCTTAGAAGTAGACAGTGTACAGCGTGGCTGGTTCTATATTACATGACTGCTCATAGTACAATATGAAACGTTCTAAGGGTGTATCCACACGGGTGAATGAGATATTCTGCATGGAAACCTGCAATTTTCGCTGCGATTTAGATGCATTTTGCAAGGCAAACGCATTACATTGCTACACATATGATTTTCATGAGTGAAAATTGCATATTGTTTAAATTGGGGGGAAAAAAATTGCATCACATTAAAATGGCATCTGCATGCGAGTGCGATTTTTTTTTTTCTTTCTTCGTTAGAAATAATGGGCGATATCACCCAAAAAAAAAGGACTTGTTGCGACTTGTCGCTCCACCTAAATATACCCATTGCAAATAATAAGTTCCATTTCCGGGAGAACTTTGTGCATCTTGCAACAGACAAAACTCGTGTGAGAAAATCATCCGTATGAATACATCCTAACTGATAGGTCAGCTCTGAGGGTTTGTATATAACTAGCATAGTTTTACATGACTACTTCTGGCATCCCCAGCTAACAGTGGGTTTTGCCAGGGGAAGCCACCAGGGGAAATGTAGCATTACATGGTGACCATTCAGATAAATGTCCATCAATGTAATACAAGGACGGCTCAAGTCCTCCAGAACAGGAACTGAAACATAGCAACTCTCTCCGTTCTGGCTCATAGAGGAGGGACCACCCTATGATGTCCGCATGCTTTAATAGTGCATATAGACAGAGGTCGTGGTCTATATCTGGCTGCACACATTACACTAAAGTGGCTGAACCCGACTGCCATCCAACAGGAGATTTGCAACAATTCTACAATGTCGCAGCAGCACTCAAGCAAATGGCTCACACCCTCAGGTGCCTTACAGCCACGGTAATAAATCCTCCACAGTGCCACCTATTGAAAGGCAGCATTCCTTCAATCAAAGTCAGACTTTTTATACAAGTCTTGTTACTTCTAATTCCTGGTCATTGTAACAAGACTTGTATAAAAAGTCTGACTTTGATTGAAGGAATGCTGCCTTTCAATAGGTGGCACTGTGGAGGATTTATTCCATCTCCCTTATTTGTATATTACCCAGAGGAGCGTGCGTGGCCATTTGAGTTTCCTCACTTAGTTTATAGTATATAGTTGCTCTCCCTAAGGAGAAAAGAGTGTTTCTGACCCCCGTCCCAGGCCTCTCACTAGCAAAAGCCAGACTCCTACTGTACACTGATGAAGGGCAATAACCCGGAAACAGCTGTATGTGCATGGGGTCTGGCTTTGCTTCTAATTCCCGGTCATTGTAACAAGACTTGTATAAAAAGTCTGACTTTCAATAGATGGCACTGTGGAGGATTTATTCCATCTCCCTTATTTGCATATTACCCAGAGGAGCGTGCGTGGCCATTTGAGTCTCCTCACTTAGTTTATAGTATATAGTTGCTCTCCCTAAGGAGAAAAGAGTGTTTCTGACCCCCAGCCACGGTAATGTCACACCTCCTCAGACTGGATCCACAGTCTGCTCACTCACCCACTAATCCATTTGTAGAGAGGCAGCATTCACGGCAAGACAGATGAATAAAAAGGGAACTTTATTCCATCAGGGTTCCAATAGCATCTACAGCAATGTGGACTGCACAACAAGGTAGTAGCAGCGGCGTTTCGATACGGATAGGGCTTGAGAAAGATCCTATCCGGATCGAAACGTTGCCCCTACTACCTTGTTGTGCAGTCCACATTGTTGTAGATGCTATTGGAACCCAGATGGAATAAAGTTCCCTTTTTATTCATCTGTCTTGCCGTGAATGCTGCCTCTCTACAAATGGATCCAACAGGAGATGTCAGGGGACAGAGGTAATAAGCATTTTAGATATGTGACGGCATCAGATGTGGATCCATCGTGCCTCAAAATTGATTTGACTTCGGAGCTAGATACAGGTACAGTCCTGGGTGGTTTTCACTCTTTCATCCTATCAATCAGGAACTGGTCTCCGCCATGAGGTTAAGAGGCAGCAGACGCACTTGCGTTGGTTTTTCATGATGCAAGACCGAAGGTTTAGACAGGAACGTAGATGTAGAACAGAGCTGGAATGCTGGCAGGCGGAGTACTTCACAATGTAGATCAAGCCAGGAGTAAGAACAGGAGGCAGACAAGGAAAGCATATTCAAATAGTGAGCCATGGTCAGGATTACAGAGGTCAGGAAAGCTGGGTGGTTCAGGCAGGGATCAAATACCAGGTCAAGCAGAAACACACGTATACCTTCACACAGTATTGAGACTGCTCAGACAGCTGTGGCAGAGGTCCGCGGCATGCTATTCCATTGCTTTCAATGGGAACGGCACTGCTGCCGATCCCATTGAAAGCAGTGGTTTCTGACAAGCCCTGCAGAATGATTATCGGAGAAGGGCTTGAAATATAAGCCCTTCCCCGATAATCATCAAAAAGTGGTTAAAAAAATAATAAAAAAGTTACTCACCTCTCCTGCTGTCAGACGCGTCCTCCGGTTAGCTCCCGGCACTGCTACTGAACTCTTTCAGCAGTCAGGGATTTAAAAATCACCGCCTCCTGAAAGGGCTGTGCAGATTGGCTGAGGGCTCAGCCAATAGCAGCTACTGCTTAGCTATTGGCTGAGCGCTCAGCCAATGACAGATAGCTCTTAGCTATTCATTCATGAATAGCTAAGATATTGCTATTCATGAATGAATAGCTAAGAGCTATCTGCCATTGGCTGAGCGCTCAGCCAATAGCTAAGCACTAGCTGCTATTGGCTGAGCCCTCAGCCAATCCGCACAGCCCTTTCAGGAGGCGGGGATTTTTAAATCCCCGTCTGCTGAAAGAGCTCAGTAGCAGTGCCAGGAGCCAGCCAGAGGACGCGGCTGACAGCAGGAGAGGTGAGTTACTTTTTTACTATTTTTTTAACCCCTTTGTGATGATTATCGGGGAAGGGCTTATATTTCAAGCCATTCTCCGATAATCATTCTGCGGGGCTTGTCAAAAACCACTGCTTTCAATGGGATCGGCAGCGGGGATGAAGGAAACTCCTGCCACAGCTGTGACAGCTGTTACAGCTGTGGCAGAAGTCCGCGGCATTCTCCATATCTTTTCAATGGGACTAGCACTGCTGCCACTTGCCCCATTGAAAAGACTGGCGATGTCACAGCGATAGCCTTGCGATTTTCTCGCACTGCTCTGCGAGAGTTTTTACTTACTCTTGCAGCACAGTGGAGAAAAAAATCGCCATTGGGTGGGAGCACTAAATCCTCTGAATAATTATATATTTTTGATCCCTTGATTCTTGTTATGTGATTTGTTTTTTTGTTGTCCTGTTTTTATCCCCATCTTTCAAGAGTCATATCGTAATTTTTTTTATTTCTGTTACAGTTTTTTTTTCAGTGGGACAAGTTGTATTTTTCATTAGTACCATTTAATGTACTGCGTAATACTGAAAATTCTTGAAAACTTTTAAATCTCCTTAGATGGAGTGGAATGGAAAAAATGTAATTCTGTCATGGTCTTTTGTTTTTCTTGTTAGATTCTGTTGATCTCTATAGGGTTACCTGGCACCATGTGTTAGTCTTTGAAAGGCCCCTGGTTACATGTTTTCTTTTCCGTGAACTTTATGACATACTCCAATTTCTTGTGATACAAATCTGATACATTCTCTTGCAAGTACATAGAGCATAAATAACGACGGAATGTGATTTTATTTGTCATAGCTAGCTATTTCATACCACTCATCATGGGATATCTTAAGCCAAAGGGAACATTTAAGGACACAACTGTATATTGAAATCATTAAATATATTGTAGCTGTACAATTTTCATGACTTACATGTAGCCTTTTCTTTCTGAACTATTTTTTTTACCCTCCCCTTCCAATAAATATGGCAAGGTACCACAACATTATGTTAAGAGATGTCTTGAGGCTTCCACAGACATTGAACTGAACCCATAGAATGCTATTTATTTATACGTCTATTCACCCTGTTTAGGAAATATTAATGATAGGGTACATGCACACGGACATGTTTTTCGGCCGATTTTCAGACCAAGAAATGGCACCCATTCATATGATTGTGTGTATGTACACTGGCTTTTTTTCACTTGGATTAACTGTCCAAGTAAAAATAATTTCAGCATACCCTATTCTTGTCCGATTTTTGGACAATAGTGTACACGGCAATATACTGTGTTCTGCACATTGGACAACAAACAGACAAGATGTCTGAATGCTGCTCGATGCAATTTGCGCTCGAGAATCTCGGGTGCATTTTTTTTTTTTTAAACAATATTTTTTTATTGAATTTATCACAGAATGAAAATGCAGTCCCACCACATGGGTGACTGTAGGAAAGAGAAGGTCTGTCTGGGCAGAAGAGACCAAAAGGCCTCCTTTGGACTCAAGTGTGCAAGGGCTTGTAGGTCTCTAAAGGTCCTGTCAGCAAATTTGGACCAAAGACTTACCAGAATTGAGTCCGAAGGGGAGCCCATAAAGCAAGGTAGTGTGCAGAGTGGTGTGACTGGGGAAGGCTTTGGGGCAAGAATCTCCCTCAGACCATCCCAGATCTTGCATGGACCCTGTAGGAGGGATTGAAATTCTTCGCTGTTTAAGTATTTTTCTTAGGGAGCCAGAGGTCCTCCAGTAAAGGGATGCCATACATATTTTCTACTAAATGTAACAAAAGGGTATCTCTTAGAGGACTGGCTAACTCCATCCAGTAACTGAGATGAGATGCTAGGAAGAAGTCATGGATGCATGGTAGACCTATCCCCCCACCCCCCTCCCCCCGAACCTTTCTTTATCATGAGGCTATACGGTAAACTGGGCCTCCTCTGTCTCCAAATATACCCCATAAATGCCGAACGAAGAGTTTTGAAAAAACTTGCAGAGAGATGGATTGGTAGCATGCGGATCTTGTAAAGAATTATAGGGAGGGTGTAGAATTTTAGTATGTTTTTCACGAAATAATGGGTAAATCATAGTCTCATAGGAGAGCCTTAATTTTAGTGAGAAGAGGTGAAAAATTAGAGAGATAAAGATCCCCTATTTTTTTTGTTAATTGCACACCCAGAAAATCAATTGCTGAGTTGGACCAAGAGAGTTGGGAGTTGGCTTCTAAGATTCTGCAACGGCTTAGGGGGGATAGAAACATTTAAGAATGTTGATTTGGCAAAGTTACTTTTAAAGTTGGAAAGGCTTCCAAACTGCTCCAGGTGGGAAGTAAGCTTAGGGAGACCCATCTCTGGGGCTGTAAACAAAAATACAATATCGTCTGTGAACACAGCAGTAGACAGCTCCTGCCCCTCCAAGGCCAGGCCCTGTATTTTAGGGTCTAACCTGACACTCTGAAGCAAAGCTTCCAAGGCAAGAATAAAGAGAGTAGGGGAGAGTGGGCAGCCTTGGCGGTTGCAATTTCGGATGTCAAACGGCGGGGACTTGGTGTCATTAATTTTCAGTCTGGCATAGGGTTCAGAGTATAAAGAAAAGATGGCTGAAATAAAGGGCAGGGGAAGATTGAGCTGGAGAAGAATGGTATGCATATAAAGCCAATTGACCCTATCAAATGCCTCTTCAGCATCAGTGCTTACTAGGGCTAGGGGTATTCCTTTTAATTGGGCATAATGCATAGTATGAAAAATACGGAAGTAATTATCTCTTCCCTCCCTTCCCTTTACAAACCCTGCTTGCTCTCTATTAATCAGGTTTAGGATGAGATCCTCCAGCCGTTTAGCAATGAGTTTGGCCCACAACTTGACATTCAAATTTATTAAAGAGATGGGTCTATAACTGCCACACATCTCTGGGTCTTTATTCTCCTTATGGATAAGCGTGATATGAGCTTCTTGGGCCTGCCTTGGGAGGGCATCATCCCGCAGGAGGGAATTAAAGAGTTCAGTCAGGTGAGGTACTAGTGAAGACCGGAAGGACTTATAATAGATAAGAGGGAGGCCTTCTGGGCTGGGACTTTTTCCGGGAGAGAAAGAGTCCAAAAGTCTCTCCACCTCTGGTTTGCGAAACCAGGGCCTTCAAGGAAGCAGACACTTCATCGTCTAAGTTGGGCAGTCGCAGGTCCTTTAAAAAATCATCAATCTGACTCCTAGTTCCATATAATCTATGTGACCATAGATTATATAGCTGGGAATACAATCTCTGGAATTCCTTAGCTATATCTCGGGTGGATGTAACCAAGGATCCCGTCTGAGTTTTTATTGAATTGATCTGGTTTTTAGTATGGGCTTTCTTAATTAGCGCCGACATATATTTACTTCCCTGGTTACCTTGAGGATAGACTACGTGTTTGAGATGGAGATATATTTTGTTGAATCTAGATTCCAGACAGAGCTTCAGATCCTTTCTTACTGCTATCAATTTTTCTAGGTTCTCCTTGTTAAGAGAGAGCTTATCAACATATTCTAGTTTAGCAATTTGGGTCAAGCATTCGTCTATGTCTTTTTGTTGCATTTTTTTTTCCTGGAGCCTAGCACAATCAAAAGGCCTCTTACAAAAGTCTTATGTGCTTCCCAAACTACAGGCACTGTTTGGTCCTTAAACAGGTTTAGCTGGAAGAATTCTTCTACTTGTTTAAGAAGACAAGCTCTATCTTCTGCAGAGTCTAAGAGAGAGGCGTTTAGTCTTCATCTCCATTCACGGGGAACAATACCTAAGGGAAGAAGGTTCATGTGTAGCGGGGCATGGTCAGATATTGTTATGGGGTCTATATTTGAGTTAGACAGGGAAAGCAAAAGGGTGGAGGAGATGAATATATAATCCAGCCTCTGAAACGAGGTATGGACTTGAGAGAAATAAATATAATCCTTGACGGAGGGGGAAAGTTGGCGCCACGCATCCACAACCTTCAGCTCTGATAAGCATCAAATGAGTTTCCTCAGCTTAATATGGGAGACCTGAGAACGTCCCGTTGATGAATCCTGCAGGGTGTTCAAAGTAACATTGAAATCCCCACCTAGCAAAATGGAACCCACTACAAACTCTCTAAGTGTCTCCAACTGCTCAACAAGCTAAGTGACTTGGTTAGTGTTGGGAGTGTACAGATTTGCCACAGTAAGCTTAGTGTTATTGATCGAGCCCCTCAGAAAGAGGACTCTACCTTCTCCGTCAGCATACTGGGCATCGCAGCAGAATGTGATGGAGTTGTGAAAAATGATTGAGACCCCCTTTGATACAGACGTCGGGTGTGGGTTGTGGAATCCCTGTGTGAATTGTCTGCCCGGAAAGGCTAGGCATTTACCCCTCTTAAAATGAGTTAGGATGATTTTGGTACCATACTTTCTCAGGAACTGAGCCACGTTATGTCTCTTAAAAGGCGAGTTCAAGCCTCTAACATTGAGCAAGGTAAGACAGAGGTGGTCACCCATGACAGATCACACCAGATGAAGTTCAGGACACCAGCAAATCATCTAATAAAAAAGATATGAGTTATTAGAAAGAGTTTCCCAAGTACAGCGCAAGCAGAGGACTGTAGAGTCCACTTCAGGGAGAAGGAGGGGGGGATATTGTCGTGGAATTCCTTTTGTGTCCACTGACTTGATTATTTAGGAATGATCACACCCTTCCAGATTGAATGATCAAAGGTAGGGGGACAGTGCGCACCGTCCTGAAGTAATCAGTCTGACACAAGTTCAGATTATGAGACTTCCTGTTTATTCTTGGGCGTATAGCCTCTTTTATAAAGTTTAACATATCTGCCCTTTTGGGGCAGGCAAAAGGTTACATAGATACAACGTACTGATTGATTATTGGATAAGCATCTTCCTTCATCCGGTCATCTGGTATTGCCTGTCACGTGGTAGCAGTTTGGAGAGGGAGGATACTATTTTGTACCCCACGTGTAGATAGTCCAAAATGATTGGAGGCGATATCATGAATTAGTAATTGCATAAATCTCCCATGTTATTTGCATACGTTTCCAGTAAAATTGCTTGGGTACTTATTGCGGTATCTAAAAGCGGTACTTGTCTCAAGTGCGGTTATCTATGTCTAATCCTACTTCATCCAAAGGCACAAACAGATGGAAAAACATATATATATATATATATATATATATATCGGTTTCATGTTAAATTTCATCTTGTCAGCAGAGTTAGAGAAAAAGATATTTTCATTTAAAGGAAGTATGCATATTGTGTAAATGTAAGAACATTTATATATTTGTATCAGAACAGAAGGCAAACATGTTATACAGAATGTTAATTGACAAATGTCCACTGTCAAGGCCCACTGACCCAATATAGATATATATTGGGTTTCCACTACAATATCAGTGGGGAAAACACTGAGGCCAATGGGAGGGGAAAACAAGACACAGAGACATGGGGAAACAAAAGCAAAGAATGATCGATAAAGAAAAGACCAAAATGTCCCAAGATGGTCAATGAGGGTGTGGTGTAATACAAGGTCGCCTCACTCAGGGTAAGGCAAGATTGGAGCGCTGCAGGCGAACCAATCAAAAACTATTTTATACACAAAGCCTGCTCTGTCAGGCACTGACTAGGACCTGAAGAATACAATGGAAAGCCATTTATAGAAAACCTCCTTAGAGGAGAAAGAGGGAGAACATGGAGAAAACTTATATATGCCGTTTAAACAATGTCCCCAACAGCAGAGACAGGGAAATGACCCTCATCTGGCAAGGTGGAAAGACCACTGCAAAGTGAGCACTAATGGTCCTTTTAACTGGAATCGTAGAGGTAGGTCAACCAGAAACCCCATAATAAGAGAGTTTAGGTCCTGCATAGAACCTGGAGTGTCCCTAAAGGTAATACAAGCAAGAGAAGAGTGGACGCAGTCCTCGAATCATCATTCGCCACCCGGAGTAGTGTCTCTACTTTTTTTCTTCTTGCCTTTGGAAGATTTTGAGCTTCCTGCTATATTCTAGGCTGTGGGGGTGACCAACTTGAGTGGGAGCCAGCAAGGGAGGTCCACAGGCACTAAATCAAGGAGTTTCCGGCATGCCTGCAGTTCTTCTGAAGCACGGATGTTTAACCTCCGACCCCTGTGTGCAATTCACAAGCCAAAGGGAAACAGCCAGGCGTATTTGATTTCTTTTGCCCTCAGTACATCCAGGAGGGGATGTAGAAGCCAACATTTAGCCAGGGTAGAAGGAACAAGGTCCTGAAAAATTTGAAGATCAGCATCAGCATAATTCAGGTCTCTGCGTTTTTTGGCAGCTCTTAGAACGGCAAATGTATCCTGAAAAGAGAGAAGTTTGCATATGACGTCTCTCGGGAGTTCGGAAGTCGCAGGGGGGGGGCTGAGAGCTCTGTGGATACGTTTAATTGAAAAGGATGCAGCTCTCTCAGATCCCAGTAGATTAGCAAATATTGTTCTGGCTACTTTAGAGAGGCAGTCCACAGCCCAAGTGTTACCATGAGGCCAATCAGGGACCCTGGGTGGCAGTGGGGCGGTTTGCCGCAGTGTCCTGGGATGACCATGTGCCTGCGTTCGGTACGGCGAGCGGCGGTGCCGTGCTACAGCCGCGCGTGCTCTAGCTCTGTGAGTTATAGTGGCTGGCTGGGAGCTCCGGTCAGCTGGCTTGATTGGTCTCTGCCCTAAGGATGGAGACTCCTGAATGTAGTCTGGCAGCTGCTGATAGCAGTTGTCAGTTATTGGTTCTGTCCTCTGTATGTTTGATCTCGGTCCTGCTCCAGTGGAAGTTACCCTGTCCCGATCCAGCTCTGTCTGTGTTCTGTGGTTTCGTTCCTGTTGGTTATTCCATCTGCCTAGCCTGTCAGTACTAGTGAGTAGTCACCTGCATAGGTACGGCGGTCCCTTCTTGTCCTGCCTTAGGCAGCATAGGGTCAGAGTTGGCAGCCTGGACATGTCCACCTTCAGGGCTATCTCCAGGAAGGGAGATTGGCGTAGGTGAAAGTCAGGGAGCCCTGCGCCGTACGTACCTATACACTCCACTACTACTGTAACACCAAGTTTCAGGCAGCCCTTTAAAACGGACATTGCAGCACCTATTTCTGTTCTCCAAATCTTCCTGCATAATTAAAGCTCTGTATAGATGGTTAAGCTGATCCTGCAGAGCTTGCATCATTTCTATGAAGTGAGAGGTAATTGAGGCTGCAGAGGACTCAAGGTCTTCCACGCGACACCCCATGTGTTTAATGTCCTTCTTAATTTCGGCCAGGTCAGTCATGACAGGATGAAGAGCTTTCATTGTTAGGTCCTTCATAAAGCACTTTAAGATCACCTCCCTGACGTCTCCATCTAAAGAGGCCTCCTCCTCCCCCTCCTTACCGTGAGCGGCAACAAACTCCTGGCCCGGCGCCATCTTGGAGGGAACCAGCAGTGAGCAGGAACTCTTTTCTTTTAGATACCGCTGCATGTCCGCTTGTCCTCTGTTAGCTCGGGGGTTCCCATGTGCTCTGGTCCCCTCTCCCTTCCTCTCTTTCTCATTTTAACCCGGTAGAAGCAGCTGAAAAGTCCTCTATTGGTGCCGCACTGATGGAGCTCTGCACTCAGGCATCCATCAGGTTCAGCGGTCACTTTCCTGGGTCACATGTATCTACTTGGCCTCTCTCCATGTTTGAAAAGGTGATGGCAAACCTATATCCAGAAGATTTGCTTTCCTTTGTAAACACTTCATCTCTCCCACACAAATTTCTAAACCTGTATTTCTCTCCTCATGGGAGAGAGATCTGCGTATTACGCTTTCGTCAGAAGATATTCAATTAATTCTGAAAATGGCCCATGGTCTGTCCCCTTGCATCCTTTCATGGGAGGCCCAGTAGAAGCTTATAGTTAGGTGGTACAGGACACCTCAGTGGCTTTATGATCATAAATTGGCCTTGCACTGTAGATGTTGGAGATGTGATGTGGGAACAAGCTGATACTTGGGAGTGCCCGATTCTGACCCCCTTTTGGCATGACGTCGAGGTGATCCTTTGGAAGCTCTCTGCAAACTTTATACTCACCCCGGAGATCTTATTTCTCTGGAAGCCATCAGTGGGGTTTCACCCACTGAAACAGAGGCTGATTGCTCATGTGCTTGATACGGCAAAGGCACTTATCCCTCTTCTATAGCTTCAAAAGTCCTCTCCTTCTTTGACTCAGTGGAAGCATAGAGTTGACTTAGCCTGTAACTTGGAGGAACTATCCAGCTGGTCGAGGGGCACCCATGACAGATTCCTAGTGACATGGAATCCTTGGTGCGAAGTGAGAGTTAGTTTGTAGAGTAAATGCCTATCTCATTCTTAGATATGGGGAGATGCGTGTCCTCACCTCCCTGTCATGCTCGACTATGTGCGATTATTTAGGACTTATCCATAGCTTGACTCGATCCTTGGATGGGATTGGAGTTTTGGACCTTTAAAAGTCTTTTGTACTACAAAGGCCACATACCATTATTTTCTAGGTCTCCATGTAGATTCCATCTGCACTCTCCCCTCCCCCCCCCACTCTCCCCCTTTAATGTCACTGTCTGACTTTTCTCCTTTTAATTCTCTAATTATTTTAAGTTGATGTTGGTTTATTCGAATATATTAGATCTTTTGTGCTTATTGAGCTCAGCTGACTCTTTTACTTGCATGTGATCTGTGTTGAATATGTGTTTTTTCATTATTGTATTGATGGAAAATCTTAATAAAAACAGATTTGAAAAAAAAAAAAACAGAATGAAAATGCAGGTTACATTAAAATTAATTCAGGTTGAAACACCTGGAAGAGGCAGGAATACGCAGGTCCCAAACAGGAATTCTAAGTTGAACTACTTGTCAACATAAAGTTGCAATTAGATTTGTATTATTTAAGTACACAAAAAAGTCATTATTTTTCTGCAACAATAATATTTTGGATTTAAGACAAACAAAACAGAAAACAAATAAGGTAATAAGGTAACCGATTAAGGCAATCGTGTCTAAAAGATTCTGTCGCTGTTATATCGAGTGCAACTTTTTGATCTCCCGAGTGCATGTACCCTAACCTGCAAGAAATAATCCAATTTTAGAATAAAATTGCAGTTAAAGGTATTAATATAAAGTCACCTTGTTTTTTAGGTTTTAAAACCTTTTTAATCTACAATGACGCCTGCAAGCAATGTCTACAAGCAGAGGATTCTGCACTCATCATGGCCGAATGTAATGAGAATTCCATTATGCAGAAATTTCAATGGATTTCTGAAGATCAGCTCATAAATGTGGGGACAGAAAAATGCTTGTCTGTATCATCTGTAGTGGAATGGTCAGCAGTGACGCTGAACACGTGTGATGGCAAGAGTGACCTCCAAAAGTGGGAATGTAAAAATGAGACCTTGTTTGGAGTCCTTAAAGGTGATCTGTACATGACCTACAGAGATAACAAAAAACTGGTCCTGTCTTTTGGGACAGGAGATTCGAGCCGATGGCAAATCCATTCATCGAAGGACGATTTATGTGTTAAATCTTATGAAGGTAAGGAGGATGCTATCATTGTCATTTAGTGGCCATAGTACCTTATTTTTACCAGCAATTAACATTGCTAGTAAAAGGTAAATACCGGCATCAGTCTCTTGAAATTACTGGTTGGCCCAGTTGGTCACCAGCCGGGTAGCAACCCTAGATGGAGACTCCTATCCAAATCTGAACAGAGACATATACATTAGGTATTCTAACTTGAGAGCAATGATACAATATGCTTTTCCACAGAAATATATACTTTAAAAGGAAATAGTAACGGGCGGCCCTGCAAGTTCCCTTTCAAGTTCAACAACACAATTTATGTAGATTGTATAATCGCTGGACGACCCGATGGACGACTTTGGTGCTCTCCCACTTCAGATTACGACACGGACCAGCTGCATGGATTTTGTCCATCTACATGTAAGTGTTACAGTAGTTTACACTAGTTTTGTAGCTATATTTGATATCAATTCAAAATATTAATACTGTCAAGATTGATGTGAAAGGTGGAATGGTAATTAAGGAGTCTTTGCTGTTGGCTCATTTCCAGATAAGCTGATTCACAGCAACATTGTACACAGGTTCTGATCACTCCCAGAGTTGGAATGGGGTGCTTAGGGCCCACCGGTAAAATTCATTCTGTGCGCCCACTGTATAACTGTATGCAAATATTACCGAAACCCTGTTTGTGGATTTCCGACTACTGCATTCTACATACACTACAATGGAAAGGTGGCTGTGTTTGCATGAGACCCTGTCTCCACTGACGTATACAAAGATTGTGGTGAGAGAGTATTGGTCAACTCCCATTCACCCAATAGGTGTGGATTTCGGGGTTGTCATTTATGAAATATCCTGTACAGGGTGGTACCACACATCATGGATACAGCAGGACCAAAAACTATGTCCAGTCTCCCAATGTGTCTAGATATCACCTCAGGTAGGCGATGTGTCTACATATATAAACTACCCAGTTTATTACATGGACATATAGGCTGGTTGAGATGCTGCACATGGCCTATGTGTATGTACTGTAGTACAGCTCTTGTATTGTGCCATGCACTGCTCGTGTGGGGAGCTGGGGGATCCCTCCTGGATCAGGGACCACCGGAGGCATTGACCTGTTCTCTGTTGACCAGTCCAAGCCTGACCACTCCTTGCAGTCCACCATAACAATGTACACATGTAACATGCAGATTTGCTTTGGATTGATCAGGGATTTCAATCTGTAACACCGTAAAAGGTGAAAATCTGTAGTAGAAGTTGATATGCTGTGGATTTTAAAATTTTTCATGCATAAAAGGTCTGCAGGATGTGGAGAGGTGTGGTACTGTGTCTTGGAAAAACTAGTCTTGGATAACGTCCTTAAAGTAATCCCTCTTACTCTACTGGTACTCTTCCATTTTGACTTGCTTAAAGCCGTTATCCAGGGATAGAACATTTGTTTTCTACAACCTGCTCCGCCTGCAGTACTGATATAAGAGGGCTTTAATCCCATTCACTTTGATAGTAAACTTTTCTGCAATGTGTGAACATACCCTAAAAGAAGATTTACTTCCTTTCTCAGCACCTGTTCTGCTGGTGCTTGGTTCCTGCTGGTCTTCACTTCCGGGTGCACAAAGCCAGCAGTGATGCCACCGACATGGGAGCCATGTGACCACTGCCACCAATTTCCAGCTCACATCAGCCAATGATTAGCTGCAGCAGTCACATATCCTACTGTTAGGACACCATCACTCTACAGCCAGAAGTGAAGACCAACAGGGTTCAGGCTCCAGTCGAACAAGAGTGACGAGGAAGGTAAGTATATCTTCTTCTATGTTTGTACTTCCCAGCCGAATAGGTTTTGGAGAAAAAAATATCCCCAGCTGATTCCTTTAAGACTCAGCAAACTAGAAGCGTCTTCTGACAAGCGCTAGCCACATTAGCTGGATGTTCTAAGATGAAAATGAACAGTAGTGGGCGCTATTAGAAGTAGACAAAAGCAATATCTAAACACAGGAACATTGTTTAAGATTATTCCAATGAAAACCTGTTGTGCTTTGTGTGATCTAAGAGAGTAAATATTTAATCATGGGACAACCCTCTAAAACAGTGGGTCTCAACCTTGTTGGAGGTCGTAAACATCGCAAGTTTCATACATGCATTCACCAAACCCTTCGTAATTGGAAAAATAAAATATGATTTTTTCAAATTCAAAACATAGGTATATATTTTATTAGAGCACAAAATGAAATGTGCATCAGATGTACACAATGAACTCAATGAATATTCACTGCGTAGTGGAGAGCATCACAAATCATACAAGTGGGGTGAACAGAACGTACACACAGAGTCCTCACCTCTGCTGAACCCCTGAGACTTACTCACCGAGCCCCTGGGGTTCGATCAAACCCAAGTTAAGAACCACTGCTCTAATATTATCATCCAGAACCCAAATATATTTGGGTCAGTCCCTAGTGAATAGCTGTGGTCGGACAAACATAAAGTGAGACAAGTAGGCTGAAGACATACAAAGTCCTTAATGTATTACAAAATTTTCTTCTCAGCCACATCTAGCATCTTCTGGAAAACAGATTCTGTAACTGATGTCAGCTATCAGATTAATGCTGATTCGGCCCTCACGTGGTACCAAGCCAGGAGAAGCTGCCAGCAACAAGGTGCAGAACTGCTGAGTATAACCGAGCTACACGAACAGGCATTCATCGCAGGTAAGAACCAAGACCGATCAGAATCGGTTCTTCTGCTTAATCCAACATCTAGCATGGACACCACTGCACTTTGGGTGTTACATCTGCCGAGGACTTACTCACAATATCTAGTAGGCAACTGACTAAACCTACATCTCCTCCTTCTGCAATAAACTGCTCCTTTCACATTCCCTCCAGCCGCCTCCCTCATGTCATTATATGCAGTGCTGGAGAATAGTCAGTCAGCCTGATTGATGGATTTTGGAAGAGACTTAGTCCTCCAACTTGCCGTATGTTGGACCATACTGCAAGGAAAGAAAGAATTGAAAAGTTTTAATAACAACCAATTATAAAATTGTTCTGCACTTAAAAATGCAAGAATTTATGAAGTAAAATACAAACTACAGTACTCATAGTCTTCAACCCCTTCCCGCTCCAGGGCATAAGGGTACGTCCTGCAACTGGACATACCCTTACGTCATGTGTATAGTGCGAGATTAGAAGAGATCTCGTGCTATCCAGCAGCGGGACCCGGCTGTCGCTGATAGCCGGCCTCCTGCTGCAACAGTGGGGGTGTATAGGAGATGCAACCCCCGCTGTTAACCCCTGCCATGCCGCGATCTATGTAGATCGTGGAATGGGAAGGATTCACAGAGGGAGCGCGTTCCCTGTGACATCATCGGCTCTCGCAATGTAAATGCAGAGAGATGGGTTGGTTGCCATGGTAACAGGACACCACCTACAGTCATCCTGTATTACCACTGCCTATGATCGCTGTAATAAGCAATAAGGCATTGCAGGAAAAAAGTCCTGCAATGCTTTATCATAGCGATCATCAGTGGTATGATGTAAGTCCCTCAGAAGGACACAAATCGTGTAAAAAAAAAAAAGCTTAAAATAATGTACAAAAAATAAAAATGTAAAAGAAAATGTTAAAAAAAAAACTTTTTATATGCTGTTTCTCATATTGGCATAAATAAAATCTGACATTTGGTATCGTCGTGTCTGTAGCCACGCATAGAATAAGTTGACACGCTTTTTATCCTGCATGGCAAAAAGTGTAAAAAATGCTAAAAAACTGAGGCAAAATGCAAATTTTTAGCATTTTGCCTCCCAAAAAACGCAATAAAAGTGATAAAAAAGCCATATGTACCCCAAAATGGTACCAATAAAAATGACAGCTTGTCTCACAAAAAATAAGCCCTCACAGAGCTCCAGCCATGGAAAAATAAAGAAGTTATAGAACTTTGAATGCAGCGATTTAGGGAGAAAAAAAAGATTTCCAAAAAAAGGGTTTTATTAGAGATGAGCGAGCACCAAAATGCTCGGGTGCTCGTTACTCGGGACGCAATTTTCGCGATGCTCGAGGGTTCGTTTCGAATAACTAACCCAATTGAAGTCAATGGGCGACCCGAGCATTTTTGTATATCGCCGATGCTCGCTAAGGTTTCCATTTGTGAAAATCTGGGCAATTCAAGAAAGTGATGGGAACGACACAGCAACTGATAGGGCAGGCGGGGGGCTACATGTTGGGCTGCATCTCAAGTTCCCAGGTCCCACTATTAAGCCACAATAGCGGCAAGAGTGCCCCCCTCCCCAACAATTTTTACTTCTGAAAAGCCCTCATTAGCAACGCATACCGTAGCTAAGCACCACACTACCTCCAACAAAGCACAATCACTGCCTGCATGACACTCCGCTGCCACTTCTCCTGGGTTACATGCTGCCCGATCCCCCCCCCCCCCCCCCCCCCGCACGACCCAGTGTCCACAGCAAACACCAAAGTGTACCTGCGCAGCTTTCAGCTGCCCTCATGCCACACCACCCTCATGTCTATTTATAAGTGTGTCTGCCATGAGGAGGAGCCGCAGGCACACACTGCAGAGGGTTGGCACGGCTTGGCAGTGACCCTCTTTAAAAGGGGCAGGACGATAGCGCACAATGCTGTACAGAAGCAGTGAGAAATATAATCCTGTGCCACCACCATCAGGAGCTGTACACGTGGGCATAGCAATGGGGAACCTATGTGCCACACACTATTCATTCTGTCAAGGTGTCTGCATGCCCCAGTCAGACCGCAGTTTTTTATAAATAGTCACAGGCAGGTACAACTCTGCAATGGGAATTCCGTGTGCACCCACAGCATGGGTGGCTCACTGGAACCCACCGGCTGTACATAAAAGTATCCCATTGCAGTGCCCTGGACAGCAGAGCTAACGTCAGATTAAATGCAGATGGGCTTCGGCCCACACTGCATGCCCCAACCTGACCGGGGTTTTTTATAAGTAGACACAGGCAGGTACAACTCACTATTGTGAAGTCCGTGTGGACGAACAGCATGGGTGGCTCCCTGGAACCCACCGGCGGTACATAAATATATCCCATTGCAGTGCCCATCACAGCAAAGCTAATGTCAGGTTTAATGCAGGTGGGCTTCGGCCCACACTGCATGCCCCAGTCAGACTGGGGTTCTTTAGAAGTGGACACATGCAGTTACAACTCCGTGTGGACCGACAGCATGGGTGGGTGCCAGGAAGCCACCGGCAGTACATAAATATATCCCATTGCATTGCCCAGCACAGCTGATGTAGCGTCAGCTTTAATGCAGGTGGGCAAAAAATTAATTGGATTACACTGTAGGCGAGGGCCCAAAAAAATTGGTGTACCAACAGTACTAATGTACATCAGAAAAATTGGCCATGGCCAACCAAGAGGGCAGGTGAAACCCATTAATCGCTTTGGTTACTGTGGCTTAATTTGTAACTAGGCCTGGAGGCAGCCCAGTTAAAATAAAAATTGGTTCAGGTGCAAGTTTCAAAGCTTTAATGAGCATTGAAACGTATAAAAATTGTTTACAAAAATTATATGACTGAGCCTTGTGGGCCTAAGAAAAATTGCCCGTTCGGCGTGATTACGTGAGGTTTCAGGAGGAGGAGCAGGAGGAGGAGGAAGAATAGAATACACAGATTGATGAAGCTAAAAGGTCCCCGTTTTTGATGGTGATAGAGAACGATGCTTCCATCCGCGGGTGCAGCCTACGTATTGCTTAGGTAACGCTGCTGTCCGCTGGTGAAGAAGAGAAGTCTGGGGAAATCCAGGCTCTGTTCATCTTGATGAGTGTTAGCCTGTCGGCACTGTCGGTTGACAGGCGGGTACGCTTATCCGTGATGATTCCCCCAGCCGCACTAAACACCCTCTCTGACAAGACGCTAGCCGCAGGACAAGCAAGCACCTCCAGGGCATACAGCGCGAGTTCAGGCCACGTGTCCAGCTTCGACACCCAGTAGTTGTAGGGGGCAGAGGCGTCACCGAGGACGGTCGTGCGATCGGCTACGTACTCCCTCACCATCCTTTTACAGTGCTCCGCGCCTCCCCTGCTACCTGGCCCTCGGAACTGCGCCTTCTGCCACTAGCTCTGTCGGATGGGAATGTTACCATCAGTTTGTCCGGCAGGGTCCTGTGGTATAGCATCAGTCTCGAACCCCTTTCCTCTTCGGGTATGAGAGTGGAAAGGTTCTCCTTTTTTTTTTTTTTTTTTTTTTGTTATAACAATTTTTATTCAAAGTTTTCACTTTTTCCAAATAACAATAACAATAATCAGAATTAAAGACAAAGCTGGACCCTGGACATAATCGGGCCTTACAGAGGACACCTTTTAAGGACTAATAAAGCTTTAGCATATAATCAAAGTGAATGCGCTTCTTTAATTCTAGTGTCCTCGGATTCAGTTGGGTCCAACTATATGCAGTAGCCTAACGCGCGGTTATCATTTACACAAGATATCTAAAACATATAACAAAAAACACCACACAGGGGTGGGGTAGGATAGGGTGAGGTGGGGCAGGGTCGAGGGGGGGGGGAGGGGGATGTTAGAACAGGTATATATTGCTCTCCCGAATTTACCTGTCTCCTAAATGGGGGGGCGCTCGCAGGCTCCACCTCCCTTCCAATGTCTCCCTGGTCATCCACTTCTGGCTCCTATTGTGGGGGCTTCCAATGGAAAATACCTTGCTACGATCTCCCTCAACGTCCGGGGCGTCCCCCCCGCAAGGCAGGGCGACCGCAACTTGAGTGAAGAGGCTCGTTATATGGGGAAGTAAGATGAAGCTACCTCCTCCCCGGAAAGTCCGCGGAAGGGCATTTCTCCTCCCGTCTTTGTGGATTAATGTGTGACATGGGGCTTAGCTCATACGTTTCCACAACTCCCACTCCTTTATAAATTTGTCGTGAGTGTTCCTCTTCCAACTAATGAGTTCTTCTATATTATAAATCAGGTCAACCTTTTCTCTCCATTGTGTCCCGGTGGGGGCTAGCTTTTGTAACCACCAAACCGGTATAAGCGCTTTCGCCGCGTCAATTAGCAGGGCGACCAATTTGTCCTTCGTGGGGTGGAACTCAGGGGACGGCTTCCACAGGAAAATTATCTCCGGAGTCAGTACAAAATTGGGTCTAACGGTTTTTATGGAGCGTTCGATCTCTTTCCAGTATGGGATGATAGCTGGACAATCCCACCATATGTGGCGGTATGAGCCGCCGTCGGCATCACAACGCCAGCATCTGTCGTGCGAGGCCAAATTGTGCGTGTGTAACCACTGCGGTGTTCTGTACCATCTAACGAGGGTTTTATAATGAGATTCCTGCAGCGCCACACACGGGGACAGGCCAAAGGCTAGCTTTAAGGTTAGTTTTGTGTCCTCTGCTGTGAGGTGAATACCGAGTTCTTTTTCCCAAGAAGTGAGAAATGCGGGCTTGTAGCCTATGCTGGGATCGATAAATTTCTTTTGTACTCTCGCTATTTGTTTTTGTTTGGGCGCTCCATCCGAGAACAATTTCTCGAAGGGGGTGTGGGGTCTGGTAGATCTATGTTTCCTAAGAAATTCTTCTGTTGTTTTGCTGATATGTGCTCTGTGTAAGAAAGAGATTTGTAAGTTAGCTGTCAGGGCCTGTCCAGCCTCGCCCGCTTCTTGGCTGGCTAGTGCCTGCACCTCTCCTATTTGGGCACCTGCAAGTCCTCGCCATATATTCCTCATGTTCCGGTCCATATCAATGCCCACCAAATCGCACTTGATGCTCAATGGGGCTATTGGGGAAGGGTCGGACGCAAGGTTGGGCCTGTATGTATCCCAGGTCTCACAGGGGGCCCTCAGCAAAGGATTGAATTTTTTGGAAGTGTAGCGCTGTCTCCCGGGCAGCCACAGGTCTTTGACCATGTCTTCTCCGTGTGCGCATTCTGCAAATTTTTGGAGGAGGAGATCTCTGCTTGGATGGGTAAGGTCCAACCAGTACGTGAGCTGTACGACTCTGTATATGTTTGAGATGTTGGGTAAATCCATCCCTCCCTCCTCTCTTCTTTTGGACAGTAAGCTAAGTGCAATTCTTGGCCTTTTCCGGTTCCATACGTACGAGGTTAGTAATGAATTAAGGTCCCGGAAGAATGGTTTAGGAATGTGAATCGGGATCATGCGCAATTTATAGGTGATGATAGGGGTCACATAGGATTTGACAATATTCTTTCTCCCAAACCACGAGAGGTATGGCAAATGATATGTACCCAACAGGTTTTTAATCTGTGTCAGAAGGGGTTGAAAATTGTATGTGTATAGGTTTTCTACCTTCTTCGTGATTTTAATCCCTAAGTACTCAATATAGTCCTCTCTCCATATTAGGGGTGATTCGGACCTCAGAACACTACTAAATGTTGGAGACACCGAGACATTCAGAATCTTAGACTTTGCGTAGTTTATTTTAAAGTCTGTAATGGACCCGAAAGTGTCCAGGGTTTTTATTAATGTGGGGATCCCTTTCCGCGGGTTCGATACAACGAACATAATGTCGTCGGCGTAAGCCGCCAAAGAAAGCGTCTGGCGTCCTACTGATAGCCCTTCAATCTCTGGGTGTCTCCTGATCTCCTGTAACAGGGGCTCTAGCGCTGAGACAAAGAGGGTCGGGGAGAGCGGACACCCCTGTCTTGTCCCATTACGTATCTCAAATGCCTGTGAAAGAGAGTCGTTGACTTTTAACCTTGCGTATGGGTTACTGTATAAGGATAATATTGCTGTGACCCAGGGGCTTGGGAAGTTGTAATTAAGCAACACTCTCTCTAGGTACGTCCAATTGACGCGATCGAACGCTTTTTCAGCGTCAGTGCTGATCAGCACTGTAGGAATTTTGCGTGCCTGGGTGACCTTTATCGCGTGTAGCAGTCTATATGCGTTATCCTTCCCCTCCCTGCCCTTGATAAACCCCGCCTGCTCTTTGTTTATTAACTTAGGGATATGGTCCTCCATCCTTCTAGCGAGGAATTTGGCCCATAGTTTCGCGTCGACATTAATAAGCGAGATTGGCCTGTAGTTTGCACAGTTTACAGGATCTTTATCCCCCTTTTGAATGAGGGCTATATGAGCTTCTAAAGCTTGTTTAGGGAAAGCCTCGCCTTGTAATAGTGAATTAAAAAGATTCTTTATATGAGGGATAAGTGTTGCTTTAAAGGTCTTGAAATATGTGGCTGAGAAGCCATCCGGCCCTGGACTTTTGCCTGTGGGGGTAGCTGTGATTATGTCTTCTATTTCTTTGTCTGTGGCTGGTGCCAGAAGGGCTTGCGCATCTGCCTCATTTAGTCTGGGAAGTGTTAGTGACTCTAGAAAGGTGTTTATTTTACTTATATGTAGGGCTTGTTCTATCGGGGATGGGCGTTTTCTTAGATTGTACAATTTAGTATAGAAATCCTGAAATACTTTGGCTATTTCCGGCGTTGAAGTTTTTATCATGCCCGCCTGATCTTTTATTGAGTTAATATGATTTCTGGATTTGGCTTTTTTAAGAAGAGCCGTCATAAACTTACTCCCTTTATTCCCCTGAATATATACTGTCTGTTTAAGAAATAAATGCCTTCTATTAAATCTGGATTGCAATAGCCGGCTCAGTGTCCTTCGCTTTTCTATTAGCTCATCCAGATTGTTCATAACAGATGACAGTTTAGAAGCGTATTCCAGCTTTGCAATTTGGGATAGTAATATGTCGATCTCTCTATTCCGTTGTTTCTTGTGTTTGGTCCCTAGAGCGATAAGTATCCCCCTCATATAGGCCTTATGGGCCTCCCACACCACCGGGGGCTTGGGGCCTTTCTCTCCGTTTAGTCGGAAATATTCCTCCAAAAGTTCCGTTAATTTAGCCCTATCCTCCTCCCTGTCTAATAGGGTGTCGTTAATTCGCCATATCCATTCTCTGGGGCCATCGCTTGCTATAGTTATGTCTAAGTGAATGGGGGCGTGGTCCGATATTGAAATCACGTCTATTGCTGCTCTAGTGATCTTTGACAGAAGAGTTGTGGATGTAAATAAGTAATCCAATCTTTGGTACGACCCATGTTGTTGTGAGAAGTGGGTGTAGTCCCTTGTTGAAGGGTAATGTGTGCGCCACACATCTACCAGTCCAAGGTCTCCGACAGCTTTAATGAATTTGCTAATACGTCCCTGTGAGACCTGGGATCTGCCCTTAGATGAATCCAGATAGGGGTTCAGGGTATGGTTCCAGTCACCTCCCATCAAGATTTCTCCACTGGCGAAATCTTTGAGAATTTTGACTTGCTTAAGTAACCATTCAATCTGGTGGGTATTGGGAGCATAAAGGTTTGCTATAGTGAGTCTGACTCCGTTGATCGAGCCCTTGACAAACAGCGCTCTACCCTCCTGATCCGAATAATCCGCAGAGGGAATAAAATTAACCGACCTGTGGAAGAGGATAGATACCGCTTTGAAGGCTGAAAGGGGGTGAGAGTTGTGGAAAGATTGCACAAACTGTTTCCCTGGTAAGGGGAAGTGTTTGCCCCCCTTAAAATGTGTCTCCTGAAGGAGTAATATTTTTGATTTATGTTTTTTGACTAATTGGGATATTCCATACCTCTTTTGCGGCGTGTTGAGCGCCCGGACGTTGAAAGAAGTGCACCTCAGTACCTCCATGAGTAGAATCCGACCAGGGAGATCACTGTGTCACCGGTCGCGTCGGGCAGGGCAAGCCCGTGCCGTCTTACTTGATAAGCTCCGAGTTGCAGTCCGGGTTGAGGAAGCGGGATTGGACGTCGGAGATCCGGAAGAATCTATAGTAAAGGGTAGGCTGGGAAGAGGGGGGGGGGGGAGGGGGGGAACACACGTAGGACTGAGGGGATAGATATCACAAGACAGTACAACAATTAAGCGATGAAAGAATAAAATAATAAACTAGCTCTGTTAACTTTCTCTCACTTTGCTAGTGAGAGACGAACGTGGTCTTCCTGAGACCTGGTTACGTTCGTGAATGTGAGGCAGAATTAAACTATAGTTTAAACCTTTATAAACTTTAAACTCTCCGTGCCTGATCCGGATGAGGCGGTCAGACATCCCTTTTCCGTAGGGGTTCTTTTTAGGCGCAGTCTTTTGAGGACCGAAAAGTCTGAGGTAATCCAGGGGGGGGGGGTCAGAAGGAAAAAGAGAAAGAAGCAGGGACTGGACGGGGCCATCCATTAACTCCATGGCGCCCGGAACCCCGGAAATCCCCGAGTGAGCCGTGAAAGTCCCAAAGTTCTCTTACCCAGAAGGTTTGTGGAGCTGCCCTGGGTGCAGCTTTCAGGTGTCAGTCTCTGCGGGCTCCTCTCTCTGCTTCTTCTTGTTCTTGCCCCTTGGTGATTTCGTATTGGTTACCATATTCCAATTTTCTGCGGTTGGCAAGGTAGGTAAAGGAGGGAAGTCCGGTAAGGGGAGCCAATTGGGGATCTCCATGGGCTCGAGGTCCAGCAGGTGACAGCTGTTGCGCAGGTCATCAGGCGTTCTAATGTTTATTCTTTTGCCTCTGTGGGTCACACCCAGGCCAAAAGGGAACAGCCAGGCGTACCTTATATTTTTTGCCTTCAATGCTTCCAGCAGGGGTCTTAAAATCCTGCGTTTGGCCAGCGTGGTGGGAGAGAGGTCTTGGTAGAATTGGATTAACGCCCCTTCATACTGTAGGCCCCTCTGAGTTCTAGCCGCTTCTAGAATAGATACTGCATCCGGATATGAGAGCAGTTTGCAGATTAAGTCCCTTGGGGGCTCCTCTACAGAGGGTAACGGGCGCAAAGCTCTATGAACTCGCTCTATCACTATGCTCGCTGCTTTGTCTACACCCAGCAATGTGGCGAAAATCTCTCAAACCACCTTAGGGAGGGCCTCCGACGCCCAGGATTCGGGGACCCCCTTAATGCGCACATTACTGCGTCGGATGCGATTCTCTAAGTCTTCCTGTTGCAGAAGGGCTTTGTTAAGATGTTGGTGTTGTGATTGCAGGGCATGTGCGAGTTCCAGTGAGTGTGAAGTTATAGCTGCAGACGTTCCCTCCAGGTCCTCCACTCTCCTGCCCATGTGCCTAACTTCTTCTTTGATTACCGTTAGGTCCGCTAGGACTGTGCTCATAGCCCTAGCGATGAGATCCCTCATAAAAGCCCTGGAGACTCCCTGCTCCTCTTCTCCCTCAGATGAGGACTCACCCCCTCCTGCACTGCGAGGTCTCAGCTCCGCTGCCGGCCCCATCTTGATAGGAGCGCGGGGCGAGCGTGCAGCTCTCTCCCGGAGGTACTTTTGTAGGTCTGCTTGTCCCCGTGCCGGTTTTGGAGTTCCTGAAGACTCTCCGCTCCTTTCTTTTGTAAATTTACCCATCTTGGGGTCTGATGGCTGTAGCGGGATGTCTGTAGTACAGCCTCAACGACAGAGCCGCTCTAGCAAGCGGCCATCTCTCTCCGCGGTCAGGCTCCGCCCCCCGGAAAGGTTCTCCTTATACCGTGGGTCGAGCAGTGTGTACACCCAGTAATCCGTAGTGGCCAGAATGCGTGTAACGCGAGGGTCACGAGAAAGGCATCCTAACATGAAGTCAGCCATGTGTGCCAGGGTACCTGTACGCAACACATGGCTGTCCTCACTAGGAAGATCACTTTAAGGATCCTCCTCCTCCTCCTCAGGCCATACATGCTGAAAGGATGACAGGCAAGCAGCATGGGTACCCTCAGCAGTGGGCCAAGCTGTCTCTTCCCCCTCCTCCTCATGCTCCTCCCCTCCTCCTCCTCAACGCGCTGAGATATAGACATGAGGGTGCTATAACTATCCAGTGACATACTGTCTTCACCTGCCTCCATTTCCGAGTGCAAAGCGTCTGCCTTTATTCTTTGCAGGGAACTTCTCAAGAGGCATAGCAGAGGAATGGTGATGCTAATGATTGCAGCATCCCCGCTCACCATCTGGGTAGACTCCTCAAAGTTTCCAAGGACCTGGCAGATGTCTGCCAACCAGGCCCACTCTTCTATAAAGAATTGAGGAGTCTGACTCCCACTACGCCGCCCATGTTGGAGTTGGTATTCCACTATAGCTATACGCTGCTCATAGAGTCTGGCCAACATGTGGAGCGTAGAGATCCACCGTGTGGGCACGTCGCACAGCAGTCGGTGCACTGGCAGATGAAACCGATGTTGCAGGGTCCGCAGGGTGGCAGCGTCCGTCTTGGACCTGCGGAAATGTGCGCTGACCAGGCGCACCTTTCCGAGCAGGTCTGACAAGTGTGGGTAGCTTTTCAGAAAGCGCTGAACCACCAAATTAAAGATATGGGCCAGGCATGGCACGTGCGTGAGGCTGCCGAGCTGCAGAGGCGCCACCAGGTTACGGCCGTTGTCACACACGACCATGCCCGGTTGGAGGCTCAGCGGCGAAAGCCAGCGGTCGGTCTGCTCTGTCAGACCCTGCAGCAGTTCGTGGGCCGTGTGCCTCTTCTCTCCTAAGCTGAGTAGTTTCAGCACGGCCTGCTGACGCTTGCCCACCGCTGTGCTGCCACGCCGCGCGACACCGACTGCTGCTGACGTGCTGCTGCTGACTCATCTTGATTGCGAGACAGAGGTTGCGTTGGAGGAGGAGGGTGGTTTAGTGGAGGAAGCATACACCGCCGCAGATACCAGCACCAAGCTGGGGCCCGCAATTCTGGGGGTGGGTAGGACGTGAGCGGTCCCAGGCTCTGACTCGGTCCCAGCCTCCACTAAATTCACACAATGTGCCGTCAGGGAGATATAGTGGTCCTGCCCGCCTGTGCTTGTCCACGTGTCCGTTGTTAAGTTGACCTTGGCAGTAACCGCATTGGTGAGGGCGCGTACAATGTTGCAGGAGACGTGGTCATGCAGGGCTGGGACGGCACATTGGGAAAAGTAGTGGCGACTGGGAACCGAGTAGCGCGGGGCCGCCGCCGCCATCATGTATTTGAAAGCCTTCGTTTCCACAAGCCTATACGGCAGCATCTCTAGGCTGATCAATTTGGCTATGTGCACGTTTAACGCTTGAACGTGCGGGTGCGCGGCGGCGTACTTGCGCTTGCGCTCAAACAGTTGCGCTAGCGACGTTTGGACGCTGCGCTGAGAGACATTGCTGGATGGGGCCGAGGACAGCGGAGGTGAGGGTGTGGGTGCAGGCCAGGAGACGGTAGTGCCTGTGTCCTGAGAGGGGGGTTGGATCTCTGTGGCAGGTTGGGGCACAGGGGGAGAGGCAGTGGTGCAAACCAGAGGCGCTGAACGGCCTTCGTCCCACCTTGTGGGGTGCTTGGCCATCATATGCCTGCGCATGCTGGTGGTATTACGAGTAGAGCAGAAATAGAACGCTGTAATTAAATGTGCCGCTTATTGGCCTGTGGTTGGAGGCTGACTTCGCTTACGGAATGCACAGCAGAGCCAGGAAAGAATTTTGCGCAAGCCTGCTATAACACTTAGCTGGCTGCGTATGAATTAGGACAACTACCCCCAGCAGAGAAGCAGTACACTGAGGACGGTCACAGGCAGCCCAAATAGAATTTTTTTCCCAATTTTTTTTGAAAAAGCCCACTGCCTATATAGACTGTATATGTCTTCTGTCCCTGCCTCACCACTACTGGCCCTGGACTATGTAAAATTACTGCAGACTGTTTCACTGTGGACAGGAATACAGCGGTGATGTGACGGTCTACGCAGAGCCAGGAAACAATTTTGCGCAAGCCTGCTGTAACACTTAGCTGGCTGCGTATGAATTAGGACAACTACCCCCAGCAGAGACGCAGTACACTGAGGACGGTCACAGGCAGCCCAAATAGAATTTTTTTCCCAATTTTTTTTGGAAAAGCCCAAAAGCCCACTGCCTATATAGACTGTATATGTCTTCTGTCCCTGCCTCACCACTACTGGCCCTGGACTATGTAAAATTACTGCAGGACGCAATGCTCTGCACGGCCGATATACAAAAAAAAAAAAAAAAGTGCAACACTGCAAAAAGCAGCCTCAACAGTACTGCACACGGTCAGATGTGGCCCTAAGAAGGACCGTTGGGGTTCTTGAAGCCTAAAATAACTCCTAACACTCTCCCTATAGCAGCTCCACCATCAGCAGCACTTTCCCTGAGCTATGTCAGAATGCATCTGTGGCGAGCCGCGGGGGGGCCGATTTATATACTCGGGTGATACCTGATCTCGCCAGCCACTCACTGCAGGGGGGTGGTATAGAGCTTGAACGTCGCAGGGGGAAGTTGTAATGCCTTCCCTGTCTTTCTATTGGCCAGAAAAGCGCGCTAACATCTCAGAGTTGAAAGTGAAAGTGAAAGTAACTCAAACATCGCGTGGTACTCGTTTCGAATAACGAGCATCTCGAACACGCTAATACTCGAACGAGCATCAAGCTCGGTCGAGTACGTTCGCTCATCTCTAGTTTTTATTGCAGAAAAGTGGAAAAACAGAATAAAAAAATAGGAATTTTGGTATTGTTGTAATCTGCAGAAAAAATGTAGTGTTGTACTGTGTCATTTATGCTCTATAATTAACGCCTTAGAAAAAAATCTATGGCGGAATTGATGCCATCATAAAAAAAAGAATAAAAGTTTTAAAATGTAGTTTATGTACCCAAAAATGGTAACAATAAAAACTACAGTTCGCCACGCAAAAAACAAGCCCTTATACAGCCGCGGCGATGGAAAAATAAAAAAGTTATGGCTTTTTAAAAATGGAGATGAAAATTCGCCAAAAATTGTTGCATCCTTAGGGCGCATTCAAACGACCGTATATCGGCAGCCGGCCGATATACGGCGTCTCTCTCTGCAGGAGGTGGAGGCTGGAAGAGCCAGGAGCAGTGCTCTGAGCTCCCGCCCCCTCTCTGCCTCCTCTCCACCCCCCTGGACTACTTTCAATGAGGAGAGGTGGGATGGGGCGGAGCTAATTCCCGTTACTTAGCCCCGCCTCCTCTTATTGCAAATAGTGTAGAGGGGTTGAGAGGAGGCAGAGAGGGGGCGGGAACTCAGAGCACTGCTCCTGGCTCTTCCAGCCTCCACCTCCTGCAGAGAGAGACGCCGTATATCGGCTCGGCGGCCAATATACGGTCGTCTGAATGCGCCCTTAAACCCAAAATAGGCCAGGTCCTTAAAGGGGTTCTGACATGAATAATTTTTTTATGCTTTAGCAGCCATTGTTCCCTGGTGTGCCTAATGGACCCAGGGAACCCATGGTTTAATGGCTGCTAAAGCATAAAAAGATAACACTTACCTGTCCTTCTGTTGTTGTTGACATCGCGGGGGTCATCTCCCGGCAGGCGCTGTTCCTCCTCTTCTTCCTGCAGCAGCCGCGCCGCTCCGAGATCGCGCGCATGCGCAGTGGAGAGGTGCCCTCTGACAGGAGTCAGGACGGGCTGCGTCTCCACTGCGCATGCGCAGCACTCCGGAGTTCAGCCGGACGGACGGGCCGCCCACAGCAAGCACTGCTTGTGACGTGCTTGCTGTGGCCGGTCCGTCCGTTGACCTCGGAAGTGCCTGACGGACGGACCAGAGCAGGAAGCGGTCTTTTTGACCGCTCCTGCTCTGATTTAAAGGCACAGAAGATGATGCCGGCTGCAGGGGACATGCCTGGCGATCGGGCCAGGCCAGGCAAGGTGAGTACAACTTTTTTTTTTTCATGTCAGAACCCCTTTAAGGGGTTAAATACTATTGCCATAGTTAAACACATCACTACTGTTTCCACTATGTGGACAGATGGTCTTGAGGTACATATTTGAACTAAAAGCAGGGGTATTGCTAAAGGCTGATGGGCTCAGATGCAACAGTTCAGCTCGACCAACCCATGTACATTGCTTGGCTATGGCCCGTCTTCCGCCCCGCAAAAATACCTGCAAACATATATATTATGTATCAGACAGCTTATTGTAAGAGAATGATTGGAGTCAGTTCACCTCTAAGAGCAGGAAACATACTGAGGGATTTCTGACAGACAACCACTCAGGGGCTCCCTGCAGTAAGTGGAAAAAGCAGCACATTGTCTGTCATGTGAGTATTCAACACAAGAAGTGCCGTCTATGGAAAGCTTGTATGTCATTGTTTATTACACTCCCCCCAATTCATAAACTGTAGCATAATGCTAAATCTGCGATACCTCTGGAGCAAAGCCCAGTGATGTTAGTGGTGAGGGGGGCCTTGGACCCCCCTAGATTATGGGTCCCGGTGCAATTGTGATCCCTGCAACCCCAATTGCTACACCACTGCATATAAGATTTGTGGCAATTTACTGGGGTTAAACTGTATCTAATCCATGATGTATCTCATCCATATCTTGCAGGGTTAACACAAGATCTCACCACAGCCTTATGGATCGGGCTCAATAGTCTGGACTTGAACGCTGGCTGGAGATGGGACGGTGGAGGTCCTTTCAGATATCTCAACTGGCTTCCAGGTGATGATTGAGATTGATCTCTAGATAGTAAAGTATTGTGTAAGGAGCAGGTGGACATGTGACAAAAACACAGACAGACTTTAAAGAGTCGAAATCGGGCCATCCCAATTCACGATTATTTTTTGAAAATCAGGTTGGACACTCCCGACATGAATATATCAATAATCGCTCACCACTAGTGTCTACCTCCTCTCACTATACGCGGTACAGAGGTAGCAGTTGCCGTGTGCCTGAAGGAACCCAAAGGTCCCACGTTAGCCACACAGGTTGGATATGTGTTATATCTGCCCCCGCAGAGGGAACGACACTGGGGATGTTATGGGGTGATTTTGAACATGATTTCAGATTTATGAAGAATAATTTGACATACAAAATCTAGTATATATCAATGTATTACATGAATGACTCTCATCTAATAATATAATATCTACTAGAAGAAGCAAAAACCAGAGCACAGGTTGGACACGTAACTCAGATGTTCTGCTTCCTTTAGGAAATCCATCCGAACAATCTGGAGTAAACTGTGTAGTGGTAAATATTGGGAAGAACACAAAGTGGGAGAACAAGGAGTGCAAGGAAAAACTGGGCTATATCTGTAAAAAAGTCCCCAGCAAGTCCTCTGAGGTCCCGTCTTCAGGTAGGAAACAGTCATGTTTGTAATAAAGAAGCAATAGACTGATTTCAGTCATGAGATGGAAAGTCGTCATCATAGGACAGTTGTTTCTGGCAGCTTCTGACAGTAATGTGATCGATTAGCAACCTCTCACCAGCCTGAAATGGCTGCAAACACAGAACAATAGAGCTTTACAGCTCCACTTGAGTTCAATAATTGATATATAATTCAGTATGCTCCCCCTAGTGGTGACTGCAGGCTACTAAATCATTTAATCCTATGGCTGTGTGAAGGGAAGCATGTACACAGGGAAACATACATGTATGTCCTTACTCCCGAAAATAAATAATTGTATATTCACACAGAGGCAAAACCTTATAAAAGTTCTGCGGCGATTTTCGCAAAGAGTCCACTAATCTTCTTCGTATGAGAGTTAATTGCTTAACTCTGGCACAAACATTTTAAAGATCCCACTGCTGCCACTAATTTGTCACGGAGAAATGATCGCTCCAACCGTTGCGCCCAATTTGTCACGGCAGAGTCCATTCGCTCTAGTGGGATTGCGAGTGGGGAGGTGCCAGGCTACAGGCGGATTTGTAACCAGCTTATCTAATGAATTGCAGATTTATTCTGAAAAAAGACTAATAGTGCAAATATATATATATATGCAAATAATATACAAGAAGGGTGTTACGCGGGAGTATAAGGGTATACTGCTATGTGTGCTGCTGGGATCTGTAGTTCTAAGCTTCCTAGCAGCACAGCCCTCAGGGTTAATTGATTGAGCTGGCTGGGTGTGGTACTTCCAATCTCCTGGGTCTGTGCTCACATATAAACCCAGCTCCTGTCAGTCTGTCTGGGTCCCAGTGTGAGCAGTCATGTTACTTCTAGGGTCTGTAACTTGTTATTGTGCTTGAAAACTGCTTCAACTGTGCTTGAAAGTAGGCCTGTGTCTCTGTGCTTCCCTAGAGATGGTTTGGACACCTGTAGTCCTAGTCTGCAGCACATGCAGCCCCCTTTACAGGTGCGGCCTTCAAACGTATTATGTCTTGCTCTGTGTGTCAGTTGGTGTAACTTGACACGGTTCCCGATGTCAGCTTGTGTAGCTGACTGTCTGCTCTGTGTTAGTTGGTGTAACTTGACACGGTTCCCTATGTCAGCTTGTGTGGCTGACTGTCTATTCCCCCTGGGGTGAGGACACATAGATTTGCTGTGAGTTTCATCTGTGTGCATGTGAGCTCTGGGTGGAGTCTGTCTGGGTTTCATTATATGTTGCAGTTGGCTGTGTGCCCTGTGCTCTGTCCTGTTCCTGATGCAAGCTTGCTGTGTGATCTGTGTCTTGCTGGTACATGTCTGTTTGTTCGTTTATATTCTGTCAGTTTTGTGTTAGCTTGCTGTGTGACCTGTGATCTGTGTCCTGTCCTGTTGCAGCGCTTTGTGTGAACTCTGTCCGGTTCTGCTGGACTCCTGGTTAGTGTGGGGACTAGTGGTATAGCCAGGAGCCGTGAAGTGGCCCGTTAGCTTCCATGTTTTGTACACCTCACCCCACCCCCTTTGAGGTCATTGAGAGAAGCGTGGATTAAATGCATATAGAGCTGTGCCTGACACACTTCCAGTCATGATTTAACTATTCAGCGATACCAAATATGACACAGAAATTATTACCAGGTAGGTGGATACACAGTTTGGGGGTGTTCTGGTCCTCGCACCTCAATGAGTTTAAATGTGTTTTGTTCAGCTGGTCTGCCCAATTCTGAATATATATTTTATAATCGGGCTAGGACCTTCACACAACCAATAATCTTTATTAAAAGATTTTCCTTAATTTGCGTCCCGGCTCCACAATGTCTGCCAACTCCTAGGTGAATGGTTTTCCTTATGGCCCTTGTACATGCAAAGATAATCTTTCAAATGACTAAAAGATTGAAAGATTTAGCGATCTATTTGCATAAAGTGTTAATGTCCATTAATAGCCATTAATACCTTAAGTCTTCATTTGCATATAAAATAACCTCTAGCAGTTGTTTGCAGAGCCCAGGCTGTGTTTAAACACATGCCCAGCTGTGTAAACAGCTGCTGACACATTCCATTGTTCACCTTGTGGCTTGTATAAACATGCCAGGAGGAGAACATAATGCACTTTATTGAAAAATGTGAGGAATACATTTAAATGGAGGTGTGAACAACAGATTTTAAGTAAACCAAAATCCATTGTTCAAATGTAAAGAGCATGATGCCCACAGTTACATGTCATAAGTAATTCCTAATTTTCGGCTATTTTTATGAATTTTGAGTGATAATTGTTGTGTGTAAAAGGGCTTTTACACTTCATTAACAAGTAAATGGTCACACAATGTGGCATCCTCATGCTAATCCTAAGCAAAACTGACAGGTGGAGAAGAGAAAGGAAGGGTGGGGGGGGGTTACATCACAGATCTGGGTAATGGCAGAAAATGGCCTTTCTAAATGCGAATACCAACAGGCAGGAGTGAGGAACTGGGTGAGGGGCCGACTGAAAGCTACAAATGCAATCTAACTACACATAATGTATGACAATATAGCCAGACCTGACACATAAAATGGATGACACACAAACAATGGCTGACAGCTTACCAGTCTCTATATCACACCTTCCCCTTTTGGATGGGCAATAATGGTTAATCTCTACAGATCACTTCAAAAAGCCCATCCCTGTCACCTCGTCGTGATGGGACAGTGCGTCTGCATTGCCATGTTCACTTCTTTTTCGGTGCTGAATGGAAAAATCACATTGTTGAAGAGCTAGACTCAGTCAGAGGAGTTTGTCTTTTGCCCCGCAACCTGGCATAACCAACAATGGTGAAGTTGTGCCCATAGAGATGCCCATAGGCATCCCTCTTCTGGGGTGGTGTAGGCTACCTCCCTGGGTTGGAACTTGTGACTGAGATATAGCACGGAGTGCTCTTCTCCATCCAAAGGCACTTGGCTGAGAACAGCACTAAGGCCACATGCATTGACATCAGTCTTCTCCACAAACCTCTCGGCGAAGCCTGGGGCCTACAGGACTGGGGCACTGGAGAGTCAGTTTAATAGCTCTTCAATGTGAGGCATCAGATAAGTATCAGATACTGTTATGGCATTTACCCTCCTATAGTCCACGCAGAACTGAGTCGTCTGGTCCTTCTTGGGCACGCGGACTATAGGGGAAGCCCATGCACTCTGGGACTTTTGGATGACTCCCAGAGGCAGTATCTGCTCAGCTTCCAGCTTCATATCTGCCTGCACTTCTAGGGAGACTCAGTAGGCAGACTATCTAACTGGGGGCTGGGTCCCAGTGTTTACCTTGCGAACTATCAATTGGGCGTTCCCAAGTTTCCTGCAGCTGGGACTGTTGGTCCCCAGAGAGCTGCAGGTTGAAATCTGTGTCCTCAAAGGATCCATCCACCTAAGCGGGTGCTAGCAGACCTCTCCACCAGGACCTCTCCCTCGTCAGATGCAGAGGGGGGTTTCCCCGTAAGGTCCCTTAATGCCCTTAGGGTGGCTTCGTCAAGCACAGCAGCCTGGAACTCTTGGCGTGGTACAGCCAGAAGAAATGTTAAGGTCGATACCATAGCAGGCTCCTCCGGAAGCGGCTCAAGGCCATCCTCTATCCTGCTGGATTGGGGAAGCCGAGCATCCGGAAGGAAATTGGGTCCCTGCGTTTCAGGCACCCTGGCTGTGGGTGACAACAAATATGCCAACCAGGCCTTGGGGGAGGTCACACCCCCTGTCTATCCTGACTGGCACACCTCTGTACCCGAGTGGATCTCGGTACTGCTACTACCCATCGCACAACACCCGGAGGTGGGGCACACAGACCTTGCAGGGGTGGAACCCACATCATCACCACATGCTTTCTTTGTTTTGGCACTCACTGTTATTGGTGGATCCTCAGAGACACTGCACGTGGGTGGCATCACTGAGCTCTGTCGTATTACAGGTGTATTCATTGCACAGGAAATCTCAGTGAGCTCGGGACAGGTGCATACTGTGCCAAAAATGACATTGCAACACCCATCTGGCGCATCCATGATCTCCACAGGGTCATGCATTGCAGTGACCTCATTACTCACTACACATTGCACAGGGGGCCGGAGCTTGAGGAGTCTGAGGAGTTTTGTGGCATGTAATGAGCCATTACCTCCCCAAAGTCTGTCCCCAGTAAAACATTGACTGGGATGTTTTTCAACACCCCCACTTCTTTCATCCCACTCCCCGCACCCAATGAATGTACACACGGGCCATTTGTAGGGTAGGGTGGCTGTCCCCAATTCCCATCAAAGTCATAGTCCTTCCAGGAATTTTTTTTTTTTTTTTCAAATCAATTTTTATTTAGTTTTCTCATACAAAAACATAAATCGTACAGCGGCGACAGTATTCTGAAATAGCAGCGACTTCTACATTAGCGTACACGCGTCTGTGAGCTAACTTCATAGGTGCCACACTATCTTGAGAGTGATTAGTGTAATCAGAACTGATCTGTCTTCTGTCATCAAAGGTAATTCTGTCCTGAAGGGACAGCATAAAAACGGGCCGTACAGAGAGCATAACAACATGGAAAACATGAGTAACATCTCAAACTACATTTGTAAGTACGGGGGGGAGGTACGGTGGGAATGGGCGGGAGGGTACCAGTCGGGGGGGGGGGGGGGAGCGGGGGGGGGGGCGGCGGGGGGAGGAGACCAACCTTTAGTTCGCAAAGATGTCCAAGAGCCTCAAACTCCTCCAGGGGTTCCATATCTTAATGAAATTAACGTGAGTGCCCCTGTTCCAGCTCAATAGTTCTTCCAGGTTATAAATTCTATCCACTCTTTCCTTCCATTGTTTCATGGTGGGGGGTGTTTCGCATCGCCACAGCGAGGGGATCAGAGCCTTTGCAGAGTCTATGAGAAAGGCTATAAGCCTGTCCCTGCGGGGTTGGAACATCGAGTTGGGCTTCCACAGTAGCAGCACCTCAGGAGTAAGGGGAAAGTTCGGCTTTATCCTACCCAGCACTCCCTCCACTCCCTCCCAGAAGGATCCCAGAGATGGACAGCTCCACCATATATGCAGGTAAGAGCCAGTCTCTCTTTTACACCTCCAGCATATGTCTTGGTCAGCTAGTTTATATGCGTGGAGCCATTGCGGGGTCTTGTACCACCGCACAAGTAGCTTATAATGGGATTCCTGGGAGAGAATGCAGGGGGAGATACCAAACGAAGTGCTTAGTATAGATTTGATCTCATCCTGGGTAAACACTATATTCAACTCCCTTTCCCAAGAGGAAATGAACGTTGGCTTACTCATAGATTGGGGGACGGTATAGTTTTTACGGATCAAAGATATTTTCCTTGAAGTAATATTTTTACTGCTCAAGATGCACTCAAATGGTGACAGAGGTCTGGTGGGTTTAAAGGTTTTAATAAAATCCCCTAACGTTCTAGTTAGTGAAGCCTGTTGTAGAAATGAGAAATTGTGATCAGGCAACAATGTTTGTAGAATCTCTGTGGGTCGGAGGTGGGCGTGCGTCTGTAGGTCCCCTACACAGAATTTGTCAAGTTTCTTCCACCAAGAGATGGTGGCGGGATCTGATCTAAAGCCCATTAATTGATGAACCAGGTTAAGCGGGGTGACTGGAGATGGGGTTGGAGCTAATCTGCTCCTTAGGCCATCCCAAACTTCGCAGGGGCCTCTCAGAAGGGGATTAAAGTTCTTTGCCCTATAGCTGTTTTTCTCTGGAAACCAGAGCGTTTCCATTAGTGATTTCCCACTCTGTCCACTCGCTAGCTCTGGGAGTAAGGTGTCTTTTATTGGGTAGGCCAGGTTCATCCAATAGCTTTTCTGAGCTGCTCGGTAGTAGTCTGGGATGCTAGGGAGATCAATGCCACCCTCTGCCCCCCTTCTGATCATGAGGCTGTATGCCAGCCTCGGTCTTCTTTGCCTCCAGATGAAACCCGAGAAGACTGTACGTAGGGTTTTGAAATAGCTTGATGGGATGTGTGTAGGAAGCATTCTAATCCTATAAAGGATTATAGGTAGGATATATGTTTTTAGAATGTTCTTCCTGCCAAACCAGGAGATAGTTGGAATATCGTAAGCTTTCAGGAGATTTTTTATTTTATTTAACATTGGTGTAAAATTTGTCAAGAACAGATCTTCAGGTTTTTTTGTTATTGTGACCCCTAAGTAGTCCAATGAGGTCTCCGACCATGTGAATGGGGAATTCTGTTTTAGAGTTCTAAAGAGAGTTTGGGGTATAGATATATTTAATGCGGAGGACTTGTGGAAGTTTATTTTGAAGTTTGAAAATTCTCCAAATTGGTTCAAAAGTTCCACAAGTCTGGGTAGGCCCTCCTTCGGATTGGTGATTAAGAAGACCTTATCATCCGCGAAGGCCGCTGAAGACAGTCTTCTATCACCTAATAGTCCCTTAATATTCAGGTCCAGTCTGATTTGGGTTAGGAGCGGCTCTAGAGTTAGAATAAATAGGGAAGGAGAGAGAGGGCATCCTTGACGTGTTCCATTTTTGATTTCAAACGGTTGAGATAGTCCGTCATTTATTTTTATTCTTGCATGCGGATTGGAATAGAGCGAAAAAATGGCGGACACGAATTCTAAGGGGAGTCCAAAATTAAGTAAGACACTTTTCATGTAGGCCCAGTTAACCCTATCAAACGCCTTTTCAGCGTCAGTTCCTATAAAGGCGAGAGGGATATTATGGCGCTGGGCGTACTGGGCCGCATGAAGAAGCCTATGGCAATTGTCTCTGCCCTCTCTCCCCTTCACAAACCCAGCCTGTTCCTCGTTGATCAAGCGAGGGAGGAACTTCTCCAGTCTCCCAGCCAGGAGCTTCGCCCACAGCTTAGTATCGAAGTTGATGAGAGATATGGGCCTGTAATTGCCGCATATCGTGGCGTCTTTGCCTTCTTTATGGATTAATGTGAGTTGGGCTTCCTGCGCCTGTTTGGGTAAATTAGCTCCGGATAGGAGGGCATTAAAGAGGTCTGTTAGCCTTGGGACCAGGACCTGTTGGAAGGTTTTATAATAGTCCAGTGTGAGGCCATCTGGGCCTGGGCTCTTGTTCGGAAGGCACGCAGCTAGAAGTTCTTTTACTTCGCATTGTGAGACGGGGGATAGAAGTGAACTTGCTTCGTCTTTATCCAGTTTGGGCATGTTCAATTGGTATAGAAACGAGTCTATTTGCTCCCTAGTTTTGGTGGCCTCCCCTGCTGGCCTAGATCTTTGTAGATTATATAAATTTGTATAGAAGAGTTGGAACTCTTTGGCAATTTCTGGGGTAGTCTTGGCTAGCCTCCCAGAGCCAGTTTTGATGGATTTAATTAAATTTTTCATTTGTGATTTTTTAATTAGGGACGTCATAAATTTGCTGCCCTTGTTTCCCTGAGCATACACCACATGCTTCATAAATAATGACTTTTTGTTAAACCTGGATTCCAAAACAACCCATAGCTCTCTTCTTGTTTAGTCTAATTTTGTTAAGTTAGCGCTTGTTTGGGAGAGTTTGGCCATCAATTCTAAAGAAGCAATTCGAGTGAGCATATCATCTATTTCTTTTTGTGCCTTTTTTCTGGTCCTGGAGCCCAAGGCTATCAGCAGGCCCCTGGTGAAGGCTTTATGGGCCTCCCAGACCGTGGGGATGTCTACCTCTCCGTTCAAATTAAGGAGGAAGTATTCCTCGATTGCCTTGGTGAGGGCCGCATTATCCTTATCAGAATCTAATAGAGATGGGTTGAGCCTCCATCTCCATTCTCTGCTGATATATTGAAGCGGGCGCAGTGTGATATGAATTGGGGCATGGTCGGAAACCGTCATTGGTTCCACTGTAGCTTTTATAAGGGATGTGAGGAGGCTGGAAGACACGAGGAGATAGTCCAACCTCTGGTAAGAGGAATGGACCTGTGAGAAAAAGGTAAAATCCTTCGCTGAAGGGTGGAGTAGGCGCCAGGCGTCAACCAGCCCCAGTTCCTGTAACGCCCGGCCCAGCCGCCTCCGTTTTGTTTGCGGGATCTGGGAGCGGCCTACCGAGGAGTCCAGCAATGGGTTTAGGGTGACATTGAAATCCCCCCCCCCAGAACTACATACCCGACTGCAAAATGCTTTAGTACATCTAATTGCTTCAGCAACCAGGGAACCTGTTCTACGTTTGGAGCATAAATATTTGCAATGGTGATTTTTGTATGTTCTATGGAGCCTTTCAGAAACAGCACCCTTCCCTCTTTATCAGAGTACTCAGCTTCACATACGAAATTTATCGATTTATGAATCAGTGTAGAGACTCCTTTCGAGGCAGAGGTGGGGTGGGCATTGTGAAAGGTCTGCGTAAAATTTTTTCCCGGCAGTGCGAAACACCTATCCCCCCTGAAATGGGTCTCTTGAAGAAGGACAATTTTTGAATCATACCTTTTTAAAAGGAGAGCCACATTGTGGCGTTTCAGAGGGGAGTTGAGGCCCTTGACATTGAACGACGTAAAGCGTAGATCTCCCATCTCTGTTGGTCTGATATGCAGAAGAAGTACTCAGTAGCTGAAAAAAAAGATGATACAGTTAATCAGTGAAATCCCCGCTGTGGCAGGACGTCCCCCCCTCCGCCCCGGAGAAGAGGTTTTAGGGAGTATAGGAAGGAAAAAAGGGAAAGGATAGTTGGAGAGGAACACCAGTTAACTACTGGTATTCTTTATATTAACAAGTAATGTAATAATGTGGGGGATCAACAGGATCCCGAACCCTCGACTATTAAGAGGGCGAGTTACGATAGACACCGTTGACAGTGGCTGATCTTGACAAGTCAAATTCAAAACACAAGTTCGACTAGCCTGATCTAGCAGGCACCCAATGCGGTTGTCTAATTAATAATGGGCATAGGGTAGACAGCGTAGCTAGAA
The DNA here is from genome assembly GCF_035609145.1 of Eleutherodactylus coqui. NCBI lineage: Eukaryota > Metazoa > Chordata > Amphibia > Anura > Eleutherodactylidae > Eleutherodactylus > Eleutherodactylus coqui. The sequence continues at coordinate 123,292,199 of NC_089848.1, forward strand.
GATCAAGGGGCCATCTCTGGTACAATTAACTTACCAGGGGGCAAACCAGGATCTCCCTAGCTTAGCTCGCCTCCCCTTGTCCTATTCATCATAAGCGAAGCTAAATAAACTTAGTAAGACCAGGGAGGCTCCTTCCTCTTAATCTACACTTGCATAGAATATGAACATTTAAATGAGAGGATAGGTACCTCCTAACAAGTGGAGAGAGTATAAAAGAGGACAGGAGCAGGAATAGAGATGAGAGAGGGAAGCGGCCGAGAGCCACATAGCAAAAGAGCAAAAGCAGGTAATAGCAATTGTAACCACAACTGTAATCCGTCAGGTGGCGAAGAGAGGAGAAGTCCATCCAGAGCTTCTTTTTTGAAATATACCGAGAGGAGGGAATTCCCTCCCTCAAGTGTCCATCTCTGTGGTTTCTTCCCTGGACTTCTTTTTTTTTTGGTTTTTGGTGATTTATGGCCATATACCGGCTGCCAGCTTTCCTGTGGGGTTAGTGTAGGAAACTTCGGTAGCTCTGGTAAGGGGAGCCAACCCGGAAGCTGTAGTGGTTCAATGTCCAGTGCTTGCCATATTTGGTGCAATTCCTCCGGGGAACGTATGTTAAATTTTTGGCCCTCATGCGTGAAGCTCAGTCCAAAAGGAAATAACCACGCATATCTGATTCCTTTCTCCCTGAGAACCGTCAAGAGTGGGCGTAGGGCTCTGCGTTTCGCTAACGTCGAGGGCGCCAAGTCCTGATATAGTTGTATTGGGACATCAGCATAGCATAGGTCCTTCTGTTGCCTGGCAGCCCTTAGTATTGCCACTGCGTCCGGGAAAGTCAGTAATTTACAAATTACATCCCTTGGCGGTTCAGTTGTTGGGGGAAGTGGTCTAAGCGCTCTGTGGATCCTTTCTATGACCACCGAGGAAGCCCTTTCTTTTCCCAGCAAGGTGGAAAATATTTCACTGGCCACTTTTGTTAAGCAGTCACTAGCCCAAGACTCAGGAAGGCCTTTTATGCGTATATTACTACGGCGATTTCTGTTCTCTAGGTCTTCCTGTAGGATGAGTGATTTATTAAGTTGGTCATGCTGCAGCTTCAGGATTCTCTCCATCTCGCATGAGTGCAGGACAAGGGAGGCAGATGTAGTCTCCAGCTCCTCTACTCGCTTGCCCATATGTTTGAGGTCTTCTTTGATTTCCCCTAAGTCAGTTCTCAATGGGAGCAGGGACTGTGAGAGCAGCTTTCTCATAAATGCTCTGGATACCCACTCTCCCTCCTCTCCCCCCCGACGAGTCTCCGTCATCCCCCTCCTTACTGTGTCGGGCTGCGGCTTCATGCGCTGGTGCCATCTTAGGTTGAGCATGGGGTGAGCGGGAGGTCCGCTCCTTGAGGTAGCGCTGAAGATCGGTTTGCCCTCTCTGGGGTCGCGGAGTGCTCAGGGAGTCTCCCCCTCTGTCCTTACTCGTTTTGCCCATCAAAGCTGCTTCTAGCCTCTGTTATCAGCCGCTGTGGGTGCCGCTGGGACGGGGGCCTGCACTTAGCCCTTCATCTCACTCAGCGGACAAGTTCTGTCCTGGAAACGGGTCTTTGTCGTATTTTAGAGCACCACCGAAGGGGGCTCCTTTAAAAATTCAGGCTGTGCCTGTATTGGGGAGGGTTCTTTCTGTAGTTTCCCCTCTCCCAATGGTTCCTGTCAGAAGGGTGGGGGCTCTTCTGAGGGGGGTGATATTTCTGGGGGGGTGGGGGGGGGGTGTGGATGTGCCAGGGGGGGGTTGATGAGGCGAGGTGGGAAGTGTGGGGCTTGTTGTTCCCCTAGGATGGGAGGTCTGCTTAAGTGAGGAAGTTTCCAGTATGTCTTCCTGGGAGGCTTGGTCTTGCAAGTAGTTTGCAATCACTCCCTCACGTTCCCGCTTCCCAGCGTTCGGGGGGGGGGGGGCACCGCGGATCTTAGCGCTGCCTGCACCTTCCTTCTGACCCCTCTCCCTCCGGTCCTCTCCCCTCTGCAAACCTCACCCCCCTCGTTTGGGGGCTCTGGATGCAGCTGCTGAATGTTTTTTCACCGGCGCGGCGGCGTCTTTCCGCGCTCGCCCTCCACTTCCGGTCCGCTCCGGCTCTTAAATCTAGGCCCCCGGCTTCACCCCTGTGTTAGGCCTCAATGCCCGATCGCAGCCGAATTGGTCCCGCGACCTCTCCATCCGTTCCTCAGGCTGTGGAGCAGCTATTGCTACTGATGAGCGGAGCGCAGGTGTCCCAGGAGTCCCCGAAAACCGCTGCAACCACACAAACTGCAGGAGCCCAGGGAATCCGCTGCCGCTCGCTCCACAGGCCAGGCCACGCCCCCCCCTTCCAGGAATTATGTACATGGCGGCCACCAGTTCAGAGCAGATGGTCACCTCAGCGTCCCACCTTATGGCAGGAAAAATATCTGCGGGTATCAACAGGAGGCCTTGAGGGGAGAGAGGGAGCAGATCCCCCTGAGAGTCTAGGAACATGGGTGGGGGAGATCTGTCAGAGTTACTGTTCTGCTTACCCCTTCTCAAGCTGGTTCCACATTTCCACAGCTCCAGCTTCCGATTGGCGATGTAGTTGGTGGCAATCCGGGCTGCTTGAGCCAAATCTTTGGACTCATGGTCCATGACAAACTGGTGGATGTTGGCCGTACCAGTCTCCAGGAACTGTTCCTTCAGAACCATATCTTCCAGGTTCTTAAACGCGGGAATTGATCCACTGCTGGATCAAGGCTGGTTTGATGACCTCGTAGTCACCATCCTGCTCTCAAGGAATCTTTGTAAACACCTCCAGGGCCTTGCTCTTAAGCCCTGTAAGTCCCTACTAACAAAAAAAAATTATATATTCGCGCTGAATCAAAACCTTGTAAAAGTCCACCAACCTTCTTAGTACGAGAGTTAATCGCTTAATTCTGGCAGAAACCTTTTAAAGATCCACCAATTTGTCATGGAGAGACGATCGCTCCAACCATTGCATGCAATTTGTCACGGCAGAGTCCGATCACTCTAGTGGGATTGTGAGTGTGGAATCACCAGACTACAGGTGGATTTCTAACCAGCTTTCACAGGGTCTTGCCACAGGCAGACTAAAAGCACAAGTCACCCCCTTGATCCAGTCCAAAGCACTCCAGCACTCTACAATGCTGCAAGCATACATGCTGCCACTACCAACATTTTCTCAGGTAGCTAGACATCAGATTGAATTACCACCACAATCTCTTCAGAGTTTGAATTGGTTTAAAACGGACAACACTTGACTAATAAATTGCAGATGTATTCTAATAAAAGACTAGCAGTTGAAATATAAATATATATATATATATATATATATATATATATATATATATATATATATATATATATATATATATATACACAAAAGGGGTGTTACACATGAGTATAAGGGTACACAGGTGTACACACACTAACAGTGCTTAAAATAAAACAGAAAATAAAATAAAGAAACCAGATTTGGGATTTTCGCCCCAAGTTCTACTTTCACAATGTCTGCAAGAAGCCAACTCCTAGGTAAACACTTTTCCTTAGATTTTATTAAGAAGTAAATGGTCAAACAATGTAGCATCCTCATGCTAATCATAAACCAAACCGGCAGGTGGGGAAGAGAAAGGGAGGGGGTTATTTATATCACAGCTCTGGTCCAGGGTAATGTCAGACAGTGGCCTTTCTAAATGTGAATATGAGCAGACAAGAGTGAGGAACTGGATGAGGGGTCGACTGAAAGCTGCAATTACAACCTAACTACACACAAAATGGATGACAATATAGCAAGACCTGACACACACACACAAATGGATGACACATGCAAAATGGCTGATAGCCTACCAGTCTCAGTATCACACTAAGTATTCAACAAGTTTTGTAAAATACATCAGGTTCTCCTTCCACACTCATTTGCTGCTGTTTGCACCTTGCTGCATGTCTTTTAGATCTGATTTTCAAGGGGTCTTCCCTATTTTGCTGCTGTCCTGCTATTTGCAATCCGTTATTAGGCAGAGTGTGTGTAGCAAGTCTAGGATTCTGCCAGTAATGAACTGTCCTGGACTTCCTTCCCCTGATGTTGCATTGCACTGTTTCTAGTCCAATAATCAGGGAGGCAGTATCTGAATGCACACACCTGTTTTTCCAGTATGATTCAGGCCTTTAGAGACACTCTGGACAAATGGTTAGTAAATCCACATGTATAAGCAGGAGAGGGAGAGACTATAGAGATCGTTACCACAGATCTGTCAGCCTGCAGCCTGTGTGTGCACGGGAGCTTCCTGTGAAGATATCCCCTCCCCCTGTTGCTATGGAAACATCATTGTTACTACAGAAGCTCTGTACCTAATGACAGAGAGTGGATTGCGGAGAAGCCAAAAGGCAGACTCTTAGTAGCAGCCACTTCAAATGTGACTTACAGAGGTAAAGCAACCACATTTTTAATGGAAGTATATTACAGAAATGATGAGAATAACACAAGCTAGTAGATGAGCAGAAGTTGTCTGAAACGTTAGTGCCCCTTTATGGCTAAAGCCCACTTGCAAAACCAGTTTTTGATCATCTCCACTAATTTCAGAGGTTCTTGTTACAGGGACCAATGATCGCATCTCTTGTCCATCATCATGGATTCCTTATAACGGATACTGCTATTACCTGGTTAGGGACAGAAGGATTTGGAAGGACGCCATGTTATCTTGCAGGAAAGAAGAGGGTGACCTTGTAAGTTTGCACAATATTGAAGAAGCAAGTGCTGCTGCCTCACAGTTTGAGTTTGGTAAGTATGCACAGGTTCACTATCGATACCATTAATCTTAAAGCCTACTTAAAAGGGTTGGTGGAAGGAACCTTTTTTTCACTGAGAACTGCAAATTCTGATCTCTAACTGTAACACACACAGTCATCACAACATCATGGAGGACACTAGAGAAGTACTGAGCAGTGTAAATATAATTTCAGTAGCTAAAACACAGTATTACTGTTAGGTGCAGGCAGTGTCTTTTAGAAAAGATCATTGACTTCTCATTTGTGCATATTGTATCAAAAAGCCACAATTTTGTGGCATGTGCTAAAATTGCAAAAATTTGACCCTTACATTGGCTTACATTGGCCCTGCCCCTTTTTTAAGTACATAGGGCCTAGCATTAGGGGGTGTGGCCGCAAGTCGTTCTTTAAGAATTACTATAATTTATGTCTTTTTAGAGCGCTATGATATTACAGGATATAGACATTAGGGGTTGTTGATCTCAAATGTTGATCCAGGGATTACTCTGGCTGCTATTATGGAGTCAGGAAGAAATATTTTTGCTCGTTGGTTATTTTTCTTGCCTTCCTCTGGACCAACAATGGGGGTGGAGGTTGAAACAGACTGAACTAAATGGGCATTGTCTTCATTCATTCTAACATACTATGTTACTATTGATGACCTATACTGAGGATAAGCCATCAATAGATTACAACTGAACAAGCCTATTAAGTGTTGGATTAATGTTTGCTACATCTGTAAATATTTCTTCTAGGAGATGCGGAGTATGTCTGGATAGGACTGAATGACTTGAAGACTCAGCTGTTTTTTGAATGGAGTGACGGATCCCCAGTGACATATACAACATGGCAGAGAGGAGAGCCATCTCACCTCAAGAGCGAACAAGAGGACTGTGTTGCATTATCCACTAAGGTATGATACTCTGAACCCGGCATTAGCACATTAGTCGGCATTGAACAATTTGCTCCTCCATATCATAGTCTAGCGGACTGCATTCTATTAGGGTTTAAGGTGATTGCGCCTGCCCTATCGCGATTGTGCCTGTGTCAACTGTGCCTGCTCTGCAGCATATCAGGTATTGCATTTTTTGGCTTTTTTCAGTGAATGACACTCTGAACCCGGGTGGTGAGTTCAATGGAAGTGTTTAAACAAAGGCTGGACAAGTATCTGTCTGGGATGATTTAGTGATCCTGCGCTGAGCAGGGGGTTGGACCCGATGACCCTGGAGGTCCCTTCCAACTCTACCATTCTATGATTCTATGATTAAGATGTTGTAATTATTAACTGGCTGGATTAAATCACTGATATGTAATCTTATACATCAGTCACTCTGATACTAGCAATATAAAATATCACATATTGTTACACTGCAGCTTCAATGCTCACAATATATCCATACACAGCATGCATGTAGCCTTGGTCCATCACACACTGGTGTATTATGTGATATCACTGTGTGAAGTGTGCCTGTTTTTTTATACAAATGTATACAGCATCCATCAAACTCCATAATATACCTGTCTTCAGTAAGCTCCCTCTAGTGGTGGCTGCAGGAAGCTAGAAAACTATCTTCACACTGTAAAGTGATGTAAAGCAGGTGATCAGGACACTGTACAAGTTGCTGGTAATGATCTTTGGTATATGTGATATTCACATCTTATAAATTCTTATACAGGACGGACAGTGGGCAGACATGATGTGCGAGAAAACGTTTCCATATATTTGCAAAAGAAAACCGCTGCCAAATGATCAAAAGGAAGTTATCAATCTGAACCCTGGATGTGATGAGGTAACGTAAACATTATGTGGGTGACTTATCTAGTAAAAACAGACATAAAAAGCTGCAAGTCTAGATTGTGAATTTTTTTAAACTTTTTGCCATGTGTGCCTGTGCATGCAACTTTCACATAAAAGTGTCATAGTTTTAAACACCCGTCTTAATACATTTCACTCTATGTGGGGAAAGAGGTTCTTTTGTAAGGACAACCTGCCCATGTGCCTATTAGAGCATATGGGCATGATAGAGTGAGATCCCTGAAAAAGAATGTGTCTACCATTGATGCCTAATAATCATGTATTAGATGGTTAGCCAGACTCTTTTTATGGGTTTCAACAATCTCAATGTAGTTACAAAGTATTCTTATACTATATACCTAATTTGTTGCTGTTCCTTTTCCAGTAGTTCCCAGGGTTCCGTACTGTCTGCTGCTCTTCTTACAGCACAATGACATATCAGCCAATATACATGACCAGTCAATTGCTCGCTGCAAGGACTGGCTTTTGTGGACAAGTCTAATGTGGTCATGTGATCTGCTGGCTGCAGGTTGCTTAGAATTGATTTTATAGTTTCCATTTGTTACTTCCTCTTTTGTATGAAGTGGTATAAAAATCTCACCCTCCAATGGACTTTTGGATCAGGAAAATTGGGGAATAGATTCCACATCTTCTGTTCTGCTGCGGCACGTCTGCTAGTGCTCCTTTGGCTATGTACTCTGTGATAGACCTTCCCAGTACTTGTCTTTCTGTAGGCAACAGACCAGTGTGCACAAATCAGCTCACAGGAGGGAATGAGAATTCTGTAGCGTAATCAACTAGAACTACAAGGGGGTGCTGATCAGCATTGAGCCTTACCCAGATAAAAATGATCTAGGAAGCTAAACCTGCCCCACTTTTCTACATATTGCCCCAGGATGTCAACACACTTGGCACATCTCTACTGCAGCTTTTAAGTCCCTGCAAATAGAATTCTTCCGACCGCTCATTTGCAGCATTAGTTGCCTCCAAAACATTCCAAACTTGTCGCTTTAGGCGGTTTTTGGGATTAGGGAATAGATGGTAGTCAGATAGAGCCAGGTCAGACAAATAGTTTTGATGGGACATCAGTTGAAAACCTAAGGAGGTCATTTTTGCAATACTGGCACCTGCAGTGTGTGACTGGGGAATTGTCACACAACAGGATGACACCTTTTGGAGACCTTTCTTCAATGTCTTTCCTTAATATTTTGCCTCCGCTTTGTCAATACTGAACAGTAATATGTTACATTGATGCTTGAACCATCCTTTGGGACGTAGTCCACGAGCAGAACTCCCTTTTATACTCTGTGGCCTTCTGTTCTCACATATAGCACCTTTCAGGGATTGCGGTTTATTTAGTTGTCGGTTCTTTTCTTATTAATATAAAACAAAACAAAAAACAAAACTGGGTAACAACAAATACACACATTACGTGTCAGCGACTTCAAAATGTTATTCAAAGTCACCAGTCCTGCCGCTATGAATTTCTTGCAGGCCTTAAACAACTAGTAGTGGTTTTCTGCAAACTGTAAAGTTAGCTGAAAAGTTACATAAAATTACACTAAAAGGTGAACCCAAAAAAATGCTAAAAAAAAAAATAAGCAAAAAGAAAAGATGAAGAAAGCAATGGGTAACGGGATGTGTCCGTGGTGGAGGTGATAGAGAATGGGCCAAGTTCAAGCAGCTCCCACTGAAGCAACAGCTCCATGTTCTGCAGGAGGTGGGGCAAGCCTACTGCTATTCCTTGGAAGTGGTTCTGCCTATGCATTTACACCCGTTGGCCATGAACACCCACGTTCTACTTCACCTAGTGCCCAATTCCACCCACCCTCTGAAGCAGTCCACATGGATCAGTCTGAGTAGCTGTTTGATCATTCAGTGTCATAGATGTCAATCGGGTAGTCCAAACAACTAGAGGGAGAAGACCAAGACATTGAATGCCCTAATGCCCAACCATTTGTTACCTCCATAGAGGTCAGCTTTCCATAGGCAATGCAGCTCAAATGTCTTCTTTTTAAGACTGCTTTCCTTCCTGCAGACTCTTTCTTTCCTGAGAATAAGGCTGACATGTTTCAAGATATAGTATATCTTGACTTTAACAAAGCATTTGACAAAGTATCTCATACCATCCTTATTAGAAAAAAAAAATCTGGGATTGACAAGGCAACTGTTAGGTGGATTCACAACTGGCTGAGTGATCGTACTCAAAGAGTGGTCATAAATGGCTCCAGATCGAATTGGAAGAATGTGTCAAGTAGCGTATCACAAGGCTCTGTCCTGGGCCCAGAGAGAGAGAGAGAGAGAGAGGATTAAAAAAGATCTAGCAAAGCTTGCCCAGTGGGCGGCGACTAACAGAATGATATTTAACAAGGAGAAATGCAAAGTCCTACATCTGGGCAAGAAAATGAAAAAAGCACATTCAGAATGGGAGGAATTGGGCTAAGCAGCAGCACATGTGAAAAAGACTTGGGTATACTGTAACGCCCCAAATGAACTTACCGTAGGTATGGCTGGAGGTATAAACTTTGTCACGGTGACGCCACACTCTATTTGGACCCTCCGGACGATGATGACGCAGAAATAACGGAGACCAGTCCAGCTTAGTTTAGCAATCTGAGAGTGAGCAGATTTACTAACTTTGGAACTTTTTAATAACAGGTTAATTTTACAATCTTTAGGAAAGGTATTTACAACAAATATTCAAGAATGCAGCATTATTGATTCACTGATACTCTATCTTCAAAGCTCTCTTATATTACCGAAGATTTGATTTATCAAACAGTTTTCTCCACTATTGAATTCCGATGAACAATTGAATTAGATTTAACTGTAGTATTAGATGAGGCAGAGAAAAAAGTGTATGTATATATATATATATATATATATATATATATATATATATATATATATATATATATAAATCCGGTCTTGAGCTTCACCGGGTAGCTATAACTCACTGTTTAGGTGAAGCTGGACCTCTGAGAGGATCTTCTGGATTCTCTGCTGTAGATGCCAAGGGAGCTGGTTTGATCACCACTCTCGACCTTGGGAACGATAACTGATGAAGTACTTCTCCTTGCCGACTGCGGTAATTGCAACCTCTCCTCACTCGCTCCTGGCTAAGTCTAACTAACTGCTCTGCGTCACTTCCTTTTATAACCTCTCCCTCTCCCGCACTCTTGCATAGGGACTTCTATGTTTGCTTCCCAGCCTTGGGCTCTGCACCAGCAAGATTAAACCAGACTGTCAGTCAATGGAAGGCCAGCTGACACCAGAGTTGAGCTCTTTGACTAGAGCAGAAGGGGAGACACAGGGTCTCTCCTACAGACGTCACCTACCGGATGCAAAGACGGCATCCAGACAGGTGAAACAGGACAAGTGTACCATGAGTGTTCTGCAGGGCCTGCTGGGTCACTACAATACTAAGAGATCACAGACTGAACATGAGTAAACAGTGTGATGCAGCAGCAAAAGGAGCAATATTTTAAATTGAAAGATTTATCTTATTCATACCCTTATTAATAGAAGTACCAATTTGGCCAGCTTTCAGGTGGGAGAGGGCCTCTGATCGATCCGTCTATTATGTGATCAATTCATTTTGTATAGAAGCGAAGGATACCACACTGAGTTATAGGCCTGCATTGTATCATTTTTAATTGCAAACATCATTTTTCATAGGAGCAATGTGCAGACACCATAGACTATAGTGGGAATGCTAGGAGACCTCCAGCACCTGGCTATGGCTAGTTTTACAGGAAGAAGTATATGAGAAGTGATTTTCCTATGTTTCATATGCACATCTTCAATGCCTAGCAATAGTAACACTAGCTGCATAGTGGGTTTTATTCAAATTCCTACAATCTTAGAAATCATGGAGAATATTGAATTCCACAAAGGCTTAGAGGGTTAGTGTGTGCAAGGGTACCCTTCTGAGGAAGGCTTGTTAGAAACGTATGTTAGGGGTTTTTAACCTCCTTGTGGAGCGATTCTGAGTGGCATAGTGCACAACTAAGGTAATCCTCTGATATTCTACTGAATTATGTATTGAATTCGGACGTTCAGATGTGGATTACATATGTTTCTTGCAGACTCATGTTATGCTGGGAGGCTGAATGGCAGTATGCTAGACATTGACTATTTCCTGATATATCTGTATTGATATCTGACTTTAATCTATAGATGGAGGAATATGTGTGTATACCAGACATTCATTTGTATGTATGCATATATGCTCTCAGTTATTTCCCACCTGGGGATAATATTTTAATTATTTTTCTATTGTTGGTGTGTTTTCTCCTTTATTTGCTATATGATTTTAGTAAGTCCTGTACTCCATTCCTTCTTTTTTGTCTTTGAAAGTATATTTCATAATGGCTGTAGGGATGGACAGCTAAAAAAAGTATGAATCAATGTTCTTGTCTCCCCAGGATGGGGGGAAGGGGGGCAGTACGATCTACATATGAGGTCGTAGTGAGTCTCCAGAAGATTGGCGTTGAGAGTGCTTCCATGGGCCCATGCGAACAACTGCCTGGGGGCGAAAGAGGATTTCATGCCTCTTTCCCAGGTTTTTCTAGTATTTCTCCTCTATTTCTCCTTTCGCCACATAAATCTTGTAGAAAAAGCGCATACTTGATTTAAGAGGGGGTGGCTTGAGTAAGAAATTATAAAGATATGTAGGAAGTGAGAGAGTCGAGGGAAGCTGATTTTCAATGTGGTTTTTAATCTGAAGGGATTTAACCCTGTAAGGGTTTTTTTTCCATTTTCGGTCCCCCCCCCCCCCCCACGCTTTTAAAAAATCATTACTCTTTTATTTATCCATCAACACAGCTGTCAGAGGGCTTGTTTTTTGCGGGATGATCGGTGTTTTCCAGTGGTACTATGTATCACACCATATAATATACTGAAAATCTTTTTAAAATTCTAAGTATAGTAACTTGGAATGAAACAAAATTCCCCCATCTTTGTGTCTTGTTACTACAATGTACCGACTGCTACAAAAATGTCCTGATAACTTTATTCTGAAGGTCAGTAGGATTACTAAAATACCCATTTCATATAGTTTTTTCTTCGCTGTATTACTCTAATTTTTTTTGAAAAATATTACTTTTTTTTAAATTATTTTCGGCCGCCATCTTCTGACAACCATAACTTTTTACTTTTCCGTCAATCTAGTTGTGCGTAGTAGAGTACATACGACATTTTGATAGCTTTTTAGTACATTTTTTCTTGGAGACGGGGTGACCAAAAAAGTGCAATTCTGGCATTCTTTCTTTTTTTCCTCACGACGTTCACCGTGCGGAGTAAATATCACATCACTTTGATAGATGGGACTTTTATTGACGCATCAATACCAAATATGTTTTATTATTTAGATTCTTTTATTCTAAATATGGCAAAAGATATTTAAAACATTTAATTACCTCTTATTTTTTCAATAATATTGATTCCCAAATAGGGGAGGGTGATCTTATCCCATGGATAATGGAACTCCATTTTTATAGCATCATTGCGGTGGGAGGGATTGTTAATATTTAGGATTTGAGACTTAGGGCTTATGTCCATTTTACACATATGGAGCTCTTTCTCTCTGCTGGCAGAGAGCCATCAGAGACCGCGTATCGGCTGAGTATGCACTGTGCATGTCCCGAAATCTGACGTCGTGGACATGCGCACTGATTTTTTTTTTTCAAATTTCCAGCTGTGTTCAAAGTGGGGCTGCATTTTGAAGCACTGCCCTCTCCCAATGCCGTGTGTAGGGGTAGTGTTTCAATTTGGAGCCCATAGAAGGGCTCTTTAACACACACTGCCATATGAAACCACTGTATGTATGGAACAATGAAAGTCCATTGACTTCCCTTGCCTCCATTCACTGCATATCACGCACACATGATACGCGGTGAAAAAATACCCGTGGACATTAGCCCTTAGTGAAATTAACCCTATAATATGACACCCAACCAAACGCTTTCACTACAGTTGAAACTGCGCGCAAGGACCTGGGGGGATGAAAAAGTAGGAAAATGTCATCAGCGAATAGTCCCAATTTATGCTGTCTGAGTGCTTTCCCCCTGATATTCATATCTATGCGCACAGTCTCAGCCAAAGGTTCCATAATTAAACTAAAAAGAATGGTCAAAACGGGACAATCTTGACGAGTGCCATCAGTGATATTAAAAGGATTTGAAAGAATTCTATTTGCTAAACCTTATCCAAGGGTAGGGAGTGCAAGGCCTGGATTGCTTTTAGAATCTTCTCCCTGACGAAGAGACTAGTGTTTAGGTCTCGATTCTCATCAGAGTTTTTTTGGGCTTTTTTAGCTTCCTTAGTGAGGTTAGGTGACGTCACCCCCAGCCCGCAGTATCTGTTTGCAGCCGCTACCGTTGGGAGAGCCTGCAATTCACACGTGTGCTCTGTGCTTTTTCTTTACTACTGGTTATTGCCTTCTCCTCCCGTTCTCCACTTGCTGCTGCTGGGTTGGTATTTTTTACATTGATATATTGTTGTTTTTTTACCTTCACTGTCACTTTTTTCTTGTATTTTTTAATATTGCGGTATTGCCTTTTTGTACTCCATCCTGTATTAATCAAGTTTAGCGCACCGTTTGTACATTATTGCTTTTGCTTTTAGAATCTTGCCAGAAAATCCAAATTTTTGTAGTGCAGAGTAGGCGTAGCCCTAATGGATCCTGTTAATTGCCTTCTCTGCATCCAGTGTCAGAAGCAAAGAAGGCATTCCGAGCCCCCCAATCCTTCTGGTACCGTCCGAGACCTGTCGGCCTCCCACAAAGCCAACCTGATCCCCATGAGTTAATGAGGGTATTATTGGGAAAAGTCAGTCAGCCAGAATCTTTGCAAAAAGTTTGGTGTCGCTGTTTAAGGGCTCCCGCACACTTGCGTTTTTTTAATACTGCATTTTTTAAAGGCGATTGTCAATGGGACTTTCTAATGTTAAAAACGCATCGCACAAAATTTTCAAAGCACAAGCTTGCTATGCTTTTTTAACATTAGAAAGTCCCATTGACAATCGCGTAAAAAAAAAAAAAAAACGCAGCGTTAAAAAAACCCAAGTGTGTGGGCGCCCTAAAAGAGATATGGGTTGAAAATTTGCTGGGGTAAAGGTGGGCTTCCCTGGTTTAGGAATCATCGCTATGGGGGTTTGTAACATTTCAGCTGGTATGGACCCCTGGAACATTGCTGTATTAAAGACTTTCATTATCTGTGTGGCTAGGGAAAAGCTGAAATTTTGATAGTCCTCATTTGAGTAACCACCCGGGCTTGGGGATTTATTTCTCTTTGATTTCTTCATTATATCTGTAATTTCTTTTACTGTGGGTTCATTTAAACTCTCTAGTTGAGTTCTACGTATAGAGCGAAGGCTTCTGCTAGATAGAAATAACCCTAGCATCTCTTCAGAAGGTTGAGGAGTCGCCCCTAAAATTATAGAGCTTTTTGTAGTTTGTTGTTGGCCACGTAATATTTTGCCTTTAAATATTTAACTTGTTTGTGATCTTCTACCAACATCATATCTCTAGGTTTGCATACAAGTAGTATGGGAACAGCACTCCTCCACAGAACCAATAAGGTAGGACCCACAGATACAGAGCTGCCAGCTACAGCAGGAGTCTGGATCAATAGACTCCACAAAAATTTGTTTAGGTAGGTTTGTGCCTAGCTTTAAACCGTTCTGAGTGTAAGGATGAAGAGAGCCATTGGTTTCATTATCAGGCGTCTTCACTCAGTCTTGCATTGCAGAAAAATCTATCGCTAGTCGGTAGGAGCCCTAAGTCTACCATTCTATGATTCTGTGTCACACACAACCTCTGGAATGGCCTTCAGCCTCAACCAAGATGGTGTCTACCATATTACAGACCGAAATTCACTGCTGTGACAGCCGCTGTTAGAAGACAGCATTTGCCAGAATCCATTGCTTGTGCTATGATTATATGCAGTGTTCTGGGGTACTGCTGTGTTGTAGCGAACATGAGGAACAGGGGAAGTTGAGGCTCTTGATCCTAACTAGCAGGGAACATGTAGAATGGTGTCTAGCTACAACTATCTGTCCTTCCCTCTCCCAGGACAGAAAGAAAAACACATAGTGGTGTAGTGGCCCAGCGGCTACTACAGAACACTCACAGTACACTTGTCCTGTCTCACCTGTCTGGATGTCGTCCTTGGATCCAGAAGGTGCCGTCTATGGTAGAGACATTGTGTCTTCCCTTCTGCTCTAAGCATAGAGCTCAATCTTGATGTCAGCTGGCCTCTCATTGGCTGACAGTTAGGTTTAATCTTACTGGTGCAGAGCCCAAGGGCGGGAAGGAGATAAACAAGCCCCTATGCAAGAGTGCGGTTAAGAGAGAGGCTATAAAAGGAAGAGACACAGAGCAGTTAGGCAGACCCAGTCAGGAGCGAGTGAGGAGAGATTGCAGTCTCCATAGTCGGCAAGGAGGAGTATTCCACCAGTTATCGTTTCCCAAGGTAGAGTGGGGTGATCTAACCCACTCCCTTGACATCTACAGCAGAGAACACTGAAGATCCTTTCAGAGGTCCATCTTCATCTAACAATGAGTTATAGCCAGGATTAGCCATACAGCCACTTGTCCCTCTGCTTCATCAAATCCTACAGTTAAATCCAACACAATTGTTCATCTGAATTCAATACTGAGGAAATTGTCTATTAAATCAAATCTTCAGGAATATAAGAGAGTGTTGAAGTTAGAGTATCATCAAATCAATATTACTGCATTCTTGAATATCTGTTATAAATACGTTTTCTAAGAATTGTAGAGTTAACCCATTGTTGCAAAGTTCCAAAGTTAGTAAATCTGCTCACTCTCAGATTGCTAAATTAAACTGGACTGGTCTCTGTTATTTCTGCGTCATCATCATCCGGAGTGTCCAACTAGAGTGTGGCATCACTGTGACAAAGTTTAGGCCTTAGGCCGTACCTACAGTAAGTTCATTTGGGGCGTTACAGTGGTGTAGTAGTAATGCCCTTATATACGCCGGGCATGGGGCGGGGCCTTTTCAATTACTTGAGCTTTTCATCAAAAATTCCATCTGAACTCACAGTACACGGGAGACGTAAGGGAAACCCCCTTTTACATAATGTGTTGCAAAGTAGTGGCGTACATAAAAAAGAGGGGTTTTCATAGCAGAGATAAAAATGGGCCCCTTATTTAGGTGCTAAATGCTTCT
Source organism: Eleutherodactylus coqui (assembly GCF_035609145.1). Classification (NCBI taxonomy): domain Eukaryota; kingdom Metazoa; phylum Chordata; class Amphibia; order Anura; family Eleutherodactylidae; genus Eleutherodactylus; species Eleutherodactylus coqui. Next base: position 123,307,943 of record NC_089848.1, read on the forward strand.
CACCCAGGACAGGGGGGTCTGGTGTTTGTTTTCCGCTCCACTTCCTTTCCATAACCCTTAATACATTTTCCAATAATCTTATTTTCAAACAATTCAGTTCTTCTATAGAGGGAAGTCCTATATTGGTTCCAAGCACCAAGTAGAAAAGAGGGTGGAGTCAAACATTCCTAGGCCCCTTTCTCCATGGTCCCAGAGCAGCCACATGGTCTTCCCCCTTTGTTACATACACACTTACTGCAGAGGAAATTCACAGTCCGAGGGGTTTTCCCTGCATTCAGTAATTCCTATTCATAAGCAGTTGAATTAAAATACAAAGTCATCCAATGTTACTAACCTGATTTATTGTCCCTTTATGCATCACCAGGGTTGGAGGAGACGTGGCTACTACTGCTATCTAATAAGTGAATCGCCTGGGACATTTGCAGAAGCGAACATCACATGTAATCAGAATGGAGCCTTCCTGCTGACTGTTGATGACAGGTAATAATAATAATAAGCTTTATTTATATAGCGCCTAGTTTTCATTGTGGCAGAAGAATCAATAATTTCTTATAAGAACATTCCACTGGGTTGATTCTTTTGTGACTTATAAAATATAACTTTTATTAATAAATTTAAAAAAACTCGGTTAGACCGGGCTTACAAACAAACACATAGAAATGTAGCGCCAACATATTCTGCCGCGCTTACAAAACAGGGCGGCACGGTGCCGTGGAGAGCTTTGTGGATGAAGGTAGTGAGTTTTAATTGAATTCTATATTTGACGGGCAACCAGTGCAGTGACCGGCACAGGGCAGAGGCATCCGAGAAGCAGCTGGATAGGAAGATGAGTCTGGCTGCCAAAATCAGGATGGATTGGAGAGGGGAGAGTCTGGTGAGGGAGAGGACAATCAGCAGCAAGTTGCAGTAATTGATCTGAGAGTGGATGAGGGCAACAGTGAGCTTTTTTAGCATGTCCATATGTGAGATAGGGGTGGATTCTTGCAATGTTCTTTAGATTCACATAATACGTTCAGGTGAGAGATTGGAGGTAGGGGGTAAAGGAGAGATTGGAGTCGAGTATAACCCCAAGACACCTGCCGTGCTGTCTGGGAGTTATGGTGGTGCCACACACTGAGGTGGAGATGTCAGGATGAGGTCAGTTAATAGAGGGTGGAAACGTGAGTAGGTTAGTTTTTAAAAGGTTCAGTTTTAGGAAGAGAGATGACATAATTTTAGAGACAGCAGACAGTCGGTGGCATTCTGGAAGAATGTTGCTATGATGTCATGGGAGGAGGTGTTTAACTGGGTGTCATCAGCGTAGAGGTGGTATTGAAAGCCCAAACTCCCGATGGTTTGTCTAATAGGGGATGTGTAGATGGAAAAGAGGGGGGTGGGGTGGGCAGAGGACTGAGCCCTGGAAGACCTCAACAACAAGGGGAAGAGGAGATGTGGAGCCTGCAAAGGAGACACTAAAGGAGTGGTCAGATAGGTAGCAGGAGAACCAGGAGAGAGGGCTGTCCTTTAGTCCAATGGAGCGAAGAATACTGAGGTGGAGTTGGTGGTCAACAGTGTCAAATGCTGCAGATAGATCGAGGGGGATCAGTAGGGAGCAGTCGCCCTTCGATTTGGCCGTTAGGAGATCATTTGACACTTTAGTCAGGGCGATTTCTGTTGAGTGTAGAGGGTGTAAGCCAGACTGTAGGGGGTCAAGAAGAGAGTTATCTGATAGATAGCTTATAAGGTGTGAGTAAACCAGACATTCTAGGTCAGTAGTTGGCAGCATCAGAGTTAAGAGTTGGTTTCTTTAGCAGCGGGGACATGATAACATGTTTAAATGAGGAAGGAAAAATGCCAGAGGTCAGAGAGAGGTTGAATATAGTGGTGAAGTGGGTGATGACAACCAGGGAGAGGGATCAGAGGAGGTGTGAGGGGAGAGGGTTGCTAACACAGGTGGTAGGGTGAGCAGAGGAAATCAATCTGGAGACGTCTTCCTCGGTCGTTGGTCTGAGTGCAGAGAGTGAGCAGGAGCTAGATGCAGTACTGATGAGACTGTGGTCAGAACTAGTCTATAAGTGGGAGGTTATTTCCTGCCAGATATTGTCAATTTTCTTTTTGAAATAAGCAGCCACCTCTTCGGTACTGAGATCTATCACCGGGGGCTGCAGTTTAGGGCTGTGAAGGGAGTGAAAAGTATCAGTCTTTTAGGGTTGTGAGATAGTGAGGAGATGTGGGAGGTGAAGTAGACTTGTTTGGCATGCTGGAGGCCTAGGTTGTAGGTTCTGAGCGCAAATTTGAAGTGGAGAAAGTCTGTGGACTATTGCGACTTTCTCCACAGCCATTCAGCACACCTAAAACACTGCAGGATGAAGCGCATTTCAGGTGTAAGCCAGGGTTGTCACGGTCTGCATCAGGTGCGTTGGGTCACGGTGCGAATCGCTTCATCCAAGGCATGTGAGAGTGGTGTTGTAATGAGCGGCAGGAGAGGAGAGATAGAGACAGAGAAGACTGTAGGGACTCTGCAAAGTTTTAGGTGTGAACGACCTGAAGGTTCCTGTATGTATGGTAGGTAGGAGGGTCTGGGGAGATACTAGGAAGCTTGACAGAGAAAGAGAGGAGGTTATGGTCCGAGAGTGGATGACGGGAATTAGTGAAGTAGGGAGCAGAGACAGAGGAAGACTAGATATAAAGTATTGCCATCCTTGTGAGTGGGAGATGCTGTGAGTTGTGAGAGACCAAGGAAGGAGGTGAGTGATAAAAACTAGTATTTCTACATATAACATGTAAGCTGGCCAACAATTACCTTTGTTCATTACTCATAGCCATGTAGTAAGGAGGGGGCTTGTAATACTCCAAGTAAAGTGATATTTACTATGAATTGAGGGCAGCTATTCTGTCATTATTCTTTTTTTTTCATAGCATGTTAATTAGAGATGAGCGAGCACCAAAAAGCTTGGGTGCTTGTTGCTCGAGTCGAACTTTTCGTAATGCTCGAGAGCTCGTTTCGAGTAATGAACCCCATTGAAGTCAATGGGAGACTCAAGCATTTTTCAAGGTGACCCATGCTCCGCATAGCAGATGTTGTGTAAATTACCGGAAAACATCAGAAAGTCATGGAAACACCACAGAAACGAATAAGGAACGGCAGAGGCAGCATGCATGGATGCATCTGAGGCTCCCAGGTTGCACCATTAAGCCAAATTGTGGGCAAGAGCCTGGGGGTCACCCCTCTAACAATTTACTTGGGACAGACCATAATCAGCAAGGCACATGCGCTGGCACATTTTAGCTAAGCACCACACTAGGTGCAACAAAGGAAAATCACTGCCTGCGGGTGACACCACTGCCTCCTCTGCTGTTACATGCTGGCATGGCAGTCCAATCCCTCGCACGAGGCTGCGTCCACAGCGTACTCAAATTTTTCCCAGTGCAGCGTTCAGCTGTCCTCATGCCACACGGTCGCTTGATAGCCCCACCACCCTCATATCTATTTATAAGTGCATCTTAGATGAGGAGAAACTGGAGATACACACTGCAGAGGGTTGGCAGGGCCTGGCAGCGACCCTCTTTGAAATTGTGGGTGATATCCCACAATGCTGATGAGAATTGCTGATAAATTAATGTACAATCATAATTCCATTCCCCTGCCACCTCCGTCACAAAATTTCATGAGCCACATACGTGGCCATAAAGCGGACTCAGATGCTAGTACTTCTACACATCTCCACAATTCTGCAACGCATTCTAAAACCAAAGATTGGTTTGAAGCAAGAGGTGTCGCAAACGTTGCCACCACAGGTCTACAGTGAAACTGTCAATGTCTTATGAAATCAGTTACGCTTCCTTTGATCGCTACGAGGACCGGGTGATCCATGTATAAATTTGAGTGGCCCAAGCAGGACCCCACACTGGGCAGCAGATATGGAGCATATTCTCCACACTGACCAGCGCTGACCCCCCAGGGATGTGTGCGTTTATGAAGCCTAAACCAATCCGGCTGTTTACCACTCAGGGTATATTACGTCAGCTTACATCCAAAAACAGACAGTGTGCAATGAGTTGTCTTGTTATACAGTGCTGATTAGAATTCCAATGCCCATGCTACCATGTCACAAAATTCTCAGGAGCCACCAACGTGGCCATAAAGAGGACTCGGATGCTAGTACTTCAAAGCATCAGCACTATTCAACAACCCATTCTAAAACAAAAGATTGGTTTGAAGCAGGAGGTGTCGCAAAAGTAGCCACAACAGGTCTACACTGAACCTGTGAAAGTCTCATTAAATGAGTATCGGTTCCTCTGATCGCTACAAGGACAGCATAAACCATGAAGAAATGTGAGTGGCCAAAGCAGGACAATTCATTCTGTGTATGTGTCAGATAGCTGAACCCCACGCTGGTAAACCTTTGTGTACCAAGAGTATAGGCAAACTCCTGAAACATTTGTGTATCAAGAGTATATGCAAACCCCAGAAACGTTTGTACCAAGAGTATAGGCGAACCCCTGATAGATTTGTAGGCCAAGAGTATAGGCGAACCCCTGAAAAAATGGTGTACCGGGCGTGGCTTGGAGCAGCCGATGGCGGACGTGTACTGAACGGCTCTCCCAGCAACTACAGCCTACAAGCTACATAAAGCAAGCGAGGATCGCGGAAATTGCATTTAAAGACGTGGGACACCTTCCTCCACCCGATGTCGACCCGCAAGAGAGCGGGGAAGCCCACTCCGAAGAGGCTTACAGATTTTTACACAGCGCGAGGCCGGGAGGAGAGAAACAAAATGGAGCTGGCCACGCACAGTACGGGAAGGAGAGGAGAGACAGCGGCTGCAGCTACGGGGACCGCAGGAGGAAAGAGAAGCGGTAAGGAAGCAGAACCCCACACACTGCAGTTAACACCTGAACAACTACACATTCAGCCTCCCTCACGATCCCAAACCCCCACAAGAGAGCAGGGAAGGGAGAACTCACCCCCAGAGAGCCATCAAGAAGCGGGGGGGGGGGGGGGAGAGGGGGACGCTGGAGGAGATCTGACAGTCTCTCCTCATAAGCAAATTACAACGGGAGCAGAAAAAAGGAATATAACCTCCCCTAGAGAAAGCCCTGAAAAGAGGCATCCAAGAAGAGACCCCCACTCACAAATTGCTGATATAGCTTTGATAACAAGCTCAGAGGAGGAAGAATTAGATGACCCAATTCTCAGCATAGAATGTTCTAACCAAGCAGCATCAGAGTGCTTCATCCGTGACATGGTGCTTGCACTAAAGGGATCTATTAAAAAAGACCTATCTAAACTAAATACCAAGCTTGATAATAACATAGAAGAGCTGGGAGACAGGGTGAACCATCTTGAAAATAAAACGGGCGAAATAACTAATTCACACAACGAGTTGATAGACGCTCACTATAGGTTAGAAGAAGAGGTCCAATATCTAAAAAACAAAATGGCGGACATAGAAGACCGCAACCGCCGCAATAACATCAAATTCAGAGGTATTGCGGAAACAGTCAAACCAGAAGACCTAAATACACATATCCAGGACCTGATTAAAATTCTCCTACCAGATTCCAAAAAAGAAGAAAGGCTTTTGGATAGAACACACAGACTCCCAAAGCCTAAAGGGGTCCCAGACAATGCGCCTCGAGACATCATCACGAGAGTGCATTTCTTTCATATAAAAGAAAAAATAATGTTTGCCGCCAGAAACATCCGAGACCTCCCTCCCCCCTACGGGAATATCAAATTATTTGCCGACTTTTCTCAAGCCACCATGTCCACAAGGAAAAAATTCGTACAAATAACATCGGCCTTAAGAAGCAATAACATTGCATACAGATGGGGCTTCCCGACTAAATTGTATGTAAATAGTGATGGCGTCACAACCACTATTCTCAACCAAGAAGAAGGATTAAACCTTCTAAAAAGGTGGAACATACCTGCTCCCAACCCACAAGGACCAAACCCGATCCTTAAAGATTGGTCCCACAAACAACCTAGCAAACACGGAAACAGCAGATCACCTGACCACTGTGTCAGTTCGGTGACTTACAACCACAAGACGATCCTCGCAATTCAGAGGAAGCAGTCAAATGTAGGCTGTACACTAACCCCAGTTAAGACCTTACCGCAAACCCAAACTTGAAGTTTGAAAAGGTCCGACCTTAGTTAACAAAGTTGAATGCACATAGTGCACCAAGTTGAAACATCATTAAAATACAAGAAGGAAACTATGATACCAACCCCCTTTTCCACCCACATCTTACCAATAACCCTGAGAGGATGTTCACACAAAAATGACAACCAACAGAACAAAATGGTCAGACAGAGAGGAAAAAAGCAGAAAAAATACTTCCCGCTACCTAAGAGGAGGAAACAAAACCACAACCCAACTACCCGCGTAAAATTTACCTACACACATGGATATTAACATAATATCATTAAACGTCAAAGGTCTTAATTCCCCCTATAAAAGATCGGCATTATGGAAAGAGGCGATATCATCTAAAGCGGATATTTTCTGCGCGCAAGAAACTCACCTGAACAGTCTCAACCTTCCCAGACTAACACACCCGAAGTTCTCTAAAATATACACAGCAAACGCTCCCAAAAAAAAATCTGGAGTAATGATAGCAATACATGACTCAGTAGATTTCCAACTGATGGAAGAAATCGGAGACGAAGGGGGCAGGTACCTGATTTTAATCTGTAAATTAAACGGTCTTCTAACAACACTAGTCAACTTATACACACCAAATTCGAAACAAATAAGATTCTTGAAAAAAATAACAAAGAAAATAAAGAGAGTCCAGCGGGGCGCACTAGTGATCTGCGGAGACTTTTAACGCAATAGTAGATGAAGACCTAGACTCAACCAACACTAATAGAAGCAGAGGTTTCACGCTACTCCCTTGGATTCAAGACTCCCAACTTTTTTTTTTTTTTTTATAAATCAATGTTTATTGGTTTTGTGAGAATTACAGAAACAAAAACAGTCAGAAATAATAATAAGAGGTACAAACAGCATTCCAATATACTTTTCGTGTCACCTTGGTTATCCCAGTTGGAGACAACCAAAGTGGCTAAAAACGATTCAGAGGGAAAGGAACTTTACTAGAATCAAACACTATGAACCTCTTCTATGAAAAAGAAGAGAACGAAAAGGGAGGCTGTGGCAACCGCGCTGATAGCCCTGAATATATAAACAGCCACCTGCAGTTTTCTGACGCACAGGACGAATAACGGTACAAATAGGATAAGTTGGGGGTGGAGGGGGGGGGGGGGGAAGGGGAGGTGGGGGAGAGGGAGGAGGAAGATGGTGCTCTCCAGGATAGGCCGATCCCGGAATGTCAGTCTGAAATGCTGCCCAAAGGGTTTTTCACCCGACACCATCAGGTGCCGAGAAGATCAACTCGGGAGCAACATGGGCGACAGGGGGGGGGAGGGGGGAGGTTTCAAGAGAGGCATCCGTGGTATGGATGGGCTGCCTGTCCGCCGTAACCCTTACGCTTCCTCTATGGCTCAACCCTGAATCGCTCTCCTGATGGCCCGCCAGGCCCCCCAGATCTCTAGGAACCTGTCATGCGTTCCATTGGACCAGCTTGAAAGTTCTTCTAGGTTTGCTAGCATATCGACTCTGGCCCTCCAAAGAGTTAACGTGGGAGGGTCCTTCTGCTTCCACATCGCTGGAATAAGGGATCTAGCTGTATCCACCAGGAGAGCGATCAGCCTATGCTTGGTCGGGCGAAAGGTAGGGGTAGGTCTCCACAGGAAGACCACATCAGGGGAGAGCACTAGACCGGGGGAGATCTTTTTCATCTCACCCGCCACGCTGCTCCAGAAGGGAGCTATAATCGGACGGTCCCACCATATGTGGAGATAAGAACCCGTGGAGCTCCCACACCTCCAACACTCATTCCCTGCCACCAGCTTGTGAGCGTGTAGCCATTGCGGGGTCCTGTACCACCGCGCCAGGAGTTTATAATGGGACTCCTGGGTGGTAACACAAGCGGAGAGCCCAAATGCTGTTTTTAAAATCGATCTGGTCTCACTATCGGATAGGGTGATGCGAAGTTCTATCTCCCAGGAGATGAGGAAGGCAGGTTTCGTCTGGGAAGGGCGAGATACGTAGTTCTTGCGAATGTGAGCTATTTTTCTCAGGGAGGGAGTGGAGAGGTTACTAATCGCGGTTTCAAAAGGGGTAAGTGGCCTGGAGGAGATGCAGGTTTTCCTGAAATCATTTAGGGTTCTCACCATATGGGTCAGAGTCAGGAAGGGGAGGGGGCGATTAGGTAGGAGCTCATTTAGGGTAGTGAGGGGTGCTTCCTGGGTGAGGCGAATTCATCTTGAAAGTGTTTTTCAGAAAGCATCCTCCAAGCCCGTGTCGAGCATGAGTCCAAAGGAAGATTCATATATTTGTAAAGGGCAGATAGTGGTGTGCGTGGGGAAGGGGGAGGCGCCAGAGTTTTCCCTAGGGCGTCCCATGATTCCATCGCCCCCTCCAAAAGGGTTTTTTTTCTGCGAACCTTACACCTCCTGTTCTCTGGGAACCAGAGGTCCTCCACCAAGGTAGGGCCATAGGACCCTTTTGCTAAGCGCTGAATCAATGGGTCTCTATTTGGATGTGTGAGTTCTATCCAGTGATTCAATAGGTTAGCTAGATAGAATTCACGCGGACAGGGTAGGTCCACTCCTCCCTCCGTGCGCCTCCTAGTCAGAAGGCTGTAGGCCAGTCTGGGTTTTTTTCCCATCCAGAGATATCTGGAAAAAAGTGAGCGGAGCGCCTTAAAGAAGCTGGGTGGGAGATATATAGGGAGGAGCCTCATCTTATAGAGGATAATGGGGATAATATAGGTCTTCAAGATGTTCTTACGGCCTAACCAAGAAATAAAGGGGAGATCGTAAGAACGTAATAGCTTCTTGATCTTCGTTAGGGTGGGGAAGAAATTTATCGCAAACAGGTCCTCCGCCTTCTTCGTTAATTTTATACCCAAGAAGTCAATGCCCGAGTCGGACCACGAAAAGGGGGATATTTTCTTGATAGCCTTAAATCGGGAAGTGGGAATTGAAACATTTAGGGCCACGGATTTAGTAAAATTAATTTTAAAATTAGAAAGGTCTCCGAAGGTCTCCAGTAGGGAGGTAAGGCGAGGAAGCCCCTCCTCCGGGTTAGTAATAAGAAAGACGATATCGTCGGCATATGCTGCTGTTGACAGGACCTCGTTCTCTATTCTCAAACCCTGTACAAGCGGGTCTAGTCTGATCTTTGGGAGGAGTGTCTCCAGAGCGAGTATAAAGAGGTTGGGGGCGAGGGGACACCCCTGCCTAGTACCGTTTTTTATATCAAATGGTGGGGAGAGAGAATTATTAATCTTAAGCCTTGCGTGGGGCATTGCGTAAAGAGAAAAAATTGCCGATACAAATTTGGGGGGAATGTTAAAATGGAGCAAGACTTGTTCCATGTACAGCCAATTCACGCGGTCAAACGCCTTTTCGGCGTCCGTGCCTACTAAGGCGAGTGGTATGTTATGGGTTTGAGAGAATCTGGCTGCATATAGGAGCCTTAAGCAATTATCTCGTCCCTCTCTACCCCCTACAAAGCCCGTTTGTTCTGGGCTGACTAGGGAAGTAACGTGTTTCTCTAGGCGTTTTGTTAAGATTTTGGCCCATAATTTCATGTCGAAATTAATCAGGGAGATGGGACGGTAGCTCCCACAGGACTCAGGGTCCTTGTTATCTTTATGCACCAGGGTAATGTGCGCTTCCTGCGCTTGTCTAGGCAGGGGGGTCCCACTCAGGAGAGAATTATAAAGCTCAGTTAGTTTGAGGATAAGGGAAGCACCAAGGGATTTGTAGTATATAAGGGGGAGGCCGTCCGGGCCCGGGCTCTTGCCGGGTGGAGACGAATTTAGAAGGTCACCCACCTCTTGTGGAGTGATCGGAGACAGAAAGGATGCAGCTTCATCCTCTTGGATTTTGGGGAGATTTAAGTCTATGAGAAAATGGTCAATTTGTTTTTTAACGATGGGAATGTTTTCAGCGGAGAGGGGGTCCCGTAGGTTATAGAGGCAAGAATAGAAAGCTTGAAATTCTTTGGCAATTTCGGGGGTGGAGGTGACACGCTGACCTGAGGGGGATTTATTGGCCTTTATGAGATTTCTTGTTTGGGCTTTTTTAATGAGGGACGACGTAAACTTACTACCTTTGTTTCCTTGCGCGTATGAAATGTGTTTGAGGTAGAGATATTTTTTATTAAATTTAGCTTCTAGGAGAAGTTTAAGTTCTGTGCGAAGGAAACCAAGTTTTTCAGCAGATGCTTTACACTGGGAGAGTTTAGTCAGGCGCTCTAACTTGGCAATTTGAGAAAGTAGGTCGTCAATGTCCTTTTGCTGCTTCTTCTTTGCCCTGGAGCCAGCGGCAATCAGAAGTCCTCTCATAAAGGCCTTATGGGCCTCCCACACTGTCGGGACTGACAAGTCCTCTGAGGTGTTAAGTTGGAAGAATTCCTCTAGAGCTTTGCTTAACTGGGATCTGTATTCCGCTGAATCAAGGAGAGATGGGTTAAGCCTCCACCTCCACTCACGCGGGAGGGAATTTGGAAGGTGGAGAGTCAGGTGGACTGGGCCGTGGTCCGATATGGCCATGGCGTCTATCATAGCTTTTTTTGAGTGTTGCAACAGGGAGGAGGAGACGAAAATGTAGTCTAAACGCTGGAAGGAGGAGTGGACCTGCGAGAAAAAAGTATAATCCTTGGTGGATGGGTTAAGACATCTCCAGGCATCAACTATGTTTAGCTGTGAAATGCACCTAATGAGTTTGCTCAACTTTTTCTGCGAGATTTGGGATTTCCCTGACGAGGAGTCCATATCAGGGGATAGAGTGAGGTTAAAGTCCCCTCCTAAAATGACCTGGCCACTAGCGAAGTGTTTGAGTATTTCTAATTGAGTTGTAAGCCATACTATCTGGTCTTTATTGGGGGCATAGAGATTCGCAAGGGTCACTTTATTTTCGTTAAGGCGTCCTCTCAGAAAGAGAACCCTGCCCTCCTCATCTGCATAGCGAGCCTCACAAAAAAAATTAAGAGATTTGTGTATTAACGTTGACACGCCTTTGGAAGCGGAGGAGGGGTGGGAGCTATGAAAAGCCATCGGGAACTGACCTCCAGGGAGGGATAAGCATCTGTCCCCTTTAAAATGGGTCTCCTGTAGGAACACTACCCCTGAGCCATACCTTTTCAGAAGAAGGGCCACGTGGTGTCTCTTGTTTGGGGAATTCAAGCCGTTGACGTTAAAGGTCGAGAACTGGAGAGGTCTTGTCATCTCGATCTCGTGGGCGGGCAGACGATTTCCTAACTAGGAGAGGAAAAGAGCAAGCAAATTACACAGGTGTAGGCCTAAATATCAAATCCAGGGGGGGTCCCCTGGGCGAGCACCGGGTTAGAGGTAAGGAGTGGGGAGAGGAGGGGGAAAAGGAATGGAGCAAAATAGGAGGTAGACACAAGAGGAAAGAGCGGGTAGGGGGGTAGGTTGCAAACCGCAACCTAAAATAGAGGGTTAAGGTCAGCGGTTCCTAAAATTAAGGAGTCCGCTGAGGTGTGGGGCGAGTTGTTTGGGCCCAACAAAGGAGGTCCAACAACTACTTTGGTATCGGCCTAACCAGATAGGCGCCCGCAGAGGCCCCGACACCAGCAGGTAGAAATAGGGAGCATATAATCGCTACTAAAGGAGGAAAAACAGCGTTAGTGCAAATAATCTGCTTAAAACAGCAACAACGAACAATGTGATCAAAATAGGCGATAGCCCAAGATCTTCAATAACGAGAAGTGAATGTCAACTTGGAGACACATCACAAAAAGTCGCAATCACCCGGAGGGTCCGAACTGGATAAGTGTGAAGCCAGGTCGGCGTCCGGTGGGAGGCATAGTGAGAGTTCTAGATGACATCACTTCTTCAGTCGTCAGGGGCAACAGGAGGGTCTTTGGCCTTCTTCTTTTTGTTTCTGGGTGACTTAAGGTTACTCGCCAACTGCCAGGATTCTGGGAGGGAAAGCTTTGGAAGCTTAGGGAACTCCGGGAGGGGTAGCCAGTTTGGCAGCTCTATTGGGTCCATCTCAAGGTGCTCCCAGCAATTACTGAGGTCGTCTGGAGTGCGAATCAATAATCTGCGGCCGTTGTATGATATATTAATGCCGAAAGGGAAGAGCCACGCGTAGCGAATGTCTCTTGCTCTGAGGGCTTCCAGAAGAGGTCGCATAATTCGCCTCTTTGTAAGAGTAGCAGGGGATAGATCCTGGAAAATTTGGATTGAAGAGTCCCCATATGTTAAATTTTTGTGTTGTCTGGCAGCTTTCAGGATGGCAGACGTGTCCTGAAAGGTGAGGAGCCTGCAGATAACATCCCTGGGGGGCTCTGCAGGCGGGGGAAGGGGTCTAAGAGCGCGGTGGATGCGCTCCACAGAAATTGTCGCCGCTCTGTCTTGCCCAAGTAGCTGGCCAAATATTTCAATGCCAACTTTAGACAAGGCCTCCGCTGCCCAGAATTCAGAGATTCCCTTGAAACGGATATTGCACCTCCGGTTACGATTCTCCAGGTCCTCCTGGAGAATGAGGGCTTTATTTAAATTGTTGTGCTGTTCCTTTAAGACTTTAGCCATGGCCAGGGCATGAGATGTAGCAGAGGCAGAGGCAGACTCCAGCTCCTCAACTCTGCCACCCATCTGCCTTATGTCAGCTTTTATCTCTGTTAGCTCGTTTATGAGGGGGGACAGAGCCTTTGAGATAAGCTCCTTCATAAATCCCTGGGACACAGGGCTGGAATCCTCTTCATCAGAGGAGAACTCTCCCTCACCCTCCTTACTGTAGGCAGATGCAGCCTCCGAGGCCGGCACTATCTTGATGGAAGGGTGGGGGGAGCGGGAGCTGCGCTCCTTCAGAAAGCGCTGCATCCCCGTCTGGCTTTTGGAGGTCCTGGGTGTGCAGGCTTGTTCTCCACCTTTGTCCCTTACAGGTTTGGGCATTTTGATGCTGCTATCGGTGCTGTGGGACCCCGTTGGCGCCTCGCTGAGGGAGCTCCGGTCTCAAGCGGCCATCTTGCTCTGGAGTTAGGCCACGCCCCCCAAGACTCCCAACTTTTTGACCCTTTTAGAGCCCTTAATGCCAACTCCAAGGAATATACCTTTTATTCATTCAGGCACAAGTCGTTTTCAAGAATAGATATGTTCCTAGTGGACTTCCACACCCTTAATAGAATTTCAGAAGCCAAAATAGGTGTGACCTCCTGGTCAGATCACGCCCCGATCTCATTAAAAATAAAATCAGGAACACAAACTCCCCCGTTCAATGGATGGAGAAACAACACATTCTTAATGAAGTTACCCAAGTATCAGAAAGAAATTAAAGAAACAATTACAGAGTACTTCCAACTGAATGACACACCAGAGATTTGTCGCTTCACACTATGGAACGCCCACAAATCCGTAATCAGAGGTGCGATGATTAAACAAGGAGCTATTTATAAGAGAGAGAAACTCCGACTACTCCAAGACAACTTAAAAGAACTATCGGCCCTGGAGCAATCCATACAAACAAATCCCTCTCCAAGCCTTTCAAATAAACTCAGAACAACCAGACTAAATGTCCGCAATATCTTAATAGACGAGCATGAAAAACAACTAAAAGCCTTAAAAACATCATATTATACAGACCATAACAAAAACTCTAACTGGATGGCTAATAAAGTAAAACAAAAAAGAATTAAAACAAAAATCCCATTCGTGCTTGACCCAACTAATAAAACTAAGATCTCAAACCCCACAGACATTGCAGAGGAATTTAGAAAATTCTATCGCACATTGTATAACCTTAGAGAAGACCCAGAAACCTACCAACCATCAAAAGAAGACATAAATAAGTTCCTCTCCTCAATCGACCTCCCACAGCTTTCAAACACTAACTTAGAAAAACAGCGCACCCATAACAATCCAAGAAATAAACAAAGTAATAGAGAAAGCTAAAAATGACAAAGCCCCCGGTCGCGATGGGTTTTCCTATGAATATTTTAAGCTTTACAAAGACCTCCTGAACACTCACATGCAAAACCTCTTCAACAAAGCAATCTCCAGCGGATCACTACCACCTGAAATGCTACGAGCCAATATAGTGACCATACCGAAACCAGGAAAAGACACAACAAACCCAGCAAACTTCAGGCCAATCTCCCTACTCAATAATGACACAAAGATATATGCTAAAATTCTTTCCCTTAGACTAATAGAAATTGTCCCAGACCTGGTACATAGTGACCAGGTCGGTTTTGTGAGAGGTAGACAAGCTTCGGATGCCACTAGACGCCTCCTTGATATCTTGAATGAGGCGGAGGGATCCGGAATGCCTTCTCTGCTCCTAACCCTGGATGCGGAGAAGGCATTCGACAGAATACATTGGGGATTCGCTTTCTCCGTCCTTGAAAAGATGGGATTTAAAGATAACATTCTAAGAGCTATACAAGCCCTATACGGAGAACCCTCAGCACAAGTATTAATTAATGGTATAATGTCTAGACCCTTTGAGATAACAAATGGTACTAGACAAGGCTGCCCCTTGTCACCCACAATTTTCATACTAACCATAGAACCCCTTGCAGAAGCGTTCCAAATGCAACTGAATATCAAAGGTATACCCATAGCAAAAAGGCAACACAAAATAGGCCTATTTGCGGATGATATAGTCCTAGTACTCTCCGCCCCCCTAGAATCGCTTAGAGCATCCACAAATCTCCTAAACCTATTTGGTTTAGTATCCTATTATAAAGTCAACCCATCGAAATCCAATATCTTACCAATAAATCTCAAAAAAGACATCCAAGACATCTTGAAAAAAGAATTCCCGTACAAATGGGACCCATCGGGCATCCAGTATCTGGGGACCAAAATAGTCCTACCAATTAAGAGAATAATGGAACAAAGCATATCCACAATTGTAGATAACATACAAAAAGATTTATCTAACTACGAAAAAAACGAACTTTCCTGGCTTGGAAGGATCGTCATATACAAAATGATGGTCCTACCAAAAATACTATATATATTCAGGACAATAGCCCTAAAATGCGATAACAACCTGATCAAAAAATTACAAAAGCAATTAATGTCTTTCATTTGGAAGAATAAAAAACCAAGAGTGGCCGCTTCAATTCTCTACAGCCCAAGGAACAGAGGAGGCCTGGGAGTCCCCAACTTAACAGCCTACCACAAGGCAATAACTATATCACACTTAAAACCATGGGGGACCCCACAGGAAAAAATCAGTTGGCCAACGATTGAACAAGAAACTTTGGGGAACAAAACTCTAGGAAACCTACTCATAGCTACAGCACTCAATCCGAAAACAATTCCTACGCAAAACCCGATTGTCAACAACATTGTGGAGACCTGGATAAACCTACTCAACATCACAAGTAACTTTAAACCTAGAATGGAGATCCCCATCCCAGTAGATACTATCGAATTTTGGATAAAAGAAATTAACATAAAAAAGATGGAAAATGAAAGGAATCAAGTTTATCTCGGACTTAGCGATGAACTCAAAAATAAAACCTTTCCTCCAACTGCAAAAGGAGTTCAACCTACATGGAGGGGATTTCCTTCTCTATTCCCAAATTAAGAGCTACTGGCCAAACATCGGATCAAGCTCCGTATCACTGCCTACCTTCCTCTACAACTTCATATTCAAACCAAACTCTAACAAACTCCCATTGAGGGATATCTATGAGATAATGTGTGGAGAGAAACCCACCAATGATGATCATAGGAAAAGAACACATCTTCTAAATTGGGAGAAAGATTTGGGCAGATCCTTCACGAACCACTCCTGGATAGCAGCACACAAATCAGCAAATAAAGCAACTCTTTGTGCTTCGCTCTTAGAAGTCCATTTCAAAACACTTACACGCTGGTACAGATCGCCGGTCAGACTTGCAGATTTCTTTCCAGAAGTCTCGGACAGATGTTGGAGAGGATGCGGTCAGAGAGGATCTCTGATACATATCTTTTGCAGCTGTCCTATAATCAACCATGTGTGGAAAGAATTTAATGAAAACAAAGATCTGGTACCGTGTTAGCCAGTAGCGCAAAATGTGATTGTTCTCAGTAAGAGAAACGACGTAGTCTTGTAGATATGATACCTTTTAATGGCTAACAAAAATACATGATGTAATAATAGCGAGCTTTCGTACCAACGCAGGGTACTTCTTCCGGCTAATGGATTGGATCTGAAGAGGCATGCATATTTATACACACTTATAACATACATACTTATGGCAAGGCACAGATATGGATGTGATTGGTTCGCACTTAAAAGGAATTCTGCAACAACAAACAAACTTTTTTTGTCTAGGCATTGATAGCGGAGTGAAAGTTTTATGGTCCCTAAATTACTGTTGGAGGGGGGGAGGTCATCAGGCTTGACTTTCTACAAGAGATATACAAACATTTTTAGCTAAGCATTGATAAGGGAGTGAAAGTTTATGGTCCCTGAATTACTGTTGATGGGGGTCTTATCTGTGCAATCAAGTCTCACACTTCCCATTCACGCATAAATCCTGCGGAATAATTTAACCCAGTATTCAGCGTGTTGTTATCAATTTATATTCCCAAATTCTTCTGTGGTTTTGTGACTTGAAACCACCCTTCAATATCAAAACTCTCATATCTCCTATGTCATGTCCATGGTTAGAGAAGTGTTCGGCCACAGGTAATTCTCTTTTTCTGTGTTCAATTGTATGGCGATGAGATCACACTAACAAACAACATGACAGGACTAAAAAAATCCCCTTCACCGGAACTGGCCATCCTGCTTATAGGAATAGACAACATTCCCCAAAAATTCAGGAAACTAATTTCTCATGGACTTTTGACTATCAAGCTATTATTAGCAAGGCGCTGGAAAACAAATACGGATCTTACCCTAGACACCATCATTCAAACAATATCAGACCACATAGAAATGGAAAATTTTTTCGCCCTTAGACAAAATAGAACCAACAAATTCAAGATAGACTGGAACCCTTGGATGAAACATTTTGATTCAAATCGAAACCAAATAAGAATAATCCTCTAAGCACTCAAGAAACGAAATACCCTCCACGAACTCCATAGAAGGTTCAAATCTCCACTCACCTCTCGCTTAAGTGAACATCATCGACATCCCAAAACTCTTCCCCCCCCCCTCTTACCCCCGCTCCCACTTTCTACCCCACAACCCCACTCTCCCCTTCCTCAACCCTTCCCACTAACAAATTATATGTTCTTCAATTAAAGAAGCATAAAAAAGACTCTAGCTTTGGAAGATTACGGCGTAATATTTGACTAACAAAAATTGTTATTGTGTTAATTGTGATTCTTTACATGATCGCATTTATGTCTTCTTTACTTCTGAAACAAATAAAAAAACAATTGTACATTAAAAAATGGTGTACCAAGAGTATAGGCGAACACCTTAAAATTGTTTTTACAAAGAGTATAGGCGAAGCCTAGAAAAAAATTAGTTTGCTTAGAGTATAGGTAATGGTCTGAAGAATTTGTGTACCAAGAGTAAATGTGTACCCCTGAAAAATTAGTTTACCCAGAGTGCAGGTGAAACCCTTCAAAAAATTTGTTTTTACAGAGCCTTTTGGCCCTCTAAAGAATTGGTGGTTCCGTGTGCTGACATGCTGGTTTAGGAGGAGGAAGATCAGAGAAGGATAGACCAAGCTACTTCTCCCTGGGGTGATAGAGGATGCATAGTTCTCCTGTTCCAGCTTAAAGAATCTTTATGTTCCGCTGCTTTCCACTGGTAGAGAAGTCAGGGAAATCCAGGCTTTGTTCATCTTAATGAGTGTAAGCCTGTTGGCGCTATCAGTTGACAGGCGGGTACGCTTATCTATGATAATCCCCCCCCCCCCCCAGCAGCACTAAACACCCTCTCTGATAACACACTAGCGGCTGGTCAGGCCAGCACCTCCAAGGCGTACAGCGCAAGTTCGGGCCACGTGTCCAGCTTTGACACCCAATAGATGTATGGAGCTGAGGGATCATAGAGGACGTTGGTATGGTTGGCTATGTACTCCCTCACCATCTTTTTACAGTGCTCCCTCCTACTCAGCCTGGACTAGGGAGTGGTGGCACAGTCTGGCTGGGGAGGCATAAAACTGGCAAAGACCTTGGAGAGTGTTCCCCTGCCTGCACTGGACATGCTGCCTGTTTCTCGCATCTCCCCTGCTAGTTGGCCCACTGAAGTATGTCCTCTACCGCTAGCATTGTCAGATGGGAACTTTAGCATCAGCTTTTCCAGCAGGGTCTTGTAGTATTGCATTACTCTCGTACCCCTTTCCTCTTCGGGAATGAAAGTGGAAAGGTTGTCCTTATACCATGGGTCGAGAAGGGTGAACACCCAGTAATCCTGGTTGGCCAGAATGCGTCTAATGCGAGGGTCAAGGGAAAGGCAGCTTAACATGAAGTTAGCCATGTGTGCCAGAGTCCCAGTACGCAACACATCACTGTCCTCAGTAGCAGCATGACTCTCAATGTCTTCCTCCTCCTCTTCAGCAAATACACACTGAACAAATATGAAGGAAGTAGCATGGGTACCCTCTGCAGTGTGGGCAGCAGTCTCTTCCCTCTCCTCCTCCTCCAACACGAGCTGAGAAACAGACGTGAGGGTTGTCTGGCTATCAAGCGATGTATTGTCATCTCCCATCTCCTGTTCCATCTGCAAAGCGTCGTCATTAATGCTTAGCAGTAGAGATGAGCGAACGTACTCGGATAAGCACTACTCGTCCGAGTAATGTGCTTTATCCGAGTACCTCCCCGCTCGTCCTGAAAGATTCGGGACGCGCTGCGGAGCGGGGAGCTGCAGGGGAGAGCCGGGAGGAACGGAGGGGAGATCTTTCTCTCCTTCTCTCCCGCCCGCTCTCCCCTGCTCCCCGCTGCGACTCACCTGTCAGCAGCGGAGCGCCCCGTATCTTTCAAGACGAGCACAGCGGTACTCGGATAAGGCACATTACTCGGACGAGTAGTGCTTATCCGAGTACATTCGCTCATCTCTACTTAGCAGCGACGTTCTCAGCAGGCAAAGTAGCGGGATGGTTACACTGATAATGGCCGCATCGATGCTCACCATTTGTGTAGACTCCTCAAAGTTTCCTAAGACCTGACAGATATCAGACATCCATGCCCACTCCTCTGTGAAGAACTGCAGAAGGCTGACTACCACTCTGACGGCCATGTTGCAGCTGGTTTTCAACAATGGCTCTACGCTGCTCGTAAAGCCTGGCCAACAGGTGCAACGTTGAATTCCAGTGTGTAGGCACATCGCACAACAGTCGGTGCACTGGCAGCTGGAAGCGATGTTGCAGTGTCCTGAGGGTGGCAGCATCTGTGGTGGACTTTATGAAATGTGCGCAGACGCGACACACCTTGCTGAGCAGGTCAGACAACTTGGGGTAGTTTTTAAGAAAGTGCTGAACCACCAGATTGAACATATGGGATAGGCATGCCACATGTGTTAGTCTGACAAGCTGCAGAGCCGCCACCAGGTTATGCCCATTGTCACACACGACCATGCCTGGTTGGAGGCTCAGCGGCGAAAGCCACAGATCGGTCTGCTCTGTCAAACCCTGTAACAGCTCTTGGGCGGTGTGCCTCTTGTCTCCCAAACTGAGTAGTTTTAGCACGGCCTGCTGACGCTTCCCCACGGCAGTGCTGCAGCGTCTCGAGCTACCGACTGCAGGCGGCGTGCTCACATGTGATAATTGAGAGGTGGAGGGGGTGAAGGAGGAGAGAGGGGTGTTTTGAGGAGGTGGCATAATAAGCCAGAGAAACCTTCACTGAGGAGGACCTGCAATCCTCGGTGTGGGTAGCATGTGAGCAGAGCCAGGGTCAGACTCAGTCCCAGCCTCCACAAGGTTAACCCAATGTGCTGTCAGGAAGATGTAGTGTCCCTACCTGACAGCACTTGTCCATGTGTCAGTGGTTAAGTGGACCTTCCCAGTAACCGCGTTGGTGAGGGCACGGTTTATGTTCCGTGAGACGTGCTGCTGTAGGGCGGGGACGGCGCAGTGGGAAAAATAGTGGCGACTGGGGACCTAGTACCGAGGGACCACCGCCGCCATAAGGTTGCGGAAAGCCTCCGTTTCTACTAGCCTATATGGCAGGATCTCCAGGCAGAGTAGTTTTGAAATATGCAAGTTTAAAGATTGTGCATTCGGATGGGTGGCTGCGTATTTCTGCTTGCGTTCCAATGCTTGGGTCATCGACAACTGAATGCTGCACTGGAACACATTGGTGGAGGCAGTGGAGGAATGTGGAGGTGAGGGTGTGGGTGCAGAACGGGATACGCTCATGCCAGCATCCTGGAAGGAGATTGGATGTCAGTGACCGGATGCGACACAGGGGGAAGAGGCAGTGGTGTGACCCGCAGGCGGTGAATGGCCTCCATTCCATGTTGTCGGGTGCTTAGCCATCATAAGTGAACGCATGCTGGTGGTGGTCAGGCTGGTAGTGGTGGCTCCCCTGCTGATCTTGGTGAAGTAGAGGTTGCACACCACTGTCGGTCATCCGCGCTCTCATTAAAAAGCCCCCAGACCTTCAAACACCTAGCCCTCTGCACGGGAGCTTGCCGTGAGGAGGTGCTGTGGGGAACAGTTGGGGGAGTATTTGCTGTGGCCCTGCTTCTCCCCCTGGCAACCCCACTGCCTCTTCTAACCTGGTATGCTGCAGCAGTTGCCTCCCCCTCTGAAGCACTGTCTTCAGTAGACTTAGCAACCCAGGTGGGGTCAGTCACCTCATCATCCACCAGCTCTTCCTCTGACTCCTCAGTCTGCTCGTTCCTCAGACTTACTGCTCTAACAACAACCTCACTGACAGACAACTGTCCTTCACAGGTATAGACTAAAAGAATATAGTTTATTAGAAACTCTTAAAAACATATAAGGGCTGACTAACAGTACTAACATACATTAACACAAAAAAGAGGAGAAGATATATTTAGGTGCAAGTTTGAATTATGCATCCAATGTCTCCAATGTAGATAATGGTCACAATAGCATGGTCAGTATAAGTGGATAACTTTAGTGCATATACAGAGTTCCTGCACTGAATGACTGGTGACAGTCGTATGTAGAGGTCGCAGAGAACTACGGCTCTGAATGACTGGTGAAGTCACAGAGAACTACGGCTCAACGCGTTTCTCCGCTCGCTTTAGAGCGGTTCATCAGGAGCCATAGATGTATATTTGACCAAAAAATCTTTAGTGGGATTAATAGCGTCAATCATTTAATTGACTAAGCTATCTTCCTCTTTTGGGATATATAATCAGTAGGATTAAATTGGCAAGAAAGTGGGTTGTCTGCGAAGATGTCACCAAAGGTATATATATATACCAGACACCATTAGACAAAAAGCCAACAGGGTACGGTGGTATAGTGGCTACGTTGGTAAAGAAGGAAGGAGGACTCGGATAAAGAACTTATGCACTGACAGTAGTCACAAGTCAGATGCGTGTTTAGATATGTCAGCTAAAAGGATCCTGTATTTAGCGCTGTATACCTATCCTCCTACAAGTGTTGCAATGTTAGCAGCACTAATGTAGAACTTCTAGTCATATGCACTGACATTAATAGAAAGTCAGGTGCATGTTCAGATAGGTCAGCTAAAGAGGATCCTGTATTTAAAGCTGCATACCTATCCTCCTTAAAGTGTTGCAATGTCAGCAACACTAATGTAGAAATGCTAGACTCCTATCAAAAGTTCAGACAACCAATCTAATATTCAAGCAGGCAGCCACAAATAGGCTTCAACAAATTTTTCTGCTCAAACAATAGGTCCCCAAGATAAGGCTACCTAGTGTGCCAAACATAGAGTAAAATAACTAAAGCCACAGGCTTTATCTGTTTGTTATTTTACTCTATGTTTGGCACACTAGGTAGCCTTATCTTGGGGACCTATTGTTTGAGCAGAAAAATTTGTTGAAGCCTATTTGTGGCTGCCTGCTTGAATATTAGATTGGTTGTCTGAACTTTTGATAGGAGTCTAGTATTTCTACATTAGTGTTGCTGACATTGCAACACTTTAAGGAGGATAGGTATGCAGCTTTAAATACAGGATCCTCTTTAGCTGACCTATCTGAACATGCACCTGACTTTCTATTAATGTCAGTGCATATGACTAGAAACTCTACATTAGTGCTGTTAACATTGCAACACTTGTAGGAGGATAGGTATACAGCGCTAAATACAGGATCCTTATAGCTGACATATCTAAACACGCATCTGACTTGTGACTAATGTCAGTGCATAAGTTCTTTATCCGAGTCCTCCTTCCTTCTTTACCAACGTAGCCACTATACCACCGTACCCTGTTGGCTTTTTGTCTAATGGTGTCTGGTATATATATATACCTTTTGGCGACATCTTCGCAGACAACCCACTTTCTTGCCAATTTAATCCTACTGATTATATATCCCAAAAGAGGAAGATAGCTTAGTCAATTCAATGGTTGACGCTATTAATCCCACTAAAGATTTTTTGGTCAAATATACATCTGTGGCTCCTGATGAACCGCTCTAAAGCGAGCGGAGAAACGCGTTGAGCCGTAGTTCTCTGTGACTTCACCAGTCATTCAGAGCCGTAGTTCTCTGCGACCTCTACATACGACTGTCACCAGTCATTCGGTGCAGGAACTCTGTATATGCACTAAAGTTATCCACTTATACTGACCATGCTATTGTGACCATCATCTACATTGGAGACATTGGATGCATAATTCAAACTTGCACCTAAATATATCTTCATTTTTTTGTGTTAATGTATGTTAGTACTGTTAGTCAGCCCGTATATGTTTTTAAGAGTTTCTAATAAACTATATTCTTTTAGTCTATACCTGTGAAGGGCTTTTAAGAAAAATTTACATATAGACTTCCCTTCTCTGTGATAATGACAGACAACTGTGTCTCATCCTCATCATTCACAAATAGCTCTTGAGACATTACTTGAAAGTCCCCACCCTCATCACCCTGAGTCCAAATTTTGGGCATCAGTCACGACAAACTCCTCACGTGGCTGATGAAACATTTTTTCTGACTCAGGGCTGGGACCCGAGAAGAGTTCTTGGGAGTATGCCTGTTTGGAACTGCTCCTTTTCCTGGAGTGACCAGGCTAGGAGAAAGGAGGAGGAGCCTGAGAATTCAGAGGTGCAGTCCCTTGGATGGCGTGAGTGGGCTGCGTGGTAGACTGTGTGTTAAATAAAGTACTGGACGCATTATCCGCTATCCACGTCAGCACCATATCGCACTGTTGTTTTAATAATGGCCTACCACGCGGACCTGCAAAATGTGACATGAAGCTGGGGAGTCGAGATACGTGTTGCTCTCCTAATCCCTCAGCAGCAGGCACTGTTTCACCCCACCCAGGACCTCGGCCTCTGTGCACCCCCTCCTTCGGACGCCCATGTCCATGTCCTCAACCTCGACCCTTACCCCTAGTCTTGATCATGTTGAATAAAGCACTTGGAGTAAATGCTACGCAAAATGCTAGTCATTTTGTGTACGCTTATAGGCCAAAATATACACAATAAACAGTGTATACTGTTGTTAGATAGCAGAGATTCCCACCACCCAGACAGTGGTATATAGAGTACGCTGTCAGCAGGCCCAGAAAGATTTTTCTAGTGTGTATACTATTGGTAGATAGCGCAAATTTACAGCCCCCAGACACTGGTATATAGATTACGCTCTGAGCAGGCCCAGAAAAATTTAAAACAGTGTATACTGTTGGTAGGTAGCGCAAATTCACAGCCTCCAGAGACTGGTATATAGCGTACGCTCTCAGCAGGGCCAAAACCTTTTTCTAGTGTGTATACTGTTGTTAGATAGTGTAGATTCACAGCACCAACACACAGGTATACAGCGTACGCTTTGAGCCCCAAAAAAACTAAAAAAAGAGAAATGATAGGAGTTCTGTTACTTCCTATGTACACCCCTGGCAGTACACTGCATAAAACCGGTTACAGTGGGCAGAATACAGCCGGGATGCTTAAAAAAAAAGTTGTGCGCACTACTGGTCCCAGCCAGCCAAAACGCTGATGCACACAATGAGAGGAGTAGTAGTCCTAAAAAGGACTGTTGGGTTCTTACCTAACCGTAACCTAATACCTACAATAATGGTTTCCCTATTGCAGCAGCTCTTTACCTAAGCTCATGCAGCATGCGTCTGAGGCGAGCCACGGGTGACCATGGCTTTAATACTCGGCGGTCACCTGATCCGGCCAGCCAGTCACTGCTATAGACGTGCAGAGGGCTGGTACGTCACAACAGGAAGTGGTAAAGCCTTCCCTGCATGTTTAGTGGCTAAAAAATGGCACTAAACATGCGGGGAGGGGAGATGAAATTTACTGGAGGACCGTATGGTATTCGCTCGAGTAATGAGCACACCCTGAGGCTACCTACAGGGGAGCGTGATATTGGCCCGATATCGCATTCGCCAGCATGTGTTTTTATGCCGATTTTGAGACGTTTTTTCTGTCTCAAAAAGACTCCCATCACTTCATTTTAAAGCAGCGATCCTCCAGTGCAGCTTCAGCCGCGTTACAGGATTGGCATGTGTTTGCCATTGTTATCAATGGGAAACCTCACATCGCACTCACGGTCACATAGCACGCCGTCCTATTGAAAACAATGGGCGATGTGTTCCGAGAAACACAAAACGATAGGGGATCGCTCATGTATACGACTGCATTCAAAAGAATAGCGTTCATATTTGCGCAGGATTTATACGTCTTGCAACGCACAGATCTCGTGCAAGATTCTCGGCCGTGTGAAACTGGCCTGAGGATAACATAGTGGCGTGGATTAAATATTTGTAATGCTTTCTTTTTGACAATTGATGGTGGAGGACAAGACTGCAGTACTCAGAACCACCACTATCCTCCGATACAAACATTGAAGAGACTGCAATCATCACATGAGTGCTATTGGGGATCCTGGGTGGTGGGCCCACATTGATCAGGTAGTGGCCTGTACTGATAATAGGCCATCACCTTTTAAAGCCTGAATAACCCCCATAAGCCTAAAGCCAGAATGAATTTCCTTTTTTGAATTTGAGGCCGTCCTAACTGTGCAAAATATATTTAGAGTCATGAGTGTTTTAATATGTTTGGCATACTTTACTTCAACTATCTGCTTTACAGCAGTATAGGACAATCGAATCTTAAGAGATCTGCCCCTACAATTTTTTGCTCTTTCTCCGATCAGTCATTTGCATCGGTTAATATATTTCACACTATAAAGCTGTTTAGTTCTTTTTATCTGAAACTAAACATAAACCTCTTATATTGCAATATTGGAATCTCTCTGCAGGTTTGAACAGGCCTATATGACAAGTCTGATTGGGCTCAGGCCAGAGAAGTATTTCTGGATGGGGCTCTCCGATACGGAGGAGAAGAACACTTTTAAATGGGCCAACAGGCAAAACGTTCTGTTCACACACTGGAACGCGGACATGCCAGGTAAGTCCATTCTCCACTCTTAGGCTGCCTGGCCACGGGCATTGCAGCTTTCCACGTCGGACCTCCGCAGCGGGAGCCATTGCCCAGGAGCAGGAGCCGGCTGACTGATCTCCATGGTCAGCCTATCTGACAGATAGGCCATCTGCGAAGAATTGCAGCAATTCGCAGCATGCTATGATTCTCCGCTCATGTACAGGGAGGGCCACACTTTTCATAGCAACGCTATGGATTGCGTTCCCCGCGGCTGGATTATCGGTGAATGTTCATGTACATATAAGGTGCTATGTTAGCAAAACTGAGCGCTATATGTATATTCTTGTTGTTCCAAATTAATTTTAAGTGTTCAAGTTGCTCAAAGAATTACATGTCCCACAGCATTTGTGTAATCGGCTGAACTGCTTTGTTCCTCTAAGGCCGCCTGCAAACGAGCGGATTTGCATTGTGGAATCCAATATAACTAATTAGCATCTTTTTACCAAACAGACTAATATATGTAACTCTATATATGCTATATACTAAAAAGTCCAGTCCACTAGCTCATCTTTCACCCACCCACCTCCTTGGGGTTGGGTCGCAGCTGCCATTCACTCTTTAAGAAAAAGAAAAAGGGTTAATTGTTTCCTCTTATCTGGTGGTGGTTGGTAGGAGATCTAACTTTGTGATGTCCAGACAATTTTTTATTTTTTTCTAAACTCGTTTTATTGAACAGTATGCGTTTCATACAATGTCACCGAGACAGAAAGAATTCCCTAAAGGAACCAAATATATCACCGAGGGAACCACTAAATAATACGTAAAATTTAACTTTTATTGATACAAACTAAAATATGATAAAACAGGCGTGATCAATCTTTGGTAAGTATCGTGCCTATAATGACCACTTGGCACCCTATATTTTAATATGCTCCTGGGTTAAAGTTGCGCTAACGTATATAAGTGACACTGTGAAGGCTAGCCGTACTATTGATAGTATCTAGGTGTGCAGTTCCAGTGTACCTATATCACCTACTTTAGATCTCACCCACCACTTATGGGATAAACCTTTCGTTATCTTAGTGTATATCCAATACACAGAAGAAAAAAAGGTAACTATAGATAGAACATGGGGTAACTTTCATAGACCGTATTACCCTTCTATTCCCTTAGTACCAACTAGAACCATTTTATTATATTATTATTCACCAAACACTCTGTCTCTTTAGCCTTATACACCCCAAAGATAGTCAATGGTGTATATTCTCTGATGAACGTAATATCACCATGTCTCTATGCTGGCAACTAAGCCACAATGGTGAAGGCCAAGGCAGAGTGTGCAGGTAGTTTATCCCCTATAGTGATAAGGTGATGAAGGGTCGTATATTTATATGACATTTATGACATATACGAAATCCATCACTACAAGTATATGTAATTAGATAGTGAGGTTTAGGTAGAGCAACCATCCAAGGTGTCAGTGCTGTGATGTACTACTGACAGTATGCATATATCATGCTGCTTGTAAGAGCTTCTACTTATTTTTATTTTTTCCAGTAGAGCGCTTAGTAGTTGTGATTCCAACAGTGGTAACCTAAGGTCATATCCGCATAGATAAGCAGATAGACTAAGTACATACAACTGTTAGTGAATCATAAAAAACTTAAAAGGAGGTATCATGCATGAGGCAGGGCTGATTCATAGTCCCAAATTAGCCTAATGACCGATCTCCTGAACAATAGTATAGCCCTGCCTCATGCATGATACCTCCTTTTAAGTTTTTTATGATTCACTAACAGTTGTATGTACTTAGTCTATCTGCTTATCTATGCGGATATGACCTTAGGTTACCACTGTTGGAATCACAACTACTAAGCGCTCTACTGGAAAAAATAAAAATAAGTAGAAGCTCTTACAAGCAGCATGATATATGCATACTGTCAGTAGTACATCACAGCACTGACACCTTGGATGGTTGCTCTACCTAAACCTCACTATCTAATTACATATACTTGTAGTGATGGATTTCGTATATGTCATAAATGTCATATAAATATACGACCCTTCATCACCTTATCACTATAGGGGATAAACTACCTGCACACTCTGCCTTGGCCTTCACCATTGTGGCTTAGTTGCCAGCATAGAGACATGGTGATATTACGTTCATCAGAGAATATACACCATTGACTATCTTTGGGGTGTATAAGGCTAAAGAGACAGAGTGTTTGATGAATAATAATATAATAAAATGGTTCTAGTTGGTACTAAGGGAATAGAAGGGTAATACGGTCTATGAAAGTTACCCCATGTTCTATCTATAGTTACCTTTTTTTCTTCTGTGTATTGGATATACACTAAGATAACGAAAGGTTTATCCCATAAGTGGTGGGTGAGATCTAAAGTAGGTGATATAGGTACACTGGAACTG
Organism: Eleutherodactylus coqui; assembly: GCF_035609145.1. NCBI lineage: Eukaryota > Metazoa > Chordata > Amphibia > Anura > Eleutherodactylidae > Eleutherodactylus > Eleutherodactylus coqui. The sequence continues at coordinate 123,335,853 of NC_089848.1, forward strand.
CACACCTAGATACTATCAATAGTACGGCTAGCCTTCACAGTGTCACTTATATACGTTAGCGCAACTTTAACCCAGGAGCATATTAAAATATAGGGTGCCAAGTGGTCATTATAGGCACGATACTTACCAAAGATTGATCACGCCTGTTTTATTATATTTTAGTTTGTATCAATAAAAGTTAAATTTTACGTATTATTTAGCGTTTCATACAATAACAGATAGTTTAACTTTGCATACATCAGAGAGCTCTTTGGTATTAGTGTTCGGTACCCAAATACGTTACATTTTTTTTCTATATTTACCCAGCATATCTCAGTACGTGCATCTATAATGTTAATGACATTGTTGCTTATTTTACCTGTCGAGCCTGGGTGTGGTTCGTCCTAATAAATTTTGAAACATTTCTTGTGTGAAGTTTGTGTTTGTTGACCCGCACCAAATCCCCCAGACCCTGTCAAATTTTTCAGGATATTTCCTGTTTTTGTAGACTATTTTTTTCGTATGGTAGGATAGTATTGATAATACTCTGTCATTTTGTAATTGTCGGGGGGCGCTTGTCCATCCATCGTAGCGCTATGACTTTGCGGGCGTAAAATAATACTTTAGTAAGGAATATTTTATCATAGTGTTGCCATTGTTCCTCATCTATGATCCCTAGCAGACGCATCGCTGGATCCAGTGGTATTGGTATTCCCATCAGTTGGGTTAGGAACTCTGTGACCTCTTCCCAATACGTGTATACCATTGGCCATCCCCATATTAGGTGGTTAAAATTTGCGTTTGTTGCGCGACTTCGGTGACACTGACTGGTAACTGATCTATTCATTTTATGGAGTCTAGTCGGTGTCAGATAACATTGGTGCAGAATATATAATTGGGTTAGTTTGTTGTTCGCAGCTGGTGAGACCCCGATGTACGTAGCCATTGCGGTCTCCCAGTCCTCATTAGTCAGTTTTGGGGTAAGATCTCTCCATCTTTCCAGCACCACCATTTGTGTATTGGGGGTCTTAGAGTATAGCAAATGGGTATATAGCATCGAGATTAGGCCCCTGGGACCCTGTGTGCGCAGTATACCTATTAATGGGTATGTGGAGAAGGGTCTTCTGGGTTCTGGGAATTGCGCTGTCAATGCGAGTTGTAGGTATCTAAAGAATCCTGTTCTAGGTACCTGATATATTTGCTGTAGTTGCTCAAAGGAGACTAGTATTCCATCAATATATAGGTGTTCCAATGTGGTAATTCCCAGGTTTGACCAAAATTGTCTGTCTAGTAGATTCAATAAGTGCGGCAACGCTCTGTTATTCCATAGGGGGGTTTCCAGGGGGGTGCCTTCCCGCCTAGTTAATTTCTTACATGCCCTCAAGACGCTTGTTGCAAGTCTGTGAATGGGCAGTATTTGTTTCGTCAACAGTCCTGGTTTTTCCAGGAGGATCCAGAGTGATGCCTCCGAAAGAAAGTGCATTAGATGGTGCTCGGAGTTCGGGAGAGAAGAGCCCGACAGCTAGCAGCGTATGTATCTGACTTGCCCTGCCAGGTAATATATTTTGAAGTCCAGTAATGCCATCCCTGCTAGTTCTTTGGGTTTTTGTAGGGTCTCCATGCGGAGTTTGGCTCTGGATTTCCCCCAAATAAATGATGTTATTAATGAGTTAGTTTTTTTGAAGAATTTTTGTGTTATAATTGTTTCTGTGTGTTCTAACCGGTATAGATATTTGGGGAGAATTATCATTTTAATAAGATTTATTCTACCTGCTACAGATAATGGCAGGGGACTCCAGGCTTTTAGTTTTAGTTGCAGGGTTGTTATTAGGGGTGCGATGTTTAGATCAAAGCTCTGGGTGTGATCTCTAGTAATATAGATCCCCAAGTATTTGAATTGAGGGACAATTTGCAGGTTATGGCACACCTCTCCCGTCCTCCACTCCTCCTCCCTCAGCGGCATAAGGGTAGACTTCTGCCAATTGATACGTAGGCCTGAGAAATTCCCTATTCGTCTATTTGGGAGATGGCCAGGGGTAGGGTGCTTTGGGGTTCTGACATGTAAAGTATTATGTCATCTGCATACAGTCCTATCTTATCTTCTCTGGGTCCGATCTTGATCCCCCTGTATAATGTGTGTTGTCGGATTCTTAGGGCCAGGGGTTCTATGGCAATCGCAAATAGGAGGGGGGAAAGTGGGCAACCCTGTCGGGTCCCCCTGTAGAGTGGGAAGGAGGCGGAGATCAGGCCATTTGCCACTATTCTTGCCGTCGGTGCACTATATAGGATAGAGACCCACCTGATGAACGACTCCCCGAACCCAAATTTTCGCAGGGCCTTTATCAAGTATGGCCATTCCACTGAGCCAAATGCTTTGGCTGCATCCAGTGAGGCCAGGGCCCAGTTTACTTTCCACCTCCGTCCCACCTGTATGATTACCTGCGTCCTTCTGATATTGTCTGACGTGGACATTCCCGGGATGAAACCGGATTGGTCCGGGTGTATGATGTCTTTGATTGCTTGGTTCAGCCTGGAAGCCAGCACTTTGGTAAGGATTTTATAGTCCATGTTTAGGAGGGAGATAGGTCTATATGACCTGCACTCCTCTGGGTTTTTTTCAGGCTTTAGTATGAGGACTATGTTGGCCTCTAGCATCGACTCTGGAAGGTGTCCTTTTTCAAATATATCCTCATATAGTGAGAGTAGCTGTGGTGTTATTTCCTCTCTGTACTGTAGATAAACTTCTACTGGTATGCCGTCTGTACCCGGGGTCTTATTTTTTGCCATGCCCTCCATTGCCTCCTCTATCTCTTCTATTGTAATGGGGGCATCTAACAGGGATCTATGTGTTTCTTGTATTACTGGGAATGTTATATTGGTTAGGTATTTCTCTAGCTCTGCTGGAGTGTAGTTGGTTTGGGACTGGTATAGGTCATAGTAGAATTGTTGGAATCTTCCTAATATAGCTTTGGGGTCTGTAATTATTGTGCCCTCAGTTGATTTGATCCTTAGTATAGCCGGGGAGGTAGTCTCTTGTCGGGCCATATATGCTAGCAATTTACTGGACTGGTTACCTAATTCGAAGAAGGACTGGCGGGTGAAGAATAGTTTCCTCTGGGCCTTCTCTTTTAAGTGTATCAGATACTCTCTACCTACCTGGACCAATTTGTCTCTTTTAGCGTTTGAGGGGTCAGATATAAATTCCTTTTCTAGTTGTTGGCATTGTTTCGCTAACTGTTCTCCTTCCTTAGCTGCGTTTTTTTTAATGAAGGAGATTGAGGATTTAAAGCATCCTCTAAGGTATGGCTTGAAGGCTTCCCATACCAGCATCCTATCGGGGTTTGCTTCGTGTGCCTCGTAGTATATTTGAATTCGGTCTACTATTCGGTCATTTGGGCCAAGCAGCGAGAGCCAGAACGGATGTATTCGTTGCTTCTTGATAGCAGGGGAGCCTGGGTCTTTGAGAACCATGCGGATTGGTGAGTGGTCTGAGACCCCTCTTGGGAGGAATTCTATGGATTCAATTTTGGGGAATAATAAGGGGGATCCAAATATGTAGTCTATTCGACTCAATGCATGATTATGGGGTGCATGGCAGGAAAACTCCCGCTGGTGAGGGTGGAGTGTTCGCCATAGATCTAGCCATCCCGTCACCGAGATCATAGAGGCTAGGCGGGTCGGGCCATCGTCTCCCGCCCCCCGAGCACCACCCCCAAATCTGTCCAGGAATGGGTCCATGACCATATTCATGTCTCCCATACAGATAGTCGTTGCATCTGGTGTAAATAAGGCAAATTGTATGCCTTCCGCCAGAAGGGCTGTTGACGTTGTTGGTGGATTGTAGTAGCATAGAAGTACATATGGATCATTGTTTATTTTGGCTCTTACGAAAATGAATCTGCCCTCCGGGTCTCTTTTCAATTGTTCTACCTCCCATCTGAGAGACCTTTCTATCAGTAAAGACACCCCCCTGGAATATGATGTGTGATATGTGTGTGCTGACCACTGGACCCATGGCTTCGACAGGCATTTAGAGGTTTCGGGCATGAGGTGGGTCTCCTGTAGCCATAATACATGTGGTCGCCAGGAGCGTATTAAGGAGTTTATTGTGGTTCGCTTCCTGGGGGATCCCATGCCTCTGACGTTCCAAGACACAAAAGTTATCTCAGCCATTGGCGAAGATGGTTTAATTGAGTCCGGATGGAATTGTTTATGTCGTCCTGGCCACTAGGAGACCCCCCGTCACGCCTCACTACATCCTTATTACCCGCTATGCAATCGCACTTCAGTACATTTACAGAAAAAACATTAGGCATCTGATGCACACAATTTAGAAACATTACGGTAGTGTGCTACCAACGTATAACTCTTACAACTTGTAACTGAACAGGTTTTGAATACTGAATACTTCCTCGCTGTGTTAGTATTCGTGGCTAATTTTTACTCGGGGTAACCAACTTAGCATAGCTTCAACGTTCGCTATACTTGTGGTTTTGTTGGATTGTTAGAACAGTAATGTGGGCCGACCATATCATGTTGTGTATTGGTTAGGTGGACTCCCTTTCGGGAAAAAGGAAGGGGGGAGGGGGGGGTAGGAAGGAGAGGGGGGGAGAAGGGGGGGAGAAGGGGGGGAGCAGGGGTAAATGTGGAGGGGGTGTTGCGCCGGGGGCGGCCTGGAGGGAGCGTTTCATCTCTGGTTTAGCGGTTTGCGATACAATTAAGCGGTTTTGGTGGGCCCTTTATATATAGTATGGAAGTCCCGTCACCTAAAGGAGGATAAGAAACGGTTAGGTTTTTGTATACGTTACAGTCTTTCTGGTGGTCGTCTGGTGGTTAGCCATTCTTCTGCTTCGGATGGTGAGGTGAAGAAACGGGTGCGGTCTCCGTCGATCACTCGCAGTCGTGCTGGGTACACCATGGAGTACGGGAGCTGCAGATCTCGAAGTTGCCTTTTAATACTGAAAAATGACGCTCTTTGCTTTTGGAGGTCTGCCGAGAAGTCCGGAAAAATAGATACTGTGGCGTTGTCATGACGTAGGGGTCCTCCTTTTCTGGCAGCTCGCAGAATGATATCTCTGTCACGGGAGTTGAGTAATTTTGCTAGTAGAGGTCTGGGTGGGGCCCCGGGTATGGGTGGCTTCATTGGCACTCGGTGAGCCCGTTCAATAACAAAAACCTGCGATAGTTCTGCATTGGGAAGGAGTTCGCGGAGCCATTTCTCTAGAAATCATTCAGGTCTCTGTCCCTCGGTTCGTTCTGGTAGGCCGACTATGCGCAAATTGTTGCATCGCGAATGATTTTCGAGGTCGTCCGCTTTTTGTCTCCAGTAGTCAGCTTTTTGTGTAAGGTCTCTTATTGCGGCTGACATTGGGGAAACGGCGTCGTCTAGTGTGGATATTCTATCTTCCGTAGTTGTGACTCTTTCTCTCAGATTTTGGAGGTCTTGCCTAAGGAGGCTTACATCCATTTCAACTTCGTCGATTTTACTAGTAAGGGTAGTCGTGGATGTTTGGATTGCCGTCAGTAACTGTTCGGACAGTTGTTGTAGGGTTTGAACTGTCCCCTCTGTTGGGTTTGGATTGGTGTTCTTTGTCGGAGGAGATGAGCCCCCCGGGGCCGGCGGTATGGAATCGGAGCTTGGGTCTTTGCGATTTTCACTTCTGACGAACGCCTTTAATTTGTCGGCTGTAGCGCTTTGCCGGGTAGGCCACATGCTGCTCTTTCAGGGATGTTTGGCGGCGTATTCAGTTGCTTGCCTATGGTTTGTAATGCTGGATTCTCAATAATATGCGGCGCAGGGCTTCTGTATGTGGTGTTCGCCCTGGTCCCTTCTGGCTATTACTCTTTTATTAGCGGTGGTCTTCTGCCGCCACCCGTGGGGAGGCCTTCTGCAGGTTTTACGTCCTCTTTTCCCCTCTATTGGGGGTATTCTGAGGTTGCTTCTATGACCTTTCACCTAGGTATGGTGGGGAGAGGGGCTCTATTCCCAATTTCTTATTTATATAGGATGCGGTGGCTGCTGCTCTCCCCCCCCCCCCCCCCCCCAGTACACCTAACTGGTTGCTGCTGGTGCTTTTCTCTTCCAGGAAGGGGGTCTCTGCGCGGTCTTTCCCTCTCGGCCCCTCACCACTAGGTCCGTCGGCTCCATCCACAAGATGGCGGTTGTGTCAGTCGCGGCGCTGTGGGTCCACCGCTAGTGTTGCTGTGGCTGCCGGTACCTTGGATGTTTCACCCGGTGTCCGATCCCCTCTCTCTTTGTGTCGGTAGGAGTGCGCCGGGCCCGGATTGTTGCTGGCTGACCGGGTCTTCTCTACAAAATGGCGGCGGCGGTTGCGGCTCCGCGTGTTCGCCCTCAGGGCTTTCTCACTGCGGGTGCTGTGTAGGTGTTGCAGTGCTCCGCGGCGCCGCCGGTTGTCCAGGTGTCTCGCTCTTCTCTTACTTCTCCTCCAGGAAAGGGGTCTCTGTGCGGTCTCTCTACGCGGCCTTTCTCCACTAGGCCCGTCGGCCCCGTCCACAAAATGGCGGCTGTATCAGTCACGGCGTCGCTTTGGCTGCCGGTACCACGGATGCTTCGCTCGGTGCCTAATCTTCTCTCTCTCTGTGTCGGTAGGGGTGCGACAGGCCCGGGCAGTCGCTCACCGGCCGACAGTCTCCTCGACAAGATGGCGGCGGCGGTCGCGGCCCCACGCGCCTGCCTTTAGAGCGTTCTCACTGTGGGTGCCGAGAAGGTGTTACAGTGCTCCGCGGCTCCACCGGTAGTCCGGGCTTCCCGCTCCTCATTTTCTGCTATATACAGCGCCGGGTCTGGGGCCCGCCGGCTTACTGGTGTCTCGTGCTCTGTGATGGTGGTGCCCTCAGCTTCTCAGGTCTCTTCTTCGGCTCTACTTCTGCTGCGTATTTGTCTGCCGGGGGTTGTTTTCTTGTGGACTGGTCTCCCCTCTCCTCCGGTGGCGTTATATCGGGGTTGGGAGTCCTCAGGATAGATACAGGATTGTTGGCTGGTCGGTTAGAGCAGGAGCTCTTCTTACATGCGGCCAGTCAGCTCGGCTGCTTGGCCACGCCCCCCATGTCCAGACAAATTTAAACTTGCACGATACAGGAAGACACAGAATAGCACAAGAAGGAGTAAAATGATATTATTACTTCTCACACAAATCCCTCCTTCTGCGATGGTTTCATCATGTCACATAGTCCCATGGTTAGCATGATCTCCACTTTCATCCCAGAAACTTGAGATAAACACTTAGGAACATATTGCCCTACCTAATGTTAGGAAGATGGACATTCCAAAGAGTAATCCATAATCCTCCAGGTTATACCCAGGTAGGGTGGCCCCAGCACGTTCCTGATGGATCACTTCTAACCCTGGGACTGAGGGTAGGAGACTCATGTGGGGGGGGGGGGGTGTAGAGGAGGCAGAGAGGGGGCGGGAGCTCAGAGCTCCTGGCTCTTCCAGCCTTCTCCCCCTGCAGAGAGAGATGCCGTATATCTGCCGGCATGAATACCCGGCCGATATACAGTCATCTGAAGCCATTACAGAGCCAACACCGCTGCAGCACGACATGCTCTCTGAATGCCAGGGAGATGACTGCTCCAGTGAGATGGTGACAGGGAGCGCAGGACAGACTAGACAGGTCCTAGTGGTGGGGGACTCAATTATAAAGGGGATAGACAGGGCAATCTGCCATAAAGACCGGGATCGTCGAACGGTGTGTTGTCTTCCTGGCGCTCGATTTCGACACATTGCGGATCGGATTTACAGATTACTGGGAGGGGCTGGTGAGGATCCAGCAGTCATGGTGCACGTTGGCACCAATGAACAAATTAGTGGTCCATGGAGGGCCCACAAAAATGATTTCAGGGACCTAGGATCCAAGCTTAGGGCGAGAACCTCCAGGGTGGTTTTCTCGGAGATACTACTTGCACCTAAAGAAAGGCAACACTAGAAAGGCAACAGGATCTTAGGGAGGTAAACAAGTGGCTCTGGAGTTAATAATGTGTAAAGACGGCAGCCGTCTTTACACATTATTGGATCCTATATTTGGAACGTGTTCAGCTTCCTGGATGGCTGGTGCATGATTTAAGTCCTGCCACAAGGTTTGGAATGGAGTAATGCTGCTGGTAACTGCACTTTTCTGACTTTAGTGGTTCTGGAGTTAGTGTAAGAAGGAGGAACCGTAGATATGGAGGAGGGCTTCAACCATTAAAAATAATAACCATTAAAAATAAACGCATACATCTAACAGGCAAATGCTGAACGGGTTTTGGCCAGACAGTGGCCTTTGTCAACAGCTGTTGACAAAGGCCACTGTCTGGCCGAAACGCATTCAGCGTTTACCTGTTGGATGTATGCGTTTTAACCAATAAAGTTACTATATTTAATGGTTGAAGCCCTCCTTCATATCTACAGTTCCTCTCATGAAGTTTAGCCGATTGCCAACGGCCATCTGCTGATGGAGCTCTTGCTGGGAAACAGATATTTTTTTCCCCTATACCGGAGGCACTGCTGCTGAGGTGAGCCCCTATTCATTTTTTCCTTTTTTACTTAAATGTAAGAAGGAGGGGTTAAGGTTCCTGAGAACTGGGCTGACTTTGCTCTCGGCTATAGGCTGTAACATAAGGGACGGGCTGCATTTCAATGGGAAGGGTGCAGCTCTGCTGGGGAAGATGACTAGTAGGCTGGAGGCGTGTTTAAACAAGGGACTGGGGAGAGGGCAAAAAGATAAACAGGGGAATAGACAGTGTCGATAGCGACCTGGGTCTAAGTAATGGGAATGGGGGTTGAGCAGGGGGTGGGGTTAGTACAGTTAGAACTGACAGAACAGCCAATAGTACCATTAGCAACAAAACTAATTTAAAGAACAAAAAAACTGTATAAATTGTATGACCACGAATGCAAGAAGTCTGATCAGCAAAGTGGGTGAGCTTGAAGCAAGACAGACCGATGAAAACTATGATATAGTCAGAATAACGGAAACATGTCTTGATAAAAAATGCGATCGGGCAGCGAATTTACAGGGTTACAATCTCTTCAGAAGAGACCATGGTGCCCGGAGGAGGGACTATGTAGACTGGTCGAAATTCTGAAAGCATACGGCGAGATTTCAAATTTCAAGATTAATTTCGACAAGTCCACGGTCTTGAACGTATCCATCCCGCCTGCACTTAGCAAATGACTCTCTAGCTCTTCACTGTTCGCGTGGTCGGAAACAGCTCTGGACTATGTAGGAGTTAAAATCCCAAAAAACTTAGATGATTTATTTGCAACCAATTTTGCCCCACTACTGGATAAGGTAAAAAAACTAGTTAAGGATTACGATTTGCCAAGCATCTCCTGGTTCGGGAGACGCAACATACTTAAATCATACATATTACCGATCATTCTATACAAGATCAGGATGTTGCCAATATACCTTCCTTCGAGCTTTTTCAAGTCGCTTCGTACGTTATTTGCAGCCTACATGTGGAGGCAAAGAAGACCTAGACTAGCATACAGTCTAATGATCAGGAGGAAATCGGAGGGAGGCATAAGTCTACCAAATATTTTAGATTATTATCGGGCGGCCCAGTTAAATTACTGGATGGATTTGACACGCCCCTTAGGAGACAAGCTTCTGCCAAAACTAGCACTGGCCCACTCTAAGAGCGGTTCACTGGGTGACTTGTGGTTCCCGGAGAGGAAAAGATACTGTGCAAAAGATTTTTCTCTACTGCTGAAAGGCCCTTGCGAAGTAGTAGATAAAGCAAGGGAGAGTTTGACTCCGGGACCATCTCTGATGGCCCCACTAAATTTATTACCTAGATATCTGACTCTGCAAGGAGATCCAGTTTCTTCCTCCATTTGGAAAAAATGTAACCCTTTTACAGTGGGTGATCTCCAAGGGATGGCTCATAAGCCGGCGGCAGAAATTATCCAAACACTCCTACCGGACTGGAGCCCTTCATTCCTGGTGAGAGCCTCAGTGACAAAAGTCTTTGAAGATTTCCTTGGAACCAATAGATCCACCAGGCCCAAAACTCCATTTGAACGCTCCTTAATAGATCCTGACCCCAGGGCGCATAGAAATACGCGGCTTAGAGGCCAATTTATAGTCCCTCAGGTGATAAATAAACCCGCATCCTTGACCTCCTGGGAAAGGGAATTGGGTATCCGGCTAACATCAGCGGACACTAAGTCAATCCTGGCCTCCGCTTATGGCCTCTCTCCTTGCATCCTCGCCCAGGAATCTCACTACAAATTACTGGTACGCTGGTATAAAACCCCACAATGGTTGCATGCATACAAGCTGGCATCACATGACAGATGTTGGAGATGTGGAGTGGAGGTTGGCTCCTATCTGCATATATGGTGGTCATGCGTGAAACTTGAGACCTTCTGGAGGGGAGTGGGCGTGGTGCTGGGTAAGATTAAACAAAATTTTGTTTTAACGCCTGAGATGATCTTTCTATGGAGACTGTCCCAGACGTTCCATCCGCTGAGAGACAGGTTGGTAGCCCAACTGATCGATGCAGCTAAAGCCCTGATTCCATTGCATTGGAGGGACGAGACTCCTCCCCTTCTCTCGCATTGGAAGGAGAAGGTAGATTGGATTTATAACTTAGAAGAGCTCGCTAGCTGGCAAAATAATACACAAGAGAAATTCATTACAACGTGGCACCCCTGGCGTGATCTGAGGCACCTAGACATACTATCCCAGTAGTCAATGCTGATATCCTATATTCCCCCCCCCATACCCTCACCCCACCCCGTCTTTACCGCCCCCGGATTTCCTCACAAGTTGTTATACAGGTATGGAATTACAAGCATGCACCCCCGAGGCCAGTTAGGTCCATTCCGGGAGTGGACATACTGCGGCTGCAGTACCCTGAATTGGTATAATATGCCTTTGTTGCGAATTATCTCGTCAGGGCAGTAGATACCTGTGTAAGGTTGATGTTTATATGACAAGTAATTTTCCATGTATGTATCGAAAAATTTGGAATAAAATCTGATTTGAAAAAAAAAAAGAAGAGACCATGGTGAACAGAAAGGGGGAGGGGTATGTCTGTATGTTAAATCATACTTAATGCCAAAGCTACGGGAGGATATAGGGCCAGGAGATGAACATGTGGAATCTCTGTGGGTAGAAATACATGGAGAAAAAAATAATAAAATACTGATAGGGGTTCTCTATAGACCACCAAAAGCAACAAAAGAAACCTTATCAGGGAGCGACAAAAAAACTAAACTTAAGTAAAGCAAAATTCGATCAGCTTAGAACTACTATCTGTAACACAAATTGGGACAACATCCTCAAAAATAACAGTACAGGCGACAAATGGAAAAAGTTTAAAAACATCCTAATCACCTCATGTGAGCAGTTCATACCATTAAAAAAAAGAACCACAAGTAGAAGGAAACCAATGTGGCTCAACAAGACTATTAGGGGGGCAATAAACAAAAAAAACAAAATGTTTAAACTACTAAAACAAGAAGGCGGCGAAGAAGCGCTAAAATCATACAGGGAAAAAACTAAATATGTAAAGGAAAGATCAAGAGTGCTAAGGAGGGGGCAGAAAGACTGATCGCCAAAGAGAGCAAAAATAACTCTAAACTGTTCTTCAATTATATTAACAGCAAAAGGATTTGCACTGAGAGCACTGGCCCTTTAACGAATAATGCAGGAGAAATCATAGAAGACGATGGGAGGAAGGCAAATCTATTAAATGGTTTCTTTTCAAGTGTATTCACGAATGAAAATGAAATGTCACATGAGATGCAGGGGAATAAAACAAACCCCCCTGCTACACATAGCATACCTAACACAGGAGGAAGTGCATAGCCGGTTACAGAGGATTAAAATCGATAAATCACCGGGTCCAGATGGAATACACCCAAGGGTTCTAAGGGAACTAAGTGATGTGATAGCTAGACCACAATTTTTTATATTTATGGACACTATCAAGACCAGGGTTGTACCATTGGATTGGCACATTGCCAACGTGGTTCCAATCTACAAAAAGGGGTACAAAAAGAGCCTGATAACTACAAGCTGGTAAGTCTCACTTCAATAACTGGAAAAATATTTGAGGGGTTTCTGAGTGATGCCATCCTAGAATACCTCAAGGAGAAAAACGGACTAACTCCTCACCAGCATGGGTTCATAAGGGGTCGATCATATCAGACCAATCTGATCAGCTTATACAAAGAAGTTCTAGGCTGGACCCGGGAGAGTCTATTAATCTTGTATATCTGGATTTCTCTAAAGCATTTGACACAGTGCCGCATAATAGGTTGATATATAAAATGAGGCAGCTCGGATTGGGTGAAACCATGTGTATCTGGGTAAAGAACTGTCTTAGAGATAGAAAGCAGAGGGTGGTAATAAATGGTTCGTACTCAGATTGGGCCACCCCCGCTAGTGGGGTGCCACAGGGCTCAGTATTAGGCCCAATTCTGTTCAATATATTTATCAACGACCTGATAGAGGGACTGCACAGTAAAATATCAATATTTGCAGATGATACAAAACTATATAAGACAATTAATACAATGTGCGGCTACAAAAGGACCTAAACAAGCTGGTGGCCTGGGCAGAAAAATGGCAAATGAAGTTCAGGGCTCCCACCCACTAGTGTTTTTTTCTCCACTGTGCTGCGAGAGTAAGTGAAAACTCTCGCAGAGCAGTGCGAGAAATCGCAGCGATATCGCTGCGACAGTCTTTTCAATGGGGCCAGGTGCAGCAGCGCTAGCCCCACTGAAAAGATATGGAGAATGCCGCTGACTTCTGCCACAGCTGTGACAGCTGTCACAGCTGTGGCAGGAGTTACCTTCATCCCCGCGAGGACCATGGGGATGAAGGAACCCTTCGTCACAGCTGTGACAGCTGTCACAGCTGTGGCAGAAGTCAGCGGCATACTATCCCATTGCTTTCAATGGGATCGGCACTGCTGCCGATCCCATTGAAAGCAGTGGTTTCTGACAAGCCCTGCAGAATGATTATCGGAGAAGGGCTTGAAATATAAGCCCTTCCCCTATAATCATAAAAAAGTGGTTAAAAAAATAATAAAAAAGTTACTCCCCTGCTGTCAGCCGCGTCCTCCGGCTGGCTCCCCGGCACTGCTACTAAGCTCTTTCAGCAGACGGGGATTTAAAAATCCCCACCTCCTGAAAGGGCTGTGCAGATTGGCTGAGGGCTTAGCCAATAGCAGCTACTGCTTAACTATTGGCTGAGCGCTCAGCCAGTGGCAGATAGCTCTTAGCTATTCATTCATGAATAGCAATATCTTAGCTATTCATGAATGAATAGCTAAGAGCTATCTGCCATTAGCTGAGCGCTCAGCCAATAGTTAAGCAGTAGCTGCTATTGACTAAGCCCTCAGCCAATCTGCACAGCCCTTTCAGGAGGCGGGGATTTTTAAATCCCAGTCTGCTGAAAGAGCTTAGTAGCAGTGCCGGGGAGCCAGCCAGAGGACGCGGCTGACAGCAGGAGAGGTGAGTAACTTTTTTATTATTTTTTTAACCACTTTTTTATGATTATCGGGGAAGGACAATACAAGGATCTCTCCCATGATCTGTTTATACTCACGACTGCGTCAGTAACAAGAGGGCATCCGCTATGTCTAGAAGAAAGCAAGTTTCATCACTAACACAGGAGGGGGTTCTTTACTGTAAGAGCAGTGAGACTGTGGAACTCTCTGCCTGAGGATGTGGTGATGGCAAAATCCATAGAGGAGTTTAAGAGGGACTAGATGTCTAGGCGCTACGATATTACAAGATATAGACATTAGGTGATCAGTGGGTTTGTAGTTCCGGGTCTTTTCAGGTAGGAATTATCAATGTTGATCCAGTGATTATTCTGATTGCCATTATGGAGTCGAGAAGGAATTTTCCCTCAAATGGGTTAATTGACTTCTGCCTCTTGGGGTTTTTGCCTTCCTTTGGATCAACTAGAGGGTGGAAATAGGCTGAACTAGATGGACATTGTCTTCATTCAGCCCAACATACTATGTTACTACGTTACTATGATGATCCCCAGTCAATGAGTAATTAAGAACCAACCAACGGTCACCAAGCCATGCTGCCACCATTTTTCGGGCAGCTCTGCTCTGGTGTTTTTGTGATAACATAGACTTTTATTAGACCATTGCCTGATCTCCTCAACAGTGAAGGTAAGGACACAAAAGGCTAGAGATGGATGCTGTAGGCGCAGGAGTACACATTCAACAATTATTCACTTTTCTGCATCATTAAATGCTATAACAAGTCCTTAATGATTTTTAACAAACTTATTGTCCCAATCATCTTTCAACATATTATTCAGTCCCTGTATATGGCAGCACATAACAACTGTGACGAGAGCTGTTTTTTTCCTGGTTCAGGAGCGAGGGCTCTCTTGCAGTGCCTGGCGTGTATGCAGTTGTCTTTTTTTTTAAACAATTTTTATTCAAAGTTTTCACTTTTTTCGAATGACAATAACAATAATCACAATCAGAGCTGGACCCTGGACAAAATCGGGTGTTATACAGAACACCGTTAAAGACCACTAAAACTTTAGCATATAAAAAGAGTAGTTGTGCATCTTTAGTTCTAATGTCCATATATTCGGTTGGGTCCTACTATCTACTATGTGCAGTAGCCTAACGCGCGGCTATCCTTTACACAAGATATCTAACACATATAACATAAAACACGACACGGGGGGGGGGTAGGATAGGGTAAGGTGGGGCAGGGCCGAGGGGGGGGGGGTAAAACAGGTGTATGTTGCTCTTCCGAGTTTACCTTTCTCCCGAGGGGGGGGGGGGGGTGCTCGCAGGCTCCACCTCCCACCATATGTCTCCATGGTCATTAACTTCTGGCTCCTACTGTGGGGGCTTCCTATGGGAAGCACCTTGTTGAGATCTCCTCCAACGTCCGGGGCGTCTCCTCCGCAGGGCAGGGCGTCCGCAACTTGGGTGTAGAAGCTCGTTTTGTGAGGGAGTAAGATGATGCTACATCCCCCCCGGAAAACCCAAGGGAAGGCATATCTCCTCCTGTCTTTGTGGATTAATGTGTGTCACGGGGCTTAGCTCATACGTTTCCACAACTCCCACTCCTTAATGAATTTGTCGTGGGTGTTCCTCTTCCAACTAATGAGTTCCTCTATGTTATAGATCAAATCAACCTTTTCTCTCCATTGTGTCCCGGTGGGGGCTAATTTTTGTAGCCACCGTGTCGGTATAAGCGCTTTCGCCGCATCAATCAGCAGGGCGATCAATTTATCTTTCGTGGGGTGGAACTCGTAGGACGGCTTCCACAGGAAAATTATCTCCGGAGTCAGCACAAAGTTGGGCCTAATGGTTTTTATAGAGCGTTCAATCTCTTTCCAGTATGGGATGATGGCTGGGCAGTCCCACCATATGTGGCGGTATGAGCCGCCGTCGGCTTCACATCGCCAGCACCTGTCGTGCGAGGCCAGTTTATGCGTGTGTAGCCACTGTGGTGTTCTGTACCATCTGACGAGGGCTTTATAATGGGATTCCTGCAGTGCCACACACGGGGACAGGCCAAAAGCTAACTTTAAGGTAAGTTTTGTGTCCTCTGCTGTGAGGTGGATACCAAGCTCTCTTTCCCAGGAAGTGAGAAATGCGGGCTTGTAGCCTGTGGTGGGATTGATGAATTTATTTTGTACTCTCGCTATTTGTTTTTGTTTGGGCGCCCCATCCGAGAAAAATTTCTCGAAGGGGGTGTGAGGTCTGGTAGATCTGTGTTTCCTGAGAAATTCTTCTGTTATTTTGCTGATATGTGCTCTGTGTAAGAAAGAGATTTGTAAATTAGCGGTCAGGATCTGTCCAGCCTCGCCCGGTTTCTGGTTTGCTAGTGCCTGCGCGTCTCCTATCTGGGCACCTGCGAGTCCTTGCCATATATTCCTCATGTTCTGGTCTGTTTCAATGCCCACCAAATCGCACATGATACTCAATGGGGCTATTGGGGAAGGATCGGGTGCAAGGTTGGGCCTGTACGTATCCCAGGTCTCACAGGGGGCTCTCAGTAGGGGATTGAATTTTTTGGAAGTGTAGCGCTGTCTCCCGGGCAGCCAAAGGTCTTTGACCATGTCTTCCCCATGTGCGTATTCTGCTAATTTTTGGAGGAGGAGATCTCTACTTGGGTGAGTAAGGTCCATCCAGTACGTGAGCTGTATGGCTCTGTATATATTAGGGATATTGGGCAAATCCATCCCTCCTTCTTCTCTTCTTTTGGACAGTAAGCTAAGTGCTATTCTTGGCTTTTTCCGGTTCCACACATACGAGGCTAGTAATGAATTGAGGTCCCGGAAGAATGGTTTAGGAATGTGAATCGGGATCATGCGCAATTTGTAAGTGATGATGGGGGTCACATAGGATTTGATAATATTCTTTCTCCCGAACCACGAGAGGTATGGCAGGTCATATTTACCCAGCAGATTTTTGATCTGTGTCAGAAGGGGTTGAATGTTGTATGTGTATAGGTTTTCTATCTTCTTTGTGATTTTAATCCCTAAGTACTCGATATAGTCCTCTTTCCATATTAGGGGTGATTCAGACCTCAGAACACTGCTAAATTTTGGAGACACCGAGACATTCAATATCTTTGACTTTGCGTAATTTATTTTAAAGTCTGTAATGGATCCGAAAGTGTCCAAGGTTTTAATTAATGTGGGGATCCCTTTCCGCGGGTTCGATACAACGAACATAATGTCGTCGGCGTAAGCCGCCAACGACCGCGTTTGACGGCCTACTGATAGCCCTTCAATCTCTGGATGTCTCCTAATCTCCTGTAACAGGGGCTCTAGCGCTAGGACAAAGAGGGTCAGGGAGAGCGGGCACCCCTGTCTTGTCCCATTGCGTATATCAAATACCTGCGAGAGGGAGTCGTTAATTTTTAACCTTGCGTGGGGGTTACTGTATAAGGATAATATTGCTGTGACCCAGGGGCTTGGGAAATTGTAATTAAGCAGCACTCTCTCTAGATACGTCCAGTTGACGCGATCGAACGCTTTTTCAGCGTCAGTGCTGATCAGCACTGTAGGAATTTTGCGTGCTTGGGCAAACTTTATCGCATGTAGCAGTCTGTATGCGTTATCCTTCCCCTCCCTGCCCTTGATGAACCCCGCTTGCTCTTTATTTATTAACTTAGGGATATGGTCCTCCATCCTCCTGACGAGGAATTTGGCCCATAGTTTCACGTCGACATTAATAAGCGAGATTGGCCTATAGTTTGCACAGTTTACTGGATCTTTATCCCCCTTTTGGATGAGGGCTATATGAGCTTCCAATGCTTGTTTAGGGAAAGCTTCGCCTTGTAATAGTGAGTTAAAAAGATTTTTTAAGTGAGGGATAAGTGTTGCTTTAAAAGTCTTCAAATACGTGGCCGAGAAGCCATCTGGCCCTGGACTTTTGCCTGTGGGGGTAGCTGTGATTATGTCTTCTATTTCTTGATCTGTGGCTGGTGTCAGAAGGGCTTGCGCATCCGTCTCATTTAGTCTGGGTAGTGTTAATGACTCTAGAAAGGCGTTTATTTTACTTATATGTAGGGTTTGCTCTGTCGGGGTTGGACATTCTCTTAGATTGTACAATTTAGTATAAAAATCCTGAAATACTTTGGCTATTTCCTGCGTTGAAGTTCTTATCAAACCCGCCTGATCTTTTATTGAGTTAATATGATTTCTGGATTTGGCTTTTTTAAGAAGAGCCGTCATATACTTACTCCCTTTGTTCCCCTGAATATATACTGTCTGTTTAAGAAATAAATGCTTTCTATTGAATCTGGATTGCAATAGCCGGCTCAATGCCCTTCGCTTTTCTATTAGCTCATCCAGATTGTTCTTAATAGATGACAGTTTAGAAGCGTTTTCCAGCTTTGCAATTTGGGATAGTGATATGTCGATCTCTCTATTTCGTTGTTTCTTGTGTTTGGTCCCTAGGGCGATAAGTATCCCTCTCATATAGGCCTTATGGGCCTCCCATATCACCGGGGGCTTAGGGCCTTTCTCTCCGTTTAATCGGAAGTATTCCTCCATAAGTTCCGTTAATTTAGCCCTATCCTCCTCCCTGTCTAATAGGGTGTAGTTAATTCGCCAAATCCACTCTCTGGGGCTCTCGGTTGCTATAGTTATGTCTATATGAATGGGGGCGTGGTCCGATATTGAGATCACATCTATTTCTGCTCTGGTGACCTTTGGCAAAAGGGTTGTGGATGTAAATAGATAATCCAATCTTTGATACGACCCATGTTGTTGTGAAAAATGAGTATAATCCCTGGTTGAGGGGTATCGTGTGCGCCAAACATCTGTTAGGCCAAGGTCCCCGGTAGCTTTAATGAATTTACTAATGCGTCCCTGTGAGACCTGGGATCTGCCCTTAGATGAATCAAGATAGGGGTTCAGGGTAAGGTTCCAGTCGCCTCCCATCAAGATTTCTCCACTGGCGAAATCTTTGAGAATTTTGACTTGTTTGAGCAACCATTCAATTTGGTGAGTATTAGGAGCATAGAGGTTTGCTATAGTGAGTCTAACTCCGTTGAACGAGCCCTTGACAAACAGCGCTCTACCCTCCTGGTCCGAATACTCCGCGGAGAGAATAAAGTTAACCGACCCGTGGAAGAGGATAGATACCCCTTTGGAGGCTGACAAGAGGTGAGAGTTGTGGAAAGATTGCACGAACTGTTTCCCTGGTAAGGGGAAGTGTCTGCCCCCCTTAAAATGTGTCTCCTGAAGGAGTAATATTTTTGATTTGTATTTTTTGACTAGTTGGGATATTCCATACCTCTTTTGCGGCGTGTTGAGCCCCCGGACGTTGAAGGACGTGCATCTCAGTTCCTCCATGAGTAGAATCCGACCAGGGAGATCACTGTGTCACTATAGAAAAGGTAGAGAGATTAAGAGTCTGCAGGACACGTATTGATTTTTCAGAACTGGGGGTCGACGGGTGCTGTGCAAGGTACTGGTTTTCACTCACCCGATCGCGTCGGGCGGGACAAGCCCGTTACCGTCTTACTTGGTCTGCTCCGAGTTACAGTCCGGATTGAGGAGGTGAGATTGGACGTCAAAGATCCGGGAGAATCTAAAGTAGAGGGTAAACTGGAAAGAAGGGAGGGGGGGGGGAGACACACGTAGGACTAAGGGGTTAGACACCACAAGACAGCATGACAATTAAACAATAAGACAATAAAGTAATAAACTAACTCTGTTATTGCAAACTTTCTCTCACTTTGCCGGTGAGAGACGAACGTGGTCTACCGTAGACCTGGTTACGTTCGTAATTGGGAGGCAGAATTAAACTACAGTTTAAGCTTTATAAACTTTAAACTCTCAGTGCCTGATCCGGATGAGGCGGTCAGACATCCCTTTTCCGTAGGGGTTCTTTTTTTTTTTTTTTAACGCAGTCTTTTAAGGACCGAAAAGTCTGAAATAATCCAGGGGGGGGGGGGGGGGGCAAAAAGAAACGAAGATGGGACGAAGAAGAAACGAGGCTCTCCATCCACTCCGTAGCACCCGGGACCCCGGAAATCCCCAAATGAGCCGAGATAGTCCCAAAGTTCTCTTACCCAGAGGGTTGTGGAACTGCCCTGGGTGTAGCTTTCAGGTGTCAGTCTCAGCAGACTCCTCTCTTTGCTTCTTCTTGTTTTTGCCCTTTGGTGATTTCGTATTGGTTACCATATTCCAATTTTCTGCGATTGGCAAGTTAGGTAAAGAAGGGAAGTCCGGTAAGGGGAGCCAATTAGGGATCTCCATGGGCTCGAGGTCCAGCAATTGCCAACTGTTGCGCAGGTCGTCAGGCGTTCTAATGTTTATTCTTTTGCCTCTGTGGGTCACTCCCAGGCCAAAGGGGAACAGCCAGGCGTACCTTATATTTTTTGCCTTTAATGCTTCCAGCAAGGGTCTTAAAATCCTGTGCTTGGCCAGCGTGGTGGGAGAGAGGTCTTGATAGAATTGGATTATCGCCCCTTCATACTGTAGGCCCCTCTGATTTCTAGCCGCTTCTAGAATAGATACTGCATCCGGATATGAAAGCAGTTTGCAGATTAAGTCCCTTGGGGGCTCCTCTACAGAGGGTAACGGGCGCAGAGCTCTATGAACTCGCTCTATCACGATGCTCGCTGCTTTGTCTGCACCCAGCAATGTGGCAAAGATCTCTCGGACCACCTTAGGGAGAGCCTCCGACACCCAGGATTCGGGGACCCCCTTAATGCGCACATTACTACGTCGGCTACGATTCTCTAAATCTTCCTGTTGCAGAAGGGCTTTGTTAAGTTGTTGGTGTTGTGATTGTAGGGCTTGTGCGAGTTCTAGGGAGTGTGAGGTTATGGCTGCGGACGTTCCCTCCAGGTCTTCTACTCTCCTGCCCATGTGCCTAACTTCTTCTTTAATCACCGTTAGGTCCGCTAGGACTGGGCTCATGGCCCTGGCGATGAGATCCCTCATGAAACCCCTGGAAACTCCCTGCTCCTCTTCTCCCTCAGATGAAGACTCACCCCCTCCGGCACTGCGAGGTCTCGGCTCCGCTGCCGGTGCCATCTTGCCAGGGGCGCGGGGGGAGCGTGCAGCTCTCTCCCTGAGGTACTTTTGCAGGTCTGCTTGTCCCCGTGCCGGTTTTGGAGTTCCTGAGGGCTCTCCGCTCCTTTCCTTTGTAAATTTACCCATCCTGGGGTCTGATAGCTGCAGTGGGATGTCTGTAGTACAGCCTCAACGACGGAGCCGCTCTAACATGCGGCCATCTCTCTCCGCGGTCAGGCTCCGCCCCCCTGCAGTTGTCTTTTTCTTCCAGTTTGACTGAAGTGGCAGTCACAACTGGATGTGGTATGGTCCATCAAATCTTGGTTGCAAACTTTTTCTGATATTTTCTTTTGAGAACAACTCAGTCACCTGAAAGTAAAATTATGCGACTGTTCTTTTGAGTCTGGATCTGGAATCGAGGAAAATAAATGTTTATGAGTGACAGTTAACTCCTGAAATAAAGCACTCACGTGGGAAGTGATGTCCTCATGCTTGGACTGGAGAAAGTATAGGCCTGTTACAAGGACTCTACCAAACCTTCAAAGGGGCTCAACTTAGTCTTACAATTAGGTGTGGTTCTAACTGAGTGGTGGACTAATAAAACATGTACCTCAATTATTTTCTATCACTTCTGATTCATTTCTGTACAAATTACTTTGGTTGCCAATTTTTTCAGCTGTATCATTGGCATTGGCATTTTTAGCTAATGTGAGAAGAGATCTATGCAAACCAACATAAATTCCAAAACCCCTACCTTTTCGCAGCTGTATGCAATCAATCTGCAGTCACTGGAATGGCCTTGGCTCACATTGAGGAGGTACTTTGAGCAATTGACTAACTGGGTTGTGATGGGCGCAAGCCATGCAGCCCTGCATATACCGAGTCACAGCAGTGTTGAACCCCGGAACAGTTCAAGCAGAAGACTCTATATCACACCTTACCTCCAAAGATTGATGGGTTTGTTCATGACTCAGATGTGATATCATGGAGTAGGGTGTGCGGAGGAGGCACAGGAGTTTATCCTTCCTCCAGATCCCATCAGTGTATTGCTCACTACTCTCTTTTGCCAATCCTCTTTTTCTCCCTTTAGAGGCATAATTCTGTAATTTAGTCAACAAAAAGATAGCCACACCCTCTTTGGGTGCAACCAGGTTAACAGCCATTACCTCATTCAAGGGGAGTTGGGCTGTTGTGTCTGCTTTCCGGTTCCCTAGAGCCTCAGGAGATGTCTCCTTGGTGTGAGCCTGGACTTTCATGATAGCCACCTGTTTGGGAAGGGCTAAAGCCTTGCACAACAAATACACTGCTTCTGCATTCTGGATTTGTTTATCCAAAGATCCAACAAAATTTACACCACGCCACAAGGATACAAGATCAAATATGATTCCAAATGCGTACCTTAAGTCGGCGTGGACATTAACAGTCTCACCTTCAGTCAGTCTACATACTTCAGTAAGTGCCATTGATTCCGGCTTCCTGAGCAGACATCCCAGGAAGGGAGTGTTTTTTTTCCCCCTACAATTCTTTATGTTGGTTACCACTGCACAACTTATTCTGCTTGTCCATCTTCATGATATCTGGAAAAATTCTACAAAAAAGTCAAAATCTGCATTAGCTATGGGGGTTTGAACAACATTTTCAAAACCCCTAGTTTCACTGGCATTACTTCCCCTGCTGCCCCTATCTTCCCCCTTTCTAAATTCAGCGGACGTAATGAATCTGTATTTAGAATAATTTTAATTGTGATGTGAGGGTGCTAGTAGGGCGGTCTCGTACTTAGTGAATCTTGCAGCTGAATGATTTTTAATTTGAGCTCAATGTCTATGATTGCATGAGGGACCATGACAATAAGGGGGCCACAGCTCCTTTGGTACCTGCGCAAAAACTTGTTGCCAATAGGGGAAAGAATTTACAATATATAACCATAAGAACTACACCAATGGTGATTAACTGCTGGTTCATTAAGGGACTAGTAACCCTAACATCATTTGATGTATATTTAATTTCTGTTTGTATCACTGTAAGCATGTCTGCCATAATAAATTGAATGGGCAGGTCTCTGACATCATACATCTACCCACACTGGAAATGTAAATAAAGGGACAGTGCTCCTATAGTCATAGGAGAATGCACTTTGATAATGAATAAATTCTCTCACCTGATTTCAGACAAAATAATTGCTAGATGATAAGACTTAGTAGGTCTGCTTTAGACCACTTCTTTTCTTTGGAACTATTTCACTGAGGCAAGGATAGTCCAGGGGACCACAAAATTCCAATTCACTGATTGGACTATCTAACTAAAATATAACTTTTATTGAATAATTTAAAATCTAGTTGTTGAACGAACAAACATATTCCAGAATATATTGGGCTAATTTATTTGAATTATTAACTAGTGATTGAAAATGTCCGTAGGATGTATACTTTGAGCTGTTCTACTATCCGAATATTGAACCAACACATACTTCTATTAGTCACTTTTTTCATCAGTGACTTATGTGACAAACCTATAACACACTTCAAGCACTGATAGTATTATCTTTTTCCCTATCAGTGATGCATGTGACAAACCCCTACTACATCTGACACATTGAGAGTATCAGTAATTTTTGGGTTATTCATAAGGATGAGCGAAAAAATGCCAAAATGCTCAGGTGCTCGTTGCTGGAGTCGAACTTTTCGTAATGCTCGAGAGCTCGTTTCGAGGAGCGAACCCCATTGCAGTCAATGGGGGACTCGAGCATTTTTGTATGGGACCGATGCTCCGCATACATGATGACTTGTGAAACACCAGAAAACATCAGAAAGTCATGGAAACACCACAGAAACAGATAGGGAAGGGCAGGGGCAGCATGCATGGCTGCATCTGAGGCTCCCAGGTCCCACTATTAAGCCAAAATGGGGCAAGAGCCTGCGGGTCACCCCCCTAACAATTTACTTGGCACAAACCCTCATTAGCAAGGCACATGCGCTGGCACATCTTAGGTAAGCACTACACTACCTGCAACCAAGGACAATCATTGCCTGCGGGTGACACCGCTGCCTCTTCTCCTGGATTACATGCTGGCATTGCTGCCCACCCCCCACCCACCCCCACACGACCCTGCGTCCACAGTTCACACAAAAGTTTCCCTGCGCAGCGTTTAGCTGGCCTCATGCCACGCGCTCGCTTCATAGCCACACCACCCTCATGTCTATTTATAAGTGCGTACTGGATGAGGAGGAACCAGAGGCACACACTGCAGAGGGTTGGCAGGGCTAGGTAGCGACCCTCTTTGAAAGTGTGGGTGATAGCCCACAATGCTGTTGAGAATTGATGATAAATTGATGTACAATCATCATTTCAATCCCGTACCACCTCTGTCACAAAATTGTCAGGAGCCGCAAATGTGGGCATAAAGGGGACTCTTGCCAGCACTTCTACACATCTCCACAATGCAGCAATACTCTGTGTGGGAAGCACGTGAGCGGGCCCAGAGTCAGGCTTGGTCCCAGCCTCCACCTCTTGTGACCCAAGGTGCCGCGAGTTACATAGCAATGGGAAATCCATGTGTCCCCACACAATTCATTCTGTGTAGGTGTCAGATAGCTCAACAACGCAATGGGAAGTCTTTGAGTTCCTTCGGCTCTCCTATGCTGTCAGTGCACAAAGATGGTATTACACAGAAAGAAATAAGTGCCCAAACATCGCAGAGTTTCACCCCACCAAGGACCTCCGCCTCAGCCCACATTTCTGCCCAATTCATTCTTTATGTGTCAGATAGCTGAACAATGCAATGGGGAAGCCTTTGTGCACTCACAGTATAGGCGAGCCCATGAAACTCAAAGACAGTATTAAACATGAAGAAAAGAGAGTGCCCAAACATGGCAGAGTTTTACCCCGCCGAGGACCTCGGCCCACACTTCTGCCCTAATCATTCAGTGTATTTGTGCCAGATAGGTAAAACACCGAAATGGGAAAGCCGTCTGCACCCTAGCCAAGTCAGTGAGTGTATTGCCGCCAGACAGGTAAAGCAACGCAATGGGAAGTCTTTGTGCACCCACCGCATAGGCGAGCCCATGAAACTCAAATACGGTATTACACATAAAGAATTCAGAGCACCCAGACAAGGCAGTTTCACCCACCAAGGACTTCGGCCTCGGCTCACACCCTCAGTAATCATGGGCATAAAGCGGACTCGGATGCTAGTACAGCTATAAACGTCTCTTTAAAGCAGTTACGGTTGCTTTCATCGCTCCAAAGACTGGATGAACCACAAAGAAGTTCTACAGGCCATACCTGGCGCAGTTGATTCTTCCCCCCCAGGACCTTGGCCTCTGCCCACATCCTCAGTAATCGTGGGCCTCAAGCTGACTCTGATGCTAGTGCAGCTGTGAATGTCTCATTAACCCCTTAACGACCAGCCCATACTGTTTTTACGTCCTCCCGAAGTGGGCTTTATTCTCTGAGGACGTAAAAACATGTCTCCTGCAGAGAATAAAGCCCCTCAGGCTGTGGACGTGACAGCTCCATGCTGTCGGTGTCCGCAGATAGCCGACAGCATGGAGCTGTCATCCCGGGCTGGTCGGGCCCCCTTCCCCCCCCCCCCCCGGCATTGCGATTGGCGCTATCCAATGCATAGCGCCGATCGCAAAAAAGTAAATAAAACTGCAAAAAAAGTTAAAGATTCAGCTGCCCTGAGGGATCGGATCCACCAGGGCAGCTGAAATTACTCACCCGGGTCCGGCACGCTGCTCCCCACTGTCCCGATGCTCCAGGCGCCGTAGCCGTCCTTCTGCGCATGCGCGCCAGGTGGCATTAAGTAAGCCGCATGCGCAGAAGGCCCGGCGGCGCGGGAGACCTAAAATCTCCTGGCTCCCGGCTCCTGTAGGTAGCCGGGAGGCAGGAGATGTCAGCGGGGACCGCGGTGAGTGGTCCCCGGTACCGCGATCGCCGTTATACAATGGATAACGGCGATCGCGGAAAAGTGCAAAAAAGTGTAAACAAAGAAAAGTTTCACCTCACCTCATGGATCGGATTCATGAGGGGAGGTGAAAATACTCACCTCAGGTCCACTGATGTCCTCCGGCCGGTGTCAGGACCTCCCGCTGGCTTCTGCGCATGCGGTGTGGCGCGTATGCGCAGAAGGTCGGCGAGCCCGGCAAATTCAAAATCTCCCTGCACCTGGCTGTCACAGATAGCTGAGTGCAGGGAGATATGACTGGGGACCGCTGTATGCGGTTTCCAGTCATATGATCACCATTATCCATCGGATAACGGTGATCATATAAAGTTAAAAAGTAAAAAAAAAAAAAAAAAGTTAAAAGCTAAAAAAAAGTTTAAAAAGTTAGTTTCATCACCCGTAAGGGGGGATGAAATTACGTACCCAAGGTCCCGGATTTGTTCCCTGATGGGATGTTGATCCGCGGACCTTACCCCAGCTTCTGCGCATGCGCCCGTCAGCATGATGGCGGACGCATGCGCAAAAGTGAAAGATTGCCCAAGAAATGTAAAATCTCCCTGCTGCTGGCTACCAAAGGTAGCCAAGAGCCTGGAGATGTCACAGGGAGCTGCAGTATGCGGTTACTGGTCACGTGATTGCCGTTATACAATGCATAATGGCGATCACGTAAAAGTTCTTTAAAAAGTGGCAGTTTCATCTCGCCTCAACGATGCGATCGGTGGGGGGAGATGAAACATCTTCTCGGAGGCTTCCGCATTTGAATCCAGATGCGATTATCCTCCATGGACCCTTCCGGCTGCTGCGCATGCGCCCGCCGGCAAAATGCCGGACACATTCGCAGGAGCCGGGGAGCCCAGGAAATTTTAAATCTCCTTGCTCCCAGCGACCAACGGTCGCTGAGTGCTTGGAGCAGTGACCGGAGGCCTCGCTGAGCGGTCCCCGGTCACGTGATAAAGTAGCGATCTAACATTAGGCCGGTTACGTATGACCGGAGAGGAATTACGGGTTTTGCATGCGCTTGATCAGCAGTAATCCACAGATCAATCACATACATTGGATTACACAATTCCCCCCAATTAGCGGGTCGGAATTACGTAATCCACTCGCAGAAACAGAACACGGCATGCTATATTTTACCGCGAATATTCGCGACCTAGAGCCCATTGTGCTCTATGACCGCGGATATACTCGCAGCCCATATGCAAATACATTGTGTACAGGCTGCGGGTACCCGGATCATCTCTAAGCGACGGCGCGGGAAATGCAAACAAAAAAAAAGTACTGCGCAGGACCGCCTGTGTGAGTAGGCTGTTATGCGCAGTACATTACACGGCTGTACACAGGGTCACAGCCGGGCTCACAGCTGGAATCCGCTGCGGGCCTCCGCAAGCGGATTCTGCATACGGCCGTGTGAGCTTGGCGTTATTCAGACCGCTACCTGTAATACGTAATTTACAGGAAGCCCTGGGAACGCTCGCCTTCAAGCAGTTCCAGGAGCAGCTTGTTGAGCGTCTTCTGTGTGAGACCGTTGCACCGCAGCAAAATTACAAAGCCTCACAGAGCGCCACTTTTTACACCCCATCCCTGTCGCTGAGGTCACGAAATACCCCCCAAAATACATGAGGAGGGGGGATATCCAGTTTTCTTGCCCCATGTGCCCATCCCAAGCAGCCTCCGTAATTACCCCTGTCTTCGGACATAAAACGCAGTTTATATTATTACCTTTATCTAATATTTAGGGAATGCCAAAAAATGGGGATGCTGGTGGGTGGGGGGTGGTTATTTTTAGGAAGTCAGTTTTTTTTCCGTATAAGTGGGCAATGGGGCCTGGAATTTACTCAGTTCTGCCCTGAAATCCAGCGGGCATTCCCTCCATTATAGGCCTAGCCATGTGTCCTGCAAGTAGATTAGGGCCACAAGGGGTATGTTTCTGAACACGGGACAAATGGGGGTATCCATTTTGGGGTGAACGTCTTCATTCCTATGTACACTGTACAAAAAAACCAGTTTTTAAATTGACAAAATTGCTAAAAAAATGAAAATCATAATTTTTTCCTTTTGCTTTGCTTAGATTCATTCAAATATTGTGGGGTCAAAATACGCAGTACACCCCTAGATGAATTTGGTAAGGGGTCTAGTTTTCAAAATGGGGTCATTTGTGGGGGTTCTCTATCGTTTTGGCCGCTCAATGGCTCTACAACTGGGCAATGGGGACTGGAATTTATTCCATTGTACCCTGAAATCCAATGGGTGCTCCTTCCATTATAGGCCTAGCTATGTTTCCTTTAAGTAGATTAGGGCCACAATGGGTATGTTTCTGAAAACGGGACAAACAGGGATATCCATTTTGGGGTGAACGTCTTCATTCCTATGTATACTGTACAAAAAAAAAACTGTTTTTAAATTGACACAATTGCCAAAAAAATGAAAATCATAATTTTTTCCTTCTGCTTGGCTTAAATTCATTCAAAAACTGTGAGGTCAAAAAAGGCATCGTACGCCTAGATAAATTCGTTAAGGGGTCTACTTTTCAAAATGGGGTCACTTGTGGGGGTTCTCCATCGTTTTGGTCACTCAATGGCTCTACAAGTGGGCAATGGGGACTAAATCTCCTTCAAGCAAAATTTCTGTTCCGAAAGCCACCGGTTGCTCCTTTCATTTTGGGCCACATTGTGCATACAGGCGTAATACTAGGGCCACAATGGGTATGTTTCTGAGCACATGACAAACAGGGGTATTCATTTTGGGGTGCAAGTCTTCATTCATATATGTGCGGTACAAAAAAAACTGCTTTTGAAATGACAGAATTACCCAAAAAATGAAAATCATAAAATTTTTCCCTTCGGCTTGGCTTAGATTCATTCAAAAACTGTGAATTCAAAAAAGTCATCGTACCCCTAGATAAATTCGTTAAGGGGTCTACTTTTCAAAATGGGGTTACTTGTGGGGGTTCTCCATCGTTTTGGTCACTCAATGGCTCTACAAGTGTGCAATAGGGCCTAAATCTCCTTCAAGCAAAATTTCTGTTCCGAAAGCCACCGGTTGCTCCTTTCATTTTGGGCCCCATTGTGCATCCAGACGTAAGATTAGGGCCACAATGGGTATGTTTATGAGTACGGGACAAACAGGGGTATCCATTTTGGGGTGCAAGTCTTCATTCATATATGTGCTGTACAAAAAAACTGCTTTTAAAATGACAGAATTACCAAAAAAAAATGAAAATCGTAATTTCTTTTCCTTCGGCTTGGCTTAGATTCATTCAAAAACTGTGAAGTCAAAAAAGTCATCGTACCCCTAGATAAATTTGTTAAGGGGACTACTTTTCAAAATGGGGTCACTTGTGGGCGTTCTCCATCGTTTTGGTCACTCAATGGCTCTACAAGTGTGCAATAGGGCCTAAATCTCCTTCAAGCAAAATTTCTGTTCCGAAAGCCACCGGTTGCTCCTTTCATTTTGGGCCCCATTGTGCATCCAGACGTAAGATTAGGGCCACAATGGGTATATTTCTGAGCACGGGACAAACAGTGGTATCCATTCTGGGGTGCAAATCCTAATTTTCATGTGTATAATAGAAAAAAGTCCTGTCTTTAAAATGACATATTTGCAAAAATATGAAATTTTAGTTTTTCTCTTCTAAATTGCATTGACTCCTAAAAAAAACCTGTGAGGTTAAAATACTCATGACACCCTTCAGTGAATACCTTAAAGGGTGTAGTTTTTAAAATGGGGTCACTTGTGGGGGTATCTATCATTTTGACTCCTATGAGCCTTTCCAATCTTGGCTTGGTGTAGGAAAACAAAGTGTTCCTCAAAATGCTGAAAAGTAATGTTAAATTTGTACGTCTACTAAATGGTTAAAAAAAAACGAAAGTTTTTCCAATGTGCACCAAAAATAAAGTAAACGTATGGAAATATATATCTTAGCAAAAATTTCTATATTATGTTTGCACATATTTGAGATATTGCAGTTGGAAATGTGAAAAAATGACGATTTTTTCAAAATTTTCCCAATTTTGGCGCTTTTAATAAATATACACAAATTCTATCGGTCTTTTTTTCCCGCCTAGATGAAGTACAACATGTGGCGAAAAAACAATGTCAGAATCACTTGGATATGCAAAACCTTTCTGGTGTTTTTCCATGCTAAAGTGCCACGTGTCAGATTTGCAAAATTTGGCCTGGTCATTAAGGCGCAAACAGGCTTGATCACTAAGGGGTTAATGCAGTAACGCTCCTTTTGGCCAAACCACTGTCTCAGATAACTGTAGTAACATGAGAGAAAATACATGGTGCCCACTGCTGATCCCCAGACCCCAAGCAAGAGGAGGATGTGGCATAATAAGGTCGAGGAACAATGACTGAGGTAAGACGCGTAATACTTTGTATGGGAAGTATGTGAGCGGGCCTTGAGTCAGGCTCAGTCCCAGCCTCCACCTTGTGTGACCCAAGGTGCCGTGAGTTAAATAGCTATGGGAAATCCATGTGTCCCCACACACTTCATTCTGTGTATGTGTCAGGCAGCTGAACACCGCAATGGGAAACCTTTGTGCACCCACAGTATAGGCGGACCCCAGTAATATTTCTGTAGCAAGAGTATAGGTGAACCCCTCAAACCTTTCAGTACCAAGTGTATAGGCGGACCCCAATAACATTTCTTTAGCAAGAGTATAGGCGGACCCCAGTAAAATGTATATAGCAAGAGTATAGGCGGACCTCAATAACATTTCTGTAGCAAGAGTATAGGTGGACCCCAGTAACATTTCTATAGCAAGAGTATAGGTGGACCTCAGTAACATTTCTGTAGCAAGAGTATAGGCAGACCCCAGTAACATTTCTGTAGCAAAAGTATAGGCAAACCCCTGTAACATTTCTGTAGCTAGAGCGTAGGCAAACCCCTGAAACATTGGTATACCAAGAGTGTAGGTGAATGCCTGAAAGAAATTTTGGCTACCAAGAGTGTAGGCAAAGGCCAGAAAAATTAGTTAGATAACAGTATAAGCAAGGACCTGAAAAATTGGTGTACTAAGAGTACAAGTGTACCCCTGAAAAATTGCTCAACCGCGAGGGCAGGTGAAACACATAAACATTTTTTTAAAAATACAGCTTGCTGTTGCTTAATTTGTAACAGAGCCTGGAGGCAGCCCTGTGAAAAAAAACTGGTTAAATTTTAAAGTATAAATACTTTTGAAACTTTGAAAAATTGTAAAAAACTTTTAAACAGAGCCTTTTGGGCTGTAGAAAAATTGGCAGTTCAGCGTGATAACATGCTGTTTTAGGAGGAGGAGTAGGAGGAGGAAGAGTAATAATATCCAAGAGTGATTGACAAAGCTAATTCCCCTTTTTTGTGGTGATAGAGGAAGCATTTATCTCCTGTTACAGTGAAAAGAATCATTAGGTTCTGCTGCTTTCTGCCAGTGGAGAAGAGAAGTCTGGGGAAATCCAGCCTTTGTTCATCTTTATGAGTGTAAGCATGTTGGCACTGGCAGTTGACCGGTGGGTACGCTTATCTGTGATAATTCTTCCAGCTGCACTAAACACCCTCTGACAAGACTCTAGCGACAGGGCAGGTCAGCACCTCCAGGGCGTACAGCGCAAGTTCGTGCCACATGTCTAGCTTTGACATCCAATAGTTGTATAGAGCAGAGGTATCACGGAGGACAGTGGTACGATCGGCTATGTACTCCCTCACCATCTTTTTACAGTGCTCCCTCCAACTCAGCCTTGACTGGGGAGTGGTGACACAGTCTTGCTGGGGAGCCATAAAGCTGGCAAAGGCCTTGAAGAGTATTCCCCTGCCTGCGCTGGACATGCTGTCTGATCCCTGTGCCTCCTCTGCTACTTGGCCCTCGGAACTGCATCTTTTGCCACTAGCGCTGTCAGATGAGAACTTTAGCATCACTTTTTCCACCAGGGCCCTGTGGTATTGCATCACTCTCGTACCCCTTTCCTCTTCGGGAATGAGAGTGGAAAGGTTTTCCTTATACCGGGGGTCGAGAAGGGTGTACACCCAGTAATCCGTGTTGGCCAGAATGCGTCTAACGCGAGGGTCACGTGAAAGGCAGCCTAACATGAAGTCAGCCATGTGTGCCAGGGTCCCAGTACGCAACACATTGCTGTCCTCACTAGGAGAATGACTTTCAGGATCCTCCTCTTCCTCTTCATCCCATACATGCTGAACAGATGAGAGGGTACCCTCTGCAGTGTGGCCAGCTGTCTCTTCCCCCTCCTCCTCCATAACGCGCTGAGATATAGACATGAGGATGGTCTGGCTATCAAGCGACATACTGTCATCCCCCGTCTCCTGTTCCAACTACAAAGCATCAGCCTTTATGCTTAGCAGTGAACTTCTCAGCAGGCAAAGCAGCGTGATGGTAACGCTAATGATTGTAGCATCGTCGCTCCCCATCTGGGTAGACTCCTCAAAGTTTCCGAGGACCTGGCAGATATTTGCCATCCATTCCCACTGCTCAGTAAAGAATTGCGGAGGCTGACTACCACTCCGCCGTCCATGTTGCAGCTGGTATTCCACTATTGCTCTGCGCTGCTCGTACATGTCGTACAAAGGACCGTTGGGGTTCTTGCACAGAGGATCAGGATTCCTGTAAAACTTTCCCTATATGGGCAGCTCTGCCCCTAAACTCTGTGTAATGCACTGCACACACAGAACGGTATAACTGAACTACTTTGCAGTAGCCTAGGAAATTTTAGAGTGCAGTTTCACGGTGAGAGCGCATTGTACGGCACTGCAGGCTGAGAACGCTATTACTGACAGGCTGGGAACAGGCCTAGATGCGTAATACAAAAGTTGGTGCACTACTGCTCCCAGCCAGCCACAACTGTAAAGCACACGGTGAGATGTAGCCCTAAGAAGGACCATTGGGGTTCCTGTACGGAGGATCAGGACTGTATATCTTTCTCTATAGAAGCAGCTCTGTCCCTAAACTCTGCGTTATGCACTGCAGGCTGAGAATGCTATAACTGCAAGGCTGAGAACAGGCCTAGATGTGTAATACAAAAATTGATGCACTACTGCACCCGGCCAGCCACAACTATAATGCACACAGTTAGATGTAGCCTTAAGAAGGAGCATTGGGGTTCTTGTACGGAGGATCAGGACTGTATAACTTTCTCTATAGAAGTCGCTGTGTCCCTAAACTCTGCGTTATGCACTGCACACACAGAAATGTTAGAGTGCAATTTCACGGTGAGAGCTCGTTGTACGGCACTGCAGGCTGAGAACGCTATTACTGAAAGCCTGGGAACAGGCCTAGATGCGTAATACAAAAGTTGTTGCACTACTGCTCCCAGCCAGCCACAGCTATAATGCACATAGTGAGATGTAGCCCTAAGAAGGACCGTTGGGATTCTTGCACAGAGGATCAGGAGTCCTGTAAAACTTACCCTATATAGTCACCTCTGTCCCTAAACTCTGCGTAATACACTGCAGACTGAGAACGCCATAGCTGAAATGGCCTGCACAGCCCGAGGTGCTTAAAAAAAAATATTGGTGCACTACTGCTCCAAGCCAGCCACAACTATAATGCACACGGTCAGATGTAGCCCTAAGAAGGATTGTTGGGGTTCTTGAAGACAAGATCCTACTCTAACACTTTCCCTGTATAAGCAGCAGCACTTTCCCTAACCTCTGCCAGCATGCGTCTGAGGCCAGCCATGGGTGGGACCAGTTTAAGTACTCGACGGTCACCTGATCAGCCCAGCCACTCACTGTTGGGGGGTGGGATAGGGCAGGCACGTCACAGCAGGAAGTGGTAATGCCTTCTCCGCATGTCTATTGGCTAGAAAATGGCGCTAAACAGGCGGGGAAGGAAATGCAATTGACTAGAGTACCACGTGGTGTTCGTCTCGAGTAACGAGCATCTCGAGTACCCTGATGCTCGAACGAGCATCAAGTTCGGACCAGTGTGCTCGCTCATCTCTAGTTATTCATTTAATGCTTATACGTATCTTAATGGGTATTCCGGAATATGTTTGTTCGTTCACAGCTAGATTTTAAATTATTTAATAAAAGTTATATTTTAGTTAGATAGTCCAATCAGTGAATTGATACTTCTTTTCTTTGCAATCTAATAGCACTCAGGAGAATATGAATTGCAATATGCAAATGCGTTAAAAATTTATATTTTTTCCAACAAATTCAATAAAACCTAAGCAAGATCTCTATGATTATAAGAGACAAGATATTTTCCCATGGGAATACCATTGTAAAGCTAACCTGAAAAACACCATTGCCCTAGAAGCAAAATCCAACATCCAGAGACAAGTCCCCTTTATGGTCAGGTAAAACAGTCACCATAAGGGCGCCCACCCACTGGCGTTTGCGATTTTCGTGCGTGAAAAACGCAGCGTTTTCCGCGTGTTTTGGGCGCGTTTTCCGCTGTGTTTTTTGCGGCATTTTCACGGCTTTTTCGCGCCTTTTCCGTTAATTTCCATTGACATTCATGGGTGCATTAAGAGAAAAATAAGGACACATATGCAACTGACAGTTCCTATGTTGAAAATTGCAACAGACTGAAAAAAAAAACGCAAGTGGACAGGACACATTCAATTCTAATTGCTCTTGAGAAAAAACGCAAAACGCAAAGGAAAAAAAATCGCCAGTGGGTGGGCGCCCTAACTAATCGTTTAAAAATGAGACCGAGAGGAGATGCCATCCCCAGACAGGGAGTGCAGGCTAACATAGTGCTCCGAAACCCTCATCAATATTCCAACACAGTCATCCCTAGACATACAAATTTACCAATCTGTTAATGAAATCATTAACAGACAGTCCTATAATTCCTATCACCCACAACAATAAATGGCGTAACCTAAGCACACAAACAATACCACAACTAATATCGGATACACCAACAGTTCCCAAAAACCCCACCTTTTATACGTCTCCCTCTGCATTTCGGTCATTATCCTGTACATCCACTTCACTTAAGATGGATATAGTCACACTCAGGCCATAAGTCTCTTATGCTCTTCTTCCCCACTCATTATATATAAATACTTATCTACGTGTTATATATAATACTAGATTACCCGTCGCGCGATGCTGCGAAGACAGACAGACATACATTCGTTTTTATATATCTAGATAACAACTAATCACAGTGCAGCTTTTTTAGGTTACCTCAGTGGTATAATATATAACAACTAATCGCAGCTCAGCTTACATGTTACCTCAGCTTTATAATATATAACACCCAATCACAGCGCAGCTTATATGTTACCTCAGCAGTATAAAATATAACAACCAATCACAGTGCAGCTTTCATGTTACGTCAGCAGTAAGAGAAATAACAACCAATCACAGCGCAACTTTTATTCTGCCTCAGCAATATAAAAAATAGCAACGAATCACAGCGCAGCATTCATTTTACCTCAGCGATATAATATATAGTAACCAATCACAGCACAGCTTTTATTTTACCTCAGCATTCTCAATATCCAGGAATTGTCTTGTGATACGTTCGGCGGATGCATCATTTTGTAGTTGAACACGCATCCCGTTGCTCGTAATGCCTTTTGCTTTTGTGCTTGAGATGGAAATCAAACAATCTTTGTCTGGGGGGGCATAACTGTCGACGACGCTCGCACGCTCGCCACCTATCGTAGGATAGATGTACTATGCCAGTAATCTTCCCAGGAGTGTGCTCAACAACTTCCCATTAACTTTTCCTATTTATGACATAATCAATGCTCGTGCCAAATTTCAAGTTTCTATTACATCGGGAAGCGAGAAAATTCGATTCTGTACGTAAAATTTGGATGCTAATTGTTTTGCGCTTAAAATTGAATAATCGAGTTGGGACCATTAACTTTTCCTATTTATGACATAATCAATGCTCGTGTCAAATTTTGAGTTTCTATTACATTGGGAAGCGAGAGAATTCGATTCCGTACGTAAAATTTGGACGCTAATTCTTTTGCGCATAGAATTGAATAATCGAGTTGGGACCCATTAGCGTTTCCTATTTGTGACATATTCAATGCCCGTGCCAAATTCCAGGTTTCTATGTCAGAAAACTACATTCCGTACGCAAAATTTGGACGCTAACTCTTTTGCGCATAGAATTGAATAATCGAGTTGGGACCCATTATTTTTTCCTATTTATGACATAATCAATGCTCGTGCCAAATTTCACGTTTCTATGACACCGAAAAGTTGCAAAATTACATTCCGTACGTAAAATTTGGACGCTAATTCTTTGGCGCTTACAATTGAACAATCGAGTTGGGACCCATTAGCTTTTCCTATTTTTGACATAATCAATGCTGGTGCCAAATTTCATGTTTCTACGACATTGGGAAGTGAGAGAATTAGTAGCAGTGATGGAAATCGAACTATCTAAGTGGGGGGGGGGGGGCGTAACTGTCGACGAAGCTCGCATGCGCGCCATTTATCGTAGGATAGTTGTACTATGCCTATAATCTTCCCAGGAGTGTACTCAACAACTTCCCAAAGTTTCATGGCGATCGGATGAATGGTGTAGTAGCGCATAAAGGACAAACATACACACACAGACAGACAGACAGACACACAGACACGCATACATTCAATTTTATATATATATATATATATATATATATATATATATATATATATATATATATAATATAATATAACTAACTAGCTTACCCGTCACGCGTTGCTGCGAAGACATACAGACATACATTCGTTTTTATATATCTAGATAACAACCAATCACAGCGCAGCTTTCATGTTACCTCAGCTTTATAATATATAACACCCAATCACAGCGCAGCTTATATGTTACCTCAGCAGTATAAAATATAACAACCAATCACAGTGCAGCTTTCATGTTACGTCAGTAGTTAGAGAAATAAAAACCAATCACAGCGCAACTTTTATTCTGCCTCAGCAATATAAAAAAATAGCAACAAATTCCAGCGCAGCATTCATTTTACCTCAGCGGTATAATATATAGCAACCAATCACAGCACAGCTTTTAGTTTACCTCAGCATTCTGAATATCCAGGAATTGTCTTGTGATACGTTCGGCGGATGCATCATTTTGTAGTTGAACACGCATCCCGTTGCTCGTAATGCCTTTTGCTTTTGTGCTTGAGATGGAAATCAAACGATCTTTGTCTGGGGGGCATAACTGTCGACGATGCTCGCACGTGCGCCACCTATCGTAGGATAGTTGTACTATGCCAGTAATCTTCCCAGGAGTGTACTCAACAACTTCCCATTAACTTTTCCTATTTATGACATAATCAATGCTCGTGCCAATTTTCAAGTTTCTATTACATCGGGAAGCGAGAAAATTTGATTCCGTATGTAAAATTTGGACGCCAATTCTTTTGCGCCTAGAATTGAATAATCGAGTTGGGACCCATTAACTTTTCCTATTTATGACATAATCAATGCTCGTGCCAAATTTCGAGTTTCTATGACATTGGGAAGCGAGAAAATTAGATTCCGTATGTAAAATTTGGACGCTAATTCTTTTGCGCATATAATTGAATAATCGAGTTGGGACCCATTAGCTTTTCCTATTTATGACATAATCAATGCTCGTGCCAAATTTTACGTTTCTATGACATTGAGAAGCGAGAAAATTAGATTCCGTACGTAAAATTTGGACGCTAATTCTTTGGCGCATAGAATTGAATAATGGAGTTGGGACCCATTAGCTTTTCCTATTTATGACATAATCAATGCTCCTGCCAAATTTCACGTTTCTATGACATTGGGAAGCGAGAAAATTAGATGCCGTACGTAAAATTTGGACGCTAATTCTTTTGCGCATAGAATTGAATAATCGAGTTGGGACCCATTAGCTTTTCCTATTTATGACATAATCAATACTCGTGCCAAATTTCATGTTTCTACGACATTGGGAAGTGAGAGAATTAGTGGCAGTGATGGAAATCGAACGATCTACGTGGGGGGGGGGGGCGTAACTGCCGACGACGCTCGCACGCGCGCTATTTATCGTAGGATAGTTGTACTATGCCTATAATCTTCCCAGGAGTGTACTCAACAACTTCCCAAACTTTCATGGCGATCGCATGAATGGTGTAGTAGCGCATAAAGGACAAACACACACACAGACAGACAGACATACACACAGACACGCATACATTCAATTTTATATATATAGATAACAACCAATCACAGTGCAGCTTTCATGTTACCTCAGCAGTAAGAGAAATAACAACCAATCACAGCACAGCTTTTATTTTACCTCAGCATTCTCAATATCCAGGAATTGTCTTGTGATTAGAGATGAGCGAACGTACTCGTCCGAGCTTGATATTCGTGCGAATATTAGGGTGTTCGGGATGCTCGTTACTCGTAACGAGTACCACGCGATGTTCTGGTTACTTTCAGTTTCCTCTCTGAGACGTTAGCGCGCTTTTCTGGCCAATTGAAAGACAGGGAAGGCATTACAACTTCCCCCTGTGACGTTCAAGCCCTATACCACCCCCCTGCTGTGAGTGGCTGGGGCGATCAGGTGTCACCCGAGTATAAAAATCGTCCCCTCCCGCGGCTCGCCACACATGCCTTGTGACTTAGCTGAGGGAAAGTGCTGCTTCTGGTGCTGCTGTAGGGAGAGCGTTAGGAGTCAGTGTAGGCTTCAAGAACCCCAACGGCCCTTCTCAGGGCCACATCTACTAGTGTGCAGTACTGTGTTAGCACAGTATTTTTTTTTGTCCAAAATTGGATCTGCAGAGCATTGCGCCCAGCAATAGGGACAGAAGTGGGGGTTAGGCAGGGAGAGTGTTAGGAGTTAGTGTAGGCTTCAAGAACCCCAACGGTCCTTTCTAGGGCCACTTCTATCCGTGTGCAGTACTGTCCAGGCTGCTGTTAGCAGTGTTGCATATTTTTTCTTTTTCTCAAAACCGGCTGTGCAGACCATTGCACCCGGCATTAATACTACAGGGATAGAATTGTGTAGGCAGGGCCAGAAGACCTACATTATTCATTGAATACACGCAGTGGGGTCTTCCCTTTGCTAAAAAGGAAAAAAATTATATTTGGCCAGCCTGTGTCAGTCCTAAGGTCTCCGTGTACGTGTGTGCTGCGTGGACAACGTACAAAAATCAGACGCAACCAGCTACGCTTTACTGCAGCCTAGCGCCATTGTCTTTCCTGACTGGCAAATACCTGCTCTGCTAGAGTTAATAACTCTGCTACACTATACTTGTGTGACACTTTTTGAGGGCCACACCACAGATATTAAACTTCTTGTTCATTGAATATACGCAGTGGGTGCTTCCCTAAGCTAAAAAGGAAAAGAAATTATATTTGGCCTGCCTGTGTCAGTCCTAAGGTCTCCGTGTACGTGTGTGCTGCGTGTACAACGTACAAAAATCAGACGCAACCAGCTACGCTTTACTGCAGCCTAGCGCCATTGTCTTTCCTGACTGGCAAATACCTGCTCTGCTAGAGTTAATAACTCTGCTACACTATACTTGTGTGACACTTTTTGAGGGCCACACCACAGATATTAAACTTCTTGTTTTTCATTGAATACACGCAGTGGGGTCTTCCCTTTGCTAAAAAGGAAAGAAATTATATTTGGCCAGCCTGTGTCAGTCCTAAGGTCTCCGTGTACGTGTGTGTTACGTGGACAACGTACAAAAATCAGACGCAACCAGCTACGCTTTACTGCAGCCTAGCACCATTGTCTTTCCTGACTGGCAAATACCTGCTCTGCTAGAGTTAATAACTCTGCTACACTATACTTGTGTGACCCGTTTTGAGGGCCACACCACAGATATTAAACTTCTTGTTTTTCATTGAATACACGCAGTGGGGTCTTCCCTTTGCAAAAAAGCGAAAACATTATATTTGGCCTGCAGGCTTGCGCCAATTTATTTCCTGCCTGGGAAATCAAATCACTGGTAATACAGCATGCTGAGGGGTAGGGGTAAGCCTAGAGGACGTGGACGTGGACGTGGCCGAGGACGCGTAGGCCCAAGTGAGGGTGTGGGCACAGGCCGAGCTCCTGATCCAGGTGTGTCGCAGCCGACTGCTGCGCGATTAGGAGAGAGGCACGTTTCTGGCGTCCCCACATTCATCGCCCAATTAATGGGTCCACGCGGGAGACCTTTATTAGAAAATGAGCAGTGTGAGCAGGTCCTGTCCTGGATGGCAGAAAGTGCTTCGAGCAACCTATCGTCCAGCCACAGTTCTGCGCCGTCCAGTGCTGCAAATCCGAATCCTCTGTCTGCTGTTCCTCCTTCCTCCCAGCCTCCTCACTCCACTACAATGACACCTGCTCAGGAGCGGGAACACTCCCAGGAACTGTTCTCAGGCCCCTGCTTAGATTGGGCAGCAGCGGTTCCTCTCCCACCAGAGGAGTTTATCGTCACTGATGCCCAACCATTCGAAAGTTCCCGGGGTCCGGGGGAAGAGGCTGGGGACTTCCGCCAACTGTCTCAAGAACTTTCTGTGGGTGAGGAGGACGATGACGATGAGACACAGTTGTCTTGCAGTGAGGTAGTAGTAAGGGCAGTAAGTCCAAGGGAGCAGCGCACAGAGGATTCGGAGGAAGAGCAGCAGGACGATGAGGTGACTGACCCCACCTGGTGTGCAACGCCTACTCAGGACAGGTCTTCAGAGGGGGAGGCAAGGGCATCAGCAGGGCAGGTTGCAAGAGGCAGTGCGGTGGCCAGGGGTAGAGGCAGGGCCAGACCGAATAATCCACCAAGTGTTTCCCAAAGCACACCCTCGCGCCATGCCACCCTGCAGAGGCCGAGGTGCTCTAAGGTCTGGCAGTTTTTCACAGAGACGCCTGACGACCGACGAACAGTGGTGTGCAACCTTTGTCGCGCCAAGATCAGCCGGGGAGCCACCACCAACAGCCTCACCACCACCAGCATGCGCAGACATATGATGGCCAAGCACCCCACAAGGTGGGACGAAGGCCGTTCACCGCCTCCGGTTTGCACCGCTGCCTCTCCCCCTGTGCCCCAACCTGCCACTGAGATCCAACCTCCCTCTCAGGACACAGGCACAACCGTCTCATGGCCTGCACCCACACCCTCACCTCCGCTGTCTCGCACCGCACAGTCCAGCCGTCGCTAGCGCAAGTGTTGGAGCGCAAGCGCAAGTACGCCACCACGCACCCGCACGCTCAATCGTTAACCGTCCACATAGCCAAATTTATCAGCCTTGAGATGCTGCCGTATAGGGTTGTGGAAACGGAGTCCTTCAAAGCTATGATGGCGGCGGCGGCCCCGCGCTACTCAGTTCCCAGTCGCCACTACTTTTCCCGATGTGCCGTCCCAGCCCTGCACGACCACGTCTCCCGCAACATTGTACGCGCCCTCACCAACGCGGTTACTGCCAAGGTCCACTTAACAACGGACACGTGGACAAGCACAGGCGGGCAGGGCCACTATATCTCCCTGACGGCACATTGGGTGAATTTAGTGGAGGCTGGGACAGAGTCAGAGCCTGGGACCACTCACGTCCTACCCAAGAATCGGCGATATACAAGCATCGGCGATATACAAAAATGCTCGAGTCGCCCATTGACTTCAATGGGGTTCGTTACTCGAAACGAACCCTCGAGCATCGCGAAAAATTTGTCTCGAGTAACGAGCACCCGAGCATTTTGGTGCTCGCTCATCTCTAATTACCATCTGTTTACCAAGCAGATTAATATATATAACTCTGCATATACTATATACTAAATGCACATCCACTAGCTCATCTTTCACCCTCTCTCCTCCCTGGAGATGGGGGTGGTGTTTAGGTGTCATTCGCTCTCAAAGAGAGTCAATTGTTTCTTCTTATCTGGTGGGGGCTACTAGGAGATGTAACTTTGATGACCAGACTAAGTTAAACTTGCACAATACAGGAAGACACAGAAAAGCACAAGATCGAGTAAAATTAGTATTATTACTTCTCTCTCAGCTGTATGTAACCTCAATGAGTTGTTCTGCCAACAAAATGTTCCTCACCAAATCGTAAGTGAAGATGTCAGTTTATCTTGGAAATTTTCTACTTAATTTGGCTACTTTCTTTATGTACAGCATCACGTTCTTAAAGGGCTGTGCTATCAGAACAACCTATTTCCATATGCCCTGTTACTGTCATAGAGAAAACTCCCATCCAACACCCCCTCAATCAACCAGAGATGAAAGCCCCTAGAAAGATCGGTTCAAGCTCCCAAGGTCTTACCATGAACATTTAAAGGGTTTTTTCAGGCACATCCTCAGAATAGATCATCAATAGTGGTTATGCATGAAAAACCCTTTAATTTGAATGTAAGCAAGAAATACTGAGGAGACTATACTAAGCCCAGTATTTGCGATATTGGGCTTAGTGTAATTTCCGCTGGCACAGGGTGCACACCTCTTCATGCATTCAGTGCATCCCAGCCACTCTGTGCATCCTTTCAAAAATGCTTGACAGGTCCAAAGTGGTGTAAATTACTGGTATGATTTCTGCTAGTTTTTGGTGTACATTATCCATAAATCTGTCGGTCTGGACAGCCACACCCTCTTCCAACAAGCTCTGTCCAGTTTACTAAAGAAATAGGCAACATTTTTTGCAATTTGCAACATTTTTATTACAGAAACTAGTGTAAAAGCTTTTGGTAATGTGGGCCAGTATATTCTCCATGAGGTGGCTGCTACATATTTCAGCTGCCAGACCACTATGGCGATCATTGTTATGGCTGTATGAACGTACATTACAAACTGTTCCTTGGTTTCATTAACTTTTAAT
This sequence comes from Eleutherodactylus coqui, assembly GCF_035609145.1. Taxonomy (NCBI): domain Eukaryota; kingdom Metazoa; phylum Chordata; class Amphibia; order Anura; family Eleutherodactylidae; genus Eleutherodactylus; species Eleutherodactylus coqui. The sequence continues at coordinate 123,377,992 of NC_089848.1, forward strand.
TACACTTCAAAGACAGAAGACAGGGCTGTGTTGCTATGAGAACTGGAGACAAAGCTGGATTATGGGATGTTATAGAGTGTGAAGAGAAAGCCAAGTATGTGTGCAAGAAGTGGGCAGAAGGAGTGACGCCACCACCGATCCCAACAACAAAGGCAGAACCAACGTGTCCGACTGATTGGACTTCATCAGACTATGCATGTTACAAGGTAAGAAAAACTGTCATGGTGGGAATTCAGTTCTGAATTCATGCTGTATCTTCATGTCTAGAGATAAGCGAGCACCAAAATGCTCGGGTGCTCGCTACTCGAGTCGAACTTTTCGCGATACTCGAGGGTTCGTTTCGAGTAACGAACCCCATTGAAGTCAATGGGCGACCCGAGCATTTTTGTATATCGCCGATGCTCGCTAAGGTTTTCATTTGTGAAAATCTGCAAAACCCAAGAAAGTGCTGGAAACGACACAGAAACGGATAGGGTAGGCGAGGGGCAACATGCTGGGCTGAATTTCAGGTTCCCAGGTTCCACTATTTAGCCACAATAGCGGCAAGAGTGGGCCCCCCCCCCTACCAATTTTTACTTTGGACAAACCCTCATTAGCAAGGCACACCTTAGCTAAGCACCACACTATCTCCAACAAAGCACAAGCACTGCCTGCGGGACACACCCCTGCCTCTTCTCTTGGGTTACATGCTGCCCAACCCCCCTGCACGACCAAGTGTCCACAGCGCACACCAAAGTGGCCCTGCGCAGCCTTCAGCTGCCCTCATGCCACACGCTGGCCTCACAGCCACACCACCCTCATGTCTATTTATAAGTGTGTCTGCCATGAGGAGGAACCGCAGGCACACACTGCAGAGGGTTGGCAGGGCAAGGCAGCAACCCTTTTTAAAAGGGGCAGGACGATAGCCCACAATGCTGTACAGAAGCAATGAGAACTCCAATCCTGTGCCACCTCCATCAGGAGCTGCAAATGTGGGCATAGCAATGGGGAATCCATGTGCCACATGTATTCATTCTGTCAAGGTGTCGCATAGCTCAATCCACACTGCAAGGGGAAAGCCATCAGCGCTCTGCCCTCTACCTAAGTCAGTCAGTGCCTTTGTGCCAGACAGGTCAAACACCGCAATGGGAACTAAGTTTGCACCAACAGCATAGGGGGGTCCTAGGAAGCCCAAGACATGAACCAAAAATTGATCTGAGCGGCCAAACATGGCAGACTTGCACCGCGCCCACGACATAGGCCTCGGCCCACAGCTTCAGCAATCCTAGGCAGGAAGCGAACTTTCACTGCACCAAGGACATAGGCCTCTGCACAAACCCTCAGCAATCGCGTGCCTACAGCGGACTCCTATGCTAGCGTAGCTGTGCACGTCTCATTAGCGCTGTTTTGCTCCTGTAGTTTGTCCCAATGCAGTGCCCCGGATAGTGGAGCTAACGTCAGATTAAATACAGGTGGGCTTCGGCCCACACTGCATGCCCCAGTCTGACCGGGGTTTTTAATACATAGACACAGGCAGGTACAACTCACTAATGTGAAGTCCGTGTGGACCGACAGCATGGGTGGGTCCCAGGAAGCCACCGGCTGTACATAAATAAATCCCATTGCAGTGCCCAACACAGCCGAGGTAACGTCAGGTTTAATGCAGGTGGGCATCGGCCCACACTGCATGCCCCAGTCAGACTGGGGTTCTTTATAAGTAGACACATGCAGTTACAACTCCGTGTGGACCGACAGCATAGGTGGGTCCCAGGAAGCCACCGGCGGTACATAAATAAATCCCATTGCAGTGCCCTGCTCAGCAGAGCTAACGTCACATACAATATAGGTGTGCTTTGGCCCACAGTGCATGCCCCAGTCAGACTGGTAATATGTACCTTAGCAGTAACCACGTTGGTGGGAATGTGGTGGCGACTGCGAACCTAGTAGCGCGGTTTTATTTAGTTGGTTTTCGGAATGTGGCCAGGATTAAGTGGGCCGTGGCGGGGGGATGGTGGGGGGCTCTCTTGTTGTGTCGGTAAAGGTGAAATTCTTGGACTGCCACCAGACGGACCAATGCAAAGGTATTTGTCAAGAATGTTTTCATTGTTGGAGGAGGAGGGGGATGTTTTTGAGGCACTACGTGTCCTCTCCACGTGTCCATGGTTATATGCACCTTAACAGTAACCGCGTTGGTGGGAAATGGCCTCGCCACCATCATGTCTTTGGGAAGCCTCCGTTTCCACACCCCAGTGACATAGCATTAGCAGCGGTATGGGCAGAGCCCAGAATTAGTAACATTTCAGCGGTAGCATTAGGTACAGGCCCCAGTAACATATATCTAGCAGCATTATAGGGGGAGCACAGTATTAGTTCCATTTCAGCAGTAGTAGCAGTCCAGACAGGCCCCAGTAACAATTCCGAAGCAGCAGTATAGGGGGAGCACAGTCTTAGTTCCATTTCAGTAGTAGTAGCAGTCAAGACAGGCCACAGTAACAATTCCGAAGCAGCAGTATAGGGGGAGCACAGTCTTAATTCCATTTCAGTAATAGTAGCAGTCAAGACAGGCCCCAGTAACAATTCCGAAGCAGCAGTATAGGGGGAGAACAGTATTAGTTCCATTTCAGTAGTAGTAGCAGTCAAGACAGGCCCCAGTAACAATTCCGAAGCAGCAGTATAGGGGGAGCACAGTATTAGTTCCATTTCAGTAGTAGTAGCAGTCAAGACAGGCCACAGTAACAATTCCGAAGCAGCAGTATAGGGGGAGCACAGTATTAATTCCATTTCAGTAGTAGTAGCAGTCAAGACAGTCCACAGTAACAATTTCGAAGCAGCAGTATAGGGGGAGCACAGTATTAGTTCCATTTCAGTAGTAGTAGCAGTCAAGACAGGCCACAGTAACATTCCCGTTGCAGCAGTTTAGGGAGATAACAGTCTCTTTCACATTTCAGTAGTTGCAGTATAGACAAGGCCCCAGTTACATTTATGTAGCTAAAGTGTAGGCCAACCCCACACACCTTGCTGTAGCATGAGTGCAGGCGAAGCCCATAAAAATTACTAGGATTACACTGTAGGCGATGGCCCAAAAAAATTGGTGTACCAACAGTACTAATGTACCTCAGAAAAATTGCCCATGCCCAACCAAGAGGGCAGGTGAAACCCATTAATCGCTTTGGTTAATGTGGCTTAATTTGTAACTAGGCCTGGAGGCAGCCCAGTTAAAATAAAAATTGGTTCAGGTGCAAGTTTCAACGCTTTAATGAGAATTGAAACGAATAAGCATTGTTTACAAAAGTAATATGACTGAGCCTTGTGGGCCCAAGAAAAATTGCCCGTTCGGCGCGATTACGTGAGGTTTCAGGAGGAGGAGGAGGATGAATATAATACACAGATTGATGAAGCTAAAAGGTCCCCGTTTTTTATGGTGATAGAGAACGATGCTTCCATCCGCGGGTGCAGCCTACGTATTGTTTAGGTACCGCTGCTGTGCGCTGGTGGAGAAGAGAAGTCTGGGGAAATCCAGGCTTTGTTCATCTTTATGAGTGTAAGCCTGTCGGCACTGTCAGTTGACAGGTGGGTACGCTTATCCGTGATGATTCCCCCAGCCGCACTAAACACCCTCTCTGACAAGACGCTAGCCGCAGGACAAGCAAGCACCTCCAGGGCATACAGCGCGCGTTCAGGCCACGTGTCCAGCTTTGACACCAAGTAGTTGTAGGGAGCAGAGGCGTCACGGAGGACGGTCGTGCGATCGGCTACGTACTCCCTCACCATCCTTTTACAGTGCTCCCACCGACTCAGCCTGGACTGGGGAGTGGTGACACAGTCTTGCTGGGGAGCCATAAAGCTGGCAAAGGCCTTGGAGAGTGTTCCCCTGCCTGTGCTGTACATGCTGCCTGATCTCCGCACCTCCCCTGCTACCTGGCCCTCGGAACTGCGCCTTCTGCCACTAGCGCTGTCGGATGGGAATTTTACCATCAGTTTGTCCGGCAGGGTCCTGTGGTATAGCATCAGTCTCGAACCCCTTTCCTCTTCGGGTATGAGAGTGGAAAGGTTCTCCTTATACCGTGGGTCGAGCAGTGTGTACACCCAGTAATCCGTAGTGGCCAGAATGTGTGTAACACAAGGGTCACGAGAAAGGCATCCTAACATAAAGTCCGCCATGTGTGCCAGGGTAACTGTACGCAACACATGGCTGTCCTCACTAGGATGATCACTTTCAGGATCCTCCTCCTCCTCCTCAGGCCATACATGCTGAAAGGATGACAGGCAAGCAGCATGGGTACCCTCAGCAGTGGGCCAAGCTGTCTCTTCCCCCTCCTCCTCATGCTCCTCCCCCTCCTCCTCTTCCTCCTCAACGCGCTGAGATATAGACAGGAGGGTGCTCTGACTATCCAGCGACATACTGTCTTCCCCCGCTCCGTTTCCGAGCGCAAAGCATCTGCCTTTATGCTTTGCAGGGAACTTCTCAAGAGGCATAGCAGAGGAATGGTGACGCTAATGATTGCAGCATTGCTGCTCACCATCTGGGTAGACTCCTCAAAGTTTCCAAGGACCTGACAGATGTCTGCCAACCAGGCACACTCTTCTGTAAAGAATTGAGGAGGCCGACTCCCACTACGCCGCCCATGTTGGAGTTGGTATTCCACCATAGCTCTACGCTGCTCATAGAGCCTGGCCAACATGTGGAGCGTAGAGTTCCACCGTGTGGGCACGTTGCACAGCAGTCGGTGCACTGGCAGATTAAACCGATGTTGCAGGGTCCGCAGGGTGGCAGCGTCCGTGTTGGACTTGCGGAAATGTGCGCTGAGCCGGCGCACCTTTCCGAGCAGGTCTGACAAGCGCGGGTAGCTTTTCAGAAACCGCTGAACCATCAAATTAAAGACGTGGACCAGGCATGGCACGTGCGTGAGGCTGCCGAGCTGCCGAGCCGCCACCAGGTTACGGCCGTTGTCACACACGACCATGCCCGGTTGGAGGCTCAGCGGCGAAAGCCAGCAGTTGGTCTGCTCTGTCAGACCCTGCAGCAGTTCAGGCAGAGGCAGGCAACATTTATGCCAACAACTACTACCCCCAGCAGAGACGCATTAAACTGAAGGCAGTGACAGGCAGGCCTAATATTGTATTTTTTGGAAGTTTTTGTGAACAACCACACTGCCTGTGATATAGTCTGTATTTCAATTTCCCTGTTGGAGGCTGACTTCGCGTACGTAACGCACTGCAGAGGCAGGCAACAATTATGCGCAAGGCTGGGTATTAATTCAACAACTACTACCCCCAGCAGAGACGCAGTAAACTGAAGGCAGTGACAGGCTGGCCAAATGCAGTATTTTTTGGAAGTTTTTGGGAAAAAGCCCACTGCCTATATAGCCAGTATACCTCTTTCCCTGTACCACTGTCCCTGCCTCACCAGTACTGCCCCTATACTGAGTAAAATGACTGCAGACTGAGGACGCTATGGTCTGCACGCCCGATATACAAAAATAAAAAAATTGTGCAACACTGCTAAAAGCAGCCTCAGCAGTACTGCACACGGTCAGATGTGGCCCTAAGAAGGACCGTTGGGGTTCTTAAAGCGTAATATAACACATAACACTCTCCCTATAGCAGCAGCCGCAGCATCAGTAGCACTTTCCCTGATCCATGTCAGAATGCATCTGTGGCGAGCCGCGGCCGGGTAGATTTAAATACTCGGGTGTCATCTGATCTCCCCAGCCACTCACTGCAGGTATAGGGCTGGAACATCACAGGAGGAAGTTGTAATGCCTTCCCTGTCTTTCTATTGGCCAGAAAAGAGCGCAAATTTCTCAGAGATGAAAGTGAAAGTAACTCGAACGTCTCGAGTAACGAGCATCTCGAACACCCTAATACTCGAACGAGTATCAAGCTCGGACGAGTACGCTCGCTCATCTCCATTCGTGTCTATTGATTTATGGTTTGCTGTCTTCCAGTTTTAGTTGGACGTACACATCAATGTTAGACAACCCAATGTACAGATGTGTCTTTTCTTACCTTTCCTCTTGGCTCAAGACGTCTTGAGTTCTGTGGTGCGATATTACCAGCTTTAAAAACAAAAACTGTGTTTCTTATCTTTTCTCCTGGGAAAAGGCCTCCATCACACAGGCATTAGCGGAAACACATCGCTTTTTTAACGCTGCATTTACTGCAGTTTTAGCAGTGCTGGCATACATTTTGACAGCGTTTTGGCTGCATTTTCTGCACAGCTGAAAAAACAGCCAAGAAAGCTGAAAAGAAAAAAAGGAATACTCACCTAGCTGGCACCATCTGGGTCCCTGCCACTGCTCTCCCGGAGCTTCAGGCAGGCTGCTAGGCACTTGTCAGTGCACACAGACCATCTATTGGTGGTGATGGGGATTGAAATCCTGCCTCCAGTAAGAGACTACTCTGATTGGCTCTGAGCGCTGGCTCAACCAATCAGGGTTGACATTCGATGAACCCATCACAGCCATTCAGTGAATGGCTGTGATTGGTGCACCCAGCACCAGCTCTGATTAGCTGTGCTGGTGCTCCTAAACCAATCAGAGCAATCTCTTGCCGGAGATGTTGATTTTAATCCCCATCACCAGCGACAGATGGCCTGTCAGTGCTGACAAGTGCCTGCCAGCCTGCCCGAAGAGCGCTGTCAGAAATGTGGTACTAAGTTGTGTTACATTTTCAGCAGCGCTGAAACCACTGCCCATTCATTTCAATGGCCAACGCACAGCTGAAATCGGCCAAAGATAGAAAATACATCTATGTCAAAGTGCAGCTTTTTGATGCTTGTGTGAACAGCCCCATTGAAATGAATGGGAGCGTTGTACAGAGTTTAGCACAGCGCTGAAAAGGCAGCGCTTAACACTGTACAAAAATGTGTGTGAGGGAGGCCTTACTCTGATGGAAGATGAAATGAAAGACATCTGTATATGTTGGCATGCCTATGGACTTTACTGGCCAAAACATAAGCCAAAAGAGTCCTTTTTATATATGATTGGCTACTATACTTTCTTTTAAAGAGGATCTGTAATGTCCTCATGTCAGTGGGGCTCGGCTGCATACTGTTGCTTTGTAGCAATGGTCCCGGTGACTCCAACGATGTCTTTCTTTTCTTCATACAACACACTAGAAAAAACACATCCAAAAAATAGAGAGCACCACAATATCGCAGAGGTGCAAAAAACAACACAAAATTATAATATAATTATTATTATTATATAATAGAGATGAGCGAACGTACTCGTCCGAGCTTGATACTTGTTCGAGTATTAGCGTGTTCGAGATGCTCGTTACTCGAGGCGAGCACCACGCGATGTTCGAGTTACTTTCACTTTCATCTCTGAGACGTTAGCGCGCTTTTCTGGCCAATAGAAAGACAGGGAAGGCATTACAACTTCCCCCTGCGACGTTCAAGCCCTATACCAACCCCCTGCAGTGAGTGGCTGGCGAGATCAGGTGTCACCGGAGTATATAACTCGTCCCCTCCCGCGGCTCGCCACAGATGCATTCTGACATAGCTCAGGGAAAGTGCTGCTGGTGCCGGAGCTGCTATAGGGAGAGTGTTAGGAGTGATTTTAGGCTTCAAGAACCCCAACTGTCCTTCTTAGGGCCACATCTGACCGTGTGCAGTACTGTTGAGGTTGCTTTTTGCAGTGTTGCACTTTTTTTTTTTTTTTGTATATTGGCCATGCAGAGCATTGCATCCTCAGTCTGCAGTAATTTTACATAGTCTAGGGCCAGTAGTGGTGAGGCAGGGACAGTGAAAAAGGTGAAAGAGATATACTGTCTATATAGGCAGTGGGCTTTTCCAAAATAATTTGGGGAAAAAAAATCTATTTGGGCGGCCTGTGACCGTCCTCAGTGTACTGCGTCTCTGCTGGGGGTAGTAGTCCTAATTAATACGCAGCTAAGTGTTACAGCAGGCTTGCGCAAAATTCTTTCCTGGCTCTGCTGTGCCTTCCGTAAGCGAAGTCAGCCTCCAACCACAGGCCAATAAGCGGCACATTTAATTACAGTGTTCTGTTTCTGCACTACTGGTAATACACCATGCTGAGGGGTAGGGGTAGACCTAGAGGACTTGGACGCGGGCGAGGACGCGGAAGCCCAAGTCAGGGTATGGGCACAGGCCGAGCTCCTGATCCCGGTGTATCGGAGCCGACTGCTGCGGGATTAGGAGAGAGGCACATTTCTGGCGTCCCCACATTCATCTCACAATTAATGGGTCCACGCGGTAGACCTTTATTAGAAACTGAGCAGTGTGAGCAGGTCCTGTCGTGGATGGCAGAAAGTGCATCCAGCAATCTATCGACCACCCAGACTTCTGCGCCGTCCACTGCTGCAACTCTGAATCCTCTGGCTGCTGCTCCTCCTTCCTCCCAGCCTCCTCACTCCATTGCAATGACACATTCTGAGGAGCAGGCAGACTCCCAGGAACTGTTCTCGGGCCCCTGCCCAGAATGGGCAGCAATGGTTCCTCTCCCACCGGAGGAGATTGTCGTGATCGATGCCCAACCTTTGGAAAGTTCCCGGGGTCCGGGGGATGAGGCTGGGGACTTCCGGCAACTGTCTCAAGAGCTTTCAGTGGGTGAGGAGGACGATGACGATAAGACACAGTTGTCTATCACTCAGGTAGTAGTAATTGGAGTAAGTCCGAGGGAGGAGCACACAGAGGATTCGGAGGAAGAGCAGCAGGACGATGAGGTGACTGATCCCACCTGGTTTGCTAAGCCTACTGAGGACAGGTCTTCAGAGGGGGAGGCAAGTGCAGCAGCAGGGCAGTTTGGAAGAGGCAGTGCGGTGGCCAGGGGTAGAGGCAGGGCCAGACCGAATAATCCACCAACTGTTTCCCAAAGCTCCCCCTCCTGCCATGCCACCCTGCAGAGGCCGAGGTGCTCAAAGGTCTGGCAGTTTTTCACTGAGAGTGCAGACGATCGACGAACTGTAGTGTGCAAGGTTTGTCGTGCCAAGATCAGCCGGGGAGCCACCACTACCAGCCTCACCACCACCAGCATGCGCAGGCATATGATGGCCAAGCACCCCACAAGGTGGGACGAAGGCCGTTCACCGCCTCCGGTTTGCACCACTGCCTCTCCCCCTGTGCCCCAACCTGCCACAGAGATCCAACCTCCTTCTCAGGACACAGGCACGACCCTCTCCCGGCCTGCACCCACACCCTCACCTCCGCTGTCCTCGGCCTCATCCACCAATGTCTCTCAGCGCACCGTCCAGCCGTCGCTAGCGCAAGTGTTGGAGCGCAAGCGCAAGTACGCCGCCACGCACCCGCACGCTCAAGTGTTAAACGTGCACATAGCCAAATTGATCAGCCTGGAGATGCTGCCGTATAGGCTTGTGGAAATGGAGACTTTCAAAAGCATGATGGCAGCGGCGGCCCCGCGCTACTCGGTTCCCAGTCGCCACTACTTTTCCCGATGTGCCATCCCAGCCCTGCACGACCACGTCTCCCGCAACATTGTAAGCGCCCTCACCAACGCGGTTACTGCCAAGGTCCACTTAACAACAGACACGTGGACAAGCACAGGCGGGCAGGGCCACTATATCTCCCTGACGGCACATTGGGTGAATTTAGTGGAGGCTGCGACAGAGTCAGAGCCTGGGACCGCTCACGTCCTACACACCCCCAGAATTGCGGGCCCCAGTTCTGTGGTGGTATCTGCGGCGGTGTATGCTTCCTCCACTAAACCACCCTCCTCCTCCTCCTCCTCCTCCAACGCAACCTCTGTCTCGCAATCAAGATATGTCAGCAGCAGCACGTCGCCAGCAGTCAGTGTCGCGCGGCGTGGCAGCACAGCGGTGGGCAAGCGTTAGCAGGCCGTGCTGAAACTACTCAGCTTAGGAGAGAAGAGGCACACGGCCCACGAACTGCTGCAGGGTCTGACAGAGCAGACCGTCCGCTGGCTTGCGCCGCTGAGCTTCCAACCGGGCATGGTCGTGTGTGACAATGGCCGTAACCTGGTGGCGGCTCTGCAGCTCGGCAGCCTCACGCACGTGCCATGCCTGGCCCACGTCTTTAATTTGGTGGTTCAGCGCTTTCTGAAAAGCTACCCACGCTTGTCAGACCAGCTCGGAAAGGTGCGCCGGCTCAGCGCACATTTACACAAGTCCCACACGGACGCTGCCACCCTGCGCACCCTGCAACATCGGTTTAATCTGCCAGTGCACCGACTGCTGTGCGAGGTGCCCACATGGTGGAACTCTACGCTCCACATGTTGGCCAGGCTCTATGAGCAGCGTAGAGCTATAGTGGAATACCAACTCCAACATGGGCAGCGCAGTGGGAGTCAGCCTCCTCAATTCTTTACAGAAGAGTGTGCCTGGTTGGCAGACATCTGCCAGGTCCTTGGAAACTTTAAGGAGTCTACCCAGATGGTGAGCAGCGATGCTGCAATCATTAGCGTCACCATTCCTCTGCTATGCGTCTTGAGAAGTTCCCTGCAAAGAATAAAGGCAGACGCTTTGCGCTCATAAACGGAGGCGGGGGAAGACAGTATGTCGCTGGATAGTCAGAGCACCCTCCTGTCTATATCTCAGCGCGTTGAGGATGAGGAGGAGGGGGAGGAGGAGGAGGAGGAAGAGGAGGTGGAGGAGCATGAGGAGGAGGGAGAAGAGACAGCTTGGCCCACTGCTGAGGGTACCCATGCTGCTTGCCTGTCATCCTTTCAGCGTGTATGGCCTGAGGAGGAGGAGGAGGATCCTGAAAGTCATCTTCCTAGTGAGGACAGCCATGTGTTGCGTACAGGTACCCTGGCACACGTGGCTGACCACATGTTATTATGCCTTTCTCGTGACCCTCGCGTTACACGCATTCTGGCCCCTACGGATTACTGGGTGTACACACTGCTCGACCCACGGTATAAGGAGAACCTTTCCACTCTCATACCCGAAGAGGAAAGGGGTTCGAGAGTGATGCTATACCACAGGACCCTGGCGGACAAGTTGATGGTAAAATTCCCATCCGACAGCGCTAGTGGCAGAAGGTGCAGTTCCGAGGGCCAGGTAGCAGGGGAGGTGCGGAGATCAGGCAGCATGTACAGCACAGGCAGGGGAACACTCTCTAAGGCCTTTGACAGCTTTATGGCTCCCCAGCAAGACTGTGTCACCGCTCCCCAGTCAAGGCTGAGTCGGCGGGAGCACTATAAAAGGATGGTGAGGGAGTACGTAGCCGATCGCACGACCGTCCTCCGTGACGCCTCTGCCCCCTACAACTACTGGGTGTCAAAGCTGGACACGTGGCCTGAACTCACGCTGTATGCCCTGGAGGTGCTTGCTTGTCCTGCGGCTAGCGTCTTGTCAGAGAGGGTGTTTAGTGCGGCTGGGGGAATCATCACGGATAAGCGTACACGCCTGTCAACCGACAGTGCCGACAGGCTTACATTCATAAAGATGAACAAAGCCTGGATTTCCCCAGACTTCTCTTCTCCACCAGCGGACAGCAGTGATACCTAAACAATACGTAGGCTGCACCCGCGGATGGAAGCATCGTTCTCTATCACCATAAAAAACGGGGACCTTTTAGCTTCATCAATCTGTGTATTATATTCATCCTCCTCCTCCTGCTCCTCCTCCTGAAACCTCACGTAATCACGCCGAACGGGCAATTTTTCTTAGGCCCACAAGGCTCAGTCATATAATTTTTATAAACAATTTTTATACATTTCAGTGCTCATTAAAGCGTTGAAACTTGCACCTGAACCAATTTTTATTTTAACTGGGCTGCCTCCAGGCCTAGTTACAAATTAAGCCGCATTAACCAAAGCGATTAATGGGTTTCACCTTCCCTCTTGGTTGAGCATGGGCAATTTTTCTGAGGTACATTAGTACTGTTGGTACACCAATTTTTGGGGGCCCTCGCCTATAGTGTAATCCAATTAATTTTTTGCCCACCTGCATTAAAGCTGACGTTACATCAGCTGTGCTGGGCACTGCAATGGGATATATTTATGTACCGCCGTTGGCTTCCTGGCACCCACCCATGCTGTCGGTCCACATGGACTTCCCATTAGGGAGATGTACATGCCTGTGTATACTTATAAAAAACTCGAGCCTGACTGGGGCATGCAGTTTGGGCCGAAGCCCCCCTGTATTTAATCAGACGTTAGCTCTGCTGTCCAGGGCACTGCAATGGGATATATTTTTGTACCGCCAGTGGGTTCCAGGGAGCCACCCACGGTATCGGTCCACACGGACTTTACATTAGGGAGTTTTACCTGCCTGTGTCTATGTATTAAAAACCCGGGTCTGACTGGGGCATGCAGTGTGGGCCGAAGCCCACCTGCATTAAACATGGCATTACCTCAGCTGTGCTGGGCACTGCAATGCGATATATTTATGTACCGCCGGTGGCTTCCTGGCACCCACCCATGCTGTCGGTCCACACGGAGTTGTAACTGCATGTGTCCACTTCTAAAGAACCCCAGTCTGACTGAGGCATGCAGTGTGGGCCAAAGCCCACCTGCATTAAACATGACATTACCTCAGCTGTGCTGGGCATTGCAATGGGATATATTTATGTACCGCCGGTGGGTTCCAGGGAGCCACCCATGCTGTCGGTCCACACAGAGTTGTAACTGCATGTGTCCACTTCTAAAGAACCCCGGTCTGACTGGGGCATGCAGTGTGGGCCGAAGCCCACCAGCATTAAACATTACCTCAGCTGTGCTGGGCACTGCAATGGAATGTATTTACGTACCGCCGGTGGCTTCCTGGCACCCACCCATGCTGTCGGTCCACAGGGACTTCACAATAGGGAGTTGTTCCTGCTTGTGTCTATGAATTAAAAACCCCGGTCAGGTTGGGGCATGCAGTGTGGGCCAAAGCCCACCTACATTTAATCTGACATTAGCTCTGCTGTCCAGGGCACTGCAATGGGATACATTTATGTACAGCCGGTGGGTTCCAGGGAGCCACGCATGCTGTGGGTGCACACGGAATTCCCATTGCGGAGTTGTACCTGCCTGTGACTATTTATAAAAAACCCCGGTCTAACTGGGGCATGCAGACACCTTGACAGAATGAATAGTGTGTGGCACATAGGTTCCCCATTGCTATGCCCACGTGTGCAGCTCCTGATGGAGGTGGCACAGGATTGGATTTCTCATTGCTTCTGTACAGCATTGTGGGCTATCGCCCCGCCCCTTTTAAAGAGGGTCGCTGCCTAGCCGTGCCAACCCTCTGCAGTGTGTGCCTGTGGTTCCTCCTCATGGCAGACGCACTTATAAATAGACATGAGGGTGGTGTGGCATGAAGGCAGCTGAAGGCTGCGCACGGACACTTTGGTGTGCGCTGTGGACACTGGGTCGTGAGGGGGGGGGGGGGTTGGGCATCATGTAACCCAGGAGACGTGGCAGCGGAGTGTCATGCAGGCAGTGATTGTGCTTTGTTGGAGGTAGTGTGGTGCCTAGCTAAGGTATGCATTGCTAATGAGGGCTTTTCAGAAGTAAAAATTGTTGGGGGGGGGGGGGCCCACTCTTGCCGCTATTGTGGCTTAATAGTGGGACCTGGGAACTTGAGATGCAGCCCAACATGTAGCCCCTCGCCTGCCCTATCCGTTGCTGTGTCGTTCCCATAACTTTCTTGAATTGCCCAGATTTTCACAAATGGAAACCTTAGCGAGCATCGGCAAGAATACAAGAATGCTCGAGTCGCCCATTGACTTCAATGGGGTTCATTACTCGAAACGAACCCTCGAGCATCGCGAAATTTTCGTCCCGAGTGACAAGCACCCGAGCATTTTGGTGCTCGCTCATCTCTAATAATAAAGTCATTGGTCACAATATAAAAACAGTTAAAAACTGCTGTAAAAGCTTTAGTAAATGTGGACCATGCTCCAGCTCAGCATACAAACATTAGTCACTACGCCGACTCAAGGCTGCATAATAGATGCATAAACATGATACTTGCTTCGAATACCAAAGATGGCGCACCTGGTGTCACTGACAGCTGTATGCACATGCGATATTGCACATAAACCATACAAGATATAATAGTCATGTCTGATATTCAAGACACAATAGCATGCCTATGCCAATTCTCCATACGTCACTACAATAATAAAAGATGCTGTGTTTGAACACATAGAAACCATCACAAGCACATGTGCCAATCCCCATAGCTGCAAGCTTTCCACAACAGAAAGGCTGCAGCAGATAAGCTGGAAAACTGCAGTGAACAAGTCCGTGTCTGCATTGTGCAGATCGGGCTGCAGTTTTTGTAGCAGATTTTTATTTTTTTTTAACAAATCTTTATTTGTAACTGGGGAAAGGGAAAGTGGGAGAAAATGGTTACATTATTTCCTCTGTAACAATTATGGCATAAAAAAGTGTCAATTAATAAAACAGTAAGAAGTAAGAGCTTTTGCCAGCTTCAGTACATTTTCTATAGAACTTACAATTATAACAAAATAGTTAGTATCTTCTTCCAGCTGAGCAAATTATCAAACTTACAATCCGTTTGGAAGAATGGAAATGATAAAACAGCATATTTTTATCAAAAATTATCAACAATAGTTTATCAACAACTATGTACATAGTGTGGTTGCTACCGTTGCATCCGGAGTTACTGTAACCCGGGTGGGAGGCAAAACCTCGCACCCAGATTTTAAAAGGCAAAAGTTCTCTGGTCCAAGTCAGTGAGAGACCCCGGCAAGCCGAGTGTTCCCCCTGAGTAGGTGTCATGCTTATAGTTAAATTCCAGGTCCATTACCCTTGAATCTCAGGTAGGCCTTTTATTCTGAAGGATGGACTATCTCTGCGCTACCTCTGCTAATTCTCTCAGACTAAGGAGGTGTGTTCCTCTGAGAGTCAGTCGGGAGGAATCTATTCTTCCGGTAAGACAGCCAGGGTGACCAGACCTGCAGGTATTTGGCATGTTGTCTGCTCTCCCAAGCAGCTAATTCCTCCATCCTGCAGATTTTGTCAAGCCTCTCCATCCATTCCCCTATAGTGGGAGGTTCCTGATCCCTCCAGTGTGCTGGTATAGTTAGTTTTGCTGCTACTATCATCTGAGTGATAAGATCATGACGTTTGGGGCAAAAGAAATCTGAAGGTGCCCAGATAAGGATAAGCTCCTTTGTAAGGGGAACAGATTTGCCCGTGATAGATTTTATAAGCTCTGTAATACTCTTCCAGAAATTCTCAATCTTAGGACAGTCTACCCATATATGTGTAAGTGTTCCTGTGTGGGCGTCACAGCGCCAGCATTTATCTGAAGGGGTCAGTCTCATTCTGTGTAGGAAGTCTGGAGTACGGTACCATCTTGTTAAAGTTTTGTACGAGTTTTCTTGTATTCTGACACATCTTGAAAAGCCATGTGAATGTGATAGAATTAGGGATACGTTCTTGTCAGTGAATGTAGTCTCCGGTTCTCTTTCCCACGCCAGAACAAAACTTGGTTTACTCGAGCGAGTGTGATGTAGCAGACCAGCATATATCTTTGAGGTCAAACCCAGAGGTAGAGGGGGAAGCAGCAGGAAAGTCTCGAGCCAAGATGGTTCATTAAATGGGCCAAATCTAGCCTGGAAGGAATTTTCCATTCTCCTAAGGGAGAATGCCTGCAAGAAATTTGCCTGTTTGGCTACCTCTGCTGATTCCCTGGGTCTAACATCAAAGTATACAGCTGTGGTGATATCTAGCCAGTATTTCCAATCAGTCAGATATGACTGTTGAGAGTTTAAGTAGAATGGTAGAAAACTCATTGGTGCCAGAGCTGAAATACTTCTGCTTGGTGTCAGGGATGTTAAGTATTGATTAAAGACTTTTAATGTGCCTCTGGTCAATGGGCTTATATTCTGTTGTTGGAGAGATTTGCTGGTCGGGCACCAGAGGCTCCCCAGGAGTCGATGTCCCAGTAGGTCTCTTTCTAGTGCTATATGTAAGGGGTTATCTTTTAGTCTAGCCAGCTGTAGCCATCTGTTCAGATGTACCGCCCTATAATAAAGCGAGAGGTCCGGAAGGCCTATACCACCGTGTATGGGTTTTTGAATCAGTAATCTGTGGGGCAGTCGTGGTTTACTTCTCTCCCATAGAAAACGTGTAAAACATTGTTTGATTTTTAGTAAAGAAGGCTTGTGGGATGTTCATGGGGATTGTCTGTAATACATACAATATTTTAGGCATTACATAAGTCTTCAGGTAATTCTTTCTGCCCATCCATGATACAAAGGGGATTTTGGTTGTCTCCAATTGGCCACGGATCTTGATGAGTAGTGGTTTGAAGTTGGCAGTGTACAGATCCTGCAAAGATCTTGGGAGCATAATGCCCAGATATTTTAAATATTTATCTGGCCACTTAAAGGGGGCTAGTTTTGGAAGGTCCACCAACTCTGAACTTAGGGCGGAAATGTTCAGGATCTCAGATTTAGCATAGTTTATTTTAAAATTTGAGGCAATACCAAATTGGTTGAATATTCCCAGTATCTGGGGCAGGGCCAATTTTGGATTAGAGATTATTAGTAAAAGGTCATCGGCGAATGCTGCGGTCTTATGCATATAGCCACCTGCTTCTAAACCTCTTATCTCCTTGGTCTGTCTTATTTTTTGTATTAATGTTTCCATAAAAAGGATAAATAGGGAGGGGGAGAGCGGGCATCCCTGTCTTGTTCCATTAAAAATACGGAAAATGGGAGAGAGGGTGCCATTAATTCTAATTTGCGCAGAGGGGAATTTGTATAGTGTGAGTATGGCTTGGATAAAGAGGGATGGGAAACCGAATCTGGTAAGTGTAGCCTCCATGTAAGACCAGCTGACTCTGTCAAATGCCTTTTCGGCATCGGTACCCAACAGAGTCAGTGGAAGCCCATGGGACTGTGCGTGGTGTATTAGGTTAATCAACAGTGAGGTATTGTGTTTGCCTTATCGTGACTTAATGAAACCCACTTGCTCTGGACCTATTATTTTAGGTAGGAGGTGTCGCATTCTATATGCTAGCAGCTTTGCCCGCCACTTCACATCAGCGTTAAGTAGGGAAATTGGGTGATAGCTGCCACATTCCTTGCTGTCCTTGCCTTCTTTGGGAATGAGAGAGATATGGGCCATCAAAGTTTGCTCTGTAAATTGTTCGCCATTCAGAAGGGAGTTACACAACGTCAGGAATCTCGGAGCTAGTACCTCTCGGAATTTTTTATAGTAGCTGGTTGGCAAACCATCAGGGCCAGGTGCCTTCCCACTGTCTATGGAAGATAGCACCTCCAAAATTTCATCTCTAGTAAATGGTTGGGTCAGGAGGTGTTTATCCTCGTCAGTGAGCGACGGGAGCTCAATCGAGTCCAGGAAACTGGAGGTTAGAGCTTCTGCATCTGGATGTCCTGGAAGGTCGTACAGGGAGCTGTAAAATTTTACAAATTCTTCCGTGATTTCATCTATTTTAGAGACTACTCCTTGGCTGGGGGATTTGATTGCCTCTATAAACATTTTTTCTTTATGTTTTTTTTAGCAGGGCAGACATGACTTTAGAGCCTCTGTCTCCGTGCATGTAATATTTGAAAGAGCTCCTCTGGTACAGCTTCGCAGAACGTTTATTAAGTAAATTTTTGAGTTCCCTCCGCCGCTCTCTGAGCTCCTCTTGAACACCGGCCGCCCCCGAGAGTTTACTTATTCTTTCCATTGTATTGATCTGCGCAAGTAAAGAATTTAGTTCAGCTTGTTGCTGTTTCTTGCATTTGGCTCCCAGAGCAATGAGCTCCCCTCTGATGAAGGCCTTATGGGTCTCCCATAAAATAGCTGGCGAGATTCCTGGTGTATTATTTCTCTCAAAAAAATCTTTTAAGGCATTGTTTAGTTGGGCCTGGTGCTGTGAAGAGTCTAGTAAGGTTTCATTTAGTGTCCAGGACCAAGCGCGTGGAGGGATACTATTGATCTCAAGCGAGAAAGATACTGGTGCATGGGCCGACAGTGTAATAGAGCCTATTTGTGGGTCACTCGTCTGTGGGAGAAACCTGCTATTGATAAAAAAAATAGTCTAGCCTGTGGTAAGATTTATGTAGAGGGGAGTAGAAAGAATAGTCTCTATCATCAGGGTGGTGTCTTCTCCAAATATCTATAAGACTGAGATCTGCTAAATAGCTTTTTAATTTACTAAGTGCTTTGTAAGAAATAGAGGACTTTCCATTTGAGGTGTCTATTAGAGGGTTGAGTGCTAGGTTTAAGTCTCCTCCCACTATCACTATCCCCTCCGCAAACATGTTCAGCCGTTCCAGTATTTGCAGCAGCCATTGGATTTGTCCTTGGTTAGGGGCATATAGGTTGGCTATCGTTACCAATGTATTTGCAATAGTGCCTTTGACGAGTAGAAACCTACCCTCTGGGTCTGACTGTGTGACTATATGTTTAAAGGGAGTGTTCTTATGTAGGGCAATGCTCACACCTTTTGCAGACGAGTCTGACTGAGCACTGTGATACCATTTGTCATATTGACGATGTTTATTCAGGTCTGGTATATTCTTAAGTTTAAAGTGTGTCTCTTGGAGCAGGAGTATATCATAATTAGATTTCTTTAATAGAGATAGTATCTGACCTCTTTTCCTGGGCTCATTCAGTCCCTTAACATTGTATGAGACCAGGGCAATGGGCCTGGGGGCAGAACCACTAGCCACAATATTGACACCCATAAGGAATTTTCTTCTTACCTGATCCTGACGCATGGGCAGCAACCACTTGGCCTCTTAAGGAGACCGTTTGTAACATTTTCAAAAATCTATAACACAGTAAAAAAAATATGAGAAACAGATTTATGCAATCAATACAAGTTTCCTTCAGCAGAGTCATGTCCACACCGAAGGAGGAAACAAAGGTAACAAGGACACTTTGATATTATATAATTTGTTACTAGGCGGGGAAAAACAGGTAAGGAGAGAAGAGGGGGGAGCAGGGGGAGGAGGGGAAGGGTAGGGGAGAGGAGGGGGGAATTAAGACCAACTATAAAAGTAGTGTCCTGTGGGTGTAATAGGGAGATCCACAGTCCTCCTGTTAGTTAGGTTCAAGCACAATTGTTGAGACTCTAATAGAGCTTCTCTGTCAATTGAGTCAACCTCAATTCAAATGAACTCGGATTTTACAATTAGCAGGTCATAGCAGAGTGTGAGGAAGTCGAGGATTGTTTTATATGCTGCAAAATCTACCCTTAGGCACTTATGTTCTGGAATGGGTAAGTCCTTAAAGGCCCTGTTGGGCGGTGAGGGGCAATTTGACATATCACGTAGTAGTCATCAAGATTGGGGCCGACCTCAATGTTGGTGTTTGTGGCCGGCAGTCAAACAGCAAAGTGTCTGGTGGATTTCTATGGGTTGTCCATATTGATCCTCTTGGGGGTAAGCTTGCCTGATCGCTTGCGAGATCTGGATGGTCTTGGAGGTCGAGCTAATTCCCACTGTGCGGGGGTTATAATAGTTGGTAAGTCTCCAATGTCCTGGATACAGCCCAATCTGGAATTCTCAAATCCTCTGTTCCCAAAGCCTCATATATGTCTGAAAGGTCGGCGTTTTTCCGGATTTGGAATCTTTTTCCTTCAGTTGCAAATGCTAAACCGAATGGGAAGAGCCATTTGTATGGTATCTTTTTGCTCCTGAGGACTTCTGTCAGGGGTCTTAGCACGTTCCTTTTAGAGAGGGTGACTCTGGCCAGGTCTTGGAAAATTGAGACTTTGGCTCCTTCCAGTAATAGTTCTCCATAGGTTCTGCTTCTTCTCAGGATGTCATCTCTGACTTTGGAAGTAAGCAACCTGCAGATTATATCTCTGGGTGGTTCATCTTGCCTGGGTCTCGGTCTCAGGGCCCTGTGTGCTCTTTCTATGATGATCTCCTCTAGGTACTTGTCACCTAGCAGTGTGATAAAGAGCTGCCTTATTGCCCCAGTGACGGACTCCGGTAGGATGGATTCAGGGACACCTTTAATTCGGAGGTTGTTTCTCCTCCCTCGATTCTCTTGATCCTCCAGCCAGTCGACAATTCGATTTAGATGGCCTTGACAGGTTGTGAGAGATGAGGTAGCGGCTGTGGTGTAGGTCACCAGCTTCTCTTGTGTTGCTTCTAGCTGCTCCACTCTCCCTCCTATCTGTCTCATCTCCTGTCTAAAGTCCTGTATTTCTCTCAGGAGAGGCTCCAGCGCTCTGGTGAGGAAGTCTCTAGTGATGGGCAGTTCTCTGTTACTTGCAGGGTCTTCACCCTCACTACTAGTTTTGTCTGCCCTGGTGTTGGAGGTCATCAGCGTAGCTTTTTCACAGATGATGGCGTCTGATGTGCTGAGGGTGCTGAGAGAAGTGGCTGCGTTTTTTTCATAAAGTTGTCTATATTTCCAGATTTGCTAGTAGCACCCATGTCCCTATTTTTGTTAGGACTGATCTTGACCATCTTGAGTGGCGAAAGTTAAATCCTTTATAATTTGTTGAACTGGGATTCTCTGTTTGCCCTACACCGCTGCTAGTTGATAGAGGTGGTGGTGGTGGGGGGTCCGCCTGGTAAGTTGCTAAGAAAATGCTTCCTCCATGTTGGCCATGAGGCTCCCCCACATATTACTTCTGGGAGGGTAAGGGCATTTTTATATTTTCTATAATAGTGGTAGGGTGTCCTGGCATGGAGTTACGCTGACTTTCTCAATCTGAATCCTTAGTAGGTCCTCCTGTCAGAGTAGTATTAGATATTAGTTAAGGGAGTATTGTTAGTGTTTTGGGGAGGATTCTGTGTGTTTTTCTGGGTAAGTTCACTGTGTTTCTCTTAAAGGTTTTGTTTGGGCAATTGTGGCACGGCCCTCTGTAACTCCTCCTGGCTGGTCAAACTCCTGTTAACAACTTAGTCTGCTCCTCTGAGGCTGAAGCTGAAGCAGAGTGGGAGAAGGAGCAGTCTATATAATAGAAGTGAGAATTTGCTGTTACAGTGTGCTTTTCACTTTGGTCACCAGAGCATTTTATCTCCACTAATGGGGAGATGAACTGTAGCAAAGTCTCTCTCTGGGGCAGTGGGGATGTAATAGTTAATCCACCGGTGTTCACTTCTGTCTCAGAGTAGGGGGGAGTAAGATATCTGCTCAGTGCTGACACGCCCCCTGAGTGCAGTGAATAAATTACTCCCCTTGCTCAGCTCTATGCCAGGGCTCCTGAGTGCAATTAATGAATTATAAGTCACTTCTTCAGCTCAGATGCCGGTTTATTGCATCTGTAATTGCTGACAGGCTGTGAGCACACTCTGGCTGCTGGCTGGAGTCCTCTCACCTCTCCACGTGGTAGCCCAGTCAGTCGGTCCCGCCACCTCCCCTTTCCTTGATTTGTGTCCACCGGCTTCAGTGAGAGCAGCTCCTCTGGAGGCAGTTTTACTGCCTGTCTCCTCCACTGTCCACAGCCACTTGCAGGCAGGCTGTATGTGCTTGTTTGTTGGTGTAGGGATAGCAGGTTACCAGAGCTGCTCAACTGTGTGTCTCTACAGCTTGGCACAGGAACCGGAAGTGTTTTTGTAGCAGATTTTAATTTTTATATTTCAAGGATTGAGACCTGCAGCATTAATCCGCAGAATAATTAGACATGCTCTGGATTTAGAATGCTCTGCATTTAAAAAGAATGTTGGATTTCTTGTGGAAATTTTCTGCAGCATGTAAAGGAGATTTTTGAAATCCCTCCACATGGCTTGTACTGGAAATGCTGCAGAATTTCCGTCCCCGTGTGAAAGCAGCGGCCTGTTCCACTCCATAGCAGGGGAGGAGAGCAGCTCTTTCTCCTCTGCACTGCCGCCCATGCATACCATTGATTGGTAGTGATCGCTGGTGGGAACTGCTGCTGCTCCCCCGCATCCACCAACCAGTTTCCTTCTGCTGTACCATGATAAGAGAAGAGGATAACATCTGTCAGAAGAAGCAGCGCAGCACTCCAGGTTAGAGAATGTAGGAAGTGACACAAGGTGTGGAAAGCTCTCCATTTATTTAATAAAATGCATGATCAGCTGCTCCTGATGGAGAAGAGAATGGAAAGGCCTTATAGTGGCCCTCCGTCGCCCTGTGCCATCCCCTGCACTGTCACCTAAAGTCCCTGGATGTGTTCAAAATATTTATTTCCTATTCTTCTCCGCTGAAACCTGCGAGCGTCTTATAATCCAGTGCGTCTTATAGAGCGAAAAATATGGTAATTTTTAAAGGATTTATAAAAACATTTTTACAAGTTTTATTTGTTTTTCCAACAGATTTACTCGACAGAAAATTATGCTAAAAAGACCTGGCTAGATGCAAGAGACTTTTGCAGAGCTGTAGGAGGCGACTTAGTCGAAATCACCAACAATGATGAGGAGTTAAATTTAATAATAATGATGTAAGCAGTGATCTTGCTAAAAATATCATTTTATGCTATAAATATTGTAAATTACGTTAGTTGGAATGAACTTGTCAGATGCCACATGTGGTCCCGTCTGCGGGCGACGTGTCATACAGCAGACTGATAGGTAGTTTTATATTAAATTCAGTAAAACTTATAATTAGTGATTGAATCTCCTGTTTATTGTGATCTTCGGAGTCCGGTGGGCGTCCTGCTCAATGATTGGCAGCTTTCCATGCATGCACACTCAAACTGAGAAAGCCATCAGTCATTGCGCAGGACCGCCCTGCAGACCCATAAGCCCACAGTCAGCAGCGACTTAAAGGGGTCGTCTAGGAATTCAGCAAATGACCACCATCTGTGCAGGCTGTGGAAACCCATCTGAGGACTGGCGAATGCATCTATAGACCGTAGGGGGAAGGGGTGGAGCCACAGTCATTTGTTGGTGAAATTCCACAGCATTTCTGCAACATGATTAGCACATTGAAGATTTGTTAATCGGCCTCATGCTCGTGTGTCCGTGTGAAACTTTTTCTGCCACAAATAGGATTTTGAAACCCACAGCCACATGCATTATACTCTGCAGATCTGCAACATTTTAGTGTGGGGATACAGTGTCTACAAACCTCCTGCTTCCTCTATAGCAGGGGTCCCCAACTCCAGTCCTCAAGGACCACTAACAGGTCATGTTTTCAGGATATCCTATGGGAAGACCACCTGTGGCAATGTCTGAGGCACCGACAATAATTACATCACCTGTGTAATACTGAGGAAATCCTGAAAACATGACCTGTTGGGGATCCCTGAGGACTGGAGGTTGGGACACTGCTCTATAGAACATTTAGAATCACATGCACAGATGTAGGAATCGTTGGCGTGACGGACGCATCGTGATGACTTGTTGATCAGCATTGTAGAACACTGCAGTTAAGTTTCCATAATGCTTCAATTTCCAGTTAATATTGGCTAAATCTTTATGTACCCGGGGGTGAAACTCTGTAGTGCCTGGAGTCTTATAACCCAGCTCAGATGTTGCCTATAGCAGCCATGGGGCCACGTTTCCTTTTTCTCCCGTGCAATTGAGAAAAAATCTAGACTTTCATTGGTTGCTCCCAGCAACAAAGGTTCTGAGATAGTTTTGCTTCATGAGACCCGGTGTGAGGAAGGGGAACGCCGAGGAGAAGCTGTAGAGAGCGAATATACATACAAGATAATGGGAGACTATTACAGTCCATTACGTTACAGTACAGAGCATTGGGGTTTTACAAGATCACTGCAGGGGAATGAAAGTGAGTTCAGAGAGAAGTGTATCAATGGAATCTGTGTGTCTTCAGCCCTCCACACATTATAGCAGTTGAGAGCCATTTATCATGGTGTTCACATACAGAATGTATCTTCTACATTGCTGATATTCACCTATTTTATTTTGCAGAGCCAATGCTTTCGACGACCTAAAGTATTTTTGGATTGGTCTAGTACGCAGTAATACGGATGAAGGGTTCGTGTGGTCAGATGGCTCCCCTGTAAGTAATGCCATGTCTTGTTAAAGCAATTACTTGTTACAATCACCTTCAGGTCTATCCACATGACGGGGCCACAGCAGAACATCTGCCATAGATCTGCTGACGCTCCCTGCAGTAACATAATGCACCAAGTCATGCTGTTTCCTTGTGGATTTTGTTGCAATATCCACCACATAAATGGTCATGCTGCAGATTTGGAATCCTCTCTGCATGTCAGTTTCCACATGGATTTCATACAGAGTTTTTTCCAAAGCATTTATATAAGATTTGCTTAACCCTTTAAAGCTACAGAATGTACATTTACATCCTGGAGGCTCAGGGTTTGTATGTAGTGGGATCGGGGGTTGATCCCGCTCCATACAATGTGGATGCTGACTGTTTCTTACAGCCGACACCCGCCTGCAACAGCTCAGATAAGGAATGCCTCTGACCAAGGCTGTTAACAGCTGTTAACAAGGCTGTTAACCCTTTAAATGCTGCGGTCAATTTGACCGTGACATTTAAATGCAGTGAACGATGTTAGGGCTTCCTAAACTGCCCCCATGATAATATTGTGGGGTGCTGTGCGGTTGCCATGGCAGCCTGAGTCATTCTGAAATCCCCCAGGGCTGTCATTGCAGATCAGCCATTGGAGATTGGCTGTCAGATCGCGGTATAATGTAATGCTATGGCTTATCAGTTGTCCCCCATTGAGGACTAAAACAAAAAAAGTGAAAATTATTTTAACTCCTTAAGGACGCGGCCTATTTTGGCCATAAGGATGCAACAATTTGGGGGGGATTTTCATCTCCACGTTCTAAAAGCCATAACTTTTTATCTTTCATCAATACTGCCGTATAAGGGCCTATTTTTTGCATTGTGAGCTATAGTTTTTATTTTCACAGTTTTTGGGTGCATATAATGTATTGTAAAACTTATTTTTTGAGAGCAGGGAGAGAAAAAAACACTTCTGCCATTGTTTTTTTAGTTTTTTTACATTATTAATCAGACAGCATGAATGACGCAAGAGATTTTTCCCGTGGGTCGGTACAATTACAACGATACCAAAAATATTATGATTTTTTTAGCTTTTTCCACTTTTGCACAATAAGGCTTTAGTCACACAAGTGTATATCGGCTGCCATTTTCACGGTTGGCTGATATACGCTATATGCCGGACAGGAAAGATAGTCCTGGAACTATCTTTTTGGCCAGAATATTGCGGCAGATGCATAGACCCCATGGGAACCTATGAGAGCTGCCGGAGAAGGGAGGTGGGTGGGAGTTTATCTCTAAACTGCTAAACTTCCTCCCCTTCTCTCCTCCTCTACACCACTTGCCAGCTGTTTGCAATGGGAGGAAGGTGGGATTGGGTGGAGCAAGTTGCTAAGCTCCCGCCCCATTCTGCCCCCTCCCATATCTGGCTGCCGACAAGGGGTGGAGAGGGGGTGAGAGCTTAGCTTTGTGCACCTGTTCATGCATTTTTCAGGGGTCGGTGGGCGAACATAAAAACGCTGCCGCCCATGTGAAAGAGCCCTGTAATCACTATAATATCGCTGTGTAAAAATAGCATCAGACTATTATATGTTAACTGCAATATCTAGAGATATACTAGAGCTTAGCCGCTGTATCTACACCAGTTATAAAAGCTGAAAGGTTGTAAATATGAACATATAGTCAGGGTTGAGCTTGTGATCGCCTTTGCTGGGGTCAAAGGACACATACATATTTCTTTCTTCTAACATGAAGGAGAGCTGCATTGAAAAGGCTTTAACTGACACATGGTCAGGTTTATTATTTTTCTCACATTTTCAGTTTTTCCCCCTCCCTTTAAAAAAAAAAAAAACATACCTCCTTAATTTATCCATCAACGAAGCTGTATGACGGATGAGTTGTATTTTTCAATGGTACTATATCATGTACCATATAATGTTCTGAAAAATCTTTAAAAAATGTCAGATATGCACATCTTGTAGCTAAGGGAAACTCCTATCTGACTCCTATGGCGCTAATAAGCCATGGTAATTCTAGCTGAGTGGGCACCGTTGTAGCCGCCCGACAGATGGCAATGGGTGGCCGGCTAGCGCTAAGCTAACTAACTATATGTAGTATACTGACTAATCTAAACTACATTGACGCGTTTCTATAGCCAGCTTTACATTCTGGCTGTATCATCAGGATGAAGAGAGAGCAAGCGGCAGCGGTCGTGATGCCTGGCTGCATTCCCTATGGTCAGTGCCACACGTCAGATCCTGACAGCGCTTATATATTATTGGCACCCCCTTCCCTATTCCTGGGGTAATACCCCTCTCTGCCAATCCTAAAGCACCATCATCCTATAGGACGCCCCCCTCCACTTCTCACGATATGTGTGTGAGAGGGGGAAATTGCCTGCTGTCACGTCACAGGGTGATCAGCACTGGACAGCTCCTATGATGTTCCGATTAGAGATGAGCGAGCACCAAAATGCTCGAGTGCTCGTTACTCGAGACAAACTTTTCGCGATGCTCGAGGGTTCGTTTCGAGTAACAAACCCCATTGAAGTCAATGGGCGACCCGAGCATTTTTGTATATCGCTGTTGCTCGCTAAGGTTTTCATTTGTGAAAATCTGGGCAACTCAGGAAAATGATGGGAACGACACAGAAACGGATAGGGCAGGCGAGGGGCTACATGTTGGGCTGCATCTCAAGTTCCCAGGTCCCACTATTAAGCCACAATAGCGGAAAGAGTACCCCCTCCCTCTCCAAACAATTTTTACTTCTGAAAAACCCTCATTAGCAAGGCATACCTTAGCTAAGCACCACACTACCTCCAACAAAGCACAATCACTGCCTGCATGACACTCCGCTGCCACTTCTCCTGGGTTACATGCTGCCCAACCCCCCCCCCCCTGCACGACCCAGTGTCCACAGCGCACACCAAAGTGTCCCTGCGCAGCCTTCAGCTGCCCTCATGCCACACGCTGGCCTCATGCCACACCACCCTCATGTCTATTTATAAGTGCGTCTGCCATGAGGAGGAACCGCAGGCACACACTGCAGAGGGTTGGCATGGCCAGGCAGCGACCCTCTTTAAAAGGGGTGGGGCGATAGCCCACAATGCTGTACAGAAGCAATGAGAAATCCAATCCTGTGCCACCTCCATCAGGAGCTGCACACGTGGGCATAGCAATTGGGAACCCATGTGCCACACACTATTCATTCTGTCAAGGTGTCTGCATGCCCCAGTCAGACTGGGGTTTTTTATAAATAGCCACAGGCAGGTACAACTCCGCAACGGGAATTCCGTGTGCACCCACAGCATGGGTGGCTCCCTGGAACCCACCAGCTGTACATAAATGTATCCCATTGCAGTGCCCTGGACAGCAGAGCTAACGTCAGGTGAAATGCAGGTGGGCTTCGGCCCACACTGCATGCCCCAGTCACACTGGGGTTCTTAAGAAGTGGACACATGCAGTTACAACTCCGTGTGGACCGACAGCATGGGTGGGTCCCAGGAAGCCACCGGCGGTACATAAATATATCCCATTGCATTGCCCATCACAGCTGAGGTAACGTCTGATTAAATGCAGGTGGTCTTTGGCCCACACTGCATGCCCCAGTCTGACCGGGGTTTTTAATACATAGACACTGGCAGGTACAAATCCCTAATGTGAAGTCCCTGTGGACCCACAGCATGGGTGGCTCCCTGGAACCCACTGGCGGTACATAAATGTATCCCATTGCAGTGCCCTGCTCAGCAGAGCTAACGTCACATATAATATAGGTGTGCTTCGGCCCACAGTGCATGCCCCAGTCAGACTGGTAATATGTACCTTAACAGTAACCGCGTTGGTGGGAATGTGGTGGCGGTTTTATTTAGTTGGTTTTCGGATTGTGGCCAGGATTAAGTGGACCGTGGCGGCGAGGATGGTGGGGAGGCTCTCTTGTTGTGTCGGTAAAGGTGAAATTCTTGGACTGCCACCAGACGGACCAATGCAAAGGTATTTGCCAAGAATGTTTTCATTGTTGGAGGAGGAGGGGGATGTTTTTGAGGCACTACGTGTTCTCTCCACGTGTCCGTGGTTATATGCACCTTAACAGTAACCGCATTGGTGGGAAATGGCCTCGCCACCATCATGTCTTTGGGAAGCCTCCGTTTCCACACCTCAGTGACATAGCATTAGCAGCGGTATAGGTAGAGCCCAGAATTAGTAACATTTCAGCGGTAGCATTAGGTACAGGCCCCAGTAACATATCACTAGCAGCATTATAGGGGGAGCACAGTATTAGTTCCATTTCAGTATTAGTAGCAGTCAAGAGAGGCCACAGTAACATTCCCGTTGCAGCAGTTTGGGGAGATAACGGTCTCTTTCACATTTCAGTAGTTGCAGTATAGACAAGGCCCCAGTTACATTTATGTTTATGTAGCAAAAAGTGTAGGCCAACCCCACACACCTTGCTGTACCATGAGTGCAGGCGAAGCCCATAAAAATTAGTAGGATTACACTGTAGGTGAGGGCCCAAAAAAATTGGTGTACCAACAGTACTAATGTACCTCAGAAAAATTGCCCATGCCCAACCAAGAGGGCAGTTGAAACCCATTAATCGCTTTGGCTAATGTGGCTTAATTTGTAACTAGGCCTGTAGGCAGCCCAGTTAAAATAAAAATTGGTTCAGGTGCAAGTTTCAACGCTTTAATGAGAATTGAAACGTATAAACATTGTTTACTAAAGTAATATGACTGAGCCTTGTGGGCCTAAGAAAAATTGCCCGTTCGGCATGATTACGTGATGTTTCGGGAGGAGGAGCAGGAGGAGGAGGATGAATATAATACACAGATTGATGAAGCTAAAAGGTCCCCGTTTTTGATGGTAATAGAGAACGATGCTTCCATCCGCGGGTGCAGCCTACGTATTGTTTAGGTACCGCTGCTGTCCGCTGGTGGAAAAGAGAAGTCTGGGGAAATCCAGGCTTTGTTCATCTTGATGAGTGTAAGCCTGTCGGCACTGTCGGTTGACAGGCGGGTACGCTTATCCGTGATGATTCCCCCAGCCGCACTAAACACCCTCTCTGACAAGACGCTAGCCGCAGGACAAGCAAGCACCTCCAGGGCATACAGCGCGAGTTGAGGCCACGTGTCCAGCTTCGACACCCAGTAGTTGTAGGGGGCAGAGGCTTCACGGAGGACGGTCGTGCGATCGGCTACGTACTCCCTCACCATCCTTTTATACTGCTCCCGCCGACTCAGCCTTGACTGGGGAGCGGTGACACAGTCTTGCTGGGGAGCCATAAAGCTGGCAAAGGCCTTGGAGAGTGTTCCCCCACCTGCGCTGTACATGCTGCCTGATCTCCGCGCCTCCCCTGCTACCTGGCCCTCGGAACTGCGCCTTCTGCCACTAGTGCTGTTGGATGGGAATTTTACCATCAGTTTGTCCGCCAGGGTCCTGTGGTATAGCATCACTCTCGAACCCCTTTCCTCTTCGGGTATGAGAGTGGAAAGGTTCTCCCATGGGTCGAGCAGTGTGTACACCCAGTAATCCATAGTGGCCAGAATGCGTGTAACGCGAGGGTCACGAGAAAGGCATCCTAACAGGAAGTCCGCCATGTGTGCCAGGGTACCTGTACGCAACACATGGCTGTCCTCACTAGGAAGATCACTTTCAGGATCCTCCTCCTCCTCCTCCTCCTCAGGCCTTATACGCTGAAAGGATGACAGGCAAGCAGCAAGGGTACCCTCAGCAGTGGCCAAGCTGTCTCTTCCCCCTCTTCCTCATGCTGCTCCCCCTCCTCCTCCTCAACGCGCTGAGATATAGAAATCAGGGTGCTCTGACTATCCAGCGACATACTGTCTTCCCCCGCCTCCGTTTCCGAGCGCAAAGCATCTGCCTTTATGCTTTGCAGGGAACTTCATAGCAGAGGAATGGTGATGCTAATGATTGCAGCATCGCCGCTCACCATCTGGGTAGACTCCTCAAAGTTTTCAAGGACCTGGCAGATGTCTGCCAACCAGGCCCACTCTTCTGTAAAGAATTGAGGAGGCTGACTTCCACTACGCCGCCCATGTTGGAGTTGGTATTCCACTATAGCTCTATGCTGCTCATAGAGCCTGGCCAACATGTGGAGCATTGAGTTTCACCGTGTGGGCACGTCGCACAGCAGTCGGTGCACTGGCAGATTAAACCGATGTTGCAGGGTGCGCAGGGTGGCCGCGTCTGTCTTGGACTTGCGGAAATGTGCGCTGAACAGGCGCACCTTTCCGAGCAGGACTGACAAGCGTGGGTAGCTTTTCATAAAGCGCTAAACCACCAAATTAAAGACGTGGGCCAGGCATGGCACGTGCGTGAGGCTGTCGGTCTGCAGAGCCGCCACCAGGTTACGGCCATTGTCACACACGACCATGCCCGGTTGGAGGCTGAGAGGCGAAAGCCAGCGGTCGATCTGCTCAGTCAGACCCTGCAGCAGTTCGTGGGCTGTGTGCCTCTTCTCTCCTAAGCTGAGTAGTTTCAGCAGGGCCTGCTGACGCTTGCCCATCGCTGTGCTGCCATCCCGCGCGACACTGACTGCTGGCGACGTGCTGCTGCTGACACATCTTGATTGCGAGACAGAGGTTGCGTAGGAGGAGGAGGAGGGTGGTTTAGTGGAGGAAGCATACACCGCCGAAGATACCAGCACCGATCTGGGGCCCGCAATTCTGGGGGTGGGTAGGACGTGAGCGGTCCCAGGCTCCGACTCGGTCCCAGCCTCCACTATATTCACCCAATGTGCCGTCAGGGAGATATAGTGGCCCCGCCCGCCTGTGCTTGTCCACGTGTCCGTTGTTAAGTGGACCTTGGCAGTAACCGCGTTGGTGAGGGCGCGTACAATGTTGCGGGAGACGTGGTCATGCAGGGCTGGGACTGCACATCGGGAAAAGTAGTGGCGACTAGGAACCGAGTAGTGCGGGGCCGCCGCCATCATGTTTTTGAAAGCCTCCGTTTCCACAAGCCTATACGGCAGCATCTCCAGGCTGATCAATTTGGTCATGTGCACGTTTAACGCTTGAGCGTGCGTGGCGGCATACTTGCGCTTGCGCTCAAACAGTTGCGCTAGCGACAGCTGGACGCTGCGCTGAGAGACATTGCTGGATGGGGCTGAGGACAGCGGAGGTGAGGGTGTGGGTGCAGGCCTGAGACGGTCGTGTCTGTGTCCTGAGAGGGGGGTTGGATCTCAGTGGCAGGTTGGGGCACAGGGGGAGAGGCAGTGGTGCAAACCGGAGGCGGTGAACGGCCTTTGTCCCACCTTGTGGGGTGCTTGGCCATCATATGCCTGCACATGCTGGTGGTGGTGAGGCTGGTGGTGGTGGCTCCCCGGCTGATCTTGGCGCGATAAACCTTGCACACCACAGTTCATCGGTCGTCTGCACTCTCAGTGAAAAACTGCCACACCTTTGAGCACCTCTGCCTCTGCAGGGTGGCATGGCGCGAGGGGGCGCTTTGGGAAACAGTTGGTGGATTATTCGATCTGGCCCTGCCTCTACCCCTGGCCACCGCACTGCCTCCCCCTCTGAAGACCTGTCCTCAGTAGGCTTAGCAAACCAGGTGGGGTCAGTCACCTCATCGTCCAGCTGCTCTTCCTCCGAATCCTCTGTGCGCTCCTCCCTCGGACTTACTGCAATTACTACTACCTGGGTGATAGACAACTGTGTCTCATCGTCATCGTCCTCCTCACCCACTGAAAGCTCCTGAGACAGTTGCCGGAAGTCCCCAGCCTCATCCCCCGGACCCCGGGAACTTTGCAAAGGTTGGGCATCGGTCACGACAAACTCCTCCGGTGGGAGAGGAACCATCGCTGCCCATTCTGGGCAGGGGCCCGAGAACAGTTCCTGGGAGTCTGCCTGCTCCTCAGAATGTGTCATTGTAATGGAGTGAGGAGGCTGGGAGGAAGGAGGAGCAGCAGCCAGAGGATTCAGAGTTGCAGCAGTGGACGGCGTAGAAGTCTGGGTGGTCGATAGATTGCTGGATGCACTTTCTGCCATCCACGACAGGACCTGCTCACACTGCTCATTTTCTAATAAAGGTCTACCGCGTGGACCCATTAATTGTGAGATGAATCTGGGGACCCCTGAAACTTGCCTCCCTCCTAATCCTGCAGCAGTTGGCTGCGATACACCTGGATCAGGAGCTCGGCCTGTGCCCACACCCTGACTTGGGCCTCCGTGTCCTCGCCCGCGTCCACGTCCTCTAGGTCTACCCCTACCCCTCAGCATGGTGTATTACGAGTAGAGCAGAAACAGAACGGTGTAATTAAATGTGCCGCTTATTGGCCCGTGGTTGGAGGCTGACTTCGCTTACGGAACGCACAGCAGAGCCAGGAAACAATTTTGCGCACGCCTGTAGTGAGACGTAGGTGCGTATGACTGAGCTAGTGGAATTAACAGCGCAGAAGTAGTCAAGTCGCCAAAGGGCAGTGGTACGCCTTAAGTATTTGGCTTCCCTTTCTTTAAATGGTGAGCTGAAACAGCAGACAGATACTGTATGCAGCGTATATTATGTTTACTGTTTCCCTCTGGCGCTATCACGGCGGTGATGTAATGGAGACAGCAGAGCCAGGAAACAATTTTGCGCAAGCCTGTAGTGAGACGTAGGTGCGTAGGACTGAGCTAGTGGAATTCACAGCGCAGAAGCAGTCAAGTCGCCAAAGGGCAGTGGTACGCCTGAAGTATTTGGCTTCCCTTTTTTTAAATGGTGAGCTGAAACAGCAGACAGATACTGTATGCAGCGTATATTATGTTTACTGTTTCCCTCTGGCGCTATCACGGTGGTGATGTAACAGGCACAGCAGAGCCAGGAAACAATTTTGCGCTAGCCTGCTGTAACGCTTAGCTGCGTATTAATTAGGACTACTACCCCCAGCAGACACCCAGTACACTGAAGACGGTCACAGGCAGCCCAAATATAGTATTTTTCCCCAATTTTTTTGAAAAAGCCGACTGCCTATATAGACAGTATATCTCTTTCACCTTTCCCACTGTCCCTGCCTCACCAGTACTGCCCCAATACTGAGTAAAATGACTGCAGACTGAGGACGCAATGGTCTGCACGCCCGATATACAAAAAATAAATAAATTGTGCAACACTGCTAAAAGCAGCCTCAACAGTACTGCACACGGTCAGATGTGGCCCTAAGAAGGACCGTTGGGGTTCTTCAAGCCTAAAATAACACCTAACGCTCTCCCTATAGCAGCAGCATCAGCAGCACTTTCCCTGATCTCTGTCAGAATGCATGTGTGGCGAGCCGCAGGCGGGGCAGATTTTAATACTGGGGTGACACTTGATCTCCCCAGCCACTCACTGCAGGGGGGTGGTATAGGGCTGGAACGTCACAGGAGGAAGTTGTAATGCCTTCCATGTCTTTCTATTGGCCAGAAAAGCGCGCTAATGTCTCAGAGATGAAAGTGAAAGTAACTCGAACATCGCGTGGTGCTTGTCTCGAGTATAGAGATGAGCGAACGTACTCGTCCGAGCTTGATATTCGTGCGAATATTAGGGTGTTCGGGATGCTCGTTACTCGTAACGAGTACCACGCGGTGTTCTGGTTACTTTCACTTTCCTCTCTGAGACGTTAGCGCGCTTTTCTGGCCAATTGAAAGACAGAGAAGGCATTACAACTTCCCCCTGTGACGTTCAAGCCCTATACCACCCCCCTGCTGTGAGTGGCTGGGGCGATCAGATGTCACCCGAGTATAAAAGTCGGCCCCTCCCGCGGCTCGCCACACATGCCTTGTGAGTTAGCTGAGGGAAAGTACTATCGTGCTGGTGCTGCTGTAGGGAGAGCGTTAGGAGTCAGTGTAGGCTTCAAGAACCCCAAAGGTCCTTCTTAGGTCCACATCTACGTGTGTGCAGGCTGCTGCTAGCAGTGGTTTTTTTTTTTTTTTTCTCAAAATCGGCAGTGCAGAGCATTGCACCCGGTATTAGGGACAGAAGTGGTGCTTAGGCAGGGAGAGTGTTAGGAGTGAGTGTAGCCTTCAAGAACCTCAACGGTCCTTTCTAGGGCCAAATTTAACCGTGTGCAGTACTGTGCTGGCTGCTGTTAGCAGTGTTGCATTTTTTTTTTTTTCTAAAAATCGTCTGTGCAGAGCATTGCGCCCTCCATTGATACTACAGGGACAGAATTGTGTAGGCAGGGCCACAACACAGTTATTGTTCATTGAATATACGCAGTGGGGCCCTCCCTTTGCAAAAAAGCGAATTCAATTAATTATATTTGGCCTGCCTGTGTCAGTCCTAAGGTCTCCGTGTACGTGTGTGCTGCGTGGAGAACGTACAAAAATCAAACGCAACCAGCTACGGTTTACTGCAGGCTTGCGCCATTGTCTTTCCTGACTGGCAAATACCTGCTCTGCTAGAGTTAATAACTCTGCTACACTATAGTTGTGTGACACTTTTTGAGGGCCACACCACCGATATTAAACTTCTTGTTCATTGAATATACGCAGTGGGGCCCTCCCTTTGCAAAAAAGCGAATTCAATTAATTATATTTGGCCTGCCTGTGTCAGTCCTAAGGTCTCCGTGTACGTGTGTGCTGCGTGGAGAACGTACAAAAATCAAACGCAACCAGCTTCGGTTTACTGCAGGCTTGCGCCATTGTCTTTCCTGACTGGCAAATACCTGCTCTGCTAGAGTTAATAACTCTGCTACTCTATAGTTGTGTGACACTTTTTGAGGGCCACACCACAGATATTAAACTTCTTGTTCATTGAATATACGCAGTGGGTCCTTCCCTTTGCAAAAAAGCGAAAACATTATATTTGGCCTGCAGGCTTGCGCCAATTTATTTCCTGCCTGGGAAATCAAATCACTGGTAATACAGCATGCTGAGGGGTAGGGGTAAGCCTAGAGGACGTGGACGTGGCCGAGGACGCGTAGGCCCAAGTGAGGGTGTGGGCACAGGCCGAGCTCCTGATCCAGGTGTGTCGCAGCCGACTGCTGCGCGATTAGGAGAGAGGCACGTTTCTGGCGTCCCCACATTCATCGCCCAATTAATGGGTCCACGCGGGAGACCTTTATTAGAAAATGAGCAGTGTGAGCAGGTCCTGTCCTGGATGGCAGAAAGTGCTTCGAGCAACCTATCGTCCAGCCACAGTTCTGCGCCGTCCACTGCTGCAAATCCGAATCCTCTGTCTGCTGCTCCTCCTTCCTCCCAGCCTCCTCACTCCACTACAATGACACCTGCTCAGGAGCGGGAACACTCCCTGGAACTGTTCTCGGGCCCCTGCTCAGATTGGGCAGCAGTGGTTCCTCTCCCACCAGAGGAGTTTATCGTCACTGATGCCCAACCATTCGAAAGTTCCCGGGGTCCGGGGGAAGAGGCTGGGGACTTCCGCCAACTGTCTCAAGAACTTTCTGTGGGTGAGGAGGACGATGACGATGAGACACAGTTGTCTTGCAGTGAGGAAGTAGTAAGGGCAGTAAGTCCGAGGGAGCAGCGCACAGAGGATTCGGAGGAAGAGCAGCAGGACGATGAGGTGACTGACCCCACCTGGTGTGCAACGCCTACACAGGACAGGTCTTCAGAGGGGGAGGCACGGGCAGCAGCAGGGCAGGTTGCAAGAGGCAGTGCGGTGGCCAGGGGTAGAGGCAGGGCCAGACCGAATAATCCACCAAGTGTTTCCCAAAGCGCACCCTCGCGCCATGCCACCCTGCAGAGGCCAAGGTGCTCTAAGGTCTGGCAGTTTTTCACAGAGACGCCTGACGACCGACGAACAGTGGTGTGCAACCTTTGTCGCGCCAAGATCAGCCGGGGAGCCACCACCAACAGCCTCACCACCACCAGCATGCGCAGACATATGATGGCCAAGCACCCCACAAGGTGGGACGAAGGCCGTTCACCGCCTCCGGTTTGCACCGCTGCCTCTCCCCCTGTGCCCCAACCTGCCACTGAGATCCAACCCCCCTCTCAGGACACAGGCACTACCGTCTCCTGGCCTGCACCCACACCCTCACCTCCGCTGTCCTCGGCCCCATCCACCAATGTCTCGCACCGCACAGTCCAGCCGTCGCTAGCGCAAGTGTTGGAGCGCAAGCGCAAGTCCGCCACCACGCGCCCGCACGCTCAAGCGTTAACCGTCCACATAGCCAAATTTATCAGCCTTCAGATGCTGCCGTATAGGGTTGTGGAAACGGAGTCCTTCAAAGCTATGATGGCGGCGGCGGCCCCGCGCTACTCAGTTCCCAGTCGCCACTACTTTTCCCGATGTGCCGTCCCAGCCCTGCACGACCATGTCTCCCGCAACATTGTACGCGCCCTCACCAATGCGGTTAGTGGCAAGGTCCACTTAACTACGGACACGTGGACAAGCACAGGCGGGCAGGGCCACTACATCTCCCTGACGGCACATTGGGTGAATTTAGTGGAGGCTGGGACAGAGTCAGAGCCTGGGACGGCTCACGTCCTACCCACCCCCAGAATTGCGGGCCCCAGCTCGGTGGTGGTATCTGCGGCGGTGTATGCTTCTTCCACTAAAGCACCCTCCTCCTCCTCCTCAACCTCTGTCTCGCAATCTAGATGTGTCAGCAGCAGCAGGACGTCGCCAGCAGTCGGTGTCGCGCGGCGTGGCAGCACAGCGGTGGGCAAGCGTCAGCAGGCCGTGCTGAAACTACTCAGCTTAGGAGATAGGAGGCACCCGGCCCACGAATTGCTGCAGGGTCTGACAGAGCAGACGGACCTTTGGCTTGCGCCACTGAGCCTCCAACCGGGCATGGTCTTGTGTGACAACGGCCGTAACCTGGTGGCGGCTCTGCAGCTCGGCAGCCTCACGCACGTGCCATGCCTGGCCCACGTCTTTAATTTGGTGGTTCAGCGCTTTCTGAAAAGCTACCCACGCTTGTCAGACCTGCTCGTAAAGGTGCGCCGGCTCTGCGCACATTTCCACAAGTCCCACACGGACGCTGCCACCCTGCGCACCCTGCAACATCGCTTTAATCTGCCAGTGCACCGACTGCTGTGCGACGTGCCCACACGGTGGAACTCTACGCTCCACATGTTGGCTAGGCTCTATGAGCAGCGTAGAGCCATAGTGGAATACCAACTCCAACATGGGCGGCGCAGTGGGAGTCAGCCTCCTCAATTCTTCTCAGAAGAGTGGGCCTGGTTGGCAGACATCTGCCAGGTCCTTCAAAACTTTGATCAGTCTACCCAGGTGGTGAGCGGTGATGCTGCAATCATTAGCGTCACCATTCCTCTGCTATGCATCTTGAGAAGTTCCCTGCAAACCATAAAGGCAGCCGCTTTGCGCTCGGAAACAGAGTCGGGGGAAGACAGTATATCGCTGGATAGTCAGAGCACCCTCCTGTCTATATCTCAGCGCGTTCAGGGGGAGGAGGAGGAGGATGAGGAGGAGGGGGAAGAGACAGCTTGGCCCACTGCTGACGGTACACATGCTGCTGGGCTGTCATCATTTCAGCGTGTATGGCCTGAGGAGGAGGAGGAGGAGGAGGAGGAGGAGCCTGAAAGTGATCTTCCTAGTGCGGACAGCCATGTGTTGCGTACAGGTACCCTGGCACACATGGCTGACTTCATGTTAGGATGCCTTTCTCGTGACCCTCGCATTCAACGCATTCTGGCCACTACGGATTACTGGGTGTGCACACTGCTCGACCCACGCTATAAGGAGGACCTTCCCAGTCTCATTCCCGAAGAGGAAAGGGGTTCAAGAGAGTTGCTATACCACAGGACCCTGGCGGACAAGCTGATGGTAAAATTCCCATCCGACAGCGCTAGTGGCAGAAGGCGCAGTTCCGAGGGCCAGGTAGCAGGGGAGGTGCGTAGATCGAGCAGCATGTACAGCCCAGACAGTGCAACAGTCTTTAAGGGCCTGGCCAGCTTTATGGCTCCCCAGCAAGACTATGTCACCGCTCCCCAGTCAAGGCTGAGTCGGCGGGAGCACTGTAAAAGGATAATGAGGGAGTACGTAGCGGATCGCACGACCATCCTCGGTGATGCCTCTGCCCCCTACAACTACTGGGTGTCGAAGCTGGACACGTGGCCTGAACTAGCGCTGTATGCCCTGGAGGTGCTTGCTTGTCCTGCGGCTAGCGTCTTGTCGGAGAGGGTGTTTAGTGCGGCTGGGGGAATCATCACAGATAAGCGTACCCGCCTGTCAACCGACAGTGCCGACAGGCTTACACTCATCAAGATGAACAAAGCCTGGATTTCCCCAGACTTCTCTTCTCCACCAGCGGACAGCAGCGATACGTAAGCAATACGTAGGCTGCACCCGCGGATGGAAGCTACGTTCTCTCTCACCATCCAAAACGGGGACATTTCTGCTTCATCAATCTGTGTCTAATATTCCTCCTCCTCCTCCTCCTGCTCCTCCTCCTGAAACCTCACGTAATCACGCTGAACGGGCAATTTTTCTTAGGGCCACAAAGCTCACTCATCTAATTTTTCTAAACAATTTTTATATGTTTCAATGCTCTTAAAAGCGTTGAAACTTTAGCTTGAACCAATTTTTCGTTCAACTGGGCTGCCTCCAGGCCTAGTTACCACTTAAGCCACATTAACCAAAGCGATTAATGGGTTTCACCTGCCATCTTGGTTGGGCATGGCCAATTTTTACTGAGGTACATTAGTACTGTTGGTACACCAATTTTTTGGGGCCCTCAACTACAGTGTAATCATAGCAATTTGTATGTTCTTCGCCTGCACTCATGGTACAGAAAGGTGTGTGGGGTTGGCCTACACTTTAGCTACATAAATGTAACTTGGGCCTTGGCTATACTGCAGCTACTGAAATGAAACTAAGACTGCGCTCCCACTATACTGCTGCTTCGGAATTGTTACTGGGGCCTGTCTTGAGTGCTACTATTGCTGACATGGAACTAAGACTGCGCTCCCGCTATAATGCTGCTTCGGAATTGTTACTGGGGCCTGTCTTGAGTGCTACTATTGCTGACATGGAACGAAGACTGCGCTCCCTCTATAATGCTGCTAGTGATATGTTAGTGGGGCCTGTCCTAATGCTACGGCTGAAATGTTACGAATTCTGGGCTCTGCCTATACCGCTGCTAATGGTATGTCTCTGGGGTGTGGAAACAGAGGCTTCCCAAAGACATGATGGCGGCGAGGCCATTTCCCACCAACGCGGTTACTGTTAAGGTGCATATAACCACGGACACGTGGAGAGGACACGTAGTGCCTCAAAAACATCCCCCTCCTCCTCCAACAGGGAAAACAAACATTCTTGGCAAATGCCTTTGCATTGGTTCGTCTGGTGGCAGTCCAAGAATTTCACCTTTACCGACACTACAAGAGAGCCCCCCCACCATCCCCCCGCCAAGGCCCACTTAATCCTGGCCACATTCCGAAAACCAACAAAATAAAACCGCGCTACTAGGTCCGCAGTCACCACCACATTACCACCAACGCAGTTACTGTTAAGGTGCATATTACCAGTCTGACTGGGGCATGCAGAGACACCTTGACAGAATGAATAGTGTGTGGCACATAGGTTCCCCATTGCTATGCCC
This sequence comes from Eleutherodactylus coqui, assembly GCF_035609145.1. Classification (NCBI taxonomy): domain Eukaryota; kingdom Metazoa; phylum Chordata; class Amphibia; order Anura; family Eleutherodactylidae; genus Eleutherodactylus; species Eleutherodactylus coqui. The sequence continues at coordinate 123,417,255 of NC_089848.1, forward strand.
ACGTGTGCAGCTCCTGATGGCGGTGGCACAGGATTCTATTTCTCATTGCTTCTGTACAGCATTGTGGGCTATCGCCCCGCCCCTTTTAAAGAGGGTCGCTGCCTAGCCGTGCCAACCCTCTGCAGTGTGTGCCTGCGGTTCCTCCTCATGGCAGACGCACTTCTAAATAGACATGAGTGTGGCGTGGCATGAGGGCAGCTGAAGGCTGCGCAGGGACACTTTGGTGTGCGCTGTGGGGGGGAGGGGGGGCGGTTGGGCAGCATGTAAGCCAGGAGAAGTGGCAGTGGAGTGTCATGCAGGCAGTGATTGTGCTTTGTTGGAGGTAGTGTGGTGCTTAGCTAAGGTATGCATTGCTAATGAGGGCTTTTCAGAAGTAAAAGTTTTTGGGAGGGGGGGGGGCACTCTTGCCGCTATTGTGGCTTAATAGTGGGACCTGTGAACTTGAGATGCAGCCCAACATGTAGCCCCTCGCCTGCCCTGTCCATTGCTGTGTCGTTCCCATCACTTTCTTGAATTGCCCAGATTTTCACACAAGGAAACCTTAGCGAGCATCGGCGAAATACAAAAATGCTCTGGTCGCCCATTGACTTCAATGGGGTTCGTTATTCGAAACGAACCCTCGAGCATCGCGAAAAGTTCGTTCCGAGTAACGAGCACCCGAGCATTTTGGTGCTCGCTCATCTCTACTCGAGTAACGAGCATCTCGAACACCCTAATACTTGAACGACCATCAAGCTCGGACGAATACGCTCACTCATCTCTAGTTCCGATATATCACGATGGAGCTATTTAAGTCCCGTGCAAAGATCAGCACTGGACAGCTCCCTCCATTAATGTGTATTAGCATGCCTCCTTCACAATCAGTATAACCTTTCATTAATTAATTTTTGATACACATAAGAGATGGATTACTGTGATATGCACTTGTGGAGATCATTAAACAGTTCAGTAACAGAAGGTTCACCTTCGGAGCTATACAAAAATTTTGCCTTTATTGATAGTGTCACAGCATTACTGATAAAACTAGGGATGTGTTTACACAGAAGACTGAATGCACTTAACGCTAATGCAATTAAAAAACAGTAAAAACATTCTAATGTGTTGTCACCAAGATTAATACTATTTCTCTTGTAGTTGATTTAACTGAAGGTTATAATAATCGGGTTTGATTTATGGGTTGTTTTTTTTTGCTGTTTATAAATTTATTTATTTTGCAATAGAATGGTAATAACACATTTGTAATACAGGTTTTCTAGACTATTCAAAAACATCATTGACATGGAAGACAACATTGTTTTTTCATTTGTAGATTTTATCAAGGTCTATAATGGTTGGTTAGGAATTTCTATAGCATTATACAGAAAAATGATATAGTTATCTTAAATGCTCATGTGCAACTAAGTATGCTTTTTAGATATAATGCTTAGTATATGGGGATTGTTGCAGTAATCGTGCATATCATTATAGCATGTTAATTTAGGAGGAAGAATACTGAGTTTGTCCCACATGTTTTTTTTAATTGTATGGGTGTTATAAGTGGATTCAGTCTTCTGTGTAACATAGGGCGACTCCCACGTGAGCTAGTATCCTTCCCTGAGCTGCTGCCTAGTCTTGCGAAGGACTTTCAAATGATATCTGATTGTGACTTTTGACCTATGGTAAAATTGACTAATCCGGTTTATCTCTGAGGTATAATATAAATACAGTTTTTGGCCTCTGCAATAACTAATGAAAACCATCCCTTTAAGGTAATCATCCCCTTTAAAATCACCATAAAACAATATGATCTCCACAAGTGTATATCACAGTAATCTATCTCTCATGTTAATCAAAAATTAATTAATAAAAGGATATACTGATTGTGAAGGAGGCATGCTAATACACATTAATGGAGGGAGCTGTCCAGTGCTGATCACCATTTGAAGTCACGGCAGGCAGTGTCCCACTCGCACACACATCCTGAGAAGTGGAGGGGGATGTCCTATGGGATGATGGTGCTTTAGGATTGGTGGAGAGGGGTATTACCCCAGAAATGGGGAAGGAGGGGCCAATAATATATAAGCGCTGTCAGGATCTGACGTGTGGCACTGACCATAGGGAATGCGGCCAGGCATCATGACTGCTCCCGCTTGTTCTCTCTTCATCCTGATGACACAGCCAGAATGTAAAGCTGGCTATAGAAATGAGTCGATGTAGTTTAGATTAGTTAGTATACTACATATAGTTAGTTAGCTTAGCACTAGCCGGCCACCCAATGCCATCTGTCGGGCGGCTACAACGGTGCCCACTCAGCTAGAATTATCATGGCTTACTAGCGCCATAGGAGTCAGATAGGAGTTTCCCTTAGCTACAAGATGTACATATCTGACATTAACCCCTTCCTTTTCCAGACCGTCTTTCTAACAATTTAACAGGAGGGAATTTATCTTGCTTGTAATAGGGGTATTATACTAGCGAACAGTTCACCTTGCTAACGCTTTACACTTCAGGGTCACATGAGTTAACCTCTTTATTGCTGGGTTTATAATTTCCACCCGGAGAAACAAGGGGTGTTTACAGAAAGGACAGTATATAAGGGGCATATATACCCTAATTGCTGTTTTGAAGTTAACCCATTCTTCCCCATTATTTATATTTGACTGGGGCATGATTTATTTGAGTGGAAAGATAATGAAAAGTGTGCCATGATACACAGGATAGCGCACATTCTATCTCACCCTTTCTCAATTTGCCCTGGGTTATAACATCACCAGGATAAACTGATCTGAATATCTGAAGGAGCCAGCCCTAATATTTATGAAATCTGCTGCCACCTAAGAGGAGATTAAGGGGCATATATTATGTAAAGGGGTCTAACATGATTAGAAGCGACTGGAATCAGGAAAACAGAAGACCGCACTACAACAATTGCTGCTCTGTTTCTCAGTTTATGGGCTGCTGACTCTGAGCCATATAAATAGAATACGCAGACGATCACATCTGGGTCTGCAATTTGTCAGCCAAAACCAAAAGGCTCTCTTATGGAAAAAGGAAGTGCCTTCCTATTCGGGATTTTTCATTAGGATAAGGTGCCGAGAGTTGGCATCATACGTATATTCACACACTATATGGGTTTTTGGTACTTTGCACACCGTGTATTTAGAAAAAATAAGTTATGAGGGGGTAATATCTCTGGTGTCCATACATAAACTGGGATCCTACCTCATACATATATGTTTGAGTCTGTGCACAAATTAGTTTTTAAGAATAATCAATAAAGTTAGTTTTTTAATATTTTTTTCTTTTTTGGTGATCAAATATGTTTTGTGCTTTGATTATTTTATTATAAATATGGCAAACATTTTTTTTTTACTTTATTACCTTTTATTTGTATTAATAATTAATAAAACTTTTTAAAATCAACTTTTACATTTTTTAGCCCCCATTGGACAAGAACTTATGATGGATTGATTGTTTTTGCAGTAAGATCTAATGCCATAGCATTTTATTATACTGCGATCAGACAGGAAATCTATCAAGCCACAGGCGTGGCTTGATAGGCAATATGCAATAGCTGCCATGGTGCCTTTCAAAAGGCCCCCGGCTGCCATGGCAACCGCACGGCACCCGGCGATCTCATCGCAGCAGACAGTGCAGGACCCTCTAACAACGATCGCAGCATTTTAATGTCGATGTCAAAATTGATGGCATTTAAAAGGTTAGCAGCTCCAATAAGTGATGCTGCTAATTGGAGCTGTTGCAGGTGGGTGTTGGCTGTAAGAAACAGCCGACACCCTTGTTAGTGCAAACCGATATTTGCATTACAATATGCTATTGGGGTCCAAATTCAATTGTTAGAGGTAACATGAGCTCAAGAGACTAACATTAAATCACACAACATGGGATGTGATCCAAAGTAATCTGTTTATCGAGTGAGAGATGACAGATTTTATAGGTTCACATGTTCAATTACAATTATTCAACTCTATTATAATTCATTTGTTACCATTGTTCAAAGAAGCATAAACACAAAATAAATATACAAGATAAAGAATTTAACATTTAAAATGCCAACAAAACGCTATCAGTTGCAGAGTTGACCATGCATGATTAACTTCTTGGAACAATAAATCTAAACAAAAAGCTGTTTAGAGAGAATGTTTAGAAACATATGTGAACAGCTAGAAACATGTCAGTTTGACCCACCGACCAGCCTAAAGGCCACAGTAGCTATCTTCTGGAACAAAAGCCTTAGTGATTCCCTCAAGGCTTATTAAATAACCATTTAATATCCACAAATCCTCCAGAAAAAGGACAAATAAATATAGTGAAAAGAGACACATAAGATTGCTACAGGCTTACAATATGGCAACGCATAGGATAGAACATGGAGTCATATTCATTTCACTAACACCCTTATTGTATTGACAATGTATGGTTCACACTGAACATTTGAACTTGGATTTTGCCACAGAGATACAAAATGAAATTTGAACTACTGCACAGATTTTTCCCATCATGTATTTTGAAATCTACGTTGTGCAAAAAAGGAACATATCACATATTTGCAGTGTATTCCATGGCAAATTCAGGCATTAAAATAGGAAATCTGCCTACATAAAATCTACTGTTAAACACATGGATTTTCAATGTGGATTTCCCATGAAACCAAAGTCAAATTATAATTAACATGGGTTTCTGCTGTGTGAACATACCCTGAGGATGCATTCATTATCACATATATATTTCACCTATAAAAATGACAACTGCTTCCGAAACCACAATTTTTCAGCTGAGGTTTTAATGTGCTTTTAGCCACGTCTAGACTGTGAAAGTGTGCAAACACCCTCAGTGAAACTGTTACGTGAGATATGTTTAATATACCAGCAGTCCTAGCGGATATTATATATGTACTTTGACAAGGTGACTTGGATATCATCTATTAATATTGTGAATTTTACTTTTCTTACTATTAGTTGATGAATGCTATTTTTCATTTTTTCATTAGTTCGTTTATAAAAACTGGTTGCGTGGTGAACCCAACAATCGCGATGGAGAGGAGTTCTGTGTGATTATGTTTGCTTATTCCTTGTGGTGGAGTGATGAACACTGTGATGATGCATATGAATGGATTTGTGAACTAAAAAAAGGTACTGTGCATACTTATCAAGATTAACCTGTACCTGTTGTGTCACCCCGACTTATTCATAGTCTGTAAACTCTTTTGAGCAGGACCCTCACCCGTATTGTTAAAATTTTCTATTGGTTTACTGTTGTATGTAATGTCCTATGTTGTCTGTGTTCTCTATGGCTTGTAAAGTGCTGTGGGATATGTTGGCACTATAGAAATAAAAATGATTATTATCCACCCTATTTATTCCCCTGAGCTCTGTTTCTTCAACAGGAAAATGAGATTACAGTTTTGAACAGAGCTCATTCTACTTCAAATAACTGCAGCCCCAGTTTAATTGTGGCTTCAGCAAGGCTTTTGGTCTAATTTTAAAGTCAAGATTCCTGGCTTTAACACTCCATGATGTACAGTTACATCATGGTGGTTCAAGGTATGGGGGAGTACACAGCCTGTGGAGCTCTGCAGACCAGTCAGTAAATCCAGGGTTTCCCACTTCACCTGAGCCCCATATAGCCTCAGTTGCCTCTCCGCTGCCCTCTTTTGCTTGAGGGGAGCAGATTGAGACCCTTTAGGGTCAGTTTGGAAGCAACCATGGGGTGAGGCCTGTTGCGGCCTACGAATTCCAGGCCATGATTTCCGGGTACCACAGCCCGGCAGCAACTTTGCGAGAAACCCACAAGTTACTGGAGACAGTAAAAGCGACAGGACCACCTTCGGAGGATAAGAGCAGGTCCAACCTCACCATCAGGCCCCTCTCCAACAACAAGAAGCAGGTGAGTGGGACCTGGCAGTGCGGGTGTTACCGGGGTCTAACCGCCAATGACTACCTCAATCCAAGCACCAGATACACTCCAGAGTGGGAGCGCTGGCTCCCTGAGACCAGGAAACATGAAGAGAGGGGTCTGAGGAGCCACTACACCACAGCTGGAGGCTGCAGCTAAAAGTGGCCTCCTTGGGCCTGCAAATCCCCAGTCTGAATTTTCAGGGAGGCCCAGCCCCCTGGAGGTGTGTAGTGCTGCTAACAGCCATCCAAAAGTCTACCCAAGAACAAGAGGGACTCCCTGATAGCCAAGTGAGCTGTTGCATCAGAAGAACTGGGTAGCACAGTGAGCTGGGAGAGAGGGAGCTAAGCACTATCAGCCCAGAGTGACCCCAGAAGCTGCATGGCCCTGGAAAGAGGGGAGACAGTACCCTATATTGCTATGCATATGTTGTAACATAATAGCAGAAAACCACAAGATTTAACGCTGAACAACAGCAATCACCCGTGTGGTTACTACTGACTCCCAACAGTTACAACTTCATAAAGCTTCCACACTTCTGAGCATCCTGTGTACGGACTCTTTCTACCATCTACTATATGCCATAGACTATGCCCACCCCCTACTGTCAGTGTGCGACACATGGGTGGTCTGAGAAGGATGCGCTGATGTACAACTAGATTACACTTCGGCTGGACCTTCACATTCTCTAAGAAAGGCTTTATAATTTATGCAGCTGACTCACACAGTTTCAGAAATGACCATAACTAAAGTAAAGACCCCATAGGTATCTCAAATTACAACACAGGGTACTTTACTGGAATTATTTGCAACCCAATTTAAACCTGATTCAAACATAGGAGTGATGCCGCCAGAGAACCGATGGGCTGGAACAGAAGATGGATGACATTGTGGTTGCACTGGAGATCGATAAACAGTGCATTGAAGAGCTAGAGTCCAGACTATATCTCCAAGAGTCCAAAAATGAAAAACTGGAAAACAGGTCCAGGTAAGCAAATATCCTAATCGGAGGACTCACGGAGTCAGTGACAGCTCTGAAAGAGTCAGTCACCACCCTTTTCTCCACACTTCAGCCCAACATTGACCAACAACCGCTATGGATGAACAGGATCCACTGGGCCCTGACTCACCCTCCTAACTCTGCTCTACCCCAAGATGTGATCTTGAAATTACATTACAGTGAAATACGAGACCAGCTGCTGGCAGTGGCGAGACAAATGTCCCAATTACCAGGACTTCTTACCCTAGTTAAACTTTATGCGGATATAGCCCGATCTACGCTAGCAAAATGCAGATCCGTGTGATTCGTGACTCAGGTACTTCACAGCTAACATAAAATATACATGGGGATTCCCTTTTGCCATTCTTTTCCAATAGCATAGAAGATTGTATTCAGCAAGAACCCTGGCAGATGCCTATCAAGCTGTAGACACTACTTGCATTCCAGTGATGACTGCACCAGGACCAAGAGGTCCGCCGCAGACAAACAGGGGCTACAGCAGGTCCAATCAGATGACCAACTGGGGCGACCTCCACTCCAGCTTGGACCAGAATGGATTCAGGCACTTGAGCAAAAATATATAGGGGGGAACTCTTAAAGGGCATTGGAGCATGGACACATGTGACACTGGTCAGTCGGAGGCCAGTGTTAGGCTTGTGCATAATGTTATGGGCCTTAGGTCTACTTAAACTCAGTTGCAACATATTAGGTTGAACATGTTATAGCTAAGTTTTGTATGCTTTTTGCAGATACCTTTATCCCACTCGATGGGCTTTTAGACTGGGCTGAAAATGACTTGCAGAGTAAGATGGATGTTTATTGGAGACAGGAGGTATTAACCCCTTCCGCAACTACAAGGTGTAAAGCCTTGTAAATGGTTACATTTCTTAAAAACCAATGCAGGTCCAGCCATGCTTTTCATGTTGTTACACACAAAGATGACTGTCAAATACCCGCTATTGAGGAATGATATCAGCCATCCATGGTTGGGTCTTAGGACCCACGTCCCTGTTTTACAGTTTATGCTTCTACCATTCATGAACTGCAAGTTAATGTTCAGTTCCCCCTTACTTAGGTCATCAAGAAAGTTCATTCCATGTTAATGTCCTAGTGATCCACCATGGAGCTCTGGTCTACAGGGTTTCCAACAGCGATGTGTAGTCTCTGCTTATGGTCCACGTCATTTCATATAATGTACGGTGATTCAACTGTCCCAGAAACGAAAACAGGCTTTCCTATCTTATATGAAACATCCCTGAGATGTAATATGCATCCAGAAAGCCCACTTTTCCCACTCTTCCATCACTAGCTATTTCCACCCACATTACTCTAGATTCCACGCTGCTTCTGTTCTCACAAAACATAAGGGGGTAGTGAATAGTTTCAACAACTCCCTACCACTGCACATGAACCAGCTGGATGGAGATGACAAGGGGCGCTTCTGTATAGTTTCGGGGACATTATGAGGACTTGTGGATGCAGATGACTCTAAAAAGATGGCAACATTGCTGCTCCACGATCACTAAGGGCAGACATCAAGTTTCCCTCATGAAAATTTCAGTTAAAATCCTACATAGAACGTATTTAGTGCCACAGAGAGTGCATCACCTCTTTCCATCATCCTCACTGCTTTGTTTCCGAGGTTGTCAGGCTGTGGGGAGTATGTTTCATACCTGGTGGTCCTGTCTGGAGATGGAGAAACCGTGGTCACAAGTTCACAACTTACTAAACCATTTATTTGTAGGTCCAATACCTAAATCTCCCACAGTCTTTCTCCTGGGGGATTGCCCACCTAAGTTTACATTTAGAGCCCATAAGCTCATTCAGTTTATTTGTATGGCTGCCAAGATCCATATTGCCTCTAGATGGAAATCCTCAAACCTCTCTTTCTCTGAGGTGCCTAATAGAATATCCACAATTATGCTTTATGAAAGGATCCACGCAGTCCGGAGGGAAACCTTATTTAATTTTCTAGGTACATGGCAACCCTGGAATGGCTATCTCGAGATTCCAGGACTATGTAACTATGTCTCATCCACAAACATCCCATCGAAAACCAGCCTCAATTATTGACCCCCCGCACTAAGCAGCTGATATGGATCCTTGATGATCCCATGTTTTATATCCTTTGTTACCCCCCCCCCCCCCCCCATTACTCCATATTGGGAGTATGTTCTTTTGTTAAAAACTAGTGTACTTTAAGATGGCAACAATCAGCCCCCTGTGTGGGGTCATAAGAATGTTATGCACCGGTACCACATTTGTAAAACCCTTAGTAAAAACAGTTGAAATTAAATTCCATCTTCAATTCTGACAACTGCATTAAAATGCCCTAATTGGAGTTTGGGAGTACCGAATGGCCCTCCCATGATGAAATTATGGGGTGCCGTTCATTTGGCATGGAAACTGGGGGCCTTCTGTAGGCTCCCAGAGCTACTATTTCCTATTGGTTATGAAACAATGGCTGCTGCATGGCTTGATAGAATATAATGTAATATTGCGCTTTTTGGTCAACCCATTTCAAAGGGAAAAATCTAATAAAAAGCTATAAAGTCATATGTACTCCAAAATGCCTCTGATAGAAACTACAGGACATCCCACAAAAAACAAATCCTCACTACACTATTTTGATGGAAAAATAAAAAATGTTATGACTTTTCACAGATGGCGGCAGAAAGTAATTTATTTTTTTCTAAAGATATTTTATTTTTAAGGAGTACAGCAAAAAAACCATCAATTTTATATCATTGCAACCTTACTGACCCATAGAATAAAGTTATCATGTCATTTTTGCTCCAGCATGTATGCCGTAGAAACAAGACCCCCACCGCCCCCCACCCAAAGACTGCAGAATTGCATTTTTTCCTGTTTCATTTCGCTTAAAAATGAAAAACAAATGAAGCACATTATTCGGTACAGTAAATAGTATCATGGAAAAATAGAACTTGTTCTGCAAAAAACAAGCCCTAGACAGCTCTGTCTATGGATTAATAATAGAGATGAGCGAACGTACTCGTAACGAGTACTTGCGCACCCGAGTACCGCCATTTTCGAGTACTGCAGTACTCGCGCGTAAAGATTCGGGGGGCGCCGTGGCGGCACAGGGGGGTAGCAGTGGGGAGTGGGGGGGAGAGGGAGAGAGAGAGGGCTCCCCCCTGTTCCCCGCTGCTCCCCCCCGCACCGCCGCGCCTCTCCCCGCCCCCCGGCGCCCCCCGAATCTTTAAGCGCGAGTACTGCAGTACTCGAAAATGGCGGTACTCGGGTGCTTAAGTACTCGTTACGAGTACGTTCGCTCATCTCTAATTAATAAAAGTTATGATTTTTTGAAAGCGGGGAGAAAAAAATGCCCTGCAAAGTCTGAAATGTAAGATTAGCAAAACCGCTATGCTGCAATGTTTTTCCTTTGTGTTGTAAAAAAAATCACTACGAATTTTATAGTTTTTTTAGGGGGGGAAGGTTTGCCGCTGTTTTTTGTACCTTTTTTAAATATACTTTTTTCCATGCATTTCTCATGTTTTAAATATAAACCTCAGAAAAAATACCAAACATGCAATATGCTGCATTTTGAATTAAAAAAAACTCGTGATTAAAAAAAAAATGCAGCAAAAAGGAAGAAATATGCTACAAAGAAGAAGAAAAACATTGTTTTTGGTGAGTTCTATATTTCGCTTTTGACCTTTATGTAGAAGAAAACAACGCAGCGCTTTTCTTGAAAACACAATATTTGAACCCAACCTAAAGGGAATTGGATCTTTAGTGAGATAATTAAAGAATATTTCCCTCCAAAACAAATACACGATGTGGAATAGCCAGATCCAGAAATGATGGAATGCCAACAGAATCCCATACTGATGGCCAATGTTAAATCTATATATATAAAGCTGAAAGCCCTCACTAACTCACTGACTCACTGACTGACTGACTGACTGACTGACTCGCCAAAAGTTCTCCAACTTCCCGATGTCGTAGAAACATGAAATTTGACGCAAGCATAGATTATCTCCAAAATAGGAAAAGAAATTGGGTCGCAACTCGATTGTTCAATTCTAGCGCAAAAGAATTGGCGTCGAAATTTAACGTACATAATCTAAATCACTCACTTCTCAATGTCATAGAAACAGGAAATTTGGCACGAGCATTGATTATGTCATAAATAGGAAAACTTAATAGGACCCAACTCGATTGTTCAATTCTATGCGCAAAAGAATTGGCGTCAAAATTTTACGTACATAATCTAAATCTCTCACTTCTCAATGTCATAGAAACGTGAAATTTGGCAGGAGCATTGATTATGTCATAAAAAGGAAAAGTTAATGGGTCCCAAGTCGATTATTCAATTCTAGCACAAAAGAATTGGCATCGAAATTTTACGTGCGGAATGTAATTTTCTCACTTTCCGATGTCATAGAAACAGGAAATTTGGCACGAGCATTGATTATGTCATAAATAGTAACAGCTAATGGGTCCCAACTCCATTATTCAATTCTATGCGCAAAAGAATTAGCGCCCAAATTTTACGTACAGAATCTAATTTTCTCACATTCCGGTGTCATAGAAACGGGAAATTTGGCATGAACATTGATTACGTCATAAATAGTAAAAGCTAATGGGTCCCAACTCGATTATTCAATTCTATGCGCAAAAGAATTAGTGTCCAAATTTTATGTACGTAATCTAATTCTCTCACTTCCTGATGTCATTTTATATGAAGGAAACGTCGCATGGTTACCTCCACGTGGTGTTTCCTGGGTAACGCAGAGAACTATGCAAAATGGTGAACATATGTTTTTCCTCAGTATCTCTAAAGTAACCACGACTTTATAAGACTTTCCGTGTGAACATCAGATAAACACCAGTACCAAATTAACTCGGGCGAAGCCGGGTATATCAGCTAGTCTATATATATAAAGCTGAAAGCCCTCACTGACTCACGGACTGACTGACTCACTCACTTTCTGACTCATTGCCTGACTGACTCGCCAAAAGTTCTCCAACTTCGCGATGTCATAGAAACATGAATTTTGGCACAAGCATAGATTATCTCCAAAATAGAAAAAGTAATTGGGTCCCAACTCGATTATTCAATTCTATGCGCAAAAGAATTAGCGTCCAAATTTTACGTACGGAATCTAATTTTCCCACTTTCCAGTGTGATAGAAACATGAAATTTGGCACGAGCATTGATTATGTCAGAAATAGGAAAAGCTAATGGGTCCCAACTCGATTATTCAATTCTATGCGCAAAAGAATTGGCGTCCAAATTTTACATGCGGAATATCATTTCTTCCCTTTCCGGTGTCATAGAAACAGGAAATTTGGCACGAGCATTGATTATGTCATAAATAGGAAAAGCTAATGGGTCCCAACTCCATTATTCAATTCTATGCGCAAAAGAATTGGCGTCCAAATTTTACGTGCGGAATGTAATTTTTTCACTTTCCGGTGTCATAGAAACGTGAAATTTGACACGTGCATTGATTATGTCATAAATAGGAAAAGCTAATGGGTCCCAACTCCATTATTCAATTCTAGTGCAAAATAATTGGCGTCGAAATTTTACGTACGGAATGTAATTTTTTCACTTTCCGGTGTCATAGAAACGGGAAATTTGGCACGAGCATTGATTATGTCATACATAGGAAAAGCTAATGGGTTCCAACTCGATTATTCAATTCTAGCGCAAAAGAATTGGCGTCAAACTTTTACGTGCGGAATGTAATTTTTTCACTTTCTGGTGTCATAGAAACATGAAATTTGGCACAAGCATTGATTATGTCAAAAATAGGAAAAGCTAATGGGTCCCAACTCGATTATTCAATTCTCTGCGCAAAAGAATTAGCGTCCAAATTTTACGTGCGGAATGTAATTTTGTCACTTTCCGGTGTCATAGAAACGGGAAATTTGGCACAAGCATTGATTATGTCATAAATAGGAAAAGTTCATAGGTCCCAACTCGATTATTCAATTCTAGCACAAAAGAATTGGCGTCAAAATTTTACGTGCGGAAGGTAATTTTTTCACTTTCCGGTGTCATAGAAACAGGAAATTTGGCACGAGCATTGATTATGTCAAAAATAGGAAAAGCTAATGGGTCCCAACTCGATTATTCAATTCTCTGCGCAAAAGAATTAGCGTCCAAATTTTACGTGCGGAATGTAATTTTTTCACTTTCCGGTGTCATAGAAACGTGAAATTTGGCACGAGCATTGATTATGTCATAAATAGGAAAAGTTCATAGGTCCCAACTCGATTATTCAATTCTAGCGCAAAAGAATTGGGGTCGAAATTTTACGTGCGGAATGTAATTTTCTCACTTTCCGGTGTCATAGAAACGGGAAATTTGGCACGAGCATTGATTATGTCATAAATAGGACAAGTTAATAGGTCCCAATTCCATTATTCAATTCTATGCGCAAAAGAATTAGCGTCCACATTTTACGTGCGGAATGTAATTTTCTCACTTTCCGGTGTCATAGAAATGGGAAATTTGGCACGAGCATTCATTATGTCATAATTAGTAAAAGCTAATGGGTCCCAACTCCATTATTCAATTCTATGCGCAAAAGAATTAGCGTCGAAATTTTACGTACAGAATCCAAATCTCTCACTTCCCAATGTCATAGAAACAAGAAATTTGGCACAAGCATTGATTGTGTCATAAATATGAAAAGTTAATAGGTCCCAACTGGATTATTCAATTCTAAGCGCAAAAGAATTAGTGTCCAAATTTTATGTACGTAATCTAATTCTCTCACTTCCTGATGTCATTTAATATGAAGGAAACGTCGCATAGTTACCTCCACGTGGTGTTTCCTTGGTAACGCAGAGAACTATGTAAAATGGTGAACATATGTTTTTCCTCAGTATCTCTAAAGTAACCACGACTTCATAAGACTTTCCGTGTGAACACAAGATAAACACCAGTACCAAATTAACTCGGGTGAAGCCGGGTATATCAGCTAGTGTTGTCATATGAGGGATTTATCTCCCTCTCTCTTGGGAGGTTGATTCACAGTGGGGCATTTACTAGAGCTGAGCGAGCACCAAAATGCTCGGGTGCTCGTTACTCGAGACGAACTTTTCGCGGTGCTCGAGGGTTCGTTTCGAGTAACGAACCCCATTGTAGTCAATGGGCGACCCGAGCATTTTTGTATATCGCCGATGCTCGCTAAGTATTTCATTTGTGAAAATCTGGGCAATTCAAGAAAGTGATGGGAACGACACAGAAACAGATAGGGCAGGCGAGGGGCTACATGTTGGGATGCATCTCAAGTTCCCAGTTCCAATATTAAGCCACAATAGCGGCAAGAGTGCCCCCCCCCCCTCCCAACAATTTTTACTTCTGAAAAACCCTCATTAGCAAGGCATACCTTAGCTAAGCACCACACTACCTGCAAATAAGCACAATCACTGCCTGCATGACACTCCGCTGCCACTTCTCTTGGGTAACATGCTGCCCAACTCCCCCGCACGAACCAGTGTCCACAGCGCACACCAAAGTGTCCCTGCGCAGCCTTCAGCTGCACTCATGCCACACGCTGGCCTCATAGCCACACCACCCTCATGTCTATTTATAAGTGCGTCTGCTATGAGGAAGAACTGCAGGCACACACTGCAGAGGGTTGGCACGGCCAGGCAGCGACCCTCTTTAAAAGGGGCGGGGCGAAAGCCCACAATGCTGTACAGAAGCAATGAGAAATCCAATCCTGTGCCACCTCCATCAGGAGCTGCACACGTGGACATAGCAATGGGGAACCCATGTGCCACACACTATTCATTCTGTCAAGGTGTCTGCATGCCCCAGTCAGACCGCAGTTTTTTATAAATAGTCACAGGCAGGTACAACTCCGCAATGGGAATTCCGTGTGCACCCACAGCATGGGTGGCTCCCTGGAACCCACCGGCTGTACATAAATGTATCCCATTGCAGTGCCCTGGACAGCAGAGCTAACGTCAGATTAAATGTATGTGGGCTTCGGCCCACACTGCATGCCCCAGTCACAGTGGGGTTTTTTATAAGTAGACACAGGCAGGTACAACTCCCTATTGTGAAGTCCCTGTGGACCGACAGCATGGGTGGCTCCCTGGAACCCACCGGCGGTACATAAATAAATCCCATTGCAGTGCCCATCACAGCTGAGGTAACGTCCGATTAAATGCAGGTGGTCTTCGGCCCACACTGCATGCCCCAGTCAGACTGGGGTTCTTTAGAAATGGACACATGCAGTTACAACTCCGTGTGGACCGACAGCATGGGTGGGTCCCAGGAAGCCACCGGCGGTACATAAATATATCCCATTGCATTGCCCATCACAGCTGAGGTAACGTCCGATTAAATGCAGGTGGTCTTCGGCCCACACTGCATGCCCCAGTCTGACCAGGGTTTTTACTACATAGACACTGGCAGGTACAAATCCCTAATGTGAAGTCCCTGTGGACCCACAGCATGGGTGGCTCCCTGGAACCCATCGGCGGTACATAAATATATCCCATTGCATTGCCCATCACAGCTGAGGTAACGTCAGGTTTAATGCAGGTGTGCTTCGGCCCACACTGCATGCCCCAGTCAGACTGGGGTTCTTTAGAAATGGACACATGCAGTTACAACTCCGTGTGGACCGACAGCATGGGTGGGTCCCAGGAAGCCACCGGCGGTACATAAATATATCCCATTGCATTGCCCATCACAGCTGAGGTAACGTCCGATTAAATGCAGGTGGTCTTCGGCCCACACTGCATGACCCAGTCTGACCAGGGTTTTTAATACATAGACACTGGCAGGTACAAATCCCTAATGTGAAGTCCCTGTGGACCCACAGCATGGGTGGCTCCCTGGAACCCACCGGCGGCACATAAATATATCCCATTGCAGTGCCCTGCTCAGCAGAGCTAACGTCACATACAATACAGGTGTGCTTCGGCCCACAGTGCATGCCCCAGTCAGACTGGTAATATGTTTATGTAGCAAGTGTAGGCCAACCCCACACACCTTGCTGTATCATGAGTGCAGGCAAAGCCCATAAAAATTACTAGGATTACACTGTAGGCGAGGGCCCAAAAAAATTGGTGTACCAACAGTACTAATGTACCTCAGAAAAATTGCCCATGCCCAACCAAGAGGGCAGGTGAAACCCATTAATCGCTTTGGTTAATGTGGCTTAATTTGTAACTAGGCCTGTAGGCAGCCCAGCTAAAATAAAAATTGGTTCAGGTGCAAGTTTCTCACTTTAATGAGAATTGAAACGTATAAACATTGTTTACTAAAGTAATATGACTGAGCCTTGTGGGCCTAAGAAAAATTGCCCGTTCGGCGTGATTACGTGAGGTTTCAGGAGGAGGAGCAGGAGGAGGAGGATGAATATAATACACAGATTGATGAAGCTAAAAGGTCCCCTTTTTTGATGGTGATAGAGAACGATGCTTCGATCCGCGGGTGCAGCCTATGTATTGTTTAGGTACCGCTGCTGTCCGCTGGTGGAGAAGAGAAGTCTGGGGAAATCCAGGCTTTGTTCATCTTTATGAGTGTAAGCCTGTCGGCACTGTCGGTTGGCAGGCGGGTACGCTTCTCTGTGATGATTCCCCCAGCCGCACTAAACACCCTCTCTGACAAGACGCTAGCCGCAGGACAAGCAAGCACCTCCAGGGCATACAGCGAGAGTTCAGGCCACATGTCCGGCTTCGACACCCAGTAGTTGTAGGGGGCAGAGGCGTCACGGAGGACGGTCAAGCGATCGGCTACGTACTCCCTCACCATCCTTTTACAGTGCTCCCGCCGACTCAGCCTTGACTGGGGAGCGGTGACACAGTCTTGCTGGGGAGCCATAAAGCTGGCAAAGGCCTTGGAGAGTGTTCCCCTGCCTGCGCTGGAGAGTGTTCCCCTGAACATGCTGCCTGATCTCTGTGTCTCCCCTGCTACCTGGCCCTCGGAACTGCGCCTTCTGCCACTAGCGCTGTCGGATGGGAATTTTACCATCAGTTTGTCCGCCAGGGTCCTGTGGTATAGCATCACTCACGAACCCCTTTCCTCTTCTGGTATGAGGGTGGAAAGGTTCTCCTTATACCGTGGGTCGAGCAGTGTGTACACCCAGTAATCCGTAGTGGCCAGAATGCGTGTAACGCGAGGGTCACAAGAAAGGTATCCTAACATAAAGTCCGCCATGTGTGCCAGGGTACCTGTACGCAACACATGGCTGTCCTCACTAGGAAGATCACTTTCAGGATCCTCCTCCTCCTCACACCATACACGCTGAAAGGATGACAGGCAAGCAGCATGGGCACCCTCAGCAGTGGGCCAAGCTGTCTCTTCCCCCTCCTCCTCATGCTCCTCCCTCTCCTCCTCCTCAATATGCTGAGATATAGACATGAGGGTGCTCTGACTATCCAGCGACATACTGTCTTCCCCCGCCTCCGTTTCCGAGCACAAAGCGTCTGCCTTTATGCTTTGCAGGGAACTTCTCAAGAGGCATAGCAGAGGAATGGTGACGCTAATGATTACAGCATCGCCGCTCACCATCTGGGTAGACTCCTCAAAGTTTCCATGGACCTGGCAGATGTCTGCCAACCAGGCCCACTCTTCTGTAAAGAATTGAGGAGGCTGACTCCCACTACGCCGCCCATGTTGGAGTTGGTATTCCACTATAGCTCTACGCTGCTCATAGAGCCTGGCCAACATGTGGAGCATAGAGTTCCACCGTGTGGGCACGTCGCACAGCATTCGGTGCACTGGCAGATTAAACCGATGTTGCAGGGTCCGCAAGGTGGCAGCGTCCGTCTTGGGCTTGCGGAAATGTGCGCTGAGTCGGTGCACCTTTCCGAGCAGGTCTGACAAGCGTGGGTAGCTTTTCAGAAAGCACTGAACCACCAAATTAAAGACGTGGGCCAGGCATGGCACATGCGTGAGGCTGTCGAGCTGCAGAGCCGCTACCAGGTTACGGCCGTTGTCACACACGACCATGCACGGTTGGAGGCTCAGCGGCGAAAGCCAGCGGTCGGTCTGCTCTGTCAGACCCTGCAGCAGTTCGTGGGCCGTGTGCCTCTACTCTCTTAAGCTGAGTAGTTTCAGCACGGCCTGCTGACGCTTGCCCACCGCTGTGCTGCCACCCCGCGCGACACCGACTGGTGGCGACATGCTGCTGCTGCGAGACACAGGTTGCGTAGGAGGAGGAGGAGGGTGGTTTAGTGGAGGAAGCATACACCGCCTCAGATACCAGCACCGAGCTGGGGCCCGGTGGCGTACTTGCGCTTGTGCTCAAACAGTTGCGCTAGCGACTGCTGGACGCTGAGCTGAGAGACATTGCTGGATGGGGCCGAGGACAGCGGAGGTGAGGGTGTGGGTGCAGGCCGGGAGACGGTCGTGCCTGTGTCCTGAGAGGGGGGTTGGATCTCTGTGGCAGGTTGGGGCACAGGGGGAGAGGCAGTGGTGCAAACCGGAGGCGGTGAACGGCCTTCGTCCCACATTGTGGGGTGCTTGGCCATCATATGTCTGCGCATGCTGGTGGTGGTGAGGCTGGTGGTGGTGGCTCCCCGGCTGATCTTGGCGCGAAAAACCTTGCACACCACAGTTCGTCGGTCGTCTGCACTCTCAGTGAAAAACTGCCAGACCTTTGAGCACCTCGGCCTCTGCAGGGTGGCATGGCGCGAGGGGGCGCTTTGGGAAACAGTTGGTGGATTATTCGGTCTGGCCCTGCCTCTACCCCTGGCCACCGCACTGCCTCTTCCAAACTGCCCTGCTGCTGCACTTGCCTCCCCCTCTGAAGACCTGTCCTCAGTAGGCTTAGCAAACCAGGTGGGGTCAGGCACCTCATCGTCCAGCTGCTCTTCCTCCGAATCCTCTGTGCGCTCCTCCCTCGGACTTACTCCAATTACTACTACCTGAGTGATAGACAACTGTGTCTCATCGTCATCGTCCTCCTCACCCACTGAAAGCTCCTGAGACAGTTGCCGGAAGTCCCCAGCCTCATCCCCCGGACCCCGGGAACTTTCCGAAGGTTGGGCATCGGTCATGACAAACTCCTCCGGTGGGAGAGGAACCATTGCTGCCCATTCTGGGCATGGGCCCGAGAACAGTTCCTGGGAGTCTGCCTGCGCCTCAGAATGTGTCATTGTAATGGAGTGAGGAGGCTGGGAGGAAGGAGGAGCAGCAGCCAGAGGATTCAGAGTTGCAGCAGTGGACGGCGTAGAAGTCTGGGTGGTCGATAGATTGCTGGATGCACTTTCTGCCATCCACGACAGGACCTGCTCCCACTGCTCATTTTCTAATAAAGGTCTACGGCGTGGACCCATTAATTGTGAGATGAATCTGGGGACCCCTGAAACTTGCCCCTCTCCTAATCCCGCAGCAGTCGGCTGCGATACACCTGGATCAGGAGCTCGGCCTGTGCCCACACCCTGACTTGGGCCTCCGCATCCTCGCCCGCGTCCACGTCCTCGAGGCCTACCCCTCAGCATGGTGTATTACGAGTAGAGCAGAAACAGAACGCTGTAATTAAATGTGCCGCTTATTGGCCTGTGGTTGGACGCTGACTTCGCTTACGGAACGCACAGCAGAGCCAGGAAACAATTTTGTGCACGCCTGTAGTGAGACGTAGGTACGTATCACTGAGCTAGTGGAATTCACAGCGCAGAAGCAGTCAAGTCGCCAAAGGGCAGTGGTACGCCTTAAGTATTTGGCTTCCCTTTTTTTAAATGGTGAGCTGAAACGGCAGACAGATACTGTATGCAGCATATATTATATTTACGGTTTCCCTCTGGCGCTATGACGGCGGTGATGTAACGGGCACAGCAGAACCAGGAAACAATTTTGCGCAAGCCTGCTCTAACGCTTAGCTGCGTATTAATTAGGACTACTACCCCCAGCAGACACCCACTACACTGAAGATGGTCACAGGCAGCCCAAATATAGTATTTTTCCCCAATTTTTTTGAAAAAGCCGTCTCCCTATATAGACAGTATATCTCTTTCACCTTTACCACTTTCCCTGCCTCACCAGTACTGCCCCTATACTGAGTAAAATGACTGCAGACTGAGGACGCAATGGTCTGCACGCCCGATATACAAAAAAAAAATAATGGGGCAACACTGCTAAAAGCAGCCTCAACAGTACTGCACACGGTCAGATGTGGCCCTGAGAAGGACGGTGGGGGTTCTTCAAGACGAATATAACACCTAACGCTCTCCCTATAGCAGCAGCAGCATCAACAGCACTTTCCCTGATCTATGTCAGAATGCATCTGTGGTGAGCCGCGGGCGAGGCAGATTTAAATACTGGGGTGTCACCTGATCTCCCCAGCCACTCACTGCAGGGGGGTGGTATAGGGCTGGAACGTCACAGGAGGAAGTTGTAATGCCTTCCATGTCTTTCTATTGGCCAGAAAAGCGCGCTAATGTCTCAGAGATGAAAGTGAAAGTAACTTGAACATTGTGTGGTGCTCGTCTCGAGTAACGAGCATCTCGAACACGCTAATACTGAACGAGCATCAAGCTCGGACGAGTACGCTCGCTCATCTCTAGCATTTATCCCTCTTTGTATCGGTCGTTATGTGAAACTGGTTACCATTTGGCTAAATGCTTTACGATTGACTTAGAGAAAGGGGCAAGAAGGCAAAGTGGGCTGTAGAGCTAATTGGAAGGTTTCACCTTATCATTGTGCTAATAAAGTTGTTAGATTGATACACGGCATTTCCTGATGAAACTATTACTTATTATTTTTGTTTCTAGGAGCTGTACTGAAGGAAGAACCAAAACCTGTTGGTGAGGAATTATTTTCTTTTCTTTTTAAGGCTGCTTCCACATTGGTGGAGAGAAAAAAAAATTGCAAATAGATTTGTGCGTTGCAAATCTCACACAAAAAGAACTCCATTCTTCTGAATGGGGTCATACACATGAGCGATGTTTCCTGCATGCTACCCCAATGCAATACAGGAACAAATTGTGGCATTGTTCTATCTTTCTGTGTGCTCTTGCATCGCAGTGCCCATTGTTCTCAATGGGGCAGGTGGCAGCATCTCACCACATGCTAGGTGCATGCAATGCAATGTCTCCCATTGAAAACAATGGGACAAACTTTGTGATCCTCCTCCACGGCTAATAGCCACGGCAGAGAATCACTCCATCCCCAAAGTGATGCAGGGCTGTTTTGACATAAAAACGGCTCGCATCCATGGGGAATTCACATGATGGGGAGCTCAAAATGGGGCCATGATTCACGGCCCTATATGCATCGAGCAGGAGTTGGCGGGAGTAGCTCCAGTGTGTGTGCCAATTCTGGCCTAGTCATAGTGGTGGCTACTCTGTCTACAGTGGTAGTTCATGAGGCAGATGGGATTTCAAAGGGGTTCTTGACTAAAGCAATTAGTAAATCATAAATTCTTTGTGATGCCAGTGCCTTTAGATTGCATGCGGGTTTGTGATGAAATAAGAAACCCGTCCAGAAAGGTAGCAGTAAAAGCGAAGGCACACAGTTTACTGAGACTCTGGGTTGGAGTACAATGTTCACACTTTTCTTATAGCAAGTAGAAAAGTCTTTAGCCATTTCTTGAACACATCAAATTACATTCAGAAATTCCTTGATTCCTTCCTGAAGAAGGAGATGGGGCTGACGGGCTAATTTTAAGTGGTTACTGGACTAGGAGGTTATTGGTGGAGGAATGAGGGGAACAGTATAAGCTCTCATGTAGACACTCTGATTCCTGGATGTGCAGGGACAAGTAAAATTCACAGTTGCGGTGTCTGGGTTCCTTCCAGCTGACAGGGGGATCTACCCTGGAATCGGTTCCTCTGGGCAAGATTGTAAAAAAACTTCTCTGACACTCATTTCACTTTCCCCCACCTCAGACCACTCTCTTCTTTTTCTTCCTTTTCTTCATCTCTCCATTCTCTGGCTCCTTCCATTACCTCTTACCAACTCTTCTCCTCCTAAAAATCCTTCTCCTTCTAACCCTCTAACTCCACCCTTTCTCTCGCTTTTATACTCTCTGTGTCACCCAATCCTAGGCAAGGTGCCAACTAACTCTCTAATGCCCAAGCTATCTAAGGATGACTGACACTAGTGACAGAGAATTAGCTGAAATTCTGCCTAATCATACAGAGCTAGCAAATGTGAATATTATACATTAGTAATTAACCCCTGGTAAATCAGACATTATTGTTGCTTCATAATTTAACATACATTACACATAATTTTTCCCAGTTTTTCCTTTGTTATACGCAATTTAGCTGATCCAGTGTTAAATGGGCTTTGGGACCCCAAATTCTGGGGTACTATACACATCACGCTCGCCCATGTGAAATCAGCCTTACTGATTTGCAGCAGATTTCACACTTTCAATTGCATTCCAATTTAAATGGTGCAATCTTCTGCAGCTCTGCAACAAAATAGACAACAAAATCGACAGCAAATCGGCAATCAGTGAGCGCACCTTAAATATAGACTGATCTGGTCTGTGGACCAGTTCAATGATATGTACAACACAAAGCAGCCTAAACCCCAGACCAAACCCTCTAACTATAGACGCCTAAATAAATACAGACCCCCTAAATGAATATAGAGCCCAAACTCTGTACATTAAGACAGATACCCGACTATGTTCCCTAAACTAATACAGATCTAGACTCAGACCCCCAAAACTAATAAAGACTAATACAGTCCCCCTAAACTGATACAGACTCCAGACCCAGGCTCAATAAATAAATAACATGTATGTAAACATACAGTGAACCCAATGAGATGTCAAACAATGTGATGGGGAGATTGAATATCAGAGGTATATTGAGTTTACCGTAGAATAATGATTGATAACAATTAATTACCCGTCCTGCCATGCTGTTGTATCATTTTATGCGCCATTTGCATCAGTCCTTCTCACTTGCGTGTAATAATGAAGTATTTGTATCCTCTTAACATCACAGCATATAACTTTACACATGACGGTTGGCTAATCTATAATGACAGCCAATACTATATTAGCGAAGATCGAATGTCGATGGAGAAAGCACAAGAATTCTGTAGAAGAAATTCTTCCCATCTTGTCACCATTAACAGTGAATCTGAGTGGAAATTCCTTTGGAAATATGTAAGTCCAGAATACTAATATTTTTCTTACTTTAGCCTAGGGGCCCACGGCGACTTCAGATCACACAGCAGTTGAGATAAAATTCCAACCGTAACAGACTTCGATTGTTGCCCAACTATTTCCCCATAAGGAGACAGTGAGGTCAGGCCCAGTTAGGGTAACCAGTGGTTTTATCCTGACTGTTAGGTGACCAAAAAGTACTTGGGGATTCTTCAGTTTCTGCTAAAGAAAGTTCATTCATAAAATGTGAAATACTCCAATTTGTTCTGATCCCGCCCCCTTACCAATATCTTCAGCAGAAAAACTTTTCTTGACCTTTATGCTCCTTTTAATCTGGATATTACTATTGGGACACTGAAGCTAGGTTAGATAAACTATACAGTTATCCAATCTAACCAGCTTTTATGAAAATTTGCGAAAGATGTCTATAACAGTGGATTCACATGAGCGAGTTTATGTGCTTACAATTGTCCACACAAAAACATGTGCCTGTAATAATCATTGGATCCCTACAGTATGTTCACATGTCCGTGTTTTACAGGCGTGCAAACGCACGTACCTGCAAAACATAGGACATGCGTGCACCATAGGTCTGTGGTGCACATCAGTAGTCCCCTTGTCACTGAACACTGTGACAGCACTGTGAAGAATCCCCTGCCATCTGTCACAGCTCCGCAGGGAGTAAAGAATCCCCTGCCACAGCTGTGACAGGCAGAGGATTGCAATGTTCTTCCATTGCTTTCAATGGGACTAGCACTTCTGCAGTCCCATTGAAAGCAATGGGCTGCTGGTAAGCCCTGCAGAGATTTTCGGGGAAGGGCTTTAAATATAAGCACTTCCCTGAAAATCATCCCTAGAATGTGTTAAAAGTAAAAAGTATATATATATACTCACCTCTCCTCATCTACCAGAATTCTATGAATGGCCTAGAGCTGCCTGTGATTGGCTGAGTGCTGTAACCAATCACAGGCAGCTAGAAATGAGCGAACACCAAAATGCTCGGGTGCTCGTTGCTCGAGTCGAGCTTTCTGCGATGCTCGAGGGTTCGTTTCAAGTAACAAACCCAATTGAAGTCAATGGGCGACTCGAGCATTTTTGTATATCACCCATGCTCCGCTAAGGTTTTCATTTGTGAAAATCTGCAAAACCTACGAAAGTGATGGAAACGGCACAGAAACGGATAGGGCAGGTGAGGGGCGACATGCTGGGCTGCATCTCAGGTTCCCAGGTCTCACTATTAAGCCACAATAGCGGCAAGAGTGCCCCCCCCCCCCCAACAATTTTTACTTGGGATAAACCCTCATTAGCAAGGCACACCTTAGCTAAGCACCACACTACCTCCAACCAAGCACAAGCACTGCCTGCGGGACACACCGCTGCCTCTTATACTGGGTTACATGCTGCCCAAGAATTGATAAAAGATTGACATTCCATCTTCATTTGAAATCCGTGCCACCTCCCTCAGGAGCTGCAAACGTGGGCATAAAGGGGACTCCGTTGCCGGCCAACAGCTTCTACACATCTCCACAATGCAGCAATACTCGGTGTGGGAAGTATGTGAGCGGGCCCCGGGTCAGGCTCGGTCCCAGCAAACACCTTGTGTGGCCCAAGGTGCTGCGAGTGACAAAGCAATGGGGACTCCATGTGTCCACACACTACTCATTCTATCCACCATTTATCCACCAGGGCTCTGTGGTATTGCATCACTCTCGTACCCCTTTCCTCTTCGGGAATGAGAGTGGAAAAGTTCTCCTTATACCGGGGGTCGAAAAGAGTGTACACCCAGTAATCCGTAGTGGCCAGAATGCGTCTAACGCGAGGGTCACGAGAAAGGCAGCCTAACATGAAGTCAGCCATGTGTGCCAGTGTACCAGTACGCAACACATCGCTGTCCTCACTAGGAAGATCACTTTCCGGATCCTCTTTCTCCACAGGCCATACACGCTGAACAGATGGGAGGCAAGCAGCATGGGTACCCTTTGCAGTGGGCCCAGCTGTCTCTTCCCCCTCCTCCTCCTCCAAAGGCGCTGAGATATAGACATGACGGTGCTCTGACTATCAAGCGACATACTCTCTTCCCCCGTCTCCTGCTCTGACCGCAAAGCGTCAGCCTTTATGCTTTGCAGCGAACTTCTCAGCAGGCATAGCAGAGGAATGGTGATGCTAATGATTGCAGCATCACTGCTCACCATCTGGGTAGACTCCTCAAAGTTTCCGAGGACCTGGCAGATGTCTGCCATCCAGGCCCACTCCTCGGTAAAGAATTGGGGAGGTTGACTCACACTACGCCACCCATGTTGGAGTTTGTATTCCACTATTGCTCTACGCTGCTTATACAGCCTGGCCAACATGTGGAGCGTAGAATTCCACCGTGTGGGCACGTCGCACAGCAGCCAGTGCTCTGGCAGATTACACCGATGTTGCAGGGTCCGCAGGGTGTCAGCGTCCGTGTGGGACTTGCGGAAATGTGCGCAGACGCGGCACACCTTGCCGAGCAGGTCTGACAAGTGTGGGTAGTTTTGCAGAAACCGCTGAACCACCAGATTGAAGACTTGCGCCAGGCATGGCACGTGTGTGAGGCTGCCGAGCTGCAGAGCCGCCACCAGGTTATGGCCGTTGTCACACACGACCATGCCAGGTTGGAGGCTCAGTGGCGAAAGCCAGAGGTCGGTCTGCTCAGTCAGACCCTGCAACAGGTCGGGGGCCGTGTGCCTCTTGTCACCTAGGCTAAGTAGTTTCAGCACGGCCTGCTGATGCTTGCCCACCGCTGTGCTGCCGCGCTGCGCCACACCGACTGCTGGCGACGTGCTGCTCACATTTCTTAATTGAGAGGTAGAGGTTGCGTAGGAGGAGGAGGAGGGGGAGGGTTTAGAGGAGGTGATATAGACCACCACAGATACCAGAACCGAGGAAGGACCCGCAATTCTGGGTGTGGGTAGGACGTATGAGGTCCCAGGCTCTGACTCGGTCCCAGCCTCCACCAAATTCACCCAATGTGCCGTCAGGGAGATATACTGGCCCTGTCCGCCAGTACTTGTCCACGTGTCTGTGGTTAAGTGGACCTTCCCAGTAACCGTGTTGGTGAGGGCACGATTGATCTTGCGGGAGACGTGCTGGTGTAGGGCTCGGACGGCACACTGGGAAAAATAATGGCGACTGGGGACTGAGTAGCGTGGGACCACCGCCGCCGTCATGTTTTTAAAAGCCTCCGTTTCCACGAGCCTGTACAGCAGCATCCCAGGCTGATCAATTTGGCAATGTGCACGTTTAATGCTTGAGGGTGCGGGTGCGTGGCGGCGTATTTGCGGTTGCGCTAGCGACAGCTGGATGCTGCGCTGAGAGACATTGCTGTATGGGGCCGAGTACAGCGGAGGTGAGGGTGTGGGTCCAGGCCGGGAGGCGCTCGTGCCTGTGTCCTGAGAGGGGGGTTGGATCTGAGTGGTAGGTTGGGGCACAGGGGGAGAGTCAGTGGTGCGATCCGGAGGTGGTGAACGGCCTTTGTCCCACCTTGTGGGGTGCTTGGTCATCATATGCCTGTGCATGCTGGTGAGGCTGGTAGTGGTGGCTCCCCAGCTCACCTTGGCGCGACACAGGTTGCACACCACTGTTCGTCGGTCGTCGGCGCTCTCACTGAAAAACATGCACACCTTTGAAGACCTGGGCCTCTGCAGGGTGACTTGGCGCGAGGAGGTGCTTTGGGAAACAGTTGGGGGAGTCTTCGCTCTGGTCCTGCCTCTACCCCTGGCCACCCCACTGCCTCTTCCAACCTGTCCTGCTGCTGCACTTTCCTTCCCCTCTGAAGACCTCTCCTTAGTTGGCTTAGCGAACCAGGTGGGGTCAGTCACCTCATCGTCCGGCGTCTCTTCCTCCGGATCCTCTGTGCGCTCCACCCTCGGACTTACTGCCCTTACTACTACCTCACAAATAGACAACTGTGTCTCATCATCATCGACCTCTTCACCCACTGAAAGCTCTTGAGACAGTTGCCGGAAGTCCCCAGCCTCATTACCCGGACCCCGGGAACTTTCCAAAGGTTGGGCATGGGTCACGACAAACTCCTCAGGTGAGAGAGGAACCATTTTTTGCCAATCAAGACAGGGGCCCGAGAACAGTTCCTGGGAGTCTGTCTGCTCATCAGAATGTGTCATTTTCATGGAGTGAAGAGGCTGGGAGGAAGGAGGAGCAGCAGCTAGAGGATTCAGTGTTGCAGCAGTGGACGGTATAGAAGATTGGGTGGTCGACGCATTGCTAAATGCATTTTCTGCCATCTACGACAGGACCTGCTCACACTGCTCAATTTCTAATAAAGGTCTACCACGTGGACCCAAAAATTGTGATATGAAGCTGGGGACCCCAGAAACTTTCCTCTCTCCTAATCCCGCAGCAGCCCGCTGCGATTCACCTGGACCAGGAACTCGGCCTGTGCCCACACCCTCACTTGGACCTCCGCGTCCTCGCCCTCATCCACGACCACGTCCTCTAGGCCTACCCCTACCCATCAGCATGGTGTATTACGAATAGAGCAGACACAGAGCAGTCTGTATAATTATGCAATTATGGGCATGCAGTTGGAGGCTGACAGCGGTTATGTAACGCACACTGCAGTCCGAAAAAAAATTATACCCTAGGCTGCAAAAAGGCCTAGCTGGGTAATAGTGAGCCACTACAACTCCCAGCGGCCACGCAGTAAAATGCACACGGTCACAGGTAGCCCTAAGAAGGAGTTTTTTTTGTTTGTTTTTTTTTAAAAGCAAACAGCCTAGATAGCGTCATGCACACGGTCACAGGTAGCCTAAAGAAGGACCGTTGGGGTACTTGTTGACAGGATTCTACAATACCACTGTCCCTATCTCACCAGCACTGTCCCTATACTCTGTATAATTGACTGCAGACTGAGAACGCTATAGCCTGCACAGCCCAAGATGGAAAAAAATAATTTGTGTAAAACTGCTCCCACTAGCCCAACAGTAATGCACACGGCCACAGGTAGCCCTAAGAAGGAGCTTTTTGGGGGTAATTATTGACAGGATTCTACACTACCACTGTCCCTGCCTCCCCAGTACTGCCCCTATACTCTGTATAATTGACTGCAGACTGAGAACGCAATAGTCTGCAGAGCCCAAGATGAAAAAAAAAATTTGTGCAAAACTGCTACCAGCAGCCACAACAGTAATGCACATGGTCAGATGTGGCCCTAAGAAGGATCGTTGGGGTTCTTGAAGACGCAAACAGTAGCCTAAGGCCGGCTGCACACAGCCGCGACGAGCTCTGCCGTGGAATTCCATGGCGGAGCCCGTCACGGCGCCCCCCAGAGACCCCATACTTACCTGTGGATCCGGCGTCCTGGGTCCCGCACGACGCTTCGGCGTGACGCGCCGCAGCGTCATGTGACGCGCCGCAGCGTCATGTGACACGCCGGCCACGTCACATGACACGCCCACAGCGTCACATGACGCGGGCGGCCGCGTCATATGACGCGGCGGCGGTAGGCGGAGAGGCGATTTCACACTGTCTTTCACTGTGCTACAGTGGAAGATAGCGTGAACGGACAGCTTCCATTGACTGCAATGGAAGCCGTCCGCGCATACACCCGCGCAAATAGAGCATGCCACGGGTGAGGACGGGAGATTTTACGGTGCGGAATTCCGCGGTGGAATTCTGCACCGTAGGCATTGAGCTATTAGGTTCAATAGAACCTCATAGCTGCGGGCAATGCAGCGAATTTCTGCCCCGTATTACGCGGCGGAAATCCGTCTGTGTGAAGGAGGCCTAACACTCTCCCTATAGAAGGAACAGCAGGAACAGCACTCTCCCTAATCTCTGCCAGTGTGTGTCTGAGGCGAGCCGCGGGCGGGACCGCTTTAAATACTTGGTGGTCACTTGATCTCACCAGCCACTCACTGCAGGGGTGTGGGATACAGCTGGAACGTCACAGCAGGAAGTTGTAATGCCTTCCCTGCATGTCGTTTGGCCAGAAAGTGGCGCTAAGCATGCAGGGAAGAAAATGGAATTGACTCAAGTACCGCGTGGTGCTCGTCTCGAGTAACGAGCATCTCGAGCACCCTAATACTCGAGCAAGCATCAAGCTCGGACGAGTATGTTCGCTCATCTCTACAGGCAGCACATTCAATGAAGCACTCAGCCAATCAGATACAGCCCTTTCAGCAGGCGGGGATTTTAAATCCATGCCTGCTGAAACAGAGTCAGAGCAGTACAGGGAGAAGAAAGGCTAGACGTGCCTGAGCCCCGGCAGCTTTTTATTTTTAACACATTTTAGGGATAATTTTAAGGGAAGGGCTTATATTTAAAGCCCTTCCCTGAAAATCCCTGCAGGGCTTGCCGGCAACCTATTGATTTTAATGGGATTGTAGAAGTACTGACCCCATTGAAAGCAATGGGAGAACATTGCGATCCTGTGCCACAGCTGTGGCAGGGGATTTTTTACGCCCCGCAGGGATTCTTTATATGGCAGTGGTGGATATATATATATAGTGTGTGTGTGTGTGTGTGTGTATAATTTGTTTTCTTTTTTTACACACACCACAGGTGATTTTCAGGGAAGGGCTTATATTTCAAGGCCTTCCTTGAAAATTACTGCAGGGGTTGCAGGAATCCTATTGCGTTCAATGGGGCCGCTGGCAGCAGCCGCGGCCCCATTGGAAGCACTGCTGCACGGACCTGCATTCACGTGTGCTTGTGCATGTTCGTGTGAATGCATCCTAAGGTACGGCTACACGGGGCGGTGCACTTTAGATTTTATGTGCAGACAATCTGTAGTATTTACAATAGCAGCAAAGTGGATGAGATTTAAACAGGTCAGCCCTAAATCCGCATGGAAATTGTCGTGCAGCAGATTTTTACTTTGGACTTCATCCTTTTTTAATGCAGAGGCTGAAAACTACAGCAGATCTGCAATATATCCACAACGTTTAAACCATTTAGAGCTACGTACATTCACTACATACCTCTAAATAGTATTCTGTTTCTGCCTGCTAGTTGATTGAGGGCCAGTTGCACCAACCATGATGTTGATCCCGATTCAGGTAGCTGCGATCAACTGTAAACTAGATTTAATCAAAACGCCTAATAAACAGGTAACCAGGACAGCGCCTCTGCCAGAGGTGAGGAATGTTGTTAATAGATATGATTGTACAGGAGAAGGATTCATCTGGCATTAAAGACCCAACCTGGAAGGGTTAGCTGTTATGCCTCCAGTCTGAGTTCACCTAAAAGTATGGGGTAGCCATCGACAGAGGTAACACCCTGTCTTGGGGACATCCAGAGGAGAGCAGGTATGGAGAATCCCAAAATATCCCATATCTCGAGCAAAAATAGAGAAGTATTAGTTAAAAAGGTCTTCTGCAGCTTAGAGTGCAACTTCACCAATGTTGTCCCAACCTCCTACATATAGGGAGGACATGTTGATGACTTGTGCTTGACAAAGGAGTCCCCGTAGCCTCTGAAATATACTTTGCACCTCATCTCCTTATGCATTTGTAACCGTGTGGTTTGTGTGTTTACCAATAAATTGGACTTCACCCAAATCTTTATTTATTGTACTCCTCCACTATCTGTTCACAACACTGTGTCACCTTGGACCACATGAGGGAGGCATCTATGGGTACTCACCCGGACTCCCTCTTTTTTAAAGTAAGTCTCACTTATTGAAACACGACACTAGTGAAGTTGCAGCCTGTGCACTGGAGAGCCTTTCAACAAATACTTCCTTAAGCAAAACGCACTACACTTTTGGATCTAAGATTTGCTAAACTAAGCTCAGGTGATCTGCAATCAAAGGTTCAACTTAGAAAAAATGTACTGTGCATGGTGATTGGTGACGGTAGTCAGGTGATCCAGCATTCAGGGTGATAGTAAAACATGGTCGCTCCCAGCAGCAAACAAAAATGTAATTTCACCACCCAAGAAAACCTTTTCTTAAATTTGTCGGTCAGTTCTTCCAAGGGTTATCACCTTCACCGTACAGCATGTTTACGTAATGGACTAATTGATTTTACAGGCACAAATACTATTTACAGTATGACATATCCTCAGGGTAGGTCATCAAGAGTTGGTAGACCAGAGTCCGCAGTGCTTGAACCTGGCCCATTATGCTGTCAGCATTCCTACACACACGGGTCTTAATTGCAAGTGCAGCTCCCAGTGTTGGTGCAAGGTTTTACTACTTGTTCAACGATCACCTCTTGTTGATCACTAATCAAACCATTGGTGCAACTGGCCCTGAATACATTAAATAGATGGTGTAGTGAGCATAGATTCCTACATGCCACATGGCTCTCAGAGCAACACGTTAAAGAGGTTGTCTCAGAGTTTAAAAACAAAAAAAAATTCCTGCACTGAATCTTCTAAAAAAAAACAACTAATGTTGCTCACCTGTTTAAGTGGTTGTACCAAACATAAACTGCCACCTATCCACATGATAGGTGAGAAGTCTGATTGGTAGAGGTTTTACCGTTGAGACCACCTCTTATCCTGAGCATGGGGTCCTGTGTCCCTCCTTTCTCATCATTGTCTCCTTCTCACTGTAGGGAGGTGCAGAGAACCCATATTAAGGGGAAAAGGAGGACACTGGACTTGCATTCTCAGGATCATTGGGGGTCTCAGCGTCCTCCTATGGTTAGGTAATACAAGTTCAATTTGGTACAACCCTTTTAAATTTTTTTAGTCTTCCTGCAGTGATGACATTTTATACGCAATCACTATCCTCATGCTGGCATCAAAGTTGAAGCCAGTCACATGGATGTCTGCCACATCATCACTGCAGGAAACATAAACAAAGAACAGCAGGGATGACCGAACCTTTGGTGCTAGAGCGGTGTGGAATATAACTGGTGAGCAATCTTTGTTTTAATGCACAGTATTTTATAACATTTACTGCAGTTTAATAATTTTTAAAACTCGGTCAACCCATTTAAAGTTTTAGTATCAAAATGACACATTCTTTCTATCGGGTTTATAGCATAGGTTTTTATGTGACTATTCAAATATTAAAATAAATCCTGAAATATTTCAGTTTTCACACTGCCCAGTGAAGCAAACACAATAAGCTGACATTTCCTGTTTCCTGACACTTACTTTTGACCTTTGCTGTGTAGACTGGGAAAGGGTCAGCAGAGCTATTATTATAAGAGAGCTATTATTAGTTTAATGAAAACAAAGATCTGGTACGGTGTTAGCCAGTAGAGCAAAATGTGATTGTTCCCAGCAAGAGAAACCACGTAATCATGTCGATATGATACCTTTTAATGGCCAACAAAAATGTATGATGTAATAATAGCGAGCTTGCAAACCTCTTGGGCTCTTCGTCAGGCTAAAAATTGAATAGATCTGATGAGGCATGAATAGTTATACACACTTATAACATACATACTTATGACACGGCACAGATATGGATGTGATTGGTTCGCACGTAAAAGGAATTCTGCAACGGAAAACAAACTTTTTTTGTCTAGGCATTGATAGCGGAGTGAAAGTTTTATAGTCCCTGAATTACTGTTGGGGGGTGGGGAGGAGAGGTCGTCAGGCTAGAAATTGTACAAGAGGTACACAAGCATTTTTAACTGGACACTGATAAGGGAGTGAAAGTTTATGGTCCCTGAATTACTGTTAATGGGGGTCTTATCTGTGCAATAAATGTCTCACACCTCCCATTTACACATAAATCCTGGGGAATAATTAAACCCAGTATTCAGCGTGTCAAAGGTTATCAATTTATATTCCCAAAACCATAGAAGAAACCAATCCCATCCATGTCTGTGCCCTGTCATAAGTATGTATGTTATAAGTGTGTATAAATATTCATTCCTCTTCAGATCTATTACATTATCGCCTGACGAAGAGCCTGAGAGGCTCACAAGCTCGCTATTACATCATGTATGTTTGTTAGCCAATAAAAGGTATCATATCTACAAGATCACGTGGTTTCTCTTGCTGGGAACAGTCACATTATTAGTTTATGGACACATTTCTGTCTAAGCCAGATTCAGTGCAGCTCCCATAAAGCACACACCGTCATCCAGGGAATTTAAAGAACAAATACCAAATAAGAGCAGCCGTGACGCTGGTGCGAACAGAGCCTTACTCACTTTGATCTTCTCATTTTCATTTCTAGATTTTAACAAAAACAGAAAAACCGTATTACATTGGCCTGCGTTTAGGACTGGATAAAGAATTTAAGTAGGTGCTTAACAGATAAAGCCGCCAATATTTATATTTTTGGTTAATAAATGTTTTATCGGCGATCTACAGTACATAGCTGTTGTATACATGCTTGATGCAGATTGGGAACTGCAAAGGCTTTCTGATCTTTCCCCTATAAGCATGTGTGTTCTGCTCTAATGTTATGCTAACCGCGTTATTTGTCATTAGGTGGATGGACGGCTCTCCAGTTGAATTTGTTGCCTGGGCGTTACGTCAGCCTGACTTTGCCAATAATGATGAGTTTTGCACGCAGATGCATACAGAGCGGGGTAAATCTATAATGATATTTCTAAGTGAAACATTGTGAGAATTTGCAGCTTGAACAAGTACAGATTCTGCATATTACAGTATGGGAGAAAGGAGAGTTTATTTATGCTTCACATTTTGCAAATCGTATGTCTGAATTAATTGGCGCATCCCAATAAGACGGCAAGTAGTACAATATAGGGCGTGCAAATCCGTAGAAAGTAAAACCAATGAAAGCAAATAGAGGCAAATACCGATCAAATACAGATGATGATACTGATTACCTATGATTGCTATTACAGACATCCATACTAATATTATAAATGCAAAAGTAACTTTATCCGTCTGTTTGTTACCTTTTCACGGCTAAACTGCTGAAGCGATTGTGATTAAATTTGGAAGGGAGGAAGGCATTAAGCTACATTTTATCCCCAAAGCATATAGAGTCCTCTAGGGAGTGCGACAAGACAGATTTATCTGGTGATGCGCAGGCGCATGAGTCCCTTGTGGTGCAGAGTGCTAAGGCAGCAGAAATGCAGTCCTAAGCTCTTACTCACAACCTGAAGGTTGCGTCTTCCATCCCAGCGTGGTTCAGGTAGCCGGCTCAAGGTTGACTCAGCCTTCCATCCTTCCAAAATCAGTAAAATGAATACCCTTGATGGTGGTGGGAGGCTAATAAATTACCTGAAAACGCTACTAATAAAAAAAAAAAAAAATGGCGCTGCGCCATACAGATGTGAATCTCGCTTATGATAAAATTGTTGCTGAGAGCAGCTACAGTCCATGGGTGTCAGGAAGGAGCAGTAACAGTAGGCTACCAGCTTGTCCGTGCAACTGGCTGCAAGGAAGATCCTGTTCTAGAAATCAATGTTAACCATCTCATGGCAGAGGAAAAAGTGGGTGCACAAATGGGCAGACACGTGAGGGCAGACGTCATTGACGCACGTATGTGATTATTAAGCTATCAGGGATACCCAGCCTTGTCCGGTGGGCTTCAACCACAGACACTTTAACATGGATTGAGATTTTAAGGAAAATCTATGTTGCCCATAGCAACCAATCACAGTGCAGCTTTAAAAATACAAATTCCATGTGAACGAAGTCGCGGGTAACAAGCTACTGTTACAATATCTTCTTGTAAAACTTGCCATGGCTGGACTCACACCAGTTTCATCACAAGAGCAAGAAAACAGAATGCAGCATCCATTGTATGAAAGAAAGAAATGGCGCCGGATAGACTATATTGAGGTCTGTCTCTCTTCTGTTCTGCCCGCGGCATTGTTACAAACAAAGAAGCGCAGCATGCTGGGCTATCCTATTCTCTATGTTGTGCCGGATCTGCGGCAGAGGCTCTGAATAGACCCTCAGATGCAGATGTGAACATGGACTATGATAGAATTGTGCTGAGAGTGGCTACAGTCCATGGGTGTCAGGAAGGAGCAGTAACAGTAGGCTACCAGCTTGTCCGTGCAACTGGCTGTAAGGAAGATCCTGCTCTAGAAATCAATGTAAAGCAGCTCGCGGCTGAGCCTGCACCCGCTGCACCCTCCTACCCTCCGCACCCTGAAGCTGCGACCCAGGCAGAATAGTAAGCTAGAATATATTAGAGTATGAGCACTTTGTAACTGCACTGCATATTTGTACAGAACTCCTTTAACAAATGCGTCAATACTTTCTATATAATTTTTCATAGGACTTTGGAGTGACACAAACTGCATTTATCGAAGAGCATTCATCTGTGAAAGAACAAATAGTTCCATTAATGCTCCATTAGCCCCCACTGTTCCTGCACCGGACGGTGGATGTCCACCAGATTGGCTTCCATTTGGACAAAAGGTAATTTTGACAACACAAGTACAATATTATTATTAGCGGGTAATATTGTAGGATATAGAATGTAGAGCACACGGCAATAGGAACTTGTGTATGCAGCCCCACATGTAGGCGTTGGTGGGATGCGTTGGGGGATACTGTATTATTCTAGAATTTAAGCAAGGGTATAGTCTAAAGAAAAATTGCCATTATGCTAGGGTCTGAGGAACAGTATAGGTGATGCCAGCAGCTGCGGTGGGCTGAAAAGCTGAGCCTCGGTTAACCATTTAGCATCATGTTTTGTGGTTGTGCTCATAACTTTACCGTGGCTGGGTTATGTAAATGGGGACTGTGGTAAAGTATAGCATGACATGGTGATGCAGTGACTGTATAGTAATCGATACCGTTGATGCACAGGCACTGCAGACTAAGGTACTCACAGCACAGTTACTGGATATAGCATCATATCCTACTTGACTCATTCTCTCCTTTTCTTCTCCATTTGTCTCATACCATTATGGCGACTTCTCTTGAGAACTACATTGATTCTGCAGCCATTTCTAACTTCTACAGCAACACAAATTCAGTGTCCAAACACATACAAATATACTGGGAATAAAGCCACCACCAAGGTCCCGACGCACCATGTTGTTGACCTAAAACAGTACTGCAATTCAGCAGAGGATGAAAGCTGAGGCATTAATCAAATATGTCAAGCCTTTTTTAAATTAAAAGCAGAAATCTCAGGATGTAGAAGAACATGGCTGAGACTGACCTCATGTCTCTTATAGACTGCTGCATATGACCTCATGTCCCTAATAGACTGCTGCATATGACCTCATGTCCCTTATAGACTGCTGCATATGACCTCATGTCCCTTATAGACTGCTGCATATGACCTCATGTCCCTAATAGACTGCTGCATATGACATCCTGTTCCTTATAGACTACTACATATGACATCCTGTTCCTTATAGACTGCTGCATATGACCTCATGTCCCTTATAGACTGCTGCATATGACATCCTGTCCCTAATAGACTGCTGCATATGACATCCTGTCCTTTATAGACTGCTGCATATGACCTCATGTCCCTTATAGACTGCTGCATATGACATCCTGTCCTTTATAGACTGCTGCATATGACCTCATGTCCCTTATAGATTGCTGCATATGACCTCATGTCCCTTATAGACTGCTGCATATGACATCCTGTCCTTTATAGACTGCTGCATATGACCTCATGTCCCTAATAGACTGCTGCATATGACATCCTGTTCCTTATAGACTGCTGCATATGACATACTGTCCCTAATAGACTGCTGCATATGACATCCTGTTCCTTATAGACTGTTGCATATGAACTCATGTCCCTTATAGACTGCTGCATATGACCTCATGTCCATTATAGACTACTGCATATGACATCCTGTCCCTTATAGACTGCTGCATATGAACTCATGTCCATTACAGACTGCTGCATATGACGTCCTGTTCCTTATAGACTGCTGCATATGACATACTGTCCCTAATAGACTGCTGCATATGACATCCTGTTCCTTATAGACTGTTGCATATGAACTCATGTCCCTTATAGACTGCTGCATATGAACTCATGTCCCTTATAGACGGCTGCATATGACCGCATGTCCCTTATAGACTGCTGCATATGACATCCTGTTCCTTATAGACTGATGCATATGACCTCATGCCCCTTATAGACTGCTCCATATGAGCTCATATCCCTTATAGACTGCTGCATATGACCTCATGTCCCTTATAGACTGCTGCATATGACACCCTGTCCCTTATAGACTGCTGCATATGACACCCTGTCCCTAATAGGCTGGTTCTCATGGATGTGTTCCTTACAGACTGCTCCACATGACCCACCTGTTCATAAGAGACTGCTCATCCTGGTCCCAGTCACTTAGAGTCCCATTATGCGCTCCGTTAAGCTGTATCAATATGTATCAGGATCTTACTTGTTTGGGGGTGCCCGAACTCCTGGCACCCCTCACATCCAAAGAAGCAGAAACCCAGTAGGGAGAGGCGTATTCTTGTAGGTCAAATTTAATATATTTAAAACAAAATTACAGTAATGCGACGCGTTTCGGCTTATGCCAAGCCTTTCTCAAGCATATAGAATAGATTACAAACTGCCTCTATTTATAGCAAGCATACAAATGAAAAAAGGAAGGGGGGGCGATCTGTTCAGTCACTCCCCTAGTGGGCGTTAACTTCCAATTATTAATGTAATAAGGTGCATATATAGCTCTCAAGAGTATCTTACCCCCCAGGTGTTGGTATCCTCTTGCCAGTGTTGATCGCACACCATATGGTGCAGTATAAGCATGTAATGGTGGATGGGAGCCATCTGGGTGGCGTCCGCATGGTAGCGCGGTGCAGTTGATGACGTCAATATAATCAGATAGAAGCCCAGGTAAGGGCATAGTAATACGGCGCCGTAATAAGGGGGGGACACCATGCCCCTAATCTGGACGTGAATATATAACTAGGACTATCGAGACACATTTGTCCTTTTTAAGTCACCATCACATGGCCATATGACATAACACGGGTTCATTTCATTGAATACCCGCCTCCTTTTTCCATTTCTCCCATGTGATCTCGGTCATACGGTCATGTGACGCCGCGCCCTCAATCTGGACGTAATCACGCCTCTTGTGGCGTCACGTGATCTCAGCCGCGCGGCTACGCGACACCACGACCCCAACCTAGATGTAACTACGTCTCTCGCGGCAACACGTGACCATGCTGAAGTCGCTGTGATTCTCATCGGTGACGTCGTACTACCACGCCTCCATCTTGAGGTCGGGGATGCCGGGTGACTCCACCAACGTCACCGAGAATGCCCCTCCCCTTTCCCCTCCCCCCCTTCTTACGGCGCCGTATTACTATGCCCTTACCTGGGCTTCTATCTGATTATATTGACGTCATCAACGGCACCACGCTACCATGCGGACGCCACCCAGATGGATCCCATCCACCATTACATGCTTATACTGCACCATATGGTGTGCGATCAACACTGGCAAGAGGATACCAACACCTGAGGGGTAAGATACTCTTGAGAGCTATATATGCACCTTATTACATTAATAATTGGAAGTTAACGCCCACTAGGGGAGTGACTGAACAGATCGCCTCCCCCCCCCCCCTTTTTTTCATTTGTATGCTTGCTATAAATAGAGGCAGTTTGTAATCTATTCTATATGCTTGAGAAAGGCTTGGCATAAGCCGAAACGCGTCGCATTACTGTAATTTTGTTTTAAATATATTAAATTTGACCTACAAGAATACGCCTCTCCCTACTGGGTTTCTGCTTCTTTGGATGTGAGGGGTGCCAGGAGATTGGGCACCCCCAAACAAGTAAGATCCTGATACATATTGATACAGCTTAACGGAGCGCTGAAGTATTTTTTCTTGTCTTGATTGCATATCCTTTTCCTCCTTAAACGCATATGTTTGGAGTCATCTTCTGCTGCTCTCCCTCTGGGATATCTTAGGAGCATTGATCTTGAAATTACCAGATTCTGGTACAACAGGCTCGCGTGGACCAACTAACTGACCGGTACCTAAATCTTAGGACCGGTCAGTTACGGTGAGTCCCCCTATACACCAGCCTTTCTGTTTTTTCCTTTGTATACCACTGGAGTGCCGCTTCTGATCTATATTACTTTATTAGAGTCCCATTAGTGAATGGGTTTGAGGGAGAGTTCATTGCTCAGCTATATCCATAGATAGCAAATGCACCCACGGTCACGCATGCGCAGTGGGAACTCATGATTGATAGGGATTAGAGATTAGCAAGCATGCTCGGTAAAGGCAGATACTTGAGCGAGCATCGCTCTTCTCGAGTATCTGCATACTCGTCTGGTCAAATGCAGGGGGGGGGGGGAGAAAGAGAGAGAGAGAGAGATCTCTCTCACTCTCACCCCTGCTCCCCTCCGCTCCCTCCCGCCGCCCTTCCCCCTCATTTGCTCAGATGAGTATGCAGTTACTCGACAAGAGCGATGCTTGCTCGAGTATCTGCCTTTACCGAGCGTGCTCACTCAGCTCTAGTAGGGATCCCAGCAATCATCCATTTATCAGTTACCTTGTGGATAGGAGATACATGGCTTTCGGTGGGACTCCCCAACGTGTAGACATGTGACCTTCCCTTCAGACCCTAGTCATACAGGCCTATCCAGATAGCTCCACCTGCCATCTTTATTATCATAGCGCTCTTAACCCTTTCCAATCCACTGTCTGACGTCTGAAGACATTCTGATTGAAGGCTGTACAGCTCCGATGTTGAAAGACATCCGGCAGGGTATTCTTACTGTATATTACCAGCCACTTTGTTATTGGGGGCCTCTCCAGCATGTCCCATACCGCAGTACTGGCTCTAGCCAGCAGATGGCGCCATTGTACAATGGCAGAAAGAGAAAGCCTCCTTGGAAACCATGAATCCAAAATTGGATTGCAAAGGGTTAAAGTGAAAGCTAGGAATTTATGATAGTAAATGTACTGTAGATTGCCATTTATATTTAGCAATGTAATCTTATAGAACTATAATCATATCCTGTTAATGTATTTAAGTGTTATGGAATATTTGACACCAAAGAAGATGAAGCGGTTCAGTGGGATAATGCCAGACGTGACTGTCAGTCCTTAGGAGGAAATCTGGTCACCATAAATGATGATCTGGTGCAATGTAAGTAATGCATAGAATAAATAATAGTTTGTGGGTGGATCGATCCCTGCAACCATTAGGTAAGCGTACCAGGCTTCTTTATAGATAGTCGGTCGGTCATACAACAGTTGCAATATATTGGATGGCATAAAAATTGTTTCTGGATAGTTTGTGACGTCAAGGATCTCTATTCAAGTATGCCCCACCATGTGGCCGTACAGGCAGTAGGATTTCATTTAAACCAGCAAAGCAATTATTCTAGTGAGTTGAAAAAATTCATTATTTTATCGGTGGAATTTTTATTCTGTCAACATTTTTTTTCATTTGACAACATGTATCTTTTACAGGTATTGGGAGCCCCGATGGGCTCTCGATTTCCACCTACGATAGCGAATCTAACCATGAGCTGGTGGGAGTCAAGATATATCTTTAATGAGAATAATCCTATGTATGGCCACATGGTGTGGTATGGACGTTCCATTGATGATAGGATCATCATATGGGAGAAACATAATGAAGTGACAGATGCATTGATAATGTTAGAAGAATTCTCTGAAATTAATGTGAACACTTTCAAACTAAAATTCATCAGTACTTATGAGAAAAATTAGACTTCATTTCTGTCTGTATGGGAATTGTATAGAAAAAACACTGCAGGAAATACAACACTTCACGCCGAGAGTGCTCACCCGGGGCATGTCATTGAGGCAATACCCACAGGGGAGTTGATTAGGGCTAAACGTGCATGCACCACACCACTGGGTTATAATACAACACAGAAGGAAATCAAACAGGGATTGAGGGAGAGAGGATACAATGATTCATTATTGAAAGGACCAATTAAGGTGGATACATTGAAAATGAAAGATCTAGTGGAATAAAAAGAGGATCCACACAATGAGGAATGTTTAATATTCTCCACAACACCTAGTAATGATTTTAACATGATCAGAAAGCTATTTTATAAATTTCTCCGGGTATTGCGTCAAGATAAAATAACGGATAGCATTTTAGATAAGGGAGTCAGGGTTGTGGCAAAAAGGATAAGAATTTGGGGGAAATGTTATCCCCAAGCCTCTTTTCCTCACATAAGTAAAACACAGTGGCTACAGTATAAAGGGTTTGTGAAATGTGGAAACACCCGTTGTAGTGTGTGTCACCTGGCAAAGAAGTGTAATAAATTTACAGGTAGCATGGAAAGAAAGGAATATACCATCAATAGCCACATAAACTGTGATTCTATGAATGTGCTGTATATTATTAGTTGTACCATATGCAACAAACAATATGTAGGTTGCACTACTTGAAAGTTAAGAACAAGAATAACTGAGCATGAACGGCACGTAAAAAATTCAATATTCCATGTGACACGTGAAGAACCCCAGTTTTACCCTCTAACCCCCACCAATCGGGATGTGGCCTTACGGGGATGCCCTACTGTTTCTCAGGAAGTAGTCTGAGTACAGTGGTAGCTGACACTGTTATAGGTCCACACCCTCAGGTACTGCGCCAGGGCCTAATCGGATTGTCTGGTTGGGGCAGATGGCACACTTCAGTGTAAGAATGAAGCCAGAGGTCGGTTCACAGAAAACAGGTTCAGTATGCCTAGGCAGGCCAGAGGTCCGGGCTGGCAGCCGACAAGCGTAGCTGGTATAGTAAGCTGGGGTTAGGAGCAGAGATGGGAACTTAGTCAGAAAACCAGAGTCGAAATGAACTTTATAGAACCTTGAGAAGACCAAAATGTCCAAAATACTCGGGCACTCTCCACAGGGCAAGGATTCCTAATATAGCCAAGGATAGTAGTTGATAGACAGGGGATGAATTAAGTTGGTGAACTCTGGCCCTTTAATTGCACAACCAGGCACACGCATGCACCCCTCAAGCCGCTGTCATAGAACAAGCAGATGCTAGAACCATAAGGTACATACATAATACTGTCATAGTATACACTGTAGCACAGCGGGGGTTAAAGAGCACTCCAAACCTTCACTTTTGTTTTCTTTAGGTTTATTTACACAGTCTTTAACAGGCAACAAAAAGTAACTGGGTCTCCAGATAAATAGTAAACGATAGCAACAACAAAAAAAGTCTCTGTTCAGGATTAACCCTCCTTAGTCCAGAGGTAACGCAGGTAAACTCCTCAGCAGAGGAAATCATACAAGTCCTGGGAGGTGCACAGACCTGTGGATGTCCAGAGCGCCGCTGGTCCTTATGCCCTCAC
Organism: Eleutherodactylus coqui; assembly: GCF_035609145.1. Lineage (NCBI taxonomy): Eukaryota > Metazoa > Chordata > Amphibia > Anura > Eleutherodactylidae > Eleutherodactylus > Eleutherodactylus coqui. The sequence goes on from NC_089848.1 coordinate 123,459,413, forward strand.
TCTCAGTGGCTCTAGTCCAGGGGCAGGCGTATCCCCTCCAGGGGTCCTGCTGCATCAGGTAGCGCCTCGTCCAAAGTGCCTGTCTTTGTTCACAGTGGAGGTTACACCAAGCAACTGTAGCCTGTATCTCCCAGACGCACAACCCCCTCTACCTTCCACCTGTCTCCTTAAATAGCCGGCTGGACAGGTGGTAAGATCTGGCCTGGAGTGGAAGAGGACCGGACTACCTCACAGAGGCTAATAACCTCTGTGACACATACCTTCCACTCCAGACCATTCCTCTTACCCTGTTACATACCTCCCCCCTCTACCCCAAGCCATCCGGCTGGGCACCAACTGCAACTGCACAGTAAATCCTAGGCATCTGCATTACCATGTAATTTTCCCGGCCTATGTTCCACCTCAAAGTCAAATTCTTGTAACGTTAAGAACCATCTTGTCACCCTGGCATTATTCCCTTTATTTCTATACATCCACTTCAAGGGAGCATGGTCTGAGATTAGTTTAAACTTCCTGCCCAGCAGGTAGTATCTTGGGGAGTCTAGTGCCCATTTTACTGCTAACCCTTCCTTCTCAACTATGGCGTATTTTTTTTCATACGGGGACATTTTCCTGCTTAAGAACAGCACGGGATGCTCTTCTACGTTATTCTCTTGGGACAATACAGCCCCCAGCCCTACTTCCGACGCGTCCGTCTGGACTATGAACTCTTTTGAGAAGTCGGCCGCTACCAATATGGGCTGTCGACACAATACCCGTTTTAGCTGTTCAAAGGCATGTTCCGCTTCTGGTGTCCACTGCACCATTACCGACCTGTTCCCCTTGGTAAGCTCTGTCAGCAGGGCTGCAATCGTGGCAAAATTTGGGACGAAGGATCGGTAGTAGCCCACTATACCTAAAAACGCCGGCACCTGTTTTTTTGTTAGGGGTCGTGGCCAGTCCTGAATAGCTTCCACTTTATTAATTTGGGGTTTAACTAGCCCCCTACCCACTATGTAGCCCAGTTAATTGACCTCTTCTATTCTCACTGCACATTTTTTTGGATTTATCGTGAACCCCACCCTCCTGAGGGAGTCTAATATTGCCTGAACCTTGCTGAGGTGGCTTTCCCAGTCCCGGCTAAATATTATGATGTCGTCTAAATACGCTGCTGCGTACTTCTTATGGGGAGCTAGGATTTTGTCCATCACCCTCTGGAATGTTGCGGGGGCTCCTTTTAGTCCAAAAAGCATGGTCACATACTGAAAACACCCTTCTGGGGTAGAAAAAGCTGTCTTTTCTTTTGCGTCGGCCGACAGGGGAATCTGCCAGTACCCTTTTGTGAGGTCTAGTGTAGTCATATACCGGGCTGAGCCGAGTCTGCCAATCAGTTCGTCAACCCGGGACATTGGGTACGCATCAGATTCGGAAACTTCATTAAGCTTCCGGTAATCATTGCAAAAGCGCCATTCCCCTGATGGTTTCGGCACTAAGACTATGGGGCTTGACCATCCACTTGTGGATTCCTCAATGACTCCCATTTCAAGCATCCTTTTTACCTCCTGGGACACTACTTCCCTGCGGGCTTCAGGGATTCTATAGGGTTTTATATTGACCCTTACATTAGGGTCTGTCCGGATCTCATGTTCCAGGACCCTAGCGCGACCAGTTGGTCGGTAAACAGATCCCTATTTCTCTGCAAAAATTCTTTGCTTTCTTGTCTCTGGGATTTCGTCAGGGTTTCTGCTATAATCACGTCCTGGATATTACCCTCCGGCTCCGTGACCAAGCAGGGAGAACCCAGTGAATCCCGCTCCTTCCAGGGTTTTAACAAATTTACATGGTAAATTTGGATGGGCTTTCTCCTACCTGGTTGGAGGACTTTATAATTGACCGTCCCTACTTTTTCCACCACCTCGTATGGTCCCTGCCACTTGGCAAGAAACTTACTTTCTACGGTGGGGACTAGCACCAGCACCCGATCCCCTGGGTTAAACTGTCTGACTCTGGCTGCACCATTATAGACATTAGCCTGCCTTTCTTGCGCTTGGAGGAGCTGTTCTTTTACTAATGGCATTATCTTGGCAAGTCTCTCCTGCATTTGGGCCACATGTTCAATGACACTCTTGTGTGGGGTGGCTTCGCTCTCCCATGTCTCTTTTGCTATATCCAGTAATCCACGGGGTTGTCGTGCGTACAATAGCTCAAAAGGAGAGAACCCCGTGGAGGCCTGTGGTACCTCTCGAATGGAAAATAATAAGTACGGAAGCAAACAGTCCCAATCTCGGCCATCCTTTTCTACCACCTTCTTTAGCATATTTTTTAACGTTTTATTGAACCTTTCCACCAGCCCATCTGTCTGGGGGTGGTAGACGGAGGTGCGCAATTGCTTAGTCCGCAGCAACAGTTCCCTCATCACCTTCGACATGAATGGGGTCCCCTGGTCTGTTAGGATCTCCTTGGGAAGCCCCACCCGAGTGAACATCTGGAACAATTCTTTACCGATACATTTAGAGGAAGTGTTCCTCAGAGGTATTGCTTCTGGATACCTGGTGGCGTAGTCCATGATTACAAGAATATACTGGTGACCTCTGGCTGACTTCACCAGGGGTCCCACCAAATCCATAGCGATTCGCTCAAATGGTATTTCTATTATTGGTAATGGTACCAACGGGCTTCTGAAGTGCGAGATAGGAGCAGATATCTGGCACTGGGGGCAGGATCTACAGAAATCCTCTATTTGTTTATGGCACCCGGACAGAAAAACCTCTGTAGAATGCGTTCCTGTGTTTTTTCTGGCCCTAAATGACCGCCCAGTATGTAAGTATGGGCTAGGTCAAGGACCGTACGCCTATATCCACCAGGTATCAGAAGTTGTTTTATCACTTCATTATTTACTTTCGTTACCCGATATAACAATTCATTAATCAATTCAAAATGAGGAAATCGCACCTCACCCCCTGCCTCTTAGGGTACACCATTAATCACAGAGATATTTTCTTGTACATTCTTTAAAGTCAGATTATTAAGCTGTGCAGTTCCAAAATTACCCCTGTTCACCTCAAGGTCAGGTACCTGGGGTTCCGGAGTGAGTTCCTCAGAATCAGTCAGTCCTGCAAAGGGAAATTCGTTATGCTGATGCTGAACACCTCCCGTGGTGCTCGACGCGCAGGCTCCACAAGGCCGTGGCACCTCCGCCCACAGTTCCCAAAACAACGGGAAGTCCTTCCCAATTATCAGTGGGTAGAGTAATTTGTTAACCACCCCCACCTGGTGAACATAGGTTCCGCGCACTGTGCCTATGGTCACCTGGGCAGCCGGGTATTCTTTAGTGTCCCCGTGTATACAGACCACCCCCAATCTTCCCCGGGGGTCCAGTCCAGTGGCGATGGCTGAGTCCAGCAATGAAACCATGCTCCCTGAGTCCAGCAAGGCCGACACTTCCACAGCATTCACTGTCACTTGACACATCTGTGGCTGGGTGTCTCTGTGCACCCCTGTAGCGCAGGTAGAATGTGCCACCAAAGAACAGTCCCGGCTATAGGAGCATTCCATGGGTTCAACCCGAGCTGGACAATGGGCGGCGATATGCCCAGGACGTTGGCACTACCAGCACGTAACGGGGTTGACCGGGTTTCTTTGTACGGGCTCCAAATCTCTCTGGTTCCTTTGCTTCCTTTCTGAAATGGATTTGGCGCTGTCTCTCCGAGCGTCTGCAGGACGACCAGGAGGCCTCACAGCCGCCGCTGTCTCTTCCGCTGCAACATACCGTTCGACCAAGCCCACCAGGTTGTCGATACTTTCGGGATTTCCCTGGGCCACCCATCGTTGGATAGGCCTGGGCAGAGTCTGTATAAACCGGTCCATCACAGCCTTCTCTACTATTTGTGTAGGCGAGGAGGTTTCCGGCTGTAGTCATTTTTGGGCTAGGTGCAAGAGATCAAACATTTGTGACCTGGAAGGTTTGTCTTGGCTATACTTCCAGTGATGGACTCGCTGTGCCCGGACTGCCATGCTCACTCCCAGGCGAGCCAAAATCTCAGTTTTTAGCTTGTAATATTCCCCGGCATCCTGTTGGGGCAAGTCATAATATGCCTTTTGCGGCTCCCCAGTGAGATATGGGGCTATAACTTCCGCCCATTGTTCTGGTGGCAGTTTTTCCCTCACTGCCACCCTTTCAAAGATGGCCAGGTAAGCTTCCACATCATCCTCCGGGGTCATTTTTTGTAACGGCCCCCTTATAGTTTTTATTATGTCCATGCTAGTGGATGACTTCTCCTCTTTTCTTTTAGTCTCCATTAGCATTGCCATCTGACGAATCAGCAATTGATTTGTTTCTTGCTGCTGTGTGCTAGTTACTACTGGCTGTTTGATTAACTCCTTCATGGCTATGGCCACCGATTGTTTTTTTCTCGTGGAGTCTACTACTGTCAGTGCCTTGAGCTGTTTTATTAACTCCTCCAGAGCTATGGAAACAGTTCCTTTTTTCCCCTCGGGGAGTTTCTTAATGCCAGTGCATCCTCCACCACTTGTAGCACAGCGGGGGTTAAAGAGCACTCCAAACCGTCACTTTTCTTTTCTTTAGGTTTATTTACACAGTCTTTAACAGACAACAAAAAGTAACTGGGTCTCCAGATAAATAGTAAACGATAGCAACAACAAAAAAAAGTCTCTGTTCAGGATTAACCCTCCTTAGTCCGGAGGTAACGCAGGTAAACTACTCAGCTGAGGAAACCATACAAGTCCTGGGAGGTGCACAGACCTGTGGATGTCCAGAGCGCCGCTGGTCCTTATGCCCTCACTCTCAGTGGCTCTAGTCCAGGGGCAGGCGTATCCCCTCCAGGGGTCCTGCTGCATCAGGTAGCGCCTTGTCCAAAGTGCCTGTCTTTGTTCACAGTGGAGGTTACACCAAGCAACTGTAGCCTGTATCTCCCAGACACACACCCCCTCTACCTTCCACCTGTCTCCTTAAATGGCCGGCTGGACAGGTGGTAAGATCTGGCCTGGAGTGGAAGAGGACCGGACTACCTCACAGAGGCTAATAACCTCTGTGACGCATACCTTCCACTCCAGACCATTCCTCTTACCCTGTTACAACACATAACTAATACTACCATACAGTACACACAATAATGCTGCCATACTGTACCAATAAATAAAGGTAATCTCCTGGGTATTAATGAAACACCTATATAAAGACCATCCAACCCATTCATTCCACTAATGGTAGCACCAAAATACCCCCATAATGTGTGCCACCACAGCCAGAAGAATGCCCCCATAAACAATAGTAATAGCAGAGTGACAGCCACATGCCATCTACAGTATTGTGTAGCGACAGTGTTTTTTTAATTTGTCTTTTTTTTTTACATTTTTTTAATGCCCACCCCCCACCCCCATTGGGGACTGAGCCTATGCCATCCATAGGACATAAGTTTACGTCCATTTACAGGAACACGTTCCCAGCCAAGACGTAAATGGAAGGGGTTAAGCCCTTCATTACCCTAGACCACCAGAGATATTGGGTATTAACCTCTACACGCCCATGGATATCACAGGAATGCCATCACTATTTCCTAAACCTCCCCGTGTAAAATAGGCGAAGTAAATGTAATTAGAAAGGAGAAGAATGGGGGGAATTCTGCCTCTTTAACCTTTTGAGGATGTGGCTCATACTGACCTTCTGAACTTGTTGCTCTAGTTTTTTTTGCGTGCGGTCTTGTCTTTTTCAATTAATTTTTTCAAAGCTCGATTTTGTTCTTTATTCTTGAATCCATATAAATGTTGTGGATTTATTCTGGCTGTGGGCGCAGGGTGACAACTCTCAATCACAACTGCCTCTCACTGTGTGGAAAGTGCTAGGAAACATTTTAATGGACAGTTTAAGAAACTTGTCCATAAAAATCAGGTTTGGTGCAGGAATAATTCTGGGGTTACATAATTAAAGGGGTTCTAAATTCTAAATGCTTTGGTGACAGCGGAGGGGTGGTAGGGAGGCTGTAAATAACAAAATACCCACCCCCTGGGCTGCTCCCGCACTGTCGCTTCTCTCCCCCATTTACTTTTGCTGGTTGTTGACATCCAGCGTCGGGGCCTCTTATTGGCTGCATAGTCACGTGTGTAATCAGTGACCTCCCATAAGCATACCAGGGGTTCTACATTAGAAGCCCACATGACATGTTTACAGGATGTCACTGGACTAGAAGACCCAGCGACATCACGGGTCCGATGCCATGGTGCCAGAGTGTCAAAGCGATGCTTTGGTGCAACCGTAAACGTATTGCCAGAGTACAGTGTTCAGTAGGGGGAGCTAAGCACTGAAAAAAGTGAGTTGGACAATCCCTTCAAGCACTGGCTAACGTTTGTATTTACATTGTGCTGCTTTTCCCCATTTGGTAATACATATATACTGTATGTGTTTTTATTTCAGCTTTTTTGATCTCTAATTTAAAATCCGTGAAGGCAAATCTATGGATTGGATTACATGACAGGAATAGCGAAAGGGAGTTTGTTTGGACGGATCAGAGTGGATTGTATTATACAAATTGGGCCAAAGGTTATCCAAAGTTTTATTATCGTGTAAGTTATTATACATTTTATTTATAAGCTGTTAAGGGGGTTTCCAGGGAAAATGCTCAGAATAGGTTATCAGTAGAGATGAGCGAGCACCAAAATGCTCCGGTGCTCGTTACTCGAGTCGAACTTCCCGCGATGCTCGAGGGTTCGTTTCGAGTAACGAACCCCATTGAAGTCAATGGGCGACTCGAACATTTTTGTATATCGCCGATGCTCGCTAAGGTTTTCATTTGTGAAAATCTGGGAAATTCAAGAAAGTGATGGGAACGACACAGAAACGGATAGGGCAGGCGAGGGGCAACATGTTGGGCTGCATCTCAAGTTCCCAGGTCCCACTATTAAGCCACAAAAGCGGCAAGAGTGGCCCCCCCAACAATTTTTACTTCTGAAAAACCGTCATTAGCAATGCATACCTTAGCTAAGCACTACACTACCTCCAACAAAGCACAATCACTGCCTGCATGACACTCCACTGCCACTTCTCCTGGGTTACATGCTGCCCAACCCCCCCCCCCCCCCGCACGACCCAGTGTCCACAGCGCACACCAAAGTGTCCCTGCGCAGCCTTCAGCTGCCCTCATGCCACACGCTGACCTCATAGCCACACCACCCTCATGTCTATTTATAAGTGTGTCTGCCATGAGGAGAAACCGGAGGCACAAGCTGCAGAGGGTTGTCAGGGCCAGGCAGCGACTCTCTTTAAAAGGGGCGGGGCGATAGCCCACAATGCTGTACAGAAGCAATGAGAACTCCAATCCTGTGCCACCTCCATCAGGAGCTGCAAACGTGGGCATAGCAATGGGGAATCCATGTGCCACACAGTATTCATTCTGTCAAGGTGTCGCATAGCTCAATCCACACTGCAAGGGGAAAGCCGTCAGCGCTCTGCCCTCTACGCAAGTCAGTCAGTGCCTTTGTGCCAGACAAGTCAAACACCGCAATGGGAACTACGTTTGCACAAACAGCATAGGTGGGTCCTAGGAAACCCAAGACATGAACAAAAAATTGATCTGAGCGGCCAAACAAAACATGGCAGACTTGCACCGCGCCCACGGCATAGGCCTCAGCCCACAGATTTAGCAATCCTAGGCAGGAAGCGGACTTTCACTGCACCAAGGACATAGGTGCACCAAGGACATTTGTCCCAATGCAGTGCCCCGGATAGTAGAGCTAACGTCATATTAAATACAGGTGGGCTTCGGCCCACACTGCATGCCCCAGTCAGACTGGGGTTCTTTATAAGTAGACACAGGCAGGTACAACTCCGTGTGGACCAACAGCATGGGTGGGTCCCAGGAAGCCACCGGCGTTACATAAATAAATCCCATTGCACTGCCCAGCACGGCTGAGGTAACGTCAGATTAAACGCAGGTGGGCTTCGGCCCACACTGCATGCCCCAGTCAGACTGGGTTTTTTTTATAAGTAGACACAGGCAGGTACAACTCCCTAATGTGAAGTCTGTGTGGACCAAAAGCATGGGTGGCTCCCTGGAACCCACCAGCGGTACATAAACAAATCCCATTGCAGTGCCCAGCACAGCTGAGGTAACGTCAGATTAAATGCAGGTGGGCTTTGGCCCACACTGCATGCCCCAGTCTGACCGGGGTTTTTAATACATAGACACAGGCAGGTACAAATCCGTAATGTAAAGTCCCTGTGGACCCACAGCATGGGTGGCTCCCTGGAACCCATCAGCGGTACATAAATGTATCTTATTGAAGTGCCCTGCTCAGCAAAGCTAACGTCAGATACAATACAGGTGGGCTTCGGCCCACAGTGCATGCCCCAGTCAGACTGGTAATATGTACCTTAACAGTAACCACGTTGTGGTTTTATTTAGTTGGTTTTCGGAATGTGGCCAGGATTAAGTGGGCCGTGGTGGGGGGATGGTGGGTGGGCTCTCTTGGTGTGTCATTAAAGGTGAAATTCTTGGACTGCCACCAGACGGACCAATGCAAAGGTATTTGCCAAGAATGCTTTCATTGTTGGAGGAGGAGGGGGATGTTTTTGAGGCACTACGTGTCCGTGGTTATATGCACCTTAACAGTAACCGCGTTGGTGGGAAATGGCCTCGCCGCCATCATGTCTTTGGGAAGCCTCCGTTTTCACACCCCAGTGACATAGCATTAGCAGCGGTATAGGCAGAGCCCAGAATTGGTAACATTTCAGCGGTAGCATTAGGGACAGGCCCCAGTAACATATCACTAGCAGCAGTATAGGGGGAGCACAGTCTTAGTTCCATTTCAGTAGTAGTAGCAGTCAAGACAGGCCCCAGTAACAATCCCGAAGCAGCAGTATAGGGGGAGCACAGTATTAGTTCCATTTCAGTATTAGTAGCAGTCAAGACAGGCCACAGTAACATTCCCGTTGCAGCAGTTTAGGGAGATAACAGTCTCTTTCACATTTCAGTAGTTGCAGTATAGACAAGGCCCCAGTTACATTAATGTAGCAAAAGTGTAGGCCAACCCCACACACCTTGCTGTACTATGAGTGCAGGTGAAGCCCATAAAAATTACTAGGATTACACTGTAGGCGAGGGCCCCAATAAATTGGGGTACCAACAGTACTAATGTACCTCTGAAAAATTGCCCATGTCCAACCAAGAGGGCAGGTGAAACCCATTAATCGCTTTGGTTAATGTGGCTTAATTTGTAACTAGGCCTGTAGGCAGCCCAGTTAAAATAAAAATTGGTTCAGGTGCAAGTTTCAACGCTTTAATGAGAATTAAAACGTATAAACATTGTTTACAAAAGTAATATGACTGAGCCTTGTGGGCCTAAGAAAAATTGCCCGTTCGGCGTGGTTATGTGAGGTTTCAGGAGGAGGAGGATGAATATAATACACAGATTGATGAAGCTAAAAGGTCCCCGTTTTTTATGGTGATAGAGCACTATGCTTCCATCCGCGGGTGCAGCCTACGTATTGTTTAGGTATCGCTGCTGTCCGCTAGTGGAGAAGAAAAGTCTGGGGAAATCCAGGCTTTGTTCATCTTTATGAGTGTAAGCCTGTCGGCACTGTCGGTTGACAGGCGGGTACGCTTATCCATGATGATTCCCCCAGCCACACTAAACACCCTCTCCGACAAGACGCTAGCCGCTTGGCAAGCAAGCACTTAAAATGGTGAGGTGAAAAACCAGACAGACACCGTATGCAGCGTATATATTGTATACTCTTTCCCTCTGGCGGGATGACGGCGATCATGTAATGGACACAGCAGAGCCAGGAAACAATTTTGTGCAAGCCTGCTGTAACGCTTAGCTGGGTATTAATGAGTGACTACTACCCCCAGCAGACACGCAGTAAACTGAAGACGGTCACAGGCAGCCCAAATATAGTATTTTTTCCCAATTTTGGGGAAAAAGCCCACTGCCTATATAGCCTGTATATGGATTTCCCTGTTGGAGGATGACTGTGGTTATTGAAAGCACAGTGCAGCCAGAACAAAATTATGCGCAAGGCTGCAGTAACACCTAGCTTGGGTAATAAGTGAGCGACTACTTCCCCCAGCAGACACGCAGAAAACTGAAGACAGTCACAGGCAGGCCAAATATAGTATTTTTTTCCACTTTTTGGGAAAAAGCCCACTGCTTGTGATATAGCCTGTATATGGATTTCCCTGTTGGAGGATGACTGTGGTTACTGAAAGCACAGTGCAGCCAGAAAAAATTATGCGCAAGGCTGGGTATTAATCAGCGACTACTACCCCGAGCAGACACGCCGTAAACTGAAGAGGGTCACAGGCAGGCCAAATATAGTATTTTTTTCCACTTTTTGGGAAAAAGCCCACTGCCTGTGATATAGCCTGTATATGGATTTCCCTGTACCACTGTCCCTGCCTCAGCAGTACTGCCCCTATAATCTGTAAAATGACTGCAGAATGAGGACGCTATGGTCTGCACGCCCGATATACACAAAAAAAAAAATTGTGCAACTCTGCTAAAAGCAGCCTCAATAGTACTGCACACGGTCAGATGTGGCCCTAAGAAGGACCGTTGGGGTTCTTGAAGACTAAAATAACACTAAACGCTCTCCCTATAGCAGCTACAGCAAGACAGTACTTTCCCTGATCTCTCTTAGCTTGTGTCTGTGGAGAGCCGCGGGCGGGGCAGATTTAAATACTCGAGTGTCATCTGATCTCCCCAGCCACTCACTGCAGGGGGGTGGCATAGGGCTGGAATGTCACAGGAGGAAGTTGTAATGCCTTCCCTCTGTTTCTATTGGCCAGAAAAGCGCGCAAATTTCTCAGGGAAGAAAATGTAATGGAGTCGAGCACCGCGTGGTGCTCGTCTCGAGTAACAAGCATCTCGAACACCCTAATACTCGAACGAGCATCAAGCTCAGACGAGTACACTCGGTCATCTCTAGTTATCAGTAGTTGATTAGCTGGGGTCCGCCGCTCAGGACCCTAGCCAATCAGCTGATCCAGCGCCCACTGCCAACTTCACTTATACACAGGGGTCAGGGCAGAAGCAGCTACTCCAACCCCTGCGTAGTGGCCGGCACTTGTAACTGCAAGTGCAGCTCCCATTGATTTCAATGCAGCTACAATATGTGGCTACAATCAAAAAAATGGGTCAGCACTAGAGATGAGCGAGCGTACTCGGATAAGCACTACTCGTCCGAGTAATTGGCTTTATCCGAGTATCGCTGTGCTCGGGGCTAAAGATTCGGGTGCAGGGGAGAGCGGGCGGGAGAGAAGGAGAGAAAGATCTCCCCTCCGTTCCTCCCCGCTCTCCCCTGCAGCTCCCCGCTCCGTGCCGGCACCCGAATCTTTAGCCCCGAGCACAGCGATACTCGGATAAAGCCAATTACTCGGACGAGTAGTGCTTATCAGAGTACGCTCGCTCATCTCTAGTCAGCACGCAAAACTTACATAAAACAACTTTACAATATTTATTAAATTGCAATTCAAAAGATATTCCACTACAACAGAGTTGAGCCTCCAATGTCCAGCAGGTAGGTGAAAGGAAGGCATTCAGCTCAGGCTTCCACATTGTCCCGAGGCATAATAATCCAAGGAACAAAGGGCTCCCTTCCGAGCTGGTGGGTGTCCTTGGTGCTAGCAGACAGTTGTTCCTCCTCTGAGGAAATGGAGATTGGAGGAGATCTTTTCCTCGCTGGTATTTAATCTCCAGGCCTGGTGAAAGACTTCTTGAGAGGCTCTGGGTCTCCAATTGTGGGGAAACAGGGTTTGGCAGCGGCATCAGCAGCTGCTGCAACTCCGGCTCATCGCCCAAGTAGAAGCAGGGACAAGCAGGATGATACCTGTCTGGCACTCCTACAACGATCCCAGCAGCCATGCCATCTGAGGGAGAAGCTACTCTGTTCTGCAGAGAGAAGTGCAGTTGTTCGCTGGTGGAAAAAGTCTCCTCCTCTGGACGGTCCTCAGCTGCAGATTGTTGCTCTGCAGTCGGGGCACCACCCCTTGCTTTTTCTCCAGCCACAGTGGGAAACTCACAATGGGAACTTTAGTGGTTGATGAAGAAGGCTGGACACCATCTTGTGAGTCCAAGCTGCTTGTTTCTTGTACAGTTAGAACACAACAGGGTCCAACAACTCTAAAAGTCCTCATCTCAGGATGTAGTGCATATAAAGCTGATTTTGCAGAATAATCTTCTTGATGCTGCAAAGTCTGCATATTAAACTTTTTAAAGCACACAGTCTTGTCCTCCTGGAAATTCTTATCAGTAGGCTCAGCTGACTGAAAATAGGCAACTTTTTAAGCACTCCAGACGTGGGCATGGAAATCCTCTCCGGTCCGGGAAATTGATGGCGGAGGCGTTTTCACTCCAGCCAGTGTAAACAGGCACAGAAGGGACTTATCCTGTTCGTGATGCCAAGATAGTCCACCCTGCAGTGTCCAAGGTGCGGGCCCTAGCCTAGGAGTCAGCGGGGATTGATGTAGGCCTTGTCATGGTGGCTCTACTGCCTACGACCCGGAGGGTAACAAGGGACATGTCCAACGAGCCACGAGTAGGCTATTAAAGTTAGGTTAACCTGGGAAGGGTTTACCTGAGTCCACTCTTGTCATGGGTGACACCACTGTTCCTTCCTCCGCTGTGATCTCTTGGCGAATGAATAAAGAGTCCACACACAGGGAGAAGTTATAAAGGCAGAACTAGGAACGGTCGGAAAAGCCGTTTACTGGAAACACAACTTGTAACAACTCCAATACAGTCCAAGCTTACATCCACCGGCAGGACAGATAGTGCAGGAGAACACATGAAGTGACGGGGGAAAATGCAGGAGAACAGAGGGACTTACATAGGCCAAGTTATCTGTGGTTCTCTGGTCCTGGACACTGTTTTTTTTCACGAACACCTTGATGACTCTCTACCGGTACCCACTCATAGGGTGGTAGAATTGCACTCCACACTGCACCGTGGGAACTCGCACTTCTTGCAGCTTGTCACACCTCTAACTCTCCATACAGGGAAGAAAAAGGGGGTTCATGGCACCAGTAGTCTATCTGCTCAGCCTCCTCCATAACCTCTACATACAGAATAAAGGTGTTTGTGTGCAGGCCAGCTTCTGTCCGGATGGACAGGTGAATAGAACCAGCCAAGACAAACTCCAACCTCCACTCTCCTCACTTATGCACTTTGCAACCACATATATAAAAGAAGGTCACATGACAGACAAATAGATACTTTTCCAGACATAACCCAGACTGTAACCCATTCAGTGCTGCAGCTGTGCAATACACATCATATTCACTCACATGGAACACACTGACAATACACATAAGCACAAGACTACATAGACCATTGAGAAACTTCCATTTGTTAACTTCTGTACACTACAAATCTAGGTGGTGGTGCTTCCTCAATAAATGTGGCTTAGTGGTTAGCACTGTTGCCCTGTAGTACTAGGTTCAAATCTCACCAAGAAAACATCTGCATGGACTTTGGAAAACACCATATAGATGTCATATTTGGTCAGATGTGAACCTGAAACTCCAGCACTGCAAGGCAGTAGTGCTACCAACTGAGCCACCACATTTGTTCTTTGCTCTTACTTCTACAGAGGAGAAGAAGAATAAACACAACAGTACATAACATCTACATACAGATATTGCCTTTGGGCAGAATTGAATTCAGAACTCGACCACAGCAAGGCAGCAATGGTAACAACTGAGCCACCATGCTGCCAGGATAAGTGGAAAAAGAATAAACAGAGAGCATACAAACTCCATGCAGATGTTGCCCACAGTCAGAATCTAGAACCACAGCGCTACAAGGCAATAGTGCTAACCACTGAGGGCTCAGTCACACGGGCGCATCGGCACCCGTACACTGGCGCCGATGCGCCCGTTTGACTGACAGTTAGAAGATGGCCGTACCTGAAGACGGCCGTCTCTCTCCAGCGCTGATGAAAGAACATATGACCAGCAATGAAGCCGGTCACATGTTTTTCCTCCCGGTGCTGCAGAGAGATGTCCGTCTTCAGATACGGCCGTGTGCTGGCTGCAGTAACACGGGCGCCGATGTGCCCGTGTGACTGGCCCTGAGTCACATTCATTGAAAAGCCTCCCCCTTTTATTTCTCTTCCTCCTCTTATTTCTGTTCCTCCTCTCGTTCACAAGAAAACAGATTTATTTCACATTTTGAAAAAAAGACATTAAGCTGAAAGCATTTTATCTGTTTTACGGATTTCTTTTGAACATCTGTCAAAAAAACATCTGTTTTGCTGAATAGCGTTTTTGCTAAAACTGGATCAGTTCAAAAAATGCTAGTGTGACTGTAGCCTTTGTTTTGGGGGGTAATTTTACTGTTAAGGGTGACTACCCACTAGCATTTGCAAATTTGCTGCATTTTTTTTTCCAGGTGTCTATGGGGCTTTCTAATGTTAAAAATGCATCGCCGCAGAATCGCAATTTACCGTGAAACCGCAATTTTGTGCGATGCGATTTTAACATTAAAAAGTCCCACAGACCCCTGGAGAAAAAAAACGCTGTGAATTTCACAGTGAAAAAGAACTGTAGTGGGCGGTCACCCTGAAGTGTTGTTCCTTCTTAAAGTTTTGTTTCTATTATCTGGAGTGTGTATATTCGGTACCGTGCTACTTTGCTATTGGATATCTCACTGGTGCTTTAGCCCAATCGCTGTTCTCCATTCAGCGGTGCCCGGCATCTCTTACTTTCTTATCTCATACAGAGAGAATCCGGTTTGCAGAGTTTTAGTTTCTATGATACACTCAAATGTGACATTTTCTGAATCTAATTTTTTAAGGGGCCTGGCTGTGTGACTTTGCAACTTGGAAGTCTGCTTGATGCCGGTACCTGGATTGTGGAGCATTGTAGCCTTAATAAAGGATACATCTGCCAGAAATATAAAGGTAAGTTCAGACATGGAAAAATTTCCATTTTGTAGACAAAGTGTGACCCTGGGCAAAGTTAAAAGTGGGGCCCCAAATTTTGAAATTTTGCACCAACACAACCACATTCAGTCAACTCAGTAAATAAAACAAATCCTGTGTAATCATGTTGTACCGCAGTTTTCAGAATCCAGGCCAGAGCAGACTAAACAACGGAATATCAGATCCCAGTCCCCAGACCAGAATAGAATAACACTTACTTTTGCCTTTGTTGGAAAAAAAA
Source organism: Eleutherodactylus coqui (assembly GCF_035609145.1). Taxonomy (NCBI): domain Eukaryota; kingdom Metazoa; phylum Chordata; class Amphibia; order Anura; family Eleutherodactylidae; genus Eleutherodactylus; species Eleutherodactylus coqui. The sequence continues at coordinate 123,474,568 of NC_089848.1, forward strand.
AAATATTCACTACCAGTGTAAAAAAAAACGGTTTCATCCAAAACAGTTGTGGCCCCTTTTTATGTGTCTTGCGGGTCTTTTGTGGATGAGCAATTTGGATCTGTTGTGTATTTTAACACTGCCATTGGACCCAGCAGGGAAAATCCAAAGCAAATCTGCTGCAAATGTAAAATCAGCAGAGCGTTTCAGTTTCTGCCGTCAGTGGATGAGATTTCCTGAAAATCCTCTTTTGTGGTACTGCAAAACTCTGCAGGCTTCCCGCAGCCAGTTACGGTAAGATCGTCGAACGGTGTGTTGTCTTCCTGGTGCTCGAGTTCGACACATCGCGGATCAGATTGACAGATTACTGGGAGGGGCTGGTGAGGATCCAGCGGACATGGTGCACGTTGGCACCAATGAACAAATTAGAGGTCCATGGAGGGCCCTCAAAAATGATTTCAGGGACCTAGAGTCCAAGCTTAGGGCAAGGACCTCCAGGGTAGTTTTCTCGGAAATACTACCTGCACCTAAAGCCACACTAGAAAGGCAGCAGGATCTTAGGGAGGTAAACAAGTGGCTCTGGAGTTGGTGTAAGAAGGAGGGATTTGGGTTCCTGGAAAACTGGGCTGACTTTGCTGTCGGCTACAGGCTCTACCGTAGGGATGGGCTGCATCTTAATGGGGAGAGTACAGCTGTGCTGGGGGAGAAGATGGCTAGAAGGCTGGAGGAGTGTTTAAACTAGGGACTGGGGGGAGGGCAAAATGAGAAATAGTGGGGTAGCCAGTGTAGACAGCGACCTGGGTCAAAGAAATGGGAATGGGGGTCGAGCAGGGGGGAAGGGGTTAGTACAGTTAGAAATGTGAGGTCAGCCATTAGTACGAATAGCAACAAAACGAATTTAAAAAACAAAAATAACTATATCAATTGTATGACCACGAATGCACGAAGTCTGATTGGTAAAGTGGGTGAGCTTGAAGCAAGAATGACTGATGAGAGTTATGATATAGTTGGAATAACGGAAACATGGCTTGATGATTAGTGTGATTGGGCGGCGAATTTACAGGGGTACAATCTCTTCAGAAGAGACCGAAGGAACCAGAAAGAGGGAGGGGTATGTCTGTACGTCAAATCGAACTTAAATCCGAGACTACGGGAGGACATAGGGGTAGGAGAAGAATAGGTGGAATCTCTGTGGGTAGAAATACAGGGAAGAAACTAACAAAATCCTGATAGGGGTTTTCTATAGTCCACCAAAAGCAACAGGAGAAACTGAAAACTTACTACTAAGGCAGATAGAAGAGGTGTCAAACCGCAATGAAGTAATAATCATGGGAGACTTTAATTATCCAGATATAATATGGGAAAATGAGACCTGCAAATCTTACAGGGGTGATAAGTTCTTGAGAGTAATTAAAGATAATTATCTGAACCAACTTGTGCAGGAACCAACAAGAGGGAGGGCCGTTCTGGACCTAGTACTAACTAACAAACCGGACCGAATAAAGGGGGTACAGGTTGAGGGGCACTTGGGGAACAGTGACCACAATATAATCAACTTCGAGCTGTCATTCAATAAGAAGCCTTATCAAGGCCTTAGGCAGACGGGCGTTTTTTCGCGCGATTTGCGCATGCGCATGCGTCCGGCGATTTTTTTAAAACCATTGCTTTGCAATGGTATCGGACACATGAGCGCTTTTTATGCGCTCGTCCGATAAATTATAGAACAAAAATCGCAGATCGCACCTATCTGCGATCTGCGATTCCTGTTCTCTTCTCTATATGCGCTCAATGGGGTCGGCGGCAGCAGCGCCGACCCCATTGAGAACATATAGAAGACAAATCATTCTTCTCTGCCACAGCTGTTGCTCATTGAATTCAATGGAGCCGGCAATACAGCCAGCTCCATTGAAAGCAATGGGCTGCCAGTGAGCGCAGGATGAATTGTCGGGAAGGGCTTAAATATATAAGCCCTTCCCTGCAATTCATCCAGAAAAGTGTAAAAATAAAAATATATATATACTCACCTCATCCCGGCAGACGGAGTTCAGAGCGGCCGGCCTGCAGTGGGTGTGAGGGGGGTGTGAGTCAGACTTGCCCCCTGATTGGCTCAGCGCTTGCGCAGAAGGGTCTTCTCCCATCTCTTCGGCCCGGCACGAGCGGCATTCTGGCTCCGCCCCCTTGTACACGTCATCACGTAGCTCAGCCCCATGACGTGTGCCGATTCCAGCCTCCTGATTGGCTGGAATCGGCAAATGTGACGGGGCGGAGCTACGCAATGACGCGTACAAGGGGGCGGAGCCAAAATGATGTTGCTGCCAGACCGAGCCGAAGGGAAAAGACCCATCTGCGCAAGCGCGTCTAATCAGGAGATTAGACGCTGAAATTAGACGGAGCCATGGAGATGGGGACGCCAGCGCAGGGAAGGTAAGTGAATAACTTCTGTATGGCTCATATTTAATGCACGATGTATATTACAAAGTGCATTAAAGGGGTTGTCCCGCGCCGAAACGTTTTTTTTTTTTTTTTCAATAGCCCCCCCGTTCGGCGCGAGACAAACCCGATGCAGGGATAAAAAAAAAAAAACGAGTAGTACTTACCGAATCCCCGCGCTCCGGTGACTTCTTACTTACCTTGCGAAGATGGCCGCCGGGATCTTCACCCACGGTGGACCGCAGGTCTTCTGTGCGTTCCATTGCCGATTCCAGCCTCCTGATTGGCTGGAATCGGCACACGTGACGGGGCGGAGCTACGAGGAGCAGCTCTCCAGCACGAGCGACCTATTTAACACAGAGAAGACCGGACTGCGCAAGCGCGTCTAATCGGGAGATTAGACGCTGAAAATTAGACGGCACCATGGAGACGAGGACGCTAGCAACGGAACAGGTAAGTGAATATCTTCTGTATGGCTCATAATTAATGCACAATGTACATTACAAAGTGCATTAATATGGCCATACAGAAGTGTATACCCCCACTTTGTTTCGCGGGACAACCCCTTTAATATGGCCATACAGAAGTACTTAACCCCACTTGCTTTCGCGAGACAACCCCTTTAAGCTTAAAGTGTCACATTACGGCGAGCTGGAGCTATGTACAGCATTCTCTGAGAGAATGGAAGTGGCTTCAAATGATGACCTCTATTCCTATAGAATGAAATACTTTCCTAAACGGGTGAAGGGGATGGGAAGGAAAGTAAGGGAGGGTCGGGAAAAAAGGGGGGGAGGGGGTAGCTAGGGGTGCAGGTGAAAGACCCACTCTACTCCGAGAAATGGTGCTCGACAGAACCTCCGAGCGAGCTCTTCATAGAGATCGAGCATAAGCCCATAAGCGAGTCCAACTACAGGTGTCCTGTTGATTCAACAACCCAGTAGTAACCTCTGCCCCATCACACATGGCCGGGGGTCGATGACATGAATGAGGGGGTTCAGTATTGTGAGCTTAGCCCAACGTTCCGTCCGCTCTGCTTAGAATATCCGGAATCAGATCAGGCAGCTCTGTTCCAAACCACTGCTCTCCAGGGGTACCATGTTTCTATGAATTTTTCGTGTGTGCCTTTAGCCCAGCTCGAGAGTTCCTCTAGAGTTGCGAGGAGATTTACTCTGTCTCTCCAGAGGTCCACCGAAGGGGGATCTTTTTGTTTCCACATTAGTGGAATTAGAGCCTTCGCTGTATCAATTAATAGGGCTATCAATTTGTGTTTAATGGGGTGAAAGGTGGGGGTCGGCCTCCACAGGAGAACCACCTCAGGGGAGAGCGTCAAACCTGGTCGAAGCTGCCCAAGGATCCTACCCACCTCGCCCCAGGAGGGAGCTATGCGGGGGCATTCCCAACAAATATGCAGGTATGAGCCAGTATCCATCTTGCATCTCCAGCAACAGTCCTGTGTGAGTAATTTGTGTTCTGAGAGCCATTGTGGGGTTCTATACCATCTTGCCAGTAGTTTATAGTGCGCTTCCTGGGAAGTAACGCAGGGAGAGAGACCAAAAACAGTCTTCAAAATGAGTTTGGTTTCGCTGGGGGACAGAGATATCTTAAGCTCTCTCTCCCACGAGACGAGGAAGGCAGGCTTCGTCTCCCTCGGAGGGGAAACAAAGTGTTTGCGAATATAGGATACCTTTCTAGATGCATTGGTGGGTCCCTCTAGTACCGTCTCGAATGGCGTAGGTGGTCTAGTGTCTTTGTGCTTTTTCAGAAATTCATTTATGACTTTTAGTAAGGGAATGGATATAAGGTACGAAACAGGGCGATCCGGGAGGATGTCTTTCAAGGTAGATAGGGGGCCTGATTTGCTAAAGATTGAACATCTTGAAAGTTTTTGTTGTCTAGGGTCCTCCAAATTCTTGCTGAGCAGGGGTCTAATGATAAGTCCATATATCTATATAGAGCTGAGAGAGGGGTATAGGGGGAAGGGCTGGGAGCCAGAGATTTCCCTAGAGCTGACCAGGTCTCAAAAGTTCCTCTCAGGAGTGGATCACCTCACCGCTTCCCCTTGCCTCTTCCCTCCGGGAACCAGAGATCTGCCTCAAAGGCCGGGCCATAGGCGCCCCTGGCAAAAAGCTGTATCAAAGGGTCTTTGCTGGGATGAGCTAATTCCAGCCAATGGTTTAGCTGGGTAGCCAAATACAATTCCATTGGGCATGTCAGGTCCACTCCTCCCTCCGATCGCTGCTTGATCAACATACAATGCGCTATCCTGGGTCTCTTACCTCTCCAGAGGTACCTGGAGAAAATTGTGCGCAGGGTCTTGAAAAAGTTAGAGGGGATAAAAATCGGTAAAAGCCTGATTTTGTAGAGGACGATGGGAATGACATATGATTTTAGTATATTTTTTCTTCCCAGCCACGAGATAAAGGGCTGGTCATAGGAGCGTAAAAGTTTCTTGACTTTGGGTAAAAGCGGAAGAAAGTTTGTTGGATATAAATCCTCAGTCTTTTTTCTTAACTTTATGCCCAAAAATTCGATTGCTGAATCCGACCAAGTAAAGGGGGATTTGTTTCTAATGACCTTGAAGTGGTTAGGTGGGATGGATATATTTAGGGCTATTGATTTGGCAATATTAATTTTAAAGTTGGAGAGGCTTCCAAAGTTCTCCAGCAAAGTGATCAGGCGAGGGAGGCCAGCCTCCGGGTTTGTAATGAGAAAAATGATATCGTCTGCATAAGCTGTGGACGAAAGTGTTTCTCCTCCTACTCCAAGGCCTTGTATCAAGGGATCCAACCTGACTTTCTATAAAAAGGATTCCAGGGCAAGAATAAATAAAGTAGGAGAAAGGGGGCAGCCCTGCCTCGTGCCGTTACTTATATTAAACGGGGGAGATAAAGAGTCATTAATTTTAAGTCATGCATATGGCGTCGCGTATAAGGAAAATATTGCTGAAATAAATTTTGGGGGAATGTTGTAATGCGTTAGAACATGCTCCATGTGAGTCCAATTGACCCGATCAAACGCCTTTTTCGGCACTACTCCAAGGCCTTGTATCAAGGGATCCAACCTGACTTTCTATAAAAAGGATTCCAGGGCAAGAATAAATAAAGTAGGAGAAAGGGGGCAGCTCTGCCTCGTGCCGTTACTTATATTAAACGGGGGAGATAAAGAGTCATTAATTTTAAGTCATGCATATGGCGTCGCGTATAAGGAAAATATTGCTGAAATAAATTTTGGGGGAATGTTGTAATGCGTTAGAACATGCTCCATGTAAGTCCAATTGACCCGATCAAACGCCTTTTTCGGCATCTGTGCCTACGAAGGCAAGCGGGATATTATGGACTTGGGCGTATATAGCAGCATGGAGCAGTCTAAGGCAGTTGTCTCTGCCCTCCCTGCCCTTAACAAAGCCAGATTGTTCGGGATTAATTAATTTTGTGATGTATTTTTCAAGACGCTTGGTTAGAATTTTGGCCCAGACCTTTACATCAAAATTAATAAGGGAGATAGGGCGATAGCTCCCGCAGGACTCAGGATCTTTGTTTTCCTTGTATACTAGGGTGATGTGAGCTTCCTGCGCCTGTCTTGGTAAGGGAGCACCGTTCATTAATGAGTTAAAGAGTTCAGTTAATTTGGGTAAGAGGGTAGACTTGAAAGTCTTGTAGTAAGTGAGAGGCAGTCCATCAGGGCCGGGGCTTTTGCCTGATGGGGCAGAGTTTATGAGCTCTTCTACTTCTTGGGTAGTGATAGGGGACAGAAGATCTACTGACTCCTCCTCATTTATTTTAGGCAGGTTTTGATCTTTAAGGAAGGAGTCGATCTGTGTCTTAAAGTCCAGGGTAGACTCTGGAGAGAGGGGGTCTCGAAGGTTGTATAGGCTGGAATAGAAACCTTGAAATTCCCTACCAATTTCGGGTGTGGAGAGGACCTTTTTTCCCTCTGATGTCTTGATGGATTTTATCAGGTTCCTCGTACGGGCCTTCTTAATCAGTGCAGACGTGTATTTGCTCCCTTTGTTTCCCTGAGCATAGTTGACATGCTTAAGGTATAGGTATTTTTTATTATATTTGGACTCAAGAATAAGTTTAAGTTCTCTTCTGCAGGATATTAATTCCTCAGAAGATGATTTACTTAAGGTTTGTTTTGAGGAGCGTTCGAGCTTGGAAATTTGAGCTAGTTTCTCGTCAATTTCCATTCGTTGTTTTTTCTTTACTCTAGCACTGGTTGCGATCAAGAGCCCTCTCATGTAGGCCTTATGGGCCTCCCAAATCATAGGGGTTGATAGGTCTTCTGATTTATTTAGTTGGAAAAATTCCTCCAGTGAGTAATTTAGTCGGGTTCTCTCCTCCTCCTGGTCGAGAAGGGAGGGATTGAGTCTCCACCGCCACTCCCGGGGGGAGGGATCTAGAAGGTGAAGATCTAAATGAACTGGGGCGTGGTCAGTGACCGCTATGGAATCTATTGAGGCCCTCTCTGCTCTCAAGAGGAGAGGTGCCGACACAAAAACGTAGTCAAGGCGTTGGAAGGAGGAGTGGACCTGGGAAATGAAAGTATAATCCCTGGAGGTCGGGTTTAAGCATCTCCAGCTATCCACCAGCTCTAACCCAGAGAGGGTCCGAATAAGTTTAGCTAATTTCCTTTGGGATAGGTGCGATTTTCCTGTAGAGGAATCTGTTAGGGGGCACAGGGTGAGATTAAAATCCCCTCCTAAGATGATCTGGCCGTCAGCGAAATGTCTGAGAGCTTCCAGTTGCTTATCTAGCCAGGTCACCTGGTCAGTATTTGGGGTGTATAGGTTTGCTAGAGTTATCTTATTGTTATTTAGAAAACCCCTTAGGAAAAGAACCCTGCCCTCCTCGTCCAAATGTTTTGCCTCACATGTAAAATTAAGAGACTTATGGAGCAAGATGGAGACCCCTTTTGAGGCAGATGAAGGATGTGAGTTGTGAAATGCGAGTGGATACTGCTTACCTGGTAGAGCCAAGCATCTGTCGCCCCTGAAGTGGGTCTCCTGCAGAAAGACCACGTCGGAGTGATACCTTTTCAGTAAGAGTGCTATATGGTGCCTCTTTTGGGGAGTGTTCAAGCCGTTAACATTAAGCGTCGTGATCCGTACAAGGTCATCCATGTCTCGACCACTAGGTGATGGATGTGTCTTCTCTTTGCCGGAAAAGAAAGGGGCAGAGGTTAAATGTTACAGTTAAGCCAATCTCGCAAAGTTAGATTTTCCTTACTCACACTGGAGGGTCCGAATGAGTTGAAAGAGGTTTGGGTAGGTTAAGGTAGGGGGAGGAAAGAGGGGGTAGGTTCGGGAATTGACAACCAAGGAAAAGTTAAGACAATACTTAAACAAATACAGTTACAATAGTGCAACAGGTAGAACTAGCGTCTCCGAGTCCAAAAGGATGGGCTCGGTTCTGGGTGGGAGCGAGTCGTCTGTGCTCTCAACAAGAGGACAGAGGACTATAATGTCAGCCTGGCCAGACAGACGCCCAACAAGGTCCCGTAAGAGGACAAAACAATTATAGCAGTTACGGCAATTACGGAGAGAGGAGATCCTCTCGGTAGAGGATATAGGAGAATAAGCAAAATGATATTTCAGTTAACTATCACACATCTGAGCAATAGAACAGTAGAACAGCAGAACAAGAGAACAAGAGGAACCGTGTCCCTCTGAGACTCTATGGTGGTAAGTGAGTCTCTTGGGGAATCTGTCAAGAAGGTAACCCTTTATGGTGGGAACATTTCTTATCCCTTGCGAAGAAGGGAACCTTCTCGTGTTCAGGTGTCAGAGTTGGCGCCAGGGTCCTTGGCCTTTTTCTTTTTCCCTTTGGGGGATTTCAGACTGCCCGCCGTCTGCCAGGCCTCAGGAGGAGAGAGCTTCGGCAGCCTAGGGAACTCCGGGAGGGGTAGCCAACATGGGAGTTCAATAGGGTCCATCTCCAGATGTTCCCAGCATCCGCGTAGATCCTCCGGAGAACGGATCATGAGTCGGCGATTCTTATAGAAGATGCTGATACCGAAAGGGAATAGCCAGGCATAGCGTATATCTCTTGCCCTTAACGCCTCTAAAAGAGGGCGGAGAGTGCGTCGTTTCGTAAGAGTAGTTGGCGAGAGATCTTGAAAGATCTGAACGGGGGAATCCCCGTACTTAAGTTCTTTGCAGAGTCTGGCAGCTTTAAGTATAGCAAAAGTGTCCTGAAAGGATAACAATTTGCAGACAACATCTCACAGCGGGTCAGATGGTGGTGGTAGGGGTCTAAGGGCTCTGTGGACCCATTCGACGGTTATCAAGGCTGCTCTATCTGCCCCCAGGAGCTGCACAAAGATTTCCGCAGTGACCTTGCGGAGGGACTCTCCCGCCCAGGATTCCGGGAGGCCCTTTAAACGCAGATTACATCTGCGATTTCGGTTTTCCAGATCTTCCTGGAGGATTAGTGCACGATTCAGGTGCTCATGTTGTTCTTTCAGTATGCTGGCAACAGCTAGGGCATGGGAGGTGACTGAGGCAGAGGTGGTTTCTAGGTCCTCTATTCTACGGCCCATATGTTTAAAGTCCTCCTTTATTTCTGCAAGGTCTGCTATAAGGGGGCTCAGGGCACTCCTAATTAGCTCCTTCATGAAGCCCTTTGACACATTTTCAGTGTCCTCCTCATCCGATGAGGACTTCCCCTCCCCCTCCTTACTGAAGTTAGATGCAGCTCCCTGAGCCGGCGCCATCTTGGAGTGCAGGTGCGGGGAGCGGGAACTCCGTTCTTTAAGAAAGCGCTGCATGGCCGTCTGGTTTTTGGAGGCTTTCGGCGTGCAGGGTTGCTCTCTCCCTCTGTCCTTCGCTATTCTCCTCATCTCTGCTGCCATGGGTGAAGCTAGGAGAACTTCCTGAGCGCTGTGCTGCGGGAGATCCGGTCTCAAGCGGCCATGTTGCTCCTCGGTCAGGCTCCGCCCCTAACAGAATCATATTTAACAAGGAGAAATGCAAAGTCTGGGCAGGAAAAATGAAGAAAGGCGCATACAGAATGGCGGGAATTGGGCTAAGCAGCCTTTTGGCTGGCACAATAATAACTAGCTGGAGTTCAGCAGCCATACACATGGAAGTTAGAAGCGCACGTCTCAGCAAATTCTTCTTACATATAAGGCCCAACGTCCATAGGCAGATTTTATTTATAAAATCTGCGTGCGTCTCCTGCGCAAGAGATCCGCAGCTCTAGCCGCCAATAGGGAAGCATTAGCATCTACAAGACTATTGAAAGCATGTGGCTGTTATTTTCTTTCCCGGCGTGCGAATCACACATGTGGAAAGAAATCACAGCATGCTCCATTTTTCTGTGGATCACGCAGGACGGCTTCCATTGAGATTAATAGAAGCCGTCCTATCCGCGGCACACCTGTCACTGTGGACATACTGTGGATCTGCGTGAAAGCAGGAGATCAGAAAAAGAAAAAATAGCAGTGCACATGCGTCCGGCATGTCGCCGGCACGTCCAGACGCATCCGCTGAAGAAAGAAGATCTGGCCGGCACAGAGGAGATCCGTGCTGGAGCCGAAGAGCTAGGGAATGGTTTTTCTCCCTATGTCTCCGGGCACGGTTAGATACCGCTGTGGGATTCAGCAGTGGAATCCGTGCGCACAAGTGGGCATTGGGCCTAACTCCGAGCCCTCATTATCCAAGTCATAACCTTGTTTGCTAACTTTTGAGACAGTAGATTCTGAAATGGGAACTTATAAATTCTCACACTCCACACTCTTGTATAGGATCTCACCTAGGACATTTGAATTCAAGATAGTGCATATGACCGCATAATGAGTACAGACCTCATAAACCAGGGGTGTCAAACTCAGTTTCACCGAGGGCCACATCAGGCTTATGGTGACCTTCAAAGGGACGATTGTAAGACAGTCTAGTAAGGGCTCGTTCACACAAGCGTATTTGCGTACATAATATGCAGTGAATAGAAGCCATTTATGTCAATGAGTTCATTCACATGATGTATATTTTCACACAGCATGACCTATTTTGTTGTGTACGACGCACCCCAGTAGGCCATTGAAGTGAATGGGCCGCGCAAATACGTGGTGAATGCGCAGGAAACCTGTGTATTCACTGCATATTTGCGCACCATCTCAGTGGGCCCATCTGCGTTCTTTTTTGCGTTCCCAAATATGCAGGCATAAGTGAATTTCGATTGCGCAAATACGTAACATATTTGTGCGACCGAAATATGATTACACCCGTGTGAACGAGCCCTAAGAGTGATCCCTATAGTGGTCGCAGTAGTACTAGTGTCCCTATAGTGGTCGTAGTAGTAATAGTAAATCTCATAGTGGCCCCAGTAAAAATATTGACCCCCACAGTAGCCCCAGTAGTAAGAGCAACCCCCACAGTAGTAATAACCCCACAGCAATATTATCCCCATCAGTATTAAACCCCCACCACCACCCCCAACAGCAGCAATATTAACCCCCTCCAACAGCAGCAATATTAACCTCCCCCAACAGCAGCAATATTAACCCCCCCCCCCCAACAGCAGCAATATTAACCCCCCCCCCCCCCCCCCAGCAGCAGCAATAACATTAACCCCCTACCCCCAGCAGCGGCAGCAGCAATAATATTACATCCCCCCCCCCCCCAGCAGTAGCAGCAGCAATAATACTATTAACCCTCCTTCCTTCCCCAACCCATGCCGCAGGCCACATAACACGAGACAGTGGGCCGGATTCGGCCTGCGGGCCTTGTGTTTGACACATGTGCCATAAACTAAGACAGACTCTGAAACAAACAAATACAGATCCAAGACCCCTAAGTACAGTAAATACAGACAACAGACCCCATAATCAAATACAAATCCCAAACCCTTTAAATAAGTGCCGACCGTAACTAAATACAAAGGCCAGACCAGACCCCCTAAAACAAGTTAGACCCTCCTAAGCCCTGAATTAATAGAGACACCAGACTCCTCCTAAACACAATCCTCATACCAGACTATCCCCAGAATTCAGACCCAAGACCAGACATACAGATATTCACCTCTCCTCTTCCTGCAATTTGCCTCACTCTTAGACTTCGTGGCAAGCAACACTCTGATGCAGGATGTGTATCCTGTAGTGATGCAAACAAAATAGGCCAACATATCCAAAAAACAACACAAGGAATGTGTAGGTGGGGGTCGCCATTTCTGAAATGTTATAAAGCAGAATCTCCTATTAAAGTGGTTGTGTTGTTTACAAAAGGCAAGACTGGTACAAAATAAAGTCATTTGTATCTTATACCGCTATTAAGGGGAATGTGCCGCTGAGCGTAGGGACCGTCCCGCTGAATCCTGCACACTGGTTTACCATGCAGCTGGAGAGTCAAGAGCTGAACAAACAGGTCACAAGCCACATGGACTCTTGCCATATTGATTTCTTTTAAATACGCTATAATGTAATTTCTAATCTCTTCTAATGTAAGAGTTTCTTGACTTCTTGCTAACTTGTTTGTTTGCATTAACTTGCGTTAGACCCCAGTCTGCCGGTTCTTCCCACCACTCCTCCTGCCCGTAACTACTATAAATATGGAGATGCCAGCTACAAGTTTGATAAAACCAAGGGGAGCTGGGACGATGCCCGTCAGGCGTGTCGGACGGATAACGCACAGCTAGTCAGCATCTTAGATGAGTTCACCGCATCTTTTCTAAAACTTCACTTGGCTAAACATAAGGAGCCTTTTTGGATCGGCCTCTACAGCGGGAACGAGGTGAGAATAATTTTATTATTAATTATTTTGTAATTCATAAGAAAAAAACAGAAACTTCTAGGCAACGTGGATCTGCTCCTAGAGAATGTGCTGACCTCTCCTTTGCACATCAGAAGACATTTGGCAGACATGGTTAAACATGGTGACTTGAGTGACTTAGACCGCGGGCAGATTGTAGATGCCCAGAGGTGTGCTGCCAGTATTTCTGAACAGTTGCACCTGCTCTCTGTCATCAAGATCAAATAACTAGGGAGTGGTTGGAGGAAAACAACAAAGAACTCTCCACACGGCCTTGGTCCCAAATTCACTGGAATGTAATTGCATTGGAAATGTTTGGGATATGAAAAGGATTGTGAGATCTGCTCCCACTTATCCACAAAATGTGCACCAACTGATGGAGTTGCTGCAGCGGACACAGGTCGAGTTGAGTATAGAGGATGTTTGCCACTTTGTGGAATCTGTTCCCTAATGTCATAAAGATGTGATCTCCCAAAAACTGGACCATCCCATCATAGAGTAGATATGCCTAATGCAGTGATTCAGTGTAGGTACAAGCTCTCAAACTTCCTCCCATGGTAGCATAACTTTTCATAAAGCACTTTTTCAATGGCCCCAAATTTCCTGCATACGAGAAGGCAAAAAGCCTAAAATAATTATCGAGCGACAGAAGCTCCCACAAATGCTATACATACACCCCCCAGCAAGCCATAGACACCATTGTAGCCTCCATACTACTACAAGCCATAGACTCACTTGTAAGTGTCAGCCATAAGTGTCCTCATAAATAATGCAGCCACCTGCTTGAAGGATGCGTCCTAATTAGGGCCTATGGATGTTATAGATAGGGTGTTAATGTCCTAACAGAAGCCTTTGTTATGATTAATGTACTGGCATATAGGACTATGGTCATACAGTATAAGTTTTAAGTAATGTTGTAAAATACCCCTTAAAATTACCCATTATTTTTGGGACAAAATTCTATCGTGGGACCGGTCGGTGAAGATGGTATATTACATGCACTTGATCTTCTTCTCCAACACTTCATAACGTTGTTCTGGTCCTCTTTTCAGAAAGCCAAGATGGTCACCAACATTTTCTACCTAGACTGTGCTATGCTCTGTAATTGGCCAGCACTGATTACGTGAGCAGCACTGACCAATCACAGAGCAGGATTAGTGCATTGGTAGCTTTGGGTTATTAGGTAGTCTAAAGACTGTGGCGGCTATCTTAACCACCTGAAAACAAGACTGGAATTGGTGCAACAGAGGAACTTATCGGGGGGATTCATCGAGTAGGAGATATATTTGAAAACTCAATGCTTATGTCATTCACTCGTGTACACAACATATTTCATATCCCGTATAAGGAGTTTTACAAGTATTTACAACTTAGACACTTCCTTCAATCTTATATCCCTCCTATTATTTTGCCCCGCTCGGAGTACGAAATCTTTTTATTTAACGAGGCGCAACACTCTAAAGGTATTTCTAAGGCATACTCCTCACTTGCATTGTGCTCTCCCGCATTTACTCCTCTATTTCTTTTTTTTTTTATAAATCAATATTTATTGGCTTTAGAATAAACAGATATACATAACAAACATATATCAAAGAAGGGGTACAAATATGAACCATAAAGGCACAGGTGCGCCTCCCCCGTGAGTTCTGGAGCAAGATATAACGTAACTCTCAATACTTCTACAGGCGGGGGGGGGGGGGGGGGCGCTTAAGCGAGAAGAGAGGGGTATGTGGACCTCTTCTTGAGTGTGAGGCTGTAACTGAGGTGAGATAGCTATAGGTTGCGCTCAGCCGCCTCTTAGATACAGACAGTACAAGACAAACAGTCGGGGGAGTAAATTAAAGAGTAATGGGGAAGGGAAATGAGGGGAGGGGTGGGGAGAGATGTGGTAGGAAGGGGGAGGGGAGGGGTACTGCACTTCCAGAGTAGATCCGTGTCTCGATGTGCCGTTTGATCGTATGCACGATCAAAAGGCCGCCCGATATCTTCCCTCTTTAGAGCTAAGAGGAGCAAACGGCGTTTCGGGGATCAACCGCCACACAGAGGAACCAGGAGGAGGGTTTAACTGCAGAGGACTAGAGTGCCTGGGTCACGAGTCCGCTTTCCTAATTCCCTGCCAGGGTTCCCAGATCTTCAAGAATCTATCATGTGTTCCGTTTGACCAGCTTGAGAGCTCCTCTAAATTCGCTAACCTATCAACTTTGGACCTCCATAGGGCCATCGTCGGAGAGTCCCTCTGCTTCCACAAAAGTGGAATAAGAGATTTGGCAGAGTCGATCAGCAGGGCGACAAGCTTGTGCTTGTACGGGTGGAAGGCATGGGTAGGTCTCCACAGGAGGACCACATCTGGGGAGACCACTAAGTCTGGTAGGAGTTTTTTTAACACGATTGCCAAATCCTTCCAGAAAGGAATGATATTCGGGCAATCCCACCAAATATGAAGGTAGGAGCCTGTGGCACTCCCACATCTCCAGCACATGTCCTCTGCCACCAAATTATGGTCATGCAGCCACTGCGGGGTCCTGTACCACCGCGCCAGGAGCTTGTAATGTGACTCCTGGGCGGTGACGCAGGGGGAGAGCCCGAAAGCTGTCTTCAAAATCGCTTTGGTCTCGCTTTCTGAGAGGGAAATATGTAGCTCCTTCTCCCAGGAGAAGAGGAAGGCAGGTTTTCCAGACGAGGGGCGGAAAACGAACTTTTTGCGGATGAGAGAAATTTTCCTCAAAGAGGGGTTAGGGAAGATGCCAATTGCGGTTTCAAAAGGAGTAAGTGGTCTAGAGGGACCGCGGGTTTTCCGAAATTCGCTCAGGACCTTCATCACATGGGCCGACACCAAGAAGGGGAGGGGGCGATTTGGTAGGAGATCGTCCGTAAGAGTGAGGTCGGCCCCCTGCTCAAGGGTAGGTACATCGTGGAAGTGTTTGCCAGAGAGCATCCTCCACGCCCGTGTCAAGCAAGAGTCCAGGGAAAGATTCATAAATTTATATAAGGCAGACAGGGGCGTGCGAGGGGAAGGGGGGGGCAAGGTCCTCCCCAGGACAGCCCAGGATTCCATTGCTCCCTCCAGAAGAGGATTTTTCTTCCGATCTCTTCTGCTCGTCCCCTCAGGGAACCAGAAATCCTCTATCAAAGTAGGGCCGTAGGATCCTTTTGCCAGGCGTTGTAACAGCGGATCTCTATTAGGGTGTGTAAGCTCTATCCAGTGGTTCAAGAGAGTAGCAAGATAGAACTCCCGTGGACAGGGGAGGTCCACTCCTCCTTCCGTGCGCCTTTTAATCAACAGGCCATAAGCCAGTCTAGGCCTCCTTCCAATCCAGAGATATCTGGAAAAGATTGTGCGAAGTGCTTTGAAGAAGCTGGCTGGGAGGGAAATGGGGAGGAGCCTCATTTTATAAAGGATTATTGGGATAACATAGGATTTTAGGATGTTCTTACGACCTAGCCATGAGATAAAAGGGAGATCATATGATCTTAGCAGTTTTTTAACTTTGGCCAGGACGGGGAGGAAATTTGTCGCGAATAGGTCTTCCGCTTTCTTGGGTATCTTTATGCCTAGGAAATCGATTGTCGTGTCGGACCACGCAAATGGGGATACTTTTTTGACAGCATTAATTTGGTTGGCTGGAATGGAAACATTTAGAGCAGTTGACTTGGTGAAATTAATTTTAAAATTAGATAGGTCACCAAAATTTTCTAGCATAGAAACCAGGCGAGGGAGCCCCTCCTCCGGGTTAGTAATAAGGAAAATAATATCGTCGGCGTAAGCCGCCGTCGAGAGAGTGTCGTTCCCAATTTTGAGACCTTTTATGGAAGGATCCGATCTCACTTTTTGGAGAAGAGGCTCCAAGGCCAGGACAAAGAGCGTAGGGGAGAGGGGACACCCCTGCCTAGTGCCATTTCCTATTTCAAAGGAAGGGGAGAGAGAACCGTTAACCTTGAGTCTCGCATGGGGCATTGCGTAGAGAGAGAAGATCGCTGAGACGAATTGGGGTGGGAGATTAAAGTGTAGCAAGACTTGCTCCATATATGTCCAATTCACACGATCAAACGCCTTTTCGGCATCAGTACCTACTAAGGCGAGTGATAAGTTTCGTTTTTGGGCAAATCTAGCAGCATGTAGGAGTCTGAGACAACTGTCTCTCCCCTCTCTTCCCCGCACAAAGCCTGCCTGTTCTGGGTTGATCAAGAAGGTAGTATGTTTTTCTAGGCATTTTGTTAGGATTTTGGCCCACAATTTCATGTCGAAATTAATCAGGGAGATGGGGCGGTAGCTCCCGCAAGACTCAGGGTCTTTGTTCTCTTTGTGCACAAGAGTAATATGCGCGTCTTGCGCTTGTCTAGGCAGGGGGGTCCCACTCAGGAGAGCATTGTACAAGTCTACTAATCTAGGAATGAGCGAAGTACTCAGGGCCTTATAGTATATAAGGGGGAGGCCGTCTGGGCCTGGGCTTTTACCCGGGGGAGATGAGTTTATAAGGTCTTGTATCTCTTGCGGGGTGATTGGGGACAGGAGGGATGTGGTCTCGTCATCTGGAATTTTGGGGAGGTTTAGGTCTTTGAGGAAGTGGTCGATTTGTTTTTTCAAGACAGCTCTTTCTTCAGGAGTGGGAGGATCTTTAAGGTTGTATAGGCGGGAATAAAAGGATTGAAATTCTTTGGCAATATCAGGGGTAGATGTGACGCGATGGCCCTTGGGGGATTTAATGGCCTTAATAAGGTTCCTTGCTTGGGCTTTTTTGATAAGGGACGACGTGAATTTGCTACCCTTGTTACCTTGGGCGTAAGAGATATGTCTGAGGTATAGATGCTTTTTGTTGAACCTAGCTTCCAAAAGGAGTTTAAGTTCAGTTCGGAGGGAGGTGAGTTTCTCCATGGCCGCTACACTTTGTGAGAGCTTCGTCACTCTAATTTGGCAATTTGACCAAGTTTCTCGTCAATGTCTTTCTGTTGTTTCTTCTTTGCCCTGGATCCAGCAGAGATCAGAAGGCCCCTCACATAGGCCTTATGAGCCTCCCATACCACCGGAACTGACATATCCTCTGTGGTGTTGAGTTGGAAATATTCTTCCAACGCTTTGTTGAGCTGGGCTCTATCCTCAGCCGAATCCAGGAGAGAAGGGTTGAGTCCCCATCTCCACTCGCGGGGAGTGGAGCCTGGAAGGTAAATAGACAAGTGGACTGGGGCGTGGTCCGACAAGGCAATGGAGTCTATCTCAGCTTTTTTCGTGTATTGTAGGAAGGAGGAGGAAATAAAAACATAGTCTAACCGCTGGAAGGAGGAGTGGACCTGCGAGAAGAAGGTATAATCCCTGGAGGATGGGTTAGAGTACCTCCAGGCGTCCACGATATGGAGTTGCGCGAGGGATCTGCTGAGTTTACTTAATTTCCTTTGTGAAATCTGGGATTTTCCAGTCGATGAGTCCATGGAGGGGGAGATGGTGAGATTAAAATCTCCACCCAGGATGATCTGCCCAGTGGCGAAGATCCTGAGCGCTTCTAATTGTTTTGTGAGCCATTCTACTTGGTCCTTATTAGGGGCGTAGAGGTTGGCAAGGGTAATTTTAGTATCGTTTAGGTAGCCCCTCAGGAACAGAACTCTGCCTTCCTCATCTGCGAAGCGAGCCTCGCAACTAAACTTAAGGGACTTGTATATTAGTGTGGACACACCCTTGGAGGCGGAGGAGGGGTGGGAACTGTGGAAAGCTAGCGGGAACTGCCCCCCAGGAAGGGATAGGCATCTGTCCCCTTTAAAATGGGTCTCCTGCAGAAACACTACCCCAGAGCCATACCTTTTCAGAAGAAGGGCCACGTGGTGTCTTTTGCTAGGAGAGTTCAGTCCATTCACGTTGAAGGTAGTAAATAGTAGAGGTTTTGCCATCACGGACCCGCAGGAGTGGCCGGAAGTACCCTAGCAAGGGGGTAGAGAGAGGAAGCAAGATTATGTAAGTGAGCGCTTAGTGACTTAGAACTAATTCCTTGTCACTCGGTCGGACACGGAGGGAAGAGGAGATGGAGGGGAAGTGCAGAGAGTGAGAGGGGAAAACACTGGGTAGACACAAAAGGGAGAACAAGTGCTGAAAAATGTGTCACAGACTACGACACTAAAAATGTAAATTTAGGTCAGCAGGTCAGCAAACTTGAGCAGACCCTGCTGGGGGATGAGGGCGAGTTGTGTGTGCCTTACCGGGAAGGCCCACCAACTGCGTCAATAGTAGCCTGAACAGGTAGGCGCCCCCAGGAGCCTAGAGCTGATGGGAAAATGCCTTAGGTAGTTGATCGCTATAGGGGAGAAGAAAAGGAACATTAATGCATTAACTTGTTTAACGCGGTAAATAACAAAGTCATCATATACGAACACGTTGCCGAGATCTTACGAAAACAATAAAAGGTCGCCAGATCAAGAAGCAGCGGAACAACAGGTACATCCAAAGGATGGTGATAGGAAAAAAGAAAACCTGAGAGTCTCCTCATCTTCACCCGTCAGGGCCAGCAGGAGGGTCCTTCGCTTTCTTTTTTTTACCTCTGGGCGATTTGAGGTTACCCGCTGGCTGCCAGACCTCCGGGGGGGGGGTCAGCTTAGGGAGCCTGGGGAACTCCGGGAGAGGCAGCCGGTTCGGCAGCTCAATCGGGTCCATCTCAAGGTGTTCCCATGCATCGTTGAGGTCTTCTGGAGTACGGATGAGAAGTCTGCGTCCCTTGTAGGTGATGTTGATGCCAAAGGGAAAGAGCCATGCGTAACGAATGTCTCGTGCTCTTAGGGCCTCCAACAGAGGACGCATGATTCGTCTCTTTAATAGGGTGGCAGGGGAAAGATCCTGGAAGATCTGGACCGTGGAGTCCCCATATTTTAAGTCCTTGTGTTGTCTGGCAGCTTTAAGGACGGCAGACGTGTCCTGAAAGGTGAGGAGCCTGCAGATAACATCCCTGGGGGGCTCTGTAGGAGGAGGGGGGGGGGGGGTCCCAGAGTGCGGTGGATACGCTCCACAGAAATTGTCGCTGCTCTGTCATGCCCAAGTAACTGACCAAATATTTCTGAAGCGACTTTAGGCAAGGCTTCCGTCGCCCAGGATTCAGGTAAGCCTTTAAGGCGGACATTACATCTCCGATTTCTGTTCTCCAGATCTTCTTGGAGAATGAGAGCTTTATTTAAATTAGCGTGCTGCTCCTTTAAGACTGCAGCCATAGCCAGAGCATGTGTTGTGACTGATGCAGAGGCAGATTCAAGCTCCTCCACTCTGCAGCCCATCTGCCTTATATCATCTTTTATCTCTGACATCTCATTGATAAGAGGGCGCAGAGCGTTAGTCAGCAGCTCTTTCATAAACCCCCGGGAGACAGTTCCTGAGTCCTCTTCATCTGAGGATGTATCACCCTCCCCCTTCTTACTGTATGCAGAAGCAGCCTCCGAGGCCGGCGCCATCTTGCTGGACGGATGGGGAGAGCGGGAGCCCCGTTCCTTTAGAAATCGCTGCATCCCCGTCTGGCTCTTAGATGTCTTCGGTGTGCTGGTATGTTCTCCTTCTTTTTCCTTTGCTTGTTTGGGCATTTTGCCGCTATTATCGCTGCTGGGAGCTCTCTGAGGGCGCCGTTCTGTGGGAGCTCCGGTCCTAAGCTGCCATCATGCTCCACAGTCAGGCTCTGCCCCCCGTTTACTCCTCTATTTCAAAGCAGATGGGAAGAGGATCTTAATGAATCTTTTTCTGCAGATCAATGGTCACAGGCTTTCTCACTTAGTTATAAATATTCTCACTGTGTGAACCATCTGGAAACCAATAGGAAGTTACTATATCGATGGTATCTGACACCATACCGCCTATCTAAAATGTCACCACAACACTCTAACTAGTGTTGGAGATGCCATAAACAAATTGGATCTTTATTAGAGATGAGCGAACGCGTTCGTCCGAGCTTGATATTCGTGCGAATATTAGGGTGTTCGGGATGTTCGTTATTCGTAACGAACACCATGCGGTGTTCTGGTTACTTTCACTTCCTTCCCTGAGACGTTAGCGCGCTTTTCTGGCCAATTGAAAGACAGGGAAGGCATTACAACTTCCCCCTGTGACGTTCAAGCCCTATACCACCCCCCTGCTGTGAGTGGCTGGGAAGATCAGGTGTCACCCGAACATAAAAGTCGGCCCCTCCCGCGGTTCGCCTCAGATGCCGTGTGAGTTAGATGAGGGACAGTGCTGTTTGTACCGGAGCTGCTGTAGGGAAAGAATTGGTAGTTAGTGTAGGCTTCAAGACCCCCCAAAGGTCCTTATTAGGGCCACTGATAGCTGTGTGTTGGCTGCTGTTAGCAGTGGCATTTTTTCTTCTTCTCAAAATCGGCTCTGCAGAGCGTTGCACCTGGCATTAGGGACAGAAGTGCTGCATAGGCAGGGAGAGTGTTAGGAGTGAGTGTAGCCTTCAAGAACCTCAACGGTCCTTTCTAGGGCCATATTTATCCGTGTGCAGTACTGTCCAGGCTGCTGTTAGCTGTGCTGCATTTTTTGGGGGCTTCTCAAAATCGCCTCTGCAGAGCATTCCACCCTCCATTGATACTGCAGGGAAAGAATTGTATAGGCAGGGCCACAACACAGTTATTATTCATTGAATATACGCAGTGTGGCCTTTTGCTTGTAAAACAAGTGAAAATAATTCTATTTGTCCTGCCTCTGTCCGTCCTAACGCCGGTGGACACGTGTGAGCTGCGTGAACAACATTGCTAAATCATACGCACCCAGCTACGCTTTACTGCTGGCTTCGCCATTTGCTTTCCTTAATTGGGAAAAAAATACCTGCTCTGCCAGAGTTATAATAACTCTGCTACCCTCACGTTCTGTGACACATAAGCAGGGACACAGCACAGTTATTAAACTTCTCATGTTCATAGAATATACGCAGTGCTGCCTTTTGGTGGAAAAAAACTGAAAACAAATCTATTTGTCCAGCCTCTGTCCGTCCTAAGGGCGGTGGACACGTGTGAGCTGCGTGAACAACATTGCTAAATCATACGCACCCAGCTACGCTTTACTGCTGGCTTCGCCATTTGCTTTCCTTAATTGGGAAAAAAATACCTGCTGTCAGAACCTGCAACTCTCGGGGCCGCCGTGCCCGCACCACCGGTCCTGCCACCCGGGCTACAGGAGTGCGGCGTAGGGGAGCCCCGGTTCTGGTGATCTCCCCGGGCCGCTGTAAGACTGGTCGCCGCCGGGTTGCTAGGGAGGCAGCTGGTGCTTCTAGTCACTTGACTACCAGGCTGGCTTCCCTAGTAACGGTCTGTGCTGCAAGACTGGGGGCGTGCCCCCAGCACCTCCCTGATTAGCCCTGCTGCTGTCAGGCTCCCCGCCCCAATCAGCTTCTGGGGCGGGAGCACTGACAGCATTTAAATATGTGTGTTTTCCTTTCAGGCCTTGCCAGTGTTAGTTTGGTTCTCCAGCTGCACCCGCGTTTATCCTGACTGCTCTTGTGACCTCGGCTTTTCTGACACCTGCTTTTGGACTTGACTACGTTTTGCCTGACCCCTCTGTACTGCGTACCCTCTTGTTGCCTACCCGGATTGTCTGACCATTCTACCGTTGTTTGTCTCAGTGTCTGTTTGTCTCCCGTGTCCCGCTTCCCTAGTGAGGGTAGGGACCGTCGCCCAGTTGTCGCCCTGGGGGTTAGCCCAGGGGGGCAAGTAGGCAGGGACAGGGGTTGCGGGATATCTCAGGGACCCCCATATCCCGGACACTGTCCTGACAGTAACACTGGCCGAACGAAGGTCAGACCCTTGCATCCGCCCGGCGACTTTGAGCCCCTCGATGGAGGCCGTGGCGGCTGTAGCGAACCAGGTCCAGGTCCTTACGACCCTTGCCCAGGACCTAACCGCCCGCTTGCAGCCACGGGAACAAGTGGCAGCTGCAGGCCCCATGCAGCCCTCGTCCGCTCCAGGAACAATGTCAGAACCTCGAGCCACGCTTCCGGATTGTTTCTCCGGAGAGAGAGATCAGTTTTTTGCATTTAGGGAGAGCTGCAAGCTCTACTTTGATCTCCGCCCCCACTCCTCTGGTACTGAATACCAGAAAGTGGGAATCGTAATTACCCGCCTGAGGGGAGAGCCCCAAAATTGGGCTTTCTCGCTACCAGCTGGCTCTCCAGCCCGACTATCCCTTGACGCCTTTTTTTCCGCCCTGGGTCAAATTTATGACGAACCCGACCGGGCGGGCTACGCAGTCTCCAAACTTCTGGCCCTGCGCCAGGGTTGTAAGATGGCGGAGGACTACTGTTCCCAATTTCGTCAACATTGTACGGAATCCCGGTGGAACGATGCCGCCCTAAAAGACTTATTTTTGACCGGCCTGTCTGAGGGTCTCAAGGACCTACTTGTGGCCCACCCAGAGCCTAGAACTCTGGAGCAAGCCATGTCGCTGGCTATTCGAGCCGACCGACGTTTGAGGGCCAGACACGCCGCTCGGACCACCCCACTCCCCACGTCTACTTCTTCGACTGACCCGACCTTTTACCCTCCCACCACCGAGGCCATGGAGCTGGGAGCCATGACCCCCAAGCAACGACGGGAACACCGCCTGAAGAAGAACCTCTGCTTCTACTGTGGGGAGCCGGGTCACCGCATTGCTACCTGCGCTAAGAAGCCACGGCAGGAAGAACTCCCGCTCCTAGGCAGTCGTCGGGGGGACTGTCTAGGAGCCAAGGTACTCCCTGTGTTGTCCAAGATGTTAGTGCCTTGCACCCTAGAATTTCATGCTTTCCACCGCACTGGGCAAGCCTTTGTTGATTCTGGGGCTGCGGCTAATTTCGTTAACTTTAATTTCGTTGCTCAACTGTCCGGAGTTTTGTTACGTTTAGAGACTCCGATTCTGGTTTCAGGAGTGGACTCCACTCCATTGCAAGCAGGGGTGGTTAATCTGGTTACCCCTGAAGTAAGGTTTACGATAGGAGCCTTACACGTGGAAACCTGCACCTTTCTAGTGATGAGAGATTTGTCTGTGGACGTCGTCCTAGGCCTCCCCTGGCTCCGGGAGCACAACCCGGTAGTAAATTGGGACACGTTGGAACTGGTAAAGTGGGGTCCCCGCTGTGTCAACCACCTTTGTGCGGTGAAGGTGGGAATCTCCACCTGCGAGGGGACCCCCCTACCAGAATACCTCTCCGAGTTTTCTGACGTGTTCTCCAAACAACTATCTGAAGCTCTGCCCCCTCATAGGGAATGGGACTGTAAAATAGACTTGATTCCTGGGGCCAAACTTCCTAAGGGCCGCATTTATAACGTTACGGTCCCAGAGAGAGAATCCATGAGGGACTACATCCACGACAGTCTGGCCAGGGGGCACATCCGGCCCTCAGAATCCCCGGTGGGTGCCGGGTTTTTCTTCGTTGAGAAGAAGGATGGGGGTCTCCGGCCCTGTATTGACTATAGAGAGCTAAATAAAATCACAGTCCGAAACCAGTATGCTCTTCCACTCATTCCTGACCTCCTCAACCAGGTCGCTGGTGCCCGATGGTTTTCTAAACTTGATCTCAGGGGAGCATACAACCTCATCCGCATTCGGGAAGGGGATGAGTGGAAAACCGCCTTCAATACGCCCCTCGGGGATTTTGAATACCTAGTTGTGCCTTTTGGATTGTGTAACGCCCCCGCCATTTTTCAGGGGTACATGAACTCAGTGTTTCAGGATATCATGGGGGTGTTCGTGGTTGTATATCTAGACGACATTTTGATTTTTTCCTCCGACTTGCCGAGTCACCATACTCACGTTCAGACTGTGCTAGCTCGACTCAGACATAACAAGCTGTTTGCTAAACTCGAGAAATGTGTTTTCGGGGTACAAAAGATATCATTTTTGGGGTATATCATCACGCCATGCGACTTCCAGATGGATCCTGAAAAGGTGAAGGCCATCACGGAGTGGGCCCAGCCAGGGTCGTTGAAAGCCCTTCAACGCTTCCTCGGCTTCGCCAACTACTATCGCAAATTCATTAAAGACTTCTCCGTGGTGGCTAAACCTCTAACTGACCTCACCAGAAAGGGGGCAGATGTGAGGACCTGGTCTTCTGAGGCTCTGAGGGCCTTCGATACCCTAAAGGCGGCGTTCTCTTCTGCACCTGTCCTAGTACAACCGGATCTGTCCAGCCCTTTTGTGGTGGAGGTAGATGCCTCTGAGTTTGGTGTGGGAGCGGTACTGTCCCAAGGTCCCTCCACTCTCACCAACCTTAGACCGTGTGCCTATTTTTCTAGGAAGTTTTCTTCCACCGAACGGAACTATGATATAGGCAACCGGGAATTGCTGGCGATTAAGTGGGCTTTCGAAGAGTGGAGGCATTTTTTGGAAGGAGCCCATCACCAGATCACGGTACTCACAGACCATAAAAACCTCACCTATCTAGATTCCGCTAAGAGGTTAAATGCTCGGCAAGCCCGCTGGGCCTTGTTTTTCTCTCGGTTCAATTTTGTTGTTACCTATAGACCCGGTTCTAAGAATGTCAAGGCTGATGCCCTGTCTAGGAGTTTTGGTTCTCCGGAACCTTCCGAGCCGGAGCCTGAGAGCATTCTCTCCCCTGGGGTGGTCCTCGCTGCTGTCTCCTCCGACCTTTCACCTCTCATTTACGCCTCTCAACAATCGGCTCCTGAAGCCCTTCCGGAAGGTAAATTATTTGTCCCGTTATCACTGAGATTGAAAGTGTTAGAGGAGACACATGCTTCAGTCCTAGCTGGACACCCCGGCATCAGGGGTACTCTGGAGTTAGCGGCCAGACTCTATTGGTGGCCGCACATGGCCAAGGATGTACGGGTATTTGTGTCCGCGTGCCCGGTTTGCGCAAGGGGGAAGAACCTCAGGAGACGTCCTGAGGGGCCTCTTCTGCCCTTGCCCATTCCGTCCAGGCCATGGTCCCATTTGTCCATGGATTTTATTACTGATCTGCCATCCTCGCTGGGGAATACGGTCATTTGGGTAGTAGTTGACCGTTTCTCTAAAATGTCTCATTTTGTTCCGCTTGGCAAGTTGCCTAACGCCAAACTTTTGTCTGAGATGTTCATCAAGGAGATTGTTCGGTTACATGGGATCCCCGAGGATATTGTGTCAGATAGAGGGGTTCAGTTCGTCGCTCGCTTCTGGCGAGCCTTCTGTAAAAATCTAAACGTTAATTTGTCCTTTTCCTCCGCTTTCCATCCCGAGAGTAACGGACAAACGGAACGGATGAATCAAGAACTTATCCAGTATCTGCGACTGTTTGTCTCTGATAACCAGTATCAGTGGGCCAACTACTTACCTCTCGCCGAATTTGCTATTAACAACCATGGTAACTCGTCGACCCAACTGTCACCTTTTTTTTGTAACTATGGGTTTCATCCCCGGTTCTCGCTTTCTACTCCTTTTGTCTCGAACAATCCGGCCGCTGACATATCCGCTGAAGAACTGTGCACAGTTTGGGCCCAGGTTCGTAAGAACCTTCAGGGTTCCCAAGAGAAACTGCGTAAATACGCAAATAAAAGACGGACTATCTCTGCACCTTTTGTGGTCGGGGAGCAGGTTTTATTATCATCCAAGAATCTGAGACTTAAGGTTCCCTCCCTGAAACTTGCTCCTCGGTTCATTGGCCCATTTACGGTTTCTCAGGTTATCAACCCGGTGGCATATAAGTTGGCACTTCCTGACCCCTGGAAGGTCCACAAGGTTTTTCACAAGAACTTGCTTAAGAAGTATGTGACTCCAGTTCTCCCCACCCAGAACCCACCTCCTCCCTCTCTGGTACAGGGGGAACTGGAGTATGAAGTAGAAAGGCTTGTGGATGCCCGACGGGTTAGAGGTGGGCTGCAGTACCTGGTCCACTGGAGAGGATTTGGCCCTGAGGATAGGACGTGGGTCCCTGCCAGGGACGTTCATGCGCCACGCCTAGTCCAGTCATTCCACAGGGCTTTCCCGCTTAAGCCCGCACCGGGCCATGGGGGTCCGGTGTCCCCCCGTAGAAGGGGGGGTACTGTCAGAACCTGCAACTCTCGGGGCCGCCGTGCCCGCACCACCGGTCCTGCCACCCGGGCTACAGGAGTGCGGCGTAGGGGAGCCCCGGTTCTGGTGATCTCCCCGGGCCGCTGTAAGACTGGTCGCCGCCGGGTTGCTAGGGAGGCAGCTGGTGCTTCTAGTCACTTGACTACCAGGCTGGCTTCCCTAGTAACGGTCTGTGCTGCAAGACTGGGGGCGTGCCCCCAGCACCTCCCTGATTAGCCCTGCTGCTGTCAGGCTCCCCGCCCCAATCAGCTTCTGGGGCGGGAGCACTGACAGCATTTAAATATGTGTGTTTTCCTTTCAGGCCTTGCCAGTGTTAGTTTGGTTCTCCAGCTGCACCCGCGTTTATCCTGACTGCTCTTGTGACCTCGGCTTTTCTGACACCTGCTTTTGGACTTGACTACGTTTTGCCTGACCCCTCTGTACTGCGTACCCTCTTGTTGCCTACCCGGATTGTCTGACCATTCTACCGTTGTTTGTCTCAGTGTCTGTTTGTCTCCCGTGTCCCGCTTCCCTAGTGAGGGTAGGGACCGTCGCCCAGTTGTCGCCCTGGGGGTTAGCCCAGGGGGGCAAGTAGGCAGGGACAGGGGTTGCGGGATATCTCAGGGACCCCCATATCCCGGACACTGTCCTGACACCTGCTCTGCCAGAGTTATAATAACTCTGCTACCCTCACGTTCTGTGACACATAAGCAGGGACACAGCACAGTTATTAAACTTCTCATGTTCATAGAATATACGCAGTGCTGCCTTTTGGTGGAAAAAAACTGAAAACAAATCTATTTGTCCAGCCTCTGTCCGTCCTAAGGGCTGTGGACACGTGTGAGCTACGTGAACAACATTGCTAAATCATACGCACCCAGCTACGCTTTACTGCTGGCTTCGCCATTTGCTTTCCTTAATTGGGAAAAAAATACCTGCTCTGCCAGAGTTATAATAACTCTGCTACCCTCACGTTCTGTGACACATAAGCAGGGACACAGCACAGTTATTAAACTTCTCATGTTCATAGAATATACGCAGTGCTGCCTTTTGGTGGAAAAAAACTGAAAACAAATCTATTTGTCCAGCCTCTGTCCGTCCTAAGGGCTGTGGACACGTGTGAGCTACGTGAACAACATTGCTAAATCAGACGCACCCAGCTACGCTTTACTGCTGGCTTCGCCATTTGCTTTCCTTAATTGGGAAAAAAATACCTGCTCTGCCAGAGTTATAATAACTCTGCTACCCTCACGTTCTGTGACACATAAGCAGGGACACAGCACAGTTATTAAACGTAGATTATTCATTCACTAGAGGCAGTGGGGCCTTTCGTTTTCCAAAAAGGGCAAAAATTATATTTGGCCTGCAGTCTTGCGCCAATTTATTTCCTGCCTGTGAAATCAAATCACTGGTAATACAGCATGCTGAGGGGTAGGGGTAGGCCTAGAGGACGTGGACGCGGCCGAGGACGCGGAGGGCCAAGTCAGGGTGTGGGCACAGGCCGAGCTCCTGATCCCGGTGTGTCGCAGCCGACTGCTGCGCGATTAGGAGAGAGGCACGTTTCTGGCGTCCCCACATTCATCGCCCAATTAATGGGTCCACGCGGGAGACGGTTATTAGAAAATGAGCAGTGTGAGCAGGTCCTGTCCTGGATGGCAGAAAGTGCTTCGAGCAACCTATCGTCAACACGCAGTTCTGCGCCGTCCACTGCTGCAAATCCGAATCCTCTGTCTGCTGCTCCTCCTTCCTCCCAGCCTCCTCACTCCACTACAATGACACCTGCTCAGGAGCGGGAACACTCCCAGGAACTGTTCTCGGGCCCCTGCTCAGATTGGGCAGCAGCGGTTCCTCTCCCACCAGAGGAGTTTATAGTCACTGATGCCCAACCATTCGAAAGTTCCCGGGGTCCGGGGGATAAGGCTGGGGACTTCCGCCAACTGTCTCAACAACTTTCTGTGGGTGAGGAGGACGATGACGATCAGACACAGTTGTCTTGCAGTGAGGTAGTAGTAAGGGCAGTAAGTCCGAGGGAGCAGTGCACAGAGGATTCGGAGGAAGAGCAGCAGGACGATGAGGTGACTGACCCCACCTGGTGTGCAACGCTTACTCAGGAGGACAGGTCTTCAGAGGGGGAGTCAAGGGCATCAGCAGGGCAGGTTGCAAGAGGCAGTGCGGTGGCCAGGGGTAGAGGCAGGGCCAGACCGAATAATCCACCAAGTGTTTCCCAAAGCGCCCCCTCGCGCCATGCCACCCTGCAGAGGCCGAGGTGCTCTAAGGTCTGGCAGTTTTTCACAGAGACGCCTGACGACCGACGAACTGTGGTGTGCAACCTTTGTCGCGCAAAGCTCAGCCGGGGAGCCAACACCAACAGCCTCACCACCACCACCATGCGCAGGCATATGATGGCCAAGCACCCCGCAAGGTGGGACGAAGGCCGTTCAGCGCCTCCGGTTTGCACCGCTGCCTCTCCCCCTGTGCCCCAACCTGCCACTGAGATCCAACCCCCCTCTCAGGACACAGGCACGACCGTCTCATGGCCTGCACCCACACCCTCACCTCCGCTGTCCTCGGCCCCATCCTCCAATGTCTCGCACCGCACAGTCCAGCCGTCGCTAGCGCAACTGTTGGAGCGCAAGCGCAAGTACGCCGCCACGCACCCGCACGCTCAAACGTTAACCGTCCGCATAGCTAAATTCATCAGCCTTGAGATGCTGCCGTATAGGGTTGTGGAAACGGAGTCCTTCAAAAGTATCATGGAGGCGGCGGCCCCGCGCTACTCAGTTCCCAGTCGCCACTACTTTTCCCGATGTGCCGTCCCAGCCCTGCACGACCACGTCTCCCGCAACATTGTACGCGCCCTCACCAACGCGGTTACTGCCACGGTCCACTTAACTACGGACACGTGGACAAGCACAGGCGGGCAGGGCCACTACATCTCCCTGACGGCACATTGGGTGAATTTAGTGGAGGCTGGGACAGAGTCAGAGCCTGGGACCGCTCACGTCCTACCCACCCCCAGAATTGCGGGCCCCAGCTCGGTGCTGGTATCTGCGGAGGTGTATGCTTCCTCCACTAAAGCACCATCCTCCTCCTCCTCCTCCTCCTCTGTCTCGCAATCAAGATGTGTTAGCAGCAGCATGTCGCCAGCAGTCGGTGTCGCGCGGTGTGGCAGCACAGCGGTGGGCAAGCGTCAGCAGGCCGTGCTGAAACTACTCAGCTTAGGCGATAAGAGGCACACGGCCCACGAACTGCTGCAGGGTCTGACACAGCAGACCGACCGCTGGCTTGCGCCGCTGAGCCTCCAACCGGGCATGGTCGTGTGTGACAACGGCTGTAACCTGGTGGCGGCTCTGCAGCTCGGCAGCCTCACGCACGTGCCATGCCTGGCCCACGTCTTTAATTTGGTGGTTCAGCGCTTTCTGAAAAGCTACCCACGCTTGTCAGACCTGCTCGTAAAGGCGCGCCGGCTCTGCGCACATTTCCGCAAGTCCCACACGGACGCTGCCACCCTGCGCACCCTGCAACATCACTTTAAGCTGCCAGTGCACCGACTGCTGTGCGACGTGCCCACACGGTGGAACTCTACGCTCCACATGTTGGCCAGGCTCTATGAGCAGCGTAGAGCTATAGTCGAATACCAACTCCAACATGGGCAGCGCAGTGGGAGTCAGCCTCCTCAATTCCTTTCAGAAGAGTGGGCCTGGTTGGCAGACATCTGCCATGTCCTTGGTAATTTTGAGGAGTCTACCCAGGTGGTGAGCGGCGATGCTACAATCATTAGCGTCACCATTCCTCTGCTATGCATCTTGAGAAATTCCCTGCAAACCATAAAGGCAGCTGCTTTGCGCTCGGAAACGGGGGCTGGGGAAGACAGTATGCCGCTGGATAGTCAGGGCACCCTGCTGTCTATTTCTCAGCGCGTACAGGAGGAGGAGGAGGAGCATGAGGAGGATGAGGAGGAGGGGGAAGAGACAGCTTGGGCCGCTGCTGACGGTACACCGGCTGATTGCCTGTCATCCTTTCAGCGTGTATGGCCTGAGGAGGAGGAGGAGGATCCTGAAAGTGATCTTCCTAGTGAGGACAGCCATGGCTGACTTCATGTTAGGATGCCTTTCTCGTGACCCTCGCGTTGCACGCATTCTGGCCACGACGGATTACTGGGTGTACACACTGCTCGATCCACGGTATAAGGAGAACCTGCCCACTCTGATTCCCGAAGAGGAAAGGGGTTCGAGAGTGTTGCTATACCACAGGACCCTTGCGGACAAGCTGATGGTAAAATTCCCAGCCGACAGCGCTAGTGGCAGAAGGCGCAGTACCGAGGGCAAGGTAGCAGGGGATGTGCGTAGATCGAGCAGCATGTACAGCCCAGGCAGTGCAACAGTCTTTAAGGGCCTGGCCAGCTTTATGGCTCCCCACCAAGACTGTGTCACCGCTCCCCAGTCACGGCTGAGTCGGCGGGAGCACTGTAAAAGGATGGTGAGGGAGTACGTAGCGGATCGCACGACCATCCTTGGTGACGCCTCTGCCCCCTACAACTACTGGGTGTCGAAGCTGGACACGTGGCCTGAACTCGCGCTGTATGCCCTGGAGGTGCTTGCTTGTCCTGCGGCTAGCGTCTTGTCGGAAAGGGTGTTTAGTGCGGCTGGGGGAATCATCACAGATAAGCGTAGCTGCTTGTCAACCGACAGTGCCGACAGGCTAACACTCATCAAGATGAACAAAGGCTGGATTTCCCCAGACTTCTGTTCTCCACCAGCGGACAGCAGCGATACGTAAGCAATACGTAGCCTGCACCCGCGGATGCAAGCATCGTTCTCTATCACCATCCAAAACGGGGACATTTCTGCTTCATCAATCTGTGTCTAATATTCCTCCTCCTCCTGCTCCTCCTCCTGAAACCTCACGTAATCACGCTGAACGGGCAATTTTTCTTAGGGCCACAAGCCTCAGTCAAATAATTTTTCAGAACAATTTTTATAAGTTTCAATGCGCTTAAAAGCATTGGAACTTTAACTTGAACCAATTTTTCGTTACACTGGGCTGCCTCCAGGCCTAGTTACCACTTAAGCCACATTAACCAAAGCGATTAATGGGTTTCACCTGCCCTCTTGGCTGGCCATGGTCAATTTTTGGGATGTACATTAGTACTGTTGATACAGCAATTTTTGTGGGCCCTCGCCTACAGTGTAATCAAATTAATTTTTAGCCCACCTGCATTACAGCTGACGTTACCTCAGCTGTGTTGGGCAATGCAATGGGATATTTTTATGTACCGCCGGTGGGTTCCAGGGAGCCACCCATGCTGTAGGTGCACACTGAGTTTTTAATACATCTGTACACTTCTAAAGAACCCCAGTCTGACTGGGGCATGCAGTGTGGGCCGAAGCCCACCTGTATTACGCACGACATTACTACCTCAGCTGTGTTGGGCAATGCAATGGGATATTTCTGTGTACCGCCGCTGGCTTCCTGGCACCCACCCAGGCAGTGGGTCCACAGGGAGTTTAACCTACATGTGTCCACTTGTAAAGAACCCCAGTCTGACTGGGGCATGCAGTGTGGGCCGAAGCCCACCTGCATTAAGCACGACATTACTACCTCAGCTGTGTTGGGCAATGCAATGGGATATTTTTATGTACCGCCGGTGGGTTCCAGGGAGCCACCCATGCTGTAGGTGCACACGGAGTTTTTAATACATCTGTACACTTCTAAAGAACCCCAGTCTGACTGGGGCATGCAGTGTGGGCCGAAGCCCACCTGTATTACGCACAACATTACTACCTCAGCTGTGTTGGGCAATGCAATGGGATATTTCTATGTACCGCCGGTGGCTTCCTGGCACCCACCCATGCTGTGGGTCCACAGGGAATTATAAATGCATCTGTTTCCACTCATAAAGAAACCCAGTCTGACTGGGGCATGCTGTGTGGGCCGAAACCCACCTGCATTAACCCTTTCCAGTCCACTGTGTGACCTGTGAAGACATTAGGGTTTAAGGCTGTACAGCTCCGTTGTTGGTAGACGTCCGTCGGGGTTCTCTTACTGTATATTGCCAGCCTCTCTGCTGTCGGAGCCTATCCTACGTGTCAGCTCATGCAGTACTGGCTTTAGCCAGCATATAGCGCCGTTGTATAACGGCAGAAAAAGAGTAAGCCCCCTAGGAAAACCATATACAAATTGGATTGGAAAGGGTTAAGCACAACATTACTACCTCAGCTGTGTTGGGCAATGCTATGGGATATTTCTATGTACCGCCGGTGGCTTCCTGGCACCCACCCATGCTGTAGGTGCACACGGAGTTTTTACTACATCTGTACACTTATAAAGAACCCCAGTCAGACTGGGGCATGCAGTGTGGGCCGAAGCCCACCTGCATTAAGCACGACATTACTACCTCAGCTGTGTTGGGCAATGCAATGGGATATTTCTGTGTACCGGCGGTGGGTTCCAGGGAGCCACCCATGCTGTGGGTCGACAGGGACTTCACAATAGGGAGTTGTACCTGCCTGTGTCTATGAATTAAAAAGCCCGGTCTGACTGGGGCATGCAGACACCTTGACAGAATGAATAGTGTGTGGCACATAGGTTCCCCATTGCTATGCCCACGTGTGCAGCTCCTGATGGCGGTGGCACAGGATTCTATTTCTCATTGCTTCTGTACAGCATTGTGGGCTATCGCTCCGCCATTTTTAAAGAGGGTCGCTGCCTAGCCGTGCCAACCTCTGCAGTGTGTGCCTGCGGTCCCTCGTCATGGCAGACGCAATTCTAAATAGACATGAGCGTGGTGTGGCATGAGGGCAGCTGAAGGCTGCCCAGGGACACTTTGGTGTGCGCTGTGGGGGGGAGGGGGGCGGTTGGGCAGCATGTAACCCAGGAGAAGTGTCAGTGGAGTGTCATGCAGGCAGTGATTGTGCTTTGTTGGAGGTAGTGTGGTGCTTAGCAAAGGTATGCCATGCTAATGAGGGCTTTTCAGAAGTAAAAGTTGTTGGGAGGGGGGGGGCACTCTTGCCGGTATTGTGGCTTAATAGTGGGACCTGTGAACTTGAGATGCAGCCCAACATGTAGCCCCTCGCCTGCCCTATCCGTCACTGTGTCATTCCCATCACTTTCCTGAATTGCCCAGATTTTCACACATGAAAACCTTAGCGAGCATCGGCGAAATACAAAAATGTTCTGGTCGCCCAT
The DNA here is from genome assembly GCF_035609145.1 of Eleutherodactylus coqui. Taxonomy (NCBI): domain Eukaryota; kingdom Metazoa; phylum Chordata; class Amphibia; order Anura; family Eleutherodactylidae; genus Eleutherodactylus; species Eleutherodactylus coqui. The sequence continues at coordinate 123,507,879 of NC_089848.1, forward strand.
TGACTTCAATGGGGTTCGTTGTTCGAAACGAACCCTCGAGCATCACGGGAAGTTCGTTCCGAATAACGAACACCCGAACATTTTGGTGTTCGCTCATCTCTAATCTTTATTGCATATTTGGTGGTCGTGTGAACATCTCAAAACCTTCTGGGAACAAACCCACTATGCAATATGTTCAATCCTACACATTACGGTGTGTTGGGACCCTAGTGTTGCTCTTGGACATAGAGGAGGGCACATCAGCTGATCTTCTCATTATATCCCATATCTTAACGGCTGCCAGAACATCTATAGCAAAACGATGGAGGAGTGCCAAGGTTCCTTCCTTGTCAGACATTTTCTTGATGGTTCAGCATAGCTGTATAATGGAACTTGATTGCGACTAGACTTGATTCTCTAGCTGGATTTAAAACTCAGTGGGCAAAATGGCTTGATTTTTCGGGATATACTTGATAACTTTCTTTAAAGATAAAGCAATCATTGGGTTTTTTATTTTCAGTCTGTGTAGATTCTATAGTACACCATACCTATACACATTGTAGCTTCCTATGTGTGCAGCTCTTAACCTTTACATCATTGGACCCAATTTCAAGTTCAGTTTTATTAATTTACACCTGTTACTCTCCCCTGTCCCCTCTGTTAAACTTCCTTTCTTTCCAGGTGATCCTCAATACCAACTCCTGATGTTGATTGCACTAATGGATTGATACAACTTATAAGACGTGACTTACCTTATGGCATGTTAGTGTTTTATTGTGTGCTTTTACTACAGATAGCACACGCCAGATTATAATTGGATCATCATGTGGTTTTTTTTTCTTCCTTTCTTATTTCTATATGCTGCATTTATGTGATTTCTATTGATAGCATTATTTAAAACCAATAAAATATTTGTTTATAAAATATATAATTTCTCTTGAGGCCTTAGAGAGCCATATGCATGAAAAAGTGTAAAATGCTATCGCTGCTGAAATTTACATGTATACAACTTTAATTCTTTCAGACTAAAAATACGTATAAATGGGTTGATAACTGGAAAGTGCGCTACACAAAATGGGCCGCTGAGGAGCCGAGGAAAAGCACCTCCTGTGTATATGTGGATACTGATGGGCAGTGGAAGACATCGCCTTGTAATGAGACTTATTCTTCTATCTGCAAACAAACTAGCGGTAAGCTGCTCATTTCCCTATTTAATATAATTAACTCCAACGCTCCTTTAAATGTGTTAATAGGATAGCCAATGCTATAACTAACTAAATTCCAAGTGCTGCCCACTGCCTCCTGTCAAGTGATATCCATCTCTAGTGACAAAGACACACTAAGACGGAACACAGGGAGTGGAGAAAGGTTGTGACTCATGCTGCTGATGGAAGTCTATGGAAAGAAGAGGGGAGATAAGATGTTATTGAAGGATAATTACACAGATGTAAGGAGGGTACAGTTTATCGCTGTTTAATGTTAGTATGATGTTTTCTTGTAATGGTACTTGGTCTCTGAGAGGGTCCGGAAAGAATGAACAGAGCTGAGCAGGAAGGAACAGGAAGTGCAGTGTGTGTAGAGAGGGTAGCTAAGCTGTGGACAGACAAAGGGAGTCTCTCCTGGTTAGTGATACAGGGCTGTAGCGATTGTCTAACAGGCAGTTTTCCTCTGGTGAACCAAGAAAGGAGTGCTAAATAGTGAAGTCATGCCAAGTGGTTCCTCTATTTCCTGCCCTCTTGCAACGCTGACCGTGTATTGGTGAGCTAGAGAGAGATTGATCCTCAGTCGGCTGGGCACCGAGCTGTAGCAGGTATCCCATGCTTATAGGCCTAAAGACTGTTTGGTGAAGTAAATATTGCTTATTGTTACTTCAGGTTATATTGTTATGGATTTGCACTTGGAGTACCTGATAAATATCTTCCCACCATCCTCCGTGACGCCTCTGCTCCCTACAACTACTGGGTGTCGAAGCTGGACACGTGGCCTGAACTCGCGCTGTATGCCCTGGAAGTGCTTGCTTGTCCTGCGGCTAGCGTCTTGACAGAGAGTGTGTTTAGTGTGGCTGGGGGAATCATCACGGATAAGCGTACCCACCTGTCAACCGACAGTGCCGACAGGCTTACACTCATCAAGATGAACAAAGCCTGGATTTCCCCAGACTTCTCTTCTCCACCAGCGGACAGCAGCGGTACCTAAACAATACGTAGGCTGCACCCGCGGATGGAAGCTACGTTCTCTCTCACCATCAAAAACGGGGACATTTCTGCTTCATCAATCTGTGTATAATATTCCTCCTCCTCCTCCTCCTGCTCCTCCTCCTGAAACCTCACGTAATCACGCCGAACGGGCAATTTTTCTTAGGGCCACAAGGCTCACTCATATAATTTTTCTAAACAATTTTTATACGTTTCAATGCTCTTAAAAGCGTTGAAACTTTAACTTGAACCAATTTTTCGTTCAACTGGGCTGCCTCCAGGCCTAGTTACCACTTAAGCCACATTAACCAAAGCGATTAATGGGTTTCACCTGCCCTCTTGGTTGGCCATGGCCAATTTTTCTCAGGTACATTAGTACTGTTGGTACACCAATTTTTGTGGGCCCTCGCCTACAGTGTAATCAAATGAATTTTTAGCCCACCTGCATTACAGCTGACGTTACATCTGCTGTGTTGGGCAATGCAATGGGATATATTTATGTACCGCCGGTGGCTTCCTGGCACCCACCCATGCTGTGGGTCCACAGAGAATTATAAATGCATCTGTTTCCACATCTAAAGAACCCCAGTCTGACTGGGGCATGCAGTGTGGGCCGAAGCCCACCTGCATTAAGCACGACATTACTACCTCAGCTGTGTTGGGCAATGCAATGGGATATTTTTATGTACCGCCGGTGGGTTCCAGGGAGCCACCTATGCTGTCGGTCCACAGGGAATTATAAATGCATCTGTTTCCACTTCTAAAGAACCCAAGTCTGACTGGGGCATGCAGTGTGGGCCGAAGCCCACCTGCATTAAGCACGACATTACTACCTCAGCTGTGTTGGGCAATGCAATGGGATATATTTATGTACCGCCGGTGGGTTCCAGGGAGCCACCCATGCTGTCGGTCCACAGGGACTTCACAATAGGGAGTTGTACCTGCCTGTGTCTATGAATTAAAAACCGCGGTCTGACTGGGGCATGCAGACACCTTGACAGAATGAATAGTGTGTGGCACATGGGTTCCCCATTGCTATGCCCACGTGTGCAGCTCCTGATGGCGGTGGCACAGGATTATATTTCTCATTGCTTCTGTACAGCATTGTGGGCTATCGCCCCGCCCCTTTTAAAGAGGGTCGCTGCCTAGCCGTGCCAACCCTCTGCAGTGTGTGCCTGCGGTTCCTCGTCATGGCAGACGCACTTATAAATAGACATGAGGGTGGTGTGGCATGAGGGCAGCTGAAGGCTGTGCAGGGACACTTTGGTGTGCGCTGTGGGGGGGGGGGGGGGGAGGGGTTGGGCAGCATGTAACCCAGGAGAAGTGGCAGCGGAGTGTCATGCAGGCAGTGATTGTGCTTTGTTGGAGGTAGTGTGGTGCTTAGCTAAGGTATGCATTGCTAATGAGGGCTTTTCAGAAGTAAAAGTTGTTGGGGGGGGGGGGGGGGCACTCTTGCCGGTATTGTGGCTTAATAGTGGGACCTGTGAACTTGAGATGCAGCCCAACATGTAGCCCCTCGCCTGCCCTATCCGTTGCTGTGTCGTTCCCATCACTTTCTTGAATTGCCCAGATTTTCACACATGAAAACCTTAGCGAGCATCGGCGAAATACAAAAATGCTCGGGTCGCCCATTGACTTCAATGGGGTTCGTTACTCGAAACGAACCCTCGAGCATCGCGATAATTTCGTCACGAGTAACGAGCACCCGAGCATTTTGGTGCTCGCTCATCTCTAGTTATATTGTTATGGATTTGCACTTGGAGTACCCGATAAATATCTGCCCCCTTCCTAATTAGAAGTTCCAAGGCCTGTGCATGCACAGGAAGAATCACTCTGGCACACTGCTCAGCAAAAATGAAACTTCTTTACTCTAATCAAGCTGCATGGGGTTTTATAGATTGTATGCATAGTTAGTACGTCATGAAGTATGAATCTGTAGCTGATTGGTTATTGCCTAGGAGCTGACGTCATCATCTGTGGTATCTTAGTTGCATTCTTGGATGGGAGCGCCATCTTGAGTAGACGATGGGAGGGGGAGCGAGTAGTTAGTCAGCACTTTCAGACAGCTGTGTTAGCAATTGTAGAACAGAAGCACATATTTGCAATAGGCATTTTACTTAGTTTATTACAATCCATTAGAATCCCCCCTTAAAATGACTGTTTTATCTGTCCCTAATCCTGGGCCTATCTCATCAGTCTCAATGTGTCTCGAAACTCTTTTGTGCCGCATGTTAGATGAGTTATAGCTATCCCATGCCCCCCCCCCCCCCTTTGCCACAGGCTTTGCTCATAGAGAAGTCAGTTGCTGTCCCTATGGGCTTAAAGATATAATTGCTTAGGGGAAAGAGTCTTTAGGGGGGTGTAGGATGTCTCGTAGACCTCTGGACTCTCCCTTGATATGCCAGCCAGGTTTCCCCAGATCTTACCCCACAATCTCTGTGTTACCATGCAGGGTGGCGCAGGGTCCCGCGGTCGGCGCGTGCCGCTCCGGTGTCGGCTCCGGCGTCCTGGAGCTCTGGAGTCGGGGCTCTCCCGGCGGCGTGGGGCAGCCAGCGTGCGGCGGTGTGGGTGTGTCCACCCGTAGGGTGCCGCCCGCACTCCTCCACCTTTCTTATGCAGCAGTGGGAGAGTCGGCTCCTCCCACTCTCCGCCCCTGGGCGGAGCCTTGCAGTTATAAGGCTGGCAGTGACCTGAGCTCACTGCCAGTTATTGGTTCAGTCAGCCACTAGTGAGTTCTGTCTGCAGCCTGTCTCTGCCAGTTCCTAGTTGCCGGTCAGCATCCTTTCTAGCTCGCTAGCTCAGTCTTTTACCTGTTGGTACTCCATCTGCCTTCTCTGTCGGCACTCTGTCCCCCCATTAGTTAGTCACATCTTGTCAGTCGCCAGGTCCCTAGCCAGTGCAGGGACCACTGTCCAGTTGTCCGCCTGGAGTTAGCCAGGGCCGAGGCAAGTAGGCAGGGACAGTGGGGTGCGGGAAGTTTAGGGCACCCCACCTGGCGCTCGGGGGGGTCAGAGTGCCGTAACATAATAACTGGCCCTTTAAACCGTTTTCATGGAGGCGATCAGCGCCCTTGCGAACCAGCTGCAAGCCTTGGTGCCGGTGGTCCAGGATTTATCCGCCCGTATGGCAGCCCAGGAGCAGCGGGGGTCGTTGCAGGGTCCGGACGCCTCACCCAGCCCAGAACCTAAGTGCCCTCTTCCCGAGGTGTTCTCTGGGAAGAGGAACAATTTTTTTTGTTTTCCAACAGGCGTGTCGCTTATTTTTTCGGATGCGCCCCCGTTCTTCCGGGTCGGAAGCCCAGAGGGTCGGGCTTATAATGTCCCTGCTGCGGGGCTTTTTCCATCCCCGAGGAATCCTCCTGCCTGCAGTCCATGGACTCCTTTTTCCAGGAACTCGGGGGTATCTTCGACGAACCGGACCGAGTGGGGTTGGCGGTTTCGCGGCTGTTGGCGCTGCATCAGGGGGCGTTTTTTGTGGAGGATTATTGCTCCAACTTCAGACGCTATGCGGGGGATACGGCATGGAACGATAGCGCTCTGAAAGACGTTTTTCTGCAGGGCCTCTCGGACGCAGTTAAAGACCTGTTAATTTCCCATCCCGTTCCCGGGTCTTTTAGGGAGGCTATGGAGCTAGCGGTGAATGCAGATAGGAGGCTCAGGGCTAGGAAGCAAGACAGGCAGGCCCGTAGAGTCAGGGAGTCAACGCAACTACGACGTGGGTAACTGTGAATTATTGGCTATTAAATGGGCTCTGGAAGAGTGGCGACACCATCTTGAGGGTGCTAGACACCCAATTACCGTGTATACTGATCACAAGAATCTGGTATATCTCGCCAATGCTAAAAGACTCACAACTCGTCAAGCCAGGTGGGCGTTGTTCTTCGCCAGGTTTAATTTAGTTGTGACATATATCCTAGGAGAGAAGAACGTGAAGGCGGACGCCCTGTCACGGAGTTTCGGGGTGCCGGATAGTGAGACTATGACCCCCGAGAATATCTTAGCCCCTGGCGTGGTGGTGGCAGCTGTAGAGTCTAACTTCATCCCTCAACTACAGGATGCTCAGCAGGACGCTCCTTCAGGGGTGCCGGAGGGCAGATGGTTTGTGCCAGAGACCCTACGTCCTAGAGTCATGGATGAATCTCACTCGTCGGTTCTCGCCGGGCATCCAGGGTTTCAGGGGACCCTGGATCTTTGTTCCAGACACTTCTGGTGGCCAGGCATGTCTTAGGAGATCCGCAACTTTGTTAGGGGATGCTCGGTCTGTGCTCGCAATAAGAGTCAGCGGCGTCCTCCGGAGGGTCCTCTGAGACCGCTACCGGTTCCTTCCAGTCCATGGTCAAACTTATCGGTAGATTTCATCACTGATCTACCAGAATCCCAGAAGTGCACCACTATCTTAGCGGTGGTCGACCGGTTCTCAAAGATGGCACATTTTGTGGCGTTAAAGAAGCTACCTTCGGCAAAAGAATTTGCCAAGATTTTTGTAAAAGAAATAATTCACCTACATGGGGTTCCCCAAAATATTGTATCTGATCACGGGGTTCAGTTTGTGTCGCAGTTTTGGCGTGCCTTCTGCAGAAACTTGGGAACGTCACTTTCCTTCTCTTCAGCATTCCACCCGCAAACTAATGGTCAGACTGAGCGGAAGAACCAAGATTTAGCGCAATATTTACGGTTGTTTGCTAGCGAAAAGGCTCATCAGTGGGCAGAGTTCCTGCCGTTGGCAGAGTTTGCACTAAATAACCGCCCTTGTTCTTCCACTGGGGTATCTCCATTTCTTTGTGTATACGGTCAGCATCCTCGCTTCCTTACAGCAATCCCTACTCCTTCGGTCTGTCCTGCAGCTGATGTCGCCACAGATACACTTCGGGGAGTATGGAAAGAGGTACAGAAAAACTTGGAAGCAGCGGGGACTCGTATGCAGTTGCGTAGTGAGAAGAGTCTGTCTGTATCTGAACCTTACAAGATGGGACAGAAGGTAAATCTGTCTTCTAAAAATCTCAAATTAAGGGTCCCCACCCTGAAGCTGGCACCACGTTACGTGGGTCCATTTGTCATCACGTGTGTGGTGAACCCGCTCGCCTACGAACTGGGTTTGCCAGCTACATGGAGGGTTCACAAGGTGTTCCATAAGTCGTTATTGAAACCTTTTGTCCCTTTTCTTTTACAAAAATCTTGGAAAATTCTATCGCAGAAGGTAGCTTCTTTAACGCAATGAAATGTGCTATCTTTGAGAAACGGTCTACAACAGGGTAGGGGTGAACTTCTGAGACTCAGGTAGATCGGTGATAAAATCTCAGGTAGATCGGTGATAAATGCAACTACAGATGAAAAGGTAGCGGTAATGGTCTCAGAGGCCCCTCCGGATGCTGACGCCGACTTTTACTGCGTGCACAGACAGAGCATCCCTTCACAAAGTTGTGGATCTCCCGAGACATGCCTGGCCGCCAGTAGTGTCTAGAACAAAGATCCAGAGTCCCCTGAACCCCCGGGGGGCCTGCGAGAACAGATGAGTGGGACTCTTTAATTACTCTGAGACACAAGGACTCTGGCACAAACCATCTGCCCTCCGGCACCCCCGAGGGAGCGTCCTGCTGACAATTTTGTAAATGATAAATGAGATCAGATTCTACAGCAGCCACCACCACCCCAGGTGCCAAGATATTCTCGGGAGCCACTGTCTCACTTTTCCCGAAACTCTGAGAGAGGGCGTCTGCCTTCACGTTCTTCTCCCCTGGAATATATGTAACGACGAGGTTAACCTGGTGAAAAACAACGCCCACCTGGCCTGACAAGCTGTGAGTTTCTTAGCATTGGCGAGATATACCAAGTTTTTATAATCAGTATACACGGTAATGGGACGCCAATAACTCACGATTACCCACGTTGTAGTTACGTTCTGCCGAACTAAACTTCCGCGAGAAGAACGCACATGGACTATACTCAGGTCTCCCACTGACTTCCTTAAACAATACAGCCCCAGCCCCCACCTCAAATGCATCGACCTCAATGAAGAACGGTCGCTGCGCGTCAGGCTGTACTAGCATCGGGGCAGTAGTAAACTCCCTTTTGAGACGACTAAAAGTCTCAAATGAAATGACATAACCAAGGAAAGACACTTGTTTAGTACCAAAAATGCATTTCTCCAACTTGACAAAAAGTTGGTACTCACGCAAACGGGTCAGAACCAGCCTCAGGTGCCGCACATGTGAATCCCAGTCTGGGGAGTACACCAGAATGTCATCAAGATATATGACCAAAAATACCCCCAGGAAGTCATAGAAGACCGCGTTCATAAATCCCTGGAACACAGCGAGGGCATTACAAAGTCCGAAGGGCATGACTAGACATTCAGAATGCCAGAACAAGATGTTGAAGGCCGTCTTCCACTCATCTTCCTTTCGGATGCTAATTACATTGTAAGTCCAATTTGGAAAACCAGTGGGCCCCTAACACCTGATTCAATAAATCAGGAATCAGGGGCAAGGAGCACTGGTTCTTCACTGTAATTTTATTCAAAGCCCGATAATCCACACAAGGCCTCAATGTCCCATCCTTCTTTTGTACAAAGAAAATACCGTCTCTGGCAGGGGAACTGGACGGCCTGCTATGTCATTTGGCCAGAGACTCTGAAATATAGGACTTAAGGGTTTCGTGCTCACCCCAAGACAAATTGAAAATGGCTCCCTTAGGGATGGGACTGTCGGGGATCAAATCAATACCACAGTCCCACTCCTTATGGGGAGGCAAAGACTCAGACAGAAAATCTGAAAATCAGACAAATACTCAGGAATAAGTATGGTATCTTCTGAACACATGGATATAGTAGCTAAGTGACTATGACAGGACAACTCCCAATGTGTCAATTCCCGAGTGGACCAATCAAATTTGGGATTGTGCAGTGCTAATCAGGGCATACCAAGCACTACATCAACGGACATCCTTTCCATTACCAAGAACGACAGATCCTCAGAATGGAGAACACCCACAGTGAACTGTAACATGGGAGTCCTCCACTGTACAACCCCTGCAGACAGAGGGGTAGAATCAATACTACTGAAGTGTATGGGAATCTTTAACACCGAAAATTCAGTCATCAGAGGTCTGACAAAACTCAAACTAATCAAATTGCCGGCAGCCCCAGAATCAATAAAAGCTTGACCAGACCGAGTGAAATTCCGGAAGCCAATCTGACAAGGCACCAACAACTTAGGGAGTACCTGTGATCCTAGGCTATCCTCCCAAAAATCGCCTGAAGCTTTTCCGCAAGTTCAAACTGATGTTGTAGATGCTTCTGAGGACAGGTTGCTACACGATGTCCGGCTTTCCCACAGTAGAGGCAGAGGCGATGAGTCATCCGAAACCGTCGCCGTTCCTCGGGACTTAGGTGATCCACTTCCATAGGCTTGGTACCAGAAGATGGCATGGGAGAAGCAGGAGCAGGTCTTCCGGATTCCCTAGCCTTACCTTAGCCTTACGGGCCTGACGTTCCTCTTTTTTCTAGATCTCAGCCTCCTGTCAGCTTTGACCGCCAATTCCATTGCATCATTGAGTGTCACGGGATGAGAAATGAGTAGATCCTTGACCGCGTCCGAAAGACCTAACAAAAACACATCTTTAAGGGCGCTATCATTCCAAGAGGTTTTACCTGCATACAGTCTAAATTTAGAGCAATAGTTCTCTACCCACTGCTGCCTCTGACGTAGAGACGTGAGATGGGATACCGCCAACCCCGCACGGTCTGGCTCATCAAAAATACCTCCAAGTTCCGAAAAAACAAATCAACTGACTGCAGGCAAGTCGAACTCTCAGGTAAGGAGTAGCCCCCATGTCTGGGGGAACCCCGAAGTAAGGACATAATCAATCCAACTTTCTGGGATTCCGAGCCCAAGGAGCGGGGCCGCATCCGAAAATACAATCTACATGCCTGCTGAAAAACAAAAAACTTGCTCCTCTTCCCTGAAAATACCTCAGGAAGTGGACACATGAGTTCAGGAATAGAAGGGGCGGTAGAAACATGCACTAACTCCTGTTTTCCCCTGGGCCACTATACGATCGGACAGGTCTTGGATTACAACCACTAAATCCTGCAACTGACTTGCGAGGATACTCATGGCCTCCATAGGAGAACAATTTTTAAGGGCCAGTTATTATGTTATGGTACACTATCCTTGATATGCCAGCTCTAGATCTCACCCACAACCCCTGTCCCTGCCTACTTGCCTCCACTTCTGGCTAACCCCAGGCAGGCCACTGGGCGGCGGTCCCTACTCACTAGGGACCGAAAAGGGACGCTGGCGTAGCGGGATGGAAAGCATAGGATACTGACAGAAAAGGCAGATTTAAATAACCAGCACAAACAATACTAAGCAGAACTGAGGCAGATGGAAAAACCTGTCTGATAATAGCAAAGTATGGCAGACAAGCTGACAGAAGCAGGAGACTAACCGAGGTAGACTTGCTAGCACACTGAGGGAAACCAATAACTGGCAGTGATTGCCAGTCTTTGCCTGACCTTTAAACAAAAGCCTCCACCCAGGGGCAGAGAGAGGGAGACAGACAACTCCTAACAGGACATAATAAAAGGGAGCTCGTGCACGGCAGCCACATTCACAGGTGCGCGTGCGTGGCACGCTGCCAGGCACCCGTGCCCCCGGTAGCTGCACAACCAGCTGGGGGAATGCGCCTCAACCGCGGGACCTCACACACCGCCCCCCCCCCCCTCACCTGGAGGAACAGCAACCACCGCATGATAACAATAGCATAATTATATCTGTTCCCCAGGAACCGGAGTCTTCTTGCAATGGGAGGCGTGGATCCAGGAGCTCTTTCCATCTAGTTTCACTGAAATGGCTGTGGTCAGTAGCAACTGGTAGGGATCATCATATTTAGGTTCAAGGGAATGTTTTCTCACAAATTTCTTCATACAGACCCAGTCCTCGAGGAATCCCCATGCTGGCATCTGGATCTGGAATAGAAGAAAACACCTGGGCATGTATTTTGGTTAGTTCCTGTGCCAGGGACATCACATATTTAGTCTGTACATCAGGCTGGAGCTGTTAGGGGAAAGAGCAACCTAGTCCTGGGGGCTGACATGAACAAGATCTCATAGGGGGACAGTGAATGTTCTCCTTGGGAGGTGTACCGGACGCTGAACAGGGCAATAGGCAGGATCTCAGACCAAGGCATGCCAGTCTCTTGGGACATTTTCAACATTTTGTTTTTCAGGGTGTCGTTAAGTCGTTCTACCTTCCCACTGCTCTGGGGATGGTTGGGGGTATAGAAGGCTAGGTTCACACTTCTTTGGTCAGATTGGCTGTGAAGGCTGGTCCTTGGTCACTCTCAATCACTTCCGGGACTCTGAATCTACACACCACTTCGCTAAGTAGTTTCTCTACTGTGGTCTTCGCGGTCATATTAGTCACTGGGTAGGCCTCCGGCAAATTCAAGAACATGTCCACTATTACCAGTGCATATTTGAACCTGCCGCTCTTTGGCACCTGGATGTGGTCGATTTGAAGCCTCTGAAAGGGATACAGAGGCTTGGCTTGGTGTTTCTGGGAGACATTTTCTGTGCGTCCAGGATTGCATTCCGCACAGATGGCGCACAATATGCAGAATCTTTTAGTGAGGGAGGAAATGCCTTGGGCCATGTAGTACTTCAGGATAAAAGCATTCCTCAGTGTCTTAAGAAGGTGTGCAGGGCCATGTGTCCATTGTACTACGGCTTGGTATAGGCATCTGGGTAAGTATGGTTTCCTGTTGACTTCATAGAACCCATGACTGTTGATGGTGGCCCCTTTCTCACCCAGAGGTCCTTCTCTTCTTTGTTGGATTTCTTCTGTAATTCTTGAAGACGTCTTTTGTCTATGGAGTGGGCTTGCACCATCATCACTAGTTCTGCCTCCACCTAACTCTCAATTCTCGAGGGTCCTGCAGCTGTTTCCTTAACTGCCATATCTGCCAAGTGGTTTCCTCGTGTTTCTGCAGAGTTGAGCCTTCCGTTGTCTTTTACTTTAAATATGGCCACTTGAGTGTGCAGAAGGAGTGCATCCATCAGGTCCCTGATGGCCTCATGATGTTTCACAGATCTGCTTGCTGCAGTCAAGAATCCGCATGTCTTCCAGATGACTCCAATGTCATGGACCACTCCAAAGGCGTATTTGGAGTCGGTGTAGACATTCGCTCTCTTTCCCTTGGAGAGCTTTCAGGTCGAGGTCAGTGCTTTGAGTTCGGCCTCTTGGGCGGACTTTGGGAGGACAGCTCTTGAGCTTGCGGGATGGTGTTTTCAGTGGTGACTACATAACCTATGTGAAACATGCCTTGGTTGTCGGCGTATCTGGAGCCATCGACAAAAATTGTGAGGTCTGGGTTGTTCAGTGGCGTGTCGGACACAGTGGAGAGATGTGAAGTTTCTTGTTTCATCACCTCAAAACAGTCCTCTTCATCAGGAGTTTGGGGATCTGTTTCCCCCTCGGGAATTGGGAGGAAGGTTGAGGGATTCAGGATAGTGCAGGGTGACGTTGTCAGGTATTAGGAGAGAGCACTGAAGGCGAGGGTGTCAGCCGCAGGCAGGTGCCTGGGCTGCATCTGGTTCTGGATAGCAACAATGTCATGAGGGACCAGGAGCACCAATGAGTGCCCAAGGTTTTGTCCAGTAGAGCTTTGGCTGCAAAGACTGCCCGCAGGCAGGAGGGACCACCTCTAGCAACTGGGTCCAGGCGAAAGGAGAAGTATCCGATGGGCCTGGGTCTGTTGCCATGAGACTTAGTAAGGACCCCAGTGGCATGTCCTTGTCTTTCTGACATGAAGAGCATGAAGGTATTGTTGAAATCCGGTAAGCCCAGTGCTGGAGCAAAGGAAAGGGCCTACTTGAGCAGGATAAAGCTGGATAGCGCTTCCGATGAGAGACTGAAAGGATCCGTCTTTAAAGCCTTGTACAGAGGTTGCATCAATAGAGAGCCTTCTGGGATCCATGCTCTGCAGTAGAAGATAAGTCCAAGGAAGGCATGAAGTGCCTTTGGTTTTTGAGGTAATGGGATGGCAGTAACTCAGTCTTGGGTGAGGTATCTTGTGCCCTTTGAGATGCAGTGTCCTAAGAACACAACTGACATTGCGCACCACTGGAGCTTGGGTTTTGAGGCCTTGTACCCCGGATTGGCAAAGAAACAGAAAATGCTTTCAGACGTTGACTCAGCTGTGCAGAGGTCATCAGCACACAGTAGTAGGTTATCCACATACTGAAGGAGGACAACATTTGGGTTCTCCAGCCACCAAGTATTCAGGATGAGGGCCATGGCTTTGGCAAATTGACTTGGAGAGTTCTGTACTTCCTGTGACATTGCTGTCTAAGTTTACTGTCGGCCCTCATGAGTAAAGGCAAAGAGGTATTGGCAGGATAGGTGGAATGGGACACTGAAGAAGGTGTTTTCCAAGTCCAAAACTGTAAATTACGTAGCTGAGAGTGGGATTCCAGACAGCAAGCTGTGTGGGTCCGGCACAATAGGCATGTCCAAGACAGTGGCCTCTTTGACGGCTCTGAGATCTTATACCAATCTGTACTTGTCTGGTTGCCCTTTCTGGGTCTTCTTCTTCACAGGAAAGAGGGGAGTGTTGGAAGGCGAGTCGCAGGGGATGAGACCCCCATTCTAGAGTAAGTCCTTGATTTGTCCTGCGATTGCTTCTTCCACTGCTTTCTTAAGGGGATACTGGGGTTTTCAGGGAAGTGGTGCTCGTGACTTTAGGGTAACCATTACAGGTGGCACCTTGAGGTGGCCAATGTCTTAAGGGCCGGTTGACCACAAGTGTTCTGGTATTCTTTTCAATACTTCTGGAGGGATGTCTGACATGGAAGATGTCTGTAAAGACATAAGGATAGGCAGGGAGCACAGCACCTGAAAACAGTGGGGTGGAAACCGTCATTTTCTCATCTTCAGTGAAGGTAATGGTTGCTTGCAGTCTGGATAGGACATCTGCTCCCAGAAGGTTCAGAGGACAGGTAAGGGAAACAACAAATCTGGCCACGAGATCTGGGAAGGGCCCTACTTGGAGCGGGCGTGTAAGTGGCTTGGATCTGGGGGTTCCATCAACTCTCACACAGGAGACATCTATGTTAGACAGAAAGGAAGGGTAATATTTATGCAGCAAGAGTATAGGCGAACCCCTGTAACATTGATGTAGCAAGAGTATAGGCGAACCCCTGTAACATTGATGTAGCAAGAGTATAGGCGGACCCCTGTAACATTTCTGTAGCAAGAGTATAGGCGAACCCCTCAAACCTTTCAGTAGCAAGTGTATAGGCGAACCCCTCAAACCTTTTTAGTAGCAAGAGTATAGGCAGACCCCAGTGACATTTCTGTAGCAAGAGTGTAGGCGAACCACTGAAACATTGGTGTAACAAGAGTATAGGCGAACACCTGAAAAAATGTGGTTACCCAGAGTGTGGGCGAAGGTCTGAAAAATTAGTAAGATAACGGTATAGGCAAGGGCCAGAAAAATTAGTGTACCAAGAGTACAAGTGTACCCCTGAAAAATTGCTCAACCGTGAAGGCAGGTGAAACCCATAAACATTTTTTTAAAGATACTGCTCGCTGTTGCTTAATTTGTAACCAATCCTGGAGGCAGCCCTCTGAAAAAAATGGTTTCAGTTAATGTATAAAAACCTTTGAAACTTTTAAAAATTGTAAAAAAGTTTTAAACAGAGGCTTTTGGGTTGCAGACAAATTGGCAGTTCAGCATGCTGACATGCTGTTTTAGGATGAGGCGTAGGAGGAGTAATAATATCCAAGAGTGATTGACAAAGCTAATTCCCCCTGTTTTTGTGGGGACAGAGGATGCATTTTTCTCCTGTTGCAATGAAAATATTCATTAGGTTCTGCTGCTTTCTGCTGGTGGGAAGAGAAATCTGGGGAAATCCAGCCTTTGTTCATCTTTATGAGTGTAAGCATGTCGGTGCTGGAAGTTGACAGGCGGGTACGCTTATCCATGATGATTCTCCCAGCTGCACTAAACACCCTCTCAGACAAGACTCTAGCGGAAGGGCAGGCCAGCACCTCCAGGGCGTACAGCTCAAGTTCATGCCACGTGTCCAGCTTTGACACTCGATAGTTGTATGGAGCAGAGGCATCACGGAGGATGGTGGTACGATCCGCTACGTACTTCCTCACCATCTTTTTACAGTGCTCTCTCCGACTCAGTCTTCACTGCGGAGTGGTGATACAGTCTTGCTGGGCGAGCCATAAAACTGGCAAAGGCTTGGAGAGTGTTCCCCTGCCTGCGCTGGACATGCTGCCTGATCCCCGTGACTCCCCTGCTACTTGGCACTCGGAACTGCGTCTTCTGCCACTAACACTGTCAGATGGGAACTTTAGCATCACTTTTTCCACCAGGGCCCTGTGGTATTGCATCACTCTCGTACCCCTTTCCTCTTCGGGAATGAGAGTGGAAAGGTTCTACTTATACCGTGGGTCTAGAAGGGTGCACACCCAGTAATCCATGTTGGCCAGAATGCGTCTAACGCGAGAGGCATGGGAAAGGCAGCCTAACATGAAGTCAGCCACGTGTGCCAGGGTCCCAGTATGCCACACATCGCTGTCCTCACTAGGAGGATGACTTTCAGGATCCTCCTTCTCCTCTTCAGCCCATACACACTGAATGGATGAGAGGCAAGCAGCATGGGTACCCTCTGCAGTGTGCCTAGCTCTCTCTTCCTCCTCCTCCCCCCTCCCCCTTCTCCTCCAAAACACGCTGTGATATAGACATGAGGATGGTCTGTATATCAAGCGACATACTGTCATCCCCCGTCTCCTGTTCCAACCGCAAAGTGTCGGCCTTTATGCTTAGCAGCGAATTTCTCAACAGCTAAAGCAGCGGGATGGTAATGCTAGTGATGGCAGCATCGCCGCTCACCATTTGGTTAGACTCCTCAAAGTTTCCGAGGAGCTAGCAGATATCTGCCATCCATGCCCACTCCTCAGTAAAGAATTGAGAAGGCTGACTACCACTCCGCCGCCCATGTTGCAGCTGGTATTCCACTATTGCTCTACGCTGCTCGTACAGCCTGGCCAACATGTGCAGCGTAGAAATCCAGCGTGTGGGCACGTCCCAGAGCAGACAGTGCTCTGGCAGCTGAAACTAATGTTGCAGGGTCCTCAGGTTGGCAGCGTCCGTGGTGGAGTTGCGGAAATGTGCGCAGACACGGCACACCTTGCCGAGCAGATCAGACAAGTGGGGGTAGTTTTTCAGAAACCGCTGAACCATTAAATTGAAGACGTGGGCCAGGTATGGCACATGTGAGGTTACCAAGCTACAGAGCTGCCACCAGGTTACGGCCGTTGTCACACATGAACATGCCCGGTTGGAGGCTCAGCGGCGAAATTCAGAGGTTTGTCTGCTCCGTCAGACCCTGCAACAGCTTGGGGGCAGTGTGCCTCTTGATACCTAAGCTGATTAGTTTGAGCACGGCTTGCTGACGCTTGCCCACCGCTGTGCTGCCGCGCCGCGTGCTACCGGCTGGTGAGAGGTAGAAGTGGCAGAGGAGGGTTTGGAGGAGGAGGCATAAAACACCGCAGATACCAGCACCGAGGTAGGACCCGCTATTCTGGGTGTGGGTAGGATGTGAGCGGTCCCAGGCTCTGACTCGGTCCCAGTCTCCACCAAGTTCACCCAATGTGCCGTCAGGGACATATATAGGCCCTGCCCGCCAGTACTTGTCCACGTGTCCATGGCTAAGTGGACCTTCCCAGTAACCATATTGGTGAGGGCATGATGTATGTTGCGGGAGACGTGCTGCTGTAAAGCGGGGACGGCACACCGGGAAAAATAGTGGCGACTGGGGACGAAGTAGCGCAGGGCCGCCGCCGCCATTATGTTTTTGAAAGCCTCTGTTTTGACAAGCCTGTATGGCAGCATCTCCAGGCTGATTAATTTGGCAATGTACACGTTTAAAGCTTGTGAAGGCGTATTTCCGCTTTCGCTCCAACGCTTGTGTTAGCGACAGCTGAACGCTGTGCTGGGAGACATTGCTGGATGGATTTGGGGACCGTGGAGGTGAGGGTGTGGGTGCAGGCTGGGAGGCGCTCGTGCCTGCGTCCTGGGAGGGGGATTGGATCTTTGTTGCAGGTTGGGGCACAGGGGACGAGGGAGTGGTCTGACCCGGAGGTGGTGAATGGCCTTCGCCCCACCTTGTGGGGTGCTTGGCCATCATATGCCTGCGCATGCTGGTAGTGGTAAGGCTGGTAGTGGTGGCTCCCCGGCTGATCTTGGCGCGACACAGGTTGCACACCACAGTTTGTCGGTCGTCCGCGCTCTCACTAAAAAACATCCACACCTTTGAACACCTAGCCCTCTGCACGGAGGCTTGCAGCGAGGGGGTGCTTTGGGAAACAGTTGGGGGATTCCTCGCTCTGCCCCTGCCTCTACCTCTGGCCACTCCACTGCCTCTTCCAACCTGTCCTGCTGCTGCACTTGCCTCCCCCTCTGAAGCTCTGTCCTCAGTAGGCTGAGCAAACCAGGTTGGGTCAGTCACCTTATCGTCCAGCAGCTCTTCCTCCGGATCCTCTGTGCGCTCCTCCCTCAGACTTACTGCCCTTACTACTGCCTCACTGACAGACAAATGTGTCTCCTCATCCTCCTCCACAAAAAGCTTTTGAGACAGTTGCCAGAAGTCCTCAACCTCATCACCCGGACTCCGGGAACATTCCAAAGGTTGGGCATCGGTCACTACAAACTCCTCAGGTGAGAGGGGAACCATTTTTTTCCACTCAAGGCAGGGACCCGAGAACAGTTCCTGGAAGTCTGCCTTCTCAGAATATGTAATTTTCATGGAGTGAGGAGCCTTTGAGGAAGGAGGAGCAGCCAGAGGATTCAGAGTTGCAGTACCTAGACCGGGAGTAGTGGACTGCGTAGAAGACTGGGTGGTCGATACATTGCTGGACGCGTTTTCTGCCATCCATGACAGGACCTGCTCGCAATGCTCTATTTGTAATAAAGGTCTACCACGCGGACCCACAAATCGTGATATGAAGCTGGGGAGCCCAGAAACTTGCCTCTCTCCTAATTCCTCAGAAGCCATCTGTGATTCACCCCGCCCAGGAACTCGGCCTGTGCCCACACCCTCACTTGGGTGCCCACATCCATGTCCTCGACCCCTACCCCTACTCCTAATCATAGCGGATTAAGGATAGAGCAGGGCCCAAATAAATTATTCCACTGGACAGCGCTGACAACTGTGGCTAATTCACCACACACAGAGACTTGTAGATAGCGGAGGCTCTATGCTGTGTCTAGAAAAAATTAACCTGTTTTCATGCGCTGATACCTAGGGTTAATTTACCGCTCACAGAGACTTGTAGATAAGAGAGGCTGTATTGAGTGGGAGAAGACTCTAAAGCCAGTGGATAATGCTGGTAACTGTGGCTATCTCAACCCCCCTTCAAAGAAAGGGTATTGTGAGACGCTCTGCACAGCGGCAGAGCTAAAATACTTTGCAGTGGCCTAGAAAATATTACAGTACTGTTTCACGTGAGACCTCGGTGCTATGCATTGCAGACTGAGAACGCTATAAGTGGAAGGCTGGGAACAGGCCTAGATGCGTGATAAAAAAAATTGATGCACTACTGCTCCCAGCCAGCCACAACTATAATGCACACGGTGAGAAGCTGCCCTAAAAAGGACCCTTGGACCAAACGATAAGCAAACAACCGAACAATAGATTTTAAGGGGACTGAAAGGCAACAATGAGTGAATCGTTAACGAAAACTCCACGACGGGCGCTTTTGAGCGAATTTTGAGCGGTAATCATTGTGTCTAAATTGGCCTTTCGACTTCATTAACAAGTACAAGGTCATACAATGTGGTTTACTCATGCTAATCTTACACAAACAGATAGAGGTGGGAGGGGGTTATTAACTCACATCACAGCTCTTGTCCAGAGAAAATCAACAGGCAGGTGAGAGTAAATGGGTGAAAGGGCATCTGAAAAATTACCAATGCAATCTAAATACACACAAATGGATGACACTATAGCCCGGCCTGAAGGGGCTGATATAAAATGGAAGCTGAGATAGGCCTAAGGCCTGACACACCCAAAATGGCTGATGGCCTACCAGTCTCTATATTACAGACAGAGTCCCTTTAATTTACATATAACTGTAAAACTACTTTTAGCTTTTGAATAAAGTTGTGCCTCTGTGACAAACCCTCTAGTGACAAAGCATAACCAAATAAACAGAAGTAACCATATTTATGCTGTACGTCAACTCTGATGTCTTTGTCTTTTGGTCTTACAGTTGTCGCTCCCACTGACCCTCCTCAAACACCTGGAAGCTGCCCAGACAAGCCTTCAGATTCCTGGATTCCCTTCCGTAACCATTGCTACCTTTTTGTATCATCTTCCTTCGCTGACTGGCAGAGGGCATCCTTAAAATGTGTTTATTATGGTGAGTTCTAGAAATACTTTATAGGGAAATAGAATTTATAAGAGATGGAACAGACACTAAAATCATACAGGGTGATTCAAAAGTCAGGATCACCAGGAATATCCTCTGAACAATAAGCGATACAAGTAAGAAGCTTTGTAGAGCACTTAGATGGGTGGGAGAAAACTTTTTGGTGCTATGGTGGTGCATGTCGGCCATCTTACTGGTGGTCATCTGGGATTTAGCCCAAGAAATCTCAATGGGATAAAGAGGTCATGGGATACATAATTAAAGCGTAGATCTTCATCAGAAATTCATAGGTGCATTCATTTTTTCCCCAATACCTAAAACCATTTTTAAGTCATGGGTGATGTCATGTTGAGCGCGAAGAATTGGGAGGTGAGGGGACTGCAGAATCTGCAAAAATCAGCAGTGGATTTTGACTTTGTTTGGGATACAGAAATGCTTCGGAAATTGCGTAGCAGTTCCGCCTCATGTGAGCGTGCCCTAAAGCAAATGTTTTACATCATACTGAAGGCTGTAAGAAAAAAAATGCCACAATTGCTGATTTTTGCCTATTCTATTTCCCAAAAAAGTGGAATATAATCATTTGTAGCCAAAATCATACCAATGAAAATGTCAATTCCTCCAAAAGTGTAAAGTTATGGCTTGCAGAATATGGTGATACAAAAAAAAGTTATTGATGCCTACCCACTACTGTTTTTTTTCGCGCAAATGTCAATTGTACTTTATAATGTCAAATTCGCAATGCACAAAAATCGCAATTTAGAGCATTGCGAATTTAACATTAGAAAGTCTCATTGACATTTGGGAAAAAGTAACGCTGCGAATTTGTAGCGAAAAAAAGGGCAGTGGGTAGGTATTTCTCCAAAATAAAAGAGCTATACAAATTAGCCATTGTTGTAATTGTTGTGCCTCACAAAATAAAGTCAGTGAACCCCCCCTAAAAGCAAAACCCCCAAATTTCAGAATTGCATTATTTTTTCCCCCGCGTCCACCATGTTAATTAAATTAAATGTTCTTCAATACATTATATACACCCCAAAATAATGTCATTAAAATACAACTTGTTCCTCTATGTCAATAGCAAAGGAAAAAAAAATGGAAAAAAAACGAAGTTCCCTGAAAGCTAAAATACTTTATTTTAGGCTGCAGTCTTAAGGGTGCCTTCACACTAAGGATATCGCTGTGTGTTTTTTTTTAAACACGGCTGTCAGTAGTACTGTCTAATGTTAAATACGCATCACACAAAATCCCAAGTTTGTGCTTTGTGATTTTTCTGCGTTGCGTTTTTAACATTAGAAAGTCCTATTGACATTTGCGTTTAAAATAATGCAGCGATATCACGATCGCAAGTGTGAAGGTACGCTAACTAGAGATGAGCGAGCACACTGGTCCGAGCTTGATGGTCGTATGAGCATTAGGGTACTCGAGATGCTCGTTATTCGAGACGAGAACCACGCGGTACTCGAGTCAATTGCATTTCCTTCCCCGCATGTTTAGCGCCATTTTCTAGCCAATAGACATGCAGGGAAGGCATTACCACTTCCTGCTGTGACGTGCCAGCCCTATCCCACCCCACAGTAGTGAGTGGCTGGCGAGATCAAGTGACCGCCGAGTACTTAAAGCGGTCCTGCCCCCGGCTCACCTCAGACACACACTGGCAGAGGTTAGGGAAAGTGCTGCTGCTGGTATAAGGGAAAGTGTTATTGGAGGATCTTGTCTTCAAGAACCCCAACGGTCCTTCTGAGGGCTACTCCTCATCGTGGGCATTACAGTTGTGGCTGGCTTGGAGCAGTAGTGCACCAATTTTTGTATTACGCATCTAGGCCTGTTCCCAGCCTTTCAGTTATACCGTTCTCAGCCTGCAGTGCATTACTCCGAGGTCTCACCGTGAACACAGCACTCTAATACTTCCCAGGCTACTGCAAAGTATTTCAGATATACCGCTCTCAGCCTGCAGTGCATTACACAGAGTTTAGGGACAGAGCTGCTTATGTAGGGAAGATTTTACAGTCGTGATCCTCCGTACAAGAAACACAATGGTCCTTTTTGGGGCTACTTCTCACCGTGTGCTTTACAGTTGTGGCTGGCTGGGAGCAGTAGTGCACCAATTTTTTATTACGCATCTAGGCCTGTTCCCAGCCTTTCAGTAATAGCGTTCTCAGCCTGCAGTGTCATACAACCAGCTCTCACCGTGAAACTGCACTCTAACATTTCCTATGCTACTGCAAAGTATTTCAGTTATACCGTTCTGTGTCTGCAGTGCATTAGACAGAGCTCTCACTTAGAGATGAGCGAGCACCAAAATGCTCGGGTGCTCGATGAGTCAAACTTTTCATAATGATCGATTTGGAGTAACAAACCCCACTGAAGTCAATGGGGGACTCGAGCATTTTTGTATGGGACCGATGACTTGTGAAACACCAGAAAACATCAGAAAATCATGGAAACACCACAGAAACGGATAGCGAATGGCAGGAGCAGCATGCATGGCTGCATCTGAGGCTCCTAGGTCCCACTATTAAGCCAAAATGGGGGAGAGAGCCTAGCGGTCACCCCCCTAACAATTTACTTGGGAGAAAACCTCATTAGCAAGGCACACGCGCTGGCACATCTTAGCTAGGCACCACACTACCTGCAAACAAGGACAATCACTGCCTGCGGGTGACACAGCTGCCTCTTTTCCTGGGTAACATACTGGCATTGCTGTCCGACCCTCCGCACGTCTCTGCGTCCACAGCGCACACAAACTTTTCCCTGCGCAACCTTCAGCTGCCCTCATGCCACACGCTCGCTTCATAGTCACACTACCCTCGTTTATTTATAAGTGCGTACTGGATGAGCAGGAACCGGAGGCACACACTGCAGAGGGTTGGCAGGGCCAGGCAGTGACCCTCTTTGAAAGTGGGGGCGATAGCCCACAATGCTGTAGAGAATTAATGATAAATTGACATACGATCATCATTCCAATCCCGTGCCACCTCTGTCACAAAATTGTCAGGAGCCACAAATGTGCCAGCACTTCTACACATCTCCGCAATGCAGCAATACTCTGTGTGGGAAGCACGTGAGCGGGCCCAGGATCAGGCTCGGTCCTAGCCTCCACCTTGTGTGACCCAAGGTGCCGTGAGATAAATAGCTATGGGAAATTCATGTGTCACCACACACTTTATTCTCTGTATGTGTCAGGCAGCTCAACACTGCAATGGGAAACCTTTGTGAACCCACAGTATAGGCGGACCCCAGTAACATTTCTGTAGCAAGAGTATATGCAGACCCCAATCATATTTATGTAGCAAGAGTATAGGCGGACCCCTGTAACATGTCTGTAGCAGGAGTATAGGCGGACCCCTGTACTGTAGCAGGAGTATAGGTGGACCCCTGTAACATGTCTGTAGCCTGAGTATAGGTGGACCCCAGTAACATATCTGTAGCTAGAGTATAGGCGGACCCCTGTAACATGTCTGTAGCTAGAGTAAGCCGTGCTGAAACAAATCAGTTTAGGTGGCAAGAGCCACTCAGCCCCCGAGCTGTTGCAGGGTCTGATAGAGCAGATTATCCTCTGGCTTTCGCCGCTGAGCCTCCAACCGGGCATGGTCGTGTGTGACAATGGCCGTAACCTGGTGGCGGCTCTGCAGCTCGGCAGCCTCATACATGTGTCATGCCTGGCCCACGTCTTCAATCTGGTGGTTCAGCGGTTTCTGAAAAACTACCCCCACTTGTTGGACCTGCTCGTCAAGGTGCGCCACGTCTGCGCACATTTCCGCAAGTCCACCATGGACGCTGCCACCCTGAGGACCCTGAAACGTCGGTTTCAGCTGCCAGAGCACCGACTGCTGTGCGACGTGCCCATACACTGGAATTTTACACTGCACATGTTAGCTAGGCTGTAGGAGCAGCATAGAGCAATAGTGGAATACCAGCTGCAACATGGACGGCAGAGTGGTAGTCAGCCTCCACAATTCTTTACTGAGGAGTAGGCATGGATGGCAGACTTCTACCAGGTCCTCGGAAACTTTGAGGGGTCTACCCAAATGGTGAGCGGTGATGCAGCCATCATTAGCGTTTCCATCCCGCTGCTTTACCTGCTGAGAGGTTCGCTGCTAAGCATAAAGGCCGACGCTTTGCGGTTGGAACAGGAGACAGGGGATGACAGTATGTCGCTTAATAGCCAGGCCACCCTCATGTCTATATCTCAGCACGTTTTGGAGGGAGAGGAGGAGGAAATAGACTGCTGGCCACACTGCAGAGGGTACCCATGCTGCTGGCCTCTCATCTGTTGAGCGTGTATGGGCTGAAGAGGAGGATCCTGAAAGTTATCTTCCTAGTGAGGACAGTGAAGTGTTGCATACAGGGACCCTGGCACACATGGCTGACTTCATGTTAGGCGGCCTTTCCCGTGACCCTCGCATTAGACGCATTCAGGCCAACACGGTTTACTGTGTGCGCACTCTTCTCGACTCACTGTATAAGGAGAACCTTTCCACTCTCATTCTCGAAGAGGAAAGGGGTATGAGAGTGATGCAATACCACAGGGCCCTGGTGGAAAAAGTGATGCCAAAGTTCCCATCTGACAGCGCTAGTGGCAGAAAATGCAGTTCCGAGGACCTAGTAGCAGGGGAGTCTCGGGGATCAGACAGCATGTCCAGCGCAGGCAGGGGAACCCTCTCCCAGGCCTTTGCCAGTTTTATGGCTCCCCAGCAAGACTGTGTCACCACTTCCAAGTCAAGGCTGAGTTGGAGGGAGCACTGTAAAAAGATGGTGAGGGAGTACATAGCAGATCGTACCACCATGCTCCATGATGCCTCTGCTCCATACAACTGGGTGTCAAAGCTGGACATGGGGCATGAACTTGCACTGTACGCCCTGGAGGTGCTGGCCTGCCCTGCCGCTAGCATCTTGTCAGAGAGGATGTTTAGTGCAGCTGACCGAATCATCATGGATAAGCGTACCTGCCTGTCACATGCAAGCGCCGACATGCTTACACTCCTAAAGATGAACAAAGGCTGGATTTTCCCAGACTTCTCTTCTCCACCGACGGAAAGCAGTGGAACCTAAAGATTCTTTTCGCTGCAACAGCAGAAAAAAGCATCCTCTATCACCACAAAAAAGGGGGGATTAGCTTTGTCAATTCCTCTCGAATATTATTACTTCTCCTCCTTCTCCTCCTAAAACAGCATGTCATCACGCTGAACTGCCAATTTGTCTGCGGCCCAAAAGGCTCTGTTTAAGAGTTTTTTACAATTTTTTTTGCAGGGCTGCCTCCAGGCTCTGTTGCAAATTAAGCAACAGCGAGCTGTATCTTTAAAAAATGTTTATGGGTTTCACCTGCCCTCACGGTTGAGCAATTTTTCAGGGGTACACTTGTACTCTTGGTACACCAATTTTTCTGGCCCTTGCCTATACTGTTATCTAACTAATTTTTCTGGCTTTCGCCTACACTCTTGGTAACCAAATTTTTTCAGGTGTTCGCCTATATTCTTGGTACACCAATATTTCAGGGGTTCGCCTATACTCTTGCTACAGAAATGTTACAGGGGTTCACCTATTCTCTTGCTACTGAAATGTTACTGGGGTCAGCCTATACACTTGCTACAGGAATGTTACTGGAGTCCGCCTATACATTTGCTACAGGAATGTTACTGTGGTCCGCCGATACACTTGCTACAGAAATGTTACTGGGTCCGCCAATACTCTTGCTAAAGAAATGTTACTGGGGTCCGCCTTTACTCTTGGTACAGAAATGTTACTAGGGACCGCATATACTCTTCTATATATGTAAAAATGAATGTCTGTTAGAGATGAGCGAGCACCAAAATGCTCGGGTGCTCGTTACTCGAGACGAAATTTTTGCGATGCGCGAGGGTTCGTTTCGAGTAACGAACCCCATTAAAGTCAATGGGCGACCCGAGCATTTTTGTATATCGCCGATGCTCGCTAAGGTTTTCATTTGTGAAAATCAGGGAAAATCAAGAAAGTGATGGGAACGACACAGAAACGGATAGGGCAGGCGAGGGTCTACATGTTGGGCTGCATCTCAAGTTCACAGGTCCCACTATTAAGCCACAATAGCGGCAAGAGTGCCCCCCCCCTCCCAACAATTTTTACTTCTGAAAAACCCTCATTAGCAAGGCATACCTTCGCAAAGCACCACACTACCTCCAACAAAGCACAATCACTGCCTGCATGACACTCCGCTGCCACTTCTCCTGGGTTATATGCTGCCCAACCCCCCCCCCCCCCGCACGACCCAGTGTCCACAGCGTACACCAAAGTGTCCCTGCGCAGCCTTCAGCTGCCCTCATGCCACACCACCGTCATGTCTATTTATAAGTGCATCTGCCATGAGGAGGAACGGCAGGCACACACTGCAGAGGGTTGGCACGGCCAGGCAGTGACCCTCTTTAAAAGGGGCGGGGCGATAGCCCACAATGCTGTGCAGAAGCAATGAGAAATCCAATCCTGTGCCACCTCCATCAGGAGCTGCACACGTGGGCATAGCAATGGGGAACCCATGTGCCACACACTATTCATTCTGTCAAGGTGTCTGAATGCCCCAGTCAGACCGGGGTTTTTTATAAATAGTCACAGGCAGGTACAACTCCGCAATGGGAATTCCGTGTGCACCCACAGCATGGGTGGCTCCCTGGAACCCACCGGCTGTACATAAATGTATCCCATTGCAGTGCCCTGGACAGCAGAGCTAACGTCAGATTAAATACAGGTGGGCTTCAGCCCACACTGCATGCCCCAACATGTCCGAGGTTTTTAATTCATAGACACAAGCAGGTACAAATCCCCAATGTGAAGTCCCTGTGGACCGACAGCATGGGTGGCTCCCTGGAACCCACCGGCGGTACATAAATAAATCCCATTGCAGTGCCCAGCACAGCAGAGGTAACGTCAGGTTTAATGCAGGTGGGCTTCGGCCTACACTGCATGCCCCAGTCAGACTGGGGTTCTTTAGAAGTGGACACATGCAGTTACAACTCCGTGTGGACCGACAGCATGGGTGGCTCCCTGGAACCCACTGGCGGTACATAAATAAATCCCATTGCAGTGCCCAGCACAGCTGAGGTAACGTCAGTTTTTATGCAGGTGGGCTTCGGCCCACACTGCATGCCCCAGTCAGACTGGGGTTCTTTAGAAGTGGACACATGCAGTTACAACTCCGTGTGGACCGACAGCATGGGTGGGTCCCAGGAAGCCACCGGCGGTGCATAAATATATCAGATTGCAGTGTCCAGCACAGCTGAGGTAATGTCAGGTTTAATGCAGGTGGGCTAAAAATTACTAGGATTACACTGTAGGTGAGGGCCCAAAAGAACTGGTGTACCAACAGTACTAATGTACTTCAGAAAAATTGGCCATGCCCAACCAAGAGCGCAGGTGAAACCCATTAATCGCTTCGGTTAATGTGGCTTAATTTGTAACTAGGCCTCTAGGCAGCCCAGTTAAAATAAAAATTGGTTCAGGTGCAAGTTTCAAAGCTTTAATGAGAATTGAAACGTATAAACATTGTTTACAAAAGTTATATGACTGAGCCTTGTGGGCCTAAGAAAAATTGCCCGTTCGGCGTGATTACGTGAGGTTTCAGGAGGAGGAGCAGGAGGAGGAGGATGAATATAATACACAGATTGATGAAGCTAAAGGCTCTCCGTTTTTTATGGTGATAGAGAACGATGCTTCCATCCGCGGGTGCAGCCAACGTATTGTTTAGGTACCGCTGCTGTCCGCTGGTGGAGAAGAGAAGTCTGGGGAAATCCAGGCTTTGTTCATCTTGATGAGTGTAAGCCTGTCGGCACTGTCGGTTGGCAGGCGGGTACGCTTATCCTTGATGATTCCCCCAGCCGCACTAAACACCCTCTCTGACAAGACGCTAGCCGCAGGACAAGCAAGCACCTCCAGGGCATACAGCGAGAGTTCAGGCCACGTGTCCAGCTTCGACACCCAGTAGTTGTAGGGGGCAGGGGCGTCACGGAGGATGGTCGTGCGATCGGCTACGTACTCCCTCACCATCCTTTTACAGTGCTCCCGCCGACTCAGCCTTGACTGGGGAGCGGTAACACAGTCTTGCTGGGGAGCCATAAAGCTGTCAAAGGCCTTGGAGAGTGTTCCCCTGCCTGTGCTGTACATGCTGCCTGATCTCCGCGCCTCCCCTGCTACCTGGCCCTCGGAACTGCGCCTTCTGCCACTAGCGCTGTCAGATGGGAATTTTACCATCAGTTTGCCCGCCAGGGTCCTGTGGTATAGCATCACTCTCAAACCCCTTTCCTCTTCAGGTATGAGAGTGGAAAGGTTCTCCTTATACCGTGGGTCGAGCAGTGTGTACACCCAGTAATCCGTAGTGGCCAGAATGCGTGTAACGCGAGGATCACAAGAAAGGCATCCTAACATGAAGTCAGCCATGTGTGCCAGGGTACCTGTACGCGACACATAGCTGTCCTCACTAGGAAGATCACTTTCAGGATCCTCCTCCTCCTCAGGCCATACACGCTGAAAGGATGACAGGCAAGCAGCATGGGTACCCTCAGCAGTGGGCCAAGCTGTCTCTTCCCCCTCCTCCTCATGCTCCTCCCCCTCCTCCTCCTCAACGTGCTGAGATATAGACATGAGGGTGCTCTGACTATCCAGCGACATACTGTCTTCACCCGCCTCCGTTTCCGAGCGCAAAGCGTCTGCCTTTATGCTTTGCAGGGAACTTCTCAAGAGGCATAGCAGAGGAATGGTGACGCTAATGATTGCAGCATCGCCGCTCACCATCTGGGTAGACTCCTCAAAGTTTCCAAGGACCTGGCAGATGTCTGCCAGCCAGGCCCACTCTTCTGTAAAGAATTGAGGAGGCTGACTCCCACTACGCCGCCCATGTTGGAGTTGGTATTCCACTATAGCTCTACGCTGCTCATAGAGCCTGGCCAACATGTGGAGCATAGAGTTCCACCATGTGGGCACATCGCACAGCAGTCGGTGCACTGGCAGATTAAACCGATGTTGCAGGGTCCGCAGGGTGGCAGCGTCCGTCTTGGACTTGCGGAAATGTGCGCTGAGCCAGCGCACCTTTCCGAGCAGGTCTGACAAGCATGGGTAGCTTTTCAGAAAGCGCTGAACCACCAAATTAAAGACGTGGGCCAGGCATGGCACGTGCGTGAGGCTGCCGAGCTGCAGAGCCGCCACCAGGTTACGGCCGTTGTCACACGCAACCATGCCTGGTTGAAGGCTCAGCGGCGAAAGTCAGCGCTCGGTCTGCTCTGTCAGATCCTGCAGCAGTCCGTGGACCGTGTGCCTCTTCTCTCCTAAGCTGAGTAGTTTCAGCACGGCCTGCTGACGCTTGCCCACCGCTGTGCTGCCACGCCGCACGACACCGACTGCTGGCGACGTGCTGCTGCTGACACATCTTGATTGCGAGACAGAGGTTGCGTAGGAGGAGGAGGATGGTGGTTTAGTGGAGGAAGCATACACCGCCGCAGATACCAGCACCAAGCTGGGGCCCGCAATTCTGGGGGTGGGTAGGACGTGAGCGGTCCCAGGCTCCACTAAATTCACCCAATGTGCCGTCAGGAAGATATAGTGGCCCTGCCCGCCTGTGCTTGTCCACGTGTCCGTTGTTAAGTGGACCTTGCCAGTAACTGCATTGGTGAGGGAGCGTACAATGTTGCGGGAGACATGGTCGTACAGGGCTGGGACGGCACATCGGGAAAGTAGTGGCGACTGGGAACCGAGTAGCGCGGGGCCGCCGCCGCCATCATGTTTTTGAAAGCCGCCGTTTCCACAAGCCTATACTGCAACATCTCCAGGCTGATCAATTTGGCTATGTGCACGTTTAACGCTTGAGCGTGCGGGTGCGTGGCGGCGTACTTGCGCTTGCGCTTAAACATTTGCGCTAGCGATGGCTGGACGCTGCGCTGAGAGACATTGCTGGATGGGGCCGAGGACAGCAGAGGTGAGGGTGTGGGTGCAGGCCAGAAGACGGTCGTGCCTGTGTCCTGAGAGGGGGGTTGGATCTCAGTGGCAGGTTGGGGCACAGGGGGAGAGGCAGTGGTGCAAAGCGGAGGCGGTGAACGGCCTTCGTCCCACCTTGTGGGGTGCTTGGCCATCATTTGTCTGCGCATGCTGGTGGTGGTGAGGCTGGTGGTGGTGGCTCCACGGCTGATCTTGGCGCGACAAACCTTGCACACCACAGTTCGTCGGTCGTCTGCACTCTCAGTGAAAAACTGCCACACCTTTGAGCACCTCGGCCTCTGCAGGGTGGCATGGCGCGAGGGGGCGCTTTGGTAAACAGTTGGTGGATTATTCGGTCTGGCCCAGCCTCTACCCCTGGCCACCGCACTGCCTCTTCCAACCTGCCCTGCTGCTGCACTTGCCTCCCCCTCTGAAGACCTGTCCTCAGTAGGCGTAGCAAACCAGGTGGGGTCAGTCACCTCATCGTCCAGCTGCTCTTCCTCCGAATTCTCTGTGCGCTCCTCCCTCGGACTTACTGAAATTACTACTACCTGAGTGATAGACAACTGTGTCTCATCGTCATTGTCCTTCTCACCCACTGAAAGCTCTTGAGACAGTTGCCGGAAGTCCCCAGCCTCATCCCCCGAACCCCGGGAACTTTCCAAAGGTTGTGCATCGGTCACGACAAACTCCTCCGGCGGGAGAGGATTCGGAACCATTGCTGCCCATTCTGGGCAGGGGCCCGAGAACAGTTCCTGGGAGTTTGCCTGCTCCACAGAATGTGTCATTGTAATGGAGTGAGGAGGCTGGGAGAAAGGAGGAGCAGCAGCCAGAGGATTCAGAGTTGCAGCAGTGGACGGCGTAGAAGTCTGGGTGGTCGATAGATTTCTGGATGCACTTTCTGCCATCCACGACAGGACCTGCTCACACTGCTCATTTTGTAATAAAGGTCTACCACGCGGACCCACAAATCGTGATATGAAGCTGGGGAGCCCAGAAACTTGCCTCTCTCCTAATTCCTCAGCAGCCATCTGTGATTCACCCCGCCCAGGAACTCGGCCTGTGCCCACACCCTCACTTGGGTGCCCGCATCCATGTCCTCGACCCCTACCCCTACTCCTAATCATAGCGGATTAAGGATAGAGCAGGGCCCAAATAAATTACCCCACTGGACAGCGCTGACAACTGTGGCTAATTCACCACACACAGAGACTTGTAGATAGCGGAGGCTCTATGCTGTGTCTAGAAAAAATTAACCTGTTTTCATGCGCTGATACCTAGGGTTAATTTACCGCTCACAGAGACTTGTAGATAAGAGAGGCTGTATTGAGTGGGAGAAGACTCTAAAGCCAGTGGATAATGCTGGTAACTGTGGCTATCTCAACCCCCCTTCAAAGAAAGGGTATTGTGAGACGCTCTGCACTAATAAAGGTCTACCGCGTGGACCCATTAATTGTGAGATGAATGTGGGGACCCCAGAAACTTGCCTCTCTCCTAATCCGCAGCAGTCGGCTGCGATACATCTGGACAAGGAGCTCGGCCTGTGCCCACACCCTGACTTGGACCCCCGCGTCCTCGCCCGCGTCCACGTCCACGTCCTCTAGGCCTACCCCTACCCCTCAGCATGGTGTATTACGAGTAGAGCAGAAACAGAACGTGGTAATTAAATGGCGCTATGACGGCGGTGATGTAACGGAGACAGCAGAGCCAGGAAACAATTTTGCGCATGCCTGTAGTGAGACGTAGGTGCGTATGACTGAGCTAGTGAAATTCACAGCGCAGAAGCAGTCAAGTGGCCAAAGGCCAGTGGTAGGCCTTAAGTATTTTGCTTCTATTTTTTTAAATGCTGAGCTGATACAGCAGACAGATACAGTAGGCAGCGTATATTATGTATACTGTTTCCCTCTGGCGCTATGACGACGGTGATGTAACAGAGACAGCAGAGCCAGGAAACAATTTTGCGCAAGCCTGCTGTAACGCTTAGCTGGGTATTAATTGGCGACTACTACCCCCAGCAGACACGCAGTACACTGAAGACGGTCACAGGCAGCCCAAATATAGTGTTTTTCCCCAATTTATTTGAAAAAGCCCACTGCCTATATAGCCTGTATATCTCTTTCCCTGTACCACTGTCCCTGCCTCAGCAGTACTGGCCCTAAACTCTGTAAAATGACTGCAGACTGAGGACGCAATGCTCTGCACGCCCGATATACAAAAAAAAAATTGTGCAACACTGCTCCCAGCAGCCTCAACAGTACTGCACACGGTCAAATGTGGCCCTAAGAAGGACCGTTGGGGTTCTTGAAGACGAATATAACACCTAACACTCTCCCTATAGCAGCAGCAGCAGCAGCAGCACTTTCCCTGATCTCTGTCAGAATGCATCTGTGGCGAGCCGCGGGCGGGGCAGACTTAAATACTCGGGTGGCACCTGATCTCCCCAGCCACTCACTGCAGGGGGGTGGTATAGGGCTGGAACGTCACAGGAGGAAGTTGTAATGCCTTCCCTGTCTTTCTATTGGCCAGAAAAGCGTGCACGTTTCTCAGGGAAGAAAGTGAAAGTAACTCGAATATCGCGTGGTGCTCGTCTCGAGTAACGAGCATCTCGAACACTCTAATACTCGAACGAGCATCAAGCTCTGATGAGTACGCTCGCTCATCTCTAATGTCTGTCTGTCTGTCTGTTTGTCATTTATGCGCTACTACACCATTCATCCAATCGCCATAAAACTTTGGGAAGTTGTTAAGTACACTCCTGGGGAAATTACTGGCATAGTACATCTATCCTATGATAAATGGCGCGCGTGCGAGCGTTGTCGACAGTTACACCATCCCCCACGTAGATTGTTCGATTTCCATCATTGCCACTAATTCTCTCACTTCCCAATGTTGTAGAAGCATGAAATTTAGCACCAGCATTGATTATGTCATAAATAGGAAAAGCTAATGGGTCCCAACTCGATTATTCAATTCTAAGCGCAAAAGAATTAGTGTCCAAATTTTACGTACAAAATCTAATTCTCTTACTTCCCGATGTAATTTGGCATGAGCATTGATTGTGTCATAAATAGGAAAAGTTAATAGGTCCCAACTCGATTATTCAATTCTAAGCGCCAAAGAATTAGCATCCAAATTTTACATACAGAATCTAATTTTTTCACTTCCCAATGTCATAGAAACTTGAAATTTGCCACGAGCATTGATTATGTCATAAATAGGAAAATTTAATGGGTCCCAACTTGATTATTTAATTCTATGCGCCTAAGAATTAGCGTCCAAATTGTACATACGTAATCTAATTTTCTCACTTCCCAATGTCAAAGAAACTTGAAATTTGGCACAAGCATTGATTATGTCATAAATAGGAAAAGCTAATGGGTCCCAACTCGATTATTCAATTCTAAGCGTAAACAAATTAGCGTCCAAATTTTATGTACGAAATCTAATTCTCTCACTTCCCGATGTAATTTGGCATGAGCATTGATTATGTCATAGATAGGAAAAGTTAATGGGTCCCAACTCGATTATTCAATTCTAAGTGCCAAAGAATTAGTGTCCAAATTGTACGTACGGAATCTAATTTTCTCATTTCCCAATGTCATAGAAACTTGAAATTTGGCACAAGCATTGATTATGTCATAAATAGGAAAATTTAATGGGTCCCAACTCGATTATTTAAGTCTAAGCGCCTAAGAATTAGCGTCCAAATTGTACGTACGTAATCTAATTCTCTTACTTCCAGGTGTAATTTGGCATGAGCATTGATTGTGTCATAAATAGGAAAAGTTAATGGGTCCCAACTCGATTATTTAATTCTAAGTGCCAAAGAATTATTGTCCAAATTGTACGTATGGAATCTAATTTTCTCATTTCCCAATGTCATAGAAACTTGTAATTTGGCACAAGCATTGATTATGTCATAAATAGGAAAATTTAATGGGTCCCAACTCGATTATTTAATTCTAAGCGCCTAAGAATTAGCGTCCAAATTGTACGTACGTAATCTAATTCTCTTACTTCCAGGTGTAATTTGGCATGAGCATTGATTGTGTCATAAATAGGAAAAGTTAATGGGTCCCAACTCGATTATTCAATTCTAAGCGCCAAAGAATTAGCGTCCAAATTTTACGTACGGAATCTAATTTTTTCACTTCCCAATGTCATAGAAACTTGACATTTAGCACGAGCATTGATTATGTCATAAATAGGAAAAGCTAATGGGTCCCAACTCGATTATTCAATTCTAAGCGCATACAAATTAGCGTCCAAATTTTACGTATGAAATCCAATTCTCTCACTTCCCGATGTAATTTGGCATGAGCATTGATTATGTCATAAATAGGAAAAGTTAATAGGTCCCAACTCGATTATTAAGTTCTAAGCGCAAAAGAATTAGCATCCGAATTTTACATATGAAATCTAATTCTCTCACTTCCCAATGTCATAGAAACTTGAAATTTGGCACGAGCATTGATTATGTCATAAATAGGAAAAACTAATTGGTCCTAACTCGATTATTCAAGTCTAAGCGCAAACAAATTAGCGTCCAAATTTTACGCATGGAATCTAATTCTCTCACTTCCCAATGTAATAGAAACTTGAAATTTGGCACGAGCATTGAATATGTCATAAATAGGAAAAGCTAATGGGTCCCAACTCGATTATTCAATTCTAAGTGCAAAAGAAATAGCGTCTAAATTTTACATATGAAATCTAATTCTCTCATTTCCCAATGTCATAGAAACTTGAAATTTGGCACGAGCTTTGATTATGTCATAAATAGGAAAAGTTAATAGGTCCCAACTCGATTATTAAATTCTAAGCGCAAAAGAATTAGCGTCCAAATTTTACATACGTAATCTAATTCCTACAAATTTTTAATGAATAGCTCTGACGCTGGTTGGTTTGTAGAAGGTAGACTTAGAATAGGGTCTGCAGTTAAACCTATCATATTGTCTGAGGGAGAGGGAGAAGACACTCTCTGCCTCTGCTTCTCTGGGCTAGCAGTGGGGGAAGGGCTTGCCTCCGATTGAGAGCTGTGGCTGGGCGCAATTTTACATGTTGCACTTTTCACAGGGGTCTTAATGGAGAATGCACTCACCCCTTCTTGTAGTGCAGAAGATCGCTGCTGCTCTCTGGATGTTTCCATAAAGTCTTCTGCAATGCCTGCTGTCGGAGAAACCTCTCTGCTGTGTGGAGAATCAGCTGCTGTCTAGTTATCTGCAGGAGAGCCAGAGGGGGGGGGGGGGAAGCTGCGGGGCACCGCAGTCTCTCCTCTATCAGCGCTTCGGGCTGTAAAGAAACTTGATACTCTCTGTGGAGGAGCTTTGGAGATCTTTCTTTTAACTGTCACTATACTCCCACCGGCAAGTGGAGCAGCAGATTGTGTTTTTCCTCTTCTGGAATGCATTGTAGTAGCTTTTAGAAGGCTTAGACGAGCGGAGGTTACAGGGATGCGTCCAGCTCGGTCGGCAGTCAGGCCACGCCCCCCGTGTAACTGATTTCATGAGACTTTCACAGGGTCACTGTATACGTGTGGTGGCTACTTTTGCGACACTTCCAGCTTCAAACCAATCTTTGGTGTTAGTATGCACTGTTGCATTGTGGAGATGTGTAGAAGTGCTGGCACCTGAGTCCCCTTTATGCCCACGTTTGTGGCTCCTGTCAATTTTGTGATGGAGGTGGCATGGGATTGGAATGATGATCGTACGTTAATTTGTCATCATTTGTCATCAGCATTGTGGGCAATCGTCCACGCTTTCTGGCTCCTCCTCATCGCAGACGCACTGATAAATAGACATGAGGGTGGTGTGGCTATGAAGCGAGCGTGTGGCATGAGGGCAGCTGAACGCTGTGCAGGGAAAATTTTGTGTGCGCTGTGGATGCAGGGTTGTGCAGGGGGTTGGACAGCAATGCCAGCATGTTACCCAGGAGAAGAGGCAGCGGTGTGACCCGCAGGTGGTGATTGTCCTTGGTTGCAGGTAGTGTGGTGCTTAGCTAAGATGTGCCAGTGCGTGTCTTGCTGCTTATGGTCTGACCCAAGTAAAATGTTAGGGGGTGACCGCTGCCCCTGTCATTCCCTATCCGTTTCTGTGGTGTTTCCATAATTTTCTGATGTTTCCTGGTGTATCACAAATCAACCCCTATGCGGAGCATCGGTCCCATACAAAAATGCTTGAGTCGCCCATTGACTTCAATGGGGTTCGTTACTCAAAATGAACTCTCGAGCATTATGAAAAGTTCATTTGGTGCTCACTCATCTCTAACGCTAACCCTTAATGCAATCTGACATACTAGTATGTCAGATGTCCACAGAGTCTGCATGGAGCAGGCTCGTCTTCATATGTGGTGGGTGCCAGCTATCTTTAACTTCCATCACTGGCCTGTAGTGTCTGGGATCATAGATAACTTAGATCCCAGTGATTTATCATCTAGAAACCACTGTCATTTCTGACAGCAGCATTTAAGTTGTCTGACAGAGTGAGGATTGGCTCCTGCTGTAACCTGAAAGGCTCACCTGCAATAGGATTGTGGATGGCCATTCATTCATTATGGCAGCCTGGGACCTTGCTAAGGCTGCCAGGACTGCTGCAATTTTTTTGCCTATTTAGATTTTCTTTTGGCAGGGCTTAAACCCTGTTTTGAGCAGCCATGCCTGTTTTTATGGCATTCACTTAGGGGCTTTAGGCTAGGCCACTGCAAAAGATATGGCGTCTTAGTCTAAGTCCAACATTAAAGTTTAATTCTGGGAAGAGCTGGGGCTAGCATGTCTCCTGACAGTCAGGCTCCTTCTCTAATGGACAGCTGCAGAGAAATCTATGATCTCAACTGTTTGAAACCTTTTATACCGTGATCAATAGTGATCATGACATGTGACTGCCTGACAGGGGAGAGAGCTCCCCTGTCACCCAACAGAACCCCACAATGCAATTGCAAAGTGCCAATGGGTATACTGGCAGCCAAAGGCTTGATTAGGGCTTCTGCGTCTGCCATGCGTCTGCCATGCAAGCCAATCTCTGGCAACGTCTAAAAAGAGAGCTGTCAAAAGTTTATTATACTGGGGGCGTGGCCTAGATGCCAGCGAGAGCCAATTAATGCAAAGAATTTAAATTCTCCCTTTAAAAGAGCATCTCTTTGGAAAGAAGCCTCTCTACAAAAGGTGGAGATAC
Source organism: Eleutherodactylus coqui (assembly GCF_035609145.1). Taxonomy (NCBI): domain Eukaryota; kingdom Metazoa; phylum Chordata; class Amphibia; order Anura; family Eleutherodactylidae; genus Eleutherodactylus; species Eleutherodactylus coqui. Next base: position 123,544,601 of record NC_089848.1, read on the forward strand.
TTTGTGTACAGGAAACACACTTTGCAAAGAATACCTGTCCTAGAATTTGATACCAACAGTCTTCGTCGCTTAACAAAACCAACTCTAACTCCCTAAATGAGGATGAACAAGGAAGAACTCTATGACACATTCCGTAATTTAAACACCAGATCTAAGGAATTCACCTTTTACTCAGCAAGTCAAAGGTCCTTTGTTAGAGATGGGGTTACCACTATTTCCGGCGGGGTCCAGTTGGCGCGAGCTGCTCGTCATGGCAGGGCTGGGGCCAGGGCTGGTGGCTCTGTCCGGGGTTTCCCCACTCTGGTGGTAGGTCGCGGCGAGCGGCGGTGCGTTCTGCATCCTGCGCTGGCATGCCAGTCCGCTGGTCGGCCGCGTGGTGCTCGGGTGGGTGCGCGCCGCCAGGGGGAGGTGGTTTTATGACTCCCTCCAATCATCATGTGACTTCTGCCCGCCCCTCTGGAGGCGGAGGTCTGCATATAAACCCTGCTGGACCAGACTCCAGTTGCCAGTGTTTTGTTCTGACTTGTCTGACTACACCCGCAATCATTGACCTGATTATAGGGTGTATGACCTTGGCTTGCATTTGACCTCAGCTACCAACGGAGTCAAGGCAATGCAAGTAGGCTCCTTGTCCCCAAATGGGGTGCAAGGAATTACGGCTCAGGAACCGATTATGCCTTTATTGTGGAGGTCCATGTAATCGGGTCGCCAGCTGCCCCAAGAAACAGCCATTCCGATGTAATGTCTGGAGGAATCGCCTAGGACCTCAGGTACTTCCGGAATGTTCTAAATTGTTAGTGCCATTCTATATTTCATATAATGCTCATATCCTCAATGGTTGGGCCTTCATTGATTCGGGGGCTGCCACGAACTTTGTTAATTTTGATTTCGTCAAGTCTATGTCTGCATGTCTTTTACCAGTAAATCCTCCCATCTAGGTTTCGGGTATTGATTCCTCTCTTTTGTCAGCGGGGTTAATCAGTAAGAGGACTCCTGAACTACTTTTTTTCGTAGGAGCGCTACATTCAGAGGTGTGTTCATTCCTGGTGAGGGAGAGCCTTTCCGCTGATTTAGTCCTTGGTTTACCCTGCCTCTGGTAGCACAATCCCCAGTTTGATTGTTCCACCTCTGAACTAGTACAGTGGGGGCCAGGTTGTGGTGAGAATTTGGTTTCTGTCCAGGTGCATTCCACTGAGTGTAAGGTAAAGGGGTTACCTCCGTATATTGAGGACTTTTCTGGCGTGTTTTCCGCACCGAGACTTTACCTCTGCACCGGGAATGGGATTGCAAGATCGATCTTATTCTCGGGAGCAAGATCCCTAAGGGGGAATATATAATGTAACTGTCCCTGAACGCAAGGCAATGAAGGAGTATATTATTGAGAGTCTCGCCAAGGGACATATACGTCCTTCCGAATCACCCGTAGAGGCATGGTTATTTTTCATGGAGAAGAAGAATGGTGGCCTCCGACCCTGTGTTGATTATAGAGCCTTGAATATGATAACTATCAAGAACTAGTACTCTTTACCCCTGATTCCTGATCTCCTCAACCAGGTCGTAGGGGCCCATTGGTTCTCCGAGGTAGACCTTCGGGGAGCTTATAATCTCATCCGTATCAGAAAGGGGGACAAATGGAAAACGGAGTTTAATACTCCGTTGGGGCATTTTGAATGTCTAGTCATGCTATTCGGGCTATGTAACGCGCCAGCTATTTTTCAAGGTTTTATGAATACCATTTTTCATGACATCCTGGGCACGTTCATGGTTGTATATTTGCATGACATTCTGATATTCTCTTCTGATTGGGAGAGCCATGTCAGGCATTTACATACAGTTCTTTCCCGCCTTCGAGCCCATCAATTGTATGCTAAGTTGGAGAAATGCATTTTCCTTGTACAGGAAATTGCTTTTCTGGGATATGTCATTTCTCCATCGGCCATCCGGATGGGCTCGGACAAGGTCAAGGCCATCACCGAATGGGTGCAACCCACCAACTTAAAGGCGTTACAATGCTTATTGAGGATTGCAAACTTCTATCGGAGATTCATTAAGAATTTTACGATGGTGGCCAAACCCTTGACTGACTGGACCAAAAAGGGGGCTAGGGTTGATTCCTGATCACAGGAGGCTGTTAAGGCCTTCACACTTCTCAAGAGGGCTTTTTCCACAGCACCAGTTTTGGCTCAGCCGGATCTAGATCGCCTGTTCATCATTGAAGTGATTGCCTCTGAGCATGGTGTGGGGGCAGTCCTCTCGCAGGAATCTCCCGGCCGACCTGGTCTTCAAACCTGTGTGTTCTTTTCCAGAAAGTTCAATCAGGCGGATCGCAACTATGATATTGGCAACGGGGAATTATTGGCCATAAAATGGGCATTTGATGAATCGAGACATTTCTTAGAGGGCACTCATAATACTATTACGGTCCTCATGGACCAAAAGAATTTGATTTGTCTAGAGTTCGCCAAGCTCCTGAACGATCGTCAAGCAAGGTGGACATTGTTTTTTTCATGTTTCAATTTTGTAGTCACATATGTGTCTGGGTCCAAGAATGTCAAAGCTGATACGTTGTCTCTCAGCTTCGGGGTTTCCGAGGTCTTCTCCCTGTTCCAGAGAGGCCATGTACCCATCTGTCGATGGATTTTATTACCAACCTGCCTGAGTCCCAGGGGTGCTTGGTCATCTGAGTGGTTGTCGATAGATTTTCCAAGATGGCACATTTTTCTGCTCTAAAGAAGCTGCACTCCGTCTGCACCTAAGTTAGCCACCATATGTATCTAGGAGATTGTGCGCCTGCATGGAGTCCCTGAGGATATTGTTTCTGACTGGGGAGTCCAATTTGTTGCCCTGTTTTGGAGCGATTTTTGTAAGAATATCGGTATCTGGTTGTCATTTTCCTGTCTTTCACCCGGAGTCTAATGGGCAGATGGAACGTACGAACCAGGAATTCGTTCAGTACCTCAGAATGTATGTGAGTGATTGTCAGAGTCTCTGGGTCAATTATCTAGCATTGGCTGAATTTGCTATCAATAATCATACACATTCGGCGTCTGGCGTGTCTCCTTTCTTCTGTAATTCTGGATTTAATCCCAGGTTTGCGGTGTCCTTCACCTCCTCCTCTAACAAGCCATCTGCACACGCTCAGGTTTAGGACCTGCGAGAGGTGTGGGAGAAAGCGCATGCCAACTTGGAGCAGCCCAGAGATGCGATGCTTAGGAGGAGTAGAGGTACACATACTATGTCTAAACCTTTGTCTGTGGGCCAGTTGGTGTACTTGTCTTCCAATAACCTGAAGTTTAAAGTGTCTTCGTTGAAGCTGGCTCCCCAATTTGGGGGCTCTTTTCCAGTAACTATTGACTAGTCCTATGGCATACGAGCTGGCACTACTGGACACGTGGAGAATCCACCGTGTTTTCCACAAATCTCTCCTCATGAGGTATGTACCTCCAGTGGTGCCCACCTGTGGTCCACCGACGCCCACCCTAACTCAGGGCGAAACGGAATGCGAAGTGGATAAGGTCCTAGATTCTAGGAGAGTATGGGGTGCTCTCCAGTACCTTATTTCATTAAAAAATATGGTCCGGAGGAGCGGTTGTGTCAGCTAGAGACATTTTTGCCCCACGTTTTACAGGACTCATCCCCTTAAACCCCGTTCCGGTTCTTGGGGGTCCGAAGGCTCCCCGTAATAGGGAGGGTACTGTTAGAGATGGGGTTATCACTAGGGGAGCCGGTTGGTGTGGGCTGCTCATCCTGGCGTGGCTGGGGCCCGGGCTGGTGGCTCTGTCCGGGGTTCCCCCACTCTGGTGGTTGGTCGCAGCGGCTGGCGGTGCATCCCGCGTCCTACCCTGGCACACCAGTATGCTGGTCAGACGCGCAATGCTTGGGTGGGTGCGCGCTGCTGGGAGGTGGCTTTATGACTCCCGCCAGTCATCATGTGACTTCTCCCCGCCCGGAGGGGCGGTCTGCATATAAACCCTGCTGGCCCAGACTCCAGTTGCCAGTGTTTTGTTCTGACTTGTCTGACTACACCCGCAATCATTGACTTGACTATAGTGTGTATGACCTCGGCTTGCATTTGACTCTGCATTGGCTTCCTGTTCTCCGATCGTGACTTTTGGTTTGACCCTGCCTGTTTTCTTGACTACTCTCTGATCGGCTCATAGTTTTCCTAGTCAGCTCACGGTTCTCATCTGTCTCCCAGTCCCTCCTTCTTTGGGAACCTGACACTAGTGCTGCGCAGGGACAATCGCTCAGTTGTCGCCCTGGGGCCTAGCCCAGGGGGGCAAGTAGGTAGGGAAACGGGAGAGGGCGGGCATAGGGATACCCCGTCCATCTGCTCCTGCCGGCCATAACAACCTTCTCAAGAATTGACATGTGCCTAGTAGATTTTTTTCTTACTACCTATGACACAGAAGGCTACCATTGGAACTGCCTCATGGTCAGACCATGCGCCCATTTCACTTACACTGAGACTAACCACATACCCCCTTCTACAAGAATCTGGCGTAACAATACATTCTTTATGAAACTTCCCTACTACCAAAAGAAAATATGGGACTCCTTACAAGAATACTTTTATTACAAAGATTCTTCAGAAATATTGTTTCACACTTTGGAATGCTCACAAGTCGGTAGCGAGAGGTACCATGATACAACTCAGTTCTATTTATAAAAAAAAAGAAAAAAACAAAGTCTTAGAAGCTACTATGTCAACAATAAAAGAAATAGAACAGAAACTCCAAACAGATTTATCGGAATCACTACATGCAGACCTAATGAAAAATAGGAACAAATTAAGGAAAGTTCTCCTAGTTGACCATGATAGACAACTCAGTTACATGAGAACAAAGTATTATGTGGCCATTAACAAGTTTAGCAGATTAATGGCAAACAAAATGGGGCATAAAAGAACGGTCAAAATCCCTTTCTTAATAGATCCCACCTCCAAAGCATAAAATGCATCACCCCCACAGAATAGCTGAAAGCTTTAAACATTATTATTAATCTAACCTATACAATTTCAAGGAAGATAATTCCACCCTCCTCCCTACAGACAAACAAATTGATAAATGTATCTCCTCAATCCATCTACCCTCTCTTAAGCAGGAACATCTAGATTTCCTAAATCTACCCATACTGAAACAGGAAATTTCAAAAATTATTAAAAACTCCAAAAGAGACAAAGTCCCGGGGCCAGATGGGTTCTCAAACAAATATTACCAGCTATTTGACTCACAACTAATAATGAAAAAAGGAAAGATCCCAGAGGAGATGCTCCAGGGTATGGTGGTTGCAATTCCAAAACCAGACAAACCAACTACATCACCAGAGAACTTTAGGCCCATTTCACTGCTTAACAGTGACATAAAGTTTTATGCCAAAACTCTTGCCAGGCAGCTTTTCCAAATTCTTCCATTCCTAGTATGCATTGATCAAGTAGGATTTGTGCAGGGTAGGCAGACATTAGATGCTTTGAGAAGAACTCTGGCCTTATTACACAGAGCAGTAGAAAATTGAGCGCCTTCTCTGCTCCTTACCCTGGACGCAGAGAAGGCATTTGACAGAATTCACTGGGGCTATGCCTTTGCAACCATGCAAAAGTTTGGCTTTACAGGGCAAATACTTAGAGCAATTCAGGCCCTGTACACGAGTCCATCTGCTATAGTATTAATCAATGGGGTATTATCAAATCCTTTCCTGGTCACAAACAGAACATGACAGGACTGCCCACCGTCCCCTTCATTGTTTATTCTGACAATGGAGCCCTATGCGGAGGTGAATATGAACATACAGGGAATACTTATCTTTTTCTGACAACACAAAATAGGCCTCTTTGCGAATGACGTGGTTTTGACGTTATCTCACCCTCTCAACTTATTAAGAGAAGTTAAAGAATTAATAGAATCATTTTCTTGCATCTCTTATAGATTACTCCACAAAATCTCAAATATTAACACTAAATGTGCCCAAGCAATTAAAAGACCAAATAGAAAGAGTGTTTCCCTTTTCATGGGAGGAGAAGGAGATTCCTAACTTGGGTATTAAACTACTACCACCGGGGAAAGAGTGAGAAGTTAACCAGTCCTTGCTTCACAAGGACATACAGAAAGAACTAGACCTCTTTGCCTTAACAGAGCTCTCAAGGCTGGGAAGAATAGTTCTATATAAAATGATGACCCTACCAAAAATCCTATATACCAAATGCTCTCTCACAATCCCACATGCAAACCGTAATCTCCAAGCATTACAAAGACAAATGTTATACTTAATACGGAACAAAAAAAAGACCTAGGGTAGGGTTCTCAGTATTGCACTCTCTCCGAAGCAGAGATGAGGTTTGGGGGTTCCAAGTATCACAGCAAATTAGGCAAATTTGATTAAACAGTTGAGGCAATGGTGCTTCCCAATGGAGGGCATTAGCTGTCCCTTAATAGAAAAGAACATGATAGGCAGAGGATACCTTTGGAACCTACTATTAGCAGCATTGGCAGGCCTCCCCTCTCTCCCTCCGAGATACGTGACCCTAGAGGCATCTGTGGATGTGTGAAAAAAGCTGATTTATGCCTCTAGTGTGTGTCAACTTAGAAAACAGATTTCCCTATCCATCAAGGTTTTACAATTTTTTGCAGAGTGGTTGGAGGTAGGGACCTGGGGAAAGAGATGAATATCTTTGTTTTCAGACCTATTCCAAAACAGCAATATGAAATCTCTCAAAGCATTAGAGGAGCAGTATGGGCTAACCACAGGGGACTTCTTGAAATATTCCCAAATCAAGAGTATCCTAAAGCTTGATCTCACAGGAAATTTCCTTGCCAGTATTTATGTATAAATTCCTGTTCAGCTTACTATACTGCACTGCATAAGTTTTGCAGTGTACTATACTAGTGATCGAACCATCGCATCTTCAGGTGCCCTAGAGCAGGGGTCCCCAACTCCAGTCCTCAGGGACCACCAACAGGTTATGTTTTCAGGATATCCTATGGTAAGAACACCTGTGGCAATGTCCGAGGCACTGACAATAATTGCATCACTTATGCAACACTGAGGAAATCCTGAAAACATGACCTGTTGGTGGTCCCTGAGGACTGGAGTTGGGGAACACTGCCCTAGAGGGACCAAAAAAATGTGAAAATAAGTTGAAAAACTTTTAGTATGGATAGATCATTAGTTGATTAGCAGAGATCTGCTGCTTGGGATCCCCACTGATCAGCTGATCACCCAACTTGCTGTCAGTGCAGCATCGCCAGACATTGTCATCGGGGTCAGAAGCCTTGTAGGCAGCTTTGCCGCCAATTATTTTGATGGGATTTAAGGCTGTCTATTACACTTTCAGTGATCATCGGGGATTCTGAGTGTCTGATTACCGCTGACCAACTATTGATGACCTATCCCCCGGATTAATCATTAATTGTAAAAGCCAGGAATACCCCTTTAAAGTTATCTTTAACAATAACATGGTTTCCGTACAAAACACCCTTTATTATGGACAAAAATAACAAAAGAAACATATTGAAGACAATGTTCAGAAGCGGCGCTCCAGTAGTGTATGACAATTACTATATAATCTTATAGGGAAATAAATAAATACGCAAGATATTTATGGAAACCTCTCCTGCACATATTATTACGTCTATCTGGATGTGAGGGGTGCCACGGGTCCGGCACCCCCAAACAACTAAGATCCCAAGTGTGATTTTGTTCAGTACAACGGAGCGCTGAGAGTTTTTACCTTTAAAAGAAACATATTAGGTATTGCCATGTTTTAATGACCCATCCTATAAAAAGATTTTGTCCTTTATCTGATATGGTAAACAATGAGAAAAATTAAAAATAAATGCCAGAATTGCTATGTTTCATTTACATGCTTTCCAAAACACCCAATAAAAAGTGATTAAAAGTTGCACGTACCCCAAAATGGTTCCAATGGAAAATACAACTCAACCCACAATAAACAAGACCTGCCACAGCTCATTTGGTGAATAGATTCACCAAGATTATGCATCTGTCCTAAGCTCCTGAGAGGAACTGAAGAGCAACGATGAAAGCCAAAGGAGCACAGAATTCCAGGGAGCACTGCAGCCCCTTCATTTTAGTGATCAGGCCCAGGCCACCACTGAACAACACTCTTGCCATGCCAGAGTAACATGTCGAGAGTTTTTTAAAAAGTGCGGTTAGTCTTTAATATGTAAAATAGGCCAGTCACTAAGGAATACATACATTGTATAATTTATCAGACAAATGCAAGTTCAATCCCTTTTTTTATTCATTACAACAATGCTGTAAATATATTTTTTTAAAACACTGTTTACCCATGTTTTAACATAAACTAATCCAAATAGCATACAAGTCCGATCTATTAAACTTTGTCAGAACTGCACTTTTTGGTCACTCTATCTCCAAGAGAAAATTTTATGAAAAGTGATCAAAAAGTCATATGTATCCCAAAATGGTACCGATAGAAAATACAGGTCATCCTGCAAAACTTCAGCCTTCATACAACCCCATCAATGGAAAAATAATAATCAATGGTGGCCTTTAAAAAAAAAAGATTTTTTTTCTTTTTAAAGCAATGCGGCCAAAAAAACTACTGATATTGGCATTGCCATAATCATACTGAGCAACAGAAAACAGCTAATATGTCATTTTTGCCTTACCATGCACACAATATAAGCATGACTCCCAAAAAAACTGTGGAATTGCATTTTTCCCCCCTTGAACTACAATTAGACACTACCTACCACGTTACTGATCACAAGATGTCAAGCGCCAGCTGATCCTAATGCAGTAATTTCCAGTGTATGATATATTAAATAGTAGTACTGAAAAATACAACTTGGCCCACAAGACCGAAGTCCTCACACAGAAATATTGATGTAAAAATAAGAAAATTATAATTTTTTAAAAATCCGTGAGGAAAAATAAAACTGCCTTGTTCCTCATGGGTTAATGAGGCATCAGATGGGTGAATATGTTGTGTAATATCATATCCATAGAGGAACAGAAATTCCAAGCAAACAGAATTATTCAGTATGTCAATTCTTTAGGTGCCAGTTTAACATCCATTGAAGATTCCACCGAATCAGATTTCCTTCTCTATCATACTGAGTTACTCAGAAACCAGGAAGAAGAATTTTGGATTGGACTTTACAAGAACGTGAAAGGTAGAGTATCAGAACATTCACTATTTCAGCAGAAAACACGTAATTCAGATCATTCTGTATTTCTGTCTTTTCCCTCACTCCTTTCCCTTGTATTGTTGTGGCTATTCTGCACAATGGACTAATGTGTCCTTTAATATCTGATTAATAAAGTCACTCTCCAGTGAAAACCATTAAAGGGACTCAATCATCAAAATTTTGCCCTCCAAACCGCTGCCAGCATTTGGTAGAGCAGTTACACACGGGTGGAGATATACCTTTGTTCCCCTTTATACACTCTTCACTTCTGAGAAAATGAAGCTTAAAGAGGTTGTGCCAAATTTTAAGGTTATCCCCTACATACCGGAGAGTGGATAACTTTGTGATAGATGAGGGCCTTACCACTATGACTCCCACCGATCCTAGGAACGGGGGTCTGGTTGGTCCCTGAGTGAATCGTGCAGGAGTATCACTGCTCCATTCACTTCAAAGACAGAATCAGAGATTGTCTTCTACTGGGTAATCTGTGGTGCTGTTTTAAAGCCTGAATGCCAGAGAAAATAGGGACAGGCTCAAGATTAGTGGACTGTCTGTTGGAACTAAGTTACGGCTCGAAGAGAGAGGCCTCCCTGGTAGATCCATTTCCTGCAGGTGACTCTTCACCTCCGGGTCAGTTGAAATTGTATCATCCTCCAGTTGTTGCAACACCAGGAACACAGGTGCAGTCAGGGGAGTACGCCAGGTAAGTTCCTGGTTGCATCTGTGGTGACATGGTGCCTCTCCAAAGCAATCTTGAGCCTCTATAATGCTGGTAAACTGACATCTTTATTTGAAAAGATGCTTGTTTGTCTGAACTCTCTCGGTGTGCTGGTGGTCTGGTGTCTGTGTAACCTGAAGACTACACTCGCCTCGCTCCTCTTTGAGGATAAACTTCTTCCTTTTGTCAGTGTTTTCAGGGAGAGCCTTATTTTAGTACACTCTGCTTCTTGAACTTTCACATTCTCTCTTGGAGAGTTGAAACCACCCACATATATATAGCTTCTGGTTACCAAGTGACAAGGGAACGTGCACATAGTGCTAGGAGGTGGACAGCTTTATTCCAGGCAGAGCAAATATAACACATATTTTGAACAAGACATGCCTGTTACATCCCAGCCTATACCTCTCTACACTGTCATTGAAGTGAATGGAGCATGCCTGCATGACCTCTACTCCATTCACTTCAAGACCAAATGGGCCCCATTCTCAGGATTGGTGGCTGCCCCCGTGGTTAGACCTCTACCAATTATAAAGTTTTCCCTTTTGCTGTGGATAGAAAATAACTTAATAACTTGACACAATCCCTTTAATCTAATATGCACATTAGCTGGCAGGTGCCAGGGGTGGTCCCCATACTAGCAAGTGCTATGGCTTTCCCTGCATAGTCCTGTCCAGTGCTTCTGCCTTTTCCCCTATGAGACAGCAATCAGCAGATGTTCATGATGTTATAACTCTCAAAATTTCATGCATGCGTCATTTGTTCCTAGAGTGGTGTATGCGCAATGCACTCCCTGCTGGGGACAGCTGGCTCTCAGACGTACTGTGCATATGCCAGGCTAGGACTGAGATTTTAGCCTAGGCATGAGCAAGATTTCAATGTTAAGGTTGATCATGTCAAGATTGTTTAATGATTGTAGTGATATGACTTGGAAACTAAGAAGCTGCTAGGCCACATTATACAGCGAGAATCAGAATACTTTTTCCAGTATTAAGACTGCCCTCAGAGCCCTTGCCAGCTAATATTCTGCACTCTGCTGTTTCTTTGCATAGAAAAGCTCTGGAGCAGGGTGAACAAGTCTTTATTGTTTGTACTCTATAGATACCCTTCTATGCAAGGAAACAGCTGAGCACAGCAGTAAATGGGGGCCGGGAGCTATTGTTCATGCGCTGCAGAGATCCCGGCCACTCAGCACATGGAGCTAGAGGTGCCCAAGCACTGATCAGCTGTTTGTCGGGCTGGTGTGCTTGTGCTCTGTGCAGACGGCTCCATTCTCACTGCAATGGGGAAGGTTTGTATCACAGGTAAAGTTGGCATTGAAGTGTATAGGAACTTGGTGTGTAATCCCACATATGGCCACTGTAGTGGGAATGGAACTGTCTGTTTCCTGCAAAAATCAGCTCAGGGCATAAAGACACCAGCCTAGCAAACAACTGATCAGTGGATGGGGGTCGCAGGCAGCAGACCCCTGCTGATCTACTATTGATGGACAATCCTAAGAATCTGCCATCAGTAGTTTACAACTGGATCATGATGCATTGTATATTACAACATATAACATATCCTGAAATGGGCACCTTGTATTAAGTAGGATATTCTGTATTTGTGTTTATAGATGAGTGGCTTTGGTTGGACAATACACCCGTGGACTTTGTAAACTGGAACAATGAGGCACCCGATAAAGATATGTCTTTTGACTGTTTGATGATGAATGCCAAAAAAGGAACATGGGATATCGCAAGTTGCTATTTATACAGAGGGTACATATGTAAGACATTAAAAAGTAAGTAAATATAAAACTATAACTTTTTTAATTCTAGAGACACATTATTGTAAAGCTTATGTCTAAAGTAAAGATAAGTACAAATCACACAGGACATCAACACGTTTGGGGCTATTTTTATTATTGGGATTCGGACATGTATTCTGTTATTGCAAATAAATCTATTTGCTAGATGGTATGCTTCTGGGGTCCAAATTCAGTTAGAAGTATATAGGCCGAGCTCCGAAATAACTACACTACAACACAGCTGGATGTGATCAAAAGTTATCTATTTATTAATTGACAGGCAGCAGTTTTTATAGAAGCACATGCATCAATTAATTTATTACCATTGGTTCATAAAACTAACCACAAATATAAATATGCATGATAAAGAATTTAACATCTAAAATGCCAAACAACTTCTGGCAGGTGCATTCAAATCATATATGATTGGTTTCTCAGAACACGGCTACAGGAATTTTTAACAATAGAATGTCTTAAGAATGAATTAGGAACAGGGCACTATGGCCTGGGCAATAGTTTGCTTTCTCAATCCCTTGATTGGAATGTTCTAGCCACCAAGGTCCCTTTTATTCTTTAGTACATTTCTGCAGATCTTGTTAAAGGAAAAGTACAAAACATTGACTGCGACAGTAGCATACAAAATGGAAGGAGCATACTGTTATATGAATTGGGGAAAATGGAGTCCTATTCATTTCACTAACAGTCCCCCCTTTTGCAACTGCTTCATCATACCACGTACACCCCCACCTTCCCCATCACACACACACCTGCAGCAATATGACCTCCTTTCCTCATCCCAAAAACTTGAGCTAACCACTGGGGAATGTGTTGCCTTACCTAACCAGGAAGATAGACATTCCTAGGCGTCATCCATGGTCCTCTGGTTACATTCACATACGGTGGCCCCAGCTCTTCCCTAAGGCTTCAAATCTGACCCTGGGTCTGAGAGCAGAGGATTCATATCTGCCATGTACTGGGACAGATACAGCATGACGAAGCATGGCGCAACCGTTTAGTCGTATCTGAATCATATTTCCTTTAAGTAACATAAATTACGCATCTATGTATTGATGGACCTGTGAACCAATTATTATATAACCTATTACATCAGGTATGAAACATCAAAAGAGTATACAATTTACCATTACACTACAAAGTATACAGGCAAGTAGACAAAACCAAAAAGTACAGAAGCTATAACTGGTAAATTATGATCAAATGCAATCAATTGTAGCTCTGTTCTGTAGAACAGCTTCTTAGGTACCTTGAGCATCCACCAATAATAAGTCAAAAAGCCCATGAGGTTACCTTAAATGCTCTTGCCATATCACATGCTTACCATTTATTACCCTGCCATTAGTTATTGCTAGGCCCCAGACCCCCACTAGTGATTCTCCCAGAGCTATTATTTCACTATTGTTCAGCAGTGTGAAAGGTCTATCAAAGACTTCAACTAGTACACAGAATTCCCTGTAGTTCTAAGTTGTAGCTGTGTGTTTGTTGCATGAGAATACCTAGGTGTGACAAAATACAAAACATACTAACTAGAGATGAGCGAACGTACTTGTCCGAGCTTGATGCTCGTTCGAGTATTAGCGTGTTCGAGATGCTCGTTATTCGAAACGAGCACCACACGATGTTCGAGTTACTTTCACTTTCATCTCTGAGACGTTAGCGCGCTTTTCTGGCCAATAGAAAGACAGGGAAGGCATTACAACTTCCCCCTGCGACGTTCAAGCCCTATACCACCCCCCCCTGCAGTGAGTGGCTGGCGAGATCAGGTGTCACCCGAGTATATAAATCGGCCCCTCCCGCGGCTCGCTACAGATGCATTCAGACATAGCTCAGGGAAAGTGCTGCTGATGCTGGAGCTGCTATAGGGAGAGTGTTAGGAGTTATTGTAGGCTTCAAGAACCCCAACGGTCCTTCTTAGGGCCACATCTGACCGTGTGCAGTACTGTTGAGGCTGCTTTTTGCAGTGTTGCGCTTTTTTTTTTTTTTGTATATCGGCCGTGCAGAGCATTGCGTCTTGCAGTATTTTACATAGTCCAGGGCCAGTAGTGGTGAGGCAGGGACAGAAGACATATACAGTCTATATAGGCAGTGGGCTTTTCCAAAAACATTTGGGAAAAAAAATCTATTTGGGCTGCCTGTGACCGTCCTCAGTGTACTGGGTCTCTGCTGGGGGTAGTTGTCCTAATTCATACGCAGCCAGCTAAGTGTTACAGCAGACTTGCGCAAAATTCTTTCCTGGCTCTGCTGTGCGTTCCGTAAGCAAAGTTAGCCTCCAACCACAGGCCAATAAGCGGCACATTTAATTACAGCGTTCTGTTTCTGCACTGCTGGTAATACAGCATGCTGAGGGGTAGGGGTAGGCCTAGAGGACGTGGACGCGGGCGAGGACGCGGAGGCCCAAGTCAGGGTGTGGGCACAGGCAGAGCCAGTGCGGTGGCCAGGGGTAGAGGTAGGGCCAGACCGAATAATCCACCAACTGTTTCCCAAAGCACCCCCTCGCGCCATGCTACCCTGCAGAGGCCAAGGTGCTCTAAGGTGTGGCAGTTTTTCACAGAGACGCCTGATGACCGACGAACAGTGGTGTGCAACCTTTGTCGCGCCAAGATCAGCTGGGGAGGCACCACCACCAGCATGCGCAGGCATATGATGGCCAAGCACCCCACAAGGTGGGACGAAGGCCGTTCACTGCCTCCGGTTTGCACCACTGCCTCTCCCCCTGTGCCCCAACCTGCCACTGAGATCCAACCCCCCTCTGAGGACACAGGCACTACCGTCTCCTGGCCTGCACCCACGCCCTTACCTCCGCTGTCCTCGGCCCCATCCAGCAATGTCTCTCAGCGCAGCATCCAGACGTCGCTAGCGCAACTGTTTGAGCGCAAGCGCAAGTACACCGCCACACACCCGCACGCTCAAGCGTTAAACGTGCACATAGCCAAATTGATCAGCCTGGAGATGCTGCCGTATAGGCTTGTGGAAACGGAGGCTTTCAAAAGTATGATGGAGGCGGCGGCCCCGCGTTACTCGGTTCCCAGTTGCCACTACTTTTCCCGATGTGCCGTCCAAGCCCTGCACGACACGTCTCCCGAAACATTGTACGCAACCTCACCAACGCGGTTACTGCCAAGGTCCACTTAACAACGGACACGTGGACAAGCACAGGCGGGCAGGGCCACTATATCTCCCTGATGGCACATTGGGTCGTGTGTGACAACGGCCGTAACCTGGTGGCGGCTCTGCAGCTCGGCAGCATCACGCACGTGCCATGCCTGGCCCATGTCTTTAATTTGGTGGTTCAACGCTTTCTGAAAAGCTACCCACACTTGTCATACCTGCTCGGAAAGGTGCGCCGGCTCAGCGCACATTTCCGCAAGTCCAAGACGGACGCTGCCACCCTGCGGACCCTGCAACATCGGTTTAATCTGCCAGTGCACCGACTGCTGTGCGACGTGCCCACACGGTGGAACTCTACGCTCCACATGTTGGCCAGGCTCTATGAGCAGCGTAGAGCTATAGTGGAATACCAACTCCAACGTGGGCGGCGTAGTGGGAGTCAGCCTCCTCAATTCTTTACAGAAGAGTGGGCCTGGTGGGCAGCCATCTGCCAGGTCCTTGGAAACTTTGAGGAGTCTACCCAGATGCTGAGCGGGGATGCTGCAATCATTAGCGTCACCATTCCTCTGCAATGCCTCTTGAGAAGTTCCCTGCAAAGCATAAAGGCAGACGCTTTGCACTCGGAAACGGAGGCGGGGGAAGACAGTATGTCGCTGGATAGTCAGAGCACCCTCATGTCTATATCCCAGCGCATTGAGGAGGAGGGGGAGGAGCATGAGGAGGAGGGGGAAGGGACAGCTTGGCCCACTGCTGAGGGTACCCATGCTGCTTGCCTGTCATCCTTTCAGTGTGTATGGCCTGAGGAGGAGGAGGAGGAGGAGCAGGAGGATCCTGAAAGTGAGCTTCCTAGTGAGGACAGCCATGTGTTGCATACAGGTACCCTGGCACACATGGCTGACTTCATGTTAGGATGCCTTTCTCGAGACCCTCGCGTTACACTCATTCTGGCCACTACAGATTACTGGGTGTACACACTGCTCGACCCACGGTATAAGGAGAATCTTTCCACTCTCATACCCGAAGAGGAAAGGGGTTCGTGAGTGATGCTATACCACAGGACCCTGGCGGACAAACTGATGGTAACATTCCCATCTGACAGCGCTAGTGGCAGAAGGCGCAGTTCCGAGGGCCAGGTAGCAGGGGAGGCGCGGAGATCAGGCAGCATGTACAGCGCAGGCAGGGGAGCATTCTTTAAGGCCTTTGTCAGCTTTATGGCTCCCCAGCAAGACTGTGTCACCACTCCCCAGTCAAGGCTGAGTCGGCTGGAGCACTGTAAAAGGATGGTGAGGGAGTACGTAGCCGATCGCACGACCGTCCTCGGTGACGCCTCTGCCCCCTACAACTACTGGATGTCAAAGCTGGACACGTGGCCTGAACTCGCGCTGTATGCCCTGGAGGTGCTTGCTTGTCCTGCGGCTAGCGTCTTGTCAGAGAGGATGTTTAGTGCGGCTGGGGGAATCATCACGGATAAGCGTACCCGCCTGTCAACCCACAGTGCCGACAGGCTTACACTCATCAAGATGAACAAAGCCTGGATTTCCCCAGACTTCTCTTCTCCACCAGCGGACATCAGCGATACCTAAGCAATACGTAGGCTGCACCCGCGAATGGAAGCGTCGTTGTTTATCACCATCAAAAACGGGGACCTTTTTGCTTCATCAATCTGTGTATTCTATTCCTCCTCCTCCTCCTGCTCCTCCTCCTGAAACCTCACGTAATCACACCGAACGGGCAATTTTTCTTAGGCCCACAAGGCTCAGTCATATAATTTTTGTAAACAATTTTTATACCTTTCAATGCTCATTAAAGCGTTGAAACTTGCACCTGAACCAATTTTTATTTTAACTGGGCTGCCTCCAGGCCTAGTTACCAATTAAGCCACATTAACCAAAGCGATTAATGGGTTTCACCTGCCCTCTTGGTTGGGCATGGGCACTTTTTCTGAGGTACATTAGTACTGTTGGTGTCGTGGAATTCCTTTTGTGTCCACAACTTACTCAATTAGGAATGTTCACATCCTTCCATATTAATTCTGAATTGATTATATGCGCATAAGAAGTTTTCACACTGACACAGGTTCAGCATGTATAAGCTTCCTCAATTCTACTTTCTTGTTGGGCGCGTAGCCTCTTTTAAAAGAGTTTAACATATCTGCCCATCTGGGCAGGTCAAAGATTACATAGATACAACGTATTGTTTAATTATTGGATAAGCATCTTGCAATTCTTCCATCTTTCGGTCATCTGTGATTTGCCATCAGGTGGTGGATGAAATGAGTGGGTTGTCTTGGACCCACGTGTGGTTCCTTTGATATGATTGGATGTTACATCATAAACTATAAATTGCACAAATCTCCCATGTTATTCGCATACGTTTCCAGTAAACCTGCTTGGGCTATTATTGTGGTCGCTGTTGCAGACTGCGGTTAACTATGTCTGATCTTTACTTCTCCTAAACTTACAAAAACAGATGGAAAATGTAACGTGTTTATACTATATATTATCTTGTCAGCGTTTTGAGAACAGAAGTTTCAAAGAGGAAGTAGATACATGAAAGAAGACATATCTATATTTGTAACAGTAATGGAAAAGTATTGGCATTTAGTATACAGAATAAAAACAGGTTCATTGTCCATTACCAAAGGCCCACAGTCCAGAATATAGATATATTGGATTTCCACCAATTTTTTTTTTGGCCCTCGCCTACAGTGTAATCCAATTAATTTTTTGCCCACCTGCATTAAAGCTGACGTTACATCAGCTGTGCTGGGCACTACAATGGGATATATTTATGTACCGCCGGTGGCTTCCTGGCACCGACCCATGCTGTCGGTCCACACGGAGTTGTAACTGCATGTGTCCACTTCTAAAGAACCCCAGTCTGACTGGGGCATGCAGTGTGGGCCGAAGCCCACCTGCATTAAACATGACATTACCTCAGCTGTGCTGGGCACTGCAATGGGATATATTTATGTACCGCCGGTGGGTTCCAGGGAGCCACCCATGCTGTCGGTTCACACGGACTTCACAATAGGGAGTTGTACCTACCTTTGTCTACTTAAAAAGAACCCCAGTCTGACTGGGTCATGCAGTGTGGGCCGAAGCCCACCTGCATTTAATCTGACATTAGCTTTGCTGTCCAGGGCACTGCAGTGGGATACATTTATGTACAGCGGGTGGGTTCCAGGGAGCCACCCATGCTGTGGGTGCACACGGAATTCCCATTGCGGAGTTGTACCTGCCTGTGACTATTTATAAAAAACTGCGGTCTGACTGGGGCATGCAGACACCTTGACAGAATGAATAGTGTGTGGCACATAGGTTCCCCATTGCTATGCCCACGTGTGCAGCTCCTGATGGCGGTGGCACAGGATTATATTTCTCATTGCTTCTGTACAGCATTGTGGGCTATCGCCCCGCCCCTTTTAAAGAGGGTCGCTGCCTAGTCGTGCCAACCCTCGGCAGTGTGTGCCTGCGGTTCCTCCTCATGGCAGACGCGCTTATAAATAGACATGAGGGTGGTGTGGCATGAGAGCAGCTGAAGGCTGCGCAGGGACACTTTGGTGTGTGCTGTGGACACTGGGTCGTGCGGGGGGGGGGTTGGGCAGCATGTAACCCAGGAGAAGTGGCAGCGGAGTGTCATGCAGGCAGTGATTGTGCTTTGTTGGAGGTAGTGTAGTGCTTAGCTAAGGTATGCATTGCTAATGAGGGCTTTTCAGAAGTAAAAAATTGTTGGGAGGGGGGGGCACTTTTGCCGCTATTGTGGCTTAATAGTGGGACCTGGGAACTTGAGATGCAGCCCAACATGTAGCCCCTCGCCTGCCCTATCCGTTGCTGTGTCGTTCCCATCACTTTCTTGAATTGCCCAGATTTTCACAAATGGAAACCTTAGCGAGCATCGGCGATATACAAGAATGCTCAGGTCGCCCATTGACTTCAATGGGGTTCGTTATTCGAAACGAACCCTCGAGCATCGCGAAATTTTCATCCCGAGTAATGAGCACCCGAGCATTTTGGTGCTCGCTCATCTCTAATACTAACGTATGCCACTGTTTGGGCAGCAGCAAGGTAATCTAGCAAATAAAATCATCTCGTAGGTCATGCCCATAAACATTATATGAGGCTTACTATTTGTCCTTTGTCAATTATCTGCAGTTCTGGAAAAGTATGTATTCAGAGCTTACCATTTAGACAGACTGTTAGGGTTCGCTGCTGGGATCTGTTGTATTATATGGGTTTTCACCAACATAGCTTCACTGGTGGTGTTAAATGAGCTGGTTGTCTGTGGATTTCTCCTGCGTGTCTGTGCAGCTCTTGGTAGTGTGAACTGTGTTTTCTTGCTGTCGTCCTATATCATCTAGAACGAGGTAGGTCCCTAGGTTCCAGAGCAGAGTCATCCCTATCGAGACGATTGCCCCGCATTGCAGGTAGGTTTCCTGGGATTAGTTGTCTCGCTAGTGTAGGGACCAGCAAGACAACAAGGACCCGTGAAGTGGACTCTCAGGCTTTAGTATATTGGCCAAAATATGAACTAATACCTCATATTGTATCTATTCCATCTGTTTATACATGTGGGTATGCTTGGTGCATGTTTTGAGCATTTATCAGCCATTGGTTTGTGTCTGTCCATGACCATGAAGTCCATTTCGTAGTTCTGCTGTTCAGTCTGGTTTTGCCAGTTTATAAGTGTGAATGGCATAATGTTTATGTCTGTTTCTCAGTCATGTCCTCGAGTTTTGAGTGAGTTCTCATTCAATGGAAGTCTTCAAGCAAAGGCTGGACAAATATCTGGCTGGGATGATTTAGTGAATCCTGCGCTGAGGAGGGGGTTGGACCCATTGACCCTGGAGGACCCTTCCAATTCTACCCTTTGAATCTTCGTGAAAATAATATAGCCGGGATTCAACATAGTTACTTTTATGGCCTCGACCTGTTTTATGGCGCCCGACCTAGCTGCAACTGTCTATGATCAATTAATTAAATACAGTTCGCCCATGTGATACTAACCCAGAGTCCACTCTGGGCCAAAACTTTAGGGGAATCATTATCCCTTTAGGCCTTCAAATAGTGGAGTCCAAACTGTTTCAGCATCACATGGAGGTCCATTCTAATGAAGACAATGTCTTCCACCCATTTCCAAAACTTTGAGGGGCCACTTAAAGGCAAGTGGTAGTCAAGCCGGAGCTGCAAACAATTGTTGTCATCCTGTAATTGTTATTGAAAAAAACTTGTTGGCCGCCCATCTGAATGGGTCAACATTATCCTAAGTCCTCCCCTTAAAACATTTTGTCCATAGTAAAGGCTTACAATGAACATACATTATCATACATTCTCATTTGACAGTAGCTAAAATCATGAGTACCGGATCCCTTTGACACAAGGGGACCAATTTTGACCTTTTACCAACAAAAGTGATCCAATACCTATTAGTGAATATTGCTTATTACTCCCCGCTGCCATGATCTCTACATTTTGAACACTGAATACAGAGTTGCGCAAGGATCCTGTGTATGACCAGTAGTCCTGACGGTCAAGAAGAAGTGGGAGTAAGGAGTACCAAGGGGGTTTTCCAGTTATGGAATACTGATGGCTCACCCTCAAGATGGGCCAACAGTAGCTGTTCACCGGACAGCTCCACCCTGGTATTTTGCCAGATTCTAATTGCCCAGCTTGGGACAGCAAGCCAAATTCTCATTGAAATGAGAAATGAAAATTATGCCATATGGCTCATAACTTCTTAATTGCATCCCTAGTATTGAATAACAGTATATGACTGGTGTCAATTGATTAAAAATAGCTAGCTCTAAAGTTAAATGTACACCGCAATGTTTATTCATAAAAAGCTATGTCATACCACCAAAACCTCACTTTGTATGCTTCTTGCTACATGAAATGCACTACAGCCCTATTTTTTCTAGACAAATCTCTAACACTGCTTAGGGCTCAGTCACACGGGTATTTTAACGTGCGTCAGTCAGTTGCATTTGCGCTCCGCATCTATATAGAACCAACGCTTTTCAATGTTAGCGGTCACATGTGCAAATTTTACATACGCAAAACTGCCTGCCGCGAAAATTATAGGACACCATTTTTTAAAACACAAGTAACTGCAGCATCAGTGTTTTTTGAATCTGAAACCCCTGGATGCTGTCACATCCAGGGGTTCCACCTTGTACTCAATGTGGCCAGCGGCAGCAGCACCGACTCCCGTGAGAACATAGAGTGAAGATTGTGATCCTCTGCGACAGCTGTGACAGAGGAGCGCAATGTTCTCCCATTGAATTTAATGGAGCCAGCGCTACAGCTGGCTCCAATGGGGTGCTGGCAAGCCCTGCAGTGATTTTATTTAAAGCCCTTCCCTGAAAATCATCCCTAAAATGTGTTAAAAATATATATACTCACCTCTCAGCAGCTGTCGGGGCTCAGGCGCATCCAACAGGGTCTTCTCCTGCTCTGCTGAAAGGGCTGCCTCTGATTGGCTGAGCATTGAAACCAATCAGAGGCAGCTGAGAGCTGCCTGTGATTGGTCCCTGCGCTCAGCCAATCAGAGGTAGCACTCACCCATTCATGAATTCAATGAATTTACATCCTTTATTATCCTTCAGATAAAAGCAGAGAAGGTGGAGACAGAGACTTATTGCCAAAGAGAGTAAAACTAACCCTAAACTGTTCTTTAATTATATAAATAGTAAGAAGATTAATAATGAAAGTACTGGCCCTGCAGAGTGATAACGTAAACTTTTCACTAATAGCCACCTTAAAAAGATTAAAACAGATAAATTGCCAGCTCTCAATGGCATCCCCCCCCCCCCCCCCCCCTTCCCGGTTTTAGAGGAATGAAGTAATGCGATAGCATTTCTTATATATGACGCTAGATTGGCACATAGCAAATGTGGTGCCAGCATTCAAAAAAGGGCTCAAAAAGTAAACATAAGAGGGGACAGAATGCAGTTGCTAATGCATGTGGATAAATTATCTTGGGCAGAAAAGTGGCAAATGAGGTTTAACACTGATAAATTTAAGGTTATACACATGGACAGGAAAATGCATGCCACCATCACACACTAAATAAGAAATCACTGGACAAAACTGGCATAGAAAAGGTGCCCTCCACTGTGCCAAACAAGTTTATTTCACCTCTCTTGTTTCCTACCTATCCCACAACCCCAAACTACAGCACCTTTCACTCCGTCCTAAGCCCCATATAACAGGCCCCCATGATGGATCTCAGTGCTGGAGAACTAGCTGCCTATTTCAAAGAAAAAAATCGATAGCATCCCAAAAGAAATCTCCGAAAACTGCATGGCTAGCCCCGTCCCAGGCTCTTCAGCACTGCAGCCATCACCCAATTACTCACTACATTAGAACCAATGACAGAGGAAGAAGTCTCCAGACTGCTTACCACTGCTCGCCCTACCACCTGCGCTAGCGAACCTCTTCCCTCTCCCCTCCTCCAGTCCCTTTTTCCAGCTGTCGTTACCCACCTCACCACTATCTTCAACTTCACCCTGTCCTTTGGTAATTTCACCTCCTCATTCAAACACTCCATCATATCCCCTCTGCTAAAAAACGACCCTCTACCCAACAGACCCTGCCAACAACTGACCCATCTCAAACATCCCCTTTATCTCCAAATTATTAGAACGTCTAGTCTATTCTAGCCTCACATGCTTTCTTTCTGACAACTCTCTCCTTGACCCCTTCCAGTTAGGTTTCCGCCCCATACACTTGACCAAAACCACCCTCACAAAAGTATCAAATGACCTGATGACGGCAAAGTCGAGAAGTGACTACTCCCTACTAATCCTCCTTGACTTCTCACTGCATTTGGCACAGTTGACCATGACCGCCTTCTGACTATGCTTGACTCTATTGTCCTAAAGGAAACTGCTCTCTCCTGGTTCTCCTCCTACCTCTCTAATCGCTCTTTCAGCGCCTCAACAAAAATAGTGTTGAAGGAATTCACTAAATCACCCAAGACAGATATTTGTCCAGCCTTTGTTTGAACACTTCCATTAAAGGAGAACTCACCACCTCCCGTGGTAACCTGTTCCACTCATTGATCACCCTCATTGTCAGAAAGTTTTTTCTAATATCTAATTTGTGTCTCCTCCCTTTCAGTTTCATCCCATTGCTTCTGGTCTTACAACGTTCCTTTTAGAGAGAGTGACTCTGGCCAGGTCTTGGAAAATTGAGATTTTGGCTCCTTCCAGTAATAGTTCTTCATAAGTTCTGCTTCTTCTCAGGATGTCATCTCTGACTTTAGTAGTAAGCAGCCTGCAGATTATATCTGGTGGTTCATTTTGCCTGGGTCTTAGGGCCCTGTGTGCTCTTTCTATGATGATCTCCTCTAGGTACTTGTCACCTAGCAGTGTGATAAAGAGCTGCCTTATTGCCCCAGTGACGGACTGTGGTAGGGTGGATTCAGGGACACTTTTAATTCGAGGGTTGTTTCTCCACCCTCGATTCTCTTGATCTTCCAGCCAGTCGATTTAGATGGCCTTGGCAGGTTGTGAGAGATGAGGTAGCGGCTGTGGTGTAGGTCACCAGTTTCTCTTGTTGTTTCCAGCTGCTCCACTCTCCCTCCTATCTGTCCTGTCTCATCTCCTGTCTAAAGTCCTGTATTTCTCTCATGAGAGGCTCCAGTGCTCTGGTGAGGAAGTCTCTAGTGATGGGCAGCTTTCTGTAACTTGCAGGGTCTTCATCTTCACTGCTAGCTTTGTCTGCCCTGGTGTTGGAGGTCATCAGCGTGGCTTTTTTCACAGATGATGGAGTCTGATGTGCTGAGGGCGCTGAGAGAAGTGGCTGCGTTTTTTTCACAAAGTTAAGAAACCAGTAAGGTTACAGCAGCACTCCTATATAGATACCACTACTTAGTGGGGGTGCAAAAGGTAAAAAACAGTGCACGCTTAAGCTGAGTCCAGACTTCAATGGGCTCAAAATGATACAGTCCTTAAATTGATTGCAAAGCGGCACAGAAGATTGAATAAACAAAAAGGTTGTTCACATCCTTCTTCTCAGAGTATAAAACATACATTTATTTAAACCATCCAGGTAAAATGGCAAAACAGCAACGTTTCGGCTGATAAAACAGCCTTTTTCAAGCTTAAAGGGGTTGTCCCGCGGCAGCAAGTGGGTCTATACACTTCTGTATGGC
The DNA here is from genome assembly GCF_035609145.1 of Eleutherodactylus coqui. NCBI lineage: Eukaryota > Metazoa > Chordata > Amphibia > Anura > Eleutherodactylidae > Eleutherodactylus > Eleutherodactylus coqui. Next base: position 123,568,563 of record NC_089848.1, read on the forward strand.
CATATTAATGCACTTTGTAATGTACAGTGTGCATTAATTATGAGCCATACAGAAGTTATAAGAAGGTTTTCACTTACCTGTTCCGTTGCTAGCGTCCTCGTTTCCATGGAGCCGACTAATTTTCGCCGTCTAATGGCCAAATTAGCCGCGCTTGCGCAGTCCGGGTCTTCTTCTGTTCTCAATGGGGCCGCTCGTGCAGGATGCCGGCTCCGTGTAGCTCTGCCCCGTCACGTACCGATTCCAGCCAATCAGGAGGCTGGAATCGGCAATGGACCGCACAGAAGCCCTGCGGTCCACCGAGGGAGAAGATCCCGGCGGCCATCTTCAACCGGTAAGTAAGAAGTCACCGGAGCGCGGGGTTTCAGGTAATTGCTGTGCGGTTTTTTTTTAAGTCCCTGCATCGGGGTTGTCTCGCGCCGAACGGGGGGGGGGGGGGGTGGGGGGGTTGAAAAAAAAAAATGTTTCGGCGCGGGACAACCCCTTTAATGCCTTAATACACAGACTCTATATTTTTAAAACAGATGACCCAATCTCCAACAAACATGAAAATGCACCCAGAAATTACATACATGTGATAGGGCCACTGAAGAGTCCATCACAGGGGTGAACAGCTAAGAACCACGAGTGCTGGAACCTCACAATCAGGAAGGCGTCATATTAAAGGCATCCCTGATACATCATCAAAGGAAGCCCGGCTACACTCCACCATGGCACATCTCGCGAGATCTGCTATAACTCGAGCATGTGTGGGCGGTCACCGACGGGGAACGCCCAGGCCCGATGCGTCACAGGTAGGAGGAGTTAGATGTAGAGCGCCGCCGTCAGCAAAGGGAATCCCGGCTATGGCTCACTAAGTCTACTCCCTCAACGTCCGCAGAGTCTCGTGCATGCGCGCGGCGCCACCTTCAGAAAAAAAGCCCAAGCCGGACATGTCATGGATGGAAAGAGCCACGCGAAAGTCTCCATCGTCAAACGAGACCCCTACTGGGTGCGAGATGTAGATTTAAATGTCCTAGAAAGATGGATAAATAGTGCATCAACACCTAGGTCAGGGCTCAGTGGGGGATAGCACACGAGAATAACCCCACCGTGCTCAGCCAGTAGGTCATGCAACAACAATAATGTCACTGTCTTGTACTGTATATGAAAATTGCCCGAATAATATAAAAAAAATAAAAACATGAAAAATTTAAATGATAGAAAAAACAAAACAAGGTAACTGGATAAAGTATCTTTTAGATGAATGTAATCCAAGAGAATACCTTACATTACCATATAACGAATGATGAAAATAAAACCAACAATGTATAGCCAAAACAGATAAATCCTTCAGCCCCACACTGCTGTGTATATGTGTAGCCATGGCTGGCCAAGAAAACCTCTTGTGTCGCAAATATAAGGAGTGGCACTCCTACCAAAAAGGGACAAAAGATCATTGTGATACATATCAACTTTATTGAAATAAATGTTTTTGAAAGCCAAGGTTAGTGATCAACCCATAGTGTTTTTATGCCCTGCTATGCTGGGTTTTAATGACCAGAGCCATAAAAACACGCTTCCCCTGGGGATTAAAGCCCTGCAGGCTCAGGACGTGACAGCTCCATGCTGTCAGTTAGCGAGGTAGCCAACATCCTGGAGCTGTCATGGGGTGCCATGGGAAGCCCTCTCCCCGATCACGCAATTGCATTAAAGTGAATGAAAAGTAAAATAAAGTTTCAGCTCCTCTTATGGATCGGATCAGTATGGGGAGCTGAGGATACTCATGCCCTTCCTCCACAATGTCTCGCGGCGTTCTCGTCCACCATGACCTGACACCGGTCTTCTGCGCTGGCACGCCAGGCATCATTACATCACGCACATGCGTAAAATACTGCGAGGCCCGGGAAATTTAAAAACTCCCTGCTTCCAGCTAGTATCAGTAGCCGAGAGCAGGGAGCTGTCACCGGGAGCTGCTGCATGCGGTTCCCGGTCACATGATCGCTGTTATCCAATGGATAATACCGATGAAGTAAAAGTTAAAAAATGTTTAAAAAGAATAGAAAAAAAAGTTTATTTCATCTTCCCTCATGGATAAGAGCAAAACTAAGAAAAATTAGCCCCGCACTGCAGAGGACTTAGAGTGCTGTGATTACACGGAGTTGGAAAACCTCTTGTGGATTGGTCCCAGTATTTATTAAAGCCACGCGTTTCGGCACTTCATCGTGCCTTTTTAAAGCATAAAATACACAATTGTCAAGTATACATATATACACAAATACGCCGAGGCGTTCATCAGCGGCATCGCGCGATACCCTCTGATGTAATCAAAGGGGGGGGGGGGGTTCTCCCTGCAGCATGTTATCACATGACCTCTTTTGGAACACTATGTGCGTTCCAGTTCATCATAAAACTTTACCATACCATGAAAGGATGACAAACAGGCATTTGCTAGTTCTCCGCAGAGGGAGTATGTAGTATATCCCTGTATATGGCACTATATACTGCACCTTTCTATTGAACAACTATGAGCACTACTTACTTTTCAAGACATAAAACACCAATACATCTTAAATAGAATACAGTATAAAATTAATTTAATAAATATAGCAAATATAAATAATATAAAATCCTCGGAGTCACATAAAAACATTTCATTATTAAACATATATAGATAATATATTAAATAGTGTATTAAATAATGATATCGCAAACAATTAGTATTATATAGTTAATGCGTTGTTCATGTATATTTCTGGATTAATGGCAGGTTATTACACAAGATGAATAAGAAGTCATTAATACGGAGCTATTGGGGGATTATGAACTTCTGATGTGTCTATGATTTCATTTTTTCTAATATTTCATTAAATCCATGCGGGGTTAAAGCCTTCAAACGAAATATCTAGTACATTCTGTTCCTCCTTATTGTCGCTATCCTGATTTTACGTGTTCTAGTGGTGTCACTATTAACCCTTTGTAATCCTGATTGTGAATCTCCCCAAAATGCCTGGAAACGCTGTGCTGCTGATGGAAATATTTTTATATTAAACCTATGTTGACACGATGTGTACTTGTTGTTCTGCCTACATATCTGCTGCCACACGGGCATTCTAACATATATATTACATTACTGGTTTCACAAGGTTTATTCTGTTTTTTTTTTTTTTTGTTTATTCTTTGTTTATTGAAGGAAGTCAAATATGAACAACAATTCGTAACATTACAGGTAATAATAGTTGCATATAATCTTAGCTGAACAAAATCTAGAAACGAGATCGGTTTTCCTTTATTTTTTTTTTAACAAGAAAAGTAGAAAGAAAGTAATAATAGAGTTAGAGTTGTGGGGTGCAGGAGAGGTGGGGAGGGCAAGAGAGGTTAGAAGGCGGTAAAGAGGTAGGGGGGGGGGAGGGGGGACAGGGGGTGGGCACCTCTTGCATCTCCGGCGGTGTAACATTTATGAGAAAGAGATATGAAACGTGTCAGTAATCAGCTTACGTCTTAATCGGCTGTGTCAACCTAAGATAATAGGGTATTCCAAACCCTACGGCAAAGTCTAGGAGTTAGTCCAAGAACTCCAAGTTTCCTTAAATTGTGTATGCGTTCTGTTTGCCCAGCTCGACAATTCCTCAAATCTACGGATTTCGTTGACTTTTGACAGCCACTGCGAGAAGGTGGGAGCTTGGGGTTGAAGCCAGTTTAAGGGAATAAGAGTTTTTGCTGCTGCTAGAAGGTGCGTGATCAAGTTTATTTTGGAGGGCTTGAAGTTTGCTGACGGTTTAGCAAGAAAGACATGCTCCGGAAGGAGGCTAAAGTCGCTGCTAGTTATGTCTCGTATCTTTGTCTCAACTTGATCCCAGAAGGGTTTTATTCGCGGGCAGGACCACCAGATGTGCACCAGAGAGCCGATGTGTTCACTGCACCGCCAGCATGTATTGGAGTTCGCGAGTTTGTAGGCAAAAAGCCATTCTGGAGATTTGTACCAGCGTGTTAGTAACTTATAATGATTTTCTTGCAATCTGATGCACCTGGAGTGTCCATGAGCGTTTTCTAAGATAGTTTTAACCTCTTTATCTGACAAGTTAATCTTAAGCTCTGCTTCCCAGGATCTAATAAATGTGGGTCTGGTAATGTCCTGCCGATCGATGAATTTCTTTTTGAGAGTTGAGAGTTTCCTGTTGTGTGTCTGTCTGGCTGTGGCCACTCTTTCAAAATCCGTCAGCGGGCGGGAGGATGTGAATGTTCTATTGAACCTATCAAAGGTTTTTGATAAATGCAAGGTCTGTAGATGGTCAAGAGGGGGATGCGGGACCAGAGCTAGTAGTTTTTCAGTGAGTTGTGTATCTCTGGATGCCCGATGAAACCACAAGTCATTTATTGTAAGTTTGTTTAGAAGGGTCCAAAGTTTTTCTGTATGTTTGTCCAGCTTTATGTTTAAAATCTCTGGAACAAGAGTTAAGGGTGTTATAGGAGAGGGGAAAGGAGCTAATTCTTCTTGTAGAAGGTCCCAAATCTCGCAGGCGCCGCTTATAAGTGGGTCGTTTGTAGCTTTTTTGTAAATTTTGCCTGAAGGGCACCATAAATCCTTTGGGAAGGTTGTTCCATATGAGGCATGTGCTAGAGAGCTTACGACTTGGTTTTTAGATGGATTCACTAGTTCAAGCCATCTGTTGAGCTGAATAGCTTTATAATATTTTTCAATATCTGGTAGGTTTATTCCTCCTCTCTCCCTTTTCTGTGTTAGCAATTTATGTGATAGGCGAGGACGCTTATTATTCCAGAGGAATTTAGAGAAGTTTGACTTAATGCATTTGAAGAATGAGTTTGGTAGGCGAATTGGAATCATTTGGAGTTTATATAGAATTTTTGGTACAATATATGTTTGGATCAGGTTTTTTCTGCCAAACCAGGTTAAGAATGGTAAGTTGTATGTTTTAAGTAACATCATCACTTCTTCTAGAAGAGGGGCGAAATTTTTGTTATACAGATTCTCTACGTTTTTTGTAATCCGTATCCCTAAATAGTCGATGTAAGTTTTGGCCCAGCTGAAGGGTGAGGATGCCTGTAGTGTTTTTACAGCTGTTACAGGGAGTGTGATGTTTAATACAGTAGATTTGGCGGCATTTATTTTGAAGTTTGAGACTGTACCATACAATTGCAATAATTCATTGATTTTGTTCAGGCTCTTTTCGGGATTTGTTAGAATGAATAATATGTCGTCTGCGAAAGCTAGAGTTTTTATTTGATGTTGGTCTAATTTTAGGCCTTGTATATCTTTGCTTTGTCTAACCATCTGCAGCAAAATTTCTATTGAGAGGATGAAAAGAGTAGGGGATAGGGGGCAGCCTTGCCTTGTTCCATTTGAGATTGAAAAAGGTAGGGAGAATGTGTCATTGACTTTTATTTTTGCGTGCGGGTTCGAATATAGTGAGAAAATAGCTCGTGTGAGGGAGGGAGGGAAATTAAATTTATCTAATACAGCTCGCATAAAGGTCCAATTTACTCTATCAAATGCTTTTTCAGCATCAATACCTAGCAGGGCTAGGGGTAGTTTTTTATTCTTAGCGTATCTCATAATGTGAAGAAGGCGCGCAGAGTTGTCTTTCCCCTCTCGACCAGCCACAAACCCAGATTGTTCTTCGTTAATTAGCCTCGGTATTATTTTATTAATTCTTCTAGAAATTAATTTGGCCCATATTTTGACATCTAAATTTAGAAGCGAAATGGGTCGGTAGCTACTGCACAAATGGGGGTCCTTCCCCTCCTTATGTATAAGGGTAACGTAAGCTTCTTGGGCTTGTTTTGGTAGTTGTGCTCCCTCTAGCAGGGCGTTGAAGGAGGAAACCAATTGAGGTAAGATAATTCCCTGATATTTTTTATAATAGGCCAGTGGGAGGCCGTCTGGCCCAGGGCTTTTATGTTGTGCGAAGCTGTTTAAGACAGATGTGAGTTCCTCTAGAGTTACTGGTTTTGTTAAGTCGCAGGCCTCTTCCTCGTTCAGTTTTGGGAGAGCTAATGGGGCAAGTAGGTCCTCAATTTTTTTCTTTTTATCTTCTAGTTCCGTGTTGTCTAGTTTGTTCAAATTATATAGGTCTGTGTAGAACTCTCGAAAAGCTTGAGCTATTTTTATGGAACTGTGATGTAATTTTCCCGCTCCGTCAGCAATTGTGGGGATGTATGTTTTACTCCTCGCTTTTTTGATGTATGAGGTCATGAGTCTACCTCCCTTATTGCCGTGTGCATATAACTGGTGTTTAAAGTATAGTAGGGATTTAGCGAATTTATTATTTAAAATGTCTTTGAGTTTTTCTCTAAGCGCTGTTAATTTAGGTTGGGCTTCTTGTGCTTTTTTTTGTTTTGCTATCCGTTCTAGTATAGAAATCTGTAAAAGTATGTCGTCAATCTCCTTTTGATTACGTTTTTTCTGAGTTGCTCCTAGGGCTATGAATATACCTCTGATCACCGCTTTGTGAGTCTCCCAGACCAGCGGTTGTTTGTCTTGAGTTTGAACGTTTTCCTTAAAGAAAAGGTCCAAATTTTTAGCTATTTTTTCCGCTATTTCCTGGTTTTCCAGCAGAGATTCGTTTAGTCTCCATGACCAGTTTTTGCTCACTGAGCTCGGTTTGGTAAGAGAGACTGTTACAGGTGCGTGATCAGAGATTGTTATGTTTCCTATATTCGGGTTTTTTATTTGGTGCATTGAGGCTGAGGAGATAAAGATATAATCAATTCTTTGATGCGATTTATGTACTTGGGAATAGAATGAGTAGTCTTTAACTGTCGGGTTAAGGGTTCTCCAAACATCAATGACTTGAAGGTTTTGGAGTGAGCTAATTAATTTTTTCCGCGCTTTCTGAGATATCTGGGATTTCCCTGAGGATGAATCTAGAAGGGGGTTTATGGTGAGGTTAAGATCAGCTCCTATTATTATCTTGCCCTCTGCAAATAATTTGAGTTTGTTTAAAGCTTCCAGCAGCCATGCAATCTGATTTTGATTAGGAGTATAGAGATTTACCAGAGTATATGTTTCGGAGTGTATTTTACCCTTTAGGAAGAGCATTCTCCCTTCTGTGTCTGATAATTTTTTCTCAAGGATGAACGGAACCGAGGAGTGAAGTGCTATAGCAACTCCTTTGGACGCGCTTGAGGGGTGATTGTTAAAGTGCCATTTATCAAATTCTTTTTTAGAGAGTTTTGGGGTATTTTCACCTTTGATGTGAGTCTCCTGTAAGAAGACTATTGAGGATTTTAATTTTTTAAGGAGCCACCTTATTCTGCTTCTCTTTTGAGGTGAATTCATACCTTTTACGTTTAGGGTTGTGATTTTGTATTCTTCCGCCATTATGGGTTGAGGTGCGGGTGAATACGTTTATGCTGCAAGTACCAAAACAGCCAAACGTATTATTTTGGCTGGGTTAGGTGTGGTCTTCGAGTTGGGTAATAGAAGGGGAGGGGGGAAAGAAGGAGTCTGAGGGAAGAAAGAGAGGGAAAGAGAGACAGGGAAAAGGAGAGAGAGAAAAAAAAAAAATTAAAAAGAAACAAGGAATTCTATGAGAGTGTTCCCAGTGGAGTCCGGGAATAAGATAGAAAAACAATCCTTCTCAAAACGACGAAAAGGATCGTAAAACTAAGTGTATTAAGTGTTGTAGGTGGAACGTGCCCTACTTAATGCATAAAAATGCTAATAAACAACATGAAATTTTCTTAGCATGCTAAATTCTTGCATAGTTATGTCTGTGCATAAAAACATCATGTCAAGTATCAAGTATCTCCAAAATACAAACTAACATTGCAGGTGTGCGCGTGACCGCCACCCGGCCCCCCCCGATACACGCCGCGGGGGAGGAGGGGCGAGAAGGAGGCCAGGCGCAACCCACCAATGCATACATTGAACCAATAAGGTAAATCTTCCGAAGGGTCGCCGAAGGGGCCTCGACTCGCAGTGTCGCCAGGAGGCGAAAAGGAGCAAAAAAAGAAGAAGAAAGGCTCCAGCGCCAACTGGGCCGGGCCCATCTCAAATATAACAAGCGAGCGTGATTATGTCTGTGCATAAAACATCATGTCAAGTATCAAGTATCTCCAAAATACAAACTAACATTGCAGGTGTGCGCGTGACCGCCACCCGGCCCCCCCAGATACACGCCGCGGGGAAGGAGGGGCGGGAAGGAGGCCAGGCGCAGCCCACCAATGCATACATTGAACCAATAAGGTAAATCTTCCGAAGGGTCGCCGAAGGGGCCTCGACTCGCAGAGTCGCCAGGAGGCGAAAAGGAGCAAAAAAAAAAAGAAGAAGAAAGGCTCCAACGCCAACTGGGCCGGGCCCATCTCAAATATAACAAGCGAGCGTGATTATGTCTGTGCATAAAACATCGTGTCAAGTATCAATTATCTCCAAAATACCAACTGACACTGTAGGTATGCGCGTGACCGCCACCCGGCCCCCCCAGACACACGACGTGCGGAGGGAGGAGCGGGGAGGAGGCCAGACGCAACCCAACAATGCATATATGAAAACAGCAAGGCAACTCCTCGGAAGGGTCGCCGGAGGGGCCTCGGCTCGCATCATCGCCAGGAGGCGAAAAGGAGTAAAAAGGCAGAAGAAAGGCTCCAACGTCCGCTGGGTCGGGCCCGTCTCAAATATAAGAAACGGGCCAATCGGAGAGTGTCACATTTCCGAGACCAGACAACACCGTCACCTTTATGCCATATCATAGCCTTGTGGTGACTAGTCTCCGAAAGGGCGCCACAAAAATTAAGTGTAATTAGACAGGTGGTGGTGCATGGCAGTACTTATCAGAGGTAGATCAAGTCTCTTGTTCTAGCTTTGTCTTTCACTCCAAGGCGAATTCGGGTTCGCTGCAAGTGTGTCTCGAACGGGTCCTCTACTGCGTATGAAGGGGTTGAAAAGAAGGAAGGGAAAGAAAAAGCACAGGGGACCGGGGAACCAGAGAGAAATTGAAGTTAGTTTAAGTCATACACATTCTGGAGATGATAGTTCCAAAGGACGACGGGTCTATATCAGTCAGGTGAGCTGCATCTTCTGCTTCAGCTCTGACACCATTCGGTTTCTCAACCATCTTGCGGTATGGGGGTCTCAGTAATCTGTGCCTGCTGGAAGTCGAGCCTGGCTCTGGATCTCCTATTTTTGGGGGATTTGGAGCGTGAGACGGTCTTCCAAGGGGTCTGCTTCTCTAGTCTCCGGTCCCCATCTCTCTCTCCTAGAGGCATCCATGAAGTGATCTGGATTGGCGAGATCCCCAGCACACTCCAAGCTTTCTCCAGATCAGCCGGAGTGTGTATGGTGATCCGTTTACCGTCTTTCTGAATCGCCAGGCCGAAAGGAAAGAGCCATGCGTACTGTAAGTTCTTGGCTCTAAGTGCCTCAAGGAGGGGTTTAAGTTGCCTTCTCTTTGCGAGGGTAGAAGGAGCCAGATCTTGGTATATTTGAAAGACAACGTCCTGATACTTTAATTGGCTTCTGTCTCTAGATGCTGTTAGTATTGCATGGGTATCATTGAAAGAGAGTAGGCCGCAAATTATGTCTCTCGGAGGATCTCCGGTTTTTGGTTTGGGTCTTAGGGCTCTGTGAATTCTCTCAATGGTGATCTGACTGGCTCGTTCTTCGCCTAAGAGGTCGGTGAATATGGTTGCGGCAGCACTTCTCAAGGCATCAGTTGAAATAGACTCCGGAATACCCTTAAGTCTAATGTTTCGTCTACGGCTTCTATTTTCTTGATCCTCAATTAAGACTAAGGCTCTGTCAATCTGGTCTCTTTGTGTATCTACATGGTCGGTCAGATCGTTTGTTTGCGCGATGAGATCGGTGTACGTATTCTCCAGATCTTCAACTCTGTTACCTATTTGGTGGATTTTTGTTTTTATTTCTGTCAGTTCTTTCAGTATAGGATGTAGCGCCTGCGCTAGCGCTTTTTTGAGAAAGTTCTTGGTTATACTCGATCTATGTGCACTGCTACATTCTGTATCATTGTCGCTGTCAATATCAGATGCCGACATATTATCGTCTTCTGTAACCGGCGGTGGGTTTTTCTTGGAAGGGCCTGCTGGAGATTGAACGCTACGTTTCTTTAAAAAGCGCTGTAAGTCGGGTTGGCTCTTGGAATTTATCTGCTGTCCGGGCGTAGGAACTGCTTTATCCTTTGTCTTTACCATTTTGGAGATAGCTAAGGCTAAGACTCTTGCGTAGGGCACGGTTTAATATGAGTTTTTTAGAACATGGTCGTTCTACTGCTTTCCCCTTTTTTTTTTTTTTTTTTTTTTTTTTAGGGGGAAGAGTATTTGGGGCACACTCCTGTTTCTTTAATAGAGATGGGGGGTTAAGGAGGTAGGTGGTTTTGGGAGGTAGGGGACGTGGGCCACCTCTGCAGGAAGAGAGTCTGTGCAGGTCAGTACTGTCTATGAGAAGCACTCTATGTGTGGTACAGAGTGCCCTCTAGTTGTGACTGTCGGCTGGATGTCTGCCTCAGTTCTGGGCTGGAATCCTGCTGTGCTTATGGGTGAGCACTGTCTCCTCCTGTGGAAGGCACTGGCCTCCTTTGCTGGGAGCGGAGAGGTAAGCGGGGGCTCCTGTCCCTTTAAGGCTTATGTGTGACAGCCTTATGTGTGGTTTGCAGGTGCCGGCTTACCGTTATGGTTCCCGCGCCCGCCGCCGTCACGGAGCTCCTTATGCCTATGCTGTGTCAGCTCCGGCTCCACCGGTGTATGTGGCAGGGCAAGGAAGCTTCCTTTGCCTTTGCAGAATGCTCCGGTTGCTTTCGCTCGCCGGCGTGTAGGCCGCGGTCTCTTGCGGCCGGAAATCTAGCCCCCGGCTCCGGCCTGTCAGCTAGGCCTCAGCTGCCGTAGCTCAAAGCGGCTTCTGCGGAATCTCCGCTCCGGTCTCGACGCTCCCGATGTCTCCGGGAGGACTTCTTAAAACTTGAGGAGCCTTAGATGAGTGGAGAGGATGTCCCCAAACTTAGTTTTTAGGGTGTTCTCCAGCGGGCTCTCTCTCGGTGCGGCTACTCAGTATGGTGGTTAGGCCACGCCCCTGGGGTTTATTCTGTTTAATATGAGTTGTATCGCTTCCCTGTTGAATTTTATTCCTTTTGTGCGCTAAAAGTGGGCAACATTTCCATCTTTTTCTGTAGCGCTTTGAAGCTCCCTTGGTGTTAGATGCTGACTTTGGGTGTTAAATGGGTTAACCCCACTTTTTCTCTTCTTTGTTATTCTAGCGGGTTTGGGGGGGGGGGGGGGGGGTGGTGTAAAGTTCTATTCCTTTTAAAAATTATCCTCAGGTCTTTTTCTAGTCTCTTTTCACAGTATGGATCCCCCTGCAGTAAATTCCAGTTTTTTCTTATAATTTTCCTTATTTCCCCGTTTTTACTGCTATATTTAGTCAGATGTATAGCTGGTAGTCTCCTGGACTCCTCTGATGTCCCATCTACTACTTCTTTCTCTTCATTAGTTTGAAGTTTCATACTTTCTATTAAGCTTTCCAGGTATCGTTTTTCTTTGAAGCGTTCTTTGATTTTTGATAGCATCTCAAGTTCTTCTTCAGAGGAGCAATTTCTATGAATTCTTTTTACTTGGCTATATGGTATGTTATTTTTCCAGCTTTTCGCATGGCAGCTAGTATAGTCTAAATAGCTGTTTTTATCAACCTTTTTGAAGTGCGTTTTAGTATGAATGATGTTATTACTACAAAATAAAACTATATCCAGGAAGATTATTTGCATTTTCTCAATTGTACCTGTAAATCTTAAGTTCATTGTATTTATATGTAAATCATCAATAGAGGACGTAAGGTCGCCTTCTGTGACTTCCCAAACTAACAAAGTATCATCTATAAACCTACAGTGTAATTTAATCCTTGCATCTTGAAAAGCTTCCTTTTCCAAATAACCCATTTAAAGGTTCATGAAAGATGGGGCAAACTTGCTGCCCATCACCGTCCCGTGAGTTTGAATATAGAATTCATCAAAATAATAGTTTTTTTAAATAAAATTTATAGTTTATAGTTAACCCTGTATTATTCCTTAATTGTTTCAGTGTCGTTTTTTCACTAGAGGTTAGATTCTTTATCTTTTTCATCCATTTATTGTTATTGGACATATCTGTTAGGTCTTTTAACGTGTTATTATCTGGTTCATATATCTGTGAGGGGAGATGAAATTACGTACCTAAGGCCCCTGGATTTATCCACGGACCATACCACTGCTTCTGCGCACGTGCCTGTCGCCAAAATGTGGGAAGCATGCGCAAAAGCCGCGGATTGCCAGGGTAATTTACAATCTCCTTGCTTCTGGCTACCAAACATAACTGAGAGCCTGGAGATCTCAGGGGGGAACGTGGTTCTTGGTCACGTGATCGCCGTTATCCACTGATTAACGGCGGTCACATAAAATAAAAAAAATAGTTTCACCTCTGGGCCCCAGATCCGATCCATCAAGGGAGGTGAAATTACTTACCTCAGGCCACTGGCAATGTCCCCTGACAAAATCCTCACTTAGCTTCGTCGCATGTTCCCGTCACCAAAATGGCAGATACAAGCAAGAGAGGGCCCAAAAAATTTAAAATCTCCTTGCTCCTGACTACTAAAGGTAGCTGAGAGCTTGGAGCAGTGACCAGTGGCTGCAGTGAGCGGTCCCTGGTCACGTGATCGCCGTTATCCAATGGATAATGGCGATCATGTAAAAGTTCAAAGACTGTTGAAGTTTGATGTTCCTTTTGGCTTGGGCCCTATTGTGCATGAGGACATAGGATTAAGACCACAATAAGTATGTCTCTGTACACGGGAAAAACAGGCGTATCCATTTTGGGGTGAAAGTATTCATTCCTATGTGTGCTGTACAAAAAAAAACTGTTTTTAAAATGACATAATTGCCAAAAAACGGAAATTGTAATTTTTTTCTCTTCTGCTTTGCTTAGATTCATTCAAAAACTGTGGGGTCAGAATATGCAGTACACCCCTAGATGAATTTGCTAAGAGATATCGTTTTCAAAATGGGGTCATTTGGGGGGGGGGGGGTTCTCAAGGGCTCTACAAGTGGGCAATGGGGCCTAAAACACCTTCAAGCAAAATGCCTGTTCTGAAAGCTACCGGCTGCTCCTTTCATTTTGGACCCCGTTGTGCATACAGATATAAGATTAGGGCCACAACAGATATGCTTCTGAACAAAGGACAAACAGGGGCATCCATTTTGGGATGTAAATCTTTATTTTCATGTGCACTATAGAAAAATGACATATTTGCAAAAATATGAAATTTTATTTGTTCTCCTCTAAATTTCATGAACTCCTGAAAAGAATCTGTGGGGTCAAAATACTCCTGCCCCCTCCCACCCTCCCAGTGAATACATTAAGGGGTGTAGTTTTTGAAATGGGGTCATTTGTGGGGGTATCTATCATTCTGACGCTTATCAGCCTTTGCAATCTTAAAGGGGTTGTCCCGCGCCGAAACTGTTTTTTTTTTTTTTTCAACCCCCCCCCCCGTTCGGCGCGAGACAACCCCGATGCAGGGAAGTAAAGGAAGTTTACCGGAGCGCTTACCTTAATCCCCGCGCTCCGGTGACTTCAATACTTACCGCTGAAGATGGCCGCCGGGATCCTCTGTCTTCGTGGACCGCAGCTCTTCTGTGCGGTCCACTGCCGATTCCAGCCTCCTGATTGGCTGGAATCGGCACGTGACGGGGCGGAGCTACACGGAGCCGCTCTCTGGCACGAGCGGCTCCATAGAAGATTACAGAAGACCCGGACTGCGCAAGCGCGGCTAATTTGGCCATCGGAGGCCGAAAATTAGTCGGGCTCCATGGGAACGAGGACGCCAGCAACGGAGCAGGTAAGTATAAAACTTTTTATAACTTCTGTATGGCTCATAATTAATGCACAATGTATATTACAAAGTGCATTATTATGGCCATACAGAAGTGTATAGACCCACTTGCTGCCTCGGGACAACCCCTTTAACTTGGTGCAGGAAAGCAAAATGTTCCTCAAAATGTTAACAATCATCGTTAAATTTGTACATCTCTTAAATGGTTAAAAAAACCTAAGTTTTTCAAATGTGCACCCACAATAAAGTAAACAGATGGAAATATATATATATCATCAAACATTTGTACAGTATGTTTGCACATATTTGAGTTATTGCAGTTGAAAATGTGAAAAATATATTTTTTTTCAAAATGTTCCCAATTTTGGCACTTTTAATAAATATACACAAATTCTATCAGTCTGTTTGTACCATCTAAATGAAGTACAACATGTGGCAAAAAAAACAATGTCAGAATTACTTGGATATGCAAAGCCTTTACGGAGTTATTTAATGTTAGGCCTTAGTCAGACGGGCGTTTTTAGCCGCGATTTGCGCATGCGCATGCGTCCGTCGATTTTTTAAAACCATTGCTTTGCATTGGTATCGGACACATAAGCGCTTTTTATGCGCTCGTCCAATAAATTATAGAACAAAAAAAATCGCAGATCGCACCTATCTGCGATTCCTGTTCTCTTCTGTATATGCGCTCAATGGGGCCGGCGGCAGCAGTGCCGACCCCATTGAGAACATATAGAAGACAAATCATTCTTCTCTGCCACAGCTGTAACAGCTGTGGCAGAGAAGAACGATGTTTGCCCATTGAATTCAATGGAGCCGGCAATACAGCCGCTCCATTGAAAGCAATGGGCTGCCGGCGTGTGCGGGGTGAATTGTCGGGAAGGGGTTAAATATATAAGCCCTTCCCTGCAATTCATCCTAAAATGTGTTAAAATAAAAAAAAAATTGTATACTCACCTTTCCGCTGCAGCCGGAGTCCAGCCGCGGCCGCTGTCAGTTCTCCTGAACTGCTTCTCGGCACTATTCAGCCGGCGGGGCTTTAAAATCCCCGCCTGCTGAATGATCTGCCTCTGATTGGTCACAGCCTGACCAATCAGAGGCCGGTTTCACTCACACACCCATTCATGAATTCATGAATGGGTGAGTGACTGCTGCCTCTCAGCGCTGAGCCAATCAGGGGCAGGTCTGACTCACATCCATTCATGAATGGGTGTGAGTGAGGCATGCCTCTGATTGGCTCAGCGCTGAGCCAATCAGGGGGCAGGTCTGACTCACACCCCCTTCACACCCACTGCAGGACGGCCGCTCGGAGCTCCGGCTGCCGGGGGAAGGTAAGTACATATATATTTTTTATTTTTACACATTTTAGGATGAATTGCAGGGAAGGGCTTATATATTTAACCCCTTACTGACAATTCACCCCGGGCTCGCCCGCAGCGCATTGCTTTCAATGGAGACTGCTGTATTGCCGTCTCCATTGAATGCAATGCGCTGGACAGCTCCGGGCCGTTTCTAATGAAACGCGGCTAGGAGCAGATTTTCGGGCGATTTGCGGGCGACTTGCGCGCACCGGTCACGCGATTTGCGGATGCGCATCCGTCATGCGATCCGCAAATCGCGCGAAAAAACGCCCGTCTGACTAAGGCCTTAAAGTGACACATATCAGATTTCCAAAATTTGGCTCCGTCACTAAGGCGCAAACAGGCTTGTCACTAAGGGGTTAAATGCCTTAAATATCTCCATTGTACGCTGCATTACAGATCTGTTGCTTGCTTGAAAAATATTGCAGAATAGTTCACATATCCCATGACCTATCTCTGCATATATATATATAGGTCTATTGTGTGAGCCGGCTCACTGCTCAAAAAAACTAGTGTAAATTTTTCCCAATTTCATTTTCAATAAAACAATAAAAGAAAAAATCTGTGATTTTGCACACTTTTATCACTTCATTTAACACGGTGGAATACAAACATTAATCTGCTTTTAAAAGACAAAAAATCCCATTTGTAACCTGTTGTGTTTTGTGTTCACAGCTCCGCTGCCCACGGAGAAGCTGGTGGAGATACCAGGTACAGTAAAGAACATCTAGCAGTAATGTATGTGATATTAGAAGGAGCAATTGTAGACTCAGTGGAGACCAGCAGTTGTACAGCAACCACTCATAAAGGAAGTCATAGGCACATACTGCACATTTATTCTACATCTCACTCCCAAAATGTCTAGGGATGATTAAGGCCGGCTTTACACGGCCGTGACTGACTCCGCCGCGGAATTCTGCGGCGGAGCCCATCGCGGCGCCCCCCAGAGATCCCAATACTTACCTGTGGATCCGGCGTGACGCGCCGTAGCATCATGTGACGCACCGGCCGCGTCATATGACACGCCCACACCATCACATGATGCGCCGGCCGCGTAATATGACGCGGCTGCGGTAGGCGGGGAAGCGGTTTCACGCTATCTTCCACTGTGCTACAGCGGAAAATACCGTGACGGACGGCTTCCATTGACTGCAATGTAAGCCGTCCGTGCGTACACCCGCGGCAAATAGAGCATGCCGCGGGTGAGGACGGGTGATTTTATGGTGCGGAATTCCGCGGTGGAATTCCGCACTGTAAGCATTGAGCTATTAGGTTCAATAGAACCTTATAGCTGCGGGCAACGCAGTGGATTTCCACCACGTATTACGCGACATTAATCCGTCCGTGTGAAGGAGCCCTAACAGATGTCGGATTTTTTTTACTGGACTCATTGTTGCGGATTTGTTTGGGACAACGCTGTCACTATTTTGATCCCAACAGTATTAGATAATTTTGCCTTGCACTCAAATAAGAGAACAGTGACACAAATCTGGGTACTCACTCTGAGGGGGAGGTTCCCCAATGATGGAAAAATAGGGTGTGACCTTCTCCCTTGGAGTCCCAAGACAGCCTGTCGATCAGTATTAGTGATCCTTCGTTGAGATTATGCGATCTCACCCGGAGGTAGTATATCTTTTTTATTTCAAATGTCAAAGTCACATATGAACAAATGTTGTCCCTCACACAGGAGGTCAAACGGTAAATGCAACGCAATGGATGGCCCTTGTCAAGGCTTCTTTCCTCTAGACATAGAAGATGCCCCCTTGTTACAGTCACATTCCTGGGTATAAATATATCAAGGGACAATACAGAGATCTCTCCCATCATCCAGTTTTCAGAGTGCCCCCTCTGGGTACAAATAGATGTTGGGAGAGATCCCATCCTTTGTATTGACCCCTGATATATTTATACATAGTTATTAGGTCACCCCTCAGCCATCTTGTTTTCTAAACTAAATAGTCACAATTTGGATAACCTCTCTGGGTATTGTAGTCCGCCCATTCCATTTATTACTTAAGTTGCCGCCGTTGTACCCGTTCAAGCTCTGATATGTCCTTCCTGAGTACCGGTGCCCAAAACAGTCCACAGCATTCCATGTATGGTACACAATGTGCATCAGATAGTTAGAGAGGCACAACAGCCATCTTTGCTTGTTCAGGACCGGAGAGTCGTCTTAAGATTGTTTTTACATCAGCGTTGGAGCCTCCGGCCAGAGTTTCCATCACAGATGTGGCTGAAAATATCGGGAGAAAAGCGCTGTATTCAGCACTTCTTGTTCTGTCCAAAAGCCAGCCAGCTGGACAGAAAGCAGGCAGACCACATTATAGTCAATTGCTGTCCAGTCCAGCGACTGAGTCGTTCAGCCATGGGTATTTACCTTTACTGCTTCCTGAACGGAACAGGAAAGCGGTATTTCCAGCGCAGGTGTGAAAGCACCCTAAGATAACTTGCCACAAAAAGTTATCAGGTCAAGTTAATCTTTGGTAAGTCTGTAGAGAGTCTTCTGTCAATAGGTATTATGTAAGGCATAACTCTATAACTCATTCTCCTTTACAGAAGAGAAGCCCTCACACGGCATGACCATGGGTGTGGTGGTTTTTGTCATTCTTGTCGTTGCTGGCATCGCCACTGCAGTCTTCTTTGTAACCTCTCAAAAACTGACCTCCTTATCTTTTCGCCCTCAGCCAGCCGACCTCCCCTCAACATCTCCATATCAGTATCTGGCACCACCATAACCTCCAGACAGCATACCCACTACTTTGGGGGTCACACTGGACTCTGACCTCTCCTTTAGCCCCCACATTCAATCTCTGGCGCAAACATGCCAACTGCACCTCAGAAATATTGTTAAAATCCAGCCATTCCTAACCACGGACATGTTAAAGACACTCATCACCCTCATCCACTCCCGACTCGACTACTGCAATTCACTGTTCATTGGCGTTCCCCGCACCAGACTCTTCCCTCTCCAATTCATACTAAATGCAGCATCTAGACCCATTTTTCTATCCAGCCATTTCTCAGATGCCTCTGCACTATGCCAGTCACTGCATTGGCTGCCCATCCACTGCAGAACAAAATATAACTCCTCACCCCCACCCACAAAGCTCTCACCAGCGCTGCGCCACCGTACATCGCTTCCCTCCTGTCCGTACAACACCCAGCCCGCACACTCCAATCCGCTAACACACTCAAACTAAACACCCATTTAATAAAAAAACCTCATGCGCTCTCCTCCAGGACTTCATTAGAGCAACAACGATCCTCTGAGATGCACTACCCCAAGGCATCCAGACAATCTCTGATTCACGAAATTTCAGATGTGCCATAAAAACACACCTCTTCAGGGAGGCATACCAAATCTCCCAACCTAGTCCCCCTGCCCCTTCCCACAGCTCCCCACGCCTTCCACCCTGCCTATCGCATATGACCTCTACACCTGTACCTCCTTACTGTCCCTACCCCGTTTGCTTCCTAATAACTGACTTCTACATGTAATTACCGTAGTGCTTGTCTTCCCCCATGCCTTATCTCCCCCCTCCCTTCCTGTACCTCCTGTATCACCCCCACCCCTTAGTTTCAAACTGATTGTCTACCATATGTATGCTTTTGTATTTGTCTGTGTTCTCCCACACTTGAAAGCATTGCGAAATAAGCTATACAAATAAAGATTATTACTACTTGTGGATTTCAGTTAACTGTAAACTTAACTGGAACAACCCTTGTCAGGCAGCTACTGTCAAGGCAAATTGGATCATGGGAGGCATCAAAAGAGGCATGGGGCACATGACCTGAACATTGTTCTTTCGCTTTACAAGTCATTGTTCAGACCACACATGGATTATTGTGGACTGTTTTGGACATCAGTACTGAAGGAGGACATATCAGAGCTTCGGTGAGTTTAAAGAGGGACAACTAAAGTAATAAATAATGGGTGGACTATAATATTCAGAGAGTTTATCAAAATTCCTGGTCACGCTGTAGAACTTGTCCAGGAAAATTTGACAAAAATGTATAGAAACGGTGATAAAATGCTCCCGTGCTCAAACAGTCTGTAGATGACAGTGTAGAATAAATTGTATAACATTTACTTAGAAAGGTGGGGGAGAGGTTGGTAAGCATCCAGCACCCACCTGGTTGGTCTGAGTTCGCTGTCAAGACAATTAAATGGGATAGATATTTCCAACAAAAATAGTGTTGAAGGAATGATTTTTTTAAAATAAAAACAATGAAAAATGGGACCAAAACAATATACAGAATAAATAGTGGAGGAAAATAAAACCTAATACAATGCATTTCATAGAATCCTAGAATAGTAGAGTTGGAAGGGACCTCCAGAGTCATTGGGTCCAACCCCCTGCTCAGTGCAGGATCACTAAATCATCCCAGACAGATATTTGTCCTGCCTTTGTTTGAACACTTCCATTGAAGGAGAACTCACCACCTTCCGTGGTAACCTGTTCCACTCATTGATCACCCTCATTGTCAGAAAGTTTTTTCTAATATCTGATTTGTGTCTCATCCCTTTTAGTTTCATCCCATTGCTTCTGCTCTTATCACGTTCCTTTTAGAGAGGGTGACTCTGGCCAGGTCTTGGAAAATTGAGATTTTGGCTCCTTCCAGTAATAGTTCTCCATAAGTTCTGCTTCTTCTCAGGATGTCATCTCTGACTTTAGTAGTAAGCAGCCTGCAGATTATATCTCTGGGTGGTTCATCTTGCCTAGGTCTCGGTCTTACGGACCTGTGTGCTCTTTCTACGATGATCTCCTCTAGGTAGTTGTCACCTAGCAGTGTGCTAAAGAGCTGCCTTATTGCCCCAGTGACGGACTCCGGTAGGATGGATTCAGGGACACCTTTAATTCAGAGGTTGTTTCTCCTCGCTCGATTCTCTTGATCTTCCAGCCAGTCGACAATTCGATTTAGATGGCCTTGGCAGGTTGTGAGAGATGAGGTAGCGGCTGTGGTGTAGGTCACCAGTTTCTCTTGTTGTTTCCAGCTGCTCCACTCTCCCTCCTATCTGTCTCATCTCCTGTCTAAAGTCCTGTATTTCTGTCATCAGAGGCTCCAGTGCTCTGGTGAGGAAGTCTCTAGTGATGGGCAGCTCTCTGTAACTTGCAGGGTCTTCATCTTCACTGCTAGCTTTGTCTGCCCTGGTGTTGGAGGTCATCAGCATGGCTTTTTTCACAGATGATGGAGTCTGATGTGCTGAGGGCGCTGAGAGAAGTGGCTGCGTTTTTTTCACAAAGTTAAGAAACCAGTAAGGTTACAGCAGCACTCCTATATAGATACCACTACTTAGTGGGGGTGCGAAAGGTAAAAAACAGTGCACGCTTAAGCTAAGTCCAGACTTCAATGGGCTCAAAATGATACAGTCCTTAAATTGATTGCAAAGCGGCACAGAAGATTGAATAAACAAAAAGGTTGTTCACATCCTTCTTCTCAGAGTATTAAACATACCTTTATTTAAACCATCCAGGTAAAAAATGGCAGAACAGCAACGTTTCGGCTGATAAAACAGCCTTTTTCAAGCTTAATGCCTTAATACACAGACTCCATATTTATAAAACAGATGACCCAATCTCCAACAAACATGAAAATGCACCCAGAAATTACATACATGTGATAGGGCCACTGAAGAGTACGTCACAGGGGTGAATAGCTGAGAACCACGAGTGCTGGAACCTCACAATCAGGAAGGCGTCATATTAAAGGCATCCCTGATACATCATCAAAGGAAGCCCGGCTACACTCCACCATGGCACATCTCACAAGATCTGCTATAACTCGAGCATGCGTGGGCGGTCACCGACGGGGAACACCCAGGCCCGGTGCGTCACAGGTAGGAGGAGTTAGATGTAGAGCGCCGCCGTCAGCAAAGGGAATCCCGGCTATGGCTCACTACGTCTACTCCGTCAACATCCGCGGAGTCTCGTGCATGCGCGCGGCCACACCTTCAGAAAAAAAGCCCAAACCGGACACGTCATGGATGGGAGGAGCCACGCGAAAGTCTCCATCGTCAAAAGAGACCCCTACTGGGTGTGAGATGTAGATTTAAATGTCCTAGAAAAGATGGATAAATAGTGCATCAACACATAGGTCAGGGCTCAGTGGGGGAGTGAGAATAACCCCACCGTGCTCAGCCAGTAGGTCATGCAACAACAATAATGTCACTGTCTTGTACTGTATATGAAAATTGCCCGAATAATGTCAAAAAAATAAAAACATGAAAAATTTAAATGATAGAAGAAAACAAAACAAGGTAACTGGATAAAGTATCTCCTTAGATGAATGTCATCCAAGAGAATACCTTACATCACCATATAACGAATGATGAAAATAAAACCAACAATGTATAGCCAAAACAGATAAATCCTTCAGCCCCACACTGCTGTGTATATGTGTAGCCATGGCTGGCCAAGAAAACCTCTTGTGTCGCAAATATAAGGAGTGGCACTCCTACCAAAAAGGGAAAAAAAGATCATTGTGATACATATCAACTTTATTGAAATAAATTTTTTTGAAAGCCAAGGTTAGTGATCAACTCATAGTGTTTTTATGCCCTGCTATGCTGGGTTTTAATGACCAGAGCCGTAAAAACAAGCTTCCCCTGGGGATTAAAGCCCTGCAGGCTCAGGACGTGATAGCTCCATGCTGTCAGGTAGCGAGGTAGCCAACATCCTGGAGCTGTCATGGGGTGCCACGGGAAGCCCTCTCCCCGATCACGCAATTGCATTAAAGTGTATGAAAAGTAAAATAAAGTTTCAGCTCCTCTTACGGATCGGATCAGTATGGGGAGCTGAGGATACTCATGCCCTTCCTCCACAATGTCTCGCGGCGTTCTCGTCCACCATGACCTGATGCCGGTCTTCTGCGCTGGCACGCCAGGCATCATTACGTCACGCACATGCGTAAAATCCTGCGAGGCCCAGGAAATTTAAAAACTCCCTGCTTCCAGCTAGTATCAGTAGCCGAGAGCAGGGAGCTGTCACCGGGAGCTGCTGCATGCGGTTCCCGGTCACATGATCGCTGTTATCCAATGGATAATACCGATGAAGTAAAAGTTAAAAGAAATGTTTAAAAAGAATAGAAAAAAAAGTTTGTTTCATCTCCTCTCATGGATAAGTGCAAAAGTAAGAAAAAGTAGCCCCGCACTGCAGAGGACTTAGAGTGCTGTGATTACACGGAGTTGGAAAACCTCTTGTGGATTGGCCCCAGTATTTATTAAAGCCACGCGTTTCGGCACTTCATCAAGGCTTTTTAAAGCATAAAATACACAATTGTCAAGTATACATATATACACAAATACGCCGAGGCGTTCATCAGCGGCATCGCGCGATACCCTCTGATGTAATCAAAAGGGGGGGTTTTCTCCCTGCAGCATGTTATCACATGACCTCTTTTGGAACACCATGTGCGTTCCAGTTCATCATAAAACTTTATCATACCATGAAAGGATGACAAACAGGCATTTGCTAGTTCTCCGCAGAGGGAGTATGTAGTATATCCCTGTATATGGCACTATATATTGCGCCTTTCTATTGAACAAATATGAGCACTACTTACTTTTCAAGACATAAAACACCAATACATCTTAAATACAATACAGTATAAAATTAATTTAATAAATATAGCAAATATAAATAATATAAAATCCTCGGAGTCACATAAAACATTTCATTATTAAACATATATAGATAATATATTAAATAGTGTATTAAATAATGATATCGCAAACAATTAGTATTATATAGTTAATGCGTTGTTCATGTATATGTATGGATTAATGGCAGGTTATTACTAGTGATGAGCGAACGTACTCGTCCGAGCTTGATGCTCGGGCGAATATTAGGGTGTTCGGGATGCTCGTTACTCTTAACGAGCACCATGCGGTGTTCGGGTTACTTTCACTTTCCTCTGTGAGACGTTAGCGTGCTTTTCTGGCCAATTGAAAGACAGGGAAGGCATTACAACCTCCCCCTGTGACGTTCAAGCCCTATACCACCCCCCTGCTGTGAGTGGCTGGGGAGATCAGATGTCACCGAAGTATAAAAGTCGGCCCCTCCCGCGGCTCGCCTCAGATGCCTTGTGAGTTAGCTGAGGGACAGTGCTGCTGGTGCTGGAGCTGCTGTAGGGAGAGTGTTAGGAGTGAGTGTAGGCTTCAAGAACCCCAACGGTCCTTCTCAGGGCCACATCTATCCGTGTGCAGTACTGTGGAGGGTGCTGTTAACAGTGTTGCACAATTTTTTTTTTTCAAAATCGGCTGTCTGCAGAGCATTGCGCCCTGCAGTAATAGTCCAGGGACAGAAGTGGTGGTTAGGCAGGGAGAGTGTTAGGAGTGAGTGTAGGCTTCAAGAACCCCAACGGTCCTTCTTAGGGCCACATTTAACCGTGTGCAGTACTGTGCAGGCTGCTGTTAGCAGTGTTGCATTTTTTTTTTTCAAAATCGGCTGTGCAGAGCATTGCGCCCTGCAGTAATACTACAGGGAGAGAATTGTGTAGGCAGGGCCAGAAGACATATATTATTGATTGAATATAGTCAGTGGGCCTTTTCTTTAAAAAAAAAGGGAAAAATTCTATTTGGCCTGCCTCTGTCAGTCCTCAGCGTTCTGTGTACGTGTGTGGTGGGTGGAGATAGTAAAAAAAATCATACGCAGCCAGCTACATTTAGCAGCAGGCTTGCGCCAATTTATTTCCTGCCTGCCTGGGAAAAATCACCGCTCTGCTGCACTTCATATAACTGCATTTCTGTGGAACAGATTTCTTATCTGATTGAATATAGTCAGTGGGCCGGCCTTCCCTTTAAAAAAAAAGGGAAAAATTCTATTTGGCCTGCCTCTGTCAGTCCTCAGCGTTCTGTGTACGTGTGTGGTGGGTGGAGATAGTAAAAAAATCATACGCAGCCAGCTACGTTTAACAGCAGTCTTGCGCCTATTTATTTCCTGCCTGCCTGGGAAAAATCACCGCTCTGCTCCACTTCATATAACTGCATTTCTGTGGAACAGATTTCTTATCTGATTGAATATAGTCAGTGGGCCTTCCCTTTAAAAAAAAAGGGAAAAATTCTATTTGTCCTGCAGGCTTGCGCCAATTTATTTCCTGCCTGGGAAATCACTGGTAATACAGCATGCTGAGGGGTAGGGGTAGGCCTAGAGGACGTGGACGTGGCCGAGGACGCGTAGGCCCAAGTGAGGGTGTGGGCACAGGCCGAGCTCCTGATCCAGGTGTATCGCAGCCGACTGCTGCGCGATTAGGAGAGAGGCACGTTTCTGGCGTCCCCACATTCATCGCCCAATTAATGGGTCCACGCGGGAGAGCTTTATTAGAAAATGAGCAGTGTGAGCAGGTCCTGTCGTGGATGGCAGAAAGTGCTTCGAGCAAGCTATCATCCACCCACAGTTCTGCGCCGTCCAGTGCTGCAAATCCGAATCCTCTGGCTGCTGCTCCTCCTTCCTCCCAGCCTCCTCCCTCCACTACAATGACACATGCTCAGGAGCGGGAAGACTCCCAGGATCTGTTCTCGGGCCCCTGCTCAGATTGGGCAGCAGTGGTTCCTCTCCCACCAGAGGAGTTTATCGTCACTGATGCCCAACCATTGGAAAGTTCCCGGGGTCCGGGGGATGAGGCTGGGGACTTCCGGCAACTGTCTCAAGACCTTTCAGTGGGTGAGGAGGCCGATGACGATGAGACACAGTTGTCTTGCAGTGAGGTAGTAGTAAGGGCAGTAAGTGCGAGGGAGGAGCGCACAGAGGATTCGGAGGAAGAGCAGCAGGACGATGAGGTGACTGACCCCATCTGGTGTGCAACGCCTACTCAGGACAGGTCTTCAGAGGGGGAGGCAAGGGCAGCAGCAGGGCAGGTTGCAAGAGGCAGTGCGGTGTCCAGGGGTAGAGGCAGGGCCAGACCGAATAATCCACCAAGTGTTTCCCAAAGCGCACCTCGCGCCATGCCACCCTGCAGAGGCCGAGGTGCTCTAAGGTCTGGCAGTTTTTCACTGAGACGCCTGACGACCGACGAACAGTGGTGTGCAACCTTTCTCGCGCCAAGATCAGCCGGGGAGCCACCACCAACAGCCTCACCACCACCAGCATGCGCAGACATATGATGGCCAAGCACCCCACGAGGTGGGACGAAGGCCGTTCACCGCCTCCGGTTTGCACCGCTGCCTCTCCCCCTGTGCCCCAACCTGCCACTGAGATCCAACCCCCCTCTCAGGACACAGGCACTACCGTCTCCTGGCCTGCACCCACACCCTCACCTCCGGTGTCCTCGGCCCCATCCAGCAGTGTTTCGCACCGCACCGTCCAGCCGTCGCTAGCGCAAGTCTTTGAGCGGAAGCGCAAGTACGCCGCCACGCACCCGCACGCTCAAGCGTTAACCGTCCACATAGCGAAATTTATCAGCCTTGAGATGCTGCCGTATAGGGTTGTGGAAATGGAGTCCTTCAAAAGTATGATGGCGGCGGCGGCCCCGCGCTACTCAGTTCCCAGTCGCCGCTACTTTTCCCGATGTGCCATCCCAGCCCTGCACGACCACGTCTCCCGCAACATTGTACGCGCCCTCACCAATGCGGTTAGTGGCAAGGTCCACTTAACAACGGACACGTGGACAAGCACAGGCGGGCAGGGCCACTACATCTCCCTGACGGCACATTGGGTGAATTTAGTGGAGGCTGGGACAGAGTCAGAGCCTGGGACCGCTCACGTCCTACCCACCCCCAGAATTGCGGGCCCCAGCTCGGTGGTGGTATGTTCGGCGGTGTATGTTTCCTCCACTAAAGCACCCTCCACCTCCTCCTCCTCCTCAACCTCTGTCTCGCAATCTAGATGTGTCAGCAGCAGCAGGACGTCACCAGCAGTCGGTGTCGCGCGGCGTGGCAGCACAGCGGTGGGCAAGCGTCAGCAGGCCGTGCTGAAACTACTCAGCTTAGGAGAGAAGAGGCACACGGCCCACGAACTGCTGTGGGGTCTGACAGAGCAGACCGACCGTTGGCTTGCGCCGCTGAGCCTCCAACCGGGCATGGTCGTGTGTGACAACGGGCGTAACCTGGTGGCGGCTCTGCAGCTCGGCAGCCTCACACACGTGCCATGCCTGGCCCACGTCTTTAATTTGGTGGTTCAGCGCTTTCTGAAAAGCTACCCACGCTTGTCAGACCTGCTCGTAAAGGTGTGCCGGCTCTGCGCACATTTCCGCAAGTCCCACACGGACGCTGCCACCCTGCGGACACTGCAACATCGGTTTAATCTGCCAGTGCACCGACTGCTGTGCGACGTGCCCACACGGTGGAACTCTACACTCCACATGTTGGCCAGGCTCTATGAGCAGCGTAGAGCTATAGTGGAATACCAACTCCAACATGGGCGGCGCAGTGGGAGTCAGCCTCCTCAATTATTTTCAGAAGAGTGGGCCTGGTTGGCAGACATCTGCCAGGTCCTTGGAAAGTTTGAGGAGTCTACCCAGGTGGTGAGCGGCGATGCTGCAATCATTAGCGTCACCATTCCTCTGCTATGCCTCTTGAGAAGTTCCCTGCAAAGCATAAAGGCAAATGCTTTGCGCTCGGAAACGGAGGCGGGGGAAGACAGTATGTCGCTGGATAGTCAGAGCACCCTCCTGTCTATATCTCAGCGCGTTGAGGAGGAGTAGGAGGAGCATGAGGAGGAGGGGGAAGAGACAGCTTGGCCCACTGCTGACGATACCCATGCTGCTTGCCTGTCATCCTTTCAGCGTGTATGGCCAGAGGAGGAGGAGGCGGCGGAGGAGGAGGAGGAGGATCCAGAAAGTGATCTTCCTAGTGAAGACAGCCATGTGTTGCGTACAGGTACCCTGGCACACATGGCTGACTTCATGTTAGGATGCCTTTCTCGTGACCCTCGTGTTGCACGCATTCTGGCCACTACGGATTACTGGGTGTACACACTGCTCGACCCACGGTATAAGGAGAACCTTTCCACTCTCATTCCCGAAGAGGAAAGGGGTTCGAGAGTGTTGCTATACCACAGGACCCTGGCGGACAAGCTGATGGTAAAATTCCCCTCCGACAGCGCTAGTGGCAGAAGGCGCAGTTCCGAGGGCCAGGTAGCAGGGGAGGTGCGGAGATCGAGCAGCATGTTCAGCACAGGCAGTGCAACACTGTTTAAGGCCCTGGACAGCTTTATGGCTCCCCACCAAGACTGTGTCACCGCTCCCCAGTCAAGGCTGAGTCGGCGGGAGCACTGTAAAAGGATGGTGAGGGAGTACATAGCCGATTGCACGACCGTCCTCCGTGACGCCTCTGCCCCCTACAACTACTGGGTGTCGAAGCTGGACACGTGGCCTGAACTCGCGCTGTATGCCCTGGAGGTGCTTGCTTGTCCTGCGGCTAGCGTCTTGTCAGAGAGGGTGTTTAGTGCGGCTGGGGGAATCATAAAAGATAAGCGTACACGCCTGTCCACCGACAGTGCCGACAGGCTTACACTCAAGATGAACAAAGCGTGGATTTCCCCAGACTTCTCTTCTCCACCAGCGGACAGCAGCGATACCTAAGCAATACGTAGGCTGCACCCGCGGATGGAAGCATCGTTCTGTATCACCATCCAAAACGGTGACATTTCTGCTTCATCAATCTGTGTATAATATTCCTCCTCCTCCTCCTGCTCCTCCTCCTGAAACCTCACGTAATCACGCCGAACGGGCAATTTTTCTTTGGGCCACAAGGCTCACTCATATAATTTTTCCAAACAATTTTTATACATTTCAATGCTCTTACAAGCGATGAAACTTAAACTTGAACCAATTTTTCGTTAAACTGGGCTGCCTCCAGGCCTAGTTACCACTTAAGGCACATTAACCAAAGCGATTAATGGGTTTCACCTGCCATCTTGGTTGGGCATGGCCAATTTTTTCTGAGGTACATTAGTACTGTTGCTACACCAATTTTTTTGGGCCCTCACCTACAGTGTAATCATAGTAATTTCTATGTTCTTCGCCTGCACTCATCGTACAGAAAGGTGTGTGGGGTTGGCTTACACTTTTGCTACATAAATGTAACTGGGGCCTTGTCTATACTGCAGCTACTGAAATGTGAAAGAAACTGTTATCTCCCTAAACTGCTGCAATGGGAATTGTTACTGGGGCTTGTCTTGAGTGCTACTATTACTGAAATGGAACTAAGACTGCGCTCCTCCTATACTGCTGCTTCGGAATTGTTACTGGGGCTTGTCTTGAGTGCTACTATTACTGAAATGGAACTAAGACTGCGCTCCTCCTATACTGCTGCTTCGGAATTATTACTGGGGCCTGTCTTGAGTGCTACTATTACTGAAATGGAACTAAGACTGCGCTCCCCCTATACTGCTGCTAGTGATATGTTAGTGGGGCCTGTCCCTAATACTACCGCTGAAATGTTAATAATTCTGGGCTCTGCCTATACCGCAGCTAATGGTATGTCACTGGGGTGTGGAAACAGAGGCTTCACAAAGACATGATGGCGGCGAGGCCATTTCCCACCCACGCTGTTACTGTTAAGGTGCATATAACCACGGACACGTGTAGAGGACACATAGTGCCTCCAAAACATCCCCCTCCTCCTCCAACAATGAAAACATTCTTGGCAAATACCTTTGCATTGGTCCGTCTGGTGGCAGTCCAAGAATTTCACCTTTAACGACACTACAAGAGAGCACCACCACCATCCCCCCGCCACGGCCCACTTAATCATGGCCACATTCCGAAAACCAACTACATAAAACCGCGCTACTAGGTCCGCAGTCACCACCACATTACCACCAACGAGGTTACTGTTAAGGTACATATTACCAGTCTGACTGGGGCATGCAGTGTGGGCCAAAGTCCACCTGTATTGTATCTGACGTTAGCTCTGCTGAGTAGGGCACTGCAATGGGATATATTTATGTACCGCCGGTGGCTTCCTGGCACCCACCCATGCTGTAGGTGCATACAGAGTTTAACCTACATGTGTCCACTTCTAAAGAACCCCAGTCTGACTGGGGCATGCAGTGTGGGCCGAAGCCCACCTGCATTAAGCACAACATTACTACCTCAGCTGTGTTGGGCAATGCAATGGGATATTCTTATGTACCGCCGGTGGCTTCCTGGCACCCACCCATGCTGTCGGTCCACAGGGAGTTGTAAATGCATCTGTTTCCACTTCTAAAGAACCCCAGTCTGACTGGGGAAGGCAGTGTGGGCCGAAGCCCACCTGCATTAAGCACGACATTACTACCTCAGCTGTGTTGGGCAATGCAATGGGATATTTTTATGCACCGCCGGTGGCTTCCTGGCACCCACCCATGCTGTCGGTCCACAGGGAGTTGTAAATGCATCTGTTTCCACTTCTAAAGAACCCCAGTCTGACTGGGGAATGCAGTGTGGGCCGAAGCCCACCTGCATTAAGCACGACATTACTACCTTACTACATTACTACATTACTGTGTTGGGCAATGCAATGGGATATTTTTATGTACCGCCGGTGGGTTCCAGGGAGCCACCCATGCTGTAGGTGCACACGGTATTCCCATTGCGGAGTTGTACCTGCCTGTGACTATTTATAAAAAAACGCGGTCTGACTGGGGCGTGCAGACACCTTGACAGAATGAATAGTGTGTGGCACATAGGTTCCCCATTGCTATGCCAACGTGTGCAGCTCCAGATGGAGGTGGCACAGGATTGGATTTCTCATTGCTTCTGTACAGCATAGTGGACTATCGGCCTGCCCCTTTTATGGGGGGGTCGCTGCCTAGCCATGCCAACCCTCTGCAGTGTGTGCCTGCTTTTCCTGTGGCAGACGCACTTATAAATAGACATGAGGGTGGCGTGGCATGAGGGCAGCTGAAGGCTGGGCAGGGACAGTTTGGTGTGCGCTGTGGACACTGGGTCGTGGGGGGGGGGGTTTAGGCAGCATGTAACACAGGAGAAGTGGCAGCGGAGTGTCATGCAGGCAGTGATTGTGCTTTGTTGGAGGTAGTGTGGTGCTTAGCTAAGGTATACATTGCTAATGAGGGCTTTTCAGAAGTAAAAGTTGTTGGGAGGGGGGGGGGGCACTCTTGCTGGTATTGTGGCTTAATAGTGGGACCTGTGAACTTGAGATGCAGCCCAACATGTAGCCCCTCGCCTGCCCTATCCGTTGCTGTGTCGTTCCCATCACTTTCTTTAATTGCCCAGATTTTCACACATGAAAACCTTAGCGAGCATCGGCGAAATACAAAAATGCTCGGGTCGCCCATTGACTTCAATGGGGTTCGTTATTCGAAACGAACCCTCCAGCATCGCGAAAAGTTCGTCCCGAGTAAGGAGCACCCGAGCATTTTGGTGCTCGCTCATCTCTAGTTATTACACAAGATGAATGAGAAGTCATTAATACGGAGCTATTGGTGGATTATGAATATCCGATTAAAGTGTCTATGATTTCATTTTTTCTAATATTTCATTAAATCCATGCGGGGTTAAAGCCTTCAAACGAAATATCTAGTACATTTCGTTCCTCCTTATTGCCGCTATTGATCTTGATTTTACGTCTTCTAGCGGTGTCACTATTAACCCTTTGTAATCCTGATTGTGAATCTCCCCAAAATGCCTGGAAACGCTGTGCTGCTGATGGAAATATTTTTATATTAAACCTATGTTGACACGAGGTGTACTTGTTGTTCTGCCTACATATCTGCTGCCGCACGGGCATTCTAACATATATATTACATTACTGGTTTCACAAGGTTTATTCTGTTTAATATGAGTTGTATCGCTTCCCTGTTGAATTTTATTCCATTTGTGCGCTAAAAGTGGGCAACATTTCCATCTTTTTCTGTAGCGTTTTGAAGCTCCCTTGGTGTTAGATGCTGACTTTGGGTGTTAAATGGGTTAACCCCACTTTTTCTCTTCTTTGTTTTTCTAGCGGGATTGGGGGGGGGGGGGGCATGGTGTAAAGTTCTATTCCTTTTAAAAATTATCCTTGGGTCTTTTTCTAGTCTCTTTTCACAGTATGGATCCCCCTGCAGTATATTCCATTTTTTTCTTATAATTTTCCTTATTTCCCTGTTTTTACTGCTATATTTAGTCAGATGTATAGCTGGTAGAGATGAGCGAACGTACTCGTTACGAGTACTTACGCACCCGAGTACCGCCATTTTCGAGTACTTCAGTACTCGCGCGCAAAGATTCGGGGGGCGGCGTGGCGGCACGGGGGGTAGCAGTGGGGAGTGGGGGGGAGAGGGAGAGAGAGAGGGCTCCCCCCTGTTCCCCGCTGCTACCCCCCGCACCGCCACTCCTCTCCCTGCCCCCCGCCGCCCCCCGAATCTTTGCGCGCGAGTACTGAAGTACTCGAAAATGGCGGTACTCGGGTGCGTAAGTACTCGTAACGAGTACGTTCGCTCATCTCTAATAGCTGGTAGTCTCCTGGACTCCTCTGATGTCCCATCTTCTACTTCTTTCTCTTCATTATTTTGAAGTTTCATATCTTCTATTAAGCTTTCCAGGTATCGTTTTTCTTCG
Organism: Eleutherodactylus coqui; assembly: GCF_035609145.1. NCBI lineage: Eukaryota > Metazoa > Chordata > Amphibia > Anura > Eleutherodactylidae > Eleutherodactylus > Eleutherodactylus coqui. Next base: position 123,600,207 of record NC_089848.1, read on the forward strand.
AAGCGTTCTTTGATTTTTGTCTGCATCCCAAGTTCTTCTTCAGAGGAGCAATTTCTATGAATTCTTTTTACTTGGCTATATGGTATGTTATTTTTCCAGCTTTTCGCATAGCAGCTAGTATAGTCTAAATAGCTGTTTTTATCAACCTTTTTGAAGTGCGTTTTAGTATGAATGATGTTATTACTACAAAATAAAACTATATCCAGGAAGATTATTTGCGTTTTCTCAATTGTACCTGTAAATCTTAAGTTCATTGTATTTATATGTAAATCATCAATAGAGGACGTAAGGTCTCCTTCTGTGCCTTCCCAAACTAACAAAGTATCATCTATAAACCTACAGTGTAATTTAATCCTTGCATCTTGAAAAGCTTCCTTTTCCAAATAACCCATATAAAGGTTCATGAAAGATCGGACAAACTTGCTGCCCATCACCGTCCCGTGAGTTTGAATATAGAATTCATCATTATATACAAAATAATTGTTTTTTTTAATGAAATCTATGGATTTAGCTTTAAAATACTTTTGATTGGATGGCATAAGTGGATCATTATCTAGATACCATTTGACTGCTGTTATACCTAAATTATGGGGTATGTTATTATATGGAGCTTCTACATCTAATGTGCACCATATATATTCTTGTTTCTAGTTACATTTAGGGATTGATTCTAGCAGATGTCCTGTGTCTTTAATGAATGTGGGGAGGTTTGATACATACTTCTGTAGTATTGTGTCAATGTATTCAGATAGATGGCAGGTTACAGAATTTATTCCCGCAATAATGGGTCTTCCAGGCGGGTCGTGGATGTCTTTATGGATCTTTGGGATATGGTATTTCCAGCTCTATCTGATTGGTGCAGATTGCTTCTTTGTTTGATAGTCCTCCCTCTTGTAGGGCTTCATTAATAAATTGATGTAGAGGTTTATCTCTGATGTGGGATCTCCACCGATTTTCTTGTAATGTTTATCGTTAAGTAAATTGAGACTTACTTCATGATAACGATTATCATCCATTACAACTATCCCTCCCCCTTGTCGGCTCTTTTTATAGTTAACCCTGTATTATTACTTAATTCTTTCAGTGTCGTTTTTTCACTAGAGGTTAGATTCTTTATCTTTTTCATGCATTTATTGTTATTGGACATATCTGTTAGGTCTTTTAATGTGTTATTATCTGGTTCATATATCTATGAGGGGAGATGAAATTACGTACCTAAGGCCCCTGGATTTATCCACGGACCATACCACTGCTTCTGCGCACGTGCCTGTCGCCAAAATGCGCAAAAGCCGCGGATTGCCAGGGTAATTTACAATCTCCTTGCTTCTGGCTACCAAACATAACTGAGAGCCTGGAGATCTCAGGGGGGACCGTGGTTCTTGGTCACATGATCGCCGTTATCCACTGGATAACGGCGGTCACGTAAAAGAAAAAAAAAGATTCACCTCTGGGTCCCAGATCCGATCCATCAAGGTAGGTGAAATTACTTACCTCAGGCCACTGGCAATGTCCCCTGACAGAATCCTCACTTAGCTTTGGCGCATGTTCCCGTCGCCAAAATGGCAGATGCAAGCACAGAAGCAAGAGAGGGCCCCGAAAATTTAAAATCTCCTTGCTCCTGACTACTAAAGGTAGCTGAGAGCTTGGATCAGTGACCAGTGACTGTAGTGAGCGGTCCCCAGTCACGTGATCGCCGTTATCCAATGGATAATGGCGATCATGTAAAAGTTCAAAGACTGTTGAAGTTTGATGTTCCTTTTGGCTTGGGCCCCATTGTGCATGAGGATATAGGATTAGGGCCACAGTGACTATGTCTCTGTACATGGGACAAACATGCATATCCATTTTGGGGTGAAAGTATTCATTCCTATGTGTGCTGTACAAAAAAAACTGTTTTTAAAATGACACAATTGCCAAAAAAGCTTTGCTTAGATTCATTCAAAAACTGTGGGGTCAGAATATGCAGTACACACCTAGGCGAATTTGCTAAGGGGTCTAGTTTTCAAAATAGGGTCATTTGGGGGGGTTCTCTGCCGTTTTGGCCGCTCAAAGGCTCTACAAGTGGGCAATGGGGCCTAAAACACCTGCAATCAAAATGCCTGTTCTGAAAGCCACCGGCTGCTGCTTTCGTTTTGGACCCCGTTGTGCATACAGATATGAGATTAGGGCCACAACAGATATGTTTCTGAACAAAGGACAAACAGGGGCATCCATTTTGGGATGTAAATCCTTATTTTCATGTTTACTATAGAAAAATGACATATTTGCAAAAATATGAAATTTTATTTGTTCTCCTCTAAATTTCATGAACTCCTGAAAAGAATCTGTGGGGTCAAAATACTCCTGACCCCCCTAGTGAATACATTAAGGGGTGTAGTTTTTGAAATGGGGTCATTTGTGGGGGTATCTATCATTCTGACACTTAACAGCCTTTGCAATCTTAACAAAGTGTTCCTCAAAATGGTAACAATCATCGTTAAATTTGTACATCTCTTAAATGGTTAAAAAAAACTAATGTTTTTCAAATGTGCGCCCACGATAAAGTAAATAGATGGAAATATATATATCTCATCGAACGTTTGTACAGTATGTTTGCACATATTTGAGTTATTGCAGTTGAAAATGTGAAAAAAATAATTTTTTTTTCAAAATGTTTCCAATTTTGGCACGTTTAATAAATATACACAAATTCTATCAGTCTATTTGTACCACCTAAATGAAGTACAACATGTGGCGAAAAAACAAAGTCAGAATTTTTTGGATATGCAAAGCCTTTACGGAGTTATTTAATGTTAAAGGGGTTCTGACATAAAAAAAAAAAAATTGTACTCACCTTGCCTGGCCTGGCCCGATCGCCAGGCATGTCCCCTCCAGCCGGCATCTTCTTCTGTGCCTTTAAAGCAGAGCAGGAGCGGTCAAAAAGACCGCTTCCTGCTCTGGTCCGTCCGTCAGGCACTTCCGAGGTCAACGGACGGACCGCCACAGCAAGCACGTCACAAGCAGTGCTTGCTGTGGGCGGCCCGTCCGTCCGGCTGAACTCCGGAGTGCTGCGCATGCACAGTGGAGACGCAGCCTGTCCTGACTCCTGTCAGAGGGCACCTCTCTACTGCGCATGCGCGCGATCCCGGAACTCGTGCAGACAGAAGAAGAGGAGCAGCGCCTGCCGGGAGATGACCCCCTGATGTCAACAACAACAGAAGACAAGGTAAGTATTATCTTTTTATGCTTTAGCAGCCATTAAACCATGGGTTCCCTGGGTCCATTAGGCAGACCAGGGAACAATGGCTGCTAAAGCATAAAAACATTATTCCTGTCAGAACCCCTTTAAAGTGACACATGTCAGATTTCCAAAATTTGGCCTGGTCATTAAGGCGCAAACAGGCTTGTCTCTAAGGGGTTAAATACCTTACATATCTCCATTCTACTCTGCATTACAGATCTGTTAGATATTGCAGAATAGTTCACATATCCCATGACCTATCTCTGCATGTATATATAGATCTATTGTGTGAGCCGGCTCACTGCTCAAAAAAACTAGTGCAAATTTTTTCCAAATTTCATTTTCAATAAAACAATAAAAGAAAAAATAAATGCAGTTATAAAAGGATGCAAAATCACTGAACACGATGGAATACAAACATTAATCTGCTTTTAAAATACAAAAAATCCCATTTGTAACCTGTTGTGTTTTGTGTTCACAGCTCCGCTGCCCACGGAGAAGCTGGTGGAGATACCAGGTACAGTAAAGAACATCTAGCAGTAATGTATGTGATATTAGAAGGAGCAATTCTGGATCCCAGCAGTTGTACAGCAACCACTCATAAAGGAAGTCATAGGCACATACTGCACATTTATTCTACATCTCACTCCCAAAATGTCTTGGGATGATTACCAGATGTTGGATTTGTTTTACTGGACTAGATTTGTTTGGGACAACGCTGTCACTATTTTGATCCCAACTGTATTAGATAATTTTTCAGTGTGCTCAAATAAGAGAACAGTTACACAAATCTGGGTACTCACTCTGAAAGGGGAGGTTCCCCAATGATGGAAAAATAGGGTGTGACCTCCTCCCTTGGACCCTTCGTTGAGATTATGCGATCTCACCCGGAGGTAGTATATCTTGTTTATTCCAAATGTCAAAGTCACATATGAACAAATTTTGACCCTCACACAGGAGGTCAAACGGTAAATGCAACGCAATGGATGGCCCTTGTCAAGGCTTCTTTCCTCTAGAGATAGAAGATGCCCCCTTGTTACAGTCACATTCCTGGGTATAAATATATCAAGGGACAATACAGAGATCTCTCCCATTATCTATTTACACACAGTTTTCAGAGTGCCCCCTTGTTACAGTCCTGGGTACAAAGAGATGATGGGAGAGATCCCATCCTTTGTATTGACCCCTGATATATTTATACATAGTTATTAGGTCACCCCTCAGCCATCTTGTTTTCTAAACTAAATAGTCACAATTTGGATAAATTCTCTGGGTATTGTAGTCCGCCCATTCCATTTATTACTTAAATTGCCGCCTTTGTACCCGTTCAAGCTCTGATATGTCCTTCCTAAGTACCGGAGCCCAAAACAGTCCACAGTATTCCATGTGTGGTACACAATGTGCATCAGATAGTTAGAGAAGCACTACAGCCATCTTTGCTTGCTCAGGACCGGAGAGTCGTGTTAAGATTGTTTTTACATCAGCGTCGGAGCCTCCAGCCAGAGCTGTGACTGGAAATATCGGGAGAAAAAGTGCTGTATTCAGCACTTTTTGTTCTGTCCAAAAGCCAGCCAGCTGAACAGAAAGCAGGCAGACCACATTATAGCCAATGACTGTCCAGTCCAGCGACTGAGTCATTCAGCCATGGGTATTTACCTTTACGGCTTCCTGAACGGAGCAGGAAACCGGTATTGCCAGCGCAGGTGTGAAAGCACCCTAAGATAACTTGCCACAAAAAGTTATCAGGTCAAGTTAATCTTTGCTAAGTCTGTAGAGGGTCTTCTGTCTATAGGTATTATGTAAGGCATAACTCTATAACTCATTCTCCTTTACAGAAGAGAAGCCCTCACACGGCATGACCATTGGTGTGGTGGTTCTTGTCATTATTGTCGTTGCTGGCATCGCCACTGCAGTCTTCTTTGTATATCGGAGGAAGAAAGGGAAAGAAAACGATGTAAACACCAGAATATACTTTGACAGTAACTGCACAGCTGGAACACACGATGGAAACGTCTTAGTGGAAAACATTGAGCAAAATGAATAGGAAAATTCTTCCCTTAAATAAAACCAGACCGGCGTCGTGCTATAATGTCCGGGCTGTAACCGACTCATGGAAGATGCCCATCTATGGGGAAGAAATAAGACTGGGCACATTTACAACATGACCTAAAGGAATATAAGAAAACACAAAGTTCTTGTAAAATTGTTGATTGTTCTTATAGCCATATAGTTATGATGTTTTTAATACACATAATTTTCTATGACATGATATATAACTCTCTTGTTCTTTCCTGTAGAACGGCCTGTATGGGCAGTTCATGTATGTTAGGAGCGCCAGGGCTTGCAGGGGAAGGTCAACCAGATGAAAAAGTGCCAATCCCTTCAAAGTTTTCCAAATTGCTCACTATTGTTTAGCATTAATTTCTTGAATAATTTTTCAAGTTGTTTCTGGAGCTGTCACTGTTATTAAAGTAAGAAATAGCAGATTTGTAATGATGTGTAATCAGTATTCTGGGTGGGTGTGGCTGTGTGAGTAAGAGGTGTGCTTTGCATGAGTAATGTGTGATAAGAATCGGGTTCCCGCACAGAAAGTTGCTCAGTTAGTGCGTGTCATGGAAGGAGCTGAACCTGAGTGCTCCCGTGGAGCGTGCGGAGAAGAAGCAGTGGGTGAGATTAGAGACAAACCAGCAATGTGGATAATTGCTCTTAGGAGTGCTGTACCATTTCCTGAGTGCCACCCGAGTCCACAGAAAAAGTGTAACGCTATACTACCCTTGATTCACCAACCCGGGTTGCCCTGATCTCACCCACAACCCCTGTCCCTGCCTACTTGCCTCTGCTCCCGGCTAACCCCAGGCGGGCAGCTGGGCGGCGGTCCCTACTCCCGCTAGGGACTGAGAAGGGACGCCGACGATGACTTTTACTGCATGCACAGACAGAGCATCCCTTAACAAAGTTGGGGATCTCCCAAGACAAGACATGCCGGGCCACCAGTACTGTGTAGAACAAAGATCCAGAGTCCCCTGAACCCCCGGATGGCCTGCGATAACAGATGAGTGAGACTCTTCAATGACTCTGAGATGCAAGGTCTCTGGCACAAACCATCTGCTCTCTGGCACCCCCGAGGGAGCGTCCTGCTGTCAACTCTGTAGACGAGGAACGAGATCAGATTCTACAGCTGCCACCACCACCCCAGGTGCCAAGATATTCTCGGGAGCCACTGTCTCACTTCCTGGCGAATCGAAACTCCGCTGAAATATATGTAACGACAAAGTTAAACCTGGCGAAAAATAACACCCATCTGGCTTGACGAGCTGTAAGTGTCTTAGTATTGGTGAGATATGCCAAGTTGTTATGACCAGTATATACGGTAATGGGATGCCTTGCCCTCTAAAGATGGTGACGCCCCTCTTCTAGAGACCACTTAATCGCCAATAACTCACGATTACCCATGTCGTAGTTACGTTCCGCTGAACTGAGCTTCCACGAGAAGAATGCACTTGGGCTATACCCAGATCTTCCGCTGATTTCCTGAGACAGTACAGCCCCCGCCCCTACCTCAGATGCATCGACCTCAATGAAGAATGGTCGCCGCGCATCAGGCTGTATTAGCACCGGGGCAGCAGTAAATGCCCTCTCGAGATGACTAAAAGCCTCTAGGGCCTCTGGCGACCATTTTACCAAGTCAGCTCCCTTCTTGGTCAGATCGGTCAGGGGATGCACAATAACAGAATAGTTCTTAATGAATTTACGGTAAAAATTCACGAAACCTAAAAACCGCTGGAGAGCTTTAAGGTTATCTGGTCTGACCCATTGGGAGATTGCTGCCACTTTATCAGACTCCATCTGAATCTTCATGGGTGAAATCACATAACCCAGGAAAGAAACTTGTTTAGTGTCAAAATTGCATTTCTCCAACTTGACAAAAAGTTGGTACTCACGTAAACGGGTCAGAACCATCCTCAGGTGCCGCACATGTGAGTCCCAGTCTGGGGAGTACACCAGAATGTCATCGAGATATATGACCAAGAATACCCCCAGGAAGTCGTGGAAGACCACGTTCATAAATCTCTGGAACACAGCGAGGACATTACAAAGTCTGAAGGGCATGACTAGACATTGAAAATGTCCTAACGGGGTGTTGAATGTGGTCTTCCACTCATCTCCCTCTCGGATACGAATTAAATTGTAAGCCCCTCTTAAGTCCAATTTGGAAAACCAGTGGGCCTCTACAACCTGATTCAATAAGTCAGGAATCAGGGGGAAAGGAGCACTGGTTCTTTACTATAATTTTATTCAAAGCCCAATAATTGACACAAGGCCTCAATGTCCCATCCTTCGTCTCCACAAAGAAGAGACCTGCCCTGGCAGGGGAACTGGACGGCCTGATATGTTGTTTGGCCAGAGACTCTGAGATATATGAATTAAGGGCTCCGTGCTGACGCCCCAACAAATTAAAAATGGCTCCCTTAGGGATGGGACTGTCGGGGATCAAATCAATGCCGCAGTCCCACTGCCTATGGGGAGGCAAAGACTCAGACAGGTTCTTGGAAAATATGTTATGAAAATCAGACAAATACTCTGGAATAAGTACGGCATCTGCTCAACACATAGGTATAGTATTTAAGTGACTATGAAAGGACAACCCCCAATGTGTCAATTCCCGAGTGGACCAATCAAATCAGGGATTGTGCAGTGCCAACCAGGGCATACCAAGCACTACACCTACAGACATCCTTTCCATTTCGAGGAACGACAGATTATCTGAATGGAGAACACTCACAATGGACTGTAAAATGGGAGTCCTCCATTGTACAACACCAGCAGACAGAGGGGTAGAATCAGTACTAGTGAAGTGTATGGGAATCTTTAACGCTGAGAATTCAGTCATCAGAGGCCCGCCTCCTGTCAGCTTTGACTGCCAATTGCATCGCATCATTGAGTGTCACGGGGGCGGGATGAGAAATGAGTAGATCTTTGACAGCGTCAGAAAGACCCTACAAAAACACGTCTTTAAGGGCGCTATAATTCCAAGAGGTTTCACCTGCATACGGTCTAAATTTAGAGCAATAGTCGTCTACCCAGTGTTGCCCCTGATGTAGAGACATGAGATGAGAGACCGCCAATCCCGCACGGTCTGGCTCATCAAAAATACCTCCAAGTTCCCGAAAAAATAAATAAACTGACTGCAGGCAAACTGAACTCACGGGTAAGGAGTAGGCCCATGTCTGGGGGGAACCCCGAAGTAAGGACATAATCAATCCCACTTTCTGGGACTCTGAGCCGGATGAGCGAGGCCGCATTCAAAAGTACAATCTACATGCATGCTGGAAAACAAAAAACTTGCTCCTCTCCCTGAAAGCACCTCAGGAAGAGGACACTTGGGCTCAGGAATAGAAAGGTCAGCAGAAACATGCACAAACTCCCGCTGCTCCTGGGCCAACATAAGACCGGACAGGTCTTGGATCACGCCCACTAAATCCGACAATTGTCTTGCAAGGGTACTCATGGCTTCCATTGGAGAGCATAAACAAAACCCCGCAGGGCAATTTTAAGGACCAGTTATGTTACGGTATACTGCCATTGATACACCAGCCCTGGTTGCCCTGATCTCACCCGCAATTCCTGTCCCTGCCTACTTGCCTCCACTCCTGGCTAACCCCAGGCGGGCAACTGGGCGGCGGTCCCTACTCTTGCTAGGGACCGAGAAGGGACGCTGGCGTACCTGATGGAAAGGGAAGAATACAACAGAAAAGGCAGATGTAATAAACCAACACGAAAATACAAAGCAGACCTGAGACAGATGGGATAACCTGGCAGAAATAGCAAACAAGCTGACAAGAGCAGGAGACCAACAGAGGCAGCTAGCTCACTGAGGGAAACCAATAACTGGCATTGATTGCAAGTCACTGCCAGACTTCTAAACAAAAGCCTCCGCTCAGGAGCGGAGATAGGGAAAAGCCAACTCCCAATAGACAATATAAAAAGGAAGCTAGTGAACGGCAGCTGTATTCACCGCTGCGCGCGTGCGCGCATGGCGCCGCTAGCCAATAGCACACCGCCGCCCAGCAACCTGCGCCACATCAGCCAGACCACAATCCGGGGGACGCACCCCGACCATGGGACCCAGCACCCCGCCGCCCCGGGAGGAGCTGCAACCACCGCATGGTAACAAAATGTGTATGCCCAGGAAGTAGAGGCTGCTGTGGGAGTGAATAACAAGTGAACTGACCAAATATTAAATCGGTAAGGGTCCTTTTACGTGGAATGAATGTCAGGTAGTGAAGCGCCCGACATTAGTCCTAGCGATAATGGCTCCTGTGCTTTCAAACAGGAGCGAGTATCACTCAGTGATGGAGGTGAGGCAAAGCGGGATAGAGATCCGGTTGCCCATCTCCATAATAAATTGACCATCATTTTTTTTTATCATAGAATGCTAGAGTTGGAAGGGACCTCCAGGGTCATCGGGTCCAACCCCCTGCTCAGTGCAGGGATTCACTAAATCATTGCAGACAGATATTTGTCCAGCCTTTGTTTGAACACTTATATTGAAGGAAAACTCACCACCTCCCGTGGTAACCTGCTCCACTCATTGATCCCCCTCACTGACTAACATCTAATTTGTGTCTCCTCCCCTTCAGTTTAATCCCATTGCTGCTAGTCTTTCCTTGTGCAGATGAGAATAGGGCTGATCCCTCTGCACTGTGACAGCCCTTTAGATATTTGTAGACAGCTATTAAGTCTCCTCCCAGCCTTCTCTTCTGCAAGCTAAACATTCCCAGATCCTTTAACCATTCCTCATAGGACATGATTTGCAGACTGCTCACCATCTTGGTAACGCTTCTCTGAACTTGCTCCAGTTTGTCTATGTCTTTTTTAAAGTGGGTTCCCCAGAACTGAACACAGTATTCCAGATGAGGTCTGACTAAGGAAGAGTAGATCAGGATAATTACCTCACGTGATCTAGACTCTATGCTTCCCTTAATACATCCCAGAATTGTGTTTGCCTTTTTGGCTGCTGCATCACATTGTTGACTCATGTTCAGTCTATGATCTATTAGTATACCCAAGTCTTTTTCACATGTGCTGTTGCTTAGCCTAATTCCTCCCATTCTGTATGTGTTTTTTTCATTCTGCTTGTCCAGATGTAGGATTTTGCATTTCTCCTTGTTGACTACCATTCTGTTAGTCGCCGCCCCCCGTTCAAGCTTTTCTAGATCTTTTTGAATTCTCTCTCTCTTACTTAGTGTTAGCTATCTTTCCCTGCAAAAACTGAAAAACAAACTGATTTTTATTCAGTCGCTGCTAGCATTTACACTGAACAATCACAAGTAGTTTAGGGTACACATGGTATGTCAAACTGAAAAGTGACAGGTGCCCCATCCCCTTTGACCTTTGATGTCTCTTCCCTTTTTGACGTCTCTTTGGCCCTCACATTTTTGTTAAAACCAGGCATCCTCCTCCGTCTGGTGGCCCCCACCCTCGCATTCCAGGGAATGTGACTTACCAGGGCCCCTTCTGCGAATTGCGGCCCCACCCTTGCATCAGCATGTCTCATGATAATAAAGACTTTTAGTATATTTATAGCCTGGATTGCTATTATGCAGCTTTTTTTCCAATTCCCCTTATGAGTGCAAGGTGTAATATGTAGAACGCATCTCCAGCCCTAGTAAGTTTTTACAGTATGTATAGCCCTGACAGAGCTGTTATTATAGAGAACACACAGTAGCCAAAAAATGCAAAGTTTTATAAAAAGCTTTCTTGAGCTCACAAGGCAATGTGAATACATAACGACGTGCGATAAAAAATACGAATGATAGAGTTATTACTAGAGATGAGCGAGCACCAAAATGCTCGGGTGCTCGTTACTCGAGTCGAACTTTTCGCGATGCTCGAGGGTTTGTTTCGAGTAACGAACCCCATTGAAGTCAATGGGCGACCCGAGCATTTTTGTATATCGCCGATGCTCGCTAAGGTTTTCATTTGTAAAAATCTGCAAAACCCAAGACAGTGCTGGAAACGACACAGAAACGGTTAGGGCAGGCGATGGGGAACATGCTGGGTTGCATTTCAGGTTCCCAGGTCCCACTATTCAGCCACAATAGCGGCAAGAGTGCCCCCCCCCATACCAATTTTTACTTCGGACAAACCCTCATTAGCAAGGCACACGTTAGCTAAGCACCACACTACCTCCAACAAAGCACAAGCACTGCCTGCGGGACACACCCCTGCCTCTTCTCTTGGGTTACATGCTGCCCAACTCCCCCGCACGACCAAGTGTCCACAGCGCACACCAAAGTGTCCCTGCGCAGCCTTCAGCTGCCCTCATGCCACACGCTGGCCTCACAGCCACACCACACTCATGTCTATTTATAAGTGCGTCTGCCATGAGGAGGAACCGCAGGCACACACTGCAGAGGGTTGGCAGGGCCAGGCAGCGGCCCTCTTTAAAAGGGGTGGGGCGATAGCCCACAATGCTGTACAGAAGCAATGAAAACTCCAATCCTGTGCCACCTCCATCAGGAGCTGCAAACGTGGGCATAGCAATGGGGAATCCATGTGCCACACAGTATTCATTCTGTCAAGGTGTCGCATAGCTCAATCCACACTTCAAGGGGAAAGCCGTCAGCGCTCTGCCCTCTACCTAAGTCAGTCAGTGCCCTTTTGCCAGACAGGTCAAACACCGCGATGGGAACTAAGTTTGCACCAACAGCATAAGGGGGTCCTAGGAAGCCCAAGACATGAACCAAAAATTGATCTGAGCGGCCAAACATGGCAGACTTGCACCGCGCCCACGACATAGGCCTCGGCCCACAGCTTCAGCAATCCTAGGCAGGAAGCGGACTTTCACTGCACCAAGGTCTCTGCACAAACCCTCAGCAATCGCGTGCCTACAGCGGACTCCTATGCTAGCGTAGCTGTGCACGTCTCATTAGCGCTGTATTGCTCCTGTAGTTTGTCCCAATGCAGTGCCCCGGATAGTAGAGCTAACGTCAGATTAAATACAGGTGGGCTTCGGCCCACACTGCATGCCCCAGTCAGACTGGGGTTTTTTATAAGTAGACACAGGTAGGTACAACTCCGTGTGGACCGACAGCATGGATGGGTCCCAGGAAGCCACCGGCGGTACATAAATAAATCCCATTGCATTGCCCAGCACAGCTGAGGTTACATCCGATGAAATGCAGGTGGGCTTCGGCTTACACTGCATGCCCCAGTCTGACCGGGGTTTTTAGTTTCAACAGATTTTATTAAAGTTCAGAGTTAAAACAGTAGTCATTCATGCTTTCTTATTTCCCCACGCAGGGGGCGGTGAGATTAATAGAAGGAATGACAAAGGTTTATTTTCAGACATTTTTGTACATTTCTTACATAACCTTTCTTTTAACGAGCTGAATTCTACTATATCGCCTGTTTCTGGCCTTTTCGGTGAATTCTAGATATTCAGGCTTCAGCAATTACAAAATTATAAAGGAAACATAAAAACATGAAAGAACATGGAAAAGTAGGTCTTCACACTTTTTTTTTCCATTCGCTACCGACTTTGGGTAATTCTTTTGCTTAGCTCTTTTAGGATTTGTGTGGATATCAGGGGGGGATTTAGGTTGAGAGCAAGTTATGTCTAAGGCCTGGGATGTCCATCATTTCAATCCAAGGTCTCCATAATTCACTGTATTTCGTTAGAGTGTCAGTTTGTATAGCATGTATTCTCTCATACAGGGCAATCTGGGAGATCCGGTTTTGGACTTCATTATATGAGAGGGTTGGCTGTTTCCACCTCGCTGCTATATGGATTCTAGTTGCCATGCATATGTGCTGGATCAGTTTATGTGCTTGGTATTTTATTCCTGGCGGACGATCTCCTAGTAGGAATATTGTTGGAGATTTTGGGAGTGGACCAATAAATAGTCTTTGCAATAGTCTGTGTATCTGAGACCATAGTCTGGCTACCACCGGGCAACTCCACCATATGTGGGCTTGGGATCCTACTTCTGTACATCCCCTAAAGCAGAGTGGTGAAGTCAAGGGAAAAAATTTATTTATTCTTACTGGGACTAGGTGAGTGCGGTGTAAGATTTTAATGGACGTTTCCATTAAGGAGACTTGGTGGCTACCTCTAGTGATAGTTTCACAACAATGTTGCCATCTTTCCACTGACATGTGGATTTGTAGTTCCGTTTCCCACTTTCGCATAAACGGAAGTTTGCTTTCTGTATCAGGCTCGTTTAACATTTTGTATAGTAAAGATAAAGTTCCTTTCCTCAAGGGGTTGTTTTTACATAATCTTTCAAGTGTTGTCATTTCAGGGATCACCCTAGGTAAGTCCAGTGAATGTAGGAAGTGGAATATTTGGTTGGCTCGGAAGTTTTCTGCTGTTGGGAGATTGTAGTTAGCTTGGAGTTGGCTTAGTGTTATTATCTGGGAGCCCATTAAAAAGTGGTTAAGATTTGTCAGTTCATTTGTCTTCCACCACTGAAAATGGATTAAGTCCATACTTGGTGGAAATCTTATGTTCGGTATAATAGGCATCATCCTAGAGGGTTTATTGGAGAGTTTATATTTAAATCGGGTACTTCTCCAGATTCTCATGGTGTGGAAGGTGAGGGGACTTTTGGCATGTAGGTTTGAGTTTAGGGTATTGTTAGACCATATTAGATTAGGAAAAGTTTGTGGGGATATTCTGGATGATTCTAGCCTTACCCATAATGGAGCTTTTTCTCCCCCCAGTGTCGTTAACCCTTGGGCTGTTTGTGCCGCCACGTAGTACTTCCAAAGGTTGGGGACAGAAAGACCTCCCCTGTTTTTATGCTTATACATAAGGGTGTTTTTGATTCTTGGTTTTTTTGAGGCCCAGATGAATTGAAAGATACGTTTCTGTAGATTTGCTATCGTCGGGCGGGGGATTGGGATAGGTAGTGTCCTGAATAAATATAGTATGCGGGGTAGTAGGTTCATTTTAATTGCGCTGATTCTTCCCACCCAAGATAGTAGGGGATCATCCCATTTGGTCAGGTCTGCCATAAGTTTTTGTATTAGGGGTGGATAGTTCCATTTGTATAAGGTGGTTAAGGATGTGGTTAAGTTGATACCCAGGTAGGGGATATAGTGATGTTGGTGTTGGAAGCCAAAATTTAAATCTATTAATTTTGTTAGTGCTGGCGGGGAGTTTAAATATGTGATGTCGCATTTATCTGGATTGATTTTTAGTCCCGAGAGCACCGCCCACTTGTCCAATAATCCCATTAAATTGGGGAGGGAAATTAATGGCTGGGTCATTGTAAGTAAAAGGTCGTCCGCGAATAGGCTTAATTTGTACTCCACCCCCTCCACTGTCACTCCTCTTATATTGGGGTTTTGCCTAATGGCTATTGCGAGGGGTTCGACCGCCAGTGCAAATAAAGCAGGTGAGAGGGGACAGCCTTGCCGTGTACCTCTCCTGATTGGGATAGGGGTTTCTTTGCTTGTAGGTAGCTTTAATAAGGTGGAGGGAGTGGAGTACAATGCTGCCATCGAGTGCACGAAGGCTCCCTCGAAGCCCATACGCTGCAGGATAAAGAATAGATAGTCCCAGGCCAATGAATCAAAAGCCTTTTCTATGTCTAGGGCTAATAAGGTGACGGGGATTTTTGTGTCTTTTGAATGGTCAATTATATTTAGTACCTTTCTAATGTTGTCTGGGGCTTGTCTTGATGGGATGAAACCGACCTGGTCTTTATGTATGAGATTTGGGAGAAATTGGTTCAGTCGGGCAGCCAGGATAGATGTGAAGATTTTATAATCAATGTTCAACAACGAGATAGGCCTATAGCTTTTGGGGGAGAGAGGATCTTTTTTGGCCTTGGGTATAACTGTTAGATTAGAATTTAAAAATTCTTGGGGAGGGGTATCACCCTTCTGCAGTGATTGAAAAAGGCTTTGTAGTGGTCCTATTAGGGATTCTTTGTATTTTTTATAATAGATTGCCGTGTAGCCATCGGGGCCAGGGGCTTTCCCTAACTTTAGGTTGTCTATGGCTTCCCTTATCTCTTCTATCGTGATATCTCCGTTTAGGTGGTCTCGCTGATTTTGGGTTAAGGTAGGAAGTGGGAGGGATTCTATAAAGGAGGGTCCTGCGGCCTCGATGTTCCCTTTATGTTCCTTATACAGGGATGCGTAATATGTAGCAAATGCTTTGTATATCTTGTCTGGATTGGATGTGGTCGTGTTGTGAGGGGTGTATAGTTTGAATATTGAATTCGTCCTCTGTTTCTCTCTCAATTTTGTGGCCAGTAGTCTGTCTGGTTTGTTAGCGTATTTGTAATATTTATAACCTGTCCACTGGAGTGCTCGCTCAACTTTGTCTGACAGTAGGATGTTTAGTTTAATCTTAATGTCTCTAATTTCTTTAATCGTGGCCCTTGTGGGATTCCTTTGATTATAGGTTTCAAGCAGGAACAATCGCCTTTCTAGAGCTAAGTAAGATTGTGATTTTTCTTTTTTTCTCTGCGATGCTAATCGGATTAATTGTCCTCTAATGCTTGCCTTATGAGCGAGCCCTATCCAGTGGGGGTGTGATTCTTGGGTAGAATTCAGACTGAAGAAATCTGTAATTTGTTTTTGGATTTGGTTTGAGATATTAGGATCTCTGATAAGGGCTTCGTTTAGTCTCCATTTATAGATGGGTTTGGGGGTCTCGTCGCTGTGTGTCACTGCTAATACCAAGTCATGATCTGACCATGAGCATGGATAGTGCCTTGATGTTACCAGTGTGGGTAAGAGGGATGTGGACATTAGGATGTAATCCAGTCTCGAATATGTCTGATTGGCTGAGGAGAAGAAGGTGTATCCTCTCCTGTTGCCGTGTATTTCTCTCCAGCTGTCCGCTAGCATCAGTAGTGCTAGTTTGTTTCCCCAATCCTTCCTTTGTTGGATCGAGAATCTGTCTGGGTTGTTGTTTGATCTGTCTAGGGTTGCCGAGAAAGGGAAGTTGAAGTCGCCTGCCCATATGATTTTATGTTGCGTATATTTGAGAAGCTTCCGAGAGACCACCTGTAGGATTGGGATTGGATTTTCTGAGGGCGCATAGACATTAACTATGACCGTCTGTTGTGTGTGTATTTTTCCTACCAAGATACAAAATCTTCCTTCCTGGTCTATATCTGTCTCATCCATTTGGAACGGAAAAGAATTGTGTAGTAGGGTGAGGACTCCTCTGTGTTTTTTTGGTGCCGTTGCTGTGAAATGTCTGGAATAGTGTTGGTGGAAGTATTTAGGGACCGAGTTATGGGAGAAGTGGGTTTCCTGTATACAGATCACATCGGGTTTGTGTTTCAAGTATGACAGAAAAGCCATCCTTCTTTTGTTAGGGGAGTTGAATCCCCGTACATTATGGGAGACTATACATACCATTTGTAGTCTTGGGTGGTTGCTCTACTTCTCTTTTCCCCCTAATCCTTAATTTGGTGCGGTTAGTTTTTCTACGGTTTTCTTTATAGAATGGAAGACCTAGATTTCCAAAAACAAGAACAAAACAAACAAACATGCAAATCTTTGATGTCTCTCCTTGAGGAGGCATCACGAAAAGAACAACTTTTAAGTCGTTACAGGTCCTAGGACCAGATTCTTTAAGATTGAAGACGGCCCTCCTTAAGGGAGAGTCGCTTATCTTTGAGTGATCAGGGAAATTATCCATCCTTCCTGGACTCGCATCTCTAATCTTGTTGCTTTCTTAACTTTATAACCCACAACATAGTAGTAAACAGACCTCCTGTTTGGGCCTTTGTTGTTATCTTAACTTTCATTGTCAGTCTGGCCTCATAAACCTATTGCCAGCCAGGCAATGAAATCTTCTCTGTCTTCCATAGCCCTCCCTCCCCCACCTCCGTACAAAAAACTCCGTTAATTAGGTGAGGATAGGATTATTGCCTGAAGAGCAAAAAACTAAAACATCAACATAGACTGCATTTCCTATCATTTCCTTCTCTTTCTTTTCTTTCCCCTCTCTCTTCATGAGGGATTGGGCAGTCCCGTGTCACGATCTTGGGGTGTAGGTCTTGGCAGTCCTCTCAGAGGGCGTGGCCTGCTCCAGGTCCTTCCTGGGCGAGGACGGGAGGGGCCGATTTCCTCTGATCTGTCCACCGGTATTTGAGCCCTCTCTAGGGCCCCCAGTGCCTCTTCCATAGATTTAGCTGTATAGTTCCTCCCGAGGTGTTGGAAATGGAGAGCGAATGGGAACCCCCATTTGTACTTTATATTGGCTGAGCTCAGAGCCTGTGTAATTGGTCTAAAGGTTCTTCGCTTAGCCAGAGTTGTTGGGGCCACGTCCGCGAATAGTTGGACTGATGTGGGTAGTCCAGGAAATGAGGTCAGATTTCTTGCCGCCAGTAGCAGTTGGTCCCTGACCTCATAGTAATGTAGTTTAAGAACTACGTCTCTTGGGAGGTCTGGGCTGGGTGGTCGGGCCAAAGCTCTGTGAATCCTATCTATTCTAAAGGATGACTGGTCAACTTGCGGAAGAATAGCTGAGAATAAGTTGATTGCTGTTTCCTTTAGAGCTGTAATGGTTTCAGGCAGGCCTCTAATTCGTATGTTGGAACGACGAGATCTATTCTCTAAGTCCTCGTACTTGGATTCTAATAGATCAACTTTAGCTTCAAGGTCAGACACATATTGGCGATCTGCTTCCATAGTTTCCACTATGTCGTCTGTTTTTTTTTCCAATTCGTCTGTCCTCTGACCCAGATCTCGGACTTGTTCGGTAAAATCTTTGACTGCGGCTGAAAGTTCGTTTTTAAAGACCTTTGTCATCTGCTCTAGAAGGGAGGTTTGGTTACAGTGAGCGCATCTGGCTTCCATGTTGAGATCCTCCTGTATTCTTGGTGGGGATAACTCTATTGCTATTGAGGCTTGGGAGGTTGTTGGGGAGAGAGTTTCGGTTTGAGATTGTGAGGCGAACATTCTTGGTAGAGTTGTTCTAGAAGGGGTCTGTTGATATTGCGAGGTCTTGCCTTTGGTTTTCACCATTGTTGTGTAAGAATTTATAAAAAACGCCAAAGGGTGCTAGAGTGGTTTGAGTAAGTTATTATTGCATATCACGATGCGAGGTTCCAGCAGGAGCAGGGACTAGGGGTGCATTCTCCAATCCATCCCTTACTGCATTAATACCCTGATAAGTATAGATTGGGAGCTTATTTAAATGCACCGTAGGTTAGTTCGCTGCACCGGTTGAGAAAAGTGGAGAATAGAACTCTAATCTCCCAAAAAATTAGGGCGCTAAGACCCTTAAGTATTGCTGCTTCTACCTGCGATTTTCTTGGGCCTTTGTCGCTTGGTGGGCGCACGTGTGGGGCTTGGGCAATGTTGTACTCCTTTTGCTTAATTTGCCTTTTTATTGTGTTGGTTCCCTTTTCAGAAGGGATGAATAGATGCTCAGGAACAGCAGTTATCTGTTTTGTCCACTAGGTGGTGCTATTATACTTTTAATCTTGTCTGAGCTGTATACGCCGGCTGGCCTGCAACACGATGGCACACGGATCTTTTTTTTCTTTTTTCCCTATCTTGGGGAGAGCGAGATGTCTGCTGCTCCACACCCAGGCAGGGGCTGAGCACCGGTCCCCTGCTGTGTCTGCTTGCTGTAATGTGCCTGGGGATTCGGCCCGACGGGAAGCAGTGTCCCCGGTAAGTCTCTTCGGTTGTGCTGTGTAACGGCTGTGGGGAGGGGGGAGAGCAGTTGTTCAGGCTCTGTGGGGGGGTCGCCCCTGATGTGTGTATGCTGCTGGGGATGTGGGCTGGCAGCGGTGGTGTGATCAGTGGGGGCTGCAGCAGAAGCGCGATCTCCGGAATATCGGGGCCTCCGCACCTCACTTAGAGGGGGTTACCTTGTGCTTCTCTCCTCTGCTTGCAGTTCTGGATGTGGTCCCCTTCGGGTATCGCTGTGCGCTGGTCTTGTCTGCCCGATCAGTCCACGGGTTCACGCTGCTGCCTCCGGTGTTCCCTGGAAGGAGCTTGCTGTTGTTTCTCGCGGCCGGCCTTGACTTCCGGCCGGTCGCGACCACAAATTTAGCCCGGGGATGTGCCGTTTCTTGTAGGCCGCGATTTTTTACTGTCGGCTAGAGCCCCGCGGAAGGTCTTGCCACAAAGCTCCTGGTGTGGTGGAGCCCGCGGTGCTGTTCTCGGCCCCGGGGGAGCCCTTATAACGGGTCAAAGTCCGCTTTTTCTGGCGCGTGGTCAGGAGCTCTGGTGGCTGCGACTTTTCCCGCTGCTGGCTCGCCACGCCCCCCTGACCGGGGTTTTTAATACATAGACACAGGCAGGTACAACTCACTAATGTGAAGTCCGTGTGGAGCCACAGCATGGGTGGCTCCCTGGAACCCACCGGCGGTACATAAATAAATACCATTGCAGTCCCCAGCACAGCTGAGGTAACGTCAGATTTAATGCAGTTTGGCTTTGGCCCACACTGCATGCCCCAGTCAGACTGGGGTTCTTTATAAGTAGACACATGCAGTTACAACTCCGTGTGGACCGACAACATGGGTGGGTCCCAGGAAGCCACCGGCGGTACATAAATATATCCCATTGCAGTGCCCAGCACAGCTGAGGTAACGTCAGGTTTAATGCAGGTGGGCTTCGGCCCACACTGCATGCCCCAGTCAGACTGGGGTTCTTTATAAGAAGACACATGCAGTTACAACACCGTGTGGACCGACAGCATAGGTGGGACCCAGGAAGCCACCGGCGGTACATAAATATATCCCATTGCATTGCCCAGCACAGCTGAGGTTACGTCCGATGAAATGCAGGTGGGCTTCGGCCCACACTGCATGCCCCAGTCTGACCGGGGTTTTTAATACATAGACACTGGCAGGTACAAATCCCTAATGTGAAGTCCCTGTGGACCCACAGCATGGGTGGCTCCCTGGAACCCACCAGCGGTACATAAATAAATCCCATTGCAGTGCCCAGTACAGCTGAGGTAATGTCAGGTTTAATGCAGGTGGGCTTCGGCCCACACTGCATGCCCCAGTCAGACTGGGGTTCTTTATAAGTAGACACATGCAATTACAACTCCGTGTGGACCAACAGCATAAGGGGGTCCTAGGAAGCCCAAGACATGAACCAAAAATTGATCTGAGCGGCCAAACATGGCAGACTTGCACCGCGCCCACGACATAGGCCTCGGCCCACAGCTTCAGCAATCCTAGGTAGGAAGCGGACTTTCACTGCACCAAGGACATAGGTCTCTGCACAAACCCTCAGCAATCGCGTGCCTACAGCGGACTCCTATGCTAGCGTAGCTGTGCACGTCTCATTAGCGCTGTATTGCTCCTGTAGTTTGTCCCAATTCAGTCCCCTGGATAGTAGAGCTAACGTCAGATTAAATACAGGTGGGCTTCGGCCCACACTGCATGCCCCAGTCAGACTGGGGTTTTTTATAAGTAGACACAGGCAGGTACAACTCCGTGTGGACCGACAGCATGGATGGGTCCCAGGAAGCCACCAGCGGTACATAAATAAATCCCATTGCAGTGCCCAGCACAGCTGAGGTAACGTGAGGTTTAATGCAGGTGGGCTTCGGCCCACACTGCATGCCCCAGTCTGACCGGGGTTTTTAATACATAGACACTGGCAGGTACAAATCCCTAATGTGAAGTCCCTGTGGACCCACAGCATGGGTGGCTCCATGGAACCCACCAGCGGTACATAAATAAATCCCATTGCAGTGCCCAGCAAAGCTGAGGTAACGTCAGGTTTAATGCAGGTGGGCTTTGGCCCACACTGCATGCCCCAGTCAGACTGGGGTTCTTTATAAGTAGACACATGCAGTTACAACTCTGTGTGGACCAACAGCATAGGAGAGTCCCAGGAAGCCACCGGCGGTACATAAATATATCCCATTGCATTGCCTAGCACAGCTGAGGTTACGTACGGTGAAATGCAGGTGGGCTTCGGCAAACACTGCATGCCCCAGTCTGACCGGGGGTTTTAATACATAGACACTGGCAGGTACAAATCCCTAATGTGAAGTCACTGTGAACTGACAGCATGGGTGGCTCCCTGGAACCCACCGGCGGTACATAAATAAATCCAATTGCAGTGCCCTGCTCAGCAGAGCTAACGTCACATACAATACAGGTGTGCTTTGGCCCACAGTGCATGTCCCAGTCAGACTGGTAATATGTACCTTAACAGTAACCGCGTTGGTGGTAATGTGGTGGCGACTGCGGACCTAGTAGCGCGGTTTTATTTAGTTGGTTTTCGGAATGTGGCCAGGATTAAGTGGGCTGTGGCGGGGGGATGGTGAGGGGGCTCTCTTGTTGTGTCGGTAAAGGTGAAATTCTTGGACTGCCACCAGACGGGCAAATGCAAAGGTATTTGCAAGAATGTTTTCATTGTTGGAGGAGGAGGGGGATGTTTTTGAGGCACTACGTGTCCTCTCCACGTGTCCGTGGTTATATGCACCTTAACAGTAACCACGTTGGTGGGAAATGGCCTCGCCACCATCATGTCTTTGGGAACCCTCCGTTTCCACATCCCAGTGACATAGCATTAGCAGCAGTATAGGCAGAGCCCAGAATTAGTAACATTTCAGCGGTAGCATTAGGGACAGGCCCCAGTAACATATCACTAGCAGCATTATAGGGGGAGCACAGTATTAGTTCCATTTCAGTAGTAGTAGCAGTCCAGACAGGCCCCAGTAACAATTCCGAAGCAGCAGTATAGGGAGAGCACAGTCTTAGTTCCATTTCAGTAGTAGTAGCAGTCAAGACAGGGCACAGTAACAATTCTGAAGCAGCAGTATAGGGAGAGCACAGTCTTAGTTCCATTTCAGTAATAGTAGCAGTCGAGACAGGTCCCAGTAACAATTCCGAAGCAGCAGTATAGGGGGAGCACAGTCTTAGTTCCATTTCAGTAATAGTAGCAGTCGAGACAGGCCCCAGTAACAATTCCGAAGCAGCAGTATAGGGGGAGCACAGCATTAGTTGCATTTCAGTAGTAGTAGCAGTCAAGACAGGCCCCAGTAACAATTCCGAAGCAGCAGTATAGGGGGAGCACAGTCTTAGTTCCATTTCAGTAATAGTAGCAGTCGAGACAGGCCCCAGTAACAATTCCGAAGAAGCAGTATAGGGGGAGCACAGCATTAGTTCCATTTCAGTAATAGTAGCAGTCAAGACAGGCCCCAGTAACAATTCCGAAGCAGCAGTATAGGGGGAGCACAGTATTAGTTCCATTTCAGTAGTAGTAGCAGTCAAGACAGGCCACAGTAACATTCCCGTTGCAGCAGTTTAGGGAGATGACAGTCTCTTTCACATTTCAGTAGTTGCAGTATAGACAAGGCCCCAGTTACATTTATGTAGCAAAAGTGTAGGCCAACCCCACACACCTTGCTGTAGCATAAGTGCAGGCGAAGCCCATAAAAATTACTAGGATTACACTGTAGACGATGGCCCAAAAAAATTGGTGTACCAACAGTACTAATGTACTTCAGAAAAATTGCCCATGCCCAACCAAGAGGGCAGGTGAAACCCATTAATCGCTTTGGTTAATGTGGCTTAATTTGTAACTAGGCCTGGAGGCAGCCCAGTTAAAATAAAAATTGGTTCAGGTGAGAATTGAAACGTATAAACATTGTTTACAAAAGTCATATGACTGAGCCTTGTGGACCTAAGAAAAATTGCCCGTTCGGCGTGATTACGTGAGGTTTCAGGAGGAAGAGCAGGAGGAGGAGGAGGAATATAATACACAGATTGATGAAGCTAAAAGGTCCCCGTTTTTGATGGTGATAGAGAACGATGCTTCCATCCGCGGGTGCAGCCTACATATTGTTTAGGTACCGCTGCTGTCCGCTGGTGGAGAAGAGAAGTCTGGGGAAATCCAGGCTTTGTTTATCTTTATGAGTGTAAGCCTGTCGGCACTGTCAGTTGACAGGTGGGTACGCTTATCCGTGATGATTCCCCCAGCCGCACTAAACACTCTCTCTGACAAGACGCTAGCCGCAGGACAAGCCAGCACCTCCAGGGCATACAGCGCGAGTTCAGGCCACGTGTCCAGCTTCGACACCCAGTAGTTGTAGGGGGCAGAGGCGTCACGGAGGATGGTCGTGCGATCGGCTACGTACTCCCTCACCATCCTCTTACAGTGCTCCCGCCGACTCAGCCTTGACTGGGGAGCGGTGACACAGTCTTGCTGGGGAGCCATAAAGCTGGCAAAGGCCTTGGAGAGTGTTCCCCTGCCTGCGCTGTACATGCTGCCTAATCTCCGCGCCTGATCTGCTACCTGGTCCTCGGAACTGTGCCTTCTGCCACTAGCGCTGTCGGATGGGAATTTTACCATCAGTTTGTCCGCCAGGGTCCTGTGGTATAGCATCACTCTCGAACCCCTTTTCTCTTCAGGTATGAGAGTGGAAAGGTTCTCCTTATACCGTGGGTCGAGCAGTGTGTACACCCAGCAATCCGTAGTGGCCAGAATGCGTGTAACGCGAGGGTCACGAGAAAGGCATCCTAACATGAAGTCAGCCATGTGTGCCAGGGTACCTGTACGCAACACATTGCTGTCCTCACTAGGAAGATCACTTTCAGGATCCTCCTCTTCCTCATCCTCCTCCTCCTCACGCCATACACACTGAAAGGATGACAGGCAAGCAGCATGGGTACCCTCAGCAGTGGGCCAAGCTGTCTCTTCCCCCTCCTCCTCATGCTCCTCCCCCTCCTCCGCCTCAACGCGCTGAGATATAGACATGAGGGTGCTCTGACTATCCAGCGACATACTGTCTTCCCGCGCCTTCGTTTCCGAGCGCAAAGCGTCTGCCTTTATACTTTGCAGGGAACTTCTCAAGAGGCATAGCAGAGGAATGGTGACACTAATGATTGCAGCATCGCCGCTCATCATCTGGGTAGACTCCTCAAAGTTTCCAAGGACCTGGCAGATGTCTGCCAACCAGGCCCACTCTTCTGTAAAGAATTGAGGAGGCTGACTCCCACTACACCGCCCATGTTGGAGTTGGTATTCCACTATAGCTCTACGCTGCTCATAGAGCCTGGCCAACATGTGGAGCGTAGAGTTCCACCGTGTGGGCACGTCGCACAGCAGTCGGTGCACTGGCAGATTAAACCGATGTTGCAGGGTCCGCAGGGTGGCAGCGTCCGTGTGGGACTTGCGGAAATGTGCGCTGAGCCGGCGCACCTTTCCGAGCAGGTCTGGCAAGCGTGGGTAGCTTTTCAGAAAGCACTGAACCACCAAATAAAGACGTGGGCCAGGCATGGCACGTGCGTGAGGCTGCCGAGCTGCAGAGCCGCCACCAGGTTACGGCCGTTGTCACACACGACCATGCCCGGTTGGAGGCTCAGCGGCGAAAGCCAGCAGTCGCGCTGCTCTGTCAGACCTTGCAGCAGTTCGTGGGCTGTGTGCCTCTTCTCTCCTAAGCTGAGTAGTTTCAGCACGGCCTGCTGGCGCTTGCCCACCGCTATGCTGCCACCCCGCGCGACATTGACTGGTGGCGATGTGCTGCTGCTGACACATCTTGATTGCGAGACAGAGGTTGCATTGGAGGAGGAGGGTGGTTTAGTGGAGGAAGCATACACCGCCGCAGATACCACCACCGAGCTGGGGCCCGCAATTTTGGGGGTGGGTAGGACGTGAGCGGTCCCAGGCTCTGACTCGGTCGCAGCCTCCACTAAATATACCCAATGTGCCGTCCGGGAGATATAGTGGCCCTGCCCGCCTGTGCTTGTCCACGTGTCCGTTGTTAAGTGGACCTTGGCAGTAACTGCGTTGGTGAGGGTGCGTACAATGTTGCGGGAGACGTGGTCGTGCAGGGCTGGGATGGCACATTGGGAAAAGTAGTGGCGACTGGGAACCGAGTAGCGCGGAGCCGCCACCACCATCATGTTTTTGAAAGCCTCCGTTTCCACAAGCCTATACGGCAGCATCTCAGGCTGATCAATTTGGCTATGTGCACGTTTAACGCTTGAGCGCGCGGGTGCGTGGCGGCGTACTTGCGCTTGCGCTCAAACAGTTGCGCTAGCGACGGCTGGACACTGCACTGAGAGACATTGCTGGATGGGGCCGAGGACAGCGGAGGTGAGCGTGTGGGTGCAGGCCGGGAGACGGTCGTGCCTGTGTCCTGAGAGGGGGGTTGGATCTCAGGGCACAGGGTTAGAGGCAGTGGTGCAAACCGGAGGCGGTGAACGGGCATCGTCCCACCTTGTGGGGTGCTTGGCCATCATATGCCTGCGCATGCTGGTGGTGGTGAGGCTGTTGGTGGTGGCTCCCCGGCTGATCTTGGCACGACAAACCTTGTACACCACAGTTCGTCGGTCGTCTGCACTCTCAGTGAAAAACTGCCACACCTTTGAGCACCTCGGCCTCTGCAGGGTGGCATGGCGCGAGGGGGCGCTTTGGGAAACAGTTGGTGGATTATTCGGTCTGGCCCTGCCTCTACCCCTGGCCACCCCACTGCCTCTTCCAACCTGTGCTGCGGCTACAATTGCCTCCCCCTCTGAAGACCGGTCCTCAGTTGGCTTATCACACCAGGTGGGGTCCGTCACCTCATCGTCCAGCGGCTCTTCCTCCGAATCCTTCTGTGCGCTCCTCCCTGGGACTTACTGCCCTTACTACTACCTCACTGATAGACAACTGTGTCTCATCATCATCGTCCTCCTCACCCACTGAAAGCTCTTGAGACAGTTGCCGAAAGTCCGCAGCCTCATCCCCCGGACCCCGGGAACTTTCCAAAGGTTGGGCATCGGTCACGATAAACTCCTCTCGTGGGAGAGGAACGATTGCTGCTCAATCTGGGCAGGGGCCCGAGAACAGTTCCTGGGAGTCTGCCTGCTCCTCAGAATGTGTCATTTTCATAGAGTGAGGAGGCTGGGAGGAAGGAGGAGCAGCAGCCAGAGGATTCAGAGTTGCAGCTGTGGACGGCGTAGAAGACTGTGTGGTCAATAGATTGCTGGATGCACTTTCTGCCATCCACAACAGGACCTGCTCACACTGCTCATTTTCTAATAAAGGTCTACCGCGTGGACCCATTAATTGTGAGATGAATCTGGGGACCCCAGAAACTTGCCTCTCTCCTAATCCCACAGCAATCGGCTGTGATACACCTGGATCAGGAGCTTGGCCTGTGCCCACACCCTGACTTGGGCCTCCGCGTCCTCGCCCGCGTCCACGTCCTCTAGGCCTACCCCTACCCCTCAGCATGGTGTATTACCAGTAGTGCAGAAACAGAACGTTGTAATTAAATGTGCCGCTTATTGGCCTGTGGTTGGAGGCTGACTTCGCTTACGGAACGCACAGCAGAGCCAGGAAAGATATTTGCGCAAGGCTGTAGTGAGACGCAGGTGCGTATGACTGAGCTATTGGAATTCACAGCGCAGAAGCAGTCAAGTGTCCAAAGGCCACTAGTAGGCCTTAAGTATTTTGCTTCTATTTTTTTAAAGGCTGAGCTGAGACAGCAGACAGATACTGTAGGCAGTGTATATATGTATACTGTTTCCCTGTGGACGGGATGACGGCGGTGATGTAACGGGCAACGCAGAGCCAGGAAACAATTTAGCGCACACCCGTAGTGAGACGTAGGTGCGTAAGACTCAGCTAGTGGAATTCACAGCACTGAAGCAGTCAAGTGGCCAAACGCCACTAGTAGGCCTTAAGTATTTTGCTTTTTTTTTTTTTGAAAGGCTGAGCTGAGACAGCAGACAGATACTGTAGGCAGCGTATATATGTATAATGTTTCCCTCTGGACGACATGACGGCGGTGATGTAACGGGCAACGCAGAGCCAGGAAACAATTTAGCGCACGCCTGTAGTGAGACGTAGGTGTGTATCACTCAACTAGTGGAATTTACAGCGCTGAAGCAGTCAAGTGGCCAAATGCCACTAGTAGGCCTTAAGTATTTTGCTTCTATTTTTTGAAAGGCTGAGCTGAGACAGCAGACAGATACTGTAGGCAGCGTATATATGTATACTGTTTCCCTGTGGACGGGATGACGGCGGTGATGTAACGGGCAACGCAGGGCCAGGAAACAATTTAGCGCAAGCCTGCTGTAACACTTAGCTGCGTATTAATTAGGACTACTACCCCCAGCAGACATGCAGTACACTGAAGACAGTCACAGGCAGCCCAAATATAGTATTTTTTCCAAATTTGTTTGAAAAAGCCCACTGCCTATATAGACAGTATATCTCTTTCACCTTTCCCACTGTCCCTGCCTCACCAGTACTGGCCTTATACTATGTAAAATTACTGCAGACTGTTTCCCTCTGGACGTGATGACGGCGGTGATGTAACGGGCAACGCAGAGCCAGGAAACAATTTAGCGCACGCCTGTAGTGAGACGTAGGTGCGTATGACTCAGCTACTGGAATTCACAGCGCTGAAGCAGTCAAGTGGCCAAACGCCACTAGTAGGCCTTAAGTATTTTGCTTCTATTTTTTGAAAGGGTGAGCTGAGACAGCAGACAGATACTGTAGGCAGCGTATATATGTATACTGTTTCCCTCTGGACGGGATGACGGCGGTTATGTAACGGGCAACGCAGAGCCAGGAAACAATTTAGCGCAAGCCTGCTGTAACACCTAGCTGCGTATTAATTAGGACTACTACCCCCAGCAGACACGCAGTACACTGAAGACGGTCACAGGCAGCCCAAATATAGTATTTTTCCCAAATTTGTTTGAAAAAGCCCACTGCCTATATAGCCTGTATATCTCTTTCACCTTTCCCACTGTCCCTGCCTCACCAGTACTGGCCCTATACTATGTACAATGACTGCAGACTGAGGATGCAATGCTCTGCACGCCCGATATACAAAAAAATGTGCAACACTTCTAAAAGCAGCCTCAACAGTACTGCACACGGTCAGATGTGGCCCTAAGAAGGACCGTTGGGGTTCTTCAAGCCTAAAATAACTCCTAACGCTCTCTCTATAGCAGCAGCAGCATCAGCAGCACTTTCCCTGATCTCTGTCAGAATGCATCTGTGGCGAGCCGCGGGCGGGGCAGATTTAAATACTCCGGTGACACCTGATCTTCCCAGACACTCACTGCAGGGGGGGTGGTATAGGGCTGGAACATCACAGGAGGAAGTTGTAATGCCTTCCCTGTCTTTCTATTGGCCAGAAAAGCGCGCTAATGTCTCAGAGATGAAAGTGAAAGTAACTCGAACATCGCGTGGTGCTCGCCTCTAGTAACGAGCATCTCGAACACGCTAATACTCGAACGAGCATCAAGCTCGGACGAGTACGTTCGCTCATCTCTATTGGTATCACAATTCATATAACTTTTAATGTTATATTCTTTATGTCCCCCACTGTCCATAAAACTATTTTTCCTGTTGTTGACCAAATGACATATGCAGCACCGGGGATTACCACATCTAAAAAAACATTATTTTTCAACAATTGCGTCTTCTTCACTTCTGATCTAAAGGTGCTTGGGGACAACATGTCCCTAAATGTTTGCTCTTTTTTGATACAAACATAACCCCTTCATTTATTATATTATCTATTGTTTCGTCCTGTCGCAAAATCAGCAAAAACTTCTAAAAAATCTTTAATACTGTAAAAATCTCAGCTATAAGCTGTGGAAAAAATTAAACCTTTTTTATTTATTTTATTATCTTTTTTCTTATTACCAAGTAATGTTTTCCTATCCACAATATCAATTTTATTACAAGTTTTTTTCAAAACTGATTTTTTATATCCTCTTTCACCTAATCTGTCTATTATATCTTTCTTGGTTTTATCATATGTCTCTTTGATAGTGCATGCTGTTTTTTCACGAATGAATTCCCGTCGGGATTGCCCTCAACGTATGTTTGGGATGACTGCTGCTTACGTGCAACACACTATTCCCTGCTGTCTCTTTTCTAAATAAACATGTTTCTATATTTCCAGTAGATACATCACCTCTCAGAATTAAATCTAGGAAAGGAATTTCTTTATCATTCTGTGTAATTACAAATTGTAAATTGACCGAATTGCTGTTTATGTACGCAACAAAACCTGATATATCCACTTTAGCAGCAGCTGAATTTATACCTCTGTATGAAATGATTACCACATCATCCTTGAACCTAGCATACCACACCATGCGGCATGCAAACGGATTTTTGTGATTATAAATGAAAAAATGTTCCCACCAACTCATCATAAGGTTTGCTATAGATAGTGAGAATTTGAAGCCCTTCGGGGCTCCAGATAGCTGTAAAAAAAAAATCATTATCCCTATTCTAACATTAGTCATGGAATTTCTGGGGATATATACAGCAATTAGCTCTATTCTAGCAATTTTTCTGGAATTTCTGGGGATAGAAACAGCAGGGGGCACTATTGCAACCCTGGAACATCTGGGGGTATAAACAGCAGGTGATACTTTTCTAATATTAGTCCTGGAATATCTAACATAGTAACACAGTATGCAACACCAAAAAAGGGCATTTGTCCATTCAGTTCAGCTTAAAACACCCCAATGTTGAACCAAAGGAAGGAACCAAAACAATGAGGTAGAAGCGAAATTATCAAATTTAAGGTGAAAAATCTTTCCTGACTGTGGATTTAAACAGCAGGTGGCACTATTCTCATATTTGCCCTGAAAGGTCTGGAGATAGGAAATGAGGGGGACTCTATAGTAACATTAGTTTTGGAATATCTGTCTATATAAACAGCAGGTGGTACTATTCCAAAATTACTCCAGGAATTTCTGGAGATTTAAACATCAAGTGGCGCTATTCTAGCATTAGGGTGGCTTCACACGAGTGTGTTTTTGTGCGCGCATACGTGCACACAAAAACACGCTTCTATTAGAACAAATGCATTCCCTATGGTGTGTGCACATGTCAGTGCTTTACAGGTGTATGCCTGCAAAGACAGGACATGCGTGCACTATAGGGAATCCACGCATTGTCTTCATTGAAGACAATGGTCTGCCGGCACCCCGTTATTGTTTTTCAGAGAAGAGCTTTAAATATGAGCTCTTCCCTGAAAAACAAAAATTTTAATGTAAAAAAAAAACTTACCTGTCCACTGCTGCCATGTCCCCACGGGGATAAAGAACACATCTGCCACATGAGACAAATGTTTCCTTCATCCACGCGAGGAAAAAGAATTCCCTGCTGCACCTGACACATCTGTGACAGATGCAGCAAAGGAATTCTTCATCCCTTCGGGGAATAAAGAATCCCCTGCCACAGCTGTGACATCTGTTTCAGGGGATTCTTTACTCTCGCGGGGAGTCCCTTTGGCAATGATCACTGTGACAGTGCTGTCACAGTGTTCAATGACAAGGAAACTCCGGTCGGGAATATTTACACGGCAGCAGTGGAAAGGTGAGTATATATGTATTTGTTATTTTTTCTATTTTTTTTTTTGCACTAAAAGGGATGTTTTTCAGCAAAGAGCTTATACTTAAAGCTCTTCCCTGAAAATCACTTCAGGGGTGCCGACAGACTATTGCCTTCAATGGAGCAGCAACGCGGCTCCATTGAAGGCGATGCACGGACCTTCATACACGCCTGTTTTTGCAATTACAGGGGTGCACACCTATGTACACACACTCGTGTGAAGTCACCCTTAGTCCTAGAATGTCTATATATATAAAAAGTGGAGAAACAATACAGGTAATCTGTAGCTGCTCTCTAATACATCAGTTGATCAGTCAGGCTGGGGTAGACATAACTCTTAAGGCTGGAGAATATATCCAAAAGCGCTGGTGTTACCAGAAAGCGCTGTAAGCATATCCAGGGAACACCAGGAGAAGTGGTCATGAGGCCTGACTGATTAAGGCGCCTACACCAAGTCTTAAAGCCACACTACATGTGAATGATAGATAATAAATGCAAGGCATTGGTTGGATGTTGGCCAAGGTACATGAGCCCACTAACCACTTCATGGTTCCTTGCGTTGTGGTGGGTCCCTGCACTGGGTGAGGACTGCATATAGATACATCCTCTCGCCTTGCATTTATTATCTATCATTCACATGCAGTGTGGCTTTAAGACTCCAGGGGGAGCCCAGGGTGGCAGTACCAATGTAGTTCACTGTTTGAAATGCAGGGCAATCCACCAAATTATCATGGTGTCATTAATAGGTTGCTGGTCTGCATGGTGAACTACATATATAAGAATAGTCTGGCACCCTGTATCCACTATGTGTGGGAGTATACACCAAGCATCCACCCCCTCATTATCAAGAGGCAGTGTGAGTGGTTGTCTTATCGGTGTCCTGCACAGGTGTTATTGGCTCCATTTGGTTCTCCTCCATTTGGTAGTCAGCTACCTGTGTTATCGGACCACAGCGGTACTGATCTGATGACCTCGTTGCCAGGTGCCAAATTGGTAGATATGGAAGCCCGTGATGAGGAGATTTTGCTAGCATTATCTATCAATAACATGAAATCACTCCATGTTATGTCAAGACACCTCCATGAGAATCAATGAATTCTACTTTATTGTGAACATTGCCAATTCTTATACAGAAAGAATGGGCCTATCCAAATGTTGCTTGGTACAAAGATTAGTGTTACGTAGCTTACTGTTACAAAGGTGAAAATACTTATTGGTCACAAGACTTATTGACATCTACCAAATATT
This sequence comes from Eleutherodactylus coqui, assembly GCF_035609145.1. Lineage (NCBI taxonomy): Eukaryota > Metazoa > Chordata > Amphibia > Anura > Eleutherodactylidae > Eleutherodactylus > Eleutherodactylus coqui. Next base: position 123,631,996 of record NC_089848.1, read on the forward strand.
CTCAAAGCTCTTAAGGGTCGTCTCAGACACAGAATTACCTAAATCAGGATATTGTTATCGCACTAGACAATATTTCTGCTCTAGTTGCGTGTCTTCTCTGTTAACATAGCTTAGCCTTATTTAATTTGTCTGTTGACTTCTTATCTTAAAATCCTAGTTCCCGGCACTACAAAGCATAGGTTTTAGTCTTCTATTTAAGGGTCAATAGTCCAATACAAGGTAAGAAACAAACACTTATTGCATTCTGAAACGTAACACTTTATATTCCATGACATTTCCCCTTTTTGTTTCTTATCTTGTTCCAGAACAACAGTAAACATTTGAAGTACTTCGGTCCATCCTAGCGATGTTTGCTAGCCTTTATTAATAACATTTCCCTATTGTTCTGACCAATACAAAAATAATCATAGCCGGCTGAACATAAGAGCTGGGCATACATACCATTTTGTGCTATCATAGTGGGTATCACCTTTTTAGCAGATTTTGCTAATATGCGGCGTATACAAGATACTACACAACAACCTACTACTACAAAAGCAATTACTATAATAGTCAAAGTGGTAAGAAGAGACGTGATCCAAGCACTCCATTGTCCAAAAATGTCCTCCAACCATGATGTAAATGGATCAGAAACACCAGAATTTTTTCCCCGAAAGTTCAATAGATAGACTTAGTAGTCCGTGCAAAGCTTTAGTCACTGATCCTTCCGGAGCCGTGTTGTTGGGATGTGGGTGCAGCATGAACCCCCATTCAACTTGCAGACTCCTCCTTTCTCTGCTAGGAACATGTCCAAAGCAAGAAGGTTCTGGAAGGCCATAGAGGATGTTGAGCCTAGTTGTTCCAATAATCCTTTTATGGCATCTCTGGTGTAGTTTACAAATCTCTGTTGATTATAATATACATAATGAATCCAATCAATATTTTTATTAATTGTGCACCAAGGACAAAAGACAGATTAGATTCCTCCTGTAATCTGGTTTCTGGCTTTAAACTCATTTTGCACTCCCCGGGGTACCCCTATTCCATCAATATAAATACCTTCATCAAAAGATCCGCCAGGGAGATTACATGGCAGAGACTATTTATGTCCTGGTGAGGGTGTGATGTGTGTCCTGTTCACCCAGCTGCGAACAGCTGAAAGGGGAGGAGTACTTTTGTAGGTGCGCACTTACCTTTCCAAAATTTGGGAAGGGTTGCACGCATCCTACTATCACCACAAATCCACCAGACATCCTGCAATGGAGGTAACATATGTTCAAATTAAACCTGTACTTGCTGAGGAAAGTATAGGCCCAGACGAGGGGCCGAACCAAACAGAATCTCATAAGGACTGAGACCTGTCTGTTTGGTGGGCGTGTGTCTTATTGACAAGAGAGACAAGGAAAGACACTCAGGCCAAGGTTTATTCAATTCGGTCATTGCTTTTAAAATTTTATCTTATTTAATTGTTTTTTTTCTCTGGTCTCATACAGCCTCTCTACTCTTCCACTGCTTTGAGGATGGTAGGGTGTGTGGAATGCCTGTTCTATGCCTAACATCCCTGCCATCTTACTAAAGGGAGCACCAGGGTCACTCTCAATGATTTCTGGGACACCAAACCTACAGACCACTTCAGAAAGAAGCTTTTAGGCTGCATTTTTGGCATTAGCCGCAGAAACGGGGTAAGGGCTCCCACCCACTGGCGATATTTTCTTTCTTGCACTGCGAGAGCACAAGAAAAATCTTGCATCGCAGCACACAAAAAAATCGCTCATCTAACTGAGCCCTAATACAGGATTTAGAATCAGTTGTGTATTTTTTACGGTCTGTGGCAACGATCTGTAAAACAAATTGTTTCTCAGGCCTAATTTCCATGGGTGGATCTGATTTGCGGATTCCATGCGGGTCACTCACCTGGAAAACCCGCAAATCAGTCACACATGAATTAGAGCGTGCGGATTGGATTTGCAGACCTTTAAAAAAATCACTGTGTGCTCCATTTTAATGCGGATCCCACATGGAAGGCTTCCATTGAAGTCAATGGAAGTCGTCCGATCTGTGTCCTGTCCACAATTCAATTGCGGATGGGTCACGGATTCTGCGGGAAAGCGGGAGTTTAAAAAGAAAAAAAATCCATTACGCATGTGCGGCAGTGAAGAGAAAGAATGCCCAGATGGGTAAGTATAACACCTGCAGTGTCCTTGGTCACGGGCAGGGTCAGATTCCCACATGCGGAATCCGATCCGTCCGTGGACATTAAGCCTTAGTTTCATATTTTGTGAGAATGTTATTGTAATCCTGAATGAGATTGACATCTGTTTCTGCAACGTCATTCCCAACAACCGTCTTCTCAAGTTTTTCATTCCACTTTTGTAACCAGCATCATCCTTCCATTAAGTGCAGTGATAAAGCCCAATAACGTTCCCTATGTGTAAGGCTTCTTTCACATGAGCGAGTATTGGGCGTTTTCACAGCCGGACGATATACGCTATGTTGGTATTGAAAAATCTGGTGAACAGGCGCACAAATCAAACGTTTGTGCACCCAGTCATATGGGCTGGTGAGGCCGGCGCATGTAAAGGGTTAAATAGCAGAGATCGGAGGTTTTCTCCTATCTCTGCTGTAAGAGCTAGTGCCTGGCTATCATATGACAGCCAAGCACCATCCCTCCCTGCCACGGAGGCAAGCCGATGGTCTCCGTGGCAACCTGTAAACAAAGCAGTGCAGGAGTTTTAAAAAGAGACCTGTGAATTTTGCATGGTTCGTTGTTTTGTTGACTGCTTGACAAAGACCCAAAGGGTCGACACGTAGCTTATATTTCTTGGCATGGAGCAATAAAATCTATTGTTCTATTTTGCACCAATATAATCTGCCACAAACTCTTCTTTACTATGGATTTTGCCTTGGAATGATGGATCGTGTTCCTGTTGCGACTGTTGCATGTTTCTAGTCATTGGTTGGAAATGTGTGCTGCTGGTGATATCCTGTTTCTATATCTTACTAGGACAGTTACTTGATCGAGCATTGCCCTTAGCGAGTACCTGCCCGCTTGGAAGAAAAGATTCGGCGGCGGGCGGGGAGCGGCGGGGGAGAGCGGGGAGGAACGGAGGGGAGATCTCTCTCTTCCTCTCTCCCCCCCCCCCCCCCCCCCGCTCCCCACTGGTCACTCCCACAACTCATCTCTCACCCGCGCCGGCAGCCGAACCTTTTCTTCCGAGCGGGCAGGTACTCGCTAAGGGCAATACTCGTTAGAGTAATTGTCCTTAGCGAGTATGCTCGCTCATCTCTACTTACTATGTATTACTATCATGCATCATTATTTATCTCATATGCTTTTTATTTATTTGTTTTTCTTTATTTTGTACATTTCTATTCTATTCATGTTCTTGTATTTTTCTATTTTTGACATTTAATTTGTTTTTATGCAATTATCTTATCATGATGTACAATAACCCCACTCCCTTCCCACTCCCCCAATCCTATTGTCCAATTTGATACTTTATTACCCATTTATGCATAAGTATATTCCCACTTATGCGTAAGGTCTCCTACACACGGGCAAAAATTCCACGGTGAGATTTCCTGCAGAATTTCCGCCCGTGCCCGCTTGCATAGGATTGCTTTACAAAACGCAATCCTATGCACACAGCCGCAATTTGTCCGTGTAAAAACACGTGTGGAACACAAATCGCGGCATGTTCTATTTCGGTGCGGGTCTCACAGAGGCCCGCACAGAAATGTCTCTGGTGATATGCCGTCTCTGCACATGCACTGGCTGGGTGGCAGCCGGCAGATCACAGAGCAGAGGAGACGCTGGGAGTGGGTGAGCCGCAGGGCTGTGCAGGGGCACGGGTCCGCATAGGACCCTACCGTCTGCAGGCGGCCTAAGTGTATTCATGCTGAGGAAGGGGCGCCACGGCCTGAAGCACGTTTATTTATGCTGGTCTGAAAGAAAAACAGAGGTATTGAGCTAAAAATAACATCTCGTGCTTCTCTTAAAGGATGCACCTCTACCCCTTTCTTCCCTTTGTCTTTCCTGTACATGCATCCGATAAAAGCATTACACAACCAAGGCTAGTGTTTTCTTTCCTATAAAAAAGGATGAAAAACATCACATGAAGACTCTTGTTTCTAGGCTCTAGCTTTCCGTGGCATTGCTCCATCCCTTCTCTTTACTGCTATCTCTTAAAGTCTTAAGGTAATTTTCTGGGCCACAATTTATTTGCCATTTAAATTGCTTTGCAATCACCTTTGTTATATTTAAAAAAAATAGCTTTTAAATAGCTTAAAACGCCACTCTGGTACTGGACAAACAAAGATGGCCGCACCACTTCTCTGACTACCTAATGCACACTATGCATCGGTAGTCCAAGACTCTACATTTTACTCTAACTGGCCAGTACTGCTTATATGGGCGGAGTAATTCTGCATAAGAAAGCACAATGGGCATCAGGTAGTTAGAGGAGCACTGCGGCCATCTTTCTTTGTGCAGGACTGGAGAGTCGCTTTAACCCCTTAGTGATGAAGCCTGTTTGTGCTATAGTGACAGAGCCAAATTTTGGAAATCTGACATGCGTCGTTTAATGTAGCATAACTCCGTAAAGGCTTTACATATCTAAGTGATTCTGACATTGTTTTTTCACCACATGTTGTACTTCATTTTGGTTGTAAAAAGAGACCGATATAATTTGTGTATATTTATTAAAAGTACCAATATTGGAAAAATTTTGAAAAAATTGTCATTTTTTCACATTTTCAACTGTAATATCTCAAATACACTACCGTTCAAAAGTTTGGGGTCACCCAAACAATTTTGTGTTTTCCATGAAAAGTCCCACTTATTCACCACCATGCGTTGTGAAATGAATAGAAAATAGAGTCAAGACATTGACAAGGTTAGAAATAATGATTTGTATCTGAAATAACATTGTTTTTACATCAAACTTTGCTTTCGTCAAAGAATCCTCCTTTTGCAGCAATTCCAGCATTGCACACCTTTGACATTCTAGCTGTTAATTTGTTGAGGTAAGCTTGAGAAATTGCACCCCACGCTTCTAGAAGCATCTCCCACAAGTTGGATTGGTTGGATGGGCACTTCTGGCGTACCATACGATCAAGCTGCTCCCACAACAGTTCAATGGGGTTCAGATCTGGTGACTGCGCTGGCCACTCCATTACCGATAGAATACCAGCTGCCTGCTTCTGCTGTAAATAGTTCTTGCACAATTTGGAGGTGTGTTTAGGGTCATTGTCCTGTTGTAGGATGAAATTGGTTCCAATCAAGCGCTGTCCACTGGGTATGGCATGGCGTTGCAAAATGGAGTGATAGCCTTCCTTATTCAGAATCCCTTTTACCCTGTACAAATCTCCCACCTTACCAGCACCAAAGCAACCCCAGACCATCACATTACCTCCACCATGCTTAACAGATGGCGTCAGGCATTCTTCCAGCATCTTTTCATTTGTTCTGCGTCTCACAAACGTTCTTCTTTGTGATCCAAACACCTCAAACTTGGATTCATCCGTCCACAACACTTTTTTCCAGTCTTCCTCTGTCCAATGTCTGTGTTCTTTTGCCCATCTTAATCTTTTTCTTTTATTGGCCAGTCTCAGATATGGCTTTTTCTTTGCCACTCTGCCCTGAAGCCCAAAATCCCGCAGCCGCCTCTTCACTGTAGATGTTGACACTGGTGTTTTGCGGGTACTATTTAATGAAGTTGCCAGTTGGGTACCTGTGAGGCGTCTGTTTCTCAAACTAGAGACTCTAATGTGCTTATCTTCTTGCTTAGTTGTGCAACGCGGCCTCCCACTTCTTTTTCTACTCTGGTTAGAGCCTGTTTGTGCTGTCCTCTGAAGGGAGTAGTACACACCGTTGTAGGAAATCTTCAATTTCTTAGCAATTTCTCGCATGGAATAGCCTTCATTTCTAAGAACAAGAATAGACTGTCGAGTTTCAGATGAAAGTTCTCTTTTTCTGGCCATTTTGAGCGTTTAATTGACCCCACAAATGTGATGCTCCAGAAACTCAATCTGCTCACAGGAAGGTCAGTTTTGTAGCTTCTGTAACGCGCTAGACTGTTTTCAGATGTGTGAACATGATTGCACAAGGGTTTTCTAATCATCAATTAGCCTTCTGAGCCAATGAGCAAACACATTGTACCATTAGAACACTGGAGTGATAGTTGCTGGAAATGGGCCTCTATACACCTTTGTAGATATTGCACAAAAAAACAGACATTTGCAGCTAGAATAGTCATTTACCACATTAGCAATGTATAGAGTGCATTTGTTTAAAGTTAGGACTAGTTTAAAGTTATCTTCATTGAAAAGTACAGTGCTTTTCCTTCAAAAATAAGGACATTTCAATGTGACCCCAAACTTTTGAACGGTAGTGTATGTCCAAACATACTGTACAAATTTTTGATAAGATATATATTTCCATCTGTTTACTTTATTCTGAATGCACACTTGAAAAACTTTTGTGTTTTTTTTAACCATTTATAGGACGTACAAATTTAACATTACTTTTCAGCATTTTGAGGAACACTTTGTTTTCCTGCACCAAGCCAAGCTTGCAAAGGCTCATGAGTGTCAGAATAATAGATACCCCCCCAAATGACCCCATTTTAAAAACTACACCCCTTAATGTATTCACTGAGTGGTGTCATGAGTATTTTGACCCCACCAGCTTTTTTCAGGAATTAATTAAATTTAGAGGAGAAAAAATAAAATTTCATATTTTTGCAAAGATGTCATTTTAAAGACATATTTTTTTTCTATAGTGCCCATGAAAATTAGGATTTACACCGCAAAATGGATACCCCTGTTTCTCCCGTGTTCAGAGACATACCCATTGTGGCCCTAATCTTATGTCTGGATGCACAACGGGAGCCAAAATGAAAGGAGTAGTCGGTGTCTTTCAGAACATAAATTTTGCTTGAAAGCGTTTTAGGCCACATAGCACTTTTGTAGAGCTCTTGAGCGGCCAAAACCAAAGAGAACCCCCACAAGTGACCCCATTTTCAAAACTAGACCCCTTAACGAATTTATCTAGGGGTGTACTGTCCATTTTGACCCCACAGTTTTTGAATGAATTCAAGCAAAGCAAAAGGAAAAAAATTGATTTTCGTTTTTTTATCAATTCAGTCGTTTTAAAAACAGCTTTTTTTGTACAGCACACACATGAATGAAGACTTGCACCCCAAAACGGATACTACTGTTTGTCCCGTGTTCAGAGACATACCCATTGTGGCCCTAATCTTATGTGCGGATGCACAACAGGGCCAAAAATGAAAGGAGTAGTCGGTGGCTTTCAGAACAGAAATTTAGCATGAAGGTGATTTAGGCCCCATTGCCCACTTGTAGAGCCCTTGAGCGCCCAAAACGACAGAGAACCCCCACAAATGACCCCATTTTGAAAACTAGACCCCTTAACGAATTCATCTAGTGGTGTACTGTGTATTTTTACCCTACAATTTTTCAATAAATCTAAGCAAAGCAGTAGGAAAAAATTACAATTTTCATTTTTTTTTGGCAGCTGTATCAATTTAAAAACTGTTTTTTTTGTACAGCACACATAGGAATGAAGACTTTCACCCCAAAATGGATACCCCTGTTTGTCTCATGTTCATAACCATACCTGTTGTGGCCCTAATCTACTTAAAGGACACATGGCTAGGCCTATAATGGAAGGAGCACCCGTTGGATTTCAGGGTACAAGGGAATAAATTCCAGGCCCCATTGCCCACTTGTAGAGCCATTGAGCATCCAAAACGATAAAGAACCCCCACAAATGTCCCCATTTTAAAAACTAGACCCCTTAATGAATTCATCTAGGGGTGTATTGCGTATTTTGACCCCACAGTATTTGAATAAATCTAAGCAAAGCAGAAGGAAAAAATTACGATTTTCATTTTTTTGGCAATCTTGTCAATTTAAAAAGTGTTTTTTTTTTTGTACAGTGTACATAGGAATGAAGACCTTCACCCCAAAATGGATACCCCCGTTTGTCCCGTGTTCAAAAACATACACCTTGTGGCCCTAATCTACTTAAAGGACACATGGCAAGGCCTGTAATGCAGGGAACACCCGTTGGATTGTAGGGCACAAAAAGAATAAATCCCAGGCCCCATTGTTCATTTGTACGGAATAAAAATTGACTCCCTAAAAATATCTCTCCCCCCCCCGCGCCCTTTTCGGCTTTCCCCAAATCTTAGATAAAACTGATAATGTGAACTGTGTGGTATTTCCAAAGACAGGGGTAATTACGGAGGCTGGTTGGGATGGGTACATGGGGCAAATTAAACCGTGTATCCCCCCTCCTCTCATGCTTTTTGGGGGTATTTCGTGACCTCAGTAGCGGGTATAGGGGGTAAAAAGTGGCACACTGTGAGTCTCCGTAAGCTTGCTGAGGTGCGGCGGTCTTGCACAGAAGACGCTCAACAAGGTGCTCCTGGAACTGCAGGAAGGCGAACGTTCCCGGGGCTTCTTGTAAATTGCGTATTACAGGTAGCGGTCTGAATAACGCCGGGCTCACGCAGCCGTAGATGGAATCCGCTTGCAGAGGCCCGCAGCTGATCCCATCTGTGAGCCCGGCTGTGACCCTGCGTACGGCCGTGTAATGTACTGCGCATAACTGCCTACTCACACAGGCGGTCATTCGCAGTACTTTTTTTTTGTTTGCATTTCCTGCAGCGTCGCTTAGCGATGACACGGGTGCTCGCAGCCCGTATACAAGGTAGTTGCGTATGGGCTGCGGGTATATCCGCTACCATGGAGCACAATGGGCTCTATGTTGCGGATATCCGCAGTAAAATAGAACCTGCTGTGTTCTCTTTTCTGCGAGTGGATTACGCAATTCCGACCCACTAATGTGAGCAGAATTGTGTAATCCAATGCGATTGATCTGTGTATTACCGCAGATCAGACGCATGCGGGGTCCGTAATTCCTATCCGGTCATGTGAGACCAGCCAAAGATAGATCGCTACCTTTTTTTCACGTGACCGGGGACCGTTCAACGAGGCCACCCGTCACTGCTCCAGGTTCTCGGCGACCGTTGGTCCCTGGGAGTATGGAGATTTTAAATTTCCTGTGCTCCCCGACTCCTGTGTCCGGTGTTTTGCCGGCGGTCGTATGTGCAGAATCCGGGAAAGTTCACGGAAGAAGATCGCATCGTGGTGCAAATACGGAGGCCTCCGTTATAAAGTTTCATCTCCTCTCACCGATCGCATCGGTGAGGGGAGATAAACCTTCACCTTTTTTTTACTTTTACGTGATCGCCATTATCAATTGGATAACGGAGAACACGTGATCAGGAACCGCTCACCGCGGCCCCCCGTGAAATCTCCAGGCTCTCGGCTAAGTTTTGTAGCCAGGAGCAGGGAGAGTTTAAATTATCCTGGCAATCCACGGCTTTTGCGCATGCGCCTGCCATTGTGGCGACAGACGCGTGCGCAGAAGCTGAGGTAAGGCCCGCGGATAAATCCGCGGGCCTTAGGTACGTTATTTCATCCTTTCTCATGGATATGATCCATGGGGGGAGATGAAACGCAAGCTTTTTTAACTTTTTTAAACTTTTTTTTTACTTTTACACTTTTTTTTCTTTACTTTTTTCACTTTTTTAATTCACTTTTTACACTTTTTTTTTACTCTACATGATCACTGTCATCACTTGGATAATAGTGATCATGTCCTTAGTGACATCCCTCTGCTCCTGGCTACACATGGCAGCCTGGAGCAGCGGTATTTTAAATTTCCCCGCGGCCCGAGCCCCTCTGTGCACGCATGTGCAGACGGGGATTTCGGGTCCCGGGACATTGGGGAGGACCGAGGTGAGTATTTTCACCTCCCCTCATGGATCCGATCCATGAGGGGAGGTGAAACTGACTTTTTTAAAAACTTTTTTTAACTTTTTCGAGATCGCCGCTATCCAATGGATATCGCGTGCCCGGTGACCACTCACAGCGGTCCCCGGTAACACCTCCTGGTTCCTGGCCACCTTCAGGAGCCGGGAGCCAGGAGATTTCAAATCTGCCAGGGGCTCCCGGGCTTCTGCGCATGCGCCTGACGTGATCGTCTGGCGCGCATGCACAGAAGGCCGGCGGCGGGTCTGGGAGCACCCGATCTTCAGGGGACACCGCGGACAAGCCGGGTGAGTATTTTCAGCTGCCCTGATGGATCCGATCCATCAGGGCAGCTGAATTACTACTTTTTTACACTGCTTTATTTACTTTTTGCGATCCATTGGATAGCGCCGATCGCAATACCGTGGGGGACTGCCTGCATCCTGGGATGACAGCTCCATGCTGTCGGCTACCTGTGGGCACCGAGAGAATGGAGCTGTCACGTCCTCAGGCAAGTGGGCATTAATCCTAAGAGGACGCATAAAACTATGTCCTCTAGGATTAAAGCCCACTTACTGAGGACGTAGTTTCCCGATGGGGCAGTCATTAAGGGGTTAAGATAACTTGCCACAGAAAGTTTTTGAGCCAGGTTAGTGTGTCTTCTGTCTGTAGGTTTTATGTAAGGCATAACTCTAACTCATTCTCCTTTACAGAAGAGAAGCCCTCACACGGTATGACCATTGGTGTGGTTGTTCTCATCATTCTTATTGTTGCTGGCATCGTCACTGCGGTCTTCTTTCTATATCGGAGGAGGAAAGGGAAAGAAAACGGTTAAATAACAGAATATACTTTGACAGTAACTGCACAGCTGGAACACACGATGGAAACGTCTTAGTGGAAAACATTGAGCAAAATTAAAAGGGAAAATTCTTTCCTTCTTTAAAACCAGACCGGTGTCGTGCTATAATGTCCGGGCTATAACAGACTCATGGACGATGCCCATCTATGAGGAAGAAATAGCAATTCTACAATAAATCAATTTTCTCTAATATTGCTTTAGGTCATGTTGCAATTATGCCCCAGTTTTGATTGTTCTTATATCCATATAGTTAAAATGTTTTTAATACACCTAATTTTCTATGACATGATATATAACTCTCTTGTTCTTTCCTGTAGAACGGCCTGCATGGGCAGGTCATGTATGTTAGGAGCGCCAGGGCTTACAGGGGAAGGTGAACCAGTTGAAAAAGTGCCGATCCCTTCAAAGTTTTCCAAATTGCTCACTATTAGAGATGAGCGAACGTACTCGTCCGAGCTTGATACTCGTTCGAGTATTAGCGTGTTCGAGATGCTCGTTACTCGTAACAAGCACCACGCGATGTTCGGGTTACTTTCACTTTCATCTCTGAGACGTTAGCGCGCTTTTCTGGCCAATTGAAAGACAGGGAAGGCATTACAACTTCCCCCTGCGACGTTCAAGCCCTATACCACCCCCCTGCAGTGAGTGGCTGGCGAGATCAGGTGTCACCTGAGTATAAAAATCGGCCCCTCCCGCGGCTCGCCTCAGATGCGTTGTGACTAAAGATGAGCGAACACCAAAATGTTCGGGTTCGCGTTATTCGAAACGAACTTCCCGCGATGTTCGGGTGTTCGTTTCGAATAACGAACCCCATTGAAGTCAATGGGCGACCGGAACATTTTTGTATTTCGCCGATGCTCGCTAAGGTTTTCATGTGTGAAAATCTTGGCAATTCAAGAAAATGATGGGAACGACACAGCAACGGATAGGGACGATGTTAGCCCATTGAATTCAGTGGAGCCGTCAATACAGCCGACTCCACTGAATGCAATGGGCTGCCGGCGATCGCGGGATGAATTGTCGGAAAGGGGTTAAATATATAAGCCCTTCCCTGCAATTCATCCAGAAATGTGTAAAAATAAAAAATATATATATACTCACCTGGTGCCCGCAGACGGAGTTCAGCGCGGCAGGCTGCAGTTCTCCTGAACTGCTCTGAACAGCTGTGAGTAGTATTCAGCAGCCGGGGATTTAAAATCCCCGCCTGCTGAATAAGATGCCTCTGAATGGTCACAGCCTGACCAATCAGAGGCCAGCCCTCACTCACACCCATTCATGAATTCAGAGCAGTTCAGGAGAACTGCAGCCTGCCGCGCTGAACTCCGTCTGCGGGCACCAGGTGAGTATATATATATTTTTTATTTTTACACATTTCTGGATGAATTGCAGGGAAGGGCTTATATATTTAACCCCTTTCCGACAATTCATCCCGCGATCGCCGGCAGCCCATTGCATTCAGTGGAGTCGGCTGTATTGCCGGTTCCATTGAATTCAATGGGCAAACATCGTTCTTCTCTGTCACAGCTGTTACAGCTGTGGCAGAGAAGAACGATTTGTCTTCTATATGTTCTCAATGGGGTTGGCGCTGCTGCCGCCGGCCCCATTGAGCGCATGTAGAAAAGATTTCTCAGGGAAGAAAGTTAAAGTAACCCGAACATCCGAACATCGTGTGGTGTTCGTTACGAATAACGAACATCCCGAACACCCTAATATTCGCCCGAGCATCAAGCTCGGACGAGTACGTTCGCTCATCTCTAGTTGTGACATAGCTGAGGGACAGTGCTATCGTCTTGGAGCTGCTGTAGGGAGAGTGTTAGGAGTTAGTGTAGGCTTCAAGAACCCCAACGGTCCTTCTTAGGGCCACATCTAACCGTGTGCAGTACTGTGGAGGCTGCTTTTTGCAGTGTTGCACTTTTTCTTTTTTTTTGCTATATCGGCCGTGCAGAGCATTGCGCCCTGCAGTAATACTCCAGGGACAGAATTGTGGAGGCAGGGACAGAAGACATATATTATTGATTGAATATACGCAGTTGGCCTTTTCCAAAAAATATTGGGCAAAAAATCTATTTGGCCTGCCTGTCACTGTGCTGCTCAGTGTTCTGGGTCTGTGTGTGCTGGGTGTAGTACTTCAACAAAATCATACGGAGGCAGCTAAGTGTTACAGCAGGCGTGCGCCAAATAATTTCCTGGCTCAGAAATCACCGCTCTGTTGCAGTTAATAACAGTGCAACACTCTGCAGTTCTGTCACACACTCCAGGGCCAGAAGACATATATTATTGATTGAATATACGCAGTTGGCCTTTTCCAAAAAATATTGGGCAAAAAATCTATTTGGCCTGCCTGTCACTGTGCTGCTCAGTGTTCTGGGTCTGTGTGTGCTGGGTGTAGTACTTCAACAAAATCATACGCAGGCAGCTAAGTGTTACAGCAGGCGTTACTGGTAATACAGCATGCAGAGGGGTTGGGGTAGGCCTAGAGGACGTGGGTGCGGCCGAGGACGCGGAGGCCCTAGTCCGGGTGCGGGCACAGGCCGAGCTCCTGATCCAGGTGTATCGCAGCCGACTGCTGCGCGATTAGGAGAGAGGCACGTTTCTGGCGTCCCCACATTCATAGCACATTTAATGGGTCCACACGGTAGACCTTTATTAGAAAATGAGCAGTGTGAGCAGGTCCTGTCGTGGATGGCAGAAAGTGCTTCGAGCAACCTATCGTCCACCCACAGTTCTGCGCCGTCCACTGCTGCAACTCAGAATCCTCTGGCTGCTGCTCCTCCTTCCTCCCAGCCTCCTCACTCCATGAAAATGAGACATTCTGAGGAGCGGGCAGACTCCCAGGAACTGTTCTCGGACCCCTGCTCAGATTGGGCAGCAGTGGTTCCTCTCCCACCAGAGGAGTTTATCGTGACTGATGCTCAACCATTGGAAAGTTCCCGGGGTCCGGGGGATGAGGCTGGGGACTTCCGGCAACTGTCTCAAAACCATTCAGTGGGTGAGGAGGCCGATGACGATGAGACACAGTTGTCTATCAGTGAGGTAGTAGTAAGGGCATTAAGTCTGAGGGAGGAGCGCACCGAGGATTCTGAGGAAGAGCAGCAGGACAATGAGGTGACTGACCCCACATGGTTTGCTACGCCTACTGAGGACAGGTCTTCAGAGGGGGAGGCAAGGGCAGCAGCAGGGCAGGGTTCAAGAGGCAGTGCGGTGGCCAGGGGTAGAGGCAGGGCCAGACCGAATAATCCACCAACTGTTTCCCAAAGCGCCCCCTCGTGCCATGCCACCCTGCAGAGGCCGAGGTGCTCAAAGGTCTGGCAGTTTTTCAGAGACGACCGACGAACAGTGGTGTGCAACCTTTGTCGCGCCCACATCAGGCGGGACGCCACCACCACCAGCCTCACCACCACCAGCATGCGCAGACATATGATGGCCAAGCACCCCACAAGGTGGGACGAAGGCCGTTCACCGCCTCCGGTTTGCACCGCTGCCTCTCCCCCTGTGCCCCAACCTGCCACTGAGATCCAACCCCGCTCTGAGGACACAGGCACTACCGTCTCCTGGCCTGCACCCACACCCTGACCTCCGCTGTCCTCGGCCCCATCCAGCAATGTCTGTCAGCGCAGCGTCCAGCCGTCGCTAGCGCAAGTGTTTGAGCGCAAGCGCAAGTACGCCGCCACGCACCCGCACACTCAAGCGTTAAACGTGCACGTAGCCAAATTTATCAGCCTGGAGATGCTGTCGTATAGGGTTGTGGAAACGGAGTCCTTCAAAAGTATGATGGCGGCGGCGGCCCCGCGCTACTCAGTTCCCAGTCGCCACTATTTTTCCCGATGTGCCGTCCCAGCCCTGCACGACCACGTCTCCCGCAACATTGTACGCGCCCTCACCAACGCGGTTACTGCCAAGGTCCACTTAACAACGGACACGTGGACAAGCACAGGCGGGCAGGGCCACTATATCTCCCTGACGGCACATTGGGTGAATTTAGTGGAGGCAGGGACAGAGTCAGAGCCTGGGACTGCTCACGTCCTACCCACCTCCAGAATTGCGGGCCCCAGCTCGGTGCTGGTATCTGCGGCGGTGTATGCTTCCTTCACTAAACCACCCTCCTCCTCCACCTACGCAACCTCTGTCTCGCAATTAAGATGTGTCAGCAGCAGCACGTCACCAGCAGTCGGTGTCACGCGGCGTGGCAGCACAGCGGTGGCTAAGCGTCAGCAGGCCGTGCTGAAAGTACTCAGTTTAGGAGAGAAGAGGCACACGGCCCACGAACTGCTGCAGGGTCTGACAGAGCAGAAAGACCACTGGCTTTCACCGCTGAGCCTCCAACCGGGCATGGTCGTGTGTGACAACGGCCGTTACCTGGTGGCGGCTCTGCAGCTCGGCAGCCTCACGTACGTGCCATGCCTGGCCCACGTCTTTAATTTGGTGGTTCAGCAGTTTCTGAAAAGCTACCCACGCTTGTCAGACCTGCTCGGAAAGGTGCGCCGGGTCAGCGCACATTTCCGCAAGTCCAACACGGACGCTGCCACCCTGCGGACCCTGGAACATCGGTTTAATCTGCCAGTGCACCGACTGCTGTGCGACGTGCTCACACGGTGGAACTCTACGCTCCACATGTTGGCCAGGCTCTATGAGCAGCGTAGAGCTATAGTGGAATACCAACTCCAACATGGGCGGCGTAGTGGGAGTCAGTCTCCTCAATTCTTTGAGCGCGTTGAGGAGGAGGAGGAGGAGGGGTAGGAACATGAGGAGGAGGGGAAAAAGACAGCTTGACCCACTGCTGAGGGTACTCATGCTGCTTGCCTGTCATCCTTTCAGCGTGTATGGCCTGAGGAGGAGGAGGAGGAGGAGGAGAATCCTGAAAGGGATCTTCCTAGTGAGGACAGCCATGTGTTGCGTACAGGTACCCTGGCACACATGGCTGACTTCCTGTTAGGATACCTTACTCGTGACCCTCGCGTTACACGCATTCTGGCCACTACGGATTACTGGGTGTACACACTGCTCGACCCACGGTATAAGGTGAACCTTTCCACTCTCATACCCAAAGAGGAAAGGGGTTCGAGAGTGATGCTATACTACAGGACCCTGGGGAAAAAATTATGGTAAAATTCCCATCCGACAGCGCTAGTGGCAGAAGGCACAGTTCCGAGGGCCAGGTAGCAGGAGAGGCGCGGAGATCAGGCAGCATGTACAGCGCAGGCAGGGGAACACTCTCCAAGGGCTTTGACAGCTTTATGGCTCCCCAGCAAGACTGTGTCACCGCTCCCCAGTCAAGGCTGAGTCGGCGGGAGCACTGTAAAAGGATGGTGAGGGAGTACGTAGCCGATCGCACGACCATCCTCCGTGACACCTCTGCCCCTACAACTACTGGGTGTCGAAGCTGGACACGTGGCCTGAACTCGCGCTGTATGCCCTGGAGGTGCTTGCTTGTCCTGCGGCTAGCGTCTTGTCAGAGAGGGTGTTTAGTGCGGCTGGGGGAATCATCACGGATAAGCGGACAGTGCCGACAGGCTAACACTCATAAAGATGAACAAAGCCTGGATTTCCCCAGACTTCTCTTTTCCACCAGCGGACAGCAGCGGTACCTAAACAATACGTAGGCTGCATCCACGGATGGAAGCATCGGGGAGCTTTTAGCTTCATCACTGTGTATTATATTCATCCTCCTCCTCCTGCTCCTCCTCCTGAAACCTCACGTAATCACGCCGAACAGGCAATTTTTCTTAGGCCCACAAGGCTCAGTCATATTACTTTAGTAAACAATGTTTATACGTTTCAATTCTCATTAAAGCGTTGAAACTTGCACCCGAACCAATTTTTATTTTAACTGGGCTGCCTCCAGGCCTAGTTACAAATTAAGCCACATTAACCAAAGTGATTAATGGGTTTCACCTGCCCTCTTGGTTGAGTTACATTAGTACTGTTGGTACACCAATTTTTTTTGGGCCCTCGCCTACATTGCAATCCTAGTAATTTTTAGCCCACCTGCATTAAACCTGACGGTACCTCAGCTGTGCTGGGCACTGCAATGAGATATATTTATGTACCGCTGGTGGCTTTCTGGGACCCACCCATGCTGTCGGTCCACACGGAGTTGTAACTGCATGTGTCCACTTCTAAAGAACCCCAGTCTGACTGGGGCATGCAGTGTGGGCCGAAGCCCACCTGCATTTAATCTGATGTTAGCTTTGCTGTCCAGGGCACTGCAATGGGATATATTTATGTACCGCCGGTGGCTTCCTGGGAGCCACCCATGCTGTCGTTCGATACGGAGTTGTAACTGCATGTCTCCACTTCTAAAGAACCCCAGTCTGACTGGGGCATGCAGTGTGGGCCGAAGCCCACCTGCATTAAAGCTGACATTACCTCAGCTGTGCAGGGCACTGCAATGGGATACATTTCTGTACAGCCGGTGGGTTCCAGGGAGCCACCCATGCTGTGGGTGCACACGGAATTCCCATTGCGGAGTTGTACCTGCCTGTGACTATTTATAAAAAACCCCAGTCTGACTGGAGCATGCAGACACCTTGACAGAATGAATAGTGTGTGGCACATGGGTTCCCCATTGCTATGCCCACGTGTGCAGCTCCTGATGGAGGTGGCACAGGATTGGATTTCTCATTGCTTCTGTACAGCATTATGGGCTATCGCCCCGCCCCGCCCCTTTTAAAGAGGGTCACTGCCTGGCCCTGCCAACCCTCTGCAGTGTGTGCCTGCGGTTCCTCCTCAGTTCAGACGCACTTATAAATAGACATGAGGGTGGTGTGGCTATAAGGCCAGCGTGTGGCATGAGGGCAGCTGAAGGCTGTGCAGGGACACTTTGGTGTGCGCTGTGGACAATTGGTCTTGCGGGGGGGTTGGTCAGCCTGTAACCCAGGAGAAGTGGCAGCGGAGTGTCATGCAGGCAGTGATTGTGCTTTGTTGGAGGTAGTGTGGTGCTTAGCTAAGGTATGCCTTGCTAATGAGGGTTTTTCAGAAGTAAAAATTGTTGGGAGGGGGGGGGCAACTCTTGCCGCTATTGTGGCTTAATAGTGGGACCTGGGAACTTGAGATGCAGCCCAATATGTAGCCCCTCGCCTGCCCGATCCGTTGCTGTGTCGCTCCCATTACTTTCTTGAATTGCCCAGATTTTCACAAATGAAAACCTTAGCGAGCATCGGCGATATACAAAAATGCTCGAGTTGCCCATTGACTTGAATGGGGTTTGTTACTCGAAACGAACCCTCGAGCATTGCGAAAATTTTGTCTCGAGTAACGAGCACCCGAGAATTTTGGTGCTCGCTCATCTCTAGTATTGAGCTAAAAATAACATCTCGTGCTTCTCTTAAAGGATGCACCTCTACCCTTTCTTCCCTTTGTCTTTCCTGTACATGCATCCGATAAAAGCATTACACAACCAAGGCTAGTGTTTTCTTTCCTATAAAAAAGGATGAAAAACATCACATGAAGACTCTTGTTTCTAGGCTCTAGCTTTCCGTGGCATTGCTCCATCCCTTCTCTTTACTGCTATCTCTTAAAGTCTTAAGGTAATTTTCTGGGCCACAATTTATTTGCCATTTAAATTGCTTTGCAATCACCTATGTTATATTAAGGGAAAAATAGCTTTTAAATGGCTTATAACACCACTCTGGTACTGGACAAACAAAGATGGCCGCACCACTTCTCTGACTACCTAATGCACACTATGCATCGGTAGTCCAAGACTCTACATTTTACTCTAACTGGACAGTACTGCTTATATGGGCAGAGTAATTCTGCATATGAAAGCACAATGGACATCAGGTAGTTAGAGGAGCACTGCGGCCATCTTTCTTTGTGCAGGACTGGAGAGTCCTGCCATTGTGGCGATGGGCGCGTGCGCAGAAGTTGGGGTAAGGTCCGCGGATAAATCCGCGGGTCTTAGGTACGTCATTTCATCCTCCCTCACGGATATGATCCATGGGGGGAGATGAAACGCAAGCTTTTTTAACTTTTTAAAAACTTTTTTTTTTTACTTTTACACTTTTTTTTAAAACTTTTTTTTCACTTTTTTCACTTTTTTTTTACTCTACATGATCCCTGTCATCCCTTGGATAACAGTGATAATGTCCCTGGTGACATCCCTCTGCTCCTGGCTACGCATGGCAGCCTGGAGCAGAGGGATTTTAAATTTCCCGGGGCTCCAGCCCCTCTGTGCATGCGCCCGATGATTGACATCGGACTCGCATGCGCAGACGGGGATTTCGGGTCCCGGGGAGGACCGAGGTGAGTATTTTCACCTCCCCTCATGGATCCGATCCATGAGGGGAGGTGAAACTGACTTTTTAAAAAACTTTTTTTAACTTTTTTGCGATCGCCGCTATCCAATGGATAGCGGCAATCGCGTGCCCGGGGACCGCTCACAGCGGTCTCCGGTAACACCTCCTGGTTCCCGGCTACCTTCAGGAGCCGGGAGCCAGGAGATTTCAAATTTGCCATGGGCTTCTGCGCATGCGCCTGAGGTCATCGTCTGGCGCGCATGCGCAGAAGGCCGGTGGCGGGGGACACCGCGGACAAGCCGGGTGAGTATTTTCAGCTGCCCTGATGGATCCGATCCATCAGGGCAGCTGAATTACTACTTTTTTATGCTGTTTTATTTACTTTTTTGCGAGCGGCGCTATCCATTGGATAGTGCTGATCGCAATACCGGGGGGGGGGGGGGGACTGCCCGCATCCTGGGATGACAGCTCCATGCTGTCGGCTACCTGCGGGCACCGACAGCATGGAACTGTCACGTCCTCAGGCAAGTGGGCATTAATCCTAAGAGGACGTATAAAACTATATCCTCTATGATTAAAGCCCACTTTCTGAGGACGTAGTTTCCCGATGGGGCAGTCGTTAAGGGGTTAAGATAACTTGCCACAGAAAGTTTTTGAGTCAGGTTAGTCTGTCTTCTGTCTAGGTATTATGTAAGGCATAACTCTAACTCATTCTCCTTTACAGAAGAGAAGCCCTCACACGGCAGGACCATTGGTGTGGTTGTTCTCATCATTCTTGTTGTTGCTGGCATCATAACTGCGGTCTTCTTTCTATATTGGAGGAGGAAAGGGAAAGAAAACTGTGTAAACACAACAGAATATACTTTGACAGTAACTGCACAGCTGGAACACACGATGGAAACGTCTTAGTGGAAAACATTGAGCAAAATTAAAAGGGAAAATTCTTCCCTTCTTTAAAACCTGACCGGCGTCGTGCTATAATGTCCGGGCTATAACCGACTCATGGACGATGCCCATCTATGGGGAAGAAATAACAATTCTACAATAAATCAATTTTCTGTAGTATTGCTTTAGGTCATGTTTAGAGATGAGCGAGCGCACTCGTCCGAGCTTGATGCTCGTTCGAGCATTAGGGTGTTCGAGATGCTCGTTACTCTAGACGAGCACCACGCGGCACTCAACTCCATTACATTTCCTTCCCTGAGAAATTTGCGCCCTTTTCTGGCCAATAGAAACACAGGGAAGGCATTACAACTTCCTCCTGTGACGTTCCAGCCCTATCCCACCCCCCTACAGTGAGTGACTGGCGAGATCAAGTGACCCCCGAGTATTTAAATCAGCCCCGCCCGCGGCTCGCCACAGACACACGCTAAGAGAGATCAGAGACAGTGCTGCTGCTGCTATAGGGACAGTGTTAGCGTCTTCAAGAACCACAATGGCCTTTCTTAGGGCCACAGCTCACCTAGTGCATTACTGTTGTGGCTGCTGTGGGCAGTTTTGCACAAATTTTTTAAAAATGTATATCGGGCATGCAGGCTGTAGCGTTCTCAGGCTGCAGTCTGTACTTCAGTATAGGGGCACTATTGGTCAGGCAGGGACAGTGGTAGTGTAGAATCCTGTCTACAAGTACCCCAACGGTTCTTCTTAGGGCAACCTGCGACCGTGTGCATTTAATTCCGTGGTTGCTGGGAGTTGTAGTACCTCTGCATTGCACAGCCTAGCCTGCATGCAGCCTTCATTTATAAATGTTTTTTCTGTCCGCATTTCGCGTAGCCTCACTGCAGTGTGCCTCTAAGTGTACACCAAGAAACCACACATTTTCTACAACGCTCTGTTATACGTGTGCTGTCTCAGACATTCACGGTCTGCCCGAGGCCCATAGATTGAAAGTGCAATACACACTGCCTAGCCTCAGCCTGCATTGCAGAGTAAAATAAGGAGATTTTAAAAAAAATTCCTTTTTACGGCTAACGGTTACCCAGTGCATGTGCCTGTATGGCCTGTGGGACTTCACGTCCATCCAAACTGCATAGTTCACAGCCTAGCCTGCGTGCAGCCTTCATTTAGAAATATTTTTCTGTCCGCACTTCGCATAGCCTCACTGCAGTGTGCCTCTAAGTGTACACCAAGAAACCACACATTTTCTACAACACTCTGTTATACATGTGCTGTCTCAGACGTTCACGGTCTGCCCGACGCCCATAGATTGAAAGTGCAGTACACACTGCCTAGTCTCAGCCCGCATTGCTAGGGACCTGGCGACTGACAAGAAGAAACAAAAGGTTTCGATAACGACTTATGGAACAACCTGCAAACCCTCCTTTTTTGATTTCCAGAGGACCGGTACACCTTCTGTCCCACCCTGTACGGCTCAGATACAGACAGACTCTTCCCACTAAGCAACTGCATACGAGACCCCACCACTTCTAGATTCTTTTGCACTTCCTTCGATCCCCCCAGCAGCACATCGGTGGCGACATCAGCAGCAGGACAGGCAGATGGGGTAGGAAGGGAAGTCAGACCACGGGGACTGAGCGCGGTATCAACTGAGCAGAGAGGAAGGGGAGCAAGATGGCTATGGCGGGATGGTCCCCACTGGGTCAGCTCCCCAGTGGCCCAATCAAATTGGGGGTTGTGCAATGCCAGCCATGGCATCCCTAGTACCATGTCTACCGACATTTTCTCCATCACCAGGAATGATAGATCTTCCGAGTGGCGACCCCCCACCGTGAACTGTAACGCTGGGGTCCTCCATCATACCAAGCCCGAAGCAAGAGGGGTAGCATCAATGCCAGTAAAACGAATTGGCGTCTTCAGCGCCACAAATTGAGTCATCAGGGGCCTAATGAAACGCATGCTTATCAGGTTAGCGGCTGCTCCGGAATCAATAAACGCCTGCCCTGGGCAGGAGAAATTCCGGAATCTAACCTGGCAAGGTACCAGAAGTTTAGGACGTACCTGTAGTCCTAGGCGATCCTCCCTGCAATTGCCTAGGACTTGGAGTCTTTCTGCCGATTCAGACTGTGGGCGCTGAGGCCTCAGGTGGCAGGTTATCACCCGATGTCCAGCTTTCCCGCAGTAGAGGCAGAGATGATGCAATAAACGAATCCGGCGTCGCTCCTTGGGGTCCAGCGGGTCCATTTCCATAGGCTCGGGAACAGACACTGGTACGGAAGAGGAGGGAACAGGAAAAACGACCTCCCTGACTCTACGGACCTGTCTATCTTGCTTCCCAGCCCTGAGCCTCCTATCTGCCTTCACCACTCGCTCCATAGCCTCCTTTAAGGACCCGGGAACGGAATGGGAAATCAATAGTTCTTTAACCGCGTCCGAGAGACCCTGCAGAAAAACGTCTTTCAGAGCGCTATCGTTCCATGCAGTATCACCCACATAGCATCTGAAATTGGAACAATAATCCTCCACACAAAGCCACCCCTGATGCAACGCCAACAGCCGAGAAACCGCCAACTCCACTCGGTTCATCGAACATATCCCCGAGTTCCTGGAAAAAGGAGTCCACCGACTGCAGGCCGGGGGAACCCTCGGGAATGGAAAAGGCCCAGGTCTGGGCAGAGCCCCGCAGCAGGGACATTATAAGCCCGACCCTCTGGGCCTCCGACCCGGAAGAACGGGGACGCATCCGAAAAAACAACCGACACACCTGTTGAAAAACGAAAAACTTGTTCCTCTTCCCAGAGAACACCTCAGGAAGAGGGCACTTGGGTTCGGGATTGGTTGAGGCGTCCCACCCCTGCAACAATGGCCACTGCTCCTGGGCCACCATGTGAGCTGACAAATCCTGGATCACCGGCACCAGGGCTTGCAGCTGGTTTGTGAGGGAGCTGATCGCCTCCATGGAAAAAAACAGTTTAAAGGGCCAGTTATTATGTTACAGCACTCTGACCCCCCGAAAGCCAGGTGGGGTGCCCTGAACTTCCCGCACCCACTGTCCCTGCCTACTTGCCTCGGCCCTGGCTAACCCTAGGCGGACAACTGGACGGCGGTCCCAGAGCTGGCTAGGGACCTGGCGACTGACAAGAAGAAACTAACTGATGGGGGGACAGAGTGCCGACAGAGAGGCAGATGGACAAGACCAACAGGACTTACTAGGCAAAGCAAGGCTGGAGATGGAAGCTGACAGGCAAACTAGAAGGAGACTGACTAGCAACTAGCACTGACTGAGACAGGCTGACTAGATGCAAGTAGGAACCAATAACTGGCAGTGAGCTCAGGTCACTGCCAGCCTTATAAACGAAAGACTCCGCCCCGGGGTGGAGAGTGGGAGGAGCCAGATACCCCACTACTGCACAAGAGAGGTGTAGGAGTGCGGGCGGTGCCCTACGGTCGGACACGCCTACGCCGCCGCACATCAGCCGCTCCACGTCGCCGGGAGAGCCCCGACGTCAGGGCTCCAGGACGCCGGAGCTGACGCCGGGGTGGCGCGCACTGACCGCGGGACCCTGCGCCGCCCTGCATGGTAACATTACCCCCACTCTGAAGGGGGACCTCCGGGCCCCCGGAAACTCGACCAGGCTTATCCGGAAAACGGCGGTGAAAACGCCGTACCAACCCGGGAGCGTGAACATCACGTGTGGCCAAACAGGAATGATCCTCTGGTCCAAAGCCCTTCCAGGCCACCAAATATTGTAGGGTTCCTCGACGCCGGCGAGAATCCAGGGGTGGCGCGGACTGACGGCGGGACCCTGCGCCGCTCTGCATGGTAACAGGGGCCTGTGGGACTTCACAGCTAGGCCTGCGCGCAGCCTTCCTTATAATTTATCTCTGGCTTCATTTTACGTTATATTACCGCTGGCAGCCACCAACTGCGCGGCAATAATTAACAAAAATTTTTACACCGCTCTGTCTCTGCTCGATTCTTAATCCACCATGCTGAGGGGTAGGGGTAGGGGTAGAGGATGTGGACGCTGTCACGGAGGTCCACGTGAGGGTGTGGGCATAGGCCGAGTTCCTGGTCCAGGTGAAGTGCAGCCGGCTGCTGCGGGAGTAGGAGAGAGGACAGCTTCTGGGGTCCCCAGATTCATATCACAATTTTTGGGTCCACGCCGTAGACCTTTATTAAAAACCGAGCAGTGTGAGCAGGTCCTGTCGTGGATGGCAGAAAGTGTATCCAGCAATCTATCGACCGCCCAGTCTTCTACGCCGTCCACTGCTGCAACTCTGAATTCTCTGGCTGCTGCTCCTCCTTCCTCCCAGCCTCCTCACTCCATGAAAATGACACATTCTGAGGAGCAGGCAGACTCCCAGGAACTGTTCTCGAGCCCCTGCCCAGATTGGGCAGCAATGGTTCCTCTCCCACCGGAGGAGTTTGTCGTGACCGATGCCCAACCTTTGGAAAGTTCCCGGGGGTTCGGGGGATGAGGCTGGGGACTTCTGACAACTGTCTCAAGAGCTTTCAGTGGGTGAGGAGGACGATGACGATGAGACACAGTTGTCTATCAGTGAGGTAGTAGTAAGGGCAGTAAGTCCAAGGGAGGAGCGCACAGAGGATTCGGAGGAAGAGCCGCTGGACGATGAGGTGACTGACCCCACCTGGTGTGATAAGCCAACTGAGGACCAGTATTCAGAGGGGGAGGCAATTGCAGCCACAGGACAGGTTGGAAGAGGCAGTGGGGTGGCCAGGGGTAGAGGCAGGGCAAGAGCGAATAATCCACCAGCTGTTTCCCAAAGCACCCCCTCGCGCCAAGCCACCGTGCAGAGGCCAAGGTGCTCTAAGGTGTGGCAGTTTTTCACGGCGGCGGACGACCGATAACCGACGGACGACCGACGAACAGTGGTGTGCAAAATTTGTCGCGCCAAGATCAGCCGGGGAGCCACCACCACCAGCCTCACCACCACCAGCATGCGCAGGCATATGATGGCCAAGCACCCCACAAGGTGGGACGAAGGCCGTTCACCACCTCCAGCTTGCGCCACTGCCTCTCCCCCTGGGCCCTAACCTGCCACTGAGATCCAACCCCCCTCTCAGGACACAGGCACGACCGTCTCCTGGCCTGGACCCACACCCTCACCTCCGCTGTCCTCGGCCCCATCCAGCAATGTCTCTCAACGCAGCGTCCAGCTGTCGCTAAGAGAATCGTTGGAGCGAAAGCGCAAATACGCCGCCACGCACCCGCACGCTTAAGCTTTAAATGTCCACATAGCCAAATTGATCAGCCTGGAGATGCTCCCCCTACAGGCTGGTGGAAACTGAGGCGTTCAAACACATGATGGCGGCGGCAGCCCCGTGCTACTCAGCCCCCAGTCACCACTATTTTTCACGGTGTGCCGTCCCAGCCCTGCACGACCACGTCTCACGCAACATCGTACGCGCCCTCACCAACTCGGTCACTGCCAAGGTCCACTTAACAACGGACACGTGGATAAGCACAGGCGGGCAGGGCCACTATATCTCCCTGACAGCATATTGGGTGAATTTAGTGGAGGCTTGGACCGAGTCAGAGCCTGGGACCGCTCATGTACTACCCACCCCCAGAATTGCAGGCCCCAGATCGGTGCTGGTATCCGCGACGGTGTATGCCACCTCCACTAAACCTTTCTCCTCCTCCTCCTCCTCCTCCAACGCAACCTCTACCTCGCAATCAAGACTTGTCAGCAGCAGCACGTCGCCAGCAGTCGGTGTCGCGCGGCGCGGCAGCACAGCGGTGGGCAAGCGTCAGCAGGCCGTGCTGAAGCTACTCAGCTTAGGAGAGAAGAGGCACACGGCCCACGAACTGTTGCACAGTCTGACAGAGCAGACTGACCGCTGGCTTTCACCACTGAGCCTTCAACCGGGCATGGTCGTGTGTGACAACGGCCGTAACCTGGTGGCGGCTCTGCAGCTCGGCAGCTTCACGCACATGTCATGCCTGGCCCACGTCTTTAATTTGGTGGTTCAGCGGTTTCTGAAAGGCTACCTACACTTGTCAGACCTCTTCGGCAAGGTGCGCCGGATCAGCGCACATTTCCGCAAGTCCAACACGGACGCTGCCACCCTGCGCACCCTGCGCACCCTGCAACATCAGTTTAATCTGCCAGTGCACCGACTGCTTTGCAACGTGTCCACACGGTGGAACTCTACGCTTCACATGTTGTCCTGGCTGTATGAGCAGCGTAGAGCTATAGTGGAATACCAACTCCAACATGGGCGGAGAAGTGGGAGTCAGCCTTCTCAATTCTTTGCAGAGGAGTGGGCCTGGTTGGCAGATATCTGCCAGGTCCTTGGAAACTTTGAGGAGTCTACCCAGATGGTGAGCGGCGATGCTGCAATCATTAGCGTCACCATTCCCCTGTTTTGCCTGTTGAGAAGTTCCCTGCAAAGCATAAAGGCTAATGCTTTGCGGGCGGAAACGGAGGTGGGGGAAGACAGTATGCCGCTGGATAGTCAGAGCACCCTCATGTCTATATCTCAGCGCATGGAGGAGGAGGAGGGGGAGGAGCCTGAGGAGGAGGAGACAGCTGGGCCCACTGCAGAGGGTACCCATGCTGCTTGCCTCTCATCCATTCAGCGTGTATGGCCTGAGGAGGAGGAGGAGGATACTCCAAGTGATCTTCCTAGTGAGGACAGCCATATGTTGTGTCCAGGTACCCTGGCACACATGGCTGACTTTATGTTAGCATGCCTTTCTCGTGACCCTCGCGTTAGACGCATTCTGGCCACTACGGATTACTGGGTGTACACACTGCTTGACCCACGGTATAAGGATAACCTTTCCACTCTCATTCCCGAAGAGGAAAGGGGTTTGAGAGTGATGCAATACCACAGGGCCCTGGTGGACAAACTGATGGTAAGCTTCCCATCTGACAGCGCTAGTGGCAGAAGGCGCAGTTCCGAGGGCCACATAGAAGGGGAGGCGCGGAGATTAGGCAGCATATTCAGCGCAGGCAGGGGAACACTCTCCAAGGCCTTTGCCAGCTTTATGGCTCCCCAGCAAGACTGTCTCTCACCTCCCCAGTCCAGGGTGAGTCGGAGGGAGCACTGTAAGAATATGGTGAGGGAGTACGCAGCCGATCGTACCACCGTCCTCCGTGAAGCCTCTGCTCCGTACAACTACTGGGTGTCAAAGCTGGACACGTGGCCCGAACTCGCGCTGTATGCCCTGGAGGTATTGGCGTGCCCTGCGGCTAGCGTCTTGTCAGAGAGGATGTTTAGTACAGCTGGGGGAATCATCACGGACAAGCGTACCCGCCTGTCAACTGACAGCGCCGACAGGCTTACACTCATAAAGATGAACAAAGCCTGGATTTCCCCAGATTTCTCTTCTCCAGCAGCGGACAGCAGCGCTACTTAAAGAACTTTGTCAATCTGTGTATGGTATTCGTCCCCCTCCTCCGGCTCCTCCTCCTGAAACCTCTCGTAATCACCGCGAATGGGCAATTTTTCTGTGGGCCAAAAGGCTCATATAACTTTTCTAAATAATATTTCTCTGTTTCAATTCTCATTAAAGCATTGGAACTTCCACCTGAACCAATTGTTTTTTAGACTGGGCTGCCTCCAGGCCTAGTTAAAAATTAAGGCTCAGTACGCTAAGCGATTAATGGGTTTCACCTCCCCTCTGGGTTGGGCATGGGTCTGGGGAACATTTGTACTGTCGGTACAACTATTTTTCGAGCCCTCGCCTGCAATGTAATCCAAGTAATTTTTATGGGCTTCGCCTGCACTCATGGTACACCACTGTGTCTGGGGTTGGCCTACACTTTTGCTACAGAAATGTAAATCTGTTCTGCCTACCTATACTTCTGCCACAGTAATGCTACAGGGGTCTATACTCCTACTACTGAAATCTTACCAATACTACGCTCTCCCTACACTGCTGCCAGGGAAATGTGAATCTGCTGCTTTGTCCCTACTGCTTCTACATTACTGTTGCTGGGGCCTGACTATACTCCTACTACTGAAATCGTACCAATACTATGCTCTCCCTACACTGCTGCCAGGGAAATGTGAATCTGCTGCTTTGCCCACACTGCTTCTACGTTAATGTTACTGGGGCCTGTCTATACTCCTACTACTGAAATCTTACCAATACTATGCTCTCCCTACACTGCTGCCAGGGAAATGTGAATCTGCTGCTTTGCCCACACTGCTTCTACGTTAATGTTACTGGGGCCTGTCTATACTCCTACTACTGAAATCTTACCAATACTATGCTCTCCCTACACTGCTGCCAGGGAAATGTGAATCTGCTGCTTTGCCCATACTGCTTCTACGTTACTGTTACTGGGGTCTGTCTATACTGATACTACTGAAATGTTACTGGGGTCTGTGTATACTGCTGCTAATGAAATGTTACAGGGGTTTGTGCATACTCTTACCGCTGAAATGTTACTAATTCTCGCCTCTGCCTATACTGCTGCTACTGCAATATTACAGGGTAGTGGAAACGGAGGCATTCCAAAGACATGATGGTGGCGAGGCCACGCTACTAGGTTCCACAGGCGCAACAACTTTTCAGCGACGCGGTCACTGGGAAGGTGCATATAACCACGGACACGGGGACAGGACACGTACTGCCTCAAAAACTTTCCCGCCCTCCTACTCCAACTATGAAAACATTCTTGGCCGAAGCCCACCTGCATTTAATCTGACGTTAGCTCTGCTCTCCAGGGCACTGCAACGGGATATATGAATGTACCGCCGGTGGGTTTCAGGGAGCCACCCATGCTGTGGGTGCACACGGAATTGCCATTGCGGAGTTGTACCTGCCTGTGACTATTTATAAAAAAACCCGGTCAGACTGAGGCATGCAGTGTGGGCCGAAGCCCACCTGTATTTAATCTGCTGTTATCTCTACTATCTGTGGCACTGCATTGGGACAAACTACAGGAGCAATACAGCGCTAATGAGACGTGCACAGCTACGCTAGCATAGGAGTCCGCTGTAGGCCCGTGATTGCTGAGGGTTTGTGCAGAGGCCTATGTCCTGGGTGCAGTGAAAGTCCGCTTCCTGACTAGGATTGCTGAAGCTGTGGGCCGAGGCCTATGTCGTAGGCGCGGTGCAAGTCTGCCATGTTTGGCCGCTCAGATCAATTTTTTGTTCATGTCTTGGGCTTCCTAGGACCCACCTATGCTGTTGGTGCAAACTTAGTTCCCATTGCGGTGTTTGACCTGTCTGGCACAAAGGCACTGACTGACTTGGGTAGAGGGCAGAGTGCTGACTGCTTTCCCCTTGCAGTGTGGATTGAGCTATGCGACACCTTGACAGAATGAATACTGTGTGGCACATGGATTCCGCATTGCTACGCCCACGTTTGCAGCTCCTGACAGAGGTGGCAAAGGATTGGATGTCTCATTGCTTCTGTACAGCATTGAGGGCTATTGCCCCGCCCCTTTTAAAGAGGGTCGCTGCCTGGCCCTGCCAACCCTCTGCAGTGTGTGCCTGCGGTTCCCCCTCATGGATGTCGCACTTATAAATAGACATGAGGGTGGTGTGGCTATGAGGCCTGTGTGTGGCATGAGGACAGCTGAAGGCTGCGCAGGGACACTTTGGTGTGCGCTGTGGACACTGGGTCGTGCGTGGGGGTTGGGCAGCATGTAACCCAGGAGAAGAGGCAGGGGTGTGTCCCGCAGGCAGTGCTTGTGCTTGGTTGGAGGTAGTGTGGTGCTTAGCTAAGGTGTGGCTTACTAATGAGGGTTTGTCCGAAGTAAAAATTGTTGGGGGGGGGCACTCTTCCTGCTATTGTGGCTGAATAGTGGGACCTGGGAACCTGAAATGCAGCCCAGCATGTTGCCCCTCGCCTGCCCTATCCGTTTCTGTGTCGTTTCCATCACTTTCTTGGGTTTTGCATATTTTCACCAATGAAAACCTTAGCGGAGCATGGGTGATATACAAAAATGCTCGAGTCGCCCATTGACTTCAATGCGGTTCGTTACTCGAAACGAACCCTCAAGCATCATGGAAAGTTCGACTCGAGCAACGAGCACCCGAGCATTTTGGTGCTCTCTCATCTCTAGTCATGTTGCAATTGTGCCCCAGTTTTGATTGCTCTTATAGCCATATAGTTATGATGTTTTTAATACAGATAATTTTCTATGACATGATATATAACTCTCTTGTTTTTTCCTGTAGAACGGCCTGTATGGGCAGATCATGTATGTTAGGAGCGCCAGGGCTTGCAGGGGAAGGTCAACCAGTTGAAAAAGTGCCGATCCCTTCAACGTTTTTCAAATTGCTCACTATGGTTTAGCATAAATTTCTTGGATAATTTTTCAGGTTGTTTCTGGAGCTGTCACTGTTATTAAAGTATGAAATAGCAGGTTTGTAATGATGTGTAATCAGTATTCTGGGTGGGTGTGGCTGTGTGAGTAAGAGGTGTGGTTTGCATGAGTAATGTGTGATAAGAATTGGATTCCCGCACAGAAAGTGCTTGATGATGATGCACAGAAGAAAGTTCAGTTGCTCAGTTAATGCTTGCCATGGAAGGAGCTGAACCTGAGTGCTCCCGTGGAGCGTGCGGAGCAGAAGCAGCGGGTGAGATAAGAGACAAACCAGCAATGTGGATAATTGCCCTTAAGAGTGCTGAGCCAGATGGTTTAACTTGGGCAACAAAATTGCATGATTTTCTTGCGATGCGGCAGTGCTACAAATCACATGTATGTGAAGCCCATGCTTTCCAATGGGTTCTTTCATATTAGCGATGTTTTATAGATTGCTAAATTGTGAGAATACAAAATCGCGGAATGCTCTATATAGCCACGATTTGCTATGTTTTTTGTAGCCCATTCTTCCCTATGAACCCTTCCTTTGTGCTGCATCGCTTTGCACGAAAATGCAGTTGTCATGCGATGTGATGCATTTTTTACAGTAGGAAATCCTACTGTAAAAGCCATAAAATAATCCATAGCTACATAAAAAAATACAAAAGCAATACATCACCTAACAGGCACTATCCAGCTCCGCTGTGTGTCTTTACTTCAGCTCCGTCAGGATTGCTTGTGGCTTCCAGTCAGCACTTCCTGGTTTGCAGGTTTAATATCCCCACCTCCTGTAAGCGCTGGCTGCGATTTGTTCTCAAGAGCCGCCGCCCAACCAATGAGAGCCAGCGCTCAATGAACCAATCATAGGCATCGCATTGAATAGTTGGACTTTGTTCATTGAGCGCTGCAATGATTGACTGAGCCGCGGCGCTCGAGAACAAATCACAGTCAGCGCTTCCTGGAGGAGGATTTTTTGAACCTACAAACCAGGAAGCGCTGATTGAAAACCACAAGCAAGTCTGCTGGAGCTGCCGAGGAGATGACCGGTGCAGCCAACAGCGCCTGTTAGGTGATGTTTTTTAAATGTCTTTTTTATGCAGCCAAGGCTTATTTTTGGGGTAGGGCTTATATTTCAATTTCAGCACAAGAGCGCTACAAAGTTGCGCGACGTTTTAGTGACACAAAATGGCTATATCGCTGTTGATCATGTGAAAGAGGCCTAAAGGCTGCTGACAAGTGAACCGACTGAATACTAAACTAGTAAGCGTCCTTTGAAAGCTGAAGCACCTGACGTTAGTCAGATGTAAAACAGGAGCAAGTATCACTCAGCCATGTAGGCAGAGCGGGACGGAGATCGTTCCCGTTGACCACCTCCATTCATAGTAAACAGGCTATGCTTGATGTTTATGCCTAAAGAAACTGAACAACAAACTAATTATCGTTCGTTGTTTAGTCGCTGCCGGCATTTACACTACTCAATTGTTGTTCAGATACCTGCGTTCTGCGAGAATCTGAAAGATGATCGGTCTGTGTAAAAGGGCCCAAAGCCAATGACTGTTGCTGACAGACAGTAACTGCTTGTTAACTTCTGTTCAAGTTTATATTCAGTAAAGGAAGTCTTTCAGCAATATGTGCCATAACTTGTTTCATGCTCCGCCATCACGTTTGACCCTATGAGCCATGAGCATTTTGATTTGTTAAAGCTGTACCACCTCCAGGTGATTCGCAGCAGCCTGATGCAAATATGATGCCTTGGTTGAGCACATATTATATAGATGTTCTACTAGAAACAATGGAGCACATTACCAGTAATGACACTGAATTTTGGTGAAAGTTGTACTTTTTTTTTTTTTTTTTTAAACACAGATTAACGTGCTATAGATCTGCACCAAAAAGGACAGATGTTCCGCCTCTCAATTCACTGTTCAAAAGTGTCTTAAAAGAGGGCGACTTTGAATGGAGCAATAGTGGATTGCACTCCCCGACGCGCGTCTCATGTATAGCTTCTTTCAGGGGGATGTCAGATAGGATTAAAGCATGACTAGAGATGAGCGAGCACCAAAATGCTTGGGTGCTTGTTACTCCAGTCGAGCTTTTCGTAATGCTCGAGAGTTCGTTTTGAGTAAAGAACCCCATTGAAGTCAATGGGAGACTTATTTTCAAGGTGACCCATGCTCCACATAGGGGAGGTTGTGTGAATCACCTGAAAACATCAGAAAGTGATGGAAACACCACAGAAATAAATAGGGAAGAGCAGGGGCAGCATGCATGGGTGCATCTGAGGCTCCCAGGTCGCACTATTTAGCTAAATTGTGGGCAAGAGCCTGATGGTCACCCCCTTAACAATTTAGTTGGACCAGACCATAATCAGCAAGGCACACATGGCTGGCACATCTTAACTAAGCACCACGCTAGGTGGAATGAAGGTCAATCACTGCCTGTGGGTGACATCACTGCCTCTTCTGCTGTGTTACATGCTGGCATTGCTGTCCAATCCCCCCCAGGATGCAGGCATGAGCCTGCGCCCACAGCATACTGAAATTTTTCCCAGGGCAGCGTCCAGCTGTCCCCATCCCAGATGGGGTAAGGCGCACCCCTTTGCCTACTCAATAGTCCACAGCGTACTGAGATTTTTCCCAGCGCAGCGTTCAGCTGTCCTCATGCCACACAGTCGCTTGATAGCCACACCACCCTCATGTCTATTTACAAGTGCATATTGGATGAGGAGGAACGGGAGACACATACTGCAGAAGGTTGGCAGGGCCTGGCAGTGAGCCACTTTGAAATTGTCGGCAATATCTCACAATGCTGATGAGAATTGCTGATAAATTGACATATGATCATAATTCCAATCCCATGCCACCTCCGTCACAAAATTTCATGAGCCACAAATGTGGGCATAAAAGGGACTCAGATGCCAGTACTTCTACACATCTCCACAATTCAACAACCCATTCTAAAACAAAAGATTTTTTTACACAGAGTGTAGGTGAACCCCTAAAAAGATTTGTTTAGCAAGAGTGCAGGTAAAAACCTGAAAGATTTTTTGAGCGACAGCTCATACTTGCTTAATATGATTTAGGTGGCGGTCCACCGACAGGGAAGCTACCACCTGTCTCAGCCCCTGCCTCTCTCCGAGGGGCTTGTTAACCAGTGCCCCAGGTAAAGACTGCATGAACTGTAAAGAAATTAATGGCCAAAGATGGACACCGCAATATGATACCTTTCCGTACACCATGTGACCCTTTAAAAATTGTGCTTCATAGCTGACAAATCACAGACAAATTAATGTATGATTGTAAGTGCCATCCCATGCCACCTCCATCGCAGCATTTCATTAGCCACAAACGCCAGCATAGGGGGGACTCAGAGGCCAGGACTTCTACATTTTTAATAAAGAAAACAAGCCATTTTAAAAAGAAGAATTTTTTTTTACCAAGATTGCAGGTGTATTTGTTTACCAAGAGTATAGGCAAACCCCTGAAAGATTTGCATACCAAAAGTACAACCGAAGCCCTGAAACATTTGTGTACCAAGAATATGCGCCAACCCCTGAAACATTTGTTTACTAAGAGTATAGGCGACCCCTGAAACATTTGTGCACCAAGAGTATAGGCGAAGCCCTGAAATATTTGCTTACCAAGAGTATAGGCAAACCCCTGAAAGATTTGTGTACCAAGAAAATAGATGTACCCCTAAAAAATTGTTTTACCCAGAGTGCAGGTGAACCCCTGAAATCTTTTCTTTTAACATAGAGCTCGTACTTGCTTAATGGGATCCAGGTGTGGGTCCACTGACAGGCAAGCTACCGCCTGTAGCAGCCCCTGCCTTTCCCTGAGGGGCTTTTTAACCAGTGCCCCAGAGAAAGACAGCATGTACTATGAAGAAATTAGAGTGGCCAAACCAGGACAATTCATTCTGTCTCGGTGTCAGATAGCTGGACACAGCGCTGGAATACATTTGTGGACTCTGTGGGTGTATGAAGCTGGAACCAGCACGTTTGCTGAACTCTAGTGGTGAACTTCTTCAAAATTGGAGGCAAGAACCTGGAGGCGGCCATCAGAAAAAAATTGTTTTGACAGAGTCTTGAGGCAGCCCGCCGAAAAAAATAGTTTTTACAGAGCCTTTTGGCCCTCTGAAGAATTGGCTGTTCAGCGTGCTGACATGCTGGCTTAGGAGTAGGATGATGAAGATAGAGGGTGCTTGGTTCTCCAGTTCCAGCTTAAAGATACTTTAAAGTGTAAGCCTGTCAGTGCTGTCAGTTGATAGGCAAGTACGCTTATCCATGATAATCCCCACAGCGGCACTAAACACCCTCTCTGATAACACGCTAGTGGCAGGGCAGGCCAGAACCTCCAAGGTGTACACCGCAAGTTCGTGCCATGTGTCCAGCTTTGACACCCAATAGATGTATGGAGCAGAGGTATCACGGAGGACGTTGGTACGGTCAGCTATGTACTCCCTCACCATCTTTTTACACTGTTCCCTCCTACTCAGCCTAGACTGGGGAGTGGTGACACAGTCTGGCTGGGGTGCCATAAAACTGGCAAAAACCTTGGAGAGTGTTCCCCTGCCTGCGCTGGACATGCTGCCTGTTCCCTTCATCTCCCATGCTAGTTGGCCCACTGAACTACGTCCTCTACTGCTAGTGTTGTCAGATGGGAACTTTAGTGTCAGCATTTCCACCAGGGCATTGTGGTATTGCATCACTCTCGTACTCCTTTCCGCTTCGGGAATGAGAGTGGAAAGGTTCTCCTTATACCGTGGGTCAAAAAGAGTGAACACCCAGTAATTCATGTTGGCCATAATGCGTCTAACGCGAGGGTCATGGGAAAGGCAGCTTAACATGAAGTCAGCCATGTGTGCCAGAGTCCCAGTACGCAACACATTGCTGTCTACACTAGGAGGATGACTCTGTCTCCTCCTCCTCGTACTCTTTAGTCCATATATGCTGAACAGATGTGAAGGAAGTAGCATGAGTACCCTCTGCAGTGTGGGCAGCAGTCTCTTCCCCCTCCTCCTCCCCCTCCTCCTTCTCTTCCTCCTCCAATACGCGCTGAGAAACAGACATGAGGGTGGTCTGGCTATCAAGCGATGTATTGTCATCCACCATCTCCGGTTCTATCCGCAAAGCGTCGGTCTTAATGCTTAGCAGCGACCTTCTCAGCAGGCAAAGCAGCTGGATGGTTATGCTGATAATGGCCGCATCACCGCTCACCATTTGTGTTGACTCCTCAAAGTTTCCTAACACCTGAGAGATGTCAGACATCCATGCTCACTCCTCTGTGAAGAACTGCAGAGGCTGACCACTCCGATGGCCATGTTGCAGCTGGTATTCAACTATGGCTCTACGCTGCTCGTAAGCCCTGGCCAGCATGTACAAAGTTGAATTCCAGCACGTGGGCACGTCACACAACAGTAGGTGCACTGGCAGCTGGAAGCGATGCTGCAGTGTCCTGAGGGTGGCAGCATCTGTGGTGGATTTTCTGAAGTGTGCGCACACGCGACGCGCCTTGCTGAGCAGCTCAAACAAATTGGGGTAGTTTTGAAGAAAGCGCTGAACCACCAGACTGAACACGTGGACCAGGCATGGCATGTGTGTTAGTCTGCCAAGCTGCAAAGCTGCCACCTGGTTACACCCATTGTCACACACGACCATGCCTGGTTGGAGGTTCAGTGGCGAAA
This sequence comes from Eleutherodactylus coqui, assembly GCF_035609145.1. NCBI lineage: Eukaryota > Metazoa > Chordata > Amphibia > Anura > Eleutherodactylidae > Eleutherodactylus > Eleutherodactylus coqui. Next base: position 123,667,792 of record NC_089848.1, read on the forward strand.
GCCACAGATCTGTCTGCTCCGTCAAACCCTGTAACAGCTCTTGGGCAGTGTGCCTCTTGTCACTTAAGCTCAGGAGTTTCAGCACGGCCTGATGATGCTTCCCCACGGTAGTGCTGCAGTGCCTCAAGCTACCGAATGAAGGCGACGTGCTCACAGATGGTAATTGACAGCTGGAGGAGGAGGAGATAGGGGTTTGGAGGAGGTGGCATAATAAGCCAGAGAAACAATGACCGAGGTAGGACCCACAATCCTCGGTGTGGGTAGCTTGTTAGCGGACCCAGGGTCAGACCCGGTCCCCGCCTGTACCAAGTTAACCCAATGTGCTGTTAGAGAGATGTAGTGTCCCTGCCTGCAAGCACTTGTCCACGTGTGGGTGGTTAAGTGGACCTTCCCAGTAACCGCGTTGGTGAGGGCACGGTTGATATTCCGTGACACATGCTGGTGTAGGGCGGGGACGGCGCAGCTTGGAAAATAGTGGCGACTGGGGACCGAGTAGCGAGGGACGGATGCTACCATGAGGTTTCGGAAAGCCTCAGTTACTACCAGCGTACATGGCAGCATCTCCAGGCTCAGCAGTTTGAAGATATGCCTGTTTAGCGATTGTGCATGCGGGTGGGTGGCTGCATGCTTGCGCTCTAATGTTTGTGTTGTGGACAGCTGAATGCTGTGCTGGGACATATTGGTGGAGGCAGTGGAGGACTGTGAAGGCGAAGGGGTGGGTGAAGGCTGGGAGACGCTCATACCTGCGTCCTGAGAGGGGGATTGCATCTCATTGCCAGCATGTGACACAGGGGAAGAGGCAGTGGTGTGACCCGCAGGCAGTGAATGGCCTTTGTTCCACCTCGTTAGGTGCTTATGCTTAGCATGCCTGCGCATGCTGGTGGTGGTGAGGCTGGTAGTGGTGGCTTCCCGGCTGATTTTGGTGCGGCACAGGTAGCACACCACTGTTCGTCGGTCGTCCGCGCTCTCATTAATAAACCTTCAGACCTTCGAACACCTAACCCTCTGCACGGGAGCTTGACGCAAGGAGGTGCTGTGGGAACAGTTGGGGGATTACTTGCTCCTGCCCTGCTTCTCACTCTGGCTATCCCACTGCCTCTTCTAACCTGTTCTGGTGCTGCACTTGCCTCCCCCTCTGAAGCCCTGTCTTTAGTAGGCTTACCAACCCAGATTGGGTCAATCACCTCATCATCCACCAGCTCTTCATCTGAATCCTCAGTCTGCTCCACCTTCAGACTTATTGCCCTAACAACAATCTCACAGACAGACAACTGTATCTCATCATCATCATCCACAAATACCCCTTGAGACACTACTTGGAAGTTCCCACCCTCATCACCCTGAGACTGTGAAAGGTCCAAATTTTGGGCATCGGTCACGACAAACTGCTCAGGTGGCTCATGAACCATTGTTTGGCACTCAGGGAATGGACCTGAGAACAGTTCCTGTGAGTATGCCTGTTTTGAGTCTCTCCTTTTCCTGGAGTGACCAGGCTGGGAGAAAGGAGGATCAGCGTGAGGATTCAGAGGTCCAGTCTCTTGGCTAGTGTGAGTGATCTGCGTGGAAGACTGGGTGTTGGATAAATTACTGGATGCATTATCCGCTATCCGTGTCATCACCTGATCGCACTGTTGTGCTTTTAATAATGGTCTACCACGCAGACCTGCAAACTGTGAGATGAAGCTAGGGAGCAAAGATACGTAGTGTTTTACTTCTCCCTCAGCAGCAGGCACTGTTTCACCCCGCCCAGGACCTTGTCTCTGCCTACACCCTCATTCGGACACCCACGTCCTCGTCCTCAACCCATACCCCATAGTCTTCATCATGTTGTATAATGCACTGCGTCAAAATGCTACGCAAACTGCGAGGTATTTTGTGTACGCTTTAAGCCCAAAATATACACTGTAAACTGCGTAAAGTCTTATTAGATAGTGTGGTTTGACAGGATGCACACAGGGGTATATTGCGTACGCTTTAAGTCCAAAATATACACTGTAAACTGCATATAGTCTTGTTAGATAGTGTGGATTGACAGGACGCACCCAGGGGTTAATTTGGCGTATGCTTTAAGCAAAAAAATAAAATAAAAAAATGAAAACTGAGAGGAGTTGTGTTACTTCCTATCTAGTCTGTGTACACCAGTAGCAGTATACTGCATACAACCAGTAACAGTATACAGCCAAGATGCTTGAGAATACTTTGTGTGCACTACTGGTCCCAGCCAACCAAACTGCTACTGCATAAAAGTGGAGTTGTAGTCCTAGAAAGTACTGTTGGATTCTTGGAAATAGGATCCGTGACTAAACGCTTCTCTAACCTACACTATTACTCTCCCTTAATCACAGCAGCTCTATCCCTCTGCTAATCCAGCCTGTGTGTGAGGCGAGCCTCAGGTGACCTGAGTTTTTATGCTCGTAGGTCACCTAATCCGGCCAGCCAGTCACTGCTATAGAGGTGCACAGGGTTGGCACGTCATAGCAGTAGTTGCCAAAGCCTTCCCTGCATGTTTATTGGCTAAAAAAAGCCACTAAACATGTGGGGAGGAGATGGTGAAATTTTCTCGAGCACCGCATGGTGCTCGCTAGAGTAACGAGTACCTTCAAGTATGCTAATGCTCGAACGAGCATCAAGCTCAGACGAGAATGCTCACTCATCTCTAATCATTACTATTTATATATATTGTGCATACACACCTGATTCCCATAATTAGTGCAATGGTTCCTCCCATAGATTTAGTGTTCCGGACATACAACATCATTCCGAGTTATCGCGAGATTACAGCATCTTTACGTCCCAATGCAAAGTCACACTGCACGTGTTTCATGTAATAATATGCACAATACCAAAAGAATGCACCTGAAATTGCACACAAAAATGGGGTGAGATTTTACATACCAACTCTGTATAATTTCGTTCACTGTTATTTTGCACATATCAGATTGCAGCTTTGATTATAAATAGAGCTACCACACCATTCCTGGAAATACATTAAGTCAGGCCCATATATATCATATGTGCATTTCAAGGCCCAAACTCTACCCCACTGTCTCCTAGGAGTGTCCTGCTCCTCAGACGAAGTTAGTTTGGTGTCACGAACAGGATGAATCTCGTGCCTGTTCCCAACAAGCCACTAAAGAGCCGCAAAGACACATTTTCCCGCCATTGTTCCAGACGTGGAAGATTTGTGCCCATGCAACAGTTTGAGAAAGTTACTTCTCAGATGTCTAGGACAAGATCCCTCCAACTCTTACATATTGATTGCTAGTCCTCTAAACCTATGAACATTTGTCAGAGTGGTGCTAGACTAAGTTGTGTGATCAAGAAGCAAGAAGAAAATCTCGATTAGTATGTAGCAGAGAGACTGCGTGGTGTTGTTAGACCATGTGGAGTTGCCTGCTTTACATGGTGAGCAACACATTGTAAATGTGGACTGTGACAATACTCAGAGCCAAGACAGCACCCAGCCCTCATGTTCTACAGTAAATTTCCAGCCCGCGAAAAGTTCCCACCAAGCAGTTCCCACCAAGGCTGAGGAGAAAGTGGGGGGGGGGGGGTCGCCCCCACCATGGAGCAACAGTCTACAGCTGAGAACCGCCCAGAGGAGGAGATTTCCTCTGCTTCCAGCGAACCTCTGAGCTTATCTCAGCAAATAGACAAGAGCACTCAACCAGGTGAGATGGTTCTCAAGCCAACAAGCAGGTTCCCTTGTGGCCCACGACCGGAACCACAGCCGAGGAAAAGCGACGGGCAGGAGATGCGGGATAGCCTGTTGCATTTTACTCTTGTTTCACTGCCGACAACTAACACCTCTTCATCAAGAGACGTCCCTGCTACTTCTACTACAACCCCTAAAAGGAGACTTATTTCTCCGGAGCCTGGCGAGTAGAGATGGCCATCTCCTGCTTATCATTCACCGCGAGCAATCCACTCCTGAAGACTACAGCAATACCAGACTGCTACTGGTATGATGGAAAGTCGGTATCCTTTGTGGATTCTAGTTCAGTACCTGAACCAAGAGGTTAGAGACTTGTTGCCGGCACACTTGCTGCCATTTGTTAAAGTGTATGGTTACCAGAACTTTACATTCACTTCTGTGAGTGAGCCTATTCGTCACCCAACGAGTTTACCTCCAAGAAACTACATAAAATCACAGAGGTGAGGAAAAAGAAAAAAAACACATTCACTGAAAAAGCCAAAAATACAATACCTGAAGGTCTGCAAAGCAGTGTGGCCCACCTTGGAGATACAGGGCAACCCGCTGTCATATCAGCCAGGGTTGATATCCTGTATGGTGGGTCACCACCCATCTATGGCTGACATCTTTGGTATCGTTCACATGTGCAGGCTATTAGTATATGCAGTCACTCCTCCTCATTCTGGGCTGGGTTGAGTGAGTGACTGCATATTAGCCTGCCAGGAACAAGCTGCTCCTCCACACATTATTGTCTGGCTGACTACATATCTTCAGGGCTTAAGGCCATTGCGCCTGCCCTACGGCGATTGTGCCGGTGGCGATTGTGCCTGCCTTATGGCAATCGTGCCTATGGCGACCGTGTCTGCTTTGCAGACCTTCAGGTATTGTATTTTTGGCTTTTTCAGTGAATGTACCTCCAAGAAACCCTTTACAGCCCTACGTGGTCCCAAGTGATCCTTTTCCAGGCTATCTGCAGTGACTGCATGGATATTGGCATACACCCACTGGGTTCAGTTCCGAGTCAGAGGAATCAGAGGATTTGCCAGTATACGAAAGGACCACTCGGTGTTAAGAAACTCCCTTGTGAGACTTTTTTTGTGCCTTCATAAACCTTTGTTTTTGTCTTTTATGAACAATTTTGAAAATAACTTTTGTTGATTACTCCTTTTTCTCTTTTAAAATTCTGATAAAAGACTCTAAAGTTTATCCTTTAGAATAAGTGCTATATATACTTTTGGAAATTGTGTTTCTCAAAATGTGATTTTTCTTTTTTTTTCCAAATACATTTTTATTAAAGATTTTTCTAATTTACGTACAGAATAAAGAATATTTGCAAGCAAACAGAGTATTATATTCTGTATACAGGCGTGAAACATTAGAACAACTTGTTTCTGCCAGGGGTCTCACTCAAGCTGCTACAAGGCTCAAAACATAAACCGAGAGAGAGCACATCCTAGCACATCCTTCTGGATAGTAAAACTAGGAGACACAGTTAGAAAGAGCAGATAAAGGAAGAGGGAAAGATAAAAAAAAGAGAAAAGGGGATAAAGGGGGGCGGGGGTAATAAACAGCAGAGCCTGACCTAGTTGCCACTGTTTTCGTCTCCGTCCAGCTCGTCACCCTCACCACCATCCGTGTCAGAGTCCAATGCCCAGGGCCTTTGAAGCTGTATTGCTGCAGGAGTGGCCAACCCTCAGCCCGAGATCGCTATTTGCCAAACCCTGTTTAATCGAATGGGGTCACAACAGTTTCCGAGTAAACCTCCGTTTTTTTGTCTCAGTGTTTGCCAGGGGTTCCAAGTTTGGGCAAAACTATCATTGGTCCCTCTCGCCCAGCTTGAGAGCTCTTCTAAATTGTAAATCATGTCTACCTTTTCCTCCCATTGAGACAGTGAGGGAGAGGTCTTCTAAAGCCAGTGCAGAGGAATCAGTGCCTTTGCAGCGCCCAGTAAAAACGCTAGGTCATAGGCCGTTCTTAAGATTACGTTAGTATCTGCGCTGGATAGGGAGATCTTTAGTTCTTTTTCCCAAGTGGAAAGGAAGGATGGTTTAGAAAACAACGGGGGGCGATAAAGCTTTTCTGTATTATCGATATTTTCCTCATGGAGTGGCTGCTAGTACCAAGGGCTCTCTCAAAGTGGGTCATGGGTCTGGTGGATTTATATTTTGAAATAAACTCCTTGAACCCATTGATTACATGCATTTTTTGCAAGAAGTGCAGGAATTGGCAGGGCAGTAAAGTCTATAAAATTTCCTAGGGAGATTTATGTGACAGAGCCTGTAAGTCTCCGACTACTTCTCCACTAAATTGCTTCCAGATACTTATCACGCCTGGGTCGGGATGAAGGCACAGAAGTTAGTATAGAGCAGGGATCGGCATTCTCAGGGAAGGGTTGGGGGCCAGAAGTTCTCTGAGCCTGTTCCAAGTCAAACTGGAGGGAGAGCATATCGTTAACTTTAAATCTAGCATGAGGATTGGAGTATAAGGAGAATATTGCCACGATAAAAGGGGGGGGGGGGGGATGTTGAATCTATGTAGAACCCTTTCCATAAAGAGCCAGTCCACCCTATCGAAGGCCTTTTCTACGTCTGTCCCTACAAAGACCATTAGTATACTGTGGGACTGGGAATATTTTGTGGTGTGCAATAGCCGAAGACAGTTGTCCCTGCCCTCCCCGCCCTTGAGGAAGCCTCAGTGTTCTGCATCCACCTGGTGGGCAAATAGTCTTCCAGTCTCTTAGCCAGAAGTTTGGCCCATAATTTCACATCCAAGTTAATCAGGGAAATGGGTATATAGCTACCGCATAGCTCAGGATCTTTATTTTCTTTATGTATTAAAGTAATATGTGCCTCCTGAGCTTGTTTCGGGAGTGACCCACCCTGTAGGAGTGCGTTGAAAAGGGCAGACAGGCAGGGGACTAGTAAAGTTTTAAAGGTTTTGTAATAAGCCGACGATAGACCATCAGTGCCTGGACTCTTGCCATGGGGGCAGGAAGAGAAGACAGCTTCAACTTCCCCATCAGAGAAAGGGCCTAAGAGAGTTAACCGCCTCTTATTCACCTAACTTAGACAGATGAAGTGAGTTTAAAAAGGAGTCTATCCGGTCTCCTCTCGCAGAAGAGTCCGAGGAGACTCCCTGAGAGTCTCAACTGTATAACTCAGGTTATACAGTTGAGAATAAAACTGCTGGAATTCTTTAGTTATTTCTGAGGTTGATGAAATTAAAGCACTGGTTTGTCTTTTAATGGAAGGAATAAAGTTTCTGGTTCGAGCCTTCTTGAGCAGTGAGGTCATATATTTGCCGCCTTGGTTCCTATGAGTGTAGACTACCTACTTGAGGAACAGATGTTTCCTATTAAAAACGTAGCATTAAGACAGTCGAAGTTCATGTCTCAAAGAGGTTAGTTATTCTAGGATCTGTTTTGTCTGAGATAGCTTGGCCCTCTGCTCTAATTTCGCTATTAGGGATAGGTGTTTATCGATCTCTCTTTGTTGCTGCTTTTTAATCTTAGAGCCTAAAGCAATCAGATGTCCTCTTACAAAGGCCTTTTGGGCTACCCAGACTGTCAGAACATCACAATCTCCTGTTGAGTTAAATTTAAAATATTTTTCTAGTGATTCCTTGAGTCTGAGTCTGTCCTCTATTGAGTCCAATAGGGCTTCGTTCAAAATGTGATTTTTCTATTGCATTCATTATAAAAGTGAAAACTGTGCTATGCAACGTTTAAGTTATTGTACAGGAGGGTAAAGTAAGAGTGTTGAGTAAAGTTTGTTTGCCTCTCTAGTGAATGCCTTGCTAGTCTGTGTCAGTGTGCCAGCATGCTTTTCTACCTGTCCCAGGGGAGGCATCCACAGTTTTTATCTTCTTCTTCAGGTCAGTTGGGAGTATTTACCTAAGGTTACTACCCTCCATGAGGCAGTCTTTCACGAAAGTGATGAATGATTTCACTTATCCTATATTCAATACTGCCAGTCAACTGTTTCTCTGTTTTGTGTCTAGTTGTGGTGTGTTGCAGCCTTTTTTCATAGTGTTTGGGGAGAAGAGCCATGTATTATTGCCCCATAGCAATGTTATTGCATTCTGAATTCTGTCCAGCCTAACAGATCTTCAGTGGTTTGGCCATACCACTTCAGCACACGCCATCATAATAAGTAATGCTAGATATAGAATGTGATATCATAAGTAGTCTAAAGTACACTTAGATGGGTAAGCTCTACAGTAGCACTGAAAGGGTGAGTTTTTTTTACAGGTTTCGCCTTGCACACTTTACAGCTGTGTAGATGTTCCGCTAGATGTTATTGTGAAGGACACTGAAGGCTAGTCCACTCGAACTTTGCACTCTGTTTAAGAGTTGCCGGGGTCAGCTTGTTTTTAAGTAGGTGGGAACTGTAGTGGCCCGGTACAACGGGGTCCCTCTATAACTGTATGCATGCATTTGTCTATGTAATGTCAGTGTCTTCTGTGTTGCACGAATGATGTGTATTGCATAGCTGCAGCACTGAAAGGCTTGAGTGTCTGGTATGTGAGCTGACTGTCTGGAAAATGTATCTGTTTGTTTGTCATGTGACCTTGTAATATATATGTGAATGCAAGGTGTGTGCAAGGGGAGTCCAGACATGAAGAGGTTTGAAAGAGTGGTGTTTTGGGCTTGCAAGAGACAGGAGAAGGGTTTTGCAAGAGGACCACACAGGCACCTTGAGGTAAGTTTGGGTAAGAATACAAGGAGAGAACAACAGAAAGGACACTATTGTAGGCATTTACTATGAGCCACCTGGACAAGCAGAAGATATTGATGAACTCTTTCCACACCAGATGGCCAAGCTCTCAAAAAAGCATGACATAGGGATTTTAACTATCCAGACATTTGTTGGGAAACTCTCTCAGATAAAATTAATGGATCCAACAAATTCTTATCCCCTCTTGTTGACAACTTTATCTTCCAAAAGATAAAAAGAGAAAACAAGAGGATCTGCTATCTTGGACCTAATTCTTACGAACAAGGAGGAAATAAGGGTGGCTGGGGTCTTAAAGGAGATGTCTCGAGGCAGGAGTGGATTTTTTTTTATTGCCCAGTCCCCCTAATTAAGCATACATTACTAAGCCCCCCTGTAAATGACTTTTCTATCTGGTTTGTACTTACCGTTCCAGCGTTTCAGCAACTTATAAAAATTTTCCCAAGATGGCCGCCGGCTCTTTTCCCGTCGCTTGCTGTAGCCCGACGTGCGCGCTCCCGAGACGCTACCAGCTGTGTCTCCCTGACAACCAGACGCCCCGCAGCCGCCGACCGGACCCCTGGAGTGAACACGGCCGACCAGTCACCCACCGCCAGGCAGCAGGTAACCGGCGCAGCCCCCCCCCTGGCACAGCGGCAGCCCCCCCATCGCAGCGGCAGCCCCCCCCCCCATCGCAGCGACAGCCCCCGCCCATTACAGCGACAGCCCCCCCCATCGCAGCGACAGCCCCCCCGTCACAGCGACAGCCCCCCCATCACAGCGGCAGCCCCCCCCATCGCAGCGACAGCCCCCCCCCATCACAGCGGCAGCCCCCCCCCGGCACAGCGACAGCCCCCCCATCGCAGCGGCAGCCCCCCCCCATCGCAGCGACAGCCCCCCCGGCGCAGCGAAAGCCCCCCCGGTGCAGTGGCAGCCCCCCTCGGCGCAGCCCGCCCCCAGCGCAGCGGCAGCCCCCCCCCCCGGCCCATCACTTACCAGGACGGCGGGACAGCTGGATGGTGGGACAGCTGGGCGGCTTCTCGGGACAGCTGGTCGGCTCTGCACCTTCCTCTAACAGAGGATGGTACAGAATGGCCGCTCCAGCGCGCTCCCGAGCAGTGACAGCTCGTCTGCGCATGCGCAGAAGAGCTGTAGCGGGGAGCACACTGAAGCGGCTCGTGCTGAAAGGAGAAGAACGGACTGCGCAAGCGCGTCTAAAAAAGCAAGCTGCCAGCGAATTTAGACGGAGCCATGGAGACGAGGACGCTAGCAACGGAGCAGGTAAGTGAATAACTTCTGTATGGCTCATATTTATTGCACGATGTATATTACAAAGTGCATTAATATGGCCATATAGAAGTGTATAACCCCACTTGCTGCCGCGAGACAACCCCTTTAAGAGTCACTGATCATGCTATCCTTGAATTTTGGATAAAAAGTGGAGGAAGACCTGAGGAAACTCAGACCTAACGGTTGGATTTCAGATAGGCAGATTTTATTGAACTCAGAAAGAGGGTAGGAGGAATCCAATAGCTGGATATTCTTAAGGACAGAAATGTCTAAGAAGGTTGGGAAATATTGCAAAATGAGATTCTCAAACCACAATAGTTAACAATCCCTAAAAGAAGGATGACTAGGAAGCATTTAAAGAGACCAGGATGGATGATCATAGAACTGGCACACATGTTAAAAACAAAGAAAAATCTGTTTATCAAGTGGAAAGAGGGCGCAATATCTAAAGAAGAATATAATGTGGTCTGCATAAACTGTAGGGCAAGTGTCAGAAAAGCTAAAGCTAATAATGAATTGAGGCTTGCAATAGAGGCCAAAAACAATAAAAAATGATTTTGGGGTATGTCAAATGCAAAAGAAAAGATGCTTTTGGATGCTTACAAGATGAAAATGGTTAATTGGTTGAGAATGATGTTGAGAAGGTCGAACTTTTAAAATCCTAATTCGTATGTTTTCTCTCAGAAAGTAGATGAAACATCAACTTCAAGTCCCAAGGTCCAGATGAATTACATCCTAGGATACTAAAGGAAGCAGCAGAGGAAACTGCTGAGCCACTCGCCATAATCATTGAATATTTCTGGAGTACAGGAGAAGTCCCAGAAGATTGGAAAAGGTCAAATGTTGTCCCTATCTTCCAAAAAAAAGAAGATCAATCCAGGAAACTACAGGCCTGTGAGCCTGACGTCTATACAGGGAAAGATCTTTGAACAAATTAGTAAACAGCATGTATGCAAGTACTTGGATAAAAATAAAGTAATTAACCAGAGCTAGCATGGGTTTGTAACAAACAAGTCATGCCAGACTAATCTAATTTCCTTGTATGACAGAATCACCAACTGGGTTGATCAGGGAAATGCGGTGGAAATAGTATATCTTGACTTTAGTAAAGCATTTGACAAAGTATCTCATACCATACTTATTGAAAAAATGACCAAATTTGGGATTGACAAGGCAACTGTTAGGTGGATTCACAACTGACTGAGTGGTCGTACTCAAAGAGTGGTCATAAATGGCTGCACATCCAAGTGGAAGAATGTATCAAGTGGGGTACCACAAGGCTCTGTCCTGAGCCCAGTGTTTTCAGAATTTTCAGACATTGGAACCATAAATATATATTGATACAAATAAGATCCTTCTTTCAAGTCATCATAATTTTAACCTTGATGATCGCACCTTGAAACATCCACGTTTGGGAATATAATTATTATTTACTACCAAAACGAAAAACAGGGATCCATTTTTGTTTATATTGTCCACTCAACAGGTTACTTGATTGATTTGAGGTTGCAGTCCATCAATTCTTCTGTGCTTGCCAATTGGCATGATTGGACAACTGCGACAAATCTAACACTATCACCCTCAATCGGCTATGGTGACAGTTAGTGCCGCCTACTGCCTATAACATGGTGTTGAGTTGTAAGTTTTTTGATGTGTTTTGTGTGTTTGTCTTTGTCAGCCCAAGATTTTAACTAGTATCAATAAAAGATTATTTTAGGTGTTTGTAACTGAAGGGTGTCTTGTCTCAATGAATCGGAGACAAGATGCAACTGCTTCCATGTGCGTTTCTGTCTCATATCATGTCACCTGCTGAGGGGCGTGGCCTGAGGCATGGGACTGTAGGACACTCTTAGTGCGAGCTCCTGCTGGACCCCGGCAAATTATCCACTTTTACAGCATCCACGGACGCCATCCACTCACCATGGGACGCACCAGATGACCTGGAGACTGGGGGACACTTGGCGGTGAGGAAACGGGTCCCCTAGGTGCCTACATGGCCCATTTTCCGAAGAGGACGACTGCTCCGGTGGGGTCCAAGATGGTACTGCCGCTTGATCAGGAAGGAGGGGGCCTTGTCCTTGCCCAGTGCTGAGATGATTGTAGCGGTGCCTCAGCGGACTCCCCTGCTCCGGAGCTCCCAACACTGCTCTCCAGACCCTCGGGAGCAGCATAGCCCATCACCATGGCCGCACAGCATAAATAAAAGCCAAAAGATCCCCGCGCGGCAGGCTCCTCCGACCTCCACCATTAGCAAGGGTTAACTGATCTTCAACATTTTGACACAACTCGACGACATAGAAAACTGTAACAGAATATCCGCATTAGGGTCTTTAGTGGAAAGTAGAACCGGCCTGCCTAGAAAAATTGGCAATAAAATGCTTTGGAGATATCCTGAAAAGACCCGTTGATAATCCGGTGGAAATAGAAAGGATTCACAGATCCCTAGGCCCCAAAAACTCTGAACCTGCCCGACCCCAGGATGTCATGTGCAGGATCCATTTTGTTAAAGAAAAGGAGGACTTGTTGAGGAGAATCAGAGAAAACGGTCCCATAACCTACAAGGGCAACACTCTTCTAGTGCTTCTAGACCCATCAAGAAAAACTCTGCAACTCTGCAGAGACCTGAGACCTGTCCTGATGGCACTAAAAGATAAGAATATTCTATACTGTTGGGGCTACCCCTTTCAGTTGTGAGATGGAAAAGATAGGAATACAGGTATATTCAGTGGGCTTGGAGACCTTCCAAAGTTTATAGCTAAATTGAACTACCAATGATAGCAATCCCTGATTGGCCAATAGTCGACGCTCCGGAACCACTACTTCCGAGAGAAGAGTGGCATGTGGCTGGCTCAACCGGGATACATTAGCCAAAGGTCTTAATAGTCCAGAAAAAGGAATCAAATTCTATATGGTTTTCATAAGAAAAGAGTTATGATAACCTTTTTCCAAGAGACCCATTTTACTTCAGCAAATACACCTAGTTGCCACAACTGATACTACCCTTATTGGTATAACACTCCTCACCCTGACCGCAAAGTGTGCAGGGTATCTATAGTCTTTCATAGATCAATTAAACCTCAGATCCTAGCGACAGAAAGGGATGAGGAGGGGAGATACATATTTCTAAAACTAAAACTGTCTGATGATATATACACTCTGGCTAACTTTTATTTTCCCAAACAGGAACAGGTCTCCTTCGGTTCCAGAGCTCTCCGGAGATTAACAGAATTTGCAGAAAACATGACCATCATCATCAGAGTGACTTCAATATAGCATTGGACCCGCACCTAGACACTTCTTAGGGGCACTCCTCCATTCCTCGCTCGGCCATCTGCAGGCTACGGAAAATGCTGGTGAGTCTCCACCTTGTTGACCTATGGAGAACTCTCCACCCATCCACTAGAGATTATAGCTATCACTCGCAGGTACACAATTCGTACAGCAGAATAGCCTACATTTTTGTCTCACACAACTATTAGATGGTTCCCACAAATGCTTATTAGGCAATTTTATATGGTCCGATTATGCCTCAGTGTTCGGGGAGCTCAAACGTAGGAGGCAGGACTTCAGGGGCTATAATTGGAAGCTAAACGACAATCTACTTAAGGACCCAATTTGCATGGCGGATATCTCTAAGACAATCACCGTCTTTCTTGAAGCTCACAAGTTCAAAAACAACTCTGCGCCAATTAAGTGGGAGGCGCTAAAATGTACCCCGAGAGGGGTGTTCATGTCTCACAGCTCGAGACTCAAAAAAGAAAGGTAATTTAAACTTGAACAATTGCTACAGTCCCTGGAGACATGAGAGATGCTTAATAAGAAACAGAGATCGGAAGCATTATTAATAGAAATAACTAACATCAGACGCAAGATAGTTGCCATACTAGACCAGAACACCCTATACCTCAGAGACAGATTCCGGGAGGGATACTACGAATATGGCAATAACAGTGGGAGATGGCTGGCGAGGGCCCTGCACCCCCGGATACCCCAGACAAATATTCTTTCCATTTTTGCCCCTTCCAAGACAGTGGTTCATGCTCCTGGAGAGATACTAGAAGCCTTTAGAGCTTATTACTCTGGGCTTTACAATATCCCTCGCCCAGTAGGGACAAGCAAGCCCTTTCAGAAAGAAAATATCACACAATACGTGCAACAACATATATCTTAAACCATCCCGACTGACGAGGCGGAAGCCCCTGAAGTATACTTCATCCCAACAGAAATGTCTCAGGTAGTGAAAGACCTAAAGGTCTGGAAAATCCCCGGGCCAGATGGATTCACCCCAAGGTTCTATAGGAAATTCGGTGGTCAACTGACAGAACCTATGTTGGAGGCGTTTAATGCAGTTTCCAGGGGATGTTCCTTTCCTCATCAGGCGTTACAGGCACATATTGTAGTGATATTAAAACCAGTGAGGGACCCTCTTTCCTGCAATAGCTACAGACCCATTTACCTCATCAATGGTGACTTCAAGATATTTTCCAAGATCCTGGCAAATAGACTAAATTTAGAGATGAGCGAACGTGCTCGGCCATGCCCCTTTTTCGCCCGAATACCGCGAATTCTGAGTACTTCCGTACTCGGGCGAAAAAATTCGGGGGCCGCCATGGCGGCACGGGGGGTAGCAGTGGGGAGTGGGGGGGAGAGGGAGAGAGAGAGGGCTCCCCCCTGTTCCCCGCTGCTACCCCCCGCACCGCCACGCCTCTCCCCGCCCCCCCCCCGAATATTTGCGCGCGAGTACTGAAGTACTCGAAAATGGCGGTATTCGGGTGCGTAAGTACTCGTAACGAGTACGTTCGCTCATCTCTAACTAAATTCCCTTATATTCCATCTTATCTATGCAGACCAAGCTGGCTTCGTCCCGGGAAGAGAAGCCCGGGATAATATGATCAAAACAATATCATTGATTAATAAGGCACGAAGTCTCCATATTTCCCTGTGTCTCCTGGTAGTAGATGCCAAGAAGGCTTTTGACAGGGTGAACTGGACGTTCCTAGAGGAGGGGCTGAGAAGGGTAGGCTTAGGTTTGAGGGTCCTCTCCTAGATAATGGCCTTGTATGGTTCCCCTTCCATGCGCATCAGAGTCAATGGCCTCCTATCGGAGACTTTCCAAATTCAGAATGGCACCAGACAGGGCTGCCCCCTATCCCCGATATTATATATTATAGCAATGGAACTGCTCTAAGTTGCCCTGAGAAGTAACCTTGATGTGTGGGAAGTAAGGGATAGTGACGGGAACCATAAATTATCTCTTTTTGCGGACGATTTGCTGCCGTATGTCACAAATCCACGGATCTCTCTACCTGGTATCATATCAGAGTTGTCCAGATACAGGAACCTCAGTAACTTTAAAATGAATCCCCAAAAGTCGGAAATTCTCCAGCCTCTGAGGCAAATGCTTTGCGTGAGACTTTTCATTTTCATTGGAAGGAGGACTCTCTAAAATATTTAGGCATCCACATCCGAGCCAACCCAACAGACGCTTATGAACTAAATTACAGACCCTTGCTGACTATATTTTAGTTAAGGCTAGAGGGATGGTCTAAGCTACACATCTCCTAGTTCAGAAGAATTAACGGCCTAAAGATGAACATTTTGCCTGGACCTTGAACTGTACCACAAGGCAGCAATTGGAAACTGTATTTTGGATATAATCCATCGTGCAAATGAGGAGGCATGGATGACGCTGGAGATCAACCAGAATCAATTTAATTTGGGAGGCGCTTTCTAGGTCCGGGGCAGGGTGGGTTGGAAAGAACAGGGTGCATCACCCCTCACTCTAGGTCTACTCAAAGCCTGGAACTGTATAGTAAGAGGCAGACGCGTGATGATGGTACCTGGTCCCTTGATGCCACTAACTGGAAATTCCCAGATTCCTTCCACAATATTGATAACTATCCTTCCTACCAAACAGTCCCCTACCACGAGTTTGAAATGTTCAGGGTCCCGGGGGTATACGTCCATTACGTGATTTGGGTGGAGGGCAAAGATTAAAACCAGGAGCATAGATGCAATATTTTCAGGTGAGGGACTACTTGGGATCACTCAGAGCTGCCAAGCCATTGAGCGCAGATCTCACTCCATTCAAGGAGCTCTGTGTCGCCCACACTTCCCTGCCCCACGTGATATCTCTGCTGCACAGGTTGTTGATCAATGAGAAGATGGTGGGAGACCACTTTTCTTGCGAGGCAAGATGGGAGAAAAATCTGGGCAGAAATTTCTCCAGAGAGCTCTGGAACAAGTGCTACACCCTATCCCATAAGATGTCAATATCAATTAAGCCGCAGGAATTAAACTACAAAAAAGTATCGCAATGGTATAGAACCCTGGACAAACTTCACAGGATTTTCCCAGCGATACCAGATGAGTTCTGGAGATGCTGTTCTGAGGTAGGCTCCATGTTCCACATCTGGTGGAGTTGTCCGCTAATTGCTTCTCTCTGGGGTGACATCGCCAGGTTGTACAGAACGGTGTGCAGGTCCCTCCTGGTCTTGACCCCTGAGGTTGCTCTCCTCTCTATGTTGCCAGGCTCTATTTCTCAGGCCAAAAAGGGTATTTCGAGAAGCTTCATCATGGCCACGCGCCACATTATCTCCCAACACTGGAGGCAGAGGGGAGCAATACTGAGGTCTGCCTGAGTGGAGGCTGTGGACTTCATTAAGTATATGGAGGATCTTAGAAGTTCTGAGCTGGAGATGGGTCTCAAACCTTCTAACACCTATGCCACTTGGGCGGTCTGGACAGACTTTAAAGGATCTTTGGAGTTCCCCAAGTGGCTTGCGGACGGATCAATGTAAGAGATGTCACATCGAGCCCCTGAAAGTTCCTGTGGACAACACCCTGTACTTACTTACTTATATACACACTCTTTTTAATTATTTCACGAGAAGATGAGAGATCGTTAATTCCTGTCCTGCCATAGGGATTACTGTCAACTTGTCTTCCGCTTTGCATCCCCAGTCCAATGGCCAGACTGAAAGGACCAACCAGACTCTTGAGCAATACTTCCGCTGTTTCATTTCCTACCTCCAGGATGATTGGATTGACTACTTACCTACAGCAGAATTTGCTTATAACAAGTCTAAACATAATTCTACTTTGCAAAGCCCCTTGTTTGCTAATTTTGGTTTAAATCCGTTGTTTATTCTGGACCTTCCTTTGAATACTCCTACTCCTCCTGTGACTCACAGGCTAACTACGTTGCTGGAAACCCAGGAAAAGCTAATTGAGTTGCTACAGCAAGCCCAAGGAAATTATAAGAAGGCAGTAGACAGACACTGCAAAGCCACTCCTACATTCTAGGTGGGTAATGAATTTGGCTGTCTAAAATGTTAAGACATTTACCTTCTCCAAAGTTGGGTCAAAATTTCTTGGTACCATTACTGCAAAGATTGGCCAGGTTACCTTCTGTTACCATGCAGTGCGGCGCAGGGTCCCGCGGTCAGCGAGCGCCGCCCCGTCTTCGGTTCCGGCGTCCTGGAGCTATGATGTCAGGGCTTCCCCGGCGACGTGGGGCAGCCAGTGTGCGGCAGCGTGGGCGGGTACGCCCGTAGGGGGCCCGCCGCACCCCTCCCTCTCTCTTGTACTGTGAGGGGGGGTTGGCTCCTCCCACTCTCCGCCCCTGGGCAGAGTCTTGTAGTTATAAGGCTGGCAGTGACCTGAGCTCACTGCCAGTTATTGGTTCTGTCAGCGTCTAGTCAGTCCTGTCTGCAGTTTTCTCAGTCAGTTCCCTAGCTTGCTCGTCAGCTCCCGTCTCCAGCTTTGCCTTGCTCAGTATTTTCTGTTTGGTCATTCCATCTGCCTTTCTTGTCAGTACTCTGTTCCCCGTTAGGTAGGTTCATCTCGTGCAGTCGCCAGGTCCCTAGCCAGGGTAGGGACCGCCACCCAGTTGTCCACCTGGGGTTAGCCAGATCGAGGCAAGTAGGCAGGGACAGTGGGGTGCGGTAAGTTCAGGGCACCCCATCTGGCGCTCGGGGGTCAGAGTGCCGTAACATAATAACTGGCCCTAAAAGTGTTTTCTATGGAGGCGATCAGCTCCCTCGCGAACCAGCTGCAAGCCCTGGTGCCGGTGATCCAGGATTTATCCGCTCGTATGGCAGCCCAGGAGCAGCGGGGGTTGTCGCAGGGTCCAGACGCCTCGACCAGTCCAGAACCCAAGTGCCCTCTACCCGAGGTGTTTTCTGGGGAGAGGAACAAGTTTTTTGTTTTCCAACAAGCTTGTCGCTTGTTTTTTCCGATGCGCCCCCGTTCTTCCGGGTCGGAGGCCCAGAGGGTCGGGCTTATAATGTCCCTGCTGCGGGGCTCTGCCCAGACCTGGGCTTTTTCCATTCCCGAGGGTTCTCCCTGAATGCAGTCCGTGGACTCCTTTTTTCAGGAGCTCGGGGGTATCTTCGATGAACCGGATCGAGGGTGATTGGCGGTTTCTCGGCCGTTGGCGTTGCATCAGGGGTCGCTTTGTGTGGAGGATTATTGCTCCAACTTCAGACGCTATGCGGGTGATACGGCATGGAACAATAGCGCTCTGAAAGACGTTTTTCTGCAGGGCCTCTCAGACGCGGTAAAAGACCTGTTGATTTACCATCCCATTCCCGGGTCCTTAAAGGAGGTTATGGGGCTAGCGGTGAAGGCAGATAGGAGCCTCATGTCTAGGAAGCAAGATAGACAGGCCCGTAGAGTCAGGGAGGTCGTTAGTCCTGTTCCTTCTTCTTCCTTACCAGTCTCTGTTCCCGAGCCAATGGAGGTGGAGCCGCTGGACCCCAAAGAGCGACGCCAGATTTGATTGTTGCATCACCTCTGCCTCTACTGCGGGAAAGCTGGACATCGAGTGATAACCTGCCCCCTGAGGCTTCAGCGCTCTCAGTCTGAACCGGCGGAAAACTTTGAGTCCTAGGCGATTGTAGGGAGGATCGTCTAGGACTTCAGGTACTTCCTAAGCTTCTGGTCCCGTGTCTGGTTAGATTCCGGAATTTTTCCCGCCCAGGGAAGGCGTTTATTGATTCCGGAGCAGCCGCTAACTTGATAAGCCTGCGTTTTGTCAGACCCCTGATGGCTGAATTGGTGGCGCTGAAGACGCCAATTCGTTTTACCAGTATTGATGCTACCCCTCTCTCTACAGGTCTGGTATGATGGAGGACCCCAGTGTTACAGTTCACGGTGGGGATTCTCCACTCGGAAGAACTATCATTCCTGGTGATGGAGAAAATGTTGGTAGACATGGTACTAGGGATGCCATGGTTGGCGTTGCACAACCCCCAATTTAATTGGACCACCCGGGAACTGACTCATTGGGGGCCATCTTGCCATAGCCATCTTACTCCCCTTCCTCTCTGCTCAGTAGATACCGCGCTCATTCCGGAATACCTGTCTGACTTCCGGGATGTGTTTTCTAAAAGCCTGTCAGAGACCCTGCCTCCTCACAGGAAGTGGGATTGTGGGATAGACCTTATTCCAAACAAGCCCATCCCGAAGGGAGCCATCTTTAACTTATCCAGGCGGGAGCACGAAGCTCTCAAGGTCTATATTACGGAGTCCCTGGCCAAACATCATATTAGGCCATCCCGTTCCCCTGCTGGGGCGGGTCTTTTCTTTGTCGAGAAGAAGGATGGGACATTGAGGCCTTGCGTAGATTATCAGGCCTTGAATCAGATCACAGTCAAGAACCAGTGCTCTCTGCCTCTGATTCCTGACCTTCTGAATCAAGTGGTGGGAGCCCACTGGTTTTCTAAATTAGATTTAAGAGGGGCTTATAATTTGATCCGTATGCGCGAGGGGGATGAGTGGAAGATGGCTTTCAATACCCCGTTGGGACACTTTGAATGTCTTGTGATGCCATTTGGCCTTTGTAATGCCCCTGCTGTCTTCCAGGGGTTTATGAATGCGGTTTTCCACGTCGTCCTGGGGGTGTTTTTAGTCATCTACCTCGACGACATCCTGGTATATTCTCCTGACTGGGACTCTCATGTGCAGCACCTTAGGTTGGTACTATCCCGGTTACGTGAGTACCAGTTGTTTGTCAAATTGGAAAAATGTCTGTTTGGCACTCAGCAAGTGTCCTTTCTGGGGTACGTAATTTCTCCGACTTCCGTGCAAATGGAGTCGGATAAGGTGGCAGCTATCTCCCAGTGGGTCCGACCAGGCAACCTGAAAGCACTCCAACGGTTCTTAGGTTTTGCGAATTTCTATCGCAAGTTCATTAGAAACTACTCGGTCATCGCTCAACCGTTGACCGATCTTACCAGGAAGGGGTCTGACTTGGTAAGATGGTCACCTGAGGCCCGGGAGGCGTTCGATCATCTCAAAAGGGCGTTCTCGGCCGCCCCGATGCACGTCCAACCTGACCCACAACGCCCTTTTTTTGTGGAGGTTGATGCATCTGAGGTGGGGGCTGGCTCTGTGTTGTCTCAGGTGGTTAGCATGAGGGCTGGCTACAGTCCATGTGCATTCTTCTCACAAAAGTTCAGTTTGGCAGAGCGTAATTACGATGTAGGCAATCGAGAGTTATTGGCAGTCAAGTGGGCCTTATAAGAGTGGTGTCACCACCTTGAGGGTGCTCGACACCCCGTCACGGTGTACACCGATCATAAGAACCTAGTATACCTCACTGCACGTCAGGCCAGGTGGGCAGTGTTTTTCTCTAGATTTAACCTCGTAGTGACGTATCTCCCAGGGCTAAGAATGTCAAGGCTGATGCCCTCTCGCGGAGTTTTGGGTTGCCAGACTGTGAGTCGCTTCCTCCCGAAAATATCCTGGAACCTGGGGTTGTGGTTGCGGCTGTGGACTCTGGTCTCATTCCCCGCCTTCAGAGGGCTCAGCAGGACGCTCCCCCAGGGGTTCCAGAGGGCAGATGGTTTGTGACAGAATCATTACGCCTCACGGTTATTGAAGAGTCCCACTCGTCAGCTTTCGCGGGTCATCCGGGAGGGCAAGGGACTCTGGATCTTTGCTCCAGGCTCTACTGGTAGCCTGGCATGTCTCGTCAGATACGTGACTTCGTAAAGAGGTGCTCTGTTTGCGCTCGTGGCAAGAATCACCGGCGTCCGGAGGGTCCCCTGACACCGTTGCCTGTGCCGTCGCGCCCCTGGTCACACCTTTCGGTAGATTTTGTTACTGACTTGCCAGAGTCACAAGGGTTCACCACCATTCTAGTGGTGGTAGACCGTTTCTCTAAGATGGTCCATTTTAAGGCGTTAGAGAAACTTCATTCGGTGATTGAATTTGACCAGGTCTCCGATAAAGAAATTGTTCGCCTCCATGGAGTTCCTGAAAACATTGCTTCCGATTGCGGGGTTCAGTTCGTGGCGCAGTTTTGGCGGGCCTTCTTCAGAAATCTTGGGACTTCGCTTTCATTCTCTTCAGCATTTCACCCACAGACTAATGGTCAAACTGAGCGGAAGAACCAGGATTTGGTGCAATATTTAAGGCTGTTTGCAAGCGAGAAGGCTCATCGGTGGGTTGAGTTTCTGCCGTTGGCTGAGTTTGCGCTGAACAACCGTACCAGTTCTTTCACTGGGGCTTCTCAGTTTTTGTGCGTTTACGGCAAGCATCCTCGTTTCCTTACTTCTCCTACCCCGTCTGCCTGTCCTGCAGCTGATGCCGCCACTGATGTGCTGCAGGGGGTATGGAAGGAAGTACAGAAGAATCTGGAGGTAGTGGGGTCTCGCATGCAGTTGCGCAGTGGGAGAAGCCTCTCAGTTTCTGAACCTTACAGGGTGGGTCAGAAGGTGTATCTATCATCCAGGAACCTAAGATTGAAGGTCCCATCCTTAAAGCTTGCGCCGCGCTTTGAAGGCCCTTTTACCATCACGCATGTAATTAACCCGCTCGCTTACGAACTTGAGTTGCCAGCCACGTGGAAAGTGCATAGGGTTTTCTACAAGTCGTTGTTGAAACCCTTTGTCCCTTCGGTGGCTTTCCTCTATGCTATCTGTCTACTCAGGTTTCAACAAAAAGCTCTGAACCAGCAGCAGACCCTTACACCCAGGCTATACCAGCATGATTGATAGCACTATATGCAGGAGATGTCAGATTAATATATCTCCTGTATATAATTATATATATACAGCTGGTATAACTTATACCAGCTATACATATATGATTACATACAGCACATACCTTAGAGAAAAAACAGCCGTATGTGTTGCTGGCTTTCCTCTTTTCTCAATGGACATGACCCTATCATATATATCATATAGTGTCTCTATGCACTTTGCTGTTAGGACTTTAAAACATAATCTATAATAAAGCAATTAAAATTTAAAATGGTACTCACAAAGACTGACACACATAATACATAAAGAAAAATATTAATAACTCTGGAAGTGTATCTCAGAGGGTTCTTGAAAATGTAGATGCCATATATCGTGCTTTCTAGGTATAGTGCGATGCCTTAACTGGTATCTATTCGAGGCAACAAATAACCGTTTTAGGGTGATAATACACCCCCACAACGGTAGTATCTACAGTCTTAGGAAACTGATAGTGCCCAAGACCGAGATTATTTGTGCTTGGTATTAGCACCAAGAAGGCTTAATCAATATCTGGTCCTTGGTCCAATATGGTAAAAAAAAAAAAAAAAAATTATTTTTTTTCTGAAAAGTTCAGAGTAAGCCATGTATCAGAGTCTCGCGTTGTGCATGAGATAGTGCTGCATGGACTTTACACACCCACGCCTTGCATCTACCTTGATAGCTTGCTGGCCCCTATATATTTACTAATTCCTGTCTACCAGTGGTAACGATGTTGCCTAATAGTTTTTAGGTCACACACTGGAGAATTTCTAACTACTATCTCTCTCCGCTAATTAGATTCTATTAGTGCCTTATTCCTAATGCTTCTCTGATTACAAGATAGCCTAAAGTATCGCACTAAGTAGCAGGTAAATCAGTAAAACAAAAAAGGATAGAGCAACAGCAAGCCAACCACCCTGATGGTGAGTGATTGGTATCACTACTACTTAGTGCGATACTTTAGGCTATCTTGTAATCAGAGAAGCATTAGGAATAAGGCACTAATAGAATCTAATTAGCGGAGAGAGATAGTAGTTAGAAATTCTCCAGTGTGTGACCTTAAAACTATTAGGCAACATCGTTACCACTGGTAGATAGGAATTAGTAAATATATAGGGGCCAGCAAGCTATCAAGGTAGATGCAAGGCGTGGGTGTGTAAAGTCCATGTAGCACTGTCTCATGCACAACGCTAGACTCTGATACATGGCTTACTCTGAACTTTTCAGAAAAAAAATAAATTTTTTTTTTTTTTTTACCATATTGGACCAAGGACCAGATATTGATTAAGCCTTCTTGGTGCTAATACCAAGCACAAATAATCTCGGTCTTGGGCACTATCAGTTTCCTAAGACTGTAGATACTACCGTTGTGGGGGTGTATTATCACCCTAAAACGGTTATTTGTTGCCTCGAATAGATACCAGCTAAGGCATCGCACTATACCTAGAAAGCACGATATATGGCATCTACATTTTCAAGAACCCTCTGAGATACACTTCCAGAGTTATTAATATTTTTCTTTATGTATTATGTGTGTCAGTCTTTGTGAGTACCATTTTAAATTTTAATTGCTTTATTAAAGGTTATGTTTTAAAGTCCTAACAGTGAAGAGTTGCACATAACATTTTGGACTTTACTTGCCCCCAGTGACAAATTTTCTCTATGCACTTTGCAATCCTTTTGTTTGTCAAAATGGCAACCACTTTTCTCCTTTTCATCTTGTTTCCTGAATAATAGGTTGTGTAGTTATCAGAGCTGAAGTTCCCAATTCTAGTCCAATGCAGTTCACTGACTCCCATTAGATTCAGACTCATTCTTTCCATTTATCTTTGGACTATGTCTATCCCTCTGACATTTCATGTTCCAATAATTTACCATTCTTTTCAGCTCAGGTAACCCTCTTTACCATGGACTACCTCAGCAATTTGGCTCCCTTGCGGGCTTTCTCCTCTCATGCATCCCCATTGTCGTGATTACGTTGGGTTCTCCTTCTCTCTTCCACTGTAGTGTTATTGATGCTGTTCAGCCTGGAGGGCCCATTGTTAAGCATCATATTTGAAGTATGTTGATTCTGATCCATATAGTTTCATTGTAAAGGTTTAATGGGTGTACAAGTGCAATACCTGAGATGGCCTTTAGGGGGCTGGAGAGCCGGCTTTCCAAAAAAAGATTTGGCAAAGAAAGGGTGCAGCCTGCTCATTAATTAGGGAACATCTGTCTGGGTGTGACAAAACAGTAGAAAATCTCCTGCCTTGCTGAGCTTAGTGCCCCCTTCTGTGAGAGTGGTCTAATGCAGATTAAGCTGCTACCATGAGTCTGACAGAGAAGAATGTCCCCTAGATTGACAACCTGATTGGGTAAAGCTGATGGACTTCTACTTTGTGTTTAAGACACTAGGCTTCGGTTAGAAAGTGTTATGTTATTTCGTGGCGAGACGGGAAGGGATGTGTTGATATGTACATGTGTACTGTGACGGATTATAACAAGAGCGCAAAGATGATGTTACTTTTTCTGTCTGTTATGGTACCATAATAAAGGTGGATTTATGGATTTTCACCAAACATCTGGCCTGGACTTGGATTACTGAGGTGTGACCACCCATCTAGGTGAAGGAAAGATGGCGATCCCATGAGCTCAATATCCCCAAGTTGCCACACAGTGCAGGTAACCATGTCTTTCCCCACCCCAAAGCACTTAGCCACATGACCGCCACTGCTGGAATGTCATGTATTGCCATCCTCATGTCACTTTCAGCTGACTATGGGTAGGGAGGGAACCAAGGTGCACAATATTTTTTTTTAAACATGATGATAAAAGAGAACAATAATGACGATGCAAATACACTCCCACCTCTGAGTTCCTAGATGCTACCTACTACTAACTAAGGGCTTATTCACATGGACATATTTGCGCACAAAAAAATTTACATATGCAATATGCAGTGAATAGAACCCATTGATTTCAATGGGATCATTCACAGGCGCTTATTTTGCGTGCACAATTCCACTGAGGAAAAACATATGAAGCATGTTCTATTTACTTGGGTCAGGACGGGTATTGTTTCTCTTTAGGGAGAGTACCTAGAAGGTTTGTGAACAAACTTGTAAGGCCATCCATGCTTTTCTGGAAAATATGGAAATGGGAAGATGGAGCACCACCTATTAGAAGGCAGCATTCCTGCAAGTCAATGTCAGACTTTTTAAACAACCCCTATAACAATGACTAGAAGATTATGAGCCAACCCCGGAATAACCATGCAGATAGCTGTTTGAGGGTGATTGCCCCTCACCATTGTGCAGTAGGTTACTGGCTTGGCTAGAGAGAGGCCTATAGACGTAGGTCAGAAAGGGGGTTGTTTTTCCTTAAGGAGAGCACCTAGAAGGTGTGTGAGGAATCTTATAAGGCCATCCATGCTCCTCTGGGAAATATACAAATGGAGAGGTTTTTCTGCACATTTGCGCAGCGAAATAGAACATTTTGAAGTCATAAAATGAATTGGCAATTTGAATGGCTGAGAGCATTGTTACGCATTTTTTGTGTGCGCAGAAAGAATAGTAAAACATATGCAGTTGCGTGAGCAAATATGCAACTCCCTTTGCAACAAAATGTGGCGTAAATGTGCATACAAATATGTATACACTCATGTGAATCTGGCCTAAAATGTGATTGTTCTCAGTGTCAGGGAAAATTCTGCGTACAGCACCAATCAGGCCCACCCCAATGCCCCACTGCCGGCGGTAAAGAAGAGACACCACACACGGAGGTCTGGTATAGTTCCTCACACGGGGACATAACTGCGCGCTTTATTACAGATTACATGGGGTCTTATACCCTTTGGTCTCATCACTAGGAATGAGTGACGGTCTCATTGGCTCAAATTCACCGCATAACCATATATGTGAAATCCGGATTTCCGGCTGAGGCACTGATGGTTATATACATAGTTAAACATCGTTATCTAGATACAGCGCTTCTGGGAAAACAGCCAAGCATGCGGCCTTCGTATCCAGTTCTTCCTTGCGGTGTTCAAGATACATTTTGTCTTCGCCTTGCAAGGCCTTTGGAATATCTGATGTAAGGCGACAGATTAGGTTTTTCTCATTTGGAATTGAATAGAACTTGCATATAGGTATAAAAGCATAAAAAACATATGGCAATATATACATATACCCTCACAAACCCCCCTAAAAACTTAATATGGAGATCAAGCACCAGACCTTGCTCTCTTCCTCGGTCGCCTCTCCCTTGCGTCAGGGTTTCCCCACTGCCCGTAAGGCCCTACTCCTAAGGAGGGGGGATGCCTACCTCACCTCAGAAGGAGGCCATGGATTCCCTGGGCTCATTTCCGGGCATCCATACCCTCTATCTGTACAAGTTAACACCCCACAGGGTGTGCCCTCGCTCAAACCTGAGGTCTTCTGCACTATCCCTAGGCAAATGGAAAGTCCACTGACAATCCATCTTAGAAAATCGGGGCAGGCGCAGTACTAGTACATTTCTCCATTCTTCTGGTAAGGTACGTGGTTGGCATTATTGGAACTGGCTCTTCATCTTTTTCAAACAAGGGAAATGTTGGTGTCACATTGTCCAGTCCCTTACTCATACTCTTTTTGATCAAAGGGATAATACACCTACATGAAATTACATACCCCACCTCTTTCTGCTAAAATCATATCCAGGGCCACTCTATTTTGGAACGCCATGGATGCAGTGGGCCCTAACTGGTCAGCTAACCCCTGCAAAGCATCTCTGATGTAGTTTACAAACCTTTGCTGATTATAATAGATATAATTCATCCAATCTACATTGTTATTAACAGTGACAATAGCAAATAAGGACTCAAAACTTGCTTTAACCTGATCTCTAGAATTAAATTCATCTTGCACCCCCCTTGGCACTCCTATTGCATCTATGTATACATGTGGATCAAAGTTACCACCTGGAGCGTCAACTTCCCTCTTAGTAAGATGCGGTGTTGGATTCTCACCCTCAGTGTAGTCTTCATATTGCACATTTGATTGCATTAATTTGTTCTGATCCCTGAAACAGGGGGCTAGTGTACAGTAGTCAAAGGTGTGTGTTAGAGGAATTGTACCACATTATAGCACGTAAAGGATATGCACGATCATGAGTTCTGTGCTTTGGGACCCAGGGCCTTTTTGCAGTGCGAGGTGTGGATCCAAGTGGGCTTTCCTTCGAGCTTGACTGCAGTTGGGGTGGTGAGCAACATCTGGTAAGGACCTTCAAACCGGGTTTCTCTCTCAAACTTTTTCACATAGACCCTGTCACCTGGTTTCAGATTGTGACACTCATCTGTAGGACCTGGCAGAAAAGCAGAGACTGCAGAATGCGTTACTGACAATTCCTTGGAGAGACCTATGACAAAATTAACAAGAAAATCATTCCCAAAAATCTGATACTGTGGCATGTACCCTCCTGGGAAAGAACTAACGGAAGACACTCAATTCAAAATTTGCCCACTTCTTCATTGCCTTTTGTATCTACTTTCCCACTACTCTGCGGATGGTAGGGTGTGTGAAAAGCCTGGAATATACCCAAAGCAGACGTGATGTGTTATATTATTTCACCTGTGAAGTGTGTACCTTTGTTTGACACAATCACTTCCAGTGCCCCATATCTGCAGATTACCTCATTTATGAGCTTCTGTGTGGTTACCTGCTTATTTACTTTGGTAACAGGGTAGGTCTCCAACCTGAAAAGAAATCAACAACAACTAGCACATATTCATACTTCCCAACAAGTGGGAGCTGAGTGTAGCCAATTTGCAATCCCTGAAATGGGTTTGAGTGGCCCTGGCAAGTGTTATGTGGCAAATTTTACTTCTGCCCTGTTGCTTTACGGCAAAGATCATGCAAAATTGGACAAATGATGCAGCAGCTACAGAAAACCCAGGAGCCACTCGTCCTTGTTCAAGAGCCGACATCATTGCTGATTTGAGAGGTGCGTCTTTCCATGCATCAGCTGGGCCATCATTGGGCACAGGGACCATTGTAGGTAAGTGCTGTTGACTGTTCGCCATACGCCGTCCTGTTTCTTCTGCTCCCATATTTAGTCCATTTGTCTTTTTCTTCCTTTCTGGCTTGTAACTATAAAGTCTTTAGCATATCAAAGTCCAAAGTTTTTATCAAAGTCCAAAGTTATTGTTAATGTCCAAAGTTTTTATCAAAGTCCAAAGTTATTGTTAAATTCTTCTTTTCTTCTTTTCTTCCACGGCTTGAGGGTCGCTGCCTTTGCTGTGTAGTCTGTGATGGCGTTGCCTCTTGTTTCTCCGTAGTAGGAATTGGTGTGAGCTTTCCACTTTGTTAGGTAGAAGTAGGGCTTCCATGAGACTCTGCACAGCTGCACCATTCTTAATTGGCTGTCCTGCTGAGGTAAAAAATTGTCTGGCCTTCCATGTTGGGCCATAATCATGAGCTATGCCAAATGTATACCGGGAATCAGTGTAAATGTTTGCCCTCTTACCTTCTGCCACTCTACACGCCTCAGTGAGGGCCTTTAGTTCCGCTTCTTGTGCTGAGACATGCGGAGGCAGAGCTTCTGCTTTTAGGACATCTTGTTCTGTGACCACTGCATATCCAGTGTGGAGTCGTCAATCACCCTGGGATCATCTATAAAAAACAACTCAAAATATGCATTGGTAACAAGGGCTTTCAGTAACTTTTTAAAACTTAAATTTTCTTGTTGCATCACTGCTAGACAATCATGCTGATATTCTATTTCAAAAAGATCAGAATCTTGTTGCAAAAAATTTAAAAATGGCTGATTTGCAATACCTAGATCACCTATGCCTTCTCCTCCCCCCCTTTGAACCAGGGTACTCAATTGGAAGAAGAGTAGCCGGGTTCAAGGTAGTAGCAACATTGGAAAAAGATTTGATGGATGCTGATAAGGCCTGTAAGATGTTACCACCAATAACAGAGACATGAGTTACATCACGGCAGAATAATCTACAAACATTTATTAATATTTGAAATGTGATATCCTTTAAGCAAATTCATTATTAATCTGATCCTACCTGCAATGTCTTATCAAATTTGTGGGGAAAAAAAAAAAACTTTTACTAGCTGCTCAAGTGGAGGGATGACGCATTACGTACTTTTACATCATCTAGCTCCACCCCTACGATACTGGCTGCTTGCTTCTTTCTACACACCTTCATTTAAGCTCCACAGTCTGCACGTCCACATCACAACCAAGTAAAGTCTTATGCATGAAGGGGGGGGGGGGGCTTTTATCCCCAGTCAATATCCGCATCACACATTTTACATTCATAATAGCCTGAACACTGGGCATTAACTCTCATCCATCCATGCGCTCAAGTCTTCCCCGTCACCCCCCATTGAAGGTGTACCAGTACATACAGATGCACAGACAAAAGGTGTGACAAACATACATACATCAGTTGAAAACCATTGAGGTGAGTGCTACAATGTTATAAAGTATATGATTCTATTGAGATGAGATTGTGAATGAGCGCTATTTTTGACAAATTATGTGAAAAAGTTTGCTGAGTGACTGAGACATTCTATCTTTCTTATTTACTGAAACTATTATATGCTATATTAAACACTGATATATTTTAGAATGCGTGGGTATCTTTCAGCCCCCCTTGTCTTTCTTTATCTGTATTTGACCCTGAGCTTAGAGTGAAGTCTGAAAGCCCCCACCTTTGCAAAATAACTGTTATCTCTCTACGAATATGCATTCACCGACTGAACAAAGTTGTTTTAGTTTAACTATTCCCTGCATTTGAACTCATAAATAACACATATGCTGGGACCTTCTGACAGCGCAACATGTTCTGCATTTTCAACCCCTGTATTCTTAAAAGCCCCCACAGGATGTGAGAGGGGCATAACTTTCTTACACCTGTATGAAAGAGACCAAGACATGTCCATTTGTGACCTCAGAACCCAGTAAGAATATACCTTAGAAATTGCTATATTTCCTGCCTTCTTAAGACAGTATAATTCATTAGATTCATTACAAGCTTCCATTCCATTCAAGCAAGCAAGGCTACTTTCCAGGGTTAGTATTGCATTTTCTCTCGCTCTGTTATCGCTCGGCCTTAAAAGCTAGACACAAACTCTGCAGCTTCAAGTAAACAATCCTTCTCCCACTAAAAGCAAGCTCAGTTAACCATTTGTACATATATATACATATATACACACACATACATATACATATATCTATCCACCTAGTATTTATACACCTTTTCCTCTCTCTCTCTGCCAACAAATCACATGCTTTGTAACTTTCCTCTCAACTTTGCTTGTCCCCCATACTTCTCTCCCTACCTAACTGCCAATGTAACCTTCAGTAGACACTCTCCCGAGATCACACCCTCCAGATCACTTACTGTACTTTCCAACATTTAACTTACGGATACATTCTTAAACAAATAATGTGTACATACTTAACTTTCTCTGACTGTCTCTCTCCTCCTCACTTCAGCACTTTCTAGAAAACCTTGGTCTTTCAAGGCACCCTTCTTGGTCCTAAAGACCTCCTCCCAGTCACCATGCTGTAATCTACCGTGCGGGTCCTTGTTACACATTTTCATAAGAGTTTTCTTACATTTTACAGATTGGGACCCTTGTCTCTCCGCCACCAATTGATCCGCACGGCGGCAGCCCTTGAGGGGCTCTGTCTTCTTTAATAAGGTCTTACGCATATTAGAACAACAATAATAATAATAACATGCTCCATAGAATGTATCCTTCTTAAACCAAATTGTCAGCCCCTTATATACTGGCAAAACAACCGAAGGTCTCTTCTCCTATGGAACCAGCCTCACAGAATGCATCCCTCTGAAATCAAATCGTTAGCCCCATATATAAGGCAAAACAACCGAGGGTCCCTTCTCCTATGAAGCCTGTCTCACAAAATGCATCCCTCTTAAATCAAATCGTTAGCCCCATATATATATATGGCAAAACAACCGAGGGTCCCTTCTCTTATGAGACTAAATGAAAAGAAAGAGAAAACAAATTCTGCAGATACAACAAACAATCTCCACTATCGTTAAAATGCTACGGACTTCAAAGTACAAACTAGACTACAGACTAGTTCCTGGGTGAGCGATTGGTGTGCTTATCACGGTCAGTGGTCCGTGACGGCAAACCCGAAGCCCACGAGTTACCATGTAGAACTCTTAACCCAACCCGTCCGGTCACAAAACACAGATAGTCCCTCCTGCTGCAAGACTCTCAGCGTAAAACGCAACATAAATATATGCCGGTCTTACCTGGAGTTCTGTGAGTTGATCAGGCACGGTTTCAAGCAGGACAGCTTCCCCGTGACGTGGATCCGGGTGGACTGCGCTGCACGGTTCCGGTTTTACCGCCCCACATTTGGGCGCCATTTGTCAGGGAAATTTCTGCGTACAGCACCAATCAGGCCCACCCCAATGCCCCGCTGCCGGCGGTAAAGAAGAGACGCCACACACGGAGGTCTGGTATAGTTCCTCACACGGGGACATAACTGCGCGCTTTATTACAGATTACATGGGGTCTTATACCCTTTGGTCTCATCACTAGGAATGCGTGATGGTCTCATTGGCTCAAATTCACCGCATAACCATATATGTGAAATCCGGATTTCCGGCTGAGGCACTGATGGTTATATACGTAGTTAAACAGTCGTTATCTAGATACGGCGCTTCTGGGAAAACAGCCAAGCACACGGCCTTCGTATCCAGTTCTTCCTTGCGGTGTTCAAGATACATTTTGTCTTCGCCTTGCAAGGCCTTTGGAATATCTGATGTAAGGCGACAGATTAAGTTTTTCTCATTTGGAATTGAATAGAACTTGCATATAGGTATAAAAGCATAAAAAACATATAGCAATTAAAATCATATACCCTCACATCAGTAAGAGAAGCCAAGTAATCTTGTAGATATGATACCTCTTAACTCTTTCCAATCCACTGTCTGACCTCTGAAGACATTATAATTTAAGGCTTTACAGCTCCGATGTTGGAAGATGTCCGTCGGGGTTCTCTTACTGTTTATTACCAGCCTCTCTGCTGTTGGAGCCTATCCAATGTGTCACCTCATGCAGTACTGGCTTTAGCCAGCATATAGCGCCGTTGTATAACAGTAGAAAAAGAGTAAGCCCTCTAGGAAAACCAGGATATAAATTGGATATGAAAGGGTTAATGGCTAACAAAATGACATGATGTTATTATGAACTTTCAAACCTACTCATGGTTCTTCCTCAGGCTTATGGAATAGATCGGAAGACACATACATATATATTCACTTCATATGCAAAGGCACAGACATGGTGTGATTAATATGTACTTAAAACAGTACCAGAACAGGATAAGTAGATTAGTAAATATACCTAATTAGTCCACTGATAAGGAATGTGAAAGTTTTATGGTCCCTAAATTGGTGTTAGAGGATCACCAGGCCTGTGTGTCATCTGTGCTATAGATTTCTCATCATCTATAGTCACACAAGAACCCTCTTGAAATATGTAAGCCTGTGTTAAGTGTCAAAGATGGTTATAAACTTGTACCCCCAAATTCTTGTGTGGTGCTGAGACTTGAAGTTGCTTTTTAATGTCATAACCTTCATATGTTCTATGTTAAGTCCATGACTAGAAAAATGCTCAGCCGCAGGTAAATCTGAATTTCTCTCTTTAATTGTTTGGCGGTTTTTGTCCTGTTTCTCCAACATAAAGGCCACCAACATGACATTTACTGCACAGGATCAGGAGTAAGCTGTGTACCGGGGTGGGCTCCCCAGGATACAGCGAAGTCTTGAACAAAAGAGGCGACTCCAACTCACTTGTAAAAATGAGATTTTACTTAGTTTAGTAAAACCCTTTACCAAAAACAACTCCTCCAGATATTTACATACACTCAGCTGGGCAGCCGAGACCCTTATGCCATGCAGCGCAGTGCTTTATAATGTGTGCTTCCAATGTTCTTCAAGCTTTTCCCTATCTGCAGACTGTCTCTAACCAGCCGCTATTACCTTCTATCACCCTAGAAACAGGAACAATTAGTGATGGTGCTGGGGACGCACCGGTGGCACAACACAAGAGCTTACAATCTTGCCAACATACCCCTATCCTCCCCAACCGCAGTACCACCAAACAGATATAACAGTATATAGCTTACAAGCCAAGGAAATGTAAAGTTATAAAACATGTGCCTTTTAGACCTTTGTAGAAAGCTCTCTCACTCACTCTGAGAATTCCAGCTCCATAGAGTTCTCTGTGTTTGGGGGTTATTAAACAGACAGATCAGTCCCCAGTGGTGCGGCCTGTGACAAACAGTATGCCTAACTAAACTAACTAACTAACTACAGGCCTTGTTATCAGTCTCGAGCAGTTTGGCGCCAAAAATACAATACAGTGCGTACACGGTTACACCAGAGGCCATGGTTCTCTGGCTGACCCGGGTCTGTTGGGTACCACTATCCTTTGGAACAGCAGGAATAGGAGTTCATTCGAGAACCATGTGAACTCACTGACGCTGCTACTTCTGAGCCGGGTCCTTAAAGCAATCTTCTCCGTTAAGATGGGGGTCTGACAAACTCTGGAACAGTCTCTAATTCAGCTCCCCTTCACTGTAACTTCAGTCCTTTAGGGGTCCTTTTCCACGTGGATCACATTGGCTCACTCTCTGCAGCCGTCGAAAGCACACTTCACAAGATGGCGGACAAACATTCCTCTCTTTTCCTCTGAGCTCTATCCTGTCTGGGCAGTGATGATGCACTTCTTCTCCCCTGTTGCATTTCAGGCCACAGCGACCTCTTGTGGTCAAACAACAAAATGTCAGTTATGACAGCATAAACTTACAGAAACAGGTACATTCACAACAGGAGGGCTGTTTCACCATCTTACACAGGTACACAACATCAGACATGGAACATGTGAGTGTCCCAGGGATCTTATAGTCCTGTTTTGTGTTAAGGATTTGTTTCCTGTCCATGGTCCGTACATGTCAGCAGGTCTTGCAGCTCCTTACGTTGCAGGGATACGTTCCTTTTTATGTGTCAGAGGGCACTGCACTTTTGATTATAAAGTTCCTCAAATTCTGAGATTGTCTGTAACTTAGTAGGGCAGGGTCCAGGAATATGGTTTTCAGAGGGTTATCCTTGTGTAGGGTATGATGGAGTTCCTTTGTGGTTTTCCTTAGTACCTCTAGCTGTGGGAAGTAGGTGACTACTAGAGGTCCACAAACCTTTTCTCCTTCTCTTTGCATTGGAATAGTTGATTTCTGGGTATCCTGGTGGTTCTGATGATTTCTGGTTATCCTGGTGGCTCTGGTGATTTGGTCATCAGTTGAGGTGGGATGGCAGCCCTGGTTTATAAATGTCCTTTTAAGATTGTACAAATGTTCCTCTCTGTCTGTTGGGTTGGAGCAGATCCGGTTATATCTGATGGCCTTTCTGTAGACAATGGACTTTTTGATGTGTTTGGGATGGAAACTATCCCATCTGAGGTATGTGGGCCGCTCAATGGGTTTTCAGTACAGGGATGTCTGTATTAAATTGTTTGAAAATTTTATGGTGGTGCCCAAAAAGTTGATTTCTATATACAAGTAGCTTAATGTCAGGTTTATGGTGGGGTGAAATGCACTGAATCCCTCAAGGAATTTTATTAGTTCTTGTTCGGAGTTGGTCTAAATGAATATGATGTCATCAATATAGCGGAAGTAGGCCAATTGCTCGATGGAACAAGAGGCCAGAAAGTCACTCTCCAGTTTTGCCATGAAAAGGGTGGCATATTGCAGTGCCATTTTACTGCCTATGGTGGTACTGGTGAGTTGCAGGTATATGTATTTGCCAAAGAGGAAATAATTGTGTGTAAGGGTTAATCTTGTGAGTTGCAACACCAATTCAGAGGCAACCCCATTGGCCTCAAAGTGTACCTGGTGGGCAGTTAGTCCATCTTAATGTGGGATGTTGGAATATAAGGATTCCCCATCCATGGTGGCCAGGATGGCTCCATCTGGAAGGGAACCTATGGTTGACAATTGTCACACCCGCTGCCAGCAAGCGATAGCTGTATTTCTGAAAGAAACACATGGGAACTATTAACACCACAGATCCCTAAAAGCAAACAGTTAATGGAAAAGCGAAAATAAAGTAAATGGATACTATCCTTATGGGACTCTAAAATATGAATGTCCCTACCTAAATAGTTACTGGGCCATCCAATAAGGATGCACTCATGCCGGAACCTGGGGTACTCTCTAACCCTGATACCTGGAAATAAAAATATAACAATACTAGAAAACACACTTCACAAAATCAAATAAAACCCAGAACTTATGTTCAAGTGGTCAGAGTCCAAACTCTAGAGGAACCACTGCACTCAGCTATGATCTCATTTGCTTACAGAAAGATACTGCTAGAACAATTGAACAGCACAAAGTCCAAAGTGAGGGGGAAATAAGAACCCTCCCCAATCACCCCCAGGTTCTCTCAAGTAGCAACACACCCACCATAGTCAGAGCTCCCAATGTATAGAAAAACCAAAACATTGGCATAGTGACTCACACCAACACAAGAGTTTGTTCAGTAGATCCGTGGTGTCCTGCAAGCAGCTGGTTGTATTTCTCACTAGTGGTTTGATGACACCCTCTACTCAGCCTGAGATTCTTTCAGTGAGGTTTCCTACACCTGAGATAATTGGACTCCATGGGTTGCCAGCTTTGTGTAGTTTGAGTAGCATGTAGAATGTTCAAACACTGGGATTCTGCGGTATCAAGTCCAAATGTTTTGTGGAGTCCATCGACAGGCCTCCCCGGATCTCTTACCTTTCCCACTCCTTCTGTCACCCAGCTAGCTGCCTGATCATTCTGCACCCCAATGCTATCATCCACCCCCACATCTGCCCCAGCGAGTGCTCAGTGAGCAACAAACTCCTTTCCATGTTGCCAATACATCTCAGCGTTGCAAGTCGCTCATTTAGATACTGGATCTGGGCTTCCAAATGTGCAATGCTCTTACATTTTGTACAGCAGTATGCTCCCTCGAACTGCTATTCAAGGACGGCATACATGGCATTGTCAACCCTGGAGTACATTATAAATTGATAGATTAGTTAAAGTTAATAAATGCAAAAATCAAATAGATAATCAGAAAGTAAATTCAAGCTACTCTTCCAATGTCCCTGAATCCAAAGTCACTAATCTCAAGTCACACATTTAAGAAACAGCACACTTGGAATGCAGCACACACGATTGGTATAGCAAATGATTCTTTGAGGCTTTCATGCTGCTCTTATGGCGTACAGCCAGTTGTAAAGCACTTTGTGGACATGTTAAAACTTGCATTTGTTCTTCCAACAGCCAATCACATACTTCCACACACATACTTATGGCTTTGTTCGCATATATCCAGGCCACTGGATGAGAAACAACGAGAAATGTTAACAATTGTTATGTGTAAACGGTCATTGTTTGAAAGCAAACGAGTCGTTCGGTCATTTGGTCGCTCAAATGATAAATCTGCTTGTCTAATAGGACCCTTAGAATATGGCACGCACGCTCACTTATGTTTGATTTATATTGCACTGATCTGTAATACTTCTGCCTTTCCTTTGTATGGAAGTTCTCAGTAAAACAGAAGTTTTTTCTGTATCATAAATTTAAAAAAATGAATCAGTTGAGAAATAATGAAATGATTCCTAAGAAATCCAACAATGAGCTGACTTGCAGGTCTGTCCCATGCAGGCTGATTTGTGGAGTAACATTTCCTAATCGTCATGCACAGCAGTTTGCTTATGTGTGCGGTTAGGACTGGGAGGTGCTGATTGCTATAATGCCCCATGTGATGGGATATTCCTTTATTATATAGAGCCCACACTTCTGGATGTGACGCTCTTCTCCCTGTGAACTGTTACTGGACTCTCTTGGTGCCGTTCTGTCCACACGGTTCCTATAAGAAGTGGAAAGACTAATGAGATACTTACAATGAGCGCCTCCATACTACTCATACTGCTGTGCCTAACGTGGCCGTCCTGCCTGTGGGGTAAGTGACCCTTGTACTTACTTCACTTATGGAGCTGCTGTGATTTGCAGGTCACTGCTGAAGGGGCACCACAAACCTTAATATTGTTTTATAGGCATTGTATAGCGCTGTATAGGATCTGTTATTTGGACGCTGTATACTTGTATTGTATGAACGCTGTAGTGTGTTTTTACTTTGGCGCTGTGGCACTATTGGTCTCTGTCCTATATGGTGCTTAGAAGTAGACAGTGTACAGCGTGGCTGGTTCTATATTACATGACTGCTCATAATACAATATGAAACGTTCTAAGGGTGTATCCACACGGGTGAGTGAGATATTCTGCATGGAAACCTGCACTTTTCGCAGCGATTTAGATGCATTTTGCAAGGCAAACGCATTACATTGCTATACATATGGTTTTCATGAGTGAAAATTGCATATTGTTTAAATAGGGGGGGGGGGGGAATTGCATCCCATTAAAATGGCATCTGCATGCGAGTGCGATTTTTTCTTCCTTCGTTAGAAAATACTGGGCGATATCACCCAAAAAAAAGGACTTGTTGCGACTTGTCGCTCCACCTAAAAATACCCATTGCAAATAATAAGTTCCATTTCCGGGAGAACTTTGTGCATCTTGCAACAGACAAAACTCGTGTGAGAAAATCATCCATATGAATACATCCTAACTGATAGGTCAGCTCTGAGGGTTTGTATATAACTAGCATAGTTTTACATGACTACTTCTGTTGGTTTTGCCAGGGGAAGCCAGTTGGTTTTGCCAGGGGAAGCCACCAGGGGAAATGTAGTATTACATGGTGACCATTCAGATAAATGTCCATCAATGTAATACAAGGACGGCTCAAGTCCTCCAGAACAGGAACAGAAACATAGCAACTCTCTCCGTTCTGGCTCATAGAGGAGGGACCACCCTATGATGTCCGCATGCTTTAATAGTGCATATAGACAGAGGTCGTGGTCTATATCTGGCTGCACACATTACATTAAAGTGGCTGAACCCGACTGCCATCCAACAGGAGATTTGCATCAATTCTACAATGTCGCAGCAGCACTCAAGCAAATGGCTCACACCCTCAGGTGCCTTACAGCCATGGTAATGTCACGCCTCCTCAGACTGGATCCACAGTCTGCTCACTCACCCACTAATCCATTTGTAGAGAGGCAGCATTCACGGCAAGACAGATGAATAAAAAGGGAACTTTATTCCATCAGGGTTCCAATAGCATCTACAGCAATGTGGACTGCACAACAAGGTAGTAGCAGCGGCGTTTCGATACGGATAGGGCTTGAGAAAGATCCTATCCGGATCGAAACGTTGCCCCTACTACCTTGTTGTGCAGTCCACATTGTTGTAGATGCTATTGGAACCCTGATGGAATAAAGTTCCCTTTTTATTCATCTGTCTTGCCGTGAATGCTGCCTCTCTACCAATGGATCCAACAGGAGATGTCAGGGGACAGAGGTAATAAGCATTTTAGATATGTGACGGCATCGGATGTGGATTCACTGTGCCTCAAAATTGATTTGACTTGGGAGCTAGATACAGGTACAGTCCTGGGTGGTTTTCACTCTTTCATCCTATCAATCAGGAACTGGTCTCCGCCATGAGGTTAAGAGGCAGCTGACGCACTTGCGTTGGTTTTTCATGATGCAAGACCGAAGGTTTACACAGGAACGTAGAAGTAGAACAGAGCTGGAATGCTGGCAGGCGGAGTACTTCACAATGTAGATCAAGCCAGGAGTAAGAACAGGAGGCAGACAAGGAAAGCATATTCAAATAGTGAGCCATGGTCATGATTACAGAGGTCAGGAAAGCTGGGTGGTTCAGGCAGGGATCAAATACCAGGTCAAGCAGAAACACACTTATACCTTCACACAGTATTGAGACTGCTCAGACAGTCCGCGGCATGCTATTCCATTGCTTTCAATGGGATCGGCACTGCTGCCGATCCCATTGAAAGCAGTGCTTTCTGGCAAACCCTGCAGAATGATTATTGGAGAAGGGCTTGAAATATAAGCCCTTCCCCGATAATCATCAAAAAGTGGTTAAAAAAATAATAAAAAAGTAACTCACCTCTCCTGCTGTCAGCCGCGTCCTCCGGCTAGCTCCCGGCACTGCTACTGAGCTCTTTCAGCAGTCGGGGATTTAAAAATCCCCGCCTCCTGAAAGAGCTATGCAGATTGGCTGAGGGCTTAAGTTATCCAAATTTATTAAAGAGATGGGTCTATAACTGCCACACATCTCTGGGTCTTTATTCTCCTTATGGATAAGCGTGATATGAGCTTCTTGGGCCTGGCTCGGGAGGGCATCATCCCGCAGGAGGGAATTAAAGAGTTCAGTCAGGTGAGGTACTAGTGAAGACCGGAAGGACTTATAATAGATAAGAGGGAGGCCTTCTGGGCTGGGACTTTTTCCGGGAGAGAAAGAGTCCAAAAGTCTCTCCACCTCTGGTTTGCGAAACCAGGGCCTTCAAAGAAGCAGACACTTCATCGTCTAAGTTGGGCAGTCGCAGGTCCTTTTAGAAAATCATCAATCTGACTCCTAGTTCCATATAATCTATGTGACCATAGATTATATAGCTGGGAATACAATTTCTGGAATTCCTTAGCTATATCTCGGGTGGATGTAACCGAGGTTCCCGTCTGAGTTTTTATTGAATTGATCTGGTTTTTAGTATGGGCTTTCATAATTTGCGCCGACATATATTTACTTCCCCGGTTACCTTGAGGATAGACAAAGTCTTTGAGATGGAGATATCTTTTGTTGAATCTAGATTTCAGACAGAGCTTCAGATCCTTTCTTACTGCTATCAATTTTTCTAGGTTCTCCTTGTTAAGAGAGAGCTTATCGACATATTCTAGTTTAGCAATTTGAGTCAAGCATTCGTCTATGTCTTTTTGTTGCATTTTTTTTCCTGGAGCCTTGCACAATCAAAAGGCCTCTTACAAAAGCCTTATGTGCTTCCCAAACTAGAGGCACTGTTTGGTCCTTAAACAGGTTTAGCTGGAAGGATTATTCTACTTGTTTAAGAAGACAAGCTCTATCTTCTGCAGAGTCTAAGAGAGAGGCGTTTAGTCTTCATCTCCATTCACGGGGAACAATACCTAAGGGAAGGAGGTTCATGTGTAGCGGGGCATGGTCAGATATTGTTATGAGGTCTATATTTGAGTTAGACAGGGAAGGCAAAAGGGTGGAGGAAACGAGGTATGGACTTGAGAGAAATAAGTATAATCCTTAACGGAGGGGGGAAGTTGGCACCACGCATCCCCAACCTTCAGCTCTGATAAGCATCAAATGAGTTTCCTCAGCTTTATATGGGAGACCTGAGAACGTCCCGTTGATGAATCCTGCAGGGTTTTTAAAGTAACATTGAAATCCCCACTTAGCAAAATGGAACCCACTACAAACTCTCTAAGTGTCTCCAACTGCTCAACAAGCTAAGTGACTTGGTTAGTGTTGGGAGTGTACAGATTTGCCACAGTAAGCTTAGTGTTATTGATCGAGCCCCTCAGAAAGAGGACTCTACCATCTCCGTCAGCATACTGGGCATCGCAGCAGAATGTGATGGAGTTGTGGAAAATGATTGAGACCCCCTTTGATACAGACGTCGGGTGTGGGTTGTGGAATCCCTGTGTGAATTGTCTGCCTGGAAAGGCTAGGCATTTACCCCTCTTAAAATGAGTGAAGATGATTTTGGTACCATACTTTCTCAGGAACTGAGCCACGTTATGTCTCTTAAAAGGCGAGTTCAAGCCTCTAACATTGAGCAAGGTAAGACAGAGGTGGTCACCCATGACAGATCATACCAGATGAAGTTCAGGACACCAGCAAATAATCTAATAAAAAAGATTTGAGTTATTAGAAAGAGTTTCCCAAGTACAGCGCAAGCAGAGGACTGTAGAGTCCACTTCAGGGAGAAGAAGGGGGGATATCAGTGGGGAAAACACTGAGGCTAATGGGAGGGGAAAACAAGACTCAGAGACGTGGAGAAAAAAAGCAAAGAATGTGTGGTGTAATACAAGGTCGCCTCACTCAGGGTAAGGCAAGATTGGAGCGCTGCAGGCGAACCAATCAAAAACGATTGTATACACAAAGCCTGCTCTGTCAGGCACTGACTAGGATCTGAAGAATACAATGGAAAGGCATTTATAGAAAACCTCCTTAGAGGAGAAAGAGGGAGAACATGGAGAAAACTTATATATGCCGTTTAAACAATGTCACCAACAGCGGAGACAGGGAAATGACCCTCATCAGGCAAGGTAGAAAGACCACTGCAAAGTGAGCACTAATGGTCCTTTTAACTGGAATCGTAGGGGTAGGTCAACCAGACAACCCATAATAAGAGAGTTTAGGTCCTGCATAGAACCTGGAGTGTCCCTAAAGGTAATACAAGCAAGAGAAGAGTGGACGCAGTCCTGGAATCATCATTCGCCACCCGGAGTAGTGTCTCTACTTTTATCTTCTTGCCTTTGGAAGATTTTGAGCATCCTGCTATATTCTAGGCTGTGGGGGTGACCAACTTGAGTGGGAGGCAGCAAGGGAGGTCCACAGGCTCTAAATCAAGGAGTTGCCGGCATGCTTGCAGTTCTTCTGAAGCACGGATGTTTAACCTCCGACCCCTGTGTGCAATTCACAAGCCAAAGGGAAACAGCCAGGCATATTTGATTTCTTTTGCCCTCAGCACATCCAGCAGGGGATGTAGAAGCCAACATTTAGCCAGGGTAGAAGGAACAAGGTCCTGAAAAATTTGAAGAGGAGCATCAGCATAATTCCGGTCTCTGCGGTTTTTGGCAGCTCTTAGAACGGCAAATGCATCCTGAAAAGAGAGAAGTTTGCATATGACATCTCTTGAGAGCTCCGAAGCCGCAGGGGTGGGGGAGGGGTGGGGGGGCTGAGAGCTCTGTGGATACGTTTAATTGAAAAGGATGCAGATCTCTCAGATCCCAGTAGATTAGCAAATATTTCTCTGGCTACTTTAGAGAGGCAGTCCACAGCCCAGGTGTTACCATGAGGCCAATCAGGGACCCTGGGTGGCAGTGGCGCGGTTTGCCGCAGTGTACTGGGATGACCATGCGCCCGCGTTTGGTACGGCGAGTGGCGGTGCCGTGCTACAGCCGCGCACACTCTAGCTCTGTGAGTTATAGTGGCTGGCTGGGAGCTCCGGTCAGCTGGCTTGATTGGTCTCCGCCCTAAGGATGGAGACTCCTGAATATAGTCTGGCAGCTGCTGATAGCAGTTGCCAGTTATTGGTTCTGTCCTCTGTGTGTTTGACCTCAGTCCTGCTCCAGTGGAAGTTACCCTGTCCCGATCCAGCTCTGCCTGTGTTCTGTGGTTTCGTTCCTGTTGGTTATTCCATCTGCCTAGCCTGTCAGTACTAGTGAGTAGTCACCTGCATAGGTACGGCGGTCCCTTCTTGTCCTGCCTTAGGCAGCATAGGGTCAGAGTTGGCAGCCTGGACATGTCCACCTTCAGGGCTATCTCCAGGAAGGGAGATTGGCGTAGGTGAGAGTCAGGGAGCCCCGCGCCGTACATACCTATGCACTCCACTACTACTGTAACACCAAGTTTCAGGCAGCCCTTTAAAACGGACATTGCAGCACCTGTTTCTGTTCTCCAAATCTTCCTGCATAATTAAAGCTCTGTATAGATGGTTAAGCTGATCCTGCAGAGCTTGCATCATTTCTATGGAGTGAGAGGTAATTGAGGCTGCAGAGGACTCAAGGTCTTCCACCCGACACCCCATGTGTTTAATGTCCTTCTTAATTTCGGCCAGGTCAGTCATGACAGGATGAAGAGCTTTCATTGTTAGGTCCTTCATAAAGCACTTTAAGATCACCTCCCTGACGTCTCCATCTAAAGAGGCCTCCTCCTCCCCCTCCTTACCGTGAGCGGCAACAAACTCCTGGCCCGGCGCCATCTTGGAGGGAACCAGCAGTGAGCAGGAGCTCTTTTCTTTTAGATACCGCTGCATGTCCGCTTGTCCTCTGTTAGCTCGGGGGTTCCCATGTGCTCTAGTCCCCTCTCCCTTCCTCTCTTTCTCATTTTAACCCGGTAGAAGCAGCTGAAAAGTCCTCTATTGGTGCCGCGCTGATGGAGCTCTGCACTCAGGCATCCATCAGGTTCAGCGGTCACTTTCCTGGGTCACATGTATCTACTTGGCCTCTCTCCGTGTTTGAAAAGGTGATGGCAAACCTATATCCAGAAGAATTGCTTTCCTTTGTAAACACTTCATCTCTCCCACACAAATTTCTAAACCCGTATTTCTCTCCTCATGGGAGAGAGATCTGCGTATTACGCTTTTGTCAGAAGATATTCAATTAATTCTGAAAATGGCCTATGGTCTGTCCCCTTGCATCCTTTCATGGGAGGCCCAGTAGAAGCTTTTAGTTAGGTGGTACAGGACGCCTCAGTGGCTTTATGATCATAAATTGGCCTTGCACTGTAGATGTTGGAGATGTGATGTGGGAACAAGCTGGTACTTGGGAGTGCCCGATTCTGACCCCCTTTTGGCATGACGTCGAGGTGATCCTTTGGAAGCTCTCTCCAAACTTTATACTCACCCCGGAGATCTTATTTTTCTGGAAGCCATCAGTGGGGTTTCACCCACTGAACAGAGGCTGATTGCTCATGTTCTTGATACGGCAAAGGCACTTATCCCTCTTCTATAGCTTGAAAAGTCCTCTCCTTCTTTGACTCAGTGGAAGCATAGAGTTGACTTAGCCTGTAACTTGGAGGAACTATCCAGCTGGTCGAGGGGCACCCATGACAGATTCCTAGTGACATGGAATCCTTGGTGCGAAGTGAGAGTTAGTTTGTAGAGTAAATGCCTATCTCGTTCTTAGATATGGGGAGATGCGTGTCCTCATCTCCCTGTCATGCTCGGCTGTGTGCGATTATTTAGGATTTATCCATAGCTTGACTCGATCCTTGGATGGGATTGGAGTTTTGGACCTTTAAAAGTCTTTTGTACTACGAAGGCCACACACCATTATTTTCTAGGTCTCCATGTACATTCCATCTGCACTCTCCTCTCCCCCTTTAATATCACTGTCTGTCTTTTCTCCTTTTAATTCTCTAATTATTTTAAGTTGATGTTAGTTTATTTGAATATATTAGATCTTTTGTGCTTATTGAGCTCAGCTGACTCTTTTACTTGCATGTTATCTGTGTTGAATATGTGTTTTTTTCATTATTGTATTGATGAAAAATCTTAATAAAAACGGATTTGGAAAAAAAAACAGAATGAAACTGCAGGTTACATTAAAATTAATTCAGGTTGAAAGACCTGGAAGAGGCAGGAATACGCAGGTCCCTAACAGGAATTCTAA
Organism: Eleutherodactylus coqui; assembly: GCF_035609145.1. NCBI lineage: Eukaryota > Metazoa > Chordata > Amphibia > Anura > Eleutherodactylidae > Eleutherodactylus > Eleutherodactylus coqui. Next base: position 123,711,839 of record NC_089848.1, read on the forward strand.
GTTGAATTACTTGTCAACATAAAGTTGAAATTAGATTTGTATTATTTAAGAACACAAAAAAGTCATTATTTTCCTGCAACAATAATATTTTGGATTTAAGACAAACAAAACAGAAAACAAATAAGGTAATAAGGTAACCGATTGAAGGGGTTGTCTCATGGCAGCAAGTGGGGTTATACACTTCCGTATGGCCATATTAATGCACTTTGTAATATACATTGTGCATTAAATATGAGCCATACAGAAGTTATTCACTTACCTGCTCTGTTGCTGGCGTCCCCATCTCCATGGTGCCGTCTAATTTCAGCGTCTAATCACCCGATTAGACGCGCTTGCGCAGAAGGGTCTTCTCTAGAGATGAGCGAACACTAAAATGTTCGGGTGTTCGTTATTCGAAACGAACTTCCCGCGATGTTCGAGGGTTCGTTTCGAATAACGAACCCCATTGAAGTCAATGGGCGACCAGAGCATTTTTGTATTTCGCCGATGCTCGCTAAGGTTTTCATGTGTGAAAATCTGGGCAATTCAACAAAGTGATGGGAACGACACAGAAACGGATAGGGCAGGCGAGGGGCTACGTGTTGGGCTGCATCTCAAGTTCACAGGTCCCACTATTAAGCCACAATAGCGGCAAGAGTGGGCCCCCCCCCCTCCCAAAAACTTTTACTTCTGAAAAGCCCTCATTAGCATGGCATACCTTTGCTAAGCACCACACTAGCTACAACAAAGCACAATCACTGCCTGGATGACACTCCGCTGCCACTTCTCCTGGGTTACATGCTGACCAACCGCCCCCCCTCCCCCCCACAGCGCACACCAAAGTGTCCCTGCGCAGCCTTCAGCTGCCCTCATGCCACACCACGCTCATGTCTATTTAGAAGTGCGTCTGCCATGAGGAGGAACCGCAGGCACACACTGCAAAGGGTTGGCACGGCTAGGCAGCGACCCTCTTTAAAAGGGGCGGGGCGATAGCCCACAATGCGGTACAGAAGCAATGAGAAATAGAATCCTGTGCCACCGCCATCAGGAGCTGCACACGTGGGCATAGCAATGGGGAACCTATGTGCCACACACTATTCATTCTGTCAAGGTGTCTGCATGCCCCAGTCAGACTGGTAATATGCACCTTAACAGTAACCGCGTTGGTGGTAATGTGGTGGTGACTGCGGACCTAGTAGCGCGGTTTTATTTTGTTGGTTTTCGGAATGTGGCCAGGATTAAGTGGGCCTTGGCGGGGGGATGGTGGGGGGGCTCTCTTGTAGTGTCGGTAAAGGTGAAATTCTTGGACTGCCACCAGACGAACCAATGCAAAGGCATTTGCCAAGAATGTTTTCCCTGTTGGAGGAGGAGGGGGATGTTTTTGAGGCACTACGTGTCCTCTCCACGTGTCCATGGTTATATGCACCTTAACAGTAACCGCGTTGGTGGTAATGTGGTGGTGACTGCGGACCTAGTAGCGCGGTTTTATTTTGTTGGTTTTCGGAATGTGGCCAGGATTAAGTGGGCCGTGGCGGGGGGATGGTGGGGGGGCTCTCTTGTAGTGTCGGTAAAGGTGAAATTCTTGGACTGCCACCAGACGAACCAATGCAAAGGCATTTGCTAAGAATGTTTTCCCTGTTGGAGGAGGAGGGGGATGTTTTTGAGGCACTACGTGTCCTCTCCACGTGTCCGTGGTTATATGCACCTTAACAGTAACCGCGTTGGTGGTAATGTGGTGGTGACTGCGGACCTAGTAGCGCGGTTTTATTTTGTTGGTTTTCGGAATGTGGCCAGGATTAAGTGGGCCGTGGCGGGGGGATGGTGGTGGGGCTCTTTTGTAGTATCGGAAAAGGTGAAATTCTTGGACTGCCACCAGACGAACCAATGCAAAGGCATTTGCCAAGAATGTTTTCCCTGTTGGAGGAGGAGGGGGATGTTTTTGAGGCACTACGTGTCCTCTCCACGTGTCCGTGGTTATATGCACCTTAACAGTAACCGCGTTGGTGGGAAATGGCCTCGCCGCCATCATGTCTTTGGGAAGCCTCTGTTTCCACACCCCAGAGACATACCATTAGCAGCGGTATAGGCAGAGCCCATAATTCGTAACATTTCAGCCGTAGCATTAGGACAGGCCCCACTAACATATCACTAGCAGCATTATAGGAGGAGCGCAGTCTTCGTTCCATGTCAGCAATAGTAGCACTCAAGACGGGCCCCAGTAACAATTCCGAAGCAGCAGTATAGCGGGAGCGCAGTCTTCGTTCCATGTCAGCAATAGCAGCACTCAAGACAGGCCCCAGTAACAATTCCGAAGCAGCAGTATAGCGGGAGCGCAGTCTTCGTTCCATTTCAGCAATAGTAGCACTTAAGACAGGCCCCACTAACAATTCCGAAGCAGCAGTATAGCGGGAGCGCAGTCTTCGTTCCATGTCAGCAATAGTAGCACTCAAGACAGGCCCCAGTAACAATTCCGAAGCAGCAGTATAGCGGGAGCGCAGTCTTCGTTCCATGTCAGCAATAGTAGCACTCAAGACAGGCCCCTGCAACAATTCTGAAGCAGCAGTATAGTGGGAGCGCAGTCTTAGTTCCATTTCAGTAGCCTTAGTATAGCCAAGGCCCAAGTTACATTTATGTAGCTAAAGTGTAGGCCAACCCCACACACACTTCTGTACCATGAGTGCAGGCGAAGAACATACAAATTGCTATGATTACACTGTAGGTGAGGGCCCCAAAAAATTGGTGTACCAACAGTACTAATGTACCTCAGTAAACATTGGCCATGCCCAACCAAGATGGCAGGTGAAACCCATTAATCGCTTTGGTTAATGTGGCTTAAGTGGTAACTAGGCCTGGAGGCAGCCCAGTTTAACGAAAAATTGGTTCAAGTTAAAGTTTCAACGCTTTTAAGAGCATTGAAACATATAAAAATTGTTTCGAAAAATTAGATGAGTGAGCCTTGTGGCCCTAAGATAAATTGCCCGTTCAGCGTGATTACGTGAGGTTTCAGGAGGAGGAACAGGAGGAGGAGGAATATTAGACACAGATTGATGAAGCAGAAATGTCCCCGTTTTGGATGGTGAGAGAGAACGTAGCTTCCATCCGCGGGTGCAGCCTACGTAATGCTTACGTATCGCTGCTGTCCGCTGGTGGAGAAGAGAAGTCTGGGGAAATCCAGGCTTTGTTCATCTTGATGAGTGTTAGCCTGTCGGCACTGTCGGTTGACAGGCGGGTACGCTTATCTGTGATGATTCCCATAGCCGCACTAAACACCATTTCCGACCAGACGCTAGCCGCAGGACAAGCAAGCACCTCCAGGGCATACAGCGCTAGTTCAGGCCACGTGTCCAGCTTCGACACCCAGTAGTTGTAGGTGGCAGAGGCGTCACGGAGGACGGTCGTGCGATCGGCTACGTACTCCCTCACCATCCTTTTACAGTGCTCCCGCCGACTCAGCCTTGACTGGGGAGCGGTGACACAGTCTTGGTGGGGAGCCATAAAGCTGTCCAGGCCCTTAAAGACTGTTGCACTGCCTGGGATGTACATGCTGCTCGATCTCCGCACCTCCCCTGCTACCTTGCCCTCGGTACTGCGCCTTCTGCCACTAGCGCTGTCGGCTGGGAATTTTACCATCAGCTTGTCCGCAAGGGTCCTGTGGTATAGCAACACTCTCGAACCCCTTTCCTCTTCGGGAATCAGAGTGGGCAGGTTCTCCTTATAGCGTGGGTCGAGCAGTGTGTACACCCAGTAATCCGTTGTGGCCAGAATGCGTGCAACGCGAGGGTCACGAGAAAGGCATCCTAACATGAAGTCAGCCATGTGTGCCAGGGTACCTGTACGCAAGACATGGCTGTCTTCACTAGGAAGATCACTGCCAGGATCCTCCTCCTCCTCCTCCTCCTCCTCCTCCTCCTCAGGCCATACACGCTGAAAGGATGACAGGCAATCAGCCGGTGTACCATCAGCAGCGGGCCAAGCTGTCTCTTCCCCCTCCTCCTCATGCTCCTCCTCCTGTACGCGCTGAGAAATAGACAGGAGGGTGCCCTGACTATCCAGCGGCATACTGTCTTCCACCGCCCCCGTTTCCGAGCGCAAAGCAGCTGCCTTTATGGTTTGCAGGGAATTTCTCAAGATGCATAGCAGAGGAATGGTGACGCTAATGATTGTAGCATCGCCGCTCACCACCTGGGTAGACTCCTCAAAATTACCAAGGACATGGCAGATGTCTGCCAACCAGGCCCACTCTTCTGAAAGGAATTGAGGAGGCTGACTCCCACTGCGCCGCCCATGTTGGAGTTGGTATTCGACTATAGCTCTACGCTGTTCATAGAGCCTGGCCAACATGTTGAGCGTAGAGTTCCACCGTGTGGGCACGTCGCACAGCAGTCGGTGCACTGGCAGCTTAAAGTGATGTTGCAGGGTGCGCAGGGTGGCAGCGTCCGTGTGGGACTTGCGGAAATGTGCGCAGAGCCGGCGCGCCTTTACGAGCAGGTCTGACAAGCGTGGGTAGCTTTTCAGAAAGCGCTGAACCACCAAATTAAAGACGTGGGCCAGGCATGGCACGTGTGTGAGGCTGCCGAGCTGCAGAGCCGCCACCAGGTTACGGCCGTTGTCACACACGACCATGCCCGGTTGGAGGCTCAGCGGCGCAAGCCAGCGGTCGGTCTGCTGTGTCAGACCCTGCAGCAGTTCGTGGGCCGTGTGCCTCTTATCGCCTAAGCTGAGTAGTTTCAGCACGGCCTGCTGATGCTTGCCCACCGCTGTGCTGCCACACCGCGCGACACCGACTGCTGGCGACATGCTGCTGCTAACACATCTTGATTGCGAGACAGAGGAGGAGGAGGGTGCTTTAGTGGAGGAAGCATACACCTCCGCAGATACCACCACCGAGCTGGGGCCCGCAATTCTGGGGGTGGGTAGGACGTGAGCGGTCCCAGGCTCTGACTCTGTCCCAGCCTCCACTAAATTCACCCAATGTGCCGTCAGGGAGATGTAGTGGCCCTGCCCGCCTGTGCTTGTCCACGTGTCCGTTGTTAAGTGGACCGTGGCAGTAACCGCGTTGGTGAGGGCGCGTACAATGTTGCGGGAGACGTGGTCGTGCAGAGCTGGGACGGCACATCGGGAAAAGTAGTGGCGACTGGGAACTGAGTAGCGCGGGGCCGCCGCCTCCATGATACTTTTGAAGGACTCAGTTTCCACAACCCTATACGGCAGCATCTCAAGGCTGATGAATTTTGCTATGCGGACGGTTAACGTTTGAGCGTGCGGGTGCGTGGCGGCGTACTTGCGCTTGCGCTCCAACAGTTGTGCAAGCGACGGCTGGACGGTGCGCTGAACTACACTGCTGGATGGGGCCGAGGACAGCGGAGATGAGGGTGTGGGTGCAGGCCATGAGGCGGTAGTGCCTGTGTCCTGAGAGGGGGGTTGCATCTCAGTGGCAGGTTGGGGCACAGGGGGAGAGGCAGGGGTGCAAACCGGAGGCGCTGAACGGCCTTCGTCCCACCTTGTGGGGTGCTTGGCCATCATATGTCTGCGCATGGTGGTGGTGGTGAGGCTGTTGGTGTTGGCTCCCCGGCTGAGCTTTGCGCGACAAAGGTTGCACACCACTGTTCGTCGGTCGTCAGGCGTCTCTGTGAAAAACTGCCAGACCTTAGAGCACCTCGGCCTCTGCAGGGTGGCATGGCGCGAGGGGGCGCTTTGGGAAACACTTGGTGGATTATTCGGTCTGGCCCTGCCTCTACCCCTGGCCACCGCACTGCCTCTTGCAACCTGCCCTGCTGATGCCCTTGACTCCCCCTCTGAAGACCTGTCCTCCTGAGTAAGCGTTGCACACCAGGTGGGGTCAGTCACCTCATCGTCCTGCTGCTCTTCCTCCGAATCCTCTGTGCGCTGCTCCCTCGGACTTACTGCCCTTACTACTACCTCACTGCAAGACAACTGTGTCTGATCGTCATCGTCCTCCTCACCCACAGAAAGTTGTTGAGACAGTTGGCGGAAGTCCCCAGCCTCTTCCCCCGGACCCCGGGAACTTTCTAATGGTTGGGCATCAGTGACGATAAACTCCTCTGGTGGGAGAGGAACCGCTGCTGCCCAATCTAAGCAGGGGCCCGAGAACAGTTCCTGGGAGTGTTCCCGCTCCTGAGCAGGTGCCATTGTAGTGGAGTGAGGAGGCTGGGAGGAAGGAGGAGCAGCAGACAGAGGATTCGGATTTGCAGCAGTGGACGGCGCAGAACTGCGTGTTGACGATAGGTTGCTTGAAGCACTTTCTGCCATCCAGGACAGGACCTGCTCACACTGCTCATTTTCTAATAACCGTCTCCCGCGTGGACCCATTAATTGGGCGATGAATGTGGGGACGCCAGAAACGTGCCTCTCTCCTAATCGCGCAGCAGTCGGCTGCGACACACCTGGATCAGGAGCTCGGCCTGTGCCCACACCCTGACTTGGCCCTCCGCGTCCTCGGCCGCGTCCACGTCATCTAGGCCTACCCCTACCCCTCAGCATGCTGTATTACCAGTGATTTGATTTCACAGGCAGGAAATAAATTGGCGCAAGACTGCAGGCCAAATATATTTTTTTCCCTTTTTTGAAAACGAAAGGCCCCACTGCCTCTAGTGAATGAATAATCTAAGTTTAATAACTGTGCTGTGGCCCTGCTAATGTGTCACAGAACGTGAGGGTAGCAGAGTTATTATAACTCTGGCAGAGCAGGTATTTTTTTCCCAATTAAGGAAAGCAAATGGCGAAGCCAGCAGTAAAACGTAGCTGGGTGCGTCTGATTTTTAAACGTTGCACACGCAGCCGACACGTACACACAGCCCTTAGGACGGACAGAGGCAGGACAAATAGATTTGTTTTCAGTTTTTTTCCACCAAAAGGCAGCACTGCGTATATTCAATGAACATGAGAAGTTTAATAACTGTGCTGTGGCCCTGCTAATGTGTCACAGAACGTGAGGGTAGCAGAGTTATTATAACTCTGGCAGAGCAGGTATTTTTTTTCCCAATTAAGGAAAGCAAATGGCGAAGCCAGCAGTAAACCGTAGCTGGGTGCGTCTGATTTTTTAACGTTGTACACGCAGCTCACACGTGTCCACACTCCACAGGACGGACAGAGGCAGGTCAAATACAATTTTTTTCACTTGTTTTACAAGCAAAAGGCCGCACTGCGTATATTCAATGAATAATAACTGTGTTGTGGCCCTGCCTACACAATTCTTTCCCTGCAGTATCAATGGAGGGTGCAATGCTCTGCAGAGGCGATTTTGAGAAAAAAAAAAATATGCAGCACAGCTAACAGCAGCCAGCACAGTACTGCACACGGTTAAATATGGCCCTAGAAAGGACCGTTGAGGTTCTTGAAGGCTACACTCACTCCTAACACTCTCCCTGCCTATGCAACACTTCTGTCCCTAATGCCGGGTGCAACGCTCTGCAGAGCCGATTTTGAGAAGAAAAAAAAATTGCCACTGCTAACAGCAGCCAACACACAGCTATCAGTGGCCCTAATAAGGACCTTTGGGGGTCTTGAAGCCTACACTAACTACCAATTCTTTCCCTACAGCAGCTCCGGTACAAACAGCACTGTCCCTCATCTAACTCACAAGGCATCTGAGGCGAGCCGCGGGAGGGGCCGACTTTTATATTCGGCGGACACCTGATCTCGCCAGCCACTCACAGCAGGGGGGTGGTATAGGGCTTGAACGTCACAGGGGGAAGTTGTAATGCCTTCCCTGTCTTTCAATTGGCCAGAAAAGTGCGCTAACGTCTCAGGGAAGGAAGTGAAAGTAACCCGAACACCGCATGGTGTTCGTTACGAATAACGAACATCCCGAACACCCTAATATCCGCACGGATATCAAGTTCGGACGAACACGTTCGCTCATCTCTAGTCTTCTCCCTTCTGGTCGGTCCGGGCACGAGCGGCGTTCTGGCTCAACCCCCTTCTATGCGTCATCGCGTAGCTCCGCCCGTCACGTGTGCCGATTCCAGCCAATCAGGAGGCTGGAATCGGCAATGACCCCACGGTGCACCATGGGAGAAGACCCGCGGTGCATCGTGGGTGAAGATCGCGGCGGCCATCTTGGAGGAAAAGAAGGAAGAAGTTGCAGCGAGGGGATTCGGGTAAGTAAAACATTTTTTTAAATTTCAACACATCCCTTGGGTTTGTCCTGCGCTGAACGGGGGGCCTATGCAAAAAAAAAAAAAAACTGTTTCGGTGCGGGACAACCCCTTTAAGGCAATCGTGTCTAAAAGATTCTGTCGCTGTTATATTGAGTGCAACTTTTTGATCTCCCGAGTGCATGTACCCTAACCTGCAAGAAATAATCCAATTATAGAATAAAATTGCAGTTAAAGGTATTAATATAAAGTCACCTTGTTTTTTAGGTTTTAAAACCTTTTTAATCTACAATGACGCCTGCAAGCAATGTCTACAAGCAGAGGATTCTGCACTCGTCATGGCCGAATGTAATGAGAATTCCATTATGCAGAAATTTCAATGGATTTCTGAAGATCAGCTCATAAATGTGGGGACAGAAAAATGCTTGTCTGTATCATCTGTAGCAGAACAGTCAGCAGTGACGCTGAACACGTGTGATGGCAAGAGTGACCTCCAAAAGTGGGAATGTAAAAATGAGACCTTGTTTGGAGTCCTTAAAGGTGATCTGTACATGACCTACAGCGATAACAAAAAACTGGTCCTGTCTTTTGGGACAGGAGATTCGAGACGATGGCATATCCATTCATCGAAGGACGATTTATGTGTTAAATCTTATGAAGGTAAGGAGGATGTTATCATTGTCATTTAGTGGCCATAGTACCTTATTTTTAGCAGCAATTAACATTGCTAGTAAAAGGTAAATACCGGCATCAGTCTCTTGAAATAATTACTGGTTGGCCCAGTTGGTCACAAGCCGGGTAGCAACCTTAGTTGGAGACTCCTATCCAAATCTGAACAGAGCCAAATACATTAGGTATTCTAACTTGAGAGCAATGATACAATATGCTTTTCCACAGAAATATATACTTTAAAAGGAAATAGTAACGGGCGGCCCTGCAAGTTCCCCTTCAAGTTCAACAACACAATTTATGTAGATTGTACGGCCGCTGGACAATCCGATGGACGACTCTGGTGTTCCACCACTTCAGATTACGACACGGACCAGCTGCATGGATTTTGTCCATCTACATGTAAGTGTTACAGTAGTTTATACTAGTTTGGTAGCTATATTAGATATCAATTCAAAATATTCATACTGTCAAGATTGATGTGAAAGGTGGAAATGTATGTAAGGAGTCTTTGCTGTTGGCTCATTTCCAGATAAGCTGATTCACACCAACATTGTTCACAGGTTCTGATTAGAGATGAGCGAACGTACTCGTCTCGAGTAATTACTCGATCGAGCACCGCAATTTTCGAGTACTTCAGTACTCGGGTGAAAAGATTCGGGGGTGCCGGGGAGCGGGGGGAGGCGTGGCGGAGCGGGGGGTAGCCGTGGGGAACAGGGGGGAGCCCTCTCTCTCTCCCTCTCCCCCACACTCCCCGCAGCAACCCCCACTCACCCACGGCGCCCCCCGAATCTTTTCGCCCGCGTACGGAAGTACTTGAAAATCGCGGTGCTCGGGCGAAAAAGGGGTGTGGCCGAGTAGGTTCGCTCCTCTCTAGTTCTGATTAGAGATGAGCAAACGTACTCGTCCGAGCTTGATGCTCACTCGAGTATTAGGGTGCTCGAGATGCTCGTTACTCGAGACGAGCACCACGCGGTACTTGAGTCAATTCCATTTCCTTCCCTGCATGTTTAGCGGCATTTTCTGCCCAATAGACATGCAGGGAAAGCATTACAACTTCCTCCTGTGACGTTCCAGCCCTATCCCACCCCCCCCTGCAGTGAGTGGCTGGTGAGATCAAGTGACCGCCGAGTATTTAAAGCGGTCCCGCCCGCGGCTCGCCTCTGACACACGCTGGCAGGAATTAGGGAGAGTGCTGTTCCTACTGTTCCTGCTATAGGGAGAGTGTTAGGCTACTGTTTGCATCTTCAAGTACCCCAACGGTCCTTCTTAGGGCTACATGTGACCGTGTGCATTACTGTTGGGCTGCTGGGAGCAGTTTTGCACAAATGTTTTTTTTTCCTCTTGGGCTGTGCAGACTATTGCATTCTCAGTCTGCAGTCAATTATACAGAGTATAGGGGCAGTACTGGTGAGGCAGGGACAGTGGTAGTGTAGAATCCTGTCAATAAGTACCCAACTGTTCTTCTTTGGGCTACCTGTGACCGTGTGCAATTTACTGCGTGGCTGCTGGGAGTTGTAGTGGCTCACTATTACCCAGCTAGGCCTTTTTGCAGCCTTGCGTATATTTTTTTTCGTACTGCAGTGTGCGTTACATAACCGCTGTGATCCTCCAACTGCAGGCCAATAATTGCCTAATTTTTTACACCGCTCTGTGCGTCCCGTCAACTTCACGCACAGTGTGCGGCGACAGCCCCTGATAGAGGGAAAGACATATACACGCTATCTAGGCTGTTTGGAAAGAAAGGTCCTTCTTAGGGCTACCTGTGACCGTGTGGGAGTTGTAGTGGCTCACTATTACCCAGCTAGGCCTTTTTGCAGCCTAGCGTATATTTTTTTTCGTACTGCAGTGTGCGTTACATAACCGCTGTGATCCTCCAACTGCAGGCCAATAATTGCCTAATTTTTTTACACCGCTCTGCGTCTGCTCTATTCGTAATACACCATGCTGAGGGGTAGGGGTCGAGGACGTGGACGCGGGCGACGACGCGGAGGTCCAAGTGAGGGTGTGGGCACACGCCGAGTTCCTGGTCCAGGTGAATCGCAGCCGGCTGCTGCGGGATTTGTAGAGTGTAAGCCGTGTACCGGGGTGGGCTCCCCAGGATACAGTGAAGTCACAGACAAGGGAAACGTCTCTGACACCAGTTCAGGTGCAATCTGATTCTTACTAAAGCACTGTGGCCCACGTGACCACAAACAATAGGTAACCCGACAAAACTCACACACACTCAGCCAGATGGCTGGGGCCCTTGTGCTGTACAGCGCTGTACTCCCCAAAGGGCGCTACTATAATAGACTATGCTTTTACCTAACGGGCAGGCCTAAATAAACCGGCCCCTTGTTACCTATTAATACCGCTACTAAGGAACAAAGGAAAGGGAGAGTGATCTGAGTACCGGCGGTGCAGCACAACAGCTTACAAGCTTACACACACTAACTCTATCCCCCCAGATCCAATACAATATGGGACATGTATAAAGAACAGCGGCTATATAGCCAGGTGAATGTTCTCCAGAAGGTTCTTATTGACGGCTGGATGTGGCCTGTCAGCCACTATGCCGATCCCACTGAAGTGTGGCCTGACACGGTCCATAACCCTATCTAATCTAACTACAGGCCAAAACGCAGGCCCAAGTAACTTGGCGCCAAAATATCATGTGTTGCGTGCACGTAGACCAGTCTGCTGTATGATCAGCCAAAAAGTCTAGACGGATGAGGGGCTCCTCCAGAAAAGTGTGCGGTACCGCAGAGAGCCGTTACTCACTTCCTCAGCGGCATCCAGTATTGTACACACAATAGCCAGTCAACATCCCCGGAAGCAAGTCTTCTTCCATCCAGCGGGCATCTGGTCAAAATCTGAATCCGCTGCAGCTCCGGTCCCTTCAGGATACGACCTCCTTCCCTCTTCCGCAGCTCCACTCAGATGGCTCCCTCGACCAGCTGTCCCATCACAGTGTACGCACGCTTTTTATTTTTTCTCTTCCCGTGCGCAAGCTGTCACCAGGCAACGGGTGCTCCAATCACAGGCTACCATGGTCCTGTCACCTCACAGCTTGACCAAAATCTTTTCTGTAAAACAGCGACCTCTTGTGGACAAATAATAAAGCACACAGTAGTGGACTATTAACAGTAACAAGAACAATGTACACATATTGGAGGCTGTCTCACACTCTCACATGCCACCCCACTAGAGTTTGACGCTCCCGGCAACCTTCCCCAAACAAACTCGTCCTGCGCATAGCGCAGTGGAGGTACGCCAGCCTTGGACCTAGTCGTCCTACGCAGAGTCGTAGAGTTGTGGGAGTTGGGCACAGTCACTGAAGGATGCACTACTGATTGTGTAGCTCCCTCCCTGGGTGTCAGATTTGTCTGAACTGGAACCTCCTCCGGGATAGGGACTGAGATGACCCTGCTTTCCTCTTCTAAGGGTGGTTCCCTAGTACACATGGCGGGGGTAGACACCTCCTTCTCAGCTGTGGCCTCTTCAAAGTTACAACATCTTAACATATTATGGTGCAAACTCCGCGAGGGTCCCCCAGTTCCTACTGGCTCTACTTCATAAACTGGTATGTCAGGAACTACCCTTCGCTTCACCATATACAGAACCGCCTACCATCGCCCATCCAACTTTCCAGATGGCCTCTTGGCCCTGACTAACACTCGGTCACCCGGAGTGAACTCATCTCTCTGCACTGGTCTTGAATTTGGATGCACCACTTGCCTCAGGCGTTCTCCCACAACCCTGTGCACTGCTCTCAACTGACGGCGGTGTTCTTGTACCCATGGGGTAGCATTCCTCGGGGGTGGCCCCATCGGGTCGGGCATGTGGAGATCCTCAATCTCCTGGCCTGCTCTCCCGAACATCAGCATATGTGGAGAGTAACCCGTGGTGTTGTGTACCCTGTTGTTATAAGCCCACATCAGCTTGGGCAAATACTCTGGCCATCGAGCCTTTTGGCTATCCTCCAAAGTTCGCAGCATCTGGATCAAGGGGCGGTTGAACTGTTCGCACACCTCATTCCCTTGGGGGTGGTATGGGGTCATGCGGGAACGTTCAATCCCATAGAGCTGATACAACTCGCCCATCAGAGTACCCTGGAAACAAGCCCCTTGATCGGAATGAATTCTCTGTGGACACCCAAACACTTGTATAAAATGTTTACAAAATGCTTTTGAGGCCGATTCCACCGTTTGATCTCTGGTGGGCATGGCCACCGCATATTTAGTGAAATGGTCTGTCATGACTAAACAGTAGGAATGTCCTGAGGTAGAGCACCCAATCTGCACATAGTCAATCATCAAAATCTCTAGGGGGGCAGATGTACTGATAGTTTGTATCGGAGCCCGTTCCTCGGGACACTTACTCAGTCCAAAGGGCCGACACTTGAGACAGGCCTCAGTCACCATGTCTCCCAAGTCAGGGCAATACACCAATCGCTGGAGCCATTTGTATGTCTTATCGCTCCTGAAATGGGCACCCCTGTCATGGGCCTCCTGGGCTGCTGCCGGCCCCAGCAACATGGGAATGACAATCTGTTGTCAGTACTGCAACGCTGACTGTAGGTATGTGGTCCTGCACAGGACCCCCTGGACAACACTCAATTTATCCCACTGTCTTAGCAGCCTTTGACCCTCTGGAGTTAAGCTGGCGCGCTCTTCAGGCCGAGGCCATATTTTGCTCCGGACCCACTGCTTCACTTTCTTTTGGTCCGGGCAGCTGTTTTGGACTCTCTCCCAATCTGCTAACGTCTTTCCCAACACCATCGGTATTCCCGAAGCCACCCCATTTGAATGTGTTATGTTCTGGAAAGTGGGCGCCCTGCCAAGATCCGGGATTTCGATGTCCTCTAGCTCCTCATCACCACTCTGGGTCGGCAATCTTACGGGAACTCGGGAAAGCGCATCCGCGTTGCCATTTTCTCTCTCCGACCGGAACCGGATACGATATTGGTACTTGGAGAGGCGAGCCATCCATCTCTGTTCAAGAACCCCTAGCTTGGCATTCTCCAAGTGTGCTAACGGGTTATTGTCCGTCATCACAGTCAATTCGGCACCCGTCAGGTACTCCGCAAACCTTTCGGTCATGGCCCACACCAGTGCCAAAAGTTCCAACTTAAAAGAGCTATAGTTGTCAGGATTGTGCTCCGACTCGCTTAAAGACCGGCTGCCATAAGCAATCACTCTTTCATGTCCATCTTGAATTTGAGACAGCACGGCCCCCAGACCATGCAGGCTTCCGTCAGTGTACAACAAGAACGGGGTGTCAAACCGTGCATAAGCCAGGGGTGCACTGGTTAGAACCTTCTTTATCACCTCGAAAGCCTCTTGTTGCCGTGACCCCCACTCAATGGGGCGATTCTTGGTTCCTCCGGCAATGTATCAGGCACCCAGTCTTCTATGCCGTCCACTGCTGAAACTCTGAATCCTCTGGCTGCTGCTCCTCCTTCCTCACAGCCTATACTGCTGCTACAAAATATGCATATGCTTCTGCTACATAAATGTTACAGGGGTCTGCTGATACTGCTGCTACAGAAATGTTACAGGGGTCTGCGTATACTGCTGCTAGAGAAATGTTACTGGGGTCTGCCTATACTTCCACTACAGAAATGGTACTGGGGTCTGCCTATACTTCAGCTACAAAAATGTTACAGGGGTCTGCCTATACTGCTGCTACAGAAATGTTCCTGGGGTCTGTTTATACCTTTGCTACAGGAATGTTACAGCGGTCTGTCTATACTATGGGTGCATTAAGTCTTCCCATCGTGGTGTTTTACTTATGTGGCACAAATAATACAGTGACTGACTAGGCCAGAATTGCTGGCCGAGGCCCAGTTGCTTGGCGGGGCGAAACTCTCCTATGGTTGGGCACTCCGATTTCTTCCTGTGTAATACCATCTTTGTGCACTTACAGCATAGGCTAGGCCAAGGAAATCAAAGACTGCCCCTTCAAGTGTTGAGCTATCTATGTTGCGACACATGGATTTCCCGTTGCTATGTAACTCAGGGCACCTTGGGTCACAAAGATGGAGGCTTGGAACCGAGCCTGACCCTGGGTCCGCTAACGTGCTTCCCACACAGACTATTGCGGTTCCTGGTCATGGTGTCTTGGGCTTGTAATGATTCTCCTTCTCCTCCTGCTTGGGGTCAGGGGATCAGCACTGGGCATCATGTATTTTTTCCCGTGTCACCACAGTTATCTGAGACACTGGTTTGGGCCAAAGAAGAGGAGCGTTACTGCATTGATGAGACCTTCACAGCTGTACTAGCATCGGAGTCTGCTCTATGCCCACGATTGCTGAGGGTGTGTGCAGAGGCCTATGTACTCAGCACAGTGAAAGTCTGGCATGTTTGGGCACTATCATTTCTTCATAGACTTCAAGACTTCCCATAGTGGTGATTTACCTGTCCGGCACAAAGTCACTGACTGACTTGGGTAGGGTGCATAGTGCAGATGGCTTTCCCCTTGCGGTGTCGATAGAGCTATCCGACACCTAGACAGAATGAATACTGTGTGAGCACATGGACTTCCCATTGCTATGTCAGTCGTGGCGCCTTGGGTCTTACAAGGTGTTTGCTGGGAACGAGCCTGGGTAAGGGTCCGCTCACATCCTTCCCACACAGGCTACAGCGGGTCCTGGTCATGGTTTCTTGGCCTTGCAAGGCCACCTCCTCCTCCTGCTTGGGGTCAGGGGATCAGCAATGCGCATCATGAATTTTCTCTCGTGTTACCACAGTTATCTGAGAAACTTGTTTGGGCCAAAGGAGAGGAGCGTAACTGCATTAATGTTACAGGTGTCTGCCTATACTTCAGCTGCAGAAATGTTACAGGGGTCTGCCTCTACTGCTGCTACACAAATGTTACAGGGGTCTGCCTATACTGCTGTTACACAAATGTTACTGGGGTCTGCCTATACTGTTACTACACAAATGTTGCTGGGGTCTGCCTATACTGTTACCACTGAAATGTTACTGGGGTCTCCCTAGACTTCTGCAACATAACTGTTACTAGAGTCAGCTTATACCTTTGCTACAGGAATATTACAGGGGTCTGTGCATACTATGGGTGCACTAAGTCTTCCCATTGCGGTGTTCTACCTATCTGGCCCCCAAAAAAACACTGACTGACTAGGGCATGGAGTGTGGGCCGAAGCCAACATATATTTTCTCTCACGTTACCACAGCTATCCGGGGTACTGCATTGGGACAAACAAGAGGAGCGATACAGCGCTAATGAGACGTTCACAACTACGGTAGCATCGGAGTCCGCTCTATGGCCGCGAGTGCTGAGGGTTTGTGCACAGGCCTGTGTCCTGGGCGCAGTGAAAGTCTGCCATGTTTGGGCACTCTGATTTCTTTATGTGTACTGTCTTTAAGTTCCTTGGGCCCACCCATGCTGTGGGTGCACACAGACTTCCCATAGAGGTGTTTTACCTGTCTGTCCTCAAAAGACTGACAGACTCGGGTAGGGTGCAGAGAGCAGATGGCTTACCCCTTGCATTGTCGATGAGGTATCCGACACCCAAACAGAATAAGTAGTGTGTGGACACATAGATTCCCCATTGCTATGTCACTCGCAGCACCTTGGGCTACACAAGGTGTTTGCTGCGACTGAGCCTGGCCAAGGGCCCACTCACAACCTTTCAGCACAGGTTACAGCGGGTCCTGGTCATGGTTTCTTGGCCTTGTGAGGCCACCTCCTCCTCCTGCTTGGGGTCAGGGAGTCAGCATTGCCATCATGTATTTTCTGTCGTGTTACCACAGTTATCTGAGAAACTTGTTTGGGCCACAGGAGAGGAGCATAGCTGCATTAGTGAGACCTTCACAGGTGTACTAGCATCGAAGTCTGCTTCCTGCCTATGATTACTGAAGCTGTTGGGCGAGGCCTATGTCCCGGGGGAACTGCGACGGCACCAGGTTTGGCCTGTGGAGCTTTTTCCTAGCTAATCTAGTCTTTGGAGCGGTGAAAGAAAACATAACGGATTTACTAAGACCTTCACAGGTTTACTAGCATCGAAGTCCGCTTCCTGCCTACGATTGCTGAAGCTGTTGGCTGAGGCCTATGTCCCGGGGGAACTGCAACGGCGCCAGGTTGGGTCTGTGGAACTTTTTCCTGGCTAATGCAGTCTTTGGAGCGGTGAAAAAAAACGTAACGAATTTACAGAGACTTTCACAGGTGTACTAGCATCGAAGTCCGCTTCCTGCCTATGATTGCTGAAGCTGTTGGCCGAGGCCTATGGCCTGGGGGAACTGCAACGGCGCCAGGTTGGGCCTGTGGAACTTTTTCCTAGCTAATGCAGTCTTTGGAGCAGTGAAAGAAAACGTAAGTGATTTAATGAGACCTTCACAGGTGTACTAGCATTGAAGTCCGCTTCATGCCTATGATTGCTGAAGCTGTGGCCCGAGGCCTATGTCGTTGGCGCAGTGTAAGTCTGCCATGTTTGGCCACTGATTTCTTTATTGTTCATGTCTTGGGTTGCATTGGACCCACCTATGCTGTTGGTGCACACAGACTTCCCATCGCGGTGTTTGACCTGTCTGGCACAAAGACACTGACTGACTTGGGTAGGGGGCAGAGTGCAGATGACTTTCCTCTTGCGGTGTCGATTGAGCTATCTGACACCTAGACAGAATGAATACTGTGTGGGCACATGGATTCCCCATAGCTATGTAACTCATGCCCACGTTTGCAGCTCCTGACGGAGGTTGGCACTTTATTGGAATGAAGATCAAATGTCAATTTCTCATTGATTCTCAACTGCATTGTAGGCTATCGCCCCGTCCCTTTTAAAGAGGGTCGCTACCTGGCCCTGCGAACCCTCTACAGTGTGTGCCTCCGGTTCCTCCTCATCGCAGATGCACTTATAAATAGACATGAGGGTGGTGTGGCAATGAAGTGAGCGTATGGCATGAGGGCAGCTGAAGGAAGGCTGCGCAGGGACACTTTTGTGTGCAGGGTCGTGCACGGGGGGGGGGGGGGGGGGGGTTGGGCAGCACATAACCTAAGAGAAGAGGCAGCGGTGTGTCCCACAGGCAGTGATTGTGCTTGGTTAGAAGTAGTGTGGTGCTTAGCTAAGGTGTGCCTTGCGAATGAGGGTTTGTCCGAAGTAAAAATTGTTAGGGGCGGGGGCCCACTCTTGCCGCCATTGTGGCTTAACAGTGGGACCTGTGAACCTGAGATGCAGCCCAGCATGTTGCCCCTCGCCTGCCCTATCCGTTTCTGTGTCGTTTCCATCACTTTCTTGGGTTTTCCAGATTTTCACAAATGAAAACCTTAGCGGAGCATGGGTCATATACAGGAATGCTCGAGTCGCCCATTGACTTCAATGGTGTTTGTTACTCGAAACAAACTCTCGAGCATCGCAAAAATTTCGACTCGAGCAAGAAGCACCGGAGCATTTTGGTGCTCGCTCATCTCTAGTCTGTTGCCCCGGAGTCAGGGCCCAGAGATCCACCCCCATCAGGGCCATAATCACTCGACCATTCCACTCTGACGTCGGGGCCACTTTTTGCTTGACCTCTACTGCAAAGGTCCAGGCTGACCTTCTATCTGGCTGTAGCGTGAAGCCTCTCCACGAAGGATGTCCCCCTCAGACACATAAACTTCGGCCAACAGGGTATTTCCAGGAACAGTCAACTCACTCTCCGAAACATTGATGCAGCGTACCGGCACACATCCATCCTTAACAGTGGCAAGAGCCCGAGCTACCAGGGAATGGGCTGACCTTTCCCCTTGGGGGGCAGGCTCGATTGAAACCTCCAGCCCATTCAGCTTCCTCCCAGCTCCTACCGGCAGCACCAGGATTTGTTCCCGTCGTGGAGGGATCTTCATCGGGGCCCTCAGTGGTACCTTCACGCGCCCAATAGCCTTATCGGACATGGTGCTCTTTTGCAGACTGCAGCTCCTCACCATATGCTGCAAAACCTTCTGAGTCGGCCGATGTGAGGTGGCCCGCTGCCAGTATTCAGGCCCTTCCTTGGCATAAAGATGTTGGTCTAGGTCTCTCAGCACGTTCATTCCCAGCGTTACATCTAACCTTTTCCTCAAGGGGTGATCCTCCAGTACGACCCCCTTCCTGCCAATATCCTGCCCAAACAGGCAGCCTCGCATCCAGACTATGCCTCGTACATCCATCTCCCCGTTATTTGCAGCCGTCAATCTGATGACACTCCCATCTTCCGGCTCTATCATGTGGCCGAAGTGTCTCTCAAAGAACTCCAGAGGCATTAGGGTGCACTCCGACCCAGTATCAACTAGGCAGCGTACTTTCTTGCCTTCCATCTCCGCTTCTATAACAGGGCTGTTAGCATACAGATCGCGATCATCGCGTACAGGACTTAGACCTTGATGAACCGCCACAGGATGCCCTGTTATTGCGGCGGTCGGGAGTTTAACGGTGGCTCGGGCTCTACCTGCATCGGGCACTCTCTGGCGATATGGCCAAACTGTCAGCAGTACCAGCAGAGGGGTCACCACGATCTCCGAACACTAGAACGACCTCTGTTGGTGGGCCCACGCACCTGGCTTATCCTTGATGGAGCCAGGTGGGGTGGTGGGACCATTTTTGGAGCCTGAGGTGACCCAGCTTTCATCTGTGACACTTCTACTCAGAGTTCTCTCAACTCTGTCCACAGGGCCTGGACTATATCCTTCAGGGACTCTGAGTCTTCCGGACCCGATCAACCTCTGGTAACTCCGGTGCTACTTACTGCTTTCACAGCCACAGGCATGGGCTCCTCTTCCCTCTCTACTGCAGGCAGGTAAACCTGGGAGAACATCAGTTCAGGTGTCGCCCAGGCTATCTCTTGCATCTTGTCCTGCAATAACTTATTGGATAACCCTATTATGAACTGGTCATGTAATAGCCAGTCCACCCCCCGGAAGGCTCCCATAGCCTCTGGGTCCAGTTGCTGCACTTCATTCAATGTCTCTTGCAGGGTGTTAGAATATTGCATCAAAGTCTCGTCCTCCCGTTGTGACCGATTGAAGAACTGGCTTTGCAATTGTGCTACCTTGGTGCGTGCCCCTTGAGCTCCTTCCAGCAGGGACAATATTTTATCTAAGGTGTCCCTCTCTGACTCAGGCCACACCATTACAGTCCGTCTTACGTCACCCTCCAAGGCCCCCAATGCTATTTCTGCACGCACCTCAGTAGTCAGGTTGCATATTTTAACCACGCTCCACACCCTTTCGGCCCAGTCCTGCAACGTCATGTTTTTCTCGTTGAATTTGGGGCGTGGCTGCATTAATGCCCCAACTGACAAGTGTCCTATCTGGGCTAAAGTGACAGGTGCAGGCTGTAATGGCAGTGCTGGGGCACCCTTAGCTAAACTCTGGGTCGGCGACTCTGGATTAATTTCCGCCGCGTTCCCGTCCATAACGGTCGCTGTATCCTGCCGACTACGCCAAGTTGTAAGCCGTGTACCGGGGTGGGCACCCCAGGATACAGCGAAGTCACAGACAAGGAAAACGTCTCTGACACCAGTTCAGGTGCAAACCAAATTATACTAAAGCACTGTGGCCCACGTGACCACAAACAATAGGTAACCCAACAAAACTCACATACACTCAGCCAGATGGCTGAGGCCCTTGTGCTGTACAGCGCTGTACTCCCCAAAGGGCGCTACTATAATAGACTATGCTTTTACCTAACGGGCAGGCCTAAATAAACCAGCCCATTGTTACCTATTAATACCGCTACTAAGGAACAAAGGAAAGGGAAAGTGATCTGAGTACCAGCGGTGCAGCACAACAGCTTACAAGCTTACACACACTGACTCTATCCCCCCAGACCCAATACAATATGGAACATGTATAAAGAACAGCGGCTATATAGCCAGGTGAATGTTATCCAGAAGGTTCTTACTGACGGCTGGATGTAACCTGCTAGCCACTATGCCGATCCCACTGAAGTGTGGCCTGACATGGTCCATAACCCTACCCAATCTAACTACAGGCCAAACGCAGGCCCAAGTAACTTGGCGCCAAAATATCGTGTCTTGCGTGCATGTAGACCAGTCTGCTGTATGATCAGCCAAAAAGTCTAGACGGATGAGGGGCTCCTCCAGAAAAGTGTGCGGTACCGCAGAGAGCCGTTACTCACTTCCTCAGCGGAATCCAGTATTGTACACACAATAGCCAGTCTCGCTCCGGTTGTTCAGCAACATCCCCGGCAGCAAGTCTTCTCCCATCCAGCGGGCATCTGGTCAAAATTTGAATCCGCTGCAACTTCGGTCCCTTCAGGATACAACCTCCTTCCCTCTTCCGCAGCTCCACTCAGATGGCTCCGTCGACCAGCTGTCCCATCACAGTGTACGCACGCTTTTTATTTTTTCTCTTCCCGTGCGCACACTGTCACCAGGCAATGGGTGCTCCAATCACAGGCTACCATGGTCCTGTAACCTCACAGCTTGACCAAAATCTTTCCTGTAGAACAGCGACCTCTTGTGGACAAATAATAAAACACACAGTAGTGGACTATTAACAGTAATAAATACAATGTACACATATTGGAGGCTGTCTCACACTCTCACAAGAGAGGCAAGTTTCTGGGGTCCCCAGCTTCATATCACAATTTATGGGTCCACGTGGTAGACCTTTATTACAAACAGAGCAGTGTGAGCAGGTCCTGTCGTGGATAGCAGTAAATGCATCCAGCAAAGTATCGACCACCCAGTCTTCTATGCCGTCCACTGCTGCAACTTTGAATCCTCTCGCTGCTGCTCCTCCTTCCTCCCAGCCTCCTCACTCCATGAAAATGACACATTCTGATGAGCAGATAGACTCCCAGGAACTTTTCTTGGGCCCCTGCCGTGATTGGGAAAAAATGGTTCCTCTCTCACCTGATGAGTTTGTCGAGACCAATGCCCAACCTTTGAAAAGTTCCTGGGGTCCGGGGGATGAGGCCGGGGACTTCCGGCAACTGTCTCAAGAGCTTTCAGTGGGTGAGGAGGTATATGATGATGAGACACAGTTGTCTATCTGTGAGGTAGCAGTAAGGGCAGTAAGTCCGAGGGAGGAGCGCACAGAGGATTCAGAGGAAGAGCCGCTGGACGATGAGGTGACTGACCCCACCTGGTTCGCTAAGCCAACTGAGGAGAGGTCTTCAGAGGAGAAGGCAAGTGCAGCAGGATAAGTTGGAAGAGGCAGTGGGGTGGCAAGGGGTAGAGGCAGGGCCAGAGCGAAGACTCTGGGGTCCCCAGCTTCATATCACAATTTATGGGTCCACGTGGTAGACCTTTATTACAAACAGAGCAGTGTGAGCGGGTCCTGTCGTGGATAGCAGTAAATGCATCCAGCAAAGTATCGACCACCCAGTCTTCTATGCCGTCCACTGCTGCAACTTTGAATCCTCTCGCTGCTGCTCCTCCTTCCTCCCAGCCTCCTCACTCCATGAAAATGACACATTCTGATGAGCAGATAGACTCCCAGGAACTTTTCTCGGGCCCCTGCCTTGATTGGGAAAAAATGGTTCCTCTTTCACCTGATGAGTTTGTCGTGACCGATGCCCAACCTTTGAAAAGTTCCTGGGGTCCGGGGGATGAGGCCGGGGACTTCCGGCAACTGTCTCAAGAGCTTTCAGTGGGTGAGGAGTTATATGATGATGAGACACAGTTGTCTATTTGTGAGGTAGCAGTAAGGGCAGTAAGTCCGAGGGAGGAGCGCACAGAGGATTCAGAGGAAGAGCCGCTGGACGATGACTTGACTGACCCCACCTGGTTCGCTAAGCCAACTGAGGAGAGGTCTTCAGAGGAAAAGGCAAGTGCAGCAGCAGGATAGGTTGGAAGAGGCAGTGGGGTGGCAAGGGGTAGAGGCAGGGCCAGAGTGAAGACTCCCCTAACTGTTTCCCAAAGCACCCCCTCGCGCCAAGCCACCCTGCAGAGGCCTAGGTCTTCAAAGGTTGGATGTTTTTCAGTGAGAGCACGGACGACCGATGAACAGTGGGGTGCAACCTGTGTCGCGCCAAGATCAGCCGGGGAGCCACCAGTACCAGCCTCACCACCACCAGCATGCTCAGGCATATGATGGCCAAGCACCCCACAAGGTGGGACTAAAGGCCGTTCATCGCCTCTGGGTTGCACCACTGCCTCTCCCCCTGTGCCCCAACCTGCCACTCAGATTCAACCCCCCTCTCAGGACACAGGCACGAGCGCCTCCTGGCCTGCACCCACACCCTCACCTCTGCTGTCCTCGGCCCCATGCAGCAATGTCTCTCAGCGCAGCATTCAGCTGTAGCTAGCGCAAGTGTTTGAGCGCAAGTGCAAATACGCCGCCACACACGCACACGCTCAAGCATTAAACGTGCAGCACATTGCCAAATTGATCAGCCTGGAGATGCTGCCGTACAGGCTTGTGGAAATGGATGCTTTCAAAAACATGATGGCTGTGGCTACTCCCACACTACTCGGTCCCCAGTCGCCACTATTTTCCCGGTGTGCCGTCCCAGCCCTACACCAGCACGTCTCCCGCAACATCAATCGTGCCCTCACCAACGCGGTTACTGGGAAGGTCCACTTAACCACAGACACGTGGACAAGTACTGGCGGGCAGGGCCACTATATCTCCCTGACGGCATATTGGGTGAATTTGGTGGAGGCTGGGATCGAGTCAGAGCCTGGGACCGCACACATCCTACCCACATCCAAAATTGCGGGTCCTTCCTCGGTTCTAGTGTCTGCGGTGGTCTATGCCACCTCCTCTAAACCCTCCCCCTCCGCCTCCGCAACCTCTACCTCTCAATTAAGAAATGTGAGCAGCACGTCGCCAGCAGTCGGTGTGGCGTGGCGAGGCAGCACAGCGGTGGGCAAGCGTCAGCAGGCCATGCTGAAACTACACAGCCTAGGTGACAAGAGGCACATGGCCCCTGAGCTGTTGCAGGATCTGACTGAGCAGACCGACCTCTGGCTTTCGCCGCTGAGCCTGCAACCGGGCATGGTCGTGTGTGACAACGGCCGTAACCTGGTGGCGGCTCTGCAGCTTGGCAGCCTCACACACGTGCCATGCCTGACCCAAGTCTTCAATCTGGTGGTTCAGCAGTTTCTGAAAAACTACCCACACTTGTCAGACCTCCTCGGCAAGGTGCGCCGCGTCTGCGCACATTTCTGCAAGTCCACAATGGACGCTGCAGCCCTGAGGACCCTGCAACATCGGTTTAATCTGCCAGAGCACCAGCTGCTGTGCGACGTGCCCACACAGTGGAATTCTACGCTACGCATGTTGGCCAGGCTGTATGAGCAGCATAGAGCAATAGTGGAATACCAACTTCAACATGGGTGGCGTAGTGGGAATCAGCCTCCCTAATTCTTTACCGAGGAGTGGGCCTGGATGGCAGACATCTGCCAGGTCCTCAGAAACTTTGAGGAGTCTACCCAGATGGTGAGCGGCGATGCTGCAATCATTAGCGTCACCATTCCTCTGCTAAGCCTGCTGAGAAGTTCGCTGCAAGGCATAAAGGCTGACGCTTTGCGGTCGGAACAGGAGACGGAGAAGAGAGTATGTCGCTTGATAGTCAGAGCACCCTCATGTCTACATCTCAGCGCGTTTTGGAGGAGGAGGATGAGGAGGAGGAGGGGGAGGAGCAGGAGGAGGAGGGGGAAGAGACAGCTGGGCCCACTGCAGAGGGTACCCATGCTGCTTGCCTTCCATCTGTTCAGCGTGTATGGCCTGTCGACGAAGAGGATCCGGAAAGTGATCTTCCTAGTGAGGACAGCGCTGTGTTGCGTACTGGTACCCTGGCACACATGGCTGACTTCATGTTAGGCAGCCTTTCTCGTGACCCTCACGTTAGACGCATTCTGGCCACTACGGATTACTGGGTATACACCCTTCTCGACCCACAGTGTAAGGAGAACCTTTCCACTCTCATTCCCGAAGAGGAAAGGGGTTCGAGAGTGATGCAATACCACAGGGCGCTGGTGGACAAACTGATGGTAAACTTCCCATCTGACAGCGCTAGCGGCAGAAGGCGCAGTCCCAAGGACCAAGTAGCAGGGAGGCGCAGAGATCAGGCAGCATGTTCAGCGCAGGCAGGGGAACACTCTCCAAGGCTTTTGCCAGCTTTATGGCTCCCCAGCAAGACTGCATCACCACTCCCCAGTCAAGGCTGAGTCGGCGGGAGCACTGCAAAAAGATGGTGAGGGAGTACGTAGCCTCAGAGAGTGTGTTTAGTGCAGCTGGGGGAATCATCACGGACAAGCGTACCCACCTGTCAACTGCCAGTGCCGACATGCTTACACTTAAAAGATGAACAAAGCCTGTATTTCCCCAGACTTCTCTTCACCGGCGGAGAGCAGCGGAACCTAAAGATTCTTTTTTCCGCTGCAACCGCAGATAAAAGCACTCTTCTCAATCACCGGTAAAACAGGGCATTTAGCTTTGTCAATCTGTCACTGACATTAGTCCTCCTCCTGCTACTCCTCCTCCAGAAACAACATGTCATCGCGCTGAACTGCCAATTTTTCTGTGGCCCAAAAGGGTCATCTACATCTACCAATGTTTTTACAATTTTTCTAAGTTTCAAAAGTATTGAGACTGTAACATGAACCAATTTTTCCAAAAGGGCTGCCTCCAGGCTCTGTTACAAATTAAGCAACAGTGAGCTGTATCTTTAAAAAAATGTTTATGGGTTTCACCTGCCCTCTCGGTTGATAAATTTTTCAGAGGTACACTTGTACTCATGGTACACTAATTTTTGGGGCCCACGCCTACACTGTTATACAACTAATTATTCCGGCCTTCGCCTACGCTCATGGTATCCCAATGTTTCAGACTTTGGCCTATACTATTACTACAGAAATTTTACTGGGGTCTGCCTGCCTATACTTCTGCTACAAGACAGTTACAGGGGTCTACCTATACTGCTGCAACTTACATGTTACAGGGGTCTGCCTATACTGCTGCCACGTAAATCTTACAGGGGTCTTCCTATACTGCTGCCACAAGGATGTTACTGGGGTCTGCCTATACTGCTGCCCCGTTAATTTTACAGGGGTCTGCCTATACTTCTGCTACAGAAATGTTGCTGGGATCTGTCTATAGTGTTACTACAGAAAAGTTACAGGGGTCTGCGTATACTTATGCTACAAAAATGTTACTGGGGTCTGCCTATACTGCTGCCACATAAATTTTATAGGGGTCTGCCTATACTTCTACTACAGAAATGGTGCTGGGGTCTGCGTATACTGCTGCCACATTAATGTTATAGCGGTCTGCCTATACTTCTGCTACAGAAATGTCACTGGGATCTGTCTATAGTGTTATTACAGAAAAGTTACAGGGGTCTGCGTATACTTCTGCCACATAAATGTTACTGCGGTCTGCCTATACGTCTGCCACATAAATGATACAGGGGTCTGCCTATACTGCTGCTACAAAAATGTTACTGGGGTCTGTCTATACTTAAACAACAGAAATGGTGGTGGGGTCTGCCTATACTGCTGCTACAGAAATGATACTGGGGTCTGCCGATACTGCTGCTACATAACTGTTACTGGGTTCTACCTATACGTCTGCCACGTAAATGTTAAAGGGGTCTGCCTATACTGCTGCCACTCAAATATTACAGGAGTTTGCCTATACTTCTGCTACAAGAATGTTACTGGGGTCTGCCTATACTGCTGCTACAAAAATGTTACTGGGGTCTGTCTATACTTCAACAACAGAAAGGGTGGTGGGGTTTGCCTATACTGCTGCTACAGAAATGATACTGGGGTCTGCCGATACTGCTGCTACATAACTGTTACTCGGGTCTGCCTATACTGCTGCCACTTAAATGTTACAGGAATCTGCCTATACTTCTGCTACAAGAATGTTACTGGGGTCTGCCTATACTTCTGGCACGTAAATGTTAAAGAGGGTCTGCTTATACTGCTGCTACAAAAATGTTACTAGCGTCTGCCTATACTTCTACTACAGGCATGTTACAGGGGTCTGCCTATGCTTCTGCTACATAAATGTTACAGGGGTCTGCTTATACTGCTGCTACAAAAATGTTACATGGGTCTGCCTATACTGCTGCTACATAAATGTTACTGGGGTCTGCCTATACTGTTACTACAGAAATGTTACTTGGCTCTGTCTATACTGTTACAACAGAAATGTTACTGGGGTCTGTCTATACTGTTACTACTGAAATGGGACAAATACTGGGCTCTGCCTGTACTGCTGCTACTGAAATGTTACAGGGGTCTGCATATACTGCTGCTACTGAAATGTTACAGGGGTCTGCCAATACTGCTGCTACATAAATGTTATAGGGGTCTGCCTATACTTCTGCTAATGAAATTTTACTGGGGTCTGTCTATACTGTTACTACAGAAATGTTAATGGGGTCTCCCTAGACCTCTGCAACATAACTGTTACTGGGGTCAGCTTATACCTTTGCTACAGGAATAATACAGGGGTCTGTGTATACTATGGGTGCACTAAGTCTTCCCATCACGGTGTTCTACCAATCTGGCCATAAAAAAAAAACCCAGACTGACTAGGGCATGGATTGTGGGCCGAGGCCAACATGTATTTTCTCTCACGTTACCACAGCTATCCGGGGCACTGCAATGGGATTTCTTTATGTACCGTCTGTGTGTTCCTGCTAGCCACCCATGCTGTGGGTGCACACAGACTTGCCATAACGGAGTTGTACCTGCCTGGCACTTTAAAAAAAAAAACAGAATGTCTAGGGCATGGACTGTGGGCCGCAGCCTATATGTATTTCCTCTCACGTAACCTCAGCTATCCAGGGCAGTGCAATGGGATTTCTTTATGTACCGTCTGTGTGTTCCTGCTAGCCACCCATGCTGTGGGTGCACATAGACTTGCCCTAGTGGAGTTGTACCTGCCTGGCACTTTAAAAAAAAAAACACAGAATGTCTAGGGCATGGACTGTGGGCCTCAGCCAACATGTATTTCCTCTCACGTAACCTTAGCTATCCAGGGCACTGCAATGGGATTTCTTTATGTACCGTCTGTGTGTTCCTGCTAGCCACCCAGACTTCCCATTGATGTGTTTTACCTGTCTGTCCC
Source organism: Eleutherodactylus coqui (assembly GCF_035609145.1). NCBI lineage: Eukaryota > Metazoa > Chordata > Amphibia > Anura > Eleutherodactylidae > Eleutherodactylus > Eleutherodactylus coqui. Next base: position 123,739,621 of record NC_089848.1, read on the forward strand.
CAAAACACTGACAGATTTTGGTAGGGTGCATAGTACAGATGGTTTACCCCTTGCGTTGTCGATGAGGTATCCAACACCTAAACAGAATGAGTAGTATGTGGACACATGGAGTCCCAATTGCTATGTCACTTGCAGCACCTTGGGCCACACAAGGTGTTTGCTGGGAAAGAAGCTGACCCTGGGCCCGCTCACATACTTCCCACACCGAGTATTGCTGCATTGTGGAGATGTGTAGAAGTGCTGGGCTGGCAGCAGAGTCCCCTTTATGCCCACATTTGCAACTCCTGACAGAGGTGGCAAAGGATTGGAATGAAGATGGAATGTCAATCTATTATCAATTCTCAACAGCATTGTGAGCTATCGCCCCCCCCCCCCTTTCGAAGAGGGTCGCTGCCTGGCCCTGCCAACCCTCTGCAGTGTGTGCCTCCGATTCCTCCTCATGGCAGACGCACTTATAAATAGACATGAGGGTGGTGTGGCTATGCAGCCAGCGTGTGGCATGAGGGCAGCTGAAGGTTGCGCAGGGACACTTTTGTGTGCGCTGTGGACGCAGGGTCGTGCGGGGGGGTTGGGCAGCATGTAACCCAGGAGAAGAGGCAGCGGTGTGTCCCGCAGGCAGTGATTGTGCTTGGTTGGAGGTAGTGTGGTGTTTTGCTAAGGTTTGCCTTGCTAAAGAGGGTTTGTCCGAAGTACAAATTGTTGGGGGGGGGGGCACACTTGCCGCTATTGTGGCTTAATAGTGAGACCTGGGAACATGAGATGCAGCCCTGCATGTTGCCCCTCGCCTGCCCTATCCGTTTCTGTGTCGTTTCCATCACTTTCGTAGGTTTTCCAGATTTTCACAAATGAAAACCTTAGCGAGCATGGGTGATATACAAAAATGCTCGAGCCGCCCATTGACTTCAATGGGGTTCGTTACTCGAAACGAACTCTTGAGCATCACGGAAAGCTCAACTCGAGCAACAAGCACCTGAGCATTTTGGTGCTCGCTCATCTCTAGTTCTGAGCACTCCCAGAGTTGGAATGGGGTGCCTAGGGCCCACCGGTAAAATTCATTCTGTGTGCCCACTGTATAGCTGTATGCAAATATTACCAAAACCCTGTTTGTGGATTTCCGACTACTGCATTCTACATACACTTCAATGGAAAGGTGGCTGTGTTTGCATGCGACCCTGTCTCCATTGAAGTATACAAAGATTGTTGTGAGAGAGTATTAGTCAACTCCCATTCACACAATAGGTGTGGATTTCGGGGTTGTCATTTATGAAATATCCTGTACAGGGTGGTACCACACATAATGGATACAACAGGACCAAAAACTATGTCCAGTCTCCCAATGTGCCTAGATATCACCTCAGGTAGGCAATGTGTCTACATATATAAACTACCCAGTTTATTACATGGACATATAGGCGGGTTGAGATGCTGTGCATGGCCTATGTGTATGTACTGTAGTATAGCTCTTGTATTGTGCCATGCACTGCTCATGTGGGGAGCTGGGGGATCCTTCCTGGTTCAGGGACCACCGGAGGCATTCACCTGTTCTCTGTTGACCAGTCCAAGCCTGACCACTCCTTGCAGTCCACCATAACAATGTACACATGTAACATGCAGATTTGCTTTGGATTGATCAGGGATTTCAATCTGTAACACCGTAAAAGGTGAAAATCTGTAGTAGAAGTTGATATGCTGTGGATTTTAAAATTTTCCATGCATAAAAGGTCTGCAGGATGTGGAGAGGTGTGGCACTGTGTCTGGGCAAAACGAGTCTTGGATAACGTCCTTAAAGTAATCCCTCTTACTCTCCTGGTACTCTTTCATTTTGACTTGCTTAAAGCCGTTATCCAGGGATAGAACATTTGTTTTCTACAACCTGCTCCGCCTGCAGTACTGATATAAGGGGGCTTTAATCCCATTCACTTTGATAGTAAACTTTTCTGCAATGTGTGAACACACCCTAAAAGAAGATGTACTTCCTATCGCAGCACCTGTTCTGCTGGTGCTCGGTTCCTGCTGCCTTCACTTCCGGGTGCACAAAGCCAGCAGTGATGCCATCGATATGGGAGCCATGTGACCACTGCCACCAATTTCCAGCTCACGTCAGCCAATGTTAGCTGCAGCAGTCACATATCCTACTGTTAGGACATCATCACTCCACAGCCAGAAGTGAAGACCAACAGGGTTCAGGCTCCAGTAGAACAAGAGTGACGAGGAAGGTAAGTATATCTTCTTCTATGTTTGTACTTCCCAGCTGAATAGGTTTTGGAGAAAAAAATATCCCCAGCTGATTCCCTTAAGACTCAGCAAACTAGAAGCGTCTTCTGACAAGCGCTAGCCACATTAGCTGGATGTTCTAAGATGAAAATGAACAGTAGGGGGCGCTATTAGAAGTAGACAAAAGCAATATCTAAACACAGGAACATTGTTTAAGATTATTCCAATGAAAACCTGTTGCGCTTTGTGTGATCTAAGAGAGTAAATATTTAATCATGGGACAACCCTCTAAAACAGTGGGTCTCAACCTTGTTGGAGGTCGTAAACATCGCACGTTTCATACATGCATTCACCAAACCCTTCGTAATTGGAAAAATAAAATATGATTTTTTTTAATTCAAAACAGGTATATATTTTATTAGAGCACAAAATGAAATGTGCATCAGATGTACACAATGAACTCAATGAATATTCACTGCGTAGTGGAGAGCATCACAAATCATACAAGTGGGGTGAACAGAACGTACACACAGAGTCTTCACCTCTGCTGAGCCCCTGAGACTGACTGACTCACCCCTGAGACTGACTCACCGAACCCCTGAGACTGACTCACCGAACCCCTGGGGTTCGATCAAACCCAGGTTAAGAACCACTGCTCTAATATTATCATCCAGAACCCAAATATATTTGGGTCAGTCCCTAGTGAATAGCATGGGTTGGACAAACTATAAAGTGAGACACGTAGGCTGAAGACATACAAAGTCCTTAATTAGAGATGAGCGAGCACCAAAATGCTCGGGTGCTCGTTACTCGGGACGAAATTATCGCGATGCTCGAGGGTTCGTTTCGAGTAACGAACCCCATTGAAGTCAATGGGCGACCCGAGCATTTTTGTATTTCGCCGATGCTCGCTAAGGTTTTCATGTGTGAAAATCTGGGCAATTCAAGAAACTGATGGGAACGACACAGCAACGGATAGGGCAGGCGAGGGGCTACATGTTGGGCTGCATCTCAAGTTCACAGGTCCCACTATTAAGCCACAATAGCGGCAAGAGTGCCCCCCCCCCCCTCCCAACAACTTTTACTTCTGAAAAGCCCTCATTAGCAATGCATACCTTAGCTAAGCACCACACTACCTCCAACAAAGCACAATCACTGCCTGCATTACACTCCGCTGCCACTTCTCCTGGGTTACATGATGCCCAACCCCCCCGCACGACCCAGTGTCCACAGCGCACACAACAAAGTGTCCCTGCGCAGCCTTCAGCTGCCCTCATGCCACACCACCCTCATGTCTATTTATAAGTGCGTCTGCCATGACGAGGAACCGCAGGCACACACTGCAGAGGGTTGGCACGGCTAGGCAGCGACCCTCTTTAAAAGGGGCGGGGCGATAGCCCACAATGCTGTACAGAAGCAATGAGAAATATAATCCTGTGCCACCGCCATCAGGAGCTGCACACGTGGGCATAGCAATGGGGAACCTATGTGCCACACACTATTCATTCTGTCAAGGTGTCTGCATGCCCCAGTCAGACCGCGGTTTTTAATTCATAGACACAGGCAGGTACAACTCCCTATTGTGAAGTCCCTGTGGACCGACAGCATGGGTGGCTGCCTAGAAACCGACCGGCGGTACATAAAAATATCCCATTGCATTGCCCAACACAGCTAAGGTAGTAATGTCGTGCTTAATGCAGGTGGGCTTCGGACCACACTGCATGCCCCAGTCAGACTGGGGTTCTTTACAAGTGGACACATGTAGGTTAAACTCCGTGTGCACCTACAGCATGGGTGGCTCCCTGGAACCCACCGGCGGTACATAAAAATATCCCATTGCATTGCCCAACACAGCTGAGGTAGTAATGTCGTGCTTAATGCAGGTGGGCTTCGGCCCACACTGCATGCCCAAGTCATACTGGTAATATGTACCTTAACAGTAACCGCGTTGGTGGTAATGTGGTGGTGACTGCGGACCTAGTAGCGCGGTTTTATTTTGTTGGTTTTCGGAATGTGGCCAGGATTAAGTGGGCTGTGGCGGGGGATGTTTTTGAGGCACTACGTGTCCTCTCCACGTGTCCGTGGTTATATGCACCTTAACAGTAACAGCGTTGGTGGGAAATGGCCTCGCCACCATCATGTCTTTGGGAAGCCTCTGTTTCCACACCCCAGAGACATACCATTAGAAGCGGTATAGGCAGAGCCCATAATTAGTAACATTTCAGCCGTAGCATTAGGACTGGCCCCACTAACATATCACTAGCAGCATTATAGGGAGAGCACAGTATTCGTTCCATTTCAGTAATAGTAGCACTCAAGACAGGCCCCAGTGACAATTCCGAAGCAGCAGTATAGTGGGAGCGCAGTCTTCGTTCCATTTCAGTAGCTGCAGTATAGACAAGGCCCAAGTTACATTTATGTAGCTAAAGTGTAGGCCAACCCCACACACCTTTCTGTACCATGAGTGCAGGCGAAGAACATAGAAATTGCTATGATTACACTGTAGGTGAGTGCCCAAAAAAATTGGTGTACCAACAGTACTAATGTACCTCAGTAAAAATTGGCCATGCCCAGCCAAGATGGCAGGTGAAACCCATTAATCGCTTTGGTTAATGTGGCTTAAGTGGTAACTAGGCCTGGAGGCAGCCCAGTTTAACGAAAAATTGGTTCAAGTTAAAGTTCCAACGCTTTTAAGAGCATTGAAACGTATTAAAATTTTTTAGAAAAATTATATGAGTGAGCCTTGTGGCCCTAAGAAAAATTGCCCGTTCAGCGTGATTACGTGAGGTTTCAGGAGGAGGAGCAGGAGGAGGAGGAGGAATATTATACACAGATTGATGCAGCAGAAATGTCCCCGTTTTGGATGGTGAGAGAGAACGATGCTTCCATCCGCGGGTGCAGCCTACGTATTGCTTACGTATCGCTGCTGTCCGCTGGTGGAGAAGAGAAGTCTGGGGAAATCCAGGCTTTGTTCATCTTGATGAGTGTTAGCCTGTCGGCACTGTCGGTTGACAGGCGGGTACGCTTATCTGTGATGATTCCCCCAGCCGCACTAAACACTCTCTCCAACAAGACGCTAGCCGCAGGACAAGCAAGCACCTCCAGGGCATACAGCGCTAGTTCAGGCCACGTGTCCAGCTTCGACACCCAGTAGTTGTAGGTGGCAGAGGCGTCACGGAGGACGGTCGTGCGATCGGCTACGTACTCCCTCACCATCCTTTTACAGTGCTCCCGCCGACTCAGCCTTGACTGGGGAGCGGTGACACAGTCTTGCTGGGAAGCCATAAAGCTGTCTAGGCCCTTAAAGACTGTTGCACTGCCTGTGCTGTACATGCTGCTCGATCTCCGCACCTCCCCTGCTACCTGTCCCTCGGAACTGCGCCTTCTGCCACTAGCGCTGTCGGGTGGGAATTTTACCATCAGTTTGTCCGCAAGGGTCCTATGGTATAGCAACACTCTCGAACCCCTTTCCTCTTCGGGAATGAGAGTGGGAAGGTTCTCCTTATAGCGTGGGTCGAGCAGTGTGTACACCCAGTAATCCGTAGTGGCCAGAATGCGTGTAACGCGAGGGTCACGAGAAAGGCATCCTAACATGAAGTCAGCCATGTGTGCCAGGGTACCTGTACGCAACACATGGCTGTCCGCACTAGGAAGATCACTTTCAGGATCCTCCTCCTCCTCCTCCTCCTCCTCAGGCCATACACGCTGAAATGATGACAGGCAAGCAGCATGGGTACCGTCAGCAGTGGGCCAAGCTGTCTCTTCCCCCTCCTCCTCATCCTCCTCATGCTCCTCCTCCTCCTCCTCAACGCGCTGAGATATAGACAGGAGGGTGCTCTGACTATCCAGCGACATACTGTCTTCCCCCGGCTCTGTTTCCGAGCGCAAAGCGGCTGCCTTTATGGTTTGCAGGGAACTTCTCAAGATGCATAGCAGAGGAATGGTGACGCTAATGATTGCAGCATCGCCGCTCACCACCTGGGTAGACTGCTCAAAGTTTCGAAGGACCTGGCAGATGTCTGCCAACCAGGCCCACTCTTCTGAAAATAATTGAGGAGGCTGACTCCCACTGCGCCGCCCATGTTGGAGTTGGTATTCCACTATAGCTCTACGCTGCTCATAGAGCCTGGCCAACATGTGGAGCGTAGAGTTCCACCGTGTGGGCACGTCGCACAGCAGTCGGTGCACTGGCAGATTAAACCGATGTTGCAGTGTCCGCAGGGTGGCAGCGTCCGTGTGGGACTTGCGGAAATGTGCGCAGAGCCAGCGCACCTTTACGAGCAGGTCTGACAAGCGTGGGTAGCTTTTCAGAAAGCGCTGAACCATTAAATTAAAGACGTGGGCCAGGCATGGCACGTGCGTGAGGCTGCCGAGCTGCAGAGCCGCCACCAGGTTACGGCCGTTGTCACACACGACCATGCCCGGTTGGAGGCTCAGCGGCGCAAGCCAGCAGTCGGTCTGCTCTGTCAGACCCTGCAGCAGTTCGCGGGCTGTGTGCCTCTTATCTCCTAAGCTGAGTAGTTTCAGCACGGCCTGCTGACGCTTGCCCACCGCTGTGCTGCCACGACGCGCGACACCGACTGCTGGCGACGTGCTGCTGCTGACACATCTTGATTGCGAGACAGAGGTTGCGTAGGAGGAGGAGGGTGGTTTAGTGGAGGAAGCATACACCGCCGCAGATACCACCACCGAGCTGGGGCCCGCAATTCTGGGGGTGGGTAGGACGTGAGCGGTCCCAGGCTCTGACTCTGTCCCAGCCTCCACTAAATTCACCCAATGTGCCGTCATGGAGATGTAGTGGCCCTGCCCGCCTGTGCTCGTCCACGTGTCCGTTGTTAAGTGGACCTTGGCAGTAACCGCGTTGGTGAGGGCGCGTACAATGTTGCGGGAGACGTGGTCATGCAGGGCTGGGACGGCACATCGGGAAAAGTAGTGGCGACTGGGAACTGAGTAGCGCGGGGCCGCCGCCGCCATCATACTTTTGAAGGACTCCGTTTCCACAACCCTATACGGCAGCATCTCAAGGCTGATAAATTTGGCTATGTGGACTGTTAACGCTTGAGCGTGCGGGTGTGTGGCGGCGTACTTGCGCTTGCGCTCAAACACTTGCACTAGCGACGGCTGGACGGTGCGGTGCGAGACATTGCTGGATTGGGCCGAGGACAGCGGAGATGAGGGTGTGGGTGCAGGCCAGGAGACGGTAGTGCCTGTGTTCTCAGAGGGGGGTTGGATCTCAGTGGCAGGTTGGGGCACAGGGGGAGAGGCAGCGGTGCAAACTGGAGGCGGTGAACGGCCTTCGTCCCAACTTGTGGGGTGCTTGGCCATCATATGTCTGCGCATGGTGGTGGTGGTGAGGCTGTTGGTGGTGGCTCCCCGGCTGATCTTGGCGCGACAAAGGTTGCACACCACTGTTCATCGGTCGTCAGGCGTCTCTGTGAAAAACTGCCAGACCTGAGAGCACCTTGGCCTCTGCAGGGTGGCATGGCGCGAGGGTGCGCTTTGGGAAACAGTTGGTGGATTATTCGGTCTGGCCCTGCCTCTACCCCTGGCCACCGCACTGCCTCTTGCAACCTGCCCTGCTGCTGCCCTTGCCTCCCCCTCTGAAGACCTGTCCTGAGTAGGCGTTGCAAACCAGGTGGGGTCAGTCACCTCATCGTCCTGCTGCTCTTCCTCCAAATCCTCTGTGCGCTCCTCCCTCGGACTTACTGCCCTTACTACTACCTCACCGATAGACAACTGTGTCTCATCGTCATCGTCCTCCTCACCCACTGAAAGGTCTTGAGACAGTTGCCGGAAGTTCCCAGACTCATCCCCCGGACCCCGGGAACTTTCCAATGGTTGGGCATCAGTGACGATAAACTCCTCTGGTGGGAGAGGAACCACTGCTGCCCAATCTGAGCAGGGGCCCGAGAACAGTTCCTGGGAGTCTTCCCGCTCCTGAGCATGTGTCATTTTCGTGGAGTGAGGAGGCTGGGAGGAAGGAGGAGCAGCAGACAGAGGATTCGGATTTGCAGCAGTGGACGGCGCAGAACTGTGGGTGGACGATAGGTTGCTCGAAGCATTTTCTGCCATCCAGGACAGGACCTGCTCACACTGCTCATTTTCTAATAACGGTCTCCCGCGTGGACCCATTAATTGGGCGATGAATGTGGGGACGCCAGAAATGTGCCTCTCTCCTAATCGCACAGCAGTTTGCTGCGATACACCTGGATCAGGAGTTCGACGTGTGCCCACACCCTCACTTGGCCCTCCGCGTCCTCGGCCGCGTCCACGTCCTCTAGGCCTACCCCTACCCCTCAGCATGCTGTATTACCAGTGATTTGATTTCACAGGCAGGAAATAAATTGGCGCAAGCCTGCAGGCCAAATATACTTTTTTCCCTTTTTTGTAAAAGGAATGGCCCACTGCGTCTATTCACTGAATAATAAGTTTAATAACTGTGTTGTGCCCCTGCAAATGTGTCACAGAACTTTAGTGTTGCAGAGTTATTAACTACAGCTGAGCAAGGAATTTCACAGGCAGGAAAGAAAGTGGCGCAAGCCTGCTGTAAAAGGTAGCTGGTTGCGTCTGATTTTTTTACGTTCTCCACCCACCACACACGTACACAGAACGCTGAGGACTGACAGAGGCAGGGCACATAGAATTTTTCCCTTTTTTTAAAAAGAAAAGGCCCACTGGCTATATTCAATCAGATAAGAAATCAGTTCCACATAAATGCAGTTATATGAAGTGCAGCAGAGCGGTGATTTTTCCCAGGAAGGCAGGAAATAAATTGGCGCAAGTCTGCTGTTAAACGTAGCTGGCTGCGTATGATTTGTTTACTATCTCCACCCACCACACACGTACACAGAACGCTGAGGACTGACAGAGGCAGGGCACATAGAATTTTTCCCTTTTTTTAAAAAGAAAAGGCCCACTGACTATATTCAATCAATAATATATGTCTTCTGGCCCTGCCTACACAATTCTCTCCCTGTAGTATTACTGCCGGGTGCAATGCTCTGCACAGCCGATTTTGAAAAAAAAAATGCAACACTGCTAACAGCAGCCTGCACAGTACACGGTTAAATGTGGCCCTAAGAAGGACCGTTGGGGTTCTTGAAGCCTACACTCACTCCTAACACTCTCCCTGCCTAACCACCACTTCTGTCCCTGGACTATTAATGCGGGGCGCAATGCTCTGCAGACAGCCGATTTTGAAAAAAAAAAAATTGTGCAACACTGCTAACAGCACCCTCCACAGTACTGCACACGGATAGATGTGGCCCTGAGAAGGACCGTTGGGGTTCTTGAAGCCTACACTCACTACTAACACTCTCCCTACAGCAGCTCCGGCACAATACCACTGTCCCTCAGCTAACTGAGTCACAAGGCATCTGAGGCGAGCCGCGGGAGGGGCCGACTTTTATACTCGGGTGACATCTGATCGCCCCAGCCACTCACAGCAGGGGGGTGGTATAGGTCTTGAACGTCACAGGGGGAAGTTGTAATGCCTTCCCTGTCTTTCAATTGGCCAGAAAAGCGCGGTAACGTCTCAGAGAGGAAACTGAAAGTAACCGGAACACCGCGTGGTATTCGTTACGAGTAACGAGCATCCCGAACACGCTAATAAGCATCAAGCTCGGACGAGTACGTTCGCTCATCTCTATCCTTAATGTATTACAAAATTTTCTTCTCAGCCACATCTAGCATCTTCTGGAAAACAGATTCTGTAACTGATGTCAACTATCAGATTAACTCAGATTCGGCCCTCACGTGGTACCAAGCCAGGAGAAGCTGCCAGCAACAAGATGCAGAACTGCTGAGTATAACCGAGCTACACGAACAGTCATTCATCTCAGGTAAGAACCAAGACCGATCAGAATCGGTTCTTCTGCCTAATCCAACATCTAGCATGGACACCACTGCACTTTGGGTGTTACATCTGCCGAGGACTTACTCACAATATCTGGTGGGCAACCCACTAAACCTACATCTCCTCCTTCTGCAATAAACTGCTCCTTTCACATTCCCTCCAGCCGCCTCCCTCATGTCATTATATGCAGTGCTGGAGAATAGTCAGTCAGCCTGATTGATGGATTTTGGAAGAGACTTAGTCCTCCAACTTGCCGTATGTTGGACCATACTGCAAGGAAAGAAAGAAATAATTGAAAAGTTTTAATAACAACCAATTATAAAATTGTTCTGCACTTAAAAGTGCAAGAATTTATGAAGTAAAATTCCAAACGACAGTACTCATAGTCTTCAACCTCTTCCCGCTCCAGGGCGTAAGGGTACGTCCTGCAACTGGACATACCCTTACGTCATGTGTATAGCGCGAGATCAGAAGAGATCTTGTGCTATCCGGCAGCGGGACCCGGCTGTCGCTGATAGCCGGCCTCCTGCTGCAACAGTGGGGGTGTATAGGAGATACAACCCCTGCTGTTAACCCCTCCCATGCCGCGATCTATGTAGATCATGGAATAGGAAGGATTCACAGAGGGAGCGCGTTCCCTGTGACGTCATCGGCTCTCGCGATGTAAATGCAGAGAGATGGGTTGGTTGCCATGGTAACAGGACACCACCTACAGTCATCCTGTATTACCACTGCCTACGATTGCTGTAATAAGCAATAAGGCTTTGCAGGAGAGAAGTCTTGCAATGCTTTATCATCGCAATCATCAGTAGTATGATGTAAGTCCCTCAGAGGGATACAAATCGTGTAAAAAAAAAAAGCTTAAAATAATGTACAAAAAATAAAAATGTAAAAGAAAATGTTAAAAAAAAAAAAACATTTTATATGCTTTTTCTCATATTTGAATAAATCCGACATTTGGTATCGTCGTGTCTGTTACCACGCATAGAATAAGTTGACACGCTTTTTACCCTGCATGGCAAAAATTGTAAAAAATGCTAAAAAAAACTGAGGCAAAATGCAAATTTTTAGCATTTTGCCTCCCAAAAAACACAATAAAAGTAATAAAAAAGCCATATGTACCCCAAAATGGTATCAATAAAAACGACAGCTTGTCTCGCAAAAAATAAGCCCCCACAGAGCTCCAGCCATGGAAAAATAAAGAAGTTATAGAACTTTGAATGCAGCGATTTAGGGGGAAAAAAAGATTTCCAAAAAAAGGGTTTTTATTGCAGAAAAGCAGAAAAACAGAATAAAAAAATAGGAATTTTGGTATCGCTGTAATCCTCAGAAAAAATGTAGTGTTGTACTATGTCATTTATGCTGTATAATTAACGCCTTAGAAAAAATCTATGGCGGAATTGATGCGTTTTCTCTCTCTGCCATCATAAAAAAAAAGAATAAAAGTTTTAAAATGTAGTCTATGTACCCAAGAATTGTAACAATAAAAACTACAGTCCGCCACCCAAAAAACAAGCCCTTATACTGCCGCGGCGATGGAAAAATAAAAAAGTTATGGCTTTTTAAAAATGGAGATGAAAATTCACCAAAAATTGTTGCATCCTTAGGGCGCCTACCCACTGGCGATTTTTTTTCCTTTGCGTTTTGCGTTTTTTCTCAAGAGCAATTAGAATTGAATGTGTTCCTGTCCACTTGCGTTTTTTTTTTCAGTCCGTTGCAATTTTTAACATAGGAACTGTCAGTTGCATATGTGTCCTTATTTTTCTCTTAATGCACCCATGAATATCAATGGAAATTAACGGAAAAGGCGCGAAAAAGCCGCGAAAATGACGCCAAAAACGCCGCAAAAAACGTGCGGAAAACGTGCCAAAAACGCACGAAAAATGCTGCGTTTTTCATGCATGAAAATCGCAAACGCCAGTGGGTGGGCGCATTCAGACGACCGTATATTGGCTGCCGGCCGATATACGGCGTCTCTCTCTGCAGGGGGTGGAGGCTGGAAGAGCTGGGAGCAGTGCTCTGAGCTTCCACCCCCTCCCTGCCTCCTCTCCACCCCCCTGCACTACTTTCAATAAGGAGAGGCGGGATGGGGGCGGAGGTAATTCCCGGAACTTAGCCCCGCCTCCTCTCATTACAAATAGTGCAGAGGGGTGGAGAGGAGGCAGAGAGGGGGCGGGAGCTCAGTTCCTGCTCCTGGCTCTTCCAGCCTCCACCCCCTGCAGAGAGAGATGCCGTATATCGGCTCGGCGGCCAATATACGGTTGTCTGAATGCGCCCTTAAACCCAAAATAGGCCAGGTCCTTAAGGGGTTAAATACTATTTCCATAGTTAAACACATCACTACTGTTTCCACTATGTGGACAGATGGTCTTGAGGTACATATTTGAACTAAAAGCAGGGGTATTGCTAAAGGCTGATGGGATGGGCTCAGATGCAACAGTTCAGCTCGACCAACCCATGTACTTTGCTTGGCTATGGCCCATTTTCCGCCCCGCAAAAATACCTGCAAACATATATATTATATATCAGACAGCTTATGGTAAGAGAATGATTGCAGTCAGTTCACCTCTAAGAGCAGGAAACATACTGAGGGATTTCTGACAGACAACCACTCAGGGGCTCCCTGCAGTAAGTGGAAAAAGCAGCACATTTTCTGTCATGTGAGTATTCAACACAAGAAGTGCCGACTATGGAAAACTTGTATGTCATTGTTTATTACTAGAGATGAGCGAGCATACTCGTCCGAGCTTGATGCTCGTTCGAGTATTAGGGTGGTCGAGATGCTCGTTACTCGAGACGAGCACCACGCGGTACTTGTCTCGATTAAATGAGCACTGACCATTGAATTCAATGGAGCCGGCAATACAGCCGGCTCCATTGAAAGCAATGGGCTGCCGGGGATCGCGGGATGAATTGTCGGAAAGGGCTTAAATATATAAGCCCTTCCCTGCAATTCATCCAGAAATGTGTAAAAATAAAAAAAATATATACTCACCTTGTCCTGGCAGAACGATGTTAGCCCATTGAATTCAATGGAGCCGGCAATACAGCCGGCCCCATTGAAAGCAATGGGCTGCTGCTGGCGATCGGTCAGGCTGTGACCAATCAGAGGCAGCTCATTCAGCAGGCGGGGATTTTAAATCCCCGGCTGCTGAATACTACTCACAGCTGTTCAGAGCAGTTCAGGAGAACTGCAGCCAGCCGCGTTGAACTCCGTCTGCCGGGACAAGGTGAGTATATATTTTTTTTATTTTTACACATTTCTGGATGAATTGCAGGGAAGGGCTTATATATTTAAGCCCTTCCCGACAATTCATCCCGCGATCGCCAGCAGCCCATTGCTTTCAATGGAGCCGGCTGTATTGCCGGCTCCATTGAATTCAATGGGCTAACATCGTTCTTCTCTGCCACAGCTGTTACAGCTGTGGCAGAGGAGAACGATCTTTATGCTGGCAGTGCGGGGGAGGGGGGGTCTCACTCTTGCCACTATTGTGGCTTGAAGGGGTTGTCCCGCGCCGAAACGTTTTTTTTTTTTTTCAATAGCCCCCCCGTTCGGCGCGAGACAAACCCGATGCAGGGATTTTAAAAAGAGAAACGGATAGTACTTACCCGAATCCCCGCGCTCCGGTGACTTCTTACTTACCTTGTGAAGATGGCCGCCAGGATCTTCACCCTCGGTGGACCGCAGGTCTTCTGTGCGGTCCATTGCCGATTCCAGCCTCCTGATTGGCTGGAATCGGCACACGTGACGGGGTGGAGCTACGAGGAGCCGCTGTCTGGCACGAGCGGCCCCATTCAGAAGGGAGAAGACCGGACTGCGCAAGCGCGTCTAATCGGGCGATTAGATGCTGAAGATTAGACGGCACCATGGAGACGGGGACGCTAGCAACGGAACAGGTAAGTGAATACCTTCTGTATGGCTCATAATTAATGCACGATGTACATTACAAAGTGCATTAATATGGCCATACAGAAGTGTATACCCCCCACTTGCTTTCGCGGGACAACCCCTTTAATAGTGGGACCTGGGAACTTGAGATGCAGCCCAACATGTAGCCCCTCGCCTGCCCTATCCGTTTCTGTGTCATTTCCATCACTTTCTTGAATTTCCCAGATTTTCACAAATGAAAACCTTAGCGAGCATTGGCGATATACAAAAATGCTCGAGTCACCCATTGACTTCAATGGGGTTCGTTACTCGAAGCGAACTCTCGAGCATCACTGAAAGTTCGACTCGAGTAACGAGCACTCGAGGATTTTGGTGCTCGCTCATCTCTATTTATTACACTCACCCCAATTCATAATCTGTAGCATGATGCAAAATCTGCGATACCTCTGGAGCAAAGCCCAGTGATGTTAGTGGTGAGGGGGGGCCTTGGACCCCCATAGATTATGGGTCCTGGTGCAATTGTGATCCCTGCAACCCCAATTGCTACACCACTGCATATAAGATTCGTGGCAATTTACTGGGGTTAAACTGTATGTAATCCATGATGTATTTCATCCATATCTTGCAGGGTTAACACAAGATCTCACAACAGCCTTATGGATCGGGCTCAATAGTCTGGACTTGAACGCTGGCTGGAGATGGGACAGTGGAGGTCCTTTCAGATATCTCAACTGGCTTCCAGGTGAAGATTGAGATTGATCTCTAGATAGTAATGTATTGTGTAAGGAGCAGGTGGACGGGTGACAAAAACACAGACAGACTTTAAAGAGTCGAAATCGGGCCATCCCAATTCACGATTATTTTTTGAAAATCAGGTTGGACACTCCCGACATGAATATATCAATATTCGCTCACCACTAGTGTCTACCTCCTCTCACTATACGCGGTGCAGAGGTAGCAGTTGCCGTGTGCCTGAGGGAACCCAAAGGTCCCACGTTAGCCACACAGGTTGGATATGTGTTATATCTGCCCCCGCAGAGGGAACGACACTGGGGATGTTATGGGGTGATTTTGAACATGATTTCAGATTTATGAAGAATAATTTGACACACAAAATCTAGTATATATCAATGTATTACATGAATGACTCTCATCTAATAATATAATATCTACTAGAAGAAGCAAAAACCAGAGCACAGGTTGGACACGTAACTCAGATGTTCTGCTTTCTTTAGGAAATCCATCCGAACAATCTGGAGTAAACTGTGTAGTGGTAAATACTGGGAAGAACACAAAGTGGGAGAACAAGGAGTGCAAGGAAAAACTGGGCTATATCTGTAAAAAAGTCCCCAGCAAGTCCTCTGAGGTCCCGTCTTCAGGTAGGAAACGGTCATGTTTGTAATAAAGAAGCAATAGACTGATTTCAGTCATGAGATGGAAAGTCGTCATCATAGGACAGTTGTTTCTGGCAGCTTCTGACAGTAATGTGATCGATTAGCAACCTCTCACCAGCCTGAAATGGCTGCTAACACAGAACAATAGAGCTTTACAGCTCCACTTGAGTTCAATAATTGATATATAATTCAGTATGCTCCCCCTAGTGGTGACTGCAGGCTACTAAATCATTTAATCCTATGGCTGTGTGAAGGGAAGCATGTACACAGGGAAACATACATGTATGTCCTTACTCCCGAAAATAAATAATTGTATATTCACACAGAGGCAAAACCTTGTAAAAGTTCTGCGGCAATTTTCGCAGAGTCCACTAACCTTCTTCGTATGAGAGTTAATTGCTTAACTCTGGCACAAACGTTTTAAAGATCCCACTGCTGCCACTAATTTGTCACGGAGAAATGATCGCTCCAACAGTTGCGCCCAATTTGTCACAACAGAGTCCATTCGCTCTAGTGGGATTGCGAGTGGGGAGGTGCTAGGCTACAGGCGGATTTGTAACCAGCTTTGACGATGTCCTGCCCCGTGAATAGTCTGAATAGTTTTAAAACGTGCAATGCTTATCTAATGAATTGCAGATTTATTCTGAAAAAAGACTAATAGTGCAAATATATATATATATATATATATATATATATATATATATATATATATATATATGCAAATAATATACAAGAACGGTGTTACGCGGGAGTATAAGGGTATACTGCTACGTGCGCTGCTGGGATCTGTAGCAGCACAGCCCTCAGGGTTAATTGATTGAGCTACCTGGGTGTGGTACTTCCAATCTCCTGGGTCTGTGCTCACATATAAACCCAGCTCCTGTCAGTCTGTCTGGGTCCCAGGGTGAGCAGCCATGTTACTTCTATGGTCTGTAACTTGTTATCAGGTATGTGAAACTTGTTCCCACTCTGAACTGTGCTTGAAAGTAGGCCTGTGTCTCTGTGCTTCCCTAGAGATGGTTTGGACACCTGTAGTCCTAGTCTGCAGCACATGCAGCCCCCTTTACAGGTGCGGCCTTTAAACGTATTATGTCTTGCTCTGTGTGTCAGTTGGTGTAACTTGACACGGTTCCCTATGTCAGCTTGTGTAGCTGACTGTCTGCTTTGTGTTAGTTGGTGTAACTTGACACGGTTCCCTATGTCAGCTTGTGTGGCTGATTGTCTATTCCCCCTGGTGTGAAGACACATAGACTTGCTGTGAGTTTCATCTGTGTGCATGTGAGCTCTGAGTGGAGTCTGTCTGGGTTTCATTATATGTTGCAGTTGGCTGTGTGCCCTGTGCTCTGTCCTGTTCCTGATGCAAGCTTGCTGTGTGATCTGTGTCTTGCTGGTACATGTCTGTTTGTTCATTTATATTCTGTCAGTTTTGTGTTAGCTTGCTGTGTGACCTGTGATCTGTGTCCTGTCCTGTTGCAGCGCTTTGTGTGAACTCTGTCCGGTTCTGCTGGACTCCTGGTTAGTGTAGGGACTAGCGGTATAGCCAGGAGCCGTGAAGTGGCCCGCTAGCTTCCACGTTTTGTACACCTCACCCCCACCCCCTTTGAGATCATTGAGAGAAGGGTGGATTAAATGTATATAGAGCTGTGCCTGGCACACTTCCAGTCATGACTTAACTATTCAGCGATACCAAATATGACACAGAAATTATTACCAGGTAGGCGGATACACAGTTTGGGGGTGTTCTGGTCCTCCCACCTCAATGAGTTTAAATGTGTTTTGTTCAGCTGGTCTGCCCAATTCTGAAAATATAATTTATAATCGGGCTAGGACCTTCACACAACCAATAATCTTTATTAAAAGATTTTCCTTAATTTGCATCCCAGCTCCACAATGTCTGCCAACTCCTAGGTGAATGGTTTTCCTTATGGCCCTTGTACATGCAAAGATAATCTTTCAAATGACTAAAAGATTGAAAGGTTTAGCGATCTATTTGCATAAAGTGTTAATGTCCATTAATAGCCATTAATACCTTAAAGGGGTTGTCCCGCGAAAGCAAGTGGGGGTATACACTTCTGTATGGCCATATTAATGCACTTTGTAATGTACTTTGTGCATTAATTATGAGCCATACAGAAGTTATTCACTTACCTGTTCCGTTGCTGGCGTCCTCGTCTCCATGGTGCCGTCTAATTTTCAGCGTCTAATCGCCCGATTAGACGCGCTTGCGCAGTCCGGTCTTCTCCGTGTTGAATGGGGCTGCTCGTGCTGTAGAGCAGCTCCTCGTAGCTCCGCCCCGTCACGTGTGCCGATTCAAGCCAATCAGGAGGCTGGAATCGGCAATGGACCGCACAGAAGACCTGCGGTCCACCGAGGGTGAAGATCCCGGCGGCCATCTTCGCAAGGTAAGTAAGAAGTCACCGGAGCGCGGGGATTCGGGTAAGTACTATCCGTTTTTTTTTTTCAACACATGCATCGGGTTTGTCTCGCGCGGAACGGGGGGGCTATTGAAAAAAAAAAACCCCGTTTCGGCGCGGGACAACCCCTTTAACCCCTTCCCGCTGCAGGGCGTAAGTTTATGTCCTGGGAGCCTGGTACTTCCCGCAACAGGACATAAATTTACGTCCTGGAGATAGCGCGGGATCACATAAGATCAGTCAGTCACAGCCGGCATCCCGCTTCAACAGCGGGGGGTCATCGGAGATGCGCCACCCGCTGTTAACCCCTTCCCTGCCGCGATCTAAGTAGATCGCGGCAGGGAAAGAGTTCACAGAGGGAGCGCGGCTCCCTCTGTGTCTCCGGCCGGAACTCGCGATGTCATCGCGAGAGCCCGGCCTGTCACCATGGCAACAGGACGCCAGACACTGGCGTCCTGTATTGCCTATGCCTATAATCGCTGTACAAGCGATAAGGCATGGCAGAGCAGTAGCTCTGCCATGCCTTATGACAGCGATCATCAGGGCAGTGGTTAAAGTCCCTCAGAGGGACACAAACAGTGTAAAAAAAACAAAGATTAAAAAAAAGAATTTAAAAAAATGTAAAAAAAAGAGTAAAAAAAACATTTTTTAATGCTTTTTCTCAAATTAGCATAAAAAAAGGTAAAAAAAAAAAAGAGCCCACATATTTGGTATTGTCGCGTCCGTAACGATGCGTACAATAAGTTGCACATGCTTTTGACTGTGCACGGAAAAAAACGCTTAAAAAAACGCAAAAAAATTGAGGCAAAATGCTAATTTTTAGCATTTTGCCTCACTAAAAACGCAATAAAAGTGATCAAAAAAGCTGTATGTACCCCAAAATGGTACCAATAAAATTTATAGCTCGTCTTGCAAAAAATAAGCCCCATAGAGTGCCGTACATCAAAAAATAAAAAAGTTACAGGACTTTGAATGCAGCAATTTAGAAAAAAAAAATTACCCAGAAAAAGGGTTTTTATTGCAGAAAAGTGGGAAAACCTAAAAAAAATGTAAGAATTTTGGTATCGTTGTAACCATACCGGTCCGCAGAAAAAATGGAATGTCTCATTTATGCTGCATGAGTACCACTGTAAAAAAAAATTAAAAAAATCTATGGCAGAATTGATGCGTTTTCTCTCCCTGCTATCATAAAAAAAAAATAAAAAAAAAAGTTTTACAATATAGTCCATGTACCCAAAAGTGGCACTGATAAAAACTACAGTTCGTCACGCAAAAAACAAGCCCTTATACGGCCGCGTCGACGGAAAAATAAAACAGTTATGACTTTTGATAAATGGAGAAGAAAATCCGCCAAAAATTGTTGCGTCCTTAAGCCCAAAATAGGCCATGTCATGAAGGGGTTAAGTCTTCATTTGCATATAAAATAACCTCTAGCAGTTGTTTGCAGAGCCCAGGCTGTGTTTAAACACATGCCCAGCTGTGTAAACAGCTGCTGACACATTCCATTGTTCACCTTGTGGCTTGTATAAACATGCCAGGAGGAGAACATAATGCACTTTATTGAAAAATGTGAGGAATACATTTAAATGGAGGTGTGAACAACAGATTTTAAGTAAACCAAAATCCATTGTTCAAATGAAAAGAGCATGATGCCCACAGTTACATGTCATAAGTAATTCCTAATTTTCGGCTATTTTTATGAATTTTGAGTGATAATTGTTGTGTGTAAAAGGGCTTTTACACTTCATTAACAAGTAATTGGTCACACAATTTGGCATCCTCATGCTAATCCTAAGCAAAACTGACAGGTGGAGAAGAGAAAGGAAGGGGGGGGGGGGGGTTACATCACAGATATGGGTAATGTCAGAAAATGGCCTTTCTAAATGCGTATACCAACAGGCAGGAGTGAGGAACTGGGTGAGGGGCCGACTGAAAGCTACAAATGCAATCTAACTACACATAATGTATGACAATATAGCCAGACCTGACACATAAAATGGATGACACACAAACAATGGCTGACAGCTTACCAGTCTCTATATCACACCTTCACCTTTTGGATGGGCAATAATGGTTAATCTCTACAGATCACTTCAAAAAGCCCATCCCTGTCACCTCGTCGTGATGGGACAGTGCGTCTGCATTGCCATGTTCACTTCTTTTTTGGTGCTGAAAGGAAAAATCACATTGTTGAAGAGCTAGACTCAGTCAGAGGAGTTTGTCTTTTGCCCCGCAACCTGGCTTAACCAACAATGGTGAAGTTGTGCCCATAGAGATGCCCATAGGCATCCCTCTTCTGGGGTGGTGTAGGCTACCTCCCTGGGTTGGAACTTGTGACTGAGATATAGCACGGAGTGCTCTTCTCCATCCAAAGGCACTTGGCTGAGAACAGCACTAAGGCCATATGCATTGACATCAGTCTTCACCACAAACCTCTTGGCGAAGCCTGGGGCCTACAGGACTGGGGCACTGGAGAGCCAGTTTAATAGCTCTTCAATGTGAGGCATCAGATAAGTATCAGATACTGTTATGGCATTTACTCTCCTATAGTCCACGCAGAACTGGGTTGTCTGGTCCTTCTTGGGCACGCGGACTATAGGGGAAGCCCATGCACTCTGGGACTTTTGGATGACTCCCAGAGGCAGTATCTGCTCAGCTTCCAGCTTCATATCTGCCTGCACTTCTAGGGAGACTAAGTAGGCAGACTACATAACTGGGTGCAGGGTCCCAGTGTTTACCTTGCGAACTATCAATTGGGCCTTCCCAAGTTTCCTGCAGCTGGGACTGTTGGTCCCCAGAGAGCTGCAGGTTGAAATCTGTGTCCTCAAAGGATCCATCCACCTAAGCGGGTGCTAGCAGACCTCTCCACCAGGACCTCTCCCTCGTCAGATGCAGAGGGGGGTTTCCCCGTAAGGTCCCTTAATGCCCTTAGGGTGGCTTCGTCAAGCACAGCAGCCTGGAACTCTTGGCGTGGTACAGCCAGAAGAAATGTTAAGGTCGCTACCATAGCAGGCTGCTCCGGAAGCGGCTCAAGGCCATCCTCTATCCTGCTGGATTGGGGAAGCCGAGCATCCGGAAGGCAATTGGGTCCCTGCGTTTCAGGCACCCTGGCTGCGGGTGACAACAAATATGCCAACCAGGCCTTGGGGGAGGTCACACCCCCTGTCTCTCCTGACTGGCACACCTCTGTACCCGAGTGGATCTCGGTACTGCTACTACCCATCGCACAACACCCAGAGGTGGGGCACACAGGCCTTGCAGGGGTGGAACCCACATCATCACCTTTCTTTGTTCTGGCACTCACTGTTATTGGTGGATCCTCAGAGACACTGCACGTGGGTGGCATTACTGAGCTCTGTCGTATTACAGGTGTATTCATTGCACAGGAAATCTCAGTGAGCTTGAGACAGATG
Source organism: Eleutherodactylus coqui (assembly GCF_035609145.1). Classification (NCBI taxonomy): domain Eukaryota; kingdom Metazoa; phylum Chordata; class Amphibia; order Anura; family Eleutherodactylidae; genus Eleutherodactylus; species Eleutherodactylus coqui. The sequence continues at coordinate 123,760,800 of NC_089848.1, forward strand.
CATACTGTGCCAAAAATGACATTGCAACACCCATCTGGCGCATCCATGATCTCCACAGGGTCATGCATTGCAGTGACCTCATTACTCACTGCACATTGCACAGGGGGCCGGAGCTTGAGGAGTCTGAGGAGTTTTGTGGCATGTAATGAGCCATTACCTCCCCAAGGTCTGTCCCCAGTAAAACATTGACTGGGATGTTTTTCAACACCCCCACTTCTTTCATCCCACTCCCCGCACCCAATGAATGTACACACGGGCCATTTGTAGGGTAGGGTGGCTGTCTCCAATTCCCATCAAAGTCATAGTCCTTCCAGGAATTATGTACATGGCAGCCACCAGTTCAGAGCAGATGGTCACCTCAGCATCCCACCTTATGGCAGGAAAAATATCTGCGGGTATCAACAGGAGGCCTTGAGGGGAGAGAGGGAGCAGATCCCCCTGAGAGTCTAGGAACATGGGTGGGGGAGATCTGTCAGAGTTACTGTTCTGCTTACCCCTTCTCCAGCTGGTTCCACATTTCCACAGCTCCAGCTTCCGATTGGCGATGTAATTGGTGGCAATCCGGGCTGCTTGAGCCAAATCTTTGGACTCATGGTCCATGACAAACTGGTGGATGTTGGCCGTACCAGTCTCCAGGAACTGTTCCTTCAGAACCATATCTTCCAGGTTCTTAAACGCGGGAATGGGTTGCCCCTTGATCCACTGCCGGATCAAGGCTGGTTTGATGACCTCGTAGTCACCATCCTGCTTTCAAGGAATCTCTGTAAACACATCCAGGGCCTTGCTCTTAAGCCCTGTAAGTCCCTACTAACAAAAAAAAAATTATATATTCGCGCTGAGTCAAAACCTTGTAAAAGTCCACCCACCTTCTTAGTACGAGAGTTAATCGCTTAACTCTGGCAGAAACCTTTTAAAGATCCACCAATTTGTCATGGAGAGATGATCGCTCCAACCATTGCATGCAATTTGTCACGGCAGAGTCCGATCACTCTAGTGGATTGTGAGTGTGGAATCACCAGACTACAGGTGGATTTCTAACCAGCTTTCACAGGGTCTTGCCACAGGCAGACTAAAAGCACAAGTCACCCCCTTGATCCAGTCTAAAGCACTCGAGCACTCTACAATGCTGCAAGCATACATGCTGCCACTACCAACATTTTCTCAGGTAGCTAGACATCAGATTGAATTACCACCACAATCTCTTCAGAGTTTGAATTGGTTTAAAAAGGACAACACTTGACTAATAAATTGCAGATGTATTCTAATAAAAGACTAGCAGTGCAAATATATATATATATATATATATATATATATATATATATATATATATATATATATATATATATATATATATATACACACAAAAGGGGTGTTACACAGGAGTATAAGGGTATACAGGTGTACACACACTAACAGTGCTTAAAATAAAACAGAAAATAAAATAAAGAAACTAGATTTGGGATTTTCGCCCCAAGTTCTACTTTCACAATGTCTGCAAGAAGCCAACTCCTAGGTAAACACTTTTCCTTAGATTTTATTATGAAGTAAATGGTCAAACAATGTAGCATCCTCATGCTAATCATAAACCAAACCGGCAGGTGGGGAAGAGAAAGGGAGGGGGTTATTTATATCACAGCTCTGGTCCCGGGTAATGTCAGACAGTGGCCTTTCTAAATGTGAATATGAGCAGACAAGAGTGAGGAACTGGGTGAGGGGTCGACTGAAAGCTGCAATTACAATCTAACTACACACAAAATGGATGACACATGCAAAATGGCTGATAGCCTACCAGTCTCAGTATCACACTAAGTATTCAACAAGTTTTGTAAAATACATCAGGTTCTCCTTACACACTCATTTGCTGCTGTTTGCACCTTGCTTCATGTCTTTTAGATCTGCTTTTCAAGGGGTCTTCCCTATTTTGCTGCTGTCCTGTTGTTTGCAATCCGTTATCAGGCAGAGTGTGTGTAGCAAGTCTAGAATTCTGCCAGTAGTTAACTGTCCTGTACTTCCTTCCCCTGATGTTGCATTGCATGTTTCTAGTCCAATAATTAGGGAGGCAGTATCTGAATGCACACCCCTGTTTTTCCAGTATGATTCAGGCCTTTAGAGACACTCTGGACAAATGGTTAGTAAATTCACATGTATAAGCAGGAGAGGGAGAGACTATAGAGATCGTTACCACAATGTCTGCAGATCTGTCAGCCTGCAGCCTGTGTGTGCAAGGGAGCTGCCTGTGAAGATATCCCCTCCCCCTGTTGCTATGGAAACATTCTTGTTACTACAGAAGCTCTGTACCTAATGACAGAGAGTGGATTGCGGAGAAGCCAAAAGGCAGACTCTTAGTAGCAGCCACTTCAAATGTGACTTACAGAGGTAAAGCAACCACATTTTTAATGGAAGTATATTACAGAAATGATGAGAATAACACAAGCTAGTAGATGAGCAGAAGTTGTCTGAAACGTTAGTGCCCCTTTATGGCTAAAGCCCACTTGCAAAACCAGTTTTTGATCATCTTCACTAATTTCAGAGGTTCTTGTTACAGGGACCAATGATCACATCTCTTGTCCATCATCATGGATTCCTTATAACGGATACTGCTATTACCTGGTTAGGGACAGAAGAATTTGGAAGGACGCCATGTTATCTTGCAGGAAAGAAGAGGGCGACCTTGTAAGTTTGCACAATATTGAAGAAGCAAGTGCTGCTGCCTCACAGTTTGAGTTTGGTAAGTATGCACAGGTTCACTATCGATACTATTAATCTTAAAGCCTACTTAAAAGGGGTTGTATCCACATTACAAGTAATCTCCTATCCACAGGATTGGGGATAACTTGCTGATCATGTTGGTCTCACCTCTGAGACCACTGCTGATCTTGAGAACAAGGGGTCCCTTTTCCCCTGTCCTCCTTGCTGCTGGGTTACTGTACTCTCCCCACAGTGAGGAGGAGACTGAAGGGGTGTTTTTTTCCCTGTGGAGGCTATATTTGTGATTCTCTCAGGGTTGGTGGAAGGAACCTATTTCACTGAGAACTGCAAATTCTGATCTCTAACTGTAACACACACAGTCATCACAACATCATGGAGGACACTAGAGAAGTACTGAGCAGTGTAAATATAATTTCAGTAGCTAAAACACAGTATTACTGTTAGCTGCAGGCAGTGTCTTTTAGAAAAGATTCTTGACTTCTCATTTGTGCATATTGTATCAAAAAGCCACAATTTTGTGGCATGTGCTAAAATTGCAAAAATTTGACGGCTTACATTGGCCCTGCCCCTTTTTTAAGTACATAGGGCCTAGCATTAGGGGGTGTGGCCGCAAGTCGTTCTTTAAGAATTACTATAATTTATGGCTTTTTAGAACGCTATGATATTACAGGATATAGACATTAGGGGTTGTTGATCTCAAATGTTGATCCAGGGATTACTCTGGCTGCTATTATGGAGTCAGGAAGAAATATTTTTGCTTGTTGTTTTTTTTTCTTGCCTTCCTCTGGACCAACAATGCGGGTGGAGGTTGAAACAGACTGAACTAAATGGGCATTGTCTTCATTCATTCTAACATACTATGTTACTATTGATGACCTATACTGAGGATAAGCCATCAATAGATTACAACTGAACAAGCCTATTAAGTGTTGGATTAATGTTTGCTACATCTGTAAATATTTCTTCTAGGAGATGCGGAGTATGTCTGGATAGGACTGAATGACTTGAAGACTCAGCTGTTTTTTGAATGGAGTGATGGATCCCCAGTGACATATACAACATGGCAAAGAGGAGAGCCATCTCACCTCAAGAGCGAACAAGAGGACTGTGTTGCGTTATCCACTAAGGTATGACACTCTGAACCCGGCATTAGCACATTAGTCGGCATTGAACAATTTGCTCCTCCATATCATAGTCTAGCAGACTGCATTCTATTAGGGTTTAAGGCGATTGCGCCTGCCCTATCGCGATTGTGCCTGTGTCAACTGTGCCTGTTCTGCAGCATATCAGGTATTGCATTTTTTGGCTTTTTTCAGTGAATGACACTCTGAACCCGGGTGGTGAGTTCAATGGAAGTGTTTAAACAAAGGCTGGACAAGTATCTGTCTGGGATGATTTAGTGATCCTGCGCTGAGCAGGGGGTTGGACCCAATGACCCTGGAGGTCCCTTCCAACTCTACCATTCTATGATTATATGATTAAGATGTTGTAATTATTAACTGGCTGGATTAAATCACTGATATGTAATCTTACACATCAGTCACTCTGATACTAGCAATATAAAATATCACATATTGTTACACTGCAGTTTCAATGCTCACAATATATCCATACACAGCATGCATGTAGCCTTGGTCCATCACACACTGGTGTATTATGTGATATCACTGTGTAAAGTGTGCCTGTTTTTTTATACAAATGTATACAGCATCCATCAAACTCCATAATATACCTGTCTTCAGTAAGCTCCCTCTAGTGGTGGCTGCAGGAAGCCAGAAAACTATCTTCACACTGTAAAGTGATGTAAAGCAGGTGATCAGGACACTGTACAAGTTGCTGGTAATGATCTTTGGTATAGGTGATATTCACATCTTATAAATTCTTATACAGGACGGACAGTGGGCAGACATGACGTGCGAGAAAACGTTTCCATATATTTGCAAAAGAAAACCGCTGCCAAATGATCAAGAACAAGTTATGAAGCTGAACCCTGGATGTGATGAGGTAACGTAAACATTATGTGGGTGACTTATCTAGTACACACATAAAAAGCTGCAAGTCTAGATTGTGATTTTTTTTTTTTACTTTTTGCCATGTGTGCCTGTGCATGCAACTTTCACAAAAAAGTGTCATAGTTTTAAACACCCGTCTTAATACATTTCACTCTGTGTGGGGAAAGAGGTTCTTTTGTAAGGACAACCTGTCCATGTGCCTATTAGAGCATAGGGCATGATAGAGTGAGATCCCTGAAAAAGAATGCGTCTCCCATTGATGCCTAATAATCATGTATTAGATGGTTAGCCACACTCTTTTTTTTTTATGGGTTTCAACAATCTCAATGTAGTTACAAAGAATTCTTATACTATATACCTAATTTGGTGCTGTTCCTTTTCCAGTAGTTCCCAGGGTTCCGTACTGCCTGCTGCTCTTCTTACAGCACAATGACGTATCAGCCAATATACATGACCAGTCAATTGCTCACTGCAAGGACTGGCTTTTGCTATGTGCATATAGGCATCCTTCAAGTCTAATGTGGTCATGTGATCTGCTGGCTGCAGGTTGCTTAGAATTGATTTTATAGTTTCCATTTGTTACTTCCTCTTTTGTATGAAGTGGTATAAAAATCTCACCCTCCAATGGACTTTTGGATCAGGAAAATTGGGGAATAGATTCCACATCTTCTGTTCTGCTGCGGCACGTCTGCTGGTGCTCCTTTGGCTATGTACTCTGTGATAGACCTTCCCAGTACTTGTCTTTCTGTAGGCAACAGACCAGTGTGCACAAATCAGCTCACAGGAGGGAATGAGAATTCTATAGGGTAATCAACTAGAACTACAAGGGGGTGCTGATCAGCATTGAGCCTTACCCAGATAAAAATCATCTAGGAAGCTGAACCTGCCCCACTTTTCTACATATTGCCCCAGGATGTCAACACACTTGTCACATCTCTACTGCAGCTTTTAAGTCCCTGCAAATAGAATTCTTCTGACCGCTGGTCAAACCACTCATTTGCAGTTTTAGTGGTCTCCAAAACACTCCAAACTGTTGTCGCTTTAGGCGGTTTTTGGGATTGGGGAATAGATGGTAGTCAGATAGAGCCAGGTCAAACAAATAGTTTTGATGGGACATCAGTTGAAACCTAAGGAGGAGATTTTTGCAATACTGGCACCTGCAGTGTGTGACTGGGGAATTGTCACACAACAGGATGACACCTTTTGGAGACCTTTCCTCAATGTCTTTCCTTAATATTTTGCCTCCGCTTTGTCAATACTGAACAGTTATATGTTATATTGATGCTTGAACCATCCTTTGGGACGTAGTCAACGAGCAGAACTCCCTTTTATACTCTGTGGCCTTCTGTTCTCACATATAGCACCTTTCAGGGATTGCGGCTTATTTAGTTGTCGGTTCTTTTCTTATTAATATAAAACAACAAAAAAAACAACAACTTGGTAACAACAAATACACACATTACGTGTCAGCGACTTCAAAATGTTATTCAAAGTCACCAGTCCTGCCGCTATGAATTTCTTGCAGGCCTTAAACAGCTAGTAGTGGTTTTCTGCAAACTGTAAAGTTAGCTGAAAAGTTACATAAAATTACACTAAAAGGTGAACCCAAAAAAATGCTAAATAAAAAAAATAAGCAAAAAAAAAAGATGAAGAAAGCAATGGGTAACGGGATGTGTCCGTGGTGGAGGTGATAGAGAATGGGCCAAGTTCAAGCAGCTCCCACTGAAGCAACAGCTCCATGTTCTGCAGGAGGTGAGGCAAGCCTACTGCTATTCCTTGGAAGTGGTTCTGCCTATGCATTTACACCAGTTGGCCATGAACACCCATGTTCTACTTCACCCAGTGTCCAATTCCACCCACCCTCTGAAGCAGTCCACATGGATCAGTCTGAGTAGCTGTTTGATCATTCAGTGTCATAGATGTCAATCGGGTAGTCCAAACAACTAGAGGGAGAAGACCAAGACATTGAATGCACCAACCATTTGTTACCTCCATAGAGGTCAGCTTTCCATAGGCAATGCAGCTCAAATGTCTTCTTTTTAAGACTGCTTTCCTTCCTGCAGACTCTTTCTTTCCTGAGAATAAGGCTGACATGTTTCAAGATATAGTATATCTTGACTTTAACAAAGCATTTGACAAAGAATCTCATACCATCCTTATTAGAAAAAAAATAAAAAAAAATCTGGGATTGACAAGGCAACTGTTAGGTGGATTCACAACTGGCTGAGTGATCATACTCAAAGAGTGGTCGCAAATGGCTCCAGATCCAATTGGAAGAATGTGTCAAGTAGCGTATCACAAGGCTCTGTCCTGGGCCCAGAGAGAGAGAGAGAGGATTCAAAAAGATCTAGCAAAGCTTGCCCAGTGGGCGGCGACTAACAGAATGGTATTTAACAAGGAGAAATGCAAAGTCCTACATCTGGGCAAGAAAATGAAAAAAGCACATTAAGAATGGGAGGAATTGTGCTAAGCAGCAGCACATGTGAAAAAGACTTGGGTATACTGTAACACCCCAAATGAACTTACCGTAGGTATGGCCGGAGGTCTAAACTTTGTCACGGTGACGCCACACTCTATTTGGACACTCCGGACGATGATGACGCAGAAATAACGGAGACCAGTCCAGCTTAGTTTAGCAATCTGAGAGTGAGCAGATTTACTAACTTTGGAACTTTTTAATAACAGGTTAATTTTACAATCTTTAGGAAAGGTATTTACAACAAATATTCAAGAATGCAGCATTATTGATTCACTGATACTCTATCTTCAACGCTCTCTTATATTACCGAAGATTTGATTTATCAGAAAGTTTTCTCCACTATTGAATTCCGATGAACAATTGAATTAGATTTAACTGTAGTATTAGATGAGGCAGAGAAAAAAGTGTGTGTATATATATATATATATATAAAAATCCGGTCTTGAGCTTCACTGGGTAGCTATAACTCACTGTTTAGGTGAAGCTGGACCTCTGAGAGGATCTTCTGGATTCTCTGCTGTAGATGCCAAGGGAGCTGGTTTGATCACCACTCTCGACCTTGGGAACGATAACTGATGAAGTACTCCTCCTTGCCGACTGCGGTAACTGCAACCTCTCCTCACTCGCTCCTGGCTGAGTCTAACTAACTGCTCTGCGTCACTTCCTTTTATAACCTCTCCCTCTCCCGCACTCTTGCATAGGGACTTCTATGTTTGCTTCCCACCCTTGGGCTCTGCACCAGCAAGATTAAACCAGACTGTCAGTCAATGGAAGGCCAGCTGACACCAGAGTTGAGCTCTTTGACTAGAGCAGAAGGGGAGACACAGGGTCTCTCCTATAGACAGCACCTTCCGGATGCAAAGACGGCATCCAGACAGGTGAAACAGGACAAGTGTACCATGAGTGGTCTGCTGGGCCACTACAATACTAATAGATCAAAGACTGAACATGAGTAAACCGTGTGATGCAGCAGCAAAAGGAGCAATATTTTAAATTGAAAGATTTATCTTATTCATACCCTTATTAATAGAACTACCAATTTGGCCAGCTTTCAGGTGGGAGAGGGCCTCTGATCGATCCGTCTATTATGTGATCAATTCATTTTGTATAGAAGCGAAGGATACCACACTGAGTTATAGGCCTGCATTGTATCATTTTTAATTGCAAACATCATTTTTCATAGGAGCAATGTGCAGACACCATAGACTATAGTGGGAATGCTAGGAGACCTCCAGCGCCTGGCTATGGCTAGTTTTACAGGAAGAAGTATATGAGAAGTGATTTTCCTATGTTTCATATGCACATCTTCAATGCCTAGCAATAGTAACACTAGCTGCATAGTGGGTTTTATTCAAATTCCTACAATCTTAGAAATCATGGAGAATATTGAATTCCACAAAGGCTTAGAGGGTTAGTGTGTGCAAGGGTACCCTTCTGAGGAAGGCTTGTTAGAAACGTATGTTAGGGGTTTTTAACCTCCTTGTGGAGCGATTCTGAGTGGCATAGTGCACAACTAAGGCAATCCTCTGATATTCTACTGAATTATGTATTGAATTCGGACGTTCAGATGTGGATTACATATGTTTCTTGCAGACTCATGTTATGCTGGAAGGCTGAATGGCAGTATGCTAGACATTGACTATTTCCTGATATATCTGTATTGATATCTGACTTTAATCTATAGATGGAGGAATATGTGTGTATACCAGACATTCATTTGTATGTATGCATATATGCTCTCAGTTATTTCCCACCTGGGGATAATATTTTAATTATTTTTCTATTGTTGGTGTGTTTTCTCCTTTTTTTGCTATATGATTTTAGTAAGTCCTGTACTCCATTCCTTCTTTTTTGTCTTTGAAAGTATATTTCATAATGGCTGTAGGGATGGACAGCTAAAAAAAGTATGAATCAATGTTCTTGTCTCCCCAGGATGGGGGGAGGGGGGGGGCAGTACCATCTAGATATGAGGTTGTAGTGAGTTTCCAGAAGATTGGCGTTCAGAGTGCTTCCATGGGCCCATGCGAACAACTGCCTGGGGGGGAAAGAGGATTTCATGCCTCTTTCCCAGGTTTTTGTAGTATTTCTCCTCTATTTCTCTTTTCGCCACATAAATCTTGTAGAAAAAGCACATACTTGATTTAAGAGGGGGCGGCTTGAGTAAGAAATTATAAAGATATGTAGGAAGTGAGAGAGTCGAGGGAAGCTGATTTTCAATGTGGTTTTTAATCTGAAGGGATTTAACCCTGTAAGGACGCGGACCTTTTTTTTTCCATTTTCGGTTTCCTTCCCCCCCCCCCCCCCCTTTTAAAAAAATCATTACTCTTTTATTTATCCATCAACACAGCTGTCAGAGGGCTTGTTTTTTGCGGGATGATCGGTGTTTTTCAGTGGTACTATGTATCACACCATAGAATGTACTGAAAATCTTTTTAAAATTCTAAGTATAGTAACTTGGAACGAAACGAAATTCCACCATCTTTGTGTCTTGTTACTACAATGTACCGACTGCTACAAAAATGTCCTGATAACTTTATTCTGAAGGTCAGTATGATTACTACAATACCCATTTCATATAGTTTTTTCTTCTCTGTACTTTTTTTCAAAGATATTACATTTTTTAAAATTATTTTCGGCCGCCATCCTCTGACAACCATAACTTTGTACTTTTCCGTCAATCTAGTTGTGCGTATTAGAGTACATACGACATTTTGATAGCTTTTTAGTACATTTTTTCTTGGAGACGGGGTGACCAAAAAAGTGCAATTCTGGCATTCTTTCTTTTTTTCCTCACGACATTCACCGTGCGGAGTAAATATCGCATTACTTTGCTAGATGGGACTTTTATTGACGCATCAATACCAAATATGTTTTATTATTTAGATTCTTTTATTCTAAATATGGCAAAAGATACTTTTAAAAATTTAATTGCCTCTTATTTTTTCAATAATATTGATTCCCAAATAGGGGAGGGTGATCTTATCCCATGGATAATGGAATCCATTTTTATAGCATCATTGCAGTGGGAGGGATTGTTAATATTTAGGATTTGAGACTTAGGGCTTATGTCCATTTTACACATATGGAGCTCTTTCTCTCTGCTGGCAGAGAGCCATCAGAGACCGCGTATCGGCTGAGTATGCACTGCGCATGTCCGGAAATCTGACGTCATGGACATGCGCACTGATGTTTTTGTTTTTTTTCAAATTTCCTGCTGTGTTCAAAGTGGCGCTGCATTTTGAAGCACTGCCCTCTCGCAATGCCGTGTGTAGGGGTAGTGTTTCAATTTGGAGCCCATAGAAGGGCTCTTTAACACACACTGCCATATGAAACCACTGTATGTATGGAACAATGAAAGTCCATTGCCTCCATTCACTTCATATCACGCACACATGATACGCGGTGAAAAAATACCCGTGGACATTAGCCCTTAGTGAAATTGACCCTATAATATGACACCCGACCAAAGACTTTCACTACAGCTGAAACTGCGCGCAAGGACCTGGGGGGATGAAAAAGTAGGAAAATGTCATCAGCGAATAGTCCCAATTTATGCTGTCTGAGTGCTATCCCCCTGATATTCATATCTATGCGCACAGTCTCAGCCAAAGGCTCCATAATTAAACTAAAAAGAATGGTCAAAACGGGACAATCCTGACGAGTGCCATCAGTGATATTAAAGGGATTTGAAAGAATTCTATTTGCTAAACTTTATCCAAGGGTATGGAGTGCAAGGCCTGGATTGCTTTTAGAATCTTCTCCCTGACGAAGAGACTAGTGTTTAGGTCTCGATTCTCAGCAGAGTTTTTGGGGGCTTTTTTAGCTTTCTTAGGCCTTAGTCAGACGGGCGATTTTTCGCGCGATTTGCGGATCGCATGACGGATGCGCATCCGCAAATCGCGTGACCGGTGCGCGCAAGTCGCCCGCAAATCGCCCGGAAATCTGCTCCTAGCCGCGTTTCATTAGAAACGGGCCGGAGCTGTCCAGCGCATTGCATTCAATGGAGACGGCAATACAGCCGTCTCCATTGAAAGCAATGCGCTGCGGGCGAGCCCGGGATGAATTGTCGGTAAGGGCTTAAATATATAAGCCCTTCCCTGCAATCCATCCTAAAATGTGTTAAAATAAAAAAAAATTGTATACTCACCTTCTCCCGGCAGCCGGAGCTCCACGTGGCCATCCTGCAGTGGGTGTGAAGGGGGTGTGAGTCAGACCTGCCCCCTGATTGGCTCAGCACTGAGAGGCAGCAGTCACTCACCCATTCATGAATTCATGAATGGATGTGAGTCAGACCTGCCCCTGATTGGCTCAGCGCTGAGAGGCAGCAGTCACTCACCCATTCATGAATTCATGAATGGGTGTGTGAGTGTTTTCAGCCTCTGATTGGTCAGGGCTGTGACCAATCAGAGGCAGATCATTCAGCAGGCGGGGTTTTTAAAGCCCCGCCGGCTGAATAGTGCCAAGAAGCAGTTCAGGAGAACTGACAGCGGCCGCGGCTGGACTCCGGCTACAGTGGAAAGGTGAGTATACAATTTTTTTTTTATTTTAACACATTTTAGAATGAATTGCAGGGAAGGGTTTATATATTTAACCCCTTCCCAACAATTCACCCCGCGCACGCCGGCAGCCCATTGCTTTCAATGGAGCGGCTGTATTGCCGCTCCATTGAATTCAATGGGCAAACATCGTTCTTCTCTGCCACAGCTGTTACAGCTGTGGCAGAGAAGAATGATTTGTCTTCTATATGTTCTCAATGGGGTCGGCGCTGCTGCCGCCGGCCCCATTGAGCGCATATAGAGAAGAGAACAGGAATCGCAGATCGCAGATAGGTGCGATCTGCGATTTTTTGTTCTATAATTTATCGGACGAGCGCATAAAAAGCGCTTATGTGTCCGATACCATTGCAAAGCAATGGTTTTATAAAATCGCCGGACGCATGCGCATGCGCAAATCGCGCGAAAAATCGCCCGTCTGACTAAGGCCTTAGTGAGGCTAGGTGACGTCACCCCCAGCCCGCAGTATCTGTGTTTGCAGCCGCTACCGTTGGGAGAGCCTGCAATTCACACATGTGCTCTGTGCTTTTTCTTTACTACTGGTTATTGCCTTCTCCTCCCGTTCTCCACTTGCTGCTGCTGGGTTGGTATTTTTTACATTGATATATTGTTGTTTTTTACCTTCACTGTCACTTTTTTCTTGTATTTTTTAATATTGCGGTATTGCCTTTTTGTACTCCATCCTGTATTCATCAAGTTTAGCGCACCGTTTGTACATTATTGCTTTTGCTTTTAGAATCTTGCCAGAAAATCCAAATTTTTGTAGTGCAGAGTAGGCGTAGCCCTAATGGATCCTGTTAATTGCCTTCTCTGCATCCAGTGTCAGAAGCAAAGAAGGCATTCCGAGCCCCCCAATCCTTCTGGTACCGTCCGAGACCTGTCGGCCTCCCACAAAGCCAAGCTGATCCCCATGAGTTAATGAGGGTATTATTGGGAAAAGTCAGTCAGCCAGAATCTTTGCAAAAAGTTTGGTGTCGCTGTTTAAGGGCTCCCGCACACTTGCGTTTTTTTAATGCTGCATTTTTTAAACGCAATTGTCAATGGGACTTTCTAATGTTAAAAACGCATCGCACAAAAATTTCAAACCACAAACTTGCTATGCTTCTTTAACATTAGAAAGTCCCATTGACAATCGCGTAAAAAAAACCAAAAACGCAGCATTAAAAAAACCCAAGTGTGTGGGCGCCCTAAAAGAGATATGGGTTGAAAATTTGCTGGGGTAAAGGTGGGCTTCCCTGGTTTAGGAATAATCGCTATGGGGGTTTGTAACATTTCAGCTGGTATGGACCCCTGGAACATTGCTGTATTAAAGACTTTCATTATCTGTGTGGCTGGGGAAAAGCTGAAATTTTGATAGTCCTCATTTGAGTAACCACCCGGGCCCGGGGATTTATTTCTCTTTGATTTCTTCATTATATCTGTAATTTCTTTTACTGTGGGTTCATTTAAACTCTCTAGTTGAGTTCTACGTATAGAGCGAAGGCTTCTGCTAGATAGAAATAACCCTAGCATCTCTTCAGAAGGTTGAGGAGTCGTCCCTAAAATTATAGAGCTTTTTGTAATTTATTGTTGGCCACGCAATATTTTGCCTTTAAATATTTAACTTGTTTGTGATCTTCTACCGACATCATATCTCTAGGTTTGTGCCTAGCTTTAAACCGTTCTGAGTGTAAGGATGAAGAGAGCCATTGGCTTCATTATCAGGTGTCTTCACTCAGTCTTGCATTGCAGAAAAATCTATCGCTAGTGGGTAGGAGCCCTAAGTCTACCATTCTATGATTCTGTGTCACACACAACCTCTGGAATGGCCTTCAGCCTCAACCAAGATGGTGTCTACCATATTACAGACCGAAATTCACTGCTGTGGCAGCCGCTGTTAGAAGACAGCATTTGCCAGACTCCATTGCTTGTGCTATGATTATATGCAGTGTTCTGGGGTACTGCTGTGTTGTAGCGAACATGAGGAACAGGGGAAGTTGAGGCTCTTGATCCTAACTAGCAGGGAACATGTAGAATGGTGTCTAGCTACAACTATCTGTCCTTCCCCCTCCCAGGACAGAAAGAAAAACACATAGTGGTGTAGTGGCCCAGCGGCTACTACAGAACACTCACAGTACACTTGTCCTGTCTCACCTGTCTGGATGTCGTCCTTGGATCCAGAAGGTGCCGTCTATGGGAGAGACCTTGTGTCTCCCCTTCTGCTCTAAGCATAGAGCTCAATCTTGATGTCAGCTGGCCTCTCATTGGCTGACAGTTAGGTTTAATCTTACTGGTGCAGAGCCCAAGGGTGGGAAGGAGATAAACAAGCCCCTATGCAAGAGTGCGGTTAAGAGAGAGGCTATAAAAGGAAGAGACACAGAGCAGTTAGGCAGACCCAGTCAGGAGCGAGTGAGGAGAGATTGCAGTCTCCATAGTCGGCGAGGAGGAGTATTCCACCAGTTATCGTTTCCCAAGGTACAGTGGGGTGATCTAACCCGCTCCCTTGACATCTACAGCAGAGAACACTGAAGATCCTTTCAGAGGTCCATCTTCATCTAACAATGAGTTATAGCCAGGATTAGCCATACAGCCACTTGTCCCTCTGCTTCATCAAATGCTACATTTTAATCCAACACAATTGTTCATCTGAATTCAATACTGAGGAAATTGTCTATTAAATCAAATCTTCAGGAATATAAGAGAGTGTTGAAGTTAGAGTATCATCAAATCAATATTACTGCATTCTTGAATATCTGTTATAAGTACGTTTTCTAAGGATTGTAGAGTTAACCCATTGTTGCAAAGTTCCAAAGTTAGTAAATCTGCTCACTCTCAGATTGCTAAACTAAACTGGACTGGTCTCTGTTATTTCTGCGTCATCATCATCCGGAGTGTCCAACTAGAGTGTGGCATCACTGACAAAGTTTAGGCCTTCGGCCGTACCTACAGTAAGTTCATTTGGGGCGTTACAGTGGTGTAGTAGTAATGCCCTTATATACGCCGGGCATGGGGCGGGGCCTTTTCAATTACTTGAGTTTTTCATCAAAAATTCCATCTGAACTGACAGTACACGGGAGACGTAAGGGAAACCCCCTTTTACATAATGTGTTGCAAAGTAGTGGCGTACATAAAAAAGAGGGGTTTTCATAGCAGAGATAAAAATGGGCCCCTTATTTAGGTGCTAAATGCTTCTCACCCAGGACAGGGGGGTCTGGTGTTTGTTTTCCGCTCCACTTCCTTTCCATAACCCTTAATACATTTTCCAATATTCTTATTTTCAAACAATTCAGTTCTTCTGTAGAGGGAAGTCCTATATTGGTTCCAAGCACCAAGTAGAAAAGAGGGTGGAGTCAAACATTCCTAGGCCCCTTTCTCCATGGTCCCAGAGCAGCCACATGGTCTTTCCCCTTTGTTACATACACACTTACTGCAGAGGAAATTCACAGTCCGAGGGGTTTTCCCTGCATCCAGTAATTCCTATTCATAAGCAGTTGAATTAAAACACAAAGTCATCCAATGTTACTAACCTGATTTATTGTCCCTTTATACGTCACCAGGGTTGGAGGAGACGTGGCTACTACTGCTATCTAATAGGTGAATCACTTGGGACATTTGCAGAAGCGAACAACACATGTAATCAGAATGGAGCCTTCCTGCTGACTGTTGATGACAGGTAATAATAATAATAAGCTTTATTTATATAGCGCCTAGTTTTCATTGTGGCAGAAGAATCAATAATTTCTTATAAGAACATTCCACTGGGCTGATTCTTTTGTGACTTATAAAATATAACTTTTATTAATAAATTTAAAAAAACTCGGTTAGACCGGGCTTACAAACAAACACATAGAAATGTAGCGCCAACATATTCTGCCGCGCTTACAAAACAGGGCGGCACGGTGCCGTGGAGAGCTTTGTGGATGAAGGTAGTGAGTTTTAATTGAATTCTATATTTGACGGGCAGCCAGTGTAGTGACCGGCACAGGGCAGAGGCATCCGAGTAGCAGCTGGATAGGAAGATGAGTCTGGCTGCCAAAATCAGGATGGATTGGAGAGGGGAGAGTCTGGTGCGGGGGAGGCCGATCAGCAGCGAGTTGCAGTAATTGATCTGAGAGCGGATGAGGGCAACAGTGAGCTTTTTTAGCATGTCCATGGTGAGATAGGGGTAGATTCTTGCAATGTTCTTTAGATTTACATAATACGTTCAGGTGAGAGATTGGAGGTAGGGGGTAAAGGAGAGATTGGAGTCGAGTATAATCCCAAGACACCTGCCGTGCTGCCTGGGAGTTATGGTGGTGCCACACACTGAGATGGAGATGTAAGGATGAGGTCGGTTAATAAAGGGTGGAAACTTGAGTAGGTCAGTTTTTAAAAGGTTCAGTTTTAGGAAGAGAGATGACATAATTTTAGAGACAGCAGACATTCGGTGGCATTCTGGAAGAAAGTTGCTATGATGTCATGGGAGGAGGTGTTTAACTGGGTGTCATCAGCGTAGAGGTGGTATTGAAAGCCCAAACTCCCGATGGTTTGTCCAATAGGGGATGTGTAGATGGAAAAGAGGGGGGTGGGGTGGGCAGAGGACTGAGCCCTGGAAGACCTCAACAACAAGTGGAAGAGGAGATGTGGAGCCTGCAAAGGAGACACTAAAGGAGTGGTCAGATAGGTAGCAGGAGAACCAGGAGAGAGGGCTGTCCTTTAGTCCAATGGAGCGAAGAATACTGAGGTGGAGTTGGTGGTCAACAGTGTCAAATGCTGCAGAGAGATCGAGGGGGATCAGTAGGGAGCAGTCGCCCTTCAATTTGGCCGTTAGGAGGTCATTTGACACTTTAGTCAGGGTGATTTCTTTTGAGTGTAGAGGGTGTAAGCAAGACTGTAGGGGGTCAAGAAGAGAGTTCTCTGATAGATAGCTTATAAGGTGTGAGTAAACCAGACATTCTAGGTCAGTAGTTGGCAGCATCAGAGTTAAGAGTTGGTTTCTTTAGCAGCGGGGACATGATAACATGTTTGAATGAGGAAGGAAAAATGCCAGAGGTCAGAGAGAATATAGTGGTAAAGTGGGTGATGACAACCAGGGAGAGGGATCGGAGGAGGTGTGAGGGGAGAGGGTTGCTAACGCAGGTGGTAGGGTGAGCAGAGGAAATCAATCTGGAAACGTCTTCCTCTGTCGCTGGTCTGAGTGCAGAGAGTGAGCAGGAGCTAGATGCAGTACTGATGAGACTGTGGTCAGAACTAGTCTATAAGTGGGAGGTTATTTCCTGCCAGATATTGTCAATTTTCTTTTTGAAATAAGCAGCCACCTCTTCGGCACTGAGATCCATCACCGGGGGCTGCAGTTTAGGGCTGCGAAGGGAGTGAAAAGTATCAGTCTTTTAGGGTTGTGAGATAGTGAGGAGATGTGGGAGGTGAAGTAGACTTGTTTGGCATGCTGGAGGCCTAGGTTGTAGGTTCTGAGCGCAAATTTGAAGTGGAGAAAGTCTGTGGACTATTGCGACTTTCTCCACAGCCATTCAGCACACCTAAAACACTGCAGGATGAAGCGCATTTCAGGTGTGAGCCAGGGTTGTCACGGTCTGCATCAAGTGCCTTGGGTCATGGTGGGAGTCGCTTCATTCAAGGCATGTGAGAGTGGTGTTGTAATGAGCGGCAGCCAGGTTGGGGCAGGAGAGGAGAGAGATAGAGGCAGAGAAGACTGTAGGGACTCTGCAAAGTTTTAGGTGTGAATGACCTGAAGGTTCCTGTATGTATGGTAGGTAGGAGGGTCTGGGGAGATACTAGGAAGCTTGACAGAGAAAGAGAGGAGGTTATGGTCTGAGAGTGGATGCCGGGAATTAGTGAAATGTGGAGCAGAGACAGAGGAAGACTAGTTATAAAGTATTGCCATCCTTGTGAGTGGGAGATGCTGTGAGTTGTGAGAGACCAAGGAAGGAGGTGAGTGATAAAAACTAGTATTTCTACATATAACATGTAAGCTGGCCAACAATTACCTTTGGTCATTACTCATAGCCATGTAGTAAGGAGGGGGCTTGTTATGCTCCAAGTAAAGTGATATTTACTATGAATTGAGGGCAGCCATTCTGTCATTATTCATTTTTTTTTCATAGCATGTTAATTAGAGATGAGCGAGCACCAAAAAGCTTGGGTGCTTGTTAGAGATGAGCGAGCGTACTCGGAAAAGCACTACTGGCTTGAGTAATTTGCTTTATCCGAGTATCGCTGTGCTCGTCCCTGAAGATTCGGGTGCCGGCACGGAGCGGGGAGCTGCAGGGGAGAGCGGGGAGGAACGGAGGGAAGATCTTTCTCTCCCTCTCTCCCGCCCGCTCTCCCCTGCTCCCCGCTGCGACTCACCTGTCAGCCGCAGCGGCACCCGAATCTTCAGGGACGAGCACAGCGATACTCGGATAAAGCACATTACTCGAGCGAGTAGTGCTTTTCCGAGTACGCTCGCTCATCTCTAGTGCTTGTTGCTCGAGTCGAACTTTTCGTAATGCTCGAGAGCTCGTTTCGAGTAACGAACCCCATTGAAGTCAATGGGAGACTCAAGCATTTTTCAAGGTGACCCATGCTCCGCATAGCAGATGTTGTGTAAATCACTGGAAAACATCAGAAAGTCATGGAAACACAACAGAAACAGATAAGGAACGGCAGAGGCAGCATGCATGGATGCATCTGAGGCTCCCAGGTTGCACCATTAAGCCAAATTGTGGGCAAGAGCCTGGGGGTCACCCCTCTAACAATGTACTTGGGACAGACCATAATCAGCAAGGCACACGCGCTGGCACATTTTAGCTAAGCACCACACTAGGTGCGACAAAGGAAAATCACTGCCTGCGGGTGAAACCACTGCCTCTTCTGCTGTTACATGCTGGCATGGCAGTCCAATCCCTCGCACGAGGCTGCGTCCACAGCGTACTCAAATTTTTCCCAGTGCAGCGTTCAGCTGTCCTCATGCCACACGGTCGCTTGATAGCCACACCACCCTCATATCTATTTATAAGTGCATCTTAGATGAGGAGAAACCGGAGATACACACTGCAGAGGGTTGGCAGGGCCTGGCAGCGACAGTCTTTGAAATTGTGGGTGATATCCCACAATGCTGATGAGAATTGCTGATAAATTAATGTACAATCATAATTCCATTCCCCTGCCACCTCCGTCACAAAATTTCATGAGCCACAAACGTGGCCATAAAGCGGACTCAGGTGCTAGTACTTCTACACATCTCCACAATTCTGCAACGCATTCTAAAACCAAAGATTGGTTTGAAGCAGGAGGTGTCGCAAAAGTTGCCACCACAGGTCTACAGTGAAACTGTCAATGTCTTATGAAATCAGTTACGCTTCCTTTGATCGCTACGAGGACCAGGTGATCCATGTATAAATTTGAGTGGCCAAAGCAGGACCCCACGCTGGGCAGCAGATATGTAGCATATTCTCCACACCGACCAGCGCTGACCCCCCCAGGGATGTGTGCGTTTATGAAGCCTAAACCAATCCGGCTGTTTAACACTCAGGGTATTTTACGTCAGCTTACATCCAAAAACAGACAGTGTGCAATGAGTTGTCTTGTTATACAGTGCTGATCAGAATTCCAATGCCCATGCTACCTCTGTCACAAATTTGTCAGGAGTCACGTGGCCATCCGAGTCCGCTTCATGCTAGCACTTCTAACCATCTGCACAATTAAGAAACACATTCTAAAACAAAAGATTTCTTTTAAGCAGGAGCTGTCACAAAAGATGCCACCACAGGTCTACAGTGCAACTGTTAAAGTCTCATTAAATCAGTTATGCTTTATTTGATTGCTTCAAGGACAGCATAAACCATGAAGAAATTGGAGTGGCCAAATCTGGCACAGCGGCACCCCGCCCAGGACCTTGGCCTCTGCCTACACCCTCATTCAGGCACCCAAGTCCATGTCCTCATCCTCGACCCTTACCCCTAGTCTTCATCATGCTGTATAAAGCACGGTGTCAAAATGCTACGCAAACTGCAAGGTATTTTGCATACGCTTTAAGCCAAAAATAGATAGTGTAAAATGTGTACAGTCTTGTGTTTCCTCTCGTTCTGCACTATATAACCGTTAGGCCTATTATGCAAATGCTTTTAGACACAGACAACTAAAAAAAAGAAAAATAAGAGGAGTTTTGTTAGTTGCTATATAGTCTGTGTACACCAGTAGCAGTATACTGTATAGAAGTGGTAACAGTACGCAGTATACAGCCCGGATGCTTGTGAATGCCTTGTGCGCACTACTGGTCCCAGGCAGCCAAATTGATGATGCACACAATGAGAGGAGTTGTAGTCCTAGAAAGGACTGTTGGCTTCAAATTATTCCAATCCCGTGTCACCTCTGTCACAAAATTCTCAGGAGCCACCAACGTGGCCATAAAGAGGACTCGGATGCTAGTACTTCAAAGCATCAGCACTATTCAACAACCCATTCTAAAACAAAAGATTGGTTTGAAGCAGGAGGTGTCGCAAAAGTAGCCACCACAGGTCTACACTGAACCTGTGAAAGTCTCATTAAATGAGTATCGGTTCCTCTGATCGCTACAAGGACAGCATAAACCATGAAGAAATGTGAGTGGCCAAAGCAGGACAATTCATTCTGTGTATGTGTCAGATAGCTGAACGCCACGCTGGTAAACCTTTGTGTACCAAGAGTATAGGAGAACTCCTGAAACATTTGTGTATCAAGAGTATATGCAAACCCCAGAAACGTTTGTACCAAGAGTATAGGTGAACCCCCTGATAGATTTGTAGGCCAAGAGTATAGGCGAACCCCTGAAAAATTGGTGTACCAAGAGTATAGGCGAACACCTTAAATTTGTTTTTACAAAGAGTATAGGCGAAGCCTGCAAAAAATTAGTTTGCTTAGAGTATAGGTAATGGTCTGAAAAATTTGTGTACCGAGTAAATGTGTACCCCTGAAAAATTGGTTTACCCAGAGTGCAGGTGAAACCCTTCAAAAAATTTGTTTTTACAGAGCCTTTTGGCCCTCTAAAGAATTGGTGGTTCCGTGTGCTGACATGCTGGTTTAGGAGGAGGAAGATCAGAGAAGGATAGACCAAGCTACTTCTCCCTGGGGTGATAGAGGATGCATAGTTCTCCTGTTCCAGCTTAAAGAATCTTTATGTTCCGCTGCTTTCCACTGGTAGAGAAGTCAGGGGAAATCCAGGCTTTGTTCATCTTAATGAGTGTAAGCCTGTTGGCAAACGGGTACGCTTATCTATGATAATTCCCCCCCCCCAGCAGCACTAAACACCCTCTCTGATAACACACTAGCGGCTGGTCAGGCCAGCACCTCCAAGGCGTACAGCGCAAGTTTGGGCCACGTGTCCAGCTTTGACACCCAATAGATGTATGGAGCTGAGGGATCATAGAGGACGTTGGTATGGTTGGCTATGTACTCCCTCACCATCGTTTTACAGTGCTCCCTCCTACTCAGCCTAGACTAGGGAGTGGTGGCACAGTCTGGCTGGGGAGGCATAAAACTGGCAAAGACCTTGGAGAGTGTTCCCCTGCCTGCACTGGACATGCTGCCTGTTTCTCGCATCTCCCCTGCTAGTTGGCCCACTGAAGTACGTCCTCTACCGCTAGTATTGTCAGATGGGAACTTTAGCATCAGCTTTTCCACCAGGGTCTTGTAGTATTGCATTACTATCGTACCCCTTTCCTCTTCGGGAATGCGAGTGGAAAGGTTGTCCTTATACCGTGGGTCGAAAAGGGTGAACACCCAGTAATCCTGGTTGGCCAGAATGCGTCTAATGTGAGGGTCACGGGAAAGGCAGCTTAACATGAAGTTAACCATGTGTGCCAGAGTCCCAGTACGCAGCACATCACTGTCCTCACTAGCAGCATGACTCTCAATGTCTTCCTCCTCCTCTTCAGCAAATACACGCTGAACAGATATGAAGGAAGTAGCATGGGTACCCTCTGCAGTGTGGGCAGCAGTCTCTTCCCCCTTCTCCTCCTCCAACACAGGCTGAGAAACAGACGTGAGGGTTGTCTGGCTATCAAGCGATGTATTGTCATCTCCCATCTCCTGTTCCATCCGCAAAGCGTCGTCATTAATGCTTAGCAGTGACGTTCTCAGCAGGCAAAGCAGCGGGATGGTTACACTGATAATGGCCGCATCGATGCTCACCATTTGTGTAGACTCCTCAAAGTTTCCTAAGACCTGACAGATATCAGACATCCATGCCCACTCCTCTGTGAAGAACTGCAGAAGGCTGACTACCACTCCGACGGCCATGTTGCAGCTGGTTTTCAACAATGGCTCTACGCTGCTCGTAAAGCCTGGCCAACAGGTGCAACGTTGAATTCCAGTGTGTAGGCACATCGCACAACAGTCGGTGCACTGGCAGCTGGAAGCGATGTTGCAGTGTCCTGAGGGTGGCAGCATCTGTGGTAGACTTTATGAAATGTGCGCAGATGCGACGCACCTTGCTGAGCAGGTCAGACAAATTGGGGTAGTTTTTAAGAAAGTGCTGAACTACCAGATTGAACATGTGGGATAGGCATGCCACATGTGTTAGTCTGACAAGCTGCAGAGCCGCCACCAGGTTATGCCCATTGTCACACACGACCATGCCTGGTTGGAGGCTCAGCGGCGAAAGCTACAGATCGGTCTGCTCTGTCAAACCCTGTAACAGCTCTTGGGCGGTGTGCCTCTTGTCTCCCAAACTGAGTAGTTTTAGCACGGCCTGCTGACGCTTCCCCGCGGCAGTGCTGCAGCGCCTCGAGCTACCGACTGCAGGCGGCGTGCTCACATGTGATAATTGAGAGGTGGAGGGGGTGAAGGAGGAGAGAGGGGTGTTTTGAGGAGGTGGCATAATAAGCCAGAGAAACCTTCACTGAGGTAGGACCCGCAATCCTCGGTGTGGGTAGCATGTGAGCAGAGCCAGGGTCAGACTCAGTCCCAGTCTCCACAAGGTTAACCGAATGTGCTGTCAGGGAGATGTAGCGTCCCTACCTGACAGCACTTGTCCATGTGTCAGTGGTTAAGTGGACCTTCCCAGTAACCGTGTTGGTGAGGGCACGGTTTATGTTCCGTGAGACGTGCTGCTGTAGGGCAGGGACGGCGCAGTGGGAAAAATAGTGGCGACTGGGGACCTAGTACTGAGGGACCACCGCCGCCATAAGGTTGCAGAAAGCCTCCGTTTCTACTAGCCTATATGGCAGGATCTCCAGGCAGAGTAGTTTGGAAATATGCAAGTTTAAAGATTGTGCATGCGGGTGGGTGGCTGCGTATTTCCGCTTGCGTTCCAATGCTTGGGTCATCGACAACTGAATGCTGCACTGGAACACATTGGTGGAGGCAGTGGAGGAATGTGGAGGTGAGGGTGTGGGTGCAGAACGGGATACGCTCATGCCAGCATCCTGGAAGGAGATTGGATGTCAGTGACCGGATGCGACACAGGGGGAAGAGGCAGTGGTGTGACCCGCAGGCGGTGAATGGCCTCCATTCCACGTTGTCGGGTGCTTAGCCATCAGAAGTGCACGCATGCTGGTGGTGGTCAGGCTGGTAGTGGTGGCTCCCCTGCTGATCTTGGTGAAGTAGAGGTTGCACACCACTGTCGGTCATCCGCGCTCTCATTGAAAAGCCCCCAGACCTTCAAACACCTAGCCCTCTGCACGGGAGCTTGCCGTGAGGAGGTGCTGTGGGGAACAGTTGGGGGAGTATTTGCTGTGGCCCTGCTTCTCCCCATGGCAACCCCACTGCCTCTTCTAACCTGGTATGCTGCAGCAGTTGCCTCCCCCTCTGAAGCCCTGTCTTCAGTAGACTTAGCAACCCAGGTGGGGTCAGTCACCTTATCATCCACCAGCTCTTCCTCTGACTCCTCAGTCTGTTCCTTCCTCAGACTTACTGCTCTAACAACAACCTCACTGACAGACAACTGTGTCTCATCCTCATCATTCAATACTATATAGAAAAAAACTTTTCCAATAGCTGTGCTTCACTCACAACCCTAAACGTACTGTGGGGATAAGCTCCTAAGAACCAAGGTCAATAGCAAGCTATAATTTTATTCCCCATATTCCACATACAGATATGTTAAAAGCAACGCGTTTCTGCGTCCACTGACGCCTTTATCAAGCTAAAAATAAGACTGTTATAACACTCATATAAATATATACATAAAATACCTTAATCATGTGTGCCGATGTAGTACATCTGTTTCCATTTCGCTGCTCCACGCTGAACGCCAGTCCGGCGTGTGTAAGCAGAAGGAGGAGTTCCCCAACCTGCCGATCCACGTCATCTGACAGCAGATCCGGAGTACGTGCATTCCACCCTGTGCGCTGCGTCTCACGTCATCACTAATGAAGGGCGTGATATGCAGAAGCTCATCTCGCTTCTGTTCTCTGTCATCTCTGCTATACAGAGTACTCGTAACGGCTTGACAATCCTTCTGATGTGATGCAGCAGCTCTCAGTAGTGGGTCGCAGTACTAATAAATCACATAGAATATGATCGCTAGTTAAACCAATCTACTAAAACTATCTATCACTATCTAAAACTTATTTATAAGTAAGTATATATATATATATATATATATATATATATATATATATATATATATAAAGTTAATATTATTAACCCTATAACACATATTCCAATAAATTAATAAATACCCTCATATAATAATAAATATAAAACAATTTACTATTTCATAATGATCGATAATTTAATATATATACTCACTATCCTAAAACAACCATCCTAAAAAAACTAATATATCATGTGCAAATGATCTTTTTTTTGTGCATATTACCCCTAAATAATAAATATTTAAAACCTTATGTTAATATTAATATCAGGTGATTTTTTTCTAAAGTCTCATTCAAGCCATTAGGATATAAAGAATTCATCCGGAATATCCAGAACATTTCCCGCTGGTGTAAATGCGAAAATGATCTGGACGGGATAGTCTCAAGTGGCGTAACAACTAATTTGGTGGGATTTTGTTCGTGTGTCTCTTTAAAATGGCGTGATACGCTATGTTTAGTAAAACCTGATGCAATATTAAAACGGTGTTGATTAATCCTTAATCTTAAGGTTCTTGTTGTTCGACCAATATATCTGAGTCCGCATGGGCATTCCAATAGATAAATAACCCATGCGGACTCACAATTCAAACGTTCTTTGAGGTGTATTGATTTGTTTTCTCGTTCTATAAAAATTTATTTTCTTCCATTCGGAATATAAGCGCAACACTTGCATCGATTTTTTCGGCATCTAAATACCCCTACGTTGTGCTCAATAGATTTCTCCTGAGGCTTTCTTTTATTATTTCCAATTTTTTTCAATGGATCCGATGGTGCCAAGATATTTTGAAGGGTTCTATTCCTTCGATAAATAATCTTGGGGCCCTCAGGTATTTCTTTGGATAGAAATGGGTCTTGTTTTAATAACTCCCAATTCTTTCTTATTATCCTCTCTATTGTTTTGTGTTGCGTATTGAATTTGGTCAAAAATAGAAGTTTTTTATCAAAAACCTTCTTCTCCTCCCTCTTGTTGATCTTTTCCAGTGGGGGCCTCTGTTCTCTCAGAACCTTCTCATATGTATCATTAATTAAACTAATGGGATAGCCTTTCTCTATAAATCTTCTTTTTATTATTTTAGCTTGGTCTTTAAATATCCCAACTGATAAAGAATTCCTTCTTAGTCGTTTTAATTGACCATAAGGAATGTTTGTCCGCCAACACTTTTTGTGACAGCTGTTGAAACTTAGATAACTATTACAGTCCGTCTTTTTGAAAAATTTTCTTGTTTCTATTTTCCCACTCTCAATAAAAATGACTAGATCTAAAAAAACTATTTCTATAGGGTGTATAGTACTCGTGAATTTTAGTTGACAATCGTTCTTATTTACTCCACCAATAAAAATTTCCAAATCTTCAATATGACCATCCCAAATCATAATAATGTCGTCGATGAAACGTTTAAAAAATATTATCCTACTATCATTAAAAATGGCTTTTTCGAATGCACCCATAAATAAATTAGCATAACTGGGTGCGAAACGCGTCCCCATGGCCGTTCCATTCGTCTGTTGATAAAATTGGCCATTAAATAGAAAATAATTATTATATAAAATAAAACCTATGGCCTCTAATAAAAATTTCTTCTGGGACTCTGGCATCAGGGGGTCGTCCTCAAGAAAGGATTGTATCGCTGATAAACCTTGGTGATGTTGTATATTAGAATACAGGGATGTGACATCAAGTGTACACCATATATACGACTCTTTCCATGTTATCTGCTCTAGTAATAATAATATATGACTAGAGTCTTTAATATGAGATGGAAGGGAAACTACAAATTTTTGTAGATGTAGATCAATATAATGTGACAGTGCACTTGTGATGGAATTTATCCCCGCTATAATTTGACGACCCGGGGGTCTTGTGATATCCTTATGTATCTTCGGGAGAAAATAAAAGAACGGGATTTCAGGATTCTTGACACAAATGAAATCTCTTTCCTTTTTGCCTAGACAATTATTACTCAAAGCTTCCTCCACTAGACTAAATAATTTAGTCGAGATTGTATCTGTGGGGTCAGACCTTAATTTTTTGTAATATTTTTGATCACTTAAAATCCTGTCAGATTCCCATAAATAATAATCCAGGTCCATAATTACCACCCCCCCCCCCTCCTTTATAAGCCTTCTTAATAACAATATCGTTTCTAGAGGTCAAATTTTTTAGGGTATGGAATTGTTCTTTAGTCATATTTTCTGAAGTTTTTTTATCTGTATTGCACATTTCTGAAAAATCTTGCATTACTTTATGATAAAATGTTTCAATAAAATTGCCCCAGCTTTCTACCGGATTAAATTTACTAGTAGGCTTGAGATTGGTTAAAATAGGATCCTCTAAGTGAAATAATTCATCAATGTTTGAATTGGGGTTATCATCCTTCAATTTTTGCATATTAAAATGTCTGCATACAGTAAGTTTCTTAATATATTGATTTAAATCAACGAATAAATCAAACAGATTTGCTTTCGTTGATGGGCAGAAAGATAAGCCTATCGCTAAAATTTCAGCTTCCTTTCTTCTCAGGATATATTTTGAAATATTAAAAATCCCCATCTCTTGCGCTTCATTTATTCCTATTTCTCTAGTGTTTGGATTGCTCTCAATTTTATTATTTTTTTTTTTTGTATCCTAGACCTCCTTCCGCCCCTTTTACCTCGACGTCTTGAAAATTCCTTTTTCTTTGTTTCGTTTGCGTCGAGGGTAATAGGGGTTGATAAAATTGAAAAATCTTTTTTGACTTCACCCCGGACACTGTTGTGGAGTTTACCACCCGAGGTGTTGTGGGCTCCAAAACCGGAAAAAGGGCTTCAGTACTACAGATCCCATTCACAAATAGCTCTTGAGACATTACTTGGAAGTCCCCACCCTCATCATCCTGAGTCCAAATTTTGGGCATCGGTCACGACAAACTCCTCACGTGGCTGATGAAACATTTTTTCTGACTCAGGGCTGGGACCCGAGAAGAGTTCTTGGGAGTATGCCTGTTCGGAACTTCTCCTTTTCCTGGAGTGAGCAGGCTGGGAGAAAGGAGGAGCAGCCTGAGAATTCAGAGGTGCAGTCCCTTGGATGGCGTGAGTGGACTGCGTGGTAGACTGCGTGTTGAATAAAGTACTGGATGCATTATCCGCTATCCACGTCAGTACCTGATCGCACTCTTGTTGTTTTAATAATGGCCTACCACGCGGACCTGCAAAATGTGACATGAAGCTGGGGAGTCGAGATACGCGGCGCTCTCCTAATCCCTCAGCAGCAGGCACTGTTTCACCCCGCCCAGGACCTCGGCCTCTGTGCACCCCCTCCTTCGGACGCCCATGTCCATGTCCTCAACCTCGACCCTTCCCCCTAGTCTTCATCATGTTGAATAAAGCACTTGGAGTAAATGCTAAGCAAAATGCTAGTTATTTTGTGTACGCTTATAGGCCAAAATAGACACAATAAACAGTGTATACTGTTGTTACATAGCAGAGATTCCCACCACCCAGACATTGGTATATAGAGTACGCTATCAGCAGGCCCAGAAAGATTTTTCTAGTGTGCATACTATTGGTAGATAGCGCAAATTTACAGCCCCCAGACACTGATATATAGATTACACTCTGAGCAGGCCCAGAAAAATTTAAAACAGTGTATACTGTTGGTAGGTAGCGCAAATTCACAGCCTCCAGAGACTGGTATATAGCGTACGCTCTCAGCAGGGCCAAAACCTTTTTTTAGTGTGTATACTGTTGTTAGATTCACAGCACCAACACACAGGTATACAGCGTACGCTTTGAGCCCCAAAAAAACTAAAAAAAGAGAAATGATAGGAGTTCTGTTATTTCCTATGTACACCCCTGGCAGTACACTGCATAAAACCGATTACAGTGGGCAGAATACAGCTGGGATGCTTGAAAAAAAAGTTGTGCGCACTACTGGTCCCAGCCAGCCAAAACGCTGATGCCCACAATGAGAGGAGTAGTAATCCTAAAAAGGACTGTTGGGTTCTTACCTAACCGTAACCTAATCCCTACAATAATGGTTTCCCTATTGCAGCAGCTCTTTCCCTAAGCTCATGCAGCATGCGTCTGAGGCGAGCCACGGGTGACCATAGCTTTAATACTCGGCGGTCACCTGATCCGGCCAGCCAGTCACTGCTATAGACATGCAGAGGGCTGGTACATCACAACAGGAAGTGGTAAAGCCTTCCCTGCATGTTTAGTGGCTAAAAAATGGCACTAAACATGCAGGGAGGGGAGATGAAATTTACTGGAGGACCGTATGGTATTCGCTCGAGTAATGAGCACACCCTGAGGCTACCTACAGGGGAGCGTGATATTGGCCCGATATCGCATTCGCCAGCATGTGTTTTTATGCCGATTTTGAGACATTTTTGTGTCTCCAAAAAAGAGTCCCATCACTTCATTTTAAAGCAGCGATCATCCAGTGCAGCTTCAGCCGCGTTAGAGGATGGGAAACCTCGCATCGCACTCACGGTCACATAGCACGCCGTCCTATTGAAAACAATGGGCGATGTGTTCCAAGAAACACAAAACGATAGGGGATCGCTCATGTATACGACTGCATTCAAAAGAATAGCGTTCATATTTGCGCAGGATTTATACGTCTTGCAACGCTCAGATCTCGTGCAAGATTCTCGGCCGTGTGAAACTGGCCTGAGGATAACATAGTGGCGTGGATTAAAGATTTGTAATGCTTTCTTTTTGACAATTGATGGTGGAGGACAAGACTGCAGTACTCAGAACCACCACTATCCTCCGATACAAACATTGAAGAGACTGCAATCATCACATGAGTGCTGCTGGGGATCCTGGGTGGTGGGCCCACATTGATCAGGTAGTGGCCTGTACTGATAATAGGCCATCACCTTTTAAAGCCTGAATAACCCCCATAAGCCTAAAGCCAGAATGAATTTCCTTTTTTGAATTTGAGGCCGTCCTAACTGTGCAAAATATATTTAGAGTCATGAGTGTTTTAATATGTTTGGCATACTTTACTTCAACTATCTGCTTTACAGCAGTATAGGACAATCGAATCTTAAGAGATCTGCCCCTACAATTTTTTGCTCTTTCTCCGATCAGTCATTTGCATCGGTTAATATATTTCACACTATAAAGCTGTTTAGTTCTTTTTATCTGAAACTAAACATAAACCTCTTATATTGCAATGTTGGAATCTCTCTGCAGGTTTGAACAGGCCTATATGACAAGTCTGATTGGGCTCAGGC
Source organism: Eleutherodactylus coqui (assembly GCF_035609145.1). Lineage (NCBI taxonomy): Eukaryota > Metazoa > Chordata > Amphibia > Anura > Eleutherodactylidae > Eleutherodactylus > Eleutherodactylus coqui. The sequence goes on from NC_089848.1 coordinate 123,790,308, forward strand.
CAGAGAAGTATTTCTGGATGGGGCTCTCGGATACGGAGCAGAAGAACACTTTTAAATGGGCCAACAGGCAAAACGTTCTGTTCACACACTGGAACGCGGACATGCCAGGTAAGTCCTTTCTCCACTCTTAGGCTGCCTGGCCACGGGCATTGCAGCTTTCCACGTCGGACCTCCGCAGCGGGAGCATTGCCCAGGAGCAGGAGCCAGCTGACTGATCTCCATGGTCAGCCTATCTGACAGATAGGCCATCTGCAAATAATTGCAGCAATTCGCAGCATGCTATGATTCTCCGCTCGTGTACAGGGAGGGCCACACTTTTCATAGCAACGCTATAGAAAGCATGCATTGCGTTCCCCGCGGCTGGATTTTCGGTGAATGTTCATGTACATATAAGGTGCTATGTTAGCAAAACTGAGCGCTATATGTATATTCTTGTTGTTCCAAATTAATTTTAAGTGTTCAAGTTGCTCAAAGAATTACATGCCCCACAGCATTTGTGTAATCGGCGGAACTGCTTTGTTCCTCTTAGGCCGCTTACAAACGAGCGGATTTGCATTGTGGAATCCAATATAACTAATTATCATCTTTTTACCAAGCAGACTAATATATGTAACTCTATATATGCTATATACTAAAAAGTCCAGTCCACTAGCTCATCTTTCACCCACCCACCTCCTTGGGGATGGGGGCGCAGCTGCCATTCACTCTAAGTAAAAAAAAAAATTCTAATCTGGTGGTGGTTGGTAGGAGATCTAACTTTGTGATGTCCAGACAATTTTTTATTTTTTTTTAAACTCGTTTTATTGAACAGTATGCGTTTCATACAATAACAGATAGTTTAACTTTGCATACATCAGAGAGCTCTTTGGTATTAGTGTTCGGTACCCAAATACGTTACATTTTTTTTCTATATTTACCCAGCATATCTCAGTACGTGCATCTATAATGTTAATGACATTGTTGCTTATTTTACCTGTCGAGCCTGGGTGTGGTTCGTCTTAATACATTTTGAAACATTTCTTGTGTGAAGTTTGTGTTTGTTGACCCGCACCAAATCCCCCAGACCCTGTCAAATTTTTCAGGATATTTCCTGTTTTTGTAGACTATTTTTTTCGTATGGTAGGATAGTATTGATAATACTCTGCCATTTTGTAATTGTCGGGGGGCGCTTGTCCATCCATCGTAGCGCTATGACTTTGCGGGCGTAAAATAATACTTTAGTAAGGAATATTTTATCATAGTGTTGCCATTGTTCCTCATCTATGATCCCTAGCAGACGCATCGCTGGATCCAGTGGTATTAGTATTCCCATCAGTTGGGTTAGGAACTCTGTGACATCTTCCCAATACGTGTATACCATTGGACATCCCCATATTAGGTGGTTAAAATTTGCGTTTGTTGCGCGACATCGGTGACACTGACTGGTAACTGATCTATTCATTTTATGGAGTCTAGTCGGTGTCAGATAACATTGGTGCAGAATATATATGGGTTAGTTTGTTGTTCACAGCTGGTGAGACCCCGGTGTACGTAGCCATTGCGGTCTCCCAGTCCTCATTAGTCAGTTTTGGGGCAAGTTCTCTCCATCTTTCCAGCACCACCATTTGTGTATTGGGGGTCTTAGAGTATAGCTAATGGGTATATAGCGTCGAGATTAGGCCCCTGGGACCCTGTATGCGCAGTAAACCTATTAATGGGTATGTGGAGAAGGGTCTTCTGGGTTCTAGGAATTGCGCTGTCAATGCAAGTTGTAGGTATCTAAAGAATCCTGTTCTAGGTACCTGATATATTTGCTGTAGTTGCTCAAAGGAGACTAGTATTCCATCAATATATAGGTGTTCCAATGTGGTAATTCCCAGGTTTGACCAAAATTGTCTGTCTAGTAGATTCAATAAGTGCGGCAACGCTCTGTTATTCCATAGGGGGTTTCCAGGGGGGTGTCTTCCCGCCTAGTTAATTTCTTACATGCCCTCAAGACGCTTGTTGCAAGTCTGTGAATGGGCAGTATTTGTTTCGTCAACAGTCCTGGTTTTTCCAGGAGGATCCAGAGTGATGCCTCCGAAAGGAAGTGCATTAGATGGTGCTCGGAGTTCGGGAGAGAAGAGCCCGACAGCCAGCAGCGTATGTATCTGACTTGCCCTGCCAGGTAATATATTTTGAAGTCCGGTAATGCCATCCCTGCTAGTTCTTTGGGTTTTTGTAGGGTCTCCATGCGGAGTTTGGCTCTGGATTTCCCCCAAATAAATGATGTTATTAATGAGTTAGTTTTTTTGAAGAATTTTTGTGTTATAATTGTTTCCGCGTCCCTTCCCCCTTCGTCCCTACAGCACTCTCCCCCCTCCTTCCTACCCCCCCCCCCTTCACAATCGATTTTGTGTTATATTACCATTAGAGATGAGCGAACGTACTCGTTACGATTACTTACGCACCCGAGTACCGCCATTTTCGAGTACTTCAGTACTCGCGCGCAAAGATTCGGGGGCGCCGGGGGGCGGGGAGAGGCGTGGCGGTGCGGGGGGGAGCAGCGGGGAACAGGGGGGAGCCCTCTCTCTCTCCCTCTCCCCCCCCACTCCCCACTGCTACCCCCCGTGCCGCCGCGGCGCCCCCCGAATTTTTTCGCCCAAGTACGGAAGTACTCGGAAATCGCGGTATTCGGGCGAAAAAGGGGCGTGGCCGAGCACGTTCGCTCATCTCTAATTACCATCTGTCGGGTTGAAGAGTTAAACTGGAGGAGAAGAGTTCTGATAGTGTTGCTTTATTTTATTATGAAAACTCCTCCAGAAGCGTTACAAAAATATTTTCATAATGCCAATCGCAGAACGAATAGCTGAGTATGAAATTATAATACTGGCAGGTTGTACTCTCCCTTCCCATGTATGCTTGTTACATGTTGTATCTTTTGATATTTCTGTCTAATTGCCAAAACTTCAATAAAAACTGATTTATAAAAAAAAAAAATAATAATTGTTTCTGCGTGTTCTAACAGGTATAGATATTTGGGGAGAATTATCATTTTAATAAGATTTATTCTACCTGCTACAGATAATGGCAGGGGACTCCAGGCTTTTAGTTTTAGTTGCAGGGTTGTTATTAGGGGTGCGATGTTTAGATCAAAGCTCTGGGTGTGATCTCTAGTAATATAGATCCCCAAGTATTTGAATTGAGGGACAATTTGCAGGTTATGGCACACCTCTCCCGTCCTCCACTCCTCCTCCCTCAGCGGCATAAGGGTAGACTTCTGCCAATTGATACGTAGGCCTGAGAAATTCCCGAATTCGTCTATTTGGGAGATGGCCAGGGGTAGGGTGCTTTGGGGTTCTGACATGTAAAGTATTATGTAATCCGCATACAGTCCTATCTTATCTTCCCTGGGTCCGATCTTGATCCCCCTGTATAATGTGTGTTGTCGGATTTTTAGGGCCAGGGGTTCTATGGCAATCGCAAATAGGAGGGGGGGAAGTGGGCAGCCCTGTCGGTCTCCCTGTAGAGTGGGAAGGAGGCGGAGATCAGGCCATTTGCCACTATTCTTGCCGTCGGTGCACTATATAGGATAGAGACCCACCTGATGAACGGCTCCCCGAACCCAAATTATCGCAGGGCCTCCATCAAGTATGGCCATTCCACTGAGCCAAATGCCTTGGCTGCATCCAGTGAGGCCAGGGCCCAGTTTTCTTTCCACCTCCATCCCACCTGTATGATTACCTGCGTCCTTCTGATATTGTCTGACGTGGACATTCCCGGGATGAAACCGGATTGGTCCGGGTGTATGATGTCTTTGATTGCTTGGTTCAGCCTGGAAGCTGGTAAGGATTTTATAGTCCATGTTTAGGAGGGAGATAGGTCTATATGACCTGCACTCCTCTGGGTTTTTTTCAGGCTTTAGTATGAGGACTATGTTGGCCTCTAGCATCGACTCTGGAAGGTGTCCTTTTTCAAATATATCCTCATATAGTGAGAGTAGCTGTGGTGTTATTTCCTCTCTGTACTGTAGATAAACTTCTACTGGTATGCCGTCTGTACCCGGGGTATTATTTTTTGCCATGCCCTCCATTGCCTCCTCTATCTCTTCTATTGTAATGGGGGCGTCTAACAGGGATCTATGTGTTTCTTGTATTACTGGGAATGTTATATTGGTTAGGTATTTCTCTAGCTCTGCTGGAGTGTAGTTGGTTTGGGACTGGTATAGGTCATAGTAGAATTGTTGGAATCTTCCTAATATAGCTTTGGGGTCTGTAATTATTGTGCCCTCAGTTGATTTGATCCTGAGTATAGCCGGGGAGGTAGTCTCTTGTCGGGCCATATATGCTAGCAATTTACTGGACTGGTTACCTAATTCGAAGAAGGACTGGCGGGTGAAGAATAGTTTCCTCTGGGCCTTCTCTTTTAAGTGTATCAGATACTCCCTACCTACCTGTAGCCATTTGTCTCTTTTAGCGTTTGAGGGGTGAGATATAAATTCCTTTTCTTGTTGTTGGCATTGTTTCGCTAACTGTTCTCCTTCCTCAGCTGCGTTTTTTTTAATGAAGGAGATTGAGGATTTAAAGCATCCTCTAAGGTATGGCTTGAAGGCTTCCCATACCAGCATCCTATCGGGGTTTGCTTCGTGTGCCTCGTATTATATTTGAATTTGGTCTACTATTCGGTCATTTGGGCCAAGCAGCGAGAGCCAGAACGGATGTATTCGTTGCTTCTTGATAGAAGGGAAGCCTGGGTCTTTGAGAACCATGCAGATTGGTGAGTGGTCTGAGACCCCTCTTGGGAGGAATTCTATGGATTCAATTTTGGGGAATAATAAGGGGGATCCAAATATGTAGTCTATTCGACTCAATGCATGATTATGGGGTGCATGGCAGGAAAACTCCCGCTGGTGAGGGTGGAGTGTTCGCCATAGATCTAGCCATCCCGTCACCGAGATCATAGAGGCTAGGCGGGTCGGGCCCTCGTCTCCCGCCCCCCGAGCACCACCCCCAAATCTGTCCAGGAATGGGTCCATGACCATATTCATGTCTCCCATACAGATAGTCGTTGCATCTGGTGTAAATTAAGGCAAATTGTATGCCTTCCGCCAGAAGGGCTGTTGACGTTGTTGGTGGATTGTAGTAGCATAGAAGTACATATGGATCATTGTTTATTTTGACTCTTACGAAAATGAATCTGCCCTCCGGGTCTCTTTTCAATTGTTCTACCTCCCATCTGAGAGACCTTTCTATCAGTAAAGACACCCCCCTGGAATAGGATGTGTGATATGTGTGTGCTGACCACTGGACCCATGGCTTCGACAGGCATTTAGAGGTTTCGGGCATGAGGTGGGTCTCCTGTAGGCATAATACATGTGGTCGCCAGGAGCATATTAAGAAGTTTATTGTGGTTCGCTTCCTGGGGGATCCCATGCCTCTGACGTTCCAAGACACAAAAGTTATCTCAGCCATTGGCGAAGATGGTTTAATTGAGTCCGGATGGAATTGTTTATGTCGTCCTGGCCACTAGGAGACCCCCCGTCATGCCTCACTACATCCTTATTACCCGCTATGCAATCGCACTTCAGTACATTTACAGAAAAAACATTAGGCATCTGATGCACACAATTTAGAAACATTACGGTAGTGTGCTACCAACTTATAACTCTTACAACTTGTAACTGAACAGGTTTTGAATACTGAATACTTCCTCGCTGTGTTAGTATTCGTGGCTAATTTTTACTCGGGGTAACGAACTTAGCATAGCTTCAACGTTCGCTATACTTGTGGTTTTGTTGGATTGTTAGAACAGTAATGTGGGCCGACCATATCATGTTGTGTATTGGTTAGGTGGACTCCCTTTCGGGAAAAAGGAAGGGGGGAGGGGGGGGAGGATGGAGAGGGGGGGGAGAAGGGGGGGGGGGAGCAGGGGTAAATGTGGAGGGGGTGTTGCACCGGGGGCGGCCTGGAGGGAGCGTTTCATCTCTGGTTTAGCGGTTTGCGATACAATTAAGCGGTTTTGGTGGGCCCTTTGTATATAGTATGGAAGTCCCGTCACCTAAAGGAGGATAAGAAACGGTTAGGTTTTTGTATACGTTACAGTCTTTCTGGTCGTCGTCTGGTGGTTAGCCATTCTTCTGCTTCGGATGGTGAGGTGAAGAAACGGGTGCGGTCTGCGTCGATCACTTGTAGTCGTGCTGGGTACACCATAGAGTACGGGAGCTGCAGATCTTGAAGTTGCCTTTTAATACTGAAAAATGACGCTCTTTGCTTTTGGAGGTCTGCCGAGAAGTCCGGAAAAATAGATACTGTGGCGTTGTCATGACGTAGGGGTCCTCCTTTTCTGGCAGCTCGCAGAATGATATCTCTGTCACGGGAGTTGAGTAATTTTGCTAGTAGAGGTCTGGGTGGGGCCCCTGGTATGGGTGGCTTCATTGGCACTCGGTGAGCCCGTTCAATAACAAAAACCTGCGATAGTTCTGCATTGGGAAGGAGTTCGCGGAGCCATTTCTCTAGAAATTCTTCAGGTCTCTGTCCCTCGGTTCGTTCTGGTAGGCCGACTATGTGCAAATTGTTGCGTCACGAACGATTTTCGAGGTCGTCCGCTTTTTGTCTCCAGTAGTCAGCTTTTTGTGTAAGTTCTCTTATTGCGGCTGACATTGGGGAAATGGCATCGTCTAGTGTGGCTATTCTATCTTCCGTAGTTGTGACTCTTTCTCTCAGATTTTGGAGGTCTTGCCTAAGGAGGCTTACATCCATTTCAACTTCGTCGATTTTACTAGTAAGGGTAGTCGTGGTTGTTTGGATTGCCGTCAGTAACTGTTCGGACAGTTGTTATAGGGTTTGAACTGTCCCCTCTGTTGGGTTTGGACTGGTGTTCTTTGTTGGAGGAGATGAGCCCCCCGGGGCCGGCGTTGTGGAATCGGAGCTTGGGTCTTTGCGATTTTCACTTCTGACGAACGCCTTTAATTTGTCGGCTGTAGCGCTTTGCCGGGTAGGCCCCATGCTACTCTTTCAGGGATGTTTGGCGGCGTATTCCGTTGCTTGCCTATGGTTTGTAATGCTGGATTCTCAAGTATATGCGGCGCAGGGCTTCTGTATGTGGTGTTCGCCCTGGTCCCTTCTGGCTATTACTCTTTTATTAGCGGTGGTCTTCTGCGGCCACCCGCGGGGAGGCCTTCTGCAGGTTTTACGTCCTCTTTTACCCTCTATTGGGGGTATTCTGAGGTTGCTTCTATGACCTTTCCCCTAGGTATGGTGGGGAGAGGGGCTCTATTCCCAATTTCTTATTTATATAGGATGCGGTGGCTGCTGCTCTTCCCCCCCAGTACACTTAACTGGTTGCTGCTGCTGGTGCTTTTCTCTTCCAGGAAGGGGGTCTCTGCGCGGTCTTTCCTCTCGGCCCCTCACCACTAGGTCCGTCGGCTCCGTCCACAAGATGGCGGTTGTGTCAGTCGCGGCGCTGTGGGTCCGCCGCTAGTGTTGCTGTGGCTGCCGGTACCTTGGATGTTTCGCCCGGTGTCCGATCCCCTCTCTCTTTGTGTCGGTAGGAGTGCGCCGGCCCAGATTGTTGCTGGCTGACCGGGTCTTCTCTACAAAATGGCGGCGGCGGTTGCAGCTCCGCGTGTTCGCCCTCAGGGCTTTCTCCCCCTTTTGGTGCTGTGTAGGTGTTGCAGTGCTTCGCGGCGCCGCCGGTCGTCCAGGCGTCTCGCTCTTCTCTTACTTCTCCTCCAGGAAGGGGGTCTCTGTGCGGTCTCTCTACGCGGCCTTTCTCCACTAGGCCCGTCGGCCCCATCCACAAAATGGCGGCTGTATCAGTCACGGCGTCGCTTTGGCTGCCGGTACCACGGATGCTTCGCTCGGTGCCTGATCTTCTCTCTCTCTGTGTCGGTAGGGGTGCGATAGGCCCGGGCAGTCGCTCACCGGCCGACAGTCTCCTCCACAAGATGGCGGCGGCGGTCGAGGCCCCACGCGCCTGCCTTTAGAGCGTTCTCACTGTGGGTGCCGAGCAGGTGCTACAGTGCTCCACGGCTCCACCGGTAGTCCGGGCTTCCAGCTCCTCGTTTTCTGCTATATACAGCGCCGGGTCTGGGGCCCGCCGGCTGGCTGGTGTGATGGCGGCGCCCTCAGCTTCTCAGGTCTCTCCTACAGCTCTACTTCTGCTGTGTATTTGTCTGCCGGGGGTTGTTTTCTTGTGGACTGGTCTCCCCTCTCCTCCGGTGGCGTTATATCGGGGTTGGGAGTCCTCAGGATAGATACAGGATTGTTGGCTGGTCGGTTAGAGCAGGAGCTCTTCTTACATGCGGCCAGTCAGCTCGGCTGCTTGGCCACGCCCCCCATGTCCAGACAAATTTAAACTTGCACGATACAGGAAGACACAAAATAGCACAAGAAGGAGTAAAATGATATTATTACTTCTCGCACAAATCCCTCCTTCTGCGATGGTTTCATCATGTCACATAGTCCCATGGTTAGCATGATCTCCACTTTCATCCCGGAAACTTGAGATAAACACTTAGGAACATATTGCCCTACCTAATGTTAGGAAGATGGACATTCCAAAGAGTAATCCATAATCCTCCAGGTTATACCCAGGTAGGGTGGCCCCAGCACGTTCCTGAGGGATCTCTTCTAACCCTGGGTCTAAGGGTAGGAGACTCATGTGGGGGCTGGAGAGGAGGCAGAGAGGGGGCGGGAGCTCAGAGCTCCTGGCTCTTCCAGCCTCCTCCCCCTGCAGAGAGAGATGCCGTATATCTGCCGGCATGAATACCCGGCCGATATACAGTCATCTGAAGCCATTACAGAGCCAACACCGCTGCAGCACGACATGCTCTCTGAATGCCAGGGAGATGACTGCTCCAGTGAGATGGTGACAGGGAGCGCAGGACAGACTAGACAGGTCCTAGTGGTGGGGGACTCAATTATAAAGGGGATAGACAGGGCAATCTGTCATAAAGACCGGGATTGTCGAACGGTGTGTTGTCTTCCTGGCGCTCGATTTCGACACATTGCGGATCGGATTTACAGATTACTGGGAGGGGCTGGTGAGGATCCAGCAGTCATGGTGCACGTTGGCACCAATGAACAAATTAGAGGTCCATGGAGGGCCCACAAAAATGATTTCAGGGACCTAGGATCCAAGCTTAGGGCGAGGACCTCCAGGGTGGTTTTCTCGGAGATACTACTTGCACCTAAAGCCACACTAGAAAGGCAACAGAATCTTAGGGAGGTAAACAAGTGGCTCTGGAGTTAATAATGTGTAAAGACAGCAGCCGTCTTTACACATTATTGGATCCTATATTTGGAACGTGTTCAGCTTCCTGGACGGCTGGTGCATGATTTAAGTCCTGCCACAAGGTTTGGAATGGAGTAATGCTGCTGGTAACTGCACTTTTCTGACTTTAGTGGTTCTGGAGTTAGTGTAAGAAGGAGGAACCGTAGATATGGAGGAGGGCTTCAACCATTAAAAATAATAACCATTAAAAATAAACGCATACATCTAACAGGCAAATGCTGAACGCGCTTTGGCCAGACAGTGGCCTTTGTCAACAGCTGTTGACAAAGGCCACTGTCTGGCCGAAACGCATTCAGCGTTTACCTGTTAGATCTATGCGTTTTAATCAATAAAGTTACTATATTTAATGGTTGAAGCCCTCCTTCATATCTACAGTTCCTCTCGTGAAGTTTAGCCGATTGCCAACGGCCATCTGCAGACGGAGCTCTCGCTGGGAAACAGATATTTTTTTCCCCTATACCAGAGGCACTGCTGCTGAGGTGAGCCCCTATTCATTTTTTCCTTTTTTACTTAAATGTAAGAAGGAGGGGTTAAGGTTGCTGAGAACTGGGCTGACTTTCCTCTCGGCTATAGGCTGTAACATAAGGGACGGCTGCATTTCAATGGGAAGGGTGCAGCTCTGCTGGGGAAGATGACTAGTAGGCTGGAGGCGTGTTTAAACAAGGGACTGGGGAGAGGGCAAAAAGATAAACAGGGGAATAGACAGTGTCGATAGCGACCTGGGTCTAAGTAATGGGAATGGGGGTTGAGCAGGGGGTGGGGTTAGTACAGTTAGAACTGACAGAACAGCCAATAGTACCATTAGCAACAAAACTAATTTAAAGAACAAAAAAACTGTATAAATTGTATGACCACGAATGCAAGAAGTCTGATCAGCAAAGTGGGTGAGCTTGAAGCAAGACTGACCGATGAAAACTATGATATAGTCAGAATAACGGAAACATGGCTTGATGAAAAGTGCGATCGGGCAGCGAATTTACAGGGTTACAATCTCTTCAGAAGAGACCATGGTGCCCGGAGGAGGGACTATGTAGACTGGTCGAAATTCTGAAAGCATACAGCGAGATTTCAAATTTCAAGATTAATTTCGACAAGTCCACGGTCTTGAATGTATCCATCCCGCCTGCACTTAGCAAAAGACTCTCTAGCTCTTCACTGTTCGCATGGTCGGAAACAGCTCTGGACTATCTAGGAGTTAAAATCCCAAAAAACTTAGATGATTTATTTGCAACTAATTTTGCCCCACTACTGGATAAGGTGAAAAAACTAGTTAAGGATTACGATTTGCCAAGCATCTCCTGGTTCGGGAGACGCAACATACTTAAATCATACATATTACCGATCATTATATACAAGATCAGGATGTTGCCAATATACCTTCCTTCGAGCTTTTTCAAGTCGCTTCGTACGTTATTTGCAGCCTACGTGTGGAGGCAAAGAAGACCTAGACTAGCATACAGTCTAATGATCAGGAGGAAATCGGAGGGAGGCATAGGTCTACCAAATATTTTAGATTATTATCGGGCGGCCCAGTTAAATTACTGGATGGATTTGACACGTCCCTTAGGAGACCAGCTTCTGCCAAAACTAGCACTGGCCCACTCTAAGAGTGGTTCACTGGATGACTTGTGGTTCCCGGAGAGGAAAAGATACTGTGCAAAAGATTTTTCTCTACTGCTGAAAGGCCCTTGCGAAGTAGTAGATAAAGCAAAGGAGAGTTTGACTCCGGGACCATTTCCGGTGGCCCCACTAAATTTATTACCTAGATATCTGACTCTGCAAGGAGATCCGGTTTCTTCCTCCATTTGGAAAAAATTTAACCCTTTTACAGTGGGTGATCTCCAAGGGATGGCTCATAAGCCGGCGGCAGAAATTATCCAAACACTCCTACCGGACTGGAGCCCTTCATTCCTGGTGAGAGCCTCAGTGACAAAAGTCTTCGAAGATTTCCCTGGAACCAATAGATCCACCAGGCCCAAAACTCCATTTGAACGCTCCTTAATAGATTCTGACCCCAGGGCGCGTAGAATTTCGCATCTTAGAGGCCAATTTATAGTCCCTCAGGTGATAAATAAACCCGCATTCTTGACCTCCTGGGAAAGGGAATTGGGTATCCGGCTGACATCAGCGGACACTAAGTCAATCCTGGCCTCCGCTTATGGCCTCTCTCCTTGCATCCTCGCCCAGGAATCTCACTATAAATTACTGGTACGCTGGTATAAAACCCCACAATGGTTGCATGCATACAAGCTGGCATCACATGACAGATGTTGGAGATGTGGAGTGGAGGTTGGCTCCTATCTGCATATATGGTGGTCATGCGTGAAACTTGAGACCTTCTGGAGGGGAGTGGGCGTGGTGCTGGGTAAGATTAAACAAAATTTTGTTTTAACGCCTGAGATGATCTTTCTATGGAGACCGTCCCAGACGTTCCATCCGCTGAGAGACAGGTTGGTAGCCCAACTGATCGATGCAGCTAAAGCCCTGATTCCATTGCTTTGGAGGGACGAGACTCCTCCCCTTCTCTCGCATTGGAAGGAGAAGGTAGATTGGATTTATAACTTAGAAGAGCTCGCTAGCTGGCAAAATAATACACAAGAGAAATTCATTACAACGTGGCACCCCTGGCGTGATCTGAGGCTCCTAGACATACTATCCCAGTAGTCAATGCTGATATCCTATATCCCCCCCCCCCCATATCCTCACCCCACCCCCTCTTTACCGCCCCCGGCTTTCCCCACAAGTTGTTATACAGGTATGGAATTACAAGCATGCGCCCCCGGGGCCAATTAGGTCCATTCCGGGAGTGGACATACTGCGGCTGCAGTACCCTGAATTGGTATAATATGCCTTTGTTGCAAATTATCTCGTCAGGGCAGTAGATACCTGTGTAAGGTTGATGTTTATATGACAAGTAATTTTCCATGTATGTATCGAAAAATTTGGAATAAAATCTGATTTGAAAAAAAAAAAAGAAGAGACCATGATGAACAGAAAGGGGGAGGGGTATGTCTGTACGTTAAATCATACTTAATGCCAAAGCTACGGGAGGATATAGGGCCAGGAGATGAACATGTGGAATCTCTGTGGGTAGAAATACATGGAGAAAAAAATAATAAAATACTGATAGGGGTTTTCTATAGACCACCAAAAGCAACAAAAGAAACCTTATCAGGGAGCGACAAAAAAACTAAACTTAAGTAAAGCAAAATTCGATCAGCTTAGAACTACTATCTGTAACACAAATTGGGACGACATCCTCAAAAATAACAGTACAGACGACAAATGGGAAAAGTTTAAAAACATCCTAATCACCTCATGCGAGCAGTTCATACCATTAAAAAAAAGAACCACAAGTAGAAGGAAACCAATGTGGCTCAACAAGACTATTAGGGGGGCAATAAACGAAAAAAACAAAATGTTTAAACTACTAAAACAAGAAGGCGGCGAAGAAGCGCTAAAATCATACAGGGAAAAAAACAATATGTAAAGGAAAGATCAAGAGTGCTAAGGAGGGGGCAGAAAGACTGATCGCCAAAGAGAGCAAAAATAACTCTAAACTGTTCTTCAATTATATTAACAGCAAAAGGATTTGCACTGAGAGCACTGGCCCTTTAACGAATAATGCAGGAGAAATCATAGAAGACGATGGGAGGAAGGCAAATCTATTAAATGGTTTCTTTTCAAGTGTATTCACGAATGAAAATGAAATGTCACATGAGATGCAGGGGAATAAAACAAACCCCCCTGCTACACATAGCATACCTAACACAGGATGAAGTGCATAGCCGGTTACAGAGGATTAAAATCGATAAATCACCGGGTCCTGATGGAGTACACCCAAGGGTTCTAAGGGAACTAAATGATGTGATAGCTAGACCACAATTTTTTTATATTTATGGACACTATCAAGACCAGGGTTGTACCATTGGATTGGCACATTGCCAACGTGGTTCCAATCTACAAAAAGGGGTCCAAAAAGAGCCTGGTAACTACAGGCTGGTAAGTCTCACTTCAAGAACTGGAAAAATATTTGAGGGGTTTCTGAGTGATGCCATCCTAGAATACCTCAAGGAGAAAAACGGACTAACTCCTCACCAGCATGGGTTCATAAGGGGTCGATCATATCAGACCAATCTGATCAGCTTATACAAAGAAGTTCCAAGCTGGACCCGGGAGAGTCTATTAATCTTGTATATCTGGATTTCTCTAAAGCATTTGACACAGTGCCGCATAATAGGTTGATATATAAAATGAGGCAGCTCGGATTGGGTGAAACCATGTGTATCTGGGTAAAGAACTGTCTTAGAGATAGAAAGCAGAGGGTGGTAATAAATGGTTCGTACTCAGATTGGGCCACCCCTGCTAGTGGGGTGCCACAGGGCTCAGTATTAGGCCCAATTCTGTTCAATATATTTATCAACAACGACCTGATAGAGGGACTGCACAGTAAAATATCAATATTTGCAGATGATACAAAACTATATAAGACAATTAATACAATGTGCGGCTACAAAAGGACCTAAACAAGCTGGCGGCCTGGGCAGAAAAATGGCAAATGAAGTTCAGGGCTCACACCCACTAGCGGTTTTTTCTCCACTGCGCTGCGAGAGTAAGTGAAAACTCTCGCAGAGCAGTGCGAGAGATCGCAGCGATATTGCTGCGACAGTCTTTTCAATGGGGCCAGCGGCAGCAGCGCTAGCCCCATTGAAAAGATATGGAGAATGCCGCTGACTTCTGCCACAGCTGTGACAGCTGTCACAGCTGTGGCAGGAGTTACCTTCGTCCCCGCGGGGACCATGGTGATGAAGGAACCCTCCGTCACAGCTGTGACAGCTGTTACAGCTGTGGCAGAAGTCAGCGGCATACTATCCCATTGCTTTCAATGGGATCGGCACAGCTGCCGATCCCATTGAAAGCAGTGGTTTCTGACAAGCCCTGCAGAATGATTATCGGAGAAGGGCTTGAAATATAAGCCCTTCCCCGATAATCATAAAAAAGTGGTTAAAAAAATAATAAAAAAGTTACTCCCCTGCTGTCAGCCGCGTCCTCCGGCTGGCTCCCCGGCACTGCTACTAAGCTCTTTCAGCAGACGGGGATTTAAAAATCCCCGCCTCCTGAAAGGGCTGTGCAGATTGGCTGAGGGCTTAGCCAATAGCAGCTACTGCTTAGCTATTGGCTGAGCGCTCAGCCAGTGGCAGATAGCTCTTAGCTATCCATTCATGAATAGCAATATCTTAGCTATTCATGAATGAATAGCTAAGAGCTATCTGCCATTGGCTGAGCGCTCAGCCAATAGCTAAGCAGTAGCTGCTATTGGCTGAGCCCTCAGCCAATCTGCACAGCCCTTTCAGGAGGCGGGGATTTTTAAATCCCAGTCTGCTGAAAGAGCTTAGTAGCAGTGACGGAGAGCCAGCCGGAGGACGCGGCTGACAGCAGGAGAGGTGAGTAACTTTTTTATTATTTTTTTAACCACTTTTTTATGATTATCGGGGAAGGACAATACAAGGATTTCTCCCATGATCTGTTTATACTCCCGACTGCGTCAGTAACAAGAGGGCATCCGCTATGTCTAGAAGAAAGCAAGTTTCATCACTAACACAGGAGGGGGTTCTTTACTGTAAGAGCAGTGAGACTGTGGAACTCTCTGCCTGAGGATGTGGTGATGGCAAAATCCATAGAGGAGTTTAAAAGGGACTAGATGTCTAGGCACTATGATATTACAAGATATAGACATTAGGTGATCAGTGGGTTTGTAGTTCCGGGTCTTTTCAGGTAGGAATTATCAATGTTGATCCAGTGATTATTCTGATTGCCATTATGGAGTCGAGAAGGAATTTTCCCTCAAATGGGCTAATTGGTTTCTGCCTCTTGGGGTTTTTGCCTTCCTTTGGATCAACTAGAGGGTGGAAATAGGCTGAACTAGATGGACATTGTCTTCATTCAGCCCAACATACTATGTTACTATGTTACTATGATGATCCCCAGTCAATGAGTAATTAAGAACCAACCAACGGTCATCAAGCCATGCTGCCACCATTTTTCGGGCAGCTCTGCTCTGGTGTTTTTGTGACAACATAGACTTTTATTAGACCATTGCCTGATCTCCTCAACAGTGAAGGTAAGGACACAAAAGGCTAGAGATGGATGCTGTAGGCGCAGGAGTACACATTTAACAATTATTCACTTTTCTGCATCATTAAATGCTATAACAAGTCCTTAATGATTTTTAACAAACTTATTGTCCCAATCATCTTTCAACATATTATTCAGTCCCTGTATATGGCAGCACATAACAACTGTGACGAGAGCTGTTTTTTTCCTGGTTCAGGAGCGAGGACTCTCTTGCAGTGCCTGGCGTGTATGCAGTTGTCTTTTTCTTCCAGTTTGACTGAAGTGGCAGTCACAACTGGATCTGGTATGGTCCATCAAATCTTGGTTGCAAACTTTTTCTGATATTTTCTTTTGAGAACAACTCAGTCACCTGAAAGTAAAATTATGCGACTGTTCTTTTGAGTCTGGATCTGGAATCGAGGAAAATAAATGTTTATGAGTGACAGTTAACTCCTGAAATAAAGCACTCACGTGGGAAGTGATGTCCTCATGCTTGGACTGGAGAAAGTATAGGCCTGTTACAAGGACTCTACCAAACCTTCATAGGGACTCAACTTAGTCTTACAATTAGGTGTGGTTCTAACTGAGTGGTGGACTAATAAAACATGTACCTCAATTATTTTCTATCACTTCTGATTCATTTATGTACAAATTACTTTGGTTGCCAATTTTTTCAGCTGTATCCTTGGCATTGGCATTTTTAGCTAATGTGAGAAGAGATCTATGCAAACCAACATAAATTCCAAAACCCCTACCTTTTCGTAGCTGTATGCAGTCAATCTGCAGTCACTGGAATGGCCTTGGCTCGCATTGAGGAGGTACTTTGAGCAATTGACTAACTGGGTTGTGATGGGCGCAAGCCATGCAGCCCTGCATATACCGAGTCACAGCAGTGTTGAACCCTGGAACAGTTCAAGCAGAAGACTCTATATCACACATTACCTCCAAAGATTGATGGGTTTGTTCATGGCTCAGATGTGATATCATGGAGTAGGGTGTGCGGAGGAGGCACAGGAGTTTATCCTTCCTCCAGATCCCATCAGTGTATTGCTCACTACTCTCTTTTGCCAATCCTCTTTTTCTCCCTTTAGAGGCATATTCCTGTAATTTAGTCAACAAAAAGATAGCCACACCCTCTTTGGGTGCAACCAGGTTAACAGCCATTACCTCATTCAAGGGGAGTTGGGCTGTTGTGTCTGCTTTCCGGTTCCCTAGAGCCTCAGGAGATGTCTCCTTGGTGTGAGCCTGGACTTTCATGATAGCCACCTGTTTGGGAAGAGCTAAAGCCTTGCACAACAAATACACTGCTTCTGCATTCTGGATTTGTTTATCCAAAGATCCAACAAAATTTACACCACGCCACAAGGATACAAGATCAAATATGATTCCAAATGCGTACCTTAAGTCGGTGTGGACATTAACAGTCTCATCTTCAGTCAGTCTACATACTTCAGTAAGTGCCATCAATTCCGACTTCCTGAGCAGACATCCCAGGAAGGGAGTGTTTTTTTTCCCCCTACAATTCTTTATGTTGGTTACCACTGCACAACTTATTCTGCTTGTCCATCTTCATGATATCTGGAAAAATTCTACAAAAAAGTCAAAATCTGCATTAGCTATGGGAGTTTGAACAACATTTTCAAAACCCCTAGTTTCACTGGCATTACTTCCCCTGCTGCCCCTATCTCCCCCCTTTCTAAATTCAGCGGACGTAATGAATCTGTATTTAGAATAATTTTAATTGTGATGTGAGGGTGCTAGTAGGGCGGTCACGTACTTAGTGAATCTCTCAGCTGAATGATTTTTAATTTGTGCTCAATGTCTATGATTGCATTAGGGACCATGACAATAAGGGAGCCACAGCTCCTTTGGTACCTGCGCAAAAACTTGTTGCCAATAGGGGAAAGAATTTACAATATATAACCATAAGAACTACACCAATGGTGATTAACTGCTGGTTCATTAAGGGACTAGTAACCCTAACATCATTTGATGTATATTTAATTTATGTTTGTATCACTGTAAGTATGTCTGCCATAATAAATTGAATGGGCAGGTCTCTGACATCATACATCTACCCACACTGGAAATGTAAATAAAGGGACAGTGCTCCTATAGTCATAGGAGAATGCACTTTGATAATGAATAAATTCTCTCACCTGATTTCAGACAAAATCATTGCTAGATGACAAGAGCTTAGTAGGTCTGCTTTAGACCACTTCTTTTCTTTGGAACTATTTCACCGAGGCAAGGATAGTCCAGGGGACCACAAAATTCCAATTCACTGATTGGACTATCTAACTAAAATATAACTTTTATTGAATAATTTAAAATCTAGTTGTTGAACGAACAAACATATTCCAGAATATATTGGGCTAATTTATTTGAATTATTAACTAGTGATTGAAAATGTCCGTAGGATGTATACTTTGAGCTGTTCTACTATCCGAATCTTGAACCAACACATACTTCTATTAGTCACTTTTTTCATCAGTGACTTATGTGACAAACCTTTAACACACTTCAAGCACTGATAGTATTATCTTTTTCCCTATCAGGCCTTAGTCAGACGGGCGTTTTTTGCCGCGATTTGCGCATGCGCATGCGTCCGGCGATTTTTTAAAACCATTGCTTTGCAATGGTATCGGACACATGAGCGCTTTTTATGCGCTCGTCCGATAAATTATAGAACAGAAATAGCAGATCGCACCTATCTGCGATCTGCGATTCCTGTTCTCTTCTCTATATGCGCTCAATGGGGCCGGCGGCAGCAGCGCCGACCCCATTGAGAACATATAGAAGACAAATCATTCTTCTCTGCCACAGCTGTAACAGCTGTGGCAGAGAAGAACGATGTTTGCCCATTGAATTCAATGGAGCCGGCAATACAGCCGCCTCCATTGAAAGCAATGGGCTGCCGGCGAGCGCAGGATGAATTGTCGGGAAGGGCTTAAATATATAAGCCCTTCCCTGCAATTCATCCAGAAAAGTGTTAAAAATAAAAAATATATACATACTCACCTGCTCCCGGCAGCCAGAGTCCCGTGCGGCCGTACTGCAGTGGGTGTGAAGGGGGTGTGAGTCAGACCTGTCCCCTGATTGGCTCAGCGCTGAGCCAATCAGGGGGCAGGTCTGACTCACACCCCCTTTACACCCCCTGCAGCCGGGCGCGCGGAACTCAGGCTGCCGGGAGCAGGTAAGTATATATATATATTCTTAATTTTAACACTTTTCTGGATGAATTGCAGGGAAGGGCTTATATATTTAAGCCCTTCCTGACAATTCATCCCACACTCGCCCGCAGCGCATTGCTTTCAATGGAGCGGGCTGTATTGCCGCTCCATTGAATGCAATGCGCTGGACAGCTCCGGCCCGTTTCTAATGAAATGCGGCTAGGAGCAGATTTTCCGGCGATTTTCGGGCACCGGTCACGCGATTTGCGGATGCGCATCCGTCATGCGATCCGCAAATCGCGCGAAAAAACGCCCGTCTGAATAAGGCCTCAGTGATGCATGTGACAAACCCTTACTACATCTGACACATTGAGAGTATCGGTAATTTTTGGGTTATTCATAAGGATGAGTGAGCACTAGAGATGAGCGAGCACCAAAATGCTCGGGTGCTCGTTACTCGAGTCGAACTTTCAGTGATGCTCGAGAGTTCGTTTCGAGTAACGAACCCCATTGAAGTCAATGGGTGACTCGAGCATTTTTGTATATCGCCGATGCTCGCTAAGGTTTTCATTTGTGAAAATCTGCAAAACACAAGAAAGTGATGGAAACGACATAGAAACGAATAGGGCAGGCGAGGAGCTACATTTTGGGCTGTATCTCAAGTTCCCAGGTCCCACTATTAAGCCACAATAGCGGCAAGAGTGAGACCCCTCCCCCCCCCACTGTCAGCGTAAAGATCGTTCTCCTCTGCCACAGCTGTAACAGCTGTGGCAGAGAAGAACGATGTTAGCCCATTGAATTCAATGGAGCCGGCAATACAGCCGACTCCATTGAAAGCAATGGGCTGCCGGCGATCGCGGGATGAATTGTCAGGAAGGGGTTAAATATATAAGCCCTTCCCTGCAATTCGTCCAGAAATGTGTAAAAATAAAATATATATATATATATACTTACCGGGTCCCGGCAGACGGAGTTCAGCGCGGCAGGCTGCAGTTCTCCTGAACTGCTCTGAACAGCTGTGAGTAGTATTCAGCAGCCGGGGATTTAAAATGCAGCCTGCCGCGCTGAACTCCGTCTGCCGGGACCAGGTAAGTATATATATATTTTTTATTTTTACACATTTCTAGATGCCAGCAGCCCATTGCTTTCAATAGAGCCGGCTGTATTGCCGGCTCCATTGAATTCAATGGTCAGTGCTCGTTTAATCCAGACGAGTACCGCGTGGTGCTCGTCTCGAGTAACGAGCATCTCGAGCACCCTAATACTCGAACGAGCATCAAGCTCGGACGAGTATGCTCGCTCATCTCTAGCGAGCACCAAAATGCTCGGGTGCTCGTTGCTGGAGTCGAACTTTTCGTAATGCTCGAGAGCTCGTTTCGAGGAGCGTACCCCATTGCAGTCAATGGGGACTCGAGCATTTTTGTATGGGACCGATGCTCTGCATACATGATGACTTGAGAAACACCAGAAAACATCAGAAAGTCATGGAAACACCACAGAAACAGATAGGGAAGGGCAGGGACAGCATGCACGGCTGCATCTGAGGCTCCCAGGTCCCACTATTAAGCCAAAATGGGGGCAAGAGCCTGGCGGTCACCCCCCTAACAATTTACTTGGCACAAACCCTCATTAGCAAGGCACATGCGCTGGCACATCTTACGTAAGCACTACACTACCTGCAACCAAGGACAATCATTGCATGCGGGTGACACTGCTGCCTCTTCTCCTGGATTACATGCTGGCATTGCTGCCCACCCCCCACCCACCCCCACATGACCCCGCGTCCACAGCTCACACAAAAGTTTCCCTGCGCAGCGTTTAGCTGGCCTCATGCCACGCGCTCGCTTCATAGCCACACCACCCTCATGTCTATTTATAAGTGCGTACTGGATGAGGAGGAACCGGAGGCACACACTGCAGAGGGTTGGCAGGGCCTGGTAGCGACCCTCTTTGAAAGTGTGGGTGATAGCCCACAATGCTGTTGAGAATTGATGATAAATTGATGTACAATCATCATTTCAATCCCGTACCACCTCTGTCACAAAATTGTCAGGAGCCGCAAACGTGGGCATAAAGGGGACTCTTGCCAGCACTTCTACACATCTCCACAATGCAGCAATACTCTGTGTGGGAAGCACGTGAGCGGGCCCAGAGTCAGGCTCAGTCCCAGCCTCCACCTCTTGTGACCCAAGGTGCCGCGAGTTACATAGCAATGGGAAATCCATGTGTCCCCACACAATTCATTCTGTGTAGGTGTCAGATAGCTCAGCAACGCAATGGGAAGTCTTTGAGTTCCTTGGGCTCTCCTATGCTGTCAGTGCACAAAGATGGTATTACACAGGAAGAAATAAGTGCCCAAACATCGCAGAGTTTCACCCCACCAAGGACCTCCGCCTCAGCCCACATTTCTGCCCAATTCATTTTTTATGTGTCAGATAGCTGAACAATGCAATGGGGAAGCCTTTGTGCACTCACAGTATAGGCGAGCCCATGAAACTCAAAGACAGTATTAAACATGAAGAAAAGAGAGTGCCCAAATATGGCAGAGTTTTACCCCGCCGAGGACCTCGGCCCACACTTCTGCCCTAATCATTCAGTGTATTTGTGCCAGATAGGTAAAACACCGAAATGGGAAAGCCGTCTGCACCCTAGCCAAGTCAGTGAGTGTATTGCCGCCAGACAGGTAAAGCAACGCAATGGGAAGTCTTTGTGCACCCACCGCATAGGCGAGCCCATGAAACTCAAATACGGTATTACACATAAAGAATTCAGAGCACCCGGACAAGGCAGTTTCACCCCACCAAGGACCTCGGCCTCGGCTCACACCCTCAGTAATCATGGGCATAAAGTGGACTCGGATGCTAGTACAGCTATAAACGTCTCTTTAAAGCAGTTACGGTTGCTTTCATCGCTCCAAAGACTGGATGAACCACAAAGAAGTTCTACAGGCCATACCTGGCGCAGTTGATTCTTCCCCCCCAGGACCTTGGCCTCTGCCCACATCCTCAGTAATCGTGGGCCTCAAGCTGACTCTGATGCTAGTGCAGCTGTGAATGTCTCATTAACCCCTTAACGACCAGCCCATAGTGTTTTTACGTCCTCCCAAAGTGGGCTTTATTCTCTGAGGACGTAAAAACATGTCTCCTGCAGAGAATAAAGCCCCTCGGGCTGTGGACGTGACAGCTCCATGCTGTCGGTGTCCGCAGATAGTCGACAGCATGGAGCTGTCATCCCGGGCTGTTCGGACCCCCCCCCCCCCCCCCGGCATTGCGATCGGCGCTATCCAATGCATAGCGCCGATCGCAAAAAAGTAAATAAAACTGCAAAAAAAGTTAAAGATTCAGCTGCCCTGAGGGATCGGATCCACCAGGGCAGCTGAAATTACTCACCCGGGTCCAGCACGCTGCTCCCCGCTGTCCCGATGCTCCGGGCGCCGTAGCCCCGTCAGCCGCATGCGCAGAAGGCCCGGCAGCGCGGGTGACTTAAAATCTCCTGGCTCCTGTAGGTAGCCGGGAGGCAGGAAATGTCAGCGGGGACTGCGGTGAGCGGTCCCCGTTACCACGATCGCCGTTATACAATGGATAAAGGCGATCGCGGAAAAGTGCAAAAAAGTGTAAAAAAAGAAAAGTTTCACCTCCCCTCATGGATCGGATCCACGAGGGGAGGTGAAAATACTCACCTCAGGTCCGCCGATGTCCTCCGGCTGGTGTCGGACCCCC
Source organism: Eleutherodactylus coqui (assembly GCF_035609145.1). Lineage (NCBI taxonomy): Eukaryota > Metazoa > Chordata > Amphibia > Anura > Eleutherodactylidae > Eleutherodactylus > Eleutherodactylus coqui. The sequence continues at coordinate 123,812,566 of NC_089848.1, forward strand.
GCTGACTTCTGCGCATGCGGTGTGGCGCGTATGCGCAGAAGGCCGGCGAGCCCGGCAAATTCAAAATCTCCCTGCACCCGGCTGTCACAGATAGCTGAGTGCAGGGAGATATGACTGGGGACCGCTGTATGCGGTTTCCAGTCATGATCACCGTTATCCATCGGATAACGGTGATCATATAAAGTTAAAAAGTAAAAAAAAAAAAAAAAGTTAAAAGCTAAAAAAAAGTTTAAAAAGTTAAAGTTTCATCTCCCCTTACGGATCGTACCCGTAAAGGCGCCTACCCACTGGCGATTTTTTTTCCTGCGATGCTAAATTGCGTTTTGCGTTTTTTCTGAAGAGCAATTAGTAGAGAATGTGTTCTTGTCCATTTGTTTAGTTTTTTTTTCGGTCCGTTGCAATTTTTTACTGTCAGTTGCATATGTGTCCTTATTTTTCTCTTAATGCACCCATGAATGTCAATGGAAATGAACAAAAAGGCGCGAAAAACGCTCGGAAAACGCTGCGTTTTTCACGCACGAAAATCGGCAACGCCAGTGGGTAGGCGCCCTTAGAAGGGATGAAATTACGTACCCAAGGTCCCGGATTTGTTCCCTGATGGGATGTTGATCCGCGGACCTTACCCCAGCTTCTGCGCATGCGCCCGTCAGCATGATGGCGGACGCATGCACAAAAGTGAAAGATTGCCCAAGAAATGTAAAATCTCCCTGCTGCTGGCTACCAAAGGCAGCCAAGAGCCTGGAAATGTCATGGGGAGCCGCGGTATGCGCTTACTGGTCACGTGATCGCCGTTATACAATGCATAATGGCGATCACGTAAAAGTTCTTTAAAAAGTGGCGACCAACGGTCGCTGAGTGCTTGGAGCAGTGACCGGAGACCTCGCTGAGCGGTCCCCGGTCACGTGATAAAGTAGCGGTCTAACATTAGGCCGGTCACGCATGACCGGAGAGGAATTACGGGTTCTGCAGGCGCTTGATCAGCAGTAATCCACAGATCAATCACATGCAGTGGATTACACAATTCCCCCCAATTAGCAGGTCGGAATTACGTAATCCACTCGCAGAAACAGAACACGGCATGCTATATTTTACCGCGAATATCCGCGACCTAGAGCCCATTGTGCTCTATGACCGCGGATATACTCGCAGCCCATATGCAAATACATTGTGTACGGGCTGCGGGTACCCGGATCATCTCTAAGCGACGGCGCGGGAAATGCAAACAAAAAAAAAAGCACTGCGCATGACCGCCTGTGTGAGTAGGCTGTTATGCGCAGTACATTACGCGGCCGTACGCAGGGTCACAGCCGGGCTCACAGCTGGAATCCGCTGCGGGCCTCCGCAAGTGGATTCTGCATACGGCCGTGTGAGCTCGGCGTTATTCAGACCGCTACCTGTAATACGTAATTTACAAGAAGCCCCGGGAACGCTCGCCTTCATGCAGTTCCAGGAGCAGCTTGTTGAGCGTCTTCTGTGTGAGACCGCTGCACCGCAGCAAAATTACAAAGTCTCACAGAGCGCCACTTTTTACACCCCATCCCCGCCGCTGAGGTCACGAAATACTCCCAAAATACATGAGGAGGGGGGATATCCGGTTTTCTTGCCCCATGTGCCCATCCCAAGCAGCCTCTGTAATTACCCCTGTCTTCGGACATAAAACACAGTTTATATTATTACCTTTATCTAATATTTAGGGAATGCCAAAAAATGGGGATGCTGGGGGGTGGGGGGTGGTTATTTTTAGGAAGTCAATTTTTTTTCCGTATAAGTGGGCAATGGGGCCTGGAATTTATTCAGTTCTGCCCTGAAATCCAGCGGGCATTCCCTCCATTATGGGCCTAGCCATGTGTCCTGTAAGTAGATTAGGGCCACAAGGGGTATGTTTCTGTACACGGGAGAAATGGGGGTATCCATTTTGGGGTGACTGTCTTCATTCCTATGTACACTGTAGAAAAAAAACTGTTTTTAAATTGACAAAATTGCCAAAAAAATGAAAATCGTAATTTTTTTCCTTTTGCTTTGCTTAGATTCATTCAAATATTATGGGGTCAAAATACACAGTACACCCCTAGATTAATTTTTTAAGGGGTCTAGTTTTCAAAATGGGGTCATTTGTGGGGGTTCTCTATCGTTTTGGCCGCTCAATGGCTCTACAAGTGGGCAATGGGGACTGGAATTTATTCCGTTGTACCCTGAAATCCAATGGGTGCTCCTTCCATTATAGGCCTAGCTATGTTTCTTTTAAGTAGATTAGGGCCACAGTGGGTATGTTTCTGAACACGGGACAAACAGGGATATCCATTTTGGGGTGAACGTCTTCATTCCTATGTATACTGTACAAAAAAAAACAACAGTTTTTAAATTGACACAATTGCCAAAAAAATGAAAATCATAATTTTTTCCGTCTGCTTGGCTTAGATTCATTCAAAAACTGTGAAGTCAAAAAAGGCATCGTACCCCTAGATAAATTCGTTAAGGGGTCTACTTTTCAAAATGGGGTCACTTGTGGGGGTTCTCCATCGTTTTGGTCACTCAATGGCTCTACAAGTGGGCAATGGGGCCTAAATCTCCTTCAAGCAAAATTTCTGTTCCGAAAGCCACCGGTTGCTCCTTTCATTTTGGGTCACATTGTGCATACAGACGTAATACTAGGGCCACAATGGGTATGTTTCTGAGCACATGACAAACAGGGGTATTCATTTTGGGGTGCAAGTCTTCATTCATATATGTGCGGTACAAAAAAAACTGCTTTTGGTATGACAGAATTACCAAAAAAATAAAAATCGTAATTTTTTCCCTTCGGCTTGGCTTAGATTCATTCAAAAACTGTGAGGTCAAAAAAGTCATTGTACCCCTAGATAAATTCGTTAGGGGTCTACTTTTCAAAATGGGGTCACTTGTGGGCGTTCTCCATCGTTTTGGTCACTCAATGGCTCTACAAGTGTGCAATAGGGCCTAAATCTCCTTCAAGCAAAATTTCTGTTCCGAAAGCCACCAGTTGCTCCTTTCATTTTGGGCCCCATTGTGCATCCAGACGTAAGATTAGGTCCACAATGGGTATGTTTCTGAGCACGGGACAAACAGGGGTATCCATTCTGGGGTGCAAATCCTAATTTACATGTGTATAATAGAAAAAAGTCCTGTCTTTAAAATGACATATTTGCAAAAATATGAAATTTTAGTTTTTCTCTTCTAAATTGCATTGACTCCTAAAAAAAACTGTGAGGTTAAAATACTCATAACAACCCTCAGTAAATACCTTAAAGGGTGTAGTTTTTAAAATGGGGTCACTTGTGGGGGTATCTATCATTTTGACTCCTATGAGCCTTTCCAATCTTGGCTTGGTGTAGGAAAACAAAGTGTTCCTCAAAATGCTGAAAAGTAATGTTAAATTTGTACATCTCCTAAATGGTTAAAAAAACCGAAAGTTTTTCCAATGTGCACCAAAAATAAAGTAAACGTATGGAAATATATATCTTAGCAAAAATTTCTATATTATGTTTGCACATATTTGAGATATTGCAGTTGGAAATGTGAAAAAATTAAGATTTTTTCAAAATTTTCCCAATTTTGGCGCTTTTAATAAATATGCACAAACTCTATCGGTCTTTTTTTCCCGCCTAAATGAAGTACAACATGTGGTGAAAAAACAGTGTCAGAATCACTTGGATATGCAAAACCTTTCTGGTGTTTTTCCATGCTAAAGTGACACGTGTCAGATTTGCAAAATTTGGCCTGGTCATTAAGGCGCGAACAGGCTTGGTCACTAAGGGGTTAATGTAGTAACGCTCCTTTTGTCCAAACCACTGTCTCAGATAACTGTAGTAACATGAGAGAAAATACATGGTGCCCACTGCTGATCCCCAGACCCCAAGCAAGAGGAGGATGTGGCATAATAAGGTCGAGAAACAATGACTGAGGTAAGACGCGTAATACTTTGTATGGGAAGTATGTGAGCGGGCCTTGAGTCAGGTTCAGTCCCAGCCTCCACCTTGTGTGACCCAAGGTGCCATGAGTTAAATAGCTATGGGAAATCCATGTGTCCCCACACACTTCATTCTGTGTATGTGTCAGGCAGCTGAACACCGCAATGGGAAACCTTTGTGCACCCACAGTATAGGTGGACCCCAGTAACATTTCTGTAGCAAGAGTATAGGTGAACCCCTCAAACCTTTCAGTACCAAGTGTATAGGCGGACCCCAATAACATTTCTTTAGCAAGAGTATAGGCGGACCTCAGTAAAATGTATATAGCAAGAGTATAGGCGCACCTCAATAACATTTCTGTAGCAAGAGTATAGGTGGACCCCAGTAACATTTCTATAGCAAGAGTATAGGTGGACCTCAGTAACATTTCTGTAGCAAGAGTATAGGCAGACCCCAGTAACATTTCTGTAGCAAAAGTATAGGCGAACCCCTGTAACATTTCTGTAGCAAGAGCATAGGCAAACCCCTGAAACATTGGTATACCAAGAGTGCAGGTGAATGCCTGAAAGAAATTTTGGTTACCAAGAGTGTAGGCAAAGGCCAGAAAAATTAGTTAGATAACAGTATAAGCAAGGGACTGAAAAATTGGTGTACCAAGAGTACAAGTGTACCCCTGAAAAATTGCTCAACCGCGAGGGCAGGTGAAACACATAAACATTTTTTAAAGATACAGCTTGCTGTTGCTTAATTTGTAACAGAGCCTGGAGGCAGCCCTGTGAAAAAAAACTGGTTAAATTTTAAAGTATAAATACTTTTGAAACTTTGAAAAATTGGAAAAAACTTTTAAACAGAGCCTTTTGGGCTGTAGAAAAATTGGCAGTTCAGCGTGATAACATGCTGTAGGAGGAGGAGGAGTAGGAGGAGGAGGAGTAATAATATCCAAGTGTGATTGACAAAGCTAATTCCCCTTTTTTTGTGGTGATAGAGGAAGCATTTATCTCCTGTTACAGTGAAAAGAATCATTAGGTTCTGCTGCTTTCTGCCGGTGGAGAAGAGAAGTCTGGGGAAATCCAGCCTTTGTTCATCTTTATGAGTGTAAGCATGTTGGCACTGGCAGTTGACAGGCGGGTATGCCTATCTGTGATAATTCCTCCAGCTGCACTAAACACCCTCTGACAAGACTCTAGCGGCAGGGCAGGTCAGCACCTCCAGGGCGTACAGCGCAAGTTTGTGCCACATGTCTAGCTTTGACATTCAATAGTTGTATAGAGCAGAGGTATCACGGAGGACAGTGGTACTAACGGCTATGTACTCCCTCACCATCTTTTTACAGTGCTCCCTCCAACTCAGCCTTGACTGGGGAGTGGCGACACAGCCTTGCTGGGGAGCCATAAAGCTGGCAAAGGCCTTGAAGAGTATTCCCCTGCCTGCGCTGGACATGCTGTCTGATCCCTGCGCCTCCTCTGCTACTTGGCCCTCGAAACTGCATCTTTTGCCACTAGCGCTGTCAGATAAGAACTTTAGCATCACTTTTTCCACCAGGGCCCTGTGGTATTGCATCACTCTCGTATCCCTTTCCTCTTCGGGAATGAGAGTGGAAAGGTTTTCCTTATACCGGGGGTCGAGAAGGGTGTACACCCAGTAATCCGTGTTGGCCAGAATGCATCTAACGCGAGGGTCACGTGAACGACAGCCTAACATGAAGTCAGCCATGTGTGCCAGGGTCCCAGTACGCAACACATTGCTGTCCTCACTAGGAGAATGACTTTCATGATCCTTCTCTTCCTCTTCATCCCAAACATGCTGAACAGATGAGAGGGTACCCTCTGCAGTGTGGCCAGCTGTCTCTTCCCCCTCCTTCTCCATAACGCGCTGAGATATAGACATGAGGATGGTCTGGCTATCAAGCGACATACTGTCATCCCCCGTCTCCTGTTCCAACTACAAAGCATCAGCCTTTAGGCCTCCTTCCCACGAACGGATTTCCGCCGCGTAATTCGCGGCGAAAATCCGCTGCGTTGCCCGCAGCTATTAGGTTCTATTGAACCTAATAGCACAATGCTCACGATGCGTAATTCCACCGCGGAATTACGCACCGCGATTTCTCCCGTCCTCACCCGCAGCATGCTCTATTTTCTGCGGGTGAGGACGGGCTGTACGCACTGACGGCTTCCATTGCAGTCAATGGAAGCCGTCCATTCACGCTATCTCCCGCTGTAACCAGCGGGAGATAGCGTGAAAAAACGCTTTCCCGCCCACCGCCGAGCGTCATATGACGCCAAATGACGCGGTCCGGCCGCGTCACGTGACACGGCCGGCCGTGCACGTGACACGGCTGGTGACGCGAGGGCGGTGGGCGGTGACGGGCGGTGACGCGGCGGCGGTGGGCGGGGAAGCGATTTCACGCTATCTCCCGCAGGTAAGTATAGGGGCTCTGGGGGGCGCCGTGACGGGCTTCACAGCGTAATATTACGCGGCGGAGCCCGTCACGCTCGTGGGAAGGAGGCCTTATGCTTAGCAGTGAACTTCTCAGCAGGCAAAGCAGCTGTATGGTGACGCTAATGATTGCAGCATCGTCGCTCACCATCTGGGTAGACTCCTCAAAGTTTCCGAGGACCTGGCAGATATTTGCCATCCATTCCCACTGCTCAGTAAAGAATTGCGGAGGCTGACTACCACTCCGCCGTCCATGTTGCAGCTGGTATTCCACTATTGCTCTACGCTACTCGTACATGTCGTATAAAGGACCGTTGGGGTTCTTGCACAGAGGATCAGGATTCCTGTAAAACTTTCCCTATATTGGCAGCTCTGCCCCTAAACTCTGCGTAATGCACTGCACACACAGAACGGTATAACTGAACTACTTTGCAGTAGCCTAGGAAATTTTAGAGTGCAGTTTCACGGTGAGAGCGCATTGTACGGCACTGCAGGCTGAGAACGCTATTACTGACAGGCTGGGAACAGGCCTAGATGCGTAATACAAAAGTTGGTGCACTACTGCTCCCAGCCAGCCACAACTGTAAAGCACACGGTGAGATGTAGCCCTAAGAAGGACCATTGGGGTTCCTGTACGGAGGATCAGGACTGTATATCTTTCTCTATAGAAGCAGCTCTGTCCCTAAACTCTGCGTTATGCACTGCAGGCTGAGAATGCTATAACTGCAAGGCTGAGAACAGGCCTAGATGTGTAATACAAAAATTGATGCACTACTGCTCCCAGCCAGCCACAACTATAATGCACACGGTCAGATGTAGCCTTAGGCCTTAGTCACACGGACGTTTTTTCACGCGATTTGCGCATCGCATGACGGATGCGCATGCGCAAATCGCGTGACCGGCGCCGAAAAATCGGCCCAAAAATCGCCCGAAAATCTGCTCCTAGCCGCGTTTCATTAGAAACGGGCCGGAGCTGTCCAGCGCATTGCATTCAATGGAGCCGGCAATACAGCGGCTCCATTGAATGCAAGCGCTGCGGGCGAGTGTGGGATGAATTGTCGGGAAGGGGTTAAATATATAACCCCTTACCTGCAATGCATCCTTAAATGTGAAAAAATAAAAAAAAAGGATGTACTCACCAGCTCCCGGCAGCTGGAGATCCCGGCGGTCGGCCTGCAGTGGGTGTGAAGGAGGTGTGACTCAGGCTTGCCCCTGATTGGCTCAGCCTGAGCCAATCAGAAGCAAGTCTCAGTCACACTCATTCATGAATTCATGAATGGGTGTGACTGAGATCAGCCTCTGATTGGCTCAGGCTGAGCCAATCAGGGGCAAGCCTGAGTCACACCTCCTTCACACCCACTGCAGGCCGACCGCCGGGATCTCCAGCTGCCGGGAGCTGGTGAGTACATCCTTTTTTTTTATTTTTTCACATTTAAGGATGCATTGCAGGTAAGGGGTTATATATTTAACCCCTTGCCGACAATTCATCCCGCGCACGCCGGCAGCCCATTGCTTTCAATGGAGTCGGCTGTATTGCCGCTCCATTGAATTTAATGGGCAAACATTGTTCTTCTCTGCCACAGCTGTTCCAGCTGGGGCAGAGAAGAATGATTTGTCTTCTGTATGTTCTCAATGGGGTCGGCGCTGCTGCCGCCGGCCCCATTGAGCGCATATAGAGAAGAGAACAGGAATCGCAGATCGCAGATAGGTGCGATCTGCGATTTCTGTTCTCTAATTTATCGGACGAGCGCATAAAAAGCGCTCATGTGTCCGATACCATTGCAAAGCAATGGTTTTAAAAAGTCGCCGGACGCATGCGCATGCGCAAATCGCGGCAATAAACGCCCGTGTGACTAAGCCCTTAAGAAGCAGCATTGGGGTTCTTGTACGGAGGATCAGGACTGTATAACTTTCTCTATAGAAGCCGCTGTGTCCCTAAACTCTGCGTTATGCACTGCACACACAGAAATTTTAGAGTGCAGTTTCACGGTGAGAGCTGGTTGGACGGCACTGCAGGCTGAGAACGCTATTACTGAAAGGCTGGGAACAGGCCTAGATGCGTAATACAAAAGTTGTTGCACTACTGCTCCCAGCCAGCCACAACTATAATGCACATAGTGAGATGTAGCCCTAAGAAGGACCGTTGGGGTTCTTGCACAGAGGATCAGGAGTCCTGTAAAACTTACCCTATATAGTCACCTCTGTCCCTAAACTCTGCGTAATGCACTGCAGACTGAGAACGCTATAGCTGAAATGGCTTGCACAGCCCGAGATGCTTAAAAAAAAAAATTGGTGCACTACTGCTCCCAGCCAGCCACAACTATAATGCACACGGTCAGATGTAGCCCTAAGAAGGATTGTTGGGGTTCTTGAAGACAAGATCCTACTCTAACACTTTCCCTGTATAAGCAGCAGCACTTTCCCTAACCTCTGCCAGCATGCGTCTGAGGCCAGCCATGGGTGGGACCAGTTTAAGTACTCGACGGTCACCTGATCAGCCCAGCCACTCACTGTTGGGGGGTGGGATAGGGCAGGCACGTCACAGCAGGAAGTGGTAATGCCTTCCCCGCATGTCTATTGGCTAGAAAATGGCGCTAAACATGCGGGGAAGGAAATGGAATTGACTTGAGTACCACGTGGTGTTCGTCTCGAGTAACGAGCATCTCGAGTACCCTAATGCTCGAACAAGCATCAAGCTCAGACGAGTGTGCTCGGTCATCTCTAGTTATTAATTTAATGCTTATACGTATCTTAATGGGTATTCCGGAATATATGTTTGTTCGTTCACAGCTAGATTTTAAATTATTTAATAAAAGTTATATTTTAGTTAGATAGTCCAATCAGTGAATTGATACTTCTTTTCTTTGCAATTTAATAGCACTCAGGAGAATATGAATTGCAATATGCAAATGCGTTAAAAATTTATATTTTTTCCAACAAATTCAATAAAACCTAAGCAAGATCTCTATGATTATAAGAGACAAGATATTTTCCCATGGGAATACCATTGTAAAGCTAACCTGAAAAACACCATTGCCCTAGAAGCAAAATCCAACATCCAGAGACAAGTCCCCTTTATGGTCAGGTAAAACAGTCACCATAAGGACGCCCACCCACTGGCGTTTGCAATTTTCGTGCGTGAAAAACGCAGCGTTTTCCGTGCGTTTTTGGCGGCATTTTCGCGGCTTTTTCGCGCCTTTTCCGTTAATTTCCATTGACATTTATGGGTGCATTAAGAGAAAAATAAGGACACATATGCAACTGACAGTTCCTATGTTAAAAATTGCAACAGACTGAAAAAAAAACGCAAGTGGACAGGAACACATTCAATTCTAATTGCTCTTGAGAAAAAACGCAAAGGAAAAAAAATCGCCAGTGGGTGGGCGCCCTAACTAATCGTTTAAAAATGCGACCGAGAGGAGATGCCATCCCCAGACAGGGAGTTCAGGCTAACATAGTGCTCCGAAACCCTCATCAATATTCCAACACGGTTATCCCTAGACATACAAATTTACCAATCTGTTAATGAAATCATTAACAGACAGTCCTATAATTCCTATCACCCACAACAATAAATGGCGTAACCTAAGCACACAAACAATACCACAACTAATATCGGATACACCAACAGTTCCCAAAAATCCCACCTTTTATACGCCTCCCTCTGCATTTCGGTCATTATCCCGTACATCTACTTCACTTAAGATGGATATAGTCACACTCAGGCCATAAGTCTCGTATGCTCTTCTTCCCCACTCATTATATATAAATATTTATCTACGTGTTATATATAATATATATTATATAACTAATTATCATCTGTTTACCAAGCAGACTAATATATGTAACTCTGCATATGCTATATACTAAATGCACATCCTTGTGAGAAAAGTCCAGTCCACTAGCTCATCTTTCACCCTCTCTCCTCCCTGGGGATGGGGGTGGTGTTTAGGTGCCATTCACTCTCAAAGAGAAAAGAGAGTCGATTGTTTCTTCTTATCTGGTGGGGGCTACTAGGAGATGTAACTTTGATGACCAGACTAAGTTAAACTTGCACAATCCAGGAAGACACAGAAAAGCACAAGATCGAGTAAAATTAGTACCGTATTTTCCGGACTATAAGGCGCACATAAAATGCTGAGAATTTCTCAGAAATAGAAAGTGCGCCTTATAATCCGGTGCGCCTTATATATGAACCCGACAGTCCAGGTGCTCCCCGACTTGCGAACAGGTTCCGTTCCGGGAGCCCGTTCGCAAGTCCGTTTTGTTCGCAAGTCAAACAAGTAGTAGTATGGAGCGGGATCGCGGGTGGATCCTGCTCCATACAACGTCGGGTGCCGGCTGTTCTTACAGCGGGCACCCGGCGGCAGCAGTTCCGACGAGCCGCGCCGCTTGTCAGAACTGTTAACACTTTAAATACCGCTCTGACAGCGGTATTTAAAGTGTTAACAGTTCTAACGAGCGGCGTGGCTCATCAGAACTGCTGCCGCCGGGTGCCCGCTGTAAGAACAGCCTGCAACCGATGTTCAGGGGGCCCGTACAGCGTCCCACGATGAGATCGCGGGACGCTGTGCGGTTACTAGGCAGCCGGGGACCTCCTGAAAGGCCCCAGGGCTGTCTATGCAGAGTGCCCATCTAGCGCACAACTTGCTAGGCGCTCTGCATAGACAGCCCTAGGGCCTTTCAAAAGGCCCCTGGCTGCCTAGCAACCGCGATCTGACCGGACAGGCTTCTATCAGGCTTGATAGAAGCCTCTCCGGCCCCTGCACAGCACTAATGTGCTGCGCCTTATAATCCAGTGCGCCTTATATATGAAACAAGATTGCTTATAATGCGTTCATAGAAAGTGCGCCTTATAATCCGGTGTGCCTTATAGTCCGGAAAATACGGTATTATTACTTCTCTCTCAGCTGTCTGTAACCTCAATGAGTTGTTCTGCCAACAAAATGTTCCTCACCAAATCGAAAGTGAAGATGTCAGTTTATCTTGGAAATTTTCTACTTAATTTGGCTACTTTCTTTATGTACAGCATCACGTTCTTAAAGGGCTGTGCTATCAGAACAACCTATTTCCATATGCCCTGTTACTGTCATAGAGAAAACTCCCATCCAACACCCCCTCAATCAACCAGAGATGAAAGCCCCTAGAAAGATCGGTTCAAGCTCCCAAGGTCTTACCATGAACATTTAAAGGGGTTTTCAGGCACATCCTCAGAATAGATCATCAATAGTGGTTATGCCTGAAAAACCCTTTAATTTTAATGTAAGCAAGAAATACTGAGGAGACTATACTAAGCCCAGTATTTGCGATGTTGGGCTTAGTGTAATTTCCGCTGGCACAGGGTGCACACCTCTTCATGCATTCAGTGCATTCCAGCCACTCTGTGCATCCTTTCAAAAATGCTTGACAGGTCCAAAGTGGCGTAAATTACTGGTATGATTTCTGCTAGTTTTTGGTGTAAATTATCCATAAATCTGTCGGTCTGGACAGCCACATCCCCTTCCAACAAGCTCTGTCCAGTTTACTAAAGAAATAGGCAACATTTTTTGCAATTTGCAACATTTTTATTACAGAAACTAGTTGAAAAGCTTTTGGTAATGTGGGCCAGTATATTCTCCATGAGGTGGCTGCTACATATTTCAGCTGCCAGACCTCTATGGCGATCATTGCTATGACTGTATAAACATATAATACAAACTCTTCTTTGTTTCATTAACTTTTAATTACATTTCAAAGACAGAAGACAGGGCTGTGTTGTTATGAGAACTGGAGACAAAGCTGGATTATGGGATGTTATAGAGTGTGAAGAGAAAGCCAAGTATGTGTGCAAGAAGTGGGCAGAAGGAGTGACGCCCCCACCGATCCCAACAACAACGGCAGAACCAACGTGTCCGACTGATTGGACTTCATCAGATCGTGCATGTTACAAGGTAAGAAAAACTGTCATGGTGGGAATTCAGTTCTGAATTCATGCTGTATCTTCGTGTCTAGAGATGAGCGAGCACCAAAAGGCTCGGGTGCTCGTTACTCGAGTCAAACTTTTCGCGATGCTCGAGGGTTCGTTTCGAGTAACGAACCCCATTGAAGTCAATGGGCGACCCGAGCATTTTTGTATATCGCCGATGCTCGCTAAGGTTTTCATTTGTGAAAATCTGCAAAACCCAAGAAAGTGCTGGAAACGACACAGAAACGGATAGGGCAGGCGAGGGGCAACATGCTGGGCTGCATTTCAGGTTCCCAGGTTCCACTATTCAGCCACAATAGCGGCAAGAGTGGGCCCCCCCTACCAATTTTTACTTTGGACAAACCCTCATTAGCAAGGCACACCTTAGCTAAGCACCACACTACCTCCAACAAAGCACAAGCACTGCCTGCGGGACACACCCCTGCCTCTTCTCTTGGGTTACATGCTGCCCAACCCCCCCGCATGACCAAGTGTCCACAGCGCACACCAAAGTGTCCCTGCGCAGCCTTCAGCTGCCCTCATGCCACACGCTGGCCTTACAGCCACACCACCCTCATGTCTATTTATAAGTGCGTCTGCCATGAGGAGGAACCGCAGGCACACACTGCAGAGGGTTGGCAGGGCCAGGCAGCGACCCTTTTTAAAAGGGGCAGGGCGATAGCCCACAATGTTGTACAGAAGCAATGAGAACTCCAATCCTGTGCCACCTCCATCAGGAGCTTCAAACGTGGGCATAGCAATGGGGAATCCATGTGCCACATCTATTCATTCTGTCAAGGTGTCGCATAGCTCAATCCACACTGCAAGGGGAAAGCCGTCAGCGCTCTGCTCTCTACCTAAGCCAGTCAGTGCCTTTGTGCCAGACAGGTCAAACACCGCAATGGGAACTAAGTTTGCACCAACAGCATAGGGGGGTCCTAGGAAGCCCAAGTAATGAACCAAAAATTGATCTGAGCGGCCAAACATGGCAGACTTGCACCGTGCCCACGACATAGGCCTCGGCCCACAGCTTCAGCAATCCTAGGCAGGAAGCGGACTTTCACTGCACCCAGGACATAGACCTCTGCACAAACCCTCAGCAATCGCGTGCCTACAGCGGACTCCTATGCTAGCGTGAGTAAAAGAAATGAAAAAGGAGGGTGGAGCAAGACCCAGTGAGGGTAGTGGAATATTTATGGAGTACACAGAGTTTTCAATGATTGAGTTTTTTGAATGGTGGAGGTGCTGCCAACCAGATAACGCTCCACCAGTGTGGGCGTAAGTGTAGCAAAAAGGATGTGAAAAGAACTGGTATGGAGGCGCAACACTCTAAGCTACTAGAAGATGTAGATCAAAGTCCAATGTGTGATGGTGAAAGCACTTCTTTTTTATTATTTTTTCAGAAATTAAAAACCAGCAATGGAATACGCGTTTCGGGGAAGAACCCCTTCGTCAGTTCGGCTGGATAGGACTGTGTAATAAGTACAAATAGATAATGGAGGAGTGATTAACAAAGAAAGGGGAGGAGAGGGGAGAGAAAAAAAAAAATTCATATACATAATGAAGTCTCACAAATGTGTCAATAAGAACAATAAATATATAATGAAAACATCGATCTGAACAGTGATAAAATATATATGAGACAAAAAACATAAAAGAATATGAGCATCCGTACATGGAAATGAACATGAGATTTATACAAAACAAATATCTGTTAAAATGGGATGAAGACAATCCTGAGTAAAATACCAATCTTAAAAGTACCAATATGAGAGCGGATGGACTCAAAATCGTGTGGTTGCTTTCAGCTGAATGGAATGACTACAGAATTAAAATGCATGTACAGCCTATTGGGAAATATGATATGATTGCTACACCCGAGGGGGTGCATAAATAAATGTGTATATGTATGTAAAAATGAGAAAAGAAAAGTAAAAAACGAAAAAATAAATAAATAAATTATAAAAAAAAAAAAAAAAAAAAAAAAAAAGGAATCTATTGGAAAGCTACTTCAGAATGGTGTGCATTGACAGCATTGGGTTCATGGTGTGGGATAAAGTTAGGAGGAGAGGAAAAAATAAATAAATAAATAAAAAATAAAAAAAAAAAGGGGGGGGGGGAAGGACACCTTTATGTAACCAACCAAAATAAGAATAAAACTAATTAGAAATTGAGATGAGGGGCTCACCAACAGGATGCCTAGGGGTGACACAATTCCAAAGATATATAGGATGTGTCGGAGGTCCTGAAAATGAAGAATTGTCAGATTAGGGAAGATGTATGGATAATATATGGCAGAGGGTTCTAGCAGGGTAATTAAGTGCAGGGGGGCAGTTAGATTGAACTGAGCACTGGAGGGATTTTTTTGCTCCTGATAAAGTCATACTAGGAAGGAAGGGGAAGGGGGGAGGGGGAAGGAAAGGAATTGATGTGTAAATCTAAGTTATAGGATAAAGGAGAAGTTTGCTTACCTGTGTGCAGGAGGGCAGGGGAGAAAAAAGTGCTTTAACAAGGGAGCTGAGGACAAGTCAGGGGTATAAATACCTGAGAGAGAGGGCGGGAAAAATAATTCAATGTTGATTGGCTTGACTAAAAAGGGGGCGTGGTTGCAGGGTGCATGGATGGAATAGGGAGTTGGGAGGGGGATTCATGTACAAGGTAATTCCTATTGTATGGTTAGTAAAGGGAGGGAGGTGTGGAGTAAGAAGAGGACTATGCTAGGGGTAAGGCAAATAGGGAAAAACTAAACATTGTCTCCACAGTGACACCTATTGGAATGCAGCAATCCTGCAGATCAATGTTAGTCTGGGGAAAGAAGGAAAGAGAGAGAGAGGGGAAAAAAAATATTAAAAAAAAAAACAATCAAATGTCAAAAATGCTTTCCAAACTCTCATTAAGGCCCATAGGTATAAGCGTGTTCAGTTTAAATATCCAAAATATTTCTCGTTTTCTCAGAATTTCAAATCTATTCCTTACATGGGCGGGTATTTGTTCTAAAACTGTTACAGAAAATACTTTAAAATCATTATTATGGACTGCGGTCCCATGCCTGGAAACACTATGCTTTGGATAGCTATTCTTGGTGTTTGATCTATGCTTATTAATGCGACTTCTCAAGGTCTGGGTGGTGCGTCCAATATACTGAAGCTTGCAGGGACATTCTAGTAGATAGATTACATACGTAGATGAGCAGTTTAGAAATGATTTGATAAAAAATGTCTCTTTTGTCGTACAACTCGTAAAACTAGATCTTTTGTGGCAGATATTGTCACAACACATGCAGCTTTTCTTGCCACATCGGAAACATCCAACTAATTTAGGAAAAAAGGTTCTCTCCTGTAATGGATGTGGTCTGCTGGTTCTAAGGTTACTGGGGGCTAAGGAGGTTTTGAGGGTGCGCGCTCTTCTGAACGTAATGTGTGGTTTAGGTGGTAAGTGACTGGAAAGGAATGGGTCCTGGAGCAATACTGGCCAATATTTTTCTAGTATTGTGCGCACCCGAGTATGACATGGGTTATAGATGGTAATGAAATTATGGTGAAAGTCAGTGAGCTTTTCAGTAGGGATCTTAATGTCTCCAGGAGTGTCATGTTTAGCTCTATTAAAGGCTGTGTCCACCAATTTTTTAGGGTAATATTTTTGTTTAAATCTTTGTCTCAAAATCAAGCTCTGAGTATTGTAATCCTCGATCTTGGTACAGTTGCGCCTAATGCGTTTAAACTGACCGTATGGAATGTTGTTCTTCCATTTTCTGTAATGGGCGCTTCTAAAATCAAGAAAGCTATTTCCATCAACAGGTTTAAAATGAGTTTTAGTAATAATTCTCCCACTCTCATGGCCCAAAGTTAGGTCCAGGTAATCCACAGAAATAGGAGAAGTGACACCAGTGAAGGACAGGTTAAAATCATTCATATTGAGGTGATCCGTAAAGCAATTAAATTCTTCCCCTGACCCTTCCCAAATAAAGATAAGGTCATCAATGTACCGTTTATAAAAAATAATTTTCTTAGACCACATGTGTTCAGTATAGATGTATTGTCGTTCAAACTCCCCCACATATAAATTTGCGAAGCTTGGCGCAAATCGAGTACCCATAGCGGTCCCTTTTATCTGTTGGTATAATCCAGAATTAAATGCAAAAAAGTTATTCTTGAGTATGAAGGATATGGAATCGGTGATAAATTGTTTCTGTTTTTGTGGGATTGAGGGGTCCTCAGCAAGTATGGAAATGATGGTTGATATACCCCGATCGTGAGGG
This sequence comes from Eleutherodactylus coqui, assembly GCF_035609145.1. Classification (NCBI taxonomy): domain Eukaryota; kingdom Metazoa; phylum Chordata; class Amphibia; order Anura; family Eleutherodactylidae; genus Eleutherodactylus; species Eleutherodactylus coqui. The sequence continues at coordinate 123,829,130 of NC_089848.1, forward strand.
ATATTGGAATACAGAGCAGAAACATCCAAAGTGGCCCACACATAAGCGGGTTTCCATTCTATTGGGGATAGTAATTTTATAAGTGAAGGGGTATCCTTGAGGTGGGACCTCAGGCTTGTTACATATCCTTGGAGCAGGATATCTATATATTGAGATAGGTTTGAAGTAATAGAGTTTATGCCGGAGATTATGGGCCGGCCTGGGGGATTAATTGTGTCTTTATGGATTTTTGGCAAATGGTAAAAAATAGGAGTGCGAGGATGGCTAATAATGAGAAAATCCCTTTCTTTTTTATTGAGGATATTGCTATTGTATGCTGCCTGGATAAGATCAAGAAAATTCTTTTGAATTGGGATGGTTGGGTCTGAAGAGAGGGGAATGTAATAGTCTGTATCAGACAATATCCGCATGGCTTCTTGGATGTAAGTGGACCTATCCTGCAAAACTATCCCACCATTTTTTTATAATTTATTTATTTATTTTTTCGTTTTTTATTTTTCTTTTTTCATTTTTACATACATATACACATTTATTTATGCACCCCCTCGGGTGTAGCAATCATATCATATTTCCCAATAGGCTGTACATGCATTTTAATTCTGTAGTCATTCCATTCAGCTGAAAGCTACCACACGATTTTGAGTCCATCCGCTCTCATATTGGTACTTTTAAGATTGGTATTTTACTCAGGATTGTCTTCATCCCATTTTAACAGATATTTGTTTTGTATAAATCTCATGTTAATTTACATGTACGGATGCTCATATTCTTTTATGTTTTTTGTCTCATATATATTTTATCACTGTTCAGATCGATGTTTTCATTATATATTTATTGTTCTTATTGACACATTTGTGAGACTTCATTATGTATATGAAATTTTTTTTTTTCTCTCCCCTCTCCTCCCCTTTCTTTGTTAATCACTCCTCCATTATCTATTTGTACTTATTACACAGTCCTATCCAGCCGAACTGACGAAGGGGTTCTTCCCCGAAACGCGTATTCCATTGCTGGTTTTTAATTTCTGAAAAAATAATAAAAAAGAAGTGCTTTCACCATCACACATTGGACTTTGATCTACATCTTCTAGTAGCTTAGAGTGTTGCGCCTCCATACCAGTTCTTTTCACATCCTTTTTCCTATGCTAGCGTAGCTGTGCACGTCTCATTAGCGCTGTATTGCTCCTGTAGTTTGTCCCAATGCAGTGCCCCAGAAAGTAGAGCTAACGTCAGATTAAATACAGGTGGGCTTCGGCCCACACTGCATGCCCCAGTCTGACCGGGGTTTTTAATACATAGACACAGGCAGGTACAACTCACTAATGTGAAGTCCGTGTGGACCGACAGCATGGGTGGGTCCCAGGAAGCCACTGGCTATACATAAATAAATCCCATTGCAGTGCCCAGCACAGCTGAGGTAACGTCAGGTTTAATGCAGGTGGGCTTCGGCCCACACTGCATGCCCCAGTCAGACTGGGGTTCATTATAAGTAGACACATGCAGTTACAACTCCGTGTGGACTGACAGCATAGGTGGGTCCCAGGAAGCCACCGGCGGTACATAAATAAATCCCATTGCAGTGCCCTGCCCAGCACAGCTGAGGTAACGTCAGGTTTAATGCAGGTGGGCTTCGGCCCACACTGCATGCCCCAGTCAGACTGGGATTCTTTATAAGTAGACACATGCAGTTACAACTCTGTGTGGACCGACAGCATAGGTGGGTCCCAAGAAGCCACCGGCGGTACATAAATAAATCCCATTGCAGTGCCCTGCTTAGCAGAGCTAACGTCACATACAATACAGGTGTGCTTTGGCCCACAGTGCATGCCCCAGTGAGACTGGTAATATGTACCTTAACAGTAACCGCGTTGGTGGGAATGTGGTGGCGACTGCGAACCTAGTAGCGCGGTTTTATTTAGTTGGTTTTCGGAATGTGGACAGGATTAAGTGGGCCGTGGCGGGGGATGGTGGGGGGGGGGGCTCTCTTGTGTCGGTAAAGGTGAAATTCTTGGACTGCCACCAGACGGACCAATGCAAAGGTATTTGTCAAGAATGTTTTCATTGTTGGAGGAGGAAGGGGATGTTTTTGAGGCACTACGTGTCCTCTCCACGTGTCCGTGGTTATATGCACCTTAACAGTAACCGCGTTGGTGGGAAATGGCCTCGCCACCATCATGTCTTTGGGAAGCCTCCGTTTCCACACCCCAGTGACATAGCATTAGCAGCGGTATAGGCAGAGCCCAGAATTAGTAACATTTCAGCGGTAGCATTAGGTACAGGCCCCAGTAACATATCACTAGCAGCATTATAGGGGGAGCACAGTATTAGTTCCATTTCAGTAGTAGTAGCAGTCCAGACAGGCCCCAGTAACAATACCGAAGCAGCAGTAGGGGGAGCACAGTATTAGTTCCATTTCAGTAGTAGTAGCAGTCCAGACAGGCCCCAGTAACAATTCCGAAGCAGCAGTATAGAGGGAGCACAGTATTAGTTCCGTTTCAGTAATAGTAGCAGTCAAGACAGGCCCCAGTAACAATTCCGAAGCAGCAGTATAGGGGGAGAACAGTATTAGTTCCATTTCAGTAGTAGTAGCAGTCAAGACAGGCCCCAGTAGCAATTCCGAAGCAGCAGTATAGGGGGAGCACAGTATTAGTTCCATTTCAGTAGTAGTAGCAGTTAAGACAGGCCACAGTAACATTCCCGTTGCAGCAGTTTAGGGAGATAACAGTCTCTTTCACATTTCAGTAGTTGCAGTATAGACAAGGCCCCAGTTACATTTATGTAGCAAAAGTGTAGGCCAACCCCACCCATCTTGCTGTAGCATGAGTGCAGGCGAAGCCCATAAAAATTACTAGGATTACACTGTAGGCGATGGCCCCAAGAAATTGGTGTACCAACAGTACTAATGTACCTCAGAAAAATTGCCCATGTCCAACCAAGAGGGCAGGTGAAACCCATTAATCGCTTTGGTTAATGTGGCTTAATTTGTAACTAGGCCTGGAGGCAGCCCAGTTAAAATAAAAATTGGTTCAGGTGCAAGTTTTAACGCTTTAATAAGAATTGAAACGAATAAACATTGTTTACAAAAGTAATATGACTGAGCCTTGTGGGCCTAAGAAAAATTGCCCGTTCGGCGCGATTACGTGAGGTTTCAGGGGGAGCAGAAGGAGGAGGATGAATATAATACACAGATTGATGAAGCTAAAAGGTCCCCGTTTTTTATGGTGATAGAGAACGATGCTTCCATCCGCGGGTGCAGCCTACGTATTGTTTAGGTACCGCTGCTGTCCGCTGGTGGAGAAGAGAAGTCTGGGGAAATCCAGGCTTTGTTCATCTTTATGAGTGTAAGCCTGTCGGCACTGTCAGTTGACAGGCGGGTATGCTTATCCGTGATGATTCCCCCAGCCGCACTAAACACCCTCTCTGACAAGACGCTAGCGGCAGGACAAGCAAGCACCTCCAGGGCATACAGCGCGAGTTCAGGCCACATGTCCAGCTTCGACACCCAGTAGTTGTAGAGAGCAGTGGCGTCACGGAGGACGGTCGTGCGATCGGCTACGTACTCCCTCACCATCCTTTTACAGTGCTCCCGCCGACTCAGCCTAGACTGGGGAGCGGTGACACAGTCTTGCTGGGGAGCCATAAAGCTGGCAAAGGCCTTGGAGAGTGTTCCCCTGCCTGCGCTGTACATGCTGCCTGATCTCCACGCCTCCCCTGCTACCTGGCCCTCGGAACTGCGCCTTCTGCCACTAGCACTGTCGGATGGGAATTTTACCATCAGTTTGTCCGCCAGGGTCCTGTGGTATAGCATCACTCTCAAACCCCTTTCCTCTTCGGGTATGAGAGTGGAAAGGTTCTCCTTATACCGTGGGTCGAGCAGTGTGTACACCAAGTAATCCGTAGTGGCCAGAATGCGTGTAACACGAGGGTCACGAGAAAGGCGTCCTAACATGAAGTCCGCCATGTGTGCCAGGGTAACTGTACGCAACACATGGCTGTCCTCACTAGGAAGATCACTTTCAGGATCCTCCTCCTCCTCCTCCTCCTCCTCAGGCCATATACGCTGAAAGGATGACAGGCAAGCAGAATGGGTACCCTCAGCAGTGAACCAAGCTGTCTTTCCCCCCCCCTCCTCATGCTCCTCCCCCTCCTCCTCTTCCTCCTCAATGCGCTGAGATATAGACATGAGGGTGCTCTGACTATCCAGCGACATACTGTCTTTCCCCGCCTACGTTTCCGAGCGCAAAGCATCTGCCTTTATGCTTTGCAGGGAACTTCTCAAGAGGCATAGCAGAGGAATGGTGACGCTAATGATTGCAGCATTGCTGCTCACCATCTGGGTAGACTCCTCAAAGTTTCCAAGGACCTGGCAGATGTCTGCCAACCAGGCCCACTCTTCTGTAAAGAATTGAGGAGGCTGATTCCCACTACGCCGCCCATGTTGGAGTTGGTATTCCACCATAGCTCTACGCTGCTCATAGAGCCTGGCCAACATGTGGAGCATAGAGTTCCACCGTGTGGGCACGTTGCACAGCAGTCGGTGTACTGGCAGATTAAACTGATGTTGCAGGGTCCGCAGGGTGGCAGCGTCCGTGTTGGACTTGCGGAAATGTGCGCTGAGCCGGCGCACCTTTCCGAGCAGGTCTGACAAGCGCGGGTAGCTTTTCAGAAACCGCTGAAGCACCAAATTAAAGACGTGGGCCAGGCATGGCACGTGCGTGAGGCTGCCGAGCTGCCGAGCCGCCACCAGGTTACGGCCGTTGTCACACACGACCATGCCCGGATGGAGGCTCAACGGCGAAAGCCAGCGGTTGGTCTGCTCTGTGAGACCCTGCAGCAGTTCAGGCGGAGGCAGACAACAATTATGTGCAAGGCTGGGTATTAATTCAACAACTACTACCCCCAGCAGAGACGCAGTAAACTGAAGGCAGTGACAGGCAGGCCTAATATTGTATTTTTGTGGAAGTTTTTGTGAACGACCACACTGCCTGTGATATAGTCTGTATCTCGATTTCCCTGTTGGAGGCTGGCTTCGCGTACGTAACGCACTGCAGAGCAGGCAACAATTATGCGCAAGGCTGGGTATTAATTCAACAACTACTACCCCCAGCAGAGACGCAGTGAACTGAAGGCAGTGACAGGCAGGCCTAATATTGTATTTTTTGGAAGTTTTTGTGAACAACCACACTGCCTGTGATATAGTCTGTATCTCGATTTCCCTGTTGGAGGCTGGCTTCGCGTACATAACGCACTGCAGAGGCAGGCAACAATTATGCGCAAGGCTGGGTATTAATTGAACAACTACTACCTCCAGCAGAGACGCAGTAAACTGAAGGCAGTGACAGGCAGGCCAAATACAGTATTTTTTGGAAGTTTTTGGAAAAAAGCCCACTGCCTATATAGCCAGTATACCTCTTCCCCTGTACCACTGTCCCTGCCTCACCAGTACTGCCCCTATACTGAGTAAAATGACTGCAGACTGAGGACACTATGGTCTGCACGCCCGATATACAAAAATAAAAAAATTGTGCAACACTGCTAAAAGCAGCCTCAACAGTACTGCACACGGTCAGATGTGGCCCTAAGAAGGACCGTTGGAGTTCTTGAAGCCTAATATAACACATAACACTCTCCCTATAGCAGCAGCAGCATCAGTAGCACTTTCCCTGATCTATGTCAGAATGCATCTGTTGCGAGCCGCGGGCGGGGCAGATTTAAATACTCGGGTGTCATCTGATCTCCCCAGCCACTCACTGCAGGTATAGGGCTGGAACATCACAGGAGGAAGTTGTAATGCCTTCCCTGTCTTTCTATTGGCCAGAAAAGAGTGCAAATTTCTCAGAGATGAAAGTGAAAGTAACTCGAACGTCTCGAGTAACGAGCATCTTGAACACCCTAATACTGGAACGAGTATCAAGCTCGGAAGAGTACGCTCGCTCATCTCTATTCGTGTCTATTGATTTATGGTTTGCTGTCTTCCAGTTTTAGTTGGACGTACACATCAATGTTAGACAACCCAATGTACAGATGTGTCTTTTCTTACCTTTCCTCTTGGCTCAAGACGTCTCGAGTTCTGTGGTGCGATATTACCAGCTTTAAAAACAAAAACTGTGTTTCTTATCTTTTCTCCTGGGAAAAGGCCTCCATCACACAGGCATTAGCGGAAACACATCGTTTTTTTAACGCTGCATTTACTGCAGTTTTAGCAGTGCTGGCATACATTTTGACAGCGTTTTGGCTGCATTTTCTGCACAGCTGAAAAAACAGCCAAGAAAGCTGAAAAGAAAAAAAGGAATACTCACCTAGCTGGCACCATCTGGGTCCCTGCTGCTGCTCTCCAGGAGCTTCAGGCAGGCTGCTAGGCACTTGTCAGTGCTGACAGACCATCTATTGGTGATGATGGGGATTGAAATTCTGCCTCCAGTAAGAGACTACTCTGATTGGCTCTGAGCGCTGGCTCAACCAATCAGGGTTGGCATTCGATGAACCCATCACAGCCATTCAGTGAATGGCTGTGATTGGTGCACCCAGCACCAGCTCTGATTAGCTGCGCTGGTGCTCCTAAACCAATCAGAGCAATCTCTTGCCGGATATGTTGATGGCCTGTCAGTGCTGACAAGTGCCTGGCAGCTTGCCCGAAGAGCACTGCCAGAAATGTGGTACTAAGTTGTGTCACATTTTCAGCAGCGCTGAAACCACTGCCCATTCATTTCAATGGCCAACGCACAACTGAAATCCAAAGATAGAACATACATCTATGTCAAAGTGCAGCCTTTTGATGCTTGTGTGAACAGCCCCATTGAAATGAATGGGAGCGTTGTACAGAGTTTAGCGCAGCGCTGAAAAGGCAGCGCTTAACGCTGTACAAAAACGTGTGTGAGGGAGGCCTTACTCTGATGGAAGATGAAATGAAAGACACATCTGTATATGTTGGCATGCCTATGGACTTTACTGGCCAAAACATAAGCCAAAAGAGTCCTTTTCATATATGATTGGCTACTATACTTTCTTTTAAAGAGGATCTGTAATGTCCTCATGTCAGTGGGGCTCGGCTGCATACTGTTGCTTTGTAGCAATGGTCCCGGTGACTCCAACGATGTCTTTCTTTTCTTCATACAACACACTAGAAAAAAACACATCCAAAAAATAGAGAGCACCACAATATCGCAGAGGTGCAAAAAACAACACAAAATACTCCATTATATAATAAATAGAGATGAGCGAATGTACTCGTCCGAGCTTGATACTCGTTCGAGTATTAGCGTGTTCGAGATGCTCGTTACTCGTGACGAGTACCACGCGATGTTCGAGTTACTTTCACTTTCATCTCTGAGACGTTAGCGCGCTTTTCTGGCCAATAGAAAGACAGGGAAGGCATTACAACTTCCCCCTGCGACGTTCAAGCCCTATACCACCCCCCTGCAGTGAGTGGTTGGCGAGATCAGGTGTCACCCGAGTACATAAATCGGCCCCTCCCACGGCTCGCCACAGATGCATTCTGACATAGCTCAGGGAAAGTGCTGCTGGTGCCGGAGCTGCTATAGGGAGAGCATTAGGAGTGATTTTAGGCTTGAAGAACCCCAACGGTCCTTCTTAGGGCCACATCTGACCATGTGCAGTACTGTTGAGGCTGCTTTTTGCAGTGTTGCACTTTTTTTTTTTTTGTATATCGGCCGTGCAGAGCATTGCATCCTCAGTCTGCAGTAATTTTACATAGTCTAGGGCCAGTAGTGGTGAGGCAGGGACAGTGAAAAAGGTGAAAGAGATATACTGTCTATATAGACAGTGGGCGTTTCGAAAAAAATTTGGGAAAAAAAAATCTATTTGGGCTGCCTGTGACCGTCCTCAGTGTACTGCGTCTTTGCTGGGGGTAGTAGTCGTAATTAATACGCAGCCAGCTAAGTGTTACAGCAGGCTTGCACAAAATTCTTTCCTGGCTCTGCGTTGCCCGTTACATCACCGTTGTCATCCTGTCCAGAGGGAAACAGTCTGCAGTAATTTTACATAGTCTAGAGCCAGTAGTGGTGAGGCAGGGACAGTGAAAAAGGTGAAAGAGATATACTGTCTATATAGGCAGTGGGCTTTTCGAAAAAAAATTTGGGAAAAAAAAATCTATTTGGGCTGCCTGTGACCGTCCTCAGTGTACTGCGTCTCTGCTGGGGGTAGTAGTCGTAATTAATACACAGCCAGCTAAGTGTTACAGCAGGCTTGCGCAAAATTGTTTCCTGGCTCTGCGTTGCCCGTTACATCACCGCTGTCATCCTGTCCAGAGGGAAACATTCTGCAGTAATTTTACATAGTCTAGAGCCAGTAGTGGTGAGGCAGAGACAGTGAAAAAGGTGAAAGAGATATACTGTCTATATAGGCATTGGGCTTTTCCAAAATAATTTTGGGGAAAAAAATCTATTTGGGCTGCCTGTGACCGTTCTCAGTGTACTGCGTCTCTGCTGGGGGTAGTAGTCCTAATTAATACGCAGCTAAGTGTTACAGCAGGCTTGCGCAAAATTCTTTCCTTGCTCTGCTGTTCGTTCCGTAAGCGAAGTCAGCCTCCGACCACAGGCCAATAAGCGGCACATTTAATTACAGCATTCTGTTTCTGCACTACTGGTAATACACCATGCTGAGGGGTAGGGGTAGGCCTAGAGGACGTGGACGCGGGCGAGGACGCGGAGGCCCAAGTCAGGGTGTGGGCACAGGCCGAGCTCCTGATCCAGGTGTATCGCAGCCGACTGCTGCGGGATTAGGAGAGAGGCACGTTTCTGGCGTCCCCACATTCATCTCAGAACTAATGGGTCCACACGGTAGACCTTTATTAGAAACTGAGCAGTGTGAGCAGGTCCTGTCGTGGATGGCAGAAAGTGCATCCAGCAATCTATCGACCACCCAGACTTCTGCGCCGTCCACTGCTGCAACTCTGAATCCTCTGGCTGCTGCTCCTCCTTCCTCCCAGCCTCCTCACTCCATTGCAATGACACATTCTGAGGAGCAGGCAGACTCCCAGGAACTGTTCTCGGGCCCCTGCCCAGAATGGGCAGCAGTGGTTCCTCTCCCACGGGAGGAATTTGTCGTGACCGATGCCCAACCTTTGGAAAGTTCCCGGGGTCCGGGGGATGAGGCTGGGGACTTCCGGCAACTGTCTCAAGAGCTTTCAGTGGGTGAGGAGGACGATGACGATGAGACACAGTTGTCTATCACTCAGGTAGTAGTAATTGGAGTAGGTCCGAGGGAGGAGCGCACAGAGGATTCGGAGGAAGAGCAGCCGGACGATGAGGTGACTGACCCCACCTGGTTTGCTAAGCCTACTAAGGACAGGTCTTCAGAGGGGGAGGCAAGTGCAGCAGCAAGGCAGGTTGGAAGAGGCAGTGCGGTGGCCAGGGGTAGAGGCAGGGCCAGACCGAATAATCCACCAACTGTTTCCCAAAGCGCCCCCTCGCGCCATGCCACCCTGCAGAGGCCGAGGTGCTCAAAGGTCTGGCAGTTTTTCACTGAGAGTGCAGACGACCGACGAACAGTGGTGTGCAACCTTTGTCGCGCCAAGATCAGCCGGGGAGCCACCACCACCAGCCTCACCACCACCAGCATGCGCAGACATATGATGGCCAAGCACACCACAAGGTGGGACGAAGGCCGTTCACCGCCTCCGGTTTGCACCACTGCCTCTCCCCCTGTGCCCCAACCTGCCACTGAGATCCAACCCCCCTCTCAGGACACAGGCACTGCCGTCTCCCGGCCTGCACCCACACCCTCACCTGCGCTGTCCTCGGCCCCATCCACCAATGTCTCTCAGCGCACCGTCCAGCCGTCGCTAGCGCAACTGTTTGAGCGCAAGCGCAAGTACGCCGCAACGCACCCGCACGCTCAAGTGTTAAACGTGCACATAGCCAAATTGATCAGCCTGGAGATGCTGCCGTATAGGCTTGTGGAAACGGAGGCTTTCAAAAGCATGATGGCGGCGGCGTCCCCGTGCTACTCGGTTCCCAGTCGCCACTACTTTTCCCGATGTGCCGTCCCAGCCCTGCACGACCACGTCTCCCGCAACATTGTACGCACCCTCACCAACGTGGTCCAAGGTCCACTTAACAACGGACACGTGGACAAGAACAGGTGGGCAGGGCCACTATATCTCCCTGACGGCACATTGGGTGAATTTAGTGGAGGCTGGGACCGAGTCAGAGCCTGGGACCGCTCACGTCCTACCCACCCCCAGAATTGCGGGCCCCAGCTCGGTGGTGGTATATGCGGCGGTGTATGCTTCCTCCACTAAGCCACCCTCCTCCTCCTACGCAACCTGTCTCGCAATCAAGAATTGTCAGCAGCAGCACGTTGCACGTCCACATGTTGGCCAGGCTCTATGAGCAGCATAGAGCTATAGTGGAATACCAACTCCAACATGGGCGGCACAGTGGGAGTCAGCCTCCTCAATTCTTTACAGAAGAGTGGGCCTGGTTGGCAGACATCTGCCAGGTCCTTGGAAACTTTGAGGAGTCTACCCAGATGGTGAGCAGCAATGCTGCAATCATTAGCGTCACCATTCCTCTGCTATGCCTCTTGAGAAGTTCCCTGCAAAGCATAAAGGCAGACGCTGTGCGCTTGGAAACAGAGGCGGGGGAAGACAGTATGTCGCTGGATAGTCAGAGCACCCTCATGTCTATATCTCAGCGCGTTGAGGAGGAGAAGGAGGAGGTGGAGGAGCATGAGGAGGAGGGGGAAGAGACAGCTTGGCCCACTGCTGAGGGTACCCATGCTGCTTGCCTGTCATCCTTTCAGCGTGTGTGGCCTGAGGAGGATCCTGAAAGTGATCTTCCTAGTGATGACAGCCATGTGTTGCGTACAGGTACCCTGGCACACATGGCTGACCACATGTTAGGGTGCCTTTCTCGTGCCCCTCGCGTTACACGCATTCTGGCCACTACGGATTACTGGGTATACACACTGCTCGACCCACGGTATAAGGAGAACCTTTCCACTCTCATACCCGAAGAGGAAAGGGGTTCGAGAGTGATGCTATACCACAGGACCCTGGCGGACAAGTTGATGGTAAAATTCCCATCCGACAGCGCTAGTGGCAGAAGGCGCAGTTCCGAGGGCCAGGTAGCAGGGGAGGCGCGTAGATCAGGCAGCACGTACAGCACAGGCAGGGGAACACTCTCCAAGGCCTTTGACAGCTTTCTGGCTCCCCAGCAAGACTGTGTCACCGCTCCCCAGTCAAGGCTGAGTCGGCGGGAGCACTGTAAAAGGATGGTGAGGGAGTACGTAGCCGATCGCACAACCATCCTCCGTGACGCCTCTGCCCCCTACAACTACTGGATGTCGAAGCTGGACACGTGGCCTGAACTCGCGCTGTATGCCCTGGAGGTGCTTGCTTGTCCTGCGGCTAGCGTCTTGTCAGAGAGGGTGTTTAGTGCGGCTGGGGGAATCATCACGGATAAGCGTACCCGCCTGTTAACCGACAGTGCCGACAGGCTTACACTCATAAAGATGAACAAAGCCTTGATTTCCCCAGACTTCTCTTCTCCACCAGCGGACAGCAGCGATACCTAAACAATACGTAGGCTGCACCCGCGGATGGAAGCATCGTTCTCTATCACCATAAAAAACGGGGAGCTTTTAGCTTCATCAATCTGTGTATTATATTCATCCTCCTCCTCCTGCTCCTCCTCCTGAAACCTCACGTAATCACGCCGAACGGGCAATTTTTCTTAGGCCCACAAGGCTCAGTCATATAATTTTTGTAAACAATTTTTATATGTTTCAATGCTCATTAAAGCGTTGAAACTTGCACCTGAACCAATTTTTATTTTAACTGGGCTGCCTCCAGGCCTAGTTACAAATTAAGCCACATTAACCAAAGTGATTAATGGGTTTCACCTGCCCTCTTGGTTGGGCATGGGCAATTTTTCTGAGGTACATTAGTACTGTTGGTACACCAATTTTTTGGGCCCTCGCCTACAGTGTAATCCAATTAATTTTTTGCCCACCTGCATTAAAGCTGAAGTTACATCAGCTGTGCTGGGCACTGCAATGGGATATATTTATGTACCGCCGGTGGCTTCCTGGCACCCACTCATGCTGTCGGTCCACATGGACTTCCCATTAGGGAGATGTACGTGCCTGTGTATACTTATAAAAAACTCGAGCCTGACTGGGGCATGCAGTTTGGGCCGATGCCCACCTGTATTTAATCAGACGTTAGCTCTGCTGTCCAGGGCACTGCAATGGGATATATTTTTGTACCACCAGTGGGTTCCAGGGAGCCACCCATGGTATCGGTCCACACGGACTTTACATTAGGGAGTTGTACCTGCCTGTGTCAATGCATTAAAAACCCCGGTCTGACTGGGGCATGCAGTGTGGGCCGAAGCCCACCTGCATTAAACATGACATTACCTCAGCTGTGCTGGGCACTGCAATGGGATATATTTATGTACCGCCGGTGGCTTCCTGGCACCCACCCATGCTGTCGGTCTACAGGGACTTCACAATAGGAAGTTGTACCTGCCTGTGTCTATGAATTAAAAACCCCGGTCGGGTTGGGGCATGCAGTGTGGGCCGAAGCCCACCTGCATTTAATCTGACGTTAGCTCTGCTGTCCAGGGCACTGCCATGGGATAAATTTATGTACAGCCAGTGGGTTCCAGGGAGCCACCCATGCTGTGGGTGCACACGGAATTCCCATTGCGGAGTTGTACCTGCCTGTGACTATTTATAAAAAACCGCGGTCTGACTGGGGCATGCAGACACCTTGACAGAATGAATAGTGTGTGGCACATAGGTTCCCCATTGCTATGCCCACGTGTGCAGCTCCTGATGGAGGTGGCACAGTTTTGGATTTCTCATTGCTTCTGTACAGCATTGTGGGCTATCGCCCCGCCCCTTTTAAAGAGGGTCGCTGCCTAGCCGTGCCAACCCTCTGCAGTGTGTGCCTGCGGTTCCTCCTCATGGCAGACACACTTATAAATAGACATAAGGGTGGTGTGGCATGAGGGCAGCTGAAGGCTGCGCAGGGACACTTTTGTGTGCACTGTGGACACTGAGTCGTACAGGGGGGGTTGGGCAGCATGTAACCCAGGAGAAGTGGCAGCGGAGTGTCATGCAGGCAGTGATTGTGCTTTGTTGGAGGTAGTGTGGTGCTTAGCTAAGGTATGCATTGCTAATGAGGGCTTTTCAGAAGTAAAAATTGTTGGGAGGGGGGGGGGCACTCTTGCCGCTATTGTGGCTTAATAGTGGGACCTGGGAACTTGAGATGCAACCCAACATGTAGCCCCTCGCCTGCCCTATCCGTTGCTGTGTCGTTCCCATCACTTTCTTGAATTGCCCAGATTTTCACAAATGGAAACCTTAGCGAGCATCGGCGAAATACAAAAATGCTCGGGTCGCCCATTGACTTCAATGGGGTTCGTTACTCGAAACAAACCCTCGAGCATCGCGAAATTTTCGTCCCGAGTAACGAGCACCCGAGCATTTTGGTGCTCGCTCATCTCTAATAATAAAGTCATTGGTCACAATATAAAAACAGTTAAAAACTGTTGTAAAAGCTTTAGTAAATGTGGACCATGCTCCAGCTCAGCATACAAACATTAGTCACTACGCCGACTCAATGGCTGCATAATAGATGCATAAACATGATACTTGCTTGGAATACCAAAGATGGCGCACCTGGTGTCACTGACAGCTGTATGCACATGCGATAATGCACATAAACCATACAAGATATAATAGTCATGTCTGATATTCAAGACACAATAGCATGCCTATGCCATACGTCACTACAATAATACAAGTTGCTGTGTTTGAACATATAGAAACCATCACATGCACATGTGTCAATCCCTACAGCTGCAAGCTTTCCTCAACAGAAAGGCTGCAACAGATAAGCAGGAAAACTGCAGTGAACAAGTCCGTGTCTGCATTGTGCAAATCGGGCTGCAGTTTTTGTAGCAGATTTGCTGCAGATTTTAATTTTTATATTTCAAGGATTGAGACCTGCAGCATTAATCTGCGGAATAATTAGACATGCTCTGGATTTAGAATGCTCTGCATTTAAAAGGAATGTTGGATTTCTTGTGGAAACTTTCAGCACCATGTAAAGGAGATTTTTGAAATCCCTCCACATGGCTTGTACTGGAAATGCTGCAGAATTTTCGTCCCCGTGTGAAAGCAGCGGCCTGTTCCACTCCATAGCAGGGGAGGAGAGCAGCTCTTTCTCCTCTGCACTGCCGCCCATGCATACCGTTGATTGCTAGTGAGCGCTGATGGGAACTGCTGCTGCTCCCCTGCATCCACCAACCAGTTTCCTTCTGCTGTACCACGATAAGAGAAGAGGATAACATCTGTCAGAAGAAGCAGCGCAGCACTCCAGGTTAGAGAATGTGGGAAGTGACACAAGGTGTGGAAAGCTCTCCATTTATTTAATAAAATACATGATCAGCTGCTCCTGATGTAGCAGAGAATGCCAAGGCCTTATAGTGGCCCTCCGTCGCCCTGTGCCATCCCCTGCACTGTCACCTAGAGTCCCTGGATATGTTCAAAATATGTATTTCCTATTCTTCTCCGCTGAAACCTGTGAGCGTCTTATCATCCAGTGCTCCCAAGAGAAGGAAACCTATTTGACTAAATAAATAGTAGGCTCCTTAAATTACAAAACAAAGGAAAACTTTTTATTTAAAAATACGTCCGACGCGTTTTGTCGCATAACAGCGTCTTTTTCAAGTGACATCTATACAAATACTTCTTATCCTTATATACTATCATACAACAAACTTAACCTACATGTTAATTACTGCATGTTGCCCGTACACTGGCCCAAGATGCCGCATCCTGACTTCCGGCGGGCGGGAGGGTTACATAAAGAGCTCCGGTTCTTACATAATGCTTCTGGGTTAGTGATCCTTACTAAGATGACGTACGGTCGTGCCGGTCATGTGTCTAGACTGGTCACATGATCCCATAACGTAATGACGTCATCACGCTTCAACGAAGTAGTCCCAGCCTTTGGATGGAGGATGCGTTACCATGACAATGGAACGCTTTCCTCCGTACTGACGTCATTGCGCTCCAATGAAGTAGTCCCAGCCCTTGCATGGAGGATGCGTTACCATGACAATTTTGTTCTCTTTTCATTTTACTTTTGTCTAGTTGCACCCCCGTGCTTGGGAGGTGTGACAGATCCGTGCTTGCTCCTGTGCATCCACTTCCGTATTTTTGGACTGGAGAGAGGAGATTGTATTATATATTCAACGCCTACCAGGACATGGAAGTGTCAGGTGGAGGGTCCTTATTTAGTGACCCGTCCACCTACACTGGGTAAGTCCCCAGTTATTCTTTCTTTTTTGCATTTAAAGAACTGCTTTTCAGTGGGTGGAGCGCCGTCCCTTATTGTTTTTTTTTATCATCCAGTGCGTCTTGTAGAGCGAAAAATATGGAAATTTTTAAAGCATTTATAAAAGTATTTTTACAAGTTTTATTTATTTTTCCAACAGTTTTACTCGACAGAAAATTATGCTAAAAAGACCTGGCTAGATGCAAGAGACTTTTGCAGAGCTGTAGGAGGCGACTTACTCAGAATCACCAACAGGGAGGAGGATCAGAAGTTAAGAATGTGGATGTAAGCAGTGATCTTGCTAAAAATATCATCTTATGCTATAAATATTGTAAATTACGTTAGTTGGAATGAACTTGTCAGATGCCACATGTGGTCCCGTCTGCGGGCGACGTGTCATACAGCAGACTGATAGGTAGTTTTATGTTAAATTCAGTAAAACTTATAATTAGTGATTGAATCTCCTGTTTATTGTGATCTTCGGAGTCCGGTGGGCGTCCTGCTCAATGATTGGCAGCTTTCCATGCATGCACACTCAAACTGAGAAAGCCATCAGTCATTGCGTAGGACCGCCCTGCAGACCCATAAGCCCACAGTGAGCAGCGACTTAAAGGGGTCGTCTAGGAATTAAGCAAATGACCACCATCTGTGCAGGCTGTGGAAACCCATCCGAGGATTGGCGAATGCATCTATAGACCGGAGGGGGAAGGGGTGGAGCCACAGTCATTTGTTGGTGAAATTCCACAGCATTTCTGCAACATGATTAGCACATTGAAGATGTGTTAATCGGCCTCATGCTCGTGTGTCCGTGTGAAACTTTTTCTGCCACAAATAGGATTTTGAAACCCACAGCCACATGTATTATACTCTGCAGATCTGCAACATTTTAGTGTGGGGATACAGTGTCTACAAACCTCCTGCTTCCTCTATAGCAGGGGTCCCCAATTCCAGTCCTCAGGGACCACCAACAGGTCATGTTTTCAGGATATCCTATGGTAAGAACACCTGTGGCAATGTCTGAGGCACCGACAATAATTACATCACCTGTGCAACACTGAGGAAATCCTGAAAACATGACCTGTTGGGGGTCCCTGAGGACTGGAGGTTGGGACACTGCTCTATAGAACATTTAGAATCACATGCACAGATGTAGGAATCGTTGGCGTGACGGACGCATCGTGATGACTTGTTGATCAGCATTGTAGAACACTGCAGTTAAGTTTTCATAATGCTTCAATTTCCAGTTAATATTGGCTAAATCTTTATGTACCCGGGGGTGAAACTCAGATGTTGCCTATAGCAGCCATGGGGCCACGTTTCCTTTTTCTCCAGTGCAATTGAGAAAAAATCTAGACTTTCATTGGTTACTCCTAGCAACAAAGGTTCTGAGATAGTTTTTCTTCATGAGACCCGGTGTGAGGAAGGGGAACGCCGAGGAGAAGCTGTAGAGAGCGAATATACATACAAGATAATGGGAGACTATTACAGTCCGTTACGTTACAGTACAGAGCCTTGGCCTTTTATAAGATCACTGCAGGGGAGTGAAAGTGAGTTCAGAGATAAGTGTATCAATGGAATCTGTGTGTCTTCAGCCCTCCACACATTATAGCAGTTAGGAGCCATTTATCATGGTGTTCACATACAGAATGTATCTTCTACATTGCTGATATTCACCTATTTTATTTTGCAGAGCCAATACTGTATATTACGGAAAGTCTTTTTGGATTGGTCTAGTACGCAGTAATACGGATGAAGGGTTCGTGTGGTCAGATGGCTCCCCTGTAAGTAATGCCATGTCTTGTTAAAGCAATTACTTGTTACAATCACCTTCAGGTCTATCCACATGACGGGGCCACAGCAGAACATCTGCCATAGATCTGCTGACGCTCCCTGCAGTAACATAACGCACCAAGTCATGCTGTTTCCTTGTGGATTTTGTTGCAATATCCACCACATAAATGGACAGGCTGCAGATTTGGAATCCTCACTGCATGTCAGTTTCCACATGGATTTCATACAGAGTTTTTTCCAAAGCATTTGTATAAGATTTGTTTAACCCTTTAAAGCTACAGAATGTACATTTACATCCTGGAGGCTCAGGGTTTGTATGTAGTGGGATCGGGGGTTGATCCCGCTCCATACAATGTGGATGCTGACTGTTTCTTACAGCCGACACCCGCCTGCAACAGCTCAGATAAGGAATGCCGCTGACCAAGGCTGTTAACCCTTTAAATGTTGCGGTCAATTTGACCGCAACATTTAAATGCAGCGAACGATGTTAGAGCTTCCTAAACTGCCCCCATGATAATATTGTGGGGTGCTGTGCGGTTGCCATGGCAGCCTGAGTCATTCTGAAATCCCCCAGGGCTGTCATTGCAGATCAGCCATTGGAGATTGGCCTTCAGATCGCGGTATAATGTAATGCTATGGCTTATCCCTTGTCCCCCATTGAGGACTAAAAGTGAAAATTATTTTAACTCCTTAAGGATGTGGCCTATTTTGGCCATAAGGATGCAACAATTCAGGAGGGATTTTCATCTCCACGTTCTAAAAGCCATAACTTTTTATCTTTCATCAATACTGCCGTATAAGGGCCTATTTTTTGCATTGTGAGCTATAGTTTTTATTTTCACAGTTTTTGGGTGCATATAATGTATTGTTTTTTTAGTTTTTTTTACATTATTAATCAGACAGCATGAATGACACAAGAGATTTTTCCCGTGGGTCGGTACAATTACAACGATACCAAAAATATTATAATTTTTTTAGCTTTTTCCACTTTTGCACAATAAGGCTTTATTCACACAAGTGTATATTGGCTGCCATTTTCACGATTGGCTGATATACGCTATATGGCGGTCAGGAAAGATAGTCCTGGAACTATCTTTTCGGCCAGAATATTGCGGCAGATGCTTAGACCCTATGGGAGCCTATGACAGCTGCCGGAGAAGGGAGGTGGGTGGGAGTTTATCAGCATGACTGCTAAACTTCCTCCCCCTTCTCTCCTCCTCTACACCACTTGCCAGCAGTTTGCAATGGGAGGGAGGTGGGAGGAAGGTGGGATGGGGTGGAGCAAGTTGCTAAGCTCCCGCCCCATTCTGCCCCCTCCCATATCTGGCTGCCGACAAGGGGTGGAGAGGGGGTGAGAGCTTAGCTTTGTGCACCTGTTCATGCATTTTTCAGGGGTCGGTGGACGAACATAAACGCTGACACCCATGTGAAAGAGCCCTGTAATCACTATAATATCGCTGTGTAAAAATAGCATCAGACTATTATATGCTAACTGCAATATCTAGAGATATACTAGAGCTTAGCCGCTGTATCCACACCAGTTATAAAAGCTGAAAGGTTGTAAATATGAACATATAGTCAGGGTTGAGCTTGTGATCGCCTTTGTTTAGGTCAAAGGGCACATGCATATTTCTTTCTTCTAACATGAAGGAGAGCTGCATTGAAAAGGCTTTAACTGACACATGGTCAGGTTTATTATTTTTCTCACATTTTCAGTTTTTCCCCCTCCCTTTAAAAAAAAACCATACCTCCTTAATTTATCCATCAACGAAGCTGTATGACGGATGAGTTGTATTTTTCAATGGTTCTATATCATGTACCATATAATGTTCTGAAAAATCTTTAAAAAATGTCAGATATGCACATCTTGTAGCTAAGGGAAACTCCTATCTGACTCCTATGGCGCTAATAAGCCATGGTAATTCTAGCTGAGTGGGCACCGTTGTATCCGCCCGACAGATGGCATTGGGTGGCCAGCTCGCGCTAAGCTAGCTAACTATATGTAGTATACTGACTAATCTAAACTACATTGACGCGTTTCTATAGCCAGTTTTACATTCTGGTTGTGTCATCAAGATGAAGAGAGAGCAAGCGGCAGCGGTCGTGATGCCTGGCTGCATTCCCTATGGTCAGTGCCACACGTCAGATCCTGAGGGCGCTTATATATTATTGGCACCCCCTTCCCTATTCCTATGGTAATACCCCTCTCTGCCAATCCTAAAGCACCATCGTCCTATAGGACGTCCCCCTCCACTTCTCACGATATGTGTGTGAGAGGGGGAAATTGCCTGCTGTCACGTCACAGGGTGATCAGCACTGGACAGCTCCTATGATGTTCCGATTAGAGATGAGCGAGCACCAAAATGCTCGGGTGCTCGTTACTCGAGACAAACTTTTCGCAATGCTCGAGGGTTCGTTTCGAGTAACGAACCCCATTGAAGTCAATGGGCGACCCGAGCATTTGTATTTCGCCGATGCTCGCTAAGGTTTTCATTTGTGAAAATCTGGGCAATTCAAGAAAGTGATGGGAACGACACAGAAACGGATAGGGCAGGCGAGGGGCTACATATTGGGCTGCATCTCAAGTTCCCAGGTCCCACTATTAAGCCACAATAGCAGCAAGAGTGCCCCCCCTCCCAACAATTTTTACTTCTGAAAACCCTCATTAGCAATGCATACCTTAGCTAAGCACCACACTACCTCCAACAAAGCACAATCACTGCCTGCATGACACTCCGCTGCCACTTCTCCTGGGTAACATGCTGCCCAACACCCCCCCCCCCCCCCCCCCGCACGACCCAGTGTCCACAGCGCACACCAAAGTGTCCCTGCGCAGCCATCAGCTGCACTCATGCCACACGCTGGCCTCATAGCCACACCACCCTCATGTCTATTTATAAGTGCGTCTGCCATGAGGAGGAACCGCAGGCACACACTGCAGAGGGTTGGCACGGCCAGGCAGCGACCCTCTTTAAAAGGGGCGGGGCGATAGCCCACAATGCTGTACAGGAGCAATGAGAAATCCAATCCTTTGCCACCTCCATCAGGAGCTGCACACGTGGGCATAGCAATGGGGAACCCATGTGCCACACACTATTCATTCTGTCAAGGTGTCTGCATGCCCCATTCAGACCGGGGTTTTTTATAAATAGTCACAGGCAGGTACAACTCCGCAATGGGAATTCCATGTGCACCCACAGCATGGGTGGCTCCCTGGAACCCACCGGCTGTACATTAAATGTATCCCATTGCAGTGCTCTGGACAGCAGAGCTAACGTCAGGTTAAATTCAGGTGGGCTTCGGCCCACACTGCATGCCCCAGTCACACTGGGGTTTTTTATAAGTAGACACAGGCAGGTACAACTCCCTAATGTGAAGTCCCTGTGGAGCCACAGCATGGGTGGCTCCCTGGAACCCACCGGCGGTACATAAATAAATCCCATTGCAGTGCCCATCACAGCTGAGGTAACGTCAGGTTTAATGCAGGTGGGCTTCGGCCCACACTGCATGCCCCAGTCAGACTGGGGTTCTTTAGAAGGGGACACATGCAGTTACAACTTAGTGTGGACCGACAGCATGGGTGGGTCCCAGGAAGCCACCGGCGGTATATAGATATATCCCATTGCATTGCCCATCACAGCTGAGGTAACGTCCGATTAAATGCAGGTGGTCTTCAGTCCACACTGCATGCCCCAGTCTGACCGGGGTTTTTAATACATAGACACTGGCAGGTACAAATCCCTAATGTGAAGTCCCTGTGAACCCACAGCATGGGTGGCTCCCTGGAACCCACTGGCGGTACATAAATATGTCCCATTGCATTGCCAATCACAGCTGAGGTAACGTCCGATTAAATGCAGGTGGTCTTCGGCCCACACTGCATGCCCCAGTCTGACCGGGGTTTTCATTACATAGACACTGGCAGGTACAAATCCCTAATGTGAAGTTCCTGTGGACCCACAGCATGGGTGGCTCCCTGGAACCCATCGGCGGTACATAAATGTATCCCATTGCAGTACCCTGCTCAGCAGAGCTAACGTCACATACACTATAGGTGTGCTTCGACCCACAGTGCATGCCCCAGTCAGACTGGTAATATGTACCTTAACAGTAACCGCGTTGGTGGGAATCTGGTGGCGACTGCAAACCTAGTAGCGCGGTTTTATATAGTTGGTTATCGGATTGTGGCCAGGATTAAGTGGACCGTGGCGGGGGGATGGTGGGGACTCTCTTGTTGTGTCGGTAAAGGTGAAATTCTTTGACTGCCAAAAGACGGACCAATGCAAAGGTATTTGCCAAGAATTTTTTCATTGATGGAGGAGGAGAGGGATGTTTTTGAGGCACCACGTGTTCTCTCCATGTGTCCGTGGGTTTATGCACCTTAACATTAACCGCATTGGTGGGAAATGGCCTCGCCACCATCATGTCTTTGGGAAGCCTCCGTTTCCACACCCCAGTGACATAGCATTAGCAGCAGTATAGGTAGAGCCCAGAATTAGTAACATTTCAGCGGTAGCATTAGGGATAGGCCCAAGTAACATATCACTAGCAGCATTATAGGGGGAGCACAGTATTAGTTCCATTTCAGTAGTAGTAGCAGTCCAGACAGGCCCCAGTAGCAATTCTGAAGCAGCAGTATAGGGGGAGCACAGTATTAGTTCCATTTCAGTAGTAGTAGCAGTCAAGACAGGCCACAGTAACATTCCCGTTGCAGCAGTTTAGGGAGATAACAGTCTCTTTCACATTTCAGTAGTTGCAGTATAGACAAGGCCCCAGTTACATTTATGTTTATGTAGCAAAAGTGTAGGCCAACCCCACACACCTTGCTGCACCATGAGTGCAGGCGAAGCCCATAAAAATTACTAGGATTACACTGTAGGCGAGGGCCCAAAAAAATTGGTGTACCAACAGTACTAATGTACCTCAGAAAAATTGCCCATGCCCAACCAAGAGGGCAGGTGAAACCCATTAATCGCTTTGGTTAATGTGGCTTAATTTGTAACTAGGCCTGGAGGCAGCCCAGTTAAAATAAAAATTGGTTCAGGTGCAAGTTTTAACGCTTTAATGAGAATTGAAACGTATAAACATTGTTTACTAAAGTAATATGACTGAGCCTTGTGGGCCTAAGAAAAATTACCCGTTTGGCATGATTACGTGAGGTTTCAGGAGGAGGAGCAGGAGGAGGAGGATGAATATAATACACAGATTGATGAAGCTAAAAGTTCCCAGTTATTTATGGTGATAGAGAACGATGCTTCCATCCGCGGGTGCAGCCTACGTATTGTTTAGGTACCGCTGTTGTCCGCTGGTGGAGAAGAGAAGTCTGGGGAAATCCAGGCTTTGTTCATCTTTATGAGTGTAAGCCTGTCGGCACTGTCGGTTGACAGGCGGGTACGCTTATCCATGATGATTCCCATAGCCGCACTAAACACCCTCTCTGACAAGACGCTAGCCGCAGGACAAGCAAGCACCTCCAGGGCATACAGCACGAGTTCAGGCCACGTGTCCAGCTTCTACACCCAGTAGTTAGAGGGGGCAAAGGCGTCACGGAGGACGGTCGTGCGATCGGCTACGTACTCCCTCACCATCCTTTTACAGTGCTCCTGCCGACTCAGCCTTGACTGGGGAGAGGTGACACAGTCTTGCTGGGCAGCCATAAAGCTGGAAAAGGCCTTGGAGAGTGTTCCCCTGTCTGCGCTGTACATGCTGCCTGATCTCCGCGCCTCCCCTGCTACCTAGCCCTCGGAACTGCGCCTTCGGCCACTAGCGCTGTCGTATGGGAATTTTACCATCAGTTTGTCCGCCAGGGTCCTGGGGTATAGCATCACTCTCGAACCCCTTTCCTCTTCGGGTATGAGAATGGAAAGGTTCTCCCGTGGGTCGAGCAGTGTGTACACCCAGTAATCCGTAGTGGCCAGAATGCGTGTAACGCGAGGGTCACGAGAAAGGCATCCTAACATGAAGTCCGCCATGTGTGCCAGGGTAACTGTATGCAACACATGGCTGTCCTCACTAGAAAGATCCCCTTCAGGATCCTCCTCCTCCTCCGCCTCAGGCCTTACACGCTGAAAGGATGACAGGCAAGCAGCATGGGTACCCTCAGCAGTGGGCCAAGCTGTCTCTTCCCCCTCCTCCTCATGCTCCTCCCCCTCCTCCTCCTCCTCCTGAACGCGCTGAGATATAGACAGGAGGGTGCTCTGACTATCCAGCGACATACTGTCTTCCCCCGCCTCCGTTTCCGAGCGCAAAGCATCTGCCTTTATGCTTTGCAGGGAACTTCTCAAGAGGCTTAGCAGAGGAATGGTGACGCTAATGATTGCAGCATCGCCGCTCACCATCTGGGTAGACTCCTCAAAGTTTCCAAGGACCTGGCAGATGTCTGCCAACCAGGCCCACTCTTCTGTAAAGAATTGAGGAGGCTGACTCGCACTACGCCGCCCATGTTGGAGTTGGTATTCCACTATAGCTCTACGCTGCTCATAGAGCCTGGCCAACATGTGGAGCGTAGAGTTTCACCATGTGGGCATGTCGCACAGCAGCCGGTGCACTGGCAGATTAAACCGATGTTGGAGGGTCCGCAGGGTGGCAGCGTCCGTCTTGGACTTGCGGAAATGTGCGCTGAGCCGGCGCACCTTTCTGAGCAGGTCTGACAAGCGTGGGTAGCTTTTCAGAAAGCGCTGTACCACCAAATTAAAGATGTCGGCCAGGCATGGCACGTGCGTGAGGCTGCCGAGCTGCAGAGCCGCCACCAGGTTACGGCCATTGTCACACACGACCATGCCCGGTTGGAGGCTGAGCGGCGAAAGCCAGCGGTCGGTCTGCTCTGTCAGACCCTGCATCAGTTCGTGGGCCATGTGCCTCTTCTCTCCTAAGCTGAGTAGTTTCAGCATGGCCTGCTGACACTTGCCCACCGCTGTGCTGCCATCCCGAGCGACACTGACTGGTGGCGACGTGCTGCTGCTGACACATCTTGATTGCGAGACAGAGGTTGCGTAGGAGGAGGAGGAGGGTGGTTTAGTGGAGGAAGCATACACCGTCGCAGATACCAGCACCGAGCTGGGGCCCGCAATTCTGGGGGTGGGTAGGATGTGAGCGGTCCCAGGCTCTGACTCGGTCCCAGCCTCCACTAAATTCACCCAATGTGCCGTCAGGGAGATATAGTGGCCCTGCCCGCCTGTGCTTATCCACGTGTCCGTTGTTAAGTGGGCCTTGGCAGTAACCGCATTGGTGAGAGCGCCCACTATGTTGCGGGAGACGTGGTCGTGCAGGGCTGGGACGGCACATCGGGAAAAGTAGTGGCGACTGGGAACCGAGTAGCGCGGGGCCGCCGCCGCCATCATGTTTTTGAAAGCCTCCGTTTCCACAAGCCTATACGGCAGCATCTCCAGGCTGATCAATTTGGCTATGTGCACGTTTAACGCTTGAGCGTGCGGGTGCGTGGTGGCGTACTTGCGCTTGCGCTCCAACACTTGCGCTAGCGACGGCTGGACGCTGCGCTGAGAGACATTGCTGGATGGGGCCAAGGACAGCGGAGGTGAGGGTGTGGGTGCAGGCCGGGAGACGGTCGTGCCTGTGTACTGAGAGGGGGGTTGGATCTCAGTGGCAGGTTGGGGCACAGGGGGAGAGGCAGTGGTGCAAACCGGAGGCGGTGAACGGCCTCCGTCCCACCTTGTGGGGTGCTTGGCCATCATATGCCTGCGCATGCTGGTGGTGGTGAGGCTGATGGTGGTGGCTCCCCGCCTGATCTTGGCGCGACAAACCTTGCACACCACAGTTCGTCGCTCGTCTGCACTCTCAGTGAAAAACTGCCAGACCTTTGAGCACCTCGGCCTCTGCAGGGTGGCATGGCGCGAGGGGGCGCTTTGGGAAACAGTTGGTGGATTATTCGGTCTGGCCCTGCCTCTACCCCTGGCCACCACACTGTCTCCCCCTCTGAAGACCTGTTCTCTGTAGGCTTAGCAAACCAGGTGGGGTCAGTCACCTCATTGTCCAGCTGCTCTTCCTCCGAATCCTCTGTGCGCTCCTCCCTCGGACCTACTCCAATTACTACTTCCTGAGTGATAGACAACTGTGTCTTATCGTCATCGTCCTCCTCACCCACTGAAAGCTCTTGAGACAGTTGCCGGAAGTCCCCAGCCTCATCCCCCGGACCCCGGGAACTTTCCAAAGGTTGGGCATCGGTCACGACAAACTCCTCCGGTGGGAGAGGAACCATTGCTGCCCATTCTGGGCAGGGGCCCGAGAACAGTTCCTGGGAGTCTGCCTGCTCCTCAGAATGTGTCATTGTAATGGAGTGAGAAGGCTGGGAAGAAGGAGGAGCAGCAGCAGGAGGATTCAGAGATGCAGCAGTGGATGGTGTAGAAGTCTGGGTGGTCGATAGATTGCTGGATGCACTTTCTGCCATCCACGACAGGACCTGCTCACACTACTCATTTTCTAATAAAGGTCTACCGCGTGGACCCATTAATTGTGAGATGAATCTGGGGACCCCTGAAACTTGCCTCTCTCCTAATCCCGCAGCAGTCGGCTGCGATACACCTGGATCAGGAGCTCGGCCTGTGCCCACACCCTGACTTGGGCCTCCGCGTCCTCGCCCGTGTCCATGTCCTCTAGGCCTACCCCTACCCCTCAGCATGGTGTATAACAAGTAGAGCAGAAACAGAACGCTGTAATTAAATGTGCCGCTTATTGGCCTGTGTTTGGAGGCTGACTTCACTTACGGAACGCACAGCAGAGCCAGGAAACAATTTTGCGCACGCCTGTAGTGAGACGTAGGTGCGTAGGACTGAGCTAGTGGAATTTACAGCGCAGAAGCAATCAAGTCGCCAAAGGGCAGTGGTATGCCTTAAGTATTTGGCTTCCCTTTTTTTAAATGGTGAGCTGAAACAGCAGACAGATACTGTATGCAGCGTATATTATGTTTACTGTTTCCCTCTGGCGCTATCACGGCGGTGATGTAACTGAGACAGCAGAGCCAGGAAACAATTTTGCGCAAGCCTGTAGTGAGACGTAGGTGCGTAGGACTGAGCTAGTGGAATTTACAGCGCAGAAGCAACCAAGTCGCCAAAGGGCAGTGGTATGCCTTAAGTATTTGGCTTCCCTTTTTTTAAATGGTGAGCTGAAACAGCAGACAGATACTGTATGCAGCGTATATTATGTTTACTGTTTCCCTCTGGCGCTATCACGGCGGTGATGTAACGGAGACAGCAGAGCCAGGAAACAATTTTGCGCACGCCTGTAGTGAGACGTAGGTGCGTAGGACTGAGCTAGTGGAATTTACAGCGCAGAAGCAATCAAGTCGCCAAAGGGCAGTGGTATGCCTTAAGTATTTGGCTTCCCTTTTTTTAAATGGTGAGCTGAAACAGCAGACAGATACTGTATGCAGCGTATATTATGTTTACTGTTTCCCTCTGGCGCTATCACGGTGGTGATGAAACAGGCACAGCAGAGCCAGGAAACAATTTTGCGCAAGCCTGCTGTAACGCTTAGCTGCGTATTAATTAGGACTACTACCCCCAGCAGACACGCAGTACACTGAAGACGGTCACAGGCAGCCTAAATATAGTATTTTTCCCCAATTTTTTTTGAAAAAGCCCACTGCCTATATAGACAGTATATCTCTTTCACCTTTTCCACTGTCCCTGCCTCACCAGTACTGCCCCAGTACTGAGTAAAATGACTGCAGACTGGGGACGCAGTGGTCTGCACGCCCGATATACAAAAAAAAAAAATTGTGCAACACTGCTAAAAGAAGCCTCAACAGTACTGCACACGGTCAGATGTGGCCATAAGAAAGACTGTTGGTGTTCTTTAAGCCTAAAATAACACCTAACGCTCTCCCTATAGCAGCAGCATCAGCAGCACTTTCCCTGATCTCTGTCAGAATGCATGTGTGGCGAGCCACGGGCGGGGCAGATTTTAATACTGGGGTGACACCTGATTTCCCCAGCCACTCACTGCAGGGGGGTCGTATAGGGCTGGAACGTCACAGGAGGAAGTTGTAATGCCTTCCATGTCTTTCTATTGGCCAGAAAAGCGCGCTAATGTCTCAGAGATGAAAGTGAAAGTAACTCGAACATCGCGTGGTGCTTGTCTCGAGTAACGAGCATCTCGAACACCCTAATACTCGAACGAGCATCAAGCTCGGACGAGTACGCTCGCTCATCTCTAGTTCCAATATATCGCGATGGAGCTATTTAAGTCCCGTGCAAAGATCAGCACTGGACAGCTCCCTCCATTAATGTGTATTAGCATGCCTCCTTCACAATCTGTATAACCTTTCATTAATTCATTTTTGATACACATGAGAGATGGATTACTGTGATATACACTTGTGGAGATCAATAAACATTTCAGTAACAGAAGGTTCACCTTCGGAGCTATACAAAAACTTTGCCTTTATTGATAGTGTCACAGCATTATTGATAAAACTAGGGATGTGTTTACACAGAAGACTGAATGCACTTATAACGCCCATGCAATTAAAAAACATTAAAAACATTCTAACGTGTTGTCACCAAGATTAATACTATTTCTCTTGTAGTTGATTTAACTGAAGGTTATAATAATCGGGTTTGATTTATGGGTTGTTTTTTTTTTGCTATTTATAAATGTAATTTTTTGCAATAGAACGGTAATAACACATTTGTAATACAGGTTTTCTAGACTATTCAAAAACATCATTGACATGGAAGACAACATTGTTTTTTCATTTGTAGATTTGATCAAGGTCTATAATGGTTGGTTAGGAATTTCTATAGCGTTATACAGAAAAAGGATATAGTTATCTTAAATGCTCATGTGCAACTAAGTATGCTTTTTAGATATAATGCTTAGTATATGGGGATTGTTGCAGTAATTGTGCATATCATTATAGCATGTTAATTTAGGAGGAAAAATACTGAGTTTGTCTCACATGTTTTTTTAATTGTATGGGTGTTATAAGTGGATTCAGTCTTCTGTGTAACATAGGGTGACTCCCACGTGAGCTAGTATCCTTCCCTGAGCTGCTGCCTAGTCTTGCCCACATAGTGCGATGGACTTTCAAATGATATCTGAATGTGACTTTTGTCCTATGCTAAAATTGACTAATCCGGTTTATCTCTGAGGTATAATATAAATACAGTTTTTGGCCTCTGCAATAACTAATGAAAACCATCCCTTTAAGGTAATCATCCCCTTTAAAATCACCATAAAACAATATGATCTCCACAAGTGTATATCACAGTAATCCATCTCTCATGTTAATCAAAAATTAATTAATAAAATGATATACTGATTGTGAAGGAGGCATGCTAATTCACCTTAATGGAGGGAGCTGTCCAGTGCTGATCGCCACTTGAAGTCACGGTAGGCAGTTTCCCACTCGCACACACATCGTGAGAAGTGGAGGGGGACGTCCTATGGGACAATGGTGCTTTAGGATTGGTGGAGAGGGGTATTACCCCAGGAATAGGGAAGGAGGGGCCAATAATATATAAGCGCTGTCAGGATCTGACGTGTGGCACTGACCATAGGGAATGCAGCCAGGCATCACGACTGCTCCTGCATGTTCTCTCTTCATCCTGATGACACAGCCAGAATGTAAAGCTGGCTATAGAAATGCGTTGATGTAGTTTAGATTAGTCAGTATACTACATATAGTTAGTTAGCTTAGCACTAGCCGGCCACCCAATGCCATCTGTCGGGCGGCTACAACGGTGCCCACTCAGCTAGAATTATCATGGCTTATTAGCGCCATAGGAGTCAGATAGGAGTTTCCCTTAGCTACAAGATGTGCATATCTGACATTAACCCCTTCCTTTTCCAGACCGTCTTTCTAATAATTTAACAGAAAGGAATTTATCTTGCTGGTAATAGGGGTATTATACTAGCGAGCAGTTCACCTTGCTAACGATTTACACTTCAGGGTAACATGAGTTAACCCCTTTATTGCTGGGTTTATAATTTCCACCCGGAGAAACAAGGGGTGCTTACAGAAAGGACAGTATATATGGGGCATATACACCATAATTGCTGTTTTGAAGTTAACCCATTCTTCCCCATTATTTATATTTTACTGGGGCATGATTTATTTGAGTGGAAAGATAATGAAAAGTGTGACATGATACACAGGATAGCGCACATTCTATCTCACCCTTTCTCAATTTGCCCTGGGTTATAACATCACCAGGATAAATTGATCTGAATATCTGAAGGAGCCAGCCCTAATATTTATGAAATCTGCTGCCACCTAATAGGAGATTAAGGGGCATATATTATGTAAAGGGGTCTAACATGATTAGAAGTGACTGGAATCAGGAAAACAGAAGACCGCACTACAACAATTGCTGCTCTGTTTCTCAGTTTGTGGGCTGCTGACTCTGAGCCATATAAATAGAATACGCAGACGATCACATCTGGGTCTGCAATTTGTCAGCCAAAACCAAAAGGCTCTCCTATGGAAAAAGAAAGTGCCTTCCTATTTGGGATTTTTCATTAGGATAAGGTGCCGAGAGTTGGCAGCATACGTATATTCACACACTATATGGGTTTTTGGTACTCTGCACACCGTGTATTTAGAAAAAATAAGTTATGAGGGGGTAATATCTCTGGTGTCCATACATAAACTGGGATCCTACCTCATACATATATGTTTGAGTCTGTCCACAAATTAGTTTTTAAGAATAATCAATAAAGTTAGTTTTTTAATATTTTTTTTCTTTTTTGGTGATCAAATATGTTTTGTGCTTTGATTATTTTATTATAAATATGGCAAACGTTTTTTTTTTTTAACTTTATTACCTTTTATTTGTATTAATAATTAATAAAACTTTTTAAAATCAACTTTTACGTTTTTTAGCCCCCATTGGACAAGAACTTATGATGGATTGCTTGTTTTTGCAGTAAGATCTAATGCCATAGCATTTCATTATACCGCGATCAGACAGGAAATCTATCAAGCCACAGGCGTGGCTTGATAGGCAATATGCAATAGCTGCCATGGTGCCTTTCAAAAGGCCCCCAGCTGCCATGGCAACCGCACAGCACCCGGCGATCTCATCGCAGCAGACAGTGCAGGACCCTCTAACAAGGATCGCAGCATTTTAATGTCGATGTCAAAATTGATGGCATTTAAAAGGTTAGCAGCTCCAATAAGTGATGCTGCTAATTTGAGCTGTTGCAGGTGGGTGTTGGCTGTAAGAAACAGCTGACACCCTTGTTAGTGCAAACCGATATTTGCTTTACAATATGCTGTTGGGGTCCAAATTCAATTGTTAGAGGTAATATGAGCTCAGGAGACTAACATTAAATCACACAACATGGGATGTGATCCAAAGTAATCTGTTTATCGAGTGAGAGATGACAGATTTTATAGGTTCACATGTTCAATTACAATTATTCAAATCTATTATAATTCATTTGTTACCATTGTTCAAAGAAACATAAACACAATAAAAATATACAAGATAAAGAATTTAACATTTAAAATGCCAACCAAACGATACAGTTGCAGAGTTGACCATACATGATTAATTTCTTGGAACAATAAATCTAAACAAAAATGTGTTTAGAGAGAATGTTTAGGAACATATGTGAACAGCTAGAAACATGTCAGTTTGACCCACCGACCAGCCTAAAGGCCACAGTAGCTATCTTCTGGAACAAAAGCCTTAGCGATTCCCTCAAGGCTTATTAAATAACCATTTAATATCCACATATCCTCCAGAAAAAGGACAAATAAATACAGTGAAAAGAGACACATAAGATTGCTACAGGCTTACAATATGGCAACGCATAGGATAGAACATGGAGTCATATTCATTTCACTAAGACCCCTATTGTATTGACAATGTATGGTTCACACTGAACATTTGAACTTGGATTTTGCCACAGAGATACAAAATGAAATTTGAACTACTGCACAGATTTTTCCCATCGTGTATTTTGAAATCTACGTTGTGCAAAATAGTAACATATCACATATTTGCAGTGTATTCCATGGCAAATTCAGGCATTAAAATAGGAAATCTGCCAACATAAAATCTACTGTTAAACACATGGATTTTCAATGTGGATTTCCCATGAAACCAAAGTCAAATTATAATTAACATGGGTTTCTGCTGTGTGAACATACCCTGAGGATGCATTCATTATCACAGATACATTTCACCTATAAAAATGACAACTGCTTCCGAAACCACAATTTTTCAGCTGAGGTTTTAATGCGCTTTTAGCCACGTCTAGACTGTGAATGTGTGCAAACACCCTCAGTGAAACTGTTACGTGAGATATGTTTAATATACCAGCAGTCCTAGCGGATATTATATATGTACTTTGACAAGGTGACTTGGATATCATCTATTAATATTGTGAATTTTACTTTTCTTACTATTAGCTGATGAATGATATTTTTCATTTTTTTATTAGTTGGTTTATAACAACTGGCATTATCGTGAACCCAACAATCGCGATGGAGAGGAGTTCTGTGGGATAATGTCTAGTTATAACTTGTGGTGGAGTGATAAACACTGTGATGATGCATATGGATGGATTTGTGAACTACAAAAAGGTACTGTGCATACTTATCAAGATTAACCTGTACCTGTTGTGTCACCCCGACTTATTCATAGTCTGTAAACTCTTGTGAGCAGGATCTGTATTGTTAAAATTTTCTATTGGTTTACTGTTGTATGTAATGTCCTATGTTGTCTGTGTTCTCTATGGCTTGTAAAGTGCTGTGGGATATGTTGGCACTATAGAAATAAAAATGATTATTATCCACCCTATTTATTCCCCTGAGCTCTGTTTCTTCAACAGGAAAATGAGATTACAGTTTTGAACAGAGCTCATTCTACTTCAAATAACTGCAGCCCCAGTTTAATTGTGGCTTCAGCAAGGCTTTTGGTCTAATTGTAAAGTCAAGATTCCTGGCTTTAACACTCCATGATGTACAGTTACATCATGGTAGTTCAAGGTATGGGGGAGTACACAGCCTGTGGAGCTCTGCAGACCAGTCAGTAAATCCAGGGTTTCCCACCTCACCTGAGCCCCATATAGCCTCAGTTGCCTCTCTGCTGCCCTCTTTTGCTTGAGGGGAGCAGATCGAGACCCTTTAGTGTCAGTTTGGATGCAACCATGGGGTGAGGCCTGTTGCGGCCTACGAATTCCAGGCCATGATTTCCGGGTACCACAGCCCGGCGGCAACTTTGCGAGAAACGCACAAGTTACTGGAGACAGTAAAAGCGACAGGACCACCTTCGGAGGATAAAAGCAGGTCCAACCTCACCATCAGGCCCCTCTCCAACAACAAGAAGCAGGTGAGTGGGACCTGGCAGTGCGAGTGTTACCGGGGTCTAACCGCCAATGACTACCTCAATCCAAGCAGCAGATACACTCCAGAGTGGGAGAGCTGGCTCCCTGAGACCAGGAAACATGAAAAGAGGGGTCTGAGGAGCCACTACACCACAGCTGGAGGCTGCAGCTAAAAGCGGCCTCCTTGGGCCTGCAAATCCCCAGCCTGAATTTTCAGGGAGGCCCAGCCCCCTGGAGGTGTGTAGTGCTGCTAACAGCCATCCAAAAGTCTACCCAAGAACAAGAGGGACTCCCTGATAGCCAAGTGAGCTGTTGCATCAGAAGAACTGGGTAGCACAGTGAGCTGGGAGAGAGGGAGCTAAGCACTATCAGCCCAGAGTGACCCCAGAAGCTGCAGGGCCCTGGAAAGAGGGGAGACAGTACCCTATATTGCTATGCATATGTTGTAACATAATAGCAGAAAACCACAAGATTTAACGCTGAACAACAGCAATCACCCGTGTGGTTACTACTGACTCCCAACAGCTACAATTTCATAAAGCTTCCACACTTCTGAGCATCCTGTGTACGGACTCTTTCTACCATCTACTATATGCCATAGACTATGCCCACCCCCTACTGTCAGTGTGCGACACATGGGTGGTCTGAGAAGGATGCGCTGATGTACAACTAGATTACACTTCGGCTGGACCTTCACATTCTCTAAGAAAGGCTTTATAATTTATGCAGCTGACTCACACAGTTTCAGAAATGACCATAACTACAGTAAAGACCCCATAGGTATCTCAAATTACACCACAGGGTACTTTACTGGAATTATTTGCAACCCAATTTCAAGCTGATTCAAACATAGGAGTGATGCCGCCAGAGAACCAATGGGCTGGAACAGAAGATGGATGACATTGTGGTTGCACTGGAGATCGATAAACAGTGCATTGAAGAGCTAAAGTCCAGACTACATCTCCAAGAGTCCAAAAATGAAAAACTGGAAAACAGGTCCAGGTAAGCAAATATCCTAATCGGAGGACTCACGGAGTCAGTGACAGCTCTGAAAGAGTCAGTCACCACCCTTTTCTCCGCACTTCAGCCCAACATTGACCAACAACTGCTACGGATGAACAGGATCCACTGGGCCCTGACTCACCCTCCTAACTCTGCTCTACCCCAAGATGTGATCTTGAAATTACATTACAGTGAAATACGAGACCAGCTGCTGGCAGTGGCGAGACAAATGTCCCAATTACCAGGACTTCCTACCCTAGTTCAACTTTATGCGGATATAGCCCGATCTACGCTAGCAAAATGCAGATCCGTGTGATTCGTGACTCAGGTACTTCACAGCTAACATAAAATATATATGGGGATTCCCTTTTGCCATTCTTTTCCAATAGCATAGAAGATTGTATTCAGCAAGAACCCTGGCAGATGCCTATCAAGCTGTAGACACTACTTGCATTCCAGTGATGACTGCACCCGGACCAAGAGGTCCGCCGCAGACAAACAGGGGCTACAGCAGGTCCAATCAGATGACCAAATGGGGCGACCTCCACTGCAGCTTGGACCAGAATGGATTCAGGCACTTGAGCAAAAATATATAGGGGGGAACTCTTAAAGGGCATTGGAGCATGGACACATGTGACACTGGTCAGTCGGGGGCCAGTGTTAGGCTTGTCCATAATGTTATGGGCCTTAGGTCTACTTAAACTCAGTTGCAACATATTAGGTTGAACATGTTAGAGCTAAGTTTTGTATGCTTTTTGCAGATACCTTTATCCCACTCGATGGGCTTTTAGACTGGGCTGAAAAGGACTTGCAGAGTAAGATGGATGTTTATTGGAGACAGGAGGTATTAACCCCTTCTGCAACTACAAGGTGTAAAGCCTTGTAAATGGTTACATTTCTTAAAAACCAATGCAGGTCCAGCCATGCTTTTCATGTTGATACACACAAAGATGACTGTCAAACACCCGCTATTGAGGAATGATATCAGCTATCCATGGTTGGGTCTTAGAACTCACATCCCTGTTTTACAGTTTATGCTTTTACCATTCATGAACTGCAAGTTAATGTTCAGTTCCCCCTTACTTAGGTCATCAAGAAAGTCCATTCCATGTTAATGTCCTAGTGATCCACCATGGAGCTCTGGTCTACAGGGTTTCCAACAGAGATGTGTAGTCTCTGCTTATGGTCCATGTCATTTCATATAATGTACGGTGATTCAACTGTCCCAGAAACAAAAACAGGCTTTCCTATCTTATATGAAACATCCCTGAGATGTAATATGCATCCAGAAAGCCCACTTTTCCCACTCTTCCATCACTAGCTACTTCCACCCACATTACTCTAGATTCCACGCTGCTTCTGTTCTCACAAAACATAAGTGGGGAAGTGAATAGTTTCAACAACTCCCTACCACTGCACATGAACCAGGTGGATGGAGATGACAAGGGGCGCTTCTGTATAGTTTCGGGGACATTATGAGGACTTGTGGATGCAGATGACTCTAAAAAAATGACAACATTGCTGCTCCACGATCACTAAGGGCAGCCATCAAGTTTCCCTTATGGAAATTTCAGTTAAAATCCTACATAGAACGTATTTAGTGCCACAGAGAGTGCATCACCTCTTTCCATCATCCTCACTGCTTTGTTTCCGAGGTTGTCAGGCTGTGGGGAGTGTGTTTCATACCTGGTGGTCCTGTCTGGAGATGGAGAAACCGTGGTCACAAGTTCACAACTTACTAAACCACAGTCTTTCTCCTGGGGGATTGCCCACCTAAGTTTACATTTAGAGCCCATAAGCTCATTCAGTTTATTTGTATGGCTGCCAGGATCCATATTGCCTCTAGATGGAAATCCTCAAACCTCTCTTTCTCTGAGGTGCCTAATAGAATATCCACAATTATGCTTTATGAAAGGATCCATGCAATCCGGAGGGAAACCTTATTTAATTTTCTAGGTACATGGCAACCCTGGAATGGTTATCTCGAGATTCCGGGACTACGTAAGTATGTCTCATCCACAAACATCCCATCGAAAACCAGCCTCAATTATTGACCCCCCACACTAAGCAGCTGATATGGATCCTTGAAGATCCCATGTTTTATATCCTTTGTTACCCCCTCCTATTACTCCATATTGGGAGTATGTTCTTTTGTTAAAAACTAGTGTACTTTAAGATGGCAACAATCAGCCCCCTGTGTGGGGTCATAAGAATGTTATGCACCTGTACCACATTTGTAAAACCCTTGGTAAAAACGGTTGAAATTAAATTCCATCTTCAATTCTGACAACTGCATTAAAATGCCCTAATTGGAGTTTGGGAGTCCCGAATGGCCCTCCCATGATGAAATTATGGGGTGCCGTTCATTTGGCATGGAAACTGGGGGCCTTATGTAGGCTCCCAGGGCTACTATTTCCTATTGGTTATGAAACAATGGCTGTTGCATGGCTTGATAGAATATAATGTAATATTGCGCTTTTTGGTCAACCCATTTCAAAGGGAAAAATCTAATAAAAAGCGATAAAGTCATATGTACTCCAAAATGCCTCTGATAGAAACTACAAGACATCCCCCCCAAAAAAACAAATCCTCACTACACTATTTTGATGGAAAAATAAAAAATGTTATGACTTTTCAAAGATGGCGGCAGAAAGTAATTTATTTTTTTCTAAAGATATTTTATTTTTAAGAAGGAGTACAGCAAAAAAACATCAATTTTATATCATCGCAACCTTACTGACCCATAGAATAAAGTTATCATGTCATTTTTGCTCCAGCATGTATGCCGTAGAAACAAGACCCCCACCGCCCCCCACCCAAAGATTGCAGAATTGCATTTTTTTCTGTTTCATTTCGCTTAAAAAATTTTTAAAAATGAAGCACATTATTCGGTACAGTAAATAGTATCATGGAAAAATAGAACTGGCTCTGCAGAAAACAAGCCCTAGACAGCTCTGTCTATGGATTAATAAAAGTTATGATTTTTTGAAAGCGGGGAGAAAAAAATGCCCTGCAAAGTCTGAAATGTAAGATTAGCAAAACCGCTATGCTGCAATGTTTTTCCTTTGTGTTGTAAAAAAATCACTACGAATTTTATAGTTTTTTTAGGGGGGGGAAGGTTTGCTGCTGTTTTTTGTACCTTTTTTAAATATACTTTTTTCCATGCATTTTTTCATGTTTAAAATATAAACCTCAGAAAAAATAGCATACATGCAATATGCTGCATTTTGAATAAAAAAAACTCCAGTGATTAAAAAAAAATGCCGTAAAAAGGAAGAAATATGCTACAAAGAAGAAGAAAAACATTGTTTTTGGTGAGTTCTATATTTTGCTTTTGCCCTTTATGTAGAAAAAACAACGCAGCGCTTTTCTTGAAAACGCAATATTTGAACCCAACCTAAAGGGAATTGGATCTTTAGTGAGATAATTAAAGAATATTTCTCTCCAAAACAAATACACGATGTGGAATAGCCAGATCCAGAAATGATGGAATGCCAACAGAATCCCATACTGATGGCCAATGTTAAATGTTGTCATATGAGGGATTTATCTCCCTCTCTCTTGGGAGGTTGATTCACAGTGGGGCATTTACAAGAGATGAGCGAGCACCAAAATGCTCGGGTGCTCGTTACTCGAGATGAACTTTTCGCGATGCTCGAGGGTTCGTCTTGAGTAACGAACCCCATTGAAGTCAATGGGCGACCCAAGCATTTTTGTATATCGCCGATGCTCGCTAAGGTTTTCATTTGTGAAAATCTGGGCAATTCAAGAAAGTGATAGGAACGACACAGAAACAGATAGGGCAGGCGAGGGGCTACATGTTGGGCTGCATCTCAAGTTCCCAGGTCCCACTATTAAGCCACAATAGCAGTAAGAGTGGGCCCCCCCTCCCAACAATTTTTACTTCTGAAAAACCCTCATTAGCAAGGCATACTTTAGCTAAGCACCACACTACCTGCAAATAAGCGCAAACACTGCCTGCATGACACTCCGCTGCCACTTCTCCTGGGTAACATGCTGCCCAACCCCCCCCACATGACCCAGTGTCCACAGCGCACACCAAAGTGTCCCTGCGCAGCCTTCAGCTGCACTCATGCCACACGCTGCCCTCATAGCCACACCACCCTCATGTCTATTTATAAGTGCGTCTGCCATGAGGAGGAACTGCAGGCACACACTGCAGAGGGTTGGCACGGCCAGGCAGCGACCCTCTTTAAAAGGGGCGGGGCGATAGCCCACAATGCTGTACAGAAGCAATGAGAAATCCAATCCTGTGCCACCTCCATCAGGAGCTGCACACGTGGACATAGCAATGGGGAACCCATGTGCCACACACTATTCATTCTGTCATGGTGTCTGCATGCCCCAGTCAGACCGGGGTTTTTTATAAATAGTCACAGGCAGGTACAACTCCGCAATGGGAATTCCGTGTGCACCCACAGCATGGGTGGCTCCCTGGAACCCACCGGCTGTACAGAAATGTATCCCATTGCAGTGCCCTGGACAGCAGAGCTAACGTCAGATTAAATGCAGGTGGGCTTCGGGCAACACTGCATGCCCCAGTCTGAGCAGGGTTTTTACTACATAGACACTGGCAGGTACAAATCCCTAATGTGAAGTCCCTGTGGACCCACATCATGGATGGCTCCCTGGAACCCATCGGCGGTACATAAATATATCCCCTTGCATTGCCCATCACAGTTGAGGTAACGTCAGGTTTAATGCAGGTGGGCTTCGGCCCACACTGCATGCCCCAGTCAGACTGGGGTTCTTTAGAAGTGGACACATGCAGTTACAACTCCGTCTGGACCGACAGCATGGGTGGGTCCCAGGAAGCCACCGGCGATATATAAATATATCCCATTGCATTGCCCATCACAGCTGTGGTAACGTCCGACTAAATGCAGGTGGTCTTCGGCCCACACTGCATGCCCCAGTCTGACCAGGGTTTTTAATACATAGACACTGTCAGGTACAAATCCCTAATGTGAAGTCCCTGTGGACCCACAGCATGGGCGGCTCCCTGGAACCCACCGGCGGTACATAAATATATCCCATTGCAGTGCCCTGCTCAGCAGAGCTAACGTCACATACAATACAGGTGTGCTTCGGCCAACAGTGCATAGCCCAGTCAGACTGGTAATATGTTTATGTAGCAAAAGTGTAGGCAAACCCCACACACCTTGCTTGTACCATGAGTGCAGGCAAAGCCCATAAAAATTACTAGGATTACACTGTAGGCGAGGGCCAAAAAAAATTGGTGTACCAACAGTACTAATGTACCTCAGAAAAATTGCCCATGCCCAACCAAGAGGGCAGGTGAAACCCATTATTCGCTTTGGTTAATGTGGCTTAATTTGTAACTAGGCCTGTAGGCAGCCCAGTTAAAATAAAAATTGGTTCAGGTGCAAGTTTCAGCGCTTTAATGAGAATTGAAATGTATAAACATTGTTTACTAAAGTAATATGACTGAGCCTTGTGGGCCTAAGAAAAATTGCCCATTCGGCGTGATTACGTGAGGTTTCAGGAGGAGGAGCAGGAGGAGGAGGATGAATATAATACACAGCTTGATGAAGCTAAAAGGTCCCCTTTTTTGATGGTGATAGAGAACGATGCTTCGATCCGCGGGTGCAGCCTACGTATTGTTTAGGTACCGCTGCTGTCCGCTGGTGGAGAAGAGAAGTCTGGGAAAATCCAGGCTTTGTTCATCTTTATGAGTGTAAGCCTGTCGGCACTGTCGGTTGACAGGCAGGTACGCTTATCTGTGATGATTCCCCCAGCCGCACTAAACACCCTCTCTGACAAGACGCTAGCCGCAGGACAAGCAAGCACCTCCAGGGCATACAGCGCGAGTTCAGGCCACGTGTCCAGCTTCGACACCCAGTAGTTAGAGGGGGCAAAGGCGTCACGGAGGATGGTCGTGCGATCGGCTACGTAGTCCCTCACCATCCTTTTACAGTGCTCCCGCCGACTCAGCCTTGACTGGGGAGAGGTGACACAGTCTTGCTGGGGAGCCATAAAGCTGGCAAAGGCCTTGGAGAGTGTTCCACTGCCTGCGCTGTACATGCTGCCTGATCTCCGCGGCTCCCCTGCTACCTGGCCCTCGGAACTGCGCCTTCTGCCACTAGCGCTGTCGGATGGGAATTTTACCATCAGTTTGTCCGCCAGGGTCCTGTGGTATAGCATCACTCACGAACCCCTTTCCTCTTCGGGTATGAAAGTGGAAAGGTTCTCCTTATACCGTGGGTCGAGCAGTGTGTACACCCAGTAATCCGAGGGTCACGAGAGAGGCATCCTAACATAAAGTCCGCCATGTGTGCCAGGGTACCAGTACGCAACACATGGCTGTCCTCACTAGGAAGATCACTTTCAGGATCCTCCTCCTCCTCCTCCTCCTCCTCCTCAGGCCATACACGCTGAAAGGATGACAGGCAAGCAGCATGGGTACCCTCAGCAGTGGGCCAAGCTGTCTCTTCCCCCTC
The DNA here is from genome assembly GCF_035609145.1 of Eleutherodactylus coqui. NCBI lineage: Eukaryota > Metazoa > Chordata > Amphibia > Anura > Eleutherodactylidae > Eleutherodactylus > Eleutherodactylus coqui. The sequence continues at coordinate 123,869,014 of NC_089848.1, forward strand.
CTTCTCATGCTCCTCCTCCTCCTCCTCCTCAACGCGCTGAGATATAGACATGAGGGTGCTCTGACTATCCAGCGATATACTCTCTTCCCCCGCCTCCGTTTCCAAGCGCAAAGCGTCTGCCTTTATGCTTTGCAGGGAACTTCTCAAGAGGCATAGCAGAGGAATGGTGATGCTAATGATTGCAGCATCGCCGCTCACCATCTGGGTAGACTCCTCAAAGTTTCCAAGGAGCTGGCAGATGTCTGCCAACCAGGCCCACTCTTCTGTAAAGAATTGAGGAGGCTGACTCCCACTACGCCGCCCATGTTGGAGTTGGTATTCCACTATATCTCTACGCTGCTTATAGAGCCTGGCCAACATGTGGAGCGTAGAGTTCCACCGTGTGGGCACGTCGCACAGCAGTCGGTGCACTGGCAGATTAAACTGATGTTGCAGGGTGCGCAGGGTGGCAGCGTCCGTCTTGGACTTGCGGAAATGTGCACTGAGCAGGTGCACCTTTCCAAGCAGGTCTGACAAGCGTGGGTAGCTTTTCAGAAAGCGCTGAACCACCAAATTAAAGACGTGGGCCAGGCATGGCACGTGCGTGAGGCTGCCGAGCTGCAGAGCCGCCACCAGGTTACGGCCATTGTCACACACGACCATGCCCGGTTGGAGGCTCAGCGGCGAAAGCCAGCGGTCGGTCTGCTCTGTCAGACCCTGCAGCACTTCGTGGGCCGTGTGCCTTTTCTCTTCTAAGCTGAGTAGTTTCAGCACGGCCTGCTGGCGCTTGCCCACCGCTGTGCTGCCACCCCGCGGGACACCGACTGGTGGCGACGTGCTGCTGCTGACACATCTTGATTGCGAGACAGAGGTTGCGTAGGAGGAGGAGGAGGGTGGTTTAGTGGAGGAAGCATACACCGTCGCAGATACCAGCACTGAGCTGGGGCCCGCAATTCTGGGGGTGGGTAGGACGTGAGCGGTCATAGGCTCTGACTGGGTCCCAGCCTCCACTAAATTCACCAAATGTGCCGTCAGGGAGATATAGTGGCCCTGTCCACCTGTGCTTGTCCACGTGTCCGTTGTTAAGTGGACCTTAGCAGTAACCGAGTTGGTGAGGGCGCGTACAATGCTGTGGGAGACGTGGTCGTGCAGGGCTGGGACGGCACATCGGGAAGAGTAGTGGCGACTGGGAACCGAGTAGCGCGGCGCCGCCGCCGCCATCATGTTTTTGAAACCCTCCGTTTCCACAAGCCTATACGGCAGCATCTCCAGGCTGATCAATTTGGCTATGTGCACGTTTAACACTTGAGTGTGTGGGTGCGTGGTGGCGTACTTGCGCTTGCGCTCAAACAGTTGCGCTAGCGACGGCTGGACGCTGCGCTGAGAGACATTGCTGGATGGGGCCGAGGACAGCGGAGGTGAGGGTGTGGGTGCAGGCCGGGAGACGGTCGTGCCTGTGTCCTGAGAGGGGGGTTAGATCTCTGTGGCAGGTTGGGGCACAGGGGGAGAGGCAGTGGTGCAAACCGGAGGCGGTGAACGGCCTCCGTCCCACCTTGTGGGGTGCTTGGCCATCATATGCCTGCGCATGCTGGTGGTGGTGAGGCTGGTGGTGGTGGCTCCCCGGCTGATCTTGGCGCGACAAACCTTGCACACCACAGTTCGTCGGTCGTCTGCACTCTCAGTGAAAAACTGCCACACCTTTGAGCACCTCGGCCTCTGCAGGGTGGCATGGCGCGAGGGGACGCTTTGGGAAACAGTTGGTGGATTATTCGGTCTGGCCCTGCCTCTACCCCTGGCCACTGCACTGCCTCTTCCAACCTGCCCTGCTGCTGCACTTGCCTCCCCCTCTGAAGATCTGTCCTCAGTAGGCTTAGCAAACCAGGTGGGGTCAGTCACCTCATCGTCCGGCCGCTCTTCCTCCGAATCCTCTGTGCACTCCTCCCTCGGACTTACTGCAATTACTACTACCTGAGTGATAGACAACTGTGTCTCATCGTCATCGTCCTCCTCACCAACTGAAAGCTCCTGAGACAGTTGCCGGAAGTCCCCAGCCTCATCCCCCGGACCCCGGGAACTTTCCAAAGGTTGGGCATCGGTCACGACAAACTCCTCCGGTGGGAGAGGAACCATTGCTGCCCATTCTGGGCAGGGGCCCGAGAACAGTTCCTGGGAGTCTGCCTGCTCCTCAGAATGTGTCATTGTAATGGAGTGAGGAGGCTGGGAAGAAGGAGGAGCAGCAGCCAGAGGATTCAGAGTTGCAGCAGTGGACGGCGTAGAAGTCTGGGTGGTCGATAGATTGCTGGATGCACTTTCTGCCATCCACGACAGGACCTGCTCACACTGCTCATTTTCTAATAAAGGTCTACCGCGTGGACCCATTAATTGTGAGATGAATCTGGGGACCCCTAAAACTTGCCCCTCTCCTAATCCCGCAGCAGTCGGCTGCGATACACCTGGATCAGGAGCTCGGCCTGTGCCCACACCCTGACTTGGGCCTCTGCGTCCTCGCCCGCGTCCACGTCCTCTAGGCCTACCCCTACCCCTCAGCATGGTGTATTACGAGTAGAGCAGAAACAGAACGCTGTAATTAAATGTGACGCTTATTGGCCTGTGGTTGGAGGCTGACTTCGCTTACGGAACGCACAGCAGAACCAGGAAACAATTTTGCGCACGCCTGTAGTGAGACGTAGGTGCGTATCACTGAGCTAGTAGACTTCACAGCGCAGAAGCAGTCAAGTCGCCAAAGGCAGTGGTACGCCTTAAGTATTTGGCTTCCCTTTTTTTAAATGGTGAGCTGAAACAGCAGACAGATACTGTATGCAGCGTATATTATGTTTACTGTTTCCCTCTGGCGCTATGACGGCGGTGATGTAACGGGCACAGCAGAGCCAGGAAACAATTTTGCGCACGCCTGTAGTGAGACGTAGGTGCGTATCACTCAGCTAGTGGAATTCACAGCGCAGAAGCAGTCAAGTGGCCAAAGGGCAGTGGTACGCCTTAAGTATTTGGCTTCCCTTTTTTTAAATGGTGAGCTGAAACAGCAGACAGATACTGTATGCAGCATATATTATGTTTACGGTTTCCCTCTGGCGCTATGGCGGCGGTGATGTAACGGGCACAGCAGAGCCAGGAAACAATTTTGCGCACGCCTGTAGTGAGACGTAGGTGCGTATCACTCAGCTAGTGGAATTCACAGCGCAGAAGCAGTCAAGTGGCCAAAGGGCAGTGGTACGCCTTAAGTATTTGGCTTCCCTTTTTTTAAATGGTGAGCTGAAACAGCAGACAGATACTGTATGCAGCATATATTATGTTTACGGTTTCCCTCTGGCGCTATGGCGGCGGTGATGTAACGGGCACAGCAGAGCCAGGAAACAATTTTGCACAAGCCTGCTGTAACGCTTAGCTGCGTATTAATTAGGACTACTACCCCCAGCAGACACCCAGTACACTGAAGACGGTCACAGGCAGCCCAAATATAGTATTTTTCCCCAATTTTTTTGAAAAAGCCCACTGCCTATATAGACAGTATATCTCTTTCACCTTTCCCACTGTCCCTGCCTCACCAGTACTGCCCCTATACTGAGTAAAATGACTGCAGACTGAGGACGCAATGCTCTGCACGCCCGATATACAAAAAAAAAAAATTGTGCAACACTGCTAAAAGCAGCCTCAACAGTACTGCACACAGTCAGATGTGGCCCTAAGAAGGACCGTTGGGGTTCTTCAAGACGAATATAACACCTAACGCTCTCCCTATAGCAGCAGCAGCATCAGCAGCACTTTCCCTGATCTATGTCAGAATGCATCTGTGGCGAGCCGTGGGCGGGGCAGATTTAAATACTCGGGTGTCACCTGATCTCCCCAGCCACTCACTGCAGGGGGGTGGTATAGGGCTGGAAGGTCACAGGAGGAAGTTGTAATGCCTTCCATGTCTTTCTATTGGCCAGAAAAGCGCGCTAATGTCTCAGAGATGAAAGTGAAAGTAACTCGAACATCGTGTGGTGCTCGTCTCGAGTAACGAGCATCTCGAACACCCTAATACTCGAACGAGCATCAAGCTCGGACAAGTACGCTCGCTCATCTCTAGCATTTACCCCTCTTTGTATCGGTCGTTATGTGAAACTGGTTACCATTTGGCTAAATGCTTTATGATTGACTTAGAGAAAGGGGGCAAGAAGGCAAAGTGGGCTGTAGAGCTAATTGGAAGGTTTCACCTTATCATTGTGCTAATAAAGTTGTTAGATTGATACACGGCATTTCCTGATTAAACTATTACTTATTATTTTTGTTTCTAGGAGCTGTACTGAAGGAAGAACCAAAACCTGTTGGTGAGGAATTATTTTATTTTCTTTTTAAGGCTGCTTCCACATGGGTGGGGAGAAAAAAACATTGCACATAGATTTGTGCGTTGAAAATCTCACACAAAAAGAACTCCATTCTTCTGAATGGGGTCATACACATGAGCGATGTTTCCTGCATGCTAACCCAATGCAATACAGGAACAAATTGCGGCATTGTTCTATCTTTCTGTGTGCTCTTGCATCGCAGTGCCCATTGTTCTCAATGGGGCAGGTGGCAGCATCTCACCACATGCTAGGTGCATGCAATGCAATGTCTCCCATTGAAAACAATGGGACAAACTTTGTGATCCTCCTCCTCCACGGCTAATAGCCACGGCAGAGAATCACTCCATCCCCAAAGTGATGCAGGGCTGTTTTGACATAAAAACGGCTCGCATCCATGGGGAATTCACATGATGGGGAGCTCAAAATGGGGGCCATGATTCACGGCCTTATATGCATCGAGCAGGAGTTGGCGGGAGTAGCTCCAGTGTGTGTGCCAATTCTGGCCTAGTCATAGTGGTGGCTACTCTGTCTACAGTGGTAGTTCATGAGGCAGATGGGATTTCAAAGGGGTTCTTGACTAAAGCAATTAGTAAATCATAAATTCTTTGTGATGCCAGTGCCTTTAGATTGCATGCGGGTTTGTGATGAAATAAGAAACCCGTCCAGAAAGGTAGCAGTAAAAGCGAAGGCACACAGTTTACTGAGACTCTGGGTTGGAGTACAATGTTCACGCTTTTCTTATAGCAAATAGAAAAGTCTTTAGCCATTTCTTGAACACATCAAATTACATTCAGAAATTCCTTGATTCCTTCCTGAAGAAGGAGATGGGGCTAACGGGCTAATTTTAAGTGGTTACTGGACTAGGAGGTTATTGGTGGAGGAATGAGGGGAACAGTATAAGCTCTCATGTAGACACTCTGATTCCTGGATGTGCAGGGACAAGTAACATTCACAGTTGCGGTGTCTGGGTTCCTTCCAGCTGACAGGGGGATCTACCCTGGAATCGGTTCCTCTGGGCAAGATTGTAAAAAAACTTCTCTGACACTCATTTCACTTTCCCCCACCTCAGACCACTCTCTTCTTTTTCTTCCTTTTCTTTATCTCTCCATTCTCTGGCTCCTTCCATTACCTCTTACCAACTCTTCTCCTCCTTCTCCTCCTAAATGTCCTTCTCCTTCTAACCCTCTAACTCCACCCTTTCTCTCGCTTTTATTATCTCTGTGTCACCCAATCCTAGGCAAGGTGCCAACTAACTCTCTAATGCCCAAGCTATCTAAGGATGACTGACACTAGTGACAGAGAATTAGCTGAAATTCTGCCTAATCATACAGAGCTAGCAAATGTGAATATTATACATTAGGAATTAACCCCTAGTAAACCAGACATTATTGTTGCTTCGTAATTTAACATACATTTCACATAATTTTTCCCAGTTTTTCCTTTATTATACGCAATTTAGCTGATCCAGTGTTAAATGGGCTTTGGGACCCCAAATTCTGGGGTACTATACACATCGCGCTCGCCCATGTGAAGTCAGCCTTACTGATTTGCAGCAGATTTCACACTTTCCATTGCATTCCAATTTAAATGGTGCAATCTTCTGCAGCTCTGCAACAAAATAGACAACAGAATCGACAGCAAATCGGCAATCTGTGAGCGCACCTTAAATATAGAGTGATCTGGTCTGTAGACCAGTTCAATGATATGTACAACACAAAGCAGCCTAAACCCCAGACCAAACCCTCTAACTGTAGACGCCTAAATAAATACAGACCCCCTAAATGAATATAGAGCCCAAACTCTGTACATTAAGACAGATACCCGACTATGTTCCCTAAACTAATACAGATCTAGACTCAGACCCCCAAAACTAATAAAGAGTAATACAGTCCCCCTAAACTGATACAGACACCAGACCCAGGCTCAATAAATAAATAACATGTATGTAAACATACAGTGAACCCAATGAGATGTCAAACAGTGTGATGGGGAGATTGAATATCAGAGGTATATTGAGTTCACCGTAGAATAATGATTGATAACAATTAATTACCCGTCCCGCCATGCTGCTGTTGTATCATTTTATGCACCATTTGCATCAGTCCTTCTCACTTGCGTGTAATAATGAAGTATTTGTATCCTCTTTACATCACAGCATATAACTTTACACATGACGGTTGGCTAATCTATAATGACAGCCAATACTATATTAGCGAAGATCAAGTGCCGATGGAGAAAGCACAAGAATTCTGTAGAAGAAGTTCTTCCCATCTTGTCACCATTAACAGTGAATCTGAGCGGAAATTCCTTTGGAAATACGTAAGTCCAGAATACTAATATTTTTTTTTACTTTAGCCTAGGGGCCCACGGCGACTTCAGATCACACAGCAGTTGAGATAAAATTCAAACCGTAACGGACTTCGATTGTTGCCCAACTATTTCCCCATAAGGAGACAGTGAGGTCAGGCACCAGTTAGGGTAACCAGTGGTTTTATCCTGACTGTTGGGTGACCAAAAAATACTTGGGGATTCTTCAGTTTCTGCTAAAGAAAGTTAATTCATTAAATGTGAAATACTCCAATTTGTTCTGATCCCGCCCCCTTGCCCTTCCCCTTTCTTCAGCAGAAAAACTTTTCTTGACCTTTATGCTCCTTTTAATCTGGATATTACTATTGGGACACTGAAGCTAGGTTAGATAAACTATACAGTTATCCAAGTCTAACCAGCTTTTATGAAAATTTGCGAAAGATGTATATAACAGTGGACTCACATGAGCGAGTTTATGTGCTTACAATTGTCCACACAAAAACATGTGCCTGTTATAATCATTGGTTCCCTACAGTATGTTCACATGTCCGTGTTTTACAGGCGTGCAAACGCACATACCTGCAAAACATAGGACATGCGTGCACCATAGGTCTGTGGTGCACATCAGTATTCCCCAGCGGGGAGTCCCCTTGTCACTGAACACTGTGACAGCACTGTAAAGAATCCCCTGCCATCTGTCACAGCTCCGCAGGAAGTAAAGAATCCCCTGCCACAGCTGTGACAGCTGTGGCAGAGGATTGCAATGTTCTTCCATTGCTTTCAATGGGACTAGCACTTCTGCAGTCCCATTGAAAGCAATGGGCTGCTGGTAAGCCCTGCAGAGATTTTCGGGGAAGGGCTTTAAATATAAGCCCTTCCCTGAAAATCATCCCTAGAATGTGTTAAAAGTAAAAAATATATATATACTCACCTCTCCTCAGCTACCAGAATTCCATGAATGGCATAGAGCTGCCTGTGATTGGCTGAGTGCTGTAACCAATCACAGGCAGCTAGAAATGAGCGAACACCAAAATGCTCGGGTGCTCGTTGCTCGAATCGAGTTTTCCGCGATGCTCGAGGGTTCGTTTCAAGTAACGAACCCGATTGAAGTCAATGGGCGACTCGAGCATTTTTGTATATCACCCATGCTCCGCTAAGGTTTTCATTTGTGAAAATCTGCAAAACCTACGAAAGTGATGGAAACGGCACAGAAACGGATAGGGCAGGTGAGGGGCAACATGCTGGGCTGCATCTCAGGTTCCCAGGTCTCACTATTAAGCCACAATAGCGGCAAGAGTGCACCCTCCCCCCCCCCCCCAACAATTTTTACTTGGGACAAACCCTCATTAGCAAGGCACACCTTAGCTAAGCACCACACTACCTCCAACCAAGCACAAGCACTGCCTGTGGGACACACCGCTGCCTCTTCTACTGGGTTACATGCTGCCCAAGAATTGATAATAGATTGACATTCCATCTTCATTCGAAATCCTGTGCCACCTCCCTCAGGAGCTGCAAACGTGGGCATAAAGGGGACTCCGTTGCCGGCCTAGAGCTTCTACACTTCTCCACAATGCAACAATACTCGGTGTGGGAAGTATGTGAGCGGGCCATGGGTCAGCCTCTGTCCCAGCAAACACCTTGTGTGGCCCAAGGTGCTGCGAGTGACAAAGCAATGGGGACTCCATGTGTCCACACACTACTCATTCTGTTTGGGTGTCTAATACCTCATCGACAACACAAGGGGTAAACCATCTGAACTCTGCACCCTACCCAAGTCTGTCAGTGTTTTGGGGACAGACAGGTAAAACACCTCAATGGGAAGTCTGTGTGCACCCGCAGCATGGGTGGCTAGCAGGAACCCACAGACGGTACATAAAGAAATCCCATTGCAGTGCCCCGGATAGCTGAGGTTACGTGAGAGGAAATAAAAGTGGGCCTCGGCCCACAATCCATGCCCTAGTCAGTCTGGGTTTTTTTTGGCGCCAGATAGATAGAACACCGCGATGAGAAGACTTAGTGCACCCATAGTATACACAGACCCCTGTAATATTCCTGTAGCAAAGGTATAAGCTGACCCCAGTAACAGTTATGTTGCAGAAGTCTATGGAGACCCCATTAACATTTCTGTAGTAACAGTATAGACAGACCCCAGTAACAATTTCATTAGCAGAAGTATAGGCAGACCCCTGTAACATTTCAGTAGCAGCAGTACAGGCAGAGCCCAGTATTTGTAACATTTCGGTAGTAACTGTATAGACAGACCCCAGAAACATTTCTGTTGTAACAGTATAGACAGAGCCGAGCAACATTTCTGTAGTAACAGTATAGGCAGACCCCCAGTAACATTTACGTAGCAGCAGTATAGGCAGACCCCTGTAACATTTCTGTAGCAGCAGTATAAGCAGACCCCTGTAACATTTATGTAGCAGAAGCATAGGCAGGCATGTGTAACATGTCTGTAGTAGAAGTATAAGCAGACCCCAGTAACATTTCTGTAGCAGCAGTATAAGCAGACGCCCTGTAACATTTATGTGGCAGAAGTATAGGCAGACCCCAGTATCAGTTCTGTAGCAGCAGTATAGGAAAACCCCAGCACCATTTCTGTAGTAGAAGTATAGGCAGACCCCTGTGAAATTTGCGTGGCAGCAGTATAGGCAGACCCCAGTAACATTTTTGTAGCAGAAGTATACGCAGACCCCTGTAGCCTTTCTGTAATAACACTATAGACAGATCCCAGTGACATTTCTGTAGCAGAAGTATAGGCACATGCTGCCTGATCTCTGCGCCTCCCCTCCTACTTGGCCCTCGGAACTGCGCCTTCTGCCACTAGCGCTGTCAGATGGGAAGTTTACCATCAGTTTGTCCACCAGGGCTCAGTGGTATTGCATCCCTCTCGTACCCCTTTCCTCTTCGGAATGAGAGTGGAAAAGTTCTCCTTATACCGGGGGTTGAAAAGAGTGTGCACCCAGTAATCCGTTATGGTCTAACACGAGGGTCACGAGAAAGGCAGCCTAACATGAAGTCTGCCATGTGTGCCAGTGTACCAGTACGCAACACATCGCTGTCCTCACTAGGAAGATCACTTTCCTGATCCTCCTCCTCCACAGGCCATACACGCTGAACAGATGGGAGGCAAGCAGCATGGGTACCCTTTGCAGTGGGCCCAGCTGTCTCTTCCCCCTCCTTCTCCTCCAAAACGTGCTGAGATATAGACATGAGGGTGCTCTGACTATCAAGCGACATACTCTCTTCCCCCGTCTCCTGTTCTGACCGCAAAGCGTCAGCCTTTATGCTTTGCAGCGAACTTCTCAGCAGGCATAGCAGAGGAATGGTGATGCTAATGATTGCAGCATCGCCGCTCACCATCTGGGTAGACTCCTCAAAGTTACCGAGGACCTGGCAGATGTCTGCCATCCAGGCCCACTCCTCGGTAAAGAATTGGGGAGGCTGACTCACACTACGCCACCCATGTTGGAGTTGGTATTCCACTATTGCTCTATGCTGCTTATAGAGCCTTGCCAACACGTGGAGCGTAGAATTCCACCGTGTGGGCACGTCGCACAGCAGCCGGTGCTCTGGCAGATTACACCGATGTTGCAGGGTCCGCAGGGTGTCAGCGTCCGTGGTGGACTTGCCGAAATGTGCGCAGATGCGGCGCACCTTGCCGAGCAGGTCTGACAAGTGTGGGTAGTTTTTCAGAAACCGCTGAACCACCAGATTGAAGACTTGCGCCAGGCATGACACGTGTGTGAGGCTGCCGAGCTGCAGAGCCGCCACCAGGTTACGGCCGTTGTCACACACGACCATGCCAGGTTGGAGGCTCAGCGGCGAAAGCCAGAGGTCGGTCTGCTCAGTCAGACCCTGCAACAGCTCGGGGGCCGTGTGCCTCTTGTCACCTAGGCTGAGTAGTTTCAGCACGGCCTGCTGACGCTTGCCCACCGCTATGCTGCCACGCTGCGCCACACCGACTGCTGGCGACGTGCTGCTCACATTTCTTAATTGAGAGGTAGAGGTTGCGTAGGAGGAGGAGGAGGGGGAGGGTTTGGAGGAGGTGGTATAGACCACCGCAGATACCAGAACCGAGGAAGGACCCGCAATTCTGGGTGTGGGTAGGATGTATGAGGTCCCAGGCTCTGACTCGGTCCAGCCTCCACCAAATTCACCCAATGTGCCATCAGGGAGATATAGTGGCCCTGTCCGCCAGTACTTATCCACGTGTCCGTGGTTAAGTGGGCCTTCCCAGTAACCGTGTTGGTGAGGGCACGATTGATGTTGCGGGAGACGTGCTGGTGTAGGGCTCGGACGGCACACCGGGAAAAATAATGGCGACTGGGGACCGAGTAGCGTGGGACCACCGCCGCCCTCATGTTTTTAAAAGCCTCCGTTTCCACAAGCCTGTACAGCAGCATCTCCAGGCTAATCAATTTGGCAATGTGCACGTTTAATGCTTGAGGGTGCGGATGCGTGGCGGCGTATTTGTGGTTGCGCTAGCGACAGCTGGATGCTGCGCTGAGAGACATTGCTGTATGGGGCCGAGGACAGCGGAGGTGAGGGTGTTGGTGCAGGCCGGGAGGCACTTGTGCCTGTGTCCTGAGAGGGGGGTTGGATCTGAGTGGTAGGTTGGGGCACAGGGGGAGAGACAGTGGTGCGATCCGGAGGTGGTGAACGGCCTTCGTCCCACCTTGTGGGGTGCTTGGCCATCATATGCCTGTGCATGCTGGTGAGGCTGGTAGTGATGGCTCCCCAGATCACCTTGGCGCGACACAGGTTGCACACCACTGTTCGTCGGTCGTCGGCGCTCTCACTGAAAAACATGCACACCTTTGAAGACCTAGGCCTCTGCAGGGTGGCTTGGCGCGAGGAGGTGCTTTGGGAAACAGTTGGGGGAGTCTTCGCTCTGGCCCTGCCTCTACCCCTGGCCACCCCACTGCCTCTTCCAACCTGTCCTGCTGCTGCACTTGCCTTCCCCTCTGAAGACCTCTCCTCAGTTGGCTTAGCGAACCAGGTGGGGTCAGTCACCTCATCGTCCAGCGTCTCTTCCTCCGAATCCTCTGTGCGCTCCTCCCTCGGACTTACTGCCCTTACTACTACCTCACAAATAGACAACTGTGTCTCATCATCATCGACCTCTTCACCCACTGAAAGCTCTTGAGACAGTTGCCGGAAGTCCTCAACCTCATTACCCGGACCCCGGGAACTTTCCAAAGGTTGGGCATGGGTCACGACAAACTCCTCAGGTGAGAGAGGAACCATTTTTTGCCAATCAAGGCAGGGGCCCGAGAACAGTTCCTGGGAGTCTGTCTGCTCATCAGAATGTGTCATTTTCATGGAGTGAAGAGGCTGGGAGGAAGGAGGAGCAGCAGCGAGAGGATTCAGTGTTGCAGCAGTGGACGGTATAGAAGATTGGGTGGTCGATACATTGCTGGATGCATTTTCTGCCATCTACAACAGGACCTGCTCACACTGCTCAATTTGTAATAAAGGTCTACCACGTGGACCCAAAAAATTGTGATATGAAGCTGGGGACCCCAGAAACTTTCCTCTCTCCTAATCCCGCAGCAGCCCGCTGCGATTCACCTGGACCAGGAACTCGGCCTGTGCCCACACCCTCACTTGGACCTCCGCGTCCTCGCCCTCATCCACGGCCACGTCCTCTAGGCCTACCCCTACCTATCAGCATGGTGTATTACGAATAGAGCAGACACAGAGCGGTCTGTATAATTATGCAATTATGGGCGTGCAGTTGGAGGCTGACAGCGGTTATGTAACGCACACTGCAGTCCGAAGAAAATTATATGCTAGGCTGCAAAAAGGCCTAGCTGGGTAATAGTGAGCCACTACAACTCCCAGTGGCCACGCAGTAAAATGCACACGGTCACAGGTAGCCCTAAGAAGGAGGTTTTTTTAAAAAAAATTTTTGAAAAAACCAACAGCCTATATAGCGTGTATATGTCTTTCCCTCTATCAGGGGCTGTCGCCGCACGCTGTGCATGAAATTGACGGGACACACAGAGCGGTGAAAATTAGGCAATTATTGGCCTGCAGTTGGAGGCTGACAGCGGTTATGTAACGCACACTGCAGTCCGAAAAAAATTATACACAAGGCTGTAAAAAGGGCTAGCTGGGTAATAGTGAGCCACTACAACTCCCAGCGGCCACGCAGTAAAATGCACACGGTCACAGGTAGCCCTAAGAAGGAGGTTTTTTTAAAAAAAATTTTTGAAAAAGCAAACAGCCTAGATAGCGTCATGCACATGGTCACAGGTAGCCCAAAGAAGGACCGTTGGGGTACTTGTTGACAGGATTCTACAATACCACTGTCCCTATCTCACCAGCACTGTCCCTATACTCTGTATAATTGACTGCAGACTGAGAACGCTATAGCCTGCACAGCCCAAGATGGAAAAAAATAATTTGTGTAAAACTGCTCCCAGTAGCCCAACAGTAATGCACACGGTCACAGGTAGCCCTAAGAAGGAGCTTTTTGGGGGTACTTATTGACAGGATTCTACTCCCCAGTACTGCCCCTATACTCTGTATAATTAACTGCAGACTGAGAACGCAATAGTCTGCAGAGCCCAAGATGAAAAAAAAAATTTGTGCAAAACTGCTCCCAGCAGCCACAACAGTAATGCACACGGTCAGATGTGGCCCTAAGAAGGACCGTTGGGGTTCTTGAAGACGCAAATAGTAGCCTAAGGCCGGCTGCACACGGCCGCGATGGGCTCTGCCGTGGAATTCCACGGCGGAGCCCGTCACGGCGCCCCCCAGAGACCCCATACTTACCTGTGGATCCGGCGTCCTGGGTCCCGCATGACGCTTCGGCGTGACGCGCCGCAGCGTCATGTGACACGCCGGCCACGTCACATGACACGCCCACAGCGTCACATGACGCGGGCGGCCGCGTCGTATGACGCGGCGGCGGTAGGCGGAGAGGCGATTTCACGCTGTCTTCCACTGTACTACAGCGGAAGATAGCGTGAACGGACAGCTTCCATTGACTGCAATGGAAGCCGTCCGCGCGTACACCCGCGCAAATAGAGCATGCCGCGGGTGAGGACGGGAGATTTTACGGTGCGGAATTCCGCGGTGGAATTCTGCACCGTAGGCATTGAGCTATTAGGTTCAATAGAACCTCATAGCTGCGGGCAACGCAGCGGATTTCCGCCCCGTATTACGCGGCGGAAATCCGTCTGTGTGAAGGAGGCCTAACACTCTCCCTAGAGAAGGAACAGCAGGAACAGCACTCTCCCTAATCTCTGCCAGTGTGTGTCTGAGGCGAGCCGCGGGCGGGACCGCTTTAAATACTTGGTGGTCACTTGATCTCACCAGCCACTCACTGCAGGGGTGTGGGATAGAGCTGGAACGTCACAGGAGGAAGTTGTAATGCCTTCCCTGCATGTCTTTTGGCCAGAAAGTGGCGCTAAACATGCAGGGAAGGAAATGGAATTGACTCAAGTACCGCGTGGTGCTCGTCTCGAGTAACGAGCATCTCGAGCACCCTAATACTCGAGCAAGCATCAAGCTCGGACGAGTACGTTCGCTCATCTCTACAGGCAGCACATTCAATGAAGCACTCAGCCAATCAGTTACAGCCCTTTCAGCAGGCGGGGATTTTAAATCCATGCCTGCTGAAACAGAGTCAGAGCAGTACAGGGAGAAGAAAGGCTAGACGTGCCTGAGCCCCGGCAGCTTTTTATTTTTAACACATTTTAGGGATAATTTTCAGGGAAGGGCTTATATTTAAAGCCCTTCCCTGAAAATCCCTGCAGGGCTTGCCGGCAACCTATTGTTTTTAATGGGATTGCAGAAGTGCTGACCCCATTGAAAGCAATGGGAGAACATTGCGATCCTGTGCCACAGCTGTGGCAGGGGATTCTTTACGCCCCGCAGGGATTCTTTATATGGCAGTGGTGGATATATATATATATATATATATATATATATATATATATATATATATATATATATATATATATATATATATATATAGTGTGTGTGTGTGTGTATATATAATATATATAATTTGTTTTCTTTTTTTACACACACCACAGGTGATTTTCAGGGAAGGGCTTATATTTCAAGGCCTTCCTTGAAAATCACTACAGGGGTTGCAGGAATCCTATGGCGTTCAATTGGGCCGCTGGCAGCAGCCGCGGCCCCATTGGAAGCACTGCTGCACAGACCTGCATTCACGCATGCTTGTGCATGTTCGTGTGAATGCACCCTAAGGTACGGCTACATGGGGCGGTGCACTTTAGATTTTATGTGCAGACAATCTGTAGTATTTACAATAGCAGCAAAGTGGATGAGATTTAAACAGGTCAGCCCTAAATCCGCATGGAAATTGTCGTGCAGCAGATTTTTACTTTGGACTTCATCCTTTTTTAATGCAGAGGCTGAAAACTACAGCAGATCTGCAATATATCCACAACGTTTAAACCATTTAGAGCTACGTACATTCACTACATACCTCTAAATAGTATTCTGTTTCTGCCTGCTAGTTGATTGAGGGCCAGTTGCACCAACCATGATGTTGATCCCGATTCAGGTAGCTGCGATCAACTGTAAACTAGATTTAATCAAAACGCCTAATAAACAGGTAATCAGGACAGCGCCTCTGCCAGAGGTGAGGAATGTTGTTAATAGATATAAATGTACAGGAGAAGGACTCATCTGGCATTAAAGACCCAACCTGGAAGGGTTAGCTGTTATGCCCACAGTCTGAGTTCACTTAAAAGTATGGGGTAGCCATCGACAGAGGTAACACCCTGTCTTGGGGACATCCAGAGGAGAGCAGGTATAGAGAATCCCGAAATATCCCATATCTCGAGCAAAAATAGAGAAGTATTAGTTAAAAAGGTCTTCTGCAGCTTAGGGTGCAACTTCACCAATGTTGTCCCAACCTCCTACATATAGGGAGGACATGTTGATGACAAGTGCTTGACAAAGGACTCACCGTAGCCTCTGAAATATACTTTGCACCTCATCTCCTTATGCATTTGTAACCGTGTGGTTTGTGTGTTTACCAATAAATTGGACTTCACCCAAATCTTTTTTGATTGTACTCCTCCACTATCTGTTCACAACACTGTGTCACCTTGGACCACATGAGGGAGGCATCTATGGGTACTCACCCGGACTCCCTCTTTTTTAAAGTAAGTCTCACTTATTGAAACACGACACTAGTGAAGTTGCAGCCTGTGCACTGGAGAGCCTTTCAACAAATACTTCCTTAAGCAAAACGCACTACACTTTTGGATCTAAGATTTGCTAAACTAAGCTCAGGTGATCTGCATTCAAAGGTTCAACTTAGAAAAAATGTACTGTGCATGGTGATTGGTGACTGTAGTCAGGTGATCCAGCATTCAGGGTGATAGTAAAACATGGTCGCTCCCAGCAGCAAACAAGAATGTAATTTCACCACCCAAGAAAACCTTTTCTTAAATTTGTCGGTCAATTCTTCCAAGGGTTATCACCTTCACCGTACAGCATGTTTACGTAATGGACTAATTGATTTTACAGGCACAAATACTATTTACAGTATGACATATCCTCAGGGTAGGTCATCAACAGTTGGTAGAACAGAGTCCGCCGCTCTTGAACCTGGCCCATTATGCTGTCAGCATTCCTACACACACGGGTCTTAATTGCAAGTGCAGCTCCCAGTGTTGGTGCAAGGTTTTACTACTTGTTCAACGATCACCTCTTGTTGATCACTAATCAAACCATTGGTGCAACTGGCCATGAATGCATTAATTAGGTATGTAGTGAGCATAGATTCCTACATGCCACATGGCTCTCAGAGCAATAAGTTAAAGAGGTTGTCTCAGAGTTTAAAAAAATAAATTCCTGCACTGAATCTTCTAAAAAAAAAAACAACTAATGTTGCTCGCCTGTTTAAGCGGTTGTACCAAACATAAACTGCCACCTATCCACATGATAGGTGAGAGGTCTGATTGGTAGAGGTCTTACCGCTGAGACCACCTCTTATCCCGAGCATGGGGTCCTGTGTCCCTCCTTTCTCATCACTGTCTCCTTCTCACTGTAGGGAGGTGCAGAGAACCCATATTAAGAGGAAAAGGAGGACACTGGACTTGCATTCTCAGGATCATTGGGGGTCTCAGCATCCTCCTATGGTTAGGTAATACAAGTTCAATTTGGTACAACCCTTTTAAATTTCCTTCTACCCCAGTGCCATTGCTCCAGTAGTCACCACCGATCTTTGTTTAGTCTTCCTACAGTGATGACATTTTATATGCAATCACTATCCTCATGCCGGCATCAAAGTTGAAGCCAGTCACATGGATGTCTGCCTCATCATCACTGCAGGAAACATAAACAAAGAACAGCAGGGATGACCGAACCTTTGGCGCTAGAGCGGTGTGGAATATAACTGGTGAGCAATCTTTGTTTTAATGCACAGTATTTTATAACATTTACTGCAGTTTAATTTTTAAAACTCGGTCAACCCATTTAAAGTTTTAGTATCAAAATGACACATTCTTTCTATTGGGTTTATAGCATAGGTTTTTATGTGACTATTCAAATATTAAAATAAATCCTGAAATATTTCAGTTTTCACACTGCCCAGTGAAGCAAACACAATAAGCTGACATTTCCTGTTTCCTGACACTTACTTTTGACCTTTCCTGTGTAGACTGGGAAAGGGTCAGCAGAGCCATTATTATAAGAGAGCTATTATTAGTTTAATGAAAACAAAGGTTTGGTACGGTGTTAGCCAGTAGAGCAAAATGTGATTGTTACCAGCAAGAGAAACCACGTAATCATGTCGATATGATACCTTTTAATGGCTAACAAAAATACATGATGTAATAATAGCGAGCTTGCGAACCTCTCGGGCTCTTAATCAGGCTAAAAATTGAATAGATCTGATGAGGCAAGAATAGTTATACACACTTATAACATACATACTTATGACACGGCACAGATATGGATGTGATTGGTTCGCACGTAAAAGGAATTCTGCAACGGAAAACAAACTTTTTTTGTCTAGGCATTGATAGCGGAGTGAAAGTTTTATAGTCCCTGAATTACTGTTGGGGGGTGGGGGGGAGAGGTCGTCAGGCTAGAAATTGTACAAGAGGTACACAAACATTTTTAACTGGACACTGATAAGGGAGTGAAAGTTTATGGTCCCTGAATTACTGTTGATGGGGGTCTTATCTGTGCAATAAATGTCTCACACTTCCCATTCACACATAAATCCTGGGGAATAATTAAACCCAGTATTCAGCATGTCAAAGGTTGTTATCAATTTATATTCCCAAAACCATAGAAGAAACCAATCCCATCCATGTCTGTGCCCTGTCATAAGTATGTATGTTATAAGTGTGTATAAATATTCATTCCTCTTCAGATCTATTACATTATCGCCTAACGAAGAGCCTGAGAGGCTCACAAGCTCGCTATTACATCATGTATGTTTGTTAGCCAATAAAAGGTATCATATCTACAAGATCACGTGGTTTCTCTTGCTGGGAACAGTCACATTATTAGTTTATGGACACATTTCTGTGTACTAAGCCAGATTCAGTGCGGCTCCCATAAAGCACACACCGTCATCCAGGGAATTTAAAGAAATAAAAATCAAATTAGAGCAGCCGTGACACTGGTGCGAACAGAGCCTTACTCACTTTGATCTTCTCATTTTCATTTCTAGATTTTTACAAAAACAGAAAAACTGTATTACATTGGCCTGCGTTTAGGACTGGATAAAGAATTTAAGTAGGTGCTTAACAGATAAAGCCGCCAATATTTATATTTTTGGTTAATAAATGTTTTATCGGCGATCTACAGTACATAGCTGTTGTATACATGCTTGATGCAGATTGGGAACTGCAAAGGCTTTCTGATCTTTCCCCTATAAGCATGTGTGTTCTGCTCTAATGTTATGCTAACCGCGTTATTTGTTATTAGGTGGATGGACGGTTCTCCAGTTGAATTTGTTGCCTGGGCCTTACGTCAGCCTGACTTTGCCAATAATGATGAGTTTTGCACGCAGATGCATACAGAGCGGGGTAAACCTATAATGATATTTCTAAGTGAAACATTGTGAGAATTTGCAGCTTGAACAAGTACAGATTCTGCATATTACAGTATGGGAGAAAGGAGAGTTTACTTATGCTTCACGTTTTGCAAATCGTATGTCTGAATTAATTGGCACATCCCAATAAGACGGCAAGTAGTACAATATAGGGCGTGCAAATCCGTAGAAAGTAAAACCAATGAAAGCAAAGAGAGGCAAATACCGATCAAATACAGATGATGATACTGATTACCTATGATTGCTATTACAGACATCCATACTAATATTATAAATGCAAAAGTAACTTTATCCGTCTGTTTGTTACCTTTTCACAGCTAAACTGCTGAAGCGATTGTGATTAAATTTGGAAGGGAGGAAGGCATTAAGCTACATTTTATCCCCAAAGCGTATAGAGTCCTCTAGGGAGTGCGACAAGACAGATTTATCTGGTGATGCGCAGGCGCATTAGTCCCTTGTGGTGCAGAGTGCTAAGGCAGCAGAAATGCAGTCCTAAGCTCTTACTCACAACCTGAAGTTTGCGACTTCCATCCCCGCTTGGTTCAGGTAGCCGGCTCAAGGTTGACTCAGCCTTCCATCCTTCCAAAATCAGTAAAATGAATACCCTTGATGGTGGTGGGAGGCTAATAAATTACCTGAAAACACTACTAATAAAAAAAAAAAACATGGCGCTGCGCCATACAGATGTGAATATCGTTTATGATAAAATTGTTGCTGAGAGCAGCTACAGTCCATGGGTGTCAGGAAGGAGCAGTAACAGTAGGCTACCAGCTTGTCCGTGCAACTGGCTGCTCTAGAAATCAATGTTAACCATCTCATTGTGGAGGGAAAAGTCGGTGCACAAGTGGGCAGACACGTGAGGGCAGATGTCAGTGAGGCACATATGTGATTATTAAGCTATCAGGGATACCCAGCCTTGTCTGGTGGGCTTCGACCACAGACACTTTAACATGGATTGAGATTTTAAGGAAAGTCTGTGTTGCCCATAGCAACCAATCACAGTGCAGCTTTAAAAATACAAATTCCACGTGAACGAAGTCGCGGGAAACAAGCTACTGTTACAATATCTTCTTGTAAAACTTGCCATGGCTGGACTCACACCAGTTCCATCACGAGAGCAAGAAAACAGAATGCTGCATCCATTGTATGAAAGAAAGAAATGGCGCCAGACAGACTATATTGAGGTCCGTCTCACTTCTGTTCTGCCCACGGCATTGTTACAAACAAAGAAGCGCAGCATGCTGGGCTATCCTATTCTCTATGTTGTGCCGGATCTGCGGCAGAGGCTCTGAATAGACCCTCAGATGCAGATGTGAACATGGACTATGATAGAATTGTGCTGAGAGTAGCTACAGTCCATGGGTGTCAGGAAGGAGCAGTAACAGTAGGCTACCAGCTTGTCCATGCAACTGGCTGTAAGGAAGATCCTGCTCTAGAAATCAATGTAAAGCAGCTCACGGCTGAGCCTGCACCCGCTGCTCCCTCCTACCCTCTGCACCCTTAAGCTGCGACGCAGGCAGAATAGTAAGCTAGAATATATTAGAGTATGAGCACTTTGTAACTGCACTGCATATTTGTACAGAACTCCTTTAACAAATGCGTCAATACTTTCTATATAATTTTTCATAGGACTTTGGAGTGACACAAACTGCGGTTATCGAAGAGCATTCATCTGTGAAAGAACAAATAGTTCCATTAATGCTCCATTAGCCCCCACTGTTCCTGCACCGGACGGTGGATGTCCACCAGATTGGCTTCCATTTGGACAAAAGGTAATTTTCACAGCACAAGTACAATATTATTATTAGCGGGTAATATTGTAGGATATAGAATGTAGAGCACACGGCAATAGGAACTTGTGTATGCAGCCCCACATGTAGGCGATGGTGGGATGCGTTGGGGGATACTGTATTATTGTAGAATTTAAGCAGGGGTATAGTCTAAAGAAAAATTGCCATTATGCTAGGGTCTGAGGAACAGTATAGGTGATGCCAGCAGCTGCGGTGGGCTGAAAAGCTGAGCCTCGGTTAACCATTTAGCATCATGTTTTGTGGTTGTGCTCATAACTTTACCGTGGCTGGGTTATGTAAATGGGGACTGTGGTAAAGTATAGCATGACATGGTGATGCAGTGACTGTATAGTAATCGATACCGTTGATGCACAGGCACTGCAGACTAAGGTACTCACAGCACAGTTACTGGATATAGCATCATATCCTACTTGACTCATTCTCTCCTTTTCTTCTCCATTTGTCTCATACCATTATGGCGGCTTCTCTTGAGAACTACGTTGATTTTGCAGCCATTTCTAACTTCTACAGCAACACAAATTCAGTGTCCAAACACATACAAATATACTGGGAATAAAGCCACCACCAAGGTCCCGACGCACCATGTTGTTGACCTAAAACAGTACTGCAATTCAGCAGAGGATGAAAGCTGAGGCATTTATCAAATATGTCAAGCCTTTTTTAAATTAAAAGCAGAAATCTCAGGATGTAGAAGAACATGGCTGAGACTGACCTCATGTCTCTTATAGACTGCTGCATATGACCTCATGTCCCTAATAGACTGCTGCATATGACCTCATGTCCCTTATAGACTGCTGCATATGACCTCATGTCCCTTATAGACTGCTGCATATGACCTTATGTCCCTTATAGACTGTTGCATAGGACATCCTGTCCCTTATAGACTGCTGCATAGGACATCCTGTCCCTAATAGACTGCTGCATATGACCTCATGTCCCTAATAGACTGCTGCATATGACCTCATGTCCCTTATAGACTGCTGCATATGACATCCTGTTCCTTACAGACTGCTGCATATGACATCCTGTTCCTTATAGACTGCTGCATATGACCTCATGTCCCTAATAGACTGCTGCATATGACCTAATGTCCCTTATAGGCTGCTGCATATGACCTCATGTCCCATATAGGCTTCTGCATATGACACCCTGTCCCTAATAGGCTGGTTCTCATGGATGTGTCCCTTACAGACTGCTCCACATGACCCACCTGTTCATTAGAGACTGCTCATCCTGGTCCCAGTCACTTAGAGTCCCATTATGCAATCAAGACAAGAAAAAATACTTCAGCGCTCCGTTAAGCTGTATCAATATGTATCAGGATCTTACTTGTTTGGGGGTGCCCAATCTCCTGGCACCCCTCACATCCAAAGAAGCAGAAACCCAGTAGGGAGAGGCGTATTCTTGTAGGTCAAATTTAATATATTTAAAACAAAATTACAGTAATGCGACGCGTTTCGGCTTATGCCAAGCCTTTCTCAAGCATATAGAATAGATTACAAACTGCCTCTATTTATAGCAAGCAAACAAATGAAAAAAGGAAGGGGGGGCGATCTGTTCAGTCACTCCCCTAGTGGGCATTAACTTCCAATTATTAATGTAATAAGGTGCATATATAGCTCTCAAGAGTATCTTACCCCCCAGGTGTTGGTATCCTCTTGCCAGTGTTGATCGCACACCATATGGTGCAGTATAAGCATGTAATGGTGGATGGGAGCCATCTGGGTGGCGTCCGCATGGTAGCGCGGCGCAGTTGATGACGTCAATATAATCAGATAGAAGCCCAGGTAAGGGCATAGTAATACGGCGCCGTAATAAGGGGGGGACATCATGCCCCTAATCTGGACATGAATATATAACTAGGACTATCGAGACACATTTGTCCTTTTTAAGTCACCATCACATGGCCATATGACATAACACGGGTTCATTTCATTGAATACCCGCCTCCTTTTTCCATTTCTCCCATGTGATCTCCGTCATACGGTCATGTGACGCCGCGCCCTCAATCTGGACGTAATCACGCCTCTTGCGGTGTCACGTGATCTCGACCGCGCGGCCACGCGACACCATGCCCCTGTCGGGGGTCTGTCAACGGAGACCAATGCGAATGTTGCCTGAGTCCAAATTAGGAGGAAATATTATATCGAGTACTCGTAGATGAGAACCATAAGAAGCCACTACACACACACAGTCTAGTGAAATCAGAATGAATTCTACTTTATTGCTGAACATTGCTAGTTTTTATGCAAGATGAAAAGAAGGCGTTTCCAAATGTTACCTGATACTTAGTTTCAAAGTACTTTGCTGACCAAGTCCTCATTCCAACAGATTACAATATGGCTGTAAATCAAAAGCCTTCTAAACAAAAGGTATCAGCAAAACTGTGTGAAGTGGACATCAAACAGTTACATAGGAACATAAAGATGACTCCATACTGTCTGAGTACATACTTAATTACACCTCTCGCCAGACCAGGATGTAATCTTAAAGTCCATTGTGTTAAGTTTTACCTTGTCTCCAAAGAGGGGGCATTGTTTCTAGTTTGCACATAGAACTGGTTTTAGCCACCTACTTAGTATTCAGTACATTGTCAAAAGTTCAGACTTGTAGTCAAGATGGCTGAATGAAATCTAATTAATCATACATTTAGTATTTTAAAATCAATATTCAATTAAACGCTTGAATATACCTTTTGACATATGATTCTATATCCAGGTTCTATTAGCAACTTCCGGAATGTTTTACATATTTTTCATTTCCATAATACATAACATTATATAACCAAATAACTAATGTCACATTTATTACACTGTTTCCTTATCTTTCTTATGTTAGGTTATTAAAAATATGATTGACCCCTGTCAATCCCTCATTTGGACATCAGAGCCACCATTATCTCCTGGTCCTGTCACACGTTGGTGCCGGCTTCAGCTGGGTCCCCAGGTAGGAATGGTGCACTCTATGTCCATCTAGGGTATCAAGACATTTAAACAACCGACATAATATCAAATATTGCAAGTCAATCAAGTTTACAATACAGTAATCTTAGATTTATCAACATCAATATCATCTTCGTCGTATTAGACACTTAAATGGGTGTAGAAAATCGGCATTCATTACATTTAGCTACGCATGAAATTATTACTTTTATTGCAATATATACACATAAGATTATACTAGTCGGACGATTGCAGAGTATTTGAGAATCTTTAGTAGCTGTTACTTCTGTTGCCTTAATTTGTTGGCATTTCCTGATTTCATTAGGGTCACAAGTAAAATTATAACACTCTTCAGCCAACGCAACATTTCTCACCTAAAACCGAGTCATATTCGTCCAATGTGTATGTTCAACGGTATTGCAATGGGGACAATATTCAAATATATTAAGGAAGGTGTTTTCCTGAACAACATTGTCATCTACTACATCACTATCATGGTGTATTATTGAGTATATGTCTCGAAGAGTCTCTACAGGAGTGGGGACAGATAATAGACAAGTCCGCAAAATGTCCTCTCCACTCCTGAGGTTGGGCATACACATGTGGGAAATATTTGCCCATCCAGTCCATCGCTTCTCAATGTGGATCGTTCGTAGTGGTGTTTCCCAATAAGAGGACAGTCCAATAAGACAAAATGCAAAAGTCAAAATGTCCAGTACCCCCCCACCCAAACAACGCCAGGATCCCACCCATCACTTTTCCTCTGGCTCGGGAACTTTCTTGCAGTGGGAGGCGTGTATCCACTTTTACAGAAGTAGGCGTTGACAACAGAATTTGGTATGGTCTGTCAAACCTTGGATCCAAGGCCTTTCTTACGTGTCTTTTTGCGACCACCCAGTCTCCAGGCTGCAAGAAATGAGTCCCCTCTAGGTTGTCAGGGTCTGGAATTGGGGAAAATACTGGATCGTGTGTTATTTTCAGTTTACGACATAGTTCTTGTACATATTCAATAACCTTATCACACCCCTGCTGTAGGGCCTGTGGATGGTACAGGCCTAATCTTGGCATAGAGCCAAACAACACTTCTTTTAACTAAAGTGTACCATTTTAGTTCTTTCAAATTTGCGGGTGGTATGGAGTGTGAAACGCTTGTTCCACCCCAAGGGCTGACATCACCTCTCGCATCACTTCACCTGTAAAATGTGTACCTCTGTCACTCTCAATTGTCTCTAGTACCCCAAATCTACATACAAGTTCTGACACAAGTTTAGTCACTGTACATTGTGCGGTGGCTTTGAACAGGTCCACGCACACAAGGACGTACTCATACCTGCCTGATTTGGGAAGCTGGATGTAATCGATTTGTAATCTCTGAAAGGGGTACAATGGTCTGGGTGTGCACTTCCGGGGGCAGGGTGCACACTTCACATGCCTTCACATATGCCTTCGCCAACTTGTCGAACCCTGAAGCATACCATACCTTGTCCACAACAGAAACCATGGCATTCCGAGAGGCATGCACTTTCCCGTGAGCTAGGACGGCGAGGTGGGGGTAGGCAGCCGCTGGTTCATCATCTACGTCCTGTAGGACGCCAAATCCCAAATCAACAAGAGTGGTGGGACCAAGATCCAACTTACAGCACAAGGGGTCTTGCATCCTGTCCAGGAGAGCTGCAGCCTTGGCTGCCCTGTCCGCAATATCGTTTCCCTTGCTCTCTGGTGACTGCCCCTGCGTGTGTGCTTTAACCTTTATTATGGCCACCTGTTCTGGCAACATGATAGCCTTCATTTTATCTTAATGGGCTTGCCTTGTGCCGTGAGAAAGCTCCTGGACCGCCAGATGGGTCCATAATCGTGTGCAGTACCAAAGGCGTACCTGGAATCAGTGTAGATGTTAGCAGTGGTACCTTTCGCAATCGTACAGGCCTCAGTTGGAGCACGGAGCTCAGCCTCCTGCGCTGACATCTATGGCGGCAGTGGTTTTTGTACAAGCATCTCATTCAGTGTGACTACTTCAAAACCTGTTACAAACCTTCCTTCGTCATTCAGGTATATAGATCCATCCACAAACATTTCAAGGTGGGGGTTTAGGAGTGGTTTGTCAGTGACATGTGCGAACCCAGCTGTCACAATCATGCTGGTGTTCTGCGTCAAAGGCCTCCTCCTCATCATCAGTCAGAGAATTTGCAAAAAGCTGGTCCTCTGTACTTACTCCCCCATTTGAATCAGTGTCACCTAATGGTAATAAGGTGGCCGGATTCAAAGTGGTGCAACGTTGAAATGAGACATTGGATGAAGAGTGTACTGCAAGTTCCATTTTGATCTGTCTAGCAAGGGACAGATGTCTACGGCTTACCTGTGTCAGGATATCATGTATGTCATGTAGGGTGTAGATCACCATGGTGTGATCTAAGAAGTTTCTCTTTGCTGGCTTTGCAGCCATTCTACTCTGATGAAGGAAACACAAAAGGCTTAGTGATGTATTGAGGTAACTATTTGTGTCAGCAGTACATAAAAGAAAATAAAAATAAATCATCAACATATTACAAGAGGGCGGTGCCCTCGGGAATTGGCCAGGCGTCTGATACCAGCTTCATGCATCTGGTGAACTGGTTTTGGGCTATTCTGAGCCTCTTTGTGGCAGCACTATCCAACAGTACTGCTTTCCTCTGAAAGTAAATGCAAACAAATACTGACAGTCTGTCGAGGTCCGTCTGACTGGTAGCCCAAAGGCTCGAAGGAACGGCACTAAGAACTTGTTCCTCTGCGTGCATAAGAGTGAGAACTGGGAGAGGTGTCGCTAGGTCTGCTGCCATCCGACAGAAGGTCGGGTGACTTTTAGACCTTGGGTGTATACGAGCCTCACCAGACGGGTGAAGTTCGATACAACATCCCAAGGGTCCCATCACGTCGGTTCCCAATATGCTTTCAGGACTTTCCAGCACAAGGAAGCTCATGAGGCATCGTGACCCTTTAAACATTACCTCTAGCGGTTCAGTTTCTGCCAGCTCTAATCGGCACTCCTAAAACCCCTTGCACCGATTACTGCTAGACAATCAGGCTGGTATTCTATTTAAAATAGATCAGAACCTTGTTGCAAAAAAAATTTAAAAATTTAAAAATTGCTGACCTGCAATACCTGGATCACCTATGTCAGATGTCCAGTTCCTTGGGCTAAGCAATGACCCAGGAATTGGAGTTTGTCTTGGAGGTGGCTTACTATTTGTCAGGACCTGCGGAAAGCTGAGTTTCTGCAGTAGCTATCAAGACAAATACATGAGCCGGATCTACCAAGAGAGCAGTTAGTTTACAAACCTCTTCTGAACTGTCACTTGAGGTCTCAACCCGTACCGATCCATCTGGTGAGAATTTGATGGATGCAGATAAGGCTTGTAAGATATTAGTACAAATAACAGAGACATAAATTACAACAAGGCAGAATAATCCACAAACATCTATCCACATTGAAATATGATATTCTTTAAGCAAATTCATTATTAATCTGATCCTGCCTGCAATGTCTCATCAAATTGGAGAAGGAAAAAAAAAAAAAACTTTTCCTAACTGCCCAAGCTCCTCACCCCCCTCCTCTGTAGACAAAAGAAGGATGAAACATTACGTACTTTTACATCATCTAGCTCCACACCTTCGATGCTGGTCTTTTTCCTGTCTCTCCTACAGAACATTCTCTCAGCGACAGTACAATACTAACAGCATTTAGCAGTGATACAGACGTCCAACCAATCACAGAACTGACATTTACACAAAAAGCAAAAATATACCTTAAAATCCCTATATGTTCTCTATTTTTAAGACCGTATAATTCACGCAATTCATTACAAGTTTCTTATTAGAGATGAGCGAACGCGTTCGTCCGAGCTTGATATTCGTGCGAATATTAGGGTGTTCGGGATGTTCGTTATTCGTAACGAACACCATGCGGTGTTCTGGTTACTTTCACTTCCTTCCCTGAGACGTTAGCGCGCTTTTCTGGCCAATTGAAAGACAGGGAAGGCATTACAACTTCCCCCTGCAACGTTTAAGCCCTATACCACCCCCCTGCTGTGAGTGGCTGGCGAGATCAGGTGTTCGCCTAATATAAAAGTCGGCCCCTCCCGCGGCTCGCCTCAGATGCCTGGTGAGTTAGATGAGGGACAGTGCTGTTTATACCGGAGCTGCTGTAGGGAAAGAATTGGTAGTTAGTGTAGGCTTCAAGACCCCCCAAAGGTCCTTATTAGGGCCACTGATAGCTGTGTGTTGGCTGCTGTTAGCAGTGGCATTTTTTTTTTCTCAAAATCGGCTCTGCAGAGCGTTGCACCTGGCATTAGGGACAGAAGTGCTGCATAGGCAGGGAGAGTGTTAGGAGTGAGTGTAGCCTTCAAGAACCTCAACGGTCCTTTCTAGGGCCATATTTATCCGTGTGCAGTACTGTTCAGGCTGCTGTTAGCTGTGCTGCATTTTTTTTGGGCTTCTCAAAATCGCCTCTGCAGAGCATTCCACCCTCCATTGATACTGCAGGGAAAGAATTGTATAGGCAGGGCCACAACACAGTTATTATTCATAGAATATACGCAGTGCTGCCTTTTGGTGGAAAAACAAGTGGAAACAAATCTATTTGTCCAGCCTGTGACCGTCCTTACGGGCGGTGGACACGTGTGAGCTGCGTGAAAAACATTGCTAAATCATACGCACCCAGCTACGCTTTACTGCTGGCTTCGCCATTTGCTTTCCTTAATTGGGAAAAAAAATACCTGCTCTGCCAGAGTTATAATAACTCTGCTACCCTCACGTTCTGTGACACATAAGCAGGGACACAGCACAGTTATTAAACTTCTCATGTTCATTGAATATACGCAGTGCTGCCTTTTGGTGGGAAAAAACTGAAAACAAATCTATTTGTCCAGCCTCTGTCCGTCCTAACGCCTGTGGACACGTGTGAGCTGCGTGAAAAACATTGCTAAATCATACGCACCCAGCTACGCTTTACTGCTGGCTTCGCCATTTGCTTTCCTTAATTGGGAAAAAAATACCTGCTCTGCCAGAGTTATAATAACTCTGCTACCCTCACGTTCTGTGACACATAAGCAGGGACACAGCACAGTTATTAAACTTCTCATGTTCATTGAATATACGCAGTGCTGCCTTTTGGTGGGAAAAAACTGAAAACAAATCTATTTGTCCAGCCTCTGGCCGTCCTAACGCCTGTGGACACGTGTGAGCTGCGTGAAAAACATTGCTAAATCATACGCACCCAGCTACGCTTTACTGCTGGCTTCGCCATTTGCTTTCCTTAATTGGGAAAAAAATACCTGCTCTGCCAGAGTTATAATAACTCTGCTACCCTCACGTTCTGTGACACATTAGCAGGGACACAGCACAGTTATTAAACTTAGATTATTCATTCACTAGAGGCAGTGGGGCCTTTCGTTTTCCAAAAAGGGCAAAAATTATATTTGGCCTGCAGTCTTGCGCCAATTTATTTCCTGCCTGTGAAATCAAATCACTGGTAATACAGCATGCTGAGGGGTAGGGGTAGGCCTAGAGGACGTGGACGCGGCCGAGGACGCGGAGGGCCAAGTCAGGGTGTGGGCACAGGCCGAGCTCCTGATCCCGGTGTGTCGCAGCCGACTGCTGCGCGATTAGGAGAGAGGCACGTTTCTGGCGTCCCCACATTCATCGCCCAATTAATGGGTCCACGCGGGAGACGGTTATTAGAAAATGAGCAGTGTGAGCAGGTCCTGTCCTGGATGGCAGAAAGTGCTTCGAGCAACCTATCGTCAACACGCAGTTCTGCGCCGTCCACTGCTGCAAATCCGAATCCTCTGTCTGCTGCTCCTCCTTCCTCCCAGCCTCCTCACTCCACTACAATGACACCTGCTCAGGAGCGGGAACACTCCCAGGAACTGTTCTCGGGCCCCTGCTCAGTGTCAGAACCTGCAACTCTCGGGGCCGCCGTGCCCGCACCACCGGTCCTGCCACCCGGGCTACAGGAGTGCGGCGTAGGGGAGCCCCTGTTCTGGTGATCTCCCCGGGCCGCTGTAAGACTGGTCGCCGCCGGGTTGCTAGGGAGGCAGCTGGTGCTTCTAGTCACTTGACTACCAGGCTGGCTTCCCTAGTAACGGTCTGTGCTGCAAGACTGGGGGCGTGCCCCCAGCACCTCCCTGATTAGCCCTGCTGCTGTCAGGCTCCCCGCCCCAATCAGCTTCTGGGGCGGGAGCACTGACAGCATTTAAATATGTGTGTTTTCCTGTCAGGCGTTGCCAGTGTTAGTTTGGTCTTCCAGCTGCACCCGCGTATTCTTCTGACTCCTGTTTGTGACCCCGGCTTTCCTGACCTCTGCTTTTGGACCTTGACTACGTTTGCCTGACCCCCCTGTACTGCGTACCCTCCTGTTGCCGACCCGGATTGTCTGACCATTCTACCGTTGTTTGTCTTCAGTGTCTGTTTGTCTTCCCGTGTCCCGCTTCCCTAGTGAGGGTAGGGACCGCCGCCCAGTTGTCGCCCTGGGGGTTAGCCCAGGGGGGCAAGTAGGCAGGGACAGGGGTTGCGGGATATCTCAGGGACCCCCATATCCCGGACACTGTCCTGACAGTAACACTGGCCGAACGAAGGTCAGACCCTTGCATCCGCCCGGCAACTTTGAGCCCCTCGATGGAGGCCGTGGCGGCTGTAGCGAACCAGGTCCAGGTCCTTACGACCCTTGCCCAGGACCTAACAGCCCGCTTGCAGCCACGGGAACAAGTGGCAGCTGCAGGCCCCATGCAGCCCTCGTCCGCTCCAGGAACAATGTCAGAACCTCGAGCCACGCTTCCGGATTGCTTCTCCGGAGAGAGAGATCAGTTTTTTGCATTTAGAGAGAGCTGCAAGCTCTACTTTGATCTCCGCCCCCACTCCTCTGGTACTGAATACCAGAAAGTGGGAATCGTAATTACCCGCCTGAGGGGAGAGCCCCAAAATTGGGCTTTCTCGCTACCAGCTGACTCTCCAGCCCGATTATCCCTTGACGCCTTTTTTTCCGCCCTGGGTCAAATTTATGACGAACCCGACCGGGCGGGCTACGCAGTCTCCAAGCTTCTGGCCCTGCGCCAGGGTTGTAAGATGGCGGAGGACTACTGTTCCCAATTCCGTCAACATTGTACGGAATCCCGGTGGAACGATGCCGCCCTAAAAGACTTATTTTTGACCGGTCTGTCTGAGGGTCTCAAGGACCTACTTGTGGCCCACCCAGAGCCTAGAACCCTGGAGCAAGCCATGTCGCTGGCTATTCGAGCCGACCGACGTTTGAGGGCCAGACACGCCGCTCGGACCACCCCACTCCCCACGTCTACTTCTTCGACTGACCCGACCTTTTACCCTCCCACCACCGAGGCCATGGAGCTGGGAGCCGTGAACCCCAAGCAACGACGGGAACACCGCCTGAAGAAGAACCTCTGCTTCTACTGTGGGGAGCCGGGTCACCGCATTGCTACCTGCGCTAAGAAGCCACGGCAGGAAGAACTCCCGCTCCTAGGCAGTTGTCGGGGGGACTGTCTAGGAGCCAAGGTACTCCCTGTGTTGTCCAAAATGTTAGTGCCTTGCACCCTAGAATTTCATGCTTTCCACCGTACTGGGCAAGCCTTTGTTGATTCTGGGGCTGCGGCTAATTTCGTTAACTTTAATTTCGTGGCTCAACTGTCCGGGGTTTTGTTACGTTTAGAGACTCCGATTCTGGT
Source organism: Eleutherodactylus coqui (assembly GCF_035609145.1). Classification (NCBI taxonomy): domain Eukaryota; kingdom Metazoa; phylum Chordata; class Amphibia; order Anura; family Eleutherodactylidae; genus Eleutherodactylus; species Eleutherodactylus coqui. Next base: position 123,900,181 of record NC_089848.1, read on the forward strand.
TTCAGGAGTGGACTCCACTCCATTGCAAGCAGGGGTGGTTAATCTGGTTACCCCTGAAGTAAGGTTTACTATAGGAGCCTTACACGTGGAAACCTGCACCTTTCTAGTGATGAGAGATTTGTCTGTGGACGTCGTCCTAGGCCTCCCCTGGCTCCGGGAGCACAACCCGGTAGTAAATTGGGACACGTTGGAACTGGTAAAGTGGGGTCCCCGCTGTGTCAACCACCTTTGTGCGGTGAAGGTGGGAATCTCCACCTGCGAGGGGAGCCCCCTACCAGAATACCTCTCCGAGTTTTCTGACGTGTTCTCCAAACAATTATCCGAAGCTCTGCCCCCTCATAGAGAATGGGACTGTAAAATAGACTTGATTCCTGGGGCCAAACTTCCTAAGGGCCGCATTTATAACGTTACGGTTCCAGAGAGAGAATCCATGAGGGACTACATCCAGGACAGCCTGGCCAAGGGGCACATCCGGCCCTCAGAATCCCCGGTGGGTGCCGGGTTTTTCTTCGTTGAGAAGAAGGATGGGGGTCTCCGGCCCTGTATTGACTATAGAGAGCTAAATAAAATCACAGTCCGAAACCAGTATGCTCTTCCACTCATTCCTGACCTCCTCAACCAGGTCGCTGGTGCCCGATGGTTTTCGAAACTTGATCTCAGGGGAGCATACAACCTCATCCGCATTCGGGAGGGGGATGAGTGGAAAACCGCCTTCAATACGCCCCTCGGGCATTTTGAATACCTAGTTATGCCGTTTGGATTGTGTAACGCCCCCGCCATTTTTCAGGGGTACATGAACTCAGTGTTTCAGGATATCATGGGGGTGTTCGTGGTTGTATATCTAGACGACATTTTGATTTTTTCCTCCGACTTGCCGAGTCACCATACTCACGTTCAGACTGTGCTAGCTCGACTCAGACATAACAAGCTGTTTGCTAAACTCGAGAAATGTGTTTTCGGGGTACAAAAGATATCATTTTTGGGGTATATCATCACGCCATGCGACTTCCAGATGGATCCTGAAAAGGTGAAGGCCATCACGGAGTGGGCCCAGCCAGGGTCGTTGAAAGCCCTTCAACGCTTCCTCGGCTTCGCCAACTACTATCGCAAATTCATTAAAGACTTCTCCGTGGTGGCCAAACCTCTAACGGACCTCACCAGAAAGGGGGCAGATGTGAGGACCTGGTCTTCTGAGGCTCTGAGGGCCTTCAATACCCTAAAGGCGGCGTTCTCTTCTGCACCTGTCCTAGTACAACCGGATCTGTCCAGCCCTTTTGTGGTGGAGGTAGATGCCTCTGAGTTTGGTGTGGGAGCAGTACTGTCCCAAGGTCCCTCCACTCTCACCAACCTTAGACCGTGTGCCTATTTTTCTAGGAAGTTTTCTTCCACCGAACGGAACTATGATATAGGCAACCGGGAATTGCTGGCGATTAAGTGGGCTTTCGAAGAGTGGAGGCATTTTTTGGAAGGAGCCCATCACCAGATCACGGTACTCACAGACCATAAAAACCTCACCTATCTAGATTCCGCTAAGAGGTTAAATGCTCGGCAAGCCCGCTGGGCCTTGTTTTTCTCTCGGTTCAATTTTGTGGTTACCTATAGACCCGGTTCTAAGAATGTCAAGGCTGATGCCCTGTCTAGGAGTTTTGGTTCTCCGGAACCTTCCGAGCCGGAGCCTGAGAGCATTCTCTCCCCTGGGGTGGTCCTCGCTGCTGTCTCCTCCGACCTTTCACCTCTCATTCACGCCGCTCAACAATCTGCTCCTGAAGCCCTTCCGGAAGGCAAATTATTTGTCCCGTTGTCACTGAGATTGAAAGTGTTAGAGGAGACACATGCTTCAGTCCTAGCTGGACACCCCGGCATCAGGGGTACTCTGGAGTTAGCGGCCAGACTCTATTGGTGGCCGCACATGGCCAAGGATGTACGGGTATTTGTGTCCGCGTGCCCGGTTTGCGCAAGGGGGAAGAACCTCAGGAGACGTCCTGAGGGGCCTCTTCTGCCCTTGCCCATTCCGTCCAGGCCATGGTCCCATTTGTCCATGGATTTTATTACTGATCTGCCATCCTCGCTGGGGAATACGGTCATTTGGGTAATAGTTGACCGTTTCTCCAAAATGTCTCATTTTGTTCCACTTGGCAAGTTGCCTAACGCCAAACTTTTGTCTGAGATGTTCATCAAGGAGATTGTTCGGTTACATGGGATCCCCGAGGATATTGTGTCTGATAGAGGGGTTCAGTTCGTCGCTCGCTTCTGGCGAGCCTTCTGTAAAAATCTAAACGTTAATTTGTCCTTTTCCTCCGCTTTCCATCCCGAGAGTAACGGACAAACGGAACGGATGAACCAAGAACTTATCCAGTATCTGCGACTGTTTGTCTCTGATAACCAGTATCAGTGGGCCAACTACTTACCTCTCGCCGAATTTGCTATTAACAACCATGGTAACTCGTCGACCCAACTGTCACCTTTTTTTTGTAACTATGGGTTCCATCCCCGGTTCTCGCTTTCTACTCCTTTTGTCTCGAACAATCCGGCCGCTGACATATCCGCTGAAGAACTGTGCACAGTTTGGGCCCAGGTTCGTAAGAACCTTCAGGGTTCCCAAGAGAAACTGCGTAAATACGCAAATAAAAGACGTACTATCTCTGCACCTTTTGTGGTCGGGGAGCAGGTTTTATTATCATCCAAGAATCTGAGACTTAAGGTTCCCTCCCTGAAACTGGCTCCTCGGTTCATTGGCCCATTTACGGTTTCTCAGGTTATCAACCCGGTATCATATAAGTTGGCACTTCCTGACCCCTGGAAGGTCCACAAGGTTTTTCACAAGAACTTGCTTAAGAAGTATGTGACTCCAGTTCTCCCCACCCAGAACCCGCCTCCTCCCTCTCTAGTACAGGGGGAACTGGAGTATGAAGTAGAAAGGCTTGTGGATGCCCGACGGGTTAGAGGTGGGCTGCAGTACCTGGTCCACTGGAGAGGATTTGGCCCTGAGGATAGGACGTGGGTCCCTGCCAGGGACGTTCATGCGCCACGCCTAGTCCAGTCATTCCACAGGGCTTTCCCGCTTAAGCCCGCACCGGGCCATGGGGGTCCGGTGTCCCCCCGTAGAAGGGGGGGTACTGTCAGAACCTGCAACTCTCGGGGCCGCCGTGCCCGCACCACCGGTCCTGCCACCCGGGCTACAGGAGTGCGGCGTAGGGGAGCCCCTGTTCTGGTGATCTCCCCGGGCCGCTGTAAGACTGGTCGCCGCCGGGTTGCTAGGGAGGCAGCTGGTGCTTCTAGTCACTTGACTACCAGGCTGGCTTCCCTAGTAACGGTCTGTGCTGCAAGACTGGGGGCGTGCCCCCAGCACCTCCCTGATTAGCCCTGCTGCTGTCAGGCTCCCCGCCCCAATCAGCTTCTGGGGCGGGAGCACTGACAGCATTTAAATATGTGTGTTTTCCTGTCAGGCGTTGCCAGTGTTAGTTTGGTCTTCCAGCTGCACCCGCGTATTCTTCTGACTCCTGTTTGTGACCCCGGCTTTCCTGACCTCTGCTTTTGGACCTTGACTACGTTTGCCTGACCCCCCTGTACTGCGTACCCTCCTGTTGCCGACCCGGATTGTCTGACCATTCTACCGTTGTTTGTCTTCAGTGTCTGTTTGTCTTCCCGTGTCCCGCTTCCCTAGTGAGGGTAGGGACCGCCGCCCAGTTGTCGCCCTGGGGGTTAGCCCAGGGGGGCAAGTAGGCAGGGACAGGGGTTGCGGGATATCTCAGGGACCCCCATATCCCGGACACTGTCCTGACACTCAGATTGGGCAGCAGCGGTTCCTCTCCCACCAGAGGAGTTTATAGTCACTGATGCCCAACCATTCGAAAGTTCCCGGGGTCCGGGGGATGAGGCTGGGGACTTCCGCCAACTGTCTCAACAACTTTCTGTGGGTGAGGAGGACGATGACGATCATACACAGTTGTCTTGCAGTGAGGTAGTAGTAAGGGCAGTAAGTCCGAGGGAGCAGCGCACAGAGGATTCGGAGGAAGAGCAGCAGGACGATGAGGTGACTGACCCCACCTGGTGTGCAACGCTTACTCAGGAGGACAGGTCTTCAGAGGGGGAGTCAAGGGCATCAGCAGGGCAGGTTGCAAGAGGCAGTGCGGTGGCCAGGGCCAGGGGTAGAGGCAGGGCCAGACCGAATAATCCACCAAGTGTTTCCCAAAGCGCCCCCTCGCGCCATGCCACCCTGCAGAGGCCGAGGTGCTCTAAGGTCTGGCAGTTTTTCACAGAGACGCCTGACGACCGACGAACAGTGGTGTGCAACCTTTGTTGCGCAAAGCTCAGCCGGGGAGCCAACACCAACAGCCTCACCACCACCACCATGCGCAGACATATGATGGCCAAGCACCCCACAAGGTGGGACGAAGGCCGTTCAGCGCCTCCGGTTTGCACCCCTGCCTCTCCCCCTGTGCCCCAACCTGCCACTGAGATGCAACCCCCCTCTCAGGACACAGGCACTACCGCCTCATGGCCTGCACCCACACCCTCATCTCCGCTGTCCTCGGCCCCATCCAGCAGTGTAGTTCAGCGCACCGTCCAGCCGTCGCTTGCGCAAGTGTTCGAGCGCAAGCGCAAGTACGCCGCCACGCACCCGCACGCTCAAACGTTAACCGTCCGCATCGCAAAATTCATCAGCCTTGAGATGCTGCCGTATAGGGTTGTGGAAACGGAGTCCTTCAAAAGTATCATGGAGGCGGCGGCCCCGCGCTACTCAGTTCCCAGTCGCCACTACTTTTCCCGATGTGCCGTCCCAGCCCTGCACGACCACGTCTCCCGCAACATTGTACGCGCCCTCACCAACGCGGTTACTGCCACGGTCCACTTAACTACGGACACGTGGACAAGCACAGGCGGGCAGGGCCACTACATCTCCCTGACGGCACATTGGGTGAATTTAGTGGAGGCTGGGACAGAGTCAGAGCCTGGGACCGCTCACGTCCTACCCACCCCCAGAATTGCGGGCCCCAGCTCGGTGCTGGTATCTGCGGAGGTGTATGCTTCCTCCACTAAAGCACCCTCCTCCTCCTCCTCCTCCTCCTCCTCTGTCTCGCAATCAAGATGTGTTAGCAGCAGCATGTCGCCAGCAGTCGGTGTCGCGCGGTGTGGCAGCACAGCGGTGGGCAAGCGTCAGCAGGCCGTGCTGAAACTACTCAGCTTAGGCGATAAGAGGCACACGGCCCACGAACTGCTGCAGGGTCTGACACAGCAGACCGACCGCTGGCTTGCGCCGCTGAGCCTCCAACCGGGCATGGTCGTGTGTGACAACGGCCGTAACCTGGTGGCGGCTCTGCAGCTCGGCAGCCTCACGCACGTGCCATGCCTGGCCCACGTCTTTAATTTGGTGGTTCAGCGCTTTCTGAAAAGCTACCCACGCTTGTCAGACCTGCTTGTAAAGGCGCGCCGGCTCTGCGCACATTTCCGCAAGTCCCACACGGACGCTGCCACCCTGCGCACCCTGCAACATCACTTTAAGCTGCCAGTGCACCGACTGCTGTGCGACGTGCCCACACGGTGGAACTCTACGCTCCACATGTTGGCCAGGCTCTATGAACAACGGAGAGCTATAGTGGAATACCAACTCCAACATGGGCGGCGCAGTGGGAGTCAGCCTCCTCAATTCCTTTCAGAAGAGTGGGCCTGGTTGGCAGACATCTGCCATGTCCTTGGTAATTTTGAGGAGTCTACCCAGGTGGTGAGCGGCGATGCTACAATCATTAGCGTCACCATTCCTCTGCTATGCATCTTGAGAAATTCCCTGCAAACCATAAAGGCAGCTGCTTTGCGCTCGGAAACGGGGGCGGGGGAAGACAGTATGCCGCTGGATAGTCAGGGCACCCTCCTGTCTATTTCTCAGCGCGTACAGGAGGAGGAGGAGGAGCATGAGGAGGATGAGGAGGAGGGGGAAGAGACAGCTTGGGCCGCTGCTGACGGTACACCGGCTGATTGCCTGTCATCCTTTCAGCGTGTATGGCCTGAGGAGGAGGAGGAGGAGGATCCTGAAAGTGATCTTCCTAGTGAGGACAGCCATGTGTTGCGTACTGGTACCCTGGCACACATGGCTGACTTCATGTTAGGATGCCTTTCTCGTGACCCTCGCGTTGCACGCATTCTGGCCACGACGGATTACTGGGTGTACACACTGCTCGATCCACGGTATAAGGAGAACCTGCCCACTCTGATTCCCGAAGAGGAAAGGGGTTCGAGAGTGTTGCTATACCACAGGACCCTTGCGGACAAGCTGATGGTAAAATTCCCAGCCGACAGCGCTAGTGGCAGAAGGCGCAGTACCGAGGGCAAGGTAGCCGGGGAGGTGCGGAGATCGAGCAGCATGTACATCCCAGGCAGTGCAACAGTCTTTAAGGGCCTGGCCAGCTTTATGGCTCCCCACCAAGACTATGTCACCGCTCCCCAGTCACGGCTGAGTCGGCGGGAGCACTGTAAAAGGATGGTGAGGGAGTACGTAGCGGATCGCACGACCATCCTTGGTGACGCCTCTGCCCCCTATAACTACTGGGTGTCGAAGCTGGACACGTGGCCTGAACTAGCGCTGTATGCCCTTGAGGTGCTTGCTTGTCCTGCGGCTAGTGTCTTGTCGGAAAGGGTGTTTAGTGCGGCTGGGGGAATCATCACAGATAAGCGTAGCCGCTTGTCAACCGACAGTGCCGACAGGCTAACACTCATCAAGATGAACAAAGGCTGGATTTCCCCAGACTTCTGTTCTCCACCAGCGGACAGCAGCGATACGTAAGCAATACGTAGGCTGCACCCGCGGATGGAAGCTACGTTCTCTCTCACCATCCAAAACGGGGACATTTCTGCTTCATCAATCTGTGTCTAATATTCCTCCTCCTCCTCCTGCTCCTCCTCCTGAAACCTCACGTAATCACGCTGAACGGGCAATTTTTCTTAGGGCCACAAGGCTCAGTCAAATAATTTTTCTGAACCATTTTTATAAGTTTCAATGCGCTTAAAAGCATTGGAACTTTAACTTGAACCAATTTTTCGTTACACTGGGCTGCCTCCAGGCCTAGTTACCACTTAAGCCACATTAACCAAAGCGATTAATGGGTTTCACCTGCCCTCTTGGCTGGCCATGGCCAATTTTTTGGATGTACATTAGTACTGTTGATACAGCAATTTTTGTGGGCCCTCGCCTACAGTGTAATCAAATTAATTTTTAGCCCACCTGCATTACAGCTGATGTTACCTCAGCTGTGTTGGGCAATGCAATGGGATATTTTTATGTACCGCCGGTGGGTTCCAGGGAGCCACCCATGCTGTAGGTGCACACGGAGTTTTTAATACATCTGTACACTTCTAAAGAACCCCAGTCTGACTGGGGCATGCAGTGTGGGCCGAAGCCCACCTGTATTACGCACGACATTACTACCTCAGCTGTGTTGGGCAATGCAATGGGATATTTCTGTGTACCGCCGCTGGCTTCCTGGCACCCACCCAGGCAGTGGGTCCACAGGGAGTTTAACCTACATGTGTCCACTTGTAAAGAACCCCAGTCTGACTGGGGCATGCAGTGTGGGCCGAAGCCCACCTGTATTACGCACGACATTACTACCTCAGCTGTGTTGGGCAATGCAATGGGATATTTCTGTGTACCGCCGGTGGCTTCCTGGCACCCACCCAGGCAGTGGGTCCACAGGGAGTTTAACCTACATGTGTCCACTTGTAAAGAACCCCAGTCTGACTGGGGCATGCAGTGTGGGCCGAAGCCCACCTGCATTAAGCACGACATTACTACCTCAGCTGTGTTGGGCAATGCAATGGGATATTTTTATGTACCGCCGGTGGGTTCCAGGGAGCCACCCATGCTGTAGGTGCACACGGAGTTTTTAATACATCTGTACACTTCTAAAGAACCCCAGTCTGACTGGGGCATGCAGTGTGGGCCGAAGCCCACCTGTATTACGCACGACATTACTACCTCAGCTGTGTTGGGCAATGCAATGGGATATTTCTATGTACCGCCGGTGGCTTCCTGGCACCCACCCATGCTGTGGGTCCACAGGGAATTATAAATGCATCTGTTTCCACTTATAAAGAAACCCAGTCAGACTGGAGCATGCAGTGTGGGCCGAAACCCACCTGCATTAACCCTTTCCAGTCCACTGTGTGACCTGTGAAGACATTAGGGTTTAAGGCTGTACAGCTCCGTTGTTGGTAGACGTCCGTCGGGGTTCTCTTACTGTATATTGCCAGCCTCTCTGCTGTCGGAGCCTATCCTACGTGTCAGCTCATGCAGTACTGGCTTTAGCCAGCATATAGCGCCGTTGTATAACGGCAGAAAAAGAGTAAGCCCCCTAGGAAAACCATATACAAATTGGATTGGAAAGGGTTAAGCACAACATTACTACCTCAGCTGTGTTGGGCAATGCAATGGGATATTTCTATGTACCGCCGGTGGCTTCCTGGCACCCACCCATGCTGTAGGTGCACACGGAGTTTTTACTACATCTGTACACTTATAAAGAACCCCAGTCAGACTGGGGCATGCAGTGTGGGCCGAAGCCCACCTGCATTAAGCACGACAATACTACCTCAGCTGTGTTGGGCAATGCAATGGGATATTTCTGTGTACCGCCGGTGGGTTCCAGGGAGCCACCCATGCTGTGGGTCGACAGGGACTTCACAATAGGGAGTTGTACCTGCCTGTGTCTATGAATTAAAAAGCCCGGTCTGACTGGGGCATGCAGACACCTTGACAGAATGAATAGTGTGTGGCACATAGGTTCCCCATTGCTATGCCCACGTGTGCAGCTCCTGATGGCGGTGGCACAGGATTCTATTTCTCATTGCTTCTGTACAGCATTGTGGGCTATCGCTCCGCCACTTTTAAAGAGGGTCGCTGCCTAGCCGTGCCAACCTCTGCAGTGTGTGCCTGCGGTCCCTCGTCATGGCAGACGCACTTCTAAATAGACATGAGCGTGGTGTGGCATGAGGGCAGCTGAAGGCTGCCCAGGGACACTTTGGTGTGCGCTGTGGGGGGGAGGGGGGGCGGTTGGTCAGCATGTAACCCAGGAGAAGTGTCAGTGGAGTGTCATGCAGGCAGTGATTGTGCTTTGTTGGAGGTAGTGTGGTGCTTAGCTAAGGTATGCATTGCTAATGAGGGCTTTTCAGAAGTAAAAGTTGTTGGGAGGGGGCCCACTCTTGCCGGTATTGTGGCTTAATAGTGGGACCTGTGAACTTGAGATGCAGCCCAACATGTAGCCCCTCGCCTGCCCTATCCGTCACTGTGTCATTCCCATCACTTTCCTGAATTGCCCAGATTTTCACACATGAAAACCTTAGCGAGCATCGGCGAAATACAAAAATGTTCTGGTCGCCCATTGACTTCAATGGGGTTCGTTGTTCGAAACGAACCCTCGAGCATCACGGGAAGTTCGTTACGAATAACGAACACCCGAACATTTTGGTGTTCGCTCATCTCTATTTCTTATTTCATCAGCATTTGTCCCTCTCTCTATGAACCTGAATTTTATCTCTCTATAAAACAGAACAATAGCTAAGATATTAATGAGCAGCCAGAACATTCAGACTTTAAACAACATTAATCATTAGTAATGACAAGACGTATACTTCTCTGAGGATACGAATAGTTAAACACAGAAAATAAAACCTGCTAAGCGCTTCTAACAGCGCAACATTTTCTGCATTTTTAACCCTTATATCCTTAAAAGCCCCCACAGATGTGAATGGGGTATAACTTTCTTACATTTAGAAATTAGACATTACAAGAAGACTAAGACGTATAACAAAGATTAGTTTACATAACATCAAGACATACAAGACAAACAATAGTGGTTATTTGTCACATAATTGTCCACAGATTTTGCATGAACTTGCTTTATGTCCCAGAGGAACACAAACTATAAGAGGATTCCCTTTCTCTGATAACCCCTTACTGACGTATCTACACTTGCCTCAATCCATCTATCTAACCTATTTTTATCCAACCTTTTGACTATCTCTGAATCTTTCCCAAACTTGCTGGTCTAAGACTCCCAAAATTCTAAACACCTTACTACATTCTTCTTCCCACAGCTAAAGTGCCTTCTTAGTCTTTTACTATTTCTCTAGCTGATTTCCATATAGGCATACTGCTTGCCCTGTACGTTTCCCATATTGTGTGTTCTTAGAGCCCTCTTATCCCTTCTCTGACTCTATTTTTCCTCTTTTACAAAAGAAGATTTCCCCAGGAGTTACTATTTAAAGTTAGTCCTGTTCTACCCAGGCTTCTCGCAACCCAAAAGTTGTACCTGTATAGAGGTCAGTAGGGGGATTCCAGGGCTCACTACTGCCCCTTTAGACGCTTTCTGCAAACCTGTTCCTTTTTCTAAACCGGCGTCTCTGATATCTTTCATATGCTTTTTCCCGTACTGTTACCAGAACTCATAGTTAAAGGTTCCTGCTTTTCTAAGTCCTATCTTTCTATATTTTATACGCTTGTCTGCATACGTCTCCCCCTTCCCTTTCTCTTATGGACTTACCTCTTGATTTACCACTATCACACAGTATTGAGGATGCATACAGCTTCCTCGGATAAATCTGGCGGTCCCTTCTGCCAAGCCCGCAGCTGGCAGGACAACTATGGACTTGTTCCTCTGTTTTTACCTCAATCACACAGTATAAGGATGCATATAGCTACCTTCGGGTAAATCAGGCCAGTCCCTTCTGCCAAGTCCATAACTGGCAGGACACTTCTTTCTCACACAGACCTCTATTTCCCACTATTCATCACTAAGTATACAGGACCTTATATCACACAGTACACTAAGGACCCCTGGTCCCTGGTCCTGGAATAGTTTTACGGAACTACTACAGCAGTCTCTTAGACTACTTAGGGTGGTTTAGGGGACACCAGACCTCTCTTCTAAGGGAACTTCTGGTGATATTATAACAGATTCAGTAAAAGCAAATTATGGCTAAAATGACACAGACTATCAACGTACAGATTTCAACAATTACTACAGGCAACATGGCAATATACACACAAGGGTTCTTCCGTCTAGCACGGTTACTAAGAACACCGTAAATAACAGGCAGAAGCGTCCTATATAACATGCAGAAACTCACCTCCTGTCAACACGGGACTGAAGTCAGGAGAGCCCAGAGCTGGAGTGGCAAGTCAAGGGCTTACCGTATACCGGTGTTTTGTAGTTCTGGGGTCCCGTGGCCTCTGGTCCGGCTGGTCGTCAGGTAGTGTTGTCAGGTATCGGCTGCAGGTAAGGAGTTAGCCTCTGCCCCACGTGTCGGACGCCAAATAAACTGTCGGGGGTCTGTCAACGGAGACCAATGCGGATGTTGCCTGAGTCCAAATTAAGAGGAAATATTATATCGAGTACTCGTAGATGAGAACCACAAGAAGCCACTACACACACACAGTCTAGTGAAATCAGAATGAATTCTACTGCATTGCTGAACATTGCTAGTTTTTATGCAAGATGAAAAGAAGGCGTTTCCAAATGTTAACTGATACTTAGTTTCAAAGTACTTTGCTGACCAAGTCCTCATTCCAACAGATTACAATATGGCTGTAAATCAAAAGCCTTCTAAACAAAAGGTATCAGCAAAACTGTGTGAAGTGGACATCAAACAGTTACATAGGATCATAAAGATGACTCCATACTGTCTGAGTACATACTTAATTACACCTCTTCCCAGACCAGGATGTAATCTTAAAGTCCATTGTGTTAAGTTTTACCTTGTCTCCAAGTCTGATTTGCACATCAAAGAGGGGGCATTGTTTCTAGTTTGCACATAGAACTGGTTTTAGTCACCTACTTAGTATTCAGTACATTGTCAAAAGTTCAGACTTGTAGTCAAGATGGCTGAATGAAATCTAATTAATCATACATTTAGTATTTTAAAATCAATATTCAATTAAACGCTTGAATATACCTTTTGACATATGATTCTTTATCCAAGTTCTATAAGCAACTTTCGCAATGTTTTACATATTTTTCATTTCCATAATACATAACATTATATAACCAAATAACTAATGTCACATTTATTACACTGTTTCCTTATCTTTCTTATGTTAGGTTATTAAAAATATGATTGACCCCTGTCACCCCCAACCTAGACGTAACTACGTCTCTCGCAGCAACACGTGACCATGCCGAAGTCGCTGTGATTCTCATCGGTGACGCCGCACTACCACGCCTCCATCTTGAGGTCGGGGATGCCGGGTGACTCCACCAACGTCACCGAGAATGCCCCTCCCCTTTCCCCTCCCCCCTTCTTACGGTGCCGTATTACTATGCCCTAACCTGGGCTTCTATCTGATTATATTGACGTCATCAATGGCACCGCGCTACCATGCGGACGCCACCCAGATGGATCCCATCCACCATTACATGCTTATACTGCACCATATGGTGTGCGATCAACACTGGCAAGAGGATACCAACACCTGAGGGGTAAGATACTCTTGAGAGCTATATATGCACCTTATTACATTAATAATTGGAAGTTAATGCCCACTAGGGGAGTGACTGAACAGATCGCCCCCCCCCCCTTTTTTTTTCATTTGTATGCTTGCTATAAATAGAGGCAGTTTGTAATCTATTCTATATGCTTGAGAAAGGCTTGGCATAAGCCGAAACGCGTCGCATTACTGTAATTTTGTTTTAAATATATTAAATTTGACCTACAAGAATACGCCTCTCCCTACTGGGTTTCTGCTTCTTTGGATGTGAGGGGTGCCAGGAGATTGGGCACCCCCAAACAAGTAAGATCCTGATACATATTGATACAGCTTAACGGAGCACTGAAGTATTTTTTCTTGTCTTGATTGCATATCCTTTTCCTCCTTAAACGCATATGTTTGGAGTCATCTTCTGCTGCTCTCCCTCTGGGATATCTTAGGAGCATTGATCTTGAAATTACCAGATTCTGGTACAACAGGCTCACGTGGACCAACTAACTGACCGGTACCTAAATCTTAGGACCGGTCAGTTACGGTGAGTCCCCCTATACACCAGCCTTTCTGTTTTTTCCTTTGTATACCACTGGAGTGCCGCTTCTGATCTATATTACTTTATTAGAGTCCCATTAGTGAATGGGTTTGAGGGAGATTACTGAGTTCATTGCTCAGCTATATTCATAGATAGCAAATGCACCCACGGTCACGCATGCGCAGTGGGAACTCATGATTGATAGGGATTAGAGATTAGCAAGCATGCTCGGTAAAGGCAGATACTCGAGAGAGCATCGCTCTTCTCGAGTATCTGCATACTCGTCCGGTCAAATGCAGGGGGGGGGGGGAAGAGAGAGAGAGAGATCTCTCTCTCTCACCCCTGCTCCCCTCCGCTCCCTCCCGCCGCCCTTCCCCCTCATTTGCTCAGATGAGTATGCAGTTACTCGACAAGAGCGATGCTTGTTCAAGTATCTGCCTTTACTGAGCGTGCTCGCTCAACTCTAGTAGGGATCCCAGCAATCATACATTTATCAGTTACCTTGTGGATAGAAGATGCATGGCTTTCGGTGGGACTCCCCAACGTGTAGACATGTGACCTTCCCTTCAGACCCTAGTCATATAGGCCTATCCAGATAGCTCCACCTGCCGTCTTTATTATCATAGCGCTCTTAACCCTTTCCAATCCACTGTCTGACGTCTGAAGACATTCTGATTGAAGGCTGTACAGCTCCGATGTTGAAAGACATCCGGCAGGGTATTCTTACTGTATATTACCAGCCACTTTGTTATTGGGGGCCTCTCCAGCATGTCCCATACCGCAGTACTGGCTCTAGCCAGCAGATCGCGCCATTGTACAATGGCAGAAAGAGAAAGCCTCCTAGGAAACCATGAATCCAAAATTGGATTGCAAAGGGTTAAAGTGAAAGCTAGGAATTTATGATAGTAAATGTACTGTAGATTGCCATTTATATTTAGCAATGTAATACAACTAATCTTATAGAACTATAATCATATCATGTTACTGTATTTAAGTGTTATGGAATATTTGGCACCGAGGAAAATGAAGTGCTTGACTTTGATAATGCCAGACTCGCATGTCAGTCCTTAGGAGGAAATCTGGTCACCATAAATGATGATCTGGTGCAATGTAAGTAATGCGTAGAATAAATAATAGTTTGTGGGTGGATCGATCCCTGCAACCATTAGGTAAGAGTACCAGGCTTCTTTATAGATAGTCGGTCGGTCATACAACAGTTGCAATATATTGGATGGCATAAAACTTGTTTCTGGATAGCTTGTGACGTCAAGGATCTCTATTCAAGTATGCCCCACCATGTGGCCGTAAAGGCAGTAGGATTTTATTTAAACCAGCAAAGCAATTATTCTAGTGAGTTGAAAGAATTAATTATTGTGTCAACATTTTTTTTCATTTGACAACATGTATCTTTTACAGGTATTGGGAGCCCCGATGGGCTCTCGATTTCCACCTACGATAGCGAATCTAACCATGAGCTGGTGGAAGTCAAGATATATCTTTAGTGAGAATAATCCTATGTATGGCCACATGGTGTGGTATGGACGTTCCAGTGATGATAGGATCATCATATGGGAGAAACATAATGAAATGACAGATGCATTGATAATGTTAGAAGAATTCTCTGAATATATTAATGTGAACACTTTCAAACTAAAATTCATCAGTACTTATGAGAAAAATTAGACTTCATTTCTGGCTGTATGGGAATTGTATAGAAAAAACACTGCAGGAAATACAACACTTCACGCCGAGAGTGCTCACCCGGGGCATGTCATTGAGGCAATACCCACAGGGGAGTTGATTAGGGCTAAACGTGCATGCACCACACTACTGGGTTATAATACAACACAGAAGGAAATCAAACAGGGATTGGGGGAGAGAGGATACAATGATTCATTATTGAAAGGACCAATTAAAGTGGATTCATTGAAAAGGAAAGATCTAGTGGAATAAAAAGAGGATCCACAAAATGAGGAATGTTTAATATTCTCCACAACACCTAGTAATGATTTTAACAAGATCAGAAAGCTATTTTATAAATTTCTCTGGGTATTGCGTCAAGATAAAATAACGGATAGCGTTTTAGATAAGGGAGTCAGGGTTGTGGCAAAAAGGACAAGAATTTGGGGGAAGTGTTATCCCCAAGCCTCTTTTCCTCACATAAGTAAAACACAGTGGCTACAGTATAAAGGGTTTGTGAAATGTGGAAATACCCGTTGTAGTGTGTGTCACCTGGCAAAGAAGTGTCATAAATTTACAGGTAGCATGGAAAGAAAGGAATATACCATCAGTAGCCACATAAACTGTGATTCTATGAATGCGCTGTATATTATTAGGTGTACCATATGCAACAAACACTATGTAGGTTGCACTACTAGAAAGTTAAGAAGAAGAATAAATGAGCATGAACGGCACGTAAAAAATTCAATATTCAATGTGACACGTGAAGAACCCCAGTTTTACCCCCTAACTCTGACCAATCAGGATATGGCCTTACAGGGATGCCCTACTGTTTCTCAGGATGTAGTCCAAGTACAGTGGTAGCTGACACTGTTATAGGTCCACACCCTCAGGTACTTCGCCAGGGCCTAATCGGATTGTCTGGTTGGGGCAGATGGCACACTTCAGTGTAAGAATGAAGCCAGAGGTCGGTTCACAGAGAACAGGTTCAGTATGTCTAGGCAGGCCAGAGGTCCGGGCTGGCAGCCGACAAGCGTAGCTGGTATAGTAAGCTGGGGTTAGGAGCAGAGATGGGAACTTAGTCTGAAAACCAGAGTCAGAATGAACTTTATAGAACCTTGAGAAGACCAAAATGTCCACAATACTCGGGCACTCTCCACAGGGCAAGGATTCCTAATATAGCCAAGGATAGTAGTTGATAGACAGAGGATGAATTAAGTTGGTGAACTCTGGCCCTTTAATTGCACAACCAGGCACATGCATGCACCCCTCAAGCCGCTGTCATAGAACAAGCAGATGCTAGAACCATAAGGTACATACATAATACTGTCATAGTATACACTGTATATCCCTCAGGTACTGCATAAGGTACCTGAGGGAGTCTAATATTGCCTGAACCTTGCTGAGGTGGCTTTCCCAGTCCCGGCTAAATATTATGATGTCGTCTAAATACGCTGCTGCATACTTCTTATGGGAAGCTACGATTTTGTCCATCACCCTCTGGAATGTTGCGGGGGCTCCTTTTAGTCCAAAAAGCATGGTCACATACTGAAAACACCCTTCTAGGGTAGAAAAAGCTGTCTTTTCTTTTGCGTCGGCCGACAGGGGAATCTGCCAGTACCCTTTTGTGAGGTCTAGTGTAGTCATATACCAGGCTGAGCCGAGTCTGCCATTCAGTTCGTCAACCCGGGACATTGGGTACGCATCAGATTCGGAAACTTCATTAAGCTTCCGGTAATCATTGGAAAAGCGCCATTCCCCTGACGGTTTCGGCACTAAGACTATGGGGCTTGACCATCCACTTGTGGATTCCAATGACCCCCATTTCAAGCATCCTTTTTACCTCCTGGGAAACTACTTCCCTGCGGGCTTCAGGGATTCTATAGGGTTTTATATTAACCCTTACATTAGGGTCTGTCCGGATCTCATGTTCCAGGACCCTAGCGCGACTGGGTTGGTCGGTAAACAGATCCCTATTCCTCTGCAAAAATTCTTTGCTTTCTTGTCTCTGGGATTTCTTCAGGGTTTCTGCTATAATCACGTCCTGGATATTACCCTCCGTCTCCGTGACCAAGCAGGGAAAACCCAGAGAATCCCGCTCCTTCCAGGGTTTTAACAAATTTACATGGTCAATTTGGATGGGCTTTCTCCTACCTGGTTGGAGGACTTTATAATTGACCGTCCCTACTTTTTCCACCACCTCATATGGTCCCTGCCACTTGGCAAGAAACTTACTTTCTACGGTGGGGACTAGCACTAGCACCCGATCCCCTGGGTTAAACTGTCTGACTCTGGCTGCCCGATTATAGACAATAGCCTGCCTTTCCTGCGCTTGGAGGAGCTGTTCTTTTACTAATGGCATTATCTTGGCAAGTCTCTCCTGCATTTGGGCCACATGTTCAGTGACACTCTTATGTGGGGTGGCTTCGCTCTCCCATGTCTCTTTTGCTATATCCAGCAATCCACGGGGTTGTCGTGCGTACAATAGCTCAAAAGGAGAGAACCCCGTGGAGGCCTGTGGTACCTCTCAAATGGAAAATAATAAGTACGGAAGCAAACAGTCCCAATCTTGGCCATCCTTTTCTACCACCTTCTTTAGCATATTTTTTAACGTTTTATTGAACCTTTCCACCAGCCCATCTGTCTGGGGGTGGTAGATGGAGGTGCGCAATTGCTTAATCCGCAGCAACTTGCACAGTTCCCTCATCACCTTCGACATGAATGGGGTCCCCTGGTCTGTTAGGATCTCCTTGGGAAGCCCCACCCGAGTGAACATCTGGAACAATTCTTTACCGATACATTTAGAGGAAGTGTTCCTCAGAGGTATTGCTTCTGGATACCTGGTGGCGTAGTCCACGATTACAAGAATACACTGGTGACCTCTGGCTGACTTCACCAGGGGTCCCACCAAATCCATATCGATTCGCTCAAATGGTATTTCTATTATTGGTAATGGTACCAACGGGCTTCTGAAGTGCAAGATAGGAGCAGATATCTCGCACTGGGGGCAGGATCTACAGAAATCCTCTATTTCTTTATGGCACCCCGGACAGAAAAACCTCTGTAGAATGCGTTCCTGTGTTTTTTCTGGCCCTAAATGACCGCCCAGTATGTAAGTATGGGCTAGGTCAAGGACCGTACGCCTATATCCACCAGGTATCAGAAGTTGTTTTATCACTTCATTATTTACTTTCGTTACCCGATATAACAATTCATTAATCAATTCAAAATGAGGAAATCGCACCTCACCCCCTGCCTCTTGGGGTACACCATTAATCACAGAGATATTTTCTTGTGCATTCTTTAAAGTCAGATTATTAAGCTGTGCAGTTCCAAAATTATCCCTGTTCACCTCAAGGTCAGGTACCTGGGGTTCCGGAGTGGGTTCCTCAGAATCAGTCAGTCCTGCAAAGGGAAATTCGTTATGCTGATGCTGAACACCTCCCGTGGTGCTCGACGTGTCGGCTCCGCAAGGCCGTGCCACCTCCGCCCACAGTTCCCAAAACAATGGGAAGTCCTTCCCAATTATCAGTGGGTAGAGTAATTTGTTAACCACCCCCACCTGGTGTACATAGGTTCCGCGCACTGTGCCTATGGTCACCTGGGCAGCCGGGTATTCTTTAGTGTCCCCGTGTATACAGACCACCCCCAATCTTCCCCGGGGGTCAAGTCCAGTGGCAATGAAATCATGCTCCCTGAGTCCAGCAAGGCCGACACTTCCACACCATTCACTGTCACTTGACACATCTGTGGCTGGGTGTCTCTGTGCACCCCTGTAGCGCAGGTAGAATGTGCCACCAAAGAACAGTCCCGGCTATAGGAGCATTCCATGGGTTCAACTTGAGCTGGACAATGGGCGGCGATATGCCCAGGACGTTGGCACTCCCAGCACGTAACGGGGTTGACCAGGTTTCTTTGTACGGGCTCCAAATCTCTCTGGTTCCTTTGCTTCCTTTCTGAAATGGATTTGGCGCTGTCTCTCCAAGCGTCTGCAGGACGACCAGGAGGCCTCACAGCCGCCGTTGTCTCTTCCGCTGCAACATACCGTTCGACCAAGCCCACCAGGTTGTTGATACTTTCGGGATTTCCCTGGGCCACCCATCGTTGGATAGGCCTGGGCAGAGTCTGTATAAACCGGTCCATCACAGCCTTCTCTACTATTTGTGTAGGCGAGGAGGTTTCCGGCTGTAGGCATTTTTGGGCTAGGTGCAAGAGATCAAACATTTGTGACCTGGAAGGTTTGTCTTGGCTATACTTCCAGTGATAGACTCGCTGTGCCCGGACTGCCATGATCACTCCCAGGCGAGCCAAAATCTCAGTTTTTAGCTTATTATATTCCCCGGCATCCTGTTGGGGCAAGTCATAATATGCCTTTTGTGGCTCCCCAGTGAGATATGGGGCTATAACCTCCGCCCATTGTTCTGGTGGCAGTTTTTCCCTCACTGCCACCCTTTCAAAGATGGCCAGGTAAGCTTCCACATCATCCTCCGGGGTCATTTTTTGTAACGACCCCCTTATAGTTTTTAATATGTCCATGCTAGGGGATGACTTCTCCTCTTTTCTTTTAGTCTCCATTAGCATCGCCATCTGACGAATCAGCAATTGATTTGTTTCTTGCTGCTGTGTGCTAGTTACTACTGGCTGTTTGATTAACTCCTTCATGGCTATGGCCACCGTTTGTTTTTTTCTCGGGGAGTCTACTACTGTCAGTGCCTTGAGGTGTTTTATTAACTCCTCCAGAGCTATGGAAACAGTTCGTTTTTTCCCCTCTTAAGTCTCTTAATGCCAGCGCATCCTCCACCACTTGTAGCACAGCGGGGGTTAAAGAGCACTCCAAACCGTCACTTTTCTTTTCTTTAGGTTTATTTACACAGTCTTTAACAGGCAACAAAAAGTAACTGGGTCTCCAGATAAATAGTAAACGATAGCAACAACAAAAAAAGTCTCTGTTCAGGATTAACCCTTTTTAGTCCGGAGGTAACGCAGGTAAACTACTCAGCTGAGGAAACCATACAAGTCCTGGGAGGTGCACAGACCTGTGGATGTCCAGAGCGCCGCTGGTCCTTATGCCCTCACTCTCAGTGGCTCTAGTCCAGGGGCAGACTTATCCCCTCCAGGGGTCCTGCTGCATCAGGTAGCGCCTTGTCCACAGTGCCTGTCTTTGTTAACAGTGGAGGTTACACCAAGCAACTGTAGCCTGTATCTCCCAGACACACACCCTCCTCTACCTTCCACCTGTCTCCTTAAATGGCCGGCTGGACAGGTGGTAAGATCTGGCTTGGAGTGGAAGAGGACCGGACTACCTCACAGAGGCTAATAACCTCTGTGACACATACCTTCCACTCCAGACCATTCCTCTTACCCTGTTACAACACATAACTAATACTACCATACAGTACACACAATCATGCTGCCATACTGTACCAATAAATAAAGATAATCTCCTGGGTATTAATGAAACACCTATATAAAGACCACCCAACCCATTCATTCCACTAATGGCAGCACCAAAACACCCCCATAATGTGTGCCACCACAGCCAGAAGAATGCCCCCCATAAACAATAGTAATAGCAGAGTGACAGCCACATGCCATCTACAGTATTGTGTAGCGACAGTGTTTTTTTAATTTGTACTTTTTTTTACATTTTTTTAATGCCCCCCCCCCCCCCCATTGGGGACTGAGCCTATGCCATCCATAGGACATAAGTTTACGTCCATTTACAGCAACACGTTCCCAGCCAGGACGTAAATGGAAGGGGTTAAGCCCTTCATTACCCTAGACCACCAGAGATATTGGGTATTAACCTCTACACGCCCATGGATATCACAGGAATGTCATCACTATTTCCTAAACCTCCCCGTGTAAAATAGGCGAAGTAAATGTAATTAGAAAGGAGAAGAATGGGGGGAATTCTGCCATCTTTAACCTTTTGAGGATGTGGCTCATACTGACCTTCTGAACTTGTTGTTCTAGTTTTTTTTTTGCGTGCGGTCTTGTCTTTTTCAATTAATTTTTTCAAAGCTCGATTTTGTTCTTTATTCTTGAATCCATTGTGGATTTATTCTGGCTGTGGGCGCAGGGTGACAACTGTCAATCACAACCGCCTCTCACTGTGTGGAAAGTGCTAGGAAACATTTTAATGGACAGTTTAAGAAACTTGTCCATAAAAATCAGGTTTGGTGCAGGAATAATTCTGGGGTTACATAATTAAAGGGGTTCTAAATTCTAAATGCTTTGGTGACAGCGGAGGGGTGGTAGGGAGGCTGTAAATAACAAAATACCCACCCCCTGGGCTGCTCCCGCACTGTCGCTTCTGTCCTCCATTTACTTTTGCTGGTTGTTGACATCCAGCGTCGGGGCCTCTTATTGGCTGCATAGTCACGTGTGTAATCAGTGACATCCCATAAGCATACCAGGGCTTCTACATTAGAAACCCATGTGGCATGTTTACAGGATGTCACTGGACTAGAAGACCCAGCGACATCACGGGTCTGATGCCATGGTGCCAGAGTGTCAAAGCGAGTACAGTGTTCAGTAGGGGGAGCTAAACACTGAAAAAAGTAAGTTGGACAATCCCTTCAAGCACTGGCTAAAGTTTGTATTTAAATTGTGCTGCTTTTCCCCATTTGGTAATACATATATATGTGTTTTTATTTCAGCTTTTTTGATCTCTAATTTAAAATCCGTGAAGGTAAATCTATGGATTGGATTACATGACAAGCATACGCAAGGGGAGTTTGTTTGGATGGATCAGAGCGGATTGTATTATACAAATTGGGCCAAAGGTCATCCAAAGTTTTATTATCATGTAAGTTATCCCCTTAGTGACCGGGCTTTTTTGCTTTTTTCCATTTTTGTTTTTTCCTACTCCCTTTTAAAAAACCGTAGCTCCTTTATTTATCCATCCACGTCGCTGTATGAGGGCTTGTTTTTTGCGGGACGAGTTGTATTTCAAAATGGCACTATTTATTTTACCATATAATGTACTGAAAAACTTTTTAAAAATTCTTAGCGGAAAGAAATGGAAAAAAAAACGACATTCCACCATCTTTCGGTGCGTCCTGTTTCTACAGCGCACAAACTGCAACACAAACAACCTGATATTTTTATTCTATGGGTCAGTATGATTACTACGATACCAAACTTATATAGTTTTTTTTTTGCTGTAGTACTTGTATTTTTTTTTTAAGATATTTAATTTTTTTCAATTATTTTCTGCGGTCATTTTGTGCGCGCAATACCTTTTTTTTTTTTCTGTCGACGTAGTTGTGCTAGGGCTCAGTTTTTGCGGGATGTCCTGTAGTTTCCGATAGTATAAATTTGGAATACATACAACTTTTTGATCGCTTTTTATTGCATTTTTTCTGGAAGACAGGGTAACTAAAAAAGTGTATTTCTGGCATTCTTTATTTTTTTTTTCGGACGACGTTCACCGTGCAGGAAAAATAATGCACTACTTTGATAGATCGGACTTTTACAGACGCGGCAATACCAAATATATATTTTTATTTTATGATTTAGATTTTTTAGTAATTGATATGGCAAAAGGGGGTTGATTTAAACTTTTATAACTTTTTTTTACAATTTAAAAAACTTTATTGATCTTTTTTTTTACTTTACTTTGAAGTCCCCCTGGGGGACTTTAACATGCTATGCTGTGATCACTCCTGCAGTATGACGTAATGCTATAGCATTACGTCATACTGCTTTTTTACAGGCAGTCTATCAAGCCACCCTGTGTGGATAGCTTGATAGGCAGTCTGCTAAGGCAGCCCTGGGGCCATTCATTACGCCCCCGGCTGCCATGACACCTGCACGGATCCCCTGATCTCACCGCGGGGGGGGGGGGGCAGGGGCATTTAAAGGGTTAATAGCCGCGATCAGCCGAACGGCCAAGCGCAGCTACTGCCCACGGGTGTCAGCTGTAATAAACAGCTGACGCCCGCACTGTATGGAGGGAGATAGCGACACAGAAACGGATAGGGCAGGCGAGGGGCAACATGTTGGGCTGCATCTCAAGTTCCCAGGTCCCACTTTTAAGCCAGAATAGCGGCAAGAGTGCCCCCCCCCCCCCCCCCCAACAATTTTTACTTCTGAAAAACCTTCATTAGCAAGGCATACCTTAGCTAAGCACCACACTACCTCCAACAAAGCACAATCACTGCCTGCATGACACTCCGCTGCCACTTCTCCTGGGTTACATGCTGCCCAACCGCCCCCCCCCCCCTGCACGACCCAGTGTCCACAGCGCACACCAAAGTGTCCCTGCGCAGCCTTCAGCTGCACTCATGCCACACGCTGGCCTCATGTCTATTTATAAGTTCGTCTGCCATGAGGAGGAACCGGAGGCACACACTGCAGAGGGTTGGCAGGGCCAGGCAGCGACCCTTTTTAAAAGGGGCAGGGCGATAGCCCACAATGTTGTACAGAAGCAATGAGAACTCCAATCCTGTGCCACCTCTATCAGGAGCTGCAAACGTGAGCATAGCAATGGGGAATCCATGTGCCACACAGTATTCATTCTGTCAAGGTGTCGCATAGCTCAATCCACACTGCAAGGGGAAAGCCATCAGCGCTCTGCCCTCTACCCAAGTCAGTCAGTGCCTTTGTGCCAGACAGGTCAAACACCGCAATGGGAACTAAGTTTGCACTAACAGCATAGGTGGGTCCTAGGAAACCCAAGACATGAACAAAAAATTGATCTGAGCGTCCAAACAAAACATGGCAGACTTGCACCGCGCCCACGGCATAGGCCTCGGCCCACAGATTTAGCAATCTTAGGCAGGAAGCGGACTTTCACTGCACCAAGGACATAGGCCTGTGCACAAACCCTCAGCAATCGTGGGCCTACAGCGGACTCCAATGCTAGCGTAGCTGTGCACATCTCATCAGCGCTGTATTGCTCCTGTAGTTTGTCCCAATGCAGTGCCCCGGATAGTAGAGCTAACGTCAGATTAAATACAGGTGGGCTTCGGCCCACACTGCATGCCCCAGTCAGACTGGGGTTCTTTATAAGTAGACACAGGCAGGTACAACTCCGTGTGGACCGACAGCATGGGTGGATCCCAGGAAGCCACCGGCGTTACATAAACAAATCCCATTGCAGTGCCCAGCACAGCTGAGGTAACGTCAGATTAAACGCAGGTGGGCTTCGGCCCACACTGCATGCCCCAGTCGGACTGTTTTTTTTTTAACAAGTAGACACTGGCAGGTACAACTCCCTAATGTGAAGTCCGTGTGGACCCAAAGCATGGGTGGCTCCCTGGAACCCACCGGCGGTACATAAACAAATCCCATTGCAGTGCCCAGCACAGCTGAGGTAACGTCAGATTAAATGCAGGGGGGCTTTGGCCCACACTGCATGCCCCAGTCTGACCGGGGTTTTTAATACATAGACACTGGCAGGTACAAATCCGTAATGTGAAGTCCCTGTGGACCCACAGCATGGGTGGCTCCCTGGAACCCATCAGTAGTACATAAACAAATCCCATTGCAGTGCCCTGCTCAGCAGAGCTAACGTCAGATACAATACAGGTGGGCTTCGGCCCACAGTGCATGCCCCAGTCAGACTGGTAATATGTACCTTAACAGTAACCGCGTTGGTGGCAATGTGGTCGCGACTGCGGACCTAGTAGCGCGGTTTTATTTAGTTGGTTTTCGGAATGTGGCCAGGATTCAGTGGACCGTGGTGGGGGGATGGTGGTTGGGCTCTCTTGTTGTGTCGTTAAAGGTGAAATTCTTGGACTGCCACCAGTCGGACCAATGCAAAGGTATTTACCAAGAATGCTTTCATTGTTGGAGGAGGAGGGGGATGTTTTTGAGGCACTATGTGTCCTCTCCACGTGTCCGTGGTTATATGCACCTTAACAGTAACCGCGTTATTGGGAAATGGCCTCGCCGCCATCATGTCTTTGGGAAGCCTCGGTTTCCACACCCCAGTGACATAGCATTAGCAGCGGTATAGGCAGAGCCCAGAATTAGTAACATTTCAGCGGTAGCATTAGGGACAGGCCCCAGTAACATATCACTCGCAGCAGTATAGGGGGAGCACAGTCTTAGTTCCATTTCAGTAGTAGTAGCAGTCAAGACAGGCCACAGTAACATTTCCGTTGCAGCAGTTTAGGGAGATAACAGTCTCTTTCACATTTCAGTATTTGCAGTATAGACAAAGCCCCAGTTACATTTATGTAGCAAAAGTGTAGGCCAACCCCACACACCTTTCTGTACCATGAGTGCAGGCGAAGAACATAGAAATTGCTAGGATTACACTGTAGGCGAGGGCCCAAACAAATTGGTGTACCAACAGTACTAATGTACCTCAGAAAAATTGCCCATGTCCAACCGAGAGGGCAGGTGAAACCCATTAATCGCTTTGGTTAATGTGGCTTAATTTGTAACTAGGCCAGGAGGCAGCCCAGTTAAAATAAAAATTGGTTCAGGTGCAAGTTTCAACGCTTTAATGAGAATTGAAACGTATAAACATTGTTTACAAAAGTAATATGACTGAGCCCTGTGGGCCTAAGAAAAATTGCCCGTTCGGCGTGATTACGTGAGGTTTCAGGAGGAGGAGCAGGAGGAGGAGGATGAATATAATATACAGATTGATGAAGCTAAAAGGTCCCCGTTTTGGATGGTGATAGAGAACGATGCTTCCATCCGCGGGTGCAGCCTACGTATTGTTTAGGTACTGCTGCTGTCCGCTGGTGGAGAAGAGAAGTCTGGGGAAATCCAGGCTTTGTTCATCTTGATGAGTGTAAGCCTGTCGGCACTGTCGGTTGACAGGCGGGTACGCTTATCCGTGATGATTCCCCCAGCCGCACTAAACACCCTCTCTGACAAGACGATAGCCGCAGGACAAGCAAGCACTTAAAATGGTGAGGTGAAAAACCAGACAGACACCGTATGCAGCGTATATATTGTATACTCTTTCCCTCTGGCGGGATGACGGCGATCATGTAACGGACACAGCAGAGCCAGGAAATAATTATGCGCAAGCCTGTAGTGAGACGTAGTAGCGTATGACTGAGCTACTGGAATTCACAGCGCAGAACCAGTCAAGTGGCCAAAGGGCAGTGGTACGCCTTAAGTATTTTGCTTAAATTTTTTAAAATGGTGAGGTGAAACAGCAGACAGATACTGTATGCAGCGTATATTATGTTTACGGTTTCCCTCTGGCGCTATGACGGCGGTGATATAACGGGCACAGCAGAGCCAGGAAACAATTATGCGCAACCCTGCTGTAACGCTTAGCTGGGTATTAATGAGCGACTACTACCCCCAGCAGACACGCAGTAAACTGAAGACAGTCACAGGCAGCCCAAATATAGTATTTTTTCCCAATTTTGGGGAAAAAGCCCACTGCCTATATAGCCTGTATATGGATTTCCCTGTTGGAGGATGACTGTGGTTATTGAAAGCACAGTGCAGCCAGAACAAAATCATGCGCAAGGCTGCAGTAACACCTAGCTGGGTAATAAGTGAGCGACTACTACCCCCAGCAGACACGCCGTAAACTGAAGACGGTCACAGGCAGGCCAAAAATAGTTTTTTTTCCACTTTTTGGGAAAAAAGCCCACTGCCTGTGATATAGCCTGTATATGGATTTCCCTGTACCACTGTCCCTGCCTCAGCAGTACTGCCCCTATACTCTGTACAATGACTGCAGACTGAGGACGCTATGGTCTGCACGCCCGATATACAAAAAAAAAAAAATTGTGCAACACTGCTAAAAGCAGCCTCAACAGTACTGCACATGGTCAGATGTGGCCCTAAGAAGGACCGTTGGGGTTCTTGAAGACTAAAATAACACCTAACACTCTCCCTATAGCAGCTACAGCAAGACAGCACTTTCCCTGATCTCTCTTAGCTTGTGTCTGTGGCGAGCCGCGGGCGGGGCAGATTTAAATACTCAGGTGTCATCTGATATCCCCAGCCACTCACTGCAGGGGGGTGCGATAGGGCTGGAACGTCACAGGAGGAAGTTGTAATGCCTTCCCTGTGTTTCTATTGGCCAGAAAAGCGCGCAAATTTCTCAGGGAAGGAAATGCAATGGAGTCGAGCACCGCGTGGTGCTCGTCTCGAGTAACGAGCATCTCGAACACCCTAATACTCGAACGAGTATCAAGGTCAGACGAGTACGCTCGCTCATCTCTAGTTATCAGTAGTTGATTAGCTGGGGTCCGCTGCTCAGGATCCTAGCCAATCAGCTGATCCAGCGCCCACTGCCAACTTCACTTATACACAGGGGTCAGGGCAGAAGCAGCTACTCCAACCCCTGCGTAGTGGCCGGCACTTGTAACTGCAAGTGCAGCTCCCATTGATTTCAATGCAGCTACAATATGTGGCTACAATAAAAGAAATGGGTCAGCATGCCAAACTTACATAAAACAACTTTACTATATTTATTAATTACAATTCAAAAGATATTCCAGTATAACAGAGTTGAGCCTCCAATGTCCAGCAGGTAGGTGAAAGGAAGGCATTCAGCTCAGGCTTCCACATTGTCCCGAGGCATAATAA
This sequence comes from Eleutherodactylus coqui, assembly GCF_035609145.1. Lineage (NCBI taxonomy): Eukaryota > Metazoa > Chordata > Amphibia > Anura > Eleutherodactylidae > Eleutherodactylus > Eleutherodactylus coqui. The sequence goes on from NC_089848.1 coordinate 123,927,387, forward strand.
TCCAAGGAACAAAGAAGGGCTCCATTCCGAGCTGGTGGGTGTCCTTGGTGCTGGCAGACAGTTGTTCCTCCTCTGAGGAAATGGAGATTGGAGGAGATCTTTTCCTCGCTGGTATTTAATCTCCAGGCCTGGTGAAAGACTTCTTGAGAGGCTCTGGGTCTCCAATTGTGGGGAAACAGGGTTTGGCAGCGGCATCAGCAGCTGCTGCAACTCCGGCTCGTCGCCCAAGTAGAAGCAGGGACATGCAGGATGATACCCATCTGGCACTCCTACAACGATCCCAGCAGCCATGTCATCTGAGGGAGAAGCTACTCTGTTCTGCAGAGAGAAGTGCAGTCGTTCGCTGGTGGAAAAAGTCTCCTCCTCTGGACGGTCCTCAGCTGCAGACTGTTGCTCTGCAGTGGGGGCGCCACCCCTTGCTTTTTCTCCAGCCACAGTGGGAAACTCACAACGGGAACTTTAGTGGTTGATGAAGAAGACTGGATGCCATCTTGTGAGTCCAAGCTGCTTGTTTCTTGTACAGTTAGAACACAACAGGGTCCAACAACTCTAAAAGTCCTCATCTCAGGATGTAGTGCATATGAAGCTGATTTTGCAGAATAATCTTCTTAACTCTGCAAAGTCTGCATATTTAAACTTTTTAAAGCACACAGTCTTGTCCTCCTGGAAATTCTTATCAGTAGGCTCAGCTGACTGAAAATAGGCAACTTTTTAAGCACTCCAGACGTGGGCATGGAAATCCTCTCCGGTCCGGGAAATTGATGGCGGAGGCGTTTTCACTCCAGCCAGTGTAAACAGGCACAGAAGGGACTTATCCTGTTCGTGATGCCAAGATAGTCCACCCTGCAGCGTCCAAGGTGCGGGCCCTAGCCTAGGAGTCAGCGGGGATTGATGTAGGCCTTGTCATGGTGGCTCTACTGCCTCCCACCCGGAGGGTAACAAGGGACATGTCTAATGAGCCATGAGTAGGCTATTAAAGTTAGGTTAACCTGGGAAGGGTTTACCTGAGTCCACTCTTGTCATGGGTGACACCACTGTTCCTTCCTCCGCTGTGATCTCTTGGCGAATGAATAAAGAGTCCACAGACAGGGAGAAGTTATAAAGGCAGAACTGGGAACGGTCGGAAAAGCCGTTTACTGGAAACACAACTTGTAACAACTCCAATACAGTCCAAGCTTACATCCACCGGCAGGACAGATAGTGCAGGAGAACACATGAAGTGACGGGGAAAAATGCAGGAGAACAGAGGGACTTACATAGGCCAAGTTATCTGTGGTTCTCTGGTCCTGGACACTTTTTTTTTTCACGAACACCTTGATGACTCTCTACCGGTACCCACTCACAGGGTGGTAGAATTGTACTCTACACTGCACCGTGCGAACTTCTTGCAGCTTGTCACACCTCTAACTCTCCATACAGGGAAGAAAAAGGGGGTTCATGGCACCAGTAGTCTATCTGCTCAGCCTCCTCCATAACCTCTACATACAGAATAAAGGTGTTTGTGTGCAGGCCAGCTTCTGTCCGGATGGACAGGTGAATAGAACCAGCCAAGACAAACTCCAACCTCCACTCTCCTCACTTATGCACTTTGCAACCACATATATAAAAGAAGGTCACATGACAGACAAATAGATACTTTTTCAGACATAACCCAGACTGTAACCCATTCAGTGCTGCAGCTGTGCAATACACATCATATTCACTCACATGGAACACACTGACAATACACATAAGCACAAGACTACATAGACCATTGAGAAACTTCCATTTGTTAACTTCTGTACACTACAAATCTAGGTGGTGGTGCCTCCTCAATGAATGTGGCTTAGTGGTTAGCACTGTTGCCCTGTAGTACTAGGTTCAAATCTCACCAAGACAACATCTGCATGGACTTTGAAAAACACAATACAGATGTCATATTTGGTCAGATGTGAACCTGAAACTCCAGCACTGCAAGGCAGTAGTGCTACCAACTGAGCCACCACATTTGTTCTTTGCTCTTACTTCTACAGAGGAGAAGAAGAATAAACACAACAGTACATAACAACTACATACAGATATTGCCTTTGGGCAGAATTGAATTCAAAACTCCACCACAGCAAGGCAGCAATGGTAACAACTGAGCCACCATGCTGCCAGGATAAGTGGAAAAAGAATAAACATAGAGCATACAAACTCCATGCAGATGTTGCCCTCAGTCAGAATCTAGAACCACAGCGCTACAAGGCAATAGTGCTAACCACTGAGGGCTCAGTCACACAGGCGCATCGGCACCCGTACACCAGCGCCGATGCGCCCGTGTGACTGACAGTTAGAAGACGTCCGTACCTGAAGACGGCCGTCTCTCTCCAGCGCTGATGAAAGAACATATGACCAGCAATGAAGCCGGTCACATGTTTTTCCTCCCAGTGCTGCAGAGAGATGTCTGTCTTCAGGTACGGCCGTGTGCTGGCTGCAGTAACACGGGCGCCGATGTGCCCGTGTGACTGGCCCTGAGTCACATTCATTGAAAAGCCTCCCCCTTTTATTTCTCTTCCTCCTCTTATTTCTGTTCCTCCTCTCGTTCACAAGAAAACAGATTTATTTCACATTTTGAAAAAAAGACATTAAGCTGAAAGCATTTTATCTGTTTTACGGATTTCTTTTGAACATCTGTCAAAAAAACATCTGTTTTGCTGAATAGCGTTTTTGCTAAAACTGGATCAGTTCAAAAAATGCTAGTGTGACTGTAGCCTTTGTTTTTGGGGGTAATTTTACTGTTAAGGGTGACTACCCACTAGTATTTGCGAATTTGCTGCATTTTCTTTTCCAGGTGTCTATGGGGCTTTCTAATGTTAAAAATGCATCGCCGCAAAATCGCAATTTACTGTGAAACCGCAATCTTGCGCGATGGGATTTTAACATTAACAAGTCCCACAGACCCCTGGAGAAAAAAAACGCTGTGAATTTCACAGTGAAAAAGAACTGTAGTGGGCGGTCACCCTAAAGTGTTGTTCCTTCTTAAAGTTTTGTTTCTATTATCTGGAGTGTGTATATTCGGTACCGTGTTACTTTGCTATTGGATATCTCACTGGTGCTTTAGTCCAATCGCTGCTCTCCATGCAGCGGGGCCCGGCATCTCTTACTTTCTTATCTCATACAGAGAGAATCCGCTCTGCAGAGTTTTAGTTTCTATGATACACTCAAATGTGACATTTTCTGAATCTAATTTTTTAAGGGGACTGGCTGTGTGGCTTTGCAACTTGGAAGTCTGTTTGATACCGGTACCTGGATTAAGGAGGATTGTAGCCTTAATAAAGGATACATCTGCCAGAAATATAAAGGTAAGTTCAGACATGGAAAAATTTCCATTTTGTAGACAAAGTGTGACCCTGGGCAAAGTTAAAAGTGGGGCCCCAAATTTTGAAATTTTGCACCAACACAACCACATTCAGTCAACTCAGTAAATAAAACAAATCCTGTGTAATCATGTCCTACCGCAGTTTTTAGAATCCAGCCCAGAGCAGACTAAAAACAGGACTATCAGATCCCAGTCCCCAGACCAGAATAGAAAAACACTTACTTTTGGCTTTGTTGGAAAAAAAAAATATTCACTACCAGGTGTAAAAAAAACTGATTCATCCAAAACAGTTGTGGCCCCTTTTTATGTGTCTTGCGGGTCTTTTGTGGATGAGCAATTTGGATCTGTTGTGTATTTTAACACTGCCATTGGACCCAGCAGGGAAAATCCTAAGCAAATCCGCTGCAAATGTAAAATCAGCAGAGCGTTTCAGTTTCTGCCGTCAGTGGATGAGATTTCCTGAAAATCCTCTTTTCTGGTACTGCAAAACTCTGCAGGCTTCCCGCAGCCAGTTACGGTAAGATCGTCGAACGGTGTGTTGTCTTCCTGGTGCTCGAGTTCGACACATCGCGGATCGGATTGACAGATTACTGGGAGGGGCTGGCGAGGATCCAGCGGTCATGGTGCACGTTGGCACCAATGAACAAATTAGAGGTCAATGGAGGGCCCTCAAAAATGATTTCAGGGACCTAGAGTCCAAGCTTAGGGCAAGGACCTCCAGGGTAGTTTTCTCGGAAATACTACCTGCACCTAAAGCCACACTAGAAAGGCAGCAGGATCTTAGGGAGGTAAACAAGTGGCTCCGGAGTTGGTGTAAGAAGGAGGGATTTGGGTTCCTGGAAAACTGGGCTGACTTTGCTGTCGGCTACAGGCTCTACCGTAGGGATGGGCTGCATCTTAAAGGGGAGGGTGCAGCTGTGCTGGGGGAGAAGATGGCTAGAAGGCTGGAGGAGTGTTTAAACTAGGGACTGGGGGGAGGGCAAAATGAGAAATAGTGGGGAAGCCAGTGTAGACAGTGACCTGGGTCAAAGAAATGGGAATGGGGGTCGAGCAGGGAGGAAGGGGTTAGTACAGTTAGAACTGTTAGATCAGCCATTAGTACGAATAGCAACAAAACAAATTTAAAAAACAAAAATAAAGATATCAATTGTATGACCACAAATGCACAAAGTCTGATTGGTAAAGTGGGTGAGCTTGAAGCAAGAATGACTGATGAGAGTTATGATATAGTTGGAATAACGGAAACATGGCTTGATGATAAGTGTGATTGGGCGGCGAATTTACAGGTGTACAATCTCTTCAGAAGAGACCGAAGGAACCAGAAAGGGGGAGGGGTATGTCTGTACGTCAAATCGAACTTAAATCCGAGACTACGGGAGGACATAGGGGTAGGAGAAGAACAGGTGGAATCTCTGTGGGTAGAAATACAGGGAAGAAAAAATAACAAAATCCTGATAGGGGTTTTCTATAGACCACCAAAAGCTACAGAAGAAACTGAAAACTTACTACTAAGGCAGATAGAAGAGGTGTCAAACCGCAATGAAGTAATAATCATGGGAGACTTTAATTATCCAGATATAATATGGGAAAATGAGACCTGCAAATCTTACAGGGGTGATAAGTTCTTGAGAGTAATTAAAGATAATTACCTGAACCAACTTGTGCAGGAACCAACAAGAGGGAGGGCCATTCTGGACTTAGTACTAACTAACAAACCGCACCGAATACAGGGGGTACAGGTTGAGGGGCACTTGGGGAACAGTGACCACAATATAATCAACTTCCAGCTGTCATTCAATAAGAAGCCTTATCAGGGAGCGACAAACAAACTAAACTTTAGTAAAGCAAAATTTGATCAGCTTAGAACTACTATCGGTAACATTAATTGGGACAACATCCTCAAAAATACCAGTACGGAGGACAAATGGGAAAAGTTCAAAAGGATCCTAATCACTTCATGTGAACAGTTTATTCCCTTTAAAAATAAAAGAATCTCAACCAAAAGGAAATCAATGTGGCTCGACAAGACGGTAAGAGGGGCAATAAACGAAAAAAAAGAAAGCGGTCAAACTACTAAAGCAACAAGGCAGTGAAGAAGCACTAAAATCGTACAGGGAAAAAAAACTAAATATGCAAAGATACGATCAAAATTGCCCAGGAGGAGGCGGAAAGAGTGATCGCCAAAGAGAGCAAAAACAACCCAAAACTATTTTTCAACTATATTAACAGCAAAAGGATTTGCAGGGAGAGCACTGGCCCTTTAACAAATAATGCAGGGGAAATCATTGAAGATGATGGAGAGAAGGCAAATCTATTAAATAGTTTCTTTTCAAGCGTATTCACAAACGAAAAAGAAAATGCCACACGAGATACAGGGGAATAAAATAAATAAAATAAAATAAAAATATGTCATACCTAACACAGGAGGAAGTGTGGCACATGTTAAAGAAGATTAAAATCGATAAATCGCCAGGCCCAGATGGAATACACCCAAGGATACTAAGGGAACTAAGTGATGAGTTAGCTAGGCCGCTATACCTAATATTTCTAGACACTATCAAGACCGGTGTTGTACCATTGGATTGGCGCATTGCCAATGTGGTTCCAATTTATAAAAAGGGGACCAAAAGTGAGCCTGGCAACTACAGGCCGGTAAGTCTCACTTCAGTAATGGGAAAAATTTTCAAGGGGATTATGAGAGACGCCATCAATGAGCACCTCAAGGAGAACAAGGGAATAACTCCTCACCAGCATGGATTCATGAAGGGTGGCTCATGTCAGACAAATCTGATCAGTTTCTACGATGAAGTAAGCTCTAAGCTGGACCTGGGAGAGTCTATGGATCTCGTATATCTGGACTTCTCTAAAGCGTTTGACACCGTGTCACATACTAGGCTAATATACAAAATGAGACAGCTTGGATTGGGTGAAAACGTGTGTAATTGGGTTAAAAATTGGCTCAATGATAGAAAGCATAGAAAGCAGAGGGTGGTAATAAATGGTTCATACTCTGATTGGGCCACAGTCACTAGTGGGGTGCCACAAGGTTCAGTATTGGGCCCCATTCTGTTCAATATATTTATCAACGACCTGATAGAGGGACTGCACAGCAAAATTTCAATATTTGCAGATGACACAAAATTATACAAAATAATTAATGCAATGGAGGACAATGTGCGGCTACAAACGGACCTAAATAAGCTAGGGGCTTGGGCAAAAAAATGGCAAATGAAGTTCAATGTTGATAAATGTAAGGTTAGGCACATGGGCAGCAAGAATGGATGTGCACAATATACACTAGATGGGGTACTGCTAGGGAAAAGGGAGATGGAAAAAGACCTGGGGGTACTAGTGGACTATAGACTAAACTGGAGTAACCAATGCCAGTCAGCTGCTGAAAAGGCAAATAAAGTTTTGGGATGCATTAAAAGAGGTATAGGGGCGAGGGACGAGAACATTATCCTTCCATTATATAAGGCACTTGTCAGGCCTCACATGGAATACTGCGTACAGTTCTGGTCACCGGTGCTCAGGAAAGATGCTGCGGTATTGGAGGGGGTTCAAAGAAGGGCAACTAAACTAATACATGGAATGACGGGACTGGCATACCCAGAGAGGCTATCCAAATTGGGACTATTTACTCTAGAAAAAAGAAGGTTAAGAGGTGACCAAATAACCATGTATAAGTACATGAGGGGACAACACATGGATCTCTCCCGCGATCTGTTTATACCCAGGACTGCAACGGTAACAAGAGGGCATCCGCTACGTTTAGAGGAAAGCAGGTTTCATCACCAACATAGAAAGGGATTCTTTACTGTTAGAGCAGCTAGACTGTGGAACTCTCTGCCTGAGGACGTAGTGATGGCAAAATCCTTAGAGGAGTTTAAAAGGGGACTTGATGTCTTTCTGGAGAGGAAGGATATTATAAGCTATAAATCTAAGATTATTTGTTAATCCTGGTATACAGGCAGGTAGGAACTATTAGGGGTTGATCCAGGGAACAGTCTGACTGCCATTAGGGAGTCGGGAAGGAATTTTTTCCCCAAAAGGGCTATTGGCTTCTGCTCTTGGGGTTTTTTGCCTTCCTCTGGATCAACAAAACAGGAGGCTAGACAGGCTGGACTAGATGGACATTGTCTTCATTCAGCCTTACGAACTATGTTACTATGTTACATGTAATAGATATGCTGTGGATCTTCCTATATGGAATTCTGCATTTAAACCCGCAGCAGATTACAGTTCAAGAAAACAAAATGAACGAGATTTCAATAAAACTCATCCACACACTGCAGAAACCATACGCAGCGTTAGCTGACCGGCACCGGCAGTAAAACTTTCAAGCAATTTATTCTGCGGATTTTCACCTCTCCAAATGAAAGCGTGAAACCTGCAAAGAATCCGCCCCAAAAACATGCAGGAAATTCACATGTAACGTACATAGCTTCTACTGAAGATTCATTGCGGACTTTGCAGCGGAATTGCGGCAAAATTCGTAATCGATATTCAATACATACTGTGTAGATACATTCAGGAAGGATGGCTAACACTAGAGAAGAAAGAGTATTCAAAAAGATCTAGATAAACTTGCACAGTGGTCAGTGACTAACAGAATCGTATTCTTTTTTTTTTTTTTTTTTAAATCAATGTTTATTGAAAATTTTTACCATATAAACATATAGTGCAACAAATAAAACAGCAAATCAGAGGTCTAAGCTCCGTACACACCGGGCTCGACAGCCTCCGAAAATAATTTCTTACAAGATGCCAGAAACACTATCGGCCGACATTGAACTTTAAGCTTAAAGTGTCACATTACGGCGACCTGGAGCTATGTTCAGCATTCTCTGAGAGAATGGAAGTGGCTTCAAATGATGACCTCTATTACTATTATAGAATGAAATACTTTCCTAAACGGGTGAAAACAAGGAGGGGGGGGGGGGTTGTGAGGGGATGTGAAGGAAAGTAAGGGAGGGTCGGGAAAAAAAGGGGGGGGGGTAGCTAGGGGTGCAGGTGAAAGACCCACTCTACTCCGAGAAATGGTGCTCAACAGAGCCTCCGAGCGAGCTCTTCATAGAGATCGAGCATAAGCCCATAAGCGAGTCCAACTACAGGTGTCCTGTTGATTCAACAACCCAGTAGTAACCTCTGGCCCCATCAAACATGACCGGGGGTCGATGACATGAATGAAGGGGTTCAGTATTGTGAGCTTAGCCCAACGTTCCGTCCGCTCTGCTTAGAATATCCGGAATCAGATCAGGCAGCTCTGTTCCAAACCACTGCTCTCCAGGGGTACCATGTTTCTATGAATTTTTCGTGTGTGCCCTTAGCCCAGCTCGAGAGTTCCTCTAGATTTGCGAGGAGATTTACTCTGTCTCTCCAGAGGTCCACCGAAGGGGGATCTTTTTGTTTCCACATTAGTGGAATTAGGGCCTTCGCTGTATCAATTAATAGGGCTATCAATTTGTGTTTAATGGGGTGAAAGTTGGGGGTCTGCCTCCACAGGAGAACCACCTCAGGGGAGAGCGTCAAACCTGGTCGAAGCTGCCCAAGGATCCCACCCACCTCGCCCCAGAAGGGAGCTGTGCGGGGGCATTCCCACCAAATATGCAGGTATGAGCCAGTATCCATCTCGCATCTCCAGCAACAGTCCTGTGTGAGTAATTTGTGTTCTGAGAGCCATTGCAGGGTTCTATACCATCTTGCCAGAAGTTTATAGTGCGCTTCCTGGGAAGTAACGCAGGGAGAGAGACCAAAAGCAATCTTCAAAAGGAGTTTGGTTTCGCTGGGGGACAGAGATATCTTAAGCTCTCTCTCCCACGAGACGAGGAAGGCAGGCTTCGTCTCCCTCGGAGGGGAAACAAAGTGTTTGCGAATATAGGATACCTTTCTAGATGCATTGGTGGGTCCCTCTAGTACCGTCTCGAATGGCGTAGGTGGTCTAGTGTCTTTGTGCTTTTTCAGAAATTCATTTATGACTTTTAGTAAGTGAATGGATATAAGGTACGAAACAGGGCGATCGGGGAGGATGTCTTTTAAGGTAGATAGGGGGGCCTGATTTGCTAAAGATTGAACATCTTGAAAGTTTTTGTTGTCTAGGGTCCTCCAAATTCTTGCTGAGCAGGGGTCTAATGATAAGTCCATATATCTATATAGAGCTGAGAGAGGGGTATAGGGGGAAGGGCTGGGAGCCAGAGATTTCCCTAGAGCTGACCGGATCTCAAAAGTTCCTCTCAGGAGTGGATAACCTCCCCGCTTCCCCTTGCCTCTTCCCTCCGGGAACCAGAGATCTACTTCAAAGGCCGGGCCATAGGCGCCCCTGGCAAAAAGCTGTATCAAAGGGTCTTTGCTGGGATGAGCTAATTCCAGCCAATGGTTTAGCTGGGTAGCCAAATACAACTCCCTTGGGCATGGCAGGTCCACTCCTCCCTCCGATCGCCGCTTGAACAACATACAATGCGCTATCCTGGGTCTCTTACCTCTCCAGAGGTACCTGGAGAAAATTGTGCGCAGGGTCTTGAAAAAGTTAGAGGGGATAAAAATCGGTAGAAGCCTGATTTTGTAGAGGATAATGGGAATGACATATGATTTTAGTATATTTTTTCTTCCCAGCCACGAGATAAAGGGCTGGTCATAGGAGCGTAAAAGTTTCTTGACTTTGGGTAAAAGCGGAAGAAAGTTTGTTGGATATAAATCCTCAGTCTTTTTTGTTAACTTTATGCCCAAAAATTCGATTGCTGAGTCCGACCAAGTAAAGGGGGATTTGTTTCTAATGACCTTGAAGCGGCTAGGTGGGATGGATATATTTAGGGCTATTGATTTGGCAATATTAATTTTAAAGTTGGAGAGGCTTCCAAAGTTCTCCAGCAAAGTGATCAGGCAAGGGAGGCCAGCCTCCGGGTTTGTAATGAGAAAAATGATATCGTCTGCATAAGCTGTGGACGAAAGTGTTTCTCCTCCTACTCCAAGGCCTTGTATCAAGGGATCCAACCTGACTTTCTGTAAAAAGGGTTCCAGGGCAAGAATAAATAAAGTAGGAGAAAGGGGGCAGCCCTGCCTCGTGCCGTTACTTATATTAAACGGGGGAGATAAAGAGTCATTAATTTTAAGTCGTGCATATGGCGTCGCGTATAAGGAAAATATTGCTGAAATAAATTTTGGGGGAATGTTGTAATGCGTTAGAACATGCTCCATGTAAGTCCAATTGACCCGATTAAACGCCTTTTCGGCATCTGTGCCTATGAAGGCAAGCGGGATATTATGGACTTGGGCGTATTTAGCAGCATGGAGCAGCCTAAGGCAGTTCTCTCTGCCCTCCCTGCCCTTAACAAAGCCAGATTGTTCGAGATTAATTAATTTTGTGATGTATTTTTCAAGACGCTTGGTTAGAATTTTGGCCCAGAGCTTTACATCAAAATTAATAAGGGAGATAGGGCGATATCTCCCGCAGGACTCAGGATCTTTGTTTTCCTTGTATACTAGGGTGATGTGAGCTTCCTGCGCCTGTCTTGGTAGGGGAGCACCGTTCATTAATGAGTTAAAGAGTTCAGTTAATTTGGGTAAGAGGGTAGACTTGAAAGTCTTGTAGTAAGTGAGAGGCAGTCCATCAGGGCCGGGGCTTTTGCCTGATGGGGCAGAGTTTATGAGCTCTTCTACTTCTTGGGTAGTAATAGGGGACAGGAGATCTACTGACTCCTCATTTATTTTAGGCAGGTTTTGATCTTTAAGGAAGGAGTCGATCTGTGTCCTAAAGTCCAGGGTAGACTCTGGAGAGAGGGGGTCTCGAAGGTTGTATAGGCTGGAATAGAAACCTTGAAATTCCCTAGCAATTTCGGGTGTGGAGAGGACCTTTTTTCCCTCTGATGTCTTGATGGATTTTATCAGGCCTTCTTAATCAGTGCAGATGTGTATTTGCTCCCTTTGTCTCCCTGAGCATAGTTAACATGCTTAAGGTATAGGTATTTTTTATAATATTTGGACTCAAGAATAAGATTAAGTTCTCTTCTGCAGGATATTAATTCCTCAGAAGATGATTTACTTAAGGTGTGTTTTGAGGAGCGTTCGAGCTTGGAAATTTGAGCTAGTTTCTCGTCAATTTCCATTCGTTGTTTTTTCTTTACTCTAGCACCGGTTGCGATCAAGAGCCCTCTCATGTAGGCCTTATGGGCCTCCCCAAATAATCGGGGTTGATAGGTCTTCTGATTTATTTAGTTGGAAAAATTCCTCCAGTGAGTCATTTAGTCGGGTTCTCTCCTCCTCCTGGTCGAGAAGGGAGGGATTGAGTCTCCACCGCCACTCCCGGGGGGAGGGATCTAGAAGGTGAAGATCTAAATGAACTGGGGCGTGGTCAGTGACCGCTATGAAATCTATTGAGGCCCTCTCTGCTCTCAAGAGGAGAGGTGCCAACACAAAAACGTAGTCAAGGCGTTGGAAGGAGGAGTGGACCTGGGAAAGGAAAGTATAATCCCTGGAGGTCGGGTTTAAGCATCTCCAGCTATCCACCAGCTCTAACCCAGAGAGGGTCCGAATAAGTTTAGCTAATTTCCTTTGTGATAGGTGCGATTTTCCTGTAGAAGAATCTGTTAGGGGGCACAGGGTGAGATTAAAATCCCCTCCTAAGATGATCTGGCCGTCAGCGAAATGTCTGAGTGCTTCCAGTTGCTTAACTAGCCAGGTCACCTGGTCAGTATTTGGGGTGTATAGGTTTGCTAGAGTTATCTTATTGTTATTTAGAAAACCCCTTAGGAAAAGAACCCTGCCCTCCTCGTCCAAATGTTTTGCCTCACATGTAAAATTAAGAGACTTATGATGCAAGATGGAGACCCCTTTTGAGGCAGATGAAGGATGTGAGTTGTGGAATGCGAGTGGATACTGCTTACCTGGTAGAGCCAAGCATCTGTCGCCCTTGAAGTGGGTCTCCTGCAGAAAGACCACGTCGGAGTGATACCTTTTCAGTAAGACTGCTATATGGTGCCTCTTTTGGGGAGTGTTCAAGGCGTTAACATTAAGCGTCGTGTTCCGTACAAGGTCATCCATGTCTCGACCACTAGGTGATGAATGTTTCTTCTCTTTGCCGGAAAAGAAAGGGGCAGAGGTTAAATGTCACAGTTAAGCCAATCTCGCAAAGTTAGATTTTCCTTACTCACACTGGAGGATCCAAATGAGTTGAAAGAGGTTTGGGTAGGTTAAGGTAGGGGGAGGAAAGAGGGGGTAGGTTCGGGAATTGACAACCAAGGAAAAGTTAAGACAATACGTAAACAAATACAGTTACAATAGTGCAACAGGTAGAACTAGCGTCTCCGAGTCCAAAAGGATGGGCTCGGTTCTGGGTGGGAGCGAGTCGTCTGTGCTCTCAACAAGAGGACAGAGAACTATGTCAGCCTAGCCAGACAGATGCCCAACAAGGTCCCGTAAGAGGACAAAACAATTATAGCAGTTACGGCAATTACGGAGAGAGAGGAGATCCTCTCGGTAGAGGATATAGGAGAATAAGCAAAATTATATTTCAGTTAACTATCACACATCTGAGCAATAGAACAGTAGAACAGCAGAACAAGAGAACAAGAGGAACCGTGTCCCTCTGAGACTCTATGGTGGTAAGTGAGTCGCTTGGGGAATCTGTCAAGAAGGTAACCCTTTATGGTGGGAACATTTCTTATCCCTTGCGAGGAAGGGAACCTTCTCGTGTTCAGGTGTCAGAGTTGGCGCCAGGGTCCTTGGCCTTTTTCTTTTTCCCTTTGGGGGATTTCAGACTGCCCGCCGTCTGCCAGGCTTCAGGAGGAGAGAGCTTCGGGAGCCTAGGGAACTCCGGGAGGGGTAGCCAACATGGGAGTTCAATAGGGTCCATCTCCAGATGTTCCCAGCATCCGCGTAGATCCTCCGGAGAACGGATCATGAGTCGGCGATTCTTATAGAAGATGCTGATACCGAAAGGGAATAGCCAGGCGTAGCGTATATCTCTTGCCCTTAATGCCTCTAAAAGAGGGCGGAGAGTGCGTCGTTTCGCAAGAGTAGCTGGCGAGAGATCTTGAAAGATCTGAACGGGGGAATCCCCGTACTTAAGTTCTTTGCAGAGTCTGGCAGCTTTAAGTATAGCAAAAGTGTCCTGAAAGGATAACAATTTGCAGATAACATCTCGCAGCGGGTCAGATGGTGGTGGTAGGGGTCTAAGGGCTCTGTGGACCCGTTCGACGGTTATCAAGGCTGCTCTATCTGCCCCCAGGAGCTGCACAAAGATTTCCGCAGTGACCTTGCGGAGGTACTCTCCCGCTCAGGATTCCGGGAGGCCCTTAAAACGCAGATTACATCTGCGATTTCGGTTTTCCAGATCTTCCTGGAGGATTAGTGCACGATTCAGGTACTCATGTTGTTCTTTCAGTATGCTGGCAACAGCTAGGGCATGGGAGGTGACTGAGGCAGAGGTGGTTTCTAGGTCCTCTATTCTACGGCCCATATGTTTAAAGTCCTCCTTTATTTCTGCAAGGTCTGCTATAAGGGGGCTCAGGGCACTCCTAATTAGCTCCTTCATGAAGCCCTTTGACACATTTTCAGTGTCCTCCTCATCCGATGAGGACTCCCCCTCCTTACTGAAGTTAGATGCAGCTCCCTGAGCCGGCGCCATCTTGGAGTGCAGGTGCGGGGAGCGGGAACTCCGTTCTTTGAGAAAGCGCTGCATGTCCGTCTGGTTTTTGGAGGCTTTCGGCGTGCAGGGTTGCTCTCCCCCTCTGTCCTTCGCTATTCTCCTCATCTCCGCTGCCGTGGGTGAAGCTAGGAGACCTTCCTGAGTGCTGTGCTGCGGGAGCTACGGTCTCAAGCGGCCATGTTGCTCCTCGGTCAGGCTCCGCCCCTAACAGAATCGTATTTAACAAGGAGAAATGCAAAGTCTGGGCAAGAAAAATGAAGAAAGGCGCATACAGAATGGGGGGAAATTGGGCTAAGCAGCCTTTTGGCTGGCACAATAATGACTAGCTGGAGTTCAGCAGCTGCACACATGGAAGTTAGAAGCGCACGCCTCAGCAAATTCCTCTTACATATAAGGCCCAATGTCCACAGGCAGATTTTATTTATAAAATCTGCGCGTGTCTCCTGCGCAGGAGATCCGCAGCTCTAGCCGCCAATAGGGAAGCATTAGCATCTACATGGCTATTGAAAGCATGTGGATGTTATTTTCTTTCCCGGCGTGCGAATCACACATGTGGGTAGAAATCACAGCATGCTCCATTTTTCTGTGGATCACGCAGGATGGCTTCCATTGAGATTAATAGAAGCCGTCCTATCCGCGGCACACCTGTCACTGTGGACATACTGCGGATCCGCGTGAAAGCAGGAGATCAGAAAAAGAAAAAATAGCAGTGCACATGCGTCCGGCATGTCGCCGGCATGTCCAGACGCATCCGCTGAAGAAAGAAGATCTGGCCGGCACAGAGGAGATCCGTGCTGGAGCCGAAGAGCTAGGGAATGGTTTTTCTCCCTATGTCTCCGGGCACGGTTAGATACCGCTGTGGGATTCAGCAGTGGAATCCGTGCGCACAAGTGGGCATTGGGCCTAATTCCGAGCCCTCATTATCCAAGTCATAACCTTGTTTGCTAACTTTTGAGACAGTAGATTCTGAAATGGGAACTTATAAATTCTCACACTCCACACTCTTGTATAGGATCTCACCTAGGACATTTGAATTCAAGATAGTGCATATGACCGCATAATGAGTACAGACCTCATAAACCAGGGGTGTCAAACTCAGTTTCACCGAGGGCCACATCAGGCTTATGGTGACCTTCAAAGGGCCGATTGTAAGACAGTCTAGTAAGGGCTCGTTCACACAAGCGTATTTGCGTGCATAATATGCAGTGAATAGAAGTTATTGATGTCAATGAGTTCATTCACATGATGTATATTTTCACACAGCATGACCTATTTTGTTGCGTACGACGCACCCCAGTAGGCCATTGAAGTGAATGGGCCGTGCAAATACATGGTGAATGCGCAGGAAACCTATGTATTCACTGCATATTTGCGCACCATCTCAGTGGGCCCATCTGCGTTCTTTTTTGCGTGCCCAAATATGCAGGCATAAGCGAATTTCGATTGCGCAAATACGTAACATATTTGTGCGACCGAAATATAATTACACCCATGTGAACGAGCCCTAATAGTGATCCCTATAGTGGTCGCAGTAGTACTAGTGTCCCTATAGTGGTCGTAGTAGTAATAGTAAATCTCATAGTGGCCCCAGTAAAAATATTGACCCCGACAGTAGCCCCAGTAGTAAGAGCGACCCCCACAGTAGTAATAACCCCACAGCAATATTATCCCCATCAGTATTAAACCCCCACCACCACCCCCAACAGCAGCAATATTAACCCCCTCCCCCCCAACAGCAGCAATATTAACCCCCGCCCCAACAGCAGCAATATTAATCCCCCCAACAGCAGCAATATTAACCTCCCCCAATAGCAGCAATATTAATCCCCCCAACAGCAGCAATATTACCCCCCCCCCAACAGCAGCAATATTAACGTCCCCCAACAGCAGCAATATTAACCCCCCCAGCAGCAGCAGCAATAATATTAATCACCCAAGCAGCAGCAATAATATTAATCACCCCAGCAGCAGCAATAATATTAACGCCCCTCCCCCCAGCAGCGGCAGCAGCAATAATATTACCCCCCCCCCCCCCCCCCCCAGCAGTAGCAGCAGCAGCAGCAATAATAATATTAACCCTCCTTCCTTCCCCAACCCATGCCGCAGGCCACATAACACGAGACAGTTGGCCGGATTTGGCCCGCGGGCCTTGTGTTTGACACATGTGCCATAAACTAAGACAGACTCTGAAACAAACAAATACAGATCCAAGACCCCTAAGTACAGTAAATACAGACAACAGACCCCATAATCAAATACAAATCCCAAACCCTTTAAATAAGTGCCGACCATAACTAAATACAAAGGCCAGACCAGACCCCCTAAAACAAGTTAGACCCTCCTAAGCTCTGAATTAATAGAGACACCAGACTCCTCCTAAACACAATCCTCATACCAGACTATCCCCAGAATTCAGACCCAAGACCAGACATACAGATATTCACCTCTCCTCTTCCTGCAATTTGCCTCACTCTTAGACTTCGTGGCAAGCAACACTCTGATGCAGGATGTGTATCCTGTAGTGATGCAAACAAAATAGGCCAACATATCCAAAAAACAACGCAAGGAATGTGTAGGTGGGGGTCGCCATTTCTGAAATGTTATAAAGCAGAATCTCCTATTAAAGTAGTTGTGTTGTTTACAAGGCAAGACTGGTACAAAATAAAGTCATTTGTATCTTATACCGCTATTAAGGGGAATGTGCCGCTGAGCGTAGGGACCGTCCCGCTGAATCCTGCACACTGGTTTACCATGCAGCTGGAGAGTCAAGAGCTGAACAAACAGGTCACAAGCCACATGGACTCTTGCCATATTGATTTCTTTTAAATACGCTATAATGTAATTTCTAATCTCTTCTAATGTAAGAGTTTCTTGACTTATTGCTAACTTGTTTGTTTGCATTAACTTGCTTTAGACCCCAGTCTGCCGCTTCTTCCCACCACTCCTCCTGCCCGTAACTACTATAAATATGGAGATGCCAGCTACAAGTTTGATAAAACCAAGGGGAGCTGGGACGATGCCCGTCAGGCGTGTCGGACGGATAACGCACAGCTAGTCAGCATCTTAGACGACTTCACCGCATCTTTTCTAAGACTTCACTTAGTTAAACATAAGGAGCCTTTTTGGATCGGCCTCTACAGCGGGAACGAGGTGAGAAGAATTTTATTATTAATAATTTTTAATTCATAAGAAAAAAACAGATAGAAACTGCTAGGCAACGTGGATCTGCTCCTAGAGAATGTGCTGACCTCTCCTTTGCACATCAGAAGACATTTGGCAGACATGGTTAAACATGGTGACTTGAGTGACTTAGACCGCGGGCAGATTGTAGATGCCCAGAGGTGTGCTGCCAGTATTTCTGAACAGTTGCACCTGCTCTCTGTCATCAAGATCAAATAACTAGGGAGTGGTTGGAGGAAAACAACAAAGAACTCTCCACACGGTCTTGGTCCCAAATTCACTGGAATATAATTGCATTGGAAATGTTTGGGATATGAAAAGGATTGTGAGATCTGCTCCCACTTATCCACAAAATGTGCACCAACTGATGGAGTTGCTGCAGCGGACACAGGTCGAGTTGAGTAAAGAGGATGTTCGCCACTTTGTGGAATCTGTTCCCTAATGTCATAAAGATGTGATCTCCCAAAAACTGGACCATCCCATCATAGAGTAGATATGCCTAATACAGTGATTCAGTGTAGGTACAAGCTCTCAAACTTCCTCCCATGGTAGCATAACTTTTCATAAAGCACTTTTTCAATGGCCCCAAATTTCCTACATATGAGAAGGCAAAAAGCCTAAAATAATTATCGAGCGACAGAAGCTCCCACAAGTGCTATGCATACACCCTCTAGCAAGCTACAGGCACCATTGTAGCCTCCATACTACTACAAGCCATAGACTCACTTGTAAGTGTCAGCCATAAGTGTCCTCATAAATAATGCAGCCACCTGCTTGAAGGATGCATCCTAATTAGGACCTATGGATGTTATAGATAGGGTGTTAATGTCCTAACAGAAGCCTTTGTTATGATTAATGTATTGGCATAGAGGACTATGGTCATACAATATAAGTTTAAAGTAATGTTGTAAAATACCCCTTAAAGTGACCCATTATTTTTGGGACAAAATTCTATCGTGGGATCAGTCGGTGAAGATGGTATATTACATGCACTTGATCTTCTTCTGCAACACTCCATTGCGTTGTTCTGGTCCTCTTTTCAGAAAGCCAAGATGGTCACCAACATTTTCTACCTAGACTGTGCTATGCTCTGTAATTGGCCAGAACTGATTACGTGAGCAGCACTGACCAATCACAGAGCAGGAATAGTGCATTGGTAGCTTTCCAATGCACTATGGATTATTAGGTAGTCTAAAGACTGTGGCGGCTATCTTGACCACCTGAAAACAAGACTGGAATTGGTGCAACAGAGGAACAAAGGAGAAGATCAAGTGCAGGTGATATACTCCCTCCATGCTCCTATCTTGGAATAGAGTTTTGAATGTTGGCCTGAAACTGGAGAGCCACTATAATAAAAAATATAATAAAAATATTTGGTAATTTAATAAGTCGGCAAAAATTGCATAGAAAAGGGATTATTTAGTATAAAATTAGAGATGAGCGAGCACCAAAATGCTCGGGTGCTCGTTACTCGGGACGAACGTTTCGTGATGCTCGAGGGTTCGTTTCGAATAACGAACCCCATTGAAGTCAATGGGCGACCCAAGCATTTTTGTATTTCGCCGATGCTCGCTAAGGTTTTCATTTGTGAAAATCTGGGCAATTCAAGAAAGTGATGGGAACGACACAGGAACAGATAGGGCAGGCGAGGGGCTACATGTTGGGCTGCATCTCAAGTTCCCAGGTCCTACTATTAAGCCACAATACCGGCAAGAGTGCCCCCCCCCCCTCCCAACAACTTTTACTTCTGAAGAGCCCTCATTAGCATGACATACCTTAGCTAAGCACCACACTACCTCCAACAAAGCACAATCGCTGCCTGCATGACACTCCGCTGCCACTTCTCCTGGGTTACATGCTGCCCAACCCCCCCCCCCCCGCACGACGCAGTGTCCACAGCGCACACCAAAGTGTCCCTACGCAGCCTTCAGCTGCCCGCATGCCACACCACCCTCATGTCTACTTATAAGTGTGTCTGCCAGAGGAAAAGCAGGCACACACTGCAGAGGGTTGGCATGGCTAGGCAGTGACCCCCCCCCCCCCCCCCCCCCATAAAAGTGGCGGGGCGATAGTCCACAATGCTGTACAGAAGAAATGATAAATCCAATCCTGTGCCACCTCCATCTGGAGCTGCACACGTGGGCATAGCAATGGGGAACCTATGTGCCACACATTATTCATTCTGTCAAGGTGTCTGCATGCCCCAGTCAGACCGCGGTTTTTTATAAATAGTCACCGTCAGGTACAACTCCGCAATGGGAATTCCGTGTGCACCCACAGCATGGGTGGGTGCCAGGAAGCCACCGGTGGTACATAAATATATCCCATTGCATTGCCCATCACAGCTGAGGTAATGTCGTGCTTAATGCTGGTGGGCTTCGGCCCACACTGCATGCCCCAGTCAGGCTGGGGTTCTTTAGAAGTGGACAGATGTAGGTTCAACTCAGTGTGGACCCACAGCATCGGTGGGTGCCAGGAAGCCACCGGCGGTACATAAATACATCCCATTGCATTGCCCATCACAGCTAAGGTAATGTCGTGCTTAATGCAGGTGGGCTTCGGCCCACACTGCATGCCCCAGTCAGACTGGGGTTCTTTAGAAGTGGACAGATGTAGTTACAACTCCGTGTGGACCCACAGCATGGGTGGCTCCCTGGAACCCACCGGCGGTACATAAATATATCCCATTGCAGTGCCCAACACAGCTGATGTAACGTCAGCTGTAATGCAGGTGGGCTAAAAATTAATTTGATTACACTGTAGGCGAGGGCCCCCAAAAATTGGTGTACCCACAGTACTAATGTACCTCAGAAAAATTGCCCATGCCCAACCAAGAGGGCAGGTGAAACCCATTAATCGCTTTGGTTAATGTGGCTTAATTGGTAACTAGGCCTGGAGACAGCCCAGTTAAAATAAAAATTGGTTGTGGTGAAAGTTTCAACACTTTAATGAGCATTGAAACGTATAAACATTGTTTCGAAAAATTATATGACTGAGCCTTGTGGGCCTAAGAAAAATTGCCCGTTCGACGTGATTACGTGAGGTTTCAGGAGGAGGAGCAGGTGGAGGAGGAGGGATATTATACACAGATTGATGAAGCAAAAATGTCCCCGTTTTTGATGGTGAGAGAGAACGATGCTTCCATCCGCGGGTGCAGCCTACGTATTGTTTAGGTACTGCTGCTGTCCACTGGTGGAGAAGAGAAGTCTTGGGAAATCCAGGCTTTGTTCATCTTGATGAGTGTAAGCCTGTCGGCACTGTCGGTTGACAAGTGGGTACGCTTATCCGTGATGATTCCCCCAGCCACACTAAACACCCTCTCTGACAAGACGCTAGCTGCAGGACAAGCAAGCACCTCCAGGGCATACAGCGCGAGTTCAGGCCACGTGTCCAGCTTCCACACCCAGTAGTTGTAGGGGGCAGAGGCGTCACAGAGGACGGTCGTGCGATCGGCTACATACTCCCTCACCATCCTTTTACAGTGCTCCCGCCAACTCAGCCTTGACTGGGGACCGGTGACACAGTCTTGCTGGGGAGCCATAAAGCTGTCAAAGGCCTTGGATAATGTTCCCCTGCCTGCGCTGTACATGCTGCCTGATCTCTGCGCCTCCCCTGCTACCTGGGCCGCGGAAATGCGCCTTCGGCCACTAGCGCTGTCGGATGGGAAGTTTACCATCAGTTAGTCCACCAGCGCCCTGTGGTATAGCATCATTCTCGAACCCCTTTCCTCTTCGGGAATGAGAGTGGAAAGGCTCTCTTTATACCGTGGGTCGAGCAGTGTGTACACCCAGTAATCCGTAGTGGCCAGAATGCGTGTAACGCGAGAGTCACGAGAAAGGCATCCTAACATGAAGTCAGCCATGTGTGCCAGGGTACCTGTACGCAACACATGGCTGTCCTCACTCGGAAGATCACTTTCAGGATCCTCCTCCTCCTCCTCCTCCTCTGGCCATACACGCTGAAAGGATGACAGGCAAGCTGCATCTGTACCCTCAGCAGTGGGCCAAGCTGTCTCTTCCCCCTCCTCCTCATGCTCCTCCCCCTCCTCCTCCTCCTCCTCCTCCTCCTCCTCTGGCCATACACGCTGAAAGGATGACAGGCAAGCAGCATCTGTCCCCTCAGCAGTGGGCCAAGCTGTCTCTTCCCCCTCCTCCTCATGCTCCTCCCCCTCCTCCTCAACGCGCTGAGATATAGACAAGAGGGTGCTCTGACTATCCAGTGACATACTGTCTTCCCCCGCCTCCGTTTCCGATTCCAAAGCGTCTGCCTTTATGCTTTGCAGGGAACTTCTCAAGAGGCATAGCAGAGGAATGGTGACGCTAATGATTGCAGCATCCCCGCTCAGCATCTGGGTAGACTCCTCAAAATTTCCAAGGACCTGGCAGATGGCTGCCAACCAGGCCCACTCTTCTGTAAATAATTGAGGAGGCTGACTCCCACTACGCCGCCCATGTTGGAGTTGGTATTCCACTATAGCTCTACGCTGCTCATAGAGCCTGGCCAACATGTGGAGCGTAGAGTTCCACTGTGTGGGCACGTCGCACAGCAATCGGTGCACTGGCAGATGAAACCGATGTTGCAGGGTGCGCAGGGTGGCAGCGTCCGTCTTCGAGTTGCGGAAATGTGCGCTGACCCGGCGCACCTTTCCGAGCAGGTATGACAAGTGTGGGTAGCTTTTCAGAAAGCACTGAACTACCAAATTAAAGACATGGGCCAGGCATGGCATGTGCGTGAGGCTGCCGAGCTGCAGAGCCGCCACCAGGTTACAGCCGTTGTCACACACGACCATGCCCGGTTGGAGGCTCAGCGGCGCAAGCCAACGGTCGGTCTGCTCTGTCAGACCCTGCAGCAGTTCGTGGGCTGTGTGCCTCTTATCTTCTAAGCTGAGTAGCTTCAGCACGGCCTGCTGACACTTGCCCACAGCTGAGCTGCCATGCCGCGCGACACCGACTGCTGGCGACGTGCTGCTGCTGACACATCTTGATTGCGAGACAGAGGTTGCGTAGGAGGAGGAGCAGGAGGGTGGTTTAGTGGAGGAAGCATACACCGCCGCAGATAGCACCACCGAGCTGGGGCACGCAATTCAGGGGGTGTGTAGGACGTGAGAGGTCCCAGGCTCTGACTCTGTCCCAGCCTCCACTAAATTCACCCAATGTGCCGTCAGGGAGATATAGTGGCCCTGCCCGCCTGTGCTTGTCCACGTGTCTGTAGTTAAGTGGACCTTGGCAGTAACTGCGTTGGTGAGGTCGCGTACAATGTTGCGGGAGACATGGTCGTGCAGGCCTGGGACGGCACATCGGGAAAAGTAGTGGCGACTGGGAACTGAGTAGCGCGGGGCCGCCGCCGCCATCATGCTTTTGAAAGCCTCCGTTTCCACAAGCCTATAAGGCAGCATCTCCAGGCTGATCAATTTGGCAATGTGCACGTTTAACGCTTCAGCGTGCGGGTGCGTGGCGGCGTACTTGCGCTCGCGCTCAAACAGTGGCGCTAGCGACGTCTGGACGCTGCGCTGAGAGACATTGCTGGATGGGGCCGAGGACAGCGGAGGTGAGGGTGTGGGTGCAGGCCAGGAGACGGTAGTGCCTGTGCCCTGAGAGGGGGGTTGGATGTCAGTGGCAGGTTGGGGCACAGGGGGAGAGGCAGTGGGGCAAACCGGAGGCGGTGAACGGCCTTCGTCCCACCTTGTGGGGTGCTTGGCCATCATATGCCTGTGCATGCTGGCGGTGGTGCCTCCCCAGCTGATCTTGGCGCGACAAAGGTTGCACACCACTGTTCGTCGGTCGTGAGGCGTCTCTGTGAAAAACTGCCACACTGTAGAGCACCTTGACCTCTGCAGGGTGGCATGGTGCGAGGGGGCGCTTTGGGAAACAGTTGGTGGATTATTCGGTCTGGCCCTGCCTCTACCCCTGGCCACTGCACTGGCTCGGCCTGTGCCCACACCCTGACTTGGGCCTATGCGTCCTCGGCCGCGTCCACGTCCTCTAGGCCTACCCCTACCCCTCAGCATGCTGTATTATCAGTATTGCAGAAACAGAACGCTGTAATTAAATGTGCCGCTTATTGGCCTGTGGTTGGAGGCTGACTTCGCTTACGGAACGCCAGGAAATAATTTGGCGCAAGCCTGCTGTAACACTTAGCTGGCTGCGTATGATTTTGTAGAACTACTACACCCAGCACACACAGACCCAGAACACTGAGCACAGTGATAGGCAGGCCAAATAGATTTTTTGACCAAATTTTTTTAGCAAAGGCCCACTGCCTATATTCAATCAATAATATTAATATGTCTTCTGTCCCTGCCTAACCACCACTTCTGTCCCTGGAGTATTACTGCAGGGCGCAATGCTCTGCATGGCCGATATACCAAAAAAAAAAAAATGTGCACCACTGCAAAAAGCAGCCTCCACAGTACTGCACACGGTTAGATGTGGCCCTAAGAAGGACCGTTGGGGTTCTTGAAGCCTAAAATCACTCCTAACGCTCTCCCTAGAGCAGCTCCAATACGATAGCACTTTCCCTCAGCTATGTCAGAACGCATCTGTGGTGAGCCGCGGGAGGGGCCGATTTTAAAACTCGGGTGACACCTGATCTCGCCAGCCACTCACAGCAGGGGGGTGGTATAGGGCTTGAACGTCGCAGGGGGAAGTTGTAATGCCTTCCCTGTCTTTCAATTGGCCAGAAAAGTGCGCTAACGTCTCAGAGATGAAAGTGAAAGTAACCCGAACATCGCGTGGTACTCGTTACGAGTAACGAGCATCCCGAATACGCTAATACTCGATCGAGCATCAAGCTCGGACGAGTACGTTCGCTCATCTCTATATAAAATACATCTTATTATTTATATAACACTGTGAAAGTATGAAAATGTATTTTATGCAATAGTGTCATGTGCATAATATTTGTACCCAGTGCATAGCAAGATAAGTATGTGTGCAAAAGATTGTAATGACATTTTTACTAACAGGGTTTCAGATACTGAGCATGCAGTGCTCTCATAATTACGCTTTGTAATGTTTTACTAAGAGAGAAGTATCACACATGCTGTAGGTTTGAATTGCTTACTTTATGGGAGATGCCCCACATAACCTCTTGCATTGAAACAATAAAACAGAAGAGCTTGAAAACATTAATTGAGTGTTTCTCATTTTCTTCTCCGATGCATCAAATAATAATTCGGCATACCTGATTGATATGGTTACGATACCCTGTGAGCATCACCTAAATTAAGTGATTACTTTAACAATACATAGAAACAAAAATCATATACTTTTTAGGTATCTACACTACTGTTATAAGTTGAAGAATCCATGTATTAGGTAATTTAGTGTGAAATGTTAATCCTATAAGAAATGAATAAAAAATAAAGCCCGAATTTGTATTTTTTTCTGTTTGTGCTGTAAACGTAAATTACCCAGAGGAGCTTGCATGGCCTTATAAGTCTCCTCACTCACCTCCTAGGTGTCTCCACACACCTTCTGGGTGCTCTTCTTAAGGAGACACAACACCCCCCCTGACTCTCGTATGTACCATAAACAGCTCTTAAAATATACAATTTCTCGAGGGGCGTGGCCAGCAGCCAATGGCAGAGGAAGCATAGCTCCACTCTCTGCCTGCACCAACGGCTTAAAGCAGCTCTAAGCAGCAGCGGACACAAGCACAGGAAGACTCCCCTCCCTCATAAAGCCTCCTGGAACCTCCCAGCACTGAAGAATGGCAAAAGGCAGGGCAAAGAAGAGCCCAGCAAAGCTCAGAAAGTGCTCTCCTGGTAGTGGAAAAATCCAAGATGGCGGCCACCAGCAGCAGCAGCATTTCCACGTGGGCTCCAGCACAGCTTCCGACACTGTGACAGGGCACTCTGATAAGGGGAAGGAATAACAACTCCTTGATGAGTCTCTGCCTCACTCTGCTGACAGCTCTCCATCACCAGCAGTGTTATCAGAGGCACAGGAGGGGAAAGGGAGGGGGAGTGAGGAGAGCATGGATGGCTTTCATGCATTAACCCCTTCAGCGCCTGCTACTCTCCTCTCCAAAGAAAAACAGTGTGCAATTCATAAAAATGTTCCCTCTGTAACCCCTTCATAGCCCCCTAAACCAGGTGATATGCCCATTACAGAGTCACTGATGCGCTCCCTGTTAGATGATCTAAAGCTCGCTATACAGAAGGATATACAACAAGCTCTCTTCTCACTGCAAACAGAAATAACCTTCATCGGCGATCGCACTTCACGCATTGAAAATAAAATGGAGGATCTGACATCAGCCCATAATGAGCTAGTGGATACCGCCAATTCAATGGTGGACGACTTAGAGGCTTTGAAACAAAAAATTGCTGTTATGGAGGATAGGTCCAGGCGAAATAATATCTGTCATATAGGCATTCCTGAGACGGTTAAAAATGATGAACGTAAAGACTTTCTTATCGATTACTTCACTCCCCTTCTCCCGGATGCCACTCAACATGATCTGACGATCGACCATGCTCACAGGCTCCCTAAGCCTAAATCATTGCCGCCCTCGATTCCTCGGGACGTTATTACCCGGATACACTTTTATCACATGAAAGACAAAGTAATGGACGCTGCTAGACTCTCCCGCATAAGTCCTGACCGCTTCAAAAATATTCAGCTATTCACAGATCTGTCAGTGGCCACGCTTCTGCGCAGGAGAGCTTTTGCTTCCAGTACCAAAATCCTGCGGGAACAGGCATTAGCTACAAATGGGGTTTTCCTGTAAAGGTAATAATGACTAAAAACGGCTCTAAGTATGTAGCCCAGTCTCCAGAGGAAGCGATGCAACTGTGTAAAGACTGGAACCTTGTGGCACAGGGATCCCCTCGACCTAGCGAGAGAAACCGTTCCCCGATATCCGTGAGGAATGGATTACGAAGTCTGGCAATGGACGGTCTGAGTGACTTCCTTTTTTACACATTGCGAAATAGAGAGATCTGCTATTTTTATTTTTTACAGCTTCTCAAGCCATCTTGTTTTATCTCTGTTTTTCATCAAAGGTGTCCGCCTTCAAATGTTTTTCCGTTTCTGGCACGTTTCTTCACTGGTGGATAGTAAATCCAGTTCCCCCAGTTGGCCTCTGGTAGTCTTGATACCATTTAACCTGTTGTCTCTCTTCTATCTGTTTATCTCCTTCACCTGTGTTGTAGGGCTTATAGCCCTTGTCATGTTACATGTTCTTTTTATGTACATTCTGGTCCCAGATACTACTGTATTTGCATATTTCCTTGATGTGCTTTGCCTGGAAGGTGTCTGACCTAGAGCTGACGTTATCAGTAGGCTCAATCCAGATTCCTGTCTGGATACAAACAACTATTTTTACTTAGTTAAAATGGTTTTCAATTTAATTTTTATAAATGCTAAAGGTCTAAACTCGCCCTCTAAAAGATCCACGCTATGGAAGGAACCCAGATCAATTGGCACAGATATCCTATGTGTCCAGGAGACCCATCTAAATAAAGAGGATGCCTTCCGTCTCTCACACAAATGCTTCCCCCACATTTTCTCCTCACCAGCATCCCATAAAATATGCGGGGTATCTATAGCCTTCAAAGACACAATGGCATTTTCCCTTAAAGACATCACTGATGAGGCTGGTCGCTATGTCATATTAACGTGCTCCATCAATAACTGTGACTTTACGATAGCCTCAATATATGCTCTAAACACCAAACAACAATCATTCATTCAGAAAATTATCACCATTATTAAACGTCATAGAGTAGGCCCTCTGTTACTAGTAGGAGACTTCAACAAGACTCTCCGGCCCTCTATGGACTCTTCTACCACTAAAGTTGATGACAGACTATCATCTATTATTTCCCTGCTTAATGAAAATGATCTATTTGATGTCTGGCGGTTACAGCACCCAACGGAACGCGATTATACCTTTTACTCGCACTCCCATAAAATTTATAGTAGAATCGACTTTATGCTGGTAGATAAGAAGTTTCATAACAATGTTATCTCCACCTCCATAGGCACCATCTCGTGGTCAGATCACACAACCATGGCCATGTCTATCCAAGAATGCTTTAACCACTCAATTATTAAAATTTGGCGCCTTAACAATTACATTTTGCAGCATCCTCTGTATGCCCCTCAATCCTAACAAGTACTTTCTGACTATTGTGACCTTCACGATAACAGGGAAGTCTCTGACTCCACCCTATGGTGTGCACATAAAGCAATTATGTGGGGTCATTTTCTAAAACAAGCCTCCCACAATAAAAAACATAGAAACTCCCTTTTATTATCACTACAATCCAAACTGTGCTCTCTACATTGGATGAACAAAACTTCTTTTTCAATTGTGAGGGCAAAGGAAATTTCTTCTGTCCCCAACAACTTCACGAACTGCGGATTTATGAACATGACCTAGCCTTGAGAAGGCTAAAACTGACATATTATTGGCAGGGTAATAGACCAGGTGCTCTGTTAGCGAGGCAAGTAAAACAACGCTCAGCTAAATCGCGCATACCTTTTATCTACGACACCAAAAATAATAAAATGTTTGATCCCCAAGGTATAGCGGACACCTTAGAAACTTATTACCAATCACTATATAATCTAGCCAAGGATAAATCGATCATTCAGCCCTCAGACATCAATATATCAAAATTTCTGAACAATTTGAAGCTGCCCACATTATCCCAATCCCAATCTGAGGTGGATTTTTTGCCCCAACTCAGCGGAAATAATAGAGGCTATTGATTCTTTAAAATCCAATAAGTCCCCCGGCCCAGATGGCCTCACAAATGAATATTATAAAGCCTACAAACTTCTTCTAGCTCCCTACCTAACTAAGGTATTCAACGAAATTTTTTATAAAGGCCATACCCCCCAAAGAGATGTTAAAGGCACTTATTATTACCCTACCCAAACCTGGGAAATCACCTGACCTTCCACAGAATTTTCAACCTATTTCCCTATTAAATACGGATATAAAATTATATGCCAAAGTACTAGCAAAAAGATTATCTGGGGTCATGCCAAGTCTAATTATTAGAGATCAGGTGGGATTCATCAAGGGGCGCCAGACAGTGAACGGCACAAGGCGCTATATTAGTATTATCTCTGTGGTGTCTGGGCGGGGAACGCCTTCTCTGCTCCTAGCTTGGGATGCGGAGAAGGCATTTGACCGAGTGCATTGGGGTTACCTCAGAGAGGTGCTCACAAGGTTTGGTGTTTGTGGTTCCCTACTCTCTTCATTTCTAGCCTTATACTCCTGTCCATCTGCACAGATCTATACCTCGGGCTCAGTTTCTCACCCTTTTGACATTTCCAATGGGACGCGTCAAGGATGTCCGCTCTCCCCAATAGTGTTTGCTTTGGTGATGGAGCCCTTCGCACATGTGATACGCTCGGCACCAGATATTTTAGGTATTAAAATAGGTAATTGAGAACACCATATTGGCTTGTTTGCAGATGATATTATTTTAAGTTTGGAAGCCCCTGAATCTTCGCTTAACTCTGTTTTTTAAATATTATTAGTGAATTTAGCTCAGTTAGCTATTATAAAGTTAATGCCTCCAAATCCGTAGTTCTTAATATGGGGATCCCCAAACGCACTCAAACAAAATTGCAACAGACATACCCATTCCAGTGGTCAAATGGACAAATTCCCTATCTTGGTGTAACGCTAACATATCCCATTTATAATTTGGTGTCAGTTAATTTCAAAAAGCTATTTGCCGTTCTAGAGAAGGATATTAAAACATTGACAACCTCATGGTTTCCTGGATAGGTCACATTGCTCTCTCCAAAATGATACTACTAACCAAAATTCTATACCTTTTTCGTAATCTCCCAGTGATCGTACCTAATAACATTTTGAACAAATTGCAAAATATGTCACTGCAGTTTATCTGGCATAACCAACGAGCAAGAGTGGCATCTAGAATATTATACCTCCACCCTTCCCTGGGGGGCTTGGGTTGTCCCTGCTTGAAAAATTACTACCATGCCTCTTTACTTGACCAATTAAAAAGCTGGTGGCTAGATGACTCATCTAAGCACTGGGTGGATATAGAAGCTAGTACTTTGGATTGCCCTAGCTTATCACACCTATTATGGATTTCTAAATTAACTAAGACATTCCCAAAATCATCATTACCTACAATGCCTGCTACTCTATATGTCTGGGAAAAAGTGTCCACAAACCACAGTCTTCCTCTGCGGATCCTTAAACTACCTCTGGAAGTGATTCAGTCACTAATTCCAGATATAGGCTTGGCTATATGGAAAGCTAAGGGGATTCATCGAGTAGGATATATATTTGAAAACTCAATGCTTATGTCATTCACTCGTGTACACAACATATTTCATATCCCGTATAAGGAATTTTACAAGTATTTACAACTTGGACACTTCCTTCAATCTTATATCCCTCCTATTATTTTGCCCTGCTCGGAGTACGAAATCTTTTTAATTAACGAGGAGCAACACTCTAAAGGTATTTCTAAGGCATACCCCTCACTTGCATTGTGCTCTTCCGCATTTACTCCTCTATTTCAAACCAGATGGGAAGAGGATCTTAATGAATCTTTTTCTGCAGATCAATGGTCACAGGCTTTCTCACTTAGTTATAAATATTCTCACTGTGTGACCCATCTGGAAACCAATAGGAAGTTACTATATCGATGGTATCTGACACCATACCGCCTATCTAAAATGTCACAACACTCTAACTTGTGTTGGAGATGCCATAAACAAATTGGATCTTTAATGCATATTTGGTGGTTGTGTGAACATCTCAAAACCTTCTGGGAACAAACCCACTATGCAATATGTTCAATCCTACACATTACGGTGTGTTGGGACCCTAGTGTTGCTCTTGGACATAGAGGAGGGCACATCGGCTGATCTGCTCTTGGAGTTTTTTGCTTCTGCTCTTGGGGTTTTTTGCCTTCCTCTGGATCAACAACACAGGAGGATAGACAGGCTGGACTAGATGGACAATGTCTTCATTCGGCCTTACGAACTATGTTACTATGTTCTCATTATATCCCATATCTTAACGGCTGCCAGAACATCTATAGCAAAACGATGGAGGAGTGCCAAGGTTCCTTCCTTGTCAGACATTTTCTTGATGGTTCGGCATAGCTGTATAATGGAACACTTGATTGCGACTAGACTTGATTCTCTAGCTGGGTTTAAAACTCAGTAGCCAAAATGGCTTGCTTTTTCGGGATATACTTGATAACTTTCTTTAAAGATAAAACAATCATTGGGTTTTTTATTTTCAGTCTGTGTAGATTCTATAGTACACCATACCTATACACATTGTAGCTTCCTATGTGTGCAGCTCTCAACCTTTACATCATTGGACCCAATTTCAAGTTCAGTTTCATTAATTTACACCTGTTACTCTCCCCTGTCCCCTCTGTTAAACTTCCTCTCTGTCCAGGTGATCCTCAATACCAACTCCTGATGTTGATTGCACTAATGGATTGATACAACTTATAAGACGTGACTTACCTTATGGCATGTTAGTGTTTTATTGTGTGCATTTACTACAGATAGCACATGCCAGATTATAATTGGATCATCATGTGTTTTTTTTTCTTCCTTTCTTATTTCTATATGCTGCATTTATGTGATTTCTATTGATAGCATTATTTAAAACCAATAAAATATTTGTTTATAAAATATATAATTTCTCTTGAGGCCTTAGAGAGCCATATGCATGAAAAAGTGTAAAATGGCATCGCTGCTGAAATTTACATGTATACAACTTTGATTCTTTCAGACTAAAAATACGTATAAATGGGTTGATAACTGGAAAGTGCGCTACACAAAATGGGCCGCTGAGGAGCCGAGGAAAAGCACCTCCTGTGTATATGTGGATACTGATGGGCAGTGGAAGACATCGCCTTGTAATGAGACTTATTCTTCCATCTGCAAACAAACTAGCGGTAAGCTGCTCATTTCCCTATTTAATATAATTAAATCCAATGCTCCTTTACATGTGTTAATATGATAGCCAATGCTATAACTAACTAAATTCCAAGTGCTGCCCACTGCCTCCTGTCAAGTGATGTCCATCTCTAGTGACAAAGACACACTAAGACGGAACACAGAGAGTGGAGAAAGGTTGTGACTCATGCTGCTGATGGAAGTCTATGGAAAGAAGAGGGGAGGGAAGAAGATGTTATAGAAGGATAATTACACAGATGTAAGGAGGGTACAGTTTATCGCTGTTTAATGTTAGTATGATGTTTTCTTGTAATGGTACTTGGTCTCTGAGAGGGGGCGGAAAGAATGAACAGAGCTGAGCAGGAAGGAACAGGAAGGGCAGTGTGTGTAGAGAGGGTAGCTAAGCTATGGACAGACAAAGGGAGTCTCTCCTGGTTTGTGATACAGGGCTGTAGCGATTGTCTAACAGGCAGTTTTCTTCTGGTGAACCAAGAAAGGAGTGCTAAATAGTGAAGTCATGCCAAGTGGTTCCTCTATTTCCTGCCCTCTTGCAACGCTGAACGTGTATTGGTGAGCTAGAGAGAGATTGATCCTCAGTCGGCTGGGCACCGAGCTGTAGCAGGTATCCCATGCTTATAGGCCTAAAGACTGTTTGGTGAACTAAATATTGCTTATTGTTACTTCAGGTTATATTGTTATGGATTTGCACTTGGAGTACCCGATAAATATCTGCCCCCTTCCTAATTAGAAGTTCCAAGGCCTGTGCATGCACAGGAAGAATCACTCTGGCCCACTGCTCAGCAAAAATGAAACTTCTTTACTCTAATCAAGCTGCATGGGGTTTTATAGATTGCATGCATAGTTAGTACGTCATGAAGTATGAATCTGTAGCTGATTGGTTATTGCCTAGGAGCTGACGTCATCATCTGTGGTATCTTAGTTGCATTCTTGGATGGGAGCGCCATCTTGAGTAGACGAAGGGAGGGGGAGCGAGTAGTTAGTCAGCACTTTCAGACAGCTGTGTTAGCAATTGTAGAACAGAAGCACATACAGTATTTGCAATAGGCATTTTACTTAGTTTATTACAATCCATTAGAATCCCCCCTTAAAATGACTGTTTTATCTGTCCCTAATCCTGGGCCTATCTCATCAGTCTCAATGTGCCTCGAAACTCTTTTGTGCCGCATGTTAGACGAGTTATAGTATCCCATGCCCCCCCCCCCCCCCCTTGCCACGGGCTTTGCTCTTAGAGAAGTCAGTTGCTATCCCTATGGGCTTAAAGGTATTATAATTGCTTAGGGGAAAGAGTCTTTAGGGGGGTGTAGGATGTCTCGTAGACCTCTGGACTCTCCCTTGATATGCCAGCCCGGTTTCCCCAGATCCCGCTCCGGCTCTGGCGTCCTGGAGCTCTGGAGTCGGGGCTCTCCCGGCGGCGTGGGGCAGCCAGCGTGCGGCGGCGTGGGCGTGTCCGCCCGTAGGGTGCCGCCCGCACTCCTCCACCTTTCTTATGCAGCAGTGGGAGAGTCGTCTCCTCCCACTCTCCGCCCCTGGGTGGAGCCTTGCAGTTATAAGGCTGGCAGTGACCTGAGCTAACTGCCAGTTATTGGTTCTGTCAGCCACTAGTGAGTTCTGTCTGCAGCCTGTCTCTGCCAGTTCCTAGTTGCCTGTCAGCGTCCTTTCTAGCTCGCTAGCTCAGTCTTTTTCCTGTTGGTACTCCATCTGCCTTCTCTGTCGGCACTCTGTCCCCCCATTAGTTAGTCAAATCTTGTCAGTCGCCAGGTCCCTAGCCAGTGCAGGGACCGCCGTCCAGTTGTCCGCCTGGGGTTAGCCAGGGCCGAGGCAAGTAGGCAGGGACAGTGGGGTGCGGGAAGTTTAGGGCACCCCACCTGGCGCTCGGGGGGTCAGAGTGCCGTAACATAATAACTGGCCCTTTAAACCGTTTTCATGGAGGCGATCAGCGCCCTTGCGAACCAGCTGCAAGCCCTGGTGCCGGTGGTCCAGGATTTATCCGCCCGTATGGCAGCCCAGGAGCAGCGGGGGTCGTTGCAGGGTCCGGACGCCTCACCCAGCCCAGAACCTAAGTGCCCTCTTCCCGAGGTGTTCTCTAGGGAGAGGAACAAATTTTTTGTTTTCCAACAGGCGTGTCGCTTATTTTTTCGGATGCGCCCCCGTTCTTCCGGGTCGGAAGCCCAGAGGGTCGGGCTTATAATGTCCCTGCTGCGGGGCTTTTTCCATCCCCGAGGAATCCTCCTGCCTGCAGTCCGTGGACTCCTTTTTCCAGGAACTCGGGGGTATCTTCGACGAACCGGACCGAGTGGGGTTGGCGGTTTCGCGGCTGTTGGCGCTGCATCAGGGGTCGTTTTTTGTGGAGGATTATTGCTCCAACTTCAGACGCTATGCGGGGGATACGGCATGGAACGATAGCGCTCTGAAAGACGTTTTTCTGCAGGGCCTCTTGGACGCAGTTAAAGACCTGTTAATTTCCCATCCCGTTCCCGGGTCTTTAAGGGAGGCTATGGAGCTAGCGGTGAAGGCAGATAGGAGGCTCAGGGCTAGGAAGCAAGACAGGCAGGCCCGTAGAGTCAGGGAGTCAACGCAACTACGACGTGGGTAACCGTGAATTATTGGCTATCAAATGGGCTCTGGAAGAGTGGCGACACCATCTTGAGGGTGCTAGACACCCAATTACCGTGTATACTGATCACAAGAATCTGGTATATCTCGCCAATGCTAAAAGACTCACAGCTCGTCAAGCCAGGTGGGCGTTGTTCTTCGCCAGGTTTAATTTCGTCGTGACATATATCCCAGGAGAGAAGAACGTGAAGGCGGACGCCCTGTCACTGAGTTTCGGGGTGCCGGATAGTGAGACTATGACCCCCGAGAATATCTTAGCCCCCGGCGTGGTGGTGGCAGCTGTAGAGTCTAACTTCGCCCCTAAACTACAGGATGCTCAGCAGGACGCTCCTTCGGGGGTGCCGGAGGGCAGATGGTTTGTGCCAGAGACCCTACGTCCTAGAGTCATTGATGAATCTCACTCGTCGGTTCTCACCGGGCATCCAGGGTTTCAGGGGACCCTGGATCTTTGCTCCAGACACTTCTGGTGGCCAGGCATGTCTCAGGAGATCCGCAACTTTGTTAGGGGATGCTCGGTCTGTGCTCGCAATAAGAGTCAGCGGCGTCCTCCGGAGGGTCCTCTGAGAACGCTACCGGTTCCTTCCAGTCCATGGTCAAACTTATCGGTAGATTTCATTACTGATCTACCAGAATCCCAGAAGTGCACCACTATCTTAGCGGTGGTCGACCGGTTCTCAAAGTTGGCACACTTTGTGGCGTTAAAGAAGCTACCTTCGGCAAAAGAATTTGCCAAGATTTTTGTAAAAGAAATAATTCGCCTACATGGGGTTCCCCAAAATATTGTATCTGATCTCGGGGTTCAGTTTGTGTCGCAGTTTTGGCGTGCCTTCTGCAGAAACTTGGGCACGTCGTTTTTCTTCTCTTCAGCATTCCACCCGCAAACTAATGGTCAGACTGAGCGGAAGAACCAAGATTTAGTGCAATATTTACGGTTGTTTGCTAGCGAAAAGGCTCATCAGTGGGCAGAGTTCCTGCCGTTGGCAGAGTTTGCACTAAACAACCGCCCTTGTTCTTCCACTGGGGTATCTCCATTTCTTTGTGTATACGGTCAGCATCCTCGCTTCCTTACAGCAATCCCTACTCCTTCGGTCTGTCCTGCAGCTGATGTCGCCACAGATACACTTCGGGGAGTATGGAAAGAGGTACAGAAAAACTTGGAAGCAGCGGGGACTCGTATGCAGTTGCGTAGTGAGAAGAGTCTGTCTGTATCTGAACCTTACAAGATAGGACAGAAGGTAAACCTGTCTTCTAAAAATCTCAAATTAATCGTCCCCTCCCTGAAGCTGGCGCCACGTTACGTGGGTCCATTTGTCATCACGTGTGTGGTGAACCCGCTCGCCTACGAACTGGGTTTGCCAGCTACATGGAGGGTTCACAAGGTGTTCCATAAGTCGTTATTGAAACCTTTTGTCCCTTTTGTCCCTTTTCTTTTACAAAAATCTTGGAAAATTCTATCGCAGAAGGTAGCTTCTTTAACGCAACAAAATGTGCTATCTTTGAGAAACGGTCTACAACAACTAGGGTAGGGGTGAACTTCTGAGACTCAGGTAGATTGGTGATAAAATCTCAGGTAGATCGGTGATAAATGCAACCACGGATGAAAAGGTAGCGGTAATGGTCTCAGAGGCCCCTCCGGATGCTGACGCCGACTTTTACTGCGTGCACAGACAGAGCATCCCTTCACAAAGTTGTGGATCTCCCGAGACATGCCTGGCCGCCAGTAGTGTCTAGAACAAAGATCCAGAGTCCCCTGAACCCCCGGGTGGCCTGCAAGAACAGATGAGTGAGACTCTTTAATTACTCTGAGACACAAGGACTCTGGCACAAACCATCTGCCCTCCGGCATCCCCGAGAGAGCGTCCTGCTGACAATTTTGTAAATGATAAACGAGATCAGATTCTACAGCGGCCACCACCACCCCAGGTGCCAAGATATTCTTGGGAGCCACTGTCTCACTTTTCCTGAAACTCCGAGAGAGGGCATCTGCCTTCACGTTCTTCTCCCCTGGAATATATGTAACGACGAGGTTAACCTGGTGAAAAACAACGCCCACCTGGCCTGACAAGCTGTGAGTCTCTTAGCATTGGCAAGATATACCAAGTTTTTATAATCAGTATACACGGTAATGGGACGCCA
The DNA here is from genome assembly GCF_035609145.1 of Eleutherodactylus coqui. Lineage (NCBI taxonomy): Eukaryota > Metazoa > Chordata > Amphibia > Anura > Eleutherodactylidae > Eleutherodactylus > Eleutherodactylus coqui. Next base: position 123,963,244 of record NC_089848.1, read on the forward strand.
ATAAATCACGATTACCCACGTTGTAGTTACATTCTGCCGAACTAAACTTCCGCGAGAAGAACGCACATGGACTATACTCAGGTCTCCCACTGACTTCCTTAAACAATACAGCCCCCTTGAAAGACACTTGTTTAGTACCAAAAATGCATTTCTCCAACTTGACAAAAAGTTGGTACTCACGCAAACGGGTCAGAACCAGCCTCAGGTGCCGCACATGTGAATCCCAGTCTGGGGAGTACACCAGAATGTCATCAAGATATATGACCAAAAATACACCCAGGAAGTCATAGAAGACCGCGTTCATAAATCCCTGGAACACAGCGAGGGCATTAAAAAGTCCGAAGGGCATGACTAGACATTCAGAATGCCCGAACAAGATGTTGAAGGCCGTCTTCCACTCATCTTCCTTTCGGATGCTAATTAAATTGTAAGTCCAATTTGGAAAACCAGTGGGCCCCTAACACCTGATTCAATAAAACAGGAATCAGGGGCAAGGAGCACTGGTTCTTCACTGTAATTTTATTCAAAGCCCGATAATCCACACAATGCCTCAATATCCCATCCTTCTTTTGTACAAAGAAAATACCGTCTCCGGCAGGGGAACTGGACGGCCTGATATGTCATTTGGCCAGAGACTCTGAAATATAGGACTTAAGGGTTTCGTGCTCACCCCAAGACAAATTGAAAATGGCTCCCTTAGGGATGAGACTGTCGGGGATCAAATCAATACCACAGTCCCACTCCTTATGGGGAGGCAAAGACTCAGACAGAAAATCTGAAAATCAGACAAATACTCAGGAATAAGTATGGTATCTTCTGAACACATTGATATAGTAGCTAAGTGACTATGACAGGACAACTCCCAATGTGTCAATTCCCGAGTGGACCAATCAAATTTGGGATTGTGCAGTGCTAACCAGGGCATACCAAGCACTACATCAACGGACATCCTTTCCAATACCAAGAACGACAGATCCTCAGAATGGAGAACACCCACAGTGAACTGTAAAATGGGAGTCCTCCACTGTACAACCCCTGCAGACAGAGGGGTAGAATCAATACTACTGAAGTGTATGGGAATCTTTAACACCGAAAATTCAGTCATCAGAGGTCTGACAAAACTCAAACTAATCAAATTGGCGGCAGCCCCAGAATCAATAAAAGCTTGACCAGACCGAGTGAAATTCCGGAAGCCAATCTGACAAGGCACCAACAACTTAGGGAGTACCTGTGATCCTAGGCTATCCTCCCAAAAATCGCCTGAAGCTTTTCCGCAAGTTCAAACTGATGTTGTAGACGCTTCTGAGGACAGGTTGCTACACGATGTCCGGCTTTCCCACAATAGAGGCAGAGGCGATGAGTCATCCGAAACCGTCGCCGTTCCTCGGGACTTAGGTGATCCACTTCCATAGGCTCAGCACCAGAAGATGGCATGTGAGAAGCAGGAGCAGGTCTTCCGAATTCCCTAGCCTTACCTTAGCCTTACGGGCCTGACGTTCCTTTTTTTTCTAGATCTCAGCCTCCTGTCAGCTTTGACCGCCAATTCTATTGCATCATTGAGTGTCACGGGATGAGAAATGAGTAGATCCTTGACCGCGTCCGAAAGACCTAACAAAAACACATCTTTAGGGGCGCTATCATTCCAAGAGGTTTTACCTGCATACAGTCTAAATTTAGAGCAATAGTTCTCTACCCACTGCTGCCTCTGATGTAGAGACGTGAGATGGGATACCGCCAACCCCGCACGGTCCGGCTCATCAAAAATACCTCCAAGTTCCCGAAAAAACAAATCAACTGACTGCAGGCAAGTCGAACTCTCAGGTAAGGAGTAGCCCCCATGTCTGAGGGAACCCCGAAGTAAGGACATGATCAATCCAACTTTCTGGGATTTCGAGCCCGAGGAGCGGGGCCGCATCCAAAAATACAATCTACATGCCTGCTGAAAAACAAAAAACTTGCTCCTCTTCCCTGAAAATACCTCAGGAAGTGGACACGTGAGTTCAGGAATAGAAGGGGCGGTAGAAACATGCACTAACTCCCGTTTTCCCCTGGGCCACCATACGATCGGACATGTCTTGGATCACAACCACTAAATCCTGCAACTGACTTGCGAGGGTACTCATGGCCTCCATAGGAGAGCAATTTTTAAGGGCCAGTTATTATGTTATGGTACACTATCCTTGATATGCCAGCTCTAGATCTCACCCACAACCCCTGTCCCTGCCTACTTGCCTCCACTTCTGGCTAACCCCAGGCAGGCCACTAGGCGGCGGTCCCTACTCACTAGGGACTGAAAAGGGACGCTGGCGTACCGGGATGGAAAGCATAGGATACTGACAGAAAAGGCAGATTTAAATATCCAGCACAAACAATACTAAGCAGAACTGAGACAGATGGAAAAACCTGTCTGATAATAGCAAAGTATGGCAGACAAGCTGACAGAAGCAGGAGACTAACCGAGGCAGACTTGCTAGCACACTGAGGGAAACCAATAACTGGCAGTGATTGCCAGTCTTTGCCTGACCTTTAAACAAAAGCTTCCACCCAGGGGCAGAGAGAGGGAGACAGACAACTCCTAACAGAACATAATAAAAGGGAGCTTGTGGACTGCAGCCACCTTCACAGGTGCGCGTGCGTGGCACGCTGCCAGGCACCCGTGCCCCCGGTAGCTGCACAACCAGCCGGGGGAGTGCACCTCGACCGCGGGACCCCGCACACCGCCCCCCCCCTTCCCTCACCTGGAGGAACAACAACCACTGCATGGTAACAATAGCATAATTATATCTGTTCCTCAGGAACCGGAGTCTTCTTGCAATGGGAGGCATGGATCCAGGAGCTCTTTCCATCTAGTTTCACTGAAATGGCTGTGGTCAGTAGCAACTGGTAGGGATCATCATATTTAGGTTCAAGGGAATGTTTTCTCACAAATTTCTTCATATAGACCCAGTCCTCGAGGAATCCCCATGCTGGCATCTGGATCTGGAATAGAAGAAAACACCTGGGCATGTACTTTGGTTAGTTCCTGTGCCAGTGACATCACATATTTAGTCTGTACATCAGGCTGGAGCTGTTAGGGGAAAGAGCAACCTAGTCCTGGGGGCTGACATGAACAAGATCTCATAGGGGGACAGTGAATATTCTCCTTGGGAGGTGTACCGGACGCTGAACAGGGCAATAGGCAGGATCTCAGGCCAAGGCATGCCAGTCTCTTGGGACATTTTCAACATTTTGTTTTTCAGGGTGTCGTTAAGTCTTTCTACCTTCCCACTGCTCTGGGGATGGTTGGGGGTATAGAAGGCTAGGTTCACACTTCTTTGGTCAGATTGGCTGTGAAGGCTGGTCCTTGGTCACTCTCAATCACTTCTGGGACTCTGAATCTACACACCACTTCGCTAAGTAGTTTCTCTACTGTGGTCTTCGCGGTCATATTAGTCACTGGGTAGGCCTCCGGCCAATTCAAGAACATGTCCACTATTACCAGTGCATAGTTGAACCTGCCGCTCTTTGGTACCTGGATGTGGTCGATTTGAAGCCTCTGAAAGGGATACAGAGGCTTGGCTAGGTGTTTCTGGGAGACATTTTCTGTGCGTCCAGGATTGCATTCCGCACAGATGGCGCACGATATGCAGAATCTTTTAGTGAGGGAGGAAATGCCTTGGGTCATGTAGTACTTCAGGATAAAAGCATTCCTCAGTGTCTTAAGAAGGTGTGCAGGGCCATGTGTCCATTGTACTACAGCTTGGTATAGGCATGTGGGTAAGCATGGTTTCCTGTTGACTTCATAGAGCCCATGACTGTTGATGGTGGCCCCTTTCTCACCCAGAGGTCCTTCTCTTCTTTGTTGGATTTCTTCTGTAATTCTTGAAGACGTCTTTTGTCTATGGAGTGGGCTTGCACCATCATCACCATTTCTGCCTCCACCTAACTCTCAATTCTCGAGGGTCCTGCAGCTGTTTCCTTAACTGCCATATCTGCCAAGTGGTTTCCTCGTGTTTCTGCAGAGTTGAGCCTTCCGTTGTCTTTTACTTTAAATATGGCCACTTGAGTGTGCAGAAGGAGTGCATCCATCAGGTCCCTGATGGCCTCATGATGTTTCACAGATCTGCTTGCTGCAGTCAAGAATCCGCATGTCTTCCAGATGACTCCAATGTCATGGACCACTCCAAAGGCGTATTTGGAGTCGGTGTAGACATTCGCTCTCTTTCCCTTGAAGAGCTTACAGGTCGAGGTCAGTGCTTTGAGTTCGGCCTCTTGGGCGGACTTTGGGGGGACAGCTCTTGAGCTTGGAGGATGGTGTTTTCAGTGGTGACTGCATAACCTATGTGAAACATGCCTTGGTTGACGGCGTATCTGGAGCCATCGACAAAAATTGTGAGGTCTGGGTTGTTCAGTGGCGTGTCGAACACAGTGGAGAGATGTGAAGTTTTTTGTTTCATCACCTCAAAACAGTCATGTTCATCAGGAGTTTGGGGATCTGTTCCCCCCTCAGGAATTGGGAGGAAGGTTGAGGGATTCAGGATAGTGCCGGGTGACGTTGTCAGGTATTAGGAGAGAGCACTGAAGGCGAGGGTGTCAGCCGCAGCCAGGTGCCTGGGCTGCATCTGGTTCTGGATAGCAACAATGTCATGAGGGACCAGGAGCACCAATGAGTGCCCAAGGTTTTGTCCAGTAGAGCTTTGGCTGCAAAGACTGCCCGCAGGCAGGAGGGACCACCTCTAGCAACTGGGTCCAGGCGAAAGGAGAAGTATCCGATGGGCCTGGGTCTGTTGCCATGAGACTTAGTAAGGACCCCAGTGGCATGTCCTTGTCTTTCTGACATGAAGAGCATGAAGGTATTGTCGTAATCCGGTATGCCCAGTGCTGGAGCAAAGGAAAGGGCCTACTTGAGCAGGATAAAGCTGGATAGCACTTCCGATGAGAGACTGAAAGGATCCGTCTTTAAAGCATTGTACAGAGGTTGCATCAATAGAGAGCCTTCTGGGATCCATGCTCTGCAGTAGAAGATAAGTCCAAGGAAGGCATGGAGTGCCTTTGGTTTTTGAGGTAATGGGATGGCAGTAACTCAGTCTTGGGTGAGGTATCTTGTACCCTTTGAGATGCAGTGTCCTAAGAACACAACTGACATTGCGCACCACTGGAGCTTGGGTTTTGAGGCCTTGTACCCCGGATTGGCAAAGAAACAGAAAATGCTTTCAGACGTTGACTCAGCTGTGCAGAGGTCATCAGCACACAGTAGTAGGTTATCCACATACTGAAGGAGGACAACATTTGGGTTCTCCAGCCACCAAGTATTCAGGATGAGGGCCATGGCTTTGGCAAATTGACTTGGAGAGTTCTGTACTTCCTGTGACATTGCTGTCTAAGTTTACTGTCGGCCCTCATGAGTAAAGGCAAAGAGGTATTGGCAGGATAGGTGGAATGGGACACTGAAGAAGGTGTTGTCCAAGTCCAAAACTGTAAATTACGTAGCTGAGAGTGGGATTCCAGACAGCAAGCTGTGTGGGTCCGGCACAATAGGCATGTCCAAGACAGTGGCCTCTTTGACGGCTCTGAGATCTTATACCAATCTGTACTTGTCTGGTTGCCCTTTCTGGGTCTTCTTCTTCACAGGAAAGAGGGGAGTGTTGGAAGGCGACTCGCAGGGGATGAGACCCCCATTCTAGAGTAAGTCCTTGATTTGTCCTGCGATTGCTTCTGCCACTGCTTTCTTAAGGGGATACTGGGGTTTTCGGGGAAGTGGTGCTCGTGACTTTAGGGTAACCATTACAGGTGGCACCTTGAGGTGGCCAATGTCTTAAGGGCCGGTTGACCACAAGTGTTCTGGTATTCTTTTCAATACTTCTGGAGGGATGCCTGACATGGAAGATGTCTGTAAAGACATAAGGATAGGCAGAGAGCACAGCACCAGAAGACAGTGGGGTGGAAACCGTCATTTTCTCATCTTCAGTGAAGGTAATGGTTGCTTGCAGTCTGGATAGGACATCTGCTCCCAGAAGGTTCAGAGGACAGGTAAGGGAAACAACAAATCTGGCCACGAGATCTGGGAAGGGCCCTACTTGGAGCGGGCGTGTAAGTGGCTTGGATCTGGGGGTTCCATCAACTCTCACACAGGAGACATCTATGTTAGACAGAAAGAAAGGGTAATATTTATGCAGCAAGAGTATAGGCGAACCCCTATAACATTGATGTAGCAAGAGTATAGGCAGACCCCTGTAACATTTCTGTAGCAAGAGTATAGGCGAACCCCTCAAACCTTTCATTAGCAAGTGTATAGGTGGATTCCAGTAACATTTATGTAGCAAGAGTATGGGCGGACCCCTGTAATATTTCTGTAGCAAGAGTATAGGCGAACCCCTCAAACCTTTCAGTAGCAAGTGTATAGGCGAACCCCTCAAACCTTTTTAGTAGCAAGAGTATAGGCAGACCCCAGTGACATTTCTGTAGCAAGAGTGTAGGCGAACCACTGAAACATTGGTGTAACAAGAGTATAGGCGAACACCTGAAAAAATGTGGTTACCCAGAGTGTGGGCGAAGGTCTGAAAAATTAGTTAGATAACAGTATAGGCAAGGGCCAGAAAAATTAGTGTACCAAGAGTACAAGTGTACCCCTGAAAAATTGCTCAAACGTGAAGGCAGGTGAAACCCATAAACATTTTTAAAGATACTGCTCGCTGTAACTTAATTTGTAACCAATCCTGCAGGCAGCCCTCCGAAAAAATGGTTTCAGTTAATGTATAAAAACCTTTGAAACTTTTAAAAATTGTAAAAAAGTTTTAAACAGAGGCTTTTGGGCTGCAGACAAATTGGCAGTTCAGCATGATGACATGCTGTTTTAGGATGAGGCGTAGGAGGAGTAATAATATCCAAGAGTGATTGACAAGGCTAATTCCCCCTGTTTTTGTGGGGACAGAGGATGCATTTTTCTCCTGTTGCAACGAAAAGAATCATTAGGTTCCGCTGCTTTCTGCTGGTGGGAAGAGAAATCTGGGGAAATCCAGCCTTTGTTCATCTTTATGAGTGTAAGCATGTCGGCGCTGGAAGTTGACAGGCGGGTACGCTTATCCATGATGATTCTCCCAGCTGCACTAAACACCCTCTCGGACAAGACTCTAGCGGAAGGGCAGGCCAGCACCTCCAGGGCATACAGCTCAAGTTCATGCCACGTGTCCAGCTTTGACACTCGATAGTTGTATGGAGCAGAGGCATCACGGAGGATGGTGGTACGATCCGCTACGTACTTCCTCACCATCTTTTTACAGTGCTCTCTCTGACTCTGTCTGCACTGCGGAGTGGTGATACAGTCTTGCTGGGCGAGCCATAAAACTGGCAAAGGCTTGGAGAGTGTTCCCCTGCCTGCACTGGACATGCTGCCTGATCCCCTGACTCCCCTGCTACTTGGCACTCGGAACTGCGTCTTCTGCCACTAACACTGTTAGATGGGAACTTTAGCATCACTTTTTCCACCAGGGCCCTGTGGTATTGCATCACTCTCATACCCCTTTCCTCTTCGGGAATGAGAGTGGAAAGGTTCTAGAAGGGTGCGCACCCAGTAATCCATGTTGGCCAGAATGCGTCTAACGCGAGAGGCATGGGAAAGGCAGCCTAACATGAAGTCAGCCACGTGTGCCAGGGTCCCAGTATGCCACACATCGCTGTCCTCACTAGGAGGATGACTTTCAGGATCCTCCTTCTCCTCTTTAGCCCATACACACTGAATGGATGAGAGGCAAGAAGCATGGGTACCCTCTGCAGTGTGCCTAGCTCTCTCTTCCTCCTCCTCCTTCCCCCTCCCCCTTCTCCTCCAAAACGCGCTGTGATATAGACATGAGGATGGTCTGGCTATCAAGCGACATACTGTCATCCCCCGTCTCCTGTTCCAACCGCAAAGTGTCGGCCTTTATGCTTAGCAGCGAACTTCTCAGCAGCTAAAGCAGCGGGATGGTAATGCTAGTGATGGCCGCATCGCCGCTCACCATTTGAGTAGACTCCTCAAAGTTTCCAAGGAGCTAGCAGATATCTGCCATCCATGCCCACTCCTCAGTAAAGAATTGCGAAGGCTGACTACCACTCCGCCGCCCATGTTGCAGCTGGTATTCCACTATTGCTCTACGCTGCTCGTACATCCTGGCCAACATGTGCAGCGTAGAAATCCAGCGTGTGGGCACGTCCCACAGCAGACAGTGCTCTGGTAGCTGAAACTAACGTTGCAGGGTCCTCAGGTTGGCAGCGTCCGTGGTGGAGTTGCGGAAATGTGCGCAGACACGGCACACCTTGCCGAGCAGGTCAGACAAGTGGGGGTAGTTTTTCAGAAACCGCTGAACCATTAAATTGAAGACGTGGGCCAGGTATGGCACGTGTGAGGTTATCAAGCTACAGAGCTGCCACCAGGTTACGGCCGTTGTCACACATGATCATGCCCGGTTGGAGGCTCAGCGTCGAAATTCAGAGGTTTGTCTGCTCCGTCAGACCCTGCAACAGCTTGGGGGCTGTGTGCCTCTTGATACCTAAGCTGATTAGTTTCAGCACGGCTTGCTGACGCTTGCCCACCGCTGTGCTGCCGCGCCGCGTGCTACCGGCTGGTGAGAGGTAGAAGTGGCGGAGGAGGGTTTGGAGGAGGAGGCATAAAACACCGCAGATACCAGCACCGAGGTAGGACCCGCTATTCTGGGTGTGGGTAGGATGTGAGCGGTCCCAGGCTCTGACTCGGTCCCAGCCTCCACCAAGTTCACCCAATGTGCCGTCAGGGAGATATAGTGGCCCTGCCCGCCAGTACTTGTCCACGTGTCCATGGCTAAGTGGACCTTCCCAGTAACCACATTGGTGAGGGCATGATTTAAGTTGCGGGAGACGTGCTGCTGTAAAGCGGGGACGGCACCCCGGGAAAAATAGTGGCGACTGGGGACCAAGTAGCGCAGGACCGCCGCCGCCATTATGTTTTTGAAAGCCTCCGTTTCGACAAGCCTGTATGGCAGCATCTCCAGGCTGATTAATTTGGCAATGTGCACGTTTAAAGCTTGTGAAGGCGTATTTCCGCTTTTGCTCCAACGCTTGTGTTAGCGACAGCTGAACGCTGCGCTGGGAGACATTGCTGGATAGATTGGGGGACTGTGGAGGTGAGGGTGTGGGTGCAGGCTGGGAGGCGCTCGTGCCTGCGTCCTGGGAGGGGGATTGGATCTTTGTTGCAGGTTGGGGCACAGGGGACGAGGGAGTGGTGTGACCTGGAGGTGGTGAATGGCCTTCGCCCCACCTTGTGGGGGGCTTGGCCATCATATGAATGCGCATGCTGGTAGTGGTAAGGTTGGTAGTGGTGGCTCCCTGGCTGATCTTGGCGCGACACAGGTTGCACACCACAGTTTGTCGGTCGTCTGCGCTCTCACTAAAAAACATCCACACCTTTGAACACCTACCCCTCTGCACGGAGGCTGGCAGCGAGGGGGTGCTTTGGGAAACAGTTGGGGGATTCCTCGCTCTGCCCCTGCCTCTACCTCTGGCCACTCCACTGCCTCTTCCAACCTGTCCTGCTGCTGCACTTGCCTCCCCCTCTGAAGCTCTGTCCTCAGTAGGCTGAGCAAACCAGGTTGGGTCAGTCACCTTATCGTCCAGCAGCTCTTCCTCCGGATCCTCTGTGCGCTCCTCCCTCAGACTTACTGCCCTTACTACTACCTCACTGACAGACAAATGTGTCTCATCATCCTCCTCCACAAAAAGCTTTTGAGACAGTTGCCGGAAGTCCTCAACCTCATCACCCGGACTCCGGGAACTTTCCAAAGGTTGGGCATCGGTCACGACAAACTCCTCAGGTGAGCGAGGAACCATTTTTTCCCACTCAGGGCAGGGACCCGAGAACAGTTCCTGGGAGTCTGCCTGCTCAGAATATGTCATTTTCATGGAGTGAGGAGCCTTTGAGGAAGGAGGAGCAGCCAGAGGATTCAGAGTTGCAGTACTTAGACTGGGAGTAGTGGACTGCGTAGAAGACTGGGTGGTCGATACATTGCTGGATGCATTTTCTGCCATCCATGACAGGACCTGCTCGCACTGCTCTGTTTGTACTAAAGGTCTACCACGCGGACCCACAAATCGTGATATGAAGCTGGGGAGCCCAGAAACTTGCCTCTCTCCTAATCCCTCAGCAGCCATCTGTGATTCACCCCGCCCAGGAACTCGGCCTGTGCCCACACCCTCACTTGGGTGCCCGCATCCATGTCCTCGACCCCTACCCCTACTCCTAATCATAGCGGATTAAGGATAGAGCAGGGCCCAAATAAATTACCCCACTGGACAGCGCTGACAACTGTGGCTAATTCACCACACACAGAGACTTGTAGATAGCGGAGGCTCTATGCTGTGTCTAGAAAAAATTAACCTGCTGTCATGCGCTGATACCTAGGGGTAATTTACCGCTCACAGAGACTTGTAGATAAGAGAGGCTGTATGGAGTGGGAGAAGACTCTAAAGCCAGTGGATAGTGCTGGTAACTGTGGCTATCTCAACCCCCCTCAAAGAAAGGGTATTGTGAGACGCTCTGCACAGCGGCTGAGCTAAAATACTTTGCAGTGGCCTAGAAAATATTAGAGTACTGTTTCACGGTGAGACCTCGGTGCTATGCATTGCAAACTGAGAACGCTATAAGTGAAAGGCTGGGAACAGGCCTAGATGCGTGATAAAAAAAATTGATGCACTACTGCTCCCAGCCAGCCACAACTATAATGCACACGGTGAGAAGTTTCCCTAAAAAGGACCCTTGGACCAAACGAGAAGCAAACAACCGAACAATAGATTTTAAGGGGACTGAAAGACAACAATGAGTGAATCGTTAACGAAAACTCCACGACGGGCGCCTTTGAGCGAATTTTGAGCGGTAATCATTGTGTCTAAATTGGCCTTTCGACTTCGTTAACAAGTACAAGGTCATACAATGTGGTTTACTCATGCTAATCTTACACAAACAGATAGAGGTGGGAGGGGGTTATTAACTCACATCACAGCTCTTGTCCAGAGAAAATCAACAGGCAGGTGAGAGTAAATGGGTGAAAGGGCATCTGAAAAATTACCAATGCAATCTAAATACACACAAATGGATGACACTATAGCCCGGCCTGAAGGGGCTAATATAAAATGGAAGCTGAGATAGGCCTAAGGCCTGACACACCCAAAATGGCTGATGGCCTACCAGTCTCTATATTACAGACAGAGTCCCTTTAATTTACATATAACTGTAAAACTACTTTTAGCTTTTGAATAAAGTTGTGCCTCTGTGACAAACCCTCTAGTGACAAAGCATAACCAAATAAACAGAAGTAACGATATTTATGCTGTACGTCAACTCTGATGTCTTTGTCTTTTGGTCTTACAGTTGTCGCTCCCACTGACCCTCCTCAAACACCTGGAAGCTGCCCAGACAAGCCTTCAGATTCTTGGATTCCCTTCCGTAACCATTGCTACCTTTTTGTATCATCTTCCTCCGATAACTGGCAGAGCGCATCCTTAAAATGTGTTTATTATGGTGAGTTCTAGAAATACTTTATAGGGAAATAGAATTTATAAGAGATGGAACAGACACTAAAATCATACAGGGTGATTCAAAAGTCAGGATCACCAGGAATATCCTCTGAACAATAAGCGATACAAGTAAGAAACTTTGTAGAGCACTTAGATGGGTGGGAGAAAACTTTTTGGTGCTATGGTGGTGCATGTCGGCCATCTTACTGGTGGTCATCTGGGATTTAGCCCAAGAAATCTCAATGGGATAAAGAGGTCATGGGATACATGATTAAAGCGTAGATCTTCATCAGAAATTCATAGGTGCAGTCATTTTTTCACCAATAGCTAAAACCATTTTTAAGTCATGGGTGATGTCATGTTGAGCGCGAAGAATTGGGAGGTGAGGGGACTGCAGAATCTGCAAAAATCAGCAGTGGATTTTGACTTTGTTTGGGATACAGAAATGCTTCGGAAATTGCGTAGCAGTTCCGCCTCATGTGAGCGTGCCCTAAAGCAAATGTTTTAGATTTTACAGAATGCTGTAAGAAAAAAAATGCCACAATTGCAGATTTTTGCCTATTCTATTTCCCAAAAAAGTGGAATATAATCATTTGTAGCCAAAATCATACCAATGAAAATGTCAATTCCTCCAAAAGTGTAAAGTTATGGCTTGCAGAATATGGTGATACAAAAAAAAATTATTGATGCCTGCCCACTACTGTTTTTTTTCCCCCGCAAATGTCAATTATACTTTATAATGTTAAATTTGCAATGCACAAAAATCGCAATTTAGAGCATTGCGAATTTAACATTAGAAAGTCTCATTGACATTTGGGAAAAAGTAACGCTGCGAATTTGTAGCGAAAAAAAGGGCAGTGGGTAGGTATTTCTCCAAAATAAAAGAGCTATACAAATTAGCCATTGTTGTAATTGTGGTGCCTCACAAAATAAAGTCAGTGAACCCCCCCTAAAAGCAAAACCCCCAAATTTCAGAATTACATTATTTGTATACGCCCCACCCACCATGTTAATTAAATTAAATGTTCTTCAATACATTATATACACCCCAAAATGATGTCATTAAAATACAACTTGTTCCTCTATGTCAATAGCAAAGTAAAAAAGTAGAAAAAAACGAAGTTCCCTGAAAGCTAAAATACTTTATTTTAGACTGCAGTCTTAAGGGTGCCTTCACACTAAGGATATCGCTGAGTTTTTTAAAACACGGCTGTCAGTAGTACTGTCTAATGTTAAATACGCATCACACAAAATCCCAAGTTTGTGCTTTGTGATTTTTCTGCGATGCGGTTTTAACATTAGAAAGTCCTATTGACATTTGCGTTTAAAATAATGCAGCGATATCACGATCGCAAGTGTGAAGGTACGCTAACTATAGATGAGCGAGCACACTGGTCCGAGCTTGATGGTCGTACGAGCATTAGGGTGCTCGAGATGCTCGTTATTCGAGACGAACACCATGTGGTACTCGAGTCAATTGCATTTACTTCCCCGCATGTTTAGCGCCATTTTCTAGCCAATAGACATGCAGGGAAGGCATTACCACTTCCTCCTGTGACGTGCCAGCCCTATCCCACCCCCCTGCAGTGAGTGGCTGATGAGATCAAGTGACCGCCGAGTACTTAAAGCGGTCCTGCCCGCGGCTCGCCTCAGACACATACTGGCAGAGGTTAGGGAAAGTGCTGCTGCTGATATAAGGGAAAGTGTTAGTGTAGGATCTTGTCTTCAAGAACCCCAACGGTCCTTCTGAGGGCTACTCCTCATCGTGGGCATTACAGTTGTGGCTGGCTTGGAGCAGTAGTGCACCATTTTTTTTTTTTTAAGCATCTAGGGCTGTGCAGGCCATTTCAGTTATACTGCTCTGTGTGTGCAGTGCATTAGGCAGAGTTTAGGACACACTCACCATGTGCATTATAGTTGTGGCTGGCTGGGAGCAGTAGTGCACCAATTTTTGTATTACGCATCTAGGCCTGTTCCCAGCCTTTCAGTTATACCGTTCTCAGCCTGCAGTGCATTACACCGAGGTCTCACCGTGAACACAGCACTCTAATATTTCCCAGGCTACTGCAAAGTATTTCAGATATACCGTTCTCAGTCTGCAGTGCATTACACAGAGTTTAGGGACAGAGCTGCTTATGTAGGGAAGAGTTTACAGTCATGATCCTCCGTACAAGAAACACAACGGTCCTTTTTGGGGCTACTTCTCACCGTGTGCTTTACAGTTGTGGCTGGCTGGGAGCAGTAGTGCACCAATTTTTGTATTACACATCTAGGCCTGTGCCCAGCCTTTGTTATAGTGTTCTCAGCCTGCAGTGCCGTACAACCAGCTCTCACCGTGAAACTGCACTCTAACATTTCCTAGCCTACTGCAAAGTATTTCAGTTATACCGTTCTATGTCTGCAGTGCATTAGACAGAGCTCTCACTTAGAGATGAGCGAGCACTAAAATGCTCGGGTGCTCGATACTCGAGTCAAACTTTTCATAATGATAGATTTGGAGTAACAAACCCCACTGAAGTCAATGGGGGACTCGAGCATTTTTGTATGGGACCGATGACTTGTGAAACACCAGAAAACATCAGAAAATCATGGAAACACCACAGAAACGGATAGCGAATGGCAGGAGCAGCATGCATGGCTGCATCTGAGGCTCCCAGGTCCCACTATTAAGCCAAAATGGGGGAGAGAGCCTAGCGGTCACCCCCCTAACAATTTACTTGGGAGAAAACCTCATTAGCAAGGCACACGCGCTGGCACATCTTAGCTAAGCACCACACTACCTGCAACCAAGGACAATCACTGCCTGCGGGTGACACAGCTGCCTCTTTTCCTGGGTTACATACTGGCATTGCTGTCCGACCCTCCGCACGACCCTGCGTCCACAGCGCACACAAACTTTTCCCTGCGCAACCTTCAGCTGGCCTCATGCCACACGCTCGCTTCATAGACACACCACCCTCATGTTTATTTATAAGTGCGTACTGGATGAGCAGGAACCGGAGGCACACACTGCAGAGGGTTGGCAGGGCCTGGCAGTGACCCTCTTTGAAAGTGGGGGCGATAGCCCACAATGCTGTAGAGAATTGATGATAAATTGACGTACGATCATCATTGCACTCCCGTGCCACCTCCGTCACAAAATTGTCAGGAGCCACAAATGTGCCAGCACTTCTACACATCTCCGCAATGCCGCAATACTCTGTGTGGGAAGCACGTGAGCGGGCCCAGGATCAGGCTCGGTCCTAGCCTCCACCTTGTGTGACCCAAGATGCCGTGAGATAAATAGCTATGGGAAATTCATGTGTCACCACACACTTTATTCTCTGTATGTGTCAGGCAGCTCAACACCGCAATGGGAAACCTTTGTGAACCCACAGTATAGGCGGACCCCAGTAACATTTCTGTAGCAAGGAGTATATGCGGACCCCAATCATATTTATGTAGCAAGAGTATAGGCGGACCCCTGTAACATGTCTGTAGCAGGAGTATAGGCGGACCCCTGTAACATGTCTGTAGCAGGAGTATAGGTGGACCCCTGTAACATGTCTGTAGCTAGAGTATAGGCGGACCCCTGTAACATGTCTGTAGCTAGAGTAAGCCGTGCTGAAACCAATCAGTTTAGGTGGCAAGAGCCACTCAGCCCCCGAGCTGTTGCAGGGTCTGATAGAGCAGATTATCCTCTGGCTTTCGCCGCTGAGCCTCCAACCGGGCATGGTCGTGTGTGACAATGGCCGTAACCTGGTGGCGGCTCTGCAGCTCGGCAGCCTCATACATGTGCCATGCCTGGCCCACGTCTTCAATCTGGTGGTTCAGCGGTTTCTGAAAAACTACCCCCACGTCTGTGCACATTTCCGCAAGTCCACCATGGGCGCTGCCACCCTGAGGACCCTGAAACATCGGTTTCAGCTGCCAGAGCACCGACTGCTGTGCGACGTGCCCACACACTGGAATTTTACGCTGCACATGTTACCTAGGCTGTAGGAGCAGCATAGAGCAATAGTGGAATACCAGCTGCAACATGGACGGCAGAGTGGTAGTCAGCCTCCACAATTCTTTACTGAGGAGTAGGCATGGATGGCAGACTTCTGCCAGGTCCTCGGAAGCTTTGAGGGGTCTACCCAAATGGTGAGTGGTGATGCAGCCATCATTAGCGTTTCCATCCCGCTGCTTTACCTACTGAGAGGTTCGCTGCTAAGCATAAAGGCAGACGCTTTGCGGTTGGAACAGGAGACGGGGGATGACAGTATGTCGCTTAATAGCCAGGCCACCCTCATGTCTATATCTCAGCGCGTTTTGGAGGGAGAGGAGGAGGAGGAGGGGGGAACAGACTGCTGGCCACACTGCAGAGGGTACCCATGCTGCTGGCCTCTCATCTGTTCAGCGTGTATGGGCTGAAGAGGAGGATCCTGAAAGTTATCTTCCTAGTGAGGACAGTGAAGTGTTGCATACAGGGACCCTGGCACACATGGCTGACTTCATGTTAGGCTGCCTTTCCCGTGACCCTCGCATTAGACGCATTCAGGCAACACGGTTTACTGTGTGCGCACTCTTCTTGACTCACTGTATAAGGAAAACCTTTCCACTCTCATTCTCGAAGAGGAAAGGGGTATGAGAGTGATGCAATACAACAGGGCCCTGGTGGAAAAAGTGATGCTAAAGTTCCCATCTGACAGAGCTAGTGACAGAAAATGCAGTTCCGAGGACCAAGTAGCAGGGGAGTCGCGGGGATCAGACAGCATGTCCAGCGCAGGCAGACGAACCCTCTCCCAGGCCTTTGCCAGTTTTATGGCTCCCCAGCAAGACTGTGTCACCACTCCCCAGTCAAGGCTGAGTTGGAGGGAGCACTGTAAAAAGATGGTGAGGGAGTACATAGCAGATCGTACCACCATCCTCCGTGATGCCTCTGCTCCATACAACTGGGTGTCAAAGCTGGACACGGGGCACAAACTTACACTGTACGCCCTGGAGGTGCTGGCCTGCCCTGCCGCTAGCATCTTGTCAGAAAGGATGTTTAGTGCAGCTGACCGAATCATCACGGATAAGCGTACCTGCCTGTCAACTGCAAGCGCCGACATGCTTACACTCCTAAAGATGAACAAAGGCTGGATTTTCCCAGACTTCTCTTCTCCACCGACGGAAAGCAGTGGAACCTAAAGATTCTTTTCGCTGCAACAGGAGAAAAAAGCATTCTCTATCACCACAAAAAAGGGGGGATTAGCTTTGTCAATCCCTCTCGAATATTATTACTTCTCCTCCTTCTCCTCCTAAAACAGCATGTCATCACGCTGAACTGCCAATTTGTCTGCGGCCCAAAAGGCTCTGTTTAAGAGTTTTTAAACAATTTTTTTGCAGGGCTGCCTCCAGGCTCTGTTGCAAATTAAGCAACAGTGAGCTGTATCTTTAAAAAATGTTTATGGGTTTCACCTGCCTCACGGTTGAGCAATTTTTCAGGGGTACACTTGTACTCTTGGTACACCAATTTTTCTGGCCCTTGCCTATACTGTTATCTAACAAATTTTTCAGACTTTCGCCTACACTCTTGGTAACCAAATTTTTTCAGGGGTTCGCCTATACTCTTGCTACACAAATGTTACAGGGGTTCACCTATTCTCTTGCTACTGAAATGTTACTGGGGTCCGCCTATACTCTTGCTACATGAATGTTACTGGGGTCAGCCTATACACTTGCTACAGGAATGTTACTGTGGTCCGCCGATACACTTGCTACAGAAATGTTATTGGGTACGCCAATACTCTTGCTAAAGAAATGTTACTGGGGTCCGCCTTTACTCTTGCTACAGAAATGTTACTAGGGACCGCATATACTCTCCTATATATGTAAAAATGAATGTCTGTTAGAGATGAGCGAGCACCAAAATGCTCGGGTGCTCGTTACTCGAGATGGACTTTTCGTGATGCTCGAGGGTTTGTTTCGAGTAACGAACCCCATTGAAGTCAATGGGCGACCCGAGCATTTTTGTATATCGCCGATGCTCGCTAAGGTTTTCATTTGTGAAAATCTGGGAAAATCAAGAAAGTGATGGGAACAACACAGAAACGGATAGGACAGGCGAGGGGCTACATGTTGGGCTGCATCTCAAGTTCCCAGGTCCCACTATTAAGCCACAATAGCAGCAAGAGTGAGCCCCCCCCCCCTCCCAACAATTTTTACTTCTGAAAAACCCTCATTAGCAAGGCATACCTTCACAAAGCACCACACTACCTCCAACAAAGCACAATCACTGCCTGCATGACACTCCGCTGCCAATTCTCCTGGGTTACATGCTGCCCAACCCCCCCCCCCCCCCCACACGACCCAGTGTCCACAGAGCACACCAAAGTGTCCCTGTGCAGCCTTCAGCTGCCCTCATGCCACACCACTGTCATGTCTATTTATAAGTGCGTATACATGAGGAGGAACCGCAGGCACACACTGCAGAGGGTTGGCATGGCCAGGCAGCGACCCTCTTTAAAAGGGGTGGGGCGATAGCCCACAATGCTGTACAGAAGCAATGAGAAATCCAATCCTGTGCCACCTCCATCAGGAGCTGCACACGTGGGCATAGCCATGGGGAACCTATGTGCCACACACTATTCATTCTGTCAAGGTGTCTGTATGCCCCAGTCTGACCGGGGTTTTTTATAAATAGTCACAGGCAGGTACAACTCCGCAATGGGAATTCCGTGTGCACCCACAGCATGGGTGGCTCCCTGGAACCCACCGGCGGTACATAAATGTATCCCATTGCAGTGCCCTGGACAGCAGAGCTAACGTCAGATTAAATACAGGTGGGCTTCAGCCCACACTGCATGCCCCAACCTGACCGGGGTTTTTAATTCATAGACACAGGCAGGTACAAATCCCCAATGTGAAGTCCCTGTGGACCCACAGCATGGGTTGCTCCCTGGAACCCACCGGCGGTACATAAATAAATCCCATTGCAGTGCCCAGCACAGCAGAGGTAACGTCAGGTTTAATGCAGGTGGGCTTCGGCCCACACTGCATGCCCCAGTCAGACTGGGGTTCTTTGAAAGTGGACACATGCAGTTACAACTCCGTGTGGACCAACAGCATGGGTGGGTCCCAGGAAGCCACCGGCGGTACTTAAATATATCCCATTGCAGTGCCCAGCACAGCTGAGGTAACGTCAGGTTTATTGCAGGTGGGCTTCGGCCCACACTGCATGCCCCAGTCAGACTGGGGTTCTTTAGAAGTGGACACATGCAGTTACAACTCCGTGTGGACCGACAGCATGGGTGGGTGCCAGGAAGCCACCGGCGGTACATAAATAAATCCCATTGCAGTGCCCAGCACAGCTGAGGTAACGTCAGGTTTAATGCAGGTGAGCTTCGGCCCACACTGCATGCCCCAGTCAGACTGGGGTTCTTTAGAAGTGGACACATGCAGTTACAACTCCGTGTGGACCGACCGCATGGGTGGCTCCCTGGAACCCACCAGCGATACATAAATAAATCCCATTGCAGTGCCAAGCACAGCTTTCCCTGATCTCTGTCAGAATGCATCTGTGGCGAGCCGCGGGCGGGGCAGACTTAAATACTCGGGTGGCACCTGATCAACCCAGCCACTCACAGCAGGGGGGTGGTATAGGGCTGGAACGTCACAGGAGGAAGTTGTAATGCCTTCCCTGTCTTTCTATTGGGCAGAAAAGCGTGCACATTTCTCAGGTCAGGAAGGGGAAAGTAACTCGAACATCGCGTGGTGCTCGTCTCGACTAACGAGCATCTCGAACACCCTAATACTGTCTGTTTGAACCCCAACATGCAGTGTGAGCTTCGGCCCACACTACATGCCCCAGTCAGACTGGGGTTCTTTAGAAGTGGACACATGCAGTTACAACTCCGTGTGGACCGACAGCATGGATGGCTCCCTGGAACCCACCAGCGGTACATAAATAAATCCCATTGCAGTGCCCAGCACAGCTTTCCCTGATCTCTGTCAGAATGCATCTGTGGCGAGCCGCGGGCGGGGCAGACTTAAATACTCGGGTGGCACCTGATCTCCCCAGCCACTCACTGCAGGGGGGAGGTATAGGGCTGGAACGTCACAGGAGGAAGTTGTAATGCCTTCCCTGTCTTTCTATACGCCAGAAAAGCATGCACATTTCTCAGGGAAGAAAGTGAAAGTAACTCGAACATCGCGTGGTGCTCGTCTCGACTAACGAGCATCTCGAACACCCTAATACTGTCTGTTTGAACCCCAACATGCAGTGTGAGCTTCGGCCCACACTGGATTCCCCCTTCAGACTGGGGTTCTTTAGAAGTGGACACATGCAGTTACAACTCCGTGTGGACCGACAGCATGGGTGGGTGCCAGGAAGCCACCAGCGGTACATAAATATATCCCATTGCATTGCCCATCACAGCTGAGGTAATGTCGTGCTTAATGCAGGTGGGCTTCGGCCCACACTGCATGCCCCAGTCAGACTGGGGTTCTTTAGAAGTGGACACATGCAGTTACAACTCCGTGTGGACCGACAGCATGGGTGGCTCCCTGGAACCCACCGGCGGTACATAAATATATCCCATTGCAGTGCCCAACACAGCGGATGTAACGTCAGCTGTAATGCAGGTGGGCTAAAAATTAATTGGATTACACTGTAGACGAGGGCCCCAAAAAATTGGTGCACCAACAGTACTAATGTACCTCAGAAAAATTGCCCATGCCCAACCGAGAGGGCAGGTGAAACCCATTAATCGCTTTGGTTAATGTGGCTCAATTGGTAACTAGGCCTGGAGGCAGCCCAGTAAAAATAAAAATTGGTTCAGGTGCAAGTTTCAACGCTTTAATGAGCATTGAAACGTATAAAAATTGTTTAGAAAAATTATATGACTGAGCCTTGTGGGCCTAAGAAAAATTGCCCGTTCGGCGTGATTACGTGAGGTTTCAGGAGGAGGAGCAGGAGGAGGAGGAATATTATACACAGATTGATGAAGCAAAAATGTCCCCGTTTTTGATGGTGATAGAAAAATGTGATTGTTCTCAGCAAGAGAAACGACGTAATCTTGTAGATATGATACCTTTTAATGGCTAGCAAAAATACATGATGTAATAATAGCGAGCTTCCGAACCGACGCAGGGTTCTTCTTCAGGTGATAGAGAACGATGCTTCCATCCGCGGGTGCAGCCTACGTATTGCTTAGGTATCACTGCTGTCCGCTGGTGGAGAAGAGAAGTCTGGGGAAATCCAGGCTTTGTTCATCTTGAAGAGTGTAAGCCTGTCGGCACTGTCGGTTGACAGGCGCGTACGCTTATCTGTGATGCTTCCCCCAGCCGCACTAAACACCCTCTATGACAAGACGCTAGCCGCAGGACAAGCAAGGACCTCCAGGGCATACAGCGCGAGTTCAGGCCACGTGTCCAACTTCGACACCCAGTAGTTGTAGGGGGCAGAGGCGTCACAGAGGACAGTCGTGCGATCGGCTACGTACTCCCTCACCATCCTTTTACAGTGCTCCCGCCGACTCAGCCTTGACTGGGGAGCGGTGACACAGTCTTGCTGGGGAGCCATAAAGCTGTCAAAGGCCTTAGAGAGTGTTCCCCTGCCTGTGCTGTACCTGCTGCCTGATCTCCGCGCCTCCCCTGCTACCTGGTCCTCGGAACTGCGCCTTCTGCCACTAGCGCTGTCGGATGGGAATTTTACCATCAACTTGTCCGCCAGGGTCCTGTGGTATAGCATCACTCTCGAACCCCTTTCCTCTTCGGGTATCAGAGTGGAAAAGTTCTCCTTATACCGTGGGTCGAGCAATGTGTACACCCAGTAATCCGTAGTGGCCAGAATGCGTGTAACGCGGGAGTCACGAGAAAGGCATACTAACATGAAGTCCGCCATGTGTGCCAGAGTACCTGTACGCAACACATGGCTGTCCTCACTAGGAAGATCACTTTCAGGATCCTCCTCCTCCTCAGGCCATACACGCTGAAAGGATGACAGGCAAGCAGCATGGGTGCCCTCAGCAGTGGGCCAAGCTGTCTCTTCCCCCTCCTCCTCATCCTCCTCATGCTCCTCCTCCTCCTCCTCAACACGCTGAG
Source organism: Eleutherodactylus coqui (assembly GCF_035609145.1). NCBI lineage: Eukaryota > Metazoa > Chordata > Amphibia > Anura > Eleutherodactylidae > Eleutherodactylus > Eleutherodactylus coqui. The sequence continues at coordinate 123,984,793 of NC_089848.1, forward strand.
ATATAGACAGGAGGGTGCTCTGACTATCCAGCGACATACTGTCTTCCCCCGCCACTGTTTCCGAGCGCAAAGCGTCTGCCTTTATGCTTTGCAGGGAACTTCTCAAGAGGCATAGCAGAGGAATGGTGACGCTAATGATTGCAGCATCGCCGCTCACCATCTGGGTAGACTCCTCAAAGTTTCCAAGGACCTGGCAGATGTCTGCCAACCAGGCCCACTCTTCTGTAAAGAATTGAGGAGGCTGACTCCCACTACGCCGCCCATGTTGGAGTTGGTATTCCACTATAGCTCTACGCTGCTCATAGAGCCTGGCCAACATGTGGAGCGTAGAGTTCCACCGTGTGGGCACGTCGCACAGCAGTCGGTGCACTGGCAGATGAAACCGAAGTTGCAGGGTGCGCAGGGTGGCAGCGTTCGTGTTGGACTTGCGGAAATGTGCACAGAGCCGGCGCACCTTTCCGAGCAGGTCTGTCAAGCGTGGGTAGCTTTTCAGAAAGCGCTGAACCACCAAATTAAAGACGTGGGCCAGGCATGGCACGTGCGTGAGGCTGCCGAGCTGCTGAGCCGCCACCAGGTTACGGCCGTTGTCACACACGACCATGCCCGGTTGGAGGCTCAGCGGCGCAAGCCAGCGGTCGGTCTGCTCTGTCAGACCCTGCAGCAGTTCGTGGGCTGTGTGCCTCTTATCTCCTAAGCTGAGTAGTTTCAGCACGGCCTGCTGACGCTTGCCCACCGCTGTGCTGCCACGCCGCGCGACACCGACTGCTGCCGACGTGCTGCTGCTGACACATCTTGAGTGCGAGACAGAGGTTGCGGAGGAGGAGGAGGGTGATTTAGTGGAGGAAGCATACACCGCCCCAGATACCACCACCGAGCTGGGGCCCGCAATTCTGGGGGTGGGTAGGACGTGAGCGGTCCCAGGCTCTGACTCTGTCCCAGCCTCCACTAAATTCACCCAATGTGCCGTCAGGGAGATATAGTGGCCCTGCCCGCCTGTGCTTGTCCACGTGTTAGTTGTTAAGTGGACCGTGGCAGTAACCGCGTTGGTGAGGGCGCGTACAATGTTGCGGGAGACGTGGTCGTGCAGGGCTGGGACGGCACATCGGGAAAAGTAGTGGCGACTGGGAACTGAGTAGCGCGAGGCCGCAGCCGCCATCATACTTTTGAAAGCCTCCGTTTCCACAACCCTATACGGCAGCATCTCCAGGCTGATAAATTTGGCTATGTGCACGTTTAACGCTTGAGCGTGCAGGTGCGTGGCGGTGTACTTGCGCTTGCGCTCCAACACTTGCGCTAGCGACGGCTGGACGGTGCGCTGACAGACATTGGTGGATGGGGCCGAGGAACGGCGGAGGTGAGGGTGTGGGTGCAGGCCAGGAGACGGTAGTGCCTGTGTCCTGAGAGGGGGGGTTGGATCTCAGTGGCAGGTTGGGGCACAGGGGGGGAGGCAGCGGTGCAAATCGGAGGCGGTGAACGGCCTTCGTCCCACCTTGTGGGGTGCTTGGCCATCATATGTCTGCGCATGCTGGTGGTGGTGAAGCTGGTGGTGGTGGCTCCACGGCTGATCTTGGCGCGACACAGGCTGCACACCACTGTCTGTCGATTGTCTGCACTCTCAGTGAAAAACTGCCAGACCTTTGAGCACCTCGGCCTCTGCAGGGTGGCATGGCGCGAGGGGGCGTTTTGGGAAACAGTTGGTGGATTATTCGGTCTGGCCTTCCTCTACCCCTGGCCACCGCACTGCCTCTTCCAGCCTGCCCTGCTGCTGCCCTTGCCTCCCCCTCTGAACACCTGTCCTCAGTAGGCGTAGCAAACCAGGTGGGGTCAGTCACCTCATCGTCCTGCTGCTCTTCCTCTGAATCCTCTGTGCGCTCTTCCCTCGGACTTACTGCCCTTACTACTACCTCACTGATAGACAACTGTGTCTCATCGTCATCGTCCTCCTCACCCACTGAAAGGTCTTGAGACAGTTGCCGGAAGTCCCCAGCCTCATCCCCCGGACCCCGGGAACTTTCAAAAGGTTGGGCATCGGTCACGACAAACTCCTCTGGTGGGAGAGGATTCAGAACCACTGCTGCCCATTCTGGGCAGGGGCACGAGAACAGTTCCTGGGAGTCTGCCTGCTCCTCAGAATTTGTCATTGTAATAGAGTGAGGAAGGAGGAGCAGCAGCCAGAGGATTCAGAGTTGCAGCAGTGGACGGCGCAGAACTCTGGGTGGTCGATAGATTGCTGGATGCACTTTCTGCCATCCACGACAGGACCTGCTCACATTGCTCATTTTCTAATAAAGGTCTACCGCGTGGACCCATTAATTGTGAGATGAATGTGGGGACGCCAGAAGCGTGCCTCTCTCCTAATCCCTCAGCAGTCGGCTGCGATACACCTGGATCAGGAGCTCGGCCTTTGCCCACACCCTGACTTGGGCCTCCGCGTCCTCGCCCGCATCCACGTCCTCTAGGCCTACCCCTACCCCTCAGCATGGTGTATTAGCAGTAGTGCAGAAACAGAACGCTGTAATTAAATGTGCCGCTTATTGGCCTGTGGTTGGAGGCTGACTACCCTTACGGAATGCACAGCAGAGCCAGGAAATAATTTTGTGCATGCCTGCGGTAACACTTAGCTGGCTGCGTATGAATTAGGAGGACAACTACCCCCAGCAGAGACCCAGTACACAGAGGACGGTCACAGGCAGCCCAAATAGATGTTTTTTCCCAAATGTTTTTGGAAAGGCCCACTGCCTATATTCTATAAATATGTCTTCTGTCCCTGCCTCACCATTACTGGCCCTGGAGTATGTAAAATGACTGCAACCTGTTGCACTGTGGACTGCAATACAGCGGTGATGTAACTGCCAACACAGAGCCAGGAAATAATTTTGCGCAAGCCTGCTGTAATACTTAGCTGGCTACATATGAATTAGGAGGACAACTACCCCCAGCAGAGACCCAGTACACAGGGGACGGTCACAGGCAGCCCAAATAGATGTTTTTTCCCAAATGTTTTTGGAAAGGCCCACTGCCTATATTCTATAAATATGTCTTCTGTCCCTGCCTCACCATTACTGGCCCTGGAGTATGTAAAATGACTGCAACCTGTTGCACTGTGGACTGCAATACAGCGGTGATGTAACTGCCAACACAGAGCCAGGAAATAATTTTGTGCAAGACTGCTGTAACACTTAGCTGACTGTGTATGAATTAGGAGGACAACTACCCCCAGCAGAGACCCAGTACACAGAGGACAGTCACAGGCAGCCCAAATAGATGTTTTTTCCCAAATGTTTTTGGAAAGGCCCACTGCCTATATTCTATAAATATGTTTTCTGTCCCTGCCTCACCACCATTACTGGCCCTGGACTATGTATAATTACTGCAGGGCGCAATGCTCTGCATGGCCCATATACAAAAAAAAAAAAATGTGCAACACTGCAAAAAGCAGCCTCCACACTACTGCACACTGTTAGATGTGGCCCTAAGAAGGACCGTTAGGGTTCTTGAAGCCTAAAATACTCCTAACACTCTCCCTACAGCAACTCCAGCATCAGCAGCACTTTCCCTGAGCTATGTCAGAACGCATTTGTGGCGAGCCGCGGGAGGGGCCGATTTATATACTCGGGTGACACCTGATCTCGCCAGCCACTCACAGCAGGGGGGTGGTATAGGGCTTGAACGTCGCAGGGGGAAGTTGTGATGCCTTCCCTGTCTTTCTATTGGCCAGAAAAGCGCGCTAACGTCTCAGAGATGAAAGTGAAAGTAACTCGAACATCGTGTGATGCTCGTTTCGAATAACGAGCATCTCGAACACACTAATACTCGAACGAGCATCAAGCTCGGACGAGTACGCTCACTCATCTCTAATTATGTCATAAATAGGAACATTTTATGGGTCCCAACTTGATTATTTAATTCTAAGCGCCTAAGAATTAGCGTCCAAATTGTACGTACGTAATCTAATTTTCTCACTTCCCAATGTCATAGAAACTTGAAATTTGGCACAAGCATTGATTATGTCATAAATAGGAAAATTTAATGGGTCCCAACTTCATTATTTAATTCTAAGCGCCTAAGAATTAGCGTCCAAATTGTATGTACGTAATCTAATTCTCTTACTTCCCGATGTAATTTGGCATGAGCATTGATTGTGTCATAAATAGGAAAAGTTAATGGGTCCCAACTCGATTATTCAATTCTAAGCGCCAAAGAATTAGCGTCCAAATTTTATGTACGGAATCTAATTCTCTCACTTCCCAATGTCATAGAAACTTGACATTTAGCACGAGCATTGATTATGTCATAAATAGGAAAAGCTAATGGGTCCCAACTCGATTATTCAATTCTAAGCGCAAACAAATTAGCGTCCAAATTTTACCTACGAAATCTAATTCTCTCACTTCCCGATCTAATTTGGCATGAGCATTGATTATGTCATAGATAGGAAAAGTTAATGGGTCCCAACTCGATTATTCAATTCTAAGCGCCAAAGAATTAGTGTCCAAATTGTACGTATGGAATCTAATTTTCTCACTTCCCAATGTCATAGAAGCTTGAAATTTGGCACGAGCATTGATTATGTCATAAATAGGAAAAACTAATGGGTCCCAACTCGATTATTCAATTCTAAGTGCAAACAAATTAGCGTCCAAATTTTACGTATGGAATCTAATTCTCTCACTTCCCAATGCAATAGAAACTTGAAATTTGGCACGAGCATTGATTATGTCATAAATAGGAAATGTTAATAGGTCCCAACTCGATTATTAAATTCTAAGCGCAAAAGAATTAGCGTCCGAATTTTACATATGAAATCTAATTCTCTCACTTCCCAATGTCATAGAAACTTGAAATTTGGCACGAGCATTGATTATGTCATAAATAGGGAAAACTAATTGGTCCTAACTCGATTATTCAATTCTAAGCGCAAACAAATTAGCGTCCAAATTTTACGCATGGAATCTAATTCTCTCACTTCCCAATGTAATAGAAACTTGAAATTTGGCACGAGCATTGAATATGTCATAAATAGGAAAAGCTAATGGGTCCCAACTCGATTATTCAATTCTAAGTGCAAAAGAAATAGCGTCTGAATTTTACGTATGAAATCTAATTCTCTCACTTCCCAATGTCATAGAAACTTGAAATTTGGCACGAGCATTGATTATGTCATAAATAAGAAAAGTTAATAGGTCCCAACTCGATTATTAAATTCTAAGCGCAAAAGAATTAGCGTCCAAATTTTACGTACGTAATCTAATTCTCTCACTTCCCAATGTCATAGAAACTTGAAATTTGGCACGAGCATTGATTATGTCATAAATAGGAAAAGCTAATGGGTCCCTAATTCTCTCACTTCCCAATGTCATCTATATATATAAAAATGTCTGTCTGCCCTTTATGCATTACTACACCATTCATCCAATCGCCATGAAACTTTGGGAAGTTGTTGAGCACACTCCTGGGAAGATTACTGGCATAGTACATCTATCCTACGATAGGTGGCACACGTGTGAGCATCGTTGACAGTTATGCCCCCCAGAGAAAGATTGTTTGATTTCCATCTCAGGGCGCCCACCCACTGGCGATTTTTTTCCCTGCGAAATTCGCAGCATTTTTTTCTCTGCAGTGGTCTATGGGACTTGTAATGTAAAAAAACGCGATCGCGCAAAATCGCAATTTACCGCGAAATCGCGATTTTGCGCGATCGCGATTTTAACATTACAAGTCCCATAGACCCCTGCAGAGAAAAAAATGCTGCGAATTTCGCAGGGAAAAAAATCGCCAGTGGGTGGGCGCCCTCAAGCACGAAAGCAAAAGGCATTATGAGCAAGCGTGTTCAACTACAAAATGATGCATCCGCCGAACGTTTTGCAAGACAATTGCTGGATATTGAGAATGCTGAGGTAAAATGAAAGCCGTGCTGTGATTGGTTGCTACTTCTTATACTACTGAGGTTGCATGAAAGCTGTGTTGTGATTGGTTGCTATATATTATACCACTGAGGTAAAATGAATGCTGCGCTGTGATTGGTTGCTATTTTTTATATTGCTGAGGCAGAATAAAAGTTGCGCTGTGATTGGTTGTTATTTCACTTACTGCTGAGGTAACATGAAAGCTGCGCTGTGATTGGTTGTTATATATTATACTGCTGAGGTAACATGAAAGCTGCACTGTGATTGGTTGTTATCTATTATATTGAGGTAACATGAAAGCTGTGCTGTGATTGGTTGTTATCTATATATATAAAAACAAATATATGCATGTCTGTCTGTCTTCGCAGCAACGCGCGACGGGTAAGCTAGTGCTACATAAATGTTACTGGGGTCCGCCTATACACTTGCTAAAGAATCGTTACTGGCGTCTGCATATACTCTTTTTACATAAATGTTATTGGGAGCTGCCTATACACTATAACCAAATTTTTTCAGGTGTTCGCCTATACTCTTGCTACTTAAATGTTACCGGGGTCCACCTATACTCTTGCTACAGACATGTTACAGGGGTCCGCATATACTCTTGCTACAGAAATGTTACTAGGGTCCGCCTATGCACTTGCTACTGATAGGTTTGAGGGGTTCGCCTATACTCTTGCAGCAGAAAAGTTTCAGGGGTCCGCTTATACTGTGGGCGCACAAAGGTTTTCCATAGCGGTGTTGAGCTGCCTAACACATACACAGAATAAATTGTGTGGGGACACATGGATTTCCCATAACTATTTATCTATGGCACCTTGGTTCACACAAGGTGGAGGCTGGGACCGAGCCTGACCCAGGGCCCTCTCACGTACTTCCCACACAGAGTATTGCTTCATTGCAGAGATGTGTAGAAGTGCTGGCACCTGAGTCCCCTTTATGCCCACATTTGTGGCTCCTGACAATTTTGTGACGGAGGTGGCATGGGATTGGAATGATGATTGTACGTCAACTTATTATCAATTCCCAACAGCATTGTGGGCTATCGCTCACGTACTTCCCACACAGAGTATTGCGGGTCCTACCTCGGTCATGGTTTCTCAGGCTTAATATGCCACCTCCTTCTGCTTGGGGATCAGTGTTGCTCGGCATGTATTATCTCTCGTGCTACAAATTACCACAGTTATCCGAGATACAGGATTGGAGCATTCACAGGAAGTGTAACTGATTTCATTTTACTTTCGACGTGATCTGTTCGGTCGCCTAGTTCTTGAATTGTGACATTTACTGAGGAGGACAGCTTATGCAGGTCTTTTTGCATTGAGTCTCTCAGTGCTACCACCAGATTTTTAATGAATAGCTCTGAAGCTGGTTGGTTTGCAGAAGATAGACTTAGAATAGGGTCTGCAGTTAGATCTATCATATTGTCTGAGGGAGAGGGAGAAGACACTCTCTGCCTCTGCTTCTCTGGGATAGCAGTGGGGGAAGGGCTTGCCTCCGATTGAGAGCTGTGGCTGGGCGCCATTTTACATGTTGCACTTTTCACAGGGGTCTTAATGGAGAATGCACTCACCCCTTCTTGTAGTGCAGAAGATCGCTGCTGCTCTCTGGATGTTTCCATAAAGTCTTCTGCAATGCCTGCTGTCGGAGAAACCTCTCTGCTGTGTGGAGAATCAGCTGCTGTCTCCTTATCTGCGGGAGAGCCGGAGAGGGGGGGGGGGGGAGCTGCGGGGCACCGCAGTCTCTCCTCTATCAGCGCTTCGGGCTGTAAAGAAACTTGATACTCTCTGTGGAGGAGCTTTGGAGATCTTTCTTTTAGCTGTCACTGTACTCCCACCGGCAAGTGGAGCAGCGGATTGTGTTTTTCCTCTTCTGGAATGCATTGTAGTAGCTTTTAGAAGACTTAGACGAGCGGAGGTTACAGGGATACGTCCAGCTCGGTCGGCAGTCAGGCCACGCCCCCCGTGTAACTGATTTCATGAGACTTTCACAGGGTCACTGTATACGTGTGGTGGCTACTTTTGCAACACTTCCAGCTTCAAACCAATCTTTGGTGTTAGTATGCACTGTTGCATTGTGGAGATGTGTAGAAGTGCTGGCACCTGAGTCCCCTTTATGCCCACGTTTGTGGCTCCTGTCAATTTTGTGATGGAGGTGGCATGGGATTGGAATGATGATCGTACGTTAATTTATCGTCATTTGTCATCAGCATTGTGGGCTATCGTCCACACTTACAAAGAGGGTTGCTACCTGGCCCTGCCAACCCTTATGCAGTGTGTGTTTCTGGCTCCTCCTCATCACAGACACACTGATAAATAGACATGAGGGTGGTGTGGCTATGAAGCGAGCATGTGGCATGAGGGCAGCTGAACGCTGTGCAGGGAAAATTTTGTGTGCGCTGTGGATGCAGGGTTGTGCAGGGGGTTGGACAGCAATGCCAGCATGTAACCCAGGAGAAGAGGCAGCGGTGTGACCCGCAGGTGGTGATTGTCCTTGGTTGCAGGTAGTGTGGTGCTTAGCTAAGATGTGCCAGAGCGTGTGCCTTGCTGCTTATGGTCTGACCCAAGTAAAATGTTAGGGGGGTGACCGCTGCCCCTGTCATTCCCTATCCGTTTCTGTGGTGTTTCCATAATTTTCTGATGTTTCCTGGTGTATCACAAATCAACGCCTGTGCGGAGCATCGGTCCCATACAAAAATGCTTGAGTCGCCCATTAACTTAAATGGGCTAAGTGTTACACTCCCTAAATAAGGATGAACAAGGAAGAACTCTATGACACATTCCATAATTTAAACACCAGATCTAAGGAATTCACCTTTTACTCAGCAAGTCAAAGGTCCTTTGTTAGAGATGGGGTTACCACTATTTCCGGCGGGGTCCAGTTGGCGCGGGCTGCTCGTCATGGCGGGGCTGGGGCCAGGGCTGGTGGCTCTGTCCGGGGTTTCCCCACTCTGGTGGTAGGTCGCGGCGACCGGCGGTGCGTTCTGCATCCTGCGCTGGCATGCGAGTCCGCTGGTCGGCCGCGTGGTGCTCGGGTGGGTGCGTGCCGCCAGGGGGAGGTGGTTTTATGACTCCCTCCAATCATCATGTGACTTCTGCCCGCCCCTCTGGAGGCGGAGGTCTGCATATAAACCCTGCTGGACCAGACTCCAGTTGCCAGTGTTTTGTTCTGACTTGTCTGACTACACCCGCAATCATTGACCTGATTATAGGGTGTATGACCTTGGCTTGCATTTGACCTCAGCTACCAACGGAGTCAAGGCAATGCAAGTAGGATCCTTGTCCCCAAATGGGGTGCAAGGAATTCCGGCTCAGGAACCGATTATGCCTTTATTGTGGAGGTCCAGGTCATCGGGTCGACAGCTGCCCCAAGAAACAGCCATTCCGATGTAATGTCTGGAGGAATCGCCTAGGACCTCAGGTGCTTCCGGAATGTTCTAAATTGTTAGTGCCATTCTATATTTCATATAATGCTCATATCCTCAATGGTTGGGCCTTCATTGATTCGGGGGCTGCCGCGAACTTTGTTAATTTTGATTTCGTCAAGTCTATGTCTGCATGTCTTTTACCAGTGAATCCTCCCATCCAGGTTTCGGGTATTGATTCCTCTCTTTTGTCAGCGGGGTTAATCAGTAAGAGGACTCCTGAACTACTTTTTTCCGTAGGAGCGCTACATTCAGAGGTGTGTTCATTCCTGGTGAGGGAGAGCCTTTCTGCTGATTTAGTCCTTGGTTTACCCTGGCTCTGGTAGCACAATCCCCAGTTTGATTGTTCCACCTCTGAACTAGTACAGTGGGGGCCAGGTTGTGGTGAGAATTTGGTTTCTGTCCAGGTGCATTCCACTGAGTGTAAGGTAAAGGGGTTACCTCCGTATATTGAGGACTTTTCTGGCGTGTTTTCCACACCGAGACTTTACCTCTGCAGCGGGAATAGGATTGCAAGATCGATCTTATTCTCGGGAGCAAGATCCCTAAGGGGGGAATATATAATGTAACTGTCCCTGAACGCAAGGCAATGAAGGAGTATATTATTGAGAGTCTCGCCAAGGGACATATACATCCTTCCGAATCACCCGTAGAGGCAGGGTTATTTTTCATGGAGAAGAAGGATGGTGGCCTCCGACCCTGTGTTGATTATAGAGCCTTGAATATGATAACTATCAAGAACTAGTACTCTTTACCCCTGATTCCTGATCTCCTCAACCAGGTCGTAGGGGCCCATTGGTTCTCCAAGGTAGACCTTCGGGGAGCTTATAATCTCATCCATATCAGAAAGGGGGACAAATGGAAAACGGAGTTTAATACTCAGTTGGGGCATTTTGAATGTCTAGTCATGCTATTCGGGCTATGTAACGCGCCAGCTATTTTTCAAGGTTTTATGAATACCATTTTTCATGACATCCTGGGCACGTTCATGGTTGTATATTTGCATGACATTCTGATATTCTCTTCTGATTGGGAGAGCCATGTCAGGCATTTACATACAGTTATTTCCCGCCTTCGAGCCCATCAATTGTATGCTAAGTTGGAGAAATGCATTTTCCTTGTACAGGAAATTGCTTTTCTGGGATATGTCATTTCTCCATCGGCCATCCGGATGGACTCGGACAAGGTCAAGGCCATCACCGAATGGGTGCAACCCACCAACTTAAAGGCGCTACAATGCTTATTGAGGATCGCAAACTTCTATCGGAGATTCATTAAGAATTTTACGATGGTGGCCAAACCCTTGACTGACTGGACCAAAAAGGGGGCTAGGGTTGATTCCTGATCACAGGAGGCTGTTAAGGCCTTCACACTTCTCAAGAGGGCTTTTTCCACAGCACCAGTTTTGGCTCAGCTGGATCTAGATCGCCTGTTCATCATTGAAGTGATTGCCTCTGAGCATGGTGTGGGGGCAGTCCTCTCGCAGGAATCTCCCGGCCGACCTGGTCTCCAAACCTGTGTGTTCTTTTCCAGGAAGTTCAATCAGGCGGAACGCAACTATGATATTGGCAACAGGGAATTATTGGCCATAAAATGGGCATTTGATGAATCGAGACATTTCTTAGAGGGCACTCATAATACTATTACGGTCCTCATGGACCAAAAGAATTTGATTTGTCTGGAGTTCGCCAAGCTCCAGAACGATCGTCAAGCAAGGTGGACATTGTTTTTTTCATGTTTCAATTTTGTAGTCACATATGTGTCTGGGTCCAAGAATGTCAAAGCTGATACGTTGTCTCACAGCTTCGGGGTTTCCGAGGTATAGGAGTCTCAGCCGGAGAGTATTCTGGGCCCGGGCATGGTTGTAGCCGCTCTTACGTCTGACACCCCTATTTTACTCCAGTCGGCTCAGCAGTCCGTTTCCCAAGGCCTCCTGGAGAGGAGATGATTTGTTCCCCATACCTTGCAGCTCCTCATACTGGAGGAGGTTCATTTATTGGTTTTAGCAGGGCATTCATGGGTCTGAGGCACCCTGGAGCTCTGTGTCCATTTGTATTGGTGGCCACAAATGTCTCGGAATGTCAGGGAATTTGTCAAGTCCTGCCCTTTTTGTGCTCGAGGGAAGAGTGTACGGAGACGACCTGAGGGTCTGCTTTGTCTTCTCCCTGTTCCAGAGAGGCCATGTACCCATCTGTCGATGGATTTTATTACCGACCTGCCTGAGTCCCAGGGGTGCTTGGTCATCTGGGTGGTTGTCGATAGATTTTCCAAGATGGCACATTTTTCTGCTCTAAAGAAGCTGCACTCCGTCTGCACCTGAGTTAGCCACCATATTTATCTAGGAGATTGTGCGCCTGCATGGAGTCCCTGAGGATATTGTTTCTGACTGGGGAGTCCAATTTGTTGCCCTGTTTTGGAGCGATGTTTGTAAGAATATCGGTATCTGGTTGTCATTTTCCTGTCTTTCACCCGGAGTCTAATGGGCAGATGGAACGTACGAACCAGGAATTGGTTCAGTACCTCAGAATGTATGTGAGTGATTGTCAGAGTCTCTGGGTCAATTATCTAGCATTGGCTGAATTTGCTATCAATAATCATACACATTCGGCGTCTGGCGTGTCTCCTTTCTTCTGTAATTCTGGATTTAATCCCAGGTTTGCGGTGTCCTTCACCTCCTCCTCTAACAAGCCATCTGCAGATGCTCAGGTTCAGGACCTGCGAGAGGTGTGGGAGAAAGCGCATGCCAACTTGGAGCAGTCCAGGGATGCGGTGCTTAGGAGGAGTAGAGGTACACATACTATGTCTAAACCTTTGTCTGTGGGCCAGTTGGTGTACTTGTCTTCCAAGAACCTGAAGTTTAAAGTGTCTTCGTTGAAGCTGGCTCCCCAATTTGGGGGCTCTTTTCCAGTAACTATTGACTAGTCCTATGGCACATGAGCTGGCACTACTGGACACGTGGAGAATCCACCGTGTTTTCCACAAATCTCTCCTCATGAGGTATGTACCTCCAGTGGTGCCCACCTGTGGTCCACCGACGCCCACCCTAACTCAGGGCGAAACGGAATTTGAAGTGGATAACGTCCTAGATTCTAGGAGAGTATGGGGTGCTCTCCAGTACCTTATTTCATTAAAAAATATGGTCCGGAGGAGCGGTTGTGTCAGCTAGAGACATTTTTGCCCCACGTTTCACAGGACTCATCCCCTTAAACCCCGTTCCGGTTCTTGGGGGTCCGGAGGCTCCCCGTAATAGGGAGGGTACTGTTAGAGATGGGGTTATCACTAGGGGAGCCGGTTGGTGTGGGCTGCTCATCCTGGCGCGGCTGGGGCCCGGGCTGGCGGCTCTGTCCGGGGTTCCCCCACTCTGGTGGTTGGTCGCAGCGGCTGGCGGTGCATCCCGCGTCCTACCCTGGCACACCAGTATGCTGGTCAGACGCGCAGTGCTTGGGTGGGTGTGCGCTGCTGGGAGGTGGCTTTATGACTCCCGCCAGTCATCATGTGACTTCTCCCCGCCCAGAGGGGCGGTCTGCATATAAACCCTGCTGGCCCAGACTCCAGTTGCCAGTGTTTTGTTCTGACTTGTCTGACTACACCCGCAATCATTGACTTGACTATAGTGTGTATGACCTCGGCTTGCATTTGACTCTGCTTTGGCTTCCTGTACCCCAAACGTGTGTTTTGGTTTGACCTCGGCTTGCATTTGACTCTGCTTCTGTTTTTGCCCTCCTGTTCTCCGATCGTGACTTTTGGTTTGACCCTGCCTGTTTTCTTGACTACTCTCTGGTCGGCTCATAGTTTTCCTAGTCAGCTCACAGTTCTCATCTGTCTCCCAGTCCCTCCTTCCTTGGGAACCTGACACTAGTGCTGCGCAGGGACAATCGCTCAGTTGTCGCCCTGGGGCCTAGCCCAGGGGGGCAAGTAGGTAGGGACACGGGAGAGGGCGGGCATAGGGATCCCCTGTCCATCTGCTCCTGCCGGCCGTAACAACCTTCTCAAGAATTGACATGTGCCTAGTAGATTTTTTTCTTACTACCTATGACACAGAAGGCTTCCATTGAAACTGCCTCATGGTCAGACCATGCGCCCATTTCACTTACACTGAGACTAACCACATAGCCCCTTCTACAAGAATCTGGCGTAACAATACATTCTTTATGAAACTTCCCTACTACCAATAGAAAATATGGGACTCCTTACAAGAATACTTTTATTACAAAGATTCTTCAGAAATATTGTTTCACACTTTGGAATGCTCACAAGTCGGTAGCGAGAGGTACCATGATACAACTCAGTTCTATTTATAAAAAAAAGAAAAAAAGAAAGTCTTAGAAGCTACTATGTCAACAATCAAAGAAATAGAACAGAAACTCCAAACAGATTCATAGGAATCACTACATGCAGACCTAATGAAAAATAGGAACAAATTAAGGGAAGGTCTCCTAGTTGACCATGATAGACAACTCAGTTACATGAGAACAAAGTACTATGTGGCCATTAACAAGTTTAGCAGATTAATGGCAAACAAAATGGGGCATAAAAGAACGGTCAAAATCCCTTTCTTAATAGATCCCACCTCCAAAGCATAAAATGCATCACCCCCACAGAATAGCTGAAGGCTTTAAACATTATTATTAATCTAACCTATACAATTTCAAGGAAGATAATTCCACCCTCCTCCCTACAGACAAACAAATTGATAAATGTATCACCTCAATCCATCTACCCTTTCTTAAGCAGGAACATCTAGATTTCCTAAATCTACCCATACTGAAACAGGAAATTTCAAAAATTATTAAAAACTCCAAAAGAGACAAAGTCCCGGGGCCAGATGGGTTCTCAAACAAATATTACCAGCTATTTGACTCACAACTAATAATGAAAAAAGGAAAGATCCCAGAGGAGATGCTCCAGGGTATGGTGGTTGCAATTTCAAAACCAGACAAACCAACTACATCACCAGAGAACTTTAGGCCCATTTCACTGCTTAACAGTGACAAAGTTTTATGCCAAAACTCTTGCCAGGCAGCTTTTCCAAATTCTTCCATCCCTAGTATACATTGATCAAGTAGGATTTGTGCAGGGTAGGCAGACATTAGATTCTTTGAGAAGAACTCTGGCCTTATTACACAGAGCAGTAGAAAATTGAGCGCCTTCTCTGGTCCTTACCCTGGACGCAGAGAAGGCATTTAACAGAATTCATTGGGGCTATGCCTTTGCAACCATGCAAAAGTTTGGCTTTACAGGGCAAATACTTAGAGCAATTCAGGCCCTGTACACGAGTCCATCTGCTACAGTATTAATCAATGGGGTATTATCAAATCCTTTCCTGATCACAAACAGAACATGACAGGACTGCCCACCGCCCCCTCCATTGTTTATTCTGACAATGGAGCCCTATGCGGAGGTGAATATGAAAATACAGGGAATACTTATCTTTTTCTGACAACACAAAATAGGCCTCTTTGCGAATGACGTGGTTTTGACGTTATCTCACACTCTCAACTTATTAAGAGAAGTTAAAGAATTAATAGAATCATTTTCTTGCATCTCTTATAGATTACTCCACAAAATCTCAAATATTAACACTAAATGTGCCCAAGCAATTAAAAGACCAAATAGAAAGAGTGTTTCCCTTTTCGTGGGAGGAGAAGGAGATTCCTAACTTGGGTATTAAACTACTACCACCGGGGAAAGAGTGAGAAGTTAACCAGTCCTTGTTTCACAAGGACATACAGAAAGAACTAGACCTCTTTGCCTTAACAGAGCTCTCAAGGCTGGGAAGAATAGTTCTATATAAAATGATGACCCTACCAAAAATCCTATATACCAAATGCTCTCTCACAATCCCACATGCAAAACGTAATCTCCAAGCATTACAAAGACAAATGTTATACTTAATATGGAACAAAAAAAAGACCTAGGGTAGGGTTCTCAGTATTGCACTCTCTCCGAAGCAGAGATGAGGTTTGGGGGTTCCAAGTATCACAGCAAATTAGGCAAATTTGATTAAACAGTTGAGGCAGTGGTGCTTCCCAATGGAGGGCATTAGCTGTCCCTTAATAGAAAAGAACATGATACACAGAGGATCCCTTTGGAACCTACTATTAGCAGCATTGGCAGGCCTCCCCTCTCTCCCTCCGAGATGCGTGACCCTAGAGGCATCCGTGGATGTGTGGAAAAAGCTGATTTATGCCTCTAGTGTGTGTCAACTTAGAAAACAGATTTCCCTATCCACCGAGGTTTTACAATTTTTTGCAGAGTGGTTGGAGGTAGGGACCTGGGGAAAGAGAGGAATATCTTTGTTTTCAGACCTATTCCAAAATAGCAATATGAAATCTCTCAAAGCATTAGAGGAGCAGTATGGGCTAACCACAGGGGACTTCTTGAAATATGCCCAAATCAAGAGTATCCTTAAAGCTTGATCCCACAGGAAATTCCCTTGCCAGTATTTATGTATAAATTCCTGTTCAGCTTACTATACTGCACTGCATAAGTTTTGCAGTGTACTATACTAGTGATCGAACCATTGCATCTTCAGGTGCCCTAGAGCAGGGGTCCCCAACTCCAGTCCTCAGGGACCACCAACAGGTTATGTTTTCAGGATATCCTATGGTAAGAACACCTGTGGCAATGTCCGAGGCACTGACAATAATTGCATTACTTATGCAACATTGAGGAAATCCTGAAAACATGACCTGTTGGTGGTCCCTGAGGACTGGAGTTGGGGAACACTGCCCTAGAGGGACCAAAAAAATGTGAAAATAAGTTGAAAAACTTTTAGTACTGATGACCTTCCTCAGGATAGATCATTAGTTGATTAGCAGAGATCTGCTGCTTGGGATCCCCACTGATCAGCTGATCACCCAACTTGCTGTCAGTGCAGCATCGCCAGACATTGTCATCGGGGTCAGAAGCCTTGTAGGCAGCTTTGCCCACATTTATTTTGATGGGATTTAAGGCTGTCTATTACACTTTCAGTGATCATCGGGGATTCTGAGTGTCTGATTACCGCTGACCAACTATTGATGACCTATCCCCCGGATTAATCATTAATTGTAAAAGCCAGGAATACCCCTTTAAAGTTATCTTTAACAATAACATGGTTTCCGTACAAAACACCCTTTATTATGGACAAAAATAACAAAAGAAACATATTGAAGACAATGTTCAGAAGCGGCGCTCCAGTAGTGTATGACAATTACTATATAATCTTATAAGGAAATAAACAGGATATTTATGGAAACCTCTCCTGCACATATTATTACGTCTATCTAGATGTGAGGGGTGCCACGGGTCCGCCACCCCCAAACAAGTAAGATCCCAAGTGTGATTTTGTTCAGTACAACGGAGCGCTGAGAGTTTTTACTTTTATAAGAAACATATTAGGTATTGCCATGTTTTAATGACCCATCCTATAAAAAGATTTTGTCCTTTATCTGATATGGTAAACAATGGGAAAAATTAAAAATAAATGCCAGAATTGCTATGTTTCATTTACATGCTTTCCAAAACACCCAATAAAAAGTGATTAAAAGTTGCACGTACCCCAAAATGGTTCCAATGGAAAATACAACTCAACCCCCAATAAACAAGACCTGCCACAGCTCATTTAGTGAATAGATTCACTAAGTTTATGCATCTCTCCTAAGCTCCTGAGAGGAACTGAAGAGCAACGATGAAAGCCAAAGGAGCACAGAATTCCAGGGAGCACTGCAGCCCCTTCATTTTAGTGATCAGGCCCAGGCCACCACTGAACAACACTCTTGCCATGCCAGAGTAACATGTCGAGAGTTTTTTAAAAAGTGCGGTTAGTCTTTAATATGTAAAATAGGCCAGTCACTAAGGAATACATACATTGTATAATTTATCAGACAAATGCAAGTTCAATCCCTTTTTTTATTCATTACAACAATGCTGTAAATATATTTTTTTAAAACACCTTTTACTCATGTTTTAACATAAACTAATCCAAATAGCCTACAAGTCCGATCTATTAAACTTTGTCAGAACTGCACTTTTTGGTCACTCCATCTCCAAGAGAAAATTTTATGAAAAGTGATCAAAAAGTCATATGTATCCCAAAATGGTACCTATAGAAAATACAGGTCATCCTGCAAAACTTCAGCCTTCATACAACCTCATCAATGGAAAAATAATAATTAATGGTGGCCTTTAAAAAAAAAAGATTTTTTTTCTTTTTAAAGCAATGCGGCCAAAAAAACTACTGATATTGGCATTGCCATAATCATACTGAGCAACAGAAAACAGCTAATATGTCATTTTTGCCTTACCATGCACACGATATAAGCATGACTCCCAAAAACCTGTGGAATTGCATTTTTCCCCCCTTGAACTACAATTAGACACTACCTACCACGTTACTGATCACAAGATGTCAAGCGCCAGCTGATCCTAATGCAGTGATTTCCAGTGTATGATATATTAAATAGTACTACTGAAAAATACAACTTAGCCCAGAAGACCGAAGTCCTCATACAGAAATATCGATGTAAAAATAAGAAAATTATAATTTTTTTTTAAATCCGGGAGGAAAAATTAAACTGCCTTGTTCCTCATGGGTTAATGAGGCATCAGATGGGTGAATATGTTGTGTAATATCATATCCATAGAGGAACAGAGATTCCAAGCAAACAGAATTATTCAGTATGTCAATTCTTTAGGTGCCTTATTCACTGAAAAAGCCAAAAATAAAACACCTGAAGGTCTGCAAAGCAGACACGGTCGCCATAGGCACGATCGCCATAAGGCAGGCACAATCGCCACCGGCTGACATCTTTGGTATCGTTCACATGTGCAGGCTATTAGTATATGCAGTCACTCCTCCCCAATCTGGGCTGGGTTGAGTGGGTGACTGCATATTAGCCTGCCAGGAACAAGCTGCTCCTCCACACATTATTGTCTGGCTGACTACATATCTTCAGGGCTTAAGGCCATTGCGCCTGCCCTACGGCGATTGTGCCTGCCTTATGGCGATCGTGCCTATGGCGACCGTGTCTGCTTTGCAGACCATCAGGTGTTGTATTTTTGGCTTTTTCAGTGAATAATGTGTTTTTTTTTCTTTTTCCTCACCTCTGTGATTTTATTTAATTCTTTAGGTGCCAGTTTAACATCCATTGAAGATTCCACCGAGTCGGATTTCCTTCTCTATCATACTCAGTTACTCAGAAACCAGCGAGAAGATTTTTGGATTGGACTTTACAAGAACGTGAAAGGTAGAGTATCAGAACATTCACTATTTCAGCAGAAAACACGTAATTCAGATCATTCTGTATTTCTGTCTTTTCCCTCGCTCCTTTCCCTTGTGTTGTTGTTACTATTCTGCACAATGGACTAATGTGTCCTTTAATATCTAATTAATAAAGTCACTCTCCAGTGAAAACCATTAAAGGGAGTCAATCATCAAAATGTTGCCCTCCAAACCGCTGCCAGCATTTGGTAGAGCAGTTACACACAGGTGGAGATATACCTTTGTTCCCCTTTATACACTCTTCACTTCTGAGGAAATGAAGCTTAAAGAGGTTGTGCCAAATTTTAAGGTTATCCCCTACATACCGGAGAGTGGATAACTTTGTGATGGATGAGGGCCTGACCACTATGACTCCCACCGATCCCAGGAACGGGGGTCTGGTTGGTCCCTGAGTGAATCGTGCAGGAGTATCACTGCTCCATTCACTTCAAAGACAGAATCAGAGATTGTCTTCTACTGGGTAATCTCTGGTGCTGTTTTAAAGCCTAAATGCCAGAGAAAATAGGGACAGGCTCAAGATCAGTGGACTGTCTGTTGGAACTAAGTCACGGCTCGAGGAGAGAGGCCTCCTTGGTAGATCCATTTCCTGTAGGTGACTCTTCACCTCCGGGTCAGTTGGAATTGTATCATCCTCCAGATGTTGCAACACCAGGAACACAGGTGTAATCAGGCGAGTACGCCAGGTAAGTTCCTGGTTGCAGCTGTGGTGACATGGTGCCTCTCCAAAGCAATCTTGAGCCTCTATAATGCTGGTAAACTGACATCTTTATTTGAAAAGATGCTCGTTTGTCTGAACTCTCTCGGTGTGCTGGTGGTCTGGTGTCTGTGTAACCTAAAGACTACACTCGCCTCGCTCCTCTTTGAGGAGAAACTTCTTCCTTTTTTCAATGTTTTCAGGGAGAGCCTTATGTCAGAACCAGCAATTCTCGCGGCCGCCGTGCCCGCACCACCGGTCCTGCCACCCGGGTTACAGGAGTGCGGCGTAGGGGAGCCCCGGTTCTAGTAATCTCCCCGGGCCGCTGTAAAACTGGTCACCGCCGGGTTGCTAGGGAGGCAGCAGGTGCTTCTCTAGTTACTTGACTACCTAGCTGGCTTACAGCTGGGTACAGTCTGTTCTGCAAGACTGGGGGCGTGTCCCCAGCACCTCCTTGATTGCCCTGCTGCTGTCAGGCTCCCCGCCCCAATCAGCTGCTGGGGCGGGAGCTCTGACAGCATTTAAAAGTGTGTGTTTTCCTTCCAGCCCTTGCCAGTGTTAGTTTGGTTCTCCAGCTGCACCTGCGTTTATTTTGACTGCTCTTTGTGACCCCGGCTTCCCTGACCTCTGCTTTTGGACTTGACTACGTTTGCCTTCCCCTCTGTACTGCGTACTCTCCTGTTGCCGACCCGGATTGTCTGACCATTCTACCGTTTGTTTGTCTTCAGTGTCTGTTTGTCTTCCCGTGTCCCGCTTCCCTAGTGAGGGTAGGGACCGCCGCCCAGTTGTCGCCCTGGGGGTTAGCCCAGGGGGGAAAGTAGGCAGGGACAGGGGTTGCGGGATATCTCAGGGACCCCCATATCCCGGACACTGTCCTGACACCTTATTTTAGTACACTCTGCTTCTTTAACTTTCACATTCTCTCTTGGAGAGTTGAAACCACCCACATATATATAGCTTCTGGTTACCAAGTGACAAGGGAACGTGCACATAGTGCTAGGAGGTGGACAGCTTTATTCCAGGCAGAGCAAATATAACACATATTTTGAACAAGACATGCCTGTTACATCCCAGCCTATACCTCTCTACACTGTCATTGAAGTGAATGGAGCATGCCTGCATGACCTCTACTCCATTCACTTCAAGACCAAATGGGCCCCATTCTCAGGATTGGTGGCCGTCCCCGTGGTTAGACCTCTACCAATTATAAAGTTTTCCCTTTTGCTGTGGATAGAAAATAACTTAATAACTTGCCACAATCCCTTTAATCTAATATGTACATTAGCTGGCAGGTGCCAGGGGTGGTCCCAATACTAGCAAGTGCTATGGCTTTCCCTGCATAGTCCTGTCCAGTGCTTCTGCCTTTTCCCCTACGAGACAGCAATCAGCAGATGTTCATGCCGTTATAACTCTCAAAATTTCACGCATGCGTCATTTGTTCCTAGGGTGGTGTATGCGCAATGCACTCCCTGCTGGGGACAGCTGGCTCTCAGACGTACTGTGCATATGCCAGGCTAGGACTGAGATTTTAGCCTAGGCATGAGCAAGATTTCAATGTTAAGGTTGATCATGTCAAGATTGTTTAATGATTGTAGTGATATGACTTGGAAAATAAGAAGCTGCTAGACCACATTATACAGCGAGAATCAGAATACTTTTTCCGGTATTGGGACTGCCCTCAGAGCCCTTGCCAGCTAATATTCTGCACTCTGCTGTTTCTTTGCATAGAAAAGCTCTGGAGCAGGGTGAACAAGTCTTTGTTGTTTGTACTCCACAGATACCCTTCTATGCAAGGAAACAGCAGAGCACAGCAGTAAATGGGGGCCGGGAGCTATTGTGCATGCGCTGCAGAGATCCCGGCCACTCAGCACACGGAGCTAGAGGTGCCCAAGCACTGATCAGCTGTTTGTCGGCTGGTGTGCTTGTGCTCTGTACAGACGGCTCCATTCTCACTGCAATGGGGAAGGTTTGTATCACAGGTAAAGTTGGCATTGAAGTGAATAGGAACTTGGTGTGTAATCCCACATCTGGCCACTGTAGTGGGAATGGAACTGTCTGTTTCCTGCAAAAATCAGCTCAGGGCATAAAGACACCAGCCTAGCAAACAACTGATCAGTGGATGGGGGTCCCAGGCAGCAGACTCCTGCTGATCTACTATTGATGGACAATCCTAAGAATCAGCCATCAGTAGTTTACAACTGGATCATGATGCATTGTATATTACAACATATAACATATTCTGAAATGGGCACCTTGTATTAAGTAGGATATTCTGTATTTGTGTTTCTAGATGAGTGGCTTTGGTTGGACAATACACCCGTGGACTTTGTAAACTGGAACAATGAGGCACCCGATAAAGATATGTCTTCAGACTGTTTGATGATGAATGCCAAAAAAGGAACATGGGATATCTCAAGGTGCTATGAATATAAAGGGTACATATGTAAGACATTAAAAAGTAAGTAAATATAAAACTATAACTTTTTTTTAATTCTAGAGACACATTATTGTAAAGCTTATGTCTAAAGTAAGGATAAGTACAAATCACACAGGACATCAACACGTTTGGGAATTCCAAAAACTAAAAAAATGCTCCTGCGCTGTCTCAAACAATCAACCGGGTTTTGACAATTGCAATATTGTCTGAAAGGTTTATTTAAGTACAACGCGTTTCGTCGCATGCAAGCGACTTTATCAAGTACATAACAAAAAATGTATCACATTGCATCCTTATATAGTTACTTACATTTGTGATGTGGCATTCTTCTCTATGAAGTTCCGGGTAGGCGACGCTCACGTGACCTCCACGTCATGCGAGCGGCGTCAGTATGAAGAGTATGGGAGCAAGAAGTGAAAGCGAAACTACTTCCGGGAACGGAGGGAACATGTGACCTCGCAGTCACATGAGCGTTAGCATTGTGTGTCACCCCGCCCATCGTGGTGACGTGCTTACGTTCAGTCACGGTGGGGGAATGTTATGCCGGGACACTCCTCCTGGTATGCTCTATGGAGGGCAGCGTGGGTTAGCGTGTTGACGCGGGCTGGCGTGATGACGTCACCGACGTGGTGACGCGGGATCACGTTATCCCATTACATAGGAAAACCAGGTCCTGCCGCATTACCATGGAGACTAAGAAGACAATGAATGTTACTTACTATTTGTAATACCAGAATCAAATTTAAGCATTACAACCAAAATGTTTGGGTGCTCGTTACTGGAGTCGAACTTTTCGCGATGCTCGAGGGTTCGTTTCGAGTAACGAACCCCATTGAAGTCAATGGGCGACCCGAGCATTTTTGTATATCGCCGATGCTCGCTAAGGTTTTCATTTGTGAAAATCTGGGAAATTCAAGAAAGTGATGGGAACGACACAGAAACGGATAGGGCAGGCGAGGGGCTACATGTTGGGCTGCATCTCAAGTTCCCAGGTCCCACTATTAAGCCACAATAGCGGCAAGAGTGCCCCCCCCCCCCCAACAATTTTTACTTCTGAAAAACCCTCATTAGCAAGGCATACCTTAGCTAAGCACCACACTACCTCCAACAAAGCACAATCACTGCCTGCGGAACACACCGCTGCCACTTCTCCTGGGTTACATGCTGCCCAACCCCCCTGGACGAGCCAGTGTCCACAGCGCACACCAAAGTGTCCCTGCGCAGCCTTCAGCTGCCCTCATGCCACACGCTGGCCTCATAGCCACACCACCCTCATGTCTATTTATAAGTGTGTCTGCCATGAGGAGGAACCGGAAGCACACACTGCAGAGGGTTGGCAGGGCCAGGCAGCGACCCTCTTTAAAAGGGGCGGGGCGATAGCCTACAATGCTGTACAGAAGCAATGAGAAATCCAATCCTGTGCCACCTCCATCAGGAGCTGCACACGTGGGCATAGCAATGGGGAACCCATGTGCCACACACTATTCATTCTGTCAAGGTGTCGCATAGCTCAATCGACACTGCAAGGGGAAAGCCGTCTGCGCTCTGCCCCCTACCCAAGTCAGTCAGTGTCTTTGTGCCAGACAGGTCAAACACCGCGATGGGAGCTAAGTTTACACAAACAGCATAGGTGGGTCCTAGGAAACCCAATACATGAACCAAAAATTGATCTGACCGGCCAAACATGGCAGACTTGCACCGCGCCCACGACATAGGCCTCGGCCCACAGCTTCAGCAATCCTAGGCAGGAAGCGGACTTTCACTGCACCCAGGACATAGGCCTCTGCACAAACCCTCAGCAATCGCGGGCCTACAGCGGACTCCTATGCTAGCGTAGCTGTGCACGTCTCATTAGCGCTGTATTGCTCCTGTAGTTTGTCCAAATGCAGTGCCCCGGATAGTAGAGCTAACGTCAGATTAAATACAGGTGGGCTTCAGCCCACAGTGCATGCCCCAATCAGACCGGGGTTTTTTATAAATAGTCACAGGCAGGTACAACTCCGCAATGGGAATTCCGTGTGCACCCACAGCATGGGTGGCTCCCTGGAACCCACCGGCGGTACATAAACAAGTCCCATTGCAGTGCCCAGCACAGCTGAGGTAACGTCAGATTAAATGCAGGTGGGCTTCGGCCCACACTGCATGCCCCAGTCAGACTGGGGTTCTTTATAAGTAGACACATGCAGTTACAACTCCATGTGGACCGACAGCATAGGTGGGTCCCAGGAAGCCACCGGCAGTACATAAATAAATCCCATTGCATTGCCCAGCACAGTTGAGGTAACGTCAGATTAAATGCAGGTGGGCTTCGGCCCACACTGCATGCCCCAGTCTGACCGGGGTTTTTAATACATAGAAACAGGCAGGTACAAATCCCTAATGTGAAGTCCGTGTGGACCCAAAGCATGGGTGGCTCCCTGGAACCCACCGGCGGTACATAAACAAATCCCATTGCAGTGCCCTGGACAGCAGAGTTAACGTCAGATACAATACAGGTGTGCTTCGGCCCACAGTGCATGCCCCAGTCAGACTGGTAATATGTACCTTAACAGTAACCGAGTTGGTGGGAATGTGGTGGCGACTGTGGACCTAGTAGCGCGGTTTTATTTAGTTGGTTTTCGGAATGTGGCCAGGATTAAGTGGGCCGTGGCGGGGGGATGGTGGGGGGGCTCTCTTGTTGTGTCGTTAAAGGTGAAATTCTTGGACTGCCCCCAGACGGACCAATGCAAATGTTACGGCACTCTGCCCCCCAAGCGCCAGGTGGGGTGCCCTGAACTTCCCGTACCCCACTGTCCCTGCCTACTTGCCTCGGCCCTGGCTAACCCCAGGCGGACAACTGGGCGGCGGTCCCTGCTCTGGCTACGGACCTGGCGACTACCTAGATGGAACTAACTAACAGGGGACAGAGTGCCGACAGAAGAGGCAGGTGGAACAGACCAACAGAACTTACAAGGCAGAGCAAGGCTGGAGATGGAGCTCAAAGGCAAACTGGAAGGACACTGACTAGCAACTCGAGCAGACTGAGACAGACCTGACTAGAGGCTGAAGTTGAATACGAGGTCCAGGAGATACTGGATTCCCGTCTGTGTCAAGGAACCCTACAATATTTGGTGGCCTGGAAGGGTTTTCGACCAGATAATCATTTCTGGGTGGCTGCACGTGATGTTCACGCTCCCGTGTTGGTATGGCGGTTCCACCGTCGTTTTCCGGATAAGCCTCACTGGAGGGACAAAAGGTTTCAATAGCGATTTATGAAACACCCTGTGAACCCTCCATGTGGCTGGCAACCCCAGCTCATAGGCGAGTGGGTTCACCACACGTGTGATGGCAAACGGCCTCACGTACGGTGGCGCCAGCTTCAAGGACAGGACCCGCAATTTGAGATTTTTAGAAGACAGGTATACCTTCTGTCCCACCCTGCAAGGTTCAGACACAGACAGACTCTTCTCACTACGCAACTGCATACGGGCCCCCGCTGCCTCCAAGTTTCTCTGTACCTTTTTCCATACTCCCCGAAGTGTATCTGTGGCGACATCAGCTGCAGGACAGACCGACGGAGTAGGGATTGCTGTAAGGAAGCGAGGATGCTGACTGTATACACAAAAAAATGGAGACACCCCCGTGGAAGAACAAAGGTGGTTGTTTAGTGCAAACTCTGCCAACGGCAGGAACTCTGCCCACTGATGAGCGTTTTCGCTAGCAAACAACTGTAAATATTGCACTAAATCTTGGTTCTTCCGCTCAGTCTGACCATTAGTCTGCGGGTGGAATGCTGAAGAGAAGGAAAGCGACGTCCCCAGGTTTCTGCAGAAGGCACGCCAAAACTGCGACACAAACTGAACCCCGTGATCAGATACAATATTTTGGGGAACCCCATGTAGGCGAATTATTTCTTTTACAAAAATCGTGGCGAATTCTTTTGCCGAAGGTAGCTTTTTTAACGCCACAAAATGTGCCATCTTTGAGAACCGGTCGACCACCACTAAGATAGTGGTGCACTTCTGGGATTCTAGTAGGTCAGTGATGAAATCTACTGATAGGTGCGACCATGGACTGGAAGGAACCGGTAGCGGTCTCAGAGGACCCTCCGGAGGACGCCGCTGACTCTTATTGCGAGCACAGACCGAGCAACCCCTCACAAAGTTGCGGATCTCCTGAGACATGCCTGGCCACCAGAAGTGTCTGAAACAAAGCTCCAGGGTCCCCTGGAACCCTAGATGCCATGTGAGAACCGACGAGTGAGATTCATCCATGACTCTAGGGCGTAGGGTCTCTGGCACAAACCATCTGCCCTCCGGCACCCCCGAAGGAGCGTCCTGCTGAGCATCCTGTAGTTGAGGGACGAAGTTAGACTCTACAGCTGCCACCACCACGCCGGGGGCTAAGATATTCTCGGGAGTCATGGTCTCACTATCTGGTACCCCGAAACTCCGTGACAGGGCGTCCGCCTTCACGTTCTTCTCTCCTGGGATATATGTCACGACGAAATTAAACCTGGTGAAGAACAACACCCACCTGGCTTGACGAGCTGTGAGTCTTTTCGCATTGGCGAGATATACCAGATTCTTGTGATCAGTATATACGGTATTTGGGTGTCTAGCACCCTCAAGATGGTGTCGCCACTCTTCCAGAGCCCATTTGATAGCCAATAATTCACGGTTACCCACGTCGTAGTTGCGCTCTGCTGAATTGAACTTCCGCGAAAAGAACGCACATGGGCTATACCCAGACCTCCCACTGACTTCCTGCGACAATAATGCTCCTGTCCCCACTTCAGACGCATCTACCTCAGTGAAAAAGGGTAGTCGTGCGTCCGGCTGTATTAGCACCGGGGCAGTCGTAAATGCCCTTTTTAGATGGCTGAAGGCCTCAAGGGCTGCAGGAGACCACTTACCCAAGTCGGCCCCCTTCTTAGTCAGGTCGGTCAGAGGTTGAGCAATAACTGAGTAATTCCTAATGAATTTGAGGTAAAAATTTGCAAAACCTAAGAACCGCTGGAGAGCCTTGAGGTTGTCTGGTCTGACCCATTGGGAGATTGCTGCTACTTTATCAGACTCCATCTGAATCTCTGTGGGCGAGATTACATAACCAAGGAAGGATACTTGTTTAGAACCAAATGTACATTTCTCTAACTTGACAAAAAGTTGATACTCGCGCAAACGGGTCAGGACCAACCTCAGATGCCGCACATGGGAGTCCCAGTCAGGCAAGTACACCAGAATGTCGTCAAGATAGATGACCAGAAATACCCCCAGGAAGTCGTGAAAGACCGCGTTCATAAAACCCTGAAACACAGCGGGGGCGTTACAGAGCCCGAAGGGCATGACCAGACATTCAAAATGTCCTAACGGGGTGTTGAACGCCGTCTTCCATTCATCTCCCTCTCTAATGCGAATTAGATGGTAAGCCCCCCGCAAGTCCAGTTTGGAGAACCAGTGGGCCCCTATCACCTGATTCAGCAAGTCGGGAATCAGGGGCAAGGAACACTGGTTCTTCACTGTGATTTTGTTCAAGGCCCGATAATCCACACAAGGCCTTAGTAAGCCGTCCTTCTTCTCTACAAAGAAGAGACCTGCCCTGGCGGGTGACCTGGAAGGCTGGATATGTCGGTTGGCCAGAGCCTCTGAGATATAGGACTTGAGGGCCTCGTGCTCGCGGCCTGACAAATTAATAATGGCTCCCTTAGGGATGGGACTGTCGGGAATCAGGTCAATACCACAATCCCACTCCCTATGCGGAGGCAGAGCCTCAGACAGTTTTTTGGAGAACACATCCTGAAAGTCTGACAAATACTCCGGAATGAGCACAGTATCTGCGGAGCACATGGCTATAGTAGACAGGTGACTATGACAGGATGATCCCCAATGAGTCAACTCCCGCGTGGACCAATCAAATTGGGGATTGTGCAGTGCTAACCAGGGCATACCAAGCACCACATCAACCGACATTTTTTCCATAACCAGGAAAGACAGTTCTTCCGAGTGGAGGATCCCCACTGTGAACTGCAATCCTGGGGTCCTCCATCGCACCAGGCCTGTAGAAAGAGGGGTAGCATCAAAGTGAATTGGCGTCTTCAGCGCCACAAATTCCGCCATCAGGGAACAGACAAAACACAGACCTATCAAGTTAGCGGCTGCTCCGGAATCAATAAACGCCCACCCTGATCGGGAAAAATCCCGGAATCTAACATGACACGGTACCAAAAGTTTAGGAAGTACCTGAAGTCCTAGGCGATCCTCCCTACAATAGCCTAGGACTCGGAGTTTTCCGCCGGTTCGGGGTGCGAGCGGTGAGAACTCAGGGGGCAGGTTATCACCCGATGTCCAGCTTTCCTGCAGTAGAGGCAGAGACGATGCAAAAAAACGGGTTCCGGCGTCGCTCTTTGGGGTCCAGCGGATCCACCTCCATCGGCTCGGGAGCAGAGACTGGTAAGGAGGAAGAGAGACCAGGGTAACCGACCTCCCTGACTCTACGGGTCTGCCTGTCCTGCTTCCTAGACCTGACCCTCCTATCTGCCTTCACTGCTAGCTCCATAGCCTCCCTTAAAGGGGTTGTCCCGCGCCGAAACGGGTTTTTTTTTTTTTCAACCCCCCCCCCCCGTTCGGCGCGAGACAACCCCGATGCAGGGACGTACAGACAGCTTACCGGAGCGCTTACCTTAATCCCCGCGCTCCGGTGACTTCTATACTTACCTGTGAAGATGGCCGCCGGGAACCTCTTCCTCCGTGGACCGCAGCTCTTCTGTGCGGTCCACTGCCGATTCCAGCCTCCTGATTGGCTGGAATCGGCACGTGACGGGGCGGAGCTACACGGAGCCGCTCTCTGGCACGAGCGGCTCCATAGAAGACTGCTGAAGACCCGGACTGCGCAAGCGCGGCTAATTTGGCCATCGGAGGCCAAAAATTAGTCGGCACCATGGAGACGAGGACGCTAGCAACGGAGCAGGTAAGTAAAAAACTTTTTATAACTTCTGTATGGCTCATAATTAATGCACAATGTACATTACAAAGTGCATTATTATGGCCATACAGAAGTGTATAGACCCACTTGCTGCCTCGGGACAACCCCTTTAAGGACCCGGGAATGGGATGGGAAATTAACAGGTCTTTAACTGCGTCCGAGAGGCCCTGCAGAAAAACGTCTTTCAGAGCGCTATCGTTCCATGCCGTATCCCCCGCATAGCGTCTGAAGTTCGAGCAATAATCTTCCACACAAGACGACCCCTGCCGCAGCGCCAACAACCACAAAACCGCCAACCCCGCTCAGTCCGGTTTGTCGAAGATACCCCCGAGTTCCTGGAAAAAGGAGTCCACGGACTGCAGGCAGGAGGAACCCTCGGGGATGGAAAAAGCCGAGGTCTGGGCAGAGCCCCGCAGCAGGGACATTATCAGCCCGACCCTCTGAGCCTCCGACCCGGAAGAACGGGGACACATCCGAAAAAACAGGCGAGACGCCTATCGGAAAACAAAAGACTTGTTCCTCTCCCCAAAAAACACCTCTGGAAGAGGGCACTTCGGTTCTGGGCTGGTTGAGGCGTCCGGCCCCTGCGACACCCCCCGCTGCTCCTGGGCCACCATGCGGGCGGATAAATCCTGGATCACAGGCACCAGGGCCTGCAGCTGGTTCGCAAGGGAACCGATCACCTCCATGACAAAACAGTTTTTAAGGGTCAGTTATTATGTTAGGCACTCTGCCCCCCGAGCGCCAGGTGGGGTGCCCTGAACTTCCCGTACCCCATTGTCCCTGCCTACTTGTCTCGGTCCTGGCTAACCCCAAGCAGACAACTGGGCGGCGGTCCCTGCTCTGGCTAGGGACCTGGCGACTACCTAGATGGAACTAACTAATGGGGGACAGAGTGTCGACAGAAGAAGCAGGTGGAACAGACCAACAGAACTTACAAGGCAGAGCAAGGCTGGAGATGGAGCTCACAGGCAAACTGGAAGGACACTGACTAGCAACTAGAGCAGACTGAGACAGACCTGACTAGAGGCTAACAAAACCAATAACTGGCAGTGAACTCAGGTCACTGCCAGTCTTTTAACTTCAAGCCTCCACCCAGGGGCGGAGAGTGGGAGGAGCCGACTCTCCCACTGTTGCATAAGGAAGGTGGGGGAGAGCGGGCGGCACCCTACGGGCGGACACACCCACGCCGCCGCACGCTGGCTGCCCCATGCCGCCGGGAGAGTCCCGCCTGCAGAGCTCCGGGACGCTGGAGCCGACATCGGAGCGGTGTGCGCCGGCCGCGGGACCCAGCGCCGCCCTGCACGGTAACAGCAAAGGTATTTGCCAAGAATGTTTTCATTGTTGGAGGAGGAGGGGGATGTTTTTGAGGCACTACGTGTCCTCTCCACGTGTCCGTGGTTATATGCACCTTAACAGTAATCACGTTGGTGGGAATGTGGTGGCGACTGCGGACCTAGTATCGCTGTTTTATTTAGTTGGTTTTCAGAATGTGGCCAGGATTAAGTGGGCCGTAGCGGGGGGATGGTGGAAAGCTCTCTTGTTGTGTCGTTAAAGGTGAAATTCTTGGACTGCCACCAGACGGACCAATGCAAAGGTATTTGCCAAGAATGTTTTCATTGTTGGAGGAGGAGGGGGATGTTTTGGAGGCACTATGTGTTCTCTCCACGTGTCCGTGGTTATATGCACCTTAACAGTAACCACGTTGGTGGGAAATGGCCTCGCCACCATCATGTCTTTGGGAAGCCTCCGTTTCCACACCCCAGTGACATAGCATTAGCAGCGGTATAGGCAGAGCCCAGAATTAGTAATATTTCAGCGGTAGCATTAGGTACAGGCCCCAGTAACATATCACTAGCAGCATTATAGGGGGAGCACAGTATTAGTTTCATTTCAGTAGTAGTAGCAGTCCAGACAGGCCCCAGTAACAATTCCGAAGCAGCAGTATAGGGGGAGCACAGTCTTAGTTCCATTTCAGTAATAGTAGCACTCAAGACAGGCCCCAGTAACAATTTTGAAGCAGCAGTATAGGGGGAGCACAGTCTTAGTTCCATTTCAGTAATAGTAGTAGTCTAGACAGGCCCCAGTAACAATTCCGAAGCAGCAGTATAGGGGGAGCACAGTCTTAGTTCCATTTCAGTAATAGTAGCACTCAAGACAGGAGCCAGTAACAATTCTAAAGCAGCAGTATAGGGGGAGCACAGTCTTAGTTCCATTTCAGTAATAGTAGCAGTCTAGCCAGGCCCCAGTAACAATTCCGAAGCAGCAGTATAGGGGGAGCACAGTCTTAGTTCCATTTCTGTAATAGTAGCACTCAAGACAGGCCCCAGTAACAATTTTGAAGCAGCAGTATAGGGGGAGCACAGTTTTAGTTCCATTTTAGTAATAGTAGCACTCAAGAGAGGCCACAGTAACATTCCCGTTGCAGCAGTTTAGGGAGATAACAGTATCTTTCACATTTCAGTAGTTGCAGTATAGACAAGGCCCCAATTACATTTATGTAGCAAAAGTGTAGGCCAACCCCACACACCTTGCTGTAGCATGAGTGCAGGCGAAGCCCATAAAAATTACTAGGATTACACTGTAGGCGAGGGCCCAAAAAAATTGGTGTACCAACAGTACTAATGTACCTCAGAAAAATTGCCCATGCCCAACCAAGAGGGCAGGTGAAACCCATTAATCGCTTTGGTTAATGTGGCTTAATTTGTAACTAGGCCTGGAGGCAGCCCAGTTAAAATAAAAATTGGTTCAGGTGCAAGTTTCAACGCTTTAATGAGCATTGAAACGTATAAACATTATTTACAAAAGTAATATGACTGAGCCTTGTGGGCCTAAGAAAAATTGCCTGTTCGGCGTGATTACGTGAGGTTTCAGGAGGAGGAGCAGGAGGAGGAGGATGAATATAATACACAGATTGATGAAGCTAAAAGGTCCCCGTTTTTTATGGTGATAGAGAACGATGCTTCCATCCGCGGGTGCAGCCTACGTATTGTTCAGGTACCGCTGCTGTTTGCTGGTGGAGAAGAGAAGTCTGGGGAAATCCAGGCTTTGTTCATCTTTATGAGCGTAAGCCAAGCGGGTACGCTTATCCGTGATGATTCCCCCAGCCGCACTAAACACCCTCTCTGACAAGACGCTAGCCGCAGGAGCAGCAAGCACCTCCAGGGCATACAGCGCGAGTTCAGGCCACGTGTCCAGCTTCAACACCCAGTAGTTGTAGGGAGCAGAGGCGTCACGGAGGATGGTCGTGCAATCGGCTACGTACTCCCTCACCATCCTTTTACAGTGCTCCCGCCGACTCAGCCTTGACTGGGGAGCGGTGACACAGTCTTGCTGGGGAGCCATAAAGCTGGCAAAAGCCTTGGAGAGTGTTCCCCTGCCTGCGCTGTACATGCTGCCTGATCTCCGCGCCTCCCCTGCTACCTGGCCCTCTGAACTGCGCCTTCTGCCACTAGCGCTGTCGGATGGGAATTTTACCATCAGTTTGTCCGCCAGGGTCCTGTGGTATAGCATCACTCTCAAACCCCTTTGCTCTTCGGGTATGAGAGTGGAAAGTTCCTCCTTATACCGTGGGTCGAGCAGTGTGTACACCCAGTAATCCGTAGTGGCCAGAATGCGTGTAATGCGAGGGTCACGAGAAAGTCATCCTAGCATGAAGTCAGCCATGTGTGCCAGGTACCTGTACGTAACACATGGCTGTCCTCACTAGGAAGATCACTTTCAGGATCCTCCTCGTCGTCGTCCTCCTCCTCCTCCTCAGGCCATACACGCTGAAAGGATGACAGGCAAGCAGCATGGGTACCCTCAACAGTGGGCCAAGCTGTCTCTTCCCCCTCCTCCTCATGCTCCTCCCCCTCCTACTCCTCAATGCACTGAGATATAGAAATGAGGGTGCTCTGACTATCCAGCGACATACTGTCTTCCCCCGCCTCCGTTTCCGAGCGCAAAGCGTCTGCCTTTATGCTTTGCAGGGAACTTCTCAAAAGGCATAGCAGAGGAATGGTGACGCTAATGATTGCAGCATCGCTGCTCACCATCTGGGTAGCCTCCTCAAAGTTTCCAAGGACCTGGCAGATGTCTGCCAACCAGGCCCACTCTTCTGTAAAGAATTGAGGAGGCTGACTCCCACTACGCCGCCCATATTGGAGTTGGTATTCCACTATAGCTCTACGCTGCTCATAGAGCCTGGCCAACATGTGGAGCGTAGAGTTGCACCATGTGGGCACGTCGCACAGCAGTCGGTGCTCTGGCAGATTAAACCGATGTTGCAGGGTCCGCAGGGTGGCAGCGTCCGTGTTGGACTTGCGGAAATGTGCGCTGACCCGGCGCACCTTTCCGAGCAGGTATGACAAGCGTGGGTAGCTTTTCAGAAAGCGCTGAACCACCAAATTAAAGACGTGGGCCAGGCATGGCACGTGCGTGAGGCTGCCAAGCTGCCGAGCCGCCACCAGGTTACGGCCTTTGTCACACACGACCATGCCCGGTTGGAGGCTCAGCGGCGAAAGCCAGCGGTCGGTCTGCTCTGTCAGACCCTGCAGCAGTTCGTGGGCCGTGTGCCTCTTCTCTCCTAAGCTGAGTAGTTTCAGCATGGCCTGCTGACGCTTGCCCACCACTGTGCTGCCACGCCGCGCAACACCGACTGCTGGCGACGTGCTGCTCTTGACGCATCTTGATTGCGAGACAGAGGTTGCGTAGGAGGAGGAGGGTGGTTTAGTGGAGGAAGCATACACCGCCGCAGATGCCAACACCGAGCTGGGGCCGCAGTTCTGGGGGTGGGTAGGACGTGAGCGGTCCCAGGCTCTGACTCTGTCCCAGCCTCCACTAAATTAAACCAATGTGCCGTCAGGGAGATATAGTGGCCCTGCCCGCCTGTGCTTTTCCACGTGTCCGTTGTTAAGTGGACCTTGGCAGTAACCGCGTTGGTGAGGGCGCGTACAATGTTGCAGGAGACGTGGTCGTGCAGGGCTGGGACGGCACATCGGGAAAAGTAGTGGCGACTGGGAACTGAGTAGCGCGGGGACGCTGCCGCTATCATGTTTTTGAAAGCCTCCGTTTCCACAAGCCTATACGGCAGCATCTCCAGGCTGATCAATTTGGCTATGTGCACGTTTAACGCTTGAGCGTGCGGGTGTGTGGCGGCGTACTTGCGCTTGCGCTCAAACAGTTGCGCTAGCGATGGCTGGACGCTGCGCTGAG
This sequence comes from Eleutherodactylus coqui, assembly GCF_035609145.1. Lineage (NCBI taxonomy): Eukaryota > Metazoa > Chordata > Amphibia > Anura > Eleutherodactylidae > Eleutherodactylus > Eleutherodactylus coqui. The sequence continues at coordinate 124,018,675 of NC_089848.1, forward strand.
AGACATTGCTGGATGGGGCCGAGGACAGCGGAGGTGAGGGTGTGGGTGCAGGCCGGGAGACGGTCGTGCCTGTGTCTTGAGAGGGGGGTTGGATCTGAGTGGCAGTTTGGGTCACAGGGGGAGAGGCAGTGGTGCAAACCGGAGGCAGTGAACGGCCTTTGTCCCACCTTGTGGGGTGATTGGCCATCATATGTCTGCGCATGCTGGTGGTGGTGAGGCTGGTGGTGGTGGCTCCACGGCTGATCTTGGCGCGACAAAGGTTGCACACCACAGTTCGTCGGTCGTCTGCACTCTCAGTGAAAAACTGCCACACCTTTGAGCACCTCGGTCTCTGCAGGGTGGCATGGCGCGAGGGGCCGCTTTGCGAAACAGTTGGTGGATTATTCGGTCTGGCCCTGCCTCTACCCCTGGCCACTGCACTGCCACTTCCAACCTGCCCTGCTGCTGCACTTGCCTCCCCCTCTGAAGACCTGTCCTCAGTAGGCTTAGCAAACCAGGTAGGGTCAGTCACCTCATCGTCTAGCTGCTCTTCCTCCGAATCCTCTGTGCGCTCCTCCCTCGGACTTACTGCCCTTACTACTACCTCACTGATAGACAACTGTGTCTCATTGTCATTGTCCTCCTCACCCACTGAAAGCTCTTGAGACAGTTGCCGGAAGTCCCCAGCCTCATCCCCCGGACACCGGTAACTTTCCAAAGGTTGGGCATCAGTCACGACAAACTCCTCCGGTGGGAGAGGAACCATTGCTGCCCAATCTGGGCAGGGGCCCGAGAACAGTTCCTGGGAGTCTGCCTGCTCCTCAGAATGTGTCATTTTCATGGAGTGAGGAGGCTGGGAGGAAGGAGGAGCAGCAGCCAGAAAATTCAGAGTTGCAGCTGTGGACGGCGTAGAAGACTGTGTAGTCGATAGATTGCTGGATGCACTTTCTGCCATCCACGACAGGACCTGCTCACACTGCTCATTTTCTAATAAAGGTCTACCGCGTGGACCCATTAATTGTGAGATGAATCTGGGGACCCCAGAAACTTGCCTCTCTCCTAATCCCGCAGCAGTCGGCTGCGATACACCTGGATCAGGAGCTCGGTCTGTGCCCACACCCTGACTTGGGCCTCCGCGTCCTCGGCCCCGTCCACGTCCTCTAGGCCTACCCCTACCCCTCAGCATGGTGTGTTACGAGATTAGCAGAAACAGAACACTGTAATTAAATGTGCCGCTTATTGGCCTGTGGTTGGAGGCTGACTTCGCGTACGGAACGCACAGCAGAGTCAGGAAAGAATTATGCGCAAGGCTGGGTATTAATTCACCAACTACTACCCCCAGCAGAGATGCAGTAAACTGAAGGCAGTGACAGGCAGGCCAAATATAGTATATTTTTAAACTTTTTGCGAACAACCACACTGCCTGTGATATACACTGTGTTTCGATTTCCCTGTTGGAGGCTGACTGCGCGTACGGAACGCACAGCAGAGCAGGAAAGAATTATGCACAAGGCTGGGTATTAATTCACCAACTACTACCCCCAGCAGAGACGCAGTAAACTGAAGGCAGTGACAGGCAGGCCAAATATGGTATATTTTTAAACTTTGTGGGAACAACCACACTGCCTGTGATATACACTGTATTTCGATTTCCCTGTTGGAGGCTGACTTCGCATACGGAACGCACAGCAGAGGCAGGAAACAATTATGCGCAAGGCTGGGTATTAATTCACCAACTACTACCCCCAGCAGAGACGCAGTAAACTGAAGGCAGTGACAGGCAGGCCAAATATAGTATATTTTTAAACTTTTTGGGAACAACCACACTGCCTATATAGCCAGTATACCTCTTTCCCTGCCTCACCAGTACTGCCCCTATACTCTGTAAAATGACTGCAGACTGAGGACGCTATGGTCTGCACGCCCGATATACAAAAAAAAAAAAAATTGTGCCTCAACAGTACTGCACATGGTCAGCTGTGGCCCTAAGAAGGACCGTTGGGGTTCTTGAAGACGAATATAACACCTAACACTCTCCCTACAGCAACTATAGTAAGACAGCACTTTCCCTGATCTCTCTCTCTCTCTGTGCATCTGTGGCGAGCCGCGGACGGGGCAGATTTAAATACTCGGTGTCATCTGATCTCCCCAGCCACTCACTGCAGGGGGGTGGGATAGGGCTGGAATGTCACAGGAGGAAGTTGTAATGCCTTCCCTGTGTTTCTATTGGCCAGAAAAGCGCACAAATTTCTCAGGGAACGAAATGTAATGGAGTCGAGCACCGCATGGTGCTCGCATCGAGTAACGAGCATCTGGAACACCCTAATACTCGAACGAGTATCAAGCTCGGACGAGTATGCTCGCTCATCTCTATTAGTGATCAACCCATAGTGTTTTTATGCCCTGCTATGCTGGGTTTTAATGACCAGAGCCGTAAAAACACGCTTCCCCTGGGGATTAAAGCCCTTCAGGCTCAGGACGTGACAGCTCCATGCTGTCAGTTAGCGAGGTAGCCAACATCCTGGAGCTGTCATGGGGTGCCACGGGAAGCCCTCTCCCCGATCACGCAATTGCATTAAAGTGTATGAAAAGTAAAATAAAGTTTCAGCTCCTCTTATGGATCGGATCAGTATGGGGAGCTGAGGATACTCATGCCCTTCCTCCACAATGTCTCGCGGCGTTCTCGTCCACCATGACCTGACGCCGGTCTTCTGCGCTGGCACGCCAGGCATCATTACGTCACGCACATGCGTAAAATCCTGCGAGGCCCAGGAAATTTAAGAACTCCCTGCTTCCAGCTAGTATCAGTAGGCGAGAGCAGGGAGCTGTCACCGGGAGCTGCTGCATGCGGTTCCCGGTCACATGATCGCTGTTATCCAATGGATAATACCGATGAAGTAAAAGTTAAAAGAAATGTTTAAAAAGAATTTTAAAAAAAGTTTCTTTCATCTCCCCTCATGGATAAGAGCAAAACTAAGAAAAAGTAGCCCCGCGCTGCAGAGGACTTAGAGTGCTGTGATTACACGGAGTTGGAAAACCTCTTGTGGATTGGTCCCAGTATTTATTAAAGCCACGCGTTTGGGCACTTCATCGTGCCTTTTTAAAGCATAAAATACACAATTGTCAAGTATACATATATACACAAATACGCCGAGGCGTCCATCAGCGGCATCGCGCGATACCCTCTGATGTAATCAAAAGGGGGGGGGGGGGTTCTCCCTGCAGCATGTTATCACATGACCTCTTTTGGAACACTATGTGCATTCCAGTTCATCATAAAACTTTATCATACCATGAAAGGATGACAAACAGGCATTTGCTAGTTCTCCGCAGAGGGAGTATGTAGTATATCCCTGTATATGGCACTATATACTGCACCTTTCTATTGAACAAATATGAGCACTACTTCCTTTTCAAGACATAAAACACCAATACATCTTAAATAGAGTACAGTATAAAATTAATTTAAAGGGGTTGTCCCGCGCCGAAACGGGTTTTTTTTTTTTTCAATAGCCCCCCCGTTCGGCGCGAGACAAACCTGATGCAGGGGTAAAAAAAAAACGGCCGGTACTTACCCGAATCCCGGCGCTGCTGCGACTTCGTACTTACCTTGCTAAGATGGCCGCCGGGATCTTCACCCTCGGTGGACCGCAGGTCTTCTGTGCGGTCCATTGCCGATTCCAGCCTCCTGATTGGCTGGAATCGGCACACGTGACGGTGCGGAGCTATGAGGAGCCGCTCTCCGGCACGAGCCGCCCCATTCAGAAGAAAGAAGACCGGACTACATATCTGCTGCCGCACGGGCATTCTAACATATATGTTACATTACTGGTTTCACAAGGTTTATTCTGTTTAATATGAGTTGTATCGCTTCCCTGTTGAATTTTATTCTTTTTGTGCGCTAAAAGTGGGCAACATTTCCATCTTTTTCTGTAGCGTGTTGAAGCTCCCTTGGTGTTAGATGCTGACTTTGGGTGTTAAATGGGTTAACCCCACTTTTTCTCTTCTTTGTTTTTCTAGCGGATTGGGGGGGGGGGGGGGGGGGGATGGTGTAAAGTTCTGTTCCTTTTAAAAATTATCCTCGGGTCTTTTTCTAGGCTCTTTTCACAGTATGGATCCCCCTGCAGTATATTCCAGTTTTTTCTTATAATTTTCCTTATTTCCCCGTTTTTACTGCTATATTTAGTCAGATGTATAGCTGGTAGTCTCCTGGACTCCTCTGATGTCCCATCTTCTACTTCTTTCTCTTCATTATTTTGAAGTTTCATATCTTCTATTAAGCTTTCCAGGTATCGTTTTTCTTTGAAGCGTTCTTTGATTTTTGATCATATCTCAAGTTCTTCTTCAGAGGAGCAATTTCTATGAATTCTTTTTAGTTGGCTATATGGTATGTTATTTTTCCAGCTTTTCGCATGGCAGCTAGTATAGTCTAAATAGCTGTTTTTATCAACCTTTTTGAAGTGCGTTTTAGTATGAATGATGTTATTACTACAAAATAAAACTATATCCAGGAAGATTATTTGCGTTTTCTCAATTGTACCTGTAAATCTTAAGTTCATTGTATTTATATGTAAATCATCAATAGAGGACGTAAGGTCGCCTTCTGTGCCTTCCCAAACTAACAAAGTATCATCTATAAACCTCCGGTGTAATTTAATCCTTGCATCTTGAAAAGCCTCCTTTTCCAAATAACCCATTTAAAGGTTCATGAAAGATGGGGCAAACTTGCTGCCCATCACCGTCCCGTGAGTTTGAATATAGAATTCATCATTATATACAAAATTGTTTTTTTAAATGAAATCTATGGATTTAGCTTTAAAATACTTTTGATTGGATGGCATAAGTGGATCATTATCTAGATACCATTTGACTGCTGTTATACCTAAATTATGGGGTATGTTATTATATGGAGCTTCTACATCTAATGGGCACCATATATATTCTTGTTTCCAGTTACATTTAGGGATTGATTCTAGCAGATGTCCTGTGTCTTTAATGAATGTGGGGAGGTTTTTTTTTTTTTTTTTTTTTTTTTCAAATCAAATTTTATTCAAGATTTTTCGATACATACAAGGAAAGTTATTTGTCATATAAACATCAACCTATTCACAGGTATCTACTGCCCTGACGAGATAATTCACATCAAACGCGTATTACACCAATTCAGGGTACTGCAGCCGCAGTATATCCACCCCCCGAATGGACCTTTGGGCCCCGGGGGTAAGTGCTTGTATTCAATACCTGTATAACAACTTGTGGGGGAAGCCGGGGGCAGTAGAGAGGGGTGGGGTGAGGGTATGGGGGGGGGGGTATAGGATAGCACATTGACTACTGGGCTAGTATGTCTAAGAGCCTCAGATCACGCCAGGGGTGCCACGTTGTAATGAATTTCTCTTGTGTATTGTTTTGCCAGCTAGCGAGCTCTTCTAAGTTATAAATCCAATCCACCTTCTCCTTCCAATGTGAGAGAAGGGGAGGAGACTCCTCCCTCCAATGCAACGGAATCAGAGCTTTAGCTGCGTCGATCAGTTGGGCTACCAATCTGTCTCTCAACGGATGGAACGTTTGGGACGGTCTCCATAGAAAGATCATCTCTGGTGTTAAAGCAAAGTTCTGTTTTATCTTACCCAGCACCACGCCCACTCCTCTCCAGAAGGTCTCAAGTTTCCCGCATGACCACCATATATGCAGATAGGAGCCAGTCTCCACTCCACATCTCCAACATCTGTCATCTGGAGCTAACTTGTATGCATGCAACCATTGTGGAGTTTTATACCATCGAACCAATAATTTATAGTGAGATTCCTGGGCGAGGATGCATGGAGAAAGGCCATACGCGGAGGCCAGGATTGACTTAGTGTCCGCTGATGTCAGCTGGATACCCAATTCCCTTTCCCATGAGGTCAAGAATGCGGGCTTATTTATCACCTGTGGAACTATAAATTGACCTCTAAGCCGCAAAATTCTGCGCGCCCTGGGGTCAGGATCTATTAAGGAGCGTTCGAATGGTGTTTTGGGCCTGGTGGATCTACTTGTACCAAGGAAATCCTCAAGGACTCTTGTCACCGAGGCTCTCACCAGGAATGAAGGGCACCAGTCCGGCAGAAGTGTTTGAATGATCTCTGCCACCGGCTTATGAGCCATCCCTTGGAGATCCCCCACCGTAAAACGATTACATTTTTTCCAAATGGAGGAAGAAACCGGATCTCCTTGTAGAGTCAGATATCTGGGTAATAAATTTAGCGGGGTCACTGGAGATGGTCTCGGAGTCAAACTCTCCCTTAGTTTATCTACTACTTCACATGGGCCCTTCAGCAGTAGGGAAAAATCTTTTGCGCGATATCTTTTCCTCTCCGGGAACCACAAGTCACCTAGTGAACCGCTCTTAGAGTGGTCCAGTGCTAATTTTGGAAGGAGCTTGTCTCCTAAGGGGTGTGTCAAATCCATCCAGTAATTTAACTGGGCCGCCCGGTAATAATCTACAATATTAGGTAGACCTATACCTCCTTCAGATTTCCTCCTGATCATTAGACTGTATGCTAGTCTAGGTCTTCTTTGCCTCCACACGTAGGCTGCAAATAACGTACGGAGCGTCTTGAAAAAGCTCGGGGGAAGATATATTGGCAACATCCTGATCTTGTAGAGGATGATCGGTAATATATAGGATTTAAGTATATTGCGTCTCCCGAACCAGGAGATGCTTGGTAAATCGTAGTCCTTAACCAGTTTTTTCACCTTATCCAGTAGTGGGGCAAAATTAGTTGCAAATAAATCATCTAAATTTTTTGGAATTTTAACTCCCAGGTAGTCCAGAGCTGTTTCCGACCACGCGAACAGTGAAGAGCTAGAGAGTCTTTTGCCAAGCGCAGGCGGGATAGAAACGTTCAAGACCGTGGACTTGTCGAAATTGATTTTGAAATTTGAAATCTCGCCATATGCTTTCAGAATTTCGACAAGTCTACAAAGTCCTTCCTCCGGGTTGGTTATAACGAAGACAATGTCGTCCGCGAAGGCCGCGGTGGATATGGAGGTATCACCCACAGATAACCCCGCTATACCTGGGTCTTGTCTGATCTGCGTCAGTAGGGGCTCCAGGGCCAAGACGAATAAGGAGGGAGAGAGGGGGCACCCCTGACGAGTGCCATTCTTAATTTCGAAGGGGGGTGACAAAATGTCGTTCACCCTAATCCTGGCGTGAGGGGCGTCGTAAAGGGAAAAGATCGCTGATACGAAGCTGACTGGGATATTATAATTAAGAAGGGTACTTTTCATATACTGCCAGTCCACCCGATCAAACGCCTTTTCCGCGTCGGTTCCAACAAATGCTAAGGGGATCTTGTTTAAGCGCGCTATGCGTGAAGCATGCAATAGTCTTCTACAGTTGTCCTTTCCCTCCCTTCTCCTCACGAACCCCGCCTGCTCCTCGTTAATGAGGTCTGGTAAGTATCTGCCAAGCCTCTTGGCCAGGAGTTTAGCCCAGAGTTTAACATCCAAGCTAATAAGGGAAATAGGTCTGTAGCTGCTACAGAGGGCCTCATCTTTTTTATCTTTGGGGATAAGCGTAATATGCGCCTCTTGTGTCTGTCTGGGAAGTGGGGCACCCTCAAGCAGGGAATTAAATAGGTCTGTAATTCTGGGTATCAGGATGTCTTGGAAGGTTTTATAGTACGACATGGAGAGGCCATCTGGGCCCGGGCTTTTGTTTGGGGGGGAGGAAGTTATTATTTCTTTGATTTCGTTTTGTGTAACCGGAACTAATAAAGAATTTGCGGCTTCTTCACTTAGTCTCGGAAGGGGGATTTTTTTGAGAAAAGCGTCAATCCTGGATTTGGCTAATAACGCCTCCTCAGGGGAAGGTTGGTTTTGTAAGTTGTAGAGGCCTTCATAATATTGTTGGAACTCCTTGGCAATAATATTAGTGTCTGAAGATACTATGCCCGTTTTTGTTTTGATCGCGGTGATTGTGTTTCTAATCCTTGCTTTTTTGATTAAGGAAGTTGTTAGTTTGCTTCCCTTATTACCTTGGATGCAAAATATGTGCTTCCAGAACAAATGTTTCTTATTAAACTTGGCGTTGAGGCAGAGCAACAGCTCCTTTCTTATTTCCGTCAACTTGCCTAGCTCGGTCTCTGATTGGGAAAGTTTAACTCTTTGCTCTAGCCTGGCAATTTGATTTAGTTTGTCATCAATTTCCTTTTGGGATTTCTTCTTGGCCCTGGAGCCCATTGCAATCAGTAAGCCTCTAACATAGGCCTTGTGTGCCTCCCAAACCGTGGGTTCGCTCACTTCCCCACCTGCATTTAACTGAAAAAACTCCTCTATTTGAGCTGAGAGTGTGGTTACATTTTCTATTGAATCGAACAATGAAGCGTTCAATCTCCAGCGCCACTCTCTGGGAGATTGTCTGAAGGGATGTAGTACCGCATGAACTGGAGCATGGTCGGAAACAGTCTTCACATCTATGTGAGCCCCCTGAAGAGCCTTTAAGAGCCCCGGGGAGACTAGGATATAGTCCAACCTTTGATGTGTTCGGTGGACCTGTGAAAAGAAGGTATAATCCCTGTCTGCTGGGTGGAACAGGCGCCATACATCCACCAGGCCCAACTCCTGTAAACTTTTATTGAGTTTCCTCAATCTCTTTTGAGGTATTTGAGATCTACCTGTGGACGCGTCTAAAAGGGGATTAAGGGTTAGATTCAAATCCCCGCCCAGGATAATCTGTCCCACAGCAAAATTCTTTAGAATCTCCAGTTGGGCTATCAGCCATGGAACCTGATCAGAGTTGGGTGCATACAAGTTAGCAATGGTGATCTGTGTATTGTCCAACTTCCCCTTCAGGAGCAGAACTCTTCCCTCACCATCTGTATACTGCGAATCGCAGGTAAAATTAATAGATTTGTGGAGAAGAGTTGAGACTCCCCTGGAGGCGGAGGTCGCGTGTGTGCTGTGAAAGTGTTGTGAAAATTGCTTACCAGGCAGAGAGAAACACCTGATCCCCTTATAATGGGTTTCCTGTAGGAGTAGGATTTTCGTCCCATACTTCTTGATCAGACAGGCGGTGTTGTGGCGTTTCGCTGGCGTGTTGAGGCCCCGGACATTAAAAGACGTAACCTTAATCTTGTTCATTGGGTCACTTGATGCGGAGACACAAGAGAAACAATAAGTAACAAATAACCAGAGCGTTCACTTGAGGTAAACAATTACCCGAGTCAATGTGCTTGGGAATAGGGTAGGGTGGGGGAGGGGGAGAAGGGGCAGGAAAAATTGGGGGGAAGTTGAGAGCACCGTTAGGTGCTTCTTGAGAGAACCACCGGGGTAGCCCCTCAAGAAATGTAATTTAAAACGTTTCAAACTTCACACTAAGTAGAGGACGGCCTGCTTCCAAATTTGAAGCGCAGTACTCAGTTAACTATATAACCAAGTCAGCCTGACCTGACAGGCACGGTCGGGGACCTCTGGAAGTTACTGGTGATAATCCAGGAGATAACAGATAAAGTTACACATTATAACAACAACTATGGGGGAATGATTGTTTAAAGCAGATGAGGCATATTTAAAACAACATTATATGTGAAAGGAGGGAAAAGAAGCAGAAAGAAAGTCAGGAGGAGGAGGAGTGGCAGACAGGGCAATATGTCTGACCCTACGAGCGCGGCAGGCCACGCTGCAGTGAGTCCTGCGGCCTTACTCCCAATTCTCCTGCTGCTGCCAACAATAACCTTTAAACCGGAATGAACAGCAAGCTGCAACCAAGGGCTAAGGGGGTTGGCGTGATCCGTGACTCACGCCAAACAAGTGGACTTGTCAGGCTCGCTCCAGCCAGTCTTTCAAGTGTCCACCGCTGCTGTTTCTTCCCTGGGCTTCCTTTTCTTCCCCTTTGGGGATTTATGGTTGGTAACCGGTTGCCAGCTCCCTGCTTCTGCTAAGGTAGGGAATCGCATCTGGTCAGGCAGTGGGAGCCAGCTGGGTATTTCGATGGGTTCCATGTCCAGAAGTTGCCAACAAGGTAGCAAATCGTCTGGGGATCTTATATTTAGCCTGCGGCCCTTGTGGGTCAGCCCCAGGCCGAAGGGGAACAGCCAAGCATATCTGATCCCCCTGTTCCTCAGGACTTCTAGGAGAGGGCGCATCATCCTGCGCTTAGCCAGGGTAGTTGGAGACAAGTCCTGGAAGATGAGTAAAGAAGCGTCCCCATAACGAATGTCCTTTGCTTGCCTCGCTGCTTTCAATATTTCCAGTGTGTCTGGGAATGCAAGGATTTTACATATAATGTCTCTCGGTGGGTCTGAGGGGGGGGAGGGGGTTTGAGCGCCCTGTGTACTCTTTCAATGAAATGGAGGCAGCTCTCTCCTCTCCCACAAGCTGGCAGAACACTTCCTTGGTGACTTTATGTAGGCACTCTGTAGCCCAGGACTCAGGCAGCCCTTTAATGCGGACATTATTACGCCTGTTCCTATTTTCAATGTCCTCTTGCATCAAGAGGACTTTGTTAATTTGAGATCTGTGTTCTTTTAAGGTGTCTTCTACCCCATATGAGTGAGAGATGATAGCAGCTGCAGTGGACTCCAACTCTTCCACCCTGCGCCCCAGCTGCCTCAGATCCTCTTTGATGTCAGCCAGATCTGCTTTAACTGGGTGCAGTGCCTGTGAAAGGAGCTCCCTCATGAAGCTCCTCGATACATTTCCCCCCTCCTCTTCATCAGAAGAGTCCCCATCTTCTCTCTCCTTACTGTTACTGCAAGCTGTTGCTGCTGCCGGCATCATCTTGGAGGGAGCACGGGAGAGCGGGTGCTCCGGTCTTTTAGGTACCGCTGCATGTCTGCTTGTCCCTTCTGTGCTTTGGGGGTACTCTGGAATTCTCCCCCTCTTTCCTTGCCGATTTTCCCCATCAATAAGCCTCCTGGAGCGGCTGTTAGAGGTCCCCGCAGGTGCCGATGAGACAGAGCTCTGGGCTCAGCACTCCATCTTCTTCAGCGGTCAGGCTCCGCCCGAATGTGGGGAGGTTTGATACATACTTCTGTAGTATTGTGTCAATGTATTCAGATAGATGGCAGGTTACAGAATTTATTCCCGCAATAATGGGTCTTCCAGGCGGATCGTGGATGTCTTTATGGATCTTTGGGATATGGTATTTCCAGCTCTATCTGATTGGTGCAGATTGCTTCTTTGTTTGATAGTCCTCCCCCTTGTAGGGCTTCATTAATAAATTGATGTAGAGGTTTATCTCTGATGTGGGATCTCCACCGATTTTCTTGTAATGTTTATCGTTATTAAAGGGGTTGTCCCGTGAAAGCAAGTGGGGTATACACTTCTGTATGGCCATATTAATGGACTTTGTAATATACATTGTGCATTAAATATGTGCCATACAGAAGTTATTCACTTACCTGCTCCGTTGCTAGCGTCCCCGTCTCCATGGTGCCGTCTAATTTCAGCGTCTAATCTCCCGATTAGACGCGCTTGCGCAGAAGGGTCTTCTGCCATCTCTTCGCTCCGGCACGAGCCGGCATTCTGGCTCCGCCCCTTGTACGCGTCATCGCGTAGCTCCACCCCCGTCACATGTGCCGATTCCAGCCAATCAGGAGGCTGGAATCGGCACATGTGACGGGGGCGGAGCTATGCGATGACGCGTACAAGGGGGCGGAGCAAGAACGCCGCTGCTGCTAAACCGCATGAAGGCCTCCTGGAAGCGCGATGCACCGTGGGACGGGACAACACAGGCGTCATCTTAGCTGCTGAACGTTATAAGTCATTATTTCATCTCAACAGTAAGTAGGAAGCGGTTTTTAAACGGTTTAAAGGGCTGCTTTATGTCGGGGGGTGACTGGGGGAATGTGCAGATTTAAAATTTTGCGGGTTTGGCTCGGGACAACCCCTTTAAGTAAATTGAGACTTACTTCATGATAACGATTATCCTCCATTACAACTATCCCTCCCCCTTGTCGGCTCTTTTTATAGTTAACCCTGTATTATTACTTAATTGTTTCAGTGTCGTTTTTTCACTAGAGGTTAGATTCTTTTTCTTTTTCATGCATTTATTGTTATAGGACAAATCTGTTAGGTCTTTTAACGTGTTATTATCTGGTTCATATATCTGTGAGGGGAGATGAAATTACGTACCTAAGGCCCCTGGATTTATCCACGGACCATACCACTGCTTCTGCGCACGTGCCTGTCGCCAAAATGTGGGAAGCATGCGCAAAAGCCGCGGATTGCCAGGGTAATTTACAATCTCCTTGCTTCTGCCATGGTTCTTGGTCACGTGATCGCCGTTATCCACTGATTAACGGCGGTCACGTAAAAGAAAAAAATAGTTTCACCTCTGGGTCCCAGATCCGATCCATCAAGGGAGGTGAAATTACTTACCTCAGGCCACTGGCAATGTCCCCTGACAGAATCCTCACTTAGCTTTGGCGCATGTTCCTGTCGCCAAAATGGCAGATACAAGCACAGAAGCAAGAGAGGGCCCAGAAAATTTAAAATCTCCTTGCTCCTGACTACTAAAGGTAGCTGAGAGCTTGGAGCAGTGACCAGTGGCTGCAGTGAGCGGTCCCCGGTCACGTGATCACCGTTATCCAATGGATAATGGCGATCATGTAAAAGTTCAAAGACTGTTGAAGTTTGATGTTCCTTTTGGCTTGGCCCCTATTGTGCATGAGGACATAGGATTAGGGCCACAGTGACTATGTCTCTGTACACGGGACAAACAGGCGTATCCATTTTGGGGTGAAAGTATTCATTCCTATGTGTGCTGTACAAAAAAAACAGTTTTTAAAATGACATAATTGCCAAAAAACGGAAATTGTAATTTTTTTCCCTTCTGCTTAGCTTAGATTCATTCAAAAACTGTGGGGTCAGAATATGCAGTACACCCCTAGGTGAATTTGCTAAGAGATATAGTTTTCAAAATGGGGTCGTTTGGGGGGGTTCTCAAGGGCTCTACAAGTGGGCAATGGGGCCTAAAACACCTTCAAGCAAAATGCCTGTTCTGAAAGCCACCGGCTGCTCCTTTCGTTTTGGACCCCGTTGTGCATACAGATATAAGATTAGGGCCACAACAGATATGTTTCTGAACAAAGGACAAACAGGGGCATCCATTTTGGGATGTAAATCCTTATTTTCATGTGCACTATAGAAAAATGACATATTTGCAAAAATATGAAATTTTATTTGTTCTCCTCTAAATTTCATGAACTCCTGAAAAGAATCTGTGGGGTCAAAATACTCCTGCCCCCTCCCGCCCCCCCCAGTGAATACATTAAGGGGTGTAGTTTTTGAAATGGGGTCATTTGTGGGGTTATCTATCATTCTGACACTTATCAGCCTTTGCAATCTTAACTTGGTGCAGGAAAGCAAAATGTTCCTCAAAATGTTAACAATCATCGTTAAATTTGTACATCTCTTAAATGGTTAAAAAAAACCTAAGTTTTTCAAATGTGCGCCCACAATAAAGTAAACAGATGGAAATATATATATATCATCAAACATTTGTACAGTATGTTTGCACATATTTGAGTTATTGCAGTTGAAAATGTGAAAAAAAAATTTTTTTCAAAATGTTCCCAATTTTGGCACTTTTAATAAATATACACAAATTCTATCAGTCTGTTTGTACCATCTAAATGAAGTACAACATGTGGCAAAAAAAAACAATGTCAGAATTACTTGGATATGCAAAACCTTTACGGAGTTATTTAATGTTAAAGTGACACATGTCAGATTTCCAAAATTTGGCTCCGTCACTAAGGGGTTAAATACCTTACATATCTCCATTCTACTCTGCATTACAGATCTGTTGCTTGCTTGAAAAATATTGCAGAATAGTTCACATATCCCATGACCTATCTCTGCATGTATATATAGGTCTATTGTGTGAGCCGGCTCACTGCTCAAAAAAACTAGTGTACATTTTTCCCAATTTCATTTTCAATAAAACAATAAAAGAAAAAATCTGTGATTTTGCACACTTTTATCACTTCATTTAACACGGTGGAATACAAACATTAATCTGCTTTTAAAATACAAAAAATCCCATTTGTAACCTGTTGTGTTTTGTGTTCACAGCTCCGCTGCCCACGGAGAAGCTGGTGGAGATACCAGGTACAGTAAAGAACATCTAGCAGTAATGTATGTGATATTAGAAGGAGCAATTGTAGACTCAGTGGAGACCAGCAGTTGTACAGCAACCACTCATAAAGGAAGTCATAGGCACATACTGCACATTTATTCTACATCTCACTCCCAAAATGTCTAGGGATGATTAAGGCCGGCTTCACACGGCCGCGACGGCGCCCCCCCAGAGACCCCAATACTTACCTGTGGATCCTGCGTCCCAGGTCCCGCGTGACGCTTCGGCGCGTATGTGCAATAGAGCGCGTGACGCGCCGTAGCATCATGTGACGCGCCGGCCGCGTCATATGACACGCCCACACCGTCACATGATGTGCCGGCCGCGTAATATGATGCGGCTGCGGTAGGCGGGGAAGCGGTTTCACGCTATCTTCCACTGTGCTACAGCGGAAAATACCGTGACGGACGGCTTCCATTGACTGCAATGGAAGCCGTCCGCGCGTACATCCGCGGCAAATAGAGCATGCCGCGGGTGAGGACGGGTGATTTTATGGTGTGGAATTCCGCGGTGGAATTCCGCACTGTAAGCATTGTGCTATTAGGTTCAATAGAACCTTATAGCTGCGGGCAACGCAGCGGATTTCCACCACGTATTACGCGGTGTTAATCCGTCCGTGTGAAGGAGCCCTAACAGATGTCGGATTTTTTTTACTGGACTTATTGTTGCGGATTTGTTTGGGACAACGCTGTCACTATTTTGATCCCAACAGTATTAGATAATTTTGCCATGCGCTCAAATAAGAGAACAGTGACTCAAATCTGGGTACTCACTCTCACCCATCACGGCGCCCCCCCCCCCCCCCCGGAGACCCCAATACTTACCTGTGGATCCAGCGTCTCAGGTCCCGAATGACGCTTCGGCCCGTATGCGCAATAGAGCGCGTGACGCGCCGTAGCGTCATGTGACGTGCCGGCCGCGTCATATGACACGCCCACACTGTCACATGATGCGCCGGCCGCGTAATATGACACGGCAGCAGTAGGCGGGAAAGCGGTTTCACGCTATCTTCCACTGTACTACAGCGGAAGATAACGTGATGGACGGCTTCCATTGACTCAATGTAAGCCGTCCATGCGTACACCCGCGGCAAATAGAGCATGCCGCGGGTGAGGACGGGTGATTTTATGGTGTGGAATTCCGCACTGTAAGCATTGTGCTATTAGGTTTAATAGAACCTAATAGCTGTGGGCAACACAGCGGGTATTACGCGACGTTAATCCGTCCGTGTGAAGGAGCCCTAACAGATGTTGGATTTTTTTTACTGGACTAGATTTGTTTGGGACAACGCTGTCACTATTTTGAACCCAACAGTATTAGATAATTTTGCCGTGCGCTTAAATAAGAGAACAGTAACACAAATCTGGGTACTCACTCTGAAGGGGGAGGTTCCCCAATGATGGAAAAATAGGGTGTGACCTTCTCCCTTGGAGTCCCAAGACAGCCTGCCGATCAGTATTAGTGATCCTTCGTTGAGATTATGCGATCTCACCCGGAGGTAGTATATCTTTTTTATTCCACATGTCAAAGTCACACATGAACAAATGTTGTCCCTCACACAGGAGGTCAAACGGTAAATGTGACGCAATGGATGGCCCTTGTCAAGGCTTCTTTCCTCTAGACATTGAAGATGCCCCCTTGTTACAGTCACATTCCTGGGTATAAATATATCAAGGGACAATACAGAGATCTCTCCCATCATCTATTTATACACAGTTTTCAGAGCGCCCTCTGTTACAGTCCTGGGTACAAATAGATGTTGGGAGAGATCCTATCCTTTGTATTGACCCCTGATATATTTATACATACTTATTAGGTCACCCCTCAGCCATCTTGTTTTCTAAACTAAATAGTCACAATTTGGATAACCTCTCTGGGTATTGTAGTCCGCCCATTCCATTTATTACTTAAGTTGCCGCCGTTGTACCCGTTCAAGCTCTGATATGTCCTTCCTAAGTACCGGTGCCCAAAACAGTCCACAGCATTCCATGTATGGTACACAATGTGCATCAGATAGTTAGAGAGGCACTACAGCCATCTTTGCTTGCTCAGGACCGGAGAGTCATCTTAAGATTGTTTTTACATCAGCGTCGGAGCCTCCGGCCAGAGTTTCCATCACAAATGTGGCTGAAAATTTCGGGAGAAAAAGCGCTATATTCAGCACTTCTTGTTCTGTCCAAAGCCTGCCAGCTGGACAGAAAGCAGGCAGACCACATTATAGTCAATGACTGTCCAGTCCAGGGACTGAGTCGTTCAGCCATGGGCATTTACCTTTACGGCTTCCTGAACGGAGCAGGAAAGCGGTATTTCCAGCGCAGGTGTGAAAGCACCCTAAGATAACTTGCCACAAAAAGTTATCAGGTCAAGTTAATCTTTGCTAAGTCTGTAGAGAGTCTTCTGTCAATAGGTATTATGTAAGGCATAACTCTATAACTCATTCTCCTTTACAGAAGAGAAGCCCTCACACGGCATGACCATGGGTGTGGTGGTTTTTGTCATTCTTGTCGTTGCTGGCATCGCCACTGCAGTCTTCTTTGTAACCTCTCAAAAACTGACCTCCTTATCTTTTCGCCCTCAGCCAGCCGACCTCCCCTCAACATCTCCATATCAGTATCTGGCACCACCATAACCTCCAGACAGCATACCCACTACTTTGGGGGTCACACTGGACTCTGACCTCTCCTTTAGCCCCCACATTTAATCTCTGGCCCAAACATGCCACCTGCACCTCAGAAATATTGTTAAAATCCAGCCATTCCTAACCACGGAAATGTTAAAGACACTCATCACCCTCATCCACTCCCGACTCGACTACTGCAATTCACTGTTCATTGGCGTTCCCCGCACCAGACTCTTCCTTCTCCAATTCATACTAAATGCAGCATCTAGACTAGAGATGAGCGAACGTACTCGTCCGAACTTGATGCTCGTTCGAGTATTAGCGTGTTCGAGATGCTCGTTACTCGTGACGAGTACCACGCGATGTTCGGGTTACTTTCACTTTCCTCTCTGAGACGTTAGCGCGCTTTTCTGGCCAATAGAAAGACAGGGAAGGCATTACAACTTCCCCCTGCGACGTTCAAGCCCTATACCACCCCCCTGCAGTGAGTGGCTGGCGAGATCAGGTGTCACCCGAGTATAAAAATCGGCCCCTCCCGCGGCTCGCCTCAGATGCGTTGTGACATAGCTCAGGGACAGTGCTATCATGTTGGAGCTGCTGTAGGGAGAGCGTTAGGAGTTATTGTAGGCTTCAAGAACCCCAACGGTCCTTCTTAGGGCCACATCTAACCGTGTGCAGTACTGTGGAGGCTGCTTTTTGCAGTGTTGCACTTTTTTTTTTTTTTGGTATATCGGCCGTGCAGAGCATTGCGCCCTGCAGTAATACTCCAGGGACAGAAGTGCTTAGGCAGGGAGAGCGTTAGGAGTATTTTAGGCTTCAAGAACCCCAGCGGTCCTTCTTAGGGCCACATCTAACCGTGTGCAGTACTGTGGAGGCTGCTTTTTGCGGTGTTGCACTTTTTTTTTTTTGGTATATCGGCCGTGCAGAGCATTGCGCCCTGCAGTAATACTCCAGGGACAGAAGTGTGGAGGCAGGGACAGAAGACACATTATTGATTGAATATAGGCAGTGGGCCTTTTCTAAAAAATAGGGCAAAAAATCTATTTGGCCTGCCTGTCACTGTGCTCAGTGTTCTGGGTCTGTGTGTGCTGGGTGTAGTAGTTCTACAAAACCATACGCAGCCAGCTAAGTGTTACAGCAGGCTTGCGCCAAATTATTTCCTGTCGTTTCGTAAGCGAAGTCAGCCTCCAACCACAGGCCAATAAGCGGCACATTTAATTACAGCGTTCTGTTTCTGCATTACTGGTAATACAGCATGCTGAGGGGTAGGGGTAGGCCTAGAGGACGTGGACGTGGACGCGGCCGAGGACGCGGAGGCCCAAGTCAGGGTGTGGGCACAGGCCGAGCCAGTGCGGTGGCCAGGGGTAGAGGCAGGGCCAGACCGAATAATCCACCAACTGTTTCCCAAAGCGCCCCCTCGCGCCATGCCACCCTGCAGAGGTCAAGGTGCTCTACAGTGTGGCAGTTTTTCACAGAGACGCCTGATGACCGACGAACAGTGGTGTGCAACCTTTGTCGCGCCAAGATCAGCTGGGGAGGCACCACCACCAGCATGCGCAGGCATATGATGGCCAAGCACCCCACAAGGTGGGACGAAGGCCGTTCACCGCCTCCGTTTGCACCACTGCCTCTCCCCCTGTGCCCCAACCTGCCACTGACATCCAACCCCCCTCTCAGGGCACAGGCACTACCGTCTCCTGACCTGCACCCACACCCTCACCTCCGCTGTCCTCGGCCCCATCCAGCAATGTCTCTCAGCGCAGCGTCCAGACGTCGCTAGCGCCACTGTTTGAGCGCGAGCGCAAGTACGACGCCACGCACCCACACGCTCAATCGTTAAACGTGCACATTGCCAAATTGATCAGCCTGGAGATGCTGCCGTATAGGCTTGTGGAAACGGAGGCTTTCAAAAGCATGATGGTGGCGGCGGCCCCGCGCTACTCGGTTCCCAGTCGCCACTACTTTTCCCGATGTGCCGTCCCAGGCCTGCACGACCACGTCTCCCGCAACATTGTACGCGCCCTCACCAACGCGGTTACTGCCAAGGTCCACTTAACAACCGACACGTGGACAAGCACAGGCGGGCAGGGCCACTATATCTCCCTGACGGCACATTGGGTGAATTTAGTGGAGGCTGGGACAGAGTCAGAGCCTGGGACCGCTCACGTCCTACCCACCCCCCGAATTGCGTGCCCCAGCTCGGTGGTGGTATCTGCGGCGGTGTATGCTTCCTCCACTAAACCACCCTCCTCCTCCTCCTACGCAACCTCTGTCTCGCAATCAAGATGTGTCAGCAGCAGCACGTCGCCAGCAGTCGGTGTCACGCGGCGTGGCAGCACAGCGGTGGGCAAGCGTTAGCAGGCTGTGCTGAAACTACTCAGCTTAGGAGAGAAGAGTCAGACGGCCCACGGATTGCTGCAGGGTCTGACAGAGCAGACCGACCGCTGGCTTGCGCCGCTGAGCCTCCAACCGGGCATGGTCGTGTGTGACAACGGCCATAACCTGGTGGCGGCTCTGCAGCTCGGCAGCCTCACGCACGTGCCATGCCTGGCCCACGTCTTTAATTTGGTGGTTCAGCGCTTTCTGAAAAGCTACCCACACTTGTCATACCTGCTCGGAAAGGTGCGCCAGCTCTGCGCACATTTCCGCAAGTCCCACGTGCACGCTGCCACCCTGCGGACACTGCAACATCGGTTTCATCTGCCACTGCACCGATTGCTGTGCGACGTGCCCACACAGTGGAACTCTACACTCCACATGTTGGCCAAGCTCTATGAGCAGCGTAGAGCTATTGTGGAATACTAACTCCAACATGGGCAGCGTAGTGGGAGTCGGCCTCCTCAATTATTTACAGAAGAGTGGGCCTGGTTGGCAGACATCTGCCAGGTCCTTGGAAACTTTGAGGACTCTACCCAGATGGTGAGCGGGGATGCTGCAATCATTAGCGTCACCATTCCTCTGCTATGCCTCTTGAGAAGTTCCCTGCAAAGCATAAAGGCAGACGCTTTGGAATCGGAAACGGAGGCGGGGGAAGACAGTATGTCGCTGGATAGTCAGAGCAACCTCATGTCTATATCTCAGCGCGTTGAGGAGGAGGGGCAGGAGCATGAGGAGGAGGGGGAAGAGACAGCTTGGCCCACTGCTGAGGGGACAGATGCTGCTTGCCTGTCATCCTTTCAGCGTGTATGGCCAGAGGAGGAGGAGGAGGAGGAGGAGGGGGAGGAGTATGAGGAGGAGGGGGAAGAGACAGCTTGGCCCACTGCTGAGGGTACAGATGCAGCTTGCCTGTCATCCTTTCAGCGTGTATGGCCAGAGGAGGAGGAGGAGGAGGAGGAGGAGGATCCTGAAAGTGATCTTCCGAGTGAGGACAGCCATGTGTTGCGTACAGGTACCCTGGCACACATGGCTGACTTCATGTTAGGATGCCTTTCTCGTGACCCTCGCGTTACACGCATTCTGTCCACTACGGATTACTGGGTGTACACACTGCTCGACCCACGGTATAAGGAGAGCCTTTCCACTCACATTCTCGAAGAGGAAAGGGGTTCGAGAATGATGCTATACCACAGGGCGCTGGTGGACAAACTGATGGTAAACTTCCCATCCGACAGCGCTAGTGGCCGAAGGCGCATTTCCGCGGCCCAGGTAGCAGGGGAGGCGCAGAGATCAGGCAGCATGTACAGCGCAGGCAGGGGAACACTCTCTAAGGCCTTTGACAGCTTTATGGCTCCCCAGCAAGACTGTGCCACCGGTCCCCAGTCAAGGCTGAGTTGGCGGGAGCACTGTAAAAGGATGGTGAGGGAGTACGTAGCCGATCGCACGACCATACTCGGTGACGCCTCTGCCCCCTACAACTACTGGGTGTCGAAGCTGGACACGTGGCCTGAACTCGCGCTGTATGCCCTGGAGGTGCTTGCTTGTCCTGCGGCTAGTGTCTTGTCAGAGAGGGTGTTTAGTGTGGCTGGTGGAATCATCACGGATAAGCGTACCCACCTGTCAACCGACAGTGCCGACAGGCTTACACTTATCAAGATGAACAAAGCCTGGATTTCCCCAGACTTCTCTTCTCCACCAGCGGACAGCAGTGATACCTAAGCAATACGTAGGCTGCACCCGCGGATGGAAGCATCGTTCTCTATCACCATCCAAAACGGGGACCTTTTTGATTCATCTATCTGTGTATTATATTCATCCTGCTCCTCCTCCTGAAACATCACATAATCACGTCGAACAGGCAATTTTTCTTAGGCCCACAAGGCTCAGTCATATAATTTTTCTAAACAATTTTTATACGTTTCAATGCTCATTAAAGCGTTGAAACTTTCACCTCAACCAATTTTTATTTTTACTTGGCTGCCTCCAAGCCTAGTTACCAATTAAGCCACAAATTAACCAAACCGATTAATGGGTTTCACCTGCCCTCTTGGTTGGGCATGGGCAATTTTTCTCAGGTACATTAGTACTGTTGGTACACCAATTTTTGGGGGCCCTCGCCTACAGTGTAATCAAATTAATTTTTTGCCCACCTGCATTACAGCTCACGTAACATCAGCTGTGTTGGGCACTGCAATGGGATATATTTATGTACCGCCGGTGGGTTCCAGGGAGCCACCCATGCCGTGGGTCCACAGGGAGTTGTAACTGCATGTGTCCACTTCTAAAGAACCCCAGTCTGACTGGGGCATGCAGTGTGGGCCGAAGCCCACCTGCATTAAACATGAATTTATTACCTCAGCTGTGATGGGCAATGCAATGGGATATATTTATGTCCCGCCGGTGGGTTCCAGGCAGCCAGCCATGCTGTGGGTCCACAGGGAGTTGTAACTGCATGTGTCCACTTCTAAAGAACCCCAGTCTGACTGGGGCATGCAGTGTGGGCCGAAGCCCACCTGCATTAAACATGACATTACCTCAGCTGTGATTGGCAATGCAATGGGATATATTTATGTACCGCCGGTGGGTTCCAGGGAGCCACCCATGCTGTCGGTCCACAGGGAGTTGTAACTGCATGTGTACACTTCTAAAGAACCCCAGTCTGAATGGGGCATGCAGTGTGGGCCGAAGCCCACCTGCATTAAACATGACATTATTACCTCAGCTGTGATGGGCAATGCAATGGGATATATTTATGTACCGCCGGTGGCTTCCTGTCACCCACCCATGCTGTCGGTCCACAGGGAATTCACAATAGGGAGTTGTACCTGCCTGTGTCTATGAATTAAAAACCCTGGTCCGGTTGGGGCATGCAGTGTGGGCCGAAGCCCACCTGCATTTAATCTGACGTTAGCTCTGCTGTCCAGGGCACTGCAATGGGATACATTTATGTACAGCCGGTGGGTTCCAGGGAGACACCCATGCTGTGGGTGCACACGGAATTCCCATTGCGGAGTTGTACCTGCCTGTGACTATTTATAAAAAAACGCGGTCTGACTGGGGCATGCAGACACCTTGACAGAATGAATAGTGTGTGACACATAGGTTCCCCATTGCTATGCCCACGTGTGCAGCTCCAGATGGAGGTGGCACAGGATTGGATTTCTCATTGCTTATGTACAGCATTGTGGGCTATCGCCCCGCCCCTTTTAAAGAGGGTCGCTGCCTAGCCGTGCCAACCCTCTGCAGTGTGTGCCTGCGGTTCCTCTGGCAGACGCACTTATAAATAGACATGAGGGTGGTGTGGCATGAGGGCAGCTGAAGGCTGGGCAGGGACAGTTTGTTGTGCGCTGTGGACTCTGGGACGTGGGGGGGGGGGTTGGGCAGCATGTAACCCAGGAGAAGTGGCAGCGGAGTGTCATGCAGGCAGTGATTGTGCTTTGTTGGAGGTAGTGTGGTGCTTAGCTAAGGTATGCATTGCTAGTGAGGGCTTTTCAGAAGTAAAAGTTGTTAAGAGGGGGGGCCCACTCTTGCCGCTATTGTGGCTTAATAGTGGGACCTGGGAACTTGAGATGCAGCCCAACATGTAGCCCCTCGCCTGCCCTATCCGTTGCTGTGTCGTTCCCATCACTTTCTTGAATTGCCCAGATTTTCACAAACGAAAACCTTAGCGAGCATCGGCGATATACAAAAATGCTCGGGTCCCCCATTGACTTCAATGGGGTTCGTTACTCGAAACGAACCCTCGAGCATCGCAAAAAGTTCGTCTCGAGTAACGAGCACCCGAGCATTTTGGTGCTCGCTCATCTCTAATCTAGACCCATTTTTCTATCCAGACATTTCTCAGATGCCTCTGCACTATGCCAGTCACTGCATTGGCTGCCCATCCACTGCAGAACAAAATATAACTCCTCACCCCCACCCACAAAGCTCTCAGAAGTGCTGCGCCACCGTACATCGCTTCCCTCCTGTCCGTACAACACCCAGCCCGCACACTCCAATCCACTAACACACTCAAACTAAACATCCCTTTAATAAAAAACCTCATGCGCTCTCCTCCAGGACTTCATTAGAGCAGAAACGATCCTCTGAGATGCATTACCCCAAGGCATCCAGACAATCTCTGATTCACGAAATTTCAGATGTGCCATAAAAACACACCTCTTCAGGGAGGCATACCAAATCTCCCAACCTAGTCCCCCTGCCCCTTCCCACAGCTACCCACACCTTCCACCCTGCCTATCGCATATGACCTCTACACCTGTACCTCCTTACTGTCCCTACCCCGTTTGCTTCCTAATAACTGACTTCTACATGTAATTACCGTAGTGCTTGTCTTCCCCCATGCCTTATCTCCCCCCTCCCTTCCTGTACCTCCTGTATCACCCCCACCCCTTAGTTTCAAACTGATTGTCTACCATATGTATGCTTTTGTATTTGTCTGTGTTCTCCCCCACTTGAAAGCATTGCGAAATAGGTTGGAGCTATACAAATAAAGATTATTACTACTTGTGGATTTCAGTTAACTGTGAACTTAACTGGAAAAACCCTTGTCAGGCAGCCACTGTCAAGGCAAATTGGATCATGGGAGGCATCAAAAGAGGCATGGGGCACATGACCTGAACATTGTTCTTTCGCTTTACAAGTCATTGTTCAGACCACACATGGATTATTGTGGACTGTTTTGGACATCAGTACTGAAGGAGGACATATCAGAGCTTCAGTGATTTTAAAGAGGGACAACTAAAGTAATAAATAATGGGTGGACTATAATATTCAGAGAGTTTATCAAAATTCCTGGTCACGCTGTAGAACTTGTCCAGGAAAAGTTTGACAAAAATGTATAGAAACGGTGATAAAATGCTCCTGCGCTCAAACAGTCTGTAGATGACAGTGTAGAATAAATTGTATAACATTTACTTAGAAAGGTGGGTGGGGGAGGGGTTGATAATCATCCCGCACCTCCCCGTTTGTTCTGAGTTCGCTGTCAAGACAATTAAATGGGATAGATATTTCCAACAAAACTAGTGTTGAAGGAATTCACTAAATCACCCAAGACAGATATTTGTCCAGCCTTTGTTTGAACACTTCCATTAAAGGAGAACTCACCACTTCCCGCGGTAACCTGTTCCACTCATTGATCACCCTCATTGTCAGAAAGTTTTTTTTAATATCTAATTTGTGTCTCCTCCCTTTCAGTTTCATCCCATTGCTTCTGGTCTTACCACGTTCCTTTTAGAGAGGGTGACTCTGGCCAGGTCTTGGAAAATTGAGATTTTGGCTCCTTCCAGTAATAGTTCTTCATAAGTTCTGCTTCTTCTCAGGATGTCATCTCTGACTTTAGTAGTAAGCAGCCTGCAGATTATATCTCTGGGTGGTTCATCTTGCCTGGGTCTCGGTCTCAGGGCCCTGTGTGCTCTTTCTACGATGATCTCCTCTAGGTAGTTGTCACCTAGCAGTGTGATAAAGAGCTGCCTTATTGCCCCAGTGACGGACTCCGGTAGGATGGATTCAGGGACACCTTTAATTCAGAGGTTGTTTCTCCTCGCTCGATTCTCTTGATCTTCCAGCCAGTCGACAATTCGATTTAGATGGCCTTGGCAGGTTGTGAGAGATGAGGTAGCGGCTGTGGTGTAGGTCACCAGTTTCTCTTGTTGTTTCCAGCTGCTCCACTCTCCCTCCTATCTGTCTCATCTCCTGTCTAAAGTCCTGTATTTCTCTCATGAGAGGCTCCAGTGCTCTGGTGAGGAAGTCTCTAGTGATGGGCAGCTTTCTGCAACTTGCAGGGTCCTCATTTTCACTGCTAGCTTTGTCTGCCCTGGTGTTGGAGGTCATCAGCGTGGCTTTTTTCACAGATGATGGAGTCTGATGTGCTGAGGGCGCTGAGAGAAGTGGCTGCGTTTTTTTCACAAAGTTAAGAAACCAGTAAGGTTACAGCAGCACTCCTATATAGATACCACTACTTAGTGGGGGTGCGAGAGGTAAAAAAACAGTGCACGCTTAAGCTGAGTCCAGACTTCAATGGGCTCAAAATGATACAGTCCTTAAATTGATTGCAAAGCGGCACAGAAGATTGAATAAACAAAAAAGGTTGTTCACATCCTTCTTCTCAGAGTATAAAACATACCTTTATTTAAACCATCCAGGTAAAAAATCGCAGAACAGCAACGTTCCGGCTGATAAAACAGCCTTTTTCAAGCTTAATGCCTTAAAGGGGTTGTCCCGCGCCGAAACGGGTTTTTTTTTTTTCCTCTCCCTCCGTGGACCGCAGCTCTTCTGTGTGGTCCATTGCCGATTCCAGCCTCCTGATTGGCTGGAATCGGCACGTGACGGGGAGGAGCTACACGGAGCTACACGGAGCCCCATTGAAGAAAGCAGAAGACCCGGACTGCGCAAGCGCGGCTAATTTGGCCATCAGACGGCGAAAATTAGTCGGCTCCATGGAAACGAGGACGCTAGCAACGGAGCAGGTAAGTGAAAAACTTTTTATAACTTCTGTATGGCTCATAATTAATGCACAATGTACATTACAAAGTGCATTAATATGGCCATACAGAAGTGTATAGACCCACTTGCTGCCACGGGACAACCCCTTTAATACACAGACTCCATATTTATAAAACAGATGACCCAATCTCCAACAAACATAAAAACGCACCCAGAAATTACATACATGTGATAGGGCCACTGAAGAGTACATCACAGGGGTGAATAGCTGAGGACCACGAGTGCTGGAACCTCACAATCAGGAAGGCGTCATATTAAAGGCATCCCTGATACATCATCAAAGGAAGCCCGGCTACACTCCACCATGGCACATCTCGCGAGATCTGCTATAACTCGAGCATGCGTGGGCGGTCACCGACGGGGAACACCCAGGCCCGATGCGTCACAGGTAGGAGGAGTTAGATGTAGAGCGCCGCCGTCAGCAAAGGGAATCCCGGCTATGGCTCACTACGTCTACTCTCTCAACGTCCGCGTAGTCTCGTGCATGCGCGCGGCGCCACCTTCAGAAAAAAAGCCCAAACCGGACACGTCATGGATGGGAGGAGCCACGCGAAAGTCTCCATCGTCAAAAGAGACCCCTACTGGGTGCAAGATGTAGATTTAAATGTCCTAGAAATGATGGATAAATAGTGCATCAACACCTAGGTCAGGGCTCAGTGGGGGATAGCACACGAGAATAACCCCACCGTGCTCAGCCAGTAGGTCATGCAGCAACAATAATGTCACTGTCTTGTACTGTACATGAAAATTGCCTGAATAATGTCAAAAAAATAAAAACATGAAAAATGTAAATGATAGAAAAAACAAAACAAGGTAACTGGATAAAGTATCTTTTAGATGAATGTCATCCAAGAGAATACCTTACATCACCATATAACGAATGATGAAAATAAAACCAACAATGTATAGCCAAAACAGATAAATCCTTCAGCCACACACTGCTGTGTATATGTGTAGCCATGGCTGGCAAAGAAAACCTCTTGTGTCGCAAATATAAGGAGTGGCACTCCTACCAAAAAGGGAAAAAAGATCATTGTGATACATATCAACTTTATTGAAATACATTTTTTTTGAAAGCCAAGGTTAGTGATCAACCCATAGTGTTTTTATGCCCTGCTATGCTGGGTTTTAATGACCAGAGCCGTAAAAAAACGCTTCCCCTGGGGATTAAAGCCCTGCAGGCTCAGGACGTGACAGCTCTATGCTGTCAGTTAGCGAGGTAGCCAACATCCTGGAGCTGTCATGGGGTGCCATGGGAAGCCCTCTCCCCGATCACGCAATTGCATTAAAGTGTATGAAAAGTAAAATAAAGTTTCAGCTCCTCTTATGGATCGGATCAGTATGGGGAGCTGAGGATACTCATGCCCTTCCTCCACAATGTCTCGCGGCGTTCTCGTCCACCATGACCTGATGCCGGTCTTCTGCGCTGGCACGCCAGGCATCATTACATCACGCACATGCGTAAAATCCTGCGAGGCCCGGGAAATTTAAAAACTCCCTGCTTCCAGCTAGTATCAGTAGCCGAGAGCAGGGAGCTGTCACCGGGAGCTGCTGCATGCGGTTCCCGGTCACATGATCGCTGTTATCCAATGGATAATACCGATGAAGTCAAAGTTAAAAGAAATGTTTAAAAAGAATAGAAAAAAAAGTTTGTTTCATCTCCCCTCATGGATAAGAGCAAAACTAAGAAAAAGTAGCCCCGCGCTGCAGGGGACTTAGAGTGCTGTGATTACACGGAGTTGGAAAACCTCTTGTGGATTGGCCCCAGTATTTATTAAAGCCACGCGTTTCGGCACTTCATCGTGCCTTTTTAAAGCATAAAATACACAATTGTCAAGTATACATATATACACAAATATACACCGAGGCGTCCGTCAGCGGCATCGCGCGATACCCTCTGATGTAATCAAAAGGGGGGGGGGGGTTCCTCCCTGCAGCATGTTATCACATGACCTCTTTTGGAACACTATGTGCGTTCCAGTTCATCATAAAACTTTACCATACCATGAAAGGATGACAAACAGGCATTTGCTAGTTCTCCGCAGAGGGAGTATGTAGTATATCTCTGTATATGGCACTATATATTGCGCCTTTCTATTGAACAAATATGAGCACTACTTACTTTTCAAGACATAAAACACCAATACATCTTAAATAGAGTACAGTATAAAATTAATGTAATAAATATAGCAAATATAAATAATATAAAATCCTCGGAGTCACATAAAAACATTTCATTATTAAACATATATAGATAATATATTAAATAGTGTATTAAATAATGATATCGCAAACAATTAGTATTATATAGTTAATGCGTTGTTCATGTATATTTCTGGATTAATGGCAGGTTATTACACAAGATGAATAAGAAGTCATTAATACGGAGCTATTGGGGGATTATGAATATCTGATTAATGTGTCTATGATTACTAGAGATGAGCGAACGTACTCGTCCCAGCTTGATGCTCGGGCGAATATTAGGGTGTTCGGGATGCTCGTTACTCGTGACGAGTACCACGCGATGTTCGGGTTACTTTCACTTTCATCTCTGAGACGTTAGCGCGCTTTTCTGGCCAATTGAAAGACAGGGAAGGCATTACAACTTCCCCCTGCGACGTTCAAGCCCTATACCACCCCCCTGCAGTGAGTGGCTGGCGAGATCAGGTGTCACCCGAGTATATAAATCGGCCCCTCCCTGCGGCTCGCCACAGATGCGTTCTGACATAGAGGAGGGAAAGTGCTGCTGGTGCCGGAGCTGCTATAGGGAGAGTGTTAGGAGTATTTTAGGCTTAAAGAACCCCAACGGTCCTTCTTAGGGCCACATCTAACCGTGTGCAGTACTGTGGAGGCTGCTTTTTGCAGTGTTGCACATTTCTTTTTTTTTGGTATATCGGCCATGCAGAGCATTGCGCCCTGCAGTAATACTCCAGGGCCAGAAGCGCTTAGGCAGGGACAGAAGACATATTGATTGAATATAGGCAGTGGGCCTTTGCAAAAAAATTTGGGGAAAAAAATCTATTTGGGCTGCCTGTGACTGTCCTCAGTTTTCTGGGTCTCTGCTGGGTGTAGTAGTTCTCCAAATTCATACGCAGCCAGCTAAGTGTTACAGCAGGCTTGTGCAAAATTATTTCCTGGCTCTGTCTGGGCTGTGAAATCACCGCTGTATTGCAGTTCACAGTGCAACACTCTGCAGTTCTTTGACATACTCCAGGGCCAGAAGCGCTTAGGCAGGGACAGAAGACATATTGATTGAATATAGGCAGTGGGCCTTTGCAAACAAATTTGGGGAAAAAAATCTATTTGGGCTGCCTGTGACTGTCCTCAGTGTTCTGGGTCTCTGCTGGGTGTAGTAGTTCTCCAAATTCATACGCAGCCAGCTAAGTGTTACAGCAGGCTTGCGCAAAATTATTTCCTGGCGTTCCGTAAGCGAAGTCAGCCTCCAACCACAGGCCAATAAGCGGCACATTTAATTACAGCGTTCTGTTTCTGCATTACTGGTAATACAGCATGCTGAGGGGTAGGGGTAGGCCTAGAGGACGTGGACGCGGCCGAGGACGCGAAGGCCCAAGTAAGGGTGTGGGCACAGGCCGAGCTCCTGATCCAGGTGTATCGCAGCCGACTGCTGCGGGATTAGGAGAGAGGCACGTTTCTGGCGTCCCCACATTCATCGCACAATTAATGGGTCCACGCGAGAGACTTTTATTAGAAAATGAGCAGTGTGAGCAGGTCCTATCGTGGATGGCAGAAAGTGCATCCAGCAATCTATCGACCACCCAGACTTCTGCGCCGTCCACTGCTACAACTCTGAATCCTCTGGCTGCTGCTCCTCCTTCCTCCCAGCCTCCTCACTCCATTACAATGACACATTCTGAGGAGCGGCAGACTCCCAGGAACTGTTCTCGGGCCCCTGCTCAGATTGGGCAGCAGTGGTTCCTCTCCCACCAGAGGAGTTTATCGTGACCGATGCCCAACCTTTGGAAAGTTCTCGGGGTCCGGGGGATGAGGCTGGGGACTTCCGGCAACTGTCTCAAGACCTTTCAGTGGGTGAGGAGGACGATGACGATGAGACACAGTTGTCTATCAGTGAGGTAGTAGTAAGGGCAGTAAGTCCGAGGGAGGAGCGCACAGAGGATTCAGAGGAAGAGCAGCAGGACGATGAGGTGACTGACCCCACCTGGTTTGCTACGCCTACTGAGGACAGGTCTTCAGAGGGGGAGGCAAGGGCAGCAGCAGGGCAGGTTGCAAGAGGCAGTGCGGTGTCCAGGGGTAGAGGCAGGCCAGACCGAATAATTCATCAACTGTTTTCCAAAGCGCCCCCTCGCGCCATGCCACCCTGCAGAGGCCGAGGTGCTCAAAGGTCTGGCAGTTTTTCATTGAGAGTGCAGACGACCGACGAACAGTGGTGTGCAACCTTTGTCGCGCCAAGATCAGCCGGGGAGCCACCACCAACAGCCTCACCACCACCAGCATGCGCAGACATATGATGGCCAAGCACCCCACAAGGTGGGACGAAGGCCGTTCACCGCCTACGGTTTGCACCGCTGCCTCTCCCCCTGTGCCCCAACCTGCCACTGAGCTCCAACCCCCCTCTCAGGACACAGGCACCACCGTCTCCTGGCCTGCACCCACACCCTCACCTCCGCTGTCCTCGGCCCCATCCACCAATGTCTGTCAGCGCACCGTCCAGCCGTCGCTAGCGCAACTGTTTGAGTGCAAGCGCAATTATGCCGCCACGCACCCGCACGCTCAAGCGTTAAACGTGCACATTGCCAAATTTATCAGCCTGGAGATGCTGCCGTATAGGGTTGAGGAAACGGAGTCTTTCAAAAATATGATGGCGGCGGCGGCCCCGCACTACTCAGTTCCCAGTCGCCACTACTTTTCCCGATGTGCCGTCCCAGCCCTGCACGACCACGTCTCCCGCAACATTGTACGCGCCCTCACCAACGCGGTTACTGCCAAGGTCCACTTAACAACGGACACGTGGACAAGCACAGGCGGGCAGGGCCACTATATCTCCCTGACGGCACATTGGGTGAATTTAGTGGAGGCTGGGACCGAGTCAGAGCCTAGGACCGCTCACGTCCTACCCACCCCCAGAATTGTGGGCCCCAGCTCGGTGCTGGTATCTGGGGCGGTGTATGCTTCCTCCACTAAACCATCCTCCTCCTCCTCCTCCAACGCAACCTCTGTCTCGCAATCAAGATGTGTCAGCAGCAGCACGTCGACAGCAGTCGGTGTCACGTGGTGTGGCAGCACAGCGGTGGGCAAGCGTCAGCAGGCCGTGCTATAACTACTCAGCTTAGGAGATAAGAGGCACACGGCCCACGAACTGCTGCAGGGTCTGACAGAGCAGACCGACCGCTGGCTTGCGCCGCTGAGCCTCCAACCGGGCATGGTCGTGTGTGACAACGGCGTAACCTGGTGGCGGCCCTGCAGCTCGGCAGCCTCACGCACGTGCCATGCCTGGCCCACGTCTTTAATTTGGTGGTTCAGCGCTTTCTGAAAAGCTACCCACGCTTGTCAGACCTGCTCGGAAAGGTGCGCCGCCTCTGCGCACATTTCCGCAAATCCCACACGGACGCTGCCACCCTGCGCACCCTGCAACATCGGTTTAATCTGCCAGTGCACCGGCTGCTGTGCGACGTGCCCACACGGTGGAACTCTACGCTCCACATGTTGGCCAGGCTCTATGAGCAGCGTAGAGCTATAGTGGAATACCAACTCCAACATGGGCGGCGCAGTGGGAGTCAGCCTCCTCAATTCTTTTCAGAAGAGTGGGCCTGGTTGGCAGACATCTGCCAGGTCCTTCGAAACTTTGAGGAGTCTACCCAGGTGGTGAGCAGGGATGCTGCAATCATTAGCGTCACCATTCCTCTTTTATGCCTCTTGAGAAGTTCCCTGCAAGGCATAAAGGCAGACGCTCTGCGCTCGGAAACAGAGCCGGAGGAAGACAGTATGTCGCTGGATAGTCAGAGCACCCTCCTGTCTATATCTCAGCGCGTTGAGGAGGAGGAGGAGGAGGAGGAGCATGATGAGGATGAGGAGGAGGGGGAAGAGACAGCTTGGCCCACTGCTGAGTGTACACATACTGCTTGCCTGTCATCCTTTCAGCGTGTATGGCCTGAGGAGGAGGAGGAGGAGGGGGAGGAGGAGGATCCTGAAAGTGATCTTCCTAGTGAGGACAGCCATGTGTTGCGTACAGGTACCCTGGCACACATGGCTGACTTCATGTTAGGATGCCTTTCTCGTGACCCTCGCGTTGCACACATTCTGGCCACTACGGATTACTGGGTGTACACACTGCTCGACCCATGGTATAAGGAGAACCTTTCCACTCTCATACCCGAAGAGGAAAGGGGTTCGAGAGTGATGCTATACCACAGGACCCTGGCGGACAAACTGATGGTAAAATTCCCATCCGACAGCGCTAGTGGCAGAAGGCGCAGTTCCGAGGGCCAGGTAGCAGGGGAGGCGCGGAGATCAGACAGCATGTACAGCACAGGCAGGGGAACACTCTTTAAGGTCCCTGGACAGCTTTATGGCTCCCCAGCAAGCCTGTGTCACCGCTCCCCAGTCAAGGCTGAGTCGGCGGGAGCACTGTAAAAGGATGGTGAGGGAGTACGTAGCCGATCGCACGACCGTCCTCCGTGACGCCTCTGCCCCCTACAACTACTGGGTGTCAAAGCTGGACACATAGCCTGAACTCGCGCTGTATGCCCTGGAGGTGCTTGCTTGTCCTGCGGCTAGCGTCTTGTCAGAGAGGGTGTTTAGTGCGGCTGGGGGAATCATCACAGATAAGCGTACCCGCCTGTCAACCGACAGTGCCGACAGGCTTACACTCATCAAGATGAACAATGCCTGGATTTCCCCAGACTTCTCTTCTCCACCAGCGGACAGCAGTGATACCTAAGCAATACGTAGGCTGCACCCGCGGATGGAAGTATCGTTCTCTGTCCCCATCAAAAACGGGAACATTTTTGCTTCATCAATCTGTGTATAGTATTCATTCTCCTGCTCCTCCTCCTGAAACCTCACGTAATCACGCCGAACGGGCAATTTTTCTTAGGGCCACAAGGCTCAGTCATATAATTTTTCTAAAAATTTTTTATACGTTTCAATGCTCATTAAAGCGTTGAAACTTCCACGTGAACCAATTTTTATTTAAACTGGGCTGCCTCCAGGCCTAGTTACCAATTAAGCCACATGGGTTTCACCTGCCCTTTTTCTGAGGTACATTAGTACGGTTGGTACACCAATTTTTTGGGGGCCCTCGCCTACAGTGTAATCCAATTAATTTTTTGCACACCTGCATTACAGCTGACGGTACCTCAGCTGTGCTGGGCACTGCAATGGGATATATTTATGTACCGCCGGTGGGTTCCAGGGAGCCACCCATGCTGTGGTTCCACACGGAGTTGTAACTACATCTGTTCACTTCTAAAGAACCCCAGTCTGACTGGGGCATGCAGTGTGGGCCAAAGCCCACCTGCATTAAGCACGACATTACCTCAGCTGTGATGGGCAATGCAATGGGATATATTTATGTACCGCCGGTGACTTCCTGGCACCCACCCATGCTGTAGGTCCACACGGAGTTGTAACTACATCTGTCCACTTCTAAAGAACCCCAGTCTGACTGGGGCATGCAGTATGGGCCGAAGCCCACCTGCATTAAACATGACATTACCTCAGCTGTGATGGGCACTGCAATGGGATATATTTATGTACCGTCGGTGGGTTCCAGGGAGCCACCCATGCTGTGGGTCCACACGGAGTTGTAACTACATCTGTC
The DNA here is from genome assembly GCF_035609145.1 of Eleutherodactylus coqui. Taxonomy (NCBI): domain Eukaryota; kingdom Metazoa; phylum Chordata; class Amphibia; order Anura; family Eleutherodactylidae; genus Eleutherodactylus; species Eleutherodactylus coqui. The sequence goes on from NC_089848.1 coordinate 124,052,080, forward strand.
CACTTCTAAAGAACCCCAGTCTGACTGGGGCATGCAGTGTGGGCCGAAGCCCACCTGCATTAAACATGACATTACCTCTGCTGTGATGGGCAATGCAATGGGATATATTTATGTACCGCCGGTGGGTTCCAGGGAGCCACCCATGCTGTGGGTCCACACGGAGTTGTAACTACATCTGTCCACTTCTAAAGAACCCCAGTCTCACTGGGGCATGCAGTGTGGGCCGAAGCCCACCTGCATTAAACATGACATTACCTCAGCTGTGATGGGCATTGCAATGGGATATATTTATGTACCGCCGGTGGCTTCCTGGCACCCACCCATGCTGTCGGTCCACAAGGACTTCACAATAGGGAGTTGTACCTGCCTGTGTCTATGAATTAAAAAGCCCGGTCAGGTTGGGGCATGCAGTGTGGGCTGAAGCCCACCTGCATTTAATCTGACGTTAGCTCTGCTGTCCAGGGCACTGCAATGGAATACGTTTATGTACAGCCGGTGGGTTCCAGGGAGCCACCCATGCTGTGGGTGCACACGGAATTCCCATTGCGGAGTTGTACCTGGCTGTGACTATTTTAAAAAAAACGCGGTCGGACTGGGGCATGCAGACACCTTGACAGAATGAATAGTGTGTGGCACATAGGTTCCCCATTGCTATGCCCACGTGTGCAGCTCCAGATGGAGGTGGCACAGGATTGGATTTCTCATTGCTTCTGTACAGCATTGTGGGCTATCGCCCCGCCCCTTTTAAAGAGGGTCGCTGCCTAGCCATGCCAACCCTCTGCAGTGTGTGCCTGCTTTTCCTCTGGCAGACGCACTTATAAATAGACATGAGGGTGGTGTGGCATGAGTGTAGCTGAAGGCTGCGCAGGGACAGTTTGGTGTGCGCTGTGGACACTGGGTCGTGCGGGGGGGGGGGGGTTGGGCAGCATGTAACCCAGGAGAAGTGGCAGCGGAGTGTCATGCAGGCAGTGATTGTGCATTGTTGGAGGTAGTGTGGTGCTTAGCTTAAGGTATGCCTTGCTAATGAGGGCTTTTCAGAAGTAAAACTTGTTGGGAGGGGGGGGGGGCACTCTTGCCGGTATTGTGGCTTAATAGTGGGACCTGAGAACTTCAGATGCAGCCCAACATGTAGCCCCTGGCCTGCCCGATCCGTTTCTGTGTCGTTCCCATCACTTTCTTGAATTGCCCAGATTTTCACAAATGAAAACCTTATCGAGCATCGGCGATATACAAAAATGCTCGGGTCGCCCATTGACTTCAATGGGGTTCGTTATTCGAAACGAACCCTCGAGCATCGCGAAAAGTTCGTCCCGAGTAACGAGCACCCGAGCATTTTGGTGCTCGCTCATCTCTAATGATTACATTTTTTCTAATATTTCATTAAATCCATGCGGGGTTAAAGCCTTCAAATGAAATATCTAGTACATTTCTTTCCTCCTTATTGCCGCTATTGATCTTGATTTTACGTGTTCTAGCGGTGTCACTATTAACCCTTTGTAATCCTGATTGTGAATCTCCCCAAAATGCCTGGAAACGCTGTGCTGCTGATGGAAATATTTTTATATTAAACCTATGGTGACACGATGTGTACTTGTTGTTCTGCCTACATATCTGCTGCCGCACGGGCATTCTAACATATATGTTACATTACTGGTTTCACAAGGTTTATTCTGTTTAATATGAGTTGTATCACCTCCCTGTTGAATTTTATTCCTTTTGTGCGCTAAAAGTGGGCAACATTTCCATCTTTTTCTGTAGCGTTTTGAAGCTCCCTTGGTGTTAGATGCTGACTTTGGGTGTTAAATGGGTTAACCCCACTTTTTCTCTTCTTTGTTTTTCTAGCGGGATTGGGGGGGGGGGGGGCATGGTGTAAAGTTCTATTCCTTTTAAAAATTATCCTTGGGTCTTTTTCTAGTCTCTTTTCACAGTATGGATCCCCCAGCAGTAAATTCCAGTTTTTTCTTATAATTTTCCTTATTTCCCCGTTGTTACTGCTATATTTAGTCAGATGTATAGCTGGTAGTCTCCTGGACTCCTCTGATGTCCCATCTTCTACTTCTTTCTCTTCATTATTTTGAAGTTTCATATCTTCTATTAAGCTTTCCAGGTATCGTTTTTCTTTGAAACGTTCTATGATTTTTGTCTGCATCTCAAGTTCTTCTTCAGAGGAGCAATTTCTATGAATTCTTTTTAGTTGGCTATATGGTATGTTATTTTTCCAGCTTTTCGCATGGCAGCTAGTATAGTCTAAATAGCTGTTTTTATCAACCTTTTTGAAGTGCGTTTTAGTATGAATGATGTTATTACTACAAAATAAAACTAGATCTAGGAAGATTATTTGCGTTTTCTCAATTGTACCTGTAAATCTTAAGTTCATTGTATTTATATGTAAATCATCAATAGAGGACGTAAGGTCGCCTTCTGTGCCTTCCCAAACTAACAAAGTATCATCTATAAACCTCCGGTGTAATTTAATCCTTGCATCTTGAAAAGCTTCCTTTTCCAAATAACCCATTTAAAGGTTCATGAAAGATGGGGCAAACTTGCTGCCCATCACCGTCCCGTGAGTTTGAATATAGAATTCATCATTATATACAAAATAATAGTTTTTTTTAAATGAAATCTATGGATTTAGCTTTAAAATACTTTTGATTGGATGGCATAAGTGGATCATTATCTAGATACCATTTGACTGCTGTTGCACCTAAATTATGGGGTATGTTATTATATGGAGCTTCTACATCTAATGGGCACCATATATATTCTTGTTTCCAGTTACATTTAGGGATTGATTCTAGCAGATGTCCTGTGTCTTTAATGAATGTGGGGAGGTTTGATACATACTTCTGTAGTATTGTGTCAATGTATTCAGATAGATGGCAGGTTACAGAATTTATTCCCGCAATAATGGGTCTTCCAGGCGGGTCGTGGATGTCTTTATGAATCTTTGGGATATGGTATTTCCAGCTCTATCTGATTGGTGCAGATTGCTTCTTTGTTTGATAGTCCTCCCTCTTGTAGGGCTTCATTAATAAATTGATGTAGAGGTTTATCTCTGATGTGGGATCTCCACCGATTTTCTTGTAATGTTTATCGTTATTAAGTAAATTGAGACTTACTTCATGATAACGATTATCATCCATTACAACTATCCCTCCCCCTTGTCGGCTCTTTTTATAGTTAACCCTGTATTATTACTCAATTGTGTCAGTGTCGTTTTTTCACTAGAGGTTAGATTCTTCTTCATGCATTTATTGTTATTGGACATATCTGTTAGGTCTTTTAACGTGTTATTATCTGGTTCATATATCTGTGAGGGAAGATGAAATTACGTACCTAAGGCCCCTGGATTTATCCACGGACCATACCACTGCTTCTGCGCACGTGCCTGTTGCCAAAATGTGGGAAGCATGCGCAAAAGCTGCGGATTGCCAGGGTAATTTACAATCTCCTTGCTTCTGGATACCAAACATAACTGAGAGCCTGGAGATCTCAGGAGGGACCGTGGTTCTTGGTCACGTGATCGCCGTTATCCACTGATTAACGGCGGTCACTTAAAAGAAAAAAATAGTTTCACCTCTGGGTCCCAGTTCCGATCCATCAAGGGAGGTGAAATTACTTACCTCAGGCCACTGGCAATGTCCCCTGACAGAATCCTCACTTAGCTTTGGCGCATGTTCCTGTCACCAAAATGGCAGATGCAAGCACAGAAGCAAGAGAGGGCCCAGAAAATTTAAAATCTCCTTGCTCCTGACTACTAAAGGTAGCTGAGAGCTTGGAGCAGTGACTAGTGGCTGCAGTGAGCGGTCCCCGGTCACGTGATTGCCGTTATCCAATGGATAATGGCGATCATGTAAAAGTTCAAAGACTGTTGAAGTTTGATGTTCCTTTTGGCTTGGGCCCTATTGTGCATGAGGACATAGGATTAAGACCACAATAAGTATGTCTCTGTACACGGGACAAACAGGCTTATCCATTTTGGGGTGAAAGTATTCATTCCTATGTGTGCTGTACAAAAAAAACATGTTTTTAAAATGACATAATTGCCAAAAAACGAAAAATGTAATTTTTTCCCCTTCTGCTTTGCTTAGATTCATTCAAAAACTGTGGGGTTAGAATATGCAGTACACCCCTAGATGAATTTGGCCGTTTTGGCCACTCAAGGGCTCTACAAGTGGGCAATGGGGCCTAAAACACCTTCAAGCAAAATGCCTGTTCTGAAAGCCACCGGCTGCTCCTTTCGTTTTGGACCCCGTTGTGCATACAGATATAAGATTAGGGCCACAACAGATATGTTTCTGAACAAAGGACAAACAGGGGCATCCATTTTGGGATGTAAATCCTTATTTTCATGTGCACTATAGAAAAATGACATATTTGCAAAAATATGAAATTTTATTTGTTCTCCTCTAAATTTCATGAACTCCTGAAAAGAATCTGTGGGGTCAAAATACTCCTGACCCCCCCAGTGAATACATTAAGGGGTGTAGTTTTTGAAATGGGGTAATTTGTGGGGTTATCTATCATTCTGACACTTATCAGCCTTTGCAATCTTAACTTGGTGCAGGAAAGCAAAATGTTCCTCAAAATGTTAACAATCATCGTTAAATTTGTACATCTCTTAAATGGTTAAAAAAACCTAAGTTTTTCAAATGTGCACCCACAATAAAGTAAAGAGATGGATATATATATATCCCCGAGGTCCCCGTCTGCGCATGCGCGCCCGATGTCAATCATCGGGCGCGTGCACAGAGGGGCTCAAGCCCAGGGAAATTTAAAATCCCTCTGCTCCTGGCTGCCATGTGTAGCCCAGAGCAGAGGGATGTCACTGGGGACATGATCACTGTCATCCAATGGATGACAGTGATCATATATAGTAAAAAACAAAGTGTAAAAAAGTTTTTTTTAAAAAGTGTAAAAAGTAAAAAAAAAGGTTAAAAAATCTTACGTCTCATCACCCCCCCACGGATCATATCCGTGAGGGAGGATAAAATGACGTACCTAAGGCCCGCGGATTTATCCGCGGACCTTACCACAGCTTCTGTGCATGCACCCGTCGCCAAAGTGGCGGACGCATGCGCAAAAGCTGTGGATTGCCAGCGTAATTTAAAATCTCCCTGCTCCTGGCTACAAAACTTAGCCGAGAGCCTGGAAATTTCACGGAGATCCGCCGTGAGCGGTTCCTGGTCACGTGTTTGCCGTTATCCAATGGATAACGGCGATCACGTAAAAGTAAAAAAAAGGTGAAGCTTCATCTCCCCTCACCGATGCGATCGGTGAGAGGAGATGAAACTTTTTTTTTTTCAATCAATAGTTTTTTAGTGTTTTCTGGTAAAGGTTACAGAGATCACGTTTTAAGTATTAGCAGTTTACGTAAATCTTGTGCACATGGCATTCATTTATGCATATGAAAGCATTAACTGTATTCGTAACCATTAGTAGATGAAACTTTTTAACGGAGGCCTCCGTATTTGCACCCCGACGCGATCTTCTTCTGTGAACTTTCCCGGATTCTGCGCATGCGACCGCCGGCAAAACACTGGACACATGCGCAGGAGTCGGGGAGCCCAGGAAATTTAAAATCTCCTTGCTCCCAGCGACCATCGGTCGCTGAGAGCCTGGAGCAGTGACGGCTGGCCTTGTTGAGCGGTCCACGGTCACGTGATAAAAAGGTAGCGATCTACCTTTGGCCGGTCTCACATGACCGGATAGGAATTACGGATTCCGCATGCATCTGATCTGCGCCATTACGCAGATCAATCGCATTGGATTACACAATTCCGCTCACAGTGGGTCGGAATTTCGTAATTCCCTTGCAGAAAAGAGAATGCAGCAGGTTCTATTTTACTGCGGATATCCGCAACATAGAGCTCATTGTGCTCCGTGGTCGTGGATATAACCGCAGTCCATATGCAACTACATTGCATACGGTCTGCGGGTGCCCGCGTCATCGCTAAGTAACGGTGCGGGAAATGCAAACAAAAAAAAAAGTACTGCGAATGACCGCCTGTGTGAGTAGGCTGTTATGCAAAGTACATTACGCGGCCATACGCAGGGTCACAGCCAGGCTAACACATGGGATCCGCTGCGGGCCTCCGCAAGCGGATTCCGCCTACGGCTGGGTGAGCCCGGCGTTATTCAGACCGCTACCTGTAATACGCAATTTACAAGAAGCCCCGGGAACGCTCACCTTCCTGCAGTTCCAGGAGCAGCTTGTTGAGCGTCTTCTGTGCGAGACCGCCGAACCTCCGCAAGTTTACAGAGACTAACAGAGCGCCACTTTTTACACCCCATCCCTGCCGCTGAGGTCAAGAAATACCCCCAAAAAGCATGAGAGGAGGGGTGATACCCGGTTTTATTGCCCCATGTGCCCATCCCAACCAGCCTCCGTAATTACCCCTGTCTTCGGAAACACTACACAGTTCACATTATTACTTTTATCTAAGATTTGGGGAACGCCGAAAAGGGCGCAGAGTGTGTGTGGGGGGGGGGGGGGATTTTTTTAAGGTGTCAATTTTTATTCCGTACAAGTGGGCAATGGGTCCTGGAATTTATTCAGTTGTGCCCAGAAATCCAACGGGTGTTCCCTCCATTATAGGCCTAACCATGTGTCCTATAAGTAGATTAAGGCCACAATGGGTATGTTTTTGAACACAGGACAAACGGGGGTATCCATTTTGGGGTGAATGTCTTCATTCCTATGTACACTGTACAAAAAAAACTGTTTTTAAATTGAAAAAATTGCCCAAAAAAATGAAAATTGTAATTTTTTCCTTCTGCTTTGCTTAGATTCACTCAAATACTGTGGGGTCAAAGTATACAGTACACCCCTAGATGAATTCTTTAAGGGGTCTAGTTTTTAAAATGGTGACATTTGTGATGGTTCTTTATTGTTTTAGACGCTCAATGGCTCTATTAGTGGGCAATGGGGCCTGGAATTTATTCCGTTGTACCCTGAAATCCAACGGGTGTTCCTTCCATTATAGGCCTAGCTATGTGTCCTTAAGTAGATTAGGGCCACAAGGGGTATGGTTCTGAACACGGGACAAACAGGGGTATCCATTTTGGGGTGAAAGTCTTCATTCCTATGTGTGCTGTACAAAAATAACAGTTTTTAAATTGATACAACTGCCAAAAAAATGAAAATTGTAATTTTTTCCTACTGCTTTGCTTAGATTTATTCAAAAATTGTAGGGTAAAAATACACAGTACACCCCTAGATAAATTCGTTAAGGGGTCTAGTTTTCAAAATGGGGTCATTTGTGGGGGTTCTCTGTCGTGTTGGCCGCTCAAGAGCTCTACAAGTGGGCAATGGGGCCTAAATCACCTTCATGCTAAATTTCAGTTCTGAAAGCCCCCGACTACTACTTACATTTTGGGCCCTGTTGTGCATCCAGACAAAAGATTAGGGCCACAATGGGTATGTCTCTGAACACGGGAGAAACAGGAGTATCCATTTTGGGGTGCAAGTCTTCATTCATGTGTGTGCTGTACAAAAAAAGCAGTTTTTAAAATGATTGAATTGCCAAAAAAATGAAAATCACATTTTTTTCCCTTTGCTTTGCTTGAATTCATTCAAAAACTGTGGGATCAAAATGGGCAGTACACCCCTAGATAAATTCTTTAAGGGGTCTAGTTTTTAAAATGGGGTCATTTGTGGGGGTTCTCTTTGGTTTTGCCCGCTTAAGAGCTCTACAAAAGTGCTATGGGGCCTAAAACGCCTTCAAGCAAAATTTATGTTCTGAAAGACACCGACTACTCCTTTCATTTTAGGCCCCGTTGTGCATCCAGACATAAGATTAGGGCCACAATGGGTATGTTTATGAACACGGGAGAAACGGGGGTATCCATTTTGGGGTGTCAATCCTCATTTTCATTGGCACTACAGGAAAAAAATATGTCTTTAAAATGACATATTTGCAAAAATATGAAATGTTATTTTTTCTCCTCTAAATTTAATTAATTCCTGAAAAAAAACGGTGGGGTCAAAATACTGATGACACCACTCAGTGGATACATTAAGGGGTGTAGTTTTTAAAATAGGGTCATTTGGGGGGGTATCTATTATTCTGACACTCATTAGCCTTTGCAAACTTGGCTTGGTGCTGGAAAACAAAGTGTTCCTCAAAATGCTGAAAAGTAATGTTTAATTTGTACGTCATCTAAATAGTTAAAAAAAAACACAAAAGTTTTTCAAATGTGCATTCAGAATAAATTAAACAGATGGAAATATATATCTTATCAAAAAATTGTACAGTATGTTTGGACGTATTTGAGATATTACAGTTGAAAATGTGAAAAAATAAAAATTTTTTCAAAATTTTCCCAATTTTGGTGCTTTTAATAAATATACACAAATTATATCAGTCTCTTTTTACAAACAAAATGAAGTACATGTGGCAAAAAAAAATGTCAGAATCACTTGGATATGCAAAGCCTTTACGGAGTTATGCTACGTTGAACGACGCATGTCAGATTTCCAAAATTTGGCTCCGTCACTAAGGCGCAAACAGGCTTCGTCACTAAGGGGTTAAGGCGCAAACAGGCTTGGTCACTAAGGGGTTAAATACTTTACATATTTCCATTCTACTCTGCATTACAGATCTGTTGCTTGCTTGAAAAATATTACAGAATAGTTCACATATCCCAGGATCTCAGCATGCATACATAGGTCGATTGTGTGAGCCGGCTCACTGCTCAAAAAAAAACTGGTGTCACTTTTTTGCTAATTTCATTTTCAATAGAACAATAAAAGAAAAAATAAATGCAGTTATAAAAGGATGCAAAATCACTGAACCCGGTGGAATACAAACATTAATCTGCTTTTAAAATACACAAAAATCCCATTTGTAACCTGTTGTGTTTTGTGTTCACAGCTCCGCTGCCCACGGAGAAGCTGGTGGAGATACCAGGTACAGTAAAGAACATCTAGCAGTAATGTATGTGATATTAGAAGGAGCAATTGTAGACTCAGTGGAGACCAGCGGTTGTACAGCAACCACTCATAAAGGAAGTCGTAGGCACATACTGCACATTTATTCTACATCTCACTCCCAAAATGTCTAGGGATGATTAAGGCCGGCTTCACACGGCCGTGACGGCGCCCCCCCAGAGACCCCAATACTTACCTGCAGATCCGGCGTCCCAGGTGCCGCATGACGCTTCGGCACGCATGTGCAATAGAGCGCGTGGCGCCGACCGCATCATATGACACGCCCACAGCGTCACACGATGCGCCGGCTGCGTAATATGACACGGCTGCGGTAGGCGGGGAAGCGGTTTCACGCTATCTTCCGCTGTGCTACAGTGGAAGATACCGTGACGGACGGCTTCCATTGACTGCAATGGAAGCCGTCCGCGCGTACATCCGCGGCAAATAGAGCATGCCGCGGGTGAGGACGGGTGATTTTATGATGCGGAATTCCGCGGTGGAATTCCGCACCGCAAGCATTGTGTTATTAGGTTTAATAGAACCTAATAGCTGTGGGCAACACAGCGGATTTCCGCCGCATATTAGGCAGCGTTAATCCGTCCGTGTGAAGGAGCCCTAACAGATGTCGGATTTTTTTTACTGGACTTATTGTTGCGGATTTGTTTGGGACAACGCTGTCACTATTTTGAACCCAACAGTATTAGATAATTTTGCCGTGCGCTCAAATAAGAGAACAGCGACACAAATCTGGGTACTCACTCTGAAGGGGGAGGTTCCCCAATGATGGAAAAATAGGGTGTGACCTTCTCCCTTGGACCCTTCGTTGAGATTATGCGGTCTCACCCGGAGGTAGTATATCTTTTTTATTCCAAATGTCAGAGTCACATATGAACAAATGTTGTCCCTCACACAGGAGGTCAAACGGTAAATGCAACGCAATGGATGGCACTTGTCAAGGCTTCTTTCCTCTAGACATTGAAGATGCCCCCTTGTTACAGTCACATTCCTGGGTATAAATATATCAAGGGGCAATACAGAGATCTCTCCCATCATCCATTTATACACAGTTTTCAGAGTGCCCCCTCTGGGTACAAATAGATGATGGGAGAGATCCCATCCTTTGTATTGACCCCTGATATATTTATACATAGTTATTAGGTCACCCCTCAGCCATCTAGTTTTCTAAACTAAATAGTCACAATCTGGATAACTTATCTGGGTATTGTAGTCCGCCCATTCCATTTATTACTTAAGTTGCCGCCTTTGTACCCATTCAAGCTCTGATATGTCCTTCCTGAGTACCGGTGCCCAAAACAGTCCACAGCATTCCATGTATGGTACACAATGTGCATCAGATAGTTAGAGAAGCACTACAGCCATCTTTGCTTGTTCAGGACCGGAGAGTCGTCTTAAGATTGTTTTTACATCGGCGTTGGAGCCTCCAGCCAGAGTTTCCGTCACAGATGTGGCTGAAAATATCGGGAGAAAAAGCGCTGTATTCAGCACTTCTTGTTCTGTCCAAAAGCCAGCCAGCTGGACAGAAAGCAGGCAGACCACATTATAGCCAATGACTGTCCAGTCCAGCGACTGAGTCATTCAGCCATGGGTATTTCCCTTTACTGCTTCCTGAACGGAGAAGGAAAGCGGTATTTCCAGCGCAGGTGTGAAAGCACCCTAAGATAACTTGCCACAAAAAGTTATCAGGTCAAGTTAATCTTTGCTAAGTCTGTAGAGGGTCTTCTGTCTATAGGTATTATGTAAGGCATAACTCTATAACTCATTCTCCTTTACAGAAGAGAAGCCCTCACACGGCATGACCATTGGTGTGGTGGTTCTTGTCATTATTGTCGTTGCTGGCATCGCCACTGCAGTCTTCTTTGTATATCGGAGGAAGAAAGGGAAAGAAAACGGTGTAAACAACAGAATATACTTTGACAGTAACTGCACAGCTGGAACACACGATGGAAACGTCTTAGTGGAAAACATTGAGCAAAATGAATAGGAAAATTCCTCCCTTAAATAAAACCAGACCGGCGTTGTGCTATAATGTCCGGGCTATAACAGACTCATGGACGATGCCCATCTATGGGGAAGAAATAAGACTGGGCACAATTACAACATGACCTAAAGGAATATAAGAAAACACAAAGTTCTTGTAAAATTGTTGATTGCTCTTATAGCCATATAGTTATGATGTTTTTAATACACATAATTTTCTATGACATGATATATAACTCTCTTGTTCTTTCCTGTAGAACGGCCTGTATGGGCAGGTCATGTATGTTAGGAGCGCCAGGGCTTGCAGGGGAAGGTCAATCAGATGAAAAAGTGTAGATCTTCTGAAAGTTGTTGAAATTGCTCACTATTGTTTAGCATAAATTTCTTGGATAATTTTTCAGGTTGTTTCTGGAGCTGTCACTGTTATTAAAGTATGAAATAGCAGATTTGTAATGATGTGTAATCCGTATTCTGGGTGGGTGTGGCTGTGTGAGTAAGAGGTGTGCTTTGCATGAGCAATGTGTGATAAGAATCGGGTTCCCGCACAGAAAGTTGCTCAGTTAGTGCGTGTCATGGAAGGAGCTGAACCTGAGTGCTCCCGTGGAGCGTGCGGAGCAGAAGCAGCGGGTGAGATTAGAGACAAACCAGCAATGTGGATAATTGCCCTTAGGAGTGCTGTACCATTACCTGAGTGCCACCCGAGTCCACTGAAAAAGTGTAACGGTATACTGCCCTTGATACGCCAGGCCTATTGCCCTGATCTCACCCGCAACTTCTGTCCCTGCCTGCTTACCTCCACTCCTGGCTAACCCCAGGTGGGCAACTGGGCGGTGGTCTCTACTCTCACTAGGGACCGAGAAGGGACGCTGGCGTACCTGATGGAAAGGGCAGAATACAACAGAAAAGGCAGATGTAATAACCCAACACGAAAATACAAAGCAGACCTGAGGCAAATGGAATAGCCAGGCAGAAATAGCAAACAAGCTGACAGAAGCAGGAGACCGACAGAGCAGGCTAGCTAGCTCACTGGGGGAAACCAATAACTGGCAGTGATTGCAAGTCACTGCCAGACTTATAAACAAAAGCCTCCACCCAGGGGCGGAGAGAGGGAGAAGCCAACTCCCAATATAAAATATAAAAAGGAAGCTAGTGCCCGGCAGCTGTAATCACCGATGTGCGCACACATGACGCTACGAGCCACCAGCACACCGCCGGCCAGGAACCCATGCCCCCAGCAAGCGGACCACATGCCGGGGGGTGCATCCCGACCGCCAGACCCAGCACCCCGCCGCCCCGGGAGTAGCCGCAACTGCCGCATGATACCAAAAAGCCCAGAAAGTAGAGGCTGCTGTGGGAGTGAATGACAAGTGAACTGACCAAATATCAAATCGGTAAGGGTCCTTTTACATGGGATGAATGTCAGGTAGTGAAGCGCCCGCCATTAGTCCTAGCGATAATGGGTCCTGTGCTTTCAAACAGGAGCGAGTATCACTTAGTGATGGAGGTGAGGCAAAGCGGGATGGAGATCCGGTTGCCCATCTCCATAATAAATTGACCGTCATTTGATTTTTTTAGCATAGAATGGTAGAGTTCGAAGAAACCTCCAGGGTCATCGGGTCCAACCCCCTGCTCAGTGCAGGATCACTAAATCATCCCAGACAGATGTCTGTCCAGCCTTTGTTTGAACACTTCCATTGAAGGAGAGCTTCCCACCTCCTGTGGCAACCTGTTCCACTCATTGATCCCCCTCACTGTCTAATGTCTAATCTGTATCTCCTCCATTTCAGTTTCATCCCATTGCTTCTAGTCTTTCCTTGTGCAGATGAGAATAGGGCTGATCCCTCTGCACTGTGACAGCCCTTCAGATATTTGTAGACAGCTATTAAGTCTCCTCTCAGCCTTCTCTTCTGCAAGCTAAACATTCCCAAATCCTTTAACCGTTCCTCATAGGACATGATTTGCAGACGCTCACCATCTTGGTAACTCTTCTCTGAACTTGCTCCAGTTTTTTTTTCCAAATCAATTTTTATTCAAAGTTTTATCATACAAGACAAATAAAGTATCCAAGCACATAGTATTTTCACTGCATACAAGGCCACAAGCCGCCGCTTAGATTAAATGGCAAACTCGGGTTGAAGAATGTCTAATTACATACAATCGGAGACGGGAAGAACCTATTCGATCCAGTTATCCGCTTACCTTGCAACCAATCATAAGGCAGAGGCAGTCAAAAAAGCAACAAATAAACAAATAAAATAGAAGTCCTTATTGAACAACTATATAAGGGGAAGGATAGCTAACAAGCGGAAGGTCGAGGGGGGAAAGAAAAGGGAGAGGGGATGGGGGGGTAGTCCCAAGTGGGGGTGGGGGGGGGCTAATGGGGGGCCTTAGTGAGAGAGAATGTCTAAGAACCTCAGACTGCGCCATGGGGTTCAGATCTTAATAAATCTGTCGTGTGCGCCATTGTTCCAGCTTGACAGCTCCTCAAGGTTGTAGAGACTGTCAACTCTTTCCTTCCATTGTTTCAGAGAAGGGGATGTCACGGATTGCCAGTGCAGTGGGATCAGGGCCTTTGCTGAATCTATTAGAAAGGCCATCAATTTATCCCTTCGAGGGTGCAACGTTGTGGTAGGTTTCCAGAGGAGCATTATTTCTGGTAATAAGGAAAAGTTTGGTTTAATTTTCTTTAAAATTTCCTCTACCCGCTTCCAGTAAGGCTTGAGAAGGGTGCAATTCCACCATAAGTGGAGATATGACCCTACTTCTCCCTTGCATCTCCAGCATTTATCCTGGGGTGCCAATTTATATGCATAAAGCCACTGTGGTGTTTTATACCACCTTACGAGTAGTTTGTAATGTGATTCCTGTGCCGTGATGCAAGGGGAGATTCCATAAGATGTTCCCAGTATCGAGTTGGTATCTTCCTGGGAGAAGGAGATGCCAAGTTCCCTCTCCCAAGAGACAATGAAGGCCAGTTGAGCTATATTCTGAGGTACGATGAAGCGTTTGCGCAATGGGGCAATTTTCCTTAGTTTGGAGTCTTTGATGCTCAGAGTGCACTCAAATGGAAGTAGAGGTCTAACCTCTCTGAACTTTTTGATGAAGTCTCCTATTAACCTGGTCACTGTGGCCTGCTGCAAGAAGGACAGTTTATGCGAGGGGAGGAGTGTTTTAAGTATTTCCCGGGGAGATAAATGGGCCAAGGAAACCAAATCCCCAATCTTATGAGATCCGAATTTGTTCCATATGGACTCAGTGACTGGATCTGGTCTGAAGCCCAATAATTTGTGGATTGCTTTCATTGGAAGGGTTGGTGAGGGCGACGGGGCTAATCTTTCTCTTACTTCATCCCAAATTTCACACGGACCTCTCAGTAAGGGATTGAAATTCTTTGCTCTATACTGTTTTTTTTCAGGTAGCCATAGGTCTCCCTCTGAGATTTCCTTATTGTGGTGTAGGGCCATATCTGGTAATAACTTATCCCTGATCGGGTTCACTAGGTTCATCCAATAGCTTAGGTGCGAGGCACGATAATAATCAGGGATGTTAGGTAGATCCATGCCTCCCTCAGAGCCCCTTTTTATCATCAGGCTGTAGGCCAGTCTCGGTCTCCGCGATCTCCAAACAAACCCTGAGAAGATAGTACGTAGGGTTTTGAAATAGTTTGCTGGGAGGTGAATGGGAAGCATCCTTATTTTATATAGGACTATAGGTAGAATATAAGGCTTCAGGATGTTCTTCCTGCCAAACCATGATATGACTGGGATATCCTATGTTCTTAGTAGGTTTTTAATTTTATTTATTAGTGGTATGAAGTTAGCCTCAAAGAGGTCCTCTGCTTTTTTTGTAATTGTTACTCCTAGATATTCCAATGAGATCTCTGACCATGTGAAGGGGGAGGATAGAGCAAAATTATTAGACAATACGCGAGGGATAGAGATTAGGGATGAGCGAACGTGTCCGTTACGGACACATCCGCACCCGGACACCGGCTTTGCCGAACACTGCAGTGTTCGCGCGTAAGTGTCCGGGTGCCGCCGGGGGGCGGGGAGATGCGCGGCGGCGCGGGCGGCAGTAGCGGGGAACAGGGGGGAGCCCTCTCTCTCTCCCTCTCCCCCCCACTCCCCGCCGCACCCCCCCGCGCTGCCACGGCGGCCCCCGAACTTTTTCGCCCGAACACTGAAGTGTTCGCAAAGTTCGGTGTTCGGGCGAAAAAGGGGCGGAGCCGAACGTGTTCGCTCATCTCTAATAGAGATGTTTAGTATGGTAGATTTATGGAAATTAATTTTGAAGTTCGAGATTTCTCCGAAGAGGTTCAGCAGTCCCACCAGACAGAGGAGGCCCTCGCTAGGATTAGTGACTAGAAAGACAATATCATCAGCAAATGCTGCTGTGGACATTACCCTATCTCCTATGGTTAGACCCTTTATGCTCGGGTCTTGTCTTACTTTTACCAACAGAGGCTCTAGGGCTAGAACAAATAGCGAGGGGGAGAGAGCGCACCCCTGGCGTGTACCATTGTTTATCTCAAAGGTAGGCGACATAATATCATTTATTCTTAGTCTCGCATGGGGTTTGGCATAGAGTGTAAAGATAGCTGACACAAATTCAGGCGGAAGGTTATAGTTGAGCAGAACGCTTTTCATATATGTCCAATTCACCCTATCAAACATCTTTTCTGCGTCTGTGCTGACAAAGGCTAGGGGAATATGGTGGGTTTGGGCGTAGCGAGCTGCATGTTGTAGTCTATGACAATTGTCTTTATCCTCTCTCCCCCTCACAAATCCCGCCTGCTCCTCGCTGACCAAAGATGGGATGAAGTTTTCAAGCCTTTTCGCTAAAAGTTTCGCCCACAGTTTTACATCGAAATTTATAAGCGAAATGGGCCTATAATTACCACAGAGTGTAGGATCCTTATTGTCCTTGGGAATAAGAGTAATATGGGCCTCCTGCGCTTGTCTAGGAAGTTCGCTACCCTTCAAGAGTGCGTTAAAGAGGTCCGTTAATCTTGGGGTTAAAGGAGATGTCTCGAGGAAGCAGTTAATTTTTTTTTTTGCCCAGTCCCCCCCATTAAACACACATTACTAAGCCCCCCTGTAAATGACATTTCTAGCTGGTTCGTACTTACCGTTCCAGCGTTTCAGCAAGTTATAAAAGTTTCCTCAAGATGGCCGCCGGCTCTTTCCCAGTCGCTCGCTGCAGCCCGACGTGCGCGCTCCCGAGACGCCGCCAGCTGTGTCTCCATGGCAACCAGACGCATCGCAGCCGCCGACCAGACGCCCCGCAGCCGCCGACCAGACAGCAGGTAACCGGCGCTAGCCCCCGGCTCCCCAGCGCTAGTTCCCCCGGCGCAGCGACAGCCCCCCCGGCCTAGCGCTAGCTCCCCCGGCCTAGCGACAGCCCCCCCGGCCTAGCGCTAGCTCCCCCGGCCTAGCGGCAGCCCCCCCGGCCTAGCGACAGCCCCCCCCATCGCAGCGACAGCCCCCCCGGCCTAGCGCTAGCTCCCCCGGCCTAGCGACAGCCCCCCCGGCCTAGCGCTAGCTCCCCCGGCCTAGCGACAGCCCCCCCGGCCTAGCGACAGCCCCCCCCATCGCAGCGACAGCCCCCCCGGCCTAGCGCTAGCTCCCCCGGCCTAGCGACAGCCCCCCCGGCCTAGCGCTAGCTCCCCCGGCCTAGCGACAGCCCCCCCGGCCTAGCGACAGCCCCCCCATCGCAGCGACAGCCCCCCCGGCCTAGCGCTAGCTCCCCCGGCGCAGCGGCAGCCCCCCCGGCCTAGCGACAGCCCCCCCGGCGCAGCCCGGCGCAGCGGCAGCCCCCCCCGGCGCAGCGGCAGCCCCCCCCCGGCGCAGCCCGGCGCAGCGGCAGCCCCCCCCGACCCATCACTTACCTGGGAGGCTTCTCGGGGCGGCTGGGCTGGTCTTCTCCGCTGGGCAGCTCCAGTTTCTGCACCTTCCTCTAACAGAGGATGGTGCAGAATGGCCGCTTCAGCGCGCTCCCGAGCAGTGACAGCTCGTCTGCGCATGCGCAGAAGAGCTGTAGCGGGGAGCACACTGAAGCGGCTCGTGCTGAATGGAGAAGACCGGACTGCGCAAGCGCGTCTAAAAAAGCAAGCTGCCAGCGAATTTAGACGGAACCATGGAGACGAGGACGCTAACAACGGAGCAGGTAAGTGGAATAACTTCTGTATGGCTCATATTTAATGCACAATGTACATTACAAAGTGCATTAATATGGCCATACGGAAGTGTATAACCCCACTTGGTTTCGCGAGACCACCCCTTTAAGACTGTTTGGAAGGTCTTATAATAAACCCTAGTAAGTCCGTCGGGGCCCGAACTTTTGTTAGGTGGGCATGTGATTATTAGGTCTTTCACTTCCTCCTGGGTAACCAGTGAGAGCAGCGAATTTGCCTCTTGTTGGTCTAGTTTGGGTATCTTTAATTTTTGGAGGAACCTATCGATTTGTTCTTTTGGATTTGAAGTTTCCTCCCTAGTGGGGGGGTTTTGTATGTTGTATAGTTCTTTGTAAAACAGCTTGAACTCCTTAGCTATTACCTCAGAGGATGTAACCAGCTTTCCTGACGAGGTTTTAATGGTTCTAATTGTATTCTTGGTACGCGCCTTTTAATTAATGACGTCATAAATTTACTGCCTCTATTTCCTTGCGCATAAACTACATGCTTCATATAGAGATTATTTTTATTAAATTTTGATTTGAGACAAAGTTTTAATTCTTTTCTTAGATTTTCTAGTTTCTCTAGGTTACCCAGAGTCTGTGAGAGTTTGACAGATTGTTCGAGTTTGGCTATCTGTGAAAGCCTATTGTCTATCTCTTTCTGTAGCTTTTTCTTAACCCTGGTACCTAGGGCTATTAGTAGGCCTCTCACATAGGCTTTGTGGGCCTCCCGGACTGTGGGAGTGCCGACCTCTCCATCCGAGTTGAATAGGAAGTATTCCTTGATGGCTTTAGTGAGGTTTAGATTCTCATCCCTCGAGTCCAGTAATGAGGGGTTGAGTCTCCATCTCCATTCTTTAAAGATTACCTGGAGAGTCTGAGTAGGATATGTATGGGAGCATGGTCAGAGATGGTCAGAGGATCTATCATGGCTCTGTTTATGGACTCCAAAAGCCCTCCGGAGATGAACAGGTAGTCCAATCTCTGGAAGGAGGAGTGGACCGGAGAGAAAAAGGTCAAATCTTTCGTGGAGGGATGAAGAAGTCGCCAGACGTCCACTACTCCTAGTTCTTGTAAACCCCGGTTAAGTTTCCTTAATTTGATCTGGGAGATCTGAGACCGGCCAACAGATGAGTCAAGCAGGGGATTAAGGACGACATTGAGATCTCCTCCCAGAATTATGTGGCCTATTGCAAATTGTTTCAGTATATCAAATTGTTTAGGTAACCACGCGACCTGATCAGTATTTGGTGCATATATGTTTGCTATGGTAATTTTTACGTTGTCCAGAGAGGCCTTCAAAAAAAGTATTCCCCCCTCTCCGTCCGAGTATTGGGATTCACAAGTAAAATTAGTCGTTTTGTGGAAGAATGTGGAGACTCCTTTAGATGTCGAGGAAGGGTGGGAATTATGATAGCAGTGGAGGTATTGTCTGCTTGGCAACCCGAAGCACCTGTCCCCCCTGAAATGCATCTCCTTCAGGAAGACAATTTTGGAGTTGTACCTTTTTAGCAATAGTGCTACATTATGGCGTTTCAACGGCGAGTTGAGGCCCTTGACATTAAATGATGTATTGCGTAGATCTCCCATGACTCGTAGTGTTTATGGAAGTGAGGCGGTATCTGAAAAAAGAAAGTATTGTTAATTGACAATAATACTTTTGGCTGAGCACTTGGTACCCCCACCTGAGGGTCGGGAGAGGGGTGGGTGAGGAAGGGTGAGGAAAATGGGGATGGGGAGGTTAAAGGAATGTAAACGAGCATTAGAAGGTACAAGCAGTAATAGACTTAAACGTTCTGTGCCCTGTAGAAGGAGAGGCCAGGTGTGCTCCTGGACTTCCTTCAGAGGGGGGAAGTATACCTCTATCCGTACTGTACGCAGCAGCCGACAGAGAGATGAAATAACAAATAAAGTTAACAATAGCCTGCCCTGGCAGGCGCTCATCAGGACCGTTTAATCCTGCAGGGGGAATAACCTTTATTCTCAATTGGGGAGGCATCAGAGCCACCCATCAGGCTAGAGTGTGGGGGGCATGTGATGTATGCCTTGCTCCACTGGCATTCCAAACAACTTGCCAGTTCTCCTCTTCCAGCCCCATACAACAGGGTACGGGTAGTACTGGGGGGGGGGGGGCAGCTCTCTCCCAGCCAAGAAAAACAGTAATTAACAGTAGGTGCAGACCAAGGCAACCAGAAGATTTCAAACGCATAACATTGTCTGCGGTAGGAAGAGAATGGGGCAATCACACCATAGTAAGTGGTCTGTCAGGAACAAAATTGTCCTTCAAGTGTCCCTTTCTCCAAGCTCTTCTCTTGGTTTTTTCTTTTTGTTTTTTGGAGATTTGGAGTTGCTCACTAGTTGCCAGTTTTCTTGTGGGGCCAACCTGGGGAACTTAGGCAAGTCCGGTAAAGGTAGCCATCCCTGGAGCTGAATGGGCTCGAACTTGCTCCAGTTTGTCTATCTTTTTTTTTAAAGTGGGGTGCCCAGAACTGGACCCAGTATTCCAAATGAGGTGTGACTAAGGAAGAGTAGAGGGGGATAATAACCTCATGTGATCTAGACTCTATGCCTCTCTTAATACATCCCAGAATTGTGTTTGCCTTTTTGGCTGCTGCATCACATTGTTGGCTCCTGTTCAGTCTATGATCTATTAGTATACCCAAGTCTTTTTCACATGTGCTGCTTAGCCCAATTACTCCCATCCTGTATGTGCTTTTTTCATTTTCCTTGCCCAGATGCAGGACTTTGCATTTCTCCTTGTTGACTACTATTCTGTTAGTCGCCGCCCACTGTTCAAGCTTTTCTAGATGATTTTGAATTCTCTCTCTCTTACTTAGTGTTAGCTATCTTTCCCTTCAAAAACTGAAAAACAAGCTGATTTTCATTCGGTCGCTGCTAGCATTTACACTGAACAATCACAAGTAGTATAGAGTAGACATGTTATGTCAAACTGAAAAGTGACAGTTGCCCCACCCCCATTGACATTTGATGTCTCTGCCCCTTTTAACGTCTCTTTGGCCCTCACATTTTTGTTAAAACCAGGCATCCTTTTCTGTCTGGTGGCCCCCACCCTCGCATTCCAGTGAATGTGCCGTACCAGGGCCCCTTCTGCGAATTGCGGCCCCCCACCATTGCATCAGCGTGTCTCAGGATCATAAAGACTTTTAGTATATTTATAGCCTGGATTGCTATTATGCACCTTTTTTTTCAATTCCCCTTATGATAATATGTAGAACGCATCTCCAGCCCTAGTAAGTTTTTATGTATAGCCCTGACAGAGCTGTTATTATAGAGAACACACAGTAGCCAAAAAATGCAAAGTTTTATAAAAAGCTTTATTGAGCTCACAAGGCAATGTAAATACATAACGACGTGCGATACAAAATACGAATGATAAAGTTATTACATAAATGAATACAGTATATGCGAAAAATATAAAAAAATTGGCTTATAGAATTATTTATTATATAGCTATGTATAACACTGTATAATGTTAACAGATATATAGTCACATTTGTACAAGCATTTACAAACTTAACCACGCCATGGGAAACATCTGTGTTGACCGCTTTTTAGGCAGCAAGCTCCTTTGTGGTATTCCGACTGTCGTAGTGCTGAAAGTCCGTTTTTTGTTTTGCAGGTTATTGGGTGCAAAACCAGGGGCCGATGCTGTTTTCATACTCTGGAGAATTTCTCTAGTACCTTGGTGGCCAATGACCATAGAAGGTATATTAATCTTGGCCAACGAGCGTATAAACACATCCCAGCCCAGAGGGGGATTTTTCTTGGTAGCACTCTGGCTTTGCGTGACATGACGGATCAAGTCCAGTATGTTCGCACCACCAGGGCAATAGTCCTTCAACTTAAAGTTTAATATCCATCATGGCCTTTATTAAAAATTCCATCTTCAAAGAATCCAGGAGTACAGACGGAACATTAGCCTCTGCTATTGCGTGCATAAAAATGTTCCACCCCATCCGGATAGTTTTTCTCACAATTGTGGCTCTGCGTCGTATGTCTGATCAGCGCAGGGAAATTGGATCCGGGAATCATAATGCAGTAGCTCTGTCATGCCTTATGACAGCGATCATCAGGGCAGTGGTTAAAGTTCCCCATGGGGACACAAATGTTGTAAAAAAAAACAAAGATTAAAAAAATGAATAAAAAATGTAAAAAAAGAGTAAAAAAAAACATTTTTTTATGCTTTTTCTCAGATTAGCATAAAAAAAGGTAAAAAAAAAATAAACCCCCACATATTTGATATTGTCGCGTCCATAACAACGCGTACAATAAGTTTCACATGCTTTTGACTGTGCACGGAAAAAAAACGCAAAAAAAAAACGCTAAAAAACTGAGGCAAAATGCTAATTTTTAGCATTTTGCATCACAAAAAACGCAATAAAAGTGATCAAAAAAGCCGTATGTAACCCAAAATAACACCAGTAAAAACTACAGCTCGTCTCACAAAAAATAAGCCCTCACAGAGTGCGGTACATAAAAAAATTAAAAAGTTACAGGACTTTGAATGCAGCGATTTAGAATAGAAAAAAGATTTCCAAAAAAAAGGGTTTTTATTGCAGAAAAGTGGGAAAACCTAAGGCCTTAGTCAGACGGGCGTTTTTAGCTGCGATTTGCGCATGCGCATGCGTCCGGCGATTTTATAAAACCATTGCTTTGCAATGGTATCGGACACATGAGCGCATTTTATGCACAGAAATCGCACCTATCTGCGATCTGCGATTCCTGTTCTCTTCTGTATATGCGCTCAATGGGGCCGGCGGCAGCAGCGCCGACCCCATTGAGAACATATAGTAGACAAATCATTCTTCTCTGCCACAGCTGTAACAGCTGTGGCAGAGAAGAACGATGTTTGCCCATTGAATTCAATGGAGCCGGCAATACAGCCAGCTCCATTGAAAGCAATGGGCTGCCGGACAGCGCTGGATGAATTGTCGGGAAGGGCTTAAATATATAAGCCCTTCCCTGCAATTCATCCAGAAAAGTGTTAAAATAAAAAAAAAATGTATGTACTCACCTGCTCCCGGCAGCTGGAGATCCCCGCGGCCGGCCTGCCTGAGTCACACCCCCTTCACACCCACTGCAGGACGGCCGCGGGGATCTCCGGCTGCCGGGAGCAGGTGAGTGCATACATTTTTTTTATTTTAACACATTTCGGGATGAATTGCAGGGAAGGGCTTATATATTTAAGCCCTTCCCGACAATTCATCCAGCGCTGTCCGGCAGCCCATTGCTTTCAATGGAGCCGGCTGTATTGAATTCAATGGACAAACATCGTTCTTCTATATCTACAGAAGTCCGCAGTCTTCTCCCTATGTTTTCAGTTGGGCTAGTGCTGCTGCCGCTGGCCCCATTGCAAACACTGGCGATATTCCAGCGTTTTTCTTGCTCTGCGAGGCGAGTGTTTTCACTTGCTCTCGCAGCGCAAGAGAGAATAAAATGCCAGTGGGTGTCCACCCTAAAGGTTATCCGACTGCAAGATTAGTAAATCCCCCAACATGACATCCACTTGATTGAAGAGCGTCGCTATAGGGAAATTAACCCTTTTCAATCCACTGTCTGACGTCTAAAGACATTATGATTTAAGGCTGTAGAGCTACGATGTTGGAAGGCATCCATCAGGGTTCTCTTACTGTATATTGCCAGCCTCTCTGCTGTCGGAGCCTATCCAACATATCACCTCATGCAGTACTGGCTTTAGCCAGCAGATAGCACCGTTATATAACGGCAGAAAAAGAGTAAGTCCCCTAGGAAAACTAGGATGCAAATTGGATTGGAAAGGGTTAATAAGCCCCACGTGAGCGCCGTCAGGGATGGGGGTATTATTCTGTTTTACTATACAGCAGACTAAGTGCAGGAGGGTATTATTAAAGTCGTAATAATATTCACCGCTACCCGATATGAAGAATTCCGGCGGCACGTTGTCGGGTAGAGCCGCGATAGGCTAGACTTCAACAAACAGGGATTTCTCTATACTCGTTTGTGTCAGCAGTATTTAAAGCCCTTCACAGTGTTAGACAAATTAAAACTAAAATGTTTAATACCAGTTAACATATTCTGGGCCAACAAGGACACGCTCACACAAATCACATATAAGTTCCCACCTAACCCACCAATTGATTAAACAGCCCTATGCATACCAAGGGATCAGATAAGGCTGTATTTATGACTTCAACTATGGTAGTCCAGGTATGTAAATAGGAAAACTGTTGGGTGACAGCTGTATCTGTCATAGAAAGGGAGGGCTAGATAGGAGAATAAACATAATATCTCCTAGTTACAGGCTTGTCAGAGATGGAGCGGAGATAGATTAGAGCCCGGCTTCGTATACTGACCGAGGTGAGGTGTTGTTCGATTATGAACGTGCTCAGGACAAAGAATTATCCTGCTCATGTACAAAAGGGATGTGGTTCAGAATGCTCCAATACCCTATGCCACCTTAATTTAGCCTCTAAGTACTAATTCCTCAGACCAACAGCTAAAAAGTGTCCCCCACAAAAGGCAGAGATGAAAAATTGCCTTACTCAAATATAGGAAGGACTGACACAAAGTACCTAATATACCAATAACACTTCATAGATGGTTCATAGTTCTTAGGTTTGACGCGTTTCTGATGTCACCGTCTTTTACGCAGAGCTCTTATCAATGAGCAGCGGATGATATGGAGGCACGACACATGAACAAGGCCTGAACCGCACTGTTCTTGGTTTGGTTGGTTGATCCGGTCCATAACAGCCTCCGAGATGGGGGTGACGGTGTACCATACGTCCTGCAATAACTGGGGATGTAAACATTAGGGATGCTGTTCTAATATTAGTCCTGGAATTCCTGGGGACTGAAACAGCAGGTGGTGCTATTCTAACAATAATACCAGAACGTCTGGGTATGTTAGCAACAGGTGGTGCTATCCTAACATTGGAAAGTCTGGGGACAGAAACATCAGCAGGCACGGGTATAACATTTCTCCTAACATCTGAGCGTAAAAACAGCAGGTGGCGCTATTGTAACATTAGTGCTGGAATTTCTGGGGGTATAAACAATAGAGGGTTCTATTCTAACATTAGTGCTACACTGTCTGGGCATAAGAACCATGAGGAGGCTCTGTTCTAACATTAGTATTGCAATGTCTAGTAATATAAACAGCAGGTGGTGCTATTCTAACAAGTACATTTCATAGTCGGGAAACCACTGTGTAACAAACTTCCTGCTTTATTATTTAAAACTCGTGCATATTCACAGAAAATGGAGGACGCATTTCAGCTCTATCATGAGCCTTGCTCACCTCTACATCAAATCTGTTCACAAACATTTAAAAAAGCTTTTACCTTAAAGGAGATGTCCCGAGGCAGCAAGTGGGTCTATACACTTCTGTATGGCCATAATAATGCACTTTGTAATGTACATTGTGCATTAATTATGAGCCATACAGAAGTTATAAAAAGTTTTTTACTTACCTGCTCCGTTGCTGGCGTCCTCGTCTCCATGGAGCCGACTAATTTTTGGCCTCCGATGGCCAAATTAGCCGCGCTTGCGCAGTCCGGGTCTTCTGCAGTCTTCTATGGGGCTCCGTGTAGCTCCGTGTAGCTCCGCCCCGTCACGTGCCGATTCCAGCCAATCAGGAGGCTGGAATCGGCAGTGGACCGCACAGAAGAGCTGCGGTCCACGGAGGAAGAGGCCATCTTCAGCGGTGAGTAGAGAAGTCACCGGAGCGCGGGGATTAAGGTAAGCGCTCCGGTGAGCTTTCTTTACCTCCCTGCATCGGGGTTGTCTCGCGCCGAACGGGGGGGGGGTTGAAAAAAAAAAAAACCCGTTTCGGCGCGGGACAACCCCTTTAATTGCTTAATTAAAAACACACTGTGAATTTAACCCTTGAATTAATTAGTAGCCCTGCACTGTTTCCCTGTCCATCTCTTCCCTAAAGACCTGACATAAAAAACAATAGATGCTATCATTTAACCTTGTTATTATATAAATCTAATCCAACAAATACTATAGTAGTATATAATTAACTCTTATAGTACAAAAGAGAATTAATTAACAGGATTTTGTACACAGAAAGAGTTCATCCACATAAGTGCGCTATTACATCAAGACAGTTCAGGCATTTTAATTTATGATAATAAAATGTATTTTGTTATGAAATGTATCCTAAGTAAAATTAATATTTTTTTTATTATTAGTGTGATTTTATAAGTAGGGACGATCTAGCAGTGATGCATTATTGCACTAGACACTCCATTAGTAATTATAAGTAGAGATTAATCAAATCTTATCTTGATTTATAAGTTAATATATATAAAAGATCAGATTTAAAATTCATACCATTTGGATATCTAGTGTTAAGTGTCAGCATCCAGAACGCCTCTCTCCTGAACACCTGTTTCTGGCTGACGTCACCTTTTTTATTCCCATTATTATTAGAGATGAGCGAGCACACTGGTCCGAGCATTAGGGAGTTCGAGATGCTCGTTACTCGAGACGAACACCACGCGTTACTCGAGTCAATTGCATTTCCTTCCCTGCATGTTTAGCGCCATTTTCTAGCCAATAGACATGCAGGGAAGGCATTACCACTTCCTCCTGTGACGTTCCAGCCCTATCCCACCCCCTGCAGTGAGTGGCTGATGAGATCAAGTGACCACCGAGTATATAAAGTGGGGCCGCCCGCGGCTCGCCTCAGACACACACTGGGAGAGCATAGGGAAAGTGCTGCTGACAGAATAGGGAGAGTGTTAGGATAGGATCCTGTCCTCAAGAACCCCAACGGTCCTTCTTAGGGCCACATCTGACTGTGTGCATTACTGTTGTGGCTGCTGGGAGCAGTTTTGCACATTTTTATTTTCCCATCTCGGGCTGTGGAGGCTATTACAGCTATAGCATTCTAAGTCTGCAGTCTGTAATACAGAGTATAGGGAAAGTGCTGCTGAGACAGGGAAAGTGGTAGTGTAGGATCCTGTCTACAAGAACCCAAACGGTCCTTCTTAGGGCTACATCTGACCGTCTGCATTTTACTGGGTGGCTGCTGGGAGTTGTAGTGCTTCAGTATTACACAGCTAGGCCTGTTTGCAGCCTTCTGTATAATTTTTTTTCTGGCTGCAGTTTGCGTTACAATACCGCTGTCAGCGTGAAAGTGTACGCCAATAATTCCATAATTATTTACACCGGTCTGTGTCTGCAGTGAATTATACGCACAACCCAGGGTCAACACAGCCACTGATAGAGGGAAAGTGATATAGACAGTATACAGCCTGTATTCTTTTTCAAACAAAAAAAAAAGCAGCTCCTTTGTTGGGCTGCATCTCACCGTCTCCATTTTGCTGGGTGCCAGCTGTATCTTTCAAAAAATATTTCTGGGTTTCACCCGCCCTCTTGGTTGAGCAATTTTTCAGGGGGACGTTTGTACTCTTGATACACTAATTTTTCTGGCCCTATACTCTTATCCAACTAATTTTTCCGGACTTCGCCTACACTCATGGTACCCCAATGTTTCAGGGGTTGGCCTATACTCTTGCTACAGAAATTTTACTGGGGTCTGCCTGCCTATACTTCTGCCACACAAAATGGTCAGCAGCACAATCCTTTCCTCTCACCTAGATAAGACTGGGCACATGATAGTCACATGATACCCAGGATTACTATGGCTTCTGGACATACACATTAGGGCAGAGCTTATACTGTGAGGCGGAGCAAGCATGTCATGCTGGGCACATGATAGTCACATTATACCCAGGATTACTATGGCTTCTGGACATGCACAAGTAGCAAATACAAGACGCGATAGTCTGCAGACCATCCGCCATTATGGGACACAGATTGCAGGTGAATAGACACAGGTGGATTAGATGCAAATGATTTTAATTAACACTCTGTTATTGGCTAAGTCTGTATGTCCTTCACTATATATATGTTCCATGTTGCATGTTGTTGTATACTTGACAAAGACCCACCTATACAAGGGTCGAAACGTTGTTTTCTCTGTGTGGGAGGAATAAAAATCTCTCTACTTTTTGCATCAACTGCTGCCTCCACCATTTCTTTCTTGGAATATACTTCTGCCACATTAATGTTACAGGGGTCTGCCTATACTTCTGCCACATTAATGTTACAGGGGTCTGCCTATACTTCTGCCACATTAATGTTACAGGGGTCTGCCTATACTTCTGTGACGTAAATGTTACAGGGGTCTGCCAATACTTCGGCTACATAAATGTTACAGGGGTCTGTCTATACTTCTGCCACATAAATGTTACAGGGGTCTGCCTATACTGCTGCTACAAAAATGTTACAGGGATCTGTCTATACTTCTGCCACGTAAATGTTACAGGGGACTGCCTATACTTCTGCAACGTAAATGTTACAGGGGTCTGCCTATACTGCTGCAACATAAATGTTACAGGGGTCTGCCTATACTTCTACTATAGAAATGTTACTAGGGTCTGCCTATACTGCTGCTACAGAAATGATACTGAGGTCTGCCTATACTGCTGCTACATAAATGTTACTGGGGTCTGCCTATACTTCTACTACAGAAATGGTACTGGGGTCTGCCTATACTCCTGCTACCGAAATGTTACAGGGGTCTGCCTATAGTTCTGCTACAGAAATGGTACTGGGGTCTACCTATACTGCTGCTACCGAAATGTTACAGGGGTCTGCCTATACTTCTGCCACGTAAATGTTACAGGGGACTGCCTATACTTCTGCAACGTAAATGTTACAGGGGTCTGCCTATACTGCTGCAACATAAATGTTACAGGGGTCTGCCTATACTTCTACTATAGAAATGTTACTAGGGTCTGCCTATACTGCTGCTACAGAAATGATACTGAGGTCTGCCTATACTGCTGCTACCGAAATGTTACAGGGGTATGCCTATATCTCTACTACAGAAATGGTACTGGGGTCTGCCTATACTACTGCTACCGAAATGTTACTGGGGTCTGTTTATACTATGGTTTCTACTGGAATGTTACAGGCGTCTGTGTATACTATGGGTACACACAGACTTCCCATCGCAGTGTTTTACCTATCTGGCCCAAAAACACTGGCTGACTAGGGCATGAATTGTGGGCCGAGGCCAATATGTATTTTCTCTCGCGTTATCCCAGTTATCCGGGGCACTGCTTTGACCCAAACAAGAGGAGCGACACTGCACTTATGATATGTTCACAGCTGCACTAGCATCGGAGTCCGCTCTATGCCCGCGATTGCTGAGGATTTGTGCAGAGGCCTATGTCCTCGGCGCAGTGAAAGTCTGCCATGTTTGGGCACTCTGATTTCTTCATGGTTCATTTCTTGGGTTGCCTAGGACCCACCTATGCTGTGGGTGCACACAGACTTCCCATGGCGGTGATTTACCTGTCTGGCACAAAGTCACGGACTGACTTGGGTAGGGTGCAGAGCGCAGATGGCTTTCCCCTTGCGGTGTCGATTGAGCTACCCGACACCTACACAGTATGCTATTTAACTCGCGGCACCTTGGGTCACACAGTGTGTTTGCTGGGACCGAGCCTGACCAAGGGCCCGCTCACATACTTCCCACACAGGCTACAGCAGGTCCTGGTCATGGTTTCTTGGCCTTGTAAGGCCACCTCCTCCTCCTGCCTGGGGTCAGAGGATCAGCACTGGGCATCATGTATTTGCTCTCGTGTTACCACAGTTATCTGAGACACTGGTTTGGGCCAAAGAAGAGGAGCATTACTGCATTAATAGGACGTTCAATGCTGTACTAACTTTGGAGTCCGCTTCATGCCCGCGATTGCTGTGGGTGTGGGCCGAGGCCTATGTCCCGGGGAAACTGCAACTGCGCCAGGTTGGGCCTGTGGAACTTTTTCCTGGCTAATGCAGTCTTTGGAGCGGTGAAAGAAAACGTAACTGATTTAATGAGATCTTCACAGGTGTACTAGCATCGAAGTCCGCTCTATGCCCGCAATTGCTGAAGCTGTGCAGAGGCCTATGTCCTCGGCACAGTGAAAGTCTGCCATGTTTGGGCACTCTGATTTCTTTATGTGTCCTGTATTTGGGTTCCTTGGACCCACCCATGCTGTGGGTGCACACAGACTTCCCATAGCGGTGTTTTACCTGTCTGGCACAAAGTCACTGACTGACTTGGGTAGGGGGCAGAGTGCAGATGGATTTCCCCTTGCATTGTCGATGAGGTATCTGACACCCAAACACAATGAGTAGTGTGTGGACACATGGATTCCCCGTTGTTATGTCACTCGCAGCACCTTGGGTCACACTAGGTGTTTACTGGGACTGAGCCTGACCCAGGGCCCACTCACATACTTCCCACACAGAGTATTGCTGCATTGTGGAGATGTGTAGAAGTGCTGGGCTGGCACCTGAGTCCCCTTCATGCCCACGTTTGTGGCTCGTGACATTTTTGCGACGGAGGTGGCACGGGATTTGAATGATGATTGTACGTCAATTTATCATCGATTCTCAACAGCATTGTGGGCTATTGCCCCCCCCCCCCCTTTCAAAGAGGGTCGCTGCCCGGCCGTGCCAACCCTCTGCAGTGTGTGCCTCCGGTTCCTTCTCATCCAGTGCGCACTTATAAATAGACATGAGGGTGGTTTGGCTATGAAGCGAGCGTGTGGCATGAGGGCAGCTGAAGGCTGCGCAGGGACACTTTTGTGTGCGCTGCGGACGCAGGGTCGTGCGGGGGGGGGGGGGTGTTGGACAGCATGTAACCCAGGAGAAGAGGCAGCGGTGTGTCCTGCAGGCAGTGATTGTGCTTGGTTGGAGGTAGTGTGGTGCTTAGCTAAGGTGTGGCTTACTAATGAGGGTTTGTCCGAAGTAAAAATTGTTGGGGGGGGCACTCTTGCCGCTATTGTAGCTGAATAGTGGGACCTGGGAGCCTGAAATGCAGCCCTGCATGCTGCCCCTGCCCTTCCCTATCCGTTTATGTGGTGTTTCATGACTTTCAGAATTTTTCTGGTTTTTCACAAGTGAAGACCTATGCGGAGCATCGGTCATATACAAAAATGCTCGAGCCGCCCATTGACTTCAATGGGGTTCGTTACTCGAAACGAGCTCTCGAGCATCGCAAAAAGTTCGACTCGAGCAACGAGCACCCGAGCATTTTGGTGCTCGCTCATCTCTAATTATTAACTTTCTCTATTCCACTCCCTGAGTGTGTCTCCAGAAAGTGTCTTGCCACTCCTGAGCTATTAACGTTACCGTTTTTTATGTTCCGTAATGCGGGTTCTGACTTTCCGTGTCGTGCAACAAATGTAGTTTTTATTGCAATCTGTGCACAAAATCAAGTATACTGCATTGTTGGTATCACAATTCATATAACTTTTAATGTTATATTCTTTATGTCCCCCACTGTCCATAAAACTTTTCCTGTTGTTGACCAAATGACATATGCAGCACCGGGGATTACCACATCTAAAAAAACATTATTTTTCAACAATTGCGTCTTCTTCACTTCTGATCTAAAGGTGCTTGGGGACAACATGTCCCCTAAATTTTTGCTCTTTTTTGATACAAACATAACCCCTTCATTTAGTATATTATCTATTGTTTCGTCCTGTCGCAAAATCAGCAAAACCTTGTAAAAAATCTTTAATACTGTAAAAATCTCAGCTATAAGCTGTGGAAAAAATTAAACCTTTTTTATTTATTTTATTATCCTTTTTCTTATTACCAAGTAATGTTTTCCTATCCACAATATCAATTTTATTACAAGTTTTTTTCAAAACTGATTTTTTATATCCTCTTTCACCTAATCTGTCTATTATATCTTTCTTGGTTTTATCATATGTCTCTTTGATAGTGCATGCTCTTTTTGCACGAATGAATTCCCGTCGGGATTGCCCTCAACGTATGTTTGGGATGACTGCTGCTTACATGCAACACAGTATTCCCTGCTGTCTCTTTTCTAAATAAACATGTTTCTATGTTTCCAGTAGATACATCACCTCTCAGAATTAAATCTAGGAAAGGAATTTCTTTATCATTCTGTGTAATTACAAATTGTAAATTGACCGAATTGCTGTTTATGTACGCAACAAAACCTGATATATCCACTTTAGCAGCAGCTGAATTTATACCTCTGTATGAAATGATTACCACATCATTAGAGATGAGCGAACCTACTCATTTCGAGTAATTACTCGATCGAGCACCGCGATTTTCGAGTACTTCAGTACTTGGGTGAAAAGATTCGGGGGGCACCGGGGGGCGGGGGGAGGCGTGGCGGAGCGGGGGTTAGCAGCGGGGAGCCCTCTCCCTCCCCCCCCCCCCACTCCCCGCTGCAACCCCCCACTCACCCACGGCGCCCCCCGAATCTTTTCGCCCAAGTACGGAAGTACTCGAAAATCGCGGTGCTCGGGCGAAAAAGTGGCGTGGCCGAGTAGGTTCGCTCATCTCTACACATCATCAATGAACCTAGCATACCACACCATGCGGCATGCAAACAGATTTTTGTGATTGTAAATGAAAAAATGTTCCCACCAACTCATCATAAGGTTTGCTATAGATGGTGAGAATTTGGAGCCCTTCGGGGCTCCCAGATATCTCAAAAAAAAAATTCATTATCCCTATTCTAACATTAGTCATGGAATGTCTGGGGATATATACAGCAATTAGCTCTATTCTAACAATTTTTCTGGAATTTCTGGGGATAGAAACAGCAGGGGGCACTATTGCAAACCTGGAACATCTGGGGGTATAAACAGTAGGTGATACTTTTCTAATATTAGTCCTGGAATATCTAACATAGTAACACAGTATGCAACACCGAAAAAGGGCATTTGTCCATTCAGTTCAGCTTATTACACCCCAATGTTGAACCAAAGGAAGGAACCAAAACAATGAGGTAGAAGCAAAATTTTCAAATTTAAGGTGAAAAATCTTTCCTGACTGTGGATTTAAACAGCAGGTGGCACTATTCTCATATTTGCCCTGAAAGGTCTGGAGATAGGAAATGAGGGTGACTCTATAATAACATTAGTTCTGGAATATCTGTCTATATAAACAGCAGGTGGTACTATTCCAAAATGACTCCTAGAATTTCTGGGGATTTAAACATCAAGTGGCGCTATTCTAGCATTAAGGTGGCTTCACAGGAGTGTGTTTTTGTGCGCGCATATGCGCACACAAAAACATGCTTCTATTAGAACAAATGCATTTCCTATGGTGTGTGCACATGTCAGTGCTTTACAGGCGTATGCCTGCAAAGACAGGATATGCGTGCACTATAGGGAATCCACGCATTGTCTTCATTGAAGACAATGGTCTGCCGGCACTCCGTTATTGTTTTTCAGAGAAGAGCTTTAAATATAAGCTCTTCCCTGAAAAACAAAAATTTTAATGTAAAAAAAAAAACTTACCTATCCACCGCTGCCATGTCCCCACGGGGATAAAGAACACATCTGCCACATGAGACAGATGTTTCCTTCATCCATGCGAGGAAAAATAATTCCCTGCTGCACCTGACACATCTGTGACAGATGCAGCAAAGGAATTCTTCATCCCTTCGGGGAATAAAGAATCCCCTGCCACAGCTGTGACATCTGTTTCAGGGGATTCTTTACTCTCGCGGGGAGTCCCTTTGGCAATGATCACTGTGACAGTGCTGTCACAGTGTTCAATGACAAGGAAACTCCGGTCGGGAATATTTACACGGCAGCAGTGGAAAGGTGAGTATATATGTATTTGTTATTTTTTCTATTATTTTTTTTTTGCACTAAAAGGGATGTTTTTCAGGGAAGAGCTTATACTTAAAGCTTTTCCCTGAAAATCACTTCAGGGGTGCCGACAGACTATTGCCTTCAATGGAGCCGCAACATAGAGGATGTTGGGCCTAGTTGTTCCATTAATCCTTGTATTGCATCTCTGGTGTCGTTTACAAATCTCTGTTGATTATAATTTATATAATTAATCCAATCAATATTTTTATTAATTGTGCACCAAGGACAAAAGACAGATTAGATTCCTCCTGTAATCTGTTTTCTGGCTTTAAACTCATTTTGCGCTCCCCTGGGTACCCCTATTCCATCAATATAAATACCTTCATCAAAAGATCCGCCAGGGAGATTACATGGCAGTCCATGAAGAGACTATTTATGTCCTGGTGGGGGTGCCATTGTGTGTCCTGTCCACCCAGCTGCAAACAGGTGAAAGGGGAGGAGTACTTTTGTAGGTGCGCACTTGCCTTTCCAAAATTTGGACAGGGTTGCACGCATCCTACCATCACCACAAATCCACCGGACATCCTGCAATGGAGGTAGCATATGTTCAAATTGAACCTGTAATAGGTGAGGAAAGTATAGGCCTAGACAAGGGGCCAGACCAAACAGAATCTCATAAGGACTGAGACTAGAGATGAGCGAGCACCAAAATGCTCGGGTGCTCGTTACTGGAGACAAAATTTTTGCGATGCTCGAGGGTTCGTTTCGAGTAACGAACCCCATTGAAGTCAATGGGCGACCAGAGCATTTTTGTATTTCGCCGATGCTCGCTAAGGTTTTCATTTGTGAAAATCTGGGCAATTCAAGAAAGTGATGGGAACGACACAGCAACGGATAGGGCAGGCGAGGGGCTACATGTTGGGCTGCATCTCTAGTTCCCAGGTCCCACTATTAAGCCACAATAGCGGCAAGAGTGGGCCCCCCCTCCCAACAATTTTTACTTCTGAAAAACCCTCATTAGCAAGGCATACCTTAGCTAAGCACCACACTACCTGCAAATAAGCACAATCACTGCCTGCATGACACTCCGCTGCCACTTCTCCTGGGTAACATGCTGCCCAACCGCCCCGCACGACCCAGTGTCCACAGTGCACACCAAAGTGTCCCTGCGCAGCCTTCAGCTGCCCTCATGCCACACGCTGGCCTCATAGCCACACCACCCTCATGTCTATTTATAAGTGCGTCTGCCATGAGGTGGAACCGCAGGCACACACTGCAGAGGGTTGGCACGGCCAGGCAGCGACCCTCTTTAAAAGGGGCGGGGCGATAGCCCACATTGCTGTACAGAAGCAATGAGAAATCCAATCCTGTGCCACCTCCATCAGGAGCTGCACACGTGGGCATAGCAATGGGGAACCCATGTGCCACACACTATTCATTCTGTCAAGGTGTCTGCATGCCCCAGTCAGACTGTTTTTTTTTATAAATAGTCACAGGCAGGTAGAACCCCGCAATGGGAATTCCGTGTACACCCACAGCATGGGTGGCTCCCTGGAACCCACCGGCTGTACATAAATGTGTCCCATTGCAGTGCCCTGGACAGCAGAGCTAACATCAGATTAAATGCAGGTGGGCTTCGGCCCACAAGCACAGGCGGGAGATATAGTGGCCCTGCCCGCCTGTGCTTGTCCACGTGTCCGTTGTTAAGTGGACCTTGGCAGTAACCGCGTTGGTGAGGGCGCGTACAATGTTGCGGGAGACGTGGTCGTGCAGGGCTGGGACGGCACATCGGGAAAAGTAGTGGCGACTGGGAACCGAGTAGCGCGGGGCCGCCGCCACCATCATGTTTTTGAAAGCCTCCGTTTCCACAAGCCTATACGGCAGCATCTCCAGGCTGATCAATTTGGCTATGTGTACGTTTAACGCTTGAGCGTGCGGGTGCGTGGCGGCGTACTTGCCCTTGCGCTCAAACACTTGCGCTAGCGACGGCTGGACGGTGCGCTGAGAGACATTGGTGGATGGGGCCGAGGACAGCGGAGGTGAGGGTGTGGGTGCAGGCCGGGAGACGGTCGTGCCTGTGTCCTGAGAGGGGGGTTGGATCTCAGTGGCAGGTTGGGGCACAAGGGGAGAGGCAGTGGTGCAAACCAGAGGCGGTGAACGGCCTTCGTCCCACCTTGTGGGGTGCTTGGCCATCATATGTCTGCGCATGCTGGTGGTGGTGAGGCTGGTGGTGGTGGCTCCACGGCTGATCTTGGCGCGACAAACCTTGCACACCACAGTTCGTCGGTCGTCTGCACTCTCAGTGAAAAACTGCCAGACCTTTGAGCACCTCGGCCTCTGCAGGGTGGCATGGCATGAGGGGGCGCTTTGTGAAACAGTTGGTGGATTATTCGGTCTGGCCCTGCCTCTAACCCTGGCAACCGCACTGCCTCTTCCAACCTGCCGTGCTGCTGCACTTGCCTCCCCCTCTGAAGACCTGTCCTCAGTAGGCTTAGCAAACCAGGTGGGGTCAGTCACCTCATCGTCCTGCTGTTCCTCCTCCGAATCCGGGAAGACCCCGGGAACTTTCCAAAGGTTGGGCATCGGTCACGACAAACTCCTCCAGTGGGAGAGGAACCATTGCTGCCCATTCTGGGCAGGGGCCCGAGAACAGTTCCTGGGAGTCGGCCTGCTCCTCAGAATGTGTCATTGTAATGGAGTGAGGAAGCGGGGAGGAAGGAGGAGCAGCAGCCAGAGGATTCAGAGTTGCAGCAGTGGATGGCGTAGAACTCTGGGTGGTCGATAGATTGCTGGATGCACTTTCTGCCATCCACGACAGGACCTGCTCACACTGCTTATTTTCTAATAAAGGTCTACCGCGTGGACTCATAAATTGTGAGATTAATCTGGGGACACCAGAAACGTGCCTCTCTCCTAATCCCGCAGCAGTCGGCTGCGATACACCTGGATCAGGAGCTCGGCCTGTGCCCACACCCTGACTTGGGCTTCCGCGTCCTCGCCCGCATCCACGTCCTCTAGGCCTACCCCTACCCCTCAGCATGGTGTATTACCAGTAGTGCAGAAACAGAACGCTGTAATTAAATGTGCCGGTTATTGGCCTGCGGTTGGAGGCTGACTTCGCTTACGAAACGCACAGCAGAGCCAGGAAAGAATTTTGTGCACGCCTGTAGTGAGACGTAGGTGTGTATGACTGAGCTAGTGGAATTCACAGCGCAGAAGCAGTCAAGTGTCCAAAGGCCACTAGTAGGCCTTAAGTATTTTGCTTCTATTTTTTAAAAGGCTGAGCTGAGACAGCAGACAGATACTGTAGGCAGCGTATATTATGTATACTGTTTCCCTGTGGACGGGATGACGGCGGTGATGTAACGGGCAACGCAGAGCCAGGAAACAATTTTGCGCACGCCTGTAGTGAGACGTAGGTGCGTATGACTCAGCTAGTGGAATTCACAGCGCAGAAGCAGTCAAGTGTCCAAAGGCCACTAGCAGGCCTTAAGTATTTTGCTTCTATTTTTTAAAAGGCTGAGCTGAGACAGCAGACAGATACTGTAGGCAGCGTATATACTGTATGTATACTGTTTCCCTCTGGCACTATGACGGCGGTGATGTAACGGGCAACGCAGAGCCAGGAAACAATTTTGCGCAAGCCTGCTGTAACACTTAGCTGCGTATTAATTAGGACTACTACCCCCAGCAGACACGCAGTACACTGAAGACGGTCACAGGCAGCCCAAATATAGTTTTTTTCCCAAATTTGTTTGAAAAGGCCCACTGCCTATATAGACAGTATATCTCTTTCACCTTTCCCACTGTCCTTGCCTCACCAGTACTGGCCCTATACTATGTACAATCACTGCAGACTGAGGACACAATGCTCTGCACGCCCGATATACAAAAAAAAAGTGCAACACTGCTAAAAGCAGCCTCAACAGTGCTGCAAAGAGTCAGATGTGGCCCTAAGAAGGACCGTTGGGGTTCTTGAAGCCTAAAATACCACCTGATCTTCCTAGCCACTCACTGCAGGGGGGTGGTATAGGGCTGGAACATCACAGGAGGAAGTTGTAATGCCTTCGCTGTCTTTCTATTGGCCAGAAAAGCGCGCTAATGTCTCAGAGATGAAAGTGAAAGTAACTCGAACATCGCGTGGTGCTTGCCTCGAGTAACGAGCATCTCGAACACGCTAATACTCGGACGAGTACGTTCGCTCATCTCTAATAAACATTGTTTACAAAAGTTATATGAGTGAGCCTTGTGGGCCTAAGAAAAATTGCCCATTCGGCGTGATTACGTGAGGTTTCAGGAGGAGGAGCAGGAGGAGGAGGATGAATATATTACACAGATTGATGAAGCTAAAAGGTCCCTGTTTTTTATGGTGATAGAGAACGATGCTTCCATCCGCGGGTGCAGCCTACGTATTGTTTAGGTACCGCTGCTGTCCGCTGGTGGAGAAGAGAAGTCTGGGGAAATCCAGGCTTTGTTCATCTTGATGAGTGTTAGCCTGTCGGCACTGTCGGTTGACAGGCGGGTACGCTTATCCGTGATGATTCCCCCAGCCGCACTAAACACCCTCTACGACAAGACGCTAGCCGCAGGACAAGCAAGCACCTCCAGGGCATACAGCGCGAGTTCAGGCCACGTGTCCAGCTTCGACACCCAGTAGTTGTAGGGGGAAGAGGCGTCACGGAGGACGGTGCGATCGGCTACGTACTCCCTCACCATCCTTTTACAGTGCTCCCGCCGACTCAGCCTTGACTGGGGAGCGGTGACACAGTCTTGCTGGGGAGCCATAAAGCTGTCAAAGGCCTTGGAGAGTGTTCCCCTGCCTGTGCTGTACATGCTGCCTGATCTCCGCGCCTCCCCTGCTACCTGGCCCTCGGAACTGTGGTCACAGGCAGCCCAAATATAGTATTTTTCCCCAATTTTTTTGAAAAAGCCCACTGCCTATATAGCCTGTATATCTCTTTCCCTGTACCACTGTCCCTGCCTCACCAGTACTGGCCCTATACTATGTACAATGACTGCAGACTGAGGACGCAATGCTCTGCACGCCCGATATAGAAAAAAAAAATTGTGCAACACTGCTCACAGCAGCCTCAACAGTACTGCACACAGTCAGATGTGGCCCTAAGAAGGACCGTTGGGGTTCTTGAGGACAAATATAACACCTAACACTCTCCCTATAGCAGCAGCAGCAGCATCAGCAGCACTTTCCCTGATCTCTGTCAGAATGCATCTGTGGCGAGCCGCGGGAGGGGCAGATTTAAATACTCGGGTGACACCTGATCTCCCCAGCCACTCACTGCAGGGGGGTGGTATAGGGCTGGAACATCACAGGAGGAAGTTGTAATGCCTTCCATGTCTTTCTATTGGCCAGAAAAGCGCGCAAACGTCTCAGAGATGAAAGTGAAAGTAACTCGAACATCGCGTGGTGCTCGTCTCGAGTAACGCGCATCTCGAACACCCTAATACTCGAACGAGCATCAAGCTCGGACGAGTACGCTCGCTCATTTCTGGTAACCAGCATCATCCTTCCATTAAGTGCAGTGATAAAGCCCAATAACGTTCCCTATGTGTAAAGCTTCTTTCACATGAGCACATATTGGCCGTCCGTTTTCACAGCCGGACGATTTACGCTATGTTGTTATTGAAAAATCTGGTGAACGGGCGCACAAATCAAACTTTTGTGCACCCAGTCATATGGGCTGGTGAGGCCGGCACATGTAAAGGGTTAAATAGCAAAGGTTAAATCGGAGGTTTTCTCCTATCTCTGCTGTAAGAGCTGGTGCCTGGCTATCGTACGACAGCCAAGCACCATCCCTCCCTGCCACGGAGGCAAGCCGATGGTCTCCGTGGCAACCTGTAAACAAAGCAGTGCAGGAGTTTTAAAAAGAGAAGCGTGAATTTTGCATGGTTCGTTGTTTTGTTGACTGCTTGACAAAGACCCAAAGGGTCGACACGTAGCTTATATTTCTTGGCATGGAGCAATAAAATCTATTGTTCTATTTTGCACCAATATATTCTGCCACAAACGCTTCTTTACTATGGATTTTGCCTTGGAATGATGGATCGTGTTCCTGTTGCATGTTTCTAGTCGTTGGTTGGAATTGTGTGCTGCTGGTGATATTCAGTTTCTATATCTTTCTATTAAAGATGAGCAAGCATACTCGCTAAAGGACAGTTACTCAATCGAGCATTGCCCTTAGCGAGTACCTGCCCGCTCGGAAGAAAAGATTCGGCTGCCGCCGGCGGGCAGGGGGCTGCGGGGGAGAGTGGGGAAGAACGGAGGGGAGATCCCCCCCCCCCCCCGCTCCCCCCTGCTCACTCCTGCAACTCACCTCTCAGCCACGCCGGCAGCCGAACCTTTTCTTCCGAGCGAGCAGGTACTCGCTAAGGGCAATGCTCGATCGAGTAATTGTCCTTAGCGTGTATGCTCGCTCATCTCTACTTACTATGTATTACTATTATGCATCATTATTTATCTCATATGCTTTTTATTTGTTTTTCTTTATTTCTTACATTTGCATTCTATTCATGTTCTTGTATTCTTCTATTTTTGACATTTAATTTGTTTTTATGCAATTATCTTATCATGATCTACAATAACCCCACTCCCTTCCCACTCCCCCCATCCTATTGTCCAATTTGATACTTTATTACCCATTCATGCATAAGGCCTCCTACACACGGGCAGAAATTCCGCGGTGAGATTTCCTGCAGAATTTCCGCCCGTTCCCGCCCACTTGCATAGGATTGCATTAGATAATGCAATCCTATGCACACAGCCGCAATTTGTCCGCGTGAAAACATGTGTGGAAAACATGCGTGGAAAACAAATCGCGGCATGTTCTATTTTGGTGCGGGTCTCGCAGAGGCCCACACAGAAATGTCTCTGGTGATACACCGGCTCTGCGCATGCTAGCAGCCGGCACATCACAGAGCAGAGGAGACGCTGGGAGTGGGTGAGCCGCAGGGCTGTGCAGGGGCACGGGTCCGCATACGACCCTACCGTCTGCAGGCGGCCTAAGTGTATTCATGCTGAGGAAGGGGCGCCACGGCCCTGAAACACGTTTATTTATGCTGGTCCGAAAGAAAAACAGAGCTATTGAGCTAAAAATAACGTCTCGTGCTTCTCTTAAAGGATGCACCTCTACCCTTTCTTCCCTTTGTTTTTCCTGTGCATGCATCCGATAAAAGCATTACACAACCAAGGCTAGTGTTTTCTTTCCTATAAAAAGGAAGAAAAACATCACATGAAGACTCTTGTTTCTAGGCTCTAGCTTCCCGTGGCATTGCTCCATCCCTTCTCTTTACTGCTATCTCTTAAAGTCTTAAGGTAATTTTCTGGGCCACAATTTATTTGCCATTTAAATTGCTTTGCAATCACCTCTGTTATATTACGGGAAAAATAGCTTTTAAATGGCTTAAAACGCCACTCTGGTACTGGACAAACAAAGATGGCCGCACCACTTCTCTGACTACCTAATGCACACTATGCATCGGTAGTCTAAGACTCTACATTTTACTCTAACTGGCCAGTACTGCTTATATGGGCGGACTAATTCTGCATATGAAAGCACAATGTGCATCAGGAAGTTAGAGGAGTACTGCGGCCATCTTTCTTTGTGCAGGACTGGAGAGTCGCTTTAAGATAACTTGCCACAGAAAGTTTTTGAGTCAGGTTAGTGTGTCTTCTGTCTGTAGGTATTATGTAAGGCATAACTCTAACTCATTCTCCTTTACAGAAGAGAAGCCCTCACACGGCATGACCATTGGTGTGGTTGTCCTCATCATTCTTGTTGTTGCTGGCATCGTCACTGCGGTCTTCTTTGTATATATGAGGAGGAAAGGGAAAGAAAACGGTTAAACACCAGAATATACTTTGACAGTAACTGCACAGCTGGAACACACGATGGAAACGTCTTAGTGGAAAACATTGAGCAAAATTAAAAGGGAAAATTCTTCCCTTCTTTAAAACCAGATCGGCGTCGTGCTATAATGTCCGGGCTGTAAACGACTCATGGACGATGCCCATCTATGGGGAAGAAATAACAATTCTACAATAAATCAATTTTCTCTAATATAGCTTTAGGTCATGTTGCAATTGTGCCCCAGTTTTGATTGTTCTTATAGCCATATAGTTATGATGGTTTTAATACACATAATTTTCTATGACATGATATATAACTCTCTTGTTCTTTCCTGTAGAACGGCCTGTATGGGCAGGTCATGTATGTTAGGAGCGCCAGGGCTTGCAGGGGAAGGTCAACCAGATGGAAAAGTGCCGATCCCTTCAAAGTTTTCTAAATTGCTCACTATGGTTTAGCATAAATGTCTTAGATAATTTTTCAGGTTGTTTCTGGAGCTGTCACTGTTATTAAAGTATGAAATAGCAGGTTTGTAATGATGTGCAATCAGTATTCTGGGTGGGTGTGGCTGTGTGAGTAAGAGGTGTGCTTTGCATGAGTAATGTGTGATAAGAATCGGGTTCCCCTACAGAAAGTGCTTGATGATGATGTGCAGAAGAAAGTTCAGTTGCTCAGTTAGTGATTGTCATGGAAGGAGCTGAACCTGAGTGCTCCCGTGGAGCGTGCGGAGCAGAAGCAGCGGGTGAGATAAGAGACAAACCAGCAATGTGGATAATTGCTCTTAAGAGTGCTGAGCCAGATGGTTTAACTTGGGCAACAAAATTGCATGATTTTCTTGCGATGCGGCAGTGCTACAAATCACATGTATGTGAAGCCCATGCTTTCCAATGGGTTCTTTCATATTAGCGATGCTTTATAGGCTGCTACATTGCGAGAATACAAAATAGCAGAATGCTCTATATAGCCACGATTTGCTATGTTTTGTAGCCCATCTTTCCCTATGAACCCTTCCTTTGTGCTGCATTGCATTGCACGAAAATGCAGTTTTCATGCGGTGTGATGCATTTTTTACAGTAGGAAATCCTACTGTAAAAGCCATAAAATAATCCATAGCTACATAAAAAAATACAAAAACAATACATCACCTAACAGGCACTCTCCAGCTCCGCTGTGTGTCTTTACTTCAGCTCCGGCAGGATTGCTTGTGGCTTCCAGTCAGCACTTCCTGGTTTGCAGGTTTAATATCCCCACCTCCTGTAAGCGCTGGCTGCGATTTGTTCTCAAGAGCCGCCGCCCAGCCAATGAGAGCCAGCGCTCGATGAACCAATCATAGGCATCACATTGAATAGTTGTGATTGGTTCATTGAGCGCTGCAGTGATTGGCTGAGCCGGGGCGCTCGAGAACCAATCACAGTCAGCGCTTCCTGGAGGAGGGTTTTTTGAATCTACAAACCAGGAAGCGCTGATTGAAAACCACAAGCAAGTCTGCTGGAGCTGCCGAGGAGACGCCCGGTGGAGCCAACAGCGCCTGTTAGGTGATGTTTTTTAAATGTCTTATGCAGCCAAGGCTTATTTTTGGGGTAGGGATTATATTTCAATCCCGGCAGAAGAGTGCTACAAAGTTGCGCAACGTTTTAGTGACACAAAATGGCTGTATCGCTGTTGATCATGTGAAAGAGGCCTAAAGGCTGCTGACAAGTGAACCGGCTGAATACTAAACTAGTAAGCGTCCTTTG
This sequence comes from Eleutherodactylus coqui, assembly GCF_035609145.1. Classification (NCBI taxonomy): domain Eukaryota; kingdom Metazoa; phylum Chordata; class Amphibia; order Anura; family Eleutherodactylidae; genus Eleutherodactylus; species Eleutherodactylus coqui. The sequence continues at coordinate 124,094,444 of NC_089848.1, forward strand.
AAGCACCTGACGTTTGTCACATGTAAAACAGGAGCAAGTATCACTCAGCCATGTAGGCAGAGCGGGCCGGAGATCGTTCCCGTTGACCACCTCCATTCATAGTAAACAGGCTATGTTCGCTGTTTAGTCGCTGCCGGCATTTACACTACTCAATTGTTGTTCAGATACCTGCGTTCTGCAAGAATCTGAAAGATGATCGGTCCGTGTAAAAGGGCCCAAAGCCAATGACGGTTGCTGACAGACAGTAACTGCTTGTTAACTTCTGTTCAAGTTTATATTCAGTAAAGGAAGTCTTTCAGCAATATGTGCCATAACTTGTTTCATGCTCCGCCATCACGTTTGACCCTATGAGCCATGAGCATTTTGATTTGTTAAATCTGTACCACCTCCAGGTGATTCGCAGCAGCCTGATGCAAATATGATGCCTTGGTTGAGCACATATTATATAGATGTTCTACTAGAAACAATGGTGCACATTACCAGGAATGACACAGAATTTTGGTGAAAGTTGTATTTTTTTTTTTAACACAGATTAACGTGCTATAGATTTGCACCAAAAAGGACAGATGTTCCACGTCTCAATTCACTGTTCAAAAGTGTCTTAAAAGAGGGCGACTTTGAATGGAGCAATAGTGGATTGCACTCCCCGACGCGCGTCTCATGTATAGCTTCTTTCAGGGGGATGTCAGATAGGTTTAAAGCATGACTAGAGATGAGTGAGCACCAAAATGCTCGGGTGCTTGTTACTCTAGTCGAGCTTTTCGTAATGCTCGAGAGCTCATTTTGAGTAAAGAACCCCAATGAAGTCAATGGGATACTTGAGCATTTTTCAAGGTGACCCATGCTCCACATAGGGGAGGTTGTGTGAATCCCCTGAAAACATCAGAAAGTGATGGAAACACCACAGAAATAAATAGGGAAGAGCAGGGGCAGCATGCATGGGTGCATCTGAGGCTCCCAGGTCACACTATTTAGCTAAATTGTGGGCAAGAGCCTGGTGGTCACCCCCTTAACAATTTAGTTGGACCAGACCATAATCAGCAGGGCACACATGGCTGGCACATCTTAACTAAGCACCACGCTAGGTGGAATGAAGGTCAATCACTGCCTGTGGGTGACATCACTGCCTCTTCTGCTGTGTTACATGCTGGCATTGCTGTCCAACCCCCCACAGGATGCAGGCATGAGCCTGCGCCCACAGCATACTGAAATTTTTCACAGGGCAGCGTCCAGCTGTCCCCATCCCAGATGGGGTAAGGCGCACCCCTTCGCCTACTCAATAGTCCACAGTGTACTGAGATTTTTCCCAGCGCAGCCTTCAGCTGCCCTCATGCCACATGCTCGCTTCATAGCCACACCACCCTCATGTCTATTTATAAGTGCGTATTGGATGAGGAGGAACGGGAGACACATACTGCAGAAGGTTGGCAGGGCCTGGCAGCGAGCCACTTTGAAATTGTGGGCAATATCCCACAATGCTGATGAGAATTGCTGATAAATTGACATATGATCATAATTACAATCCCATGCCACCTCCGTCACAAAATTTCATGAGCCACAAATGTGGGCATAAAGGGGACTCAGACGCCAGTACTTCTACACATCTCCACAATTCAACAACCCATTCTAAAACAAAAGATTTTTTTACACAGAGTGCAGGTGAACCCCTAAAAAGATTTGTTTATCAAGAGTGCAGGTAAAAACCTGAAAGATTTTTTGAGCGACAGCTTGTACTTGCTCAATATGATTTAGGTGGCGGTCCACCGACAGGGAAGCTACCGCCTGTCCCAGCCCCTGCCTCTCTCCGAGGGGCTTGTTAACCAGTGTCCCAGGGAAAGACAGCATGAACTGTAAAGAAATTAATGGTCAAAGATGGACACCGCGATAGGATACCTTTCCGTACACCATGTGACCCTTTTAAAATTGTGCTTCATAGCTGACAAATCACAGACAAATTAATGTATGATTGTAAGTGCCATCCCATGCCACCTCCATCGCAGCATTTCATTAGCCACAAACGCCAGCATAGGGGGGACTCAGAGGCCAGGACTTCTACATTTTTAATAAAGAAAACAAGCCATTTTAAAAAGAAGAATTTTTTTTTTACCAAGATTGCAGGTGAGAACCTGAAAGAGTTTTTGAGCCACAGTGCAGGGTATTTGTTTACCAAGAGTATAGGTGAACCCCTGAAAGATTTGCATACCAAAAGTACAAGCGAAGCCCTGAAACATTTGTTTACCAGGAGTATAGGCGAACCCCTGAAACATTTGTGTACCAAGAATATACGCCAACCCCTGAACAATTTGTTTACTAAGAGTATAGGCGACCCCTGAAACATTTGTGCACCAAGAGTATAGGCGAAGCCCAGAAATATTTGCTTACCAAGAGTATAGGCGAACCCCTGAAAGATTTGTGTACCAAGAATTTAGGTGTACCCATGAAAGATTTGTGTACCAAGAAAATAGATGTACCCCTAAAATTTCTTTTTACCCAGAGTGCAGGTGAACCCCTGAAATCCTTTTTTTTAACATAGAGCTCGTACTTGCTTAATGGGATCCAGGTGTGGGTCCACTGACAGGCAAGCTACCACCTGTAGCAGCCCCTGCCTTTCCCTGAGGGGCTTTTTAACCAGTGCCCCAGAGAAAGACAGCATGTACTATAAAGAAATTAGAGTGGCCAAACCAGGACAATTCATTCTGTCTCAGTGTCAGATAGCTGGACACAGCGCTGGAACCTGGAGGCGGCTATCAGAAAAAAATTGTTTTGACAGAGTCTGGAGGCAGCCCGCCGAAAAAAATAGTTTTTACAGAGCCTTTTGGCCCTCTGAAGAATTGGCTGTTCAGCGTGCTGACATGCTGGCTTAGGAGTAGGATGAGGAAGATAGAGGGTGCATGGTTCTCCAGTTCCAGCTTAAAGATACTTTAAAGTGTAAGCCTGTCAGCGCTGTCAGTTGACAGGCAGGTACGCTTATCCATGATAATCCCCACAGCGGCACTAAACACCCTCTCTGATAACACGGTAGTGGCAGGGCAGGCCAGAACCGCCAAGGTGTACACCGCAAGTTCATGCCATGTGTCCAGCTTTGACACCCAATAGATGTATGGAGCAGAGGTATCACGGAGGACGTTGGTATGGTCAGCTATGTACTCCCTCACCATCTTTTTACACTGTTCCCTCCTACTCAGCCTAGACTGGGGAGTGGTGACACAGTCTGGCTGGAGTGCCATAAAACTGGCATAAAACCTTGGAGAGTGTTCCACTGCATGCGCTGGACATGCTGCCTGTTCCCTTCATCTCCCATGCTAGTTGGCCCACTGAACTACGTCCTCTACTGCTAGTGTTGTCAGATGGGAACTTTAGTGTCAGCATTTCCACCAAGGCATTGTGGTATTGCATCACTCTCGTACTCCTTTCCTCTTCGGGAATGAGAGTGGAAAGGTTCTCCTTATACCGTGGGTCAAAAAGAGTGAACACCCAGTAATTCATGTTGGCCAGAATGCGTCTAATGCGAGGGTCACGGGAAAGGCAGCTTAACATGAAGTCAGCCATGTGTGCCAGAGTCCCAGTACGCAACACATTGCTGTCCTCACTAGGAGGATGACTCTCAGTCTCCTCCTCCTCATACTCTTTAGTCCATACACGCTGAACAGATGTGAAGGAAGTAGCATGAGTACCCTCTGCAGTGTGGGCAGCAGTCTCTTCCCCCACCTCCTTCTCCTCCTTCTCCTCCTCCTCCAATACGCGCTGAGAAACAGACATGAGGGTGGTCTGGCTATCAAGCGATGTATTGTCATCCCCCATCTCCGGTTCTATCCGCAAAGTGTCGGTCTTAATGCTTAGCAGCGACCTTCTCAGCAGGCAAAGCAGCTGGATGGTTATGCTGATAATGGCCGCATCACCGCTCACCATTTGTGTTGACTCCTCAAAGTTTCCTAACACCTGAGAGATGTCAGACATCCATGCTCACTCCTCTGTGAAGAACTGCAGAGGCTGACCACTCCGATGGCCATGTTGCAGCTGGTATTCAACTATGGCTCTACGCTGCTCGTAAACCCTGGCCAGCATGTGCAAAGTTGAATTCCAGTGCGTGGGCATGTCACACAACAGTAGGTGCACTGGCAGCTGGAAGCGATGCTGCAGTGTCCTGAGGGTGGCAGCATCTGTGGTGGATTTTCTGAAGTGTGCGCACACGCGACGCACCTTGCTGAGCAGCTCAAACAAATTGGGGTAGTTTTGAAGAAAGCGCTGAACCACCAACTGAACACAAGGACCAGGCATGGCATGTGTGTTAGTCTGCCAAGCTGCAGAGCTGCCACCTGGTTACACCCATTGACACACACTACCATGCCTGGTTGGAGGTTCAGCGGCGAAAGCCACAGATCTGTCTGCTCCGTCAAACCCTGTAACAGCTCTTGGGCAGTGTGCCTCTTGTCACTTAAGCTCAGGAGTTTCAGCACGGCCTGATGACGTTTCCCCACGGTAGTGCTGCAGTGCCTCAAGCTACCGACTGAAGGCGACGTGCTCACAGATGGTAATTGAGAGCTGGAGGAGGAGGAGGTAGGGTTTTGGAGGAGGTGGCATAATAAGCCAGAGAAACCATGACCGAGGTAGGACCCACAATCCTTGGTGTGGGTAGCTTGTTAGTGGACCCAGGGTCAGACTCGGTCCCAGCCTCTACCAGGTTAACCCAATGTACTGTTAGAGAGATGTAGTGTCCCTGCCTGCAAGCACTTGTCCACGTGTGGGTGGTTAAGTGGACCTTCCCAGTAACCGCGTTGGTGAGGGCACGGTTGATATTCCATAACACATGCTGGTGTAGGGCGGGGACGGCGCAGCTTGAAAAATAGTGGCGACTGGGGACCGAGTAGCGAGGGCCGAATGCTACCATGAGGTTTCGGAAAGCCTCAGTTTCTACCAGCGTACATGGCAGCATCTCGAGGCTCAGCAGTTTGAAGATATGCACGTTTAGCGATTGTGCATGCGGGTGGGTGGCTGCATGCTTGCGCTCTAATATTTGTGTTGTGGACAGCTGAATGCTGTGCTGGGACACATTGGTGGAGGCTGTGGAGGACTGTGGAGGCGAAGGGGTGGGTGAAGGCTGGGAGACGCTCATACCTGCGTCCTGGGAGGGGGATTGCATCTCATTGCCAGCATGTGACACAGGGGAAGAGGCAGTGGTCTGACCCGCAGGCGGTGAATGGCCTTTGTTCCACCTCGTTGGGTGCTTATGCTTAGCATGCCTGCGCATGCTGGTGGTGGTGAGGCTGGTAGAGGTGGCTTCCTGGCTGATTTTGGTGCGGCACAGGTAGCACACCACTGTTCGTCGGTCGTCCGCGCTCTCATTAATAAACCTTCAGACCTTTGAACACCTAACCTTCTGCATGGGAGCTTGACGCAAGGAGGTGCTGTGGGAACAGTTGGGGGATTACTTGCTCCTGCCCTGCTTCTCACTCTGGCTATCCCACTGCCTCTTGTAACCTGTTCTGGTGCTGCACTTGCCTCCCCCTCTGAAGCCCTGTCTTCAGTAGGCTTACCAACCCAGGTTGGGTCAATCACCTCATCATCCACCAGCTCTTCATCTTAATCCTCAGTCTGCTCCACCTTCAGACTTATTGCCCTAACAGCAATCTCACAGACAGACAACTGTATCTCATCATCATCATCCACAAATACCTCTTGAGACACTACTTGGAAGTTCCCACCCTCATCACCCTGAGACTGTGAAAGGTCCAAATTTTGGGCATCGGTCACGACAAACTGCTCAGGTGGCTCATGAACCATTGTTTGGCACTCAGGGAATGGACCTGAGAACAGTTCCTGTGAGTATGCCTGTTTTGAGTCTCTCCTTTTCCTGGAGTGACCAGGCTGGGAGAAAGGAGGATCAGCGTGAGGATTCAGAGGTCCAGTCTCTTGGCTAGTGTGAGTGGACTGCGTGGAAGACTGGGTGTTGGATAAATTACTGGATGCATTATCCGCTATCCGTGTCATCACCTGATCGCACTGTTGTGCTTTTAATAATGGTCTACCACGCAGACCTGCAAACTGTGAGATGAAGCTAGGGAGCAAAGATATGTTGTGTTCTACTTCTCCCTCAGCAGCAGGCACTGTTTCACCCCGCCCAGGACCTTGTCTCTGCCTACACCCTCATTCGGACACCCACGTCCTCGTCCTCGACCCTTACCCCATAGTCTTCATCATGTTGTATAATGCACTGCGTCAAAATGCTACGCAAACTGTGAGGTATTTTGTGTACGCTTTAAGCCGAAAATATACACTGTAAACTGCGTATAGTCTTGTTAGTTAGTGTGGACTGACAGGACGCACCCAGGGGTTAATTTGGCGTATGCTTTAAGCAAAAAAATAAAATAAAAAAATGAAAACTGAGAGGAGTTGTGTTACTTCCTATCTAGTCTGTGTACACCAGTAGCAGTATACTGCATACAACCAGTAACAGTATACAGCCGAGATGCTTGAGAATACTTTGTGTGCACTACTGGTCCCAGCCAACCAAACTGCTACTGCATAAAAGTGGAGTTGTAGTCCTAGAAAGTACTGTTGGATTCTTGGAAATATGATCCGTGAGTAAACGCTTCTCTAACCTAAACTATTGCTCTCCCTCATTCACAGCAGCTCTGTCCCTCTGCTAATCCAGACTGTGTGTGAGGCGAGCCTCAGGTGACCTGAGTTTTTATGCTCGTAGGTCACCTGATCCGGCCAGCCAGTCACTGCTATAGAGGTGCACAGGGTTGGCACGTCATAGCAGTAGTTGCCAAAGCCTTCCCTGCATGTTTATTGGCTAAAAAAAGCCACTAAACATGTGTGGAGGAGACGGTGAAATTTTCTCGAGCACCGCATGGTGCTCGCTAGAGTAACGAGTACCTTCAAGTATGCTAATGCTCGAACGAGCATCAAGCTCGGAGGAGCATGCTCGCTCATCTCTAATCATTACTATTTATATATATATTGTGCATACACACCTGATTCCCATAATTAGTGCAATGGTTCCTCCCATAGATTTAGCGTTCCGGACATACAACATCATTCCGAGTTATCGCGCGATTACAGCATCTTTACGTCCCAATGCAAAGGCACACTGCACGTATTTCATGTAATAATATGCACAATACCAAAAGAATGCACCTGAAATTGCACACAAAAATGGGGTGAGATTTTACATACCAACTCTGTATAATTTCGTTCACTGTTATTTTGCACATATTAGATTGCAGCTTTGATTATAAATAGAGCTACCACACCATTCCTGGCAATACATTAAGTCAGGCCCATATATATCATATGTGCATTTCAAGGCCCAAACTCTACCCCACTGTCTCCTAGGAGTGTCCCGCTCCTCAGACGAAGTTAGCTTGGTGTCACGAACAGGATGAATCTCGTGCCTGTTCCCAACAAGCCACTAAAGAGCCGCAAAGACACATTTTCCCGCCATTGTTTCAGACGTGGAAGATTTATGCCCATGCAACAGTTTGAGAAAGTTACTTCTCAGATGTCTAGGACAAGATCCCTCCAACTCTTACATATTGATTGCTAGTCCTCTAAACCTATGAACATTTGTCAGAGTGGTGCTAGACTAAGTTGTGTGATCAAGATGCAAGAAGAAAATCTTGATTTGTATGTAGCAGAGATGCACTACACATTACAGAGAGACTGTGTGGTGTTGTTAGACCATGTGGAGTTGCCTGCTTTACATGGTGAGCAACACATTGTAAATGTGGACTGTGACAATACTCAGAGCCAAGATAGCGCCCAGCCCTCATGTTCTACAGTAAATTTTCAGCCCGCGAAAAGTTCCCACCAAGCAGTTCCCACCAAGACTGAAGAGAAAGTGGGGGGGGGGGTCACCCCCACCATGGAGCAACAGTCTACAGCTGAGAACTGCCCAGAGGAGGAGATTTCCTCTGCTTCCAGCGAACCTCTGAGCTTATCTCAGCAAATAGACAAGAGCACTCAACCAGGCGAGATGGTTCTCAAGCCAACAAGCAGGTTCCCTTTTGGCCCACGACCGGAGCCACAGCCGAGGGAAAGCGACGGGCAGGAGATGCGGGATAGCCTGTTGCATTTTACTCTTGTTTTACTGACAACTAACACCTCTTCATCAAGAGACGTCCCTGCTACTTCTACTACACCCCCTAAAAGGAGACTTATTTATCCGGAGCCTGGCGAGTAGAGATGGCCATCTCCTGCTTATCATTCACCGCGAGCAATCCACTCCCGAAGACTACAGCAATACCAGACTGCTACTGGTATGATGGAAAGTCGGTATCCTTTGTGGATTCTAGTTCAGTACCTGAACCAAGAGGTTAGAGACTTGTTGCCGGCACACTTGCTGCCATTTGTTAAAGTGTATGGTGACCATCTCTTTACATTCACTTCTGTGAGTGAGCCTATTCGTCACCCAACGAGTTTACCTCCAAGAAACCCTTTACAGCCCTACGTGGTCCCAAGTGATCCTTTTCCAGGCTATCTGCAGTGACTGCATGGATATTGGCATACACCCACTGGGTTCAGTTCCGAGTCAGAGGAATCAGAGGATTTGCCAGTATATAAAAGGACCACTCGGTGTTAAGAAACTCCCTTGTTGGGGGCAGAGCCTGACCTCCGAGCTTAATGGCTGCCTGAGCTTTGAGCTCCGTCCATGAGGCGCCCTTCTAAAGCTCATACAGCGGCAATCTGAAGCAGACATGCAGAGGAAGGCAAAGGAGAGGAGCAGCGAACAGCTGAGCACACCCCGGTCTCATAAAAATCAAATGGGTATGCAGAAGTACCTTAAAGACCGCGGCACCCGCTCCCCGCACCCAGCGGTCAAGATGGCGCCGGCCCACAATGCTACAACAGCTCACAGTAAGGAGGGGGAGGGAGAGCTCACCTCCGATAAAGAGGACAGTGAAGCAATCTCTAAGGGCTTCATGAAACAGCTCATCACAAATGCCCTGCGCCCTGTTATGACTGAGCTGACCAATATTAAGGAGGACATTAAGCACATGGGGAGGAGGGTGGAGGAGTTGGAGGGGTCCTTAGCCAACATCACCTCTCATGCACTGGCTATTGCACAAGCCCTCAAAGACCAGCATGAGCATATTAATAGAGTCCTGATTTCCCAAGAAGATCTGGAAAACTGCAACAGACGGTCTAATGTCAGGATAAAGGGGATCCCCAAAACCTTTGCCGCAGAGTCCCTCTTTAAGGTTGCAGCAGAGATCTTCGATCTGTTGCTGGGAGAGGAAGCTTCAGCTCCTATTAACATAGAGCGTATTTACAGAGCGCTCAGACCCCCCCCTCCCCCCCCCCTCAGCTACTGACTCCCCAAGGGACATTATTTGTAAGCTCTTGAGCTTTCAAGATGTGCTGGCTATACTTAAAGTGGCCAGATCTCGCAGGGACCTGAGGTACAACGATCACCCTATACAGATCTTCCAGGATCTTGCTCCCTCCACCCTATACAAGCGACGGCTCCTTCGCCCCCTCCTGGAGGCGCTCCGGGCTAGAGATATTAGGTACTCTTGGTTATTCCCCTTTGGCCTGGGGATTTCAGTGAATGGTCGCAGGCTTACTATCCGCTCCCCGGAGGATCTAGAGAATGCCTGGTCCCTTCTTGATATGGAGCCGATCGAACTGCCTTGCTGGCTCCCCCTACCGGAGTTCCCCAAACTCCCAAATCTGCCATCATCAGAAGCCTGGCAACAGGCGGGAAATCCGAAATCCCCAAGGGGGAAGAGGAAGAAGGCGAAGGAAGCTAATAACCACCCAGACACTTAATGCAAAAGACTGGGTCTTATGTGATCTTCTCTCGTTCCACTTCGGTTATGGTGCTACCTTCCGGGGTAAAAGGGTATTCAAGTATCTTGTTCAAATGATCTATATGAGTTGCCTCCCCTGAGTAGCACAACTCATATGCGCAGCTTCGAGTTCAAGCTGCTAATTGCTTAGGCTGTGTTTGTTAACTAAATTGTGTGCCGCGTTATCTCTATTGCATATCTGTTTAATAAAATTTCTATGTGTAATAGGCTCTTCGCCAGCGAAGAGCCCTTCTATAGTGTTCCTCTCTGTTTTTCTCTCAGTGTCCCACCTTTGTTGGGGCGAGGGAGGGCGCCTTGCAGCACAGGCTGTACTAAGTTGACTGGTCTACTTGATTATTAGACCAGGCAACCTGCCCTATCCCCTCGTTATTTGATTACCTGCTCTAGCGGGTTTTTTCAAACTCCTTTCAGAAACATAGTGCAATTGTTTGTCCTCCCCCATTCTTCAGTGTTCTCCACCCCTAACTTTCCTTTTGTTTCCTCCTTAACCCCCATTCCTTACCCGTTGCGCCAACAGATGCGGTCAATTAAGTCGAGGATCCCCTCGAAGTTGCGATCTAATATCTAACGATTGTATTCTCTCTCCAGACACCCTTTGTGACATAACCGCAACCTTCATTTCACCAGCATGACGGAGTCTCTTCGGATTACTACTTTCAATGTAAGAGGCCTCAATTCCCCGGAGAAGAGGCACCACATCTCTCTGCTCCTGAGGAAATACGGTACAAAAATAGCTTTCTTACAGGAGACCCATTTCAGGGGAAATAGGTGCATATCCCTCCCTGGCAAGCAATTCCCGCAGGGATATTATAGCTCTCATCCGACGTCAGCGTCTAAGGGTGTCTCGATTTTAGTACACAAGTCCATCATTTTTTCCTGCGAGGCCCAGTACTCGGACGAGGAGGGAAGGGTTTTATATCTGAGAGAGACTTTGCAGGGCAACAAGGTGATACTAGCGAACCTATATGCCCCCAATAAGGGACAGGTGCCATGGCTGATAAAACAGCTCGAAACACTAAAACAGTTCACCACTGGACCGATCCTTATGGGAGGAGATTTAAATCTCACTCTCTGCCCCCCTCTGGATTCCTCGACGGGAAAATCACAAATACCACAGTCCAGTTTAAAGAGATTGAGCAGAGAACTGTCTGACATGGGTCTGGTGGACGCCTGGCGATACACATACCCGTCCGTAAAAGACTTTACATATTTCTCAACAGTTCACTCCTCCTTCCAACGGTTAGACTGTGTATTTATTTCCGCATCGTTTTTAGAGTCTGTAGAGAGCGCCGCTATAGACCCGATCACAATATCTGATCATGCCCCTCTTCATACTAATATAAAACTGGCTACCGCCTCTCCACAGGAGTGGCAGTGGAAACTGAACCCATCACTTCTCGACAATGAAAAAGATAGGTTACAACTAGAGATGAGCGAACGTACTCGGATAAGCACTACTCGTCCGAGTAATGTGCCTTATCCGAGTACCGCTGTACTCGTCTTGAAAGATTCGGGGCGCTCCGCTGCTGACAGGTGAGTCGCAGCGGGGAGCGGGGCAGAGCGGGCGGGAGAGAAGGAGAGAAAGATCTCCCCTCCGTTCCTCCCGGCTCTCCCCTGCAGCTCCCCGCTCCGCAGCACGTCCCGAATCTTTCAGCACGAGCGGGGAGGTACTCGGATAAAGCACATTACTCGGACGAGTAGTGCTTATCCGAGTACGTTCGCTCATCTCTAGTTACAACTAAAAATAGCCATTGAGGAATATTTCTTACTCAACAAAAACAGCGAGACGCCCATGCCAATAATCTGGGAAGCCCATAAGGCGTTTGCAAGATTTGCGTTTGCCTACTGATTGCCCTGGGTTCAAGGGTTAAGCGGGGCCAACAGAAGGTGATAGACGAGATGCTAAAACAAATCGCCAGACTAGAGCAAGCAACGAAGCATTCCCAGAGTGAGTCCTCACTAGACAAACTAACTTCCCTTAGGAAAGAGCTAAAACTTTATTTGGAAAGCAGATATAATAAAAAACACTTATACCTCAAACATACGGTCTACGCCCAGGGAAATAGAGGTAGTAAATACACCTCTGCGCTTATTAAAAAAGCCCACTCCAGAAATCTCATCAACTCTATTAAAACCAACTCCGGCCACTCGGTCACCTCCTCCAGGGAGATTGCCAACGAGTTCCAGGCGTTTTATTCACGCCTTTATAACATTCAGGAACCCCTTTCTCCTAAAGATGCTTTAGAGGCTCGGACTCGTACTATGTCCTTTTTGGAGGACCTAGACTTGCCTAAGCTGGATGAAAAAGAGACAGCAGCCCTAATTTCTCCAGTTACTGCGCAGGAAGTAGACGATCTCATTGCCTCGTTCCCACCGGGAAAGAGCCCTGGCGCAGATGGCCTCCCACTAATATATTTTAAAACATTTAAATCCCTCCTGATCCCACAGTTAGTAGACCTATTTAATTCTTTATTACTCGGAACTCCCCTCCCAAAGCAAGCCCAAGAGGCACATATTACCCTAATTCACAAGGACAAGAAGGATCCGGAAGACTGCGGAAGCTATAGGCCTATTTCGCTGATCAACTTCGATATGAAGTTGTGGGCTAAACTTTTAGCAAAACAGCTTGAAAAATTCGTCCCCCCTTTGATAGATCCCGAACAAACGGGGTTCGTCAAAGGTAGAGAGGGGAAAGATAATTGTATCAGACTGCTACATGCTGCAAGATATGCTCAAACACAGAATATCCCTCTAGCTTTCGTAAGCTCGGACGCAGAAAAAGCTTTCGACCGTCTCAACTGGTCCTACATGAAACACGTCCTTTCACACTTTAATTTCCCTCCTGCCTTTATATCAGCCATATTTTCGTTATATGCTGCACCCCACACCAGGCTAAAAATAAATAACATTCTGTCTCCCCCCTTTGACATAAAGAATGGTACCCGGCAGGGCTGCCCGCTGTCGCCGGTTCTCTTTATTCTTTCCATTGAACCCCTTTTGCAAAAGATTAGGAGGGATTCTGCGATTCAGGGGCTACGTGTAGGTGAGGTGGTTCTCTCAACCGCAGCATACGCAGATGACATTATCATACTGGTCACGAATCCTGAGAGGGGGCTTCCTCGGCTCACCACCCTTATGGAAGAATTTGGTGTCATCTCTAATTTTTTTTTTTTTAAATCAATATTTATTTGAGTTTTTTACCAAAATGTACGCATAATACAAAACAATACAAGGAAGTTCTAGACTCCGTAGACAACGTGCACGACAGCCTTACAAAATATGCACTGATAAATAATAGAAACATTTCAGGCCGACTCTGAACCTTCAATACAAAATGATCCGGAGCAGTGCTCGTGGGCTGTGGAGGTCTTCTCTGCTATAATGCAAGAAGCTACGTATGTTGACCTCCACTGCCCGTTAACATAATGCAGAACTAACTAACACAGAGCGAACAGGGGGTAGGTAAAAAGGGGGGGGGGGGGTGGAAGGCGCGGAAAGGTTGGAAGGGGGGGGGGGGAAGGGGATAAAGGGCCCATTCCACCTAGACCTTAGGTTTCCACACTACTGCCCTCCAGGGGGACCATGTCTCAATAAACTTATCGTGTGTGCTTAACGTGGGGATAACAGCCTTAGCTGTATCAATAAGTAAAGCAACCAATTTGTGCTTAAGGGGATGAAAGGCCGGGGACGGCCTCCACAGGAGAACCACTTCAGGGGAGAGCGCCAGACCCGGCAAGAGCTGTTTTAGGATCCCCTCTAGTTCCCTCCAAAAGGGAGTAATGAGGGGCACTCCCACCATATGTGTAGGTATGAGCCAGTATCCAACTCGCATCGCCAGCAACAATCCTGGGCAAGTAGTTTGTGGTCTGCTAGCCATTGGGGAGTTCTATACCATCTTGCCAGGAGTTTATAATGCGCTTCCTGGGAGGTGACGCATGGGGAAAGTCCAAAAGCTGCCTTCAGTATGAGTTTACTCTTGCTAGGAGTTAGGGATATCCCGAGCTCCCTTTCCCATGAGACAAGGAAGGCAGGTTTCGTCTCCCTCGGGGAGGGCAATAAAATGCTTGCGTATGTAGGAGACTTTTCTGGTAGCCAAATTAGATCCTTTTAGCGCCGTCTCAAAAGGGGTAGGGGGTCTGACATCACTATGTCTTCTCAAGAATCCGTTTATGATTTTTAACAGATGTGTGGATAATAGAAGGAAATTGAGTGATTAGGGAGGATATCCTCCAGGGAGGATAAGGGAGCCTGATGCGCTATAGAGATCACATCCTGAAAGTTTTTGTTTTCTAGGAGCTTCCATACTTTAACTGAACAGGGATCTAACATAACAGCCATATATCTGTATAGTGCAGATAGCGGCGTGTATGGTGAGGGGCTAGGAGCTAGAGTACTCCCCAGAGCAGACCAAGTCTCAAGAGTCCCCCTCAAGAGCGGGTTCCCCTTCCTCTTCCCCTTATTCCCTCCCTCTGGAAACCAGAGGTCTGCGTCAAAGGTCGGGCCGTAAGCCCCTCTGGCAAGAAGCTGAATCATAGGGTCCCTGCAGGGGCATGCTAGTTCCATCCAGTGGTTTAGATGGGTAGCCAAGTAGAACTCTCGTGGGCATGGTAGGTCCACTCCCCCCTCCGAGCGCCTCCTGATCAGCATGCTATGGGCCAGCCTAGGCCTCTTTCCCCTCCAGATGTACCTGGAGAAGATTGTACAGAGAGTTTTGATAAAACTGGAGGGGATAAAAATTGGTAGAAGCCTGATTTTATAGAGGCTGATGGGAATAGCATATGATTTTAATATGTTTTTTCTTCCCAGCCACGATATGAAGAGCTTATCATAGGCTCTCAACAATTTTTTGATTTTGGACAGTAGCGGGAGGAAGTTAGTTGAGTATAGGTCCTCGGACTTTTTGGTGAGCTTTATGCCCAAGAAGTCGATTGTTGAATCCGACCAAGTGAAGGGGAGTTGTTTTCAATGTCCTTAAAACGATTAGGGGGAATGGAAATGTTTAAGGCAATTGATTTGGCTAGGTTGATTTTAAAATTGGAGAGTCCACCGAAGTTCTCCAGCAGCGAGACTAGGCGGGGGAGGCCCATCTCCGGGTTTGTAATAAGAAAAATGATGTCGTCAGCGTAGGCAGTAGAAGAGAGCTTCTCCCTACTGACATTCAGGCCTTGTATCAAAGGGTCTAACCTTACTTTCTGTAAAAAGGGTTCAAGTGCCAGGATGAATACAGTAGGGGAAAGGGGGCAGCCCTGCCTAGTACCGTTAATTATATTGAACGGAGGGGAAAGAGAATCATTAATTTTGAGTCGAGCGTAGGGCGTCGCATATAGGGAGAAAATTGCTGCTATAAATTTGGGAGGGATGTTGTAGTGCGTTAGGACCTGCTCCATGTAGGTCCAGTCGACCCGGTCGAATGCTTTTTCAGCATCTGTGCCGATAAAAGCGAGCAGGATGTTGTGAGTTTGGGAATAACTGGCCACATGGAGCAGTCTAAGGCAGTTATCTCTACCTTCCCTGCCCTTAACAAATCCGGCTTGTTCAGGATTTATCAGATTCGTAATATACTTTTCAAGTCGCCTGGTGAGTATTTTGGCCCAAAGTTTTACATCAAAATTGATAAGGGAGATAGGGCGGTAGCTACCGCAAGATTCAGGATCTTTGTTCTCCTTATATACTAAGGTGATATGCGCCTCTTGCGCCTGCTTAGGTAGAGGAGCACCGTTTAATAAGGAGTTAAATAGTTCAGTTAGTTTAGGTACAAGTGTAGCTTTGAAGGTCTTGTAGTAACTAAGGGGCAGGCCGTCAGGGCCAGGGCTTTTACCCGGTGGGGAGGAGTTTATCAGTTCTTCGACTTCTTGGGCAGTGATAGGGGTTAGCAGGTCAATGGAGTCCTCCTCGTTTATTTTAGGTAGGCTGAGTTCTTCAAGGAAAGAGTCTATCTGTACTTTAAAGTCTAGGGTGGACTCTGGAGAGAGAGGGTCTCTTAGGTTATAAAGATTGGAATAAAAACTTTGAAATTCCCTAGCGATTTCGGGAGTGTCGGAGACCGTCTGACCCGTTGTTGTTTTGATGGACTTTATAAGGTTTCTCGTACGTGCCTTCTTTAGGAGCGCGGAGGTATATTTGCTTCCCCTGAGCATAATTGACATGTCTGAGGTACAGGTGCTTTTTATTATATTTCGCCTCAAGAATGAGTTTAAGTTCTCTTCTGCGGGAAGCTAGTTCCTCAGAGGAAGACTTACTAAGAGTTTGTTTCGCCGCGCGTTCGAGCTTAGAGATTTGGGCAAGTTTATTATCAATTTCTATTTGCTGTTTTCTCTTTGCTCTTGTGCCTGCTGCGATCAAGAGCCCCCTCATAAAGGCCTTATGGGTCTCCCACACAAGTGGGACAGACAGGTCGTCCGATTTGTTTAGTTGGAAAAATTCTTCCATCAAATTTTTTAGTCGCGTTCTCTCCTCCTCCTGATCGAGAAGGGAGGGGTTGAGTCTCCACCTCCACTCCCGGGGGGGGGGGGGTGGAGGTTGGCAGGTGAAGGTCTAGGTGTACTGGGGCATGGTCAGTGACTAATATTGAGTCAATCAAGGCTCTCTCTACCTGTTGGAGGAGGGAGGATGATATGAAGACGTAGTCAAGGCGCTGGAAGGAGGAGTGGACCTGTGAGAGAAAGGTGTAATCCCTTTTGGTCGGGTTCCAGTATCTCCAGCTATCTACCAGATTCATTTCCGCTAGGGTATGAATAAGTTTGGCTAATTTCCTCTGGGGTGTACGTGATTTTCCTGTTGAGGAGTCCATTATAGGGGAGAGAGTGAGATTAAAATCTCCCCCTAGGATGATCTGGCCATCCACAAAAAGTTTGAGAACCTCTAACTGTTTAACAAGCCAGGTCACCTGATCAGTATTCGGAGTGTATAAATTCGCGAGGGTTACCTTGGTGTTATTTAAGAGACCTCTCAAGAGGAGAACCCTGCCCTCCTCGTCTGAGTGGCGTGCCTCACAGGTGAAATTGAGGGATTTGTGGAGCAAGATGGAGACCCCTTTTGAGGCGGGAGATGGATGTGAGTTGTGGAATGCGAGTGGATATTGCTTACCTGGGAGAGCCAGGCATCTGTCGCCCCTGAAGTGGGTCTCCTGCAGAAAGACCACGCCCGACCCGTACCTCTTTAGTAGGAGAGCTACGTGATGCCTCTTCTAAGGAGTATTCAAGCCGTTGACGTTGAGCGTCGTGATATGTAGGAGATCATCCATGTCTCGACCCTGGGGATGGTAGACCCTTCTTCTCTTTACCGGGAAGGAAAGAGGCAGATGTTATACAACGAAGTTAAGCTTATCCTAAAGGGCCTGGCTCTTATCTCCCAGGAAGGGGGTGTAGAATGAGCTGATAGGGAGTTTAGGTAAGTTGGGGGATGGAGTAAGGAAGAGGAGGACGGGAGGGGAGTTTACAGTAAGGGAAGGGTACAGACAAACAATACACAAACAGCAGTTACTATCACGTAACCAAAATGGGTTAGCGCTCCCGAGTCCAATAAATTTGGGCTCGGTGCTAAGTGGGAGCGAGTCGTCTGTGCTCTGGGAAAAGAGGACAGAGGACTATGTGGTTAGCCTGACCAGACAGGCACTCACTAGGTCCAAAAATTAGAAAAAGAAGAATATGTAACAGCCACTGAGAGAGAATACCCTCTCACTGGGGGGAACATAATAGAACAACAATCAGAGTAGTGGTTTCACTACTCGCGAACAACCATTCAAATAGAACAGAACAGAAGGGGCCGTGTCCCCTTAGGGATCCAGGATGGCGAGTGGATCCTCCTGGGGGAGACTATAAGTGGCGTAGTACTGACTTAATAGAATAGAAGTCCTTTTCACGGCACTTTGAGTAAGGCCCGTGGGGGAAACTCATGGGTTACCAGACATGGGAGGAAAGGAGTCAATACAAACTCAAGTGTCAGAATTGGCCACAGAGTCCTTAGCCTTTTTTTTCTTCCCTTTCAGGGATTTGAAGTTACCCGCCACTTGCCAGGCCTCAGGAGGGGTCAGCTTCGGTAGTTTCGGGAACTCTGGAAGGGGGAACCAACAAGGTAGCTCAATTGGGTCCATCTCCAAGCGTTCCCAGCAGTTGTGGAGATCCTCCGGAGAGCGGACCATGAGTCTGCGATTCTTATAGAAGATGCTAATGCCGAAAGGGAAAAGCCAGGCGTAGCGTATATCTCTTGCCCTTAGTGCTTCTAGAAGAGGGCGCAGGATACGTCTCTTCGCAAGAGTAGCCGGCGAGAGATCTTGAAAGATCTGAATGGGAGAGCCCCCGTAGTTGAGTTCTTTGCATACTCTTGCTGCTTTTAATAAAGCAGAAGTGTCCTGGAATGATAGCAATTTGCAAACAACATTGCCGGCGGGTCTGTCGGGGGAGGTGGCGGTCTGAGAGCTCTATGGACTCTTTCCACGGTTATTGAGACTGCTCTTTCTGCCCACAGGAGCTGTTCAAAAATTTTCGCAGTAACCTTACGGAGGGATTCCGCAGCCCAGGATTCCGGAAGGCCCTTAAGGCGTAAATTACACCTCCGATTACGGTTTTCTAAATCTTCTTGGAGGATAAGGGCACGATTGAGGTGTTCATGCTGCTCTTTCAGTATGCTGGCTACAACTAGGGCATGGGAGGTGATGGAGGCAGAAGCAGTTTCTATATGTTCTTTTCTACGGCCCATGTATTTAAAGTCCTCCTTTATTTCTGCTAAATCTGCTGTAATGGGAGTCAGGGCATTCATAATTAGCTCCTTCATGAAGCCTTTTGACACCATTTCTGTGTCCTCCTCATCTGAAGAGAGCTCTCCCTCCCCCTCCTTACTGTAGTTAGTTGCAGCTCCCTAAGCCAGCGCCATCTTGGAGGACGGGTGCGGGGAGCGGGAGCTCCGTTCTTTAAGGTACCGCTGCATGCCCGTCTGGCTTTTGGAGGCTTTCGGCGTGCAGGGTGGTTCCCCCCTCTGTCCCTCACTACTCTTCTCATTGCAGCGGCTGTAAATGGTGCTGGGAGACCTCTGTGAGCGCTGTACTGTGGGAGCTCCGGTCTCAAGCAGCCATGTTGCTCCGCAGTCAGGCTCCGCCCCTCTGTCATCTCTAATTTTAAAATAAATTACTCCAAGTCTACGGTTCTAAATATCTGCATTCCGTTAGCCCACTTCAAAGAACTGAAGAGTAAATCACCTTTCTCCTGGTCCAATTCCAATATAGATTTTTTAGGTATAAAATTTACAAAGAAAGCAGAGGCTCTGTACTCCGCAAATTTTATTCCTCTACTTACCAAGATTAAAAGTCTGCTCCGTTTTTACTACCTCCCCTTCATATCCTGGTTGGGGAGGAAGAACATTTTGAAGTCTTATGTTCTTCCGATAATCCTTTACAATTTCCGTCTACTCCCTATTTATATTCCAAACACTTTCTTTAAAACAATTAGAGAAGCCTTCTCGAAGTTTGTTTGGAAAGGGAAAAGACCTAGACTTCCTCACTGTCTATTAAAAAGGAGGAGGGGGGAGGGAGGAGTAGACTTACCCTGCCCAGGGAATACTATTTGGCCACCCAGCTCAGTCAATGGATGGAAATGACATACCTGTCTAAAGACCCCTTGATTCTTATGCTAGCCAAAGGTTCATATGGCCCCACCATCCTACACGATTTGTGGTTCCCCATAGTGAAGGCCCGTAGTGGTGGAGGGTGCAATCCATTGCTTAAAGTGACTTTCGAGACCTGGAATAAATTAAGAGACTCCCTAGCTCCTTGTCCTTCCCCTCTCACCCCAAAGTGCGCATTACATAGAACTGTGGATCTTAGGCTAGACGCGTGCTCAGTCAGTACATGGCAGTTATTTAAAAACAAGACTATCTCGGAAGTCCATTCATTGGCTCATGAACCCACCTCTGCAATAATCGCGGAGCTGCTTCCCAACCACAATCTCACATTCCTAGCTCTAGCTCACGTAAACAAAACGATTGTGGACTTCCTGAAGGCACACAAAGCATCTCGTCCTCTAACTAGAGATGAGCGAGCACCAAAATGCTCGGGTGCTCGTTACTCGGAACGAACTTTTCGCGATGCTCGAGGGTTCGTTTCGAATAACGAACCCCATTGAAGTCAATGGGCGACCCAAGCATTTTTGTATTTCGCCGATGCTCGCTAAGGTTTTCATGTGTGAAAATCTGGGCAATTCAAGAAAGTGATGGGAACGACACAGCAACGGATCGGGCAGGCGAGGGGCTACGTGTTGGGCTGCATCTCAAGTTCACAGGTCCCACTATTAAGCCACAATAGCGGCAAGAGTGCCCCCCCCCTCCCAACAACTTTTACTTCTGAAAAGCCCTCATTAGCAATGCATACCTTAGCTAAGCACCACACTACCTCCAACAAAGCACAATCACTGCCTGCATGACACTCCACTGCCACTTCTCCTGGGTTACATGCTGACCAACCGCCCCCCTCCCCCCCACAGCGCACACCAAAGTGTCCCTGCGCAGTCTTCAGCTGCCCTCATGCCACACCACCCTCATGTCTATTTAGAAGTGCGTCTGCCATGACGAGGAACCGCAGGCACACACTGCGGAGGGGTTGGCACGGCTAGGCAGCGACCGTCTTTAAAAGTGGTGGGGCGATAGCCCACAATGCTGTACAGAAGCAATGAGAAATATAATCCTGTGCCACCGCCATCAGGAGCTGCACACGTGGGCATAGCAATGGGGAACCTATGTGCCACACACTATTCATTCTGTCAAGGTGTCTCTGCATGCCCCAGTCAGACTGGTAATATGTACCTTAACAGTAACCGCGTTGGTGGTAATGTGGTGGTGACTGCGGACCTAGTAGCGCGGTTTTATTTTGTTGGTTTTCGGAATGTGGCCAGGATTAAGTGGGCCGTGGCGGGGGGATGGTGGGGGGGCTCTCTTGTAGTGTCGGTAAAGGTGAAATTCTTGGACTGCCACCAGACGAACCAATGCAAAGGCATTTGCCAAGAATGTTTTCCCTGTTGGAGGAGGAGGGGGATGTTTTTGAGGCACTACGTGTCCTCTCCACGTGTCCGTGGTTATATGCACCTTAACAGTAACCGCGTTGGTGGTAATGTGGTGGTGACTGCGGACCTAGTAGCGCGGTTTTATTTTGTTGGTTTTCGGAATGTGGCCAGGATTAAGTGGGCCGTGGCGGGGGGATGGTGGGGGGGCTCTCTTGTAGTGCCAGTAAAGGTGAAATTCTTGGACTGCCACCAGACGAACCAATGCAAAAGCATTTGCCAAGAATGTTTTCCCTGTTGGAGGAGGAGGGGGATGTTTTTGAGGCACTACGTGTCCTCTCCACGTGTCCGTGGTTATATGCACCTTAACAGTAACCGCGTTGGTGGGAAATGGCCTCGCCGCCATCATGTCTTTGGGAAGCCTCTGTTTCCACACCCCAGAGACATACCATTAGCAGCGGTATAGGCAGAGCCCAGAATTCGTAACATTTCAGCCGTAGCATTAGGACAGGCCCCACTAACATATCACTAGCAGCATTATAGCGGGAGCGCAGTCTTCGTTCCATGTCAGCAATAGTAGCACTCAAGACAAGCCCCAGTAACAATTCCGAAGCAGCAGTATAGCGGGAGCGCAGTCTTCGTTCCATGTCAGCAATAGTAGCACTCAAGACAAGCCCCAGTAACAATTCCGAAGCAGCATTATAGCGGGAGCACAGTCTTCGTTCCATGTCAGCAATAGTAGCACTCAAGACAGGCCCCAGTAACAATTCCGAAGCAGCAGTATAGTGGGAGCGCAGTCTTAGTTCCATTTCAGTAGCTGCAGTATAGCCAAGGCCCAAGTTACATTTATGTAGCTAAAGTGTAGGCCAACCCCACACACACTTCTGTACCATGAGTGCAGGCGAAGAACATACAAATTGCTATGATTACACTGTAGGTGAGGGCCCCAAAAAATTGGTGTACCAACAGTACTAATGTACCTCAGTAAAAATTGGCCATGCCCAACCAAGATGGCAGGTGAAACCCATTAATCGCTTTGGTTAATGTGGCTTAAGTGGTAACTAGGCCTGGAGGCAGCCCAGTTTAACGAAAAATTGGTTCAAGTTAAAGTTTCAACGCTTTTAAGAGCATTGAAACATATAAAAATTGTTTAGAAAAAATAGATGAGTGAGCCTTGTGGCCCTAAGAAAAATTGCCCGTTCAGCGTGATTACGTGAGGTTTCAGGAGGAGGAGCAGGAGGAGGAGGAGGAATATTAGACACAGATTGATGAAGCAGAAATGTCCCCGTTTTGGATGGTGAGAGAGAACAAAGCTTCCATCCGCGGGTGCAGCCTACGTATTGCTTAGGTATCGCTGCTGTCCGCTGGTGGAGAAGAGAAGTCTGGGGAAATCCAGGATTTGTTCATCTTGATGAGTGTTAGCCTGTCAGCACTGTCGGTTGACAGGCGGGTACGCTTATCTGTGATGATTCCCCCAGCCGCACTAAACACCCTCTCCGACAAGACGCTAGCCGCAGGACAAGCAAGCACCTCCAGGGCATACAGCGCTAGTTCAGGCCACGTGTCCAGCTTCGACAACCAGTAGTTGTAGGGGGCAGAGGCGTCACCGAGGATGGTCGTGCGATCCGCTACGTACTCCCTCACCATCCTTTTACAGTGCTCCCGCCGACTCAGCCTTGACTGGGGAGCGGTGACACAGTCTTGCTGGGGAGCCATAAAGCTGGCCAGGCCCTTAAAGACTGTTGCACTGTCTGGGCTGTACATGCTGCTCGATCTACGCACCTCCCCTGCTACCTGGCCCTCGGAACTGCGCCTTCTGCCACTAGCGCTGTCGGATGGGAATTTTACCATCAGCTTGTCCGCCAGGGTCCTGTGGTATAGCAACACTCTCGAACCCCTTTCCTCTTCGGGAATGAGACTGGGAAGGTTCTCCTTATAGCGTGGGTCGAGCAGTGTGTACACCCAGTAATCCGTAGTGGCCAGAATGCGTTGAATGCGAGGGTCACGAGAAAGGCATCCTAACATGAAGTCAGCCATGTGTGCCAGGGTACCTGTACGCAACACATGGCTGTCCGCACTAGGAAGATCACTTTCAGGATCCTCCTCCTCCTCCTCCTCCTCCTCCTCCTCCTCAGGCCATACACGCTGAAATGATGACAGGCAAGCAGCATGGGTACCTTCAGCAGTGGGCCAAGCTGTCTCTTCCCCCTCCTCCTCATCCTCCTCATCCTCCTCCTCCTTCTCCTGAACGCGCTGAGATATAGACAGGAGGGTGCTCTGACTATCCAGCGACATACTGTCTTCCCCCGGCTCTGTTTCCGAGCGCAAAGCGGCTGCCTTTATGGTTTGCAGGGAAGTTCTCAAGATGCATAGCAGAGGAATGGTGACGCTAATGATTGCAGCATCGCCGCTCACCACCTGGGTAGACTCCTCAAAGTTTCGAAGGACCTGGCAGATGTCTGCCAACCAGGCCCACTCTTCTGAAAAGAATTGAGGAGGCTGACTCCCACTGCGCCGCTCATGTTGGAGTTGGTACTCCACTATAGCTCTACGCTGCTCATAGAGCCTAGCCAACATGTGGAGCGTAGAGTTCCACCGTGTGGGCACGTCGCACAGCAGTCGGTGCACTGGCAGATTAAAGCGATGTTGCAGGGTGCGCAGGGTGGCAGCGTCCGTGTGGGACTTGCGGAAATGTGCGCAGAGCCGGCGCACCTTTACGAGCAGGTCTGACAAGCGTGGGTAGCTTTTCAGAAAGCGCTGAACCACCAAATTAAAGACGTGGGCCAGGCATGGCACGTGCGTGAGGCTGCCGAGCTGCAGAGCCGCCACCAGGTTACGGCCGTTGTCACACACGACCATGCCCGGTTGGAGGCTCAGCGGCGCAAGCCAACGGTCGGTCTGCTCTGTCAGACCCTGCAGCAGTTCGTGGGCCGTGTGCCTCCTATCTCCTAAGCTGAGTAGTTTCAACACGGCCTGCTGACGCTTGCCCACCGCTGTGCTGCCACGCCGCGTGACACCGACTGCTGGCGACGCCCTGCTGCTGCTGACACATCTAGATTGCGAGACAGAGGTTGAGGAGGAGGGTGCTTTAGTGGAAGAAGCATACACCGCCGAACATACCACCACCGAGCTGGGGCCCGCAATTCTGGGGGTGGGTAGGACGTGAGCGGTCCCAGGCTCTGACTCTGTCCCAGCCTCCACTAAATTCACCCAATGTGCCGTCAGGGAGATGTAGTGGCCCTGCCCGCCTGTGCTTGTCCACGTGTCCGTAGTTAAGTGGACCTTGCCACTAACCGCGTTGGTGAGGGCGCGTACAATGTTGCGGGAGACGTGGTCGTGCAGGGCTGGAACGGCACATCGGGAAAAGTAGTGGCGACTGGGAACTGAGTAGCGCGGGGCCGCCGCCGCCATCATAGCTTTGAAGGACTCCGTTTCCACAACCCTATATGGCAGCATCTCAAGGCTGATAAATTTGGCTATGTGGACGGTTAACGATTGAGCGTGCGGGTGCGTGGCGGCGTACTTGCGCTTGCGCTCCAACAGTTGCGCTAGCGACGGCTGGACTGTGCGGTGCGAGACATTGCTGGATGGGGCCGAGGACAGCGGAGGTGAGGGTGTGGGTGCAGGCCATGAGACGGTCGTGCCTGTGTCCTGAGAGGGGGGTTGTATCTCAGTGGCAGGTTGGGGCACAGGGGGAGAGGCAGCGGTGCAAACCGGAGGCGGTGAACGGCCTTCGTCCCACCTTGTGGGGTGCTTGGCCATCATATGTCTGCGCATGCTGGTGGTGGTGAGGCTGTTGGTGGTGGCTCCCCGGCTGATCTTGGCGTGACAAAGGTTGCACACCCCTGTTCGTCGGTCGTCAGGCGTCTCGGTGAAAAACTGCCAGACCTTAGAGCACCTCGGCCTCTGCAGGGTGGCATGGCGCGAGGGGGCGCTTTGGGAAACACTTGGTGGATTATTCGGTCTGGCCCTGCCTCTACCCCTGGCCACCGCACTGCCTCTTGCAACCTGCCCTGCTGCTGCCCGTGCCTCCCCCTCTGAAGACCTGTCCTGAGTAAGCGTTGCACACCAGGTGGGGTCAGTCACCTCATCATCCTGCTGCTCTTCCTCCGAATCCTCTGTGCGCTGCTCCCTCGGACTTACTGCCCTTACTACTACCTCACTGCAAGACAACTGTGTTTCATCGTCATCGTCCTCCTCACCCACAGAAAGTTCTTGAGACAGTTGGCGGAAGTCCCCAGCCTCTTCCCCCGAACCCTGGGAACTTTCGAATGGTTGGGCATCAGTGACGATAAACTCCTCTGGTGGGAGAGGAACCACTGCTGCCCAATCTGAGCAGGGGCCCGAGAACAGTTCCTGGGAGTGTTCCCGCTCCTGAGCATGTGTCATTGTAGTGGAGTGAGGAGGCTGGGAGGAAGGAGGAGCAGCAGACAGAGGATTCGGATTTGCAGCAGTGGACGGCGCAGAACTGTGGCTGGACGATAGGTTGCTCGAAGCACTTTCTGCCATCCAGGACAGGACCTGCTCACACTGCTCATTTTCTAATAAAGGTCTCCCGCGTGGACCCATTAATTGGGCGATGAATGTGGGGACGCCAGAAACGTGCCTCTCTCCTAATCGCGCAGCAGTCGGCTGCGACACACCTGGATCAGGAGCTCGGCCTGTGCCCACACCCTCACTTGGGCCTACGCGTCCTCGGCCACGTCCACGTCGTCTAGGCTTACCCCTACCCCTCAGCATGCTGTATTACCAGTGATTTGATTTCCCAGGCAGGAAATAAATTGGCGCAAGCCTGCAGGCCAAATATAATGTTTTCGCTTTTTTGCAAAGGGAAGGACCCACTGCGTATATTCAATGAACAATAACTTTTAGAACTGTAGTGTGGCCCTGAAAAAGTCACACACAACTTTAGTGTAGCAGAGTTATTAACTCTAGCAGAGCAGGTATTTGCCAGTCAGGAAAGACAATGGCGCAAGCCTGCAGTAAACCGTAGCTGGTTGCGTCTCATTTTTGTACGTTGTCCACGCAGCACACACGTACACGGAGACCTTAGGACTGACACAGGCAGGCCAAATATAATTTCTTTTCCTTTTTTGCAAAGGGAAGGACCCACTGCGTATATTCAATGAACAATAACTTTTAGAACTGTAGTGTGGCCCTGAAAAAGTCACACACAACTTTAGTGTAGCAGAGTTATTAACTCTAGCAGAGCAGGTATTTGCCAGTCAGGAAAGACAATGGCGCAAGCCTGCAGTAAACCGTAGCTGGTTGCGTCTGATTTTTGTACGTTGTCCACGCAGCACACACGTACACGGAGACCTTAGGACTGACACAGGCAGGCCAAATATAATTTATTTTCCTTTTTTGCAAAGGGAAGGACCCACTGTGTATATTCAATGAACAATAACTGTGTTGTGGCCCTGCCTACACAATTCTGTCCCTGTAGTATCAATGGAGGGTGCAATGCTCTGCACAGACGATTTTTAGAAAAAAAAAATATGCAACACTGCTAACAGCAGCCAGCACAGTACTGCACACGCTTAAATTTGGCCCTAGAAAGGACCGTTGAGGTTCTTGAAGGCTACACTCACTCCTAACACTCTCCCTGCCTATGCACCACTTCTGTCCCTAATGCCGGGTGCAATGCTCTGCACTGCCGATTTTGAGAAAAAAAAAACAAAAAACACTGCTAGCAGCAGCCTGCACACAGGTAGATGTGGCCCTAAGAAGGACCTTTGGGGTTCTTGAAGCCTACACTGACTCCTAACGCTCTCCCTACAGCAGCACCAGCACGATAGTACTTTCCCTCAGCTAACTCACAAGGCATGTGTGGCGAGCCGCGGGAGGGGCCGACTTTTATACTCGGGTGACATCTGATCGCCCCAGCCACTCACAGCAGGGGGTGGTATAGGGCTTGAACGTCACAGGGGGAAGTTGTAATGCCTTCCCTGTCTTTCAATTGGCCAGAAAAGCGCGCTAACGTCTCAGAGAGGAAACTGAAAGTAACCGGAACACCGCGTGGTACTCGTTACGAGTAACGAGCATCCCGAACACCCTAATATTCGCACGAATATCAAGCTCGGACGAGTACGTTCGCTCATCTCTACCTCTAACCCTATTTGAGACTGCACTAGCTGAAAAAACCCAAACAAAAGGAAGGTGTCGTTTATTCGTAAACAATTCATTGCTCCCGGATCACATACTAATCCCACTTTTATTACTTCCTGGGAAAAAGAGCTAGGGATCTCCCTCACTCCCAGCGAAAGGCGGCTCATACTGGGAACAGCATATGGGTTTTCCCCTTGCGTCACCTCTCAGGAGTCGCACTACAAGTGATTGGTGAGGTGGTATAGAACCCCTCAATGGTTATATGATCGCAAACTGGCCTCGCAGGACAAGTGTTGGAGATGTGACTCACATACCGGGTCATTCCTCCACATCTGGTGGGACTGCCCCTCTCTGCAAACTTTCTGGAACAATGTCGGATGTCTGCTAAAAAAGATATCTCCAGGTCTAGACCTCTCCCCTGAGGTGGTTCTCCTTTGGAAGCCCACAGCGACTTTTCATCCCCTAAAACACAAATTAATAACGTTCCTCATTGACGTTGTGAAATCTCTTATTCCACTTAAGTGGCGCCAACAAGACCCACCCACTTTAAGTATGTGGAAGGATAAAGTAGATCTTCTCATGAATTTGGAAGAACTCTCAAGCTGGGCGAGGGGTTCCCATGAGACCTTCCACAAAATTTGGTACCCCTGGAGGTCAATCAGAAGCGAAATAGGTTAAACAAGCGGGTGATGTGCCTCTTCTCCGGCTAGAGTAACAAAAATGTGTTATTGAAGCCCTACTTAGGGGGTCACGGAGACAAATCTGGTACAAGCGCATGCTCCGTACTCATTATCGCAGGCTGGGTCTGTGGTCGTAGTATTTTTGGGACTCAACTAGGGGATGCTCTCTCCCCACCTTTGAGCAATACCATTGGCAAACCTCCCCCTGCCCACTCCCCCCACCCTTCCCCCCCTGTATGTCTTGTCTACATTTTAGGTCGTTATTACTTTGCTTGTGGTTAATTCTGATCCGCGGGTTGCCCCGTGGGAGTGGTTGACCCAATCAGCATGCAGTTTTATGTTTTGTTTTCCTGCAGGGCGGGGAGACTTTGGTATTTTGATGTGAGTAAGGACTCGATGTATATTGCCGATACCGGTACCTTTGTCTGCCCTCCTTAACGGATTGTCTTTCTAATGTATCCAAAAAACCTTTCAATAAAAATTGATTTGAAAAAAAAAAAAAAAAAGAAACTCCCTTGTTGTGAGACTTTTTTTGTGCCTTCATAAACCTTTGTTTTTGTCTTTTCTGGACAATTTTGAAAAGAACTTTTGTTGATTTCTCTTTTAAAATTCTGATAAAAGACTCTAAAGTTTATCCCTTAGAATAAGTGCTATATATATTTTTGGAAATTGTGTTTCTCAAAATGTGATTTTTCTTTTTTTTTCAAATACATTTTTATTAAAGATTTTTCTAAATTTACGTACGGAATAAAGAAAATTTGCAAGCAAACAGAGTATTATATTCTGTATACAGACGGGAAACATTAGAACAACTTGTTTCTGCCAGGGGTCTCACTCGGTTTGAAGCTGCTACAAGGCTCAAAACATAAACCGAGAGAGAGCACATCCTGTGATTGTTCCCAGCAAGAGAAACAACGTAATCTTGTAGATATGATACCTTTTAATGGCTAACAAAAATACATGATGTAATAATAGCGAGCTTCCGAACCAACGCAGGGTTCTTCTTCAGGCTTATGGATTGGATCTGAAGAGGCATGGAAATTTATACACACTTATAACATACATACTTATGACACGGCACAGATATGGATGGGATTGGTTCGCACTTAAAAGGAATTCTGCAACAGCAAACAAACTTTTTTTGTCTAGGCACTGATAGCTCATAGGTCCCTCTCGCCCAGCTTGAGAGCTCCTCTAAATTGTAAATCATGTCTACCTTTTCCTCCCATTGAGACAGTGAGGGAGAGGTCTTCTAAAGCCAGTGCAGAGGAATCAGTGCCTTTGCAGCGCCCAGTAAAAACGCTATTAATTTATTTTTCAGTGGGTGAAAGGTCATGGAAGGTTTGTAATGACTCTCCTGCATAAACACACAAGGAGAAAGGTCATAGGCCGTTCTTAAGATTACGTTAGTATCTGCGCTTGATAGGGAGATCTTTAGTTCTTTTTCCCAAGTGGAGAGGAAGGATGGTTTAGAAAACAACGGGGGGGGGGGGGGGGGGCGATAAAGATTCTCTCTCCTATCGATATTTTCCTCATGGAGGGGCCGCTAGTACCAAGGGCTCTCTCAAAGTGGGTCATGGGTCTGGTGGATTTATATTTTGAAATAAACTCCTTGAACCCGTTGATTACATGCATTTTTTTGCAAGAAGTGCAGGAATTGGCAGGGCAGTAAAGTCTGTAAAATTTCCTAGGGAGATTTATATGACAGAGCCTGTAAGTCTCCGACTACTCCTCCACTAAATTGCTTCCAGATACTTATCACGCCTGGGTCGGGATGAAGGCACAGAAGTTTGTATAGAGCAGGGATCGGCATCCTCGGGGAGGGGTTGGGGGCCAGAAGTTCTCTGAGCCTGTTCCAAGTCAAACTGGAGGGAGAGCATATCATTAACTTTTAATCTAGCATGAGGATTGGAGTATAAGGAGAATATTGCCGCGATAAAAAGGGGGGGATGTTGAATCTATGTAGAACCCTTTCCATAAAGAGCCAGTCCACCCTATCGAAGGCCTTTTCTACGTCTGTCCCTACAAAGACCATTGGTATACTGTGGGACTGGGAATATTTTGTGGTGTGCAATAGCCGAAGACAGTTGTTCCTGCCCTCCCCGCCCTTGAGGAAGCCTCACTGTTCTGCATCCACCATGGTGGGCAAATAGTCTTCCAGTCTCTTAGCCAGAAATTTGGCCCATAATTTCACATCCAAGTTAATCAGGGAAATGGGTATATAGCTACCACATAGCTCAGGATCTTTATTTTCTTTATGTATTAAAGTAATATGTGCCTCCTGAGCTTTTTTCGGGAGTGACCCACCCTGTAGGAGTGCGTTGAAAAGGGCAGACAGGCAGGGGACTAGTAAAGTTTTAAAGGTTTTGTAATAAGCCGACGATAGACCATCAGTGCCTGGACTCTTGCCATGGGGGCAGGAAGAGAGGACAGCTTCAACCTCCCCATCAGAGAAAGGGCCTAAGAGAGTTAACCGCCTTTTATTCACCTAACTTAGACAGATTAAGTGAGTTTAAAAAGGAGTCTATCCGGTCTCCTCTCGCAAAAGAGTCCGAGGAGACTCCCTGAGAGTCTCAACTGTATAACTCAGGTTATACAGTTGAGAATAAAACTGCTGGAATTCTTTAGTTATTTCTGGGGTTGATGAAATTAAAGCACTGGTTTGTCTTTTAATGGAAGGAATAAAGTTTCTGGTTCGAGCCTTCTTGAGCAGTGAGGTCATATATTTGCCGCCTTGGTTCCCATGAGTGTAGACTACCTACTTGAGGAACAGATGTTTCCTATTAAAAACTTAGCATTAAGACAGAGTCGAAGTTCATGTCTCAAAGAGGTTAGTTCTTCTAGGATATGTTTTGTCTGAGACAGCTTGGCCCTCTGCTCTAATTTCGCTATTAGGGATAGGTGTTTTTCGATCTCTCTTTGTTGCTGCTTTTAATCTTAGAGCCTAAAGCTATCAGATGTCCTCTTACAAAGGCCTTATGGGCTTCCCAGACTGTCAGAACATCACAATCTCCTGTTGAGTTAAATTTAAAATATTCTTCTAGTGATTCCTTGAGTCTGAGTCTGTCCTCTATTGAGTCCAATAGGGCTTCGTTCAAAATGTGATTTTTCTATTGCATTCATTATAAAAGTGAAAACTGTGTTATGCAACGTTTAAGCTATTGTGCAGGAGGGTGAAGTAAGAGTGTTAAGTAAAGTTTGTTTGCCTGTCTAGTGAATGCCTTGCTAGTCTGTGTCAGTGTGCCAGCATGCTTTTCTACCTGTTACAGGGGAGGCATCCACAGTTTTTATCTTCTTCTTCAGGTCAGTTGGGAGTATTTACCTAAGGTTACTACCCTCCATGAGACAGTCTTTCACGAAAGTAGGTGGGAACTGTAGTGGCCCGGTACAACGGGGCCCCTCTAAAACTGTATGCATGCATTTGTCTATGTAATGTCAGTGTCTTCTGTGTTGCACGAATGATGTGTATTGCATAGCTGCAGCACTGAAAGTCTTGAGTGTCTGGTATGTGAGCTGACTGTCTGGAAAATATATCTGTTTGTTTGTCAGGTGACCTTGTAATATATATATATATATGTGAATGCAAGGTGTGTGCAAGGGGAGTCAAGACATGAAGAGGTTTGAAAGAGTGGTGTTTTGGGCTTGCAAGAGAGAGGAAAAGGGTTTTGCAGGAGGACCACACAGGCACCTTGAGGTAAGTTTGGGTAAGAATCAAGGAGAGAACAACAGAAAGGACACTATTGTAGGCATTTACTATGAGCCACCTGGACAAGCAGAAGATATTGATGAACTCTTTCCACACCAGATGGCCAAGCTCTCAAAAAAGCATGACATAGTGATTTTAACTATCCAGACATTTGTTGGGAAACTCTCTCAGATAAAAGTAATGGATCCAACAAATTCTTATCCCCTCTTGTTGACAACTTTATCTTCCAAAAGATAAAAAGAGAAAACAAGAGAATCTGCTATCTTGGACCTAATTCTTACGAACAAGGAGGAAATGGTTGAGGAAGTAAGGGTGGCTGGGGCCTTAAGAATCACTGATCATGCTATCCTTGAATTTTGGATAAAAAGTGGAGGAAGACCTGAGGAAACTCAGACCTAACGGTTGGATTTCAGAAAGGCAGATTTTATTGAACTCAGATAGAGGGTAGGAGGAATCCAATAGCTTGATATTCTTAAGGACAGAAATGTCTAAGAAGGTTGGGAAATATTTCAAAATGAGATTCTCAAAGCACAATAGTTAACAATCCCTAAAAGAAGGATGAATAGGAAGCATTTAAAGAGACCAGGATGGATGATCACAGAACTTGCACACATGTTAAAAATGAAGAAAAATCTGTTTATCAAGTGGAAAGAGGGCGCAATATCTAAAGAAGAATATAATGTGGTCTGCATAAACTGTAGGGCAAGTGTCAGAAAAGCTAAAGCTAATAATGAATTGAGGCTTGCAATAGAGGCCAAAAACAATAAAAAATGATTTTGAGGTATGCCAAATGCAAAAGAAAAGTCAAAGATGCTATTGGATGCTTACAAGATGAAAATGGTTAATTGGTTGAGAATGATGTTGAGAAGGTCGAACTTTTAAAATCCTAATTCGTATCTGTTTTCTCTCAGAAAGTAGATGAAACATCAACTGATCTTCCCTGTGCTATTGGGGGAATAAATGAATGCAGGCTATCTATAAGCAGAGAGATGTGAGGAAACACTTAGCTAACTTAAATAAATTCAAGTCCCAAGGTCCAGATGAATTACATCCTAGGATGCTAAAGGAAGCAGCAGAGGAAACTGCTGAGCCACTCGCCATAATCATTGAATATTTCTGGAGTACAGGAGAAGTCCCAGAAGATTGGAAAAGGTCAAATGTTGTCCCTATCTTCAAAAAAAAGAAGACGATCAATCCAGGAAATTATAGGCCTGTGAGCCTGACGTCTATACAGGGAAAGATCTTTGAACAAATTATTAAACCGCATGTATGCAAATACTTCGATAAAAATAAAGTAATTAACCAGAGCTAGCATGGGTTTGTAACAAACAAGTCATGCCAGACTAATTTAATTTCCTACTATGACAGAATCACCGACTGGGTTGATCAGGGAAATGTGGTGGAAATAGTATATCTTGACTTTCGTAAAGCATTTGACAAAGTATCTCATACCATACTTATTGAAAAAATGACCAAATTTGGGATTGACAAGGCAACTGTTAGGTGGATTCACAACTGACTGAGTGATCGTACTCAAAGAGTGGTCATAAATGGCTGCACATCCAAGTGGAAGAATGTATCAAGTGGGGTACCACCAAGCTCTGTCCTAGGCCCAGTGTTGTTCAACATTTTTATAAATGATCTGGAAGAGGGAATTGATGGGAAACTGATCAAATTTGCAGGCGACACAAAGGGATAGCTAACACTGGGGAAGAGAGGGAGAGTATTCAAAAAGATCTAGAAAAACTTGAACAGTGGGCGGCGGCTAACAAAATGGCATTCAACAAGGAGAAATGCAAAGTCCTACATCTGGGCAAGAAAAATGAAAAAAGCACATACAGAAGGGGAGGAATTGGGCTAAGCAGCAACACATGTGAAAAAGACTTGGGTATACTAATAGATCATAGACTGAACATGAGTCAACAATGTGATGCAGCAGCCAAAAAAGCAAACAGAATTCTGGGATGTATTAAGAGAAGCATAGAGTCTAGATCACATGAGGTAATTAACCCCCTCTACTCTTCCTTAGTCAGACCCCATCTGGAATACTGTGTCGAGTTCTGGACACCCCACTTTAAAAAATACATAGACAAACTAGAGCAAGTTCAGAGAAGAGTTACCAAGATGGTGAGCGGCCTGCAAATCATGTCCTATGAGGAACGGTTATAGGATATGGGAATGTCTAGCTTGCAAAAAAGAAGGGTGAGAGGAGAATTAATAGCTGTCTAGAAATATTTGAAGGGCTGTCACAGTGCAATCAGTCATTGCTCGAATGTCAGAATTTTAGGTCAAACAATTTTGTAACCATGGGTTCCACTTTCTACAGTATTTTGCATACTCCCCATTTTTTAGGGCATAACGTTTTTCATATGTATTATGATCAGAAATTATCTGTCTCAGTTCCGAGATATTAGGGACTTCGGCAGCTCTCCACCTCCTTGAGATCATCAGCTTGGCAGTGAGGAGAATATGGCCTACTAGATTTTTTATAGGGTGTGGGATACGGTTGCTGTCCATTAGTAGGATGGCTAATTCAGGGGATTTAGGGATGCGCACCTCCGTGATTCCCCTCAAGAGTGAGAAGACTTCGTCCCAAAACCGAAAGAGCTTTGGGCAACTCCAAAATATGTGATAGATGCTGCCTCTGTGGCCGCATAGCCTCCAGCAACCATCACCCGAGTCGGGGAATGCTCTTGCCAATGCTACTGGGGTGAAGTACCATCTCGTCAATACCTTTATGTGTACCTCTGAAATGTTTGCATTGATAGTTGCTTTGTTGGCCCATGTAAAGGCCGCGAGCCACCCCTCTGATGTAAACCTTCTCCCCAAGTCCCTCTCCCAGTTGAGAACATGTGCCCGCTTCGTTCCTCCCATGTCACCCCAGAGCATGTTATAACAGGTTCTCACCAGGGAGCGAGGCGTCGGGCCGGAGCTATTGAAAACCCTCAAAAGGTCAACCGGAAGTTTCACCTTGTCTATTTTTGTAGTTTGAAGTAGAGACCTTATTTGTAGGTATCTAAGAAATTCTCCCTCGGGCAGGTCGAACCTTTCCCTCAGGGACTGGAACGAAGCTGTGCCTTGCGTTGTTAATATATAATCAATATTTACTATTCCCCTCTCCAACCACGTCTCCAAATGAAGATTGGGAACACAGAGTTCCAAAGTTGAAATGGGTATGTGATCAATTGTCTTTCCCACGCCATGGTTGGGTCTCTGAGACATCGATTTCCACGAGTCTAAAGAGGCCTGCATCGAAGGGGAGATACTACGGAAATTATAAATTGGGAGCACAGGAGAGGAGGATGAAGCTAACAGGGACGCCAGAAGAAGAGAGCGGAGAGGTCTACCACCATTCAATTGAGTCTCAATCTGCAGCCAGCTTGGGCCTGGTCCTGGTTTCAACCAGTGTCTGGATTGGTTGATGTTGGAAGCTTGTAGATATGACCACAGGTTTGGCAGACCCAAGCCCCCCTGTTTCCTATTGAGATACAAAATGGAGGCGGCTACTCTTGGTCTCCTACCTCTCCACACAAATCTCGACAGTTGTTTTTGAAATTTTTGCACTTCCAGTCTGGGGATCGGGAGGTTAATTGTGCGGAATATGTATAGTATTTTGGGAAGGATTAGCATTTTATATATTGTGACTCTACCCATCTACGACGGTTCTCTCTTTTCTAAGACTGTTAGTTCTCCTTGAAGGTTAGACAGCAAGGGAGATAGATTAGCTTGAACGGTGTTGGATAGAGGGGTACAAATTTTTATCCCTAAGAACGGGATCTTGTCCTCCCCCCACTGAAATGGAAATTCCTCCTGAATATTTAGTTTTAGGGAATTGTCTATATTAATGGCAAGTAGTTGGGATTTGTCGATGTTTAATTTATAGTAGGACACCTTGCTAAATTCCTGTATTATGTGAGACACCTCCCTCAATGATGTAATGGGGTCTGTGAGAAGGAGCAGGACATCGTCCGCGAATAAGCTAATTTTATGCTGCCTCTCCCCAGCCGAAATCCCTCTGATATTCGCGTTGAGTCTAATCGCCTCCGCCAGGGGTTCCATAACCAAAGTAAAGAGTAGGGGGGATAATGGGCAGCCCTGGCGGGTGCCATTTGTAATTTGAAAAGGCTTAGAGATGACCCCGTCAACCAAGACCCTGGCAGATGCGGCGCCATAGAGAGCTCGAATGGCTCTGAGGATATTTCCTTGAAATCCAAACTTCTCCAGAGCAGCGAAGGCGAACCCCAGTGTAGCCTATCAAAGGCTTTTTCAGCGTCTAAAGTCAGTAGTATAGCTGGGGTATGGCTCGCCTCCGCCACTGCTATTAAATTCAGGACTCTTCTGGTGCCATCAGACGCCTGTCTCCCTTTAGTAAAGCCCACCTGGTCTCCGTGCATTATTTGTGGAAGGATTTTTAATAAACGCTGGGCTAGTAGCTTCGAATAGATCTTCGTATCGCTGTTTAAAAGTGAAATGGGCCGAAAATTTGCAGGAGAGGACGGGGGCTTACCTTGTTTGGGGATTGTAACTATGGTGGCATTTAACATTTCTTTCGGGAGAGATCCCATCGAGATCGCTTTGTTAAATGTATCTACCAAACAAGGCGCCAGGTCCGAGGTGAAATCCTTATAGTATTCATTGGAAAATCCGTCCGGTCCTGGGGCCTTGTGCACCTTCAAAGATTTTATTGTATCTAAGATCTCTAGGAGGGAGACTGGGGAGTTCAATGAATTTAGATGGTCCTCTCCAATGGTGGGGAGGTCAATCCCCTCTAAGAATTTGTTGATTTGTTGGATATCTGGCTGGTGAGTGGAGCCGTCTTTATTTAAATTATATAGTTTGGAGTAAAACAGACTAAACTCATCTGCTATAGCCTGGGGATGAGATACTCTGGAGTTTGATCCATCTTGTCTGACCAGGAATGGGATTTTGGTTGGAGCCTGCCGCAGTTTTATAATCCTGGCCATCAGTCTGGACGGTTTGTTGTAGGCCGTGTAAAAGTTCATTTTAGAAAAGTTTGCAGTTTTAATGTAGTCCCCTATCAGTTCCTGGCGTAGACTATGGCGGAGGGACATGAGTTCCCTGTGTGACTCGATGGAGGGGGAGGCCTGGATATTTTGCTCTACCCTTGCGTTTTGCTCAAGAGTATTATTAATTAGGAGCTGTTTCTTTTTCTTATGGTGAGAGCTAATCTTAATTAATATCCCTCTCATGAACGCCTTGTGGGCGCACCACGTGGAGAACACATCTATTTCTGGGTTTAAATTTAGTGAGAAATATTCTTTGAGCGCTTCTTTGATAAGCTTTTTGTGTTCAGGGAGCCTCATGAGGGAGGTGTTAATTCTGCAACTTCCCAAAGTCGGGGGGGTTCTTGCCAACACCAGTGTGAGAAAGATAGGGGCGTGGTCTGAACACGTGGTCTTGCCTATGTCTACACTCCTGGTGCTCGGGAGGGTCCATTTGTCTACCAAGAATAGATCAATCCTTGAGAAGGATCTGTGGCGAGGGGAGTAATAGGTGTATTCTTTAGCCGTGGAGTTAAGGCACCAGTAGGAATCAAAGAGCGCCTGTTTTTGGAGCCATGTTGATAGTGTAGGGGATGTTCTATTAGACGTGCTAGTAGAGTCAAATTTCTTGTCAGGGACAATGTTAAAGTCTCCGCATATTATGATTTTCCCTTTTTGGACTCTACGTATTTTTTTAGCGATCTTATTTAAGAAAGAAATTTGTGAGGAGTTTGGGGCGTAGAGGTTAACTAGGGTTAGTGGGGTGCCATTGAAGATGCCTACCAGAATTATGAACCTGCCTCTAGGGTCAACTATCTGTTCAGTGAATGTGGTATCTACTGAATCTTTAATAGCGATTATAGTCCCCGCTCTCTTCTCCTGGGCGCAAGAAAAAAAAATTGGGGGGAATTTTTTATGCGTGAAGAGATGGCGCATCGCGGAGGTGAAGTGCGATTCCTGTAGACACAAAATGTCGACCTTCTCGCGTAGCGCGTCTCTCCAAGCCTCTGACCTCTTAAAAGGAGAATTCAGCCCCTTTGTATTTAGGGAACAAATTTTTAACGCCATGTTACAGGGGGGGTGGTACGCTATAATTTTGTGGGAACACAGATTCTTGCCGACCAATGACCTGTCAAAGAAAGGATAAGAAACACAAACAATCATAACAGCAGTGTCTGGCCCATAACACTGAAACATATGGCCAGGAAACATTTTTTCTTTTTTAGCGGTAAGGCTAAATTTGTAGTGGTGAGAACTTGTAAACAGCGAGCTGGTATCGGCTGTTTTGTGCAGGGGTTTAATCCTGCGAAGGATTGGGGGGTATAAAAGTTCACCCGACCAAGGAGAGAGAATTTAACCTCCAAATTTAAGGAGAAGAAAAAACTGGGTTCAGCGGGGTGGCTGGGATTGTAGATCTTCTTCAAGCGGCTCGCGGAGGCGTTGGTTGGGCGATTTGTTGTGGGGTTCTTCGATAATTTGGACACCCCAAGAGACTAGGGATTTTTCCCCTTCTTCAGGCTTATTGAAGATGTGCGTGACGCCTTCTCTGTGCAGGATGAGCTTTGTGGGGAAACCCCACCTGTAGGGGATTTTTTCCCTCCTAAGAGTGGTCGTAACGCGGGAAAAAGCTTTCCTAGACTGAATAGTGGCCGCGGATAAGTCCACAAACAACTTAACATTTGAAAATTGCGGGGGTAGATCAGGCATTTTCCGGGATGCGAACATCAACGCCTCTTTAACATGAAAAAAATGGATCCGCGCAATCACATCCCGGGGTACATTTTCATGCAGGAATTTCGGTTTCTGCAAGCGATGCGCCCTGTCTATAATCAGTTCCTGGACAGGAGTAGAGGGAAGGAGTTTTTTCATTAACTGCATAAGAAAGTCCTTCAAGTCTGGTGGACTGATTTTTTCGGGGATGCCCCTAAATTTGACGTTGTTACGTCGGTTGCGGTCCTCCAAATCCGCCATTTTTACTTTGATCTGATCAACTTCTTCCTCCAAAGTGTAGTGGGCATCAATTAGTGTATTATGAGACTCGGTCAGCTCTCCCATTTTATTCTCTATATGGGAAGTTCTCTCTTCTACCTCCATTATCGCAGTATTAAAGGAGGCTGAGAACGTATGCAAGTCCTCCCTCATGGTGCTTCTCAGGGCAAGCATCATTTCTTTTATAAAAGCCTGTGATGCAGGCTGGTCTGAAGTAGGGACCATATCTAGAAACTCTGCACTGCTGGAGAGAGGCAGAGAGGTGTTTATTGCCTCCTCCAATCTTTGCCTTCTTTTTTCTGGGCTAGCAGATGGGGAGAGACTGTCCCCATGGGCTGACATGTGGCCGGGCGCCATTTTAACTGGGTGAGGGGTGTTGCATGTGATGGCTGCAGAAATGTCACTCACCTCTTCCAGGCTCAAGGACCGGCGCGTGTCACCACGGCAGGAGCTGGGACTTTCTGTCAGTGTCTCCCGGGGCTGTGCTGAGTCGTCCACGGAGCTTTGTGAGCCGCTTTTTGAGGAGAAGCGTGCTGCAGCCGGGGTCTTCCTGCCGCTCCGAGCGGTGAAGAAGTCTGTCACCGGGACCGGAGAGGCTTTCGCCGTCC
This sequence comes from Eleutherodactylus coqui, assembly GCF_035609145.1. NCBI lineage: Eukaryota > Metazoa > Chordata > Amphibia > Anura > Eleutherodactylidae > Eleutherodactylus > Eleutherodactylus coqui. The sequence continues at coordinate 124,133,338 of NC_089848.1, forward strand.
TGCGTTGGGTCATGGCCGGTTGCCAAGGTAGGCAGGAGCATCTCCGGGGGAGAAACGGGACCCGCTGATGCTTATTTAGTTGCTTGGAGGTGTCGGACGGAGCAGAGCTCAGAAGCTTGCGACTGCCACCGTCCTCGGTCAGGCGACGCCCCCGATAGTCTGAGTATTTACTCTAGTAAAATTAAAGCTGTGTTTGATTAGTCACCCTAAGAAATCTAAAGGATGTTCAACGCTTTATAGGTTTTGCGAATTTCTACTGGAGATGTATATAAGGCTTCTCAAAAACCATCTTACCAATCACTTTGCTCACAAAGAAAGCCAAAACTTAGTCATGGTCTACAGAGGCACAGGGCACCTTTGAAAAACTAAAAGCTCTGTTCACTTCTGCACCAGTGCTGGTTCTTCTAAATCCAGAACTACTTTTTGTTCTGGAAGTGGACGTCTCTGATGCTGCTGTAGAAGGTGACTTTTCTCAATTAAACTTTTCACTGAGGCAGAAAATTGTCTGTAAATTAGTTAGTAGAAGCCCTTCACAGTTACAAACACCTAAAATAATCTTTTATTGATACTATGTAAAATCTTGGGCTGACAAAGACAAACTCACATAAAACACATCAAAAAACTTACAACTCAACACCATGTTATAGGCAGTAGGCGGCACTAACTGTCACCATAGCCGATTGAGGGTGATAGTGTTAGATTTGTCGCAGTTGTCCAATCATGCCAATTGGCAAGCACAGAATAATTGATGGACTGTAACCTCAAATCAATCAAGTAACCTGTTGAGTGGACAATATAAACAAAAATGGATCCCTGTTTTTCGTTTTGGTAGTAAATAATAATTATATTCCCAAACGTGAATGTTTCAGGGTGCGATCATCAAGGTTAAAATTATGATGACTTGAAAGAAGGATCTTATTTTATCAATATATATTTATGGTTCCAATGTCAGAAAATTCTGATTGAAAATTATGTGGGTTTGGTTCGACGCGCTTCATCAGGAACCAGTATACCCTCCGGTCTACCACCAAGGGCGGAGGCTCTATCTCTCATCTCATTTATTTTTTTATTTTGGATCTTTGTGCTTTGTGTGCTGAGCTGATAGACTATCTTGGCTTTTAAGGCCATGTTTATATCTTAAAATAAATCTAACACATCCTGCACGAGCACGGGGATCGTCCCCAGCTCTCTGCATTGATCTAAGTCATATAGAGGCAATTATTAGCTCCTCTTACTAACTGATTCCATTGGATACTTATATCCTGTACTAGTGGAAATCTATCTAAAGTTGAGCACTAGTACGGTCAATGGTTCCAGTCACTTACCTTGATCTGATTATATAGCTCAGCTCTCATCACACATTATAAGCGTTACTAATATATCGGATAGTTGGTGTGAATATATAACATACTGGTTCCTGATGAAGTGTCTGCACGTGACACAGAAACGCGTCGAACCGAACCCACATAATTTTCAATCAGAATTTTCAGACATTGGAACCATAAATATATATTGATACAAATAAGATCCTTCTTTCAAGTCATCATAATTTTAACCTTGATGATCGCACCTTAAAACATCCACGTTTGGGAATATAATTATTATTTACTACCAAAACGAAAAACAGGGATCCATTTTTGTTTATATTGTCCACTCAACAGGTTACTTGATTGATTTGAGGTTGCAGTCCATCAATTATTCTGTGCTTGCCAATTGGCATGATTGGACAACTGCGACAAATCTAACACTATCACCCTCAATCGGCTATGGTGACGGTTAGTGCCGCCTACTGCCTATAACACGGTGTTGAGTTGTAAGTTTTTTGATATGTTTTGTGTGAGTTTATCTTTGTCAGCCCAAGATTTTAACTAGTATCAATAAAAGATTATTTTAGGTGTTTGTAACTGAAGCGTATCTTGTCTCAATGAATCGGAGACAAGATGCAACTGCTTCCATGTGCGTTTCTGTCTCATATCATGTCACCTGCTGAGGGGCGTGGCCTGAGGCATGGGACTGTAGGACACTCTTACTGCGAGCTCCTGCTGGACCCCGGCAAATTATCCACTCACCTTGGGACGCACCAGATGACCTGGAGACCGGGGGACACTTGGCGGTGAGGAAACGGGTCCCCTGGATGCCTACATGGCCCATTTTCCAAAGAGGACGACTGCTCCGGTGGGGTCCAAGATGGTACTGCCGCTTGATCAGGAAGGAGGGGACCTTGTCCTTGCCCAGCGCCGAGATGATTGTAGCGGTGCCTCAGCAGACTCCCCTGCTCCGGAGCTCCCAACATGCTCTCCAGACCCTCGGGAGTAGCATAGCCCATCACCATGGCCACACAGCATAAATAAAACCCAAAAGAGCCCCGCGCGGCAGGCTCCTCCGACCTCCACCATTAGCAAGGGTTAACTGATCTCCAACATTTTGACACAACTCGACGACATAGATAACTGCAACAGAATATCCGCATTAGGGGCTTTAGTGGGGAAGTAGAACCGGCCCGCCTAGAAAAATGGGCAATAAAATGCTTTGGAGATATCCTGAAAAGACCCGTTGATAGTCCGGTGGAAACAGAAAGGATTCACAGATCCCTAGCCCAAAAAAACTCTGACCCTGCCTGACCCCAGGATGTTATGTGCAGGATCTATTTTGATAAAGAAAAGGAGGACTTGTTAAGGAGAATCAGAGAAAAAGGTCCCATAACCTACAAGGGCAACACTCTCCTAGTGCTTCCAGACCTATCAAGAAGAACTCTGCAACTCTGCAGAGACCTGTGACCTGTCCTGATGGCACTAAAAGATAAGAATATTCTATACCGTTGGGGCTACCCCTTTCAGTTGTGAGATGGAAAAGATGGGAATACAGCTATATTCAGTGGGCTTGGAGACTTTCCAAAGTTTATAGCTAAATTTGAACTACCAATGATAGCAATCCCTGATTGGCCAATAGTCGACGCTCCGGAACCACTACCTCCAAGAGAAGAGTGGCATGTGGCTGGCTCAACTGGGAAACATTAGCCTAAGGTCTTAATAGTCCAGAAAAAAGGAATCAAATTCTATATGGTTTTCATAAGAAAAGAGTTATGATAACCTTTTTCCAAGAGACCCATTTTACTCCAGCAAATACACCTAGTTGCCACAACTGATACTACTGTTATTGGTATCACACTCCTCACCCTGACCGCAAAGTGTGCAGGGTATCTATAGTCTTTCATAGATCAATTAAACCTCAGATCCTAGCGACAGAAAGGGATGAGGAGGGGAGATACATATTTCTAAAACTAAAACTGTCGGATGATATATACACTCGGATAACTTTTATTTTCCCAACCAGGAACAGGTCTCCTTCGGTTCCAGAGCACTCCGGAGATTAACAGTATTTGCAGAAAACATGACCATCATCATCAGAGGTGACTTCAATATAGCATTGGACCCGCACCTAGACACTTCTTAGGGGCACTCCTCCATTCCTCGCTCGGCCATCTGCAGGCTACGGAAAATGCTGGTGAGTCTCCACCTTGTTGACCTATGGAGAACTCTCCACCCATCCACTAGAGATTATAGCTATCACTCGCAGGTCCACAATTCGTGCAGCAGAATAGTCTACATTTTTGTCTCACACAACTATTAGATGGTTCCCCCAAATGCTTATTAGGCAATTTTATATGGTCCGATTATGCCTCAGTGTTCGGGGAGCTCAAACCTAGAAGGCAGGACTTCAGAGGCTATAATTGGAAGCTAAACGACAATCTACTTAAGGACCCAATTTGCATGGCGGATATCTCTAAGACAATCACCGTGTTTCTTGAAGCTCACAAGTTCAAAACCACCTCTGCGCCAATTAAGTGGAAGGCGCTAAAATGTACTCCGAGAGGGGTGTTCATGTCTCACAGCTCGAGACTCAAAAAAGAAAGGTAATTTAAGCTTGAACAATTGCTACAGTCCCTGGAGACATGAGAGATGCTTAATAAGAAACAGAGATCGGAAGCATTATTAATAGAAATAACTAACATCAGACACAAGATACTTGCCATACTAGACCAGAACACCCTATACCTCAGAGACAGATTCCGGGAGGGATACTACGAATATGGCAATAACAGTGTGAGATGGCTGGTGAGGGCCCTGCACCCCCGGATACCCCAGACAATTATTCTTTCCATTTTTGCCCCTTCCAGGACAGTGGTTCATGCTCCTAGAGAGATACTAGAATCCTTTAGAGCTTATTACTCTGGGCTTTACAATATCCCTCGCCCGGTGGGACAAGCAAGCCCTTTCAGAAAGAAAATATTACACAATACCTGCAACAACATATATCTTAAACCATCCCGACTGACGAGGCGGAAGCCCCTGAAGTAGACTTCATCCCAACAGAAATGTCTCAGGTACTGAAAGACCTGAAGGTGGGGAAAAGCCCCGGGCCAGATGGATTCACCCCAAGGTTCTATAGGAAATTCGGTGGTCAACTGACAGAACCTTTGTTGGAGGCGTTTAATGCAGTTTCCCGGGGATGTTCCTTTCCTCATCAGGCATTACAGGCGCATATTATAGTGATATTAAAACCAGTGAGGGACCCTCTTTCCTGCAATAGCTACAGACCCATTTACCTCATCAATGGTGACCTCAAGATATTTTCCAAGATCCTGGCAAATAGACTAAATCCCCTAATACTCCATCTTATCTATGCAGACCAAGCTGGCTTTGTCCCGGGAAGAGAAGGCCGGGATAATATGATCAAAACAATATCATTGATTAATAAGGCCCGAAGTCTCCATATTCCCCTGTGTCTCCTGGTAGTAGATGCCAAGAAGGCTTTTGACAGGGTGAACTGGACCTTCCTAGAGGAGGGGCTGAGAAGGGTGGGCTTAGGTTCTAGGGTCCTCTCCTAGATAATGGCCTTGTATGGTTCCCCTTCCATGTGCATCAGAGTCAATGGCCTCCTATCGGAGACTTTCCAAATTCAGAATGGCACCAGACAGGGCTGCCCCCTCTCCCCGATATTATATATTATAGCAATGGAACTGCTGTCAGTCGCCCTCAGAAGTAACCTTGACGTGTGGGAAGTAAGGGATAGTGACGGGGACCATAAACTATCTCTTTTTGCGGACGATTTGCTGCCGTATGTCACAAATCCACGGATCTCTCTACCTTGTATCATATTAGAGTTGTCCAGATACAGGAATCTCAGTAACTTTAAAATGAATCCCCAAAAGTCGGAAATTCTCAACATCTCCATACCAGCCTCTGAGGCAAATGCTTTGCGTGAGACTTTTCATTTTCATTGGAAGGAGGACTCTCTAAAGTATTTAGGCATCCACATCCGAGCCAACCAAACAGACGCTTATGAACTAAATTACAGACCCTTGCTGACTATATTTTAGACAAGGCTAGAGGGATGGTCTAAGCTACACATCTCCTAGTTCAGAAGAATTAATGACCTAAAGATGAACATTTTGCCTAGAATCTTATATGTTTTTCAGACAGTGCCTTGTGACCTCCCTAGACGTTTCTTTACCCAACTGCAGAAGTCCCTGGTGAGGTTTTGTCTGGAGAGGTTTCTCACCTAGAATAAGTTACAAGAGTCTCACCCAACCCAATAAGTCAGGGGGGTGGACTTCCTGGACCTTGAACTGTGCCACAAGGCAGCAATTGGTAACTGTATTTTGGATATAATCCATCGTGCACATGAGGAGGTCTGGATGACACTGGAGATCAACCAGAATCAATTTAATCAATTTAATTTGGGAGGCGCTTTCTATGTCCGGGGCAGGGTGGATTGGAAGGAACAGGGGGCATCACCCCTCACTCTAGGTCTACTCAAAGCCTGGAACTGTATAGTAAGAGGCAGATGCGTGATGATGGTACCTGGTCCCTTGATGCCACTAACTGGAAATCCCCAGATTCCTTCCACAATATTGATAACTATCCTTCCTACCAAACAGTCCCCTACCACGAGATTGAGATGTTCAGGGTCCCGGGGGTATACGTCCATTAGGTGATTTGGGTGGAGGGCAAAGATTAAAACCAGGAGCATAGATGCAATATTTTCAGATGAAGGACTACTTGGGATCACTCAGAGCTGCCGAGCCATTGAGCGCAGATCTCACTCCATTCAAGGAGCCCTGTGTCGCCCACACTTCCCTGCCCCATGTGATATCTCTGCTGCACGGGTTGTTGATCAATGAGAAGATGGCGGGAGACCAGTTTTCTTGGGAGGCAAGATGGGAGAAAAAGCTGGGCAGAAATTTCTCCAGAGAGCTCTGGAACAAGTCCTACACCCTATCCCATAAGATGTCAATATCAATTAAGGCGCAGGAAATAAACTACAAAAAAGTATCACAATGGTACAGAACCCCGGACAAACTTCACAGGATTTTCCCAGCGATACCAGATGAGTTCTGGAGATACTGTTCTGAGTTAGGCTCCATGTTCCACATCTGGTGGAGTTGTCCGCTAATTGCTTCTCTCTGGGGTGACGTCGCCAGGTTGTACAGAACGGTGTGCAGGTCCCTCCTGGTCTTGACCCCTGAGGTCGCTCTCCTCTCTATGTTGCCAGGCTCTATTTCTCAGGCCAAAAAGGGTCTTTTGAGAAGCTTCATCATGGCCACGTGCCACATTATCTCCCAACACTGGAGGCAGAGGGGAGCAATACTGAGGTCTGCCTGAGTGGAGGCTGTGGACTTCATTAAGTATATGGAGGATCTTAGAAGTTCTCATCTGGAGATGGGTCTCAAACCTTCTAACACCTATGCCACTTGGGTGGTCTGGACAGACTTTAAAGGATCTTTGGAGTTCCCCAAGTGGCTTGCGGACGGATCAATGTAAGAGATGTCACATCGAGCCCCCAAAAGTTCCTGTGGACAACACCCTGTACTTACTTACTTATATACACACTCTTTTTAATTATTTCACGAGAAGATGAGAGATCGTTAATTCCTGTCCTGCCATAGGGATTACTGTCAACTTGTCTTCCGCTTTGCATCCCCAGTCCAATGGCCAGACTGAAAGGACCAACCAGACTCTTGAGCAATACCTCCGCTGTTTCATTTCCTACCTCCAGGATGATTGGATTGACTACTTACCTACAGCAGAATTTGATTATAACAAGTCTAAACATAATTCTACTTTGCAAAGTCCTTTTTTTTTTGCTAATTTTGGTTTAAATCCATTGTTTATTCTGGACCTTCCTTTGAATACTCCTACTCCTCCTGTGACTCACAGGCTAACTTCGTTGCTGGAAACCCGGGAAAAACTAATTGAGGTGCTACAGCAAGCCCAAGGAAATTATAAAAAGGCAGTAGACAGACACTGCAAAGCCACTCCTACATTCTAGGTGGGTAATGAATTTGGCTGTCTAAAATTTTAAGACATTTACCTTCTCCAAAGTTGGGTCAAAGATTCTTGGTACCATTACTGCAAAGATTGGCCAGGCTACCTTCTGGTTGAAACTCCCTAACAAACTGAGGACCCAGTTCCTGATTTGCTCCACACTGCTTGTTTGATTGAACTTCCTTTATAAACCTGTTACTATCCTTCACTCCTTGTGTGATTATTGTGCTCCCAGCCAATAGTCACGCTTCACCTCCTGCCTGCTCCTCCATACTGCAGATTGATATTACCTGTTACTGACCTCTGGCTTTCTTCTATGCTATCTGTCTACTCAGGTTACAACAAAAAGCTCTGAACCAGCAGCGGACCCTTACACCCAGGCTGTACCAGCATGATTGATAGCACTATATGCAGGAGATGTCAGATTAATATATCTCCTGTATATAATTATATATGTACAGCTGGTATAACTTATACCAGCTATACATATATGATTACATACAGCACATACCTTAGAGAAAAACCAGCTGCATGTATTGCTGGTTTTCCTCTTTTCTCAATGGACATGACCCTGTCATTGATCTATTTGGGTGTCTCTATGCACTTTGCAATCCTTTTGTTAGCCAAAATGGCAACCGCTTTTCTCCTTTTCATCTTGTTTCCTGAATAATAGGTTGTGTAGTTATCAGAGCTGAAGTTCCCAATTCCAGTCCAATGCAGTTCACGGACTCCCATTAGATTCACACTCATTCTTTCCATTTATCTTTTGATTATGTCCATCCCTCTGACATTTCATGTTCCAATAATTTACCATTCTTTTCAGCTCAGGTAACCCTCTTTACCATGGACTACCTCAGCAATTTGGCTCCCTTGCGGGCTTCCCCCTCTCACGTCATCCCCATTGTCCTGATTACGTTGGGTTCTCCTTCTCTCTTCCACTGTAGTGTTATTGATGCTGTTCAGCCTGGAGGGCCCATTGTTAAGCATCATATTTGAAGTATGTTGATTATGATCCATAGAGTTTCATTGTAAAGGTTTAATGGGTGTACAAGCGCAATACCTGAGATGGCCTTTAGGGGGCTGGAGAGCAGGCTTTCCAAAGAAAGATTTGGCAAAGAAAGGGTGCAGGCTGCTCATTAATTAGGGAACATCTGTCTGGGTGTGACAAGACAAGACAACCTCCTGCCTTGCTGAGCTTAGTGCCCCCTTCTGTGAGAGTGGTCTAATGCAGATTAAGCTGCTACCATGAGTCTGACAGAGAAGAATGTCCCCTAGATTGACAACCTGATGGACTTTTACTTTGTGTTTAAGACACTAGGCTTCGGTTAGAAAGCGTTATGTTATTTAGTGGCGAGACGGGAAGGGATGTGTTGATATGTACATGTGTACTGTGACGGATTATAACAACAGCGCAGAGATGATGTTACTTTTGCTGTCTGTTATGGTACCATAATAAAGGTGGATTTATGGACTTTCACCAAACATCTGTCCTGGACTTGGATTACTGAGGTGTGACCACCCATCTAGGTGAAGGAAGATGGCGACGATCCCATGAGCTCAATATCCCCAAGTGCAGGTAACCATGTCCTTCCCCACCCCATAGCACTTAGCCACATGACCGCCACTGTTAGTATGTCATGTGTTGCCACCCTCATGTCACTTTCAGCCAACTATGGGTAGGGAGGGAACCAAGGTATACAATATTTTTTTAAAAAACACGATAATAAAAGTGAACAATAATGACGATGCAAATAAACTCACACCTCTGAGTTCCTAGATGCTACCTATTACTAACTAAGGGCTTATTCACATGGACATATTTGCGCACAAAAAAATTTACACACGCAATATGCAGTGAATAGAACCCATTGATTTCAATGGGATCGTTCACAAGCGCTTATTTTGCATGCACAATTCCACAGTGCATAAATATATGAAGCATGTTCTATTTTCTTGGGTCAGGAAGGGTATTGTTTCTCCTTAGGGAGAGTACCTAGAAGGTTTGTGAACAAACTTGTAAGGCCATCCAAGCTCTTCTGGAAAATATGCAAATTGGAAGATGGAGCACCACCTATTAGAAGGCAGCATTCCTGCAAGTCTATGTCAGACTTTTTAAACAACCCCTATAACAATGACTAGAAAATGTTGAGCCAACCCCGGAATAACCATGCAGATAGCTGTTTGAGGGTGATTGCCCCTCACCATTGTGCAGTAGGTTACTGGCTTGGCTAGAGAGAGGCCTATAGACGTGGGTCAGGAAGGGTGTTGTTTTTCCTTAAGGAGAGCACCTAGAAGGTTTGTGAGGAATCTTATAAGGCCATCCATGCTCCTCTGGGAAATATACAAATGGAGAGGTTTTTCTGCACATTTGCGCAGGGAAATAGAGCATTTTGAAGTCATGAAACAAATTGGCAATTTCAATGGCTGAGAACATTGTTACACATTTTTTGCGAGCGCAGAAAGAATAGTAAAATATATGCAGTTGTGTGAGCAAATATGCAACTCTCTTTGCACCAAAATGTGGCGTAAATGTGCATACAAATATGTATACGCTCATGTGAATCTGGCCTAAAATGTGATTGTTCTCAGCAAGAGAAGCCAAGTCATCTTGTAGATATGATACCTCTTAATGGCTAACAAAATGACACGATGTTATAATGAACTTTCAAACCTACTCATGGTTCTTCCTCAGACTTATGAAATAGATCGGAAGACACATGCATGTATATTCACTTACATACGCAAAGGCACAGACATGGTGTGATTAATATGTACTTAAAACAATACCAGAACAGGATAAGTAGATTAGTAAATACCTAATTAGTCCACTGATAGGGAATGTGAAAGTTTTATGGTCCCTAAATTGGTGTTAGAGGGTCACCAGGCCTGTGTGTCATCTGTGCTATCGATTTCTCATCATCTATAGTCACACAAGAACCCTCTTGAAATATTTAAGCCTGTGTTAAGTGTCAAAGATGGTTATAAACTTGTACCCCCAAATTCTAGTGTGGTGCTGAGACTTGAAGTTGCCTTTTAATATCATAACTTTCATATGTTCTATGTTACATCCATGACTAGAAAAATGCTCAGCCGCAGGTAAATCTGTATTTCTCTCTTTAATTGTTTGGCGGTTTTTGTCCTGTTTCTCCAATATAAAGGCCACCAACATGACATTTACTGCACAGGATCAGGAGTAAGCTGTGTACCGGGGTGGGGACCCCAGGATACAGCGAAGTCTTGAACGAAAGAGGCGACTCCAACTCACTTGTAAAAATGAGATTTTACTTAGTTTAGTAAAACCCTTTACCAAAAAGAACTCCCCCAGATATTTACATATACTCAGCTGGGCAGCTGAGACCCTTATGCCATGCAGTGCGGTGCTTTATAATGTGTGCTTCCAATGTTCTTCAAGCTTTTGCCTATCTGCGGACTGTCTCTAACCAGCCGCTATTACCTTCTATCACCCTAGAAACAGCAACAATTAGTGAGGGTGCTGGGGACGCACCGGTGCCACAACACAAGAGTAGAGATGAGCGAACGTACTCATCCGAGCTTGATACTCGTTCGAGTATTAGCGTGTTCGAGATGCTCGTTACTCGTAACGAGTACCATGCGATGTTCGTGTTTAGAGATGAGCGAACGTACTCGTTTCGAGTACTTACGCACCCGAGTACCGCCATTTTCGAGTACTTCAGTACTCGGGTGAAAAGATTCGGGGGGCGCCGGGGGGCGGGGAGAGGCGTGGCGGTGCGGGGGGTAGCAGCGGGGAACAGGGGGGAGCCCTCTCTCTCTCCCTCTCCCCCCCACTCCCCACTGCTACCCCCCGTGCCGCCGCGGCGCCCTCCGAATTTTTTCGCCCGAGTACGGAAGTACTCGGAAATCGCGGTATTTGGGCAAAAAAGGGGCGTGGCCGAGCACGTTCGCTCATCTCTATTCGTGTTACTTTCACTTTCCTCTCTGAGACGTTAGCACGCTTTTCTGGCCAATTGAAAGACAGGGAAGGCATTACAACTTCCCCCTGCGACGTTCAAGCCCTATACCACCCCCCTGCAGTGAGTGGCTGGGGAGATCAGGTGTCACCCAAGTATAAAAATCGGCCCCTCCCGCGGCTCGCCTCAGATGCGTTGTGAGATAGCTGAGGGACAGTGGTATCGTGTTGGAGCTGCTGTAGGGAGAGTGTTAGGAGTTAGTGTAGGCTTCAAGAACCCCAACGGTCCTTCTTAGGGCCACATCTAACCGCGTGCAGTAGTGTGGAGGCTGCTTTTAGCAGTGCACATTTTTTTTTTTGGTATATCGGCCGTGCAGAGCATTGCGCCCTGCAGTAATAGTCCAGGGACAGGAGTGTGTAGGCAGGGCCAGAAGACATCTTATAGATTGAATATACGCAGTGGTCCTTTTGAAAAAAAATATTTGAAAAAAATCTATTTGGCCTGCCTGTCACTCTGCTCAGTGTTCTGGGTCCGTGTCTGCTGGGGGTAGTATTTCTCCAAATAAATACGCAGCCAGCTAAGTGTTACAGCAGGCTTGCGCCAAATTATTTCCTGGCTCTGAAATCACCGGTCTGTTGCAGTTAATAACAGTGCAACACTGCAGTTCCGTGACACACACATCAGGGACAGAATTGTGTAGGCAGGGCCAGAAGACATATATAGATTGAATATACGCAGTGGTCCTTTTGAAAAAAAGTATTTGAAAAAAATCTATTTGGCCTGCCTGTCACTCTGCTCAGTGTTCTGGGTCCGTGTCTGCTGGGGGTAGTATTTCTCCAAATAAATATGCAGCCAGCTAAGTGTTACAGCAGGCTTGCGCCAAATTATTTCCTGGGATTCCGTAAACGAAGTCAGCCTCCAACCACAGGCCAATAAGCGGCACATTTAATTACAGCGTTCTGTTTCTGCACTACTGCTAAAACACCATGCTGAGGGGTAGGGGTAGGCCTATAGGACGTGGACGCGGGCGAGGACGCGGAGGCCCAAGTCAGGGTGTGGGCACAGGCCGAGCCACAGCGGTGGCCAGGGGTAGAGGCAGGGCCAGACCGAATAATCCACCAACTGGTTCCCAAAGCGCCCCCTCGCACCATGCCACCCTGCAGAGGTCAAGGTGCTCTACGGTGTGGCAGTTTTTCACAGAGACGCCTGACGACCGACGAACAGCGGTGTGCAGCCTTTGTCGCGCCAAGATCAGCTGGGGAGGCACCACCACCAGCATGCGCAGGCATATGATGGCCAAGCACCCCACAAGGTGGGACGATGGCCGTTCACCGCCTCCGGTTTGCACCACTGCCTCTCCCCCTGTGCCCCAACCTGCCACTGAGATCCAACCCCCCTCTGAGGACACAGGCAGTACCGTCTCCTGACCTGCACCCACACCCTCACCTCCGCTGTCCTCGGCCCCATCCAGCAATGTCTCTCAGCGTAGCGTCCAGACGTCGCTAGCGCCACAGTTTGAGCGCAAGCGCAAGTACGACGCCACGCACCCGCACGCTCAAGCGTTAAACGTGCACATTGCAAAATTGATCAGCCTAGAGATGCTGCCGTATAGGCTTGTGGAAACGGAGGCTTTCAAAAGCATGATGGCGGCGGCGGCCCCGCGCTATTCGGTTCCCAGTCGCCACTACTTTTCCCGATGTGCTGTCCCAGGCCTGCACGACCACGTCTCCCGCAACATTGTACGCGCCCTCACCAACGCGGTTACTGCCAAGGTCCACTTAACAACAGACACGTGGACAAGCACAGGCGGGCAGGGCCACTATATCTCCCTGACGGCACATTGGGTGAATTTAGTGGAGGCTGGGACAGAGTCAGAGCCTGGGACCGCTCACGTCCTACCCACCCCCGAATTGCGTGCCCCAGCTCGGTGGTGGTATCTGCGGGGGTGTATGCTTCCTCCACTAAACCACCCTCCTCCTCCTCCTACGCAACCTCTGTCTCGCAATCAAGATGTGTCAGCAGCAGCACGTAGCCAGCAGTCGGTGTCACGCGGCGTGGCAGCACAGCGGTGGGCAAGCGTCAGCAGGCCGTGCTGAAACTACTCAGCTTAGGAGAGAAGAGCCACACGGCCCACGAACTGCTGCAGGGTCTGACAGAGCAGACCGACCGCTGGCTTGCGCCGCTGAGCCTCCAACCGGGCATGGTCGTGTGTGACAACAGCCGTAACCTGGTGGCGGCTCTGCAGCTCGGCAGCCTCACGCACGTGCCATGCCTGGCCCATGTCTTTAATTTGGTGGTTCAGCGCTTTCTGAAAAGCTACCCCCACTTGTCATACCTGCTCGGAAAGGTGCGCCAGATCTGCGCACATTTCCGCAAATCCCACACGCACGCTGCCACCCTGCAGACCCTGCAACATCGGTTTAATCTGCCAGTGCACCGACTGCTGTGCGACGTGCCCACACAGTGGAACTCTACGCTCCACATGTTGGCCAGACTCTAGGAGCAGCGTAGAGCTATAGTGGAATACCAACTCCAACTTGCGCGGCGCAGTGGGAGTCAGCCTCCTCAATTATTTACAGAAGAGTGGGCCTGGTTGGCAGCCATCTGCCAGGTCCTTGGAAAATTTGAGGAGTCTACCCAGATGGTGAGCGGGGATGCTGCAATCATTAGCGTCACCATTCCTCTGCTATGCCTCTTGAGAAGTTCCCTGCAACGCATAAAGGCAGACACTTTGGAATCAGAAACGGAGGCGGGGGAAGACAGTATGTCGCTGGATAGTCAGAGCAACCTCATGTCTATATCTCAGCGCGTTGAGGAGGAGGGGGAGGAGCATGAGGAGGAGAGGGAAGAGACAGCTTGGCCCACTGCTGAGGGGACAGATGCTGCTTGCCTGTCATCCTTTCAGCGTGTATGGCCAGAGGAGGAGGAGGAGGAGAAGGAGGATCCTGAAAGTGATCTTCCGAGTGAGGACAGCCATGTGTTGCGTACAGGTACCCTGGCACACATGGCTGACTTCATGTTAGGATGCCTTTCTCGTGACACTCGCATTACACGCATTCTGGCCACTACGGATTACTGGGTGTACACACTGCTCGATCCACGGTATAAGGAGAGTCTTTGCACTCTCATTCCCGAAGAGGAAAGGGGTTCGAGAATGATGCTATACCACAGGGCGCTGGTGGACAAACTGATGGTAAACTTCCCATCTGACAGCGCTAGTGGCCGAAGGCGCATTTCCGCGGCCCAGGTAGCAGGGGAGGCGCAGAGATCAGGCAGCATGTACAGCGCAGGCAGGGGAACACTCTCTAAGGCCTTTGACAGCTTTATGGCTCCCCAGCAAGACTGTGTCACCGCTCCCCAGTCAAGGGTGAGTTGGCGGGAGCACTGTAAAAGGATGGTGAGGGAGTACGTAGCCGATTGCAGCACCGTCCTCGGTGACGCCTCTGCCCCCTACAACTACTGGGTGTCGAAGCTGGACACGTGGCCTGAACTAGCGCTGTATGCCCTGGAGGTGCTTGCTTGTCCTGCGGCTAGCGTCTTGTCAGAGAGTGTGTTTAGTGTGGCTGGGGGAATCATCACGGATAAGCGTACCCACCTGTCAACCGACAGTGCTGACAGGCTAACACTCATCAAGATGAACAAAGCCTGGATTTCCCCAGACTTCTCTTCTCCACCAGCGGACAGCAGCGATACCTAAGCAATACGTAGGCTGCACCCGCGGATGGAAGCTACGTTCTCTCTCACCATCCAAAACGTGGACCTTTTTGCTTCATCAATCTGTGTATAATATTCCTCCTCCTCCTGCTCCTGCTCCTCCTCCTGAAACCTCACGTAATCACGCTGAACGGGCAATTTTTCTTAGGCCCACAAGGCTCAGTCATATAATTTTTCTAAACAATTTTTATACGTTTCAATGCTCATTAAAGCATTGAAACTTTCCCCTCAACCAATTTTTATTTTAACTGGGCTGCCTCCAGGCCTAGTTACAAATGAAGCCACATTAACCAAAGCGATTAATGGGTTTCACCTGCCCTCTTGGTTGGGCATGGGCAATTTTTCAGAGGTACATTAGTACTGTTGATACAGCAATTTTTGTGGGCCCTCGCCTACAGTGTAATCAAATTAATTTTTAGCCCACCTGCATTACAGCTGACGTTACATCAGCTGTGTTGGGCACTGCAATGGGATATATTTATGTACCGCCGCTGGCTTCCTGGCACCCACCCATGCTGTGGGTCGACAGGGAGTTGTAAATGCATCTGTTTCCACTTCTAAAGAACCCCAGTCTGACTGGGGCATGCAGTGTGGGCCGAAGCCCATCTGCATTAAGCACGACATTACATCAGCTGTGATGGGCACTGCAATGGGATATATTTATGTACCGCCGGTGGGTTCCTGGCACCCACCCATGCTGTGGGTCGACAGGGAGTTGTAAATGCATCTGTTTCCACTTCTAAAGAACCCCAGTCTGACTGGGGCATGCAGTGTGGGCCGAAGCCCACCTGCATTAAGCACGACATTACTACATCAGCTGTGTTGGGCAATGCAATGGGATATTTTTATGTACCGCCGGTGGGTTCCAGGGAGCCACCCATGCTGTGGGTGCACACGGAATTCCCATTGCGGAGTTGTACCTGCCTGTGACTATATATAAAAAAAACACGGTCTGACTAGGGCATGCAGACACCTTGACAGAATGAATAGTGTGTGGCACATAGGTTCCCCATTGCTATGCCCACGTGTGCAGCTCCAGATGGAGGTGGCACAGGATTGGATTTCTCATTGCTTCTGTATAGCATTGTGGGCTATCGCCCCGGCACTTTTAAAGAGGGTCGCTGCCTAGCCGTGCCAACCCTCTGCAGTGTGTGCCTGCTTTTCCTGTGGCAGACGCACTTATAAATAGACATGAGGGTGGCGTGGCATGAGGGCAGCTGAAGGCTGGGCAGGGACAGTTTGGTGTGCGCTGTGGACACTGGGTCGTGGGGGGGGGGGGATTTGGCAGCATGTAACCCAGGAGAAGTGGCAGCGGAGTGTCATGCAGGCAGTGATTGTGCTTTGTTTGAGGTAGTGTGGTGCTTAGCTAAGGTATGCATTGCTAATGAGGGCTTTTCAGATGTAAAAGTTGTTGGGGGGGGGGGGGGCACTCTTGCTGCTATTGTGGCTTAATAGTGGGACCTGTGAACTTGAGATGCAGCCCAACATGTAGCCCCTCGCCTGCCCTATCCGTTTCTGTGTCGTTCCCATCACTTTCTTGAATTTCCCAGATTTTCACAAATGAAAACCTTAGCGAGCATCGGCGATATACAAAAATGCTCGGGTCACCCATTGACTTCAATGGGGTTCGTTACTCGAAACGAACCCTCGAGCATCGCGAAAAATTCATCTCGAGTAACGAGCACCCGAGCATTTTGGTGCTCGCTCATCTCTACACAAGAGCTTACAATCTTGCCAACATACCCCTAACCTGCCCAACCACAGTACCACCAAACAGATATAACAGTATATAGCTCACAAGCCAAGGAAATGTAAAGTTATAAAACGTGTGCCTTTTAGACCTTTGTAGAAAGCTCTCACTCTGAGAATTCCAGCTCCATAGAGTTCTCTTTGTTTGGGGGTTATTAAACAGACAGATCAGTCCCCAGTGGTGCGGCCTGTGACAAACAGTATGCCTAACTAAACTAACTACAGGCCTTGTTATCAGTCTCGAGCAGTTTGGTGCCAAAAATACAACGCAGTGCGTACACGGTTACACCAGAGGCCGTGGTTCTCTGGCTGACCCAGGTCTGTTGGGTACCTCCATACTTTGTCTGGAACGGCAGGAATAGGAGTTCATCCGAGAACCATGTGAACTCACTGACGCTGCTAATTCTGAGCCGGGTCTTTAAGCAATCTTCTCCGTTAAGATGGGGGTCTGACAAACTCTGGAACAGTCTCTAATTCAGCTCCCCTTCACTGTAACTCCGGCCCTTTAGGGGTCCTTTTCCACGTGGATCACATTGGCTCACTCTCTGCAGCTGTCGAAAGCACACTTCACAAGATGGCGGACAAACATTCCTCTCTTTTCCTCTGAGCTCTATCCTGTCTGGGCAGTGATGATGCACTTCTTCTCCCCTGTTGCATTTCAGGCCACAGCGACCTCTTGTGGTCAAACAACAAAATGTCAGTTATAACAGCATAAACTTACAGAAACAGGTACATTCACAACAGGAGGGCTGTTTCACCATCTTACACAGGTACACAACATCAGACATGGAACATGTGAGTGTCCCAGGGATCTTATTTTCCTGTTGTGTGTTGATGATTTGTTTCCTGTCCATGGTCCGTACATGTGAGCCAGTCTTGCAGCTCCTTACGTTGCAGGGATAAGTTCCTTTTTGTGTGTCAGGGGGCAATGCACTTTTGATTATAAAGTTCCTCAAATTCTGAGGTTGCCTGTAGCATAGTAGGGGAGGGTCCGGGAATATGGTTTTCAGAGGGTCATCCTTGTGTAGGGTATGATGGAGTTCCTTTGTGGTTTTCCTTAGTACCTCTAGCTGTGGAAAGTAGGTGACTACTAGAGGTCCACAACCCTTTTCTCCTTCTCTTTGCATTGGAGTAGTTGGTTCTGGGTATCCTGGTGGCTCTGGTGATTTCTGGGTATCCCGGTGGCTCTGGTGATTTGGTCATCAATTGAGGTGGGATGGTAGCCCTGATTTATAAATGTCTTTTTTAGATGCTAGAAATGTTCATCTCCGTCTGCTGGGCTAGAGTAGATCCGATTGTATCTGATGGCCTTGCTGTAGACAATGGACTTTTTGATGTGTTTGGGATGGAAACTATCCCATCTGAGGTATGTGGGCCGATCAATGAGTTTTCGGTACAGGGATGTCTATATTAAGTTGTTTGAAATTTTTGTGGTTGCCAAAAAGTTGATTTCTATATACGAGTAGCTTAATGTCAGGTTTATGGTGGGGTGAAATGCACTGAATCCCTCAAGGAATTTTATTAGTTCTTGTTTGGAGTTGGTCTAGATGAATATGATGTCATCAATATAGCGGAAGTAGGCCAATTGCTCGATGGAACAAGAGGCCAGAAAGTCACTCTCCAGTTTTGCCATGAAAAGGGTGGCATATTGCAGTGCCATTTTACTGCCTATGGTGGTTCTGGTGAATTGCAGGTATATGTCTTTGCCAAAGAGGAAATAATTGTGTGTAACGGTTATCTTGTAAGTTGCAACACCAATTCAGAGGCAAACACCACTGGCCTCGAAGTGTACCTGGCGGGCAGTTAGTCCATCTTAATGTGGGATGTTGGAATATAAGGATTCCACATCCATGGTGGCCAGGATGGCTCCATCTGGAAGGGAACCTATGGTTGACAATTGTCACACCTGCTGCCAGCAAGCGGTAGCTGTATTTCTGAAAGAAACACATGGGAACTGTTAACACCACAGATCCCTGAAAGCAAACAGTTAATGGAAAAGCGAAAATAAAGTAAATGGATACTCTCCTTATGGGACTCTAAAATATGAATGTCCCTACCTAAATAGTTAGTGGGCCATCCTGATAAGGACACACTCATGCCGCAACCTGGGGTACTATCTAACCCTGATACCTGGAAATAAAAATATAACAATACTAGAAAACACACTTCACAAAATCTAATAAAACCCAGAACTTATGTTCAAGTAGTCAGAGTCCAAACTCTAGAGGAACCACTGCATCCAGCTATGATCTCATTTGCTTACAGAAAGATACTGCTAGAACAATTGAACAGCACAAAGTCCAAAGTGAGGGGGAAATAAGAACCCTCCCCAATCACCCCCAGGTTCTCTCAAGTAGCAACACACCCAAAAACACACCCACCATAGTCAGAGTTCCCAATGTATAGAAAAACCAAAACATCAGCACAGTGACTTACACCAACACAACAAGAGTTTGTTCAGTAGGTCCGTGGTGTCCTGCAAGCAGCTTCTACCTTCTACTCAGCCTGAGATTCTTTCAGTGAGGTTTCCCACACCTGAGATAATTGGACTCCATGGGTTGCCATCTTTGTGTAGTTTGAGTAGCATGTAGAATGTTCCAACACTGGGATTCTGCGGTATCAAGTCCAAATGTTTTGTGGAGTCCACAGGCAAACTTCCGATGACCCTTCTCAATTCCCTCACATATTTTTGAGTTGGGTCTTGCTCCAGTTTGGTGTAGTATATGGTGTCCGTCAGCTGCCTGTCTGCTTCTTTCGTGTAGTCTGATGTTTTCATGAGGATTATAGCACCACCTTTATCTGCAAGCTTAAAAGCGTACTACACTGAGACTTTGAAGCAATCCATAGTAACAGGAATACCTTGTGAACAGTATCAATTACACTTGGTGAATTTCAGTACCGTTTCAAAGATATACAGATTACGGAATATATTATGTAATCTCTTTGTAAAAGTAATAATCCAATGCAGTCTATTAGAAAGGTTGATTACAGAATGAACTCACAATGTCTATTTAAGGTTTGCTGGATACTCAAGATGACATTTAATTCCCTTCTTGCCAATAGGTAAATCAGCCTGTGAACAGAGGCTAGAGCTCCAAAAAGATCCCAACAGTTCAATGCCCTTCATAGAAGCCCTATTTGCTACAGCAGGCTTGCTTCTAACTATATTCGAACCTCTTTATGGGGTGCACACTGGTATGTCTATCACGTTACTTAATTCCCTTAGAACCTGGGGGTGTATGCCATCAGGACCTGGTGATTCATCTATTTTTTAATGTGGCTCTGCACTTCTTCCTGTGTTAAACTGGTGACATTTAGTGGAGAGTTTATTTTATCCCCCTGCATCTCATCTAACATTTCATTTTCCTTTCTGAATACACTGGAGAAAAAAACTATTTAATAGATTTGCTTTCTCCTCATTCCCCTCAACAATTTGTCCTACTTTAATTATTAAAGGGACAACACGTTCACTATTAAACTTTTTACTTTTTATATAATTGAAGAACAGTTTAGGGTTAGTTTGAATCTCTGGCAATAAGACTCTGTTTTCAACTTTGCTGCTTTTATCTGTTTTTTACATAACCCATTTCTTTCCTTATTGGTTTTTAGTGCTTCTTCGATGCCTTCTTGTTTTAGTAGTTTGAATGCTTTTTTTGCTGTTCATTGCCGCCAACACATCTTTATTGAGCCACAGTAAGTATTTAAGATGTTTTTAAACATTTTCTATTTACTGTATTCTTGAAGATATTGTCCCAGTCAATAGGGTTAAGCTCATTAAACTTTGTATTCCTAAAGTTGGGCTCCAAATGAAGAAAAAAGTCCCCGCGCTCTGAGTGGTGAAAAGGGTTAACTTTCCACATATAAGAACCTCCCATAGGTTTTTTAAACCATAGGTGTTTATTGTTATTTGCTATGAGTTTCAGCACCCATAAATGCCCTTTTCAAGCATTTATTACAGTATACAGGCAAGGTACATAAATAAGTAAAATTGCACTCACAATGAGGCGTCCGTCACCGGCACTTCGTAATGCTCCACTCTGAGCGCGGGGACTTTTTTCTTCATTTGGATGCAGATTTTCTACTGGCATCTGGTTACCCAGAGGACTTGCACCCCGGACGTCTCTCCAACTCCTTGTTGGATCGTGGAAGAGGAAGATTTATTACACGCTAACTTCGATACAAGGCGTCGATGGGATTTTCCCTGCCAGGGTTAACCCATCGTGCACTAGGTGAGTATACCACCCACTTTGTTTTCTGGATGCAAATACATCAAGTGCTGCAATTATAATCACAAGACTCATTCTCATACATATTTCTTTGTATTCCTAACGTTTAGTATTCTTGCAGCTTAATATGGTCTCTATTTCCCAGGTGCCCCAACCTGCACCACTGTTATTCTATCAGGTCTGTTGGTTAATATTAGGTCCAAAATGGCTGTCCCTCTGGTTGGGTCCTGTACAAGTTGGGTAAGGTAATTATCTTAAGTTATTAACAGAAACATGTTACCTTTACGAGATCCACAGTTTTCAGTCTCGATTTTCAGTGGCTTCTATTATATTTGGTGGCTTATAGACAACCCCTTTCAGAATTTTTAGTTTTTCCCTTAAGGTATCACTACCCAGAGAGACTCCACATGTTAATCCCCCTCACACATATCTTCCTTTAGTGTGGTCCTCAAACAAAAAGACATACCCCTTCCCCTTTCTGGTTTTTACGATCCCTTCTATACAGACTGTAACCTTGTAAGCTCGCTGCCCAGTCACAGCTTTCATACAACCAGGTCTCAGCTGTTCCCACTATGTTGTAGTTTTCCTGTCGATCTACGTATGTGGTATACCTTATTTCTTGTCCATGTGGACTCCTGTACGTAGGGGAAACAATTAACGAAATTCGCCAACGTATCCTTAGTCATAAAGCCCTATCAGGACTAAAAAAATAGACCTCCCCATCCCCAAACATTTTATTACGGCTGGTCACTCTATTAGTCAACTGAAATTTAGGGTGATCGACCATGTCCCTATTAATATCAGGGGTGGGGATCGGGAGGGTCTGTTATTAAAAAAGGAACACAAATGGATCTTTGACCTAGATACATTAGACCCGCAGGGTCTGAACCTTGGGTTTAACACGGTACCATTTATCTGAATATTTTTGATAGTCGTACACAACTGTTGGTATCTGCTGCTTTGATTATTTTTAATTATTGATTTTAATTTGTACATTTCTTGTATTTTTTAGGTTGATATATGGTCAGCTTGAAAAAAACCCAGTTCAGGGTTGAAACGTCATGTCGCTGATGAGTATAAAGATTGCACGTTTGCTATAATCGCTATATTGGAGTGCTGCCTTTTCCATCGTTTTTGCATTGTAGTTTTCCTCAGACATAATACTTCCAGTTCTTCAATCTTATTGGTCAGACTTCTAGCATTAGTCACAATTCAGTTTAGAAGGTTTTGGTTATTTTTTATATTACATATATCCTTACTAACTGTTCTGTCAGTTCTAACTGTACTAACCACTCCAACCACTCCTCTCCTGTTTCCATTACTTAGTCCCAGACCACTATCTAAACTTTTTTCCCTTCTATGTCTCTGGTTGCCCCCCCCCCAACAAACCCCAGTTTAAATACTCCACCAACCTTCTAGCCATCTAATCGCCCAGCCCAACTACACCCTCTCCATTGAGATGCAGCCCATCCCTATGATAGAACCTATGACAAACAGTAATGTCAGCCCAGTTCTCCAAGAACCCAAACCCCTCCTTCTTACAGCAACTCTTGAGACATTTGTTTACCTCCCTAATCTCCTGCTGCCTTTCTGGTGTGGCACATGGTAGAGGTAGCATTTCAGAAAATACTACTTTGGAGGTCCTTGCCTTAAGCTTACACCATGAACACTTGTCCTCACCAGTCTCGCCTAGTAATCTTTCAACCCGATCCGTGATGTGTCGAACTCGAGTGCCAGGAAGACAACACACCATTTGATGATTCCAGACTTTGTGGCAAATCACCCTGTCTGTTCCCCTAGTAATTGAATCTCCCACCACCAGAACCTGTCTAGCCTGCCCTGCGCTTCTATTCACCCTGCTTACTGGAGCAAACCCCCCCCCCCCCCCCCCCTGGTGGTCAGAGACGATGTCGTGCTGCAGCAGTGCTAATCATATAATGGAATTCCCCTCATCTGCCAACTTTACAATCTTGTTGAGGTGTGCCACTTCAAAACTAGCCTCCCTGGATTTCTTACCTTTCCCACTCCTTCTGTCACCCAGCTAGCTGCCTGATCATTCTGCACCCCAATGCTATCATCCACCCCCACATCTGCCCCAGCGAGTGCTCAGTGAGCAACAAACTCCTTTCCATGTTGCCAATACATCTCAGCGTTGCAAGTCGCTCATTTAGATACTGGATCTGGGCTTCCAAATGTGCAGTGCTCTTACATTTTGTACAGCAGTATGCTCCCTCGAACTGCTATTCAATGACTGCATACATGGCATTGTCAACCCTGGAGTACATTATAAATTGATAGATTAGTTAAAGTTAATAAATGCAAAAATCAAATAGATAATCAGAAAATAAATTCAAGCTACTCTTCCAAGGTCTTTGAATCCAAAGTCACTAATCTCAAGTCACACACTTAAGAAACAGCACACTTGGAATGCAACACACACGATTGGTATAGCAAATGATTCTTTGAGGCTTTCATGCTGCTCTTATGGCGTACAGCCAGTTGTAAAGCACTTTGTGGACATGTTAAAACTTGCATTTGTTCTTCCAACAGCCAATCACATACTTCCACACACATACTTATGGCTTTGTTCGCATATATCCAGGCCACTGGATGAGAAACAACGAGAAATGTTAACAATTGTTATGTGTAAACGGTCATTGTTTGAAAGCAAACGAGTCGTTCGGTCATTTGGTCACTCAAATGATAAATCTGCTTGTCTAATAGGACCCTTAGAATACGGCACGCACGCTCACTTATGTTTGATTTATATTGCACTGATCTGTAATACTTCTGCTTTTCCTTTGTATGGAAGTTCTCAGTAAAACAGAAGTTTTTGCTGTATCATAAATAAAAAAAAATGAATCAGTTTAGAAATAATGAAATGATTCCTAAGAAATCCAACAATCAGCTGACTTGCAGGTCTGTCCCAGGCAGGCTGATTTGTGGAGTAACATTTCCTAATCATCATGCACAGCAGTTTGCTTATGTGTGCGGTTAGGACTGGGAGGTGCTGATTGCTATAATGCCCCATGTGATGGGATATTCCTTTATGATATAGAGCCCACACTTCTGGATGTGACGCTCTTCTCCCTGTGAACTGTTACTGGACTCTCTTGGTGCCGTTCTGTCCACACGGTTCCCATAAGAAGTGGAAAGACTAATGAGATACTTACAATGAGCGCCTCCATACTACTCATACTGCTGTACCTAACGTGGCCGTCCTGCCTGTGGGGTAAGTGACCCTTGTACTTACTTCTCTTATGGGGCTGCTGTGATTTGCATTGGGGTACCCAGGTCACTGCTGAAGGGGCACCACAAACCTTAATATTGTTTTATAGGCATTGTATAGCGCTGTATAGGATCTGTTATTTGGACGCTGTATGCTTGTATTGTATGAACGCTGTAGGGTGTTTTTACTTTGGCGCTGTGGCACTATTGGGCTCCGTCCTATACGGTGCTTAGAAGTAGACAGTGTACAGCGTGGCTGGTTCTATATTACATGACTGCTCATAATACAATATGAAACGTTCTAAGGGTGTATCCACACGGGTGAGTGAGATATTCTGCATGGAAACCTGCAATTTTCGCTGTGATTTAGATGCATTTTGCAAGGCAAACGCATTACATTGCTATACATATGATTTTCATGAGTGAAAATTGCATATTGTTTAAATTGGGGGGAAAAAAAATTGCATCACATTAAAATGGCATCTGCATGCGAGTGCGATTTTTTTTTTTCTTTCTTCGTTAGAAATAATGGGCGATATCACCCAAAAAAAAAGGACTTGTTGCGACTTGTCGCTCCACCTAAATATACCCATTGCAAATAATAAGTTCCATTTCCGGGAGAACTTTGTGCATCTTGCAACAGACAAAACTCGTGTGAGAAAATCATCCGTATGAATACACCCTAACTGATAGGTCAGCTCTGAGGGTCTGTATATAACCAGCATAGTTTTACATGACTACTTCTGGCATCCCCAGCTAACAGTGGGTTTTGCCAGGGGAAGCCACCAGGGGAAATGTAGCATTACATGGTGACCATTCAGATAAATGTCCATCAATGTAATACAAGGACGGCTCAAGTCCTCCAGAACAGGAACTGAAACATAGCAACTCTCTCCGTTCTGGCTCATAGAGGAGGGACCACCCTATGATGTCCGCATGCTTTAATAGTGCATATAGACAGAGGTCGTGGTCTATATCTGGCTGCACACATTACACTAAAGTGGCTGAACCCGACTGCCATCCAACAGGAGATTTGCAACAATTCTACAATGTCGCAGCAGCACTCAAGCAAATGGCTCACACCCTCAGGTGCCTTACAGCCACGGTAATAAATCCTCCACAGTGCCACCTATTGAAAGGCAGCATTCCTTCAATCAAAGTCAGACTTTTTATACAAGTCTTGTTACTTCTAATTCCTGGTCATTGTAACAAGACTTGTATAAAAAGTCTGACTTTGATTGAAGGAATGCTGCCTTTCAATAGGTGGCACTGTGGAGGATTTATTCCATCTCCCTTATTTGTATATTACCCAGAGGAGCGTGCGTGGCCATTTGAGTTTCCTCACTTAGTTTATAGTATATAGTTGCTCTCCCTAAGGAGAAAAGAGTGTTTCTGACCCCCGTCCCAGGCCTCTCACTAGCAAAAGCCAGACTCCTACTGTACACTGATGAAGGGCAATAACCCGGAAACAGCTGTATGTGCATGGGGTCTGGCTTTGCTTCTAATTCCTGGTCATTGTAACAAGACTTGTATAAAAAGTCTGACTTTCAATAGATGGCACTGTGGAGGATTTATTCCATCTCCCTTATTTGCATATTACCCAGAGGAGCGTGCGTGGCCATTTGAGTCTCCTCACTTAGTTTATAGTATATAGTTGCTCTCCCTAAGGAGAAAAGAGTGTTTCTGACCCCCAGCCACGGTAATGTCACACCTCCTCAGACTGGATCCACAGTCTGCTCACTCACCCACTAATCCATTTGTAGAGAGGCAGCATTCACGGCAAGACAGATGAATAAAAAGGGAACTTTATTCCATCAGGGTTCCAATAGCATCTACAGCAATGTGGACTGCACAACAAGGTAGTAGCAGCGGCGTTTCGATACGGATAGGGCTTGAGAAAGATCCTATCCGGATCGAAACGTTGCCCCTACTACCTTGTTGTGCAGTCCACATTGTTGTAGATGCTATTGGAACCCAGATGGAATAAAGTTCCCTTTTTATTCATCTGTCTTGCCGTGAATGCTGCCTCTCTACAAATGGATCCAACAGGAGATGTCAGGGGACAGAGGTAATAAGCATTTTAGATATGTGACGGCATCAGATGTGGATCCATCGTGCCTCAAAATTGATTTGACTTCGGAGCTAGATACAGGTACAGTCCTGGGTGGTTTTCACTCTTTCATCCTATCAATCAGGAACTGGTCTCCGCCATGAGGTTAAGAGGCAGCAGACGCACTTGCGTTGGTTTTTCATGATGCAAGACCGAAGGTTTAGACAGGAACGTAGATGTAGAACAGAGCTGGAATGCTGGCAGGCGGAGTACTTCACAATGTAGATCAAGCCAGGAGTAAGAACAGGAGGCAGACAAGGAAAGCATATTCAAATAGTGAGCCATGGTCAGGATTACAGAGGTCAGGAAAGCTGGGTGGTTCAGGCAGGGATCAAATACCAGGTCAAGCAGAAACACACGTATACCTTCACACAGTATTGAGACTGCTCAGACAGCTGTGGCAGAGGTCCGCGGCATGCTATTCCATTGCTTTCAATGGGAACGGCACTGCTGCCGATCCCATTGAAAGCAGTGGTTTCTGACAAGCCCTGCAGAATGATTATCGGAGAAGGGCTTGAAATATAAGCCCTTCCCCGATAATCATCAAAAAGTGGTTAAAAAAATAATAAAAAAGTTACTCACCTCTCCTGCTGTCAGACGCGTCCTCCGGTTAGCTCCCGGCACTGCTACTGAACTCTTTCAGCAGTCAGGGATTTAAAAATCACCGCCTCCTGAAAGGGCTGTGCAGATTGGCTGAGGGCTCAGCCAATAGCAGCTACTGCTTAGCTATTGGCTGAGCGCTCAGCCAATGACAGATAGCTCTTAGCTATTCATTCATGAATAGCTAAGATATTGCTATTCATGAATGAATAGCTAAGAGCTATCTGCCATTGGCTGAGCGCTCAGCCAATAGCTAAGCACTAGCTGCTATTGGCTGAGCCCTCAGCCAATCCGCACAGCCCTTTCAGGAGGCGGGATTTTTAAATCCCCGTCTGCTGAAAGAGCTCAGTAGCAGTGCCAGGAGCCAGCCAGAGGACGCGGCTGACAGCAGGAGAGGTGAGTTACTTTTTTACTATTTTTTTAACCCCTTTGTGATGATTATCGGGGAAGGGCTTATATTTCAAGCCATTCTCCGATAATCATTCTGCGGGGCTTGTCAAAAACCACTGCTTTCAATGGGATCGGCAGCGGGGATGAAGGAAACTCCTGCCACAGCTGTGACAGCTGTTACAGCTGTGGCAGAAGTCCGCGGCATTCTCCATATCTTTTCAATGGGACTAGCACTGCTGCCACTTGCCCCATTGAAAAGACTGGCGATGTCACAGCGATATCCTTGCGATTTTCTCGCACTGCTCTGCGAGAGTTTTTACTTACTCTTGCAGCACAGTGGAGAAAAAAATCGCCAGTGGGTGGGAGCACTAAATCCTCTGAATAATTATATATTTTTGATCCCTTGATTCTTGTTATGTGATTTGTTTTTTTGTTGTCCTGTTTTTATCCCCATCTTTCAAGAGTCATATCGTAATTTTTTTTATTTCTGTTACAGTTTTTTTTCAGTGGGACAAGTTGTATTTTTCATTAGTACCATTTAATGTACTGCGTAATACTGAAAATTCTTGAAAACTTTTAAATCTCCTTAGATGGAGTGGAATGGAAAAAATGTAATTCTGTCATGGTCTTTTGTTTTTCTTGTTAGATTCTGTTGATCTCTATAGGGTTACCTGGCACCATGTGTTAGTCTTTGAAAGGCCCCTGGTTACATGTTTTCTTTTCCGTGAACTTTATGACATACTCCAATTTCTTGTGATACAAATATGATACATTCTCTTGCAAGTACATAGAGCATAAATAATGACGGAATGTGATTTTATGTCATAGCTAGCTATTTCATACCACTCATCATGGGATATCTTAAGCCAAAGGGAACATTTAAGGACACAACTGTATATTGAAATCATTACATATATTGTAGCTGTACAATTTTCATGACTTACATGTAGCCTTTTCTTTCTGAACTATTTTTTTTACCCTCCCCTTCCAAAAAATATGGCAAGGTACCACAACATTATGTTAAGAGATGTCTTGAGGCTTCCACAGACATTGAACTGAACCCATAGAATGCTATTTATTTATACGTCTATTCACCCTGTTTAGGAAATATTAATGATAGGGTACATGCACACGGACATGTTTTTCGGCCGATTTTCAGACCAAGAAATGGCACCCATTCATATGATTGTGTGTATGTACACTGGCTTTTTTTCACTTGGATTAACTGTCCAAGTAAAAATAATTTCAGCATACCCTATTCTTGTCCGATTTTTGGACAATAGTGTACACGGCAATATACTGTGTTCTGCACATTGGACAACAAACAGACAAGATGTCTGAATGCTGCTCGATGCAATTTGCGCTCGAGAATCTCGGGTGCATTTTTTTTTTTTTAAACAATATTTTTTTATTGAATTTATCACAGAATGAAAATGCAGTCCCACCACATGGGTGACTGTAGGAAAGAGAAGGTCTGTCTGGGCAGAAGAGACCAAAAGGCCTCCTTTGGACTCAAGTGTGCAAGGGCTTGTAGGTCTCTAAAGGTCCTGTCAGCAAATTTGGACCAAAGACTTACCAGAATTGAGTCCGAAGGGGAGCCCATAAAGCAAGGTAGTGTGCAGAGTGGGGTGACTGGGGAAGGCTTTGGGGCAAGAATCTCCCTCAGACCATCCCAGATCTTGCATGGACCCTGTAGGAGGGATTGAAATTCTTCGCTGTTTAAGTATTTTTCTTAGGGAGCCAGAGGTCCTCCAGTAAAGGGATACCATACATATTTTCTACTAAATGTAACAAAAGGGTATCTCTTAGAGGACTGGCTAACTCCATCCAGTAACTGAGATGAGATGCTAGGAAGAAGTCATGGATGCATGGTAGACCTATCCCCCCACCCCCCTCCCCCCGAACCTTTCTTTATCATGAGGCTATACGGTAAACTGGGCCTCCTCTGTCTCCAAATATACCCCATAAATGCCGAACGAAGAGTTTTGAAAAAACTTGCAGAGAGATGGATTGGTAGCATGCGGATCTTGTAAAGAATTATAGGGAGGGTGTAGAATTTTAGTATGTTTTTCACGAAATAATGGGTAAATCATAGTCTCATAGGAGAGCCTTAATTTTAGTGAGAAGAGGTGAAAAATTAGAGAGATAAAGATCCCCTATTTTTTTTGTTAATTGCACACCCAGAAAATCAATTGCTGAGTTGGACCAAGAGAGTTGGGAGTTGGCTTCTAAGATTCTGCAACGGCTTAGGGGGGATAGAAACATTTAAGAATGTTGATTTGGCAAAGTTACTTTTAAAGTTGGAAAGGCTTCCAAACTGCTCCAGGTGGGAAGTAAGCTTAGGGAGACCCATCTCTGGGGCTGTAAACAAAAATACAATATCGTCTGTGAACACAGCAGTAGACCGCTCCTGCCCCTCCAAGGCCAGGCCCTGTATTTTAGGGTCTAACCTGACACTCTGAAGCAAAGCTTCCAAGGCAAGAATAAAGAGAGTAGGGGAGAGTGGGCAGCCTTGGCGGTTGCAATTTCGGATGTCAAACGGCGGGGACTTGGTGTCATTAATTTTCAGTCTGGCATAGGGTTCAGAGTATAAAGAAAAGATGGCTGAAATAAAGGGCAGGGGAAGATTGAGCTGGAGAAGAATGGTATGCATATAAAGCCAATTGACCCTATCAAATGCCTCTTCAGCATCAGTGCTTACTAGGGCTAGGGGTATTCCTTTTAATTGGGCATAATGCATAGTATGAAAAATACGGAAGTAATTATCTCTTCCCTCCCTTCCCTTTACAAACCCCGCTTGCTCTCTATTAATCAGGTTTAGGATGAGATCCTCCAGCCGTTTAGCAATGAGTTTGGCCCACAACTTGACATTCAAATTTATTAAAGAGATGGGTCTATAACTGCCACACATCTCTGGGTCTTTATTCTCCTTATGGATAAGCGTGATATGAGCTTCTTGGGCCTGCCTTGGGAGGGCATCATCCCGCAGGAGGGAATTAAAGAGTTCAGTCAGGTGAGGTACTAGTGAAGACCGGAAGGACTTATAATAGATAAGAGGGAGGCCTTCTGGGCTGGGACTTTTTCCGGGAGAGAAAGAGTCCAAAAGTCTCTCCACCTCTGGTTTGCGAAACCAGGGCCTTCAAGGAAGCAGACACTTCATCGTCTAAGTTGGGCAGTCGCAGGTCCTTTAAAAAATCATCAATCTGACTCCTAGTTCCATATAATCTATGTGACCATAGATTATATA
Source organism: Eleutherodactylus coqui (assembly GCF_035609145.1). Classification (NCBI taxonomy): domain Eukaryota; kingdom Metazoa; phylum Chordata; class Amphibia; order Anura; family Eleutherodactylidae; genus Eleutherodactylus; species Eleutherodactylus coqui. Next base: position 124,163,859 of record NC_089848.1, read on the forward strand.
GCTGGGAATACAATCTCTGGAATTCCTTAGCTATATCTCGGGTGGATGTAACCGAGGATCCCATCTGAGTTTTTATTGAATTGATCTGGTTTTTAGTATGGGCTTTCTTAATTAGCGCCGACATATATTTACTTCCCTGGTTACCTTGAGGATAGACTACATGTTTGAGATGGAGATATATTTTGTTGAATCTAGATTCCAGACAGAGCTTCAGATCCTTTCTTACTGCTATCAATTTTTCTAGGTTCTCCTTGTTAAGAGAGAGCTTATCAACATATTCTAGTTTAGCAATTTGGGTCAAGCATTCGTCTATGTCTTTTTGTTGCATTTTTTTTTCCTGGAGCCTAGCACAATCAAAAGGCCTCTTACAAAAGCCTTATGTGCTTCCCAAACTAGAGGCACGGTTTGGTCCTTAAACAGGTTTAGCTGGAAGAATTCTTCTACTTGTTTAAGAAGACAAGCTCTATCTTCTGCAGAGTCTAAGAGAGAGGCGTTTAGTCTTCATCTCCATTCACGGGGAACAATACCTAAGGGAAGAAGGTTCATGTGTAGCGGGGCATGGTCAGATATTGTTATGGGGTCTATATTTGAGTTAGACAGGGAAAGCAAAAGGGTGGAGGAGATGAATATATAATCCAGCCTCTGAAACGAGGTATGGACTTGAGAGAAATAAATATAATCCTTGACGGAGGGGGAAAGTTGGCGCCACGCATCCACAACCTTCAGCTCTGATAAGCATCAAATGAGTTTCCTCAGCTTAATATGGGAGACCTGAGAACGTCCCGTTGATGAATCCTGCAGGGTGTTCAAAGTAACATTGAAATCCCCACCTAGCAAAATGGAACCCACTACAAACTCTCTAAGTGTCTCCAACTGCTCAACAAGCTAAGTGACTTGGTTAGTGTTGGGAGTGTACAGATTTGCCACAGTAAGCTTAGTGTTATTGATCGAGCCCCTCAGAAAGAGGACTCTACCTTCTCCGTCAGCATACTGGGCATCGCAGCAGAATGTGATGGAGTTGTGAAAAATGATTGAGACCCCCTTTGATACAGACGTCGGGTGTGGGTTGTGGAATCCCTGTGTGAATTGTCTGCCCGGAAAGGCTAGGCATTTACCCCTCTTAAAATGAGTTAGGATGATTTTGGTACCATACTTTCTCAGGAACTGAGCCACGTTATGTCTCTTAAAAGGCGAGTTCAAGCCTCTAACATTGAGCAAGGTAAGACAGAGGTGGTCACCCATGACAGATCACACCAGATGAAGTTCAGGACACCAGCAAATAATCTAATAAAAAAGATATGAGTTATTAGAAAGAGTTTCCCAAGTACAGCGCAAGCAGAGGACTGTAGAGTCCACTTCAGGGAGAAGGAGGGGGGGGGGGGTATTGTCGTGGAATTCCTTTTGTGTCCACTGACTTGATTATTTAGGAATGATCACACCCTTCCAGATTGAATGATCAAAGGTAGGGGGACAGTGCGCACCATCCTGAAGTAATCAGTCTGACAGAAGTTCAGATTATGAGACTTCCTGTTTATTCTTGGGCGTTTAGCCTCTTTTATAAAGTTTAACATATCTGCCCTTTTGGGGCAGGCAAAAGGTTACATAGATACAACGTATTGTTTGATTATTGGATAAGCGTCTTCCTTCATCCGGTCATCTGGTATTGCCTGTCACGTGGTAGCAGTTTGGAGAGGGAGGATACTATTTTGTACCCCACGTGTAGATAGTCCAAAATGATTGGAGGCGATATCATGAATTAGTAATTGCATAAATCTCCCATGTTATTTGCATACGTTTCCAGTAAAATTGCTTGGGTACTTATTGCGGTATCTAAAAGCGGTGCTTGTCTTAAGTGCAGTTATCTATGTCTAATCCTACTTCATCCAAAGGCACAAACAGATGGAAAAACATATATATATATATATATATATATATATATATATATATATATATATATATATATATATATATATATATCGGTTTCATGTTAAATTTCATCTTGTCAGCAGAGTTAGAGAAAAAGATATTTTCATTTAAAGGAAGTATGCATATTGTGTAAATGTAAGAACATTTATATATTTGTATCAGAACAGAAGGCAAACATGTTATACAGAATGTTAATTGACAAATGTCCACTGTCAAGGCCCACTGACCCAATATAGATATATATTGGGTTTCCACTACAATATCAGTGGGGAAAACACTGAGGCCAATGGGAGGGGAAAACAAGACACAGAGACATGGGGAAACAAAAGCAAAGAATGATCGATAAAGAAAAGACCAAAATGTCCCAAGATGGTCAATGAGGGTGTGGTGTAATACAAGGTCGCCTCACTCAGGGTAAGGCAAGATTGGAGCGCTGCAGGCGAACCAATCAAAAACTATTTTATACACAAAGCCTGCTCTGTCAGGCACTGACTAGGACCTGAAGAATACAATGGAAAGCCATTTATAGAAAACCTCCTTAGAGGAGAAAGAGGGAGAACATGGAGAAAACTTATATATGCCGTTTAAACAATGTCCCCAACAGCAGAGACAGGGAAATGACCCTCATCTGGCAAGGTGGAAAGACCACTGCAAAGTGAGCACTAATGGTCCTTTTAACTGGAATCGTAGAGGTAGGTCAACCAGAAACCCCATAATAAGAGAGTTTAGGTCCTGCATAGAACCTGGAGTGTCCCTAAAGGTAATACAAGCAAGAGAAGAGTGGACGCAGTCCTCGAATCATCATTCGCCACCCGGAGTAGTGTCTCTACTTTTTTTCTTCTTGCCTTTGGAAGATTTTGAGCTTCCTGCTATATTCTAGGCTGTGGGGGTGACCAACTTGAGTGGGAGCCAGCAAGGGAGGTCCACAGGCACTAAATCAAGGAGTTTCCGGCATGCCTGCAGTTCTTCTGAAGCACGGATGTTTAACCTCCGACCCCTGTGTGCAATTCACAAGCCAAAGGGAAACAGCCAGGCGTATTTGATTTCTTTTGCCCTCAGTACATCCAGGAGGGGATGTAGAAGCCAACATTTAGCCAGGGTAGAAGGAACAAGGTCCTGAAAAATTTGAAGATCAGCATCAGCATAATTCAGGTCTCTGCGTTTTTTGGCAGCTCTTAGAACGGCAAATGTATCCTGAAAAGAGAGAAGTTTGCATATGACGTCTCTCGGGAGTTCGGAAGTCGCAGGGGGGGGGGCTGAGAGCTCTGTGGATACGTTTAATTGAAAAGGATGCAGCTCTCTCAGATCCCAGTAGATTAGCAAATATTGTTCTGGCTACTTTAGAGAGGCAGTCCACAGCCCAAGTGTTACCATGAGGCCAATCAGGGACCCTGGGTGGCAGTGGGGCGGTTTGCCGCAGTGTCCTGGGATGACCATGCGCCTGCGTTCGGTACGGCGAGCGGCGGTGCCGTGCTACAGCCGCGCGTGCTCTAGCTCTGTGAGTTATAGTGGCTGGCTGGGAGCTCCGGTCAGCTGGCTTGATTGGTCTCTGCCCTAAGGATGGAGACTCCTGAATGTAGTCTGGCAGCTGCTGATAGCAGTTGTCAGTTATTGGTTCTGTCCTCTGTATGTTTGACCTCGGTCCTGCTCCAGTGGAAGTTACCCTGTCCCGATCCAGCTCTGTCTGTGTTCTGTGGTTTCGTTCCTGTTGGTTATTCCATCTGCCTAGCCTGTCAGTACTAGTGAGTAGTCACCTGCATAGGTACGGCGGTCCCTTCTTGTCCTGCCTTAGGCAGCATAGGGTCAGAGTTGGCAGCCTGGACATGTCCACCTTCAGGGCTATCTCCAGGAAGGGAGATTGGCGTAGGTGAAAGTCAGGGAGCCCTGCGCCGTACGTACCTATACACTCCACTACTACTGTAACACCAAGTTTCAGGCAGCCCTTTAAAACGGACATTGCAGCACCTATTTCTGTTCTCCAAATCTTCCTGCATAATTAAAGCTCTGTATAGATGGTTAAGCTGATCCTGCAGAGCTTGCATCATTTCTATGAAGTGAGAGGTAATTGAGGCTGCAGAGGACTCAAGGTCTTCCACGCGACACCCCATGTGTTTAATGTCCTTCTTAATTTCGGCCAGGTCAGTCATGACAGGATGAAGAGCTTTCATTGTTAGGTCCTTCATAAAGCACTTTAAGATCACCTCCCTGACGTCTCCATCTAAAGAGGCCTCCTCCTCCCCCTCCTTACCGTGAGCGGCAACAAACTCCTGGCCCGGCGCCATCTTGGAGGGAACTAGCAGTGAGCAGGAACTCTTTTCTTTTAGATACCGCTGCATGTCCGCTTGTCCTTTGTTAGCTCGGGGGTTCCCATGTGCTCTGGTCCCCTCTCCCTTCCTCTCTTTCTCATTTTAACCCGGTAGAAGCAGCTGAAAAGTCCTCTATTGGTGCCGCGCTGATGGAGCTCTGCACTCAGGCATCCATCAGGTTCAGCGGTCACTTTCCTGGGTCACATGTATCTACTTGGCCTCTCTCCATGTTTGAAAAGGTGATGGCAAACCTATATCCAGAAGATTTGCTTTCCTTTGTAAACACTTCATCTCTCCCACACAAATTTCTAAACCTGTATTTCTCTCCTCATGGGAGAGAGATCTGCGTATTACGCTTTCGTCAGAAGATATTCAATTAATTCTGAAAATGGCCCATGGTCTGTCCCCTTGCATCCTTTCATGGGAGGCCCAGTAGAAGCTTATAGTTAGGTGGTACAGGACACCTCAGTGGCTTTATGATCATAAATTGGCCTTGCACTGTAGATGTTGGAGATGTGATGTGGGAACAAGCTGATACTTGGGAGTGCCCGATTCTGACCCCCTTTTGGCATGACGTCGAGGTGATCCTTTGGAAGCTCTCTGCAAACTTTATACTCACCCCGGAGATCTTATTTCTCTGGAAGCCATCAGTGGGGTTTCACCCTCTGAAACAGAGGCTGATTGCTCATGTGCTTGATACGGCAAAGGCACTTATCCCTCTTCTATAGCTTCAAAAGTCCTCTCCTTCTTTGACTCAGTGGAAGCATAGAGTTGACTTAGCCTGTAACTTGGAGGAACTATCCAGCTGGTCGAGGGGCACCCATGACAGATTCCTAGTGACATGGAATCCTTGGTGCGAAGTGAGAGTTAGTTTGTAGAGTAAATGCCTATCTCATTCTTAGATATGGGGAGATGCGTGTCCTCACCTCCCTGTCATGCTCGACTATGTGCGATTATTTAGGACTTATCCATAGCTTGACTCGATCCTTGGATGGGATTGGAGTTTTGGACCTTTAAAAGTCTTTTGTACTACAAAGGCCACATACCATTATTTTCTAGGTCTCCATGTAGATTCCATCTGCACTCTCCCCTCCCCCCCCCACTCTCCCCCTTTAATGTCACTGTCTGACTTTTCTCCTTTTAATTCTCTAATTATTTTAAGTTGATGTTGGTTTATTCGAATATATTAGATCTTTTGTGCTTATTGAGCTCAGCTGACTCTTTTACTTGCATGTGATCTGTGTTGAATATGTGTTTTTTCATTATTGTATTGATGGAAAATCTTAATAAAAACAGATTTGAAAAAAAAAAAAACAGAATGAAAATGCAGGTTACATTAAAATTAATTCAGGTTGAAAGACCTGGAAGAGGCAGGAATACGCAGGTCCCAAACAGGAATTCTAAGTTGAACTACTTGTCAACATAAAGTTGCAATTAGATTTGTATTATTTAAGTACACAAAAAAGTCATTATTTTTCTGCAACAATAATATTTTGGATTTAAGACAAACAAAACTGAAAACAAATAAGATAATAAGGTAACCGATTAAGGCAATCGTGTCTAAAAGATTCTGTCGCTGTTATATTGAGTGCAACTTTTTGATCTCCCGAGTGCATGTACCCTAACCTGCAAGAAATAATCCAATTTTAGGATAAGATTGCAGGAAAAGTTATTAATATAAAGTCACCTTGTTTTTTAGGTTTTAAAACCTTTTTAGTCTACAATGACGCCTGCAAGCAATGTCTACAAGCAGAGGATTCTGCACTCATCATGGCCGAATGTAATGAGAATTCCATTATGCAGAAATTTCAATGGATTTCTGAAGATCAGCTCATAAATGTGGGGACAGAAAAATGCTTATCTGTATCATCTGTAGTGGAATGGTCAGCAGTGACGCTGAACACGTGTGATGGCAAGAGTGACCTCCAAAAGTGGGAATGTAAAAATGAGACCTTGTTTGGAGTCCTTAAAGGTGATCTGTACATGACCTACAGAGATAACAAAAAACTGGTCCTGTCTTTTGGGACAGGAGATTCGAGACGATGGCATATCCATTCATCGAAGGACGATTTATGTGTTAAATCTTATGAAGGTAAGGAGGATGTTATCATTGTCATTTAGTGGCCATAGTACCTTATTTTTACCAGCAATTAACTTTGCTAGTAAAAGGTAAATACCGGCATCAGTCTCTTGAAATAATTACTGGTTGGCCCAGTTGGTCACAAGCCGGGTAACAACGCTAGTTGGAGACTCCTATCCAAATCTGAACAGAGACATATACATTAGGTATTCTAACTTGAGAGCAATGATACAATATGCTTTTCCACAGAAATATATACTTTAAAAGGAAATAGTAACGGGCGGCCCTGCAAGTTCCCCTTCAAGTTCAACAACACAATTTATGTAGATTGTATAATCGCTGGACGACCCGATGGACGACTCTGGTGCTCCACCACTTCAGATTACGACACGGACCAGCTGCATGGAGTTTGTCCATCTACATGTAAGTGTTACAGTAGTTTACACTAGTTTTGTAGCTATATTTGATATCAATTCAAAATATTAATACTGTCAAGATTGATGTGAAAGGTGGAATGGTAATTAAGGAGTCTTTACTGTTGGCTCATTTCCAGATAAGCTGATTCACAGCAACATTGTACACAGGTTCTGATCACTCCCAGAGTTGGAATGGGGTGCCTAGGGCCCACCGGTAAAATTCATTCTGTGCGCCCACTGTATAACTGTATGCAAATATTACTGAAACCCTGTTTGTGGATTTCCGACTACTGCATTCTACATACACTACAATGGAAAGGTGGCTGTGTTTGCATGAGACCCTGTCTCCACTGACGTATACAAAGATTGTGGTGAGAGAGTATTGGTCAACTCCCATTCACCCAATAGGTGTGGATTTCGGGGTTGTCATTTATGAAATATCCTGTACAGGGTGGTACCACACATCATGGATACAGCAGGACCAAAAACTATGTCCAGTCTCCCAATGTGTCTAGATATCACCTCAGGTAGGCGATGTGTCTACATATATAAACTACCCAGTTTATTACATGGACATATAGGCTGGTTGAGATGCTGTACATGGCCTATGTGTATGTACTGTAGTACAGCTCTTGTATTGTGCCACGCACTGCTCATGTGGGGAGCTGGGTGATCCCTCCTGGATCAGGGACCACCGGAGGCATTCACCTGTTCTCTGTGGACCAGTCCTAGCAGTCCACCATAACAATGTACACATGTAACATGCAGATTTGCTTTGGATTGATCAGGGATTTCAATCTGTAACACCGTAAAAGGTGAAAATCTGTAGTAGAAGTTGATATGCTGTGGATTTTAAAATTTTTCATGCATAAAAGGTCTGCAGGATGTGGAGAGGTGTGGTACTGTGTCTGGGCAAAACTAGTCTTGGATAACGTCCTTAAAGTAATCCCTCTTACTCTACTGGTACTCTTCCATTTTGACTTGCTTAAAGCGGTTATCCAGGGATAGAACATTTGCTTTCTACAACCTGCTCCGCCTGCAGTACTGATATAAGGGGCTTTAATCCCATTCACTTTGATAGTAAACTTTTCTGCAATGTGTGAACATACCCTAAAAGAAGATTTACTTCCTTTCTCAGCACCTGTTCTGCTGGTGCTTGGTTCCTGCTGGTCTTCACTTCCGGGTGCACAAAGCCAGCAGTGATGCCACCGACATGGGAGCCATGTGACCACTGCAACCAGTTTCCAGCTCACGTCAGCCAATGATTAGCTGCAGCAGTCACATATCCTACTGTTAGGACATCATCACTCTACAGCCAGAAGTGAAGACCAACAGGGTTCAGGCTCCAGTAGAACAAGAGTGACGAGGAAGGTAAGTATATCTTCTTCTATGTTTGTACTTCCCAGCTGAATAGGTTTTGGAGAAAAAATATCCCCAGCTGATTCCTTTAAGACTCAGCAAACTAGAAGCGTCTTCTGACAAGCGCTAGCCACATTAGCTGGATGTTCTAAGATGAAAATGAACAGTAGGGGGCGCTATTAGAAGTAGACAAAAGCAATATCTAAACACAGGAACATTGTTTAAGATTATTCCAATGAAAACCTGTTGCGCTTTGTGTGATCTAAGAGAGTAAATATTTAATCATGGGACAACCCTCTAAAACAGTGGGTCTCAACCTTGTTGGAGGTCGTAAACATCGCAAGTTTCATACATGCATTCACCAAACCCTTCGTAAATGGAAAAATAAAATATGATTTTTTCAAATTCAAAACATAGGTATATATTTTATTAGAGCACAAAATGAAATGTGCCTCAGATGTACACAATGAACTCAATGAATATTCACTGCGTAGCGGAGAGCATCACAAATCATACAAGTGGGGTGAACAGAACGTACACACAGAGTCCTCACCTCTGCTGAACCCCTGAGACTGACTCACCGAACCCCTGGGGTTCGATCAAACCCAGGTTAAGAACCACTGCTCTAATATTATCATCCAGAACCCAAATATGTTTGGGTCAGTCCCTAGTAAATAGCATGGGTCGGACAAACTATAAAGTGAGACAAGTAGGCTGAAGACATACAAAGTCCTTAATGTATTCCATAATTTTCTTCTCAGCCACGTCTAGCATCTTCTGGAAAACAGATTCTGTAACTGATGTCTACTATCAGATTAATGCAGATTCGGCCCTCACGTGGTACCAAGCCAGGAGAAGCTGCCAGCAACAAGGAGCAGAACTGCTGAGTATAACCGAGCTACACGAACAGGCATTCATCGCAGGTAAGAACCACGACCGATCAGAATCGGTTCTTCTGCCTAATCCAACATCTAGCATGGACACCACTGCACTTTGGGTGTTACATCTACCGAGGACTTACTCACAATATCTGGTGGGCAACCCACTAAACCTACATCTCCTCCTTCTGCAATAAACTGCTCCTTTCACATTCCCTCCAACCTCCTCCCTCATGTCATTATATGCAGTGCTGGAGAATAGTCAGTCAGCCTGATTGATGGATTTTGGAAGAGACTTAGTCCTCCAACTTGCCGTATGTTGGACCATACTGCAAGGAAAGAAAGAAAGAATTGAAAAGTTTTAATAATAACCAATTATAAAATTGTTCTGCACTTAAAAATGCAAGAATTTATGCAGTAAAATTCCAAACGCCAGTACTCATAGTCTTTAACCCCTTCCCACTCCAGGGCGTAAGGGTACGTCCTGCAACTGGACATACCCTTACGTCATGTGTATAGCGCGAGATCAGAAGAGATCTCGCGCTATCCAGCAGCGGACCCGGCTGTCGCTGATAGCCGGCCTCCTGCTGCAACAGTGGGGGTGTATAGGAGATGCAACCCCCGCTGTTAACCCCTGCTATGCCGCGATCTATGTAGATCGTGGAATGGGAAGGATTCACAGAGGAAGTGCGCTCCCTGTGACGTCATAAGCTCTTGCGATGTAAACGCAGAGAGATGGGTTGGTTGCCATGGTAACAGGACACCACCTACAGTCATCCTGTATTACCACTGCCTGTGATCGCTGTAATAAGCAATAAGGCATTGCAGGACAGAAGTCCTGCAATGCTTTATCATAGCGATCATCAGTGGTATGATGTAAGTCCCTAAAAAGGGACACAAATCATGTAAAAAAGAAGCTTAAAATAATGTACAAAAAATAAAAATGTAAAAGAAAATGTTAAAAAGACACCTTTTCATATCCTTTTTCTCATATTGGCATAAATAAAATCCGACATTTGGTGTCGTCGTGTCTGTTACCACGCGTAGAATAATTTGAACACGCTTTTTATCCTGCATGTCAAAAAGTGTTAAAAATGCTAAAAAACTGAGGCAAAATGTAAATTTTTAGCATTTTGCCTCCCAAAAAATGCAATAAAAGTGATAAAAAAGCCATATGTACCCCAAAATGATACCAATAAAAATGATAGCTTGTCTCACAAAAAGTAAGCCCTCACAGAGCTCCAGACATGGAAAAATAAAGAAGTTATAGAACTTTGAATGCAGCGATTTAGGGGGGAAAAAAAAGATTTCCAAAAAAAGGGTTTTTATTGCAGAAAAGTGGAAAAACAGAAGAAAAAAATAGGAATTTTGGTATCGTTGTAATCATACCGCCCCGCAGAAAAAATGTAGTGTTGTACTGTGTCATTTATGCTGTATAATTAATGTCTTAAAAAAAAATCTATGGCGGAATTGATGCGTTTTCTCTCTTTGCCACCATAAAAAAAGAATAAAAGTTTTAAAATGTAGTTTATGTACCCAATAATGGTAACAATAAAAACTACAGTTCGCCACGAAAAAAACAAGCCCTTATACGGCCGTGGCGATGGAAAAATAAAAAGTTATGGCTTTTTAAAAATGTAGATGAAAATTCGCCAAAAATTGCTGCATGCTTAGAGCGCATTCAGACGACCGTATATCAGCCGCCGGCCAATATACGGCGTCTCTCTCTGCATGGGGTGGAGGCGGGAAGAGCTGGGAGCAGTGCTCTGAGCTCCTGCCCCTTCTCTGCCTCCTCTCCACCCCCCTGCACTACTTTCAATGAGGAGAAGCGGGATGGGGGCGGAGCTAATTCCTGAAACTTAGCCCCACCTCCTCTCATTGCAATAGTGCAGAGGGGTGGAGAGGAGGCAGAGAGGGGGCGGGAGCTCAGTTCCTGCTCCTGGCTCTTCCAGCCTCAACCCCTTGCAGAGAGAGACGCCGTATATCGGCCGGCGGCCGATATACGGTCGTCTGAATGCGCCCTTAAACCCAAAATAGGCCAGGTCCTTAAGGGGTTAAATACTATTTCCATAGTTAAACACATCACTACTGTTTCCACTATGTGGACAGATGGTCTTGAGATACATATTTGAACTAAAAGCAGGGGTATTGCTAAAGGCTGATGGGATGGGCTCAGATGCAACAGTTCAGCTTGACCAACCCATGTACTTTGCTTGGCTATGGCCCATTTTCCGCCCCGCAAAAATACATGCAAACATATATATTATGTATCAGACAGCTTATGGTAAGAGAATGATTTCAGTCAGTTCACCTCTAAGAGCAGGAAACATACTGAGGGATTTCTGACAGACAACCACTCAGGGGCTCCCTGCAGTAAGTGGAAAAAGCAGCACATTGTCTGTCATGTGAGTATTCAACACAAGAAGTGCCGTCTATGGAAAGCTTGTATGTCATTGTTTATTACACTCCCCCCAATTCATAAACTGTAGCATAATGCTAAATCTGCGATACCTCTGGAGCAAAGCCCAGTGATGTTAGTGGTGAGAGGGGCCTTGGACCCCCCTAGATTATGGGTCCTGGTGCAATTGTGATCCCTGCAACCCCAATTGCTACACCACTGAATATAAGATTTGTGGCAATTTACTGGGGTTAAACTGTATCTAATCCATGATGTATCTCATCCATATCTTGCAGGGTTAACAAAAGATCTCACAACAGCCTTATGGATCGGGCTCAATAGTCTGGACTTGAACGCTGGCTGGAGATGGGACGGTGGAGGTCCTTTCAGATATCTCAACTGGCTTCCAGGTGATGATGGAGGTTGATCTCTAGATAGTAAAGTATTGTGTATGGAGCAGGTAGACGGGTGACAAAAACACAGACAGACTTTAAAGAGTCGAAATCGGGCCATCCCAATTCACGATTATTTTTTGAAAATCAGGTTGGACACTCCCGACATGAATATATCAATATTCGCTCACCACTAGTGTCTACCTCCCCTCGCTATACGCGGTGCAGAGGTAGCAGTTGCCGTGTGCCTGAAGGAACCCAAAGGTCCCACATTAGCCACACAGGTTGGATATGTGTTATATCTGCCCCCGCAGAGGGAACGACACTGGGGATGTTATGGGGTGATTTTGAACATGATTTCAGTTTGCTGAAGAATAATTTGACATACAAAATCTAGTATATATCAATGTATTACATGAATAACTCTCATCTAATAATATAATATCTACTAGAAGAAGCAAAAACCAGAGCACAGGTTGGACACGTAACTCAGATGTTCTGCTTCCTTTAGGAAATCCATCCGAACAATCTGGAGTAAACTGTGTAGTGGTAAATACTGGGAAGAACACAAAGTGGGAGAACAAGGAGTGCAAGGAAAAACTGGGCTATATCTGTAAAAAAGTCCCCAGCAAGTCCTCTGAGGTCCCGTCTTCAGGTAGGAAACGGTCATGTTTGTAATAAAGAAGCAATAGCCTGATTTCAGTCATGAGATGGAAAGTCGTGATCATAGGACAGTTGTTTCTGGCAGCTTCTGACAGTAATGTGATCGATTAGCAACCTCTCACCAGCCTGAAATGGCTGCTAACACAGAACAATAGAGCTTTACAGCTCCACTTGAGTTCAATAATTGATATATAATTCAGTATGTTCCCCCTAGTGGTGACTGCAGGCTACTAAATCATTTAATCCTATGGCTGTGTGAAGGGAAGCATGTACACAGGGAAACATACATGTATGTCCTTACTCCCGAAAATAAATAATTGTATATTCACACAGAGGCAAAACCTTGTAAAAGTTCTGCGGCAATTTTCGCAGAGTCCACTAACCTTCTTCGTATGAGAGTTAATTGCTTAACTCTGGCACAAACGTTTTAAAGATCCCACTGCTGCCACTAATTTGTCACGGAGAAATGATCGCTCCAACCGTTGCGTCCAATTTCTCACGGCAGAGTCCATTCGCTCTAGTGGGATTGCGAGTGGGGAGGTGCTAGGCTACAGGCGGATTTGTAACCAGCTTTGACGATGTCCTGCCCCGTTAATAGTCTGAATAGTTTTAAAACGTGCAATGCTTATCTAATGAATAGCAGATTTATTCTGAAAAAAGACTAAAAGTGCAAATATACTGTATATATATGCAAAGAATATACAAGAAGGGTGTTACGCGGGAGTATAAGGGTATACTGTTACATGTGCTGCTGGGATCTGTAGTTCTAAGCTTCCTGGCAGCACAGCCCTCACAGGGTTAATTGATTGAGCTGGCTGGGTGTGGTACCTCCTGCTAGCCAATCTCCTGGGTCTGTGCTCACATATAAACCGAGCTCCTGACAGTCTGTCTGGGTCCCAGGGTGAGCAGTCATGTTACTTCTATGGTCTGTAACTTGTTATCAGGTATGTGAAACTTGTTCCCACTCTGAACTGTGTTTGAAAGTAGGCCTGTGACTCTCTGCTTCCCTAGAGATGGTTTGGACACCTGTCGTCCTAGTCTGCAGCACATGCAGCCCCCTTTACAGGTGCGGCCTTCAAATGTATTATGTCTTGCTCTGTGTGTCAGTTGGTGTAACTTGACACGGTTCCCTATGTCAGCTTGTGTGGCTGACTGTCTGCTCTGTGTTAGTTGGTGTAACTTGACACAGCTCCCTATGTCAGCTTGTGTGGCTGACTGTCTATTCCCACTGGTGTGAGGACACATAGACTTGCTGTGAGTTTCATCTGTGTGCATGTGAGCTCTGGGTGGAGTCTGTCTGGGTTTCATTATATGTTGCAGTTGGCTGTGTGCCCTGTGCTCTGTCCTGTTCCTGATGCAAGCTTGCTGTGTGATCTGTGTCTTGCTGGTTCATGTCCGTTTATTCGTTTATATTCTGTCAGTTTTGTGTTAGCTTGCTGTGTGACCTGTGATCTGTGTCCTGTCCTGTTGCAGCACTTTGTGTGAACTCTGTCCGGTTCTGCTGGACTCCTGGTTAGTGTAGGGACTAGCGGTATAGCCAGGAGCCGTGAAGTGGCCCGCTAGCTTCCACGTTTTGTACACCTCATCCCCACCCCCTTTGAGGTTATTGAGAGAAGGGTGGATTAAATGCATATAGAGCTGTGCCTGGCACACTTCCAGTCATGATTTAACTATTCAGCGATACCAAATGTGACACAGAAATTATTACCAGGTAGGCGGATACACAGTTTGAAGGTGTTCTGGTCCTCGCACATCCATGAGTTTAAATGTGTTTTGTTCAGCTGGTCTGCCCAATTCTGAATATATAATTTATAATCGGGCTAGGACCTTCACACAACAAATAATCTTTATTAAAAGATTTTCCTTAATTTGCATCCCGGCTCCACAATGTCTGCCAACTCCTAGGTGAATGGTTTTCCTTATGGCCCTTGTACATGCAAAGATAATCTTTCAAATGTCTAAAAGATTGAAAGATTTAGCGATCTATTTGCATAAAGTGTTAATGGCCATTAATAGCCATTAATACCTTAAGTCTTCATTTGCATATAAAATAACCTCTAGGAGTTGTTTGCAGAGCCCAGACTGCATTTAAACACATGCCCAGCTGTGTAAACAGCTGCTGACACATTCCATTGTTCACCTTGTGGCTTGTATAAACATGCCAGGAGGAGAACATAATGCACTTTATTGAAAAATGTGAGGAATACATTTAAATGGAATGCATTTGCTCAATCTTTCAGAGGTGTGAACAACAGATTTTAAGTAGAGATGAGCGAACACCAAAATGCTCGGGTGCTCGTTACTCGGGACGAACTTATCGCGATGCTCGAGGGTTCGTTTCGAGTAACAAACCCCATTGAAGTCAATGGGCGACCCGAGCATTTTTGTATGGGAACGACACAGAAACGGATAGGGCAGGCAAGGCGCTACATGTTGGGCCGCATCTCCAGTTCCAAGGTCCCACTATTAAGCCACAATAGCGGCAAGAGTGGGCCCCCCCCCCCTCCCAACAACTTTTACTTCTGAAAAGCCCTCATTAGCATGGCATACCTTAGCTAAGCACCACACTACCTCCAACAAAGCACAATCACTGCCTGCATGACACTCCGCTGCCACTTCTCCTGGGTTACATGCTGCCCCCCCCCGCGCACGCGCACGACACAGTGTCCACAGCGCACACCAAATTGCCCCTGCGCAGCCTTCAGCTGCCCTCATGCCACACCACCCTCATGTCTATTTATAACTGCGTCTGCCAGAGGAAAAGCAGGCACACACTGCAGAGGGTTGGCATGGCTAGGCAGCGACCCCCCCCCCCCCCATTAAAGGGGCGGGGTGATAGTCCACAATTCTGTACAGAAGCAATGAGAAATCCAATTCTGTGCCACCTCCATCCGGAGCTGCACACGTGGGCATAGCAATGGGGAACCCATGTGCCACACACTATTCATTCTGTCAAGGTGTCTGCATGCCCCAGTCAGACCGCGGTTTTTTATAAATAGTCACAGGCAGGAACAACTCCGCAATGGGAATTCCGTGTGCACCCACAGCATGGGTGGCTCCCTGGAACCCACCGGCGGTACATAAATATATCCCATTGCAGAGGCGTCACGGAGGACGGTCGTGCGATCGGCTACGTACTCCCTCACCATCCTTTTACAGTGCTCCCGCCGACTCAGCCTTGACTGGGGAGCGGTGACACAGTCTTGCTGGGGAGCCATAAAGCTGTCCAGGGCCTTAAAGAGTGTTGCACTGCCTGTGCTGTACATGCTGCTTGATCTCCACGCCTCCCCTGCTACCTGGCCCTCGGAACTGCGCCTTCTGCCACTAGCGCTGTCGGATGGGAATTTTACCATCAGCTTTTCCGCCAGGGTCCTGTGGTATAGCAACACTCTCGAACCCCTTTCCTCTTCTGGAATGAGAGTGGAAAGGTTCTCCTTATACCGTGGGTCGAGCAGTGTGTACACCCAGTAATCCGTAGTGGCCAGAATGCGTGCAACGCGAGGGTCACGAGAAAGGCATCCTAACATGAAGTCAGCCATGTGTGCCAGGGTACCTGTACGCAACACATGGCTGTCCTCACTAGGAAGATCACTTTCAGGATCCTCCTCCTCCTCAGGCCATACACGCTGAAAGGATGACAGGCAAGCAGCATGTGTACCGTCAGCAGTGGGCCAAGCTGTCTCTTCCCCCTCCTCCTCATCCTCCTCATGCTCCTCCTCCTCAATGCGCTGAGATATAGACAGGAGGGTGCTCTGACTATCCAGCGACATACTGTCTTCCCCCGACTCTGTTTCCGAGCGCAAAGCGTCTGCCTTTATGCTTTGCAGGGAACTTCTCAAGAGGCATAGCAGAGGAATGGTGACGCTAATGATTACAGCATCCCCGCTCACCACCTGGGTAGACTCCTCAAACTTTCCAAGGACCTGGCAGATGTCTGCCAACCAGGCCCACTCTTCTGAAAAGAATTGAGGAGGCTGACTCCCACTGCGCCGCCCATGTTGGAGTTGGTATTCCACTATAGCTCTACGCTGCTCATAGAGCCTGGCCAACATGTGGAGCGTAGAGTTCCACCGTGTGGGCACGTCGCACAGCAGTCGGTGCACTGGCAGATTAAACCGATGTTGCAGGGTGCACAGGGTGGCAGCGTCCGTGTGGGACTTGCGGAAATGTGCGCAGAGCCGGCGCACCTTTACGAGCAGGTCTGTCAAGCGTGGGTAGCTTTTTAGAAAGCGCTGAACCACCAAATTAAAGACGTGGGCCAGGCATGGCACGTGCGTGAGGCTGCCGAGCTGCAGAGCCGCCACCAGGTTACGGCCATTGTCACACACGACCATGCCCGGTTGGAGGCTCAGCGGCGCAAGCCAGCGGTCGGTCTGCTCTGTCAGACCCTGCATCAGTTCGTGGGCCGTGTTCCTCTTATCTCCTAAGCTGAGAAGTTTCAGCACGGCCTGCTGATGCTTGCCCACCGCTGTGCTGACACGCCGCGCGACACCGACTGCTGGCGACGTCCTGCTGCTGCTGACACATCTTGATTGCGAGACAGAGGTTGCGGAGGAGGAGGAGGAGGAGGAGGAGGGTGCTTTAGTGGAGGAAGCATACACCGCCGCAGATACCACCGCCGAGCTGTAGCACGCAATTCTGCGGGTGGGTAGGACGTGAGCGGTCCCAGGCTCTGACTCTGTCCCAGCCTCCACTAAATTCACCCAATGTGCCGTCAGGGAGATATAGTGGCCCTGCCCGCCTGTGCTTGTCCACGTGTCCGTTGTTAAGTGGACCTTGGCAGTAACCGCGTTGGTGAGGGCGCGTACAATGTTGCGGGAGACGTGGTCGTGCAGGGCTGGGACGGCACATCGGGAAAAGTAGTGGTGACTGGGAACTGAGTGATGCGGGGCCGCCGCCGCCATCATACTTTTGAAGGACTCCGTTTCCACAACCCTATACGGCAGCATCTCCAGGCTGATAAATTTGGCTATGTGCACGGTTAATGCTTGAGCGTACGGGTGCGTGGCGGCGTACTTGCGCTTGCGCTCCAACACTTGCGCTAGCGACGGCTGGACGGTGCGCTGCGAGACATTGGTGGATGGGGCCGAGGACAGCAGAGCTGAGGGTGTGGGTGCAGGCCAGGAGACGGTAGTGCCTGTGTCCTGAGAGGGGGGTTAGATCTCAGTGGCAGGTTGGGGCACAGGGGGAGAGCCAGCCGTGCAAACCGGAGGCGGTGAACGGCCTTCGTCCCACCTTGTGGGGTGCTTGGCCATCATATGTCTGCGCATGCTGGTGGTGGTGAGGCTGTTGGTGGTGGCTCCCCGGCTGATCTTGGCGCGACAAAGGTTGCACACCACTGTTCGTCGGTCGTCTGCACTCTCAGTGAAAAACTGCCAGACCTTTGAGCACCTCGGCCTCTGCAGGGTGGCATGGCGCGAGGGTGCGCTTTGGGAAACAGTTGGTGGATTATTCGGTCTGGCCTTGCCTCTACCCCTGGACACCGCACTGCCTCTTGCAACCTGCCCTGCTGCTGCCCTTGCCTCCCCCTCTGAAGACCTGTCCTGAGTAGGCGTAGCAAACCAGGTGGGGTCAGTCACCTCATCGTCCTGCTGCTCTTCCTCCGAATCCTCTGTGCGCTCCTCCCTCGGACTTACTGCCCTCACTACTACCTGACTGAAAGACAACTGTGTCTCATCGTCATCGTCCTCCTCACCCACTGAAAGGTCTTGAGACAGTTGCCGGAAGTCCCCAGCCTCATCCCCCGGACCCCGGGAACATTCCAATGGTTGGGCATCAGCCACGATAAACTCCTCTGGTGGGAGAGGAACCACTGCTGCCCAATCTGAGCAGGGGCCCGAGAACAGTTCCTGGGAGTCCGCCCGCTCCTGAGAATGTGTCATTGTAGTGTAGTGAGGAGGCTGGGAGGAAGGAGGAGTAGCAGCCAGAGGATTCAGAGTTGCAGCAGTGGACGGCGCAGAACTGTGGGTGGACGATAGCTTGCTGGAAGCACTTTCTGCCATCCACGACAGGACCTGCTCACACTGCTCATTTTCTAATAAAGGTCTCCCGCGTGGATCCATTAATTGTGCGATGAATGTGGGGACGCCAGAAACGTGCCTCTCTCCTAATCCCGCAGGAGTCGGCTGCGATACACCTGGATCAGGAGCTCGGCCTGTGCCCACACCCTGACTTGGGCCTCTGCGTCCTCGGCCGCGTCCACATCCTCTAGGCCTACCCCTACCCCTCAGCATGCTGTATTACCAGTAATTCAGAAAGAGAACGCTGTAATTAAATGTGCCGCTTATTGGCCTGTGGTTGGAGGCTGACTTCGCTTACGGAATGCCAGGAAATAATGTGGCGCAATCCTGCTGTTACACTTAGCTGGCTGCGTATGATTTTGTTGAAGTTGTACACCCAGCACACACGGACCCAGAACGCTGAGCACAGTGAGAGGCAGGCCAAATAGATTTTTTGCCCAATATTTTTTTAGGAAAGGCCGACTGCATATATTCAATCAATAATATATGTCTTCTGGCCCTGGAGTGTCTCACAGAACTGCAGAGTGTTGCACTGTTATTAACTGCAACAGAGCGGTGATTTCACAGCCAGGAAATAAATTGGCGCAAGCCTGCTGTTACACTTAGCTGGCTGCATATGATTTTGTTGAAGTTGTACACCCAGCACACGCGTACCCAGAACGCTGAGCACAGTGAGAGGCAGGCCAAATAGATTTTTTGCCCAATATTTTTTAGGAAAGGCCCACTGCATATATTCAATCAATAATATATGTCTTCTGGCCCTGCCTACACAATTCTGTCCCTGGAGTATTACTGCAGGGCGCAATGCTCTGCACGGCCGATTTGGGGAAAAAAAACAATTGTGCAACACTGCAAAAAGCAGCCTTCACACTACTGCACACGGTTAGATGTGGCCCTAAGAAAGACCGTTGGGGTTCTTGAAGCCTACAATCACTCCTAACACTCTCCCTGCCTAACCTCCACTTCTGTCCCTGTAGTATTACTGCAGGGCGCAATGCTCTGCACGGCCGATATACCAAGAAAAACTAACTCCTAACACTCTCTCTATAGCAGCTCCAACACAATAGCACTTTCCCTCCTCTATCTCAGAATGCATCTGTGGCGAGCCACGGGAGGGGCCGATTTTTATACTCGGGTGACACCTGATCTCGCCAGCCACTCACAGCAGGGGGGTGGTATAGGGCTGGAACATCACAGGAGGAAGTTGTAATGCCTTCCCTGTCTTTCAATTGGCCAGAAAAGCGCGCTAACGTCTCAGAGATGAAAGTGAAAGTAACCCGAACATCGCGTGGTGCTCGTTAAGAGTAACGAGCATCCCGAACACCCTAATATTCGCCCGAGCATCAAGCTCGGACGAGTACGTTCGCTCATCTCTAATTTTAAGTAAAACAAAATCCATTGTTCAAATGAAAAGAGCATGATGCCCACAGTTACATGTAAGAAGTAATTCCTAATTTTCGGCTATTTGTACGAATTTTGAGTGATAATTGTTGTGTGTAAAAGGGCTTTTACACTTCATTAACAAGTAATTGGTCACACAATGTGGCATCCTTATGCTAATCCTAAGCAAAACTGACAGGTGGAGAAGAGAAAGGAAAGGGGGGTTACATCACAGATCTGGGTAATGTCAGAAAATGTCCTTTCTAAATGCGAATACCAACAGGCAGGAGTGAGGAACTGGGTGAGGGGCCGACTGAAAGCTACAAATGCAATCTAACTACACATAATGTATGACAATATAGCCAGACCTGACACATAAAATGGATGACACACAAAAAATGGCTGACAACTTACCAGTCTCTATATCCCACCTTCCCCTTTTGGATGGGCAATAATAGTTAATCTCTACAGATCACTTCAAAAAGCCCATCCCTGTCACCTCGTCGTGATGGGACAGTGCGTCTGCATTGCCATGTTCACTTCTTTTTCGGTGCTGAATGGAAAAATCACATTGTTGAAGAGCTAGACTCAGTCAGAGGAGTTTGTCTTTTGCCCCGCAACCTGGCGTAACCAACAATGGTGAAGTTGTGCCCATAGAGATGCTCATAGGCATCCCTCTTCTGGGGTGGTGTAGGCTACCTCCTTGGGTAGGAACCTGTGACTAAGATATAGCACGGAGTGCTCTTCTCCATCCAAAGGCATTTGGCTCAGAACAGCACCAAGGCCATATGCATTGACATCAGTCTTCACCACAAACCTCTTGGCGAAGCCAGGGGCCTACAGGACTGGGGCACTGGAGAGCCAGTTTAATAGCTCTTCAATGTGAGGCATCAGATAAGTATCAGATACCGTTATGGCATTTACCCTCCTATAGTCCACGCAGAACTGGGTCGTCTGGTCCTTCTTGGGCACGAGGACTATAGGGGAAGCCCATGCACTCTGGGACTTTTGGATGACTCCTAGAGGCAGTATCTGCTCAGCTTCCAGCTTCATATCTGCCTGCACTTCTAGGGAGACTCAGTAGGCAGACTGCCTAACTGGGGGCTGGGTCCCAGTGTTTACCTTGCGAACTATCAATTGGGCCTTCCCAGGTTTCCTGCAGCTGGGACTGTTGGTCCCCAGAGAGCTGCAGGTTGAAACTTGTGTCCTCAAAGGATCCATCCACCTAAGCGGGTGCTAGCAGACCTCTCCAGCAGGACCTCTCCCTCATCAGATGCAGAGGGGGGTCCTTTAATGCCCTTAGGGTGGATTCGTCAAGCACAGCAGCCTGTAACTCTTGGCGTGGTACAGCCAGAAGAAATGTTAAGGTCGATACCATAGCAGGCTCCTCCGGGAGCGGCTCAAGGCCATCCTCTATCCTGCTGGATTGAGGAAGCCGAGCATCCGGAAGGCAATTGGGTCCCTGCGTTTCAGACACCCTGGCTGCGGGTGACAACAAATATGCCAACCAGGCCTTGGGGGAGGTCACACCCCCTGTCTATCCTGACTAGCACACCTCTGTACCCGAGTGGATCTCGATACTGCTACTACCCATCGCACAACACCCGGAGGTGGGGCACACAGGCCTTGCAGGGGTGGAATCCACATCATCACCACATGCTTTCTTTGTTCTGGCACTCACTGTTATTGGTGGATCCTCAGAGACACTGCACGTGGGTGGCATCCCTGAGCTCTGTCGTATTACAGGTGTATTCATTGCACAGGAAATCTCAGTGAGCTCGAGACAGATGCATACTGTGCCAAAAATGACATTGCAACACCCATCTGGCGCATCCATGATCTCCACAGGGTCATGCATTGCAGTGACCTCATTACTCACTGCACATTGCACAGGGGGCCGGAGCTTGAGGAGTCTGAGGAGTTTTGTGGCATGTAATGAGCCATTACCTCCCCAAGGTCTGTCCCCAGTAAAACATTGACTGGGATGTTTTTCAACACCCCCACTTCTTTCATCCCACTCCCCGCACCCAATGAATGTACACACGGGCCATTTGTAGGGTAGGGTGGCTGTCCCCAATTCCCATCACAGTCATAGTCCTTCCAGGAATTATATACATGGGGGCCACCAGTTCAGAGCAGATGATGGTCACCTCAGCGTCCCACCTTATGGCAGGAAAAATATCTGCAGGTATCAACAGGAGGCCTTGAGGGGAGAGAGGGAGCTGATCCCCCTGAGAGTATAGGAACATGGGTGGGGGAGATCTGTCAGAGTTACTGTTCTGCTTACCCCTTCTCCAACTGGTTCCACATTTCCACAGCTCCAGCATCCGATTGGCGATGTAGTTGGTTGCAATCCGGGCTGCTTGAGCCAAATCTTTGGACTCATGGTCTATGACAAACTGGTGGATGTTGGCCGTACCAGTCTCCAGGAACTGTTCCTTCAGCACCATATCTTCCAGGTTCTTAAACGCGGGAATGGGTTGCCCCTTGATCCACTGCCGGATCAAGGCTGCTTTGATGACCTCGTAGTCACCATCCTGCTCTCAAGGAATCTCTGTAAAAACCTCCAGGGCCTTGCTCTTAAGCCCTGTAAGTCCCTACTAACAAAAAAATATATATATATTCGCGCTGAGTCAAAACCTTGTAAAAGTCCACCAACCTTCTTAGTACGAGAGTTAATCACTTAACTCTGGCAGAAACCTTTTAAAGATCCACCAATTTGTCATGGAGAGACGATCGCTCCAATCATTGCATGCAATTTGTCACGGCAGAGTCCGATCACTCTAGTAGGATTGTGAGTGTGGAATCACCACACTACAGGTGGATTTGTAACCAGCTTTCACAGGGTCTTGCCACAGGCAGACTAAAAGCACAAGTCACCCCCTTGATACAGTCTAAAGCACTCCAGCACTCTACAATGCTGCAAGCATACATGCTGCCACCACCAACATTTTCTCAGGTAGCTAGACATCAGATTGAATTACCACCACAATCTCTTCAGAGTTTGAATTGGTTTAAAACAGACAAAACTTGACTAATAAATTGCAGATGTATTCTAATAAAAGACTATATATATATATATATATATATATATATATATATATACACAAAAGGGGTGTTACACAGGAGTATAAGGGTATACAGGTGTACGCACACTAACAGTGCTTAAAATAAAACAGAAAGTAAACTAAGGAAACCAGATTTGGGATTTTCGCCCCAAGTTCTATTTTCACAATGTCTGCAAGAAGCCAACTCCTAGGTAAACACTTTTCCTTAGATTTTATTAAGAAGTAAATGGTCAAACAATGTAGCATCCTCATGCTAATCATAAACCAAACCGGCAGGTGGGGAAGAGAAAGGGAGGGGGTTATTTATATCACAGCTCTGGTCCAGGGTAATGTCAGACAGTGGCCTTTCTAAATGTGAATATGAGCAGACAAGAGTGAGGTACTGGGTGAGGGGTCGACTGAAAGCTGCACTTACAATCTAACTACACACAAAATGGATGACAATATAGCAAGACCCGACACACACAAAATGGATGACACATGCAAAATGGCTGATAGCCTACCAGTCTCAGTATCACACTAAGTATTCAACAAGTTTTGTAAAATACACCAGGTTCTCCTTACACACTCATTTGCTGCTGTTTGCACCTTGCTTCATGTCTTTTAGATCTGCTTTTCAAAGGGTCTTCCCTATTTTGCTGCTGTCCTGTTGTTTGCAATCTGTTATCAGGCAGAGTGTGTGTAGCAAGTCTAGGATTCTGCCAGTAGTTAACTGTCCTGTACTTCCTTCCCCTGATGTTGCATTGCACTGTTTCTAGTCCAATAATCAGGGAGGCAGTATCTGAATGCACACCCCTATTTTTCCAGTATGATTCAGGCCTTTAGAGACACTCTGGACAAATGGTTAGTAAATCCACATGTATAAGCAGGAGAGGGAGAGACTATAGAGATCGTTATCACAATGTCTGCAGATCTGTCAGCCTGCAGCCTGTGTGTGCAAGGGAGCTGCCTGTAAAGATATCCCCTCCCCCTGTTGCTATGGAAACATCCTTGCTACTACAGAAGCTCTGTACCTAATGACAGAGAGTGGATTGCAGAGAAGCCAAAAGGCAGACTCTTAGTAGCAGCCACTTCAAATGTGACTTACAAAGGTAAAGCAACCACATTTTTAATGGAAGTATATTACAGAAATGATGAGAATAACACAAGCTAGTAGATGAGCAGAAGTTGTCTGAATCGTTAGTGCCCCTTTATGGCTAAAGCCCACTTGCAAAACCAGTTTTTGATCATCTCTACTAATTTCAGAGGTTCTGGTTACAGGGACCAATGATCGCATCTCTTGTCCATCATCATGGATTCCTTATAACGGGTACTGCTATTACCTGGTTAAGGACAGAAGGATTTGGAAGGACGCCATGTTATCTTGCAAAAACGAAGAGGGTGACCTTGTAAGTTTGCACAATATTGAAGAAGCAAGTGCTGTTGCCTCACAGTTTGAGTTTGGTAAGTATGCACAGGTTCACTACCGATACCATTAATCTTAAAGCCTACTTAAAAGGGGTTGTATCCACATTACAAGTAATCTCCTATCCACAGGATTGGGGATAACTTGCTGATCGTGGGGGTCTCACCTCTGAGACCACTGCTGATCTTGAGAACAAGGGGTCCCTTTTCCCCTGTCCTCCTTGCTGCTGGGTTACTGTACTCTCCCCACAGTGAGGAGGAGACTGAAGGGGTGTTTTTTTCCCTGTGGAGGCTATATTTGTGATTCTCTCAGGGTTGGTGGAAGGAACCTATTTCACTAAGAACTGCAAATTCGGATCTCTAACTGTAACACACACAGTCATCACAACATCATGGAGGACACTAGAGAAGTACTGAGCAGTGTAAATATAATTTCAGTAGCTAAAACACAGTATCACTGTTAGCTGCAGGCAGTGTCTTTTAGAAAAGATCCCTGACTTCTCATTTGTGCGTATTGCGGGATATTTATTATCTGGCTTGTGCCAGAACTGTGGTATCAAAAAGTCACAATTTTGTGGCATGTGCTAAAATTGCAAAAATTTGACAGCTTACATTGGCCCTGCCCCTTTTTTAAGTACATAGGGCCTAGCATTAGGGTGTGTGGCCACAAGTGGTCCTTTAAGAATTACTATAATTTATGTCTTTTTAGAGCGCTATGATATTACAGAATATAGACATTAGGGGTTGTTGATCTCAAATGTTGATCCAGGGATTACTCTGGCTGCTATTATGGAGTCAGGAAGAAATATTTTTGCTCGTTGGTTTTTTTTCTTGCCTTCCTCTGGACCAACAATGCGGGTGGAGGTTGAAACAGACTGAACTAAATGGGCATTGTCTTCATTCATTCTAACATACTATGTTACTATTGATGACCTATACTGAGGATAAGCCATCAATAGATTACAACTGAACAACCCTTTAAATGTTGGATTGATGTTTGCTACATCTGTAAATATTTCTTCTAGGAGATGCGGAGTATGTTTGGACGGGACTGAATGCCTTGAAGACTCAGCTGTTTTTTGAATGGAGTGATGGATCCCCAGTGACATATACAACATGGCAGAGAGGAGAGCCATCTCACCTCAAGAGCGAACAAGAGGACTGTGTGGCATTATCCACTAAGGTATGACACTCTGAACCCGGCATTAGCACATTAGTCAGCATTGAACAATTTGCTCCTCCATATCATAGTCTAGCGGACTGCATTCTATTAGGGTTTAAGGCGATTGCGCCTGCCCTATCGCGATTGTGCCTGTGTCAACTGTGCCTGCTCTGCAGCATATCAGGTATTGCATTTTTTGGCTTTTTTTCAGTGAATGACACTCAGAACCCGGGTGGTGAGTTCAATGGAAGTGTTTAAACAAAGGCTGGACACGTATCTGTCTGGGATGATTTAGTTATCCTGCGCTGAGCAGGGGGTTGGACCTGATGACCCTGGAGGTCCCTTCCAACTCTACCAATCTATGATTCTATGATTAAGATGTTGTAATTATTAACTGGCCGGATTAAATCACTGATATGTAATCTTATACATCAGTCACTCTGATACTAGCAATATAAAATATCACATATTGTTACACTGCAGCTTCAATGCTCACAATATATCCATACACAGCATGCATGTAGCCTTGGTCCATCACACACTGGTGTATTATGTGATATCACTGTGTAAAGTGTGCCTGTTTTTTTATACAAATGTATACAGCATCCATCAAACTCCATAATATACCTGTCTTCAGTAAGCTCCCTCTAGTGGTGGCTGCAGGAAGCCAGAAAACTACCTTCACAGTGTGAAGTGATGTAAAGCAGGTGATCAGGACACTGTACAAGTTGCTGGTAATGATCTTTGGTATATGTGATATTCACATCTTATAAATTCTTACACAGGACGGACAGTGGGCAGACATGACGTGCGAGAAAACGTTTCCACATATTTGCAAAAGAAAACCGCTGCCAAATGATCAAGAACAAGTTATCAATCTGAACCCTGGATGTGATGAGGTAAAGTAAACTTTATGTGGGTGACTTATCTAGTAAAAACAGATATAAAAAGCTGCAAGTCTAGATTGTGAATTTTTTTGAACTTTTTGCCATGTGAGCCTGTGCATGCAACTTTCACAAAAACGTGTCATAGTTTTAAACACCCATCTTAATACATTTCACTCTATGTGGGGAAAGAGGTTCTTTTGTAAGGACAACCTGTCCATGTGCCTATTAGAGCATATGGGCATGATAGAGTGAGATCCCTGAAAAAGAATGCGTCTCCCATTGATGCCTAATAATTAGAGATGAGCGAGCACCAAAATGCTCGGGTGCTCGTTACTCGGGACGAAATTTTTGCGATGCTCGAGGGTTCGTTTCGAGTAACGAACCCCATTGAAGTCAATGGGCGACCCGAGCATTTTTGTATATCGCCGATGCTCGCTAAGGTTTCCATTTGTGAAAATCTGGGCAATTCAAGAAAGTGATGGGAACGACACAGCAACGGATAGGGCAGGCGAGGGGCTACATGTTGGGCTGCATCTCAAGTTCCCAGGTCCCACTATTAAGCTACAATAGCGGCAAGAGTGCCCCCCCTACCAACAATTTTTACTTCTGAAAAGCCCTCATTAGCAATGCATACCTTAGCTAAGCACCACACTACCTCCAACAAAGCACAATCACTGCCTGCATGACACTCCGCTGCCACTTCTCCTGGGATACATGCTGCCCAACCCCCCCCCCCCCCCCCCCCCGCACGACCCAGTGTCCACAGCACACACCAAAGTGTCCCTGCGCAGCCTTCAGCTGCCCTCATGCCACGCCACCCTCATGTCTATTTATAAGTGCGTCTGCCATAAGGAGGAACCGCAGGCACACACTGCAGAGGGTTGGCATGGCTAGGCAGCGACCCTCTTTAAAAGGGGCGGGGCGATAGCCCACAACGCTGTACAGAAGCAATGAGAAATATAATCCTGTGCCACCGCCATCAGGAGCTGCACACGTGGGCATAGCAATGGGGAATTTATGTGCCGCACACTATTCATTCTGTCAAGGTGTCTGCATGCCCCAATCAGACCGCGTTTTTTTATAAATAGTCACAGGCAGGTACAACTCCCTATTGTGAAGTCCGTGTGGATCGACAGCATGGGAGGGTCCCAGGAAGCCACAGGCGGTACATAAATAAATCCCATTGCATTGCCCAGCACAGCTGAGGTAATGTCATGTTTAATGCAGGTGGGCTTCGGCCCACACTGCATGCCCCAGTCAGACTGGGGTTCTTTAGAAGTGGACACATGCAGTTACAACTCCGTGTGGACCGACAGCATGGGTGGCTCCCTGGAACCCACCGGCGGTACATAAATATATCCCATTGCATTGCCCATCGCAGCTGAGGTAATGTCATGTTTAATGCAGGTGGGCTTCGGCCCACACTGCATGCCCCAGTCAGACTGGGGTTCTTTAGAAGTGGACACATGCAGTTACAACTCCGTGTGGACCGACAGCATGGGTGGGTGCCAGGAAGCCACCGGCGGTACATAAATATATCCCATTGCAGTGCCCAGCACAGCTGATGTAACGTCAGCTTTAATGCAGGTAGGCAAAAAATTTATTGGATTACACTGTAGGCGAGGGCCCCAAAAAATTGGTGTACCAACAGTACTAATGTACGTCAGAAAAATTGCCCATCCCCAACCAAGAGGGCAGGTGAAACCCATTAATCGCTTTGGTTAATGTGGCTTAATTTGTAACTAGGCCTGGAGGCAGCCCAGTTAAAATAAAAATTGGTTCAGGTGCAAGTTTCAACGCTTTAATGAGCATTGAAATGTATAAAAATTGCTTTCAAAAATTATATAACGGAGCCTTGTGGGCCTAAGAAAAATTGCCCGTTCGGCATGATTACATGAGGTTTCAGGAGGAGGAGCAGGAGGAGGAGGATGAATATTATACACAGATTGATGAAGCTAAAAGGTCCACGTTTTTGATGGTGATAGAGAACAATGCTTCCATCCGCGGGTGCAGCCTACGTATTGTTTAGGTATCGCTGCTGTCCGCTGGTGGAGAAGAGAAGTCTGGGGAAATTCAGGCTTTGTTTATCTTGATGAGTGTAAGCCTGTCGGCAATGTCGGTTGACAGACGGGTACGCTTATCTGTGATGATTCCCCCAGTCGCACTAAACACCCTCTCTGACAAGACGCTAGCCGCAGGACAAGCAAGCACCTCCAGGGCATACAGCGCAAGTTCAGGCTACGTGTCCAGCTTAGACACCCAGTAGTTGTAGGGGGCAGAGGCGTCACGGAGGACGGTCGTGCAATCGGCTACGTACTCCCTCACCATTCTTTTACAGTGCTCCCGCCGACTCAGCCTTGACTGGGGAGCGGTGACAGTCTTGCTGGGGAGCCAGAAAGCTGTCAAGGGCCTTAGAGAGTGTTCCCCTGCCTGTGCTGTACATGCTGCCTGATCTCCGCTCCTCCCCTGCTACCCGGCCCTCGGAACTGCGCCTTCGGCCACTAGTGCTGTCGGATGGGAATTTTACCATCAGTTTGTCCGCCAGGGTCCTGTGGTATAGCATCACTCTCGAACCCCTTTCCTCTTCGGGTATGAGAGTGGAAAGGTTCTCCTTATACCGTGGGTCGAGCAGTGTGTACACCCAGTAATCTGTAGTGGCCAGAATGCGTGTAACGCGAGGGTCACGAGAAAGGCATCCTAACATGAAGTCAGCCATGTGTGCCAGGGTACCTGTACACAACACATGGCTGTCTTCACTAGGAAGATCCCTTTCAGGATCCTCCTCCTCCTCCTCCTCCTCAGGCCATACACGCTGAAAGGATGACAGGCAAACAGCATGGGTACCCTCAGCAGTGGGCCAAGCTGTCTCTTCCCCCTCCTCCTCATCCTCCTCATGCTCCTCCTCCTCCTCCTCAACGCGCTGATATATAGACAGGAGGGTGCTCTGACTATCCAGCGACATACTGTCTTCCCCCGCCTCTGTTTCCGAGCACAAAGCATCTGCCTTTATTCTTTGCAGGGAACTTCTCAAGAGGCATAGCAGAGGAATGGTGACGCTAATGATGGCAGCATCGCCGCTCACCATCTGGGTAGACTCCTCAAAGTTTCCAAGGACCTGGCAGATGTCTGCCAACCAGGCCCACTCTTCTGTAAACAATTGAGGAGGCTGACTCCCACTGCGCCGCCCATGTTGGAGTTGGTATTCCACTATAGCTCTACGCTGCTCATAGAGCCTGGCCAACATGTGGAGCGTAGAGTTCCACCGTGTGGGCACGTCGCACAGCAGTCGGTGCACTGGCAGATGAAACCGATGTTGCAGGGTGCGCAGGGTGGCAGCGCCCGTGTGGGACGTGCGGAAATGTGCGCAGAGCTGGCGCACCTTTCCGAGCAGGTCTGACAAGCGTGGGTAGCTTTTCAGAAAGCGCTGAACCACCAAATTAAAGACGTGGGCCAGGCATGGCACGTGCGTGAGGCTGCCGAGCTGCAGAGCCGCCACAAGGTTACAGCCGTTGTCACACACGACCATGCCCGGTTGGAGGCTCAGCGGCACAAGCCAGCGGTCGGTCTGCTCTGTCAGACCCTGCAGCAGTTTGTGGGCCGTGTGCCTCTTATCTCCTAAGCTGAGTAATTTCAGCACGGCCTGCTGACGCTTGCCCACCGCTGTGCTGCCACGCCGTGCGACACCGACTGCTGGCGACGTGCTGCTGCTGACACATCTTGATTGCGAGACAGAGGTTGCGTAGGAGGAGGAGGAGGGTGGTTTAGTGGAGGAAGCATACACCACCGCAGCTACCACCACCGAGCTGGGGCCCGCAATTCTGGGGGTGGGTAGGACGTGAGCGGTCCGAGGCTCTGACTCTGTCCCAGCCTCCACTAAATTCACCCAATGTGCCGTCAGGGAGATATAGTGGCCCTGCCCGCCTGTGCTTGTCCACGTGTCTGTTGTTTAGTGGACCTTGGCAGTAACCGCGTTGGTGAGGGCGCGTACAATGTTGCGGGAGACGTGGTCGTGCAGGGCTGGGACGGCACATCGGGAAAAGTAGTGGCGACTGGGAACTGAGTAGCGCGGGGCTGCCGCCGCCATCATACCTTTGAAAGCCTCAGTTTCCACAACCCTATACGGCAGCATCTCCAGGCTGATAAATTTGGCTATGTGCACGTTTAACGCTTGTGCGTGCGGGTGCGTGGCGGCGTACTTGCGCTCAAACACTTGTGCTAGCAACGGCTGGACGGTGCGCTGAGAGACATTGGTGGATGGGGCCGAGGTCAGCGGAGTTGAGGGTGTGGGTGCAGGCCAGGAGACGGTAGTGCCTGTGTCCTGAGAGGGGGGTTGGATCTCAGTGGCAGGTTGGGGCACAGGGGGAGAGGCAGTGGTGCAAACCGGAGGCGGTGAACGGCCTTCGTCCCACCTTGTGGGGTGCTTGGACATCATATGTCTGCGCATGCTGGTGGTGGTGAGGTTGGTGGTGGTGGCTCCCCGGCTGATCTTGGCGCGACAAAGGTTGCACACCACTGTTCGTCGGTCGTCTGCACTGTCAGTGAAAAACTGCCAGACCTTTGAGCACCATGGCCTCTGCAGGGTGGCATGGCACGAGGCGGCGCTTTGGGAAACAGTTGGATTATTCGGTCTGGCCCTGCCTCTACCCCTGGCCACCGCACTGCCTCTTGCAACCTGCCCTGCTGCTGCCCTTGCCTCCCCCTCTGAAGACCTGTCCTGAGTAGGCGTTGCAAACCAGGTGGGGTCAGTCACCTCATCGTCCTGCTGCTCTTCCTCCGAATCCTTTGTGCGCTCCTCCCTCGGACTTACTCCAATTACTACTACCTGAGTGATAAACAACTGTGTCTCATCGTCATCGTCCTCCTCACCCACTGAAAGGTCTTGAGACAGTTGCCGGAAGTCCCCAGCCTCATCCCCCGGACCCCGGGAACTTTCCAAAGGTTGGGCATCGGTCACGACAAACTCCTCCAGTGGGAGAGGATTCAGAACCATTGCTGCCCATTCTGGGCAGGGGCCCGAGAACAGTTCCTGGGAGTCTGTCTGCTCCTCAGAATGTGTCATTGTAATGGAGTGAGGAGGCTGGGAGGAAGGAGGAGCAGCAGCCAGAGGATTCGGAGTTGCAGCAGTGGACGGCGTAGAAGTCTGGGTGGTCGATAGATTGCTGGATGCACTTGCTGCCATCCACGACAGGACCTGCTCACACTGCTCATTTTCTAATAAAGGTCTACCGCGTGGACCCATTAATTGTGAGATGAATGTGGGGACGCCAGAAACGTGCCTCTCTCCTAATCCCGCAGCAGTCGGCTGCGATACACCTGGATCAGGAGCTCGGCCTGTGCCCACACCCTGACTTGGGCCTCCGCGTCCTCGCCCGCGTCCACGTCCTCTAGGCCTACCCCTACCCCTCAGCATGGTGTATTACCAGTAGTGCAGAAACAGAACGCTGTAATTAAATGTGCCGCTTATTGGCCTGTGGTTGGAGGCTGACTTCGCTTACGGAACACACAGCAGAGCCAGGAAACAATTTTGTGCACGCCTGTAGTGAGATGTAGGTGCGTATGACTGAGCTAGTGGAATTCACAGCGCAGAAGCAGTCAAGTGGCCAAAGGCCAGTAGTAGGCCTTAAGTATTTTGCTTCTATTTTTTTAAAATGCTGAGCTGATACAGCAGACAGATACTGTAGGCAGCGTATAATATTATGTATACTGTTTCCCTCTGGCGGGATGATGGCGGTGATGTAACGGAGACAGCAGAGCCAGGAAACAATTTTGCGCAAGCCTGCTGAAACGCTTAGCTGCGTATTAATTTGGAGTACTACCCCCAGCAGACAGATAGTGTAGGCAGCGTATAATATTATGTATAGTGTTTCCCTCTGGCGGGATGACGGCGGTGATGTAACGGAGACAGCAGAGCCAGGAAACAATTTTGCGCAAGCCTGCTGTAACGCTTAGCTGTGGATTAATTAGGACTACTACCCACAGGAGATAGATACTGTAGGCAGCGTATAATATTATGTATACTGTTTCCCTCTGGTGGGATGACGGCGGTGATGTAACGGAGACAGCAGAGCCAGGAAACAATTTTGCGCAAGCCTGCTGTAACGCTTAGCTGCGTATTAATTAGGACTACTACCCCCAGCAGACAGATACTGTAGGCAGCGTATAATATTATGTATACTGTTTCCCTCTGCCGGGATGACGGCGGTGATGTAACGGAGACAGCAGAGCCAGGAAACAATTTTGCGCAAGCCTGCTGTAACGCTTAGCTGCGTATTAATTAGGACTACTACCCCCAGCAGACACGCAGTAAACTGAAGACGGTCACAGGCAGCCCAAATATAGTATTTTTCCCCAATATTTTTGAAAAAGCCCACTGCCTATATAGACAGTATATCTCTTTCCCTGCCTCACCAGTACTGGCCCTATACTCTGTACAATGACTGCAGACTGAGGACGCCATGCTCTGCACGCCCGATATATTAAAAAAAAAATTGTGCAACACTGCTAAAAGCAGCCTCAACAGTACTGCACATGGTCATATGTGGCCCTAAGAAGGACCGTTGGGGTTCTTGAAGCCTAAAATCACTCCTAACGCTCTCCCTGTAGCAGCTCCGGCACCAGCAGCACTTTCCCTGATCTCTGTCAGAATGCATCTGTGGCGAGCCGCGGGAGGGGCCGATTTTTATACTCGGGTGACACCTGATCTCGCCAGCCACTCACTGCAGGGGGGTGGTATAGGGCTTGAACCTCGCAGGGGGAAGTTGTAATGCCTTCCCTGTCTTTCTATTGGCCAGAAAAGCGCGCTAACGTCTCAGAGATGAAAGTGAAAGTAACTCGAACATCGCGTGGTGCTCGCCTCTAGTAACGAGCATCTCGAACACGCTAATACTCGAACGAGTATCAAGCACGGACGAGTACGCTCGCTCATCTCTACTAATAATCATGCATTAGATGGTTATCCACACTCTTTTTTTTATGGGTTTCAACAATCTCAATGTAGTTACAAAGAATTCTTATACTACATACCTAATTTGGTGCTGTTCCTTTTCCAGTAGTTCCCAGGGTTCCGTACTGTCTGCTGCTCTTCTTGCGGCACAATGACATATCAGCTAATATACATGACCAGTCAATTGCTCGCTGCAAGGAGTGGCTTTTGCTATGTGCATATAGGCATCCTTCAAGTCTAATGAGGTCATGTGATCTGCTGGCTGCAGGTTGCTTAGAATTGATTTTATAGTTTCCATTTGTTACTTCCTCTTTTGTATGAAGTGGTATAAAAATCTCACCCTCCAATGGACTTTTGGATTAGGAAAATTGGAGAATAGATTCCACATCTTCTGTTCTGCTGCGGCACGTCTGCTGGTGCTCCTTTGGCTGTGTACTCTGTGATAGACCTTCCCAGTACTTGTCTTTCTGTAGGCAACTGACCAGTGTGCACAAATCAGCTCACAGGAGGGAATGAGAATTCTATAGTGTAATCAACCAGAACTACAAGGGGGTGCTGATCAGCATTGAGCCTTACCCAGAAAAAAATCATCTAGGAAGCTAAAACTGCCCCACTTTTCTACATATTGCCCCAGGATGTCAACACACTTGGCACATCTCTACTGCAGATTTTAAGTCCCTGCAAATAGAATTCTTCCGACCGCTCACTTGCAGCATTAGTTGCCTCCAAAACACTCCAAACTGTTGTCGCTTTAGGCGGTTTTTGGGATTGGGGAATAGATGGTAGTCAGATAGAGCCAGGTCAGACAAATAGTTTTGATGGGACATCAGTTGAAAACCTAAGGAGGTCATTTTTGCAATACTGGCACCTGCAGTGTGTGACTGGGGAATTGTCACACAACAGGATGACACCTTTTGGAGAGCTTTCCTCAATGTCTTTCCTTAATATTTTGCCTCCGCTTTGTCAATACTGAACAGTAATATGTTACATTGATGCTTGAACCACCCTTTGGGACATAGTCCACGAGCAGAACTCCCTTCTTATTTCAAAAAATGGTTGCCATTTGCATTTGTGCTAACCCTTGCAGAAGGAACTTCTTTGGCCTGCGGGAACCACTGTGCCTCCATTCCTTAGACTGTTCCTTTGTTTCTGGATCATAACAGTAGATCCATGTCTCATCACCAGTTACTAGTTTGTCATTTCTTGCAAAATACTCAAACAGCCACCGATGTCTCCACACGTCTCCTCTTCTGTTTGGTTGTCAAAAGTTTCAGGATCCACTTGGCTGTAAGCTTTCTCATTCCTAAGTCCTTGTGGATAATGGCACCAACTCTCTCATGTGATATAAAATTTATTCTTCGAGGAACGGAGTTTCATTGGATACCTGCATCACATGACCTAGCTGTATATAACCATTTTACAGTTGAGCAAACGGCAGAGAAGCTGCATCATGTTTATATGCCAATATAACATGTGGTCTATTGGTAATAAGGATTGATATTCTACAGAGGACATATTGCTGCTGTATTAGAAGCTTGTATACCAGCAGAGAACTTTAAAAAGGGTTTTACTGGAGGAAGTTGAAAAAGTTGCTGCATAACATTTATATGCCTATACAAAACATGGTCTGTGCATTGGGAGAGGGTATATTTCTGCTACTGTCAACATATATAGCAGCAAAGCAGACAGACCAAATAAGCTTTGGCATAGGGAATATTGCAGTACTTTGTTTCTGGCCTCAGACGTCATTCAAAGTCACCAGCCTGGCCATTATGAATTATTTGCAGACCTTACACAGCTAACAGTGGGATTTGGGGAATTCAGCTCTGCTTCGCCAAACGGGGATAGCTCACAATAGATACAAGCTATACTCTGTGGCCTTCTGTTCTCACATATAGCGCCTTTCAGGGATTGCGGTTTATTTAGTTGTCGGTTCTTTTCTTACTAATATAAAACAAAAGTGGGTAACAACAAATACACACATTACGTGTCAGCGGCCTCAAATGTTATTCAAAGTCACCAGTCCTGCCGCTATGAATTTCTTGCAGGCCTTAAACAGCTAGTAGTGGTTTTCTGCAAACTGTAAAGTTAGCTGAAAAGATACATAAAATTACACTAAAAGGTGAACCCAAAAAAATGCTAAATAAAAAAAGCAAAAAAAAAGATGAAGAAAGCAATGGGTAACGGGATGTGTCCGTGGTGGAGGTGATAGAGAATGGGCCAAGTTCAAGCAGCTCCCACTGAAGCAACAGCTCCATGTTCTGCAGGAGGTGGGGCAAGCCTACTGCTATTCCTTGGAAGTGGTTCTGCCTATGCATTTACACCAGTTGGCCATGAACACCCACGTTCTACTTCACCCAGTGCCCAATTCCACCCACCCTCTGAAGCAGTCCACATGGATCAGTCTGAGTAGCTGTTTGATCATTCAGTGTCATAGATGTCAATCGGGCAGTCCAAACAACTAGAGGGAGAAGACCAAGACATTGAATGCACTAATGCCCAACCATTTGTTACCTCCATAGAGGTCAGCTTTCCATAGGCAATGCAGCTCAAATGTCTTCTTAAGACTGCTTTCCTTCCTGCAGACTCTTTCTCTCTTGAGTATACAGCCGACATGTTTCAAGATATAGTATATCTTGACTTTAAGGGTGCCTACCCACTTGCGATTTTTTTTTCCTTTGCGTTTTGCATTTTTTCTGAAGAGCAATTAGGATAGAATGTGTTCTTGTCCACTTGCATTTTTTTTTTTCGGTCCATTGCAATTTTTAACATAGGAACTGTCAGTTGCATATGTGTCCTTATTTTTCTCTTAATGCACTCATGAATGTCAATGGAAATTAACGGAAGAGGCGCGAAAAAGCCGCGAAAAACGCGCGGAAAACGCTGCGTTTTTCACGCACGAAAATCGCAAACGCCAGTGGGTAGGCGCCCTAACTAAGCATTTGACAAAGAATCTCATACCATCCTTATTTTTAAAAAAATAAATAAATCTGGGATTGACAAGGAGACTGTTAGGTGGATTCACAACTGGCTGAGTGATCGTACTCAAAGAGTGGTCATAAATGGCTCCAGATCCAATTGGAAGAATGTGTCAAGTAGCGTATCACAAGGCTCTGTCCTGGCCCAGAGAGAGAGAGAGGATTCAAAAAGATCTACAAAAAGCTTGCCAAGTGGGCGGCAACTAACATAATGGTATTTAACAAGGAGAAATGCAAAGTCCTACATCTGGGCAAGAAAATGAAAAAAGCACATAGAATGGGAGGAATTGGGCTAAGCAGCAGCACATGTGAAAAAGACTTGGGTATACTGTAACGCCCCAAATGAACTTACCGTAGGTATGGCTGGAGGTCTAAACTTTGTCACGGTGACGCCACACTCTATTTGGACACTCCGGACGATGATGAGGCAGAGAAAAAAGTGTGTGTGTGTATATATATATAAATCCGGTCTTTAGCTTCACTGGGTAGCTATAACTCACTGTTTAGGTGAAGCTAGACCTCTGAGAGGATCTTCTGGATTCTCTGCTGTAGATGCCAAGGGAGCGGGTTTGATTACCACACTCGACCTTGGGAACGATAACTGATGAAGTACTCCTCCTTGCCGACTGCGGTAACTGCAACCTCTCCTCACTCGCTACTGGCTGAGTCTAACTAACTGCTCTGCGTCACTTCCTTTTATAACCTCTCCCTCTCTTGCATAGGGACTTCTATGTTTGCTTCCCACCCTTGGGCTCTGCACCAGTAAGATTAAACCAGACTGTCAGTCAATGAAAGGCTAGATGACACCAGAGTTGAGCTCTTTGACTAGAGCAGAAGGGGAGACACAGGGTCTCTCCTACAGACGTCACCTTCCGGATGCAAAGATGGCATCCAGACAGGTGAAACAGGACAAGTGTACCATGAGTGGTCTGCTGGGCCACTACAATACTAATAGATCAAAGACTGAACATGAGTAAACCGTGTGATGCAGCAGCAAAAGGAGCAATATTTTAAATTGAAAGACTTATCTTATTCATACCCTTATTAATAGAAGTACCATCTAGATATGAGGTTGTAGTGAGTCTCCAGAAGATTGGCGTTCAGAGTGCTTCCATGGCCCCAGCGAACAACTGTCTGAGGGCGAAAGAGGATTTCATGCCTCTTTCCCAGGTTTTTGTAGTATTTCTCCTCTATTTCTCTTTTCGCCACATAAATCTTGTAGAAAAAGCGCATACTTAATTTAAGAGGGGGCGGTTTGAATAAGAAATTAAGATATGTAGGAAGTGAGAGAGTCGAGGGAAGCTGATTTTCAATGTGGTTTTTAATCTGAAGGGATTTAACCCTGTAAGGACGCGGACCTTTTTTTTTTTTCCATTTTCGGTTTCCACCCCCACCCCTTTTAAAAAAATCATTACTCTTTTATTTATCCATCAACACAGCTGTCAGAGGGCTTGTTTTTTGCGGGATGATCAGTGTTTTTCAGTGATACTATGTATCACACCATAGAATGTACTGAAAATCTTTTTAAAATTCTAAGTATAGTAACTTGGAACGAAACAAAATTCCCCCATCTTTGTGTCTTGTTACTACAATGTACCGACTGCTACAAAAATGTCCTGATAACTTTATTCTGAAGGTCTGCATGATTACTAAAATACCCATTTCATATAGTTTTTTCTTCTCTGTACTTAAAAATTTCAAAGATATTACATTTTTTAAAATTATTTTCGGCCGCCATCCTCTGACAACCATAACTTTGTACTTTTCCGTCAATCTAGTTGTGCGTATTAGAGTACATACGACATTTTGATAGCTTTTTAGTACATTTTTTCTTGGAGACGGGGTGACCAAAAAAGTGCAATTCTGGCATTCTTTCTTTTTTTCCTCCCGACATTCACCGTGCGGAGTAAATATCGCATTACTTTGCTAGATGGGACTTTTATTGACGCATCAATACCAAATATGTTGTTTTATTATTTAGATTCTTTTATTCTAAATATGGCAAAAGATATTTAAAAAATTTAATTGCCTCTTATTTTTTCAATAATATTGATTCCCAAATAGGGGAGGGTGATCTTATCCCATGGATAATGGAACTCCATTTTTATAGCATCATTGCGGTGGGAGGGATTGTTAATATTTAGGATTTGAGACTTAGGGCTTATGTCCATTTTACACATATGGAGCTCTTTCTCTCTGCTGGCAGAGAGCCATCAGAGACCGCGTATCGGCTGAGTATGCACTGCGCATGTCCCGAAATCTGACGTCATGGACATGCGCACTGATGTTTTTGTTTTTTTTCAAATTTCCTGCTGTGTTCAAAGTGGGGCTGCATTTTGAAGCACTGCCCTCTCGCAATGCCGTGTGTAGGGGTAGTGTTTCAATTTGGAGCCCATAGAAGGGCTCTTTAACACACACTGCCATATGAAACCACTGTATGTATGGAACAATGAAAGTCCATTGACTTCCCTTGCCTCCATTCACTGCATATTACGCACACATGATACGCGGTGAAAAAATACCCGTGGACATTAGCCCTTAGTGAAATTGACCCTATAATATGACACCCGACCAAAGACTTTCACTACAGCTGAAACTGCGCGCAAGGACCTGGGGGGATGAAAAAGTAGGAAAATGTCATCAGGGAATAGTCCCAATTTATGCTGTCTGAGTGCTATCCTCCTGATATTCATATCTATGCGCACAGTCTCAGCCAAAGGTTCCATAATTAAACTAAAAAGAATGGTCAAAACGGGACAATCCTGACGAGTGCCATCAGTGATATTAAAGGGATTTGAAAGAATTCTATTTGCTAAACTTTATCCAAGGGTAGGGAGTGCGAGGCCTGGATTGCTTTTAGAATCTTCTCCCTGACGAAGAGACTAGTGTTTAGGTCTCGATTCTCAGCAGAGTTTTTTGGGCTTTTTTAGCTTCCCTAGTGAGGCTAGATCACCCCCAGCCCGCAGTATCTGTTTGCAGCCGCTACCGTTGGGAGAGCCTGCAATTCACACGTGTGCTCTGTGCTTTTTCTTTACTACTGGTTATTGCCTTCTCCTCCCGTTCTCCACTTGCTGCTGCTGGGTTAGTATTTTTTACATTGATATATTGTTGTTTTTCACTGTCACTTTTTTCTTGTATTTTTTAATATTGCGGTATTGCCTTTTTGTACTCCATCCTGTTTTCATCAAGTTTAGCGCACCGTTTGTACATTATTGCTTTTGCTTTTAGAATCTTGCCAGAAAATCCAAATTTTTGTAGTGCAGAGTAGGCGTAGCCCTAATGGATCTTGTTAATTGCCTTCTCTGCATCCAGTGTCAGAAGCAAAGAAGGCATTCCGAGCCCCCCAATCCTTCTAGTACCGTCCGAGACCTGTCGGCCTCCCACAAAGCCAACCTGATCCCCATGAGTTAATGAGGGTATTATTGGGAAAAGTCAGTGAGCCAGAATCTTTGCATAAAGTTTGGTGTCGCTGTTTAAGGGCTCCCGCACACTTGCATTTTTTTCATGCTGCATTTTTTTAATGCGATTGTCAATGGGACTTTCTAATGTTAAAAACGCATCGCACAAAAATTTCAGAGCACAAACTTGCTATGTTTTTTTAACATTAGAAAGTCCCATTGACAATGGCGTAAAAAAAAAAAAAAGAAACGCAGCGTTAAAAAAACCCAAGTGTGTGGGAGCCCTAAAAGAGATATGGGTTGAAAATTTGCTGGGGTAAAGGTGGGCTTCCCTGGTTTAGGAATCATCGCTATGGGGGTTTGTAACATTTCAGCTGGTATGGACCCCTGGAACATTGCTGTATTAAAGACTTTCATTATCTGTGTGGCTGGGGAAGAGCTGAAATTTTGATAGTCCTCATTTGAGTAACCACTAGAGATGAGCGAGCACCAAAATGCTCGGGTGCTCGTTATTCGGGACGAAATTATCGCGATGCTCGAGGGTTCGTTTCGAGTTACGAACCCCATTGAAGTTAATGGGCGACCCGAGCATTTTTGTATTTCGCCGATGCTCGCTAAGGTTTTCATGTGTGAAAATCTGGGCAATTCAAGGAAGTGATGGGAACGACACAGAAACGGATAGGGCAGGCCGAGGGGCTACATGTTGGGCTGCATCTCAAGTTCCCAGGTCCCACTATTAAGCCACAATACCGGCAAGAGTGGGGCCACCCCCCTCCCAACAACATTTACTTCTGAAAAGCCCTCATTAGCATGGCATACCTTAGCTAAGCACCACACTACCTCCAACAAAGCACAATCACTGCCTGCATGACACTCCGCTGCCACTTCTCCTGGGTTACATGCTGCCCAACCCCCCCCCCCCCCCACAGCGCACACCAAAGTGTCCCTGTGCAGCCTTCAGCTGCCCTCATGCCACACCACCCTCATGTCTATTTATAAGTGCGTCTGCCATGAGGAGGAACCGCAGGCACACACTGCAGAGGGTTGGCACGGCTAGGCAGCGACCCTCTTTAAAAGGGGCGGGGCGATAGTCCACAATGCTGTACAGAAGCAATGAGAAATATAATCCTGTGCCACCTCCATCTGGAGCTGCACACGTGGGCATAGCAATGGGGAACCTATGTGCCACACACTATTCATTCTGTCAAGGTGTCTGCATGCCCCAGTCAGACCGGGCTTTTTAATTCATAGACACAGGCAGGTACAACTCCCTATTGTGAAGTCCCTGTGGACCGACAGCATGGGTGGCTCCCTGGAACCCACCGGCGGTACATAAATATATCCCATTGCATTGCCCAACACAGCTGAGGTAGTAATGTTGTGCTTAATGCAGGTGGGCTTCGGCCCACACTGCATGCCCCAGTCTGACTGGGGTTCTTTACAAGTGGACAGATGTAGGTTAAACTCCGTGTGCACCTACAGCATGGGTGGCTCCCTGGAACCCACCGGCGGTACATAAAAATATCCCATTGCATTGCCCAACACAGCTGAGGTAGTAATGTCGTGCTTAATGCAGGTGGGCTTCGGCCCACACTGCATGCCCCAGTCAGACTGGGGTTCTTTACAAGTGGACAGATGTAGGTTAAACTCCGTGTGCACCTACAGCATGGGTGGCTCCCTGGAACCCACCGGCGGTACATAAAAATATCCCATTGCATTGCCCAACACAGCTGAGGTAGTAATGTCGTGCTTAAAACAGGTGGGCTTCGGCCCACACTGCATGCCCCAGTCAGACTGGTAATATGTACCTTAACAGTAACCGCGTTGGTGGTAATGTGGTGGTGACTGCGGACTTAGTAGCGCGGTTTTATTTAGTTGGTTTTCGGAATGTGGCCAGGATTAAGTGGGCCGTGGCGGGGGATGTTTTTGAGGCACTACGTGTCCTCTCCACGTGTCCGTGGTTATATGCACCTTAACAGTAACCGCGTTGGTGGTAATGTGGTGGTGACTGCGGACCTAGTAGCGCGTTTTTATTTTGTTGGTTTTCGGAATGTGGCCAGGATTAAGTGGGCCGTGGCGGGGGATGTTTTTGAGGCACTACGTGTCCTCTCCACGTGTCCGTGGTTATATGCACCTTAACAGTAACCGCGTTGGTGGTAATGTGGTGGTGACTGCGGACCTAGTAGCGCGGTTTTATTTAGTTGGTTTTCGGAATGTGGCCAGGATTAAGTGGGCCGTGGCGGGGGATGTTTTTGAAGCACTACGTGTCCTCTCCACGTGTCCGTGGTTATATGCACCTTAACAGTAACAGCGTTGGTGGGAAATGGCCTCGCTGCCATCATGTCTTTGGGAAGCCTCTGTTTCCACACCCCAGAGACATACCATTAGCAGCGGTATAGGCAGAGCCCATAATTAGTAACATTTCAGCGGTAGCATTAGGGACAGGCCCCACTAACATATCACTAGCAGCATTATAGGGGGAGCACAGTATTAGTTTCATT
This sequence comes from Eleutherodactylus coqui, assembly GCF_035609145.1. Lineage (NCBI taxonomy): Eukaryota > Metazoa > Chordata > Amphibia > Anura > Eleutherodactylidae > Eleutherodactylus > Eleutherodactylus coqui. The sequence goes on from NC_089848.1 coordinate 124,206,018, forward strand.
TCAGTAGTAGTAGCAGTCCAGACAGGCCCCAGTAACAATTCCGAAGCAGCAGTATAGTGGGAGCGCAGTCTTAGTTCCATTTCAGTAATAGTAGCACTCAAGACAGGCCCCAGTAACAATTCCGAAGCAGCAGTATAGGAGGAGCACAGTCTTAGTTCCATTTCAGTAATAGTAGCACTCAAGACAGGCCCCAGTAACAATTCCGAAGCAGCAGTATAGTGGGAGCGCAGTCTTAGTTCCATTTCAGTAATATTAGCACTCAAGACAGGCCCCAGTAACAATTCCGAAGCAGCAGTATAATGGGAGCGCAGCCTTAGTTCCATTTCAGTAATAGTAGCACTCAAGACAGGCCCCAGTAACAATTCCGAAGCAGCAGTATAGGAGGAGCACAGTCTTAGTTCCATTTCAGTAATAGTAGCAGCCTAGATAGGCCCCAGTAACAATTCCGAAGCAGCAGTATAGTGGGAGCACAGTCTTAGTTCCATTTCAGTAATATTAGCACTCAAGACAGGCCCCAGTAACAATTCCGAAGCAGCAGTATAGTGGGAGCGCAGCCTTAGTTCCATTTCAGTAATAGTAGCACTCAAGACAGGCCCCAGTAACAATTCCGAAGCAGCAGTATAGGAGGAGCACAGTCTTAGTTCCATTTCAGTAATAGTAGCAGCCTAGACAGGCCCCAGTAACAATTCCGAAGCAGCAGTATAGTGGGAGCGCAGTCTTAGTTCCATTTCAGTAATATTAGCACTCAAGACAGGCCCCAGTAACAATTCCGAAGCAGCAGTATAGGAGGAGCCCAGTCTTAGTTAAATTTCAGTAATAGTAGCAGCCTACACAGGCCCCAGTAACAATTCCGAAGCAGCAGTATAGTGGGAGCGCTGTCTTAGTTCCATTTCAGTAGTATTAGCAGTCAAGGCAGGCCACAGTAACATTCCCATTGCAGCAGTTTAGGGAGATAACAGTCTCTTTCACATTTCAGTAGCTGCAGTGTAGACAAGGCCCCAGTTACATTTATGTAGCTAAAGTGTAGGCCAACCCCATACACCTTTCTGTACCATGAGTGCAGGCGAAGAACATAGAAATTACTATGAATACACTGTAGGTGAGGGCCCAATGTGGCTTAAGTGGTAACTAGGCCTGGAGGCAGCCCAGTTTAACGAAAAATTGTTCATCTTGATGAGTGTTAGCCTGTCGGCACTGTCGGTTGACAGGCGGGTATGCTTATCTGTGATGATTCCCCCAGCCGCACTAAACACCCTCTCTGACAAGACGCTAGCCGCAGGACAAGCAAGCACCTCCAGGGCATACAGCGCTAGTTCAGGCCACGTGTCCAGCTTCGACACCCAGTAGTTGTAGGTGGCAGAGGCGTCAGGGAGGACGGTCGTGCGATCGGCGACGTACTCCCTCACCATCCTTTTACAGTGCTCCCGCCGACTCAGCCTTGACTGGGGAGCGGTGACAGTCTTGCTGGGGAGCCATAAAGCTGTCCAGGGCCTTAAAGACTGTTGCACTGCCTGTGCTGTACATGCTGCTCGATCTCCGCACCTCCCCTGCTACCTGGCCCTCGGAACTGCGCCTTCTGCCACTAGCGCTGTCGGATGGGAATTTTACCATCAGCTTGTCCGCCAGGGTCCTGTGGTATAGCAACACTCTCGAACCCCTTTCCTCTTCGGGAATGAGAGTGGAAAGGTTCTCCTTATACCGTGGGTTGAGCAGTGTGTACACCCAGTAATCCGTAGTGGCCAGAATGCGTGTAACGCGAGGGTCACGAGAAAGGCATCCTAACATGAAGTCAGCCATGTGTGCCAGGGTACCTGTACGCAACACATGGCTGTCTTCACTAGGAAGATCACTTTCAGGATCCTCCTCCTCCTCCTCCTCCTCCTCAGGCCATACACGCTGAAAGGATGACAGGCAAGCAGCATGGGTACCGTCAGCAGTGGGCCAAGCTGTCTCTTCCCCCTCCTCCTCATGCTCCTCCTCCTCCTGAACGCGCTGAGATATAGACTCCCCACCTCCGTTTCCGAGCGCAAACCATCTGCCTTTATGCTTTGCAGGGAACTTCTCAAGATGCATAGCAGAGGAATGGTGACGCTAATGATTGCAGCATCGCCGCTCACCACCTGGGTAGATTGCTCAAAGTTTCCAAGGACCTGGCAGATGTCTGCCAACCAGGCCCACTCTTCTGAAAAGAATTGAGGAGGCTGACTCCCACTGCGACACCCATGTTGGAGTTGGTATTCCACTATAGCTCTACGCTGCTCATAGAGCCTGGCCAACATGTGGAGCGTAGAGTTCCACCGTGTGGGCACGTCGCACAGCAGTCGGTGCACTGGCAGATTAAACCGATGTTGCAGGGTCCGCAGGGTGGCAGCGTCCGTGTGGGACTTGCGGAAATGTGCGCAGAGCCGGCGCACCTTTACGAGCAGGTCTGACAAGCGTGGGTAGCTTTTCAGAAACCGCTGAACCACCAAATTAAAGACGTAGGCCAGGCATGGCACGTGCGTGAGGCTGCCGAGCTGCAGAGCCGCCACCAGGTTACGGCCGTTGTCACACACAACCATGCCCGGTTGGAGGCTCAGCGGCGCACGCCAGCGGTCGGTCTGCTCTGTCAGACCCTGCAGCAGTTCGTGGGCCATGTGCCTCTTATCTCCTAAGCTGAGTAATTTCAGCACGGCCTGCTGACGCTTGCCCACCGCTGTGCTGCCACGCCGCGCGACACCGACTGCTGGCGACGTGCTGCTGCTGCTGCTAACACATCTTGATTGCGAGACAGAGGTTGCGTTGGAGGAGGAGGGTGCTTTAGTGGAGGAAGCATACACCGCCGCAGATACCACCACCGAGCTGGGGCCCGCAATTCTGGGGGTGGGTAGGACGTGAGCGGTCCCAGGCTCTGACTCGGTCCCAGCCTCCACTAAATTCACCCAATGTGCCGTCAGGGAGATGTAGTGGCCCTGCCCGCCTGTGCTTGTCCACGTGTCCGTTGTTAAGTGGACCTTGGCAGTAACCGCGTTGGTGAGGGCGGGTACAATGTTGCGGGAGACGTGGTCGTGCAGGGCTGGGACGGCACATCAGGAAAAGTAGTGGCGACTGGGAACTGAGTAGCGCGGGGCCGCTGCCGCCATCATACTTTTGAAGGACTCCGTTTCCACAACCCTATACGGCAGCATCTCAAGGCTGATAAATTTGGCTATGTGGACGGTTAACGCTTGAGCGTGCGGGTGCGTGGCGGCGTACTTGCGCTCCAACACTTGCACTAGCGACGGCTGGACGGTGCGCTGAGAGACATTGGTGGATGGGGCCGAGGACAGCGGAGGTGAGGGTGTGGGTGCAGGCCAGGAGACGGTAGTGCCTGTGTCCTGAGAGGGGGTTGGATCTCAGTGGCAGGTTGGGGCACAGGGGGAGAGGCAGCGGTGCAAACCGGAGGCGGTGAACGGCCTTCGTCCCACCTTGTGGGGTGCTTGGCCATCAAATGTCTGCGCATGCTGGTGGTGGTGAGGCTGTTGGTGGTCGCTCCCCGGCTGATCTTGGCGTGACAAAGGTTGCACACCACTGTTCGTCGGTCGTCAGGCGTCTCTGTGAAAAACTGCCAGACCTTAGAGCACCTCGGCCTCTGCAGGGTGGCATGGCGCGAGGATGCGCTTTGGGAAACAGTTGGTGGATTATTCGGTCTGGCCCTGCCTCTACCCCTGGCCACCGCACTGCCTCTTGCAACCTGCCCTGCTGCTGCCCTTGCCTCCCCCTCTGAAGACCTGTCCTGAGTAGGCGTTGCAAACCAGGTGGGGTCAGTCACCTCATCGTCCTGCTGCTCTTCCTCAGAATCCTCTGTGCGCTCCTCCCTCGGACTTACTGCCCTTACTACTACCTCACCGATAGACAACTGTGTCTCATCGTCATCGTCCTCCTCACCCACTGAAAGGTCTTGAGACAGTTGCCGGAAGTCCCCAGCCTCATCCCCCGGACCCCGGGAACTTTCCAATGGTTGGGCATCAGTGACGATAAACTCCTCTGGTGGGAGAGGAACCACTGCTGCCCAATCTGAGCAGGGGCCCGAGAACAGTTCCTGGGAGTCTTCCCGCTCCTGAGCATGTGTCATTGTAGTGGAGTGTGGAGGCTGGGAGGAAGGAGGAGCAGCAGACAGAGGATTCGGATTTGCAGCAGTGGACGGCGCAGAACTGTGGGTGGATGATAGGTTGCTCGAAGCACTTTCTGCCATCTACGACAGGACCTGCTCACACTGCTCATTTTCTAATAAAGGTCTCCCGCGTGGACCCATTAATTGTGCGATGAATGTCGGGACGCCAGAAACGTGCCTCTCTCCTAATCGCGCAGCAGTCGGCTGCGATACACCTGGATCAGGAGTTCGGCCTGTGCCCACACCCTCACTTGGCCCTCCGCGTCCTCGGCCGCGTCCACGTCCTCTAGGCCTACCCCTACCCCTCAGCATGCTGTATTACCAGTGATTTGATTTCCCAGGCAGGAAATAAATTGGCGCAAGCCTGCAGGCCGAATATAATTTTTTCCCTTTTTTTTAAAGGAAAGTCCCACTGCGTATATTCAATCAATAATAAATGTGTTGTGGCCCTGTAAATGTGTCACAGAACTGCAGTGTTGCAGAGTTATTAACTGCAGCAGAGCGGTGATTTCCCAGGCAGGAAAGCAATTGGCGCAAGCCTGCTGTTAAACGTAGCTGGCTGCGTATGATTTTTTTACGTTCTCCACCCAGCACACAAGTACCCAGAACGCTGAGGACTGTCAGAGGCAGGCCAAATAGAATTTTTTCCCTTTTTTTTAAAGGAAAGGCCTACTGCGTATATTCAATCAATAATAAATGTGTTGTGGCCCTGCAAATGTGTCACAGAACTGCAGTGTTGCAGAGTTATTAACTACAGCAGAGCGGTGATTTCCCCGGCAGGAAATAAATTGGCGCAAGCCTGCTGTTAAACTTAGCTGGCTGCGTATGATTTTTTTTACGTTCTCCACCCAGCACACACGTACCCAGAACGCTGAGGACTGTCAGAGGCAGGCCAAATAGAATTTTTTCCCTTTTTTTTAAAGGAAAGGCCCACTGCGTATATTCAATCAATAATAAATGTGTTGTGGCCCTGCAATGTGTCACAGAACTGCAGTGTTGCAGAGTTATTAACTACAGCAGAGCGGTGATTTCCCAGGCAGGAAATAAATTTGCGCAAGCCTGCAGGCCAAATAGAATTTTTTCCCTTTGTTTTAAAGGAAAGGCCCACTGCGTATATTCAATCAATAATGAATGTCTTCTGGCCCTGCCTACACAATTCTGTCCCTGTAGTATTAATGCAGGGCGCAATGCTCTGCACGGCCAATTTGGAAAAAAAAAAAAGTGCAACACTGCTAACTGCAGCCTCCACACCACTGCACACTGTTAGATGTGGCCCTAAGAAGGACCGTTGGGGTTCTTGAAGCCTACACTAACTCCTAACACTCTCCCTGCCTAACCACTACTTCTGTCCCTGTAGTATTAATGCAGGGCGCAATACTCTGCACGGCCGATTATGAAAAAAAAAAAATGTGCAACACTGCTAACAGCAGCCTCCACACTACTGCACACGGTTAGATGTGGCCCTAAGAAGGACCGTTGGGGTTCTTGAAGCCTACACTAACTCCTAACGCTCTCCCTACAGCAGCTCCGGATAAAAATGGCCCCCTTATTTAGGTGCTAAATGCTTCTCACCCAGGACAGGGGGGTCTGGTGTTTATTTTCCGCTCCACTTCCTTCCCATAACCCTTAATACATTTTCCAATATTCTTATTTTCAAACAATTCAGTTCTTCTGTAGAAGTGATGTCCTATATTGGATCCCAGCACCAAGTAGAAAAGAGGGTGGAGTCAATCATTCCTGGGCCCCTTTCTCCATGGTCCCAGAGCAGCCACATGGTCTTCCCCCTTTTTACATACACACTTGCTGCAGAGGAAATTCACAGTCCGAGGGGTTTTCCCTGCATTCAGTAATTCATATTTATAAGCACTAGAATTAAAACACAAAGTCATCCAATGGCACTAACCTGATTTATTGTCCCTTTATGCATCACCAGGGTTGGAGGAGACGTGGCTACTACTGCTATCTAATAGGTAAATCACTTGGGACATTTGCAGAAGCGAACAACACATGTAATCAGAATGGAGCCTTCCTGCTGACTGTTGATGACAGGTAATAATAATAATAAGCTTTATTTATATAGCGCCTAGTTTTCATTGTGGCAGAAGAATCAATAATTTCTTATAAGAATGTTCCACTGGGTTGATTCTTTTGTGACTTATAAAATATAACTTTTATTAATAAATTAAAAAAAAAAACTCGGTTAGACCGGGCTTACAAACAAACACATAGATATGTTCGCGCCAACACATTCTGCCGCTCTTACAAAACAGGGCGTCACGGTGCCGTGGAGAGCTTTGTGGATGAAGGTAGTGAGTTTTAATTGAATTCTATATTTGACGGGCAGCCAGTGCAGTGACCGGCACAGGGCAGAGGCATCCGAGTAGCATCTGGACAGGAAGATGAGCCTGGCTGCCTCATTCAGGATGGATTGAAGAGGGTAGAGTCTGGTGCGGGGAAGGCCGATCTGCAGCGAGTTGCAGTAATTGATCTGAGAGTGGATGAGGGCAACAGTGAGCTTTTTTAGCATGTCCATGGTGAGATAGGGGTAGATTCTTGCAATGTTCTTTAGATGCACATAATACGTTCAGGTGAGAGATTGGAGGTAGGGGGTAAAGGAGAGATTGGAGTCGAGTATAACCCCCAAGACACCTGGCGTGCTGTCTGGGAGTTATGGTGGTGCCACACACTGAGATGGAGATGTCAGGATGAGGTCGGTTAATAGAGGGTGGAAACGTGAGTAGGTCAGTTTTTAAAAGGTTCAGTTTTAGGAAGAGAGAGGACATAATTTTAGAGACAGCGGACAGACCGTCGGTGGCATTCTGGAAGAATGTTGTTATGATGTCATGGGAGGAGGTGTTTAACTGGGTGTCATCAGCGTAGAGGTGGTATTGAAAGCCCAAACTCCCGATGCTTTGTCCAATAGGGGATGTGTAGATGGAGAAGAGGGGGGTGGGGTTGGCAGAGGACTGAGCCCAGGAAGACCTCAACAACAAGGGGAAGAGGAGATGTGGAGCCTGCAAAGGAGACACTAAAGGAGTGGTCAGATAAATAGCAGGAGAACCAGGAGAGAGGGCTGTCCTTTAGTCCAATGGAGCGAAGAATACTGAGGTGGAGTTGGTGGTCAACAGTGTCAAATGCTGCAGAGAGATCGAGGGGATCAGTAGGGAGCAGTCGCCCTTCGATTTGGCCGTTAGGAGGTCATTTGACACTTTAGTCAGGGCGATTTCTGTCGAGTGTAGAGGGTGTAAGCCAGACTGTAGGGGGTCTAGAAGAGAGTTCTCTGATAGATAGCTTATAAGGTGTGAGTAAACCAGACATTCTAGGTCAGTAGTTGGCAGCATCAGTCGAGTTAAGAGTTGGTTTCTTTAGCAGCGGGGACATGATAACATGTTTGAATGAGGAAGGAAAAATGCCAGAGGTCAGAGAGAGGTTGAAAAAAGTGGTGAAGTGGGTGATGACAACCAGGGAGAGGGATCGGAGGAGGTGTGAGGGGAGAGGGTTGCTAACGCAGGTGGTAGGGTGAGCAGAGGAAATCAATCTGGAGACGTCTTCCTCTGTTGTTGGTCTAAGTGCAGAGAGTGAGCAGGAGCTAGATGCAGTACTGATGAGACTGTGGTCAGAACTAGTCTATAAGTACACAGGAAGCTCATATCACTCTAGTATACAAAGACCCTGAGTCCGGTGGGAGCTATCGCCCCCATATCGTTGATAAATTTTGATATGAAGCTATGGGCTAAGATACTAACTAAGCGTCTCGAAAAACATATCATAAAGCTTGTTAACCCCGAACAAACTGGTTTTGTCAAGGGGAGAGAGGGCAGGGACAACTCCCTGAGGCTTCTGCATGCAACAAGATACTCCCAAATCCGCAAGGTTCCCCTCGCTCTAGTAGGCACAGATGACGAAAAAGCGTTTGACCGCGTCAACTGGCTTTACATGGAAATGGTCTTATTGCAGTTTAACTTCCCTCCAAAATTTGTTGCAGCAATCTTCTCTCTATATAAGATGCCCCACGCAAGGCTTAAAGTTAACAATTCTCTCTCCCCGCCGTTCAACATAAGGAACGGTACTAGGCAGGGGTGCCCCCTTTCTCCCTCCCTTTTCATACTTACCTTGGAGCCTTTTCTCCAAAAAGTTAGACTAGATTCCCAAATTCAGGGATTGAGAATAGGAAACGAAACCCTCTCAGCCGCGGCATATGCCGATGATATTATCTTTCTTATCACAAACCCCGAAGAAGGCCTCCCCCGACTTGTCGCCCTCTTGGAGCTCTACGGTACCCTCTCCAACTTCAAAATTAACCTTACCAAATCCATCGCTTTAAACATTTCTATTCCTCTTAATCGCTTCAATGCTATTAAAAACAATTCACCATTCACGTGGTCCGACTCGGCCATAGACTTCCTAGGCATAAAGCTTACAAAAAAACAGAAGATCTGTACTCGATGAACTTCCCTCCCCTGATCCCAAAGATTAAGAACTTGCTACGCTCATCTGACCTACCCTTTATCTCATGGCTGGGCCGTAAAAACATCTTAAAATCGTACGTTATCCCTATTATCCTATACAAAATTAGACTGCTTCCGATCTTTGTCCCGTCCAGCTTATTCAAAACGCTACGTACGGTCTTCTCAAGATATCTGTGGGCGGGAAGGAGACCGAAACTTGCCCACTGTCTGCTGGTCAAGAGGCTCACTGAGGCAGGAGTGGACCTGCCATGCCCCCGTGAATTCTATCTCGCCACCCAATTAAACCATTGGTTGGAACTGACTTTCCCTAATAAGGATCACCTGGTCCAACACCTGGCAAGGGGTGCTAATGGCCCATCCCTCATTGAGGACCTATGGTTCCCTGAGAAGAGTAATCGTAAAGATCGAAGAAACAACCCCCTCCTAAGAGGGCTGTTGGAGACCTGGCTCACGTTGAGGGAGTCCCTAGCACCAGCACCTTCTCCTTGTACTCCCTTATCTGCGCTCTATAAATTCATGAATCTCCCTCTAGACTCTTGCTCTGCAGGGGTTTGGAGAACCTTCGCCAGTTTTAATTTCCAGGATGTCCTTGCATCAGCCCACAGAGCACCCCTCTCCTCACTAGAGGAACTCCTGCCAGACCTCTCTCTCCCCTAGTTGGTTTCCACCCACGTGCTAAGGGTCCTAAACGACCGCTCACCCCCTTCGAAAACATGATTGGATGCCCTTTACCCTCTCCAAGGAAAATATCACTTATTCGTAAGAGGTTCATCTCCCCCCAGTGACTTCGAAACCCTCTTTCCTCATCTCGTGGGAGAAGGAGCTCCGCATCTCTTTATCCCCAAGCGAGTCCAAGCTCATCTTAAAGACGGTGTTTGGGCTCTCTCCCTGTGTCACCGCCCAGGAGTCTCATTACAAGCTCCTGGCAAGGTGGTACAGGACCCCGCAGTGGCTATACAACCACAAACTAGTAGCGCATGACAAATGCTGGAGATGTGAGGAATCCGCTGGCTCTTTCCTTCACATTTGGTGGGAATGCCCTAAGATAGCCCCCTTCTGGAGAGACGTCGGGAGGGAACTGAAAAAACTGTCTCCCAACTTAGTCCTCTCCCCTGATGTGGTTCTCCTGTGGATACCTTCCCCCGCCTTCCACCCATTAAAACACAGACTGGTTGCCCTACTGCTAGACGCAGCCAAGGCTCTTATACCGCTGTTGTGGAAGCAGAGGGAACCCCCCACAATAGCATTATGGAGGGCCCGAGTAGACCTCCTGGCTAATTTGGAGGAGCTTTCAGGCTGGTCAGGAGGAACCCATGATAAATTTCTAAAAATTTGGGAGCCCTGGCAGAGCATCCGAAGAGACGTCACTTAATTTGTTTCGTGTGATGATCGGACGCGGAGCCGACGACGACCCAGCCTTGTTGCAGTGAGCCTGAGACTATCTACCTCCTACCTGTGTGGAGCTACTTCCACTGGGGCTCTCCTTTCTCCAGCAGGTGCACACGAGCCCAATCCCCAAATTGGCACCCAGAGGTGAGAGATGCGGTCCACGACTGCCCCCCCTCTCCCTTCTCTTCCCTTCCTCCCCCCGTGTTTCCTCCCCTCTCCTCTCTCCCTCCCCTCCCCCCCCCAACTTTCTCGGCCTTGTTGGCCCTGCCCAATAAGTTGCTAAATGAGGGCTTTCTGTCTCGCTTGGTTTTCATTATCTTTGTCTACTGCCCCTGAGACCATTTTGGTCCTCTATGCGGCCAAGGTTGTTCTTGTTTATGTTGACATTGCATACCTACTGTTGGGACCTCCCCACTCAATATATCCATCCCCCACGTGGTTGGGGTTGATGGACTTGCTACAATACTTCTCCATCTATCACGGAGTCCCCATTGTATTATCCTGAATGTCTTTGCATGTTATGTATAATAAAAATCAATAAACACTGATTAAAAAAAAAAAAAAAAAAAAAGAACTAGTCCATAAGTGGGAGGTTATTTCCTGCCAGATATTGTCAATTTTCTTTTTGGAATAAGCAGCCACCTCTTCGGCACTGAGATCCATCACTGGGGGCTGCAGTTTAGGGCTGAGAAGGGAGTGAAAAGTATCAGAGTCTTTTAGGCTTGTGAGATAGTGAGGAGATGTGGGAGGTGAAGTAGACTTGTTTGGCATGCTGGAGGCCTAGGTTGTAGGTTCTGAGCGCAAATTTGAAGTGGAGAAAGTCTGTGGACTAGTGCGACTTTCTCCACAGCCATTCAGCACACCTAAAACACTGCCGGATGAAGCTCATTTCAGCTGTGAGCCAGGGTTGTCACGGTCTGCATTAGGTGCCTTGGGTCACGGTGGGAGTCGCTTCATCCAAGGCATGTGTGAGAGTGGTGTTGTAATGAGCGGCAGCCAGGTTGGGGCAGGAGAGGAGAGAGATAGAGGCAGAGAAGACTGTAGGGACTCTGAAAAGTTTTCGGTGTGAACAGCCTGAAGGTTCCTGTATGTATGGTAGGTAGGAGGGTCTGGGGAGATTCTAGGAAGCTTGACAGAGAAAGAGAGGAGGTTATGGTCCGAGAGTGGATGACGGGAATTAGTGAAGTGGGGAGCAGAGACAGAGGAAGACTAGATATAGAGTATTGCCATCCTTGTGAGTGGGAGATGCTGTGAGTTGTGAGAGACCAAGGAAGGAGGTGAGTGATAAAAACTAGTATTTCTACATATAACATGTAAGCTGGCCAACAATTACCTTTGGTCGTTACTCATAGCCATGTAGTAAGGAGGGGGCTTGTTATGCTCCAAGTAAAGTGATATTTACTATGAATTGAGGGCAGCTATTCTATCATTATTAGAGATGAGCGAACACCAAAATGTTCGGGTGTTCGTTATTCGTAACGAACTTCCCGTGATGCTCGAGGGTTCGTTTCGAACAACGAACCCCATTGAAGTCAATGGGCGACCAGAACATTTTTGTATTTCGCCGATGCTCGCTAAGGTTTTCATTTGTGAAAATCTGGGCAATTCAGGAAAGTGATGGGAATGACACAGTGACGGATAGGGCAGGCGAGGGGCTACATGTTGGGCTGCATCTCAAGTTCACAGGTCCCACTATTAAGCCACAATAGCGGCAAGAGTGGGCCCCCCCCCCCCAACAACTTTTACTTCTGAAAAGCCCTCATTAGCATGGCATACCTTTGCTAAGCACCACACTACCTCCAACAAAGCACAATCACTGCCTGCATGACACTCCACTGCCACTTCTCCTGTGTTACATGCTGCCCAACCGCACCCCCTCCCCCCCACAGCGCACACCAAACTGTCCCTGCGCAGCCTTCAGCTGCCCTCATGCCACACCACCCTCATGTCTATTTAGAAGTGCGTCTGCCACGACGAGGGACCGCAGGCACACACTGCACAGGGTTGGCACGGCTAGGTAGCGACCCTCTTTAATAGGGGCGGGGCGATAGCCCACAATGCTGTACAGAAGCAATGAGAAATATAATCCTGTGCCACCGCCATCAGGAGCTGCACACGTGGGCATAGCAATGGGGAACCTATGTGCCACACACTATTCATTCTGTCAAGGTGTCTGCATGCCCCAGTCAGACCGGGCTTTTTAATTCATAGACACAGGCAGGTACAACTCCCTATTGTGAAGTCCCTGTCGACCCACAGCATGGGTGGCTCCCTGGAACCCACCGGTGGTACACAGAAATATCCCATTGCATTGCCCAACACAGCTGAGGTAGTAATGTCGTGCTTAATGCAGGTGGGCTTCGGCCCACACTGCATGCCCCAGTCTGACTGGGGTTCTTTATAAGTGTACAGATGTAGTAAAAACTCCGTGTGCACCTACAGCATGGGTGGGTGCCAGGAAGCCACCGGCGGTACATAGAAATATCCCATTGCATTGCCCAACACAGCTGAGGTAGTAATGTTGTGCTTAACCCTTTCCAATCCAATTTGTATATGGTTTTCCTAGGGGGCTTACTCTTTTTCTGCCGTTATACAACGGCGCTATATGCTGGCTAAAGCCAGTACTGCATGAGCTGACACGTAGGATAGGCTCCGACAGCAGAGAGGCTGGCAATATACAGTAAGAGAACCCCGACGGACGTCTACCAACAACGGAGCTGTACAGCCTTAAACCCTAATGTCTTCACAGGTCACACAGTGGACTGGAAAGGGTTAATGCAGGTGGGTTTCGGCCCACACTGCATGCCCCAGTCAGACTGGGTTTCTTTATAAGTGGAAACAGATGCATTTATAATTCCCTGTGGACCCACTGCCTGGGTGGGTGCCAGGAAGCCACCGGCGGTACATAGAAATATCCCATTGCATTGCCCAACACAGCTGAGGTAGTAATGTTGTGCGTAATACAGGTGGGCTTCGGCCCACACTGCATGCCCCAGTCAGACTGGGGTTCTTTAGAAGTGTACAGATGTATTAAAAACTCAGTGTGCACCTACAGCATGGGTGGCTCCCTGGAACCCACCGGCGGTACACAAAAATATCCCATTGCATTGCCCAACACAGCTGAGGTAGTAATGTCGTGCTTAATGCAGGTGGGCTTCGGCCCACACTGCATGCCCCAGTCAGACTGGGGTTCTTTACAAGTGGACACATGTAGGTTAAACTCCCTGTGGACCCACTGCCTGGGTGGGTGCCAGGAAGCCACCGGCGGTACATAGAAATATCCCATTGCATTGCCCAACACAGCTGAGGTTACGTCAGCTGTAATGCAGGTGGGCTAAAAATTAATTTGATTACACTGTAGGCGAGGGCCCACAAAAATTGCTGTATCAACAGTACTAATGTACATCCCAAAAATTGGCCATGGCCAGCCAAGAGGGCAGGTGAAACACATTAATCGCTTTGGTTAATGTGGCTTAAGTGGTAACTAGGCCTGGAGGCAGCCCAGTGTAACGAAAAATTGGTTCAAGTTAAAGTTCCAATGCTTTTAAGCGCATTGAAACTTTTAAAAATTGTTCTGAAAAATTATTTGACTGAGCCTTGTGGCCCTAAGAAAAATTGCCCGTTCAGCGTGATTACGTGAGGTTTCAGGAGGAGGAGCAGGAGGAGGAGGAGGAGGAATATTAGACACAGATTGATGAAGCAGAAATGTCCCCGTTTTGGATGGTGAGAGAGAACGTAGCTTCCATCCGCGGGTGCAGCCTACGTATTGCTTACGTATCGCTGCTGTCCGCTGGTGGAGAACAGAAGTCTGGGGAAATCCAGCCTTTGTTCATCTTGATGAGTGTTAGCCTGTCGGCACTGTCGGTTGACAAGCAGCTACGCTTATCTGTGATGATTCCCCCAGCCGCACTAAACACCCTCTCCGACAAGACGCTAGCCGCAGGACAAGCAAGCACCTCCAGGGCATACAGCGCGAGTTCAGGCCACGTGTCCAGCTTCGACACCCAGTAGTTGTAGGGGGCAGAGGCGTCACCAAGGATGGTCGTGCGATCCGCTACGTACTCCCTCACCATCCTTTTACAGTGCTCCCGCCGACTCAGCCGTGACTGGGGAGCGGTGACACAGTCTTGGTGGGGAGCCATAAAGCTGGCCAGGCCCTTAAAGACTGTTGCACTGCCTGGGATGTACATGCTGCTCGATCTCCGCACCTCCCCTGCTACCTTGCCCTCGGTACTGCGCCTTCTGCCACTAGCGCTGTCGGCTGGGAATTTTACCATCAGCTTGTCCGCAAGGGTCCTGTGGTATAGCAACACTCTCGAACCCCTTTCCTCTTCGGGAATCAGAGTGGGCAGGTTCTCCTTATACCGTGGATCGAGCAGTGTGTACACCCAGTAATCCGTCGTGGCCAGAATGCGTGCAACGCGAGGGTCACGAGAAAGGCATCCTAACATGAAGTCAGCCATGTGTGCCAGGGTACCAGTACGCAACACATGGCTGTCCTCACTAGGAAGATCACTTTCAGGATCCTCCTCCTCCTCCTCCTCCTCAGGCCATACACGCTGAAAGGATGACAAGCAATCAGCCGGTGTACCGTCAGCAGCGGCCCAAGCTGTCTCTTCCCCCTCCTCCTCATCCTCCTCATGCTCCTCCTCCTCCTCCTGTACGCGCTGAGAAATAGACAGGAGGGTGCCCTGACTATCCAGCGGCATACTGTCTTCCCCCGCCCCCGTTTCCGAGCGCAAAGCAGCTGCCTTTATGGTTTGCAGGGAATTTCTCAAGATGCATAGCAGAGGAATGGTGACGCTAATGATTGTAGCATCGCCGCTCACCACCTGGGTAGACTCCTCAAAATTACCAAGGACATGGCAGATGTCTGCCAACCAGGCCCACTCTTCTGAAAGGAATTGAGGAGGCTGACTCCCACTTCGCCGCCCATGTTGGAGTTGGTATTCGACTATAGCTCTCCGTTGTTCATAGAGCCTGGCCAACATGTGGAGCGTAGAGTTCCACCGTGTGGGCACGTCGCACAGCAGTCGGTGCACTGGCAGCTTAAAGTGATGTTGCAGGGTGCGCAGGGTGGCAGCGTCCGTGTGGGACTTGCGGAAATGTGCGCAGAGCCGGCGCGCCTTTACGAGCAGGTCTGACAAGCGTGGGTAGCTTTTCAGAAAGCGCTGAACCACCAAATTAAAGACGTGGGCCAGGCATGGCACGTGCGTGAGGCTGCCGAGCTGCAGAGCCGCCACCAGGTTACGGCCGTTGTCACACACGACCATGCCCGGTTGGAGGCTCAGCGGCGCAAGCCAGCGGTCGGTCTGCTGTGTCAGACCCTGCAGCAGTTCGTGGGCCGTGTGCCTCTTATCGCCTAAGCTGAGTAGTTTCAGCACGGCCTGCTGACGCTTGCCCACCGCTGTGCTGCCACACCGCGCGACACCGACTGCTGGCGACATGCTGCTGCTAACACATCTTGATTGCGAGACAGAGGAGGAGGAGGAGGAGGAGGAGGGTGCTTTAGTGGAGGAAGCATACACCTCCGCAGATACCAGCACCGAGCTGGGGCCCGCAATTCTGGGGGTGGGTAGGACGTGAGCGGTCCCAGGCTCTGACTCTGTCCCAGCCTCCACTAAATTCACCCAATGTGCCGTCAGGGAGATGTAGTGGCCCTGCCCGCCTGTGCTTGTCCACGTGTCCGTAGTTAAGTGGACCGTGGCAGTAACCGCGTTGGTGAGGGCGCGTACAATGTTGCGGGAGACGTGGTCGTGCAGGGCTGGGACGGCACATCGGGAAAAGTAGTGGCGACTGGGAACTGAGTAGCGCGGGGCCGCCGCCTCCATGATACTTTTGAAGGACTCCGTTTCCACAACCCTATACGGCAGCATCTCAAGGCTGATGAATTTTGCGATGCGGACGGTTAACGTTTGAGCGTGCGGGTGCGTGGCGGCGTACTTGCGCTTGCGCTCGAACACTTGCGCAAGCGACGGCTGGACGGTGCGCTGAACTACACTGCTGGATGGGGCCGAGGACAGCGGAGATGAGGGTGTGGGTGCAGGCCATGAGGCGGTAGTGCCTGTGTCCTGAGAGGGGGGTTGCATCTCAGTGGCAGGTTGGGGCACAGGGGGAGAGGCAGGGGTGCAAACCGGAGGCGCTGAACGGCCTTCGTCCCACCTTGTGGGGTGCTTGGCCATCATATGTCTGCGCATGCTGGTGGTGGTGAGGCTGTTGGTGTTGGCTCCCCGGCTGAGCTTTGCGCAACAAAGGTTGCACACCACTGTTCGTCGGTCGTCAGGCGTCTCTGTGAAAAACTGCCAGACCTTAGAGCACCTCGGCCTCTGCAGGGTGGCATGGCGCGAGGGGGCGCTTTGGGAAACACTTGGTGGATTATTCGGTCTGGCCCTGCCTCTACCCCTGCCTCTACCCCTGGCCACCGCACTGCCTCTTGCAACCTGCCCTGCTGATGCCCTTGACTCCCCCTCTGAAGACCTGTCCTCCTGAGTAAGCGTTGCACACCAGGTGGGGTCAGTCACCTCATCGTCCTGCTGCTCTTCCTCCGAATCCTCTGTGCGCTGCTCCCTCGGACTTACTGCCCTTACTACTACCTCACTGCAAGACAACTGTGTATGATCGTCATCGTCCTCCTCACCCACAGAAAGTTGTTGAGACAGTTGGCGGAAGTCCCCAGCCTCATCCCCCGGACCCCGGGAACTTTCGAATGGTAGGGCATCAGTGACTATAAACTCCTCTGGTGGGAGAGGAACCGCTGCTGCCCAATCTGAGCAGGGGCCCGAGAACAGTTCCTGGGAGTGTTCCCGCTCCTGAGCAGGTGTCATTGTAGTGGAGTGAGGAGGCTGGGAGGAAGGAGGAGCAGCAGACAGAGGATTCGGATTTGCAGCAGTGGACGGCGCAGAACTGCGTGTTGACGATAGGTTGCTCGAAGCACTTTCTGCCATCCAGGACAGGACCTGCTCACACTGCTCATTTTCTAATAACCGTCTCCCGCGTGGACCCATTAATTGGGCGATGAATGTGGGGACGCCAGAAACGTGCCTCTCTCCTAATCGCGCAGCAGTCGGCTGCGACACACCGGGATCAGGAGCTCGGCCTGTGCCCACACCCTGACTTGGCCCTCCGCGTCCTCGGCCGCGTCCACGTCCTCTAGGCCTACCCCTACCCCTCAGCATGCTGTATTACCAGTGATTTGATTTCACAGGCAGGAAATAAATTGGCGCAAGACTGCAGGCCAAATATAATTTTTGCCCTTTTTGGAAAACGAAAGGCCCCACTGCCTCTAGTGAATGAATAATCTAAGTTTAATAACTGTGCTGTGTCCCTGCTTATGTGTCACAGAACGTGAGGGTAGCAGAGTTATTATAACTCTGGCAGAGCAGGTATTTTTTTTCCCAATTAAGGAAAGCAAATGGCGAAGCCAGCAGTAAAGCGTAGCTGGGTGCGTATGATTTAGCACTGTTCTTCACGCAGCTCACACGTCTCCACCGCCCGTAAGGACGGACAGAGGCTGGACAAATAGATTTGTTTTCAGTTTTTTCCCACCAAAAGGCAGCACTGCGTATATTCAATGAACATGAGAAGTTTAATAACTGTGCTGTGTCCCTGCTTATGTGTCACAGAACGTGAGGGTAGCAGAGTTATTATAACTCTGGCAGAGCAGGTATTTTTTTTCCCAATTAAGGAAAGCAAATGGCGAAGCCAGCAGTAAAGCGTAGCTGGGTGCGTATGATTTAGCACTGTTCTTCACGCAGCTCACACGTCTCCACCGCCCGTAAGGACGGACAGAGGCTGGACAAATAGATTTGTTTTCAGTTTTTTCCCACCAAAAGGCAGCACTGCGTATATTCAATGAACATGAGAAGTTTAATAACTGTGCTGTGTCCCTGCTTATGTGTCACAGAACGTGAGGGTAGCAGAGTTATTATAACTCTGGCAGAGCAGGTATTTTTTTTCCCAATTAAGGAAAGCAAATGGCGAAGCCAGCAGTAAAGCGTAGCTGGGTGCGTATGATTTAGCACTGTTCTTCACGCAGCTCACACGTCTCCACCGCCCGTAAGGACGGACAGAGGCTGGACAAATAGATTTGTTTTCAGTTTTTTCCCACCAAAAGGCAGCACTGCGTATATTCTATGAATAATAACTGTGTTGTGGCCCTGCCTATACAATTCTTTCCCTGCAGTATCAATGGAGGGTGGAATGCTCTGCAGAGGCGATTTTGAGAAGCCCAAAAAAAATGCAGCACAGCTAACAGCAGCCTGAACAGTACTGCACACGGTTAAATATGGCCCTAGAAAGGACCGTTGAGGTTCTTGAAGGCTACACTCACTCCTAACACTCTCCCTGCCTATGCAGCACTTCTGTCCCTAATGCCAGGTGCAACGGTCTGCAGAGGCGATTTTGAGAAAAAAAAAAATCCCACTGCTAACAGCAGCCAACACACAGCTATCAGTGGCCCTAATAAGGACCTTTGGGGGGTCTTGAAGCCTACACTAACTACCAATTCTTTCCCTACAGCAGCTCCGGTACAAACAGCACTGTCCCTCATCTAACTCACACCGCATCTGAGGCGAGCCGCGGGAGGGGCCGACTTTTATATTAGGCGAACACCTGATCTCGCCAGCCACTCACAGCAGGGGGGTGGTATAGGGCTTAAACGTTGCAGGGGGAAGTTGTAATGCCTTCCCTGTCTTTCAATTGGCCAGAAAAGCGCGCTAACGTCTCAGGGAAGGAAGTGAAAGTAACCAGAACACCGCATGGTGTTCGTTACGAATAACGAACATCCCGAACACCCTAATATTCGCACGAATATCAAGCTCGGACGAACGCGTTCGCTCATCTCTAATCATTATACATTTTTTTCATAGCATGTTAATTAGAGATGAGCGAGCACCAAAAAGCTTGAGTGCTTGTTGCTCGAGTCGAACTTTTCGTAATGCTCGAGAGCTCGTTTCGAGTAACGAACCCGATTGAAGTCAATGGGAGACTCAAGCATTTTTCAAGGTGACCCATGCTCCGCATAGCAGATGTTGTGTAAATCACCAGAAAACATCAGAAACACCACAGAAACGGATAAGGAACGGCAGAGGCAGCATGCATGGATGCATCGGAGGCTCCCAGGTTGCACCGTTAAGCCAAATTGTGGGCAAGAGCCTGGGGGTCACCCCTCTAACAATTTACTTCGGAGAGACCATAATCAGCAAGGCACACGTGCTGGCACATTTTAGCTAAGCACCACACTAGGTGCAACAAAGGAAAATCACTGCCTGCGGGTGACACCACTGCCTCTTCTGCTGTTACATGCTGGCATGGCAGTCCAATCCCTCGCATGAGGCTGCGTCCACAGCGTACTCAAATTTTTCCCAGGGCAGCGTTCAGCTGTACTCATGCCACACGGTCGCTTGATAGCCCCACCACCCTCATATCTATTTATAAGTGCATCTTAGATGAGGAGAAACCGGAGATACACACTGCAGAAGGTTGGCAGGGCCTGGCAGCGACCCTCTTTCAAATTGTGGGTGATATCCCACAATGCTGATGAGAATTGCTGATAAATTAATGTACAATCATAATTCCATTCCCCTGCCACCTCCGTCACAAAATTTCATGAGCCACAAACGTGGCCATAAAGCGGACTCAGTTGCTAGTACTTCTACACATCTCCACAATTCTGCAACGCATTCTAAAACCAAAGATTGGTTTGAAGCAGGAGGTGTCGCAAAAGTTGCCACCACAAGTCTACAGTGAAACTGTCAATGTTTTATGAAATCAGTTACGCTTCCTGTGATCGCTACGAGGACCGGGTGATCCATGTATAAATTTGAGTGGCCAAAGCAGGACCCCACGCTGGGCAGTAGATATGGAACAGATTCTCCACACCGACCAGCGCTGACCCCCCAGGGATATGTGCGTTTATGAAGCCTAAACCAATCCGGCTGTTTACTACTCAGGGTATTTTACGTCAGCTTACATCCAAAAACAGACGGTGTGCAATGAGTTGTCTTGTTATTCAGTGCTGATCAGTATTCCAATGCCCATGCTACCATGTCACAAATTTGTCAGGAGTCACGTGGCCATCCGAGTCCGCTTTATGCTAGCACTTCCAACCATCTGCACAATTCAGAAACACATTCTAAAACAAAAGATTTCGTTTAAGGAGGAGCTGTCACAAAAGATGCCACCACAGGTCTACAGTGCAACTGTTAAAGTCTCATTAAAACAGTTATGCTTTCTTTGATTGCTTCAAGGACAGCATAAACCATGAAGAAATTGGAGTGGCCAAACCTGGCACAGCTGCACCCCGCCCAGGACCTTGGCCTCTGCCCACACCCTCATTCAGGCACCCAAGTCCACATCCTCATCCTCGACCCTTACCCCTAGTCTTCATCATGCTGTATAAAGCACGGTGTCAAAATGCTACGCAAACTGCAAGATATTTTGCATACGCTTAAAGCCAAAAATAGATAGTGTAAAATGTGTACAGTCTTGTGTTTCCTCTCGATCTGCACTATATAACCGTTAGGCCTATTATGCAAATGCTTTCAGACACAGACAACTAAAAAAAAGAAAAATGAGAGTTTTGTTAGTTGCTATATAGTCTGTGTACACCAGTAGCAGTATACTGTAAAGAAGTGGTAACAGTATGCAGCATACAGCCCAGATACTTGTGAATGCTTTGTGCGCACTACTGGTCCCAGGCAGCCAAATTGATGATGCACACAATGAGAGGAGTTGTAGTCCTAGAAAGGACTGTTGGCTTCAAATTATTCCAATCCCGTGTCACCTCCGTCACAAAATTCTCAGGAGCCACCAACGTGGCCATAAAGGGGACTCAGATGCTAGTACTTCAAAGCATCAGCACTATTCAACAACCCATTCTAAAACAAAAGATTGGTTTGAAGCAGGAGGTGTTGCAAAAGTAGCCACCACAGGTCTACACTGAACCTTTGAAAGTCTCATTAAATCAGTAACGGTTCCTCTGATCGCTACAAGGACAGCATAAACCATGAAGAAATGTGAGTGGCCAAAGCAGGACAATTCATTCTGTGTATGTGTCAGATAGCTGAACCCCAAGCTGGTAAACCTTTGTGTACCAAGAGTATAGGCGAACTCCTGAAACATTTCCAGGCTTTGTTGGTGCTATCAGTTGACAGGCGGGTACGCTTGTCTGTGATAATCCCCCCCCCCCCCAGCAGCACTAAACACCCTCTCTGATAACACGCTAGCGGCTGGTCAGGTCAGCACCTCCAAGGCGTACAGCGCAAGTTCGGGCCACGTGTCCAGCTTTGACACCCAATAGATGTTTGGAGCTGAGGGATCATAGAGGACGTTGGTATGGTTAGCTATGTACTCCCTCACCATCTTTTTACAGTGCTCCCTCCTACTCAGCCTAGACTAGGGAGTGGTGGCACAGTCTGGCTGGGGAGGCATAAAACTGCCAAAGACCGTGGAGAGTGTTCCCCTGCCTGCACTGGACATGCTGCCTGTTTCTCACATCTCCCCTGCTAGTTGGCCCACTGAAGTACGTCCTCTACCGCTAGCATTGTCAGATGGGAACTTTAGCATCAGCTTTTCCACCAGGGCCTTGTAGTATTGCATTACTCTCGTAACCCTTTCCTCTTCAGGAATGAGAGTGGAAAGGTTGTCCTTATACCGTGGGTCGAGAAGGGTGAACACCCAGTAATCCTTGTTGGCCAGAATGCGTCTAATGCGAGGGTCACGGGAAAGGCAGCTTAACATGAAGTTAGCCATGTGTGCCAGAGTCCCAGTACGCAACACATCGCTGTCCTCACTAGCAGCATGACTCTCAATGTCTTTCTCCTCCTCTTCAGCCCATACACGCTGAACAGATATGAAGGAAGTAGCATGGGTACCCTCTGCAGTGTGGGCAGCAGTCTCTTCCCCCTCCTCCTCCAACACGCGCTGAGAAACAGACGTGAGGGTTGTCTGGCTATCAAGCGATGTATTGTCATCTCCCATCTCCTGTTCCATCCACAAAGCATTGTCATTAATGCTTAGCAGCGACGTTCTCAGCAGGCAAAGCAGCGGGATGGTTACACTGATAATGACCGCATCGATGCTCACCATTTGTGTAGACTCCTCAAAGTTTCCTAAGACTTGACAGATATCAGACATCCATGCCCACTCCTCTGTGAAGAACTGCAGAAGGCTGACTACCACTCCGACGGCTATGTTGCAGCTGGTTTTCAACAATGGCTCTACGCTGCTCGTAAAGCCTGGCCAATAGGTGCAACGTTGAATTCCAGTGTGTAGGCACATCGCACAACAGTTGGTGCACTGGCAGCTGGAAGCGATGTTGCAGTGTCCTGAGGGTGGCAGCATCTGTGGTGGACTTTATGAAATGTGCGCAGATGCGACACACCTTGCTGAGCAGGTCAGACAAATTGGGGTAGTTTTGAAGAAAGTGCTGAACCACCAGATTGAACATGCGGGATAGGCATGCCACATGTGTTAGTCTGACAAGCTGCAGAGCCGCCACCAGGTTATGCCCATTGTCACACACGACCATGCCTGGTCGGAGGCTCAGGGGCGAAAGCCACAGATCGGTCTGCTCTGTCAAACCCTGTAACAGCCTCTTGTCTCCCAAACTGAGTAGTTTTACCACGGCCTGCTGACGCTTCCCCACGGCAGTGCTGCAGCTCCTCGAGCTACCGACTGCAGGCGGCGTGCTCACATGTGATAATTGAGAGGTGGAGGGGTTGAAGGAGGAGAGAGGGGTGTTTTGAGGAGGTGGCATAATAAGCCAGAGAACCTTCACTGAGGTAGGACGCGTAATCCTCGGTGTGGGTAGCATGAGAGCAGAGCCAGGGTCAGACTCAGTCCCAGCCTCCACAAGGTTAATCCAATGTGCTGTCAGGGAGATGTAGTGTCCCTACCTGACAGCACTTGTCCATGTGTCGGTGGTTAAGTGGACCTTCCCAGTAACCGCGTTGGTGAAGGCACGGTTTATGTTCCGTGAGCCGTGCTGCTGTAGGGCGGGGACGGCGCAGCGGGAAAAATAGTGGCGACTGGGCACCTAGTACCGAGGGACCACCGCCACCATAAGGTTGCGGAAAGCCTCCGTTTCTACTAGCCTATATGGCAGGATCTCCAGGCAGAGTAGTTTTGAAATATGCAAGTTTAAAGATTGTGCATGCGGGTGGGTGGCTGCGTATTTCCGCTTGCGTTCCAATGCTTGGGTCATCGACAACTGAATGCTGCACTGGAACACATTGGTGGAGGAATGTGGAGGTGAAGGTGTGGGTGCAGGACGGCATACGCTCATGCCAGCATCCTGGAAGGAGATTGGATGTCAGTGACCGGATGCGACACAGGGGGAAGAGGCAGTGGTGTGACCCACAGACGGTGAATGGCCTTCATTCCACGTTGTCGGGTGCTTAGCCATCATAAGTGCACGCATGCTGGTGGTGGTCAGGCTGGTAGTGGTGGCTTCCCTGCTGATCTTGGTGAAGTAGAGGTTGCACACCACTGTCGGTCATCCGCGCTCTCTTTGAAAAACCTCCAGACCTTCAAACACCTAGCCCTCTGCACAGGAGCTTGCCATGAGGAGGTGCTGTGGGGAACAGTTGGGGGAGTATTTGC
The DNA here is from genome assembly GCF_035609145.1 of Eleutherodactylus coqui. Classification (NCBI taxonomy): domain Eukaryota; kingdom Metazoa; phylum Chordata; class Amphibia; order Anura; family Eleutherodactylidae; genus Eleutherodactylus; species Eleutherodactylus coqui. The sequence goes on from NC_089848.1 coordinate 124,229,610, forward strand.
TGTGGCCCTGCTTCTTCCCCTGGCCACCCCACTGCCTCTTCTAACCTGGTATGCTGCACCAGTTACCTCCCCGTCTGAAGCCCTGTCTTCAGTAGGCTTAGCAACCCAGGTGGGGTCAGTCACCTCATCATCCACCAGCTCTTCCTCTGACACCTCAGTCTGCTCCTTCCTCAGACTTACTGCCCTAACAACAACCTCACTGACAGACAACTGTGTCTCATCCTCATCATTCACAAATAGCTCTTCAGACATTACTTGGAAGTCCCCACCCTCATCACCCTGAGTCCAAATTTTGGGCATCGGTCACCACAAACTCCTCACGTGGCTGATGAAACATTTTTTCTGACTCAGGGCAGGGACCTGAGAAGAGTTCTTCGGAGTGTGCCTGTTCGGAACTGCTCCTTTTCCTGGAGTGACCAGGCTGGGAAAAAGGGGGAGCAGCCTGAGAATTCAGAGGTGCAGTCCCTTGGATGGCGTAAGTGGGCTGCGTGGTAGACTGCGTGTTGAATAAAGTACTGAATGCATTATCCGCTATCCAGCACCTGATCGCACTGTTGATGTTTTAATAATGGCCTACCACGCGGACCTGCAAAATGTGACATGAAGCTGGGGAGTCGAGATACGTGGCGCTCTCCTAATCCCTCAGCAGCAGGCACTGGTTCACCCCGCCCAGGACCTCGGCCTCTGTGCACCCCCTCCTTCGGACGCCCATGTCCATGTCCTCAACCTCGACCCTTACCACTAGTCTTGATCATGTTGAATAAAGCACTTGGAGTAAATGCTACGCAAAATGCTAGTTATTTTGTGTACGCTTATAGGCTAAAATAGACACAATAAACAGTGTATACTGTTGTTAGATAGAGGAGAATCACAGCCCCCAGACACTGGTATATAGATTACGCTCTGAGCAGGCCCAGAAAAATTTAAAACAGTGTATACTGTTGGTAGGTAGCACAAATTCACAACCTCCAGAGACTGATATAAAGCATACGCTCTCAGCAGGGCCAAAACCTTTTTCTAGTGTGTATACTGTTGTTAGATTCACAGCACCAACACACAGGTATACAGCGTATGCTTTGAGCCCCAAAAAAACTTAAAAAAGAGAAATGATAGGAGTTCCGTTACTTCCTATGTACACCCCTGGCAGTACACTGCATAAAACCGGTTACAGTGGGCAAATACAGCCGGGATGCTTGAAATAAAAGTTGTGCGCACTACTGGTCCCAGCCAGCCAAAACGCTGATGCACACAATGAGAGGAGTAGTAATCCTAAAAAGGACTGTTGGGTTCTTACCTAACCGCAACCTAATCCTTACACTAATGCTTTCCCTATTGCAGCAGCTCTTTCCCTAAGCTCATGCAGCATGCATCTGAGGTAAGCCACGGGTAACCATAGCTTTAATACTCGGCGGTCACCTGATCCGCCCAGCCAGTCACTGCTATAGACGTGCAGAGGGCTGGCACGTCACAACAGGAAGTGGTAAAGCCTTCCCTGCATGTTTAGTCGCTAGAAAATGGCAGGGGATGGGAGATGAAATTTACTGGAGCACCGTGCGTAGCTCGCTCGAGTAACGAGCACACCCTGAGGCTACCTACAGGGGAGCGTGATATTGGCCCGATATCGCATTCGCCAGCATGTGATTTTATGCCCATTTTTGAGACTTTTTCTGTCAAAAAAAGACTCCCATCACTTCATTTTAAAGCAGCGATCCTCCAGTGCAGCTTCAGCCGCGTTACAGGATTGGCATGTGTTTGCCATTGTTATCAATGGGAAACCTCGCATCGCACTCACGGTCACATAGCACGCCGTCCTATTGAAAACAATGGTCGATGTGTTCCGAGAAACACAAACCGATAGGAGATCGCTCATGTATACGACTGCATTCAAAAGAATAGCGTTCATATTTGCGCAGGATTTATACGTCTTGCAATGCTCAGATCTCGTGCAAGATTCTTGGCCGTGTGAAACTGGCCTGAGGATAACATAGTGGCGTGGATTAAAGATTTGTAATGCTTTCTTTTTGACAATTGATGGTGGAGGACAAGACTGCAGTACTCAGAACCACCACTATCCTCCGATACAAACATTGAAGAGACTGCAATCATCACATGAGTGCTATTGGGGATCCTGGGTGGTGGCCCCACATTGATCAGGTAGTGGCCTGTACTGATAATAGGCCATCACCTTTTAAAGCCTGAATAACCCCCATAAGCCTAAAGCCAGAATGAATTTCCTTTTTTTCAATTTAAGGCAGTCCTAACTGTGCAAAATGTATTTAGAGGCATGAGTGTTTTAATATGTTTGGCATACTTTACTTCAACTATCTGCTTTACAGCAGTATAGGACAATCGAATCTTAAGAGATCTGCCCCTACAATTTCTTGCTCTTCTTTCTCCGATCAGTCATTTGCATCGGTTAATATATTTCACACTATAAAGCTGTTTAGTTCTTTTTATCTGAAACTAAACATAAACCTCATATATTGCAATGTTGGTTTCTCTCTGCAGGTTTGAACAGGCTTATATGACAAGTCTGATTGGGCTCAGGCCAGAGAAGTATTTCTGGATGGGGCTCTCGGATATGGAGGAGAAGAACACTTTTAAATGGTCCAACAGGCAAAACGTTCTGTTCACACACTGGAACGCGGACATGCCAGGTAAGTCCATTCTCCACTCTTAGACTGCCTGGCCACGGCATTGCGGTTTCCCGCGGTGGACCTCCGCAGCAGGAGCCGTTGCCCAGGAGCAGGAGTTGGCTGACTTATCTCTGTGGTCAGCCTATCTGACAGGCTAACTGCGGAGAACCGCGGCAATTCGCAGCATGCTATGATTCTCTGCTTGTGTACAGGGGGTGGGCTGCACTTTCCATAGCAACACTATGGAAAGCGTGCATTGCGTTCCCCGCGGCTGGATTATCGGTGAATGTTCATGTACATATAAGGTGCTAAGTTAGCAAAACTGAGCGCTATATGTATAGTCTTGTTGTTCCAAATTAATTTTAAGTGTTCGAGCTGCTCAAAGAATTACATGTCCCACGGCATTTGTGTAATCGGCGGAACTGCTTTGTTCCTCTAAGGCCGCCTGCAAACGAGCGGATTTGCATTGTGGATTCCAATATAACTAATTATCATCTCTTTACCAAACAAAGTTTCTCTGCATCATCAAATGCTACAAGTACTTCATGATTTTTAGCAAACCTATTGTTCCAATCCCCTTGCAGCACATTATTGAGTTTGTGTGTGTGTAGCACATAACAGTGACAAGTCTTTTTCTGGTTCAGTAGCGAGGAATCTCAAACTAATGCAATTGCATTAGTTTGATTAGCCAGTCCCCCCTTCCTACTGTGAAAAATGTGATCATCTAGACAGTCTGTAGTTTTCAGTAACTAATCCCCATTCATAGTATGAGTGGACAAGTAGAACCATCCTGTTAGCCATGCCCATAGACCAGTGATGGGCAACCTTTTTGGCTTGGTGTGTCAAAATTCGCTGAAAAACCGAACATAACTCGGGTGGCGTGTCACTTCGAAAAAAACCCCTAAATTTGTGATATTAATAGTTTAAATAAGAAAAATGTAACATATAACTGTATTGAATAAACCAAAAACTAATTATTTTAACTTACCTGCTTAGTGACTTCTTTGTTCATCTGTCAGTCGGTTTCTTCTGTTGGTCTTGAAATTAATTAACGGTCCAATATGAAACTTTAACTGGTGTGGGGTGCCGTGAACTGAGATAAGTGAGGGAAGGGGAAATTCTTTAACTAACCTGCCTCAGTAATGGCGCTGGTGCTGCAAAGGCGCTCCCCTCACTTCTCTGTAATGGCGCTAATGGGCTTTTTAAAATGGCTGCTGCACAGGCCCTACCCTCACTTATCTCAGTAATGGCTGCTGGTGGTGGCTGCTGCTGCTGGCGGCTGCTAAGATGGCCTCCAGATCCCTTCCCTTGCGCACTCCGCAGCTAAAAATGCCGCCGGCCGGAAGTGAGGTCGGCGGCCCAACCGGAAGTCCCGACACTACTAGACGCTCTGTGCCGGAGGTCTGTGGTTTTGGCTTACAGACCTCCGGCGCACAGCGTCTACCCGTCCCACCGCAATGTTTTATCCTCGGCTCCAGCACCTGGCCGTGTAGGAGCCGAGGATGAAACATCCCGGTTCTCCGTATGCAGCCGCATATTTTCTGTATGCGGCCGCGAACATGGCCATGCGTGTCAGCAATGACACGCGTGTCATAGGTTCGCCATCACGGCCAATGACACTACCTGAGGCTTACCATTTTGCCTCTGTCAATTATCGACAGCTCTCTTGAAAAGTGTGATCAGAGCTTAGCATTTTATTTTTTTTTAATCAAGTTTTTATTGGTTTTTCAATACATGTCCATATTTTAATCGTATACAGAACTATAGGCTTGATACATGGCCTAGGGGCCAATATCTCTGCTAATATACCATAACAGCTATGGACAAAGTAAAAGGGGATAAACAAACCACAAAGACGAGAGACGCACAGAAGAGGCAAGGTCGAATCTATGTCATCCACAGTATAAGGATAACTTACAGACCTAAAAGTAATATTCACAATTGAGGTTGGGGGGACAACAGACAGGAATAGGGAGGGGAATGAGTTAGGGGGGGGGGAAGGAGGGTTGGGGGAAAAAGGGGTATATTGATATAAGGAAAGTCTCTTCCCCGTGGGTCGGGGAGAGTATGACCTCCCGTGACTCACAATCAGCTCCTTACTTATCCGGTCAGAGAAGGGAACTTGGAATTTCCCTGTTCCCCGACCCAGGCAATAACGGAAGAAAGGTATAGGATAACGTGTCTGAGGTCCAGATAAGCTCCCATGAGTGACGCTGATTCCGCAGGGTGCGCAATACATGTAGCCCCCGGAAGAGAGTTTATAGCGGGGGGCAATTCCCTCTAAATTTGCGTCTCAGGGAGTTCCATGGGCTCCAAATCTTTAAGAATCTATCGTGGGAGCCATTCGACCAGCTGACCCTCTCCTCTAGCAATGAAAGGAGATCAACCCTATATCTCCACATCAGCAGGGAGGGGGGGGTCCCGTTGTTGCCATAACAGAGGTATAAGTGCTTTAGCTGAGTCCAATAAGAAGGCCAACAACCTGTCCCTTGAGGGCTGAAAACAGTCTGATGGCTTCCATAGGAGGACCACCTCAGGGGTAAGTTTAAAGGGGTTGTCCCGCGCCGAAACTGTTTTTTTTTTTTTCATAGACCCCCCGTTCAGCGCGGGACAAACCGAAGGGACTTGTTGAAACAAAAAAAAAAATTTTACTTACCCGAATCCCCGCTCTGCGACTTCTTCCTTCTCCAAGATGGCCGCCGGGATCTTCACCCACGATGCACCGTGGGTCTTCTCCCATGGTGCACCGTGGGCTCTGTGCGGTCCATTACTGATTCCAGCCTCCTGATTGGCTGGAATCAGCACACGTGATGGGGCGGAGCTACGCGATGACACGTAGAAGGGGGCGGAGCCAGAACGCTGCTCGTGCCCGGACCGAGCAGAAGAGAGAAGACCCTTCTGCGCAAGCGCGTCTAATCGGGAGATTAGACCCTGAAATTAGACTGCACCATGGCGACGGGGACGCCAGCGCAGGGAAGGTGAATATATAACTTATGTATGGCACATATTTAATGCACAATGTATATTACAAAGTGCATTAATATGGCCATACAGAAGTATATAACCCCACTTGCTTTCACGGGACAACCCCTTTAAGCCTCGGGGCTAGCTTTTTCAGGGCTCCCTCGACCTCCTGCCAGAAGGCGTAGACTGGAGGGCACTCCCACCAGAGGTGGAGATAAGACCCAATGCCAGCGTCGCATCTCCAACACCTCCCATGCGCTGCTAACTTGTGATCCGCCAGCCATTGGGGAGTTCTGTACCACCTCGCTAGCAATTTATAATGAGATTCCTGCAAAGTGACACAGGAGGATAGGCCAAAGGCTGTATTTAGGATGAACGTGGTGTCCTCAGCAGAAAGTGAGATGTGTAGTTCTCTCTCCCAGGAGGTCAGGAACGCCGGCCTCGACAGCGTCGGGGGAAAGATAAAGTGCCTGCGTAGCGAACCAATCCTCCTTACCCTATGGTTGCTCCCCACCAGGGCCGTCTTAAAGGATGTTAGTGGTCTAGTAGATTTGAAATGAACTCTGAATGTTTTGAACGTCTTTGTGACGTGCATGATTTGAAGGGGGGAGAGAGGGTGGCTGGGTTGCAGCAGCTGAAGGATGTCAGCGGTTGGCTTATGGGCAACCGCCTGGAGGTCCCCCATCGTCTTATCACGAAATACTGGCGGTACATGGGTCTACCGGTAACTCCAGAATTTTATGAATCGTACTCAGTGGGGAGCAGGGCGAAGGAGGTGTCGCCAATGTTTTCCCGAGTTCGAGCCATGTCTCGAAGGGGCCCTTGACCAGAGGTCAGCCCTGAGAGAAGGGCCATAGGTGCCCTCTGCTAATGAGAATACTGTTCGGTCTATAGCCGGGTACGTCAGCTCCATCCAATAGCTCATCTGGGAGGAAAGGTAAAAGTCGAGGACACATGGCATGCCCACACCCCCCTCAGTGCTCCTCCTCACCGTCAGGCAATGTACCAGTCTTGGTTTTCTGCCTCTCCAGATGTATGCTGAAAAGGCTACACGAATGGCTTTAAAGAAGCTAGCTGGGAGATAGATTGGTAGGAGGCGAATTTGGTACAATATGATTGGAATCACATAGGATTTCAATACGTTTTTCCTCCCCAGCCAAGATATGCACGGGAGGTTGTATGCCCTCAGGAGGTTTTTTAACTTTATTTATCAGAGGGAGAAAGTTGGTGGCGTACAGGTCTTCTGCCCTCTTTGTGAATTTGATGCCCAAGAAATCGATGTGAGACTCCGACCAGGCAAGGGATGTCAATGTCTTTATTTTACTGCTGAGAGCCAGGGGGATCGAAATATTCAATACTGTTGACTTTGTATAGTTCGTTTTAAAATTGGATATGGCTCCGAACTCCTCTATAAGGTTGATAAGCCTGGGCAAGCCTACCTCTGGGTTAGTTATCAAAAATACAGTATCATCAGCGAAGGCTACCGATGAAAGTGTATCCTTTTTAATTTTTAGGCCTTGAATCTCCTTGTCTAGCCTAACCTTTTGTAAGAAGGGTTCTAGGACCATAATAAACAGTGAGGGTGACAGGGGGTACCCCTGCGGGTCCCGTTTTTAATGTTAAAGGGAGGGGACAGGGACTCGTTGATTCTAAGTCTAGCAAAAGGCTCATCGTAGAGGGCAAAGACAGCAGCCACAAAACGTGCAGGAAAACCAAAGCGCAGGAGCACCCGTTCCATATAGTGCCAATCAACCCTATCGAAAGCTTTTTCAGCGTCAGTGCTTACTAAAGCTAGGGGTATCTTGTGAACTTGGGCATACCTCGCTGCATGTAGCAATCTATGGCAGCTGTCCTTACCCTCTCTCCCCTTGACAAAGCCCCTTTGTTCCGGGTTAATCAGGTTGGGGATCAACTCCTCCAACCTTTTGGCTAGGAGTTTCACCCAAAGTTTCATGTCCAGGTTTATCAACGAGATGGGACGATAGCTCCCACACAACTCTGGATCCTTATTCTCTTTTTGTATTAGCGTTATGTGGGCTTCTTGAGCTTGTTTCGGGATTGGGGTGCCCTGGAGCAGAGAATTAAACAGGTCTGTGAGATGGGGGATTAAAGTTTGTTTAAACGTTTTGTAATAAATTGAGGGGAAGCCATCGGGGCCAGGACTTTTCCCCGACGGGGCAGAGGACAGGAGTAGCTCGACTTCCCGATCGTCCGTGGGGGCCAGCAATCTTATAGCGTCTTTGTCATCGATCTTAGGAAGTTATACTCCGTCTAGAAAGGAATCTATCTTGCTTCTGGTATCTAGTTTATCCTCTAGTAGTGTAGTGTCTCTTAAGTTGTATAGGTGGGAGTAGAATGTTTGGAATTCTCCCCCAATATCCTGGGTCGAGGTTACGATAGAACCAGATGGTGTCTTAATAGATTTAATAAAGTTCCTGGCTTTAGCTTTTTGATGAGGGCGGACATTAATTTACTGCCCTTGTTACCCTAAGCGTAATTGATTTGCTTAAGGTACAGTCATTTTTTATTGTATTTCGTGTCGAGGCAGAATTTGAGATCTTTCCTAAGGGATATTAGCTGATCTAGGGTCGCTTTGTTTTGGGAGGATTTCGTCGCCTGTTCAAGTCTTGCGATTTGATGGAGTTTGTCATCAATTTCTTTTTGTTTTCTTTTGGCTTTAGTACCCATGGCAATCAAAAGTGCCCTTATGTATGCCTTGTGGGTTTCCCAGACCATCGGCATTGACTGACCTTTCCCTTTGTTGAGGGAGAAGAACTCCTCTAGAGGAGCATTTAATTTCGTTATGTCATTTTCTGAGTCTAGAAGAGAGGGATTAAGTCTCCATCTCCACTCCTTAGCCGTGGCCCGGAAGGGGTCAGGTCTACGTGGACCGGGGCATGGTCCGAGATGGTAATTGCATCAATAGTGGCCTTGGTTACTGAGGTGAGGAGGGCCGAGTATATAAAGATATAGTCCAATCGTTGATATGACGAATGGACCGTAGAGAAATATGTATAGTCTTTTACTGAGGGGGAGAGACACCGCCATGCATCCACGACTCCCAAGTCCTCCAAGCTACGAGCTAGTCTTCTCAATTTGGGCTGCGATATCTGGGACTTGCCCACCAACTAATCTATTAGAGGGCAGAGCGTAACGTTAAGGTCCCCGCTCAGGATAATCGGGCTTATTGCAAAGTTCTTAAGGACTTCGAGCTGCTTAATCAGCCACGCCACCTGGCAGGTGTTTGGGACGTAGAGATTCGCTAAGGTTAGTTTGATCTTATTTAGGGAGCCCCTAACAAATAGGACCCTGCCTTCATCATCATTGTATTGAGCTTCACATGAGAACATGATAGATTTGTGTATCAAGATCGAGACGCCTTTAGAAGATGACGTTGGGTGGGCGCTATGAAATCCCTGCGGATACTGACCTCCTGGGAGAGAAAGACATCAGTTACCCCTGAAGTGCATCTCCTGCAGGAAGACGATTTTTGAGCCATACCTTTTTAGTAGTAGGGCAACATGATGCCTCTTAGAAGGCGAGTTCAGGCCTCTTACGTTGTGTGAAGTAATCCTTAAATAGTCAGCCATATTCCTCTTGGCGAGAGGAGCGATTAAATCTTATTGGGAGTGCTGCAAAAGAAAGCAAGAGGTGAGCAAATCGAGTCACAAAAAGGCAGAAGTCTCGGTATCTCCCACGAGCGAGACCTTTTGGTGTTGCTTGGTAGGTAGAAGGGATAGAGAGGAATGGGAAAGAGGGGAGGAGAGACACAAGAGGTCCGGGGTAAACAAAGAACACTTCTTGACTGCAAAAGGTGAGTCAACAATCAACCTTTGTTCGTTCGAGGGCAGGCCCCTAACGAGGTCAGCCCAGAGAAACGACCGGAGGTGGGTTCACAGAACTGTAAGGCAGAGACAGTTAACTGTGTACACAGCCTGGTCTGACAGGCACCAAACGGAGCCTTAGCTGAATAGATCAACAGATTAAAATATACGAAACCATTGTAGGAGGATCATGGTTAAAGACAAGCGGAAGTAATCCAAACATTTGAACTTGCGCAAGACACCTTGTAACGGTGGGGGTGGTTGAGGCCTGTAATAGGCGTTAAGGGATAGCCCGAGGGCTACTCTCTTCCCTCTCAAGGTTTGGAGGGCAGACCCCAGCCTAAAACCCCAGGTAGGTGTCCTAGCCTGAGTTGTGATGGGCAGTCTTTGAGTCAAGTGTCCATGTTTGATACAGTGTCCTTATTTTTCTTTCTCTTATTTTTCGGTGACTTTGGGTTGTTGGCGACGTGCCAGGTCTCCGGGGATGGCAGCTTGGGGGGTTTAGGAAAGTCCGAAATTGGGAGCCAGCTTGGAACGTCAACAGGGTCCATCACTAGTTGCTCCCAGCAGTCTTTCAGATCTTCTGGTAAACGGATAACCAGCCTACGCCCCTTGTAGGTAAATGCCAAGGCCGAACGGGAAAGGCCACGCATACCTTATCCCCTTAGCTTTTAACGCCTCCAGAAGGGGTCGCAGGAGACGGCGTTTGGTTAGCGTGGATGGGGCTAGGTCTTGAAATATCTGGAGAGGGGTTTCCCCATAAGCAAGGTCACTGTGAGATCTTGCTGCCTTTAAAATAGCAAAGGCATCTTGGAATGACAGTAATTTACTTATTACATCTCTTGGTCTTTCCGTGGTTACGGAGGAGGGAGGCCTGAGGGCGCGATGGATGCGCTCTATAATGATCGAGGCCGATCTGTCAGCGCCTAGCAGAAGTGTAAAGATTTCACCCGCGACTTTAGGCAGGGCTTCAATCGCCCATGTTTCAGGAAGTCCTTTTATGCGGATATTGGACCGCCTGTTGCGGTTCTCTAAATCTTCCTGCATTGTTAGGATCTGATTTAGGTGGTCATATTGGGCTCTCAGAACCTGTGCCATGGCAAGGGAGTGCTGCAAAATGGAAGCAGAGGAAGTTTCCAAGTCTTCTACCCTGCGCCCCATATGCTTTATGTCTTCTTTTATTTCAGCCAGATCAGCTATGATGGGGTTAAGTGCTGACTTTATTAGTTCCCTCATAAATCCTTTAGAGATAGTCTCAGTCTCTCTCTCTCTCCTCTCCGTCTCAGGATCCCTCCTCCTCCCCCCTCTTACTGTGTGCAGGGATGGTCTCATGTGCCGGCGCCACCTTGGCTGCAGCATAGGGAGAGCGGGAGCCGCGCTCTTTGAAGAATTTGTTTGAGCAGAAAAATTTGTTGAAGCCGATTTGTGGCTGCCTGCTTGAATATTAGATTGGTTGTCTGAACTTTTGATAGGAGTCTAGTATTTCTACATTAGTGTTGCTGACATTGCAACACTTTGAGGGCGCCCACCCACTGGCGATTTTTTTTTCTTTGCGTTTTGCGTTTTTTCTCAAGAGCAATTAGAATTGAATGTACTCCTGTCCACTGGCGTTTTTTGTTGCGTTGCGTTTTTTAACATAGGAACTGTCAGTTGCATATGTGTCCTTATTTTTCTCCTAATGCACCCATGAAAGTCAATGGAAATTAAAGGAAAAGCCGCGAAAACGCGGCAAAAAACGCCGCGAAAAACGCTGCGTTCTTCACGCACGAAAATCGCAAACGCCAGTGGGTGGGCGCCCTTATGTCTTCTTTTATTTCAGCCAGATCAGCTATGATGGGGTTAAGTGCTGACTTGATTAGTTCCCTCATAAATCCTTTAGAGATAGTCTCTCTCTCTCCTCTCCGTCTGAGGATCCCTCCTCCTCCCCCCTCTTACTGTGTGCAGGGATGGTCTCATGTGCCGGCGCCATCTTGGCTGCAGCATAGGGAGAGCGGGAGCCGCGCTCTTTGAAGAATTTCGGCATCTCCGTCTGATTTTTTTTTCAGCTGTTTCGGCGTCCCCAGCTGTTCTCCTCCTCGGTCTCTGCTTTTCCGTTGCATTTTGCTTCAAATAGCCGCTGTAAGGGCCCGGGATAGGTGCCGCTCTGACGGAGCTCTCTGCCTAGGCTACCATCATGCTCAGCGGTCAGGCTCCGCCCCCAGAGCTTACCATTAATGACAGACCATCACACAATAACACAAAGGTGGCATGGCTACTTGCGTGTGATCTAGGACACCCAACAATTGTTGTCTAAAGAGAAGGACATCCTATGCTCTGGCCCAATTTTCTAACATGTTACTATTTATGCTGTCCCACACATTGTAAATATTTATTAGATAGTCCAGTGCAATTCCGATAGGGGGTATTTTTCGTAAGCAGTTGTCCCACAATTTAGCCTCCACACATGCACCTCTTGTCAAAGAGGAAAAATTGTCAATACTTGCTTTTTTCTTGGCCAAATGAGATGGTGGGTGTGTCTTGGTGGGTGGGTCTAAGGGCTAATTCAGACGACCGTATATCGGCCGCGTATTCACGCCGGCCGATATACGGCGTCCCTCTCTTCAGGGGGAGGAGGCTGGAAGAGCCAGGAGCAGTGCTCTGAGCTCCCGCCCCCCTCACTGCCAACTCTCCACCCCCTCTCTGTCCCTCTGCACTATTTGCAATGAGGGGAGGTGGGATGGGGGCGGAGCTAATTCCCAGAATTTAGCCCCACCTCCTCATTGCAAATAGCACAGAGGGGCGGGGAGGGGGTGGAGAGGAGGCAGAGAGGAGGCGGGAGCTCAGAGCATTGCTCCCGGCTCTTCCAGCCTCCTCACCCTTCAGAGAGACGCCGTATATCGGCCGGCGTGAATACTTGGCCGATATACGGTCGTCTGAAGCCGCCCTTAGTGTGTGTCTTGGTGTGTCTGAATGTGACTAAGTGAAGAGGTGTAGGAGTGTGAGTGTGTAAGTGTAAAAAAAACACTGTAAATGTCCCTGTGGCGGGTATAAGTGAAGTGTAATTGGGTGATTGAACGAGAGCAATTAGTAAGTGTGTGTGTTTTTTTTTTTTTTCTTTAAAGTGTGAGCAGTTGCGTACGAGCGAAGGTGTGTGAGCAGTCGCGTATGAGTGAAGGTGTGTGAGCAGTTGTGCACGGGCGGAGGCGTGTGAGCGGTCAGCCACGGAGCGGAGGCGTGTGAGCGGTCGGCCACGGAACGGAGGCGTGTGAACGGTCGGCCACGGAGGGGAGGCGTGTGAACGGTCGGCCACGGAGGGGAGGCGTGTGAACGGTCGGCCACGGAGCGGAGGCGTTTGAACGGTCGGCCACGGAGCGGAGGCGTGTGAACGGTCGGCCACGGAGCGGAGGCGTGTGAACGGTCGGCCACGGAGCGGAGGCGTGTGAACCGTCGGCCACGGAGCGGAGGCGTGTGAACGGTCGGCCATGGAGCGGAGGCGTGCTTGCAGTGTGATCTAGTTAATCTTTACTACTTCCACACGTAAATTGTAGATCCCCATTAGGATGAGCTCCATGCCTGGCAATGTCATCCAGTGTGCTACTTGTGCAATGTATCCATTTCTTGATCAGCCGATCGAGGGTGCATACTGTTGCACAAGATGCGTGCACATCGCACATTTGGAAGCCCAAATCCTGAATCTACATAAGCAACTGGCAACACTGAGAGCCATTGGCATCATGGAAAGGAGTTTGGTGCTCACTGAGCAGGCACTTGCTGAGGTAGATGGGCGTAGATGGTAGCATGGAAGAACAGGGGGAGCAGGCAGCTAGCTGGGTAACAGTTAGAAGGGGTAGAGGGAAGAGAAGCAGGGAGGCTATTCCTGAACTAGCACAACCCAACAAGTTTGCAAAGTTGGCAGATGAGGGGGATGCCATTACAGAGCCAGCACCGCTGCACCACGACATGCTCTCTGAACCCCAGGGAGATGACTGCTCTAGTGAGATGCTTGACAAAGATCTGAGGATCGAAACGTCGCTGTCATTGTATTGAGGAATAAAGATGACTCTTATTTAAAAGAAACAACTCCTGAGTGCTGGCCTGGTTACATCTATACGGATTACTGCTCTAGTGAGATGGGGACAGGGAGCGCAGGACAGACTAGACAGGTCCTAGTTGTGGGGGACTCTATTATAAGGGGGACAGACAGGGTGATCTGCCATAATCACATGGATCGTCGAACGGTGTGTTGTTTTCCTGGTGCTCGATTTCGACACATTGCGGATCGGATTGACAGATTACTGGGACGGGCTGGTGAGGATTAGAGATGAGCGAACGTGTTCTTCCGAGCTTGATATTCGTGCGAATATTAGGGTGTTCGGTATGTTCGTTATCCGTAACGAACACCATGCGGTGTCCGGGTTACTTTAACTTTCTTCCCTGAGACGTTAGCGCTTTTTTTTGGCCAATATAAAGACAGGGAAGGCATTACAACTTCCCCCTGCAACGTTTAAGCCCTATACCACCCCCCTGCTGTGAGTGGCTGGGGAGATAAGGTGTCCGCCCGATATAAAAGTCTGCCCCTCCCGCGGTTCGCTATGGATGCATTCTATATGCGCTCAATGGGGCCAGCGGCAGCAGCGCTGACCCCATTGAGAACATATAGAAGACAAATCATTCTTCTCTGCCACAGCTGTAACAGCTGTAGCAGAGAAGAACGATGTTTGCCCATTGAATTCAATGGAGCGGCAATACAGCATGTTCCACTGAATGCAATGGGCTGCCGGCGATCGCAGGATGAATGGTCGGAAAGGGGTTAAATATATAACCCCTTTCCTGCAATTCATCCAGAAATGTGTTACACTAAAAATATATACCGGCGTATAAGGCGACCGGGCGTATAAGACGACCCCCCAACTGTCACCTTATACGCCGGCAATACAGTGGAGCAAAGAATAAAAATCATTACTTACGTTTTTAGATGATCTGCGGCGCTCCTGCAGGCTGTCGCTCCCTCCTAATCCACGGCAAAGTATTCCTTTCTCCACGAAAGGCTTGAAATCCCCGCCTCCAGAAACACAGCCAATCACAGCCATTCAATGACATCATTGTCATTGGCTGTGATTGGCTGAAGGCACGTGTGCTTCTGGAGGCAGGGATTTAAAGCCTTTCATAGAGAAAGCTTGTCTGCCGTGGATTAGGAGGGAGTGACAGCCTGCAGGAGCGCCGCAGATCATCTAAAAACGTAAGTAATGCTTTTTATTCTTTGCTCCACTGTATTGCCGGCGTATAAGGTGACAGTTGGGGGGTCGTCTTATACGCCCGGTCGCCTTATACGCCGGTATATATTTTTAGTGTAACACATTTCTGGATGAATTGCAGGAAAGGGGTTATATATTTAACCCCTTTCCGACCATTCATCCTGCGATCGCGGGCAGCCCATTGCATTCAGTGGAACCTGCTGTATTGCCGCTCCATTGAATTCAATGGGCAAACATCGTTCTTCTCTGCTACAGCTGTTACAGCTGTGGCAGAGGAGAACGATCTTTATGCTGACAGTGTGGGGGGGGGGGCACTCTTGCCGCTATTGTGGCTTAATAGTGGGACCTGTGAACTTGAGATGCAGCCCACCATGTAGCCCCTCGCCTGCCCTATCCGTCACTGTGTCATTCCCATCACTTTCTTGAATTGCCCAGATTTTCACACATGAAAACCTTAGCGAGCATCGGCGAAATACAAAAATGCTCTGGTCGCCCATTGACTTCAATGGGGTTCGTTGTTCGAAACGAACCCTCGAGCATCGCGGGAAGTTCGTTCCGAATAACGAACACCCGAACATTTTGGTGTTCGCTCATCTCTAGTGAGGATCCAGCGGTCATGGTGCACGTTGGCACCAATGAACAAATTAGAGGTCAATGGAGGGCCCACAAAAATGATTCCAGGGACCTAGGATCCAAGCTTAGGGCGAGGACCTCCAGGGTAGTTTTCTCGGAAATACTACCTGCACCTAAAGCCACACTAGAAAGGCAGCAGGATCTTAGGGAGTTAATAATTAGGGATGAGCGAACGTGTCCGTTACGGACACATCCGCACCCGGACACCGGCTTTGCCGAACACTGCAGTGTTCGCGCGTAAGTGTCCGGGTGCCGCCGGGGGGCGGGGAGATGCGCGGCGGCGCGGGCGGCAGTAGCGGGGAACAGGGGGGAGCCCTCTCTCTCTCCCTCTCCCCCCCACTCCCCGCCGCACCCCCCCCGCGCTGCCACGGCGGCCCCCGAACTTTTTCGCCCGAACACTGAAGTGTTCGCAAAGTTCGGTGTTCGGGCGAAAAAGGGGCGGAGCCGAACGTGTTCGCTCATCTCTATTAATAATGTGTAAAGACGGCAGCCGCCATTACACATTATTGGATCCTATATTTGGAAGGTGTTCAGCTTCCTGGATGGCTGGTGCATGATCTAAGTCCTGCCACAAGGTTTGGAATGGAGTAATGCTGCTGGTAACTGCACTTTTCTGACTTTAGTGGCTCTGGAGTTAGTGTAAGAAGGAGGAACCGTAAGTATGGAGGAGGGCTTCAACCATTAAAAATAATAACTTTATTGATTAAAACACATACATCTACCAGGTAAATGCTGAACGGCTGTTGACAAAGGCCACTGTCTGGCCAAAATGAATGCAAGAAGTCTGATCGGTAAAGTGGGTGAGCTTGAAGCGAGAATGACTGATGATGTTTCACAGAGGAGGCAGAGTAGAAGTCTCCAAATTTAACTAGAAGTTGCCCTTTCACAGTGGTGACTTAGAATAAAAGATTCAATTTTTATTTAGAAAATTTTAAAATACACACGTAGGGGCACAACACATAAAACAAAACAAAAAAAGGATATGTAAAGGGCGTGGTGTGAACCATCCAACCACACTGTCACTAAAGGTAAGTGTCCAATCACACAATTGTGTGTGTGGGTGTTGTATAATGTCTGGTCACCAACGACCACAAGGTTTCTTGTCCTGCTTATTGCCGGTTGGGCATGAAGCAGGAACTTGATTGTGTGTTAGCACTCCGGAAATATAGGATTTGATTATTCCCGGTTGCTATTTCTTGATATTATATATCCCACACACCATAAGTAGATTCAATTTTAGTGACTCATATACACGTTTCTTCACATTTCTTACTGAGGAGGATTGGAAGTACACAACCGATTCCTATAAATAAAGAGTCGGGATTGGTCTTTGCCATAAGGGGCATCTCACAAGGTTTCTAAAGATGTGTCATGAAAACCTCCATGAGAAAGCCTCCCAAAAAAAAAATATAAACCTCCCCTCAATTGGTAAGGGTCGTTTTAGGGATACTCAACCCAAAAGATTCAAATTCCCTTTTTATATGCTATATCTCGTTGATTTGCTGCTCGACGCGTTTCACCACTTTAATTTGCGTGGATCATCAGGAGCATTATGAATTGGGATTGAACAATATAGACGGTATTATGGGGTCTCAATGGACCGATTGGTAAAGAAACGAGTGTCCTAATCTTTGGAGGACCAGTTATCTCAGCAGATTTATCAAGGGTCAGATATCACCTAGAGTGAGATTCTCAATCCCCAGATTTCTCACATTAGCGTAAACATGAGTGTGAGAATTGCCAGAAGTAACGTGTCCCAATGACACAGAGTGACATTAAGTGTAGATATCTATCATGGGGTTTTGAGACGGGAACTTATACGGATATGCTCAGTCCTCTAACACTCACAGGGATAAGATATAGGGATACAATGATATCCTGTGAGATGAGTAGAGTGGTACTGAGTAATCAGTCTCCGTCTAGAGATTAGACAGCCGGCTCGTCCCATGCAATGTGCATAATGGAACGCTGTGCCGATGTCTCAGGGGTATTTGTACTTGTGCCTATTCAGGACACGTATCTCCAAAAAAGAGATAAGTACAAGTCCCCTGCTCCTCCGTAGTATACCCCCGATTAAAGTCTGCCTCTCCTCCAACAATCACATAAGTGAACTAGTGATTCCTAGCTCATTACATGTAGGAGCTTGTCTAACGATACCCGCCCGAGTTTCTTTTCCCAGAGTGTCAAAATTGACAGAAGAGAAGGATGGATACAAGATAAAATAACAAAGCTGGTGTCCGTAGCCCGGATGGTAGGCTAGGGACACCACTCATGTTTACGCTCATGTTTCTCACACTAATGTTTACTAGAGATGAGCGAACGTGTTCGTCCGAGCTTGATATTCGTGCGAATATTAGGGTGTTCGGGATGTTTGTTATTCGTAACGAACACCACGCGGTGTTCGGGTTACATTCACTTCCTTCCCTGAGACGTTAGCGCGCTTTTCTGGCCAATTGAAAGACAGGGAAGGCATTACAACTTCCCCCTGTGTTGTTCCAGCCCTATACCACCCCCCTGCTGTGAGTGGCTGGGGTGATCAGGTGTCCGCCGAATATAAAAGTCGGCCCCTCCCGCGGCTTGCCTCAGATGCCGTGTGAGTTAGATGAGGGACAGTGCTGTTTGTACCGGAGCTGCTGTAGGGAAAGAATTGGTAGTTAGTGTAGGCTTCAAGACCCCCAAAGGTCCTTATTAGGGCCACTGATAGCTGTGTGTTGGCTGCTGTTAGCAGTGGCAATTATTTTTTTTCTCAAAATCGCCTCTGCAGAGCGTTGCACCCGGCATTAGGGACAGAAGTGTTGCATAGGCAGGGAGAGTGTTAGGAGTGAGTGTAGCCTTCAAGAACCTCAACGGTCCTTTCTAGGGCCATATTTAACCGTGTGCAGTACTGTGCTGGCTGCTGTTAGCTGTGCTGCATATTTTTTTTCTTCTCAAAATCGCCTCTGCAGAGCATTGCACCCTCCATTGATACTGCAGGGAAAGAATTGTGTAGGCAGGGCCACAACACAGTTATTATTCATTGAATATACGCAGTGCTGCCTTTTGGTGGAAAAAAACTGAAAATAATTCTATTTGTCCTGCCTCTGTCTGTCCTAAGGGCGGTGGACACGTGTCGGCTGCGTGTGCAACGTTTAAAAATCAGACGCACCCAGCTACGGTTTACTGCTGGCTTCGCCATTTGCTTTCCTTAATTGGGAAAAAAAATACCTGCTCTGCCAGAGTTAATAACTCTGCTACCCTCAAGTTCTGTGCCACATTAGCAGGGCCACAGCACAGTTATTAAACTTCTCATGTTCATTGAATATACGCAGTGCTGCCTTTTGGTGGAAAAAAACTGAAAATAATTCTATTTGTCCTGCCTCTGTCCGTCCTAAGGGTGGTGGACACGTGTCGGCTGCGTGTGCAACCTTTAAAAATCAGACGCACCCAGCTACGGTTTACTGCTGGCTTCGCCATTTGCTTTCCTTAATTGGGAAAAAAAATACCTGCTCTGCCAGAGTTAATAACTCTGCTACCCTCAAGTTCTGTGCCACATTAGCAGGGCCACAGCACAGTTATTAAACTTCTCATGTTCATTGAATATATGCAGTGCTGCCTTTTGGTGGAAAAAAACTGAAAATAATTCTATTTGTCCTGCCTCTGTCCGTCCTAAGGGCGGTGGACACGTGTCGGCTGCGTGTGCAACGTTTAAAAATCAGACGCACCCAGCTACGGTTTACTGCTGGCTTCGCCATTTGCTTTCCTTAATTGGGAAAAAAATACCTGCTCTGCCACAGTTAATAACTCTGCTACCCTCACGTTCTGTGACACATTAGCAGGGACACAGCACAGTTATTAAACTTAGATTATTCATTCACTAGAGGCAGTGGGGCCTTTCGTTTTCAAAAAAGGGAAAAAATTATATTTGGCCTGCAGTCTTGCGCCAATTTATTTCCTGCCTGTGAAATCAAATCACTGGTAATACAGCATGCTGAGGGGTAGGGGTAGGCCTAGAGGACGTGGACGCGGCCGAGGACGCGGAGGGCCAAGTCAGGGTGTGGGCACAGGCCGAGCTCCTGATCCAGGTGTGTCGCAGCCGACTGCTGCGCGATTAGGAGAGAGGCACGTTTCTGGCGTCTCCACATTCATCGCCCAATTAATGGGTCTACGCGGGAGACGGTTATTAGAAAATGAGCAGTGTGAGCAGGTCCTGTCCTGGATGGCAGAAAGTGCTTCGAGCAACCTATCGTCAACACGCAGTTCTGCGCCGTCCACTGCTGCAAATCCGAATCCTCTGTCTGCTGCTCCTCCTTCCTCCCAGCCTCCTCACTCCACTACAATGACACCTGCTCAGGAGCGGGAACACTCCCAGGAACTGTTCTCGGGCCCCTGCTTAGATTGGGCAGGAGTGGTTCCTCTCCCACCAGAGGAGTTTATCGTCACTGATGCCCAACCATTCGAAAGTTCCCAGGGTCCGGGGGAAGAGGCTGGGGACTTCCGCCAACTGTCTCAACAACTTTCTGTGGGTGAGGAGGACGATGACGATCAGACACAGTTGTCTTGCAGTGAGGTAGTAGTAAGGGCAGTAAGTCCGAGGGAGCAGCGCACAGAGGATTCGGAGGAAGAGCAGCAGGACGATGAGGTGACTGACCCCACCTGGTGTGCAACGCTTACTCAGGAGGACAGGTCTTCAGAGGGGGAGTCAAGGGCATCAGCAGGGCAGGTTGCAAGAGGCAGTGCGGTGGCCAGGGGTAGAGGCAGGGCCAGACCAAATAATCCACCAACTGTTTCCCAAAGCGCCCCCTCGCGCCATGCCACCCTGCAGAGGCCGAGGTGCTCTAAGGTCTGGCAGTTTTTCACAGAGACGCCTGACGACCGACGAACAGTGGTGTGCAACCTTTGTCGCGCAAAGCTCAGCCGGGGAGCCAACACCAACAGCCTCACCACCACCACCATGCGCAGACATATGATGGCCAAGCACCCCACAAGGTGGGACGAAGGCCGTTCAGCGCCTCCGGTTTGCACCCCTCTTTCCCCCCCTGGTCCCCAACCTGCCACTGAGATGCAACCCCCCTCTCAGGACACAGGCACTACCGCCTCATGGTCTGCACCCACACCCTCATCTCCGCTGTCCTCGGCCCCATTCAGCAGTGTAGTTCAGCGCACCGTCCAGCCGTCGCTTGCGCAACTGTTGGAGCGCAAGCGCAAGTACGCCGCCACGCACCCGCACGCTCAAATGTTAACCGTCCGCATAGCAAAATTCATCAGCCTTGAGATGCTGCCGTATAGGGTTGTGGAAACTGAGTCCTTCAAAAGTATCATGGAGGCGGCGGCCCCGCGCTACTCGGTTCCCAGTCGCCACTACTTTTCCAGATGTGCCGTTCCAGCCCTGCACGACCACGTCTCCCGCAACATTGTACGCGCCCTCACCAACGCGGTTACTGCCACGGTCCACTTAACAACGGACACGTGGACAAGCACAGGCGGGCAGGGCCACTACATCTCCCTGACGGCACATTGGGTGAATTTAGTGGAGGCTGGGACAGAGTCAGAGCCTGGGACCGCTCACGTCCTACCCACCCCCAGAATTGCGGGCCCCAGCTCGGTGGTGGTATCTGCGGAGGTGTATGCTTCCTCCACTAAAGCACCCTCCTCCTCCTCCTCTGTCTCGCAATCAAGATGTGTTAGCAGCAGCATGTCGCCAGCAGTCGGTGTCGCGCGGTGTGGCAGCACAGCGGTGGGCGTGCGTCAGCAGGCCGTGTTGAAACTACTCAGCTTAGGCGATAAGAGGCACACGGCCCACGAACTGCTGCAGGGTCTGACACAGCAGACCGACCGCTGGCTTGCGCCGCTGAGCCTCCAACCGGGCATGGTCGTGTGTGACAACGGCCGTAACCTGGTGGCGGCTCTGCAGCTCGGCAGCCTCACGCACGTGCCATGCCTGGCCCACGTCTTTAATTTGGTGGTTCAGCGCTTTCTGAAAAGCTACCCACGCTTGTCAGACCTGCTCGTAAAGGCGCGACGGCTCTGCGCACATTTCCGCAAGTCCCACACGGACGCTGCCACCCTGCGCACCCTGCAACATCACTTTAAGCTGCCAGTGCACCGACTGCTGTGCGACGTGCCCACACGGTGGAACTCTACGCTCCACATGTTGGCCAGGCTCTATGAACAGCGTAGAGCTATAGTCGAATACCAACTCCAACATGGGCGGCGCAGTGGGAGTCAGCCTCCTCAATTCCTTTCAGAAGAGTGGGCCTGGTTGGCAGACATCTGCCACGTCCTTGGTAATTTTGAGGAGTCTACCCAGGTGGTGAGCGGCGATGCTACAATCATTAGCGTCACCATTCCTCTGCTATGCATCTTGAGAAATTCCCTGCAAACCATAAAGGCAGCTGCTTTGCGCTCGGAAACGGGGGCGGTGGAAGACAGTATGCCGCTGGATAGTCAGGGCACCCTCCTGTCTATTTCTCAGCGCGTACAGGAGGAGGAGGAGGAGCATGAGGAGGATGAGGAGGAGGGGGAAGAGACAGCTTGGCCCGCTGCTGACGGTACATCGGCTGATTGCCTGTCATCCTTTCAGCGTGTATGGCCTGAGGAGGAGGAGGAGGAGGATCCTGAAAGTGATCTTCCTAGTGAAGACAGCCATGTGTTGCGTACTGGTACCCTGGCACACATGGCTGACTTCATGTTAGGATGCCTTTCTCGTGACCCTCGCGTTGCACGCATTCTGGCCACAACGGATTACTGGGTGTACACACTGCTCGACCCACGCTATAAGGAGAACCTGCCCACTCTCATTCCCGAAGAGGAAAGGGGTTCGAGAGTGTTGCTATACCACAGGACCCTTGCGGACAAGCTGATGGTAAAATTCCCAGCCGACAGCGCTAGTGGCAGAAGGCGCAGTACCGAGAGCAAGGTAGCAGGGGAGGTGCGGAGATCGAGCAGCATGTACATCCCAGGCAGTGCAACAGTATTTAAGGGCCTGGCCAGCTTTATGGCTCCCCACCAAGACTGTGTCACCGCTCCCCAGTCAAGGCTGAGTCGGCGGGAGCACTGTAAAAGGATGGTGAGGGAGTACGTAGCCGATCGCACGACCATCCTCGGTGACGCCTCTGCCCCCTACAACTACTGGGTGTCGAAGCTGGACACGTGGCCTGAACTAGCGCTGTATGCCCTGGAGGTACTTGCTTGTCCTGCGGCTAGCGTCTTGTCGGAGAGGGTGTTTAGTGCGGCTGGGGGAATCATCACAGATAAGCGTACCCGCTTGTCAACCGACAGTGCCGACAGGCTAACACTCATCAAGATGAACAAAGGCTGGATTTCCCCAGACTTCTTTTCTCCACCAGCGGACAGCAGCTATACGTAAGCAATACGTAGGCTGCACCCGCGGATGGAAGCTACGTTCTCTCTCACCATCCAAAACGGGGACATTTCTGCTTCATCAATCTGTGTCTAATATTCCTCCTCCTCCTCCTGCTCCTCCTGCTCCTCCTCCTGAAACCTCACGTAATCACGCTGAACGGGCAATTTTTCTTAGGGCCACACGGCTCACTCAAATAATTTTTCTGAACAATTTTTATAAGTTTCAATGCGCTTAAACTTGGAACTTTAACTTGAACCAATTTTTCGTTACACTGGGCTGCCTCCAGGCCTAGTTACCACTTAAGCCACATTAACCAAAGCGATTCACCTGCCATCTTGGTTGTGCTTGGCCAATTTTTACTGAGGTACATTAGTACTGTTGGTACACCAATTTTTTGGGGCCCTCACCTACAGTGTAATCATAGCAATTTGTATGTTCTTCGCCTGCACTCATGGTACAGAAAGGTGTGTGGGGTTGGCCTACACTTTAGCTATATAAATGTAACTTGGGCCTTGGCCTTACTAAGGCTACTGAAATGGAACTAAGACTGCGCTCCCACTATACTGCTGCTTCAGAATTGTTACTGGGGCCTGTCTTGAGTGCTACTATTGCTGACATGGAACGAAGACTGCGCTCCCGCTATACTGCTGCTTCGGAATTGTTACTGGGGCCTGTCTTGAGTGCTACTATTGCTGACATGGAACGAAGACTGCGCTCCCGCTATACTGCTGCTTCGGAATTGTTACTGGGGCCTGTCTTGAGTGCTACTATTGCTGACATGGAACGAAGACTGTGCTCCTCCTATAATGCTGCTACTGATATGTTAGTGGGGCCTGTCCTAATGCTACGGCTGAAATGTTACGAATTCTGGGCTCTGCCTATACCGCTGCTAATGGTATGTCTCTGGGGTGTGGAAACAGAGGCTTCCCAAAGACATGATGGCGGCGAGGCCATTTCCCACCAACGCGGTTACTGTTAAGGTGCATATAACCACGGACACGTGGAGAGGGCACGTAGTGCCTCAAAAACATCCCCCTCCTCCTCCAACAGGGAAAACATTCTTGGCAAATGCCTTTGCATTGGTTCGTCTGGTGGCAGTCCAAGAATTTCACCTTTACCGACACAACAAGAGAGCCCCCACACCATCCCCCCGCCACGGCCCACTTAATCCTGGCCGCATTCCGAAAACCAACAAAATACAACCGTGCTACTAGGTCCGCAGTCACCACCACATTACCACCAACGCGGTTACTGTTAAGGTGCATATAACCACGGACACATGGAGAGGACATGTAGTGCCTCAAAAACATCCCCCTCCTCCTCCAACAGGGAAAACATTCTTGGCAAATGCCTTTGCATTGGTTCGTCTGGTGGCAGTCCAAGAATTTCACCTTTACCGACACAACAAGAGAGCCCCCACACCATCCCCCCGCCACGGCCCACTTAATCCTGGCCGCATTCCGAAAACCAACAAAATACAACCGTGCTACTAGGTCCGCAGTCACCACCACATTACCACCAACGCGGTTACTGTTAAGGTACATATTACCAGTCTGACTGGGGCATGCAGACACCTTGACAGAATGAATAGTGTGTGGCACATAGGTTCCCCATTGCTATGCCCACGTGTGCAGCTCCTGATGGCGGTGGCACAGGATTATATTTCTCATTGCTTCTGTACAGGATTGTGGGCTATCGCCCCGCCCCTTTTAAAGAGGGTCGCTGCCTAGCCGTGTCAACCCTCTGCAGTGTGTGCCTGCGGTTCCTCCTCATGGCAGATGCACTTCTAAATAGACATGAGTGTTGCGTGGCATGAGGGCAGCTGAAGGCTGCGCAGGGACACTTTGGTGTGCGCTGTGGGGGGGAGGGGGGGCGGTTGGGCAGCATGTAACCCAGGAGAAGTGGCAGCGGAGTAATGCCTTCCCTGTCTTTCAATTGGCCAGAAAAGCGCGCTAACGTCTCAGGGAAGGAAGTGAATGTAACCCGAACACCGCGTGGTGTTCGTTACGAATAACAAACATCCCGAACACCCTAATATTCGCACGAATATCAAGCTCGGACGAACACGTTCGCTCATCTCTAGTAAACATTAGTGTGAGAAACATGAGCGTAAACATGAGTGGTGTCCCTAGCCTACCATCCGGGCTACGGACACCAGCTTTGTTATTTTATCTTGTATCCATCCTTCTCTTCTGTCAATTTTGACACTCTGGGAAAAGAAACTCGGGCGGGTATCGTTAGACAAGCTCCTACATGTAATGAGCTAGGAATCACTAGTTCACTTATGTGATTGTTGGAGGAGAGGCAGACTTTAATCGGGGGTATACTACGGAGGAGCAGGGGACTTGTACTTATCTCTTTTTTGGAGATACGTGTCCTGAATAGGCACAAGTACAAATACCCCTGAGACATCGGCACAGCGTTCCATTATGCACATTGCATGGGACGAGCCGGCTGTCTAATCTCTAGACGGAGACTGATTACTCAGTACCACTCTACTCATCTCACAGGATATCATTGTATCCCTATATCTTATCCCTGTGAGTGTTAGAGGACTGAGCATATCCGTATAAGTTCCCGTCTCAAAACCCCATGATAGATATCTACACTTAATGTCACTCTGTGTCATTGGGACACGTTACTTCTGGCAATTCTCACACTCATGTTTACGCTAATGTGAGAAATCTGGGGATTGAGAATCTCACTCTAGGTGATATCTGACCCTTGATAAATCTGCTGAGATAACTGGTCCTCCAAAGATTAGGACACTCGTTTCTTTACCAATCGGTCCATTGAGACCCCATAATACCGTCTATATTGTTCAATCCCAATTCATAATGCTCCTGATGATCCACGCAAATTAAAGTGGTGAAACGCGTCGAGCAGCAAATCAACGAGATATAGCATATAAAAAGGGAATTTGAATCTTTTGGGTTGAGTATCCCTAAAACGACCCTTACCAATTGAGGGGAGGTTTATATATTTTTTTTTTGGGAGGCTTTCTCATGGAGGTTTTCATGACACATCTTTAGAAACCTCGTGAGATGCCCCTTATGGCAAAGACCAATCCCGACTCTTTATTTATAGGAATCGGTTGTGTACTTCCAATCCTCCTCAGTAAGAAATGTGAAGAAACGTGTATATGAGTCACTAAAATTGAATCTACTTATGGTGTGTGGGATATATAATATCAAGAAATAGCAACCGGGAATAATCAAATCCTATATTTCCGGAGTGCTAACACACAATCAAGTTCCTGCTTCATGCCCAACCGGCAATAAGCAGGACAAGAAACCTTGTGGTCGTTGGTGACCAGACATTATACAACACCCACACACACAATTGTGTGATTGGACACTTACCTTTAGTGACGGTGTGGTTGGATGATTCACACCACGCCCTTTACATATCTTTTTTTGTTTTGTTTTATGTGTTGTGCCCCTACGTGTGTATTTTAAAATTTTCTAAATAAAAATTGAATCTTTTATTCTAAGTCACCACTGTGAAAGGAGAATGACTGATGAAAACATATAGTTGAAATAACAGAAACATGGCTTGATGATTAGTGCGATTGGGCAGTGAATTTACAGGGTTACAATCTCTTCAGAAGAGACCGTGGTGAACAGAAAGGGGGAGGGGTATGCCTGTACGTTAAAACATACTTAATGCCAAGGCTACGGGAGGATATAGGGGCAGGAGATGAACACGTGGAATCTCTGTGGGTAGAAATACAGGGAGAAAAAAATAATAAAATACTGATAGTGGTTTTCTATAGACCACCAAAAGCAACAGAAGAAACTGAAATCTTATTATTAAGGGAAATAGCAGAGGTGTCAAACCGCAACAAATTAATGATTATGGGGGACTTTAATTATCCGAATATAACATGGGAAAACTAAACCTGTAAATCTCACAAGGGTGTTAAGTTCTTGAGAACAATTTAGGATAACTACCTTACCCAATTTATGCAGGAGCCAACTAGAGGGAAGGCCAAATAATGGGGGTACAGGTTGAGGGGCACTTGGGAAATAGTGACCACAATATAATAAATTTCCAGCTGTCATTCAATAAGAAACCTTATCAGGGAGCGACAAAAAAACTAAACTTTAGAAAGCGAAATTCGATCAGCTTAGAACTACTATCGGTAACATTAATTGGGACAATATCTTCAAAAATAACAGTACAGATGACAAATGGGAAAAGTTTAAAAACATCCTAATCACCTCATGTGAGCAGTTCATACCATTAAAAAAAAGAAAGAACCACAAGTAGAAGGAAACCAATGTGGCTCGACAAGACTATTGGGGGGCAACAAATGAAAAAAACAAAATGTTTAAACTACTAAAACAAGAAGGCGGTGAAGAAGCGCTAAAACCATACAGGGAAAAAAACTAAATATGTAAAGGAAAGATCAAGAGTGCTAAGGAGGAGGCAGAAAGACTGATCGCCAAAGAGAGCAAAAATAACTGTAAACTATTCTTCAATTATATTAACAGCAAAAGGATTTGCACTGAGAGCACTGGCCCTTTAACGAATAATGCAGGAGAAATCATAGAAGACGATGGGAGGAAGGCAAATCTATTAAATGGCTTCTTTTCAAGTGTGTTCACGAATGAAAATGAAATGTCACATGAGATGCAGGGGAATAAAACAACCCCCCCTGCTAAATATAGCATACCTAACACAGGAGGAAGTGCATAGCTGGTTAAAGAGGATTAAAATCGATAAATCACCGGGTCCAGATGGAGTACACCCAAGGGTTCTAAGGGAAATAAGTGGTGTGATAGCTAGACCACTATTTCTTATATTTATGGACACTATCAAGACCAAGGTTGTACCATTGGATTGGCCCATTGCCAACGTGGTTCCAATCTACAAAAAGGGGTCCAAAAGAGAGCCTGGTAACTACAGGCCGATAAGTCTCACTTCAATAACTGGAAAAATATTCGAGGGGTTTCTGAGAGATGCCATCCTAGAATACCTCAAGTAGAAAAACGGAATAACTCCTCACCAGCATGGGTTCATAAGGGGTCGATCATATCAGACTAATTTGATCAGCTTCTACAATAAAGTAAGCTCTAGGCTGGACCTGGGAGAGTCTATTGATCTTGTATATCTGAATTTCTCTAAAGCATTTGACACCGTGCCGCATAATAGGCTGATATATAAAATGAGACAGATTGGATCGGATTGGGTGAAACCGTGTGTATCTGGGTAAAGAACTGTCTTAAAGATAGAAAGCAGAGGATGGTAATAAATGGTTCGTACTCTGATTGGGCCACCGCCGCTAGTGGGGTGCCACAGGGCTCAGTTGTAGGCCCAATTCTGTTCAATATATTTTTCAACGACGACCTGATAGAGGGACTGCACAGTAAAATATCAATATTTGCAGATGATACAAAACTATATAAGACAATACAATGTTCGGCTACAAATAGACCTAGATAAGCTGGGGGCCTGGGCAGAAAAATGGCAAATGAAGTTCAATGTGGATAAATGTAAGGCTATGCACATGGGCAGAAGAAATGGATATCACCAATATACACTAAATGGGATGCTGCTAGGGAAACGTGAGATGGAAAAAGCTGCTGCAAAAGCTAATAAAGTCTTGGGGTATATTAAAACTGGTATAGGGGCGAAGGATGAGAACATTATTCTTTCACTATATAAGGCTGGATGGAATACTGTGTAGAGTTGTGGACATCGGTGCTCAGGAAGGATGTTGCAGTGCTTGAGGGAGTTCAAAGAAGGGCAACTAAACTAATGGGAGGACTAGAATATCCAGAGAGGCTATTAAAATTAGGATTATTCACCCTGGAAAAAAGACGGCTAAGGGGCAATCAAATAACTATGTGTAAATACATGAGGGGACAATACAAGGATCTCTCCCATGATCTGTTTATACTCAGGACTGCGTCGGTAACAAGAGGGCATCTGCTACATCTAGAAGAAAGCAGGTTTCATCACCAACACAGGAGGGTTTTTTTTTTTACTGTAATAGTAGTGAGACTGTGGAACTCTCTGCCTGAGGACGTGGTGATGGCAAAATCCATAGAGGAGTTTAAGAGGGGACTGAATGCCTCTCTAGAGTGATACGATATTAGAAGATATAGGCATTAGGTGATTAGTGGGTTTGTAGTTCCGGGTCTTACAGTCAGGTAGGAATTATCAAGGTTGATCCAGTGATTATACTGATTGCCATTATGGAGTCGGGAAGGAATTTTCCCCCAAATGGGCTAATTGGCTTCTGCCTCTTGGGGGTTTTGCCTTCCTTTGGATCAACTAGAGGGTGGAAATAGGCTGAACTAGATGGACATTGTCTTCATTCAGCCCAACATACTATGTTACTACGTTACTATGAAGATCCCCAGTCAATGAGTAATTAAAAACCAACCAACGGTCACCAAGCCATGCTGCCACCATTTTTCGGGTAGCTCTGCTCTGGTGTTTTTGTGATAACATAGGGATACCAAGACTTTTATTAGACCATTACCTGATCTCCTCAACAGTGAAGGTATGGACACAAAAGGCTAGAGATGGATGCTGTAGGCGCAGGAGTAACCCTAACACCATTTGATGTATATTTAATTTCTGTTTGTATCACTGTAAGCATGTCTGCTATAATAAATTGAATGGGCAGGTCTCTGACATCCTACATCTACCCACACTGGAAATGTAAATAAAGGGACAGTGCTCCTATAGTCATAGAATGCACTTTGATCATGAATACATTCTCTCCCCTGATTTCAGACAAAATCATTGCTAGATGACAAGAGCTTAGTAAGACCACTTCTTTTCTTTGGAACTATTTTAGTGAGGCAAGGATAGTCCAGGGGACCACAAAATTCTAATTCACTGATTGGACTATCATCCGGTAGAAGCACCAAAAGGTTCGTTCCCATGTGGCAGCTGCAAAGCGTGCAAATACATGCAGAAGAGTACAACCTTCACTAGCCCTTCAACACAGAAAATATACCACATCAGAGAATTCATCAATTGTCGCACAAGTGGGGTCATTTATCTAGCCTCATGTCCTTGTCCTTTGGTATACATAGGAAAAACGAAGCAGCAATTACGTCGTCATGTGTTAGCCCATATTGGGAACATCAATAGGAAGGAGCAGACGAGTTTAGCAGTACATATGAAAGAGGTGCATGGTAGTAACCCTGACCTAGTGACTTTTCGAGGAATTGAATGCGTTAGGGACAATGGGAGGAGAGGTAACCTAGACAGGAGGCTTCTGCAGAAAGAATGCACGTGGATCTATAGATTAGACACGTGCGCACCGAAGGGCCTCAATGAGACTCTATCTTTTACTGCATTCATTTGAAATCTATACAGCACGAAATCTATCCTCCTGTGCATTACCCGCTGCCTCCGATGATATTTCCAGCTGTCCTAAGTCATTGGCAAAATTGACTTTACTCACCTCTTCCGTAATCTGCTACGTGCTGGACCTCCAACGGTCTCAGAATGCTACGTGTTGGATCTCCAACAATATGATAATGCTGTCATACACATACTCTTGTGTTATTATTAACAAGAGGAATTCATCCTCCCGTGTATATGACAGGTTTTCATGAAGCTATATCTGAGCACCCATTGCTATAATGAATAAGGTATACACCAGATAGGTGCTGTTATCAACATACATGGACCTCCATGATGCGTTATCCCTAAGGATATGTGCTGCTTTAATTTTCCTATTCGTATGACCATGATTCTAACAACTGATATGGAGTTAAAATAGATATTTAGGGGAGATATACCAGCTATCACTTATATGATATTGGATTAATATACTTACCTCTAGATGTGCATGTATTCCAACACGAATTAATGAATGTAATTAAGACACGGAGATTTAGGACCTCCTTTATCGCTGGAGTGTGGACTTCTATGCCTCCAGATACAACTTTGACCCCTCTATGCTCATTGTCACTAGTAGGGGATACCTTCGGTATCAAGAATATGCCCCAGTATCTGATAAATGTGCAAACAGATATCGAAACCTAGCCATTAAAGCCATTGTATAATCGCTATTTCATCTGGGACTATGTCCCTAAATATAGCGACAGCGCATGCGCTAGTTAATCGTAGACTAAGTCCGTAAATGTAGCGGCAGCGCAGGCGCCAATTCATTCAGGACTAAGTCCGTTAATATAGCAACTGCGCATGCGCGGCGAACAGAATAGTGGGAGGGAGTATCTCTGCGTACTACCCACTCCCATTGGCTAGCGCTAGGCGATATGTCGCGGTCGTGACGTTACACGGCGCGGCAGCGCCACGTCATCACGTCACGTTCCGTCAGCGCTGGAGACGTCCTATAGGGAGGTGGCGCTTACGTGGTGACGCGGCACGGCTATACGTCGTGACGTGGCAACGTAGCGCCACCGGGTTATGTGATAGGGAGACATCTAGATTGGTCACACGTAGTCCACGTGATGACGCGATGACTCCCCTACGTGATGACGCGGCGCAACTGGCGGAGGGGGGTGTGTTGTATATTGGAAGCCCTGATAGGGGCTGGAGACACTCCCACACAGCTAATGTGGGCGGAGCCTACAGTATTTAAGATGGAGCATTGGTTTCACTGACCATTGCTGCCTCTGTCTATGTAGCTGCTTGTGCTACAAACTGTGCCCTAATCATATGGGCTGCTGCATTGCATCTATAACTAGCCCTTAATCGCCACTATTAAACTAAGTGGAATATTGGGCATAGGATATTACATTGACTTAAATAAGTCTCATCTACCTTAAAAAGTTAGGTCACAAAGTACTTAAAGGCTTAGAGGACTATTACCAATACCTCAGCCTTATAGGACTTAGTTCAATCCTGATGAAGCAATGGGTATACCTACCTGTTGCGGAAACGCGTTGATTGATTGAGATTGATAATTGAGAGATTGAGATTGATGATTGAGATTGAAGACTTAGATTCATGAGCGAGAGTGATTGATTGAGACTGATTTGGTCGATGTTTAGTAAGCTCGACCTATCAATTGATCAGAAAGACAGAGCTACCAACATACTTCAATGTGTGCTTCTAATGCGGCAGTATCAGAGCGCTGAATACCACATTGATGCGGAATTTAGGGTTGGCGGAGTTAAGACTACATGTTGTCCTTCCCTATCCACTGTAAATAGTGGAGGTGACAACCACTCCTGCTTTACCCCATAACAGTGAAACCCGATATAGGCCACCCTGTTAAAGGGAAATATTGGACAGTCCCTTTCCCCCATATCATTATATTATACACTGTGTGTCCAAAAGTGGCATAATCACTCTAGTACCCACTTTTTGTAGATGGGATAGTACTTTATACCCACTACTTGGAATGTATATATCTGGGCACTAGGTGGCGTACATGCATACACCTTGCCTCTAAGGGGTCTGTGTGAATATACACTGTGAGTCCATAAGTGGTATAATTACTTTAGTACCCACGTCTCGTAGATGGGGCAGTATTTATACCTACTACTTGGAACATATGAATCAGGGCATTAGGTGACGTATACACCTTGCCTCAAGGGGTCTGTGGAGTTCCTCAGGCTCTATATAAAGAGCTATCCCTAATACTTGAGGGTGGTGTGATTATCATTTTAAATACTTTGTGTATTTGTTTGTCCACATTTTTTTATGAATTAAATATTAAACGTTAAGTTTTATGTATTAGTCAGACAGTTCTTCTCGGGGATAAACTGATTGGACTATCTAACTAAAATAAAACTTTTATTGAATAATTTAAAATCTAGTTGTCGAATGAACAAACATATTCCAGAATATATTGGTCTAATTTATTTGAATTAATAACTAGTGATTGAAAATGTCCGTAGGATGTATACTTTGAGCTGTTCTACTATCCAAATCTTGAACCAACACATACTTCTATTAGTCACTTTTTTCATCAGTGACTTATGTGACAAACCTTTAACACACTTCAAGCACTGATCATATTATTATCTTTTTGCCTATCTGTGATGTATGTGACAAACCCCTACTACATCTGACACATTGAGAGTATCAGTAATTTTTGGGTTATTCATAAAGATGAGCGAGCACCAAAATGCTCAGGTGCTCGTTGCTGGAGTCGAACTTTCGTAATGCTCGAGAGCTCGTTTTGAGTAGCGAACCCCATTGCAGTCAATGGGGGACTCGAGCATTTTTGTATGGGACCGATGCTCCGCATAGATGTGAAACACCAGAAAACATCAGAAAGTCATGGAAACACCACAAGCAAATAGGGAAGGGCAGGGACAGCATGCATGGCTGCATCTGAGGCTCCCAGGTCCCACTATTAAGCCAAAATGGGAGCAAGAGCTTGGTGGTCACCCCCCTAACAATTTATTTGGGACAAACCCTCATTAGCAAGGCACATGCGCTGGCACATCTTAGCTAAGCACTACACTACCTGCAACCAAGGACAAACCCTGCCTGCGGGTGACACTACTGCCTCTTCTCCTGGATTACATGCTGGCATTGCTGACCAACCCCCCCTCCCCACACACACACACACACACGCACGACCCTGCGTCCACAGCGCACACAAAATTTTCCCTGCGCAGCGTTCAGCTGGCCTCATGCCACACGCCTGCTTCATAGCCACACCACCCTCATGTCTATTTATAAGTGCGTACTGGATGAGGAGGAACCGGAAGCACACACTGCAGAGGGTTGGCAGGGCTAGGCAGTGACCCTCTTTGAAAGTGTGAGTGATAGCCCACAATGCTGTTGAGAATTGATGATAAATTGATGTACGATCATCATTCCAATCCCGTGCCGCCTCCGTCACAAAATTGTCAGGAGCCGCAAACGTGGGCATAAAGGGGACTCAGGTGCCAGCACTTCTACACATCTCCACAATGCAGCTATACTCTGTGTGGGAAGCACGTGAGTGGGCCCAGAGTCAGGCTTGGTCCCAGCCTCCACCTCTTGTGACCCAAGGTGCCACGAGTTACATAGCAATGGGAAATCCATGTGTCCCCACACAATTCATTCTGTGTAGGTGTCAGATAGCTCAACATCGCAATGGAAAGTCTTTGAGTTCCTTGGGCTCGCCTATGCTGTTGGTGCACAAAGATGGTATTACACAAGAAGAAATCAGAGCGCCCAAACATAGCAGAGTTTCACCCCACCAAGGACCTCAGCCCACATTTCTGCCCAATTCATTCTTTGTATGTGTCAGATAGCTGAACAATGCAATGGGGAAGCCTTTGTGCACCCACAGTATAGGCGAGCCCATGAAACTCAAAGACAGTATTAAACATGAAGAAAAGAGAGTGCCCAAACATGGCAGAGTTTCACCCCGCCCAGGACCTCGGCCCATACTTCTGCCCTAATCATTCAGTGTATTTTTGCCAGATAGGTAAAACACCGCAATGGGAAAGCCGTCTGCACCCTAGCCAAGTCAGTGTATTTCCACCAGACAGGTAAAACAACGCAATGGAAAGTCTTTGTGCACCCACAGCATAGGCGAGCCCATAAAACTCAAAGAGGATATTACACATAAAGAAATCAGAGCGCCCGGACATGGCAGTTTCACCCTGCCAAGGACCTCGGCCTCGGCTCATGCCCTCAGTAATCGTGGGCATAAAGCAGACTCGGATGCTACTACAGCTATGAACATCTCTTTAAAGCAGTTACGGTTGCTTTTATCGCTCCAAAGACTGGATGAACCACAAAGAAGTTCTACAGGCCATACCTGGCGCAGTTGATTCTCCCCCCCCCCCTCCCCAGCACCTTGGCCTCTGCCCACACCCTCAGTAATCGTAGGCCTCAAACGGACTTGGATGCTAGTGCAGCTGTGAATGTCTCATTAATGCAGTAACGCTCCTTTTGTTTGACCCAAACCACTATCTCAGATAACTGTGGTAACACGAGAGAAAATACATGTTGCCCAGCGCTGATCACCAGACCCCAAGCAGGAGGAGGAGGTGGCATAATAAGGCCAAGAAACAATGACCGAGGTAGGACCCGCAATACTCTGTATGGGAAGTATGTGAGCGGGCCCTGGGTCAGGCTCGGTCCCAGCCTCCACCTTGTGTGACCCAAGGTGCCGTGAGTTAAATAGCTATGGGAAATCCATGGGTCCCCACACACTTCATTCTGTGTATGTGTCAGGCAGCTGAACACTGCAATGGGAAACCTTTGTGCACCCACAGTATAGGCGGACCCAAGTAAGATTTCTGTAGCAAGAGTATAGGCGGACCCAAGTAAGATTTCTGTAGCAAGAGTATAGGCGGACCCCAGTAACATTTCTGTAGCAAGAGTATAGGCGGACCCCAGTAACATTTCTGTAGCAAGAGTATAGGCGGACCCCAGTAACATTTCTGCAGCAAGAGTATAGGCGGACCCCAGTAACATTTCTGTAGCAAGAGTATAGGTGGACCCCAGTAACATTTTTGTAGCAAGAGTATAGGCAGACCCCTGTAACATTTCTGTAGCAAGTGTGTAGGCGAACACCTGAAAGACATTTTGGTTACCAAGAGTGTAGGCGAAGGCCAGAAAAACTAGTTAGACAACAGTATAAGCAAGGGCCTGAAAAATTGGTGTACCAAGGGTACAAGTTTACCCCTGAAAACTTGCTGAACCGCGAGGGCAGGTGAAACACATAAACATTTTTTAAAGATACAGCTTGCTGTTGCTTAATTTGTAACAGAGCCTGGAGGCAGCCCTGTGAAAAAAATTGGTATAAATACTTTTGAAACTTTGAAAAATTGTAAAAAACTTTTAAACAGAGCCTTTTGGGCCCAGAAAAATTGGCAGTTCAGCGTGATAACATGCTGTTTTAGGAGGGGGAGGAGTAGGAGTAATAATATCAGAGAGTGATTGACAAAGCTAATTCCCCCTTTTTTTGTGGTGATAGAGGAAGCATTTTTCTCCTGTTGCAGTGAAAAGAATCATTAGGCTCTGCTACTTTCTGCCGGTGGAGAAGAGAAGTCTGGGGAAATCCAGCCTTTGCTCATCTTTATGAGTGTAAGCATGTTGGCACTGGCAGTTGACAGGCGGGTACGCTTATCCGTGATGATTTCCTCAGCTGCACTAAACACCCTCTGACAAGACTCTAGTGGCAGGGCAGGCCAGCAGCTCCAGGGCGTACAGTGCAAGTTCGTGCCACATGTCTAGCTTTGACACCCAATAGTTGTATGGAGCAGAGGCATCACGGAGGACAGTGGTACGATCGGCTACGTACTCCCTCACCATCTTTTTACAGTGCTCCCTCTGACTCAGCCTTGACTGGGGAGTGGTGACACAGTCTTGCTGGGGAGCCATAAAGCAAATGCCTTGGGGAGTGTTCCCCTGCATGCACTGGACATGCTGCCTGATCCCTGCACCTCCCCTGCTACTTGGCCCTCGGAACTGCGTCTTTTGCCACTAGCGCTGTCAGATGAGAACTTTAGCATCACTTTTTCCACCAGGGCCCTGTGGTATTGCATCACTCTCGTACCCCTTTCCTCTTCGGGAATGAGAGTGGAAAGGTTCTCCTTATACCATAGGTCTAGAAGGGTGTACACCCAGTAATCCGTGTTGGCCAGAATGTGTCTAACGCGAGGGTCACGGGAAAGGCAGCCTAATATGAAGTCAGCCATGTGTGCCAGGGTCCCAGTACGTAACACATCGCTGTCCTCACTAGGAGGATGACTTTCAGGATCCTCCTTCTCCTCTTCATCGCATACACGCAGAACAGATGAGAGGGTACCGTCTGCAGTGTGGCTAGCTGTCTCTTCCCCTCCTCCTCCTTCTCCTCCCCCTACCCCCCGTCCTCCTCCAAAACGCACTGAGATATAGACATGAGGATGGTCTGGCTATCAAGTGACATACTGTCATCCCCCATCTCCTGTTCCAACTGCAAAGCGTCGGCCTTTAAGCTTAGCAGCGAACTTCTCAGCAGGCAAAGCAATGGGATGGTAACGTTAATGATTGCCGCATCGCTGCTCACCATCTGGGTAGACTCCTCAAAGTTTCCGAGGACCTAGCAGATACCTGCCATCCATGCCTACTCCTCAGTAAAGAATTGCGGAGGCTGACTACCACTCTGCCGTCCAAGTTGCAGCTGGTATTCCACTATTGCTCTACGCTACTCGTACATGTCGTACGAAGGACCGTTGGGGTTCTTGCACAGAGGATCAGGAGTCCTGTAAAACTTTCCCTATATGGGCAGCTCTGCCCCTAAACTCTGCGTAATACACTGCACACACAAAACGGTATAACTGAACTACTTTGCAGTAGACTAGGAAATTTTAGAGTGCAGTTCCACAATGAGAGCTCGTTGTACGGCACTGCAGGCTGAGAACGCTATTACTGAAACGCTGGGAACAGGCCTAGATGCGTAATACAAAAGTTGGTGCACTACTACTCCCAACCAGCCACAACTGTAAAGCACACGGTGAGATGTCCTAAGAAGGACCATTGGGTTCCTGTACGGAGGATCATTACTGTATATCTTTCCCTATAGAAGCAGCTCTCTCCCTAAATTCTGCGTTATGCACTGCAGGCTGAGAACGCTATAACTGCAAGGCTGGGAACAGGCCTAGATGTGTAATACAAAAATTGATGCACTACTGCTCCCAGCCAGCCACAACTATAATTCACATGGTCAGATGTAGCCCTAAGAAGGAGCGTTGGGGTTCTTGTACGGAGGATCAGGAGTCCTGTAAAACTTTCCCTATATAAGCAGCTCTGTCCCTAAACTCTGTGTAATACACTGCAGACTGAGAACGCTATAGCTGAAATGGCCTGCACAGCCCGAGATGCTTAAAAAAAACAAATTGGTGCACTACTGCTCCCAGCCAGCCACAACTATAATGCACACGATGAGGAGTAGCCCTAAGAAGGATTGTTGGGGTTCTTGAAGACAGCATCCTACACTAACACTTTCCCTGTATAAGCAGCAGCACTTTCCCTAATCTCTGCCAGCATACGTCTGAGGCGAGCCGCGGGCGGGACCAGTTTAAGTACTCGGCGGTCACCTGATCTCGCCAGCCACTCACTGCTGTTGGCGGGCAGAGGGCTGGCATGTCACAGCATGGAGAAGTAATGCCTTCCCCGCATGTCTATTGGCTAGAAAATGGCGCATAACATGTGGGGAAGGAAATGCAATTGACTCGAGTACGGCGTGGTGCTCGTCTCGAGTAACGAGCATCTCGAGTACCCTAATACTCAAACGACCATCAAGCTCGGCTGAGTGTGCTCGCTCATCTCTAGTTATTCATTTAATGCTTATACGTATCTTAATGGGTATTCCGGAATATATGTATGTTCGTTCAACAGCTAGATTTTAAATTATTCAGTAAAAGTTATATTTTAGTTAGATAGTCCAATCAGTGAATTGATACTTCTTTTCTTTGCAATTTAATAGCACTCAGGAAAATATGAATTGCAATATACAAATGCGTTAAAAATTGATATTTTTTTCCAAAAAATTCAATAAACCTAAGCAAGATCTCTATGATTATAAGAGACAAGATATTTTCCCATGGGAATACCATTGTAAAGCTAAACCTGAAAAACACCATTGCCCTAGAAGCAAAATCCAACATCCAGAGACAAGTCCCCTTTATGGTCAGGTAAAACAGTCACCATAATTAATCGTTTAAAAATGAGACCGAGAGGAGATGCCATCCCCAGACAGGGAGTTCAGGCTAACATAGTGCTCCAAAACCCTCATCAATATTCCAACACGGTTATCCCTAGACATACAAATTTACCAATCTGTTAATGAAATCATTAACAGACAGTCTTATACAGTCCTATAATTCCAACAATAAATGGTGTAACCTAAGCACACAAACAATACCACAACTGATATCGGATACACCAACAGTTCCCAAAAATCCTACCTTTTATACGTCTCCCTCTGCATTTCGGTCATTATCCCGTACATCCACTTCACCTCCGATGGATATAGTCACACTCAGGCCATAAGTCTCTTATGCTCTTCTTCCCCACTCATTATATATACATATTTATCTACGTGTTATATATAATATATATTATATAACTAATTACCATCTGTTTACCAAGCAGACTAATATATGTAACTCTGCATATGCTATATACTAAATGCACATCCTTGTGAGAAAAGTCCAGTCCACTAGCTCATCTTTCACCCTCTCTCCTCCCTGGGGATGGGGGTGGTGTTTAGGTGCCATTCACTCTCAAAGAGAAAAGAGAGTCGATTGTTTCTTCTTATCTGGTGGGGGCTACTAGGAGATGTAACTTTGATGACCAGACTAAGTTAAACTTGCACAATCCAGGAAGACACAGAAAAGCACAAGATCGAGTAAAATTAGTATTATTACTTCTCTCTCAGCTGTATGTAACCTCAATGAGTTGTTCTGCCAACAAAATGTTCCTCACCAAATCGAAAGTGAAGATGTCAGTTTATCTTGGAAATTTTCTACGTAATTTAGCTACTTTCTTAATGTACAGCATCACGTTCTTAAAGGGCTGTGCTATCAGAACAACCTATTTCCATATGCCCTGTTACTGTCATAGAGAAAACTCCCATCCAACACCCCCTCAATCAACCAGGGATGAAAGCCCCTAGAAAGATCGGTTCAAGCTCCCAAGGTCTTACAATGAACATTTAAAGGGGTTTTTCAGGCACATCCTCAGAATAGATCATCAATAGTGGTTATGCATGAAAAACCCTTTAATTTGAATGTAAGCAAGAAATACTGAGGAGGCTATACTGAGCCCAGTATTTGCAATGTTGGGCTTAGTGTAATTTCCGCTGGCACAGGGTGCCCACCTCTTCATGCATTCAGTGCATTCCAGCCACTCTGTGCATCCTTTCAAAAATGCTGGACAGGTCGAATGTGGCGTAAATTACTGGTATGATTTCTGCTAGTTTTTGGTGTAAATCATCCATAAATCTGTCGGTCTGGACAGCCACACCCCCTTCCAACAAGCTCTGTCCAGTTTACTAAAGAAATAGGCAACATTTTTTGCAATTAGCAACATTTTTATTACAGAAACTAGTTGAAAAGCTTTTGGTAATGTGGGCCAGTATATTCTCCATGAGGTGGCTGCTACATATTTCAGCTGCCAGACCTCTATGGCGATCACTGTTATGGCTGTATGAACATGTAATACAAACTCTTCTTTGTTTCATTAACTTTTAATTACATTTCAAAGACAGAAGACAGGGATGTGTTGTTATGAGAACTGGAGACAAAGCTGGATTATGGGATGTTATAGAGTGTGAAGAGAAAGCCAAGTATGTGTGCAAGAAGTGGGCAGAAGGAGTGACGCCACCACCGATCCCAACACCAACGGCAGAACCAACGTGTCCGACTGATTGGACTTCATTAGATCGTGCATGTTTCAAGGTAAGAAAAACTGTCATGGTGGGAATTCAGTTCTGAATTCATGCTGCATCTTCATGTCTATTGAATGATGGTTTGCTGTCTTCCAGTTT
Source organism: Eleutherodactylus coqui (assembly GCF_035609145.1). Classification (NCBI taxonomy): domain Eukaryota; kingdom Metazoa; phylum Chordata; class Amphibia; order Anura; family Eleutherodactylidae; genus Eleutherodactylus; species Eleutherodactylus coqui. The sequence continues at coordinate 124,269,668 of NC_089848.1, forward strand.
TAGTTGGACGTACACATCCATGTTAGACAGCCCAATGTACAGATGTGTCTTTTCTTACCTTTCCTCTTGGCTCAAGACGTCTCGAGTTCTGTGGTGCGATATTACCAGCTTTAAAAATAAAAACTGCGTTTCTTATCTTTTCTCCTGGGAAAAGGCCTCCATCACACAGGCATTAGCGGAAACACATCGTTTTTTTAACGCTGCATTTACTGCAGTTTTAGCAGTGCTGGCATACATTTTGACAGCGTTTTCGCTGCATTTTCTGCACAGCTGAAAAAACAGCCAAGAAAGCTGAAAAGAAAAAAAGGAATACTCACCTAGCTGGCACCATCTGGGTCCCTGCCGCTGCTCTCCAGGAGCTTCAGGCAGGTTGCTAGGCACTTGTCAGTGCTGACAGACTATCTATTGGTGGTGATGGGGATTGAAATCCTGCCTCCAGTAAGAGACTACTCTGATTGGCTCTGAGCGCTGGCTCAACCAATCAGGGTTGGCATTCGATGAACCCATCACAGCCATTCAGTGAATAGCTGTGATTGGTGCACCTAGCTCCAGCTCTGATTAGCTGCGCTGGTGCTCCTAAACCAATCAGAGCAATCTCTTGCCGGAGATGTTGATTTTAATCCTGGTCACCAGCGACAGATGGCCTGTCAGTGCTGACAAGTGCCTGGCAGCCTGCCCGAAGAGTGCTGCCAGAAATGAGGTACTAAGTTGTGTCACATTTTCAGCAGCGCTGAAACCACTGCCCATTCATTTCAATGGCCAACGCACAGCTGAAATCGGCCAAAGATAGAACCTACATCTATGTCAAAGTGCAGCCTTTTGATGCTTGTGTGAACAGCCCCATTGAAATGAATGGGAGCGTTGTACAGAGTTTAGCGCAGCGCTGAAAAGGCAGCGCTTAACGCTGTACAAAAACGTGTGTGAGGGAGGCCTTACTCTGATGGAAGATGAAATGAAAGACACATCTGTATATGTTGGCATGCCTATGGACTTTACTGGCCAAAACATAAGCCAAAAGAGTCCTTTTCATATATGATTGGCTACTATACTTTCTTTTAAAGAGGATCTGTAATGTCCTCATGTCAGTGGGGCTCGGCTGCATACTGTTGCTCTGTAGCCATGGCCCCGGTGACTCCAACGATGTCTTTTTTTTCTTCATACAACACACTAGAAAAAACACATCCAAAAAATAGAGCACACCACAATATCGCAGAGGTGCAAAAAACAACACAAAATACTCCATTATATAATAAAGTCATTGGTCACAGTTTAAAAGCAGTTAAAAACTGTTGTAAAAGCTTTAGTTAATGTGGACCATGCTCCGGCTCAGCATACAAAAATGAGTCACTACACCGACTCAAGTATACCACACGAATTAGGGGTAGAAGCAATTGAGTGGTTCATAAACAATGACCCACTCATGTCACAGTCTCAAAAAAAGCATTTATTAAAATTCATAATCTTTGCATTAAAAAACAATTATTTTTCTTTTTAAAAAAATGTTTTTTTCCAGACAACCGGAACAGCGATGGGGAGCAAATTCGCTCCGACATTCGCTAATCTATATATGGGACAATTCGAGGCCGAAAAATTCAAAAATAATAATATAGTATACCATGGTCGTTACATTGACGACATACTAATAATCTGGAAAGGTTCAAAACTAGAACTAGAAAATTTCATCATTAATATCAATAAAAACGAAAAAAAAATCTAAAATTCACGTCCACCATTAACAATAAAGAAATCATTTTCTTAGATTTAGTTTTATACATTAAAAATAATATCATAAAGGGGGCGAGGCCTGACCGAGGACGGTGGCAGTCGCAAGCTTTTGAGCTCCGCTCCGTCCGTCACCTCCAAAGCAACTTTAAAAGCTTCAGCGGGTCCCTTCACCTCCCCGGAGACGCGCTGCTTACCTTGGCAACCAGCTATGACCCGGCGCAGGACGGCGAAAGCGTCCCCGGTCCCGGTGACAGATTTTTTCTCCGCTCGGAGCGGCAGAAAGACTCCGGCAGCGGCGCGCTTCTCTTCTAAAAGCACTTCTCGGGACTCTGCAGACGATCCGGCTCCTCACCGAGAGACACCGTCAGGGAGCTCCAGCTTCTGCCGAGGCGATGCACGCCGATCCTTAAGCCTGGGAGAGGTGAGTGACAAACCTACGGGCACTACACACAACACCTCCCTCCCAGCTAAAATGGCGCCTGGCCACATGTCAGCCCCTGGGGACAATCTCTCCCCATCTGCAAGCCCGGAAAAAAGAAGGCAGAGAATGGAGGAGGCAATCAACACCTCTCTGCCTCCGTCCAACAATGCAGAGCTTCTTGATATGGTCCCCACTTCAGACCAGCCTGCAACACAGGCTTTTATTAAAGAGATGATGCTTGCCCTTAGAAGCACCATGAGGGAGGACTTACATACGTTCTCAGCATCCTTTAACTCTGCTATAGTGGAAATAGAAGAGAGGACATCCCATATAGAGAATAAAATGGGAGAGCTGACCAAGTCCCATAACACTCTAATCGATGCCCACTACACTTTGGAGGAAGAAGTAGATCAGATCAAAGTTAAAATGGCGGATCTGGAAGACCGCAACCGACGTAACAACGTTAAATTTAGGGGCATCCCCGAAAAAATCAGCCCAGCAGACTTGAAGGATTTTCTTACACAGTTAATGAAAAATCTCCTTCCCTCAACTCCTGTTCAAGAATTGATCATTGACAGGGCACACCGTCTGCAGAAATCAAAATTCCTTTACGAAAATATTCCTCGTGATTGCGCGGATTCATTTTTTTCACGTTAAAGAGGCGTTGATGTTCGCATCCCGCAAAATGCCTGACCTTCCTCCGCAGTTTTCAAATATTAAGCTATTTGTGGACTTATCCGCGGCCACCATACAATCAAGAAAAGCCTTTTCTCGCGTCACTACTACTCTTAGGAGGGAGAAAATCCCATATAGGTGGGGTTTCCCCACAAAGCTCATCCTCCATAGAGAAGGCGCCACGCATATCTTCAATAAACCGGAGGAGGGTGAGAGGTCCCTAGTCTCTTGGGGTCTCCAAATTAATGAAGAAACCCACGACAAATCTTCTAACCAACGCTCACATGAGCCGTCTGAAGAAAACCTGCACCCCCATCCACCCCGCTGAACTTAGTTGTTCTTTTCTTTAAACCTGGAGGTTGAATTTCCTTCCAAGTCGGGAGAACTTTTATTCCCCCCAATCCTCTACAGGACTACATCCCTGTACAAAACAGCCATTACCACCTTGCTGTTTTTCTTTTTTTTTTTAAAGGTTTATCAACGTATGCCTAATCTTACTGCTAAAAAAATGTTTTCTGGCCATCTGTTCCGGTGTTATGTGCCAGACTTTCTTGACATGAATGTTTGTGTTTTCACTCCCTTTTGTGATAGGTCATTGGTCGACAATCTTCTGGGTCTCCACAAAACCTTTGCGCTACTCCCCCCTGTAATATGGCGATAAAAATATGTTCTTTAAATGTAAAAGGGCTGAACTCCCCTTTTAAGAGGTCTGCAGCCTGGAGAGACGCGCTTCGAGAGAATGTTGACATTATGTGTCTACAAGAATCACATCTCACTCTCGCGTCGCGCCATCTCTTCACACATAAAAAATTCTCAAAAATCTTTTTCTCTTGCGCTCAGGAGAAGAGAGCGGGGACTATAATTGCAATTAAAGACTCAATTGGTACCACAATTACTGAACAAATAATCGACCCGAGAGGTAGATTTATAATCCTAGTGGGCCTTTTCAATGGCGCCCCACTAACCCTAGTTAACCTCTATGCTCCGAACTCCTCACAGATCTCCTTCTTAAATAAGATTGTTAAAAAAATACGCAAAGTTCAAAAAGGCAAAATCATAATATGCGATGATTTTAACGTTGTTCCCGATAAGAAGCTTGACTCCACCAGCATATCTAATAGAACTTCCCCCATGCTCTCAAATTGGCTCCAAAAACAGGCGCTCTTGGATTCCTATAGGTGCCTTAATTCAACGTCTAAAGAATATACTTACTATTCCCCTCGCCACAGATCCTTTTCAAGGATCGATCTATTCTTGACAGATAAATGGACCCTCCCGAGCGTTAGGAGTGCAGATATTGGTAAAACCACGTGGTCAGACCACGCCCCTGTATTTCTTTCGCTAGTGATAGCAAGTTCTCCCCCGACTTTGGGTTCCTGGAGAATCAATACCCCCCTGATGAGACTCCCCGAACATAAAAAGTCCATCAAAGAAGCACTGAGTGAGTACTTCTCACTTAATGTCAATCCAGATGTGAATGTCTTCTCCACGTGGTGCGCTCACAAGGCGTACATAAGGGGGATATTAATTAAAATTAGCTCCCACTACAAGAAAAAGAAACAACTCCATATCAATAACATTCTGGAGCAAATTGCAAAGACAGAGCACAATATTCAGGCTTCCCCTTCTATCGAGCTGCATAGAGAACTTATGTCCCTCCGCCATAGTCTCCGTCAGGAATTGATTGGGGATTATGTTAAAACCTTAAACTCCTCCAAGATGAATTATTACACGGCCTTCAATAAACCCTCCAGACTGATGGCCAGGATAATTAAGCAATGGCAGGCTCCAACTAAAATCCCATTCCTGTTCAAACAAGATGGATCAAATACTAAAATTTCTCACCCCCAAGCTATTGCGGATGAGTTTAGTCTTTATTCTAAACTATACAACTTAAACAAAGACGGCTCCACCCATCAACCGGACATTCAACAAATCAACAAATTCCTGGAGGGGATCAGTCTCCCCACCATTGGAGAGGATCACCTGAAATTATTGAACTCCCCGGTCTCCCTCCTGGAGATATTAGATACAATAAAATCTTTAAAAGCACACAAGGCCCCAGGTCCGGACGGCTTTCCCAATGAATACTATAAGGACTTTGCTCCGGATCTGGCGCCTTGTATGGTGGATACATTTAATAAAGCAATTTCTACGGGCTCTCTTCCGAAAGAGATGCTAAATGCCACTATAGTGACAATCCCCAAACAGGGAAAGCCCTCGTCCTCCCCTGCAAATTTTCGGCCTATTTCCCTCCTCAATTGTGACACTAAGATTTACTCTAAGCTGCTTGCCCAACGCCTGTTAAAAATTCTGCCACAGATAATCCACGGAGATCAGGTGGGCTTTACTAGGGGGAGACAGGCGTCGGATGGCACCAGAAGGGTCCTCAACTTAGTCGCAGTGGCGGAGGCGAACCGTACCCCAGCTATACTATTGGCTTTAGACGCTGAGAAAGCCTTTGACAGGCTTCACTGGGGGTTCGCCTTCGCCACCCTAGAGAAATTTCGATTCCAGGGAAACATTCTTGGAGCCATCCATCTGAATAGAAAGCAGGGAGGCCTGGGGGTGCCAAATTTGTGGTCCTACCTGCAAGCATCCAATATTAATCAATCCAAACTCTGGTTGAAACCAGAACCGGGACCAAGCTGGCTACAAATTGAGACTCACTTGAACGGTGGTAGATCTCTCCGCTCTCTTCTCCTGGCGTCCCTGCTAGCCTCGTCGTCCCCATCTGTGCTCCCAATCTATAGCTCTCGGAGTATTTCTCCTACTATGCAGGCCTCACTAAACTGATGGAGGTGGTGGGCCCAGAGACCCAATAACCGGGGGGGGGGGGGAATAATAGATCACATACCTATCTCTACTCTGGAATACTTTGTCCCCAACTTACATTTGGAGAGTTGGATGGAGAGAGGAATTTCAAACATAGATGATATTCTCGCGGGTCGGGGCGTGGCCTCGTTCCAGGATCTGAGAGAAAGGTTTGACCTCCCCGCGAGAGAATTCTTTAGATACCTCCAAATCAGATCTCTACTTCAAACCACAAAAATAGCCAGTGTGAGACTGGCGGCTGTCCTTTTGAGAGTCTTTAATAACCCCGGCCCAACATCTCGCTCCCTAGTTAGGGTCTGCTACGACTCTCTCTCAGGTGACATGAGAGATTCGAAACGGGTACATATCCTCAACTGGAAGAGGGACCTGGGGAAAAGGTTCCCACCAGATAGATGGATCGCGGCCTTTACGTGGGCCAATAGAGCAACCATTAACGCAAACATTTTGGAAGTACATACAAAAGTACTGACAAGGTGGTACCTCACCCCAGTGATACTGGCGAGAGCATTCCCTGACTCGGGCGATAGCTGCTGGAGACACTGCAGCCACAAGGGCAGCATTCTCCACTTATTTTGGAGCTGCCCAAAGCTCTCACAATTCTGGGACGATGTCTTTTCTTTTCTGAGAGTGATCACAGGACTGTACATCCCCAGATCCCCTGAATTAGCTATTCTATTAATTGACAACGGCCACTTGCCACATTCGATAAAGGGTTTGGTGGGACATATCCTTCTCACTGCCAAACTTTTGGTTTCAAGGAGATGGAGGGCGGCTGGGTCTCCTACTATTTCAGACTTAAAGCAGACAATATCTGACCATAACACATATGAAAAATTGTTTGCCCTAAAGAATAGGGAATATGCTAAATACTGTAAAAAGTGGAACCCATGGATACAAAGTAGCTTGACCTAAATATCAGATATTCGATTAATGACTGATTGTTTTTTTTCCTCCCTTCCTCCCCCCCCTCTCCCCCCCATCCACCCCCCCCCCCCCCCCCCTTCCCTCCCTAACCTACCTCTAGTTTACTATTTGTTAGTAGTTTAAATAAATAGAGGAAATATATAATGTTTACCGCACTCTATTTTTCAGCAGAACTATCTTATGCTCTGTTATATAATTGACATACTCTTCCCATAAGCTACAGCTACGGACTTTACTGTGACTCTGGATAAAGGGAAGTTGTTTATATCTGTTTGTTTTGTCAACAATTCTATAAGCCATGTAATATGTATGCTCACATAGACAATTACTTCATGTTATATTTGTAACAGTTTTAAAAGAAAACTAATAAAGAACAAATTGAGAAAAAAAAAAATAATATCATAAATACAAAAACTCATTTTAAAAAGGTAAACAAAAACAGTTATCTACAATACAACAGCTGCCACCACAAAAAATGGAAAAACAACATACCTTACAGTCAATTACGACGAGTTTACAGAAACTGCAGTGAAAAAGATATCTTTGAAAATCAAGCAAAAAACATAATTCACCGTTTTGAAAACAAAATTACCCAAAGCAATTACTAAAAGATGCTTATCAAAAAACCAAAAAAAATCGAAAAAACAATAAACAAAATAAACACAAAACAAAACACCTACAGCAATAATATTTTTATTACAAAATTTAGTACAGACCACAATTACATAAAAAAAACATCATACAAAAAAACTGGTCCCTTTTAAAAAATGACCCCTACCTTGGTAAAACACTAGAAAAAAAACCCTAGAATTATTTTTAGAAAAAATAGAACGATAGGTAATAGTTTAGCTCCATCAAATCCTCTAAATAAAAAAGAAAAAAAACAATCCATTTAAAGAGAAAAATAAAACAATAACAGGTGGTTTCAAATGTAACAGCAAGAAATGTAAATGTTGTACACATATATGTCATAAACAAAACTATGTACAAAAAGGTGAGGAAAAAATAGAAATAAAAGAAAAAATGGCATGTAAAAGTAAAAATATCATCTATCTATTAGAATGCCCGTGCGGCTTCCGGTATGTTGGAAGAACAACTAATAGCCTGAATATAAGGATTAGAGATGAGCGAGCACCAAAATGCTCGGGTGCTCGTTACTCGGGACGAACTTTTCGCGATGCTCGAGGGTTTGTTTCGAGTAACGAACCCCATTGAAGTCAATGGGCGACCCGAGCATTTTTGTATTTCGCCGATGCTCGCTAAGGTTTCCTTGTGTGAAAATCTGGGCAATTCAAGAAAGTGATGGGAACGACACAGCAACGGATAGGGCAGGCGAGGGGCTACATGTTGGGCTGCATCTCAAGTTCACAGGTCCCACTATTAAGCCACAATAGCGGCAAGAGTGGGCCCCCCCCTCCCAAAAACTTTTACTTCTGAAAAGCCCTCATTAGCATGGCATACCTTAGCTAAGCACCACACTACCTCCAACAAAGCACAATCACTGCCTGCATGACACTCCACTGCCACTTCTCCTGGGTTACATGCTGCCCAACCGCCCCCCCCTCCCCCCCACAGCGCACACCAAAGTGTCCCTGCGCAGCCTTCAGCTGCCGTAATGCCTCACCACCCTCATGTCTATTTAGAAGTGCGTCTGCCATGAGGAGGAACCGCAGGCACACACTGCAGAGGTTGGCATGGCTAGGCAGCGACCCTCTTTAAAAGTGGCGGGGCGATAGCCCACAATGCTGTACAGAAGCAATAAGAAATAGAATCCTGTGCCACCGCCATCAGGAGCTGCACACGTGGGCATAGCAATGGGGAACCTATGTGTCACACACTATTCATTCTGTCAAGGTGTCTCTGCATGCCCCAGTCAGACTGGTAATATGTACCTTAACAGTAACCGCATTGGTGGTAATGTGGTGGTGACTGCGGACCTAGTAGCGCGGTTTTATTTTGTTGGTTTTCGGAATTTGGCCAGGATTAAATGGGCCGTGGCGGGGGGATGGTGGGGGGTCTCTCTTGTAGTGTCGGTAAAGGTGAAATTCTTGGACTGCCACCAGACGAACCAATGCAAAGGCATTTGCCAAGAATGTTTGTTTTCCCTGTTGGAGGAGGAGGGGGATGTTTTTGAGGCACTACGTGTCCTCTACACGTGTCCGTGGTTATATGCACCTTAACAGTAACCGCGTTGGTGGTAATGTGGTGGTGACTGCGGACCTAGTAGCGCGGTTTTATTTTGTTGGTTTTCGGAATGTGGCCAGGATTAAGTGGGCCGTGGCGGGGGGATGGTGGGGGGTCTCTCTTGTAGTGTTGGTAAAGGTGAAATTCTTGGACTGCCACCAGACGAACCAATGCAAAGGCATTTGCCAAGAATGTTTGTTTTCCCTGTTGGAGGAGGAGGGGGATGTTTTTGAGGCACTACGTGTCCTCTACACGTGTCCGTGGTTATATGCACCTTTACAGTAACCGCGTTGGTGGGAAATGGCCTCGCCGCCATCATGTCTTTGGGAAGCCTCTGTTTCCACACCCCAGAGACATACCATTAGCAGCAGTATAGGCAGAGCCCAGAATTCGTAACATTTCAGCCGTAGCATTAGGACAGGCCCCACTAACATATCACTAGCAGCATTATAGGGGGAGCGCAGTCTTCGTTCCATGTCAGCAATAGTAGCACTCAAGACAGGCCCCACTAACATATCACTAGCAGCATTATAGCGGGAGCACAGTCTTCGTTCCATGTCAGCAATAGTAGCACTCAAGACAGGCCCCACTAACATATCACTAGCAGCAGTATAGTGGGAGCGCAGTCTTCGTTCCATTTCAGTAGCTGCAGTATAGCCAAGGCCCAAGTTACATTTATGTAGCTAAAGTGTAGGCCAACCCCACACACACTTCTGTACCATGAGTGCAGGTGAAGAACATACAAATTGCTATGATTACACTGTAGGTGAGGGCCCCAAAAAATTGGTGTACCAACAGTACTAATGTACCTCAGAAAAATTGCCCATGCACAACCAAGATGGCAGGTGAAACCCATTAATCGCTTTGGTTAATGTGGCTTAAGTGGTAACTAGGCCTGGAGGCAGCCCAGTTTAACGAAAAATTGGTTCAAGTTAAAGTTCCAACGCTTTTAAGAGCATTGAAACGTATAAAAATTGTTTCGAAAAATTAGATGAGTGAGCCTTGTGGCCCTAAGAAAAATTGTCCGTTCAGCGTGATTACCTGAGGTTTCAGGAGGAGGAGCAGGAGGAGGAGGAGGAATATTAGACACAGATTGATGAAGCAGAAATGTCCCCGTTTTGGATGGTGAGAGAGAACGTAGCTTCCATCCGCGGGTGCATAATACGTATTGCTTACGTATCGCTGCTGTCCGCTGGTGGAGAAGAGAAGTCTGGGGAAATCCAGGCTTTGTTCATCTTGATGAGTGTTAGCCTGTCGGCACTGTCGGTTGACAGGCGGGTACGCTTATCTGTGATGATTCCCCCAGCCGTACTAAACACCCTCTCCGACAAGACGCTAGCCGCAGGACAAGCAAGCACCTCCAGGGCATACAGCGCTAGTTCAGGCCACGTGTCCAGCTTCGACACCCAGTAGTTGTAGGGGGCAGAGGCGTCACCGAGGATGGTCGTGCGATCGGCTACGTACTCCCTCACCATCCTTTTACAGTGCTCCCGCCGACTCAGCCTTGACTGGGGAGCGGTGACACAGTCTTGGTGGGGAGCCATAAAGCTGGCCAGGCCCTTAAAGACTGTTGCACTGTCTGGGATGTACATGCTGCTCGATCTCCGCACCTCCCCTGCTACCTGGCCCTCGGAACTGCGCCTTCTGCCACTAGCGCTGTCGGATGGGAATTTTACCATCAGCTTGTCCGCCAGGGTCCTGTGGTATAGCAACACTCTCGAACCCCTTTCCTCTTCGGGAATGAGACTGGGAAGGTTCTCCTTATAGCGTGGGTCGAGCAGTGTGTACACCCAGTAATCCGTAGTGGCCAGAATGCGTTGAATGCGAGGGTCACGAGAAAGGCATCCTAACATGAAGTCAGCCATGTGTGCCAGGGTACCTGTACGCAACACATGGCTGTCCGCACTAGGAAGATCACTTTCAGGATCCTCCTCCTCCTCCTCCTCCTCCTCAGGCCATACACGCTGAAAGGATGACAGGCAAGCAGCATGGGTACCGTCAGCAGTGGGCCAAGCTGTCTCTTCCCCCTCCTCCTCATCCTCCTCCTCCTCCTCCTGAACGCGCTGAGATATAGACAGGAGGGTGCTCTGACTATCCAGCGACATACTGTCTTCCCCCGGCTCTGTTTCCGAGCGCAAAGCGGCTGCCTTTATGGTTTGCAGGGAAGTTCTCAAGATGCATAGCAGAGGAATGGTGACGCTAATGATTGCAGCATCGCCGCTCACCACCTGGGTAGACTGATCAAAGTTTCGAAGGACCTGGCAGATGTCTGCCAACCAGGGCCACTCTTCTGAAAAGAATTGAGGAGGCTGACTCCCACTGCGCCGCCCATGTTGGAGTTGGTATTCCACTATAGCTCTACGCTGCTTATAGAGCCTAGCCAACATGTGGAGCGTAGAGTTCCACCGTGTGGGCACGTCGCACAGCAGTCGGTGCACTGGCAGATTAAAGCGATGTTGCAGGGTGCGCAGGGTGGCAGCGTCCGTGTGGGACTTGCGGAAATGTGCGCAGAGCCGGCGCACCTTTACGAGCAGGTCTGACAAGCGTGGGTAGCTTTTCAGAAAGCGCTGAACCACCAAATTAAAGACGTGGGCCAGGCATGGCACGTGCGTGAGGCTGCCGAGCTGCAGAGCCGCCACCAAGTTATGGCCGTTGTCACACACGACCATGCCTGGTTGGAGGCTCAGCGGCGCAAGCCAGCGGTCCGTCTGCTCTGTCAGACCCTGCAGCAATTCGTGGGCCGTGTGCCTCCTATCTCCTAAGCTGAGTAGTTTCAGCACGGCCTGCTGACGCTTGCCCACCGCTGTGCTGCCACGCCGCGCGACACCGACTGCTGGCGACGTCCTGCTGCTGCTGACACATCTAGATTGCGAGACAGAGGTTGAGGAGGAGGAGGAGGGTGCTTTAGTGGAAGAAGCATACACCGCCGCAGATACCACCACCGAGCTGTGGCCCGCAATTCTGGGGGTGGGTAGGACGTGAGCGGTCCCAGGCTCTGACTCTGTCCCAGCCTCCACTAAATTCACCCAATGTGCCGTCAGGGAGATGTAGTGGCCCTGCCTGCCTGTGCTTGTCCACGTGTCCGTAGTTAAGTGGACCTTGCCACTAACCGCATTGGTGAGGGCGCGTACAATGTTGCGGGAGACGTGGTCGTGCAGGGCTGGGACGCCACATCGGGAAAAGTAGTGGCGACTGGGAACTGAGTAGCGCGGGGCCACCGCCGCCATCATAGCTTTGAAGGACTCCGTTTCCACAACCCTATACGGCAGCATCTCAAGGCTGATAAATTTGGCTATGTGGACGGTTAACGATTGAGCGTGCGGGTGCGTGGTGGCGTACTTGCGCTTGCGCTCCAACACTTGCGCTAGCTACGGCTGGACTGTGCGGTGCGAGACATTGCTGGATGGGGCCGAGGACAGCGGAGGTGAGGGTGTGGGTGCAGGCCATGAGACGGTTGTGCCTGTGTCCTGAGAGGGAGGTTGGATCTCAGTGGCAGGTTGGGGCACACGGGGAGAGGCAGCGGTGCAAACCGGAGGCGGTGAACGGCCTTCGTCCCACCTTGTGGGGTGCTTGGCCATCATATGTCTGCGCATGCTGGTGGTGGTGAGGCTGTTGGTGGTGGCTCCCCGGCTGATCTTGGCGCGACAAAGGTTGCACACCACTGTTCGTCGGTCGTCAGGCGTCTCTGTGAAAAACTGCCAGACCTTAGAGCACCTCGGCCTCTGCAGGGTGGCATGGCGCGAGTGTGTGCTTTGGGAAACACTTGGTGGATTATTCGGTCTGGCCCTGCCTCTACCCCTGGCCACCGCACTGCCTCTTGCAACCTGCCCTGCTGATGCCCTTGCCTCCCCCCTCTGAAGACCTGTCCTGAGTAGGCGTTGCACACCAGGTGGGGTCAGTCACCTCATCATCCTGCTGCTCTTCCTCCGAATCCTCTGTGCGCTGCTCCCTTGGACTTACTGCCCTTACTACTACCTCACTGCAAGACAACTGTGTCTCATCGTCATCGTCCTCCTCACCCACAGAAAGTTCTTGAGACAGTTGGCGGAAGTCCCCAGCCTCTTCCCCCGGACCCCGGGAACTTTCGAATAGTTGGGCATCAGTGACGATAAACTCCTCTGGTGGGAGAGGAACCACTCCTGCCCAATCTAAGCAGGGGCCCGAGAACAGTTCCTGGGAGTGTTCCCGCTCCTGAGCAGGTGTCATTGTAGTGGAGTGAGGAGGCTGGGAGGAAGGAGGAGCAGCAGACAGAGGATTCGGATTTGCAGCAGTGGACGGCGCAGAACTGTGGCTGGACGATAGGTTGCTCGAAGCACTTTCTGCCATCCAGGACAGGACCTGCTCACACTGCTCATTTTCTAATAAAGGTCTCCCGCGTGGACCCATTAATTGGGCGATGAATGTGGGGACGCCAGAAACGTGCCTCTCTCCTAATCGCGCAGCAGTCGGCTGCGACACACCTGGATCAGGAGCTCGGCCTGTGCCAACACCCTCACTTGGGCCTACGCGTCCTCGGCCACGTCCACGTCCTCTAGGCTTACCCCTACCCCTCAGCATGGTGTATTACCAGTGATTTGATTTCCCAGGCAGGAAATAAATTGGCGCAAGCCTGCTGGCCAAATATAATTTCTTTTCCTTTTTAGCAAAGGGAAGACCTCACTGCGGATATTCAATGAACAAGAAGTTTAGTATCTGTGGTGTGGCCCTCAAAAAGTGTCACACAAGTATAGTGTAGCAGAGTTATTAACTCTAGCAGAGCAGGTATTTGCCAGTCAGGAAAGACAATGGCGCAAGCCTGCAGTAAACCGTAGCTGGTTGCGTCTGATTTTTGTACGTTGTCCACGCAGCACACACGTACACGGAGACCTTAGGACTGACACAGGCAGGCCAAATATAATTTATTTTCCTTTTTTGCAAAGGGAAGCACCCACTGCGTATATTCAATGAACAAGAAGTTTAATATCTGTGGTGTGGCCCTCAAAAAGTGTCACACAACTATAGTGTAGCAGAGTTATTAACTCTAGCACAGCAGGTATTTGCCAGTCAGGAAAGACAATGGCGCAAGGCTGCAGTAAACCGTAGCTGGTTGCGTCTGATTTTTGTACGTTGTCCACGCAGCACACACGTACACGGAGACCTTAGGACTGACACAGGCAGGCCAAATATAATTTTTTGTCCTTTTTAGCAAAGGGAAGGACCCACTGCGTATATTCAATGAACAATAACTGTGTTGTGGCCCTGCCTACACAATTCTGTCCCTGTAGTATCAATGGAGGGCGCAATGCTCTGCACAGACGATTTTTAGAAAAAAAAAAAATGCAACACTGCTAACAGCAGCCAGCAGAGTACTGCACACGGTTAAATTTGGCCCTAGAAAGGACCGTTGAGGTTCTTGAAGGCTACACTCACTCCTAACACTCTCCCTGCCTATACACCACTTCTGTCCCTATTGCAGGGCGCAATGCTCTGCACTGCCGATTTTGAGAAAGAAAAAAAAAAAACACTGCTAGCAGCAGCTTGCACACAGGTAGATGTGGCCCTAAGAAGGACCGTTGGGGTTCTTGAAGCCTACACTGACTCCTAACGCTCTCCCTACAGCAGCACCAGCACGATAGTACTTTCCCTCAGCTAACTCACAAGGCATGTGTGGCGAGCCGCGGGAGGGGCCGACTTTTATACTCGGGTGACATCTGATCGCCCCAGCCACTCACAGCAGGGGGGTGGTATAGGGCTTGAACGTCACAGGGGGAAGTTGTAATGCCTTCCCTGTCTTTCAATTGGCCAGAAAAGCGCGCTAACATCTCAGAGAGGAAACTGAAAGTAACCGGAACACCGCGTGGTACTCGTTACGAGTAACGAGCATCCCGAACACCCTAATATTCGCACGAATATCAAGCTCGGACGAGTACGTTCGCTCATCTCTAATAAGGATCAATCAACATCGATATAACATAAAAAGGGGGTACGAAAAACACAGTATATCTAAACATTTCCAAGAAAAACACAATAAAAACAGTGAAAAATTAAAACTAATTACTTTAGAAACCATAAAACAAAACTCAATAATGAAACTGAGAAGAAAAGAAATGTACTGGATCTACCGTCTGAACACCTTAATGCCAGAAGGATTAAATGAAATACTGGAGAAATTTTAACAAAATAAATGCACTTACATGGGAATTAGATAAAAAAAATTATAAAAAATACACAATAAAAAATAAAAAGTTTTTATGTAGAATATAGTAAAATGAATAGATAGTAATTAGAGATGAGCGAACGTACTCGTCCGAGCTTGATGCTCGGGCGAATATTAGGGTGTTCGGGATGTTCGTTATTCGTAACGAACACCACACGATGTTCGGATGTTCGGGTTACTTTAACTTTCTTCCCTGAGAAATCTTTTCTATATGCGCTCAATGGGGCCGGCGGCAGCAGCGCCAACCCCATTGAGAACATATAGAAGACAAATCCTTCTTCTCTGCCACAGCTGTAACAGCTGTGACTGAGAAGAACGATGTTTGCCCATTGAATTCAATGGAACCGGCAATACAGCCGACTCCACTGAATGCAATGGGCTGCCGGCGATCGCGGGATGAATTGTCGGAAAGGGGTTAAATATATAAGCCCTTCCCTGCAATTCATCCAGAAATGTGTAAAAATAAAAAATATATATATACTCACCTGGTGCCGGCAGACGGAGTTCAGCGCGGCAGGCTGCAGTTCTCCTGAACTGCTCTGAACAGCTGTGAGTAGTATTCAGCAGCCGGGGATTTAAAATCCCCGCCTGCTGAATAAGATGCCTCTGAATGGTCACAGCCTGACCAATCAGAGGCCAGCCCTCACTCACACCCATTCATGAATTCATGAATGGGTGAGTGAGGGCTGCTTCTGATTGGCTCAGGGGCATGTTATTCCACACTATATAAGGCAGCATATATGAAAATGTCTGTATGAACTTGAAAAAGACACATATCGTGTTGAAACGCGCTGTTTTAAAGAATAAAAAAAAAAAGATTGGTTTTCTGCCAAGGCGCGGGATAGTTTTTATTTTTTACTTTTATACTAAGTTACACCGACTCAAGGCTGAATAATAGATGCATAAACATGATACTTGCTTGGAATACCAAAGATGGCGCACCTGGTGTCACTGACAGCTGTATGCACATGCGATAATGCACATAAACCATACAAGATATATAGTCATGTCTGATATTCAAGACACAATAGCATGCCTATGCCAATTCTCCATACGTCACTACAATAATACAAGATGCTGTGTTTGAACATATAGAAACCATCACATGCACATGGGCCAGTCCCCATAGCTGCAAGCTTTCCACAACAGAAAGGCTGCAGCAGATAAGCAGGAAAACGGCAGTGAACAAGTCCGTGTCTGCATTGTGCAGATCGGGCTGCAGTTTTTGTAGCAGATTTGCTGCAGATTTTAATTTTTATATTTCAAGGATTGAGATCTGCAGTAGAGATGAGCGAACACCAAAATGTTCGGGTGTTCGTTATTCGGAACGAACTTCCCGTGATGCTCGAGGGTTCGTTTCGAACAACGAACCCCATTGAAGTCAATGGGCGACCAGAACATTTTTGTATTTCGCCGATGCTCGCTAAGGTTTTCATGTGTGAAAATCTGGGCAATTCAGGAAAGTGATGGGAACGACACAGTGACGGATAGGGCAGGCGAGGGGCTACATGGTGGGCTGCATCTCAAGTTCACAGGTCCCACTATTAAGCCACAATAGCGGCAAGAGTGCCCCCCCCCCCCACTGTCAGCATAAAGATCGTTCTCCTCTGCCACAGCTGTAACAGCTGTAGCAGAGAAGAACGATGTTTGCCCATTGAATTCAATGGAGCCAGAAAAACAACAGGTTCCACTGAATGCAATGGGCTGCCCGCGATCGCAGGATGAATGGTCGGGAAGGGGTTAAATATATAACCCCTTTCCTGCAATTCATCCAGAAATGTGTTACACTAAAAATATATACCGGCGTATAAGGCGACCGGGCGTATAAGACGACCCCCCAACTGTCACCTTATACGCCGGTAATACAGTGGAGCAAAGAATAAAAAGCATTACTCACTTTTTCAGATGATCTGCGGCGCTCCTGCAGGCTGTCGCTCCCTCCTAATCCACGGCAGAGTATTCCTTTCTGCACGAAAGGCTTGAAATCCCCGCCTCCAGAAACACAGCCAATCACAGCCAATGACAATGATGTCATTGAATGGCTGTGATTGGCTTGAAATCCCCGCCTCCAGAAACACAGCCAATCACAGCCATTCAATGACATCATTGTCATTGGCTGTGATTGGCTGAAGGCACATGTGTTTCTGGAGGCAGGGATTTAAAGCCTTTCATAGAGAAAGCTTGTCTGCCGTGGATTAGGAGGGAGTGACAGCCTGCAGGAGCGCCGCAGATCATCTGAAAAAGTGAGTAATGATTTTTATTCTTTGTTCCACTGTATTACCGGCGTATAAGGTGACAGTTGGGGGGTCGTCTTATACGCCCCGTCGCCTTATACGCCGGTATATATTTTTAGTGTAACACATTTCTGGATGAATTGCAGGAAAGGGGTTATATATTTAACCCCTTTCCGACCATTCATCCTGCGATCGCCGGCAGCCCATTGCATTCAGTGGAACCTGCTGTATTGCTGGCTCCATTGAATTCAATGGGCAAACATCGTTCTTCTCTGCTACAGCTGTTACAGCTGTGCCAGAGAAGAAGGATTTCTCTTCTATATGTTCTCAATGGGGTCAGCGCTGCTGCCGCCGGCCCCATTGAGCGCATATAGAGAAGATTTATGGCCCTAAGAAGGACCGTTGGGGTTCTTGACACCTAAAATACTCCTAACACTCTCCCTATAGCAGCTCCAACACGATAGCGCTTTCCCTAAACTCATGTCAGAATGCATCCATAGCGAGCCGCGGGAGGGGCAGATTTCAATACTCGGGTGACACCTTATCTCCCCAGCCACTCACTGCAGGGGGGTGGTATAGGGCTTAAACGTTGCAGGGGGAAGTTGTAATGCCTTCCCTGTCTTTATATTGGCCAAAAAAAAGCGCTAACGTCTCAGGGAAGAAAGTTAAATTAACCAGAACACCGCATGGTGTTCGTTACGAATAACGAACATCCCGAACACCCTAATATTCGCACGAATATCAAGCTCAGACGAACGCGTTCGCTCATCTCTAATCTGCAGCATTAATCTGCAGAATAATTAGACATGCTCTGGATTTAGAATGCTCTGCATTTAAAAGGAATGTTGGATTTCTTGTGGAAATTTTCAGCACCATGTAAAGGAGATTTTTGAAATCCCTCCACATGGCTTGTACTGGAAATGCTGCAGAATTTTCGTCCCCGTGTGAAGGCAGCGGCCTGTTCCACTCCATAGCAGGGGAGGAGAGCAGCTCTTTCTCCTCTGCACTGCCGTCCATGTGTACCGTTGATTGCTAGTGAGCGCTGATGGGAACTGCTGCTGCTCCCCCGCATCCACCAACCAGTTTCCTTCTGCTGTACCATGATAAGAGAAGAGGATAACATCTGTCAGAAGAAGCAGCGCAGCACTCCAGGTTAGAGAATGTGGGAAGTGACACAAGGTGTGGAAAGCTCTCCATTTATTTAATAAAATGCATGATCAGCTGCTCCTGATGGAGAAGAGAATGCCAAGGCCTTATAGTGGCCCTCCGTCGCCCTGTGCCATCCCCTGCACTGTCACCTAGAGTCCCTGGATGTGTTCAAAATATTTATTTTCTATTCTTCTCCGCTGAAACCTGCGAGCGTCTTATCATCCAGTGCGTCTTATAGAGCGAAAAATATGGTCATTTTTAAAGCATTTATAAAAGTATTTTTACAAGTTTTATTTGTTTTTCCAACAGCTTTACTCGACAAAAAAGTATGCTAGAAAGACCTGGCTAGATGCAAGAGACTTTTGCAGAGCTGTAGGAGGCGACTTACTCAGAATCACCAACAAGGAGGAGGAGGAGAAGTTAAAAATGTGGATGTAAGCAGTGATCTTGCTAAAAATATCATCTTATGCTATAAATATTGTAAATTACGTTAGTTGGAATGAACTTGTCAGATGCCACATGTGGTCCCGTCTGCGGGCGACGTGTCATACAGCAGACTGATAGGTAGTTTTATATTAAATTCAGTAAAACTTATAGTTAGTGATTGAATCTCCTGTTTATTGTGATCTTCGGAGTCCGGTGGGCGTCCTGCTCAATGATTGGCAGCTTTCCATGCATGCACACTCAAACTGAGAAAGCCATCAGTCATTGCGTAGGACCGCCCTGCAGACCCATAAGCCCACAGTCAGCAGCGACTTAAAGGGGTCGTCTAGGAATTAAGCAAATGACCACCATCTGTGCAGGCTGTGGAAACCCATCCGAGGATTGGCGAATGCATCTATAGACCGGAGGGGGAAGGGGTGGAGCCACAGTCATTTGTTGGTGAAATTCCACAGCATTTCTGCAACATGATTAGCACATTGAAGATTTGTTAATCGGCCTCATGCTCGTGTGTCCGTGTGGAACTTTTTCTGCCACAAATAGGATCTTGAAACCCGCAGCCACATGTATTATACTCTGCAGATCTGCAACATTTTAGTGTGGGGATACAGTGTCTACAAACCTCCTGCTTCCTCTATAGCAGGGGTCCCCAACTCCGGTCCTCAGGGACCACCAACAGGTCATGTTTTCAGGATATCCTATGGTAAGAACACCTGTGGCAATGTCTGAGGCACCGACAATAATTACATCACCTGTGCAATACTGAGGAAATCCTGAAAACATGACCTGTTGGGGATCCCTGAGGACTGGAGGTTGGGACACTGCTCTATAGAACATTTAGAATCACACGCACAGATGTAGGAATCGTTAGCGTGACGGACGCATCGTGATGACTTGTTGATCAGCATTGTAGAACACTGCAGTTAAGTTTCCATAATGCTTCAATTTCCAGTTAATATTGGCTAAATCTTTATGTACCCGGGGGTGAAACTCAGATGTTGCCTATAGCAGCCATGGGGCCAAGTTTCCTTTTTCTCCAGTGCAATTGAGAAAAAATCTAGACTTTCATTGGTTACTCCTAGCAACAAAGGTTCTGAGATAGTTTTGCTTCATGAGACCCGGTGTGAGGAAGGGGAACACCGAGGAGAAGCTGTAGAGAGCGAATATACATACAAGATAATGGGAGACTATTACAGTCCGTTACGTTACAGTACAGAGCCTTGGCCTTTTATAAGATCACTGCAGGGGAGTGAAAGTGAGTTCAGAGAGAAGTGTATCAATGGAATCTGTGTGTCTTCAGCCCTCCACACATTATAGCAGTTGAGGGCCATTTATCATGGTGTTCACATACAGAATGTATCTTCTACATTGCTGATATTCACCTATTTTATTTTGCAGAGGCAATTCTTTAGATGACGGAGAGTATCATTGGATTGGTCTAGTACGCAGTAATACGGATGAAGGGTTCGTGTGGTCAGATGGCTCCCCTGTAAGTAATGCCATGTCTTGTTAAAGCAATTACTTGGTACAATCACCTTCAGGTCTATCCACATGACGGGGCCACAGCAGAACATCTGCCGTAGATCTGCAGTAACATAACGCACCAAGTCATGCTGTTTCCTTGTGGATTTTGTTGCAATATCCACCACATAAATGGACATGCTGCAGATTTGGAATCCTCACTGCATGTCAGTTTCCACATGGATTTCATACAGAGTTTTTTCCAAAGCATTTATATAAGATTTGTTTAACCCTTTAAAGCTACAGAATGTACATTTACATCCTGGAGGCTCAGGGTTTGTATGTAGTGGGATCGGGGGTTGATCCCGCTCCATACAATGTGGATGCTGACTGTTTCTTACAGCCGACACCCGCCTGCAACAGCTCAGACAAGGAATGCCTCTGACCAAGGCTGTTACCCCTTTAAATGTTGCGGTCAATTTGACCGTGACATTTAAATGCAGCGAACGATGTTAGGGCTTCCTAAACTGCCCCCATGATAATATTGTGGGGTGCTGTGTGGTTGCCATGGCAGCCTGAGTCATTCTGAAAACCCCCAGGGCTGTCATTGCAGATCAGCCATTGGAGATTGGCCGTCAGATCGCGGTATAATGTAATGCTATGGCTTATCACTTGTCCCCCATTGAGGACTAAAACAAAAAAAAAGTGAAAATTATTTTAACTCCTTAAGGACGCGGCCTATTTTGGCCATAAGGATGCAACAATTTGGGGGGGGGGGGATTTTGATCTCCACGTTCTAAAAGCCATAACTTTTTATCTTTCATCAATACTGCCGTATAAGGGCCTATTTTTTGCATTGTGAGCTATAGTTTTTATTTTCACAGTTTTTGGGTGCATATAATGTATTGTAAAACTTATTTTTTGAGAGCAGGGAGAGAAAAAAACACTTCTGCCATTGTTTTTTAGTTTTTTTACATTATTAATCATACAGCATGAATGACACAAGACATTTTTCCCGTGGGTCGGTGCAATTACAACGATACCAAAAATATTATAATTTTTTTAGCTTTTTCCACTTTTGCACAGTAAGGCTTTATTCACACAAGTGTATATCAGCTGCCATTTTCATGGTTGGCTGATATACGCTATATGCTGGTCAGGAGAGATAGTCCTGGAACTATCTTTTGGCCAGAATATTGCGACAGATGCATATACCCTATAGGAGCCTATGACAGCTGCCGGAGAAGGGAGGTGGGTGGGAGTTTATCAGCATGACTGCTAAACTCCCTCCCCCTTCTCTCCTCCTCTACGCCTCTTGCCAGCTGTTTGCAATGGGAGGAAGGTAGGATGGGGTGGAGCAAGTTGCTAAGCTCCTTCCCCATTCTGCCCCCTCCCATATCTGGCTGCCAACAAGGGGTGGAGGAGGGGTGAGAGCTTAGCTTTGTGCACTTGTTCATGCATTTTTCAGGCGTTGGTGGGCGAACATAAAAACGCTGCCGCCCATGTGAAAGAGCCCTGTAATCACTATAATATCGCTGTGTAAAAATTGCATCAGACTATTATATGTTAACTGCAATATCTAGAGATATACTAGAGCGTAGCCGCTGTATCTACACCAGTTATAAAAGCTGAAAGGTTGTAAATATGAACATATAGTCAGGGTTGAGCTTGTGATCACCTTTGCTGAGGTCAAAGGGCACATGCATATTTCTTTCTTCTAACATGAAGGAGAGCTGCATTGAAAAGGCTTTAACTGACACATGGTCAGGTTTATTATTTTTCTCACATTGTATTTTTCAATGGTACTATTTCATGTACCATATAATGTTCTGAAAAATCTTTAAAAAATGTCAGATATTCACATCTTGTAGCTAAGGGAAACTCCTATCTGACTCCTATGGTGCTAATAAGCCTTGGTAATTCTAGCTGAGTGGGCACCGTTGTAGCCGCCCGACAGATGGCATTGGGTGGCCGGCTAGCGCTAAGCTAGCTAACTATATGTAGTATACTGACTAATCTAAACTACATTGATACGTTTCTATAGCTAGCTTTACATTCTGGCTGTGTCATCAGGATGAAGAGAGAGCAAGTGGCAGCGGTCGTGATGCCTGGCTGCATTCCCTATGGTCAGTGCCACACGTCAGATCCTGACAGCGCTTATATATTATTGGCACCCCCTTCCCTATTCCTGGGGTAATACCCCTCTCTGCCAATCCTAAAGCACTATCATCCTATAGGACGTCCCCCTCCACTTCTCACGATATGTGTGTGAGAGGGGGAAATTGCCTGCTGTCACGTCACAGGGTGATCAGCACTGGACAGCTCCTATGATGTTCCGATATATCGCGAATAGAGATGAGCAAACGTATTCGGTAAGGCCGATTTCGCAATCGAGCACCGCAATTTTCGAGTACTTCACTACTCGGGTGAAAAGTACTCGGGGTCGCCGGGGGGCAGGGCGTGGCGTGGTGGAGCGGGGGGTAGCAGCGGGGTACAGGGGGGAGCCCACTCTCTCTCCCTCTCCCCCTCCCCTCTGCAACCCCCCGCTCACCCACAGCGCCCCCGAGTACTTTTCACCCGAGTAGTGAAGTACTCGAAAATCGCGGTGCTCGATTGCGAAATCGGCCTTACCAAGTACGTTCGCTCATCTCTAATCGCGAAGGAGCTATTTAAGTCCCGTACAAAGATCAGCACTGGACAGCTCCCTCCATTAATGTGTATTAGCATGCCTCCTTCACAATCTGTATAACCTTTCATTAATTAATTTTTGATACACATAAGAGATGGATTACTGTGATATACACTTGTGGAGATCAATAAACAGTTCAGTAACAGAAGGTTCACCTTCGGAGGTATAAAAATTTTTTTGCCTTTATTGATAAAACTAGGGATGTGTTTACACAGAAGACTGAATCCACTTAACGCCCATGCAATTAAAAAACATTAAAAACATTCTAACGTGGTGTCACCAAGATTAATACTATTTCTCTTGTAGGTGATTTAACTGAAGGTTATAATAATCAAGTTTTGATTTATGGGGTTTTTTTTTTTTGCTATTTATAAATTTAATTATTTTGCAATAGAATGGTAACAACTAGAGATGAGCAAGCACCAAAATGCTCGGGTGCTCGTTACTCGAGTTGAACTTTTCGCGATGCTCGAGGGTTCGTTTCGAGTCATTTGAAGTCAATGGGCGACTCGAGCATTTTTGTATATCGCCGATGCTCGCTAAGGTTTTCATTTGTGAAAATCTGGGAAATTCAAGAAAGTGATGGGAACGAAACAGAAACGGATAGGGCAGGCGAGGGGCTACATGTTGGGCTGCATCTCAAGTTCCCAGGTCCCACTATTAAGCCACAATAGCGGCAAGAGTGCCCCCCCCTACCAACAATTTTTACTTCTGAAAAGCTCTCATTAGCATGGCATACCTTAGCTAAGCACCACACTACCTTCAACAAAGCACAATCACTGCCTGCATGACACTCTGCTGCCACTTCTCCTGGGTTACATGCTGCCCAACCCCCCCCCCCCCACACACGACCCAGTGTCCACAGCGCACACCAAAGTGTCCCTGCGCAGCCTTAAGCTGCCCTCATGCCACACGCTGGCCTCATAGCCACACCACCCTCATGTCTATTCATAAGTGCATCTGCCATGAGGAGGAACCGGAGGCACACACTGCAGAGGGTTGGCACAGCCAGGCAGCGACCCTCTTTAAAAGGGGCGGAGCGATAGCCCACAATGCTGTACAGAAGCAATGAGAAATCCAATCCTGTGCCACCTCCATCAGGAGCTGCACACGTGGGCATAGCAATGGGGAACCCATGTGCCACACACTATTCATTCTGTCAAGGTGTCTGCATAGCTCAATCGACACTGCAAGGGGCAAGCCGTCTGCGCTCTGCCCCCTACCCAAGTTAGTCGGTGTCTTTGTGCCAGACAGGTCAAACACCGCGATGGGAGGTAAGTTTGCACCAACAGCATATGTGGGTCCTAGGAAACCCAAGACATGAACCAAAAACTGATCTGACCGGCCAAACATGGCAGACTTGCACCGCGCCCACGACATAGGCCTCGGCCCACAGCTTCAGCAATCCTAGGCAGGAAGCGGACTTTCACTGCACCCAGGACATAGGCCTCTGCACAAACCCTCAGCAATCGCGGGCCTACAGCGGACTCCAATGCTAGCATAGCTGTGCACGTCTTATTAGCGCTGTATTGCTCCTGTAGTTTGTCCCAATGCAGTGCCCCGGATAGTAGAGCTAACGTCAGATTAAACACAGGTGGGCTTCGGCCCACACTGCATGCCCCAGTCAGACCGGGTTTTTTTATAAATAGTCACAGGTAGGTACAACTCCGCAATGGGAATTCCGTGTGCACCCACAGCATGGGTGGCTCCCTGGAACCCACCGGCGGTACATAAATATTGCCCATCACAGCTGAGGTAATGTCGTGCTTAATGCAGGTGGGCTTCGGCCCACACTGCATGCCCCAGTCAGACTGGGGTTCTTTAGAAGTGGACACATGTAGTTACAACTCCGTGTGGACCGACAGCATAGGTGGGTCCCAGGAAGCCACCGGCGGTACATAAATAAATCCCATTGCATTGCCCAGCACAACTGAGGTAACATCAGATTAAATGCAGGTGGGCTTCGACCCACACTGCATGCCCCAGACAGACTGGTAATATGTAGCTTAACAGTAATCGCTTTGGTGGGAATGTGGTGGCGACTGTGGACCTAGTAGCGCGGTTTTATTTAGTTGGTTTTCGGAATGTGGCCAGGATTAAGTGGGCCGTGGCGGGGGGATGGTGGGGGGGCTCTCTTGTTGTGTCGTTAAAGGTGAAATTCTTGGACTGCCACCAGACGGACCAATGCAAAGGTATTTGCCAAGAATGTTTTCATTGTTGGAGGAGGAGGGGGATGTTTTTGAGGCACTACATGTCCTCTCCACGTGTCTGTGGTTATATGCACCTTAACAGTAACCGCGTTGGTGGGAAATGGCCTCGCCACCATCATGTCTTTGGGAAGCCTTCGTTTCCACAGCCCAGTGACATAGCATTAGCAGCGGTATAGGCAGAGCCCAGAATTAGTAACATTTCAGCGGTAGCATTAGGGATAGGCCCCAGTAACATATCACTAGCAGCATTATAGGGGGAGCACAGTATTAGTTCCATTTCAGTAGTAGTAGCAGTCCAGACAGGCCCCAGTAACAATTTCGAAGCAGCAGTATAGGGGGAGCACAGTCATAGATCCATTTCAGTAATAGTAGCAGTCTAGACAGGCCCCAGTAACAATTCCGAAGCAGCAGTATAGGGGGAGCACAGTCTTAGTGCCATTTCAGTAATAGTATCACTCAAGACAGGCCACAGTAACATTCCCATTGCAGCAGTTTAGGGAGATAGCAGTCTCTTTCACATTTCAGTAGTTGCAGTATAGACAAGGCCCCAGTTACATTTATGTAGCAAAAGTGTTGGCCAACCCCACACACCTTGCTGTACCATGAGTGCAGGCGAAGCCCATAAAAAGCACTAGGATTACACTGTAGGCGAGGGCCCAAAAAAATTGGTGTACCAACAGTACTACTGTACCTCAGAAAAATTGCCCATGCCCAACCAAGAGGGCAGGTGAAACCCATTAATCGCTTTGGTTAATGTGGCTTAATTTGTAATTAGGCCTTGAGGCAGCCCAGTAAAAAAAAAAATTGGTTCAGGTGCAAGTTTCAACGCTTTAATGAGAATTGAAACGTATAAACATTGTTTACAAAACTTATATGACTGAGCCTTGTGGGCCTAAGAAAAATTGCCTGTTCGGCGTGATTACGTGAGGTTTCAGGAGGAGGAGGAGGAGCAGGAGGAGGAGGATGAATATAATACACAAATTGATGAAGCTAAAAGGTCCCCGTTTTTTATGGTGATAGAGAACAATGCTTCCATCCGCGGGTGCAGCCTACATATTGTTTAGGTACCGCTGCTGTCTGCTGGTAGAGAAGAGAAGTCTGGGGAAATCCAGGCTTTGTTCATCTTTATGAGTGTAAGCCTGTCGGCACTGTCAGTTGACAGGCGGGTACGCTTATCCGTGATGATTCCCCCAGCCGCACTAAACACCCTCTCTGACAAGACGCTAGCCGCAGGACAAGCAAGCACCTCCAGGGCATACAGCGCGGGTTCAGGCCACGTGTCCAGCTTCGACACCCAGTAGTTGTAGGGAGCAGAGGCGTCACGGAGGACAGTCGTGCGATCGGCTACGTACTCCCTCACCATCCTTTTACAGTGCTCCCGCCAACTCAGCCTTGACTGGGGAGCGGTGACACAGTCTTGCTGGGGAGCCATAAAGCTGGCAAAGGCCTTGGAGAGTATTCCACTTCCTGCGCTGTACATGCTGCCTGATCTCCGCACCTCCCCTGCTACCTGGCCCTTGGAACTGCGCCTTCTGCCACTAGCGCTGTCGGATGGGAATTTTACCATCAGTTTGTCCGGCAGGGTCCTGTGGTATAGCATCACTCTCGAACCCCTTTCCTCTTCGGGTATGAGAGTGGAAAGGTTCTTCTTATACCGTGGGTCGAGCAGTGTGTACACCCAGTAATCCATAGTGGCCAGAATGCGTGTAACGCGAGGGTCACGAGAAAGGCATCCTAACATGAAGTCAGCCATGTGTGCCAGGGTACCTGTATGCAACACATGGCTGTCCTCCTCCTCCTCCTCAGGCCATACACGCTGAAAGGATGACAGGCAAGCTGCTTGACACCGACTGCTGGCGACGTGCTGCTGCTGACACATCTTGATTGCGAGACAGAGGTTGCGTAGGAGGAGGAGGAGGAGGGTGGTTTAGTGGAGGAGGCATACACCGCCGCAGATACCAGCACTGAGCTGGGGCCCGCAATTCTGGGGGTGGGTAGGACGTGAGCAGTCCCAGGCTCTGACTCTGTCCCAGCCTCCACTAAATTCACCGAATGTGCCGTCAGGGAGATATAGTGGCCCTGCCCGCCTGTGCTTGTCCACGTGTCTGTTGTTAAGTGGACCTTGGCAGTAACCGCGTTGGTGAGGGCGTGTACAATGTTGCGGGAGACGTGATCGTGCAGAGCTGGGACGGCACATCGGGAAAAGTAGTGGCGACTGGGAACCGAGTAGCGTGGGGCCGCCGCCGCCATCATGTTTTTGAAAACCTCAGTTTCCACAAGCCTATACGGCAGCATCTCCAGGCTGATCAATTTGGCTATGTGCACGTTTAACACTTGAGCGTGCGGGTGCGTGGCGGCGTACTTGCGCTTGCGCTCAAACAGTTGCCCTAGCGACGGCTGGACGCTGCGCTGAGAGACATTGCTGAATGGGGCCGAGGACAGCGGAGGTGAGGGTGTGGGTGCAGGCCGGAAGACGGTCGTGCCTGTGTCCTGAGAGGGGGGTTGGATCTCAGTGGCAGGTTGGGGCACAGGGGGAGAGGCAGTGGTGCAAACCGGAGGCGGTGAACGGCCTTCGTCCCACCTTGTGGGGTGCTTGGCCATCATATGCCTGCGCATGCTGCTGGTGGTGAGGCTGGTGGTGGTGGCTCCCCGGCTGATAATGGCGCGACAAACCTTGCACACCACAGTTTGTTGGTCGTCTAAACTCTTAGTGAAAAACTGCCACACCTTTGAGCACCTCGGCCTTTGCACGGTGGCATGGCTCGAGGCGGCACTTTGGGAAACAGTTGGTGGATTATTCGATCTGGCCCTGCCTCTACCCCTGGCCACCGCACTGCCTCTTCCAACCTGCCCTGCTGCTGCACTTGCCTCCCCCTCTAAAGACCTGTCCTCAGTAGGCTTAGCAAACCAGGTGGGGTCAGTCACCTCATCGTCCAGCTGCTCTTCCTCCGAATCCTCTGTGCGCTCCTCCCTCGGACTTACTGCCCTTACTACTATCTCACTGATAGACAACTGTGTCTCATCGTCATCGTCCTCCTCACCCTCTAAAAGCTCTGCGATACACCTGGACCAGGAGCTCGGCCTGTGCCCACACCCTGACTTGGGCCTCCGCGTCCTCGCCTTCGTCTACGTCCTCTAGGCCTACCCCTACCCCTCAGCATGGTGAATTACGAGTAGAGCAGAAACAGAACGCTGTAATTAAATGTGCCGCTTATTGGCCTGTGGTTGGAGGCTGACTTCGCTTATGGAACGCACAGCAGAGCCAGGAAACAATTATGTGCAAGGCTGTAGTGAGACCTAGGTGCGTATGACTGAGCTAGTGTAATTCACAGCGCAAAACCAGTCAAGTGGCCAAAGGCCAGTGGTAGGCCTTAAGTATTTTGCTACAATTTTTTAAAATGGTGAGGTGAAAAAGCAGACAGACATAGTATGCAGCGTATATATGTATACTGTTTCCCTCTGGCGGGATGACGGCGATCATGTAACGGAGCGCATAGCAGAGCCAGGAAACAATTATGTGCAAGCCTGCTGTAACGCTTAGCTGGGTATTAATTAGCGACTACTACCCCCAGCAGACACGCAGGAAACTTAAGACTGTCACAGGCAGCCCAAATATAGTATTTTTCCCCAATTTTTTTGAAAAAGCCCACTGCCTATTTATACAGTATATCTCTTTCCCTGTACCTCTGTCCCTGCCTCACCAGTACTGCCCCTATACTCTGTAAAATGAGACGCTATGGTCTGCATGCCCGATATACAAAAAAATAATAATTGTGCAACACTGCTAAAAGCAGCCTCAACAGTACTGCACATGGTCAGATGTGGCCCTAAGAAGGACTGTTGGGGTTCTTGAAGACGAATATAACACCTAACACTCTCCCTATAGCAGCTACAGCAAGACAGCACTTTCCCTGATCTCTGTCAGAATGCATCTGTGGCGAGCCGCGGGTGGGGCAGATTTTAATACTCGGGTGTCACCTGATCTCCCCAGCCACTCACTGCAGGGGGGTGGTATAGGGCTTGAACGTCACAGGAGGAAGTTGTAATGCCTTCCCTGTCTTTCTATTGGCCAGAAAAGCGCACAAATTTCTCAGGGAACAAAATGAAAGTGACTCGAACACCGCGTGGTGCTCGTTTCGAGTAACTAGCATCTCGAGTACCCTAATACTCGAACGAGTATCAAGCTCGGACGAGTACGCTCGCTTATCTCTAGTAACAACACATTTGTTATACGGGTTTTCTAGACTATTCAAAAACATCATTGACATGGAAGACAACATTGTTTTTTCATTTGTGGATTTGATCAAGGTCTATAATGGTTGGTTAGGAATGTCTATAGCGTTATACAGAAAAAGGATATAGTTATCTTAAATGCTCATGTGCAACTAAGTATGCTTTTTAGATATAATGCTTAGTATATGGGGATTGTTGCAGTAATCGTGCATATCATTATAGCATGTTAATTTAGGAGAATGAATACAGAGTTTGTCTCACATGTTTTTTTAATTGTATGGGTGTTATAAGTGGATTCAGTCTTCTGTGTAACATAGGGTGACTCCCACGTGAGCTACTATCCTTCTATGAGCTGCTGCCTAGTCTTGCCCACATAGTCCGAAGGACTTTCAAATGATATCTGAATGTGACTTTTGACCTCTGCAATAACTAACGAAAACCATCCCTTTAAGGTAATCATCCCCTTTAAAATCACCATAAAACAATATGATCTCCACAAGTGTATATCACAGTAATCCATCTCTCATGTTAATCAAAAATTAATTAATAAAAGGATATACTGATTGTGGAGGAGGCATGCTAATTCACCTTAATGGAGGGAGCTGTCCAGTGCTGATCGCCACTTGAAGTCACGGTAGGCAGTTTCCCACTCGCACACACATCGTGAGCAGTGGAGAGGAATGTCCTATGGGACAATGGTGCTTTAAGATTAGTGGAGAGGGGTATTACCCCAGGAATAGGGAAGGAGGGGCCAATAATATATAAGCGCTGTCAGGATCTGACGTGTGGCACTGACCATAGGGAATGCAGCCAGGCATCACGACTGCTCCTGCATGTTCTCTCTTCATCCAGATGACACAGCCAGAATGTAAAGCTGGCTATAGAAATGCGTCGATGTAGTTTAGATTAGTCAGTATACTACATATAGTTAGTTAGCTTAGCACTAGCCGACCACTTAATGCCATCTGTCAGGCGGCTATAACGGTGCCCACTCAGCTAGAATTACCATGGCTTATTAGCACCAGAGGAGTCAGATAGGAGTTTCCCTTAGCTACAAGATGTGAATATCTGACATTAACCCCTTCCTTTTCCAGACCGTCTTTCTAACAATTTAACAGAAAGGAATTTATCTTGCTGGTAATAGGGATATTATACTAGCGAGCAGTTCACCTTGCTAACGCTTTACACTTTAGGTCACATGAGTTAACCCCTTTATTGCTGGGTTTATAATTTCCACCTGGAGAAACAAGGGGTGTTTACAGAAAGGACAGTATATAAGGGCATATACACCCTAATTGCTTTTTTGAAGTTAACCCATTCTTCCCCATTATTTATATTTGACTGGGGCATGATTTATTTGAGTGGAAAGATAATGAAAAGTGTGACATGATACACAGGATAGCGCACATTCTATCCCCCCCTTTCTCAATTTGCCCTGGGTTATAACTTCACCAGGATAAATTGATCTGAATATCTGAAGGAGCCAGCCCTAATATTTATAAAATCTGCTGCCACCTAAGAGGAGATTAAGGGGCATATATTATGTAAAGGGGTCTTACATGATTAAAAGTGACTGGGATCAGGAAAACAGAAGACCGCACTACAACAATTGCTGCTCTGTTTCTCAGTTTATGGGCTGCTGACTCTGAGCCATATAAATAGAATACACAGACGATCACATCTGGGTCTGCAATTTGTCAGCCAAAACCAAAAGGCTCTCCTATGGAAAAAGAAAGTGCCTTCCTATTCGGGATTTTTCATTAGGATAAGGTGCCGAGAGTTGGCATCATACATATATTCACACACACTATATGGGTGTTTGGTACTCTGCACACCGTATATTTAGAAAAAATAGGTTATGAGGGGGTAATATCTCTGGTGTCCATCCATAAACTGGGATCCTACCTCATACATATATGTTTGAGTCTGTCCACAAATTAGTTTTTAAGAATAATCAATAAAGTTAGTTTTTTTTTTTTATTTTTCTTTTTTGGTGATCAAATATGTTTTGTGCTTTGATTATTTTATTATAAATATGGCAAACGTTTTTTTTTTAACTTTATTACCTTTTATTTGTATTAATAATTAATAAAACTTTTTAAAATCAACTTTTACATTTTTTTAGCCCCCATTGGACAAGAACTTATGATGGATTGATTGTTTTTGCAGTATGATCTAATGCCATAGCATTTCATTATACCGCGATCAGACAGGAAATCTATCAAGCCACAGGCGTGGCTTGATAGGCAATATGCAATAGCTGCCATGGTGCCTTTCAAAAGGCCCCCAGCTGCCATGGCAACCGCACGGCACCCGGCGATCTCATCGCAGCAGACAGTGCAGGACCCCCTAACAACGATCGCAGCATTTTAATGTCAATGTCAAAATTGATGGCATTTAAAAGGTTAACAGCTCCAATAAGGGATGCTGCTAATTGGAGCTGTTGCAGGTGGGTGTTGGCTGTAAGAAACAGCCGACACCCTTGTTAGTGCAAACCAATATTTGCTTTACAATATGCTATTGGGGTCCAAATTCAATTGTTAGAGGTAATATGAGCTCAGGAGACTAACATTAAATCACACAACATGGGATGTGATCCAAAGTAATCTGTTTATTGAGTGAGAGATGACAGATTTTATAGGGTCACATGTTCAATTACAATTCAAATCTATTATAATTCATTTGTTACCATTGTTCAAAGAAGCATAAACACAAGATACAAATACAAGATAAAGAATTTAACATTTAAAATGCCAACCAAACGCTATCAGTTGCAGAGTTGACCATGCATGATTAACTTCTTGGAGCAATAAATCTAAACAAAAAAGTGTTTAGAGAGAATGTTTAGGAACATATGTGAACAGCTAGAAACATGTCAGTTTGACCCACCGGCCAGCCTAAAGGCCACAGTAGCTATCTTCTGGAACAAAAGCCTTAGTGATTCCCTCAAGGCTTATTAAATAACCATTTAATATCCACAAATCCTCCAGAAAAAGGACAAATAAATATAGTGAAAAGAGACACATAAGATTGCTACAGGCTTACAATATGGCAACGCATAGGATAGAACATGGAGTCATATTCATTTCACGAACACCCTTATTGTATTGACAATATATGGTTCACACTGAACATTTGAACTTGGATTTTGCCACAGAGATACAAAATGAAATTTCAACTACTGCACAGATTTTTCCCATCGTGTATTTTGAAATCTACGTTGTGCAAAATAGTAACATATCACATATTTGCAGTGTATTCCATGGCAAATTCAGGCATTAAAATAGGAAATCTGCCTACATTAAATCTACTGTTAAACACATGGATTTTCAATGTGGATTTCCCATGAAACCAAAGTCAAATTATAATTAACATGAGTTTCTGCTGTGTGAACATACCCTGAGGATGCATTCATTACACAGATACATTTCACCTGTAAAAATGACAACTACTTCCGA
This sequence comes from Eleutherodactylus coqui, assembly GCF_035609145.1. Lineage (NCBI taxonomy): Eukaryota > Metazoa > Chordata > Amphibia > Anura > Eleutherodactylidae > Eleutherodactylus > Eleutherodactylus coqui. The sequence continues at coordinate 124,302,503 of NC_089848.1, forward strand.
AACCACAATTTTTCAGCTGAGGTTTTAATGCGCTTTTAGCCACGTCTAGACTGTGAATGTGTGCAAACACCCTCAGTGAAACTGTTACGTGAGATATGTTTAATATACCAGCAGTCCTAGCGGATATTATATATGTACTTTGACAAGGTGACTTGGATATCATCTATTAATATTGTGAATTTTACTTTTCTTACTATTAGCTGATGAATGATATTTTTCTTTTTTTCATTAGTTGGTTTATAAAAAATGGAGCTATGGTGAACCCAACAATCACGATGGAGAGGAGTTCTGTGGGATGGTGTTTAGTTATTCCTTGTGGTGGAGTGATAAACACTGTGATGATGCATTTGCATGGATTTGTGAACTACAAAAAGGTACTGTGCATACTTATCAAGATTAACCCATACCTGTGTGTCACCCCGACTTATTCATAGTCTGTAAGCTCTTGTGAGCAGGACCCTCACCCGTATTGTTCAAATTTTCTATTGGTTTACTGTTGTATGTAATGTCCTATGTTGTCTATGTTCTCTATGGCTTGTAAAGTGCTGTGGGATATGTTGGCACTATAGAAATAAAAATGATTATTATCCCCCCTACTTATTCCCCTGAGCTCCGTTTCTTCAACAGGAAAATGAGATTACAGTTTTGAACAGAGCTCATTCTACTTCAAATAACTGCAGCTCCAGTTTAATTGTGGCTTCAGCAAGGCTTTTGGTCTAATTTTAAAGTCAAGATTCCTGGCTTTAACACTCCATGATGTACAGTTACATCATGGTGGTTCAAGGTATGGGGGAGTACACAGCCTGTGGAGCTCTGCAGACCAGTCAGTAAATCCAGGGTTTCCCACCTCACCTGAGCCCCATATAGCCTCAGTTGCCTCTCCGCTGCCCTCTTTTGCTTGAGGGGAGCAGATCAAGACCCTTTATGGTCAGTTTGGAAGCAACCATGGGGTGAGGCCTGTTGCGGCCTACGAATTCCAGGCCATGATTTCCGGGTACCACAGACCGGTGGCAACTTTGCGAGAAACCCACAAGTTACTGGAGACAGTAAAAGTGACAGGACCACCTTCAGAGGATAAGAACAGGTCCAACCTCACCATCAGGCCCCTCTCCAACAACAAGAAGCAGGTGAGTGGGACCTGGCAGTGCGGGTGTTACTGGGGTCTAACCGCCAATGACAACCTCAATCCAAGCAGCAGATACACTCCAGAGTGGGAGCGCTGGCTCCCTGAGACCAGGAAACATGAAGAGAGGGGTCTGAGGAGCCACTACACCACAGCTGGAGGCTGCAGCTAAAAGCGGCCTTCTTGGGCCTGCAAATCCCCAGCCTGAATTTTCAGGGAGGCCCAGCCCCCTGGAGGTGTGTAGTGCTGCTAACAGCCATCCAAAAGTCTACCCAAGAACAAGAGGGACTCCCTGATAGCCAAGTGAGCTGTTGCATCAGAAGAACTGGGTAGCACAGTGAGCTGGGAGAGAGGGAGCTAAGCACTATCAGCCCAGAGTGACCCCAGAAGCTGCAGGGCCCTGGAAAGAGGGGAGACAGTACCCTATATTGCTATGCATATGTTGTAACATAATAGCAGAAAACCACAAGATTTAACGCTGAACAACAGCAATCACCCGTGTGGTTACTACTGACTCCCAACAGCTACAACTTTATAAAGCTTCCACACTTCTGAGCATCCTGTGTACGGACTCTTTCTACCATCTACTACATGCCATAGACTATGCCCACCCCCTACTGTCAGTGTGCGACACATGGGTGGTCTGAGAAGGATGCGCTGATGTACGACTAGATTACACTTCGGCTGGACCTTCACATTCTCTAAGAAAGGCTTTATAATTTATACAGCTGACTCACACAGTTTCAGAAATGACCATAACTAAAGAAAAGACCCCATAGGTATCTCAAATTACACCACCGGGTACTTTACTGGAATTATTTGCAACCCAATTTCAAGCTGATTCAAACATAGGAGTGATGCTGCCAGAGAACCGATGGGCTGGAACAGAAGACGGATGCCATTGTGGTTGCACTGGAGATTGATAAACAGTGCATTGAAGAGCTAGAGTCCAGACTATATCTCCAAGAGTCCAAAAATGAAAAACTGGAAAACAGGTCCAGGTAAGCAAATATCCTAATCGGGGGACTCACAGAGTCAGTGACAGCTCTGAAAGAGTCAGTCACCACCCTTTTCTCCGCACTTCAGCCCAACATTGACCAACAACTGCTACGGATGAACAGGATCCACTGGGCCATAACTCACCCTCCTAACTCTGCTCTACCCCAAGATGTGATCTTGAAATTACATTACAGTGAAATACGAGACCAGCTGCTGGCAGTGGCGAGACAAATGTCCCAATTACCAGGACTTCCTACCCTAGTTCAACTTTATGCGGATATAGCCCGATCTACGCTAGCAAAATGCAGATCCGTGTGATTCGTGACTCAGGTACTTCACAGCTAACATAAAATATACATGGGGTTTCCCTTTTGCCATTCTTTTCCAATAGCATAGAAGATTGTATTCAGCAAGAACTCTGGCAGATGCCTATCAAGCTGTAGACACTACTTGCATTCCAGTGATGACTGCACCCGGACCAAGATGTCCGCCGCAGACAAACAGGGGCTACAGCAGGTCCAATCAGATGACCAACTGGGGCGACCTCCACTCCAGCTTGGACCAGAATGGATTCAGGCACTTGAGCAAAAGTAAAGAGGGGGGAACTCTTAAAGGGCATTGGAGCATGGACACATGTGACACTGGTCAGTCGGGGGCCAGTGTTAGGCTTGTGCATAATGTTATGGGCCTTAGGTCTACTTAAACTCAGTTGCAACATATTAGGTTGAACATGTTATAGCTAAGTTTTGTATGCTTCTTGCAGATACCTTTATCCCACTCGATGGGCTTTTAGACTGGGCTGAAAATGACTTGCAGAGTAAGATGGATGTTTATTGGAGACAGGAGGTATTAACCCCTTCCGCAACTACAAGGTGTAAAGCCTTGTAAATGGTTACATTTCTTAAAAACCAATGCAGGTCCAGCCATGCTTTTCATGTTGTTACACACAAAGATGACTGTCAAACACCCGCTATTGAGGAATGATATCAGCCATCCATGGTTGGGTCTTAGGACCCACGTCCCTGTTTTACAGTTTATGCTTTTACCATTCATGAACTGCAAGTTAATGTTCAGTTCCCCCTTACTTAGGTCATCAAGAAAGTCCATTCCATGTTAATGTCCTAGTGATCCACCATGGAGCTCTGGTCTACAGGGTTTCCAACAGCGATGTGTAGTCTCTGCTTATGGTCCACGTCATTTCATATAATGTACGGTGATTCAACTGTCCCAGAAACGAAAACAGGCTTTCCTATCTTATATGAAACATCCCCGAGATGTAATATGCATCCAGAAAGCCCACTTGTCCCACTCTTCCATCACTAGCTACTTCCACCCACATTACTCTAGATTCCACGCTGCTTCTGCTCTCACAAAACATAAGGGGGTAGTGAATAGTTTCAACAACTCCCTACCACTGCACATGAACCAGGTGGATGGAGATGACAAGGGGCGCTTCTGTATAGTTTCGGGAACATTATGAGGACTTGTGGATGCAAATGACTCTAAAAAGATGGCAACATTGCTGCTCCACGATCACTAAGGGCAGCCATCAAGTTTCCCTCATGGAAACTTCAGTTAAAATCCTACATAGAACGTATTTAGTGCCACAGAGATGGCATCACCTCTTTCCATCATCCTCACTGCTTTGTTTCTGAGGTTGTCAGGCTGTGGGGAGTATGTTTCATACCTGATGGTCCTGTCTGGAGATGGAGAAACCGTGGTCACAAGTTCACAACAAACCATTTATTTGTAGGTCCAATACCTAAATCTCCCACAGTCTTTCTCCTGGGGGATTGCCCACCTAAGTTTAGATTTAGAGCCTATAAGCTCATTCAGTTTATTTGTATGGCTGCAAGGATCCATATTGCCTCTAGATGGAAATCCTCGAACCTCTCTTTCTCTGAGGTGCTTAATAGAATATCCACATTTATGCTTTATGAAAGGATCCACGCAGTCTGGAGGGAAACCTTATTTAATTTTCTAGGTACATGGCAACCCTGGAATGGCTATCTCGAGATTCCGGGACTACGTAACTATGTTTCATCCACTAACATCCCATCGAAAACTAGCCTCAATTATTGACGCCCCGCACTAAGCAGCTGATATTGATCCTTGACGATCCCATGTTTTATATGCTTTGTTACCCCCTCCCATTACTCCATATTGGGAGTATGTTTTGTTAAAAACTAGTGTACTTGGGGGCGTGGCCTGACGGAGCCGATGGTAACCGCGTTCTGAGAAGCTCCGCTATCAAGCCCGTTCTACAGCGACATAAAGCCTGCCCAGGGTGAAAAAAAAACCCGCTGTACACTAAAAAAAAACCTACCTCCAGCTGATGGCGTCCCGCAGGAGGACCGGGAAGTCCGGACCGAAGCGCCTCACGGACTTTTACCCGGCGCGCGGCTCGGAGGAAGGGAAAATGGCGGAGTCGGCTTCCACCAGCGCCGGAGGAGAAGTGGAAAAGCAAACGGAGGGACCGCAAGACAAAGCGGTAAGCAGAGGCAGCTTGCTGCTAGCCCCGCTACACTCCGCTCCCACTGACAGTTCCAAAAACAACGAGACTGCAGCAATAAACACCCCAGAAGGGAGAGAAAGCTCGGAGCTCCCGGAGGCAGCTGAGGGGGGGGGGGGAGGAGGAGGGGGATCAGGCGCCATCTTCACCCCATGACACTTCCAAACAAAATAAAGAAAAAAGAGCCATAAGCTCCCCTAGCAAAAGCCCTGACAAAAGACGCCCCAGGAAAGACCCCCCACAAAAGTATATAAACAGTCAGGCAGAAGACAACCAAGAGAGAGAGGAGGTCATAGATCCATTATTCAATATAGAGTGCTCGGACCAGATGGCATCACAAAGTTTTATAAAAGATCTCGTGATTGCCTTGAAAAGCTCAATAAAAAGTGACCTCACAGCTATCCCTAACAAAATCGATAGAAATTTGAGTGAAATAGAGGAAAGAGTCGATCACTTAGAGGGTAAGACCGGAGAAATAACAAATTCACACAATGAGCTAATTGATGCTCACTACAAACTAGAGGAGGAAGTATTGTACTTAAAAAACAAAATGGCCGACCTCGAAGATCGAAGTCGACGCAACAACATTAAATTCAGAGGCATATCGGAAACAGTCAAGCCTGAAGACCTAAATGATTTCGTGCAGGAGTTAATCAAAACCCTACTTCCCAACTCAAAAAAAGAGGAACGCATCTTTGATAGAATTCATAGGCTCCCGAAGCCCAGGAACATCCCAGAAAATGTGCCGAGGGATGTTATTGCCAGGGTGCATTTTTTTCACACGAAAGAAAATGTGATGAGGGCAACAAGGAACATAAAATACCTCCCTCCCCCTTACAACACCATAAAAATTTTTGCCGACTTCTCTCAATCCACAATGTTAGCCCGGAAAAAATTTACAAGCATAACAAGAGTGCTGAGAGAAAATAACCTCACCTACAGATGGGGCTTCCCCACCAAACTCCACATCAATAAAGACGGGAGGGTCGTTACGGCCTTAACCTATGAGGATGGTCTGCGCCTCCTAAAAGAATGGGACCTCCCAGAGCCCCAAGAACGCCAACAACCATACATCACTAAAGAGTGGACCCGTAAAGAGCACCACAGACCAAACAAAAGCAAAACTACCTACCGCTGAAGCCTCATATTACAAGCAGACCAAGGTCTGCATTATACCCTGGGCACCATAGAAAAGATAAGCTTGGGCACAGGCAGAACTTTCTACCCCCAAACAAGACCTCCCTAGGGTCTCAGAACCCAACAAAGGACAGGTCCTTCCTTGTTAAATTTTAATCAATGATGTTAACGGTAACGCAAGTTACGTTTTACCGCACCTACAAAACCTTCCTCTACCCCGTTGCAAAGTTCCTGCAGGATCTTCACACACTCTCGTCCCAAAGAGAATCTCCAGTTCAACCCTCAAAAACCTCATGTCCTCAAGTCCGAAATAACCATACATTAAAAATTCTTGGATCGCCTCCAGAGAACCAGCCCAACTTCAACGCACTGAACCAACCTACAAGATGGGAATAAAAATAATTTCCTTAAATACAAGAGGCCTCAATTCACCATTTAAAAGGTCCTGCCTATGGAGAGAGGCCACCTCATCTCATGCGGACATCCTTTGTGTTCAGGAAACACATCTGAAGGCCTCAGACCACCCAAAGCTAGCTCATCCGAAATTCTCCAGATGCTTCTTGGCCAATGCACCTAAGAAGAAAGCCGGAGTCATGATCGCCATTAATGACTCGTTGGATTTTCAACTGCTGGAGGAGGTCAAGGACTCTGAGGGTAGATATCTAATTTTAATATGTAAAATTGAAGGTTTCCTCGTCACCCTGGTCAACATTTATGCCCCTAACGCACAACAAATTAGATTCTTGAACAGAGTGACGAGGAAAATTAGGAAGGTCCAGAGGGGCTCATTGTTGTTGTGTGGAGATTTTAATGCAATCTGTGACAAATCTATCGACTCCAGCCATCCGTTTAGGAACAGGGGAACATGCCTTGCATCCTGGTTGCAGGAGAATGAATTATATGATGTTTTTAGAGCGTTAAATGTTAACTCTAAGGAGTTTACGTTTCATTCCTTTAGGCATAGCTCTTCCTCGAGAATTGATATGTTCCTAACTGACTTTCACATGTTAAACAAATCCCTAGAAGCCAAAATAGGGGTAACAACTTGGTCGGATCACGCCCCAATATCGCTTACACTAAAAATAGGCCCCATAACAAATAGGCCCAGTACATGGAGAAACAACACTTTCTTAATGAAGATCCCAAAATTTCAGCAAAAAATCAAAGAAGCTATAGAGGAATATTATTACCACAATGACAACCCTGATGTATGTCGCTTCACTTTGTGGAATGCACATAAATCCGTAATTAGAGGGGTCATGATCCAGCAGGGTTCCATCTATAAAAAAGAAAAAGATTCCCTCCTAAAAAAAGCCATGGAAGAATTAAAAAACGCAGAAAGCACTGCCAGGTCCAACACCATCCCTTTAAATAGCAGACTCATAAGAGAAGTCAGACTTAAAGTGCGCAACCTGTTAATAGATGAGTATGAAAAAAATACCAAACTTATGAAAACCACCTACTATACGGAGGCCAACAAAAACTCAAAGTGGATGGCTAATAAAATTAAACAAAAAAGAACTAAAACCAAAATTCCCTTCGTAATTGACCAAAAAACCAAAAATAAAATAACCCACCCCAAAGATATAGCAGAGGAGTTCAGGAAGTTTTACGAAGAGCTATATAATCTCAACCAAAACCTGGAAGTTCATCCGCCCTCAGAGCGATCTATAGAGGCTTTCCTCTCTACATTGCAACTACCTAAATTAAATGAAGCTCAACTTAAAAAGATGAACGCTGACATCACCCAACAAGAAATTAGCCAAGTCATAGACAAATCAAAAAAAGATAAAGCTCCCGGCCCTGACGGGTTCTCGAATGAATATTTTAAAATATTCAAAGAGTTATTGATTCCCCACATGGCAGACACGTATAACAAAGCGATGCAGACAGGTTCCCTTCCGGCTGAAATGTTACAAGCCACTATAGTAACTATTCCTAAGGCGGGTAAGGACCCATCAACCCCGGCTAATTTTCGTCCGATATCTCTTCTTAACAACGACACTAAAATTTACGCAAAGATTTTGTCCCTGAGACTGCTGGAGCTAACGCCTGTTCTCATTCACAGCGATCAGGCAGGTTTTGTTAGTGGAAGACAGACGTCATACGCCACACGCCGCCTGATAGACATAGTTGCCGAGGCGGAGGGTTCTCGAATGCCTTCTCTGCTCCTAACCTTGGATGCGGAGAAGGCTTTCGACAAACTACATTGGGGCTACACCTTCTCGACTCTGAGGAAGTTCGGGCTCGAGGGAAACATATTGTTGGCCATCCAGGCACTATACAAAGACCGATCGGCAAGAGTTCTTACCAATGGAATCCTGTCAGACCCATTTCGAATAACGAACACGACTAGACAGGGGTGCCCCCTATCACCTACGCTGTTCATTCTGACAATCGAACCCCTGGCGGAAGCTATTAGAATGAATGACAGAATAAGAGGTATCCCTCTGGCAAGCAGGGATCAAAAGATAGGGCTGTTTGCCGATGATATCGTGCTGATGCTGTCCTCCCCGCTAAGCTCCCTTAGAGAAGCGTACAAACTACTGGTGGACTTTGGAGATTTGTCATACTACAAGGTCAACCCATCTAAATCTAAGATTCTTTCTATCAACCTAAACTCTAATTTGAAAAAAATTATCAAAGATGAGTTCCCATTCGAATGGGACCCTGGAGGCATTCAGTATCTCGGCACAACAGTCAGTCTTCCTATAGCAGAAATGTTAAACAACAACATAGCATCGCTCATACAAAATACCAACCACGATTTGAGCAACCTCAGGAAAATGGAGGCAACTTGGATGGGTAGAAAAGTAACCTATAAAATGATGATATTATCCTAGATTTTATACATATTCAGGTCAATTCCATTGAGATGTAATCCCAAACTATTAAAGGACCTACAAAAACAGCTAATGTCCTTTATATGGGAAAACAAAAAACCCAGAGTAGCAGCATCCATACTTTACACCCCCAAAAGAAATGGTGGCTTGGGTGTCCCCAACATTGCAGCATACTATAAAGCTAACATTATCCAACAAGCAAGATCTTGGGGGGCCTCCCAACTAGGAACTAGCTGGATATCCATAGAACAAGACAGTCTAAAAGGAGGTACGCTGAGAGACCTACTCCTGATTACACCTTTAAATCGGAAAACCAACCCAATTAAAAACCCGATAATAAAAAATACACTAGAGGTCTGGAAACACTTACTCAAGATCACAAACGACTTTTGCCCCAGATCGCATATGCCCCTTCCAATAGACAGCGTTGAACTGGAGCCTAACACCATAAACACAAAACCCGGGAGACAAAAAGGAATAAGAATGATTTCAGACTTAGCAGTTGGACAAACAATAAAACCCTATTACCAACTCCAGAAAGACTACGGCCTGCAAGGAGGTGACTTCCTCCTATACTCACAACTCAAAAGCAGATGGCCCGCTCTGGCACTTAGAGGAATCTCCCTTCCAAATATCCTAATTAATATTATCTTTAAACCTTCCCCCCATAGGATTCCCTTAAAAGACATTTATGACATATTCTGTGGTGAATCCAAATCCCAACCAAAACAAAAAAAGAGAGCTCATGCCCTAAACTGGGAAAAAGAGATAGGAAAACAGTACTCAAATGAACAATGGTCACAGGCATACAAATGGGCAAACAAGGCAACTCTATGCGCTACTCTGATAGAGGTGCATTACAAACTAACAACCCGCTGGTATAGATCCCCAGTGAGAATTTCAGACTTCTTTACTGCCTCTTCTGACCAATGCTGGAGACAATGCGGACAAAGAGGCTCCTTATTGCATATATTCTGGAGCTGCCCCAAAATAAACATGGTGTGGAGAGAGATCTTACTCCTTATCAAAACCCTAACCGGAATAGAAATAGTCCCGGAACCGGACTTGGCTCTACTTTTGTTAGGAATAGAGAATATACCCACAAAATTTAGAAATCTCATCACCCACTGCTTCATGGCCTATAAGCTCTTGATTGTAAGGAACTGGAAATCTAACAACATCCCCTCCATAACCAACCTCACACAGATGATGACAGATCACATGTCCATGGAAAAAATTCATGCCATAAGAGAAAACAAAATTTCCAAATTTACAGAAACATGGGACTTGTGGATAAAACATTTTTGTCCAAACCAAGCTCTACTGAACCTACACACCTAGTCCCGTGGTCATTCCAATTCTATAGACGGGTCCAAGAATCCCTTTCCCTGAGAGACATACGAGGAATCGCAAACATGTACCGGACGAGGAGTGTGTGAAAAAAAAAAACTTGTGTTATTTCATGGTTCAACATGGAACACCTTCCCTTCTCCCTCCCCCCTCCCTTCATTTCCTTTTTCCCTTCCCCCTCTCCCTCCCAATCTCCACAATCCCCATGTTCCCCTCTACCCTACTCCACTGTTATGTATCAGCATAAAAGTAACTGTTTGTTTAAGGAGTTTTGACAAGACGAACACACATTACTATTTGTCATGTATTAATCTGCTTTCTAGTACAATTCTATCAATCATTGTATGGAATATAATGTAATGCAAAATTATTGTTGTCAAACCTACCTTTTCTACAATAAAAATTGATTGAACAATAAAAACTAGTGTACTTTAAGATGGCAACAATCAGCCCCCTGTGTGGGGTCATAAGAATGTTATGCACCTGTACCACATTTGTGAAACCCTTAGTAAAAACGGTTGAAATTAAATTCCATCTTCAATTCTGACAACTGCATTAAAATGCCCTAATTGGAGTTTGGGAGTCCCGAATGGCCCTCCCATGATGAAATTATGGGGTGCCGTTCATTTGGCATGGAAACTGGGGGCCTTCTGTAGGCTCCCAGAGCTACTATTTCCTATTGGTTATGAAACAATGGCTGTTGCATGGCTTGATAGAATATAATGTAATATTGCGCTTTTGGACAAACCAATTTCAAAGGGAAAAATCTAATAAAAAGCGATAAAGTCGTATGTACTCCAAAATGCCTCTGATAGAAACTACAAGACATCCCAAAAAAACAAACAAATCCTCACTACACTATTTTGATGGAAAAATAAAAAATGTTATGACTTTTCACAGATGGCGGCAGAAAGTAATTAATTTATTTCTAAAGATATTTTATTTTTTAGGAGTACAGCAAAAAAAACATCAATTTTATATCATCGCAACCTTACTGACCCATAGAATAAAGTTATCATGTCATTTTTGCTCCAGCATGTATGCCATAGAAACAAGACCCCCACCGCCCCCCACCCTAAGATTGCAGAATTGCATTTTTTTCTGTTTCATTTCGCTTAAAAAATTTTAAAAAATGAAGCACATTATTCGGTACAGTAAATAGTATCATGGAAAAATAGAACTTGCTCTGCAAAAAGCAAGCCCTAGACAGCTCTGTCTATGGATTAATAAAAGTTATGATTTTTTGAAAGCGAGGAGGAAAAAATTCCCTGCAAAGTCTGAAATGTAAGATTAGCAAAACCGCTATGCTGCAATGTTTTTCCTTTGTGTTATAAAAAAATCACTATGAATTTTATGTATATATTTTTTTTTTTTGGGGGGGGGGGGTTGCCGCTGTTTTTTTGTACCTTTTTTAAACATACTTTTTTCCGTGCATCTCTCATGTTTTAAATATAAACCTCGGAAAAATAGCATACATGCAATATGCTGCATTTTGAATAAAAAAGACTCCAGTGATTAAAAAGAAAAATGCAGCAAAAAGGAAGAAATATGCTACAAAGAAGAAAAAAAACATTGTTTTTGGTGAGTTCTATATTTCGCTTTTGACCTTCATGTAGCAAAAACAACGCAGCACTTTTTTTGAAAACACAATATTTGAACCCAAACTAAAGAGAATTGGATCTTTAGTGAGATAATTAAAGAATATTTCCCTCCAAAACAAATACACGATGTGGAATAGCCAGATCCAGAAATGATGGAATGCCAACAGAATCCCATACTGATGGCCAATGTTAAATGTTGTCATATGAGGGATTTATCTCCCTCTCTCTTGGGAGGTTGATTTACAGCGGGGCATTTACCCCTCTTTGTATCGGTCTTTATGTGAAACTGGTTATCATTTGGCTAAATGCTTTATGATTGAGTTAGAGAAAGGAAGCAAGAAGGCAAAGTGGGCTGTAGAGCTAATTTGAAGGTTTCACCTTATCATTGTGCTAATAAAGTTGTTAGATTGATACACGGCATTTCCTGATGAAACTATTACTTATTCTTCTTGTTTCTAGGAGCTGTACTGAAGGAAGAACCAAAACCTGTTGGTGAGGAATTATTTTATTTTCTTTTTAAGGCTGCTTCCACATGGGTGGGGAGAAAAAAACATTGCACATAGATTTGTGTGTTGCAAATCTCACATAAAAGGAACCCCATTCTTCTGAATGGGGTCATACACATGATCGATGTTTCCTGCATGCTACCCCAATCCAATACAGGAACAAATTGCGGCATTGTTATATCTTTCTGTGTGCTCTTGCATCGCAGTGCCCATTGTTCTCAATGGGGCAGGTGGCAGCATCTCACCACATGCTAGGTGCATGCAATGCAATGTCTCCCATTGAAAATAATGGGACAAATTTTGTGATCCTCCACCATGGCTAATAGCCACGGCAGAGAATCACTCAATCCCCAAAGTGATGCAGGGCTGTTTTGACATAAAAACGGCTCGCATCCATGGGGAATTCCCATGATGGGGAGCTCAAAATGGGGCCATGATTCACGGCCCTATATGCATCGAGCAGAAGTTGGCGGGAGTAGCTCCAGTGGGTGTGCCAATTCTGGCCTAGTCATGGTGGTGGCTACTCTGCCTACAGGGGTAGTTCATGAGGCAGATGGGATTTCAAAGGGGTTCTTGACTAAAGCAATTAGTAAATCATAAATTCTTTGTGATGCCAGTGCCTTTAGATTGCATGCGAGTTTGTGATGAAATAAGAAACCCGTCCAGAAAGGTAGCAGTAAAACCGAAGGCACACAGTTTACTGAGACTCTGGGTTTAAGTACAATGTTCACACTTTTCTTATAGCAAATAGAAAAGTCTTTAGCCATTTCTTGAACACATCAAATTTAGAGATGACCGAACGTACTCGTCCGAGCTTGATGCTCGTTCGAGTATTAGCGTGTTCGAGATGCTCGTTATTCGAAACGAGCACCACGCGATGTTCGAGTTACTTTCACTTTCGTCTCTGAGACGTTAGCGCGCTTTTCTGGCCAATAGAAAGACAGGGAAGGCATTACAACTTCCCCCTGTGACGTTCAAGCCCTATACCACCCCCTGCTGTGAGTGGCTGGCGAGATCAGGTGTCACCCGAGTATATAAATCGGCCCCTCCCGCGGCTCGCCACAGATGCATTCAGACATAGCTCAGGGAAAGTGCTGCTGATGCTGGAGCTGCTGTAGGGAGAGTGTTAGGAGTATTTTAGGCTTCAAGAACCCCAACGGTGCTTCTTAGGGCCACATCTAACTGTGTGCAGTAGTGTGGAGGCTGCTTTTTGCAGTGTTGCACATTTTTTTTGTATATGGGCCGTGCAGAGCATTGCGCCCTGCAGTTATTTTACATACTCCAGGGCCAGTAGTGCTGCTGAGGTAGGGACAGAAGACATATTTCTTGAATATAGGCAGTGGGCCTTTCCAAAAACTTTTGGGAAAAAAATTCTATTTGGGCTGCCTGTAACCGTCCTCAGTGTACTGGGTCTCTGCTGAGGGTAGTTGTCCAAATTCATACGCAGCCAGCTAAGTGTTACAGCAGGCTTGCGCTAAATTATTTCCTGGCTCTGCTGTGCGTTCTGTAAGCGAAGTCAGCCTCCAACCACAGGCCAATAAGCGGCACATTTAATTACAGCGTTCTGTTTCTGCACTACCGGTAATACACCATGCTGAGGGGTAGGGGTAGGCCTAGAGGACGTGGACGCGGGCGAGGACGCGGAGGCCCAAGTCAGGGTGTGGGCACAGGCCGAGCTCCTGATCCAGGTGTATCGCAGCCGACTGCTGCGGGATTAGGAGAGAGGCACGCTTCTGGTGTCCCCACATTCATCTCACAATTAATGGGTCCACGCGGTAGACCTTTATTAGAAAATGAGCAGTGTGAGCAGGTCCTGTCATGGATGGCACAAAGTGCATCCAGCAATCTATCGACCACCCAGAGTTCTGCGTCGTCCACTGCTGCAACTCAGAATCCTCTGGCTGCTGCTCCTCCTTCCTCCCAGCCTCCTCACTCCATTACAATGACACATTCTGAGGAGCAGGCAGACTCCCAGGAACTGTTCTCGGGCCCCTGCCCAGAATGGGCAGCAATGGTTCCGAATCCTCTCCTACTGGAGGAGTTTGTCGTGACCGATGCCCAACCTTTTGAAAGTTCCCGGGGTCCGGGGGATGAGGCTGGGGACTTCCGGCAACTGTCTCAAGAGCTTTCAGTGGGTGAGGAGGACGATGACGATGAGACACAGTTGTCTATCAGTGAGTTAGTAGTAAGGGCAGTAAGTCCGAGGGAGGAGCGCACAGAGGATTCGGAGGAAGAGCAGCAGGACGATGAGGTGACTGACCCCACCTGGTTTGCTACGCCTACTGAGGACAGGCCTTCAGAGGGGGAGGCAAGGGCAGCAGCAGGGCAGGTTGGAAGAGGCAGTGCGGTGGCCAGGGGTAGAGGCAGGGCCAGACCGAATAATCCACCAACTGTTTCCCAAAGCGCCCCCTCGCACCATGCCACCCTGCAGAGGCCGAGGTGCTCAAAGGTCTGGTAGTTTTTCACTGAGAGTGCAGATGACCGACGAACAGTGGTGTGCAATCTGTGTCGCACCAAGATCAGCCGGGGAGCCACCACCACCAGCCTCACCACCACCAGCATGCGCAGACATATGATGGCCAAGCACCCCACAAGGTGGGACGAAGGCCGTTCACCGCCTCCGGTTTGCACGGCTGGCTCTCCCCCTGTGCCCCAACCTGCCACTGAGATCCAACCCCCCTCTCAGGACACAGGCACTACCGTCTCCTGGCCTGCACCCACACCCTCACCTCCGCTGTCCTCGGCCCCATCCACCAATGTCTGTCAGCGCACCGTGCAGCCGTCGCTAGCGCAAGTGTTGGAGCGCAAGCGCAAGTACGCCGCCACGCACACGCACGCTCAAGCGTTAAACGTGCACATAGCCAGATTTATCAGCCTGGAGATGCTGCCGTATAGGGTTGTGGAAACAGAGGCTTTCAAAAGTATGATGGCGGCGGCGGCCCCGCGCTACTCAGTTCCCAGTCGCCACTACTTTTCCCGATGTGCCGTCCCAGCCCTGCACGACCACGTCTCCCGCAACATTGTACGCGCCCTCACCAATGCGGTTACTGCCAAGGTCCACTTAACAACGGACACGTGGACAAGCACAGGCGGGCAGGGCCACTATATCTCCCTGACGGCACATTGGGTGAATTTAGTGGAGGCTGGGACAGAGTCAGAGCCTGGGACCGCTCACGTCCTACCCACCCCCAGAATTGCGGGCCCCAGCTCGGTGCTCGTATCTGCGGCGGTGTATGCTTCCTCCACTAAACCACCCTCCTCCTCCTCCTCCTCCGCCACCTCTGTCTCGCAATCAAGATGTGTCAGCAGCAGCACGTCGGCAGCAGTCGGTGGCGCGCGGCGTGGCAGCACAGCGGTGGGCAAGCGTCAGCAGGCCGTGCTGAAACTACTCAGCTTAGGAGATAAGAGGCACACGGCCCACAAACTGCTGCGGGGTCTGACAGAGCAGACCGACCGCTGGCTTGCGCCGCTGAGCTTCCAACCGGGCATGGTCGTGTGTGACAACGGCCGTAACTTGGTGGCGGCTCTGCAGCTCGGCAGCCTCACGCATGTGCCATGCCTGGCCCACGTCTTTAATTTGGTGGTTCAGCGCTTTCTGAAAAGCTACCCAGGCTTGTCAGACCTGCTCGGAAAGGTGCGCCGGCTCTGCGCACATTTCCGCAAGTCCCACATGGACGCTGCCACCCTGCGCACCCTGCAACATCGGTTTCATCTGCCAGTGCACCGACTGCTGTGTGACGTGCCCACACGGTGGAACTCTACGCTCCACATGTTGGCCAGGCTCTATGAGCAGCGTAGAGCTATAGTGGAATACCAACTCCAACATGGGCGGCGCAGTGGGAGTCAGCCTCCTCAATTCTTTACAGAAGAGTGGGCCTGGTTGGCAGACATCTGCCAGGTCCTTGGAAACTTTGAGGAGTCTACCCAGGTGGTGAGCGGCGATGCTGCAATCATTAGCGCCACCATTCCTCTGCTATGCCTCTTGAGAAGTTCCCTGCAAAGCATAAAGTCAGACGCTTTGCGCTCGGAAACAGAGCCGGGGGAAGACAGTATGTCGCTGGATAGTCAGAGCACCCTCCTGTCTATATCTCAGCACGTTGAGGAGGAGGAGGAGGAGCATGAGGAGGATGAGGAGGAGGGGGAAGAGACAGCTTGGCCCACTGCTGAGGGTACCCATGCTGCTTGCCTGTCATCCTTTCAGCGTGTATGGCCTGAGGATGAGGAGGAGAATCCTGAAAGTGATCTTCCTAGTGAGGACAGCCATGTGTTGCGTACAGGTACTCTGGCACACATGGCGGACTTCATGTTAGGATGCCTTTCTCGTGACCCTCGCGTTACACGCATTCTGGCCACTACGGATTACTGGGTGTACACATTGCTTGACCCACGGTATAAGGAGAACTTTTCCACTCTGATACCCGAAGAGGAAAGGGGTTCGAGAGTGATGCTATACCACAGGACCCTGGCGGACAAGTTGATGGTAAAATTCCCATCCGACAGCGCTAGTGGCAGAAGGCGCAGTTCCGAGGGCCAGGTAACAGGGGAGGCGCGGAGATCAGGCAGCATGTACAGCACAGGCAGGGCAACACTCTCTCTAAGGCCTTTGACAGCTTTCTGGCTCCCCAGCAAGACTGTGTCACCGCTCCCCAGTCAAGGCTGAGTCGGCGGGAGCATTGTAAAAGGATGGTGAGGGAGTACGTAGCCGATCGCACGACCGTCCTTCGTGACGCCTCTGCCCCCTACAACTACTGGGTGTCGAAGCTGGACACGTGGCCTGAACTCGTGCTGTATGCCCTGGAGGTGCTTGCTTGTCCTGCGGCTAGCGTCTTGTCAGAGAGGGTGTTTAGTGCGGCTGGGGGAATCATCACAGATAAGCGTACCCGCCTGTCAACCGACAGTGCCGACAGGCTTACACTCATAAAGATGAACAAAGCCTGGATTTCCCCAGACTTCTCTTCTCCACCAGCGGAGAGCAGCGATACCTAAGCAATACGTAGGCTGCACCCGCGGATGGAAGCATCGTTCTTTATCACCATCAAAAACGGGGACATTTTTGCTTCATCAATCGGTGTATAGAATTCATCCTCCTCCTCCTGCTCCTCCTCCTGAAACCTCACGTAAAACGGGCAATTTTTCTTAGGGCCACAAGGCTCTGTCATATAATTTTTCTAAACAATTTTTATACGTTTCAATGCTCATTAAAGCGTTGAAACTTCCACGTGAACCAATTTGTATTTAAACTGGGCTGCCTCCAGGCCTAGTTACCAATTAAGCCACATTAACCAAAGCAATTAATGGGTTTCACCTGCTCTCTTGGTTGGGCATGGGCAATTTTTCTGAGGTACATTAGTACTGTTGGTACACTAATTTTTGGGGCCCTTGCCTACAGTGTAATCCAATTAATTTTTTGCCCACCTGCATTACAGCTGACGTTACCTCAGCTGTGCTGGGCACTGCAATGGGATATATTTATGTACCGCCGGTGGCTTCCTGGCACCCACCCATGCTGTCGGTCCACACGGAGTTGTAACTACATGTGTCTACTTCTAAAGAACCCCAGTCTGACTGGGGCATGCAGTGTGGGCCGAAGCCCACCTGCATTAAACATCACATTACCTGAGCTGTGATGGGCAATGCAATGTGATATATTTATGCACCGCCGGTGGCTTCCTGGCACCCACCCATGCTGTCGGTCCACATGGAGTTGTAACTACATGTGTCCACTTCTAAAGAACCCCAGTCTGACTGCGGCATGCAGTGTGGGCCGAAGCCCACCTGCATTAAACATCACATTACCTCAGCTGTGATGGGCAATGCAATGGGATATATTTATGTACTGCCGGGACACTTTGGTGTGCGCTGTGGACACTGGGCCGTGCAGGGGGGGGGGGGGGGGTTGGGCAGCATGTAACCCAGGAGAAGTGGCAGCGGAGTGTCATGCAGGCAGTGATTGTGCTTTGTTGGAGGTAGTGTGGTGCTTAGCTAAGGTATGCATTGCTAATGAGGGCTTTTCAGAGGTAAACATTGTTGGGAGGGGGGGGGGGGCACTCTTGCCGCTATTGTGGCTTAATAGTGGTCCCTTGAAACTTGAGATGCAGCCCAACATGTAGCCCCTCGCCTGCCCTATCCGTTTCTGTGTCGTTCCCATCACTTTCTTGAATTGCCCAGATTTTCACAAATGAAAAGCTTAGCGAGCATCGGCGATATACAAAAATGCTCGGGTCGCCCATTGACTTCAATGGGGTTCGTTATTCGAAACGAACCTCGAGCATCGCAGAATTTTCGTCCCGAGTAACGAGTACCCGAGCATTTTGGTGCTCGCTCATCTCTAATCAAATTACATTCAGAAATTCCTTGATTCCTTTCTGAGAAGGAGATGGGGCTGACAGGCTAATTTTAATTGGTTACTGGACTAGGAGGTTATTGGTGGAGGAATGAGAGGAACAATATTAGCTCTCATGTAAACACTCTGATTCCTGGATGTGCAGGGACAAGTTAAATTCACAGTTGCGGTGTCTGGGTTCCTTCCAGCTGACAGGGGGATCTACCCTGGAATCGGTTCCTCTGGGCAAGATTGTAAAAAAGCTTCTCTGACACTCATTTCACTTTCCCCCACCTCAGACCACTCTCTTCTTTTTCTTCCTTTTCTTCATCTCTCCATTCTCTGGCTCCTTCCATTACTTCTCACCAACTCTTCTCCTTCTCCTCCTAAAAACCCTTCTCCTTCTAACCCTCTAACTCCGCCCTTTCTCTCGCTTTTATAATCTCTGTGTCACCCAGTCCTAAGCAAGGTCCCAACTAACTCTTTAATGCCCAAGCTATCTAAGGATGACTGACACAAGTGACAGAGAATTAGCTGAAATTCTGCCTAATCATACAGAGCTAGCAAATGTGAATATTATACATTAGGAATTAACCCCTAGTAAACCAGACATTATTGTTGCTTCATAATTTTTTTTTTTTTTAAATCCAAGTTTTATTGAGTTTTAACATAAGGTACAAAAAACAGGTATCGATAAATATGTCGGGAATCATAGGTCCCTGGTAAATCCAGCGGGAAGGTTTGCATCATACATCACGGACCTGGGCCGATAATTCCACTTATGAAAGAACATATCCCGACAAAACGTGTGGACAGACAAAGACTTACAACACAGGGGAGGGGGGGGGGGGGGGTCGGAGGAGGGTATGGGGGGGGGGGAAATTAACGTGCGATCTGTGCTGGTAATCACGTCTCTTGACGGGGGCCTCTCACGTGCGCAAGCAAACCAAGGTCTACCGCTGCCGTCTCCCCACCCAAAGGGTGTCAGCACGAGAGCTCTGAGCGTATTCTTCGCCATGGGCCCCAGATTTCAATGAATTTCTCATGGGAGCCGTTGGACCAACTAGATAATTCCTCTAAATTGTAAGTCCGGTCCATTCTGTCCCTCCACTGAGAGAAAACAGGTGGAGTCTTCTGCAACCACAGGGGGGGGATAAGCGCCTTGGCACCGTCAATTGCGTGCGCCAATAATCTATGCCTCAGAGGGCTAAAGTCACCAGAGGGCCTCCACAGAAACATCACCTCCGGGGTCAATGTAAAATTGGGTAGTATTATTTTTAGTGCATCGGCTATCTTATGCCAAAAGGTCCCTAGGAGAGGACAGGACCACCAAATATGGAGGTATGAGCCCAAGTCGTTCTCGCATCTCCAGCATTTGCTGTTAGAGGTAAGTTTGTGGTCGGCCAACCACTGTGGGGTCCTATACCAACGGACCAGTAACTTGTAGTGGGCTTCTTGGTTGATGATGCAAGCGGAGACTCCGTAGGCGAACCTTAGAATTAATTGTATGTCTGATGAGGATAGGGTGATATTTAGCTCCTTCTCCCAAGAGGAGATAAACGCGGGTTTGCCAGGTGGAGGGGGCGGGAAACAAAGTCTGCGCAAGCGCGCAATCTTTCCGGCAGACGTGCTGTTTGCTTCTACTGCCCTCTCGAAGGCTGTGAGGGGTCTAGTGGAAGTGAAAGTTTTCTTGAAGTCCTTAATAACACCTTCAAATTGAGCTCTTTGAAGGAAAGGTAGGGACTGGTCGGGCAGCAATGACCCCACTATCTCCCCAGGGTCCAAATGTCTCAGGGACTGGAGCTCTCCCAGGGACTTGTTATTGAATCTTTGCCAGAGTCTGGCTGAACAAGGGTCCAGGGGGAGACCCATCAGGGAGGGGAGAGAACAAAGTGGGGAGATTGGAGAGGGAGTGGGCGCTAATACTTCGATTCGGGAAGCCCACGCTTCACTAGGGCCCCTCAGGAGCGTGTTGTAGTTCTTATTTCTATAAATGGCTTTTTTAGGGAACCACAGGTTCTCCAGCAGCGAGGGGCCGTACATGGCCGTAATCATCCGGAACAGGAGCGGGTCTCCTGTTGGCCTGGTCAATCTCAGCCAATAGCTAATGTGAGATGCGACGTAGAAGTCAGAGATGTTCGGCAGCTCCATCCCACCCTCCCCCCTTCTCTTTGTCAAGAGGCTATAGGGTAATCTGGAGCCTCTTTGTCTCCAAATGTATTTGGTAAACATCTTGCGGAGGTTGTTAAAAAAAATGTGCAGGTAGATGGACAGGGAGAGACCGGATCTGATACAAGATAATTGGAAATATGTAGGATTTTATTATATTTCTCCTCCCGAACCAAGAAATGTAAGGGAGGTCATAGTTATGCAGAAGAGCTTTAATTTTAGAAATCAGTGGGGGGAAGTTTGCCGCGAAGAGGTCCTCTGTCCTCCTTGTTAACCTTACACCCAGGAAGGCAATTTCAGTATTGGACCAGGAGAACGGGGAGTCAGACATCAAGTTCGCACAGCGCGCTCTTGGGATCGAGACGTTGAGGGCCGTTGATTTATTAAAGTTTATTTTAAAGTTTGAGAGGTTCCCAAACTGCTCCAGGCGTGAGGTAAGTCTGGGGAGGCCCGTTTCTGGGTTAGTTACTAGGAAGATGATATCATCTGCAAACGCGGCTGCAGACAGAGATTGGTCTCCTACTGTGAGTCCCCGTATCTCCTGGTCCAGTCTGATGCACTGGAGCAAGGGCTCCAATGCCAGTACGAACAGGGAAGGGGAAAGGGGGCAGCCCTGGCGCGTGCCATTTTTTATATCAAATGGCGGTGAGAGGATGTTGTTTATTTTCAGTCTGGCGAAGGGTTCAGCGTACAAAGAGAAAATGGCTGCGACAAAGGCCGGTGGGAAGTTAAAGTGAAGAAGAACCGATCTCATGTACTGCCAGTCGACTCTGTCGATTGCCTTTTCGGCATCGGTGCTTACTAAGGCGAGTGGGATTTTATTTATGTGGGCGTAATGCATTGCATGAAGGATGTGGAAGCAGTTGTCCCTCCCCTCCCTCCCCTTCACAAATCCGGCCTGCTCCCTATCCACCAAATTAGGTATGAGGGCCTCCATACGCTTCGCTAGGAGTTTGGCCCATAATTTAGCGTCTAAGTTAATGAGAGAGATGGGACGGTAGCTGCCGCACACCTCCGAGTCTTTGCCCTCCTTCAGGATCAACGTGATGTGGGCCTCCTGAGCTTGTCTCGGGAGGGATCCACCTACCAGGAGGGCATTGAATAGTTCTGTAAGACGTGGTACTAGTGTGGTACGGAAGGACTTATAATAGGTGAGGGGGAGGCCGTCAGGGCCAGGGCTTTTGCCCGGTGGGGAAGAGTTCAGGATTTCATCAACCTCCGTTTCCGTAACAGGGACCAGGAGTTGATCAGCTATTTCTGGGTCTAGCTTAGGGAGAGAGAGCTGTTTCAGAAAGTCCTTTATTTGTTTATCAGTTTCGTCCAACTCGTTTTGATCTTGTTGCGGACGTAAATTATAGAGTTGGGAGTAAAAGTGCTGAAACTCAGCTGCAATATCCTGAGATGAAGTGACTTGGGGACCTAGATGGGTTTTTATTGAATCAATTTGATTCTTAGTACGGGCTTTCTTAATCATAGCAGTCGTATATTTACTGCCTCTGTTACCTTGGGTAAAGGCAATGTGTTTAAAATATAAACACTTTTTGTTGAATCGTTTTTCCAGACAGAGGTTTAACTCTTTTCTGGTATCAGATAGTTTGGAAAGATTTTCTTTGCTGGCCGAGAGTTTGGTGGTATATTCCAACTTGGCTATACGCTTCAGGAGGTCATCTATTTCTTTTTGTTGGATTTTCTTTTTCTTAGCTCCAAGAGCTATCAGGACACCTCTGACAAACGCTTTATGCGTTTCCCACACCACCGGGACCGACTGGTCCCCGCCACCGTTCAGCTCAAAGAATTCTTTTAATTGTATAGAAATTTCGGATTTATCCTCCGCGGAATCAAGAAGGGAGGCGTTCAGCCTCCACCTCCACTCCCGGGGGGAGTTGCATAGTGGTCTCAGATCAACGTGTAGCGGGGCATGGTCGGACACAGTGGTGGCGGCGATGGAGGAATCTATCAGCATAGGGAGAAGGGAGGATGCTATGAGAAAGTAATCCAGCCTCTGGTACGAGGCATGGACGTGTGAAAAATAGGTGAAGTCCTTAGTGGAGGGTGAGCATTGGCGCCAGGCATCAGTTAAACCCAATTCCGAGATGCATCTGTGTAGGCGTCTCAGCCTGGGGTGGGATATTTGGGAACGCCCGACTGACGAGTCGAGCAGGGGGTTCAAAGTGAGGTTCAGGTCCCCTCCCAGGATGATAGGACCTACTGCAAATTCTTTGAGAGTCTCCAGTTGCCCCACCAACCACGCCACTTGATTAGAATTTGGAGTGTAGAGATTGGCCAGGGTAATCTGGAAGTTATCAAGGCGTCCTCTCAAGAAGATGGTCCTGCCCTCTCCGTCAGTGTGTTGTGCCTCGCACTTAAATGTGGTGGACCTGTGAAACAGGATAGAGACTCCCTTGGAGGCGGATGTTGGGTGGGGGTTGTGAAAGCCCTGTGGGAACTGCCTACCCGGCAATGAAAGGCACTTACCCTCCTTGTAGTGGGTTTCTTGTAGGAAGGCGATCTTAGTACCGTACTTTCGCAGAAGTTGTGCTACATTATGTCTTTTGAAAGGCGAGTTCAACCCCCTCACATTAAACGAGGAGAGACGGAAGCGGCCGTCGGCAGCAGGCAACGGAGGAGGCAACGTGGAGCCCGGAGACATGCTGTTGTTAGAAGAGGGATCACAAAACACAGTGAGACTTCAAGCAAATTATCAATAGGGGGGGTGTCTGTGGAGGGAGGTAAGGAACAAACACAGAAGGGAAGTATAAGACACAGAAAGGAGGGGTAGTACTGCAATGAAATACACAAAATTAGAAAGAACAAGACCGATTCGTCCTAGGACGGTCAGTGGGGGGTGGGTACAGAACGGTGTCCGTTCCAACAGTGGGGATTGGGGTTCCCAACCGGTCAGACGGAGACCGAAGTGTACTAAACCTGCCCTGGACGACTCCTTAGGACCATTTGTAGTAAACCTCTTAAAACCAGCAATGCAAAAATATTTGTGATGGAACGAGAAAAGAGAAGGGAGGAGGGGGGGGTAGGGAGTGGATGGCGGGGGGGGGGGGGAAGGGGAGACGGGGGGGGGAGGACAAAGAATGCAAAGAAGGAAGGAAAAGAGAGGTAGAGAGCGGTTGAAGGTAAAACCAGTAAAATAGTAAAATAACAGCAAAGTGACCATCGGCTAACATGTGTGAGAGACCTTTGGGGCCTCAATCGCGATATAAGAGTTCTTCCCAGAAATGGTATGGTCGCAGGGGATGATCCCAAAGTCCTGCCCGATCTCTTGATAGTCGCAACCCATTCAGTCCAGCTGTCAGGCAGGAGTCTCATCTATGCAAACCGAGGTCAGACAAAAGCGAAATTTCACCCGAGCAGCACCCGGGCTAGGCTAAATCTTCATTCTCCTGCGGGGGTGGGGTCGCGGCTCTTTTTCTTTTTATTCTTCGGTGATTTAGCCGGAGGTGCCAGGTTCCAGGCAGCTGTGGAGGGTAGATTTGTGAGTTTTGGCATCTCTGGTAAAGGGAGCCAGCATGGTACATCTAGGGGCTCCATCTCGAGGAACTGCCAGCAGGCCTGAAGATCCTCCGGGTCACGGATGCTCAGCCTGCGACCTTGGTGAGATACGCCTAAACCGAAGGGGAACAGCCATGCGTACCTGATCCCCCTCTCTCTCAGCGCATCAAGTAGTGGACGGAGAAGGCGGCGCTTAGCCAACGTAGACGGGGCCAAATCCTGATAAATCTTTATCGAAGCCTCCGCATATTTTAAGTCCTTATAGTTTCTGGCTGCCCTTAGGACAGCGAAAGCGTCCTGGAATGCAAGCACTTTGCAAATAACATCCCGTGGGGGCTCTGAATTTGCTGGGGGGGGGGGGGGGGGGGGGTTTGAGGGCTCTATGTACCCTTTCAATCAAGATGGGGGCTGCTCTCTCCGCCCCTAGAAGAAGTGAAAAAATCTCTTTGGTTACCTTTTGGAGGGAGTCTGCAGCCCATGACTCCGGAAGCCCCCTGATGCGTACATTAGATCGTCTGTTACGACTCTCCAGATCTTCCTGCATCAGGAGTGCTTTATTGATATGGTTGTGATGCTCACGCAGGGTGCGCTCTACCTCCGTGGCATGTGTGATAATGGCGGAGGAGGAAGTCTCCAGGTCTTCTACTCGTCTGCCCAGAAGCTTAATGTCTTCTTTAATTTCCCCCAGCTCTAGCATGACAGGGCTCAGGGCTTTCATTATAAAGTCCTTCATGAAGCCTTTAGACACGGCTTCATCATCCTCGCTGTCCGAGGCAGCCCCCTCCTCCCCCTCCTTACTGTGAGCTGCAGCCGATAGCTGGGCCGGCGCCATCTTTACAGGGAACAGCGGAGAGCGGGAAGGTTTCTCTTTCAGGTAGCGCTGCATGTCGGACTGTCCTCTGCTCACCCGCGGTGTCCCTGAAGGCTCCGGTCCCTTCTCCCTGCCGACTCTCCTCATTTCTGTGCTGCTGGAAGCTATTGAAGGTCCTGTAACGGAGTCCTGCCGCGGGAGCTACACTCTCACACGGCCATTCACCTCAGCGGCCAGGCTCCGCCCCCCGTTGCTTCATAATTTAACATACATTTCACATAATTTTCCCAGTTTTTCCTTTATTATACACAATTTAGCTTATCCAGTGTTAAATGGGCTTTGGGACCCCAAATTCTGGGGTACTATACACATCGCGCTCGCCCATGTGAAGTCAGCCGTACTGATTTGCAGCAGATTTCACACTTTCAATTGCATTCCAATTTAAATGGTGCAATCTTCTGCAGCTCTGCAACAAAATAGACAACAGAATCGACAGCAAATCGGCAATCTGTGAGCGCACCTTAAATATAGACTGATCTGGTCTGTGGACCAGTTCAATGATATGTACAACACAAAGCAGCCTAAACCCCAGACCAAACCCTCTAACTATAGATGCCTAAATAAATACAGACCCCCTAAATGAATATAGAGCCCAAACTCTGTACATTAAGACAGATACCCGACTATGTTCCCTAAACTAATACAGATCTAGACTCAGACCCCCAAAACTAATAAAGACTAATACAGTCCCCCTAAACTGATACAGACTCCAGACCCAGGCTCAATAAATAAATAACATGTATGTAAACATACAGTGAACCCAATGAGATGTCAAACAGTGTGATGGGGAGATTGAATATCAGAGGTATATTGAGTTCACCGTAGAATAATGATTGATAACAATTAATTACCCGTCCTGCCATGCTGCTGTTGTATCATTTTATGCGCCATTTGCATCAGTCCTTCTCACTTGCGTGTAATAATGAAGTATTTGTATCCTCTTTACATCACAGCATATAACTTTACACATGACGGTTGGCTAATCTATAATGACAGCCAATACTATATTAGCAAAGATCGAATGCCGATGGAGAAAGCACAAGAATTCTGTAGAAGAAGTTCTTCCCATGTTGTCACCATTAACAGTGAATCTGAGCGGAAATTCCTTTGGAAATACGTAAGTCCAGAATACTATTTTTTTTTACTTTAGCCTAGGGGCCCACGGCGACTTCAGATCACACAGCAGTTGACATAAAATTCCAACCGTAACAGACTTTGATTGTTGCCCAACTATTTCCCCATAGAGAGACAGTGAGGTCAGGCACCAGTTAGGGTAACCAGTGGTTTTATCCTGACTGTTGGGTGACCAAAAAATACTTGGGGATTCTTCAGTTTCTGCTAAAGAAAGTTCATTCATTAAATGTGAAATACTCCACTTTGTTCTGATCCCGCCCCCTTGCCAATATCTTCAGCAGAAAAACTTTTCTTGATCTTTATGCTGCTTTTAATCTGGATATTACTATTGGGACACTGAAGCTACGTTAGATAAACTATACAGTTATCCAATCTAACCAGCTTTTATGAAAATTTGCGAAAGATGTATATAACAGTGGACTCACATGAGCGAGTTTATGTGCTTACAATTGTCCACACAAAAACATGTGCCTGTTATAATCATTGGTTCCCTACAGTGTGTTCACATGTCCGTGCTTTACAGGCGTGCAAACGCACGTAGCTGCAAAACATAGGACATGCGTGCACCATAGGCCTGTGGTGCACATCAGTATTCCCCAGCGGGGAGTCCCCTTGTCACTGAACACTGTGACAGCACTGTAAAGAATCCCCTGCCATCTGTCACAGCTCCGCAGGGAGTAAAGAATCCCCTGCCACAGCTGTGACAGCTGTGGCAGAGGATTGCAATGTTCTTCCATTGCTTTCAATGGGACTAGCACTTCTGCAGTCCCATTGAAAGCAATGGGCTGCAGGTAAGCAAAGATTTTCGGGGAAGGGCTTTAAATATAAGCCCTTCCCTTCAAATCATCCTTAGAATGTGTTAAAAGTAAAATATATATATATACTCACCTTTCCTCAGCTACCAGAATACTATGAATGGCCTAGAGCTGCCTGTGATTGGCTGAGTGCTGTAACCAATCACAGGCAGCTAGAAATGAGCGAACACCAAAATGCTCGGGTGCTCGTTGCTCGAGTTGAGCTTACCGCGATGCTCAAGGGATCGTTTCGAGTAACGAACTCAATTGAAGTCAATGGGCGACTCGAGCATTTTTGTATATCACCCATGCTCCGCTAAGGTTTTCATTTGTGAAAATCTGCAAAACCTGTGAAAGTGATGGAAACGACACAGAAACGGATAGGGCAGGTGAAGGGCAACATGCTGGGCTGCATCTCAGGTTCCCAGGTCTCACTATTAAGCCACAATAGCGGCAAGAGTCCCCCCCCCCCCCCAACAATTTTTACTTGGGACAAACCCTCATTAGCAAGGCACACCTTAGCTAAACACCACACTACCTGCAACCAAGCACAATCACTGCCTGCGGGTCACACCGCTGCCTCTTCTACTGGGTTACATGCTGCCCAAGAATTGATAATAGATTGACATTCCATCTTCATTCCAATCCTGTGCCACCTCCGTCAGGAGCTGAAAACGTGGGCATAAAGGGTACTCCGCTGCCAGCCTAGCGCTTCTACACATCTCCACAATGCAGCAATACTCGGTGTGGGAAGTATGTGAGCGGGCCCTGGGTCAGCCTCTGTCCCAGCAAACACCTTGTGTGTCCCAAGGTGCTGCGAGTGACATAGCAATGGGGAATCCATGTGTCCACACACTACTCATTCTGTTTGGGTGTCTGATACCTCATCGACAACACAAGGGGTAAACCATCTGCACTCTGCACCCTACCTAAGTCTGTCAGTGTTTTGGGGACAGACAGGTAAAACACCTCAATGGATAGTCTGTGTGCACCCACAGCATGGGTGGCTAGCAGGAATCCACAGACGGTACATAAAGAAATCCCATTGTAGTGCCCCAGATAGCTGAGGTTACGTGAGAGGAAATACATGTTGGCTGCAGCCCACACTCCATGCCCTAGACATTCTGTTTGTTTTTTTTTAAGTGCCAGGCAGGTACAACTCTGCTACGGCAAGTCTGTGTGCACCTACAGCATGGGTGGCTAGCAGGAACACACAGACTGTACATAAAGAAATCCCATTGCAGTGCCCCGGATAGCTGAGGTTACGTAAGAGGAAATACATGTTTGCCTCGGCCCACAATCCATGCCCTAGTCAGTCTGGGGTTTTTTTGGCGCCAGATAGGTAGAACACCACGATGATAAGACTTAGTGCACCCATAGTATACACAGACCCCTGTAATATTCCAGTAGCAAAGGTATGTTGCAGAAGTCTAGGGAGACCCCATTAACATTTCTGTAGTAACAGTAGAGACAGACCCCAGTAACATTTCATTAGCAGAAGTATAGGCAGACCCCTGTAACATTTATGTAGCAGCAGTATTGGCAGACCCCTGTAACATTTCAGTAGCAGCAGTATATGCAGACCCCTGTAACTTTTCAGTAGCAGCAGTACAGGCAGAGCCCAGTATTTGTAACATTTCAGTAGTAACAGTATAGACAGACCCCAGTAACATTTCTGTTGTAACAGTATAGACAGAGCCGAGTAACATTTCTGTAGTAACAGTATAGGCAGACCCCAGTAACATTTATGTAGCAGCAGTATAGGCAGACCCCTGTAACATTTCTGTAGCAGCAGTATAAGCAGACCCCTGTAACATTTATGTAGCAGAAGCATAGGCAGGCACGTGTAACATGTCTGTAGTAGAAGTATAAGCAGACCCCAGTAACATTTCTGTAGCAGCAGTATAAGCAGACGCCCTGTAACGTTTATGTGGCAGAAGTATAGGCAGACCCCAGTAACATTTATGTAGCAGCAGTATAGGCAGACCCCAGTATCAGTTCTGTAGCAGCAGTATAGGAAGACCCCAGCACCATTTATGTAGTAGAAGTATAAGCAAACCCCTGTAAAATTTGTGTGGCAGCAGTATAGGCAGACCCCAGTAACATTTTTGTAGCAGAAGTATACGCAGACCCCTGTAACCTTTCTGTAGTAACACTATAGACAGATCCCAGTGACATTTCTGTAGCAGAAGTATAGGCAGACCCCTGTAACATTAACGTGGCAGCAGTATTGGCAGACCCCAGTAACATCCTTGTGGCAGCAGTATAGGCAAACCCCTGTAAAATTAACGGGGCAGCAGTATAGGCAGACCCCAGTAACATCCTTGTGGCAGCAGTATAGGAAGACCCCTGTAGGATTTACGTGGCAGAAGTATAGGCAGAGCACTGTAACATATAAGTGGCAGCAGTATAGGCAGACCCCTGTAACATATAAGTGGCAGCAATATAGGCAGACCCCTGTAACTTTCTTGTAGCAGAAGTGTAAGCAGGCAGGAAGACCCCAGTAAAATTTCTGTAGTAATAGTGTAGGCCAACCTATGAAACATTGGGATACCATGAGCGTAGGCGAAGGCCGGGAAAATTAGTTGGATAAGAGTGTAGGCGTGGGCCCCAAAAATTAGTGTACCAAGAGTACAAGTGTACCTCTGAAAAATTTATCAACTGAGAGGGCAGGTGAAACCCATAAACCTTTTTTTAAAGATACAGCTCACTGTTGCTTAATTTGTAACAGAGCCTGGAGGCAGCCCTGTTGAAAAAAATGATTTATGTTACAGTCTCAATACTTTTGAAACTTAGAAAAATTGTAAAAACATTGGTAGATGTAGATGAGTCTTTTGAGCTACAAAAAAATTGGCAGTTCAGCGAGATGACATGTTGTTTCTGGAGGAGGAGTAGCAGGAAGAGGACTAATGTCAGAGACAGATTGACAAAGCTAAATGCCCCGTTTTACCGGTGATAGAGAAGAGTGCTTTCATCTGCGGTTGCAACAAAAAGAATTTTTCGGTTCCGCTGCTCTCCGCCGGTGGAGAAGAGAAGTCTGGGGAAATCTAGGCTTTGTTCATCTTTATAAGTGTAAGCATGTTGGCACTGGCAGTTGACAGGCGGGTATGCTTGTCTGTGATGATTCCCCCAGCTGCACTAAACACCCTCTCTGACAAGACGCTAGCGGCAGGGCAAGCCAGCACCTCCAGGGCATACAGCGCAAGTTCGTACCACGTGTCCAGCTTTGACACCCAATAGTTGTATGGAGCAGAGGCATCACGAAGGACGGTGGTACGATCGGCTACGTACTCCCTCACCATCTTTTTACAGTGCTCCCTCCGACTCAGCCTTAACTGGGGAGTGGTGACGCAGTCTTGCTGGGGAGCCATATAGCTGTCAAAGGCCTTGGGGAGTGTTCCCTGGCCTGCGCTGAACATGCTGCCTGATCTCTGCGCCTCTCCTGCTACTTGGCCCTCGGAACTGCGCCTTCTGCCACTAGCGCTGTCAGATGGGAAGTTTACCATCAGTTTGTCCACCAGGGCTCTGTGGTATTGCATTACTCTCGTACCCCTTTCCTCTTCGGGAATGAGAGTGGAAAAGTTCTCCTTATACCCGGTCTCGAGAAGGGTGTACACCCAGTAATCCGTAGTGGCCAGAATGCGTCTAACGTGAGGGTCATGAGAAAGGCAGCCTAACATGAAGTCAGCCATGTGTGCCAGTGTACCAGTACGCAACACATCGCCGTCCTCACTAGGAAGATCACTTTCCGGATCCTCCTCCTCCTCCGCTTCCACAGGCCATAAACGCTGAACAGATGGGAGGCAAGCAGCATGGGTACCCTCAGCAGTGGGCCCAGCTGTCTCTTCCCCCTCCGCCTCCTCCAAAACGCGCTGAGATATAGACTTGAGGGTGCTCTGACTATCCAGCGACATACTCTCTTCTCCCATCTCCTGTTCTGACCGCAAAGCGTCAGCCTTTATGCTTTGCAGTGAACTTCTCAGCAGGCATAGCAGAGGAATGGTGATGCTAATGATTGCAGCATCGCCGCTCACCATCTGGGTAGACTCCTCAAAGTTTCCGAGGACCTGGCAGATGTCTGCCATCCAGGCCCACTCCTCGGTAAAGAATTGGGGAGGCTGACTCCCACTACGCCACCCATGTTGGAGTTGGTATTCCACTATTGCTGCTCATACAGCCTGGCGAACCTTTGGAGCGTAGAATTTTACCGTGTGGGCACGTCGCACAGCCGCCGGTGCAGATTACACCAATGTTGCAGGGTCCGCAGGGTGGCAGCATCCGTGGTGGACTTGCCGAAATGTGCGCAGACGCGACGCACCTTGCCGAGCAGGTCTGACAAGTGTGGGTAGTTTTTCAGAAACCGCTGAACCACCAGATTGAAGACGTGGGCCAGGCATGGGACGTGTGTAAGGCTGCCGAGCTGCAGAGCCGCCACCAGGTTACGGCCGTTGTCACACACGACCATGCCCGGTTGGAGGCTCAGCGGCGAAAGCCAGAGGTCGGTCTGCTCAATCAGACCCTGCAACAGCTCGGGGGCCATGTGCCTCTTGTCACCTAGGCTGAGTAATTTCAGCACGACCTGCTGACGCTTGCCCACCACTGTGCTGCCGCGCCACGCCACACTGACTGCTGGCGACGTGCTGCTCACATTTCTTAATTGAGAGTAGAGGTTGCGTAGGAGGAAGAGGAGGGGGAGGGTTTAGAGGAGGTGGCATAGACCGCCGCAGATACCAGAACCGAGGAAGGACTCACAATTCTGGGTGTGGGTAGGATGTATGAGGTCCCACGCTCTGATTCGGTCCCAGCCTCCACCAAATTCACCCAATGTGCCGTCAGGGAGATATAGTGGCCCTGTCCGCCAGTACTTGTCCACGTGTCCGTGGTTAAGTGGACC
The DNA here is from genome assembly GCF_035609145.1 of Eleutherodactylus coqui. Lineage (NCBI taxonomy): Eukaryota > Metazoa > Chordata > Amphibia > Anura > Eleutherodactylidae > Eleutherodactylus > Eleutherodactylus coqui. The sequence continues at coordinate 124,334,262 of NC_089848.1, forward strand.
TTGGCAGTAACCGCGTTGGTGAGGGCACGATTGATGTTGCGGGAGATGGGCTGGTGTAGGACTCGGACGGCACACGGGGAAAAATAGTGGAGACTGGGGGCCGAGTAGCGTGGGACCGCCGCCGTCATCATGTTTTTAAAAGCCTCCGTTTCCACAAGCCTGTACGGCAGCATCTCAAGGCTAATTAATTTGGCAATGTGCACGTTTAATGCTTGAGGGTGCGGGTGCTTGGCGGCGTATTTGCAGTTGCGCTAGCGACAGCTGGATGCTGCGCTGAGAGACATTGCTGTATGGGGCCGAGGACTGTGGAGGTGAGGGTGTGGGTGCTGGCCGGGAGGCGCTCGTGCCTGTGTACTGAGAGGGGGGTTGGATCTGAGTGGCAGTTTGGGGCACAGCGAGAGAGGCAGTGGTGCGATCCGGAGGCGGTGAACGGCCTTCGTCCCACCTTGTGGGGTGCTTGGCCATCATATGCCTGTGCATGCTGGTGAGGCTGGTACTGGTGGCTCCCCGGCTCATCTTGGCGTGACACAGGTTCTACACCACTGTTCGTCGGTCGTCGGCGCTCTCACTGAAAAACATCCACACCTTTGAAGACCTAGGCCTCTGCAGGGTGGCTTGGCGTGAGGGGGTGCTTTGGGAAACAGTTGGGGGAGTCTTCGCTCTGGCCCTGCCTCTACCCCTGGCCACCCCACTGCCTCTTCCAACCTGTCCTGCTGCTGCACTTGTCTTCCCCTCTGAAGACCTCTCCTCAGTTGGCGTAGCGAACCAGGTGGGGTCAGTCACCTCATCGTCCAGCGTCTCGTCCTCCGAATCCTCTGTGCGCTCCTCCCTCGGACTTACTGCCCTTACTACTACCTCACAGATAGACAACTGTGTCTCATCATCATCGACCTCCTCACCCACTGAAACCTTTTGAGACAGTTGCCGGAAGTCCCCAGCCTCATTACCCGGACCCCGGGAACTTTCCAAAGGTTGGGCATGGGTCACGACAAAGTCAGGTGAGAGAGGAACCATTTTTTGCCAATCAAGGCAGGGGCCCGAGAACAGTTCCTGGGAGTCTGTCTGCTCATCAGAATGTGTCATTTTCATGGAGTGAAGAGGCTGGGAGGAAAGAGGAGCAGCAGTAAGAGGATTCAGAGTTGCAGCAGTGGACGGCCTAGAAGACTGGGTGGTCGATACATTGCTGGATGCATTTTCTGCCATCTACGACAGGACCTGCTCACACTGCTCAGTTTGTAATAAAGGTCTACCACGTGGACCCAAAAATTGTGATATGAAACAGGGGACCCCAGAAACTTTCCTCTCTCCTAATCCCGCAGCAGCCGGCTGCGATTCACCTGGACCAGGAACTCGGCCTGTGCCCACACCCTCATTTGGACCTCCGCGTCCTCGCCCTCGTCCACGGTCACGTCCTCTCGGCCTACCCCTACCCCTCAGCATGGTGTATTACGAATAGAGCAGACGCAGAGCAGCCTGAATAATTATGCAATTATTGGCATGCAGTTGGAGGCTGACAGCGGTTTTGTAACGCACACTGCAGTCCCCAAAAACTATACGCTAGACTGCAAAAAGGCCTAGCTGGGTAATAGTGAGCCACTACAACTCCCAGCGGCCACGCAGTCACAGATAGCCCTAAGAAGGAGCTTTTTTTTCACATTTTTTTGAAAAAACAAACAGCCTATATAGCGTGTACATGTCTTTCCCTCTATCAGGGGCTGTCGCCGCACGCTGTGCGTGAAATTGACGGGGCACACAGAGCGGTGAAAAAAAATTAGGCAATTATTGGCCTGCAGTTGGAGGCTGACAGCGGTTATGTAACGCACACTGCAGTCCGAAAAAATTATACACAAGGCTGCAAAAAGACCTAGCTGGGTAATAGTGAGCCACTACCACTCGCAGCGGCCACGCAGTAAAATGCACACGGTCACAGGTAGCCCTAAGAAGGAGTTTTTTTAAATTTTTTTTTTGAAAAAGCAAACAGCCTAGATAGCGTCATGCACACGGTCACAGGTAGCCCAAAGAAGGACCGTTGGGGTACTTGTTGACAGGATTCTACAATACCACTGTCCCTATCTCACCAGCACTGTCCCTATGCTCTGTATAATTGACTGCAGACTGAGAACGCTATAGCCTGCACAGCCCAAGATGGGAAAAAAAACTTGTGTAAAACTGCTCCCACTAGCCCAACAGTAATGCACACGGTCACAGGTAGCCCTAAGAAGGACAGTTGGGGTACTTATTGACAGGATTCTACACTACCACTGTCCCTGCCCAACAGTACTGCCCCTATACTCTGTATAATTGACTGCAGACTGAGAACGCAACAGTCTGCAGAGCCCAAGATGAAAAAAAAAAATGGTGCAAAACTGCTCCCAGCAGCCACAACAGTAATGCACACGGTCAGATGTGGCCCTAAGAAGGACCATTGGGGTTCTTGAAGACGCAAACAGTAGCCCAAGGCCGGCTGCACACGGCCGTGACGGGCTCTGCAGTTGGAATTCTGCGGCGGAGCCCGTCACGGCGTCCCCCAGAGACCCCATACTTACCTGTGGATCCGGCGTCCTGGGTCCCGCATGACACTTCGGCGTGACGCGCCGCAGCGTCATGTGACATGCCGCCATGATTGTAATGGGATTGCAGAAGTGCTGACCCCATTGAAAGCAATGGGAGAACATTGCGATCCTGTGCCACAGCTGTGACAGCTCAGACAGCTGTGGCAGGGGATTCTTTACGTCCCGCAGGGATTCTTTACGTGGCAGTGGTGGATATATATAGTGTGTGTGTGTATATAATATATATAATATATATATAATTTGTTTTCTTTTTTTACACACACCACAGGTGATTTTCAGGGAAGGGCTTATATTTCAAGGCCTTCCTTGAAAATCACTGCAGGGGTTGCAGGAATCCTATTGCGTTCAATGGGGCCGCTGGCAGCAGCCGCGGCCCCATTGGAAGCACTGCTGCACGGACCTGCATTCACGCGTGCTTGTGCATGCTCGTGTAAATGCACCCTAAGGTACGGCTACACGGGGCGGTGCACTTTAGATTTTATGTGCAGACAATCTGCAGCATTTACAATAGCAGCAAAGTGGATGAGATTTAAACAGGTCAGCCCTAAATCCGCATGGAAATTGTCGTGCAGCAGATTTTTACTCTGGACTTCATCCTTTTTTAATGCAGAGGCTGAAAACTACAGCAGATCTGCAATATATCCACAGCGTTTAAACCATTTAGAGCTACGTACATTCACTACATACCTCTAAATAGTACTCTATTTCTGCCTGCTAGTTTATTGAGGGCCAGTTGCACCAACCATGATGTTGATCCCGATTCAGGTAGCTGCGATCAACTGTAAACTAGATTTAATAAAAACACCTAATAAACAGGTAATCAGGACAGCGCCTCTGCCAGAGGTGAGGAATGTTGTTAATAGATATAAATGTACAGGAGAGGGACTCATCTGGCATTAAAGACCCAACCTGGAAGGGTTAGCTGTTATGCCCACAGTCTGAGTTCACCTAAAAGTATGGGGTAGCCATCGACAGAGGTAACACCCTGTCTTGGGGACATCCAGAGGAGAGCAGGTATAGAGAATCCCGAAATATCCCATATCTCGAGCAAAAATAGAGAAGTATTAGTTAAAAAGGTCTTCTGCAGCTTAGGGTGCGACTTCACCAATGTTGTCCCAACCTCCTACATGTAGGGAGGACATGTTGATGACTTGTGCTTGACAAAGGAGTCCCCGTAGCCTCTGAAATATACTTTGCACCTCATCTCCTTATGCATTTGTAACCGTGTGGTTTGTGTGTTTACCAATAAATTGGACTTCACCCAAATCTTTTTTGATTGTACTCCTCCACTATCTGTTCACAACACTGTGTCACCTTGGACCACATGAGGGAGGCATCTATGGGTACTCACCCGGACTCCCTCTTTTTTAAAGTAAGTCTCACTTATTGAAACACGACACTAGTGAAGTTGCAGCCTGTGCACTGGAGAGCCTTTCAACAAATACTTCCTTAAGCAAAACACACTACACTTTTGGATCTAAGATTTGCAAAACTAAGCTCAGGTGATCTGCAATCAAAGGTTCAACTTAGAAAAAATGTACTGTGCATAGTGATTGGTGACTGTAGTCAGGTGATCCAGCATTCAGGGTGATAGTAAAACATGGTCGCTCCCAGCAGCAAACAAGAATGTAATTTCACCACCCAAGAAAACCTTTTCTTAAATTTGTCGGTCAGTTCTTCCAAGGGTTATCACCTTCACCGTACAGCATGTTTACGTAATGGACTAATTGATTTTACAGGCACAAATACTACTTACAGTATGACATATCCTCAGGGTAGGTCATCAACAGTTGGTAGACCAGAGTCCGCAGTGCTTGAACCTGGCCCATTATGCTGTCAGCATTCCTACACACACGGGTCTTAATTGCAAGTGCAGCTCCCAGTGTTGGTGCAAGGTTTTACTACTTGTTCAACGATCACCTCTTGTTGATCACTAATCAAACCATTGGTGCAACTGGCCCTGAATGCATTAAATAGATGGTGTAGTGAGCATAGATTCCTACATGCCACATGGCTCTCAGAGCAACACGTTAAAGAGGTTGTCTCAGAGTTTAAAAAAAATAAATTCCTGCACTGAATCTTCTAAAAAAAAAACAACTAATGTTGCTCACCTGTTTAAGTCTTTGTTTAGTCTTCCTGCAGTGATGACATTTTATACGCAATCACTATCCTCATGCTGGCATCAAAGTTGAAGCCAGTCACATGGATGTCTGCCACATCATCACTGCAGGAAACAAAGAACAGCAGTGATGACCGAACCTTTGGTGCTAGAGCGGTGTGGAATATAACTGGTGAGTAATCTATTTTTTTTTAATGCACAGTATTTTATAACATTTACTGCAGTTTAATTTTTAAAACTCGGTCAACCAATTTAAAGTTTTAGTATCAAAATGACACATTCTTTCTATCGGGTTTATAGCATAGGTTTCTTATATGACTATTCAAATATTAAAATAAATCCTGAAATATTTCCGTTTTCACACTCCCCAGTGAAGCAAACACAATAAGCTGACATTTCCTGTTTTCTGACACTTACTTTTGACCTTTGCTGTGTAGACTGGGAAAGAGTCAGCAGAGCCATTATTATAAGAGAGCTATTATTAGTTTAATGAAAACAAAGGTTTGGTAGGGTGTTAGCCAGTAGAGCAAAATGTGATTGTTCCCAGCAAGAGAATCCATGTAATCATGTAGATATGATACCTTTTAATGGCTAACAAAAATACATGATGTAATAGCGAGCTTTCGTACCAACGCAGGGTACTTCTTCCGGCTTAAATGGATTGGATCTGAAGAGGCATGGATATTTATACACACTTATAACATACATACTTATGACAAGGCACAGATATGGATATATATATATATATATATATATATATATATATATATATACTTATGACAAGGCACGGATATGGATGTGATTGGTTCGCACTTAAAAGGAATTCTGCAACAGCAAACAAACTTTTTTTGTCTAGGCACTGATAGCGGAGTGAAAGTTTTATGGTCCCTGAATTACTGTTGGGGGGTGGGTGGGGGGAGAGGTTGTCAGGCTAGAAATGCTACAAGAGGTACACAAGCATTTTTAGGGTGACTACCCACTACAGTCTTTTTCACTGCGAAATTTGCAGCTTTTTTTTCTGCAGGGGTGTATGGGCTATGGGACTTGTAAAGCTAAAATCGTGATTTTGCGGTAAATCGCCATTTTGCGCGATCACGATTTTAACATTACAAGTCCCATAGACCCCTGCAGAAAAAAAAAACGCTGTGAATTTCGCAGTGACAAAAAACTGTAGTGGGTAGTCACCCTTAACTAGACACTGATAAGGGAGTAAAGGTTTATGGTCCCTGAATTACTGTTGATGGGGGTCTTATCTGTGCAATAAATGTCTCACACCTCCCATTCACACATAAATCCTGGGGAATAATTAAACCCAGTATTCCGCGTGTTAAAGGTTGTTATCCATTTATATTCCCAAAACCATAGAAGAAACCAATCCCATCCATGTCTGTGCCCTGTCATAAATATGTATGTTATAAGTGTGTATAAATATTCATTCCTCTTCAGATCTATTACATTATCGCCTGACGAAGAGCCTGAGAGGCTCACAAGCTCGCTATTACATCATGTATGTTTGTTAGCCAATAAAAGGTCTCATATCTACAAGATCACGTGGTTTCTCTTGATGGAAATAATCACATTAGTTTATGGTCACATTTCTGTCTAAGGGTGCATTCACACGAGCGTATATCGGCTCGGTTTTCACGCCGAGCCGATATACGTTGTCCTCGTGTGCAGAGGGGGGAGGATGGAAGAGCCAGGAGCAGGAACTGAGGCTCCCACCCCCTCTCTGCCTCCTCTCCGCCCCTCTGCACTATTTGCAATGAGAGGAGGCAGGACGGGGGCGGGGCTAAGGTTTGGGAATTAGCCCCGCCCCGTCCCGCCTCTCCCCATTGCAAATAGTGCAGAGGGGCGGAGAGGAGGCAGAGAGGGGGCGGGAGCACAGTTCCTGGCCCTGGCTCTTCCATCCTCCCCCCTCTGCACACGAGGACAACGTATATCGGCTCGGCGTCAAAACCGAGCCGATATACGTTCGTATGAATGCACCCTGAGCCAGATTCAGTGCAGCTCCCATAAAGCACACACCGTCATCCAGGGAATTTAAAGAAATAAAAACCAAATAAGAGCAGCCGTGACGCTGGTGCGAACAGAGCCTTACTCACTTTCATCTTCTCATTTTCATTTCTAGATTTTTACAAAAACAGAAAAACTGTATTACATTGGCCTGCGTTTAGGACTGGATAAAGAATTTAAGTAGGTGCTTAACAGATAAAGCCGCCAATATTTATATTTTTGGTTAATAAATGTTTTATCGGCGATCTACAGTACATAGCTGTTGTATACATGCTTGATGCAGATTGGGAACTGCAAAGGCTTTCTGATCTTTCCCCTATAAGCATGTGTGTTCTGCTCTAATGTTATGCTAACCGCGTTATTTGTCATTAGGTGGATGGACGGCTCTCCAGTTGAATTTGTTGCCTGGGCGTTACGTCAGCCTGACTTTGCCAATAATGATGAGTTTTGCACGCAGATGCGTACAGAGCGGGGTAAACCTATAATGATATTTCTAAGTGAAACATTGTGAGAATTTGCAGCTTGAACAAGTACAGATTCTGCATATTACAGTATGGGAGAAAGGAGAGTTTACTTATACTTCATGTTTTGCAAATCGTATGTCTGAATTAATTGGCACATCCCAATAAGACGGCAAGTAGTACAATATAGGGCGTGCAAATCCGTAGAAAATAAAACCAATGAAAGCAAAGAGAGGCAAATACCGATCAAATACAGATGATGATACTGATTACCTATGATTGCTATTACAGACATCCCTACTAATATTATAAATGCAAAAGTAACTTTATCCGTCTGTTTGTTACCTTTTCACGGCTAAACTGCTGAAGCGATTGTGATTAAATTTGGAAGGGAGGAAGGCATTAAGCTACGTTTTATCCCCAAAGTGTATAGAGTCCTCTAGGGAGCGCGACAAGACAGATTTATCTGGTGATGCGCAGGCGCATGAGTCCCTTGTGGTGCAGAGTGCTAAGGCAGCAGAAATGCAGTCCTAAGCTCTTACTCACAACCTGAAGGTTGCGACTTCCATCCCCGCAAGGTTCAGGTAGCCGGCTCAAGGTTGACTTAGCCTTCCATCCTTCCAAAATCAGTCAAATGAATACCCTTGATGGTGGTGGGAGGCTAATAAATTACCTGAAAACACTACTAATAAAAAAAAAAACATGGCGCTGCGCCATACAGATGTGAATCTCGCTTATGATAAAATTGTTGCTGAGAGCAGCTACAGTCCATGGGTGTCAGGAAGGAGCAGTAACAGTAGGCTACCAGCTTGTCCATGCAACTGGCTGCTCTAGAAATCAATGTTAACCATCTCATGGTGGAGGGAAAAGTGGGTGCACAAATGCGCAGATGTCATTGACGCACGTATATGATTATTAAGCTATCAGGGATACCCAGCCCTGTCTGGTGGGCTTCGACCACAGACACTTTAACATGGATTGAGATTTTAAGGAAAATCTGTGTTGCCCATAGCAACCAATCACAGTGCAGCTTTAAAAATACAAATTCCACGTGAACGAAGTCGCGGGTAACAAGCTACTTTTACAGTATCTTCTTGTAAAACTTGCCATGGCTGGACTCACACCAGTTCCATCACGAGAGCAAGACAACAGAATGCTGCATCCATTGTATGAAAGAAAGAAATGGCGCCGGATAGACTATATTGAGGTCCGTCTCGCTTTTGTTCTGCCCGCGGCATTTAACAAACAAAGAAGCGCAGCATGCTGGGCTATCCTATTCTCTATGTTGTGCCGGATCTGCGGCAGAGGCTCTGAATAGACCCTCAGATGCAGATGTGAACATGGACTATGATAGAATTGTGCTGAGAGTGGCTACAGTCCATGGGTGTCAGGAAGGAGCAGTAACAGTAGGCTACCAGCTTGTCCATGCAACTGGCTGTAAGGAAGATCCTGCTCTAGAAATCAATGTAAAGCAGCTCGCGGCTGAGCCTGCACCCGCTGCACCCTCCTACCCTCCGCACCCTGAAGCTGCGACCCAGGCAGAATAGTAAGCTAGAATATATTAGAGTATGAGCACTTTGTAACTGCACTGCATATTTGTACAGAACTCCTTTAACAAATGCGTCAATACTTTCTATATAATTTTTCATAGGACTTTGGTATGACACAAACTGTGGTTATCGAAGAGCATTCATCTGTGAAAGAACAAATAGTTCCATTAATGCTCCATTAGCCCCCACTGTTCCTGCACCGGACGGTGGATGTCCACCAGATTGGCTTCCATTTGGACAAAAGGTAATTTTCACAGCACAAGTACAATATTATTATTAGCGGGTAATATTGTAGGATATAGAATGTAGAGCACACGGCAATAGGAACTTGTGTATGCAGCCCCACATGTAGGTGATGGTGGGATGCGTTGGGGGATACTGTATTATTGTAGAATTTAAGCAGGGGTATAGTCTAAAGAAAAATTGCCATTATGTTAGGGTCTGAGGCACTGGTGTACATATAGGGGGTGCTGGGGGTGCGGTTGCGACCCGGCCCCTGAGCCCCTGGGGGCCCACGGGGCTTACTTTCCACGACACTGACTGACTGCACTTACTTTCACTATGGTCTCTGCACAGGCAGGCAGCCTCTCCTGCACATCGGTGCTTCCTCCCAGGACCTCCGCTCAGACCCCTCCCCCATCTGGTTCTCCAGCACTGAGATCATCAGAGGGGAGGAGTCTGAGCAGAGGTCCTGGGAGGAAGCACCAATGTGCAGGAGAGGCTGCCTGCTGCGCAGAGACCATAGTGAAAGTAAGTGCAGTCAGTGAGAGGGAACGTCCTCGGTATGATTAAGAGGGGGGAGGGGTGTTCTGTGTGTGATGGGGAGTAGGAGAAACGAGGGGTGTTCTGTGTGATGGGGAGTGGGGGAAACGAGGGGTGTTCTGTGTGATGGTGAGTGGGGGGGACGAGGGGTGTTCTGTGTGATGGGGAGTTGGGGTGAGTGAGGGGGGTTCTGTGTGTGATGGGGAGTGGGGGAAACGAGGGGTGTTCTGTGTGATGGGGAGTGGGGGGCCGAGGGGTGTTCTGTGTGATGGGGAGTTGGGGTGAGTGAGGGGGGTTCTGTGTGATGGGGAGTTGGGGTGAGTGAGGGGGGTTCTGTGTGATGGGGAGTGGGGGTGAGTGAGGGGGGTTCTGAGTGATGGGGAGTGGGGGTGAGTGAGGAGGGTTCTGTGTGTGATGGGGAGTGGGGGTGAGTGAGGGGTGTTCTGTGTGATGGGGAGTGGGGGGGACGAGGGGTGTTCTGTGTGATGGGGAGTTGGGGTGAGTGAGGGGTGTTCTGTGTGATGGGGAGTGGGGGGGACGAGGGGTGTTCTGTGTGATGGGGAGTTGGGGTGAGTGAGGGGGGTTCTGTTGTGATGGGGAGTGGGGGAAACGAGGGGTGTTCTGTGTGATGGGGAGTGGGGGGGACGAGGGGTGTTCTGTGTGATGGGGAGTGGGGGTGAGTGAGGAGGGTTCTGTGTGTGATGGGGAGTGGGGGTGAGTGAGGGGGGTTCTGTGTGATGGGGAGTGGGGGTGAGTGAGGGGGGTTCTGTGTGTGATGGGGAGTGGGGGTGAGTGAGGGGTGTTCTGTGTGATGGGAAGTTGGGGTGAGTGAGGGGGGTTCTGTGTGATGGGGAGTGGGGGTGAGTGAGGGGGGTTCTGTGTGTGATGGGGAGTGGGGGTGAGTGAGGGGTGTTCTGTGTGATGGGGGATGGGGGGCACGAGGGGTGTTCTGTGTGATGGGGAGTTGGGGTGAGTGAGGGGGGTTCTGTGTGTGATGGGGAGTGGGGGAAACGTGGGGTGTTCTGTGTGATGGGGAGTGGGGGGCCGAGGGGTGTTCTGTGTGATGGGGAGTGGGGGTGAGTGAGGGGGGTTCTGTGTGTGATAGGGAGTGCGGGTGAGTGAGGGGTGTTCTGTGTGATGGGGAGTGGGGGGGGACGAGGGGTGTTCTGTGTGATGGGGAGTGGGGGTGAGTGAGGGGGGTTCTGTGTGATCGGGAGTGGGGGTGAGTGAGGGGGGTTCTGCGAGTCGGCACCTGACTTCACTATTAGAGGTATGCTAGAACTGAGCCGCTGTATTGGTGACTAAGGGCCCAATGCCACAGCCGTAAGCGTACAACACTGTGGGGGACCACCAGCAGCTCACACATTTCCCAGGCATGCACGCTGCCGGCAGGGACCACATACGGCTTTGTGTAGCACTGCACATGCACAGGGGGATTCTTTTTTTAATTCCCCACTCTGTTTAGAGTGACAATGCACATGGAAACAATGTAATGTGTATGGGCAGTGTATCATACAAGTGTACAGGGCTCACGTTACTTGGTACGCAGAGAAAGAGAGCATGCTGGGATTACCACGTGTGCATAATACGTGGTGAAAACCTGGTCGTGGACATGAGCCCTAACATGTTATAAAGGTTAGCTCATGCTGTCTCCAATGTATGTGTGCCTGTATGTATGTGTATATAGAATTCTTTTTTTCTTTCTTGGGGAAGCAAAGCGTGCCTTGAGGCTTGTGCTCTGGATGTTTTAAAAATCTAAAACCCCTGATTACTAATGATCCATTGATGGGTCATTAAAAAAAAAACAGTAATGTAGCTAAAAGTGATATACAAGGAGTAGCTGTGAAAAGGAGTGGTGGGTGGACGGGTCTGGAAGGGGGCCCCAAGCTAAACTTTTGCACCCGGGCCCATGAGCCTCTAGCTACGCCCCTGGTCTGAGGAACAGTATAGGTGGTGCCAGCAGCTGCGGTGGGCTGAAAAGCTGAGCCTCGGTTAACCATTTAGCATCATGTTTTGTGGTTGTGCTCATAACTTTACCATGGCTGGATTATGTAAATGGGGACTGTGGTAAAGTATAGCATGACATGGTGATGCAGTGACTGTATAGTAATCGATACCGTTGATGCACAGGCACTGCAGACTAAGGTAATCACAGCACAGTTACTGGATATAGCATCATATCCTACTTGACTCATTCTCTCCTTTTCTTCTCCATTTGTCTCATACCATTATGGCGGCTTCTCTTGAGAACTACGTTGATTCTGCAGCCATTTCAAACTTCTACAGCAACACAAATTCAGTGTCCAAAAACATACAAATATACTGGGAATAAAGCCACCACCAAGGTCCTGATGCACCATGTTGTTGACTAGAGATGACCGAACGTACTCGTCCGAGCTTGATGCTCGTTCGAGTATTAGCGTGTTCGAGATGCTCGTTATTCGAAACGAGCACCACGCGATGTTCGAGTTACTTTCACTTTCGTCTCTGAGACGTTAGCGCGCTTTTCTGGCCAATAGAAAGACAGGGAAGGCATTACAACTTCCCCCTGTGACGTTCAAGCCCTATACCACCCCTCTGCTGTGAGTGGCTGGCGAGATCAGGTGTCACCCGAGTATATAAATCGGCCCCTCCCGCGGCTCGCCACAGATGCACTCTGACAGAGATCAGGGAAAGTGCTGTCTTGCTGGAGTTGCTATAGGGAGAGTGTTAGGAGTTATTTTAAGCTTCAAGAACCCCAACAGTCCTTCTTAGAGCCACATCTGACTGTGTGCAGTACTGTGGAGGCTGCTTTTAGCAGTGTTGCACATTTTTTTTGTATATCAGCCGTGCAGAGCATTGCGTCCAGAGCATTGCGTCCTGCAGTAATTTTACATAGTCCAGGACCAGTAGTGGTGGTGAGCCAGGGACAGTGAAAGACATATACAGTCTATATAGGCAGTGGGCTTTTCCAACAAAATTTGGGAGAAAAAATCTATTTGGGCTGCCTGTGATCGTCCTCAGTGTACTGCGTCTCTGCTGGGGGTAGTTGTCCTAATTCATACGCAGCCAGCTAAGTATTACAGCAGGCTTGCGCAAAATTCTTTCCTGGCTCTGCGTTGCCTCTTACATCACCGCTGTCATCCTGTCCAGAGTGAAACAGTCTGCAGTAATTTTACAAAGTCCAGGGCCAGTAGTGGTGGTGAGCCAGAGACAGTGAAAGACATATACAGTCTATATAGGCAGTGGGCTTTTCCAACAAAATTTGGGGAAAAAATCTATTTGGGCTGCCTGTGACCGTCCTCAGTGTACTGCGTCTCTGCTGGGGGTAGTTGTCCTAATTCATACGCAGCCAGCTAAGTGTTACAGCAGGCTTGCGCAAAATTCTTTCCTGGCTCTGCTGTGCGTTCCGTAAGCGAAGTCAGCCTCTAACCACAGGCCAATAAGCGGCACATTTAATTACAGCATTCTGTTTCTGCACTACTGGTAATACACCATGCTGAGGGGTAGGGGTAGGCCTAGAGGACGTGGACGCGGGCGAGGAAGCGGAGGTCCAAGTCAGGGTGTGGGCACAGGCCGAGCTCCTGATCCAGGTGTATCACAGCCGACTGCTGCGGGATTAGGAGAGAGGCACGTTTCTGGCGTCCCCACATTCATCTCACAATGGGTCCACGCGGTAGACCTTTATTAGAAAATGAACAGTGTGAGCAGGTCCTGTCGTGGATGGCAGAAAGTGCATCCAGCAATCTATCGACCACCCAGAGTTCTGCGCCGTCCACTGCTGCAACTCTGAATCCTCTGGCTGCTGCTCCTCCTTCCTCCCAGCCTCCTCACTCCATAACAGTGACACATTCTGAGGAGCAGGCAGACTCCCAGGAACTGTTCTCGGGCCCCTGCCCAGAATAGGCAGCAATGGTTCCGAATCCTCTCCCACTAGAGGAGTTTGTCGTGACCGATGCCCAACCTTTGGAAAGTTCCCGGTGTCCGGGGGATGAGGCTGGGGACTTCCGGCAACTGTCTCAAGAGCTTTCAGTGGGTGAGGAGGACGATGACGATGAGACACAGTTGTCTATCAGTCAGGTAGTAGTAATTGGAGTAAGTCCAAGGGAGGAGCGCACAGAGGATTCGGAGGAAGAGCAGCAGGATGATGAGGTGACTGACCCCACCTGGTTTGCTATGCCTACAGAGGACAGGTCTTCAGAGGGGGAGGCAAGGGCAGCAGCAGGGCAGGTTGGAAGAGGCAGTGCGGTGGCCAGGGGTAGAGGCAGGGCCAGACCGAATAATCCACCAACTGTTTCCCAAAGCACCCCCTCACGCCATGCCACCCTGCAGAGACCGAGGTGCTCAAAGGTCTGGCAGTTTTTCACTGACAGTGCAGACAACCGACGAACAGTGGTGTGCAACCTTTGTCGCGCCAAGATCACCCGGGGAGCCACCACCGCCAGCCTCACCACCACCAGCATGCGCAGACATATGATGGCCAAGCACCCCACAAGGTGGGACGAAGGCCGTTCACCGCCTCCGGTTTGCACGGCTGGCTCTCCCCCTGTGCCCCAACCTGCCACTGAGATCCAACCCCCCTCTCAGGACACAGGCACTACCGTCTCCCGGCCTGCACCCACACCCTCACCTCCGCTGTTCTCGGCCCCATCCACCAATGTCTCTCAGCGCACCGTCCAGCCGTCGCTAGCACAAGTGTTGGAGCGCAAGCGCAAGTACGCCGCCACGCACCCGCACGCTCAAGCGTTAAACGTGCACATGGCCAAAATTATCAGCCTGGAGATGCTGCCGTATAGGGTTGTGGAAACGGAGGCTTTCAAAGGTATGATGGCGGCGGCGGCCCCGCGCTACTCAGTTCCCAGTCGCCACTATTTTTCCCGATGTGCCGTCCCAGCCCTGCACGACCACGTGTCCCGCAACATTGTACGCACCCTCACCAATGCGGGTACTGCCAAGGTCCACTTAACAACGGACACGTGGACAAGCACAGGCAGGCAGGGCCACTATATCTCCCTGACGGCACATTGGGTGAATTTAGTGGAGGCTGGGACAGAGTCAGAGCCTGGGACCGCTCACGTCCTACCCACCCCCAGAATTGCGGGCCCCAGCTCGGTGGTGGTATCTGCGGCGGTGTATGCTTCCTCCACTAAACCACCCTCCTCCTCCTCCTCCTACGCAACCTCTGTCTCGCAATCAAGATGTGTCAGCAGCAGCACTTCGGCAGCAGCCGGTGTCGCGCGGCGTGGAAGCACAGCGGTGGGCAAGCGTCAGCAGGCTGTGCTGAAACTACTCAGCTTAGGAGATAAGAGGCACACGGTCCACGAACTGCTGCAGGGTCTGACAGAGCAGACCGACCGCTGGCTTGCGCCGCTGAGCCTCCAACCGGGCATGGTCGTGTGTGACAACGGCTGTAACCTAGTGGCGGCTCTGCAGCTCGGCAGCCTCACGCACGTGCCATGCCTGGCCCACGTCTTTAATTTGGTGGTTGAGCGCTTTCTGAAAAGCTACCCACGCTTGTCAGACCTGCTCGGAAAGGTGCGCTGGCTCTGCACACATTTCTGCAAGTCCCACAGGGACGCTGACACCCTGCGCACCCTGCAACATCGGTTTAATCTGCCAGTGCACCGACTGCTGTGCGATGTGCCCACACGGTGGAACTCTACGCTCCACATGTTGGCCAGGCTCTATGAGCAGCGTAGAGCTATAGTGGAATACCAACTCTAACATGGGCGGCGCAGTGGGAGTCAGCCTCCTCAATTCTTTACAGAAGAGTGGGCCTGGTTGGCAGACATCTGCCAGGTCCTTGGAAACTTTGAGGAGTCTACCCAGATGGTGAGCGGCGATGCTGCAATCATTAGCGTCACCATTCCTCTGCTATGCCTCTTGAGAAGTTCCCTGCAAAGCATAAAGGCAGACGCTTTGCGCTCGGAAATAGAGCCGGGGGAAGACAGTATGTCGCTGGATAGTCAGAGCACCCTCCTGTCTATATCTCAGTGCGTTGAGGAGGAGGAGCATGAGGAGGATGAGGAGGAGGGGGAAGAGACAGCTTGGCGCACTGCTGAGGGTACCCATGCTGCTTGCCTGTCATCATTTCAGCGTGTATGGCCTGAGGAGGAGGAGGAGGATCCTGAAAGTGATCTTCCTAGTGAGGACAGCCATGTGTTGCGTACAGGTACCCTGGCACACATGGCTGACTTCATGTTAGGATGCCTTTCTCGTGACCCTCGCGTTACACGCATTCTGGCCACTACGGATTACTGGGTGTACACACTGCTCGACACACGGTATAAGGAGAATCTTTCCACTCTTATACCCGAAGAGGAAAGGGGTTCGAGAGTGATGCTATACCACAGGACCCTGGCGGACAAGCTGATGGTAAAATTCCCATCCGACAGCGCTAGTGGCAGAAGGCGCAGTTCCGAGGGCCAGGTAGCAGGGGAGGCGCGGAGATCAGGCAGCATGTACATACACGCAGGGGAACACTCTCTAAGGCCTCTGACAGCTTTCTGGCTCCCCAGCAAGACTGTGTCACCGCTCCCCAGTCAAGGCTGAGTCGGCGGGAGCACTGTAAAAGGATGGTGAGGGAGTATGTAGCCGATCGCACGACCGTCCTCGGTGACGCCTCTGCCCCCTACAACTACTGGGTGTCGAAGCTGGACACGTGGCCTGAACTCGCGCTGTATGCCCTGGAGGTGCTTGCTTGTCCTGCGGCTAGCGTCTTGTCAGAGAGGGTGTTTAGTGCGGCTGGGGGAATCATCATAGATAAGCGTACCCGCCTGTCAACCGACAGTGCCGACAGGCTTACACTCATCAAGATGAAAAAAGCGTGGATTTCCCCAGACTTCTCTTCTTCACCAGCGGACAGCAGCGATACCTAAACAATACGTAGGCTGCACCCGCGGATGGAAGCATTGTTCTCTATCACCATCAAAAATGTGGACCTTTTAGCTTCATCAATCTGTGTATAATATTCATCCTCCTCCTCCTGCTCCTCCTCCTGAAACCTCACGTAATCACGCCGAACGGGCAATTTTTCTTAGGCCCACAAGGTTCAGTCATATAATTTTTGTAAACAATTTTTATACGTTTCAATGCTCATTAAAGCGTTGAAACTTGCACCTGAACCAATTTTTATTTTAACTGGGCTGCCTCCAGGCCTAGTTACCAATTAAGCCACATTAACCAAAGCGATGAATGGGTTTCACCTGCCCTCTTGGTTGGGCATGGGCAATTTTTCTGAGGTACATTAGTACTGTTGGTACACCAATTTTTTTGGGCCCTCACCTACAGTGTAATCCAATTAATTTTTTGCCCACCTGCATTAAAGCTGACGTTACATCGGCTGTGCTGGGCACTGCAATGGGATATATTTATGTACCGCCGGTGGGTTCCAGGGAGCCACCCATGCTGTCGGTCCACAGGGAGTGGTAACTGCATGTGTCCACTTCTAAAGAACCCCAGTCTGACTGGGGCATGCAGTGTGGGCCAAAACCCACCTGCATTAAACATGACATTACCTCAGCTGTGATGGGCAATGCAATGGGATATATTTATGTACTGCCGGTGGCTCCCTGGCACCTACCCATGCTGCACACGGAGTTGTAATTGCATGTGTCCACTTCTAAAGAACCCCAGTCTGACTGGGGCATGCAGTGTGGGCCGAAGCCCACCTGCATTAAACATGACATTACCTCAGCTGTGCTGGGCACTGCAATGGGATTTATTTATGTATCGCCGGTGGCTTCCTGGCACCCACCCATGCTGTCGGTCCACAGGGACTTCACAATAGGGAGTTGTACCTGCCTGTGTCTATGAATTAAAAACCCCGGTCAGGTTGGGGCATGCAGTGTGGACCGAAGCCCACCTGCATTTAATCTGACGTTAGCTCTGCTATCCAGGGCACTGCAATGGGATACATTTATGTCCAGCCGGTGGGTTCCAGGGAGCCACCCATGCTGTGGGTGCACACGGAATTCCCATTGCGGAGTTGTACCTTCCTGTGACTATTTATAAAAAAACGCGGTCGGACTGGGGCATGCAGACACCTTGACAGAATGAATAGTGTGTGGCACATAGGTTCCCTATTGCTATGCCCACGTGTGCAGCTTCTGATGGCGGTGGCACAGGATTATATTTCTCACTGCTTCTCAATGCTACAGCATTGTGGGCTATCGTCCTGCCCCTTTTAAAGAGGGTCGCTGCCTAGCCGTGCCAACCCTCTGCAGTGTGTGCCTGTGGTTCCTCCTCATGGCAGACACACTTAAAAATAGACATGAGGGTGGCGTGGCAAGAGGGCAGCTGAAGGCTGCGCAGGGACACTTTGGTGTGCGCTGTGGACACTGGGCCGTGCAGGGGGGGGGGGGTTTGGGCAGCATGTAACCCAGGAGAAGTGGCAGCGGAGTGTCATGCAGGCAGTGATTGTGCTTTGTTGGAGGTAGTGTGGTGCTTAGCTAAGGTATGCATTGCTAATGAGGGCTTTTCAGAGGTAAACATTGTTGGGAGGGGGGGGGGGGGCACTCTTGCCGCTATTGTGGCTTAATAGTGGGACCTGGGAACTTGAGATGCAGCCCAACATGTAGCCCCTCGCCTGCCCTATCTGTTGCTGTGTCGTTCCCATCACTTTCTTGAATTGCCCAGATTTTCACAAATGGAAACCTTAGCGAGTATCGGCAAGAATACAAGAATGCTCGGGTCGCCCATTGACTTCAATTGGGTTCGTTATTCGAAACGAACCCTCGAGCATCGCGAAAATTTCGTCCCGAGTAACGAGCACCCGAGCATTTTGGTGCTCGCTCATCTCTATTGTTGACCTAAAACAATACTGTAATTCAGCAGAGGATGAAAGCTGAGGCATTTATCAAATATGTCAAACCTTTTTTAAATTAAAAGCAGAAGTCTGAGGATGTAGAAGAACATGGCTGAGACTGACGTCATGTCTCTTATAGACTGCTGCATATGACCCCATGTCCCTTATAGACTGCTGCATATGACCTCATGTCCCTTATAGACTGCTGCATATGACCTCATGTCCCTTATAGACTGCTGCATATGACATCCTGTCCCTTATAGACTGCTGCATATGACCTCATGTCCCTTATAGACTGCTGCATATGACCTCATGTCCCTTATAGACTGCTGCATATGACATCCTGTTCCTTATAGACTGCTGCATATGACATCCTGTTCCTTATAGACTACTGCATATGACCTCATGTCCATTATAGACTGCTGCATATGACCTCATGTCCCTTATTGACTGCTGCATATGACATCCTGTCCTTTATAGACTGCTGCATATGACCTCATGTCCATTATAGACGGCTGCATATGACCTCATGTCCATTATAGACTGCTGCATATGACCTCATGTCCATTATAGACTGCTGCATATGACCTCATGTCCCTTATTGACTGCTGCATATGATCTCATGTCCCTAATAGACTGCTGCATATGACATACTGTCCTTTATAGACGGCTGCATATGACATCCTGTTCCTTAGACTGCTGCATATGACCTCATGTCCCTTATAGATGGCTGCATATGACCTCATGTCCATTATAGACTGCTGCATATGACCTCATGTCCCTTATAGACTGCTGCATATGACATCCTGTCCCTTATAGACTGCTGCATATGACATCCTGTTCCTTATAGACTGCTGCATATGACATCCTGTTCCTTATAGACTGCTGCATATGACCTCATGTCCCTTATAGACTGCTGCATATGACATCCTGTCTCTTATAGACTGCTGCATATGACCTCATGTCCCTAATAGACTGCTGCACATGACATCCTGTCCCTTATAGTATGCTGCATATGACCTCATGTCCCTTATAGACTGCTGCATATGACATCCTGTCGCTTATAGATGGCTGCATATGACCTCATGTCCATTATAGACTGCTGCATATGACCTAATGTCCCTTATAGACTGCTGCATATGACATCCTGTCCCTTTTAGACTGCTGCATATGACATCCTGTTCCTTATAGACTGCTGCATATGACATCCTGTTCCTTATAGACTGCTGCATATGACCTCATCTCCCTTATAGACTGCTGCATATGACCTCATGTCCCTTATAGACAGCTGCATATAACATCCTGTCTCTTATAGACTGCTGCATATGACCTCATGTCCCTAATAGACTGCTGCATATGACATCCTGTCCCTTATAGTCTGCTGCATATGACCTCATGTCCCTTATAGACTGCTGCATATGACATCCTGTCCCTTATAGATGGCTGCATATGACCTCATCTCCATTATAGACTGCTGCATATGACCTAATGTCCCTTATAGACTGCTGCATATGACATCCTGTTCCTTATAGACTGCTGCATATGACATCCTGTTCCTTATAGACTGCTGCATATGACCTCATCTCCCTTATAGACTGCTGCATATGACCTCATGTCCCTTATAGACAGCTGCATATAACATCCTGTCTCTTATAGACTGCTGCATATGACCTCATGCCCCTAATAGACTGCTGCATATGACATCCTGTCCCTTATAGTCTGCTGCATATGACCTCATGTCCCTTATAGACTGCTGCATGTGACATCCTGTCCCTTATAGATGGCTGCATATGACCTCATGTCCATTATAGACTGCTGCATATGACCTAATGTCCCTTATAGACTGCTGCATATGACATCCTGTTCCTTATAGACTGCTGCATATGACCTCATCTCCCTTATAGACTGCTGCATATGACCTCATGTCTCTTATAGACTGCTGCATATGACCTCATGTCCCTAATAGACTACTGCATATGACATCCTGTCCCTTATAGTCTGCTGCATATGACCTCATGTCCCTTATAGACTGCTGCATATGACCTCATGTCCCTTATAAACTGCTGCATATGACATCCTGTCCCTTATAGTCTGCTGCATATGACCTCATGTCCCTTATAGACTGCTGCATATGACCTCATGTCCCTAATAGACTGCTGCATATGACATCCTGTCCCTTATAGTCTGCTGCATATGACCTCATGTCCCTTATAGACTGCTGCATATGACATCCTGTCCCTTATAGACTGCTGCATATGACCTCATGTCCCTTATAGACTGCTGCATATGACATCCTGTCCCTTATAGACTGCTGCATATGACCTCATGTCCATTATAGACTGCTGCATATGACCTCATGTCCCTTATAGACTGCTGCATATGACATCCTGTTCCTTATAGACTGCTGCATATGACGTCATGTCCCTTATAGACTGCTGCATATGACCTCATGTCCCTTATAGACTGATGCATATGACATCCTGTTCCTTATAGACTGCTGCATATGACATCCTGTCCCTTATAGACTGCTGCATATGACCTAATGTCCCTTATAGACTGCTGCATATGACCTCATGTCCATTATAGACTGCTGCATATGATCTCATGTCCCTTATAGGCTGCTCCATATGACACCCTGTCCCTAATAGGTTGCTTCTCATGGATGTGTCCCTTACAGACTGCTCCACATGACCCACCTGTTCATTAGAGACTGCTCACTCTGGTTCAGTCACTTAGAGTCCCATTAGTGAATGGGTTTGAGCGGGATTACTGAGTTCATTGCTCATCTATATCCATAGATAGCAAATGCACCCACTGTCACGCATGCGCAGCGGGAACTCATGATTGGTAGGGATTAGAGATGAGCGAGCATGCTCGGTAAAGGCAGATACTTGAGCGAGCATCGCTCTTCTTGAGTAACTGCATACTCGTTCGGTTAAATGCGGGGGGGGGGGGGGGCAAGAGATCACTCTCACCCCTGCTCCCCTCCGCTCCCTCCCGCCGCCCTTCCCCCGCATTTGCTCGGACGAGTATGCAGTTACTCGAGAAGAGCGATGCTTGCTCGAGTATCTGCCTTTACCGAGCGTGCTCGCTCAACTCTAGTAGGGATCCCAGCAATCATACATTTATCAGTTACCTTGTGGATAGGAGATACATGGCTTTCGGTGGGACTCCCCAACGTGTAGACATGTGACCTCCCCTTCAGACCCTAGTCATACAGGCCTATCCAGATAGCTCCACCTGCCGTCTTTATTATCATAGCGCTCTTAACCCTTTCCAATCCACTGTCTGACGTCTGAAGACATTCTGATTGAAGGCTGTACAGCTCCGATGTCAAAAGACATCCGGCAGGGTATTCTTACTGTATATTACTGGCCGCTCTGTTGTCGGGGGCCTCTCCAGCATGTCCCATACCGCAGTACTGGCTCTAGCCAGCAAATGGCGCCATTGTACAATGGCAGAAAGAGAAAGCCCCCTAGGAAACCATGAATCCAAAATTGGATTGCAAAGGGTTAAAGTGAAAGCTAGGAATTTATGATAGTAAATGTACTGTAGATTGCCATTTATATTTAGCAATGTAATCTTATAGAACTATAATCATATCCTGTTAATGTATTTAAGTGTTATGGAATATTTGGCACCAAAGAAGATGAAGCGGTTCACTGGGATAATGCCAGACGTGACTGTCAGTCCCTAGGAGGAAATCTGGTCACCATAAATGATGATCTGGTGCAATGTAAGTAATGCGTAGAATAAATATAAGTTCGTGGGTGGATCGATCCCTGCAACCATTAGGTAAGAGTACCAGGCTTCCTTATGGATCGGCGGTCGGTCATACAACAGTTGCAATATATTGGATGGCATAAAACTTGTTTCTGGATAGCTTGTGACGTCAAGGATCTCTATTCAAGTATGCCCCACCATGTGGCCGTACAGGCAGTAGGATTTTATTTAAACCAGCAAAGCAATTAGTCTAGTGAGTTGAAAGAATTAATTATTCTATCGGTGGAATTTTTATTGTGTCAACACTTTTTTCATTTGACAACATGTATCTTTTACAGGTATTGGGAGCCCCGATGGGCTCTCGATTTCCACCTACGATAGCGAATCTAACCATGAGCTGGTGGGAGTCAAGATATATCTTTAGTGAGAATAATCCTATGTATGGCCACATGGTGTGGTATGGACGTTCCAGTGATGATAGGATCATCATATGGGAGAAACATAATGAAATGACAGATGCATTGATAATGTTAGAAGAATTCTCTGAATATATTAATGTGAACACATTCAAACTAAAATTCATCAGTACTTATGAGAACAATTAGACTTCATTTTTGGATTTCTGGCTGTATGGGAATTGTATAGAAAAAACACTGCAGGAAATACAATACTTCACGCCGAGAGTGCTCACCCGGGGCATGTCATTGAGGCAATACCCACAGGGGAGTTGATTAGGGCTAAACGTGCATGCACCACACCACTGGGTTATAATACAGCACAGAAGGAAATCAAACAGGGATTGAGAGAGAGAGGATACAATGATTCATTATTGAAAGGACCAATTAAGGTGGATACATTGAAAATGAAAGATCTAGTGGAATAAAAAGAGGATCCACACAATGAGGAATGTTTAATGTTCTCCACAACATCTAGTAATGATTTTAACATGATCAGAAAGCTATTTTATAAATTTCTCCAGGTATTACGTCAAGATAAAATAACGGATAGCATTTTAGATAAGGGAGTCAGGGTTGTGGCAAAAAGGACAAGAATTTGGGGGAAGTGTTATCCCCAAGCCTCTTTTCCTCACAGAAGTAAAACACAGTGGCTACAGTATAAAGGGTTTGTGAAATGTGGAAACACCTGTTGTAGTGTGTGTCACCTGGCAAAGAAGTGAAATAAATTTACAGGTAGCATGGAAAGAAAGGAATATACCATCAGTAGCCACATAAACTGTGATTCTATGAATGCGCTGTATATTATTAGTTGTACCATATGCAACAAACACTATGTAGGTTGCACTACTAGAAAGTTAAAGGGGTTGTCTCGCGGCAGCATGTGGGGTTATACACTTCTGTATGGCTATATTAATGCACTTTGTAATATACATCGTGCATTAATTATGAGCCATACAGAAGTTATTCACTTACCTGCTCCGTTGCTAGCGTCCCCGTCGCCGTGGATCCGTCTAAATTCGCCGTCTTCTGGCATTTTTAGACGCGCTTGCGCAGTCCGGTCTTCTCCCTGGTGAATGGGGCCGCTCGTGCCGGAGAGCTGGTCCCGCGTCATCATCGTAGCTCCGCCCCATCACGTGTGCCGATTCCAGCCAATCAGGAGGCTGGAATAGGCAATGGACCTACAGAGCCCACGGTGCACCATGGGAGAAGACCCGCGGTGCATCGTGGGTGAAGATACCGGCGGCCATGTTGGTAAGGGAAGAAAGAAGTCGCCGCAGAGCGGGGATTCGGGTAAGTAATCTATATATTTTTTTTTTTAACCCATCCCTTTGGTTTGTCTCGCGCCAAACGGGGGGCCTATTGAAAAAAAAAAAAAAAAAAAAACGTTTCGATGTGAGACAACCCCTTTAAGAACAAGAATAACTGAGCATGAACGGCACGTAAAAAATTCTATATTTAATGTGACACGTTAAGAACCCCAGTTTTACCCTCTAACCCCCACCAATCGGGATGTGGCCTTACGGGGATGCCCTACTGTTTCTCAGGAAGTAGTCCGAGTACAGTGGTAGCTGACACTGTTATAGGTCCACACCCTCAGGTACTGCGCCAGGGCCTAATCGGATTGTCTGGTTGGGGCAGATGGCAAACTTCAGTGCAAGAATGAAGCCAGAGGTCGGTTCACAGAGAACAGGTTCAGTATGGCTACGCAGGCCAGAGGTCCGGGCTGGCAGCCGACAAGCGTAGCTGGTATAGTAAGCTGGGGTTAGGAGCAGAGATGGGAACTTAGTCAGAAAACCAGAGAGTCAGAATGAACTTTATAGAACCTTGAGAAGACCAAAATGTCCACAATACTCGCAAGGATTCCTAATATAGCCAAGGATAGTAGTTGATAGACGGGGGATGAATTAAGTTGGTGAACTCTGGGCCTTTAATTGCACAACCAGGCACACACATGCACCCCTCAAGCCGCTGTCATAGAACAAGCAGATGCTAGAACCATAAGGTACATACATAATACTGTCATAGTATACACATAACTAATACTACCATACAGTACACACAATAATGCTGCCATACTGTACCAATAAATAAAGGTCATCTCCTGGGGATTAATGAAACACCTATATAAAGACCACCCAACCCATTCATTCCACTAATGGCAGCACCAAAATACCCCCATAATGTGTGCCACCACAGCCAGAAGAATGCCCCCCATAAACAATAGTAATAGCAGAGTGACAGCCACATGCCATCTACAGTATTGTGTAGCAGCAGTGTTTTTTTTATTTGTACTTTTTTTTACATTTTTTAATGCCCCCCCCCCCCCCCCCTCCCATTGGGGACTGAGCCTATGCCATCCATAGGACATAAGTTTACGTCCATTTACAGGAACACGTTCCCAGCCAGGACGTAAATGGAAGGGGTTAAGCCCTTCATTACCCTAGACCACCAGAGACATTGGGTATTAACCTCTACAAGCCCATGGATATCACAGGAATGTCATCACTATTTCCTAAACCTCCCCGTGTAAAATAGGCAAAGTAAATGTAATTAGAAAGGAGAAGAATGGGGGGAATTCTGCCATCTTTAACCTTTTGAGGATGTGGCTCATACTGACCTTCTGAACTTGTTGTTCTAGTTTTTTTTGCGTGCGGTCTTGTCTTTTTCAATTAATTTTTTCAAAGCTCGATTTTGTTCTTTATTCTTGAATCCATTGTGGATTTATTCTGGCTGTGGGCGCAGGGTGACAACTGTCAATCACAACTGCCTCTCACTGTCTGGAAAGTGCTAGGAAACATTTTAATGGACAGTTTAAGAAACTTGTCCATAAAAATCAGGTTTGGTGCAGGAATAATTCTGGGGTTACATAATTAAAGGGGTTCTAAATTCTAAATGCTTTGGTGACAGCGGAGGGGTGGTAGGGAGGCTGTAAATAACAAAATACCCACCCCCTGGGCTGCTCCCTCACTGTCGCTTCTGTCCTCCATTTACTTTTGCTGGTCGTTGACATCCAGCGTCGGGGCCTCTTATTGGCTGCATAGTCACGTGTGTAATCAGTGACCTCCCATAAACATGCCAGGTCTTCTACATTAGAAGCACACATGACATGTTTACAGGATGTCACTGGACTAGAAGACCCAGCGACATCACGGGTCCGATGCCATGGTGCCAGAGTGTCAAAGCAATGCTTTGGTGCAACCGTAAACGTATTGCCAGAGTACAGTGTTCAGTAGGGGGAGCTAAGCACTGAAATAAGTGAGTTGGACAATCCCTTCAAGCACTGGCTAAAGTTTGTATTTACATTGTGCTGCTTTCCCCATTTGGTAATACATATATATGTGTTTTTATTTCAGCTTTTTTGATGTCTAATTTAAAATCCATTAAGGTAAATCTATGGATTGGATTACATGACAGGTATAAGGAATGGGCGTTTGTTTGGACGGATCAGAGTGGATTGTATTATACAAATTGGGCCAAAGGTCATCCAAAGAAATATTATAATGTAAGTTATTGTACATTTTATTTATAAGCTATTAAGGGGGTTTCGAGGGAAAATGCTCAGAATAGGTTATCAGTAGTTGATTAGCTGGGGTCCGCCGCTCGGGACCCTGGCCAATCAGCTGATTCAGCGCCCGCTGCCAACTCCACTGATACACAGGGGTCAGGGCAGAAGCAGCTACTCCAACCCCTGTGTAGTGGCTGGCACTTGTAACTGCAAGTGCAGCTCCCATTGATTTCAATGCAGCTACAATATGTGGCTACAATCAAAAAAATGGGTCAGCACTAGAGATGAGCGAGCACCAAAATGCTCGGGTGCTCGTTACTCGAGTCGAACTTTTCGCGATGCTCGAGGGTTCGTTTCGAGTAACGAACCCCATTGAAGTCAATGGGCGACTCGAGCATTTTTGTATATCGCCGATGCTCGCTAAGGTTTTCATTTGTGAAAATCTGGGAAATTCAAGAAAGTGATGGGAACGACACAGTAACGGATGGGGCAGGCGAGGGGCTACATGTTGGGCTGCATCTCAAGTTCCCAGGTCCCACTATTAAGCCACAATAGCGGCAAGAGTGCCACCCCCCTCCCAACAATTTTTACTTCTGAAAAACCCTCATTAGCAAGGCATACCTTAGCTAAGCACCACACTACCTCCAACAAAGCACAATCACTGCCTGCATGACACTCCGCTGCCACTTCTACTGGGTTACATGCTGCCCAACCCCCCCCCCCCCCGCACGACCCAGTGTCCACAGCGCACACCAAAGTGTCCTTGCACAGCCTTCAGCTGCCCTCATGCCACAAGCTGGCCTCATAGCCACACCACCCTCATGTCTATTTATAAGTGTGTCTGCCATGAGGAGGAACCGCAGGCACACACTGCAGAGGGTTGGCAGGTCCAGGCAGCGACCCTCTTTAAAAGGGGCGGGGCGATAGCCCACAATGCTGTACAGAAGCAATGAGAACTCCAATCCTGTGCCACCTCCATCAGGAGCTGCACATGTGGGCATAGCAATGGGGAATCCATGTGCCACACAGTATTCATTTAGTCAAGGTGTCGCATAGCTCAATCAACACTGCAAGGAGAAAGCCATCTGCACTCTGCCCCCTACCCAAGTCAGTCAGTGCCTTTGTGCCAGACAGGTCAAACACCGCGAAGGGAACTAAGTTTGCACCAACAGCATAGGAAACCCAAGACATGAACAAAAAATTGATCTGAGCGGCCAAACATGGCAGACTTGCACCGCGCCCACGACATAGGCCTCGGCCCACAGCTTCAGCAATCCTAGGCAGGAAGCGGACTTTCACTGCACCAAGGACATAGGCCTCTGCACAAACCCTCAGCAATCGCGGGCCTACAGCGGACTCCTATGCTAGCGCAGCTGTGCACGTCTCATTAGCGCTGTATTGCTCCTGTAGTTTGTCCCAATGCAGTGCCCCGGATAGTAGAGCTAACGTCAGATTACATGCAGGTGGGCTTCGGCCGACACTGCATGCCCCAACCTGACCGTGGTTTTTAATTCATAGACACAGGCAGGTACAAATCCCCAATGTGAAGTCCCTGTGGACCCACAGCATGGGTGGCTCCCTGGAACCCAACGGCGGTACATAAATCCCATTGCAGTGCCCAGCACAGCTGAGGTAACGTCAGGTTTACTGCAGGTGGGCTTCGGCCCACACTGCATTCCCCAGTCAGACTGGGGTTCTTTATAAGTAGACACATGCAGTTACAACTCCGCGTGGACCGACAGCATAGGTGGCTCCCTGGAACCCATCGGCGGTACATAAATGTATCCCATTGCAGTGCCCTGCTCAGCAGAGCTAACGTCACATACAATACAGGTGGGCTTCGGCCCACAGTGCATGCCCCAGTCAGACTGGTAATATGTACCTTAACAGTAACTGCGTTGGTGGGAATGTGGTGGCGACTGCGGACCTAGTAGCGCGGTTTTATTTAGTTGGTTTTCGGAATGTGGCCAGGATTAAGTGGGCCGTGGCGGGGGGGGCTCACTTGTTGTGTCGTTAAAGGTGAAATCCTTGGACTGCCACCAGACGGACCAATGCAAAGGTATTTGCCAGGAATGTTTTCATTGTTGGAGGAGAAGGGGGATGTTTTTGAGGCACTACGTGTCCTCTCCACGTGTCCGTGGTTATATGCACCTTAACAGTAACCGCGTTGGTGGGAAATGGCCTCGCCACCATCATGTCTTTGGGAAGCCTCCGTTTCCACACCCCAGTGACATAGGAATTAGCAGCGGTATAGGCAGAGCCCAGAATTAATAACATTTCAGAGGTAGCATTAGGGACAGGCCCCAGTAACATATCACTAGCAGCATTATAGGGGGAGTACAGTATTAGTTCCATTTCAGTAGTAGTAGCAGTCCAGACAGGCCCCAGTAACAATTCCGAAGCAGCAGTATAGGGGAAGCACAGTATTAGTTCCATTTCACTAGTAGTAGCAGTCAAGACAGGCCACAGTAACATTCCCGTTGCAGCAGTTTAGGGAGATAACAGTCTCCCACACACCTTGCTGTAGCATGAGTGCAGGCGAAGCCCATAAAAATTACTAGGATTACACTGTAGGCGAGGGCCCAAAAAATTGGTGTACCAACAGTACTAATGTACCTCAGAAAAATTGCCCATGCCCAACCAAGAGGGCAGGTGAAATCCATTAATCGCTTTGGTTAATGTGGCTTAATTTGTAACTAGGCCTGGAGGCAGCCCAGTTAAAATAAAAATTGGTTCAGGTGCAAGTTTCAACGCTTTAATGAGAATTGAAACGTATAAACATTGTTTACAAAAGTAATATGACTGAGCCTTGTGGGCCTAAGAAAAATTGCCCGTTCGGCGTGATTACGTGAGGTTTCAGGAGGAGGAGGATGAATATAATACACAGATTGATGAAGCCAAAAGGTCCCCGTTTTTGATGGTGATAGAGCACGATGCTTCCATCCGCGGGTGCAGCCTGCATATTGTTTAGGTATCGCTGCTGTCCGCTGGTGGAGAAGAGAAGTCTGGGGATATCCAGGCCTTGTTCATCTTGATGAGTGTAAGCCTGTCGGCACTGTCAGTTGACAGGTGGGTACGCTTATCCGTGATGATTCCCCCAGCCGCACTAAACACCCTCTCTGACAAGACGCTAGCCGCAGGACAAGCAAGCACCTCCAGGGCATACAGCGCAAGTTCAGGCCACGTGTCCAGCTTCGACACCCAGTAGTTGTAGGGAGCAGAGGCGTCACGGAGGACGGTCGTGCGATCGGCTACGTACTCCCTCACCATCCTTCTACAGTGCTCCCGCCGACTCAGCCTTGACTGGGGAGCGGTGACAGTCTTGCTGAGGAGCCATAAAGCTGACAAAGGCCTTGGAGAGTGTTCTGTGCTGTACATGCTGCCTGATCTCCACGCTTCCCCTGCTACCTGGCCCTCGGAACTGCACCTTCTGCCACTAGCGCTGTCGGATGGGAATTTTACCATCAGTTTGTCCGCCAGGGTCCTGTGGTATAGCATCACTCTCGAACCCCTTTCCTCTTCGGGTATGAGAGTGGAAAGGTTCTCCTTATACCGTGGGTCGAGCAGTGTGTACACCCAGTAATTTGTAGTGGCCAGAATGCGTGTAACGCGAGGGTCACGAGAAAGGCATCCTAACATGAAGTTAGCCATGTGTGCCAGGGTACCTGTACGCAACACATGGCTGTCCTCACTAGGAAGATCACTTTCAGGATCCTCCTCCTCCTCCTCAGGCCATACACGCTGAAAGGATGACAGGCAAGCAGCATGGGTACCCTCAGCAGTGGGCCAAGCTGTCTCTTCCCCCTCCTCCTCATGCTCCTCCCCCTCCTCCTCCTCCTCCTCAACGCTCTGAGATATAGACATGAGGGTGCTCTGACTAGCATCCGTCTTGGACTTGCGGAAATGTGCACTGAGCCAGCGTAGCTTTCCGAGCAGGTCTGACATGCTTGGGTAGCTTTTCAGAAAGCGCTGAACCACCAAACTAAAGACGTGGGCCAGGCATGGCACGTTCGTGAGGCTGCCGAGCTGCAGAGCCGCCACTAGGTTACGGCCGTTGTCACACACGACCATGCCCGGTTGGAGGCTCAGCGGGGAAAGCCAGCAGTCGGTCTGCTCTGTCAGACCCTGCAGCAGTTCGTGGGCCGTGTACCTCTTCTCTCCTAAGCTGAGTAGTTTCAGCACGGCCTGCTGACGCTTGCCCACCGCTGTGCTGCCACGCCGCGCGACACCGACTGCTGGCGACGTGCTGCTGCTGACACATCTTGATTGCGAGACAGAGGTTGCGTAGGAGGAGGAGGAGGGTGGTTTAGTGGAGGAAGCATACACCGCCGCAGAAACCAGCACCGAGCTGGGGCCCGCAATTCTGAGGGTGGGTAGGACGTGAGCGGTCCCAGGCTCTGACTCTGTCCCAGCCTCCACTAAATTCACCCAATGTGCCGTCAGGGAGATATAGTGGCCCTGCTCGCCTGTGCTTGTCCATGTGTCCGTTGTTAAGTGGACCTTGGCAGTAACCGTGTTGGTGAGGGCGCGTACAATGTTGCGGGAGACGTGGTCGTGCAGGGCTGGGATGGCACATCGGGAAAAGTAGTGGCGACTGCAAACCGTTCATGTTTTTGAAAGCCTCCGTTTCCACAAGCCTATACGGCAGCATCTCCAGGCTGATCAATTTGGCTATGTGCACGTTTAACGCTTGAGCGTGCGGGCGCGTGGCGGCGTACTTGCACTTGCGCTCAAACAGTTGCGCTAGCGACGGCTGGACGCAGTGCTGAGAGACATTGCTGAATGGGGCCAAGGACAGCGGAGGTGAGCATGTGGGTGCAGGCTGGGAGACGGTCGTGCCTGTGTCCTGAGAGGGGGGGTTGGATCTCAGTGGCAGGTTGGGGCACAGGGGGAGAGGCAGTGGTGCAAACCGGAGGCGGTGAACGGCCTTCATCCCACCTTGTGGGGTGCTTGGCCATCATATGCCTGTGCATGCTGGTGGTGGTGAGGCTGGTGATGGTGGCTCCCCGGCTGATCTTGGCGCGACAAACCTTGCACACCACAGTTCGTCGGTCGTCTGCACTCTCAGTGAAAAACTGCCACACTTTTGAGGACCTCGGCCTCTGCAGGGTGGCATGGCGCGAGGGGGCGCTTTGGGAAACAGTTGGTGGATTATTCGCTCTGGCCCTGCCTCTACCCCTGGCCACTGCACTGCCTCTTCCAACCTGCCCTGCTGCTGCACTTGCCTCCCCCTCTGAAGACCTGTCCTCAGTAGGCTTAGCAAACCAGGTGGGGTCAGTCACCTCATCGTCCAGCTGCTCTTCCTCCGAATCCTCTGTGCGCTCCTCCCTCGGACTTACTGAAATTACTACTACCTGACTGATAGACAACTGTGTCTCATCGTCATCGTCCTCCTCACCCACTGAAAGCTCTTGAGACAGTTACCGGAAGTCCCCAGCCTCATCCCCCGGACCCCGGGAACTTTCCAAAGGTTGGGCATCGGTCACGACAAACTCCTCCTGTCAGGGTAATACTATATTCTAAGTACAGCACCAATCGGGCCCACCCCACTTGCCCCGTTGCCGGCGGTAAGAAGAGACACCACACAGGGATCTGGTATCATTCCTCACACGGGACATGGCTCTCAGCTGTACCGACGTGCTTTATTACAGATTACATGAGATCTTATACCCTCTGTCCCATCCCCACCAGGGGGTGATGGGCTCATAACCATATATGGGAAGTCCGGATTTCCGCCTTAGACAGTGAGGCGCCTCTGGCTTGTACAGAAAATCACGTATTTAATTAACTCCAGTGCAAAAAATCACCCACTCAATTCTAAGAAAACGGCCTAAGACAGTGAAAATTATGTACATAGTGGAACATCTTGATATTGCGCTTCTGGGAAATCGGCCAAGTACACGCGGCCTTGTGTCTGGTTCCGTATCTTCTCTGAATTTCTAGAACATCTCTCTCAGCCTTCTAAAGCCTCGGAATATCTGATGTAAGGCGACATATAAGTTTTTTTTCTCATTTGGAATTGAATAAAACTTGCATATAGGTATAAAAGTATAAAGAACATATGGCAATATATATATATATATATATATATATATATATATATATATATATATACCCTCACAAACCCCCCTAAAAAACTTAATATGGAGATCAAGCATCAGACTTTGCACTCTTCCTCGGTCGTCTCTCCCTTGCGTCAGGGTTTCTCCACTGCCCGTAAGTCCCTACTCCTAAAAGGGGAGGGATCCCTACCTCACCTCAGAAGGAGGCCATGGATTCCCTGGGCTTATTTCCGGGCATCCATACCCTCTATCTGTACGAGTTAACACCCCGCAGGGTGTGCCCTCGCCAGAACCTAAGGTCTTCTGCACTTTCCCTAGGCAAATGGGAAGTCCACTGACAGTTCATCTTATGAGACCGGGGCAGGCGCAGTACTAGTACATTTCTCATTCTTCTGGTAACGTACGTGGTTGGCATTATCGGAACTGGCTCTTCATCTTTTTCAAACAAGGGAAATTTTGGTCACATTACTCATACTCATACTCTTTTTGATCAAAGGGATAATACACAAACAGGAAATTACATACCCCACCTCTTTCTGCTAAAATCATATCCACGGCCACTCTATTTTGGAACGCCATGGATGCAGTAGGCCCTAACTGGTCAGCTAACCCTTGCAAAGCATCTCTGGTGTAGTTTACAAACCTCTGCTGATTGTAATAGATATAATTCATCCAATCTACATTATTATTAACAGTGACAAAAGCAAATAAGGACTCAAAACCTGCTTTAACCTGATCTCTAGAATTAAATTAATCTGGCACCCCCCTTGGCACTCCTATTGTATCTAGGTATACATGTGGATCAAAGTTACCACCTGGAGCGTCAACTTCTCTCTTAGCACGATGCGGTGTTGGATTCTCACCCTCAGTGTAGTCTTCATATTGCACATTTGATTATATTAATTTGTTCTGAAACAGGTGGCTAGTGTACAGTAGTCAAAGGTGTGTGTTAGAGGAATTGTACCACATTATAGCATGTAAAGGATATGCAGGATCATTAGTTTTTTTTCAGTGCGAAGTGTGGATCCAAGTGGGTTTTCCTTCAAGCTTGACTGCAGTTGGGGTGGTGAACAACATCTGGTAGGGACATTCAAACTGGGTTTCTCGCTCAAACTTTTTCACATAGACCCTGTCACCTGGTTTCAGATTGTGACACTCATCTGTTGGATCTGGGAGAAAAGCAGAGACTGCAGAATGAATTACTAACAATTCCTTGGAGAGGCTCATGACAAAATTAACAAGAAAATCATTCACCAAACTCTGATACTGAGGCATGTACCCTCCTGAGAAAAAGAAAAACTAATGGGAGACACTCAATTCAAGATTTACCCGTTTCCTCTATTGTCTTTTGTATCTACTTTCCCCCTACTCCGCGGATGGTAGGGTGTGTGAAAAGCCTGGAAAATACCCAAAACAGACATGATGTGTTGCATTATTTCACCTGTGACATTTGTACCTTTGTTTGACTCAATCACTTCCGGTACCCCGTATCTGCGGATTACCTCATTCATGAGCTTCTATGTGGTTACCTGCTTATTTACTTTGGTAACAGAGTAGGTCTCCAACCTGAAAAACATTAACATCAACAAGCACATATTCATGCTTCCCAACAAGTAGGAGCTGAGTGTAGCCAATTTGCAATCCCTGAAATGAGTAGAGTGGCCTAGGCAAGTGTTATGTGGCAAATTTTACTTCTGCCCTGTTGCTTACGGCAAAGATCATGCAAAATTGGACAAATGATGCAGCAGCTACAGAAAACCAAGGATCCACCCGTCCTCGTTCAAGCATCGACATCATTGTTGCTTTGAGAGGTGCGTCTTTCTGTGCGTCAGCTGGGCCATCATGGGGCACAGGGACTATGGTGGGCAAGTGCTGTTGACTGTTCACCATACGCCGTCCCTTTTTAGTCCATTTGTCTTTTCTTCCTTGCTGGCTCGTAACTGTAAAGTCTTCAGCATATCAAAGTCCAAGTTCAAATCAAAGTCCAAGTTCAAATCAAAGTCCAAGGTCAAATCAAAGTCCAAGTTCATTATCAAATTCTTCTTTTCTTCTGTTCTTCCACGGCTTGAGGGCCGCTGCTTTTGCTGTGTGGTCTGTGATGGCGTTGCCTCTCGCTTCTTTGGTGTAGGAATTGGTGTGAGCTTTCCACTTTGTCAGGTAGAAGTAGGGCGTCCATGAGACTGCACCGCTGCAACATTCTTAATTGGCTGTCCTGCTGTGGTAAAAAACTGTCTGGCCTTCCATGTTGGGCCGTAATCATGAGCTATGCCAAATGCATACCGGGAGTCAGTGTAAATGTTTGCCGTCTTACCTGTGGCCACTCCACACGCCTCCGTGAGTGCTTTTAGTTCCGCTTCTTGTACTGCGACATGCGGAGGCATTCTGCTTTTTAGGACATCTTGTTGTGTAACCACCGTATATCCAGTGTGGAGTCGTCAATCACCCTGGGTACCATCTATAAAAAACAACTCAAAATATGCATTATTAGCAAGGGCTTTCAGTAACTTTTTTTAAAACTTAAATTTTCTTGTTGCATCACTGCTAGACAATCAGGCTGGTATTCTATTTCAAAAAGATCAGAACCTTGTTGCTAAAAATTTAAAAATGGCTTGCAAAAAATTTAAAAATGGCTGAATTTAAAAATGGCTGACTTGCAATACCTAGATCACCTATGCCTTCTCCTCCCCCCCTTTGAAACAGGGTACGCAATTGGAACAAGAGTAGCCGGGTTTAAGTTAGTACCACATTGTAAAAAGATTTGATGGATGCAGATAAGGCCTGTAAGATGTTAGCACCTATAACAGAAACATGAGTTACATCGGGGCAGAATAATCTACAAACTTCTACTAATATTGGAAATGTGATATCCCTTTAAGTGAATTCATTATTAGTCTGATCCTGCATGCAATGTCTTATCAAAATTTGAGACGGAAGAAAAAACAAACAAAACAAAAAACTTTTACTAGCTGCTCAAGCTCCTCACCCCTCCCTTGGACAAGAAGGATGAATCATTACGTACTATTACATCATCTAGCTCCACCCCTTCGATATTGGCTCCTTGCGACTTTCTTCAGAGCTCACTTTCAGCGTAACAGTCCACACGTCCACATCTCAACCAAGCAAAGTCCCATGCATGGGGAGGACTTTTATCCCCAGTCAATTATCCACATCACACATTCCACGCAGCCCAAACACGGGTCACTAACTCTCATCCATCCATGCGCTCAAGTTTGCTCCGTCACCCCCCTTGGAGGCGTACCAGTCCATACAGATGCACAGAAAAAAAATGTTTGACAAACATACATACATCAGTTGAAAAACATCGAGGTGAGTGCTATAATTTTATAAAGTACATAATTCTATTGAGATGAGATTGTGAATGAGCGCTATCTTTGACAAATTATGTGGAAAAAAAGTTTGCTGAGTGACTGAGATATTCTATATTTCTTATCTACTGAAGCTATTATATGCTGTATTAAATGCTAAAGTGTTTTAGTTTCTGTGACCCTGACTGTTATCTCTCCGCGAATATGAAACACAGACTGAATAAGTTTTAGCTTAAACTATTGCCTGCATTTTGAAATCATAATTAACACATATCCTGGGACCTTGCAACATTCATTTTCAACCCCTGTATAAGTAAGAATATACATTAGAAATTACTATATTTCCCTGCCTACTAAGACAGTATAACTAATTAAATTCATTTCAAGCCTCCATTCCATTTACGCAAGCAGAGATATTATCCAGGGTTATTATTGCATTCTTTCTCTCGCTTCGTTATCTTCCGACCTTGAAAAGCTTACACAGACTCGCAGCTACATGTCAACAAGCCTTCTCCCCTAAAAGCAAGCTCAGTTAACTATTTGCACTATTTGCACATACAGTATATACATATATACACATATATATCCATATCTATTATCTATCTTGTATTATACACATTTTCATCTCTCTTTACCAACAAATCACATGCATTGTAACTTTCTTATCGACTTTGCCTGCTTCTCATACTTCTCTCCCCTACCTAACTGCCAATATAACTTTCAATAGACACTCTCCTGACGCCCTCTTGATCACTTACTGTACTTTTCAACATTTCACTTACGGATACTTTCTTAAACAAATAATGTGTATATACTTTCTCTGACTGTCTCTCTCTCTTCTTCTAGCAAACCTTGGTCTTCCAAGGCACCTCTTGGTCCTAAAGACCTCCCTCCCAGACACCATTTTGTAATCTGCCGTGCGGGTCGGTGTCACACATTTTCATTAGAGTTTTCTTACATTCTACAAATTATGACCCTTGTCTCTCCGCCA
Organism: Eleutherodactylus coqui; assembly: GCF_035609145.1. NCBI lineage: Eukaryota > Metazoa > Chordata > Amphibia > Anura > Eleutherodactylidae > Eleutherodactylus > Eleutherodactylus coqui. The sequence continues at coordinate 124,370,590 of NC_089848.1, forward strand.
TCAAATGATCCGCACGGCGGCAGCCCTTGAGGGGCTCTGTCTTCTTTAATAAGGTCTTACGCATATTAGAACATCAACAACAATAATAATAACACGCTCCATAGAGTGCATCCCTCTTAATTTTCAAATTGTCAGCCCCTTATTTACCGGCAGAACAACCGAGGGTCCCTTCTCCTTATGGAACCAGCCCCATAAAATGCATCTCTCTGAAATCAAATCGCTAGCCCCATATATAAGGCAAACCGACCGAGAGTCCCTTCTCTTATGAAGCCTATCTCACAAAATGCATCCCTCTCTGCTAAACCATTAACAACTAACTAAATTAAACTGAGGGTCCCTTCTCTTGTGAGATTAAATGAAAATAAAGAGAAAAAAAAACTTCTGCAGATAGAACAATCTCCACTATTATTAAAACGTTAAAACTTCAAAGTACAAATAGACTACAGACTAGTTTCTGGTGACCGATTGGTGCGCATATCATGGTCAGTGGTCCATGACGGCAAACCCGGAGCCCACACGAGTTACCGTGTAGAACTCTTAACCCAACCCGTCCGGTCACAAACCACAGATAGTCCCGCTGCAAGACTCGCAGTGTAAAACACAACATAAATATATGCTGGCCTTACCTGGAGTTCTAAGTGAGTTGATCAGGCTCGGTTTGCAGCAGGACGGCTTCTCTGCGGCTTTGATCCGGGTGAATTGCGCTGTAAGCTCCGATTTTACCGCCCCAGTTGGTTGCGCCATTTATCAGGGTAATACTATATTCTAAGTACAGCACCAATCGGGCCCACCCCACTTGCCCCGTTGCCGGCGGTAAGAAGAGACACCACACAGGGATCTGGTATCATTCCTCACACGGGACATGGCTCTCAGCTGTACCGACGTGCTTTATTACAGATTACATGAGATCTTATACCCTTTGTCCCATCCCCACCAGGGGGTGATGGGCTCATAACCATATATGGGAAGTCCGGATTTCCGCCTTAGACAGTGAGGCGCCTCTGGCTTGTACAGAAAATCACGTATTTAATTAACTCCAGTGCAAAAAATCACCCACTCAATTCTAAGAAAACGGCCTAAGACAGTGAAAATTATGTACATAGTGGAACATCTTGATATTGCGCTTCTGGGAAATCGGCCAAGTACACGCGGCCTTGTGTCTGGTTCCGTATCTTCTCTGAATTTCTAGAACATCTCTCTCAGCCTTCTAAAGCCTCGGAATATCTGATGTAAGGCGACATATAAGTTTTTTTTCTCATTTGGAATTGAATAAAACTTGCATATAGGTATAAAAGTATAAAGAACATATGGCAATATATATATATACCCTCACACTCCGGTGGGAGAGGAACCATTGCTGCCCAATCTCGGCAGGGGCCCGAGAACAGTTCCTGGGAGTTTGCCTGCTCTTCAGAATGTGTCATTTTCATGGAGTGAGGAGGCTGGGAGGAAGGAGGAGCAGCAGCCAGAGGATTCAGAGTTGCAGCTGTGGACGGCGTAGAAGACTGTGTGGTCGATAGATTGCTGGATGCACTTTCTGCCATCCACGACAGGACCTGCTCACACTGCTCATTTTCTAATAAAGGTCTACCACGTGGACCCATTAATTATGAGATGAATCTGGGAACCCCAGAAACTTGCCTTTCTCCTAATCCCGCAGCAGTCGGCTGCGATACACCTGGATCAGGAGCTCGGCCTGTGCCCACACGCTGACTTGGGCCTCCGCGTCCTCGCCCCCGTCCACGTCCTCTAGGCCTACCCCTACCCCTCAGCATGGTGTATTACGAGATTAGCAGAAACAGAACGCTGTAATTAAATGTGCCGCTTATTGGCCTGTGGTTGGAGGCTGACTTCGCGTACGTAACGCACTGCAGAGGCAGGAAACAATTATGCGCAAGGCTGGGTATTAATTCACCAACTACTACCCCCAGCTGAGACGCAGTAAACTGAAGGCAGTGACAGGCAGGCCAAATATTGTATATTTTTGAAGTTTTTGGGAACAGCCACACTGCCTGTGATATACACTGTATTTCGATTTCCCTGTTGGAGGCTGACTTCGCGTACGTAACGCACTGCAGAGGCAGGAAACAATTATGCGCAAAGCTGGGTATTAATTCACCAACTACTACCCCCAGCAGAGACGCAGTAAACTGAAGGCAGTGACAGGCAGGCCAAATATTGTATCTTTTTGAACTTTTTGGGAACAACCACACTGCCTATATAGCCAGTATATCTCTTTCACCTTTCCCACTGTCCCTGCCTCACCAGTACTGCCCTTATACTCTGTAAAATGACTGCAGACTGAGAACGCTATGGTCTGCATGCCCGATATACAAAAAAAAAAAATGTGCAACACTGCTCCCAGTAGCCTCAACAGTACTGCACGCGGTCAGATGTGGCCCTAAGAAGGACCGTTGGGGTTCTTGAAGATTAAAATAACACCTAACACTCTCCCTATAGCAGCTACAGCAAGACAGCACTTTCCCTGATCTCTGTCAGAATGCATCTGTGGCGAGCCGCGGGCGGGGCAGATTTTAATACTCGGGTGTCACCTGATCTCCCCAGCCACTCACTGCAGGAGGGGTGGTATAGGGCTGGAACGTCACAGGAGGAAGTTGTAATGCCTTCCCTGTCTTTCTATTGGGCAGAAAAGCGTGCACATTTCTCAGGGAAGAAAGTGAAAGTAACTCGAACATCGGGTGGTGCTCGTCTCGAGTAACGAGCATCTCGAACACCCTAATACTCGAACGAGCATCAAGCTGGGATGAGTATGCTCGCTCATCTCTAGTCAGCATGCAAAGCTTATATAAAATAACTTTACTATATTTATTAATTGCAATTCAAAAGATATTCCACTACAACAGAGTTGAGCCTCCAATGTCCAGCAGGTAGGTGAAAGGAAGGCATTCAGCTCAGGCTTTGCACATTGTCCCAAGGCATAATAATCCAAGGTACAAAGAAGGGCTCCATTCCGAGCTGGTGGGTGTCCTTGGTGCTGGCAGACAGTTGTTCCTCCTCTGAGGAAATGGAGATTGGAGGAGATCTTTTCCTCACTGGTATTTAATCTCCAGGCCTGGTGAAAGACTTCTTGATAGGCTCTGGGTCTCCAATTGTGGGGAAAAAGGATTTGGCAGCAGCATCAGCAGCTGCTGCAACTCCGGCTCGTCACCCCATTAGAAGCAGGGACATGCAGGATGATACCCGTCTGGCACTCCTACAACGATCCCAGCAGCCATGTCATCTGAGGGAGAAGCTACTCTGTTCTGCAGAGAGAAGTGCAGTCGTTCGCTGGTGGAAAAAGTCTCCTCCTCTGGACGGTTCTAAGCTGCAGACTGTTGCTCTGCAGTGGGGGCGCCACCCCTTGCTTTTTCTCCAGCCACAGTGGGAAACTCACAACGGGAACTTTAGTGGTTGATGAAGAAGGCTGGACGCCATCTTGTGAGTCCGAGCTGCTTGTTTCTTGTACAGTTAGAACACAACAGGATCCAGCAACTCTAAAAGTCCTCATCTCAGGATGTAGTGCATATGAAGCTGATATTGCAGAATAATCTTCTTGACTCTGCAAAGTCTGCATATTTAAACTTTTTAAAGCACACAGTCTTGTCCTCCTGGAAATTCTTATCAGTAGGCTCAGCTGACTGAAAATAGGCAACTTTTTAAGCACTCCAGACGTGGGCATGGAAATCCTCTCTGGTCCGGGAAATTGATGGCGGAGGCGTTTTCACTCCAACCAGTGTAAACAGGCACAGAAGCAACTTATCCTGTTCATGATGCCAAGATAGTCCACCCTGCAGCGTCCACGGTGCAGGCCCTAGCCTAGGAGTCAGCGGGTTTTGATGTAGGCCTTGTCATGGTGGCTCTACTGCCTCCCACCCAGAGGGTAACAAGGGACATGTCCAACGAGCCACGAGCAGGCTATTAAAGTTAGGTTAACCTGGGAAGGGTTTACCTGAGTCCACTCTTGTCATGGGTGACACCACTGTTCCTTCCTCCGCTGTGATCTCTTGGCAAATGAATAAAGAGTCCACACACAGGGTGACGTTATAAAGGCAGAACTGGGAACAGTCAGAAAAGCCGTTTACTGGAAACACAACTTGTAACAACTCCAATACAGTTCAAGCTTACATCCACCGGCAGGACAGATAGTGCAGGAGAACACATGAAGTGACGGGGAAAAATGCAGGAGAACAGAGGGACTTACATAGGCCAAGTTATCTGTGGTTCTCTGGTCCTGGACACTTTTTGTTTTTTTCACGAACACCTTGATGACTCTCTACCGGTACCCACTCACAGGGTGGTAGAATTGCATTCCACACTGCACCGTGCGAACTCGCACTTCTTGCAGCTTGTCACACCTCTAACTCTCCATACAGGGAAGAAAAAGGGGGTTCATGGCACCAGTAGTCTATCTGCTCAGCCTCCTCCATAACCTCTACATACAGAATAAAGGTGCTTGTGTGCAGGCCAGCTTCTGTCGGGATGGACAGGTGAATAGAACCAGCCAAGACAAACTCCAACCTCTACTCTCCTCACTTATGCACCTTGCAACCACATATAGAAAAGAAGGTCACATGACAGACAAATAGATACTTTTCCAGACGTAACCCAGACTGTAACCTATTGAGTGCTGCAGCTGTGCAACACACATCATATTTACTCACATGGAACACACTGACAATACACATAAGCACAAGACTACATAGACCATTGAGAAACTTCCATTTGTTAAAGGGGTTGTCCCGCGCCGAAACGTTTTTTTTTTTTAACCCCCCCCCCCCCCCCCCGTTCGGCGCGAGACAACCCCGATGCAGGGGTTAAAAAAACAAACCGCTCAGCGCTTACCTGAATCCCGGCGGTCCGGCGTCTTCATACTTACCTGCTGAAGATGGCCGCCGGGGTCTACTCCCTCCGTGGACCGCAGCTCTTCTGTGCGGTCCATTGCCGATTCCAGCCTCCTGATTGGCTGGAATCGGCACGTGACGGGGCGGAGCTACACGGAGCCGGCATTCTGCACGAGCGGCTCCATTGAAGAGAGCAGAAGACCCGGACTGCGCAAGCGCGGCTAATTTGGCCATCGGAGGGCGAAAATTAGTCGGCTCCATGGGAACGAGGACGCTAGCAACGGAGCAGGTAAGTAAAAAACTTTTGATAACTTCTGTATGGCTCATAATTAATGCACAATGTACATTACAAAGTGCATTAATATGGCCATACAGAAGTGTATAACCCCACTTGCTGCCGCGGGACAACCCCTTTAACTTCTGTACACTACAAATCTAGGTGGTGGTGCCTCCTCAATGAATGTGGCTTAGTGGTTAGCACTGTCGCCCTGTAGTACTAGGTTCAAATCTCACCAAGACAACATCTGCATGGATTTCGAAAAACACCATACAGATGTCATATTTGGTCAGACACGAACCTGAAACTCCAGCACTGCAAGGCAGTAGTGCTACCAACTGAGCCACCACATTTGTTCTTTGAGAAGAAGAATAAACACAACAGGACATAACAACTACATACAGATATTGCCTTTGGGCAGAATTGAATTCAGAACTCCACCACAGCAAGGCAGCAATGGTAACAACTGAGCCACCATGCATAAACATAGAGCATACAAACTCCATGCAGATGTTGCCCATAGTCAGAACCTAGAACCACAGCGCTACAAGGCAACAGTGCTAACCACTGAGGGCTCAGTCACACGGGCGCATCGGCACCCGTACACCGGCGCCGATGCGCCCGTGTGACTGACAGAAGACGGCCGTACCTGAAGACAGCCGTCTCTCTCCAGCGCTGATGAAAGAACACATGACCGGCAATGAAGCCGGTCACATGTTTTTCCTCCTGGCGCTGCAGAGAGACGTCTGTCTTCAGGTACAGCCGTCTGCTAGGTGCAGTAACACGGGCACCGATGTGCCCGTGTGACTGGCCCTGAGTCACATTCATTGAAAAGCCTCCCCCTTTTATTTCTCTTCCTCCTGTTATTTCTGTTCCTCCTCTCGTTCACAAGAAAACAGATTTATTTCACATTTTGAAAAAAAGACATTAAGCTGAAAGCATTTTATCTGTTTTACGGATTTCTTTTGAACATCTGTCAAAAAAACATCTGTTTTGCTGAATAGCGTTTTTGCTAAAACTCGATCAGTTCAAAATATGCTAGTGTGACTGTAGCCTTTGTTTTTGGGGGTAATTTTACTGTTAAGGGTGACTACCCACTAGCATTTGCGAATTTGCTGCATTTTTTCCAGGTGTCTATGGGGCTTTCTAATGTTAAAAATGCATTGCCGCAAAATCGCAATTTACCGTGAAACCGCAATTTTGCGCGATGGGATTTTAACATTAACAAGTCCCACAGACCCCTGGAGAAAAAAAACTGTGAATTTCACAGTGAAAAAGAACTGTAGTGGGCGGTCACCCTAAAGTGTTGTTCCTTCTTAAAGTTTTGTTTCCTTTATCTGGAGTGTGTATATTCGGTACCGTGTTACTTTGCTATTGGATATCTCATTGGTGCTTTAGTCCAATCGCTGCTCTCCATGCAGCGGGGCCCGGCATCTCTTACTTTCTTATCTCATACAGAGAGAATCCGCTCTGCAGAGTTTTAGTTTCTATGATACTCAAATGTGACATTTTCTGAATCTAATTTTTTAAGGGGATTGATTGTGTGACTTTGCAACTTGGAAGTCTGCTTGATACCGGTACCTGGATTGTGGAGGATTGTAACCTTATAAAAGGATACATCTGCCAGAAATATAAAGGTAAGTTCAGACATGGAAACATTTCCATTTTGTAGACAAAGTGTGACCCTGGGCAAAGTTAAAAGTGGGGCCCCAAATTTTGACATTTTGCACCAACACAACCACATTCAGTCAACTCAGTAAATAAAACAAATCCTGTATAATCATGTCGTACCGCAGTCTTCAGAATCCAGCCCAGAGCAGACTAAAAAACAGAATATCAGATCTCAGCCCCCAGACCAGAATAGAAAAACACTTACTTTTGGCTTTGTTGGAAAAAAAAAATATTCACTACCAGGTGTAAAAAAAACGGATTCGTCCAAAACAGTTGTGGCCCCTTTTTGTGTGTCTTGCGGGTCTTTTGTGGATGAGCAATTTGGATCTGTTGTGTATTTTAACACTGCCATTGGACCCAGCAGGGAAAATCCAAAGCAAATCTGCTGCAAATGTAAAATCAGCAGAGCGTTTCAGTTTCTGCCGTCAGTGGATGAGATTTCCTGAAAATCCTCTTTTCTGGTACTGCAAAACTCTGCAGGTTTCCCGCAGCCAGTTAGGGTATGTCCACATGTAATAGATACGCTGTGGATCTTCCTATATGGAATTCTGCATTTAAACCTGCAGCAGATTACAGTTCAAGAAAACACAATGAACGAGATTCCAATAAAACTCCCCCACACACTGCAGAAACCATACGCAGCGTTAGCTGGCCGGCACCGGCAGTAAGACTTTCAAGCAATTCATTCTGCAGGAAATTCACATGTAACGTACATAGATTCTACTGCAGATTCATTGCAGACTTTGCAGCGGAATTGCGGAAAAATTCGTAATCGATAGTCAATACATACTGTGTAGATACATTCAGGAGGGATAGCTAACACTAGAGAAGAGAGGGAGTATTCAAAAAGATCTAGATAAGCTTGCACAGTGGTCAGCGACTAACAGAATGGGATTTAACAAGGAGAAATGCAAAGTCCTACATCTAGGCAAGAAAAATGAAAAAGGCACATAGAGAAAGGGAGGAATCGGGCTAAGCCGCCTTTTGGCTGCACAATAATGACTAGCTGGAGTTCAGCAGCCGTACACATGGAAGTTAGAAGCGCACGCCTCACAAATTCTTCTTACATATAAGGCCCAATGTCCACGGGCAGAGTTTAATTATAAAATCTGCGCGTGTCTCCTGCGCAGGAGATCCGCAGCTCTAGCCGCCAATAGGGAAGCATTAGCATCTACATGGCAATTGAAAGCATGTGGCTGTTATTTTCTTTCCCGGCGTGCGAATCACACATGCGGGTAGAAATCACAGCATGCTCCATTTTTCTGTGGATCACGCAGGACGGCTTCCATTGAGATTAATAGAAGCCGTCCTATCCGCGGCACACCTGTCACTGTGGACATACTGCGGATCTGCGTGAAAGCAGGAGATCAGAAAAAGGAAAAATAGCAGTGCACATGCGTCCGGCATGTCGCCGGCACGTCCAGACGCATCCGCTGAAGAAAGAAGATCTGGCCGGCACAGAGGAGATCCGTGCTGGAGCCGAAGAGCTAGGGAATGGTTTTTCTCCCTATGTCTCCGGGCACGGTTAGATACCGCTGTGGGATTCAGCAGTGGAATCCGTGCGCACAAGTGGGCATTGGGCCTAACTCCGAGCCCTCATTATCCAAGTCATAACCTTGTTTGCTAACTTTTGAGACAGTAGATTCTGAAATGGGAACTTATAAATTCTCACACTCCACACTCTTGTATAGGATCTCACCTAGGACATTTGAATTCAAGATAGTGCATATGACCGCATAATGAGTACAGACCTCATAAACCAGGGGTGTCAAACTCAGTTTCACCGAGGGTCACATCAGGCTTATGGTGACCTTCAAAGGGCCGATTGTAAGACAGTACAGTAAGGGCTCGTTCACACAAGCGTATTTGCGTGCATAATATGCAGTGAATAGAAGTTATTGATGTCAATGAGTTCATTCACATGATGTATATTTTCACACAGCATGACCTATTTTGTTGTGTACGACGCACCCCAGTAGGCCATTGAAGTGAATGGGCTGCGCAAATACATGGTGAATGCGCAGGAAACCTGTGTATTCACTGCATATTTGCGCACCATCTCAGTGGGCCCATCTGCGTTCTTTTTTGCGTTCCCAAATATGCAGGCATAAGCGAATTTCGATTGCGCAAATACGTAACGTATTTGTGCGACCGAAATATGATTACACCCGCGTGAACAAGCCCTAATAGTGACCCCTATAGTGGTCGCAGTAGTAATAGTGTCCCATATAGTGGTCGTAGTAGTAATTGTAAATCTCATAGTGGCCCCAGTAAAAATATTGACCCCCACAGTGGCCCCAGTAGTAACAGGGTACCCCACAGTGGCCCCAGTAGTAACAGGGTACCCCACAGTAGCCCCAGTAGTAAGAGCGATGTACACAGTAGCTCCAGTAGTAAGAGCGACCCCCACAGTAGTAATAACCCCACAGCAATTTTATCCCCAACAGTATTAAACCCCCACCACCTCCCCCAACAGCAGCAATATTACCCCCCCAACAGCAGCAATATTAATCCCCCCCGAACAGCAGCAATATTAACTCCCCCCAACAGCAGCACTATTAACCCCCCCCAACAGCAGCAATATTAACCTCCCCCAACAGCAGCACTATTAACCCCCCCCCCAACAGCAGCAATATTAACCCCCCCCCCCAACAGCAGCAATATTAACCCCCCCCCCCCCAACGGCAGCAATATTAACCCCCCCACCCAACGGCAGCAATATTAACCCCCCCCCCGAAACGGCAGCAATATTAACCCCCCCAGCAGCAGCAATAATATTAAACCCCCTCAGCAGCAGCAATAATATTAACCCTTCCCCCAGCAGCAATAATATTAACCCCCTCCCGCCCCAGTGACAGCAGCAATAATATTACCCCCCCCCCCCCCCCCAGCAGTAGCAGCAGCAGCAGCAATAATAATATTAACCCTCCCCCCAAAGCAGCCACCATTAACCCTCCTTCCTTCCCCAACCCATGCAGCGGGCCACATAACACGAGGCAGTGGGCCGGATTCGGCCTGCAGGCCTTGTGTTTGACACATGTGCCATAAACTAAGACAGACTTTCAAACAAACAAATACAGATCCAAGACCCCTAAGTACAGTAATTGCAGACAACAGACCCCATAATCAAATACAAATCCCAAACCCTTTAAATAAGTGCCGACCGTAACTAAATACGAAGGCCAGACCAGACCCCCTAAAACAAGTTAGACCCTCCTAAGCTCTGAATTAATAGAGACACCAGACTCCTCCTAAACACAATCCTCATACCAGACTATCCCCAGAATTCAGACCCAAGACCAGACATACAGATATTCACCTCTCCTCTTCCTGCAATTTGCCTCACTCTTAGACTTCGCTGCAAGCAACACTCTGATGCAGGATGTGTATCCTGTAGTGATGCAAACAAAATAGGCCGACATATCCAAAAAACAACGCAATGAATGTGTAGGTGGGGGTCGCCATTTCTGAAATGTTATAAAGCAGAATCTCCTATTAAAGTGGTTGTGTTGTTTACAAAAGGCAAGACTGGTACAAAATAGTCATTTGTATCTTATACCGCTATTAAGGGGAATGTGCCGCTGAGCGTAGGGACCGTCCCGCTGAATCCTGCACACTGGTTTACCATGCAGTTGGAGAGTCAAGAGCTGAACAAACAGGTCACAAGCCACATGGACTCTTGCCATATTGATTTCTTTTAAATACGCTATAATGTAATTTCTAATCTCTTCTAATGTAAGAGTTTCTTGACTTCTTGCTAACTTGTTTGTTTGCATTAACTTGCTTTAGACCCCAGTCTGCCGGTTCTTCCCACCACTCCTCCTGCCCGTAACTACTATAAATATGGAGATGCCAGCTACAAGTTTGATAAAACCAAGGGGAGCTGGAATGATGCCCGTCAGGCGTGTCGGATGGATAACGCACAGCTAGTCAGCATCTTAGACGAGTTCACCGCATCTTTTCTAAGACTTCACTTGGCTAAAGATAAGGAGCCTTTTTGGATCGGCCTCTACAGCGGGAACGAGGTGAGAAGAATTTTATTTTATTTTTTTTTTTTTAAATCAATTTTTTATTAAGGTTTTTTCATAATATATTCCATATATCGATACATTTGAATGAGACGCTGATTGGATTAAACATTTCTTTCAATATATAACTTTTTCGTGTGGCCGGCAGGACTCGCATGGGTCTCCTCCTTACTGATCTCGGGTCACTGACCCTCCCTCAGTCCCTCCCCCTCCTCTGTGGGGCAGTAAACTGGGAGATGCGGAATCTAGTAAATGCCGGTAAGTCTTCCAGCTTGTAGGCCGGTTAACCGATTCCCCTAGGTGGACAGAGACAGATTAGGTTGTTCATCTAAAATATGCCACCTGCCGGTCCCACTGATACAGAACACAGAAGTAAAAACTGTAATTCTTCCTATGTGTATTAAAGGTCTGGGGTTGATGGGGGTCTAGGGGGGGGGGGGGGTTAATGCGGTGTTGGGAGAGGGAAATGTGCCCGGGAGAGAGGCTCCCAGTGTTTAGATTAGGGTCCCCAGGGGGGAGGTGTCTCTCTCTCTCTTACCTCCACTCAGGCCTCTCCGCTTCAGCTGGGGCACATCACGTCTACGTTCATGTCCAACGCTCGGGGTCCGATCTGTTACCTGAGCCTACCGGTGTCTGGGGCACGTCTCGTCCCCTAAACACAAGATGCTCACCCCTCCTATCTTTGTGTCCAGGTATTAAGTACGCCCTCTACGGATTTTTCCTTCTTAGTTCTCTCCAAGGGAACCAGGTTAGAATGAAATCTTCCTGAGTACCCTTCGCCCAGCTCGTCAACTCCTCCAGATTACAAATTAAAGGGGTGGTCTCGCGAAACCAAGTGGGGTTATACACTTCTGTATGGCCATATTAATGCAGTTTGTAATATACATCGTGCATTAAATATGAGCCATACAGAAGTTATTCACTTACCTGCTCCGTTGCTAGCATCCTCGTCTCCATGGTTCCGTCTAAATTCGCTGGCAGCTTGCTTTTTTAGACGCGCTTGCGCAGTCCGGTCTTCTCCATTCAGCACGAGCCGCTTCAGTGTGCTCCCCGCTACAGCTCTTCTGCGCATGCGCAGACGAGCTGTCACTGCTCGGGAGCGCGCTGGAGCGGCCATTCTGTACCTTCCTCTGTTAGAGGAAGGTGCAGAGCTGCCGAGCTGTCCGGAGAAGCCGCCCAGCTGTCCCGCCGTCCAGCTGTCCTGGTAAGTGATGGGCCGGGGGGGCTGCCGCTGCGCCGGGGGGGGGGGGAGTCTGTCGCTGCGCCGGGGGAACTAGCGCTGGGCCGGGGGGGGGCTGTCGCTGGGCCGGGGGAACTAGCGCTGGGCGGGGGGGGGGGGCTGTCACTGGGCCGGGGGGGGGCTGCCGCTGTGATGTGGGGGGGGGGGGCTGCGCCGGTTACCTTCTGCCTGGCGGTGGGTGACTGGTCGGCCGTGTTCACTCCAGGGGTCCGGTCGGCGGCTGCGGGGCGTCTGGTTGCCATGGAGACACAGCTGGTAGCGTCTCGGGAGCGCGCACGTCGGGCTACAGCAAGCGATGCGAAAAGAGCTGGCGGCCATCTTGGGAAAAAGTTTTATAAGTTGCTGAAACGCTGGAATGGTAAGTAGAAACCAGCTAGGAAAGTCATTTACAGGGGTAATTAGTAATGTGTGTTTAATTAGGGGGACTGGGCAAAAAAAAAAATTCACTGCTTCCTCGAGACATCTCCTTTAAGTCTGCTTTTTCTCTCCACTGGGTTAGTGAGGGCGGAGTCTGTTGTAGCCAGTTCAAGGGGATGAGGGCCTTAGCTGCATCTAATAACGATGCTATTAGTTTATTCTTATAGGGATGAAAGTTTGCGGCTGGTTTCCATAGAAACACAATTTCTGGGGAGATCGAGAAATCAGGGGAGAGAACTTTCAAGTCTCTCTCTACCTCCCTCCAGAATGTCGTGACTCCCGGGCAGTCCCACCAGATGTGGAGGTAGGACCCTATTGCCGCGTCGCACCTCCAACATCTGTCGTGGGTAGCAAGTTTATAATTGTACAGCCATTGAGGGGTTTTGTACCACCGTACTAGTAACTTATAGTGGCTTTCTTGCATAAGAACACATGGTGATCGGCCGTACGCTAATTTTAAAATTACCTTGGTGTCGGCCGTCGATAAAGAAATCTTCAGCTCTTTTTCCCAGGAAATTAAGAAAGCAGGTTTCGCAAATAGAGGGGGGCTATGAAGCTTTTCCTAATAAAGGATATCTTTCTGGAGTTTGCGCTGCCTGTTTCAGTTGTAGTTTCAAAAGTTGTTTTGGGTCTAGTTGATGTATGTTTGTTGAGGAAGGTGCTAATGACTTTTCTAGCGTGAGCGAGCTGTAGGAAGGAGAGAGTGTTGTTGGGTGCCAGTGTGGTCAGTATGTCCCCTGGGGTCCTGTGAGCTAAGGCCTGCATGTCTCCAACTTTGGTGTCTCTCAACTGTTTCCAGATGCTTAAGGAGCCCGGGTCTGGTTGAAGGTCTAGTAGCCTATATATACTTCGTATTGGTGTTAGGGGTGAAGGGGCTGGGGCCAATGTTTCTTTGAGTTTGTCCCAGTTCTCACATAGGCCTTTGAGCAGGATGTTAAATCCTTTTGCTCTATATTGACTCTTCACCGGGAACCATAAGTCTTCCACAAGACGGTCTCCGTGAGAGGCTCTTGCAAATTCCTGGAGTAATGGGTCCCTAGAGGGATGCGTAAGGTCCATCCAATAGCTAAGTTGGTTAGCTTGATAGTAATCTCGGACGTTCGGCAGGTCCATTCCCCCCTCCGTCCTTCTCCTTGTCATTAGACTATACGCTAGCCTAGGTCTCTTCTGTCTCCATACAAATCCCGTAAAAAGTGTTCGGATCGATTTGAAATAGGAAAAAGGGAGATGGATTGGTATCATGCGTAATTTGTATAGGATTACGGGTAAGACATATGACTTCAATACGTTCTTTCTCCCAAACCATGAGAGACATGGGAGGTCAAAGGATTGTAGAAGCTTTTTTATTGAAGGAACTAAGGGTTGAAAGTTCTGCGTGAACAGATCTTCTGCTTTTTTGGTGAGTTTGATCCCAAGGTATTCTACCACCGTCTCGGACCAGGCAAAGGGTGAACCGGATCTCCACGTCGCGTCACATGTCTCGGGGATCGAGACATTAAGAATCGTAGATTTAGTAAAATTAACTTTAAAATTTGAGAGGAGGCCAAAGTCCCGGAGTAGTGTGGTCAATCTAGGTATGCTTCTTTCGGGCTGCGTGATCACGAACATTATGTCGTCCGCGAAAGCAGCTGCTGACAGTGTGTACGAGTGGACGCTCAGCCCTTTTATGATCGGGTCTTGCCTCACCCACTGTAGGAGGGGTTCCAGAGTTAAAATAAATAGCGTAGGGGAAAGTGGGCACCCCTGCCGTGTCCCATTTCGTATATCGAACGGGGGTGACAGGGAGTCATTCACCTTGAGTCTGGCATGGGGTTTTGAATAGAGGGAGAATATAGCTGAGATGAGTGTTGGGGGGAAGTTAAATCTAACGAGTACCCTTTCCATGAAGGTCCAGTCCACCCTATCAAAGGCTTTCTCAGCGTCTGTGCTGACGAAAGCCGTGGGGATTTTTCTGGTTTGTGCGTATTTGGCAGCGTGGAGCAGCCTGAGGCAATTTTCTCTGCCCTCCCTACCTTTCACAAAGCCCGCCTGTTCGGGGTCGATTAGAGAAGGGATGAATTCCCCCATTCTCCTGGCCAGAATTTTGGCCCAGATTTTGACATCTTGATTGATAAGCGATATTGGCCTATAACTACTGCATTGCTCCGGATCCTTATTTTTTTTCAGAATGAGGGTGATATGAGCCCCCTGGGCTTGTTTAGGGAGGTCGGCGCCATTTAAGAGGGCATTTAGTGTTTCTGTCAAACGGGGGAGTAATTGGGCCCTAAAGATCTTGTAGTATGTTAGTGTTAAGCTATCAGGCCCTGGGCTTTTGCCCTGTGGGAAGGAGTCTAGGGTCTCCTCCACTTCCTTTAGCGTGATCAGGTTTAGTAGGGAGGCTGCGTCTGTGGAGTTTAGTTTGGGGAGCTTTAGGGAATTCAAAAATGAGTCTATTCTATCTTTAGTGTGCAAACATGAAGGGAGATCTCCTGATTCCCTCAAATTATAGAGTTGTGAGTAGAATCGTTGAAACTCCCTGGCTATATCCGGGGTGGCAGAGACCACTTTCCCCGTTTTGTGTTTTTAATGTGTGAATAGCATTCCTGGTCTTGGTCTTTTTTAAGAGTGAGGTCGTAAGTTTGCTGCCTCGGTTGCCATGGGCATAGTATATTTGTTTTAAGTACATATGCTTCTTATTAAACTTGTCCATTAGCAGGCAGCGTAGTTGATGTCTTTTGGTAGCTAATTCTTCTAGGTTATTTTTCGTTTGTGACAGTTTAGCTGTGTATTCTAGTTTTGCTATTTGGGCCAGTAGATTATCGGTTTCTTTTTGTTTTTTGATCTTTGAGCCGAGGGCTATTAGTAGGCCTCTTACAAAGGCTTTATGCGCCTCTCAGACCGTTGGTAGTGCCGTGTTTCCATCTGAATTAATTTGGAAGTATTCCTCTAATAGTCCCTCTATCTTAGATCTGTCTTCAATGGGATCCAATAGGGAGTCGTTCAGTTTCCATTTCCACTCACCCGGAGCAGGAAAAGGAAGGCAAATATCCACATGAATAGGGGCATGATCCGAGACGGTGATAGAGCCCATGCTCGCCTTTTTTATGCATGCCAAAAGGTTGGAGGAAGTAAGTATATAGTCAAGTCTTTGGAAGGTAGAATGAACATGGGAGTAATACGAGTAGTCCTTAGTCGAGGGATGGAGGTAGCGCCAAGCGTCCGAGATTCCTAGTTCCTGTATAGAGCGTCCTAGTCTCCTCAATTTTGCTTGGGGGATTTGGGATCAGCCCGAAGAGGAATCCAATAGAGGATTCAGGGTAGCATTTAGGTCCCCGCCCAAAATAATATATCCTGAGACAAACTGCCTCAGGGTATCTAGCTGTTCAATTAGCCAGGATGTTTGATCTGAGTTGGGTGTGTATAGGTTAGCTATTGTTAATTTAATGTTACTTATTGAGCCCCTGAGGAAGAGCACTCTACCCTCTCCATCCTGGTGTTGCGCTTCAAGCTTAAATGGGGTTGATTTGTGGAATACTGTCGTTACCCCTTTAGAGGCCGAGCTCGGGTGGGTACTATGGAAGTATTGCGAGAAACCTAATCCCTTTAAGGGAAAATGTTTGTCGTTTTTGAAATGTGTTTCTTGCATCATGAGTATTTTAGTTTTACATTTTCTAAGGATGTAAGCTATATTGTGTCTCTTACCCATGGAGTTCAGACCCCGAACGTTGAACGACGTGAACCTCACTGGAGCCATGCCGAGGGAAGTCATTCGAGCCTCCAGCTGTACCTATAGGGATAAGCGAGCAGAGAGAAAGAACGAGATGCGTAATTTGAAAGTGGCTTCGGGAGGTCTTCCTGTTTCTTGAACTTTTAGGTGGGTCCTCTCTATATGCACAAGAGTATAGGAAAGGGGAGGGGGGTGAGGAAGAGCGAGGTAAGGTAAGATGGGATGGGATGGGAGGGGTGTATAGGTGGGAGCAGTCCCGGTATGTACTCGGGAGTTACAGATAGAGTGTACAACAAACAATTTAAGTCGACTTGAATCGAGTCAAGTTTAAATTAGAATTCCAGGGGAGCGTCAGGTGAGTCGTGGTCCACGCAGTCCCAAGGGGGGGTGCGCGAAGCAGCTCACCAGATCTCCCGAGTCCTCTTGCGGGTAATCAAAAGTAGGTGAATTTAACAAACAACAATAGTAATACTTTTGTTTGGGTCTGGCCAATAGGGCCAGGCCCCGCCACAGGTAAGCATCCCCGCCAACAATATGGGTACAGTGAGCAAAAAAACGTCTGCTCAAAAAGAAAACTTTTTCAACTGGTGCAATGAACTGCAGCTTTTTCCAACTTCACTTTTCAAATAGAGCCTCAGTTGCTCAAGTTCTTAAAGGGGTTGTCTCGCGAAATCAAGTGGGGTTATACACTTCTGTATGGCCATATTAATGCACTTTGTAATATACATCGTGCATTAAATATGAGCCATACAGAAGTTATTCACTTACCTGCTCCGTTGCTAGCGTCCCCGTCGCCATGGTTCTGTCTAACTTCGGTGTCTTCTTGCTTTTTTAGACGCGCTTGCGCTGTGCGGTTTTCTCCCTTCGGCTCCGCTCGGCAGCATCGGCCATCATCGGCGTTTTGGCTCCGCCCCCTTGTACGCATCATCGCGTAGCTCCGGCACCCGTCATGGGGCGGAGCTACGCGATGATGCGTACACAGGGGGCGGAGCCAAAACGCCGATGATGGCCGAGCGGAGCCGAAGGGAGAAAACCGCACAGCGCAAGCGCGTCTAAAAAAGCAAGAAGACACCGAAGTTAGACGGAACCATGGCGACGGGGACGCTAGCAACGGAGCAGGTAAGTGAATAGCTTCTGTATGGCTCATATTTAATGCACGATGTATATTACAAAGTGCATTACTATGGCCATACAGAAGTGTATAACCCCACTTGATTTCGCGAGACAACCCCTTTAAGTATTTTCATAAGGGAGGTCCGCTTTGGTTTTCTTTTTCTTCCCTCTGGGGGATTTGGTAGTCCCGGTATTCTGTTCTGCATTGATCGCAAGCAACTGGGGCAGTGGAGAGAGATCTGGAATCGGGAGCCAGTTAGGGACCTCGATCGGTTCCACTTCTAAGAGATGCCAGCATTTCTGTAGATCTTCTGGAGTACGAATGTTGATTCTCCGTCCTTTTAAGTTTATTCCCAGACCGAATGGGAATAGCCATGAGTATTTGATTTCTTTGGCTCGCAGAGCTACTAATAAGGGTCTCATCAGGCGACGTTTGGCTAATGTTGTCGGTGCGAGGTCTTGAAAAAGTGCAATCGGTGCCCCTTCATATTGTAAGTTTCGGTTATTTCTTGAAGCCTCTAAGATTGCATGAGCGTCCGGGAACGCTAAGAGTTTGCATATAACGTCTCTGGGTGGTTCAGACCCAGCTGGTGAGGGTCTCAGAGATCTATGAATGCGTTCGATAGCAATAAGTTTGGCTCTGTCTTGCCTGAGAAGATGAGTGAACAGCTCAGTAGCAATTTTGGCTAAGGTCTCCGATGCCCATGTCTCGGGTAGTCCTTTAATTCTTATGTTATTCCGCCTATTGCGGTTTTCGAGATCCTCTTACATAGTCAGGACCTGATTTAGCTGGTGATGATGCTCTCTTACTATTTGCTCAAGTTCTGTTGAGTGTGAAACGAGATTGGATGCAGAGGATTCTAGTTCTTCTACCTTTTTCCCCATTGACTTTATTTCTTCTTTGATCTCTGAGAGATCTGGGACAATCGGTCTAAGTGCCTTGGTAATCAGATTTTTCATAAAGCTTCTCGATACTTGTTCATTTCCCTCTCCCTCTGATGAGGGCTCTTCTTTTCTTTCTAGACTCTGGGATGTAGGAGTTGTTAAGTTCAGAGCTTTCCTGCCAGAGGGGTGGGGGGATCTAGAGACTCTTTCTTTGAGGAACTTTTGCATGTCTGATTGTCCCTTAATTGGTCTGGGTGTGTCGAGGGTGTCAGCGCTTCTGTCTCGGTTATTCTTCCCCATGCTTTGTAGGTGTTGGCTAGAGATTTCTACCCCGCGACAAGGCCCGGCCCCTCAGAGCGCCTTCTCAGGGGGTCATTGAGTGCCTGCGGTTTCTTTCTAAGAATACAGTTGCTTGCAGTGGAATGTTATGATTGGCTCGCAAGTGTATCACTGTTAAGCCGTTGGCTGTGCTCGGTGGGAGCAGTTTTTCTTGTGGGGCTCCGGACGGAACTTCCTTATAAAAATTTAAGCAAAGCCTGTAAACGCAGTCACTTGTGTGTCTAATAAATGTAGGTGCTTTCGTCACTTTCACTCTTGTCTCCTAACCCACCGAGTGTTGTCTGTTCTGATAGACAGGGGAGTAGGGCTCAACTCCTTGTTCCCTATGGTTTGTGGTATGAGGACTCAAATTTGTTTGAGGCAGTTGCGTGGTAGGACTGTTGGGGTCCTCAGGTGGTGCGCAGATGGGTGCTGCTGTAATGCCCAGGAGTCTCAGGGGCCGAAGGGTTCTCTGGGGTGTTGAACCCAGGGCCTATAGATAGGGGGTACAGATCCTGTTTGTGGTGCCTCAGTTCAGACTTCCCTGGGGCGCCCAGGAGGTTTATTTATATAGTCAATGTCTCCCGATTCTTCCCCCTTTAAGGATTACAGGATGGGTATAGGGGTTCTATGGTTCTCTCCCACTGTATCTTGGTGGGGTGCTCTCTGGCGCTGTGAGTCTGCGGTACTCGGGCCGACCTGGCTATGCAGGGTGCTGCTGTTGTGGTCTTTGGTGGAGGGGGAGGGGTGCGATTCTTCTCGCGCTGTAAGGAGAAGCGCGCGGTGGGGGGTGTCGGGGGGTGCAGTTACGGTAGTGCAGCCCTCCTGGTGTTAGCCGTTCCTGCTGGATTTACCCCACCACCTGCTTCTGCGGTCTGAGCTGGGAGCTGCTCCTCGCTCCCTCCGATCCGCAGCGTGGGCCTCTTTCCCCACTCACCACTTCCCGCCTTTGTGAGGGTCGCCGCTGCCGTGTTGTTCCGCGGCTCCTCAGGTGTCTGCACCCACCTTCTTCGTCCGGTTCTCGTCCGGAGTGTCCATTCAGGTATTTGAGAGGTCGCCGCTGCCCGCTCCTGCCCGTCCGGGCTCTATCACTTCTCTCGCTTCCGCGTCGGCACCAAAATCGAGGTCCCGGCTTCTTTATCGGTGCTAGGTCCTAGCGGGCAGCCGCGGTTTAGAAGACTCCGGAGCGTCTCTTTCCGCTCCCTAGCTGACAGAGGTGTTGTTGGCGATAATGAGCGGGGTCTCTGAGAGGCAGGGGTGCCGTCAATTCGGTTTTTCTGCTCTGGGTGTCCGGAGTAAGGGCTCCGTGCATCCGCTCTCTCTGTTCGCTAGGCCACGCCCCCCAAGAATTTTATTATTAATAATTTTTAATTCATAAGAAAAAAACAGATAGAAACTTCTAGGCAACGTGGATCTGCTCCTAGAGAATGTGCTGACCTCTCCTTTGCACATCAGTAGACATTTGGCAGTCATGGTTAAACTTGAGTGACTTAGACTGCGGGCAGATTGTAGATGTCCAGAGGTGTGCTGCCAGTATTTCTGAACAGTTCCACCTGCTCTCTGTCATCAAGATCAAATAACTAGGGAGTGGTTGGAGGAAAACAACAAAGAACTCTCCACACGGTCTTGGTCCCAAATTCACTGGAATGTAATTGCATTGGAAATGTTTGGGATATGGAAAGGATTGTGAGATCTGCTCCCACTTATCCACAAAATGTGCACCAACTGATGGAGTTGCTGCAGCGGACATGGGTCGAGTTGAGTATAGAGGATGTTCGCCACTTTGTGGAATCTGTTGCCTAATGTCATAAAGATGTGATCTCCCAAAAAATGGGCCATCCCATCATATAGTAGATATGCCTAATGCAGTGATTCAGTGTAGGTACAAGCTCTCAAACTTCCTCCCATGGTAGCATAACTTTTCATAAAGCACTTTTTCAATGGCCCCAAATTTCCTACATATGAGAAGGCAAAAAGCCTAAAATAATTATCGAGTGACAGAAGCTCCCAAAAGTGCTATACATACACCCTCTAGCAATCCATAGGCACCATTGTAGCCTCCATACTACTACAAGCCATAGACTCACTTGTAAGTGTCAGCCATAAGTGTCCTCATAAATAATGCAGCCACCTGCTTGAAGGATGCGTCCTAATTAGAGCCTATGGATGTTATAGATAGGGTGTTAATGTCCTAGCAGAAGCCTTTGTTATGATTAATGTACTGGCATAGAGGACTATGGTACTACAGTATAAGTTTAAAGTAATGTTGTAAAATACCCCTTAAAGTGACCCATTATTTTTGGGACAAAATTCTATCGTGGGACCGGTCGGTGAAGATGGTATATTACATGCACTTGATCTTCTTCTCCAACACTCCATTACGTTGTTCTGGTCCTCTTTTCAGAAAGCCAAGATGGTCACCAACATTTTCTACCTAGACTGTGCTATGCTCTGTAATTGGCCAGCACTGATTACATGAGCAGCACTGACCAATCACAGAGCAGGATTAGTGCATTGGTAGCTTCCCAATGCACTATGGGTTATTAGGTAGTCTAAAGACTGTGGCGGTTATCTTGACCACCTGAAATCAAGACTGGAATTGGTGCAACAGAGGAACAAAGGAGAAGATCAAGTGCAGGTAATATACTCCCTCCATGCTCCTATCTTGGAATAGAATTTTGAATGTTGGCCTGAAACTGGAGAGCCACTATAATAAAAAATATAATAAAAATATTTAGTAATTTAATAAGTCTGCAAAAACTGCATAGAAAAGTGAATATTTAGTATAGAATACATCTTATTATTCATATAACACTGTGAAAGTATGAACATGTATTTTATGCAGTAGTGTCATGTGCATAATATTTGTACCCAGTGCAAAGCAAGATAAGTATGTGTGCAAAAGATTGTAATTACATTTTTACTAACAGGGTTTCAGATACTGAGCATGCAGTGCTCTCATAATTACGCTTTGTAATGTTTTACTAAGAGAGAAGTATCACACATGCTGTAGGTTTGAATTGCTTACTTTATGGGAGATGCCCCACATAACCTCTTGCATTGAAACAATAAAACAGAAGAGCTTGAAAACATTAATTGAGTGTTTCTCATTTTCTTCTCCGATGCATCAAATAATAATTTGGCATACCTGATTGATATGGTTACGATACCCCGTGAGCATCACCTAAATTAAGTGATTACTTTAACAATATATAGAAACAAAAATCATATACTTTTTAGGTATCCACACTACTGTTATAAGTTGAAGAATCCATTTATTAGGTAATTTAGTGTGAAATGTTAATCCTATAAGAAATGAATAAAAAATAAAGCCCAAATTTGTATTTTTTTCTGTTTGTGCTTGTCGAGGGTTAATTTGTTCAAACAGACTGGTCAGTTATGTTGTCGGTTCCAAATTGACCTAAGCAGGAGGAGCGCTCCTTGAGAGTCAAAGTACACAAGGTATATGGTGAAACAATGAACTCTGAGTGTTTATTGGCATAGTCTCAGTTTATATAGAAGATCGCCCACGCAGGGATGCGACCTCTGGTAATACAAGGAATAACCTCATGATAAACTCATGACTTCTATATCTGACAATAAACCTATGACATAATCATTCAATAAACTTTGACATTCAGGCTTGATATATGACTTTTAAGAAATAGCTGATTTCACATGACTTTTAGACGAGTACATTAGTAAATATAGAGAAAGAGCTGACCACTTCTTTTGCGGTTAGGCTAGGTCTTACTACATCCCGAGACATCTGGCCTTAGAACTTCCTGATTCCACTTAGATCAGACGTACTTCCTTAAAGAGTCTTGACTTCTGTTACACATACATTATACTGCTAAAATATTCATTTTGCTAAAATAGATTGATAAGCATATATACGGTACTCATTTTTGATAAGCGACATATATTAATTACTTTACTGCCCCTATTGGCCCTTATCATTCCCCCATTTTGGACATCAGGAAGACACACACAGGAATGACAATTATGGGGAATTTTGAGGCTGAGTTGATCCAGAGGAAGGCGAAAACCCTTTTAGGAAAAAGCCAATTATCCTTGTATAAAAGGGAAAAATTCCTTCCTGACCCCAAATATGGCGATCGGAACAAATCCCAAGATCACAGCCGACATTTGACTTTTTAAAATGCATTATTGTTTTCATGAATCTAAACAAATCTTTTATCATTTGTGTGAAACATAAAGTGTATGTTTGACCGCATCATAATAGGAACAATATTCATATACATTAAGAAAGGTATTCTCCTGGAAAACATTGCTCTCCTCTACATCACTATCGTTATGCACTATTGAATATATATCGCGAAGTGTCTTTATTGGAGTGGGGATAGACAGTAAGCAAGTCCGTAAAATATCTTCCCCACTCCGCAGGTTGGGCATGCACATATGGGAAATATTCAGTACGTCTTTTGCAAAGTATTCCCACATGTTGGGGTGTCCTTCCGCCCAAACAGTCCATCTTCTTCTTACATCGACAGTTGATGAGGAATTGTCCCGAAAAGAGAGTAGTCCAAGAAAACAAAGGGTAAATAATACACCTATCCAGACTATCAATGCTGGTGTCCAGGTTGCCATCCTCCTCCCCCACCCTGGGTTGGGCTTACTCTCCACCCCCCTCGTGGTGCTGAGGCGTTGGAACTTTCTTGCAGTGTGAGGCATGGATCCAAGTGGGTTTGCCTTCTAGCTTGACCGAGGTGGGAGTGGTTAACAGCACTTGGTATGGTCCGTCAAAGCGAGGTTCCAAAGTCTTTCTGACGTGTCTCTTTACCACCACCCAATCTCCGGGATTCAGAGAGTGGGATCCTTCCAAACTATCAGGGTCTGAAATAGAAGAGAAGACTAGGTTGTGCGTTATTTTTAGCTTTTGGCATAAATCCTGCACAAAGGAAGTAACTTTATCATGACCCAGGGATAGAGCTTGGGGGTGATACAGTCCTAACCTGGGCACGGAGCCAAAGAGAATCTCATAAGGAGACAGTCCTGTTTTCCTATTTGGCGTGGTCCGTACCGAGTAGAGGGCCAGAGGTAGGCACTCGGGCCAAGGTTTTCCTGTTTCAACCATGGCTTTCTGTATCTTAAGTTTGAGGGTGCCATTGAGTCTTTCTACTTTTCCGGAGCTCTGCGGATGATAGGGGGTGTGAAAGGCCTGCTCTACTCCTAAGGCGGACATGACTTCCTTCATTACCTCACCAGTGAAGTGAGTACCACGGTCGCTCTCAATGGTCTCTGGTACCCCAAATCTGCACACTAACTCTGACACAAGTTTCTTTGCAGTGGCCTGGGCAGTGGCCTTCGGGACCGGGTAGGCCTCAGCCCACCCAGAAAAGAGGTCAATGCATACCAGGACATACTCATACCTTCCTGACCTGGGCAGCTGGATGTAATCTATCTGTAGTCTCTGGAAGGGGTACAAAGGTCGCGGAGTGCACTTCCGAGGGGTCTTTACTACTTGACCGGGGTTGTGTAGTGCACAGATTTCACAAGCCTTGACGTATGCCTTTGCCATCCTGTCAAATCCCGGAGCGTACCACATTTTCTCCACCAGGGCTACCATGGCATTACGAGAAGCGTGCACCTTTCCATGAGCCAAAAGGGCCATACTAGGATAGGCAGCCGCAGGTAAACACATACGGGAACCCATCATCCAACCTTCATTTCCTTTTACTGCCCCTGCACTTGCCCAGCGCTCCTGCTCTTGCCCTGAGGGGAGTAGGTCCACCTCCTTCTGTGGTGGGACAGAGAGGGTCTGGTCCTCGGCAGGGGGATCAGGATCCTCCTCCGCTGGGCAGGACCTGGTCTGAACTCTGCACACGGGTGCCCTCCAGTCCAGCAGGGCTGCAGCCTTTGCTGCTCCGTCTGCCTTCTCGTTGCCTCTGCTTTCCAAGGAGTCCCCTTGGGTGTGTGCCTTTACCTTTATTATGGCTACCTGCTTCGGGAGCATGATAGCTGACATTAAACTACTTACTGTCTCACCATTCTTTATCGGTCTGCCTTGAGCTGTTAGGAAGCTCCGCGCGCGCCAAATCGGCCCATAGTCATGCGCAACGCCAAACGCGTACCTGGAGTCCGTGTAGATATTAGCAGTGACTCCCCGGGCTAACTTGCAGGCCTCGGTCAGAGCGCACAGCTCCGCTTCCTGTGCTGACATATGTGGGGGCAAGGCGCGGCCTATCAGTACTTCATTCATTGATACTACAGCAAACCCTGTCACAAATCTGCCCATCTCATTCTGGTATCGTGATCCATCCACAAACATTTCAAGGTGGGGGTTCAGGAGAGGCTTATCTGTGACATGAGCAAATCCAGCTGTCTCCTGCTCCATCAGAGCAGCACAGTCATGCTGGTGCTCGGCGTCAAAAGCTTCCTCTTCGCCTAGGGAATTGACAAAAAGTTGATCCCCTGTGCTTACTCCCCCTTTTGAATCAGTGTCACCTAATGGCAGTAAGGTGGCCGGATTCAAAGTTGTGCAACGTTGAAATGAGACATTGGATGAAGAGTGTACTGCAAGTTCCATTTTAACCTGTCTAGCAAGAGACAGATGTCTACGGCTCACCTGTGTCAGAATTCCATGTACGTCATGGGGCGTGAGGACCACAAGAGGGTAGTCTAGGACCACCTCAGACGCTTTCTCAAGTAGTGCTTGTACAGCCAGAACTGCTCTTACACAGGAGGGTGAACCCCTGGCTACTGCATCAAGATGTGCACTGTAGTATGCTACAGGGCGCTTTTTGTCACCATGCTCTTGTGTGAGGACGGCGGTAGCATGTCCCGCCATCTCAGTCACGAACATCTGGAAGGGTTTATCATAGTCAGGCAGACCCAGTGCTGGAGCACTGGTAATCTGTATTTTCAGCTGGTGAAAAGCTGACTCGGCTTCCGGAGACAAAGCAAATGGCTTAGAACTCAGGCAGTCGTACAGAGGCTGCATGGTCATGGAGGCAGAGCGAATCCACGGCCGACAATATGAAACTAACCCCAGAAATGTCCGCAACTGAGCATGGGAGGTAGGGAGTGGCATGTCCTCCACCACCTTGGTACGTTCTGGCGTGAGGTGTTTTGTACCAGGACCTAGGCAGTGACCAAGAAACACAACATGAGATTTGCAAAACTGTAATTTGTCTTTACTGGCTTTACACCCGCTGTCTGCAAGAAAACAAAGGAGGCTGAGTGAAGCCGCAACACAGGTGGGTCTGTCCGGTGCACAGAGTAGGAGATCATCAACATACTGAAGCAGGGCCACACCTGGTGGGACCGTCCATGCATCAAGTACAAGCCTCATACATCGGGTGAATTGATTTGGGCTGTTTTGTGCCCCTTGTGGTAGAACAGTCCAGCAGTACTGTTTTCCTCGGAACGTGAAGGCGAACAGGTACTGGCAATCGGGGTGGATCGGGACGGACATAAATGCATTGGCTAAATCGATCAGAGTGTACCAACAGGTTCCGGATGGTATGGTGGACAACAGAGTGTAAGGGTTGGGGACTAAAGGTGTTTCTAGGATGGTCACCTTATTGATTTCTCTTAGATCGTGAACCATCCGGTAAGTATCAGGTTCGCCTTTCTTCCCTTTCTTTTTAACTGGGAAGAGTGGCGTGTTAGCGGGTGAGACGCAAGGTTTTAAAGCATTCAAGGCACATAACTCTGTAATAGTGGAGGCTATTGCGTCTTCCTGTGCCATGGCTAGGGGATATTGGCGGATCATGGGGGCTTTTTCCCCATCTTTGAGATATACCATGACTGGGGGTACGTGGAGATGGCCCAAGTCTGTCTTCCCTTTTGCCCAAAGGGTCTCTGGCACTGCTGAGAGAACCTGTGTATCTTCTGGGGTCAACACATATACAGTACAAGAAGGAGGCGGAGTGACCAAGTCTGCTGCCATGAGACAGAATACTTGGTGGTCGGCCGCAGAGGTACTGACATGAGCCTCACCGGAAGGATGGAGCTGAATACAGCACCCCAGGGGTCCCATCACATCGGTTCCCATGATGCAATCCCCAGCGGGTGACACCAGGAAGCGAGTGAGGACTCGTGACCCTTGAAAGGAGACTTCTATGGGCTCGGTCTCACGCATGGGTGTTGGTTCACCGGACACTCCAACGGCTATGGCTATGGAGTCTGAGAGGGGAATACTAAGATCATTGACTTGTGAGGTACTGACACATGATTTAGTGGCCCCTGTGTCAATTAAAAAGGGCACCTCCTTCCCCTGGATTTTTAGAGGCTGAAAAATTTGTGGCCCACGTGCGTCAGTAACTATAAGGGACACGGGGGAAGGAGTGCCAGACCTTCATTGGTAATTGGTATACCCGTTGTTTCCCTGTGGGCGGGATGATGTGGTAGTGGCCGTACTTCCCTGTTGCCCCCTTTCGTCTGACATGTTCTGTCTAGGGCGTTTAGGGGCTCTACAATTACGGGCCAAGTGTCCAGTCTTCCCGCAGTTATAACACTTACGGGTCTCCCGCCTGGGGTCGTTAAGTCGGACTGTGTCCCCCTCCATGGTGTAATGTTTAACCATAACACTCTTTGCGTGGTTTTCTGTGTCCATGACAAATCCTACAGCTTTCTTATATAGATCACGCGGTCTGGCCTGTCGCCAATCGGGGGTACATGCTTTAACGCGTTCAGACAGGCGCTTATCTATTCCTTGCATAAAGGCTTCACAAAAAGCAGCATTACGTATTGCTTTTGGACAATCATATAAACCCAGATCTCTGCCAACTTCCTCTAAACGGCCAAAGTAACATTCAATAGACTCGCCCTTGTTCTGTCTACACTGGGTTAGGGCTGTACGTCTCTCTTGGGCTTTATCCTTAAACCAGGTTTTAACCTTGTCAACATATTGAGTACCACTAGGTAATGTCTGGGGGTCATCTGGGCGATCTTCAAGACCACAAAATTGAGCAATACTATTGTAAAGGCCCAGAGGACATTTTACATTCATAAGACATTCCATATCTGTCCAAGTGGCAGAGTAGTTTTTCTGTATGACTTCCAACTTTCTATGGAAAGCTGCTGGCTCTGTCTGGGGATCGGGCAGTTGCTGACACAGTGCCATCTGGTCTGTGGCGCTCCAGGGTCGCCATGTAGTGACTGTAGACCCGGGAGTTGGTCTATGTGCGTCCGTAGGTCTGTCATTAGAAGACGATGGTCTGTCGGTGTCCTCTTGTCTGACCGTGCCCAATGGTGGACTCGGTCTGTTTGGTTCTCTATAATGGGTAGTGGAGGTTGTAACTGGGAACAAGGGAATCTGTTGTCTACACTGATCCCTGCGACGTGGAGTCCCACATACTGTACAGAGTTCTTTAAAACAGGCATTTTGTTGACCACAACGTGGACAGTCCCAAGCCGGACCTCTATTTACTTCAGGGCTCGGGGATCCTGATTGAGGGCTGTAGGGAGGTGTATCCATCTGGGCAGTAGCCTGTGGATACGTAGGAGGCAAGGGTGGCAAATTGGGATACAGAGAATTAAAGGGATTATTAGGAGACATTGGTGGAACGGCCGGGACGACAGGAGAGACTAATGGAACCGTAGGGGTTTCCATGGGAACGTCTATTGGTGGCCGGGGCATAGGACAATAAACTAAAATGCCCTTGCCTCGGGATTCGGAGTCCCAGTGTTCGTCTTCTGCTGTTTTAGAGCAGTCCAGGATAGCCTTCATGCCTTTTTCCAAACCCTTATTTCTTATTTCCTTTCTATGCTTATCCTCATATTGTGACCAAAATTCATAATTGAATGTTCCCGCCTTCTTAAGGCCTATACGTTTGTAAACTTTATAGGCTTGTCTGCAAATGTCCTCCCCTTCTCTATCTTTAATTATCTCAATAGGAGTCTGATATATCTTAGATTGTTCAGACCCCATCTTGACCACTTCCAACTATTCTTCACTAAGTATACAGGACGTATATTTCACACAGTAAACTAAGATAATCACTGAGACTATCTGGGAACACACAGTTCCCTGTCCCGGAATAGATTTACAGAACTAAAACGTGGTCAACTTCAAACACTAGGATTCAGGGGAGACCAGACTTCGCCTCTTAGGGAACTTTTAGTAATATTATAACAGATCCAGAGTAACAATATGACTGCCAGAAATGAGACTATAACAATAACAATTATTTCAATCTCCAATACAGACAACATGACTCTTTAAGTCCCAATGAGTGAGTTCTTCCGTCTAGGACAGTTAAATGAACTTATTCACTCTAAAATATGGACGGGGCAGAAAATATAGGAAACAGGCAACAACATACCTCTAGTCCGTTAGAGACACACAGATCAAAAGAATCCAGACTGTATAATAGTAAGATAAGCTCTTACCTGTACACCGGTGTTTTAGTCTGGAGTCTCCGGATCCAATATCCACGTCAACGGGCCAGGAGTTTGTTTCAGTCTACTGGTTGCGATGTCCCGTAAAGATAAGCCCCGCCCCCTAGTTGGACGCCAAGAACTGTCGAGGGTTAATTTGTTCAAACAGACTGGTCAGTTATGTTGTCGGTTCCAAATTGACCTAAGCAGGAGGAGCGCTCCTTGAGAGTCAAAGTACACAAGGTATATGGTGAAACAATGAACTCTGAGTGTTTATTGGCATAGTCTCAGTTTATATAGAAGATCGCCCACGCAGGGATGCGACCTCTGGTAATACAAGGAATAACCTCATGATAAACTCATGACTTCTATATCTGACAATAAACCTATGACATAATCATTCAATAAACTTTGACATTCAGGCTTGATATATGACTTTTAAGAAATAGCTGATTTCACATGACTTTTAGACGAGTACATTAGTAAATATAGAGAAAGAGCTGACCACTTCTTTTGCGGTTAGGCTAGGTCTTACTACATCCCGAGACATCTGGCCTTAGAACTTCCTGATTCCACTTAGATCAGACGTACTTCCTTAAAGAGTCTTGACTTCTGTTACACATACAATATACTGCTAAAATATTCATTTTGCTAAAATAGATTGATAAGCATATATACGGTACTCATTTTTGATAAGCGACATATATTAATTTCTTTACAGCCCCTATTGGCCCTTATCAGTGCTGTAAACGTAAATTACCCAGAGGAGCTTGCATGGCCTTATAAGTCTCCTCACTCACCTCCTAGGTGTCTCCACACACCTTCTGGGTGCTCTTCTTAAGGAGACACAATACCCCTCCTGACTCTCGTATGTACCCTAAACAGCTCTTAAAATATACAATTTCTCGAGGGGCGTGGCCAGCAGCCAATGGCAGAGGAAGCATAGCTCCTCTCTCTGCCTGCACCAACGGCTTAAAGCAGCACTAAGCAGCAGCGGACACAAGCACAGGAAGACTCCCCTCCCTCATAAAGCCTCCTGGAACCTCCCAGCACTGAAGAATGGCAAAAGGCAGGGCAAAGAAGAGCCCAGCAAAGCTCAGAAAGTGCTCTCCTGGTAGTGGAAAAATCCAAGATGGCGGCCACCAGCAGCAGCAGCATTTCCACGTGGGCTCCAGCACAGCTTCTGACACTGTGACAGGGGACTCTGATAAGGGGAAGGAATCACAACTCCTTGATGAGTCTCTGCCTCACTCTGCTGACAGCTCTCCATCACCAGCAGTGTTATCAGAGCCACAGGAGGGGGAGTGAGGAGAGCATGGATGGCTTTCATGCATTAACCCCTTCAGCGCCTGCTACTCTCCTCTCCAAAGAAAAACAGTGTGCAATTCATAAACATGTCCCCACTGTAACCCCTTCACAGCCCCCTAAACCCGGTGATATGCCCATTACAGAGTCACTGATGCGCTCCCTGTTAGCTGATCTAAAGCTCGCTATACAGAAGGATATACAACAGGCTCTCCTCTCACTGCAAACAGAAATAACCTCCATCGGCGATTGCACTTCACGCATTGAAAATAACATGGAGGATCTGACATCAGCCCATAATGAGCTAGTGGATACCGCCAATTCAATGGCGGACGACTTAGAGGCTTTGAAACAAAAAATTGCTGTTATAGAGGATAGGTCCAGGCGAAATAACATCCGTCATATAGGCATTCCTGAGACGGTTAAAAATGATCAACGTAAAGACTTTCTTATCGATTACTTCACTCAGCTTCTCCCAGATGCCACTCAACCTGATCTGACGATCGACCATGCTCACAGGCTCCCTAAGCCTAAATCATTGCCGCCCTCGATTCCTCGGGACGTTATTACCCGGATACACTTTTATCACATGAAAGACAAAATAAAGGGCGCTGCTAGACTCTCCCGCATAAGTCTTGACCGCTTCAAAAATATTCAGCTTTTCACTGATCTGTCAGTGGCCACGCTTCTGCGCAGGAGAGCTTTTTCTTCCAGTACCAAAATCCTGCGGGAACAGGGCATTAGCTACAAATGGGGTTTTCCTGTAAAGGTAATAATTACTAAAAACGGCTCTAAGTATGTAGCCCAGTCTCCAGAGGAAGCAATGCAACTGTGTAAAGCTTGGAACCTTGTGGCACAGGGATCCCCTGGACCTAGCGAGAGAAAGCGCTCCCCGATATCCGTGAGGAATGGATTGCGAAGGACGGTCAATGGACGGTCTGAGTGACTACCTTTTTTACACTGCGAAATATAGAGATCTGCAATTTTTATTTTTTACAGCATCTCAAGCCATCTTGTTTTATCTCTGTTTTTCATCAAAGGTGTCCGCCTTCAAATGTTTTGCCGTTTCTGGCACGTTTCTTCACTGGTGGATAGTAAATCCAGTTCCCCCAGTTGGCCTCTGGTAGTCTTGATACCATTTAACCTGTTGTCTCTCTTCTATCTGTTTATCTCCTTCACCTGTGTTGTAGGGCTTATAGCCCTTGTCATGTTACATGTTCTTTTTATGTACATTCTGGTCCCAGATACTAATAATAATAATAATCTTTATTTGTATAGCGCCAACTTATTCCGCAGCGCTTAGATACTACTGTATTTGCATATTTCCTTGATGTGCTTTGCCTGGAAGGTGTCTGACCTAGAGCTGACGTTATCAGTAGGTTCAATCCAGATTCCTGTCTGGATACAAACAACTATTTTTACTTAGTTAAAATGGTTTTCAATTTAATTTCTATAAATGCTAAAGGTCTAAACTCGCCCTTTAAAAGATCCACGCTATGGAAGGAAGCCCGATCAATTGGCACAGATATCCTATGTGTCCAGGAGACACATCTAAATAAAGAGGATGCCTTCCGTCTCTCACACAAATGCTTCCCCCACATTTTCTCCTCACCAGCATCCCATAAAATATGCGGGGTATCTATAGCCTTCAAAGACACAATGGCATTTTCCCTTAAAGACATCACTGATGAGGCTGGTCGCTGTGTCATATTAACGTGCTCCATCAATAACTGTGACTTTACGATAGCCTCAATATATGCTCTAAACACCAAACAACAATCATTCATTCAGAAAATTATCACCATTATTAAACGTCATAGAGTAGGCCCTCTGTTACTAGTAGGAGACTTCAACAAGACTCTCCGGCCCTCTATGGACTCTTCTACTAAAGTTAATGACAGACTATCATCCATTATTTCCCTGCTTAATGAAAATGATCTATTTGATGTCTGGCGGTTACAGCACCCAACGGAACGCGATTATACCTTTTACTCGCACTCCCATAAAATGTATAGTAGAATCGACTTTATGCTGGTAGATAAGAAGTTTCTTCACAATGTTATCTCCACCTCCATAGGCACCATCTCGTGGTCAGATTACACAACCATGGCCATGTCTATCCAAGAATGCTTCAACCACTCAATTATTAAAATTTGGCGCCTTAACAATTACATTTTGCAGCATCCTCTGTATGCCCCTCAATCCTTACAAGTACTTTCTGACTATTTTGACCTTAACGATAACGGGGAAGTCTCTGACTCCACCCTATGGTGTGCACATAAAGCAATTATGCGGAGTCATTTTCTAAAACAAGCCTCCCACAATAAAAAACATTGAAACTCCCTTTTATTATCACTACAATCCAAACTGTGCTCTCTACATTGGATGAACAAAACCTCTTTTTCAATTGTGAGGGCAAAGGAAATTTCTTTTGTCCCCAACAACTTCACGAACTGCGGATTTATGAACATGACCTAGCCTTGAGAAGGCTAAAACTGACATATTATTGGCAGGGTAATAGACCAGGTGCTCTGTTAGCGAGGCAAGTAAAACAACGCTCAGCTAAATCGCGCATACCCTTTATCTACGACACCAAAAATAATAAAATTTTTGATCCCCAAGGTATAGCGGACACCTTAGCAACTTATTACCAATCACTATATAATCTAGCCAAGGATAAATCAACCATTCAGCCCTCAGACATCAATATATCAAAATTTCTGAACAATTTGAACCTGCCCACATTATCCCAATCTGAGGTGGATTTTTTGCCCCAACTCTTTAACTCGGCGGAAATAATAGAGGCTATTGTTTCCTTAAAATCCAATTAGTCCCCCGGCCCAGATGGCCTCACAAATGAATATTATAAAGCCTACAAACTTCTTCTAGCTCCCTACCTAACTAAGGTATTCAACGAAATTGTTTATAAAGGCCATACCCCCCAAGAGATGTTAAAGGCACTTATTATTACCCTACCCAAACCTGGGAAATCACCTGACCTTCCACAGAATTTTCGACCTATTTCCCTATTAAATACGGATATAAAATTATATGCCAAAGTACTAGCAAAAAGATTATCTGGGGTCATGCCAAGTCTAATTATTAGAGATCAGGTGGGATTCATCAAGGGGCGCCAGACAGTGAACGGCACAAGGCGCTATATTAGTATTATCTCTGTGGTGTCTGGGCGGGGTACGCCTACTCTGCTCCTAGCTTTGGATGCGGAGAAGGCATTTGACCGAGTGCATTGGGGTTACCTCAGAGAGGTGCTCATAAGGTTTGGTTTTTGTGGTCCCCTACTCTCTTCAATTCTAGCCTTATACTCCTGTCCATCTGCACAGATCTATACCTCGGGCTCAGTTTCTCACCCTTTTGACCCGTCCAATGGGACGCGTCAAGGATGTCCGCTCTACCCAATAGTGTTTGCTTTGGTGATTGAGCCCTTCGCACATGTGATACGCTCGGCACCAGATATTTTATTAGGTATTAAAATAGGTAATTTAGAACACCACATTGGCTTGTTTGCAGATGATATTATTTTAAGTTTGGAAGCCCCTGAATCTTCGCCTAACTATGTTTTTTAATATTATTAGTGAATTTAGCTCAGTTAGCTATTATAAAGTTAATGCCTCCAAATCCGTAGTCCTTAATATGGGGATCCCCAAACGCACTCAAACAAAATTGCAACAGACATACCCATTCCAGTGGTCAAATGGACAAATTCCCTATCTTGGTGTAACGCTAACATATCCCATTCATAATTTGGTGTCAGTTAATTTCAAAAAGCTATTTGCCGTTCTAGAGAAGGATATTAAAACATTGCCAACCTCACGGTTTCCTGGATAGGTCGCATTGCTCTCTCCAAAATGATACTACTAACCAAAATTCTATACCTTTTTCGTAATCTCCCAGTGATCGTACCTGATGACATTTTGAACAAATTGCAAAATATGTCACTGCAGTTTATCTGGCATAACCAACGAGCAAGAGTGGCATCTAAAATATTATACCTCCACCCTTCCCTGGGGGGCTTGGGTTGTCCCTGCTTAAAAAATTACTACCATGCTGCTTTACTTGACCAATTAAAAAGCTGGTGGCTAGATGACTCCTCTAAGCACTGGGTGGATATAGAAGCTAGTACTTTGGATTGCCCTAGCTTATCACACCTATTATGGATTTCTAAATTAACTAAGACATTCCCAAAATCATCATTACCTACAATGCCTGCTACTCTATATGTCTGGGAAAAAGTGTCCACAAACCACAGTCTTCCCCTGCGGATCCTTAAACTACCCCTGGAAGTGATTCAGTCACTAATTCCAGATATAGGCTTGGCTATATGGAAAGCTAAGGGGATTCATCGAGTAGGATATATATTTGAAAACTCAATGCTTACGTCATTCACTCGTGTACACAACATATTTCATATCCCGTATAAGGAATTTTACAAGTATTTACAACTTGGACACTTCCTTCAATCTTATATCTTTCCTATTATTTTGCCCCGCTCGGAGTACGAAATCTTTTTATTTAACGAGGAGCAACACTCTAAAGGTATTTCTAAGGCATACTCCTCACTTGCATTGTGCTCTTCCGCATTTACTCCTCTATTTCAAACCAGATGGGAAGAGGATCTTAATGAATCTTTTTCTGCAGATCAATGGTCACAGGCTTTCTCACTTAGTTATAAATATTCTCACTGTGTGAACCATCTGGAAACCAATAGGAAGTTACTATATTGATGGTATCTGACACCATACCGCCTATCTAAAATCTCACCACAACACTCTAACTTGTGTTGGAGATGCCATAAACAAATTGGATCTTTAATACATATTTGGTGCTCGTGTAAACATTTCAAAACCTTCTGGGAACAAACCCACTATGCAATATGTTCAATCCTACACATTAAGGTGTGTTGGGACCCTAGTGTTGCTCTTGGACATAGAGGCGGGCACATCGGCTGATCTCCCCTTAGAGTTTTTTGCTTCTGCTCTTGGTTTTTTTTGCCTTCCTCTGGATCAACAACACAGGAGGATAGACAGGCTGGACTAGATGGACAATGTCTTCATTCGGCCTTACGAACTATGTTACTATGTTCTCATTATATCCCATATCTTAACGGCTGCCAGAACATCTATAGCAAAACGATGGAGGAGTGCCAAGGTTCCTTCCTTGTCAGACATTTTCTTGATGGTTCAGCATAGCTGTATAATGGAACACTTGATTGCGACTAGACTTGATTCTCTAGCTGGGTTTAAAACTCAGTAGGCAAAATGGCTTGATTTTTCGGGATATACTTGATAACTTTCTTTAAAGATAAAGCAATCATTGGGTTTTTTATTTTCAGTCTGTGTAGATTCTATAGTACACCATACCTATACACATTGTAGCTTCCTATGTGTGCAGCTCTCAACCTTTACATCATTGGACCCAATTTCAAGTTCAGTTTCATTAATTTACACCTGTAACTCTCCCCTGCCCCCTCTGTTAAACTTCCTTTCCTTTCAGGTGATCCTCAATACCAACTCCTAATGTTGATTGCACTAATTGATTGATACAACTTATAAGATGTCCTGTCACAGAAAAGACGAACGTAAAAGAGATAAATTTTATTGAAGTTTCATTAAAAACTCCACTTAGGTCACAACATATAACACACACAAATGGTGTCGCCAAGACAAGAGCAAGTGGCGCACCTACTACACTTGGACAAACATTCACACATACGGTCTGAGCCCCACCAGCTAGGGTTATTAATAGTGTGTCGAAAGAACTGAGGGTCCGACAGTAGGCTGCGGAGAGGCCTCGTGGTGAATTAGAAGAAATGCCAATACGGGCTTAACAACTCGTTTATGGCCTCCACGCTTAAAGTCTTTCACTCAGACTAAAGACCCTTTGTGAAATTCATTCAATAGAAATTGATAGGCTCTTGTTTATAGAGAGTGCCTGGGCTGGTGGGGCCTCGGATAGAAGTGTAGTTTTTAATGAAACTTCAATAAAATTTATCTCTTTTACATTCGTCTTTTCTGTGACAGGGCTTTTATAATTTTGAAAAGACTTGCTGCCTCTCTGTGAATTTGTTAACTTGTAAGATGTGACTTACCTTATGGCATGTTAGTGTTTTATTGTGTGCTTTTACTACAGATAGCACATGCCAGATTATAATTGGATCATCATGTGTTTTTTTTTCTTCCTTTCTTATTTCTATATGCTGCATTTATGTGATTTCTATTGATAGCATTATTTAAAACCAATAAAATATTTGTTTATAAAATATATAATTTCTCTTGAGGCCCTAGAGAGCCATATGCATGAAAAAGTGTAAAATGGCATCACTGCTGAAATTTACATGTATACAACTTTAATTCTTTCAGACTAAATATACGTATAAATGGGTTGATAACTGGAAAGTGCGCTACACAAAATGGGCCGCTGAGGAGCCGAGCAGAAGAACCTCCTGTGTATATGTGGATACTGATGGGCAGTGGAAGACATCGCCTTGTAGTGAGACTTATTCTTCCATCTGCAAACAAACAAGCGGTAAGCTGCTCATTTCCCTATTAAATATAATTAAATCCAGCGCTCCTTTACATGTGTTAATAGGATAGCCAATGCTATAACTAACTAAATTCCAAGTGCTGCCCACTGCCTCCTGTCAAGTGATGTCCATCTCTAGTGACAAAGACACACTAAAACGGAACACAGAGAGTGGAGAAAGGTTGTGACTCATGCTGCTGATGGAAGTCTATGGAGAGAAGAGGGGAGGGAAGAAGAGGTTATAGAAGGATAATTACACAGATGTAAGGAGGGTACAGTTTATCATTGTTTAATGTTAGTATGATGTTTTCTTGTAATGGTACTTTGTCTCTGAGAGGGGGCGGAAAGAATGAACAGAGCTGAGCAGGAAGGAACAGGAAGTGCAGTGTGTGTAGAGAGGGTAGCTAAGCTATGGACAGACAAAGGGAGTCTCTCCTGGTTAGTGATACAGGGCTGTAGCGATTGTCTAACAGGCAGTTTTCCTCTGGTGAACCAAGAAAGGAGTGCTAAATAGTGAAGTCATGCCAAGTGGTTCCTCTATTTCCTGCCCTCCTGCAATGCTGACTATGTATTGGTGAGCTAGAGAGAGATTGATCCTCAGTCGGCTGGGCACCGAGCTGTAGCAGGCATCCCATGCTTATAGGCCTAAAGACTGTTTGGTGAACTAAATATTGCTTATTGTTACTTCAGGTTATATTGTTATGGATTTGCACTTGGAGTACCCGATAAATATCTGCCCCCTTCCTAATTAGAAGTTCCAAGGCCTGTGCATGCACAGGAAGAATCACTCTGGCCCACTGCTCAGCAAAAATGAAACTTATTTACTCTAATCAAGCTGCATGGGGTTTTATAGATTGTATGCATAGTTAGTACGTCATGAAGTATGAATCTGTAGCTGATTGGTTATTGCCTAGGAGCTGACGTCATCATCTGTGGTATCTTAGTTGCATTCTTGGATGGGAGCGCCATCTTGAGTAGACGATGGGAGGGGGAGCGAGTAGTTAGTCAGCACTTTCAGACAGCTGTATTAGCAATTGTAGAACAGAAGCACATATTTGCAATAGGCATTTTACTTAGTTTATTACAATCCATTACAATCCCCCCTTAAAATGACTGTTTTATCTGTCCCTAATCCTGGGCCTATCTTATCAGTCTCAATGTGCCTCGAAACTCTTTTGTGCCACATGTTAGACGAGTTATAGCTATCCCATGCCCCCCCCTCCCTTTGCCACGGGCTTTGCTCATAGAGAAGTCAGTTGCTGTCCCTATGGGCTTAAAGGTATTATAATTGCTTAGGGGAAAGAGTCTTTAGGGGGGTGTAGGATGTCTCGTAGTCCTCTGGACTCTCCCTTGATATGCCAGCCCGGTTGCTCCAGATCTCACCCACAATCTCTGTCCCTGCCTACTTGCCTCCACTCCTGGCTAACCCCAGGCGGGCAACTGGGCGGCAGTCCCTACTCACTAGGGACCGAAAAGGGACGCTGGCATAAGTTCTCATATAAAAGTTCTCATATGCAGCGAACCAAAGGTTTCAATAATGAGTTACGAAAAACCCTATGAACCCTCCATGTAGCTGGCAAATCAAGCTCATAAGCAAGCAGATTTACTACCCGCGTGATAACAAAGGGACCCACGTAACGCGGCACCAGTTTCAAAGACGGAACCTTCAATTTGAGATTTCTATAAGACAAATATACCTTCTGTCCCATCCTCAGGCCAAGGCATGCCAGTCTCTTGGGACATTTTCAACATTTTGTTTTTCAGGATGTCGTTAAGTCTTTCTACCTTCCCACTGCTCTGGGGATGGTTGGGGGTATAGAAGCCTAGGTTCACTCCTAGGGCTTCCCACACTTCTTTGGTCAGATTGGCTGTGAAGGCTGGTCCTTGGTCACTCTCAATCACTTCCGGGACTCCGAATCTACACACCACTTCACTAAGTAGTTTCTCTACTGTGGTCTTCGCGGTCATATTAGTCACTGGGTAGGCCTGCGGCCAATTCAAGAACATGTCCACTATTACCAGTGCATATTTGAACCTGCCGCTCTTTGCACCTGGATGTGGTCAATTTGAAGCCTCTGAAAGGGATACAGAGGCTTGGCTAGGTGTTTCTGGGAGACATTTTCTGTGCGTCCAGGATTGCATTCCGCATAGATGGCGCACGATATGCAGAACCTTTCAGTGAGGGAGGAAATGCATCGGGCCATGTAGTAATTCAGGATAAAAGCATTCCTCAGTGTCTTAAGAAAGTGTACAGGGCCATGTGCCCATTGTACTACGGCTTGGTATAGGCATCTGGGTAAGCGTGGTTTCCTGTTGACTTTATAGAGCCCATGACTGTTGATGGTGGCCCCTTTCTCACCCAAAGGTCCTTCTCTTCTTTGTTGGATTTCTTCTATAATTCTTGAAGACCTCTTTTGTCTATGGGGTGGGCTTGCACCATTATCACTAGTTCTGCCTCCACCTAACTCTCAATTCTCGAGGGTCCTGCAGCTGTTTCCTTAACTGCCATATCTGCCAAGTGGTTTCCTCGTGTTTCTGCAGAGTTGAGCCTTCCGTGGTCTTTTACTTTAAATATGGCCACTTGAGTGGGCAGGAGGAGTGCATCCATCAGGTCCCTGATGGCCTCATGATGTTTCACAGATCTGCTTGCTGCAGTCAAGAATCCGCATGTCTTCCAGATGACTCCAATGTCATGGACCACTCCAAAGGCGTATTTGGAGTCGGTGTAGACATTCACTCTCTTTCCCTTGAAGAGCTTACAGGTCGAGGTCAGTGCTTTGAGTTCGGCCTCTTGGGGGGACAGCTCTGGAGCTTGGAGGATGGTGTTTTCAGTGGTGACTGCATAACCTGTGTGAAACATGCCTTGGTTGTCGCCGTATCTGGAGCCATCGACAAAAATTGTGAGGTCTGGGTTGTTCAGTGGCGTGTCGAACACAGTGCAGAGATGTGAAGTTTCTTGTTTCATCACCTCAAAACAGTCATGTTCATCAGGAGTTTGGGGATCTGTTTCCCCCTCGGGAAATGGGAGGAAGGTTGAGGAATTCAGGATAGTGCAGGGTGACATTGTCAGGTATTAGGAGAGATCACTGAAGGCGAGGGTGTCAGCCGCAGACAGGTGCTTGGGCTGCATCTGGTTCTGAATAGCAACAATGTCATGAGGGACAAGGAGCACCAGTGAGTGCCCAAGGTTTTGTCCAGTAGAGCTTTGGCTGCAAAGACTGCCCGCAGGCAGGAGGGACCACCTCTAGCAACTGGGTCTAGGCGAAAGGAGAAGTATCCGATGGGCCTGGGTCTGTTGCCATGAGACTTAGTAAGGACCCCAGTGGCATGTCCTTGTCTTTCTGACATGAAGAGCATGAAGGTATTGTCGTAATCCAGTAAGCCCAGTGCTGGAGCAAAGGAAAGGGCCTACTTGAGCAGGATAAAGCTGGATAGCGCTTCCGATGAGAGACTGAAAGGATCCGTCTTTAAAGCATTGTACAGAGGTTGCATCAATAGAGAGCCTTCTGGGATCCATGCTCTGCAGTAGAAGATAAGTCCAAGGAAGGCATGAAGTGCCTTTGGTTTTTGAGGTAATGGGATGGCAGTAACTCAGTCTTGGGTGAGGTATCTTGTACCCTTTGAGATGCAGTGTCCTAAGAACACAACTGACATTGCGCACCACTGGAGCTTGGGTTTTGAGGCCTTGTACCCCGGATTGGCAAAGAAACAGAAAAGGCTTTCAGACGTTGACTCAGCTGTGCAGAGGTCATCAGCACACAGTAGTAGGTTATCCACATACTGAAGGAGGACAACATTTGGGTTCTCCAGCCCCCAAGTAATCAGGATGAGGGCCATGGCTTTGGTAAATTGACTTGGAGAGTCACACTAGCAGTGTGCCTAGCTGTCTCTTCCTCCTTCTCCTCCCCCCCTCCCCCTCCTCCTCCAAAACGCGCTGTGATATAGACATGAGGATGGTCTGGCTATCAAGCGACATACTGTCATCCCCCGTCTCCTGTTCCAACCGCAAAGTGTCGGGCTTTATGCTTAGCAGTGAACTTCTCAGCAGGTAAAGCAGTTGGATGGTAATGCTAGTGATGGCCGCATTGCCGCTCACCATTTGGGTAGACTCCTCAAAGTTTCCGAGGAGTTAGCAGATATCTGCCATCCATGCCCACTCCTCAGTAAAGAATTGCGAAGGCTGACTACCACTCTGCCGCCCATGTTGCAGCTGGTATTCCACTATTGCTCTACGCTGCTCGTACAGCCTGACCAACATGTGCAGCGTAGAAATCCAGCATGTGGGCACGTCCCACAGCAGACAGTGCTCTGGCAGCTGAAACCGACGTTCCAGGGTCCTCAGGTTGGCAGCGTCCATGGTGGAGTTGCGGAAATGTGCGCAGACACGGCACACCTGGGGGTAGTTTTTCAGAAACTGCTGAACCAATAAATAGAAGACGTGAGCCAGGTATGGCACGTGTGAGGTTACCAAGCTACAGAGCCGCCACCAGGTTACGGCCGTTGTCACACATGATCATGCCGGGTTGGAGGCTCAGCGGCGAAATCCAGAGGTCTGTCTGCTCTGTGAGACCCTGCAACAGCTTGAGGGGGTGTGTGCCTCTTGATACCTAAGCTGATTAGTTTCAGCACAGCTAGCTGACGCTTGCCCACCGCTGTGCTGCCGTGCCGCGTGGTACCGGCTGGTGACCTGCTCACACCTCTTAATTGAGAGGTAGAAGTGGCGGAGGAGGGTTTGGAGGAGGTGGCATAAAACACCGCAGATACCAGCACCGAGGTAGGACCCGCTATTCTGGGTGTGGGTAGGACGTGAGCAGTCCCAGGCTCTGACTCGGTCCCAGCATCCACCAAGTTCACCCAATGTGCCGTCAGGGAGATATAGTGGCCCTGCCCGCCAGTACTTGTCCACGTGTCCATGGCTAAGTGGACCTTCCCAGTAACCACATTGGTGAGGGCATGATTTATGTTGCGGGAGACGTGCTGGTGTAAAGCGGGGACGGCACACCCGGAAAAAAAGTGGCGACTGGGGACCAAGTAGCGCAGGACCGCCGCCATTATGTTTTTGAAAGCCTCCGTTTCGACAAGCCTGTACGGCAGCATCTCCAGGCTGATTAATTTGGCAATGTGCACGTTTAAAGCTTGTGAAGGCGTATTTCCGCTTTCGCTCCAACGCTTGTGTTAGCGGCAGCTGAACGCTGCGCTGAGAGACATTGCTGGATGGATTGGAGGACCGTGGAGGTGAGGGTGTGGGTACAGGCTGGGAGGCGCTCGTGCCTGCGTCCTGGGAGGGGGATTGGATCTGTGTTGCAGGTTGGGGCACAGGGGATGAGGAAGTGGTGTGACCCTGAGGTGGTGAATGGCCTTCGCCCCACCTTGTGGGGTGCT
Organism: Eleutherodactylus coqui; assembly: GCF_035609145.1. Lineage (NCBI taxonomy): Eukaryota > Metazoa > Chordata > Amphibia > Anura > Eleutherodactylidae > Eleutherodactylus > Eleutherodactylus coqui. Next base: position 124,412,660 of record NC_089848.1, read on the forward strand.
TGGCCATCATATGCCTGTGCATGCTGGTAGTGGTAAGGCTGGTAGTGGTGACTCCCCGGCTGATCTTGGCGCAACACAGGTTGCACACCACAGTTTGTCCATCGTCCGCGCTCTCACTAAAAAACATCCACACCTTTGAACACCTAGCCCTCTGCACGGAGGCTTGTAGCGAGGGGGTGCTTTGGGAAACAGTTGGGGGATTCCTCGCTCTGCGCCTGCCTCTACCTCTGGCCACTCCACTGCCTCTTCCAACCTGTCCTGCTGCTGCACTTGCCTCCCCCTCTGAAGCTCTGTCCTCAGTAGGCTTAGCAAACCAGGTTGGGTCAGTCACCTTATCGTCCAGCAGCTGTTCCTCCGGATCCTCTGTGCGCTCCTCCCTCTGACTTACTGCCCTTACTACTAGCTCACTGACAGACAACTGTGTCTCATCATCCTCCTCCACAAAAAGCTCTTGAGACAGTTGCCGGAAGTCCTCAGCCTCATCACTCGGACTCCGGGAACTTTCCAAAGGTTGGGCATCGGTCACAACAAACTCTTCAGGTGAGAGAGGAACCATTTTTTCCCACTCAGGGCAGGGACCCGAGAACAGTTCCTGGGAGTCTGCCTGCTCAGAATATGTCATTTTCATGGAGTGAGGAGCCTTTGAGGAAGGAGGAGCAGCCAGAGGATTCAGAGTTGCAGTACCTAGGCCGGGAGTAGTGGACTGCGTAGAAGACTGGGTGGTCGATACATTGCTGGATGCGTTTTCTGCCATCCACGACAGGACCTGCTCGCACTGCTCTATTTGTAATAAAGGTCTACCACGCGGACCCACAAATTGTGATATGAAGCTGGGGAGCCCAGAAACTTGCCTCTCTCCTAATCCCTCAGCAGCCATCTGTGATTCACCCCGCCCAGGAACACGGCCTGTGCCCACACCCTCACTTGGGCGCCCGCATCCATGTCCTCGACCCCTACCCCTACTCCTAATCATAGCGGATTAAGGATAGAGCAGGGCCCAAATAAATTACCCCACTGGACAGCGCTGACAGCTGTGGCTAATTCACCACACACAGAGACTTGTAGATAGTGGAGGCTCTATGCTGTGACGAGAAAAAAATTAACCTGTTGTCATGCACAGATACCTAGGGGTAATTTACAGCTCGCAGAGAGTTGTAGATAAGAGAGGCTATATGGCGTGGGAGAAGACTCTAAAGCTAGTGGATAGTGCTGGTAACTGTGGCTATCTCAACCCCCCTCAAAGAAAGGGTATTGTGAGACGCTCTGCACAGCGGCAGAGCTGAAATACTTTGCAGTGGCCTAGGAAATATTAGAATACTGTTTCACGGTGAGACCTCGGTGCTATGCATTGCAGACTGAGAACGCTATAAGTGAAAGGCTGGGAACAGGCCTAGATGTGTGATAAAAAAAATTGATGCACTACTGCTCCCAGCCAGCCACAACTATAATGCACACGGTGAGAAGTTGCCCTAAAAAGGACCGTTGGACCAAACGAGAAGCAAACAACCGAACAATAGATTTTAAGGGGACTGAAAGACAACAATGAGTGAATCGTTAACGAAAACTGCACGGCGGGCGCTTTTGAGCGAATTTTGAGCGGTAATCATTGTGTCTAAATTGGCCTTTCGACTTCATTAACAAGTACAAGGTCATGCAATGTGGTTTACTCATGCTAATCCTACACAAACAGATAGAGGTGGGAGGGGGTTATTAACTCACATCACAGCTCTTGTCCAGAGAAAATCAACAGGCAGGTGAGAGTAAATGGGTGAAAGGGCACCTGAAAAATTACCAATGCAATCTAAATACACACAAATGGATGACACTATAGCCCGGCCTGAAGGGGCTGATATAAAATGGAGGCTGAGATAGGCCTAAGGCCTGACACACCCAAAATGGCTGATGGCCTACCAGTCTCTATATTACAGACAGAGTCCCTTTATTTTACATATAACTGTAAAACTACTTTTAGCTTTTGAATAAAGTTGTGCCTCTGTGACAAACCCTCTAGTGACAAATAGAGATGAGCGAGCGCACTCGTCCGAGCTTGATGCTCGTTCGAGTATCAGCGTGTTCGAGATGCTCGTTATTCGAAACGAGCACCACGCGATGTTAGAGTTACGTTCACTTTCATCTCTGAGACGTTAGCACGCTTTTCTGGCCAATAGAAAGACAGGGAAGGCATTACAACTTCCCCCTGCGACGTTCAAGCCCTATACCACCCCCCTGCAGTGAGTGGCTGGCGAGATCAGGTGTCACCCGAGTATATAAATCGGCCCCTCCCGCGGCTCGCCACAGATGCGGTCTGACATAGAGGAGGGAAAGTGCTATCGTGTTGGAGCTGCTATAGGGAGAGTGTTAGGAGTTATTTTAGGCTTCAAGAACCCCAACGGTCCTTCTTAGGGCCACATCTGACCGTGTGCAGTACTGTTGAGGCTGCTTTTTGCAGTGTTGCACTTTTTTTTTTTTTTTTTGTATATCGGCCGTGCAGAGCATTGCGCCCTGCAGTAATTTTACATAGTCCAGGGCCAGTAGTGGTGAGACAGGGACAGAAGACATATACAGTCTATATAGGCAGTGGGCTTTTCCAAAAACATTTGGGAAAAAAAAATCTATTTGGGCTGCCTGTGACCGTCCTCAGTGTACTGCGTCTCTGCTGGGGGTAGTTGTCCTAATTCATACGCAGCCAGCTAAGTGTTATAGCAGGCTTGCGCAAAATTCTTTCCTGGCTCTGTGTTGCCTGTTACATCACCGCTGTATTCCTGTCCAGAGTGAAACAGTCTGCAGTAATTTTACATAGTCCAGGGCCAGTAGTGGTGACGCAGGGACAGAAGACATATACAGTCTATATAGGCAGTGGGCTTTTCCCAAAAAATTTGGGAAAAAAAATCTATTTGGGCTGCCTGTGACCGCCCTCAGTGTACTGCGTCTCTGCTGGGGGTAGTTGTCCAAATTCATACGCAGCCAGCTAAGTGTTACAGCAGGCTTGCGCAAAATTCTTTCCTGGCTCTGCTGTGCGTTCCGTAAGCGAAGTCAGCCTCCAACCACAGGCCAATAAGCGTCACATTTAATTACAGCATGCTGAGGGGTAGGGGTAGGCCTAGAGGACGTGGACGCGGGCGAGGACGCGGAGGCCCAAGTCAGGGTGTGGGCACAGGCCGAGCTCCTGATCTAGGTGTATCGCAGCTGACTGCTGCGGGGTTAGGAGAGAGGCACGTTTCTGGCGTCCTCAGATTCATCTCACAATTAATGGGTCCACGCGGTAGACCTTTATTAGAAAATGAACAGTGTGAGCAGGTCCTGTCGTGGATGGCACAAAGTGCATCCAGCAATCTATCGACCACCCAGAGTTCTGCGCTGTCCACTGCTGCAACTCTGAATCCTCTGGCTGCTGCTCCTCCTTCCTCCCAGCCTCCTCACTCCATTACAATGACACATTCTGAGGAGCAGACAGACTCCCAGGAACTGTTCTCGGGCCCCTGCCCAGAATGGGCAGCAATGGTTTCGAATCCTCTCCCACTGGAGGAGTTTGTCGTGACTGATGCCCAACCTTTGGAAAGTTCCCGGTGTCCGGGGGATGAGGCTGGGGACTTCCGGCAACTGTCTCAAGAGCTTTCAGTGGGTGAGGAGGACGATGACGATGAGACACAGTTGTCTATCACTCAGGAAGTAGTAATTGGAGTAAGTCCAAGGGAGGAGCGCACAGAGGATTCGGAGGAAGAGCAGCAGGACGATGAGGTGACTGACCCCACCTGGTTTGCTACGCCTACTGAGGACAGGTCTTCAGAAGGGAGGGCAAGGGCAGCAGCAGGGCAGGTTGGAAGAGGCAGTGCGGTGGCCAGGGGTAGAGGCAGGGCCAGACCGAATAATCCACCAACTGTTTCCCAAAGCGCCCCCTCGCGCCATGCCACCCTGCAGAGGCCGAGGTGCTCAAAGGTCTGGCAGTTTTTCACTGAGAGTGCAGACAACCGACGAACAGTGGTGTGCAACCTGTGTCACGCCAAGATCAGCCGGGGAGCCACCACCACCAGCCTCACCACCACCAGCATGCGCAGACATATGATGGCCAAGCACCCCACAAGGTGGGACGAAGGCCGTTCACCGCCTCCGGTTTGCAACGCTGCCTCTCCCCCTGTGCCCCAACCTGCCACTGAGATGCAACCCCCCTCTCAGGACACAGGCACTACCGTCTCCTGGCCTGCACCCACACCCTCACCTCCGCTGTCCTCGGCCCCATCCACCAATGTCTGTCAGCGCACCGTCCAGCCGTCGCTAGCGCAAGTGTTGGAGCGCAAGCGCAAGTACGCCGCCACGCACCCGCACGCTCAATTGTTAAACGTGCACATAGCGAAATTTATCAGCCTGGAGATGCTGCCGTATAGGGTTGTGGAAACAGAGGCTTTCAAAGGTATGATGGCGGTGGCGGCCCCGCGCTACTCAGTTCCCAGTCGCCACTACTTTTCCCGATGTGCCGTCCCAGCCCTGCACAACAACGTCTCCCGCAACATTGTACGCGCCCTCACCAACGCGGTTACTGCCAAGGTCCACTTAACAACAGACACGTGGACAAGCACAGGCAGGCAGGGCCACTATATCTCCCTGACGGCACATTGGGTGAATTTAGTGGAGGCTGGGACAGAGTCAGAGCCTGGGACCGCTCACGTCCCACCCACCCCCAGAATTGCGGGCCCCAGCTCGGTGCTGGTATCTGCGGCGGTCTATGCTTCCTCCACTAAACCACCCTCCTACTCCTCCTTCTCCTCCGCAATCCCTGTCTCGCAATCAAGATGTGTCAGCAGCAACACGTCGGCAGCAGTCGGTGTCGCGCGGCGTGGCAGCACAGCAGTGGGCAAGCGTCAGCAGGCCGTGCTGAAACTACTCAGCTTAGGAGAGAAGAGGCACACGGCCCACGAACTGCTGCAGGGTCTGACAGAGCAGACCGAATGCTGGCTTGCGCCGCTGAGCCTCCAACCAGGCAAGGTCGTGTGTCACAACGGCCGTAACCTGGTGGAGGCTCTGCAGCTCGGCAGCCTCACGCACGTGCCATGCATGGCCCACGTCTTTAATTTGGTGGTTCAGCGCTTTCTGAAAAGCTACCCACGCTTGTCAGACCTTCTCGGAAAGGTGCGCCGGCTCTGCGCACATTTCCGCAAGTCCCACACGGACGCTGCCACCCTGCGCACCCTGCAACATCGGTTTCATCTGCCAGTGCACCGACTGCTGTGCCACGTGCCCACACGGTGGAACTCTACGCTCCACATGTTGGCCAGGCTCTATGAGCAGCGTAGAGCTATAGTGGAATACCAACTCCAACATGGGCGGCGCAGTGGGAGTCAGCCTCCTCAATTCTTTACAGAAGAGTGGGCCTGGTTGGCAGACATCTGCCAGGTCCTTGGAAACTTTGAGGAGTCTACCCAGATGGTGAGCGGCGATGCTGCAATCATTAGCGTCACCATTCCTCTGCTATGCCTCTTGAGAAGTTCCCTGCAAAGCATAAAGTCAGACGCTTTGCGCTCGGAAACAGAGCCGGGGGAAGACAGTATGTCACTGGATAGTCAGAGCACCCTCCTGTCTATATCTCAGCGCGTTGAGGAGGAGGGGGAGCATGAGGAGGATGAGGAGGAGGGGGAAGAGACAGCTTGGCCCACTGCTGAGGGTACCCATGCTGCTTGCCTGTCATCCTTTCAGCGTGTATGGCCTGAGGAGGAGGAGGAGGAGGATCCTGAAAGTGATCTTCCAAGTGAGGACAGCCATGTGTTGCGTACACGTACCCTGGCACACATGGCGGACTTCATGTTAGGATGACTTTCTCGTGACCCTCGCGTTACACGCATTCTGGCCACTACGGATTACTGGGTGTACACACTGCTCGACCCACGGTATAAGGAGAACCTTTCCACTCTCATACCCGAAGAGGAAAGGGGTTCGAGAGTGATGCTATACCACAGGACCCTGGCGGACAAGCTGATGGTAAAATTCCCATCCGACAGCGCTAGTGGCAGAAGGCGCAGTTCCGAGGGCCAGGTAACAGGGGAGGCGCGGAGATCAGGCAGCATGTACAGCACAGGCAGGGGGACACTCTCTAAGGCCTTTGACAGCTTTATGGCTCCCCAGCAAGACTGTGTCACCGCTCCCCAGTCAAGGCTGAGTCGGCGGGAGCACTGTAAAAGGATAGTGAGGGAGTACATAGCCGATCGCACGACCGTCCGCCGTGACGCCTCTGCCCCCTACAACTACTGGGTGTCGAAGCTGGACACGTGGCTTGAACTCACGCTGTATGCCCTGGAGGTGCTTGCTTGTCCTGCGGCTAGCGTCTTGTCAGAGAGGGTGTTTAGTGCGGCTGGGGAAATCATCACGGATAAGCGTACCCGCCTGTCAACCGACAGTGCCGACAGGCTTACACTCATCAAGATGAACAAAGCCTGGATTTCCCCAGACTTCTCTTCTCCACCAGCGGACAGCAGCGATACCTAAGCAATACGTAGGCTGCACCCGCGGATGGAAGCATCGTTCTCTATCACCATCAAAAACGGGGACATTTTTGCTTCATCAATCTGTGTATAATATTCATCCTCCTCCTCCTGCTCCTCCTCCTGAAACCTCACGTAATCACGCAGAACGGGCAATTTTTCTTAGGCGCACAAGGCTCACTCATATAATTTTTGAAAACAATTTTTTATACGTTTCAATGCTCATTAAAGCGTTGAAACTTTAACCTGAACCAATTTTTATTTAAACTGGGCTGCCTCCAGGCCTAGTTACAAATTAAGCCACATTAACCAAAGCGATTAATGGGTTTCACCTGCCCTCTTGGTTGGGCATGGGCAATTTTTCTGAGGTACATTAGTACTGTTGGTACACCAATTTTTTGGGGGCCCTCGCCTACAGTGTAATCCAATTAATTTTTTCCCCATCTGCATTAAAGCTGACGTCACATCAGCTGTGCTGGGCACTGCAATGGGATATATTTATGTACCGCCGGTGGGTACCAGGGAGCCACCCATGCTGTCGGTCCACACGGAGTTGTAACTGCATGTGTCCACTTCTAAAGAACCCCAGTCTGACTGGGGCATGCAGTGTGGGCCGAAGCCCACCTGCATTAAACATCACATTACCTCAGCTGTGATGGGCAATGCAATGGGATCTATTTATGTGCCGCCGGTGGCTTCCTGGCACCCACCCATGCTGTCGGTCCACAGGGACTTCACAATAGGGAGTTGTACCTGCCTGTGTCTATGAATTAAAAACCCCGGTCAGGTTGGGGCATGCAGTGTGGGCCGAAGTCCACCTGCATTTAATCTGACGTTAGCTCTGCTGTCCAGGGCACTGCAATGGGATACATTTATGTACAGCGGGTGGGTTCCAGGGATCCACCCATGCTGTGGGTGCACACGGAATTCCCATTGCGGAGTTGTACCTGCCTGTGACTATTTATAAAAAAACGCTGTCTGACTGGGGCATGCAGACACCTTGGCAGAATGAATAGTGTGTGGCACATAGGTTCCCCATTGCTATGCTCACGTGTACAGCTCCAGATGGTGGTGGCACAGAATTATATTTCTCATTGCTTCTGTACAGCATTGTGGGCTATCGCTCCGCCCCTTTTAAAGAGGGTCGCTGCCTAGCCGTGCCAACCCTCTGCAGTGTGTGCCTGCCGTTCCTCCTCATGGCAGACGCACTTATAAATAGACATGAGGGTGGCGTGGCATGAGGGCAGCTGAAGGCTGCGCAGGGACATTTTGGTGTGCGCTGTGGACACTGGGTCGTGCGGGGGGGAAGGGGGGGTTGGGCAGCATGTAACCCAGGAGAAGTGGCAGTGGAGTGTCATGCAGGCAGTGATTGTGCTTTGTTGGAGGTAATGTGGTGCTTAGCAAAGTTATGCCTTGCTAATGAGGGTTTTTCAGAAGTAAAAATTGTTGGGAGGGGGGGGCACTCTTGCCGCTATTGTGGCTTAATAGTGGGACCTGGGAACTTGAGATGCAGCCCAACATGTTGCCCCTCGCCTGCCCTATCCGTTGCTGTGTCGTTCCCATCACTTTCTTGAATTGCCCAGATTTTCACAAATGGAAACCTTAGCGAGCATCGGCGATATACAAAAATGCTCGGGTCGCCCATTGACTTCAATGGGGTTCGTTATTCGAAACGAACCCTCGAGCATCGCAAAATTTTCGTCCCGAGTAACGAGCACCCGAGCATTTTGGTGCTCGCTCATCTCTAGTGACAAAGCATAACCAAATAAACAGAAGTAACCATATTTATGCTGTACGTCAACTCTGATGTCTTTGTCTTTTGGTCTTACAGTTGTCGCTCCCACTGACCCTCCTCAAACACCTGGAAGCTGCCCAGACAAGCCTTCAGATTCTTGGATTCCCTTCCGTAACCATTGCTACCTTTTTGTATCATCTTTCTCCGATAAGTGGCAGAGGGCATCCTTAAAATGTGTTTATTATGGTGAGTTCTAGAAATACTTTATAGAGAAATAGAATTTATAAGAGATGGAACAGAAACTAAAATCATACAGGGTGATTCAAAAGTCAGGATCACCAGGAATATCCTCTGAACAATAAGCGATACAAGTAAGAAGCTTTGTAGAGCACTTAGATGGGTGGGAGAAAACTTTTTGGTGTTATTATGGTGCATGTCGGCCATATTACTGGTGGTCATCTGGGATTTAGCCCAAGAAATCTCAATGGGATAAAGAGGTCATGGGATACATGATTAAAGCGTAGATCTTCATCAGAAATTCATAGGTGCAGTCATTTTTTCACCAATACCTAAAACCATTTTTAAGTCATGGGTGATGTCATGTTGAGCATGAAGAATTGGGAGGTGAGGGGACTGCAGAATCTGCAAAAATCAGCAGTGGATTTTGACTTTGTTTGGGATACAGAAATGCTTCGGAAATTGCGTAGCAGTTCCGCCTCGTGTGAGCGTGCCCTAAAGCAAATGTTTTAGATTTTACTGAAGGCTGTAAGAAAAAAAAGGCCACAATTGCTGATTTTTGCCTATTCTATTTCCCAAAAAAAGTGGAATATAATCATTTGTAGCCCAAAATCATAGCAATGAAAATGTCAATTCCTCCAAAAGTGTTTATGAAAAGTAAAGTTATGGCTTGCAGAATATGGTGATACAAAAAACCCACTACTGTTTTTTCCCCCAAATGTCAATTGTACTTTATAATGTTAAATTTGCAATGCACAAAAATCGCAATTTAGAGCATTGCAAATTTAACATTAGAAAGTCTCATTGACATTTGGGAAAAAGTAACGCGAATTTGTAGCGAAAAAAAGGGCAGTGGGTAGGTATTTCTCCAAAATAAAAGAGCTATACAAATTAGCCATTGTTGTAATTGTGGTGCCTCACAAAATAAAGTCAGTGAACCCCCCCTAAAAGCAAAACCCCCAAATTTCAGAATTGCATTATTTTTTCCCCGCGTCCACCATGTTAATTAAGTTAAATGTTCTTCAATACATTATATACACCCCAAAATGATGTCATTAAAATACAACTTGTTCCTCTATGTCAATAGCAAAGTAAAAAAGTGGAAAAAAAACGAAATTCCCTGAAAGCTAAAATACTTTATTTTAGGCTGCAGTCTTAGGGCGCCCACCCACTGGCGATTTTTTTTCCTTTGCGTTTTGCGTTTTTTCTCAAGAGCAATTAGTTTTGAATGTACTCCTGTCCACTGGCGTTTTTTGTTTCAGTCCGTTGCAATTTTTAACATAGGAACTGTCAGTTGCATATGTGTCCTTATTTTTCTCTTAATGCACCCATGAATGTCAATGTAAATTAACGCAAAAAGCCACGAAAATGCCACGAAAAAGCTGCGGAAAACGCGCCAAAAACGCGACGAAAACGCTGCGTTTTTCACGCACGTAAATCGCAAACGCCAGTGGGTGGGCGCCCTTAAGGGTGCCTTCACACTAATGATATTGCTGTGTTTTTTTTAAACACGGGTGTCAATAGTACTGTCTAATGTTAAATACGCATCACACAAAATCCCAAGTTTGTGCTTTGTGATTTTTCTGCGATGCGGTTTTTTAACATTAGAAAGTCCTATTGACATTTGCGTTTAAAATAATGCAGTGATATCACGATCGCAAGTGTGAAGGTACGCTAACTATAGATGAGCGAGCACACTGGTCCGAGCTTGATGCTCATTCGAGTATTAGGGTGCTCGAGATGCTCGTTACTCGAGCCGAACACCATGTGGTACTCGAGACGATTGCATTTCCTTCCCCGCATGTTTAGCACCATTTTCTAGCCAATAAACATGTGGGGAAGGCATTACCACTTCCTGCTGTGATGTGCCAGCCCTATCCCACCCCACAGTAGTGAGTGGCTGGCGAGATCAAGTGACCGCCGAGTACTTAAAGCGGTCCCGCCCGCGGCTCACCTCAGACACACACCGCAGGGGTTAGGGAAAGTGCTGCTGCTGATATAAGGGAAAGTGTTAGTGTAGGATCTTGTCTTCAAGAACCCCAACGGTCCTTCTGAGGGCTACTCCTCATCGTGGGCATTACAGTTGTGGCTGGCTTGGAGCAGTAGTGCACCATTTTTTTTTTTTAAGCATCTAGGGCTGTGCAGGCCATTTCAGTTATACTGCTCTGTGTGTGCAGTACATTAGGCAGAGTTTAGGACACACTCACCATGTGCATTATAGTTGTGGCTGGCTGGGAGCAGTAGTGCACCAATTTTTGTATTACGCATCTAGGCCTGTTCCCAGCCTTTCAGTTATACCGTTCTCAGCCTGCAGTGCATTACACCGAGGTCTCACAGTGAACACAGCACTCTAATATTTCCCAGGCTACTGCAAAGTATTTCAGATATACCGCTCTCAGACTGCAGTGCAGTATGCAGAGTTTAGGGACAGAGCTGCTTATGTAGGGAAGATTTTACAGTCATGATCCTCCGTACAAGAAACACAACGGTCCTTTTTGGGGCTACTTCTCACCGTGTGCTTTACAGTTGTGGCTTGCTGGAAGCAGTAGTGCACCAATTTTTTAATTACACATCTAGGCCTGTGCCCAGCCTTTTATATAGCGTTCTCAGCCTGCAGTGCCGTACAACCAGCTCTCACCGTGAAACTGCACTCTAACATTTCCTATGCTACTGCAAAGTATTTCAGTTATACCGTTCTATGTCTGCAGTGCATTAGACAGAGCTCTCACTTAGAGATGAGCGAGCACCAAAATGTTCGGGTGCTCGATACTCGAGTCAAACTTTTCATAATGATCGATTTGGAGTAACAAACCCCACTGAAGTCAATGGGGGACTCAAGCATTTTTGTATGGGACCGATGACTTGTGAAACACCAGAAAACATCAGAAAATCATAGAAACACCACAGAAACGGATAGCGAATGGCAGGAGCAGCATGCATGGCTGCATCTGAGGCTCCCAGGTCCCACTATTAAGCCAAAATGGGGGAGAGAGCCTAGCGGTCACCCCCCTAACAATTTACTTGGGAGAAAACCTCATTAGCAAGGCACACGCGCTGGCACATCTTAGCTAAGCACCACACTACCTGCAACCAAGGACAATCACTGCCTGCGGGTGACACAGCTGCCTCTTTTCCTGGGTAACATACTGGCATTGCTGTCCGACCCTCCGCACGACCCTGCGTCCACAGCGCACACAAACTTTTCCCTGCGCAACCTTCAGCTGCCCTCATGCCACACGCTTGCTTCATAGTCACACTACCCTCGTTTATTTATAAGTGCGTACTGGATGAGCAGGAACCAGAGGCACACACTGCAGAGGGTTGGCAGGGCCAGGCAGTGACCCTCTTTGAAGGTGGGGGCGATAGCCCACAATGCTGTAGAGAATTGATGATAAATTGACGTACGATCATCATTCCAATCCCGTGCCACCTCCGTCACAAAATTGTCAGGAGCCACAAATGTGCCAGCACTTCTACACATCTCCGCAATGCAGCAGTACTCTGTGTGGGAAGCACGTGAGCGGGCCCAGGATCAGGCTCGGTCCTAGCCTCCACCTTGTGTGACCCAAGGTGCCGTGAGATAAATAGCTATGGGAAATTCATGTGTCACCACACACTTTATTCTCTGTATGTGTCAGGCAGCTCAACACCACAATGGGAAACCTTTGTGAACCCACAGTATAGGCGGACCCCAGTAACATTTCTGTAGCAAGAGTATATGCGGACCCCAATCATATTTATGTAGCAAGAGTATAGGCGGACCCCTGTAACATGTCTGTAGCGGGAGTATAGGCGGACCCCTGTAACATGTCTGTAGCAGGAGTATAGGTGGACCCCTGTAACATATCTGTAGCTAGAGTATAGGCGGTCCCCTGTAACATGTCTGTAGCTAGAGTAAGCCGTGCTGAAACTAATCAGTTTAGGTGGCAAGAGCCACTCAGCCCCCGAGCTGTTGCAGGGTCTGATAGAGCAGATTATCCTCTGGCTTTCGCCGCTGAGCCTCCAACCGGGCATGGTCGTGTGTGACAATGGCCGTAACCTGGTGGCGGCTCTGCAGCTCGGCAGCCTCATACATGTGCCATGCCTGGCCCACGTCTTCAATCTGGTGGTTCAGCGGTTTCTGAAAAACTACCCCCACTTGTCAGACCTGCTTGGCAAGGTGCGCCACGTCTGCACACATTTCCGCAAGTCCACCATGGGCGCTGCCACCCTGAGGACCCTGAAATGTCTGTTTCAGCTACCAGAGCACCGACTGCTGTGCGACGTGCCCACACACTGGAATTTTACGCTGCACATGTTAGCCAGGCTGTAGGAGCAGCATAGAGCAATAGTGGAATACCAGCTGCAACATGGACAGCAGAGTGGTAGTCAGCCTCCACAATTCTTTACTGAGGAGTAGGCATGGATGGCAGACTTCTGCCAGGTCCTCGGAAGCTTTGAGGGGTCTACCCAAATGGTGAGCGGTGATGCAGCCATCATTAGCGTTTCCATCCCGCTGCTTTACCTACTGAGAGGTTCGCTGCTAAGCATAAAGGCCGACACTTTGCGGTTGGAACAGGAGACGGGGATGACAGTATGTCGCTTAATAGCCAGGCCACCCTCATGTCTATATCTCAGCCCGTTTTGGAGGGAGAGGAGGAGGAGGGGAGAACAGACTGCTGGCCACACTGCAGAGGGTACCCATGCTGCTGGTCTCTCATCTGTTCAGCGTGTATGGGCTGAAGAGGAGGATCCTAAAAGTTATCTTCCTAGTGAGGACAGTGAAGTTTTGCATACAGGGACCCTGGCACACATGGCTGGCTTCATGTTAGGCTGCCTTTCCCGTGACACTTGCATTAGACGCATTCAGGCCAACACGGTTTACTGTGTGCGCACTCTTCTCGACTCACTGTATAAGGAGAACCTTTCCATCCTCATTCTCGAAGAGGAAAGGGGTATGAGAGTGATGCAATACCACAGGGCACTGGTGGAAAAAAGTGATGCTAAAGTTCCCATCTGACAGCGCTAGTGGCAGAAAATGCAGTTCCGAGGACCAAGTAGCAGGGGAGTCGCGGGGATCAGACAGCATGTCCAGTGCAGGCAGGAGAACCCTCTCCCAGGCCTTTGCCAGTTTTATGGCTCCCCAGCAAGACTGTATCACCACTCCCCAGTCACGGCTGAGTTGGAGGGAGCACTGTAAAAAGATGGCGAGGGAGTACATAGCAGATCATACCACCATCCTCCGTGATGCCTCTGCTCCATACAACTGGGTGTCAAAGCTGGACACGGGGCACGAACTTGCACTGTAGGCCCTGGAGGTGCTGACCTGCCCTGCCGCTAGCATCTTGTCAGAGAGGATGTTTAGTGCAGCTGACCGAATCATCACGGATAAGCGTACCTGCCTGTCAACTGCAAGCGCCGACATGCTTACACTCCTAAAGATGAACAAAGGCTGGATTTTCCCAGACTTCTCTTCTCCACCGACGGAAAGCAGTGGAACCTAAAGATTCTTTTCGCTGCAACAGGAGAAAAAAGCATCCTCTATCACCACAAAAAAGGGGGGATTAGCTTTGTCAATCCCTCTCGAATATTATTACTTCTCCTCCTTCTCCTCCTAAAACAGCATGTCATCACGCTGAACTGCCAATTTGTCTGCGGCCCAAAAGGCTCTGTTTAAGAGTTTTTTACAATTTTTTTTGCAGGGCTGCCTCCAGGCTCTGTTACAAATTAAGCAACAGCGAGCTGTATCTTTAAAAAATGTTTATGGGTTTCACCTGCCCTCACAGTTTAGCAATTTTTCAGGGGTACACTTGTACTATTGATACACCAATTTTTCAGGCCCTTGCCTATACTGTTATCTAACTAATTTTTCCTGCTTTCACCTACACTCTTGGTAATCAAATTTTTTCAGGTGTTCGCCTATATTCTTGGTACACCAATATTTCAGGGGTTCGCCTATACTCTTGCTACAGAAATGTTACAGGGGTTCACCTATTCTCTTGCTACATAAATGTTACTGGGGTCAGCCTATACACTTGCTACAGGAATGTTACTGGAGTCCGCCAATACTCTTGCTAAAGAAATGTTACTGGGGTCCGCCTTTACTCTTGCTACAGAAATGTTACTGGGGTCCGCCTATACTCTTGCTACATAAATGTTACTGGGGTCAGCCTATACACTTGCTACAGGAATGTTACTGGAGTCCGCCAATACTCTTGCTAAAGAAATGTTACTGGGGTCCGCCTTTACTCTTGCTACAGAAATGTTACAAGGGGCCGCATATACTCTTGCTAAATAAATGTTATTGTGGTCCACCTATACTCTTGCTACAGAAATATTACTGGGGTCCACCTTTACTCTTGGTACAGAAATGTTACTAGGGACCGCATATACTCTTCTATATATGTAAAAATGAATGTCTGTTAGAGATGAGCGAGCACCAAAATGCTCGGGTGCTCGTTACTCGAGACGAAATTTTCGCGATGCTCGAGGGTTCGTTTCGAGTAACGAACCCCATTGAAGTCAATGGGCGACCCGAGCATTTTTGTATATCGCCGATGCTCGCTAAGGTTTTCATTTGTGAAAATCTGGGAAAATCAAGAAAAAGATGGGAATGACACAGAAACGGATAGGGCAGGCGAGGGGCTACATGTTGGGCTGCATCTCAAGTTCCCAGGTCCCACTATTAAGCCACAAAAGCGGCAAGAGTGCCCCCCCCCCCCTCCCAACAATTTTTACTTCTGAAAAACCCTCATTAGCAAGGCATACCTTCGCAAAGCACCACACTACCTCCAACAAAGCACAATCACTGCCTGCATGACACTCCACTGCCACTTCTCCTGGGTTACATGCTGCCCAACCCCCCCCTTCCCCCCCGCACGACCCAGTGTCCACAGCGCACACCAAAGTGTCCCTGTGCAGCCTTCAGCTGCCCTCATGCCACACCACCGTCATGTCTATTTATAAGTGCGTCTGCCATGAGGAGGAACGGCAGGCACACACTGCAGAGGGTTGGCACGGCCAGGCAGCGACCCTCTTTAAAAGGGGCGGGGCGATAGCCCACAATGCTGTACAGAAGCAATGAGAAATCCAATCTTGTGCCACCTCCATCAGGAGCTGCACACGTGGGCATAGCAATGGGGAACCCATGTGCCACACACTATTCATTCTGTCAAGGTGTCTGCATGCCCCAGTCAGACCGGGGTTTTTTATAAATAGTCACAGGCAGGTACAACTCCGCAATGGGAATTCCGTGTGCACCCACAGAATGGGTGGCTCCCTGGAACCCACCGGCTGTACATAAATGTATCCCTTTGCCGTGCCCTGGACAGCAGAGCTAACGTCAGATTAAATACAGGTGGGCTTCAGCCCACACTGCATGCCCCAACTTGACCGGGGTTTTTAATTCATAGACACAGGCAGGTACAAATCCCCAATGTGAAGTCCCTGTGGACCCACAGCATGGGTGGCTCCCTGGAACCCACCGGCGGTACATAAATATATCCCATTGCAATGCCCAGCACAGCAGAGGTAACGTCAGGTTTAATGCAGGTGGGCTTCGGCCCACACTGCATGCCCCAGTCAGACTGGGGTTCTTTGAAAGTGGACACATGCAGTTACAACTCCATGTGGACCGACAGCATAGGTGGGTCCCAGGAAGCCACCGGCGGTACATAAATATATCCCATTGCAGTGCCCAGCACAGCTGAGGTAACGTCAGGTTTAATGCAGGTGGGCTTCGGCCCACACTGCATGCCCCAGTCAGACTGGGGTTCTTTAGAAGTGGACACATGCAATTACAACTCCGTGTGGACCGACAGCATGGGTGGGTCCCAGGAACCCACCGGCGGTACATAAATATATCCCATTGCAGTGCCCATCACAGCTGAGGTAACGTCAGGTTTAATGTAGGTGGGCTTCGGCCCACACTGCATGCCCCAGTCAGACTGGGGTTCTTTAGAAGTGGACACATGCAGTTACAACTCCCTGTGGACCGACAGCATGGGTGGGTCCCAGGAAGCCACCGGCGGTACATAAATATATCCCATTGCAGTGCCCATCACAGCTGAGGTAACGTCAGGTTTAATGTAGGTGGGCTTCGGCCCACACTGCATGCCCCAGTCAGACTGGGGTTCTTTAGAAGTGGACACATGCAGTTACAACTCCGTGTGGACCGAAAGATTTTGTGGCTCCCTGGAACCCACCGGCGGTACATAAATAAATCCCATTGCAGTGCCCAGCACAGCTGAGGTAACGTCAGGTTTAATGCAGGTGGGCTTCGGCCCACATTGCATGCCCCAGTCAGACTGGGGTTCTTTAGAAGTGGACACATGCAGTTACAACTCCGTGTGGACCTACAGCATGGGTGGCTCCCTGGAACCCACCGGCGGTACATAAATAAATCCCATTGCAGTGCCCAGCACAGCTGAGGTAACGTCAGGTTTAATGCAGGTGAGCTTCGGCCCACACTGCATCCCCCAGTCAGACTGGGGTTCTTTAGAAGTGGACACATGCAGTTACAACTCTGTGTGGACCGACAGCATGGGTGGGTCCCAGGAAGCCACCGGTGGTACATAAATATATCACATTGCAGTGTCCAGCACAGCTGAGGTAATGTCAGGTTTAATGCAGGTGGGCTAAAAATTACTAGAATTACACTGTAGGCGAGGGCCCAAAAGAATTGGTGTACCAACAGTACTAATGTACTTCAGAAAAATTGCCCATGCCCAACCAAGAGGGCAGGTGAAACCCATTAATCGCTTTGGTTAATGTGGCTTAATTTGTAACTAGGCCTCTAGGCAGTCCAGTTAAAATGAAAATTGGTTCAGGTGCAAGTTTCAACGCTTTAATGAGAATTGAAACGTATAAACATTGTTTACAAAAGTTATATAACTGAGCCTTGTGCGCCTAAGAAAAATTGCCCGTTCGGCGTGATTATGTCAGGTTTCAGGAGGAGGAGCAGGAGGAGGAGGAGGAATATTATACACAGATTGATGAAGCTAAAAGCTCTCCGTTTTTTATGGTGATAGAGAACGATGCTTCCATCCGCGGGTGCAGCCTACGTATTGTTTAGGTACCGCTGGTGGAGAAGAGAAGTCTGGGGAAATCCAGGCTTTGTTCATCTTTATGAGTGTAAGCCTGTCGGCACTGTCGGTTGACAGGCGGGTACGCTTATCCGGGATGATTCCCCCAGCCGCACTAAACACCCTCTCTGACAAGACGCTAGCCGCAGGACAAGCAAGCACCTCCAGGGCATACAGCGCGAGTTCAGGCCATGTGTCCAGCTTCGACACCAAGTAGTTGTAGGGGGCAGAGGCGTCACGGAGGATGGTCGTGCGATCGGCTACGTACTCCCTCACCATCCTTTTACAGTGCTCCCGACGACTCAGCCTTGACTGGGGAGCGGTGACACAGTCTTGCTGGGGAGCCAGAAAGCTGTCAAAGGCCTTGGAGAGTGTTCCCCTGCCAGTGCTGTACATGCTGCCTGATCTCCGCGCCTCCCCTGCTACCTGGCCCTCGGAACTGCGCCTTCTGCCACTAGCGATGTCGGATGGGAATTTTACCATCAGTTTGTCCGCCAGGGTCCTGTGGTATAGCATCACTCTCGAACCCCTTTCCTCTTCAGGTATCAGAGTGGAAAGGTTCTCCTTATACCGTGGGTCGAGCAGTGTGTACACCCAGTAATCCGTAGTGGCCAGAATGAGTGTAACGTGAGGATCACGAGAAAGGCATCCTAACATGAAGTCAGCCATGTGTGCCAGGGTACCTGTACGCGACACATGGCTGTCCTCACTAGGAAGATCACGTTCAGGATCCTTCTCCTCCTCCTCAGGCCATACACGCTGAAAGGATGACAGGCAAGCAGCATGTGTACCGTCAGCAGTGGGCCAAGCTGTCTCTTCCCCCTTCTCCTCATGCTCCTCCCCCTCCTCCTCCTTCTCCTCAACGTGCTGAGATATAGACATGAGGGTGCTCTGACTATCCAGCGACATACTGTCTTCCCCCGCCTCCGTTTCCGAGCGCAAAGCGTCTGCCTTTATGCTTTGCAGGGAACTTCTCAAGGGGCATAGCAGAGGAATGGTGACGCTAATGATTGCAGCATCGCCGCTCACCATCTGGGTAGACTCCTCAAAGTTTCCAAGGACCTGGCAGATGTCTGCCAACCAGGCCCACTCTTCTGTAAAGAATTGAGGAGGCTAACTCCCACTACGCCGCCCATGTTGGAATTGGTATTCCACTATAGCTCTACGCTGCTCATAGAGCCTGGCCAAGATGTGGAGCGTAGAGTTCCACCGTGTGGGCACGTCGCACAGCAGTCAGTGCACTGGCAGATTAAACCGATATTGCAGGGTGCGCAGGGTGGCAGCGTCCGTGTGGGACTTGCGGAAATGTGCGCTGAGCCGGCGCACCTTTCCGAGCAGGTCTGACAAGCGTGGGTAGCTTTTCAGAAAGCGCTGAATCACCAAATTAAAGACGTGGGCCAGGCATGGCACGTGCGTGAGGCTGCCGAGCTGCAGAGCCGCCACCAGGTTACGGCCGTTGTCACACACAACCATGCCCTGTTGGAGGCTCAGCGGCGAAAGCCAGCGGTCGGTCTGCTCTGTCAGACCCTGCAGCAGTTCGTGGGCCGTGTGCCTCTTCTCTCCTAAGCTGAGTAGTTTCAGCACAGCCTGCTGACGCTTGCCCACCGCTGTGCTGCCACGCCGCGCGACACCGACTGCTGGCGACGTGCTGCTGACACATCTTGATTGCGAGACAGAGGTTGCGTATGAGGAGTAGGAGGGTGGTTTAGAGGAGGAAGCATACACCGCCGCAGATACCATCACCGAGCTGGGGCCCGCAATTCTGGGGGTGGGTAGGACGTGAGCGGTCCCAGGCTCTGACTCGGTCCCAGACTCCACTAAATTCACCCAATGTGCCGTCAGGAAGATATAGTGGCCCTGCCCGCCTGTGCTTGTCCACGTGTCCGTTGTTAAGTGGACCTTGCCAGTAACCGCGTTGGTGAGGGCGCGTACAATGTTGCGGGAGACATGGTCGTACAGGGCTGGGACGGCACATCGGGAAAAGTAGTGGCGACTGGGGACCGAGTAGCGCGGGGCCGCCGCCGCCATCATGTTTTTGAAAGCCTCGGTTTCCACAACCCTATACGGCAACATCTCCAGGCTGATCAATTTACCTATGTGCACGTTTAACGCTTGAGCGTGCGGGTGCGTGGCGGCGTACTTGCGCTTGCGCTCAAACAGTTGCGCTAGCGACGGCTGGACGCTGCGCTGAGAGACATTGCTGGATGGGGCCGAGGACAGCGGAGGTGAGGGTGTGGGTGCAGGCCAGGAGACGGTGGTGCCTGTGTCCTGAGAGGGGGGTTGGATCTCAGTGGCAGGTTGGGGCACAGGGGGAGAGGCAGTGGTTCAAACAGGAGGCGGTGAAGGGCCTTCGTCCCACCTTGTGGGGTGCTTGGCCATCATATGTCTGCGCATGCTGGTGGTGGTGAGGCTGGTGGTGGTGGCTCCACGGCTGATCTTGGCGCGACAAAGCTTGCACACCACAGTTCGTCGGTCGTCTGCACTCTCAGTGAAAAACTGCCAGACCTTTGAGCACCTCGGCCTCTGCAGGGCGGTATGGCGCAAGGGGGGCGCTTTGGTAAACAGTTGGTGGATTATTCGGTCTGGCCCAGCCTCTACCCCTGGCCACCGCACTGCCTCTTCCAACCTGCCCTGCTGCTGCACTTGCCTCCCCCTCTGAAGACCTGTCCTCAGTAGGCTTAGCAAACCAGGTGGGGTCAGTCACCTCATCGTCCAGCCTCTCTTCCTCCGAATCCTCTGTGCGCTCCTCCCTCGGACTTACTGAAATTACCACTACCTGAGTGATAGACAACTGTGTCTCATCGTCATCGTCCTCCTCACCCACTGAAAGCTCTTGAGACAGTTGCCAGAAGTCCCCAGCCTCATCCCCCAGACCCCGGGAACTTTCCAAAGGTTGGGCATCGGTCACGACAAACTCCTCCGGTGGTCGATAGATTGCTGGATGCACTTTCTGCCATCCACGACAGGACCTGCTCACACTGCTCATTTTCTAATAAAGGTCTACTGCGTGGACCCATTAAAGGGGTTGTCTCGCGAAAGCAAGTGGGTCTATACACTTCTGTATGGCCATATTAATGCACTTTGTAATATACATCGTGCATTAAATATGAGCCATACAGAAGTTATTCACTTACCTGCTCCGTTGCTAGCGTCCCCGTTGCCATGGTTCCGTCTAACTTCGGTGTCTTCTTGCTTTTTTAGACGCGCTTGCGCAGATGCATCTTCTCCCTTCGGCTGGTCTTGGAAGCATCTGCGTTTTGGCTCCGCCCCCTTGTACGCATCATCGCGTAGCTCCGCCCCATGACGTGTGCCGGTCCCAGCCTCCTGATTGGCTGGAATCGGCACGTGACGGGGGCGGAGCTACGCGATGATGCGTACAAGGGGGCGGAGCCAAAACGCCGATGCTTCCAAGACCAGCCGAAGGGAGAAGATGCATCTGCGCAAGCGCGTCTAAAAAAGCAAGAAGACACCGAAGTTAGACGGAACCATGGCAACGGGGACGCTAGCAACGGAGCAGGTAAGTGAATAACTTCTGTATGGCTCATATTTAATGCACGATGTATATTACAAAGTGCATTAATATGGCCATACAGAAGTGTATAACCGCACTTGCTTTCACGAGACAACCCCTTTAATTGTGAGATGAATCTGGGGACCCCAGAAACTTGCCTCTCTCCTAATCCCGCAGCAGTCGGCTGCGATACATCTGGACAAGGAGATCGGCCTGTGCCCACACCCTGACTTGGGCCTCCGCGTCCTTGCCCACGTCCACGTCCTCTAGGCCTACCCCTACCCCTTAGCATGGTGTATTACGAGTAGAGCAGAAACAGAACGCGGTAATTAAATGGCGCTATGACGGCGGTGATGTAACTGAGACAGCAGAGCCAGGAAACAATTTTGCGCATGCCTGTAGTGAGACGTAGGTGTGTATGACTGAGTTAGTGGAATTCACAGCACAGAAGCAGTCAAGTGGCCAAAGGCAAGTGGTAGGCCTTAAGTATTTTGCTTCTATTTTTTTAAATGCTGAGCTGATACAGCAGACAGATACTACTGTTTCCCTCTGGCGCTATGACGGCGGTGATGTAACGGAGACAGCAGAGCCAGGAAACAATTTTGCGTACGCCTGTAGTGAGACGTAGGTGCGTATGACTGAGCTAGTGGAATTCACAGCGCAGAAGCAGTCAAGTGGCCAAAGGCCAGTGATAGGCCTTAAGTATTTTGCTTCTATTTTTTAAATGCTGAGCTGATACAGCAGACAGATACAGTAGGCAGCGTATATTATGTATACTGTTTCCCTCTGGTGCTATGACGACGGTGATGTAACAGAGACAGCAGAGCCAGGAAACAATTTTGCGCAAGCCTGCTGTAACGCTTTGCTGGGTATTAATTGGCGACTATTACCCCCAGCAGACACGCAGTACACTGAAGACGGTCACAGGCAGCCCAAATATAGTGTTTTTCACCAATTTTTTTGAAAAAGCCCACTGCCTATATAGCCTGTATATCTCTTTCCCTGTACCACTGTCCCTGCCTCAGCAGTACTGGCCTTATACTCTGTAAAATGACTGCAGACTGAGGACGCAATGCTCTGCACGCCCGATATACAAAAAAAAAAAAATTGTGCAACACTGCTCCCAGCAGCCTCAACAGTACTGCACACGGTCAGATGTGGCCCTAAGAAGGACCGTTGGGGTTCTTGAAGACGAATATAACACCTAACACTCTCCCTATAGCAGCAGCAGCAGCACTTTCCCTGATCTCTGTCAGAATGCATCTGTGGCGAGCCGCGGGTGGGGCAGACTTAAATACTCGGGTGGCACCTGATCTCCCCAGCCACTCACTGCAGGGGGGTGGTATAGGGCTGGAACGTCACAGGAGGAAGTTGTAATGCCTTTCCTGTCTTTCTATTGGCCAGAAAAGCGTGCACATTTCTCAGGGAAGAAAGTGAAAGTAACTCGAACATGGCGTGGTGCTCGTCTCGAGTAACGAGCATCTCGAACACCCTAATACTCGAAAGAGCATCAAGCTCGGACGAGTACGCTCGCTCATCTCTAATGTCTGTCTGTCTGTCTGTTTGTCATTTATGCGCTCCTACACCATTCCTCCAATCGCCATAAAACTCCTGGGAAAATTACTGGCATAGTACATCTATCCTATGATAAATGGCGTTGCGAGCGTTGTCGACAGTTACACCATCCCCCACATAGATTGTTCGATTTCCATCATTGCCACTAATTCTCTCACTTCCCAATGTTGTAGAAGCATGAAATTTGGCACCAGCATTGATTATGTCATAAATAGGAACAGCTAATGGGTCCCAACTCGATTATTCAATTCTAAGCGCAAAAGAATTAGTGTCCAAATTTTACGTACAAAATCTAATTATCTTACTTCCCAATGTAATTTGGCACGAGCATTGATTGTGTCATAAATAGGAAAAGTTAATAGGTCCCAACTCGGTTATTCAATTCTAAGCGCCAAAGAATTAGCATCCAAATTTTACGTACGGAATCTAATTTTTTCACTTCCCAATGTCATAGAAACTCGACATTTAGCACGAGCATTGATTATGTCATAAATAGGAAAAGCTAATGGGTCCCAACTTGATTATTCAATTCTAAGCTCAAACAAATTAACGTCCAAATTTTACGTACGAAATCTAATTCTCTCACTTCCCGATGTAATTTGGCATGAGCATTGATTATGTCATAGATAGGAAAAGTTAATGGGTCCCAACTCGATTATTCAATTCTAAGCGCCAAAGAATTAGTGTCCAAATTGTACGTACAGAATCTAATTTTCTCACTTCCCAATGTCATAGAAGCTTGAAATTTGGCATGAGCATTGATTATGTCATAAATAGGAAAAACTAGTGGGTCCCAACTCGATTATTCAGTTCTAAGTGCAAACAAATTAGCGTCCAAATTTTACATATGAAATCTAATTCTCTCACTTCCCAATGTCATAGAAACTTGAAATTTAGCACGAGCATTGATTATGTCATAAATAGGAAAAACTAATTGGTCCTAACTCGATTATTCAATTCTAAGCTCAAAAGAATTAGCGTCCGAATTTTACATATGAAATCTAATTCTCTCACTTCCCAATGTCATCTATATATATAAAAATGTCTGTCTGTCTGTCTGCCCTTTATGCATTACTACACCATTCATCCAATCGCCATGAAACTTTGGGAAGTTGTTCAGCACACTCCTGGGAAGATTACTGGCATAGTACATCTATCCTACGATAGGTGGCACACGTATGAGCATCGTTGACAGTTATGCCCCCCAGAGAAAGATTGTTTGATTTCCATCTCAAGCACGAAAGCAAAAGGCATTATGAGCAAGCGTGTTCAACTACAAAATGATGCATACGCCGAACGTTTTGCAAGACAATTGCTGGATATTGAGAATGCTGAGGTAAAATGAAAGCTGTGCTGTGATTGGTTGCTACTTCTTATACTACTGAGGTTGCATGAAAGCTGTGTTGTGATTGGTTGCTATATATTATACCACTGAGGTAAAATGAATGCTGCGCTGTGATTGGTTGCTATTTTTTATATTGCTGAGGCAGAATAAAAGTTGCGCTGTGATTGGTTGTTATATATTATACTGCTGAGGTAACATGAAAGCTGCGCTGTGATTGGGTGTAATATATTATACCACTGAGGTAACATGAAAGCTGTGCTGTGATTGGTTGTTATCTATATATATAAAAACAAATATATGCATGTCTGTCTGTCTTCGCAGCAACGCACGACGGGTAAGCTAGTGCTACATAAATGTTACTGGGGTCCACCTATACACTTGCTAAAGAATCGTTACTGGGGTCTGCATATACTCTTTTTACATAAATGTTATTGGGAGCTGCCTATACACTATAACCACATTTTTTCAGGGGTTCGCCTATACTCTTGCTACATAAATGTTACCGGGGTCCACCTATACTCTTGCTACAGACATGTTACAGGGGTCCGCATATACTCTTGCTACAGAAATGTTACTAGGGTCCGCCTATGCACTTGCTACTGATAGGTTTGAGGGGTTCGCCTATACTCTTGCAACAGAAAAGTTTCAGGGGTCCGCTTATACTGTGGGCGCACAAAGGTTTTCCATAGCGGTGTTGAGCTGCCTGACACATACACAGAATGAATTGTGTGGGGACACATGGATTTTCCATAGCTATTTATCTCATGGCACCTTGGTTCACACAAGGGGGAGGCTGGGACCGAGCCTGACCCAGGGCCCGCTCACGTACTTCCCACACAGAGTATTGCTTCATTGCAGAGATGTGTAGAAGTGCTGGCACCTGAGTCCCCTTTATGCCCACATTTGTGGCTCCTGACAATTTTGTGACGGAGGTGGCATGGGATTGGAATGATGATTGTACGTCAACTTATCATCAATTCCCAACAGCATTGTGGGCTATCGCTCACGTACTTCCCACACAGAGTATTGCGGGTCCTACCTCGGTCATGGTTTCTCGGGCTTATTATGCCACCTCCTTCTGCTTGGGGTCTGGGGATCAGCATTGCTCAGCATGTATTATCTCTCGTGCTACAAATTACGACAGTTATCCGAGATACAGGATTGGAGCATTCACAGGAAGTGTAACTGATTTCATTTTACTTTCGACGTGATCTATTCGGTCGCCTAGTTCTTGAATTGTGACATTTACTGAGGGGGACAGCTTATGCAGGTCTTTTTGCATAGAGTCTGGTGCTACCACCAGATTTTTAATGAATAGCTCTGAAGCTGGTTGGTTTGTAGAAGGTAGACTTAGAATAGGGTCTGCAGTTAGATCTATCATATTGTCTGAGGGAGAGGGAGAAGACACTCTCTGCCTCTGCTTCTCTGGGCTAGCAGTGGGGGAAGGGCTTGCCTCTGATTGAGAGCTGTGGCTGGGCGTCATTTTACATGTTGCACTTTTCACAGGGGTCTTAATGGAGAATGCACTCACCCCTTCTTGTAGTGCAGAAGATCGCTGCTGCTCTCTGGATGTTTCCATAAAGTCTTCTGCAATGCCTGCTGTCGGAGAAACCTCTCTGCTGTGTGGAGAATCAGCTGCTGTCTAGTTATCTGCAGGAGAGCCAGAGGGGGGGGGGGGGGGGGGGAGCTGCGGGGCACCGCAGTCTCTCCTCTATCAGCGCTTCGGGCTGTAAACAAACTTGATACTCTCTGTGGTGGAGCTTTGGAGATCTTTCTTTTAGATGTCACTGTACTCCCACCGGCAAGTGGAGCAGCGGATTGTGTTTTTCCTCTTCTGGAATGCATTGTAGTAGCTTTTAGAAGGCTTAGACGAGCGGAGGTTACAGGGATGCGTCCAGCTCGGTCGGCAGTCAGGCCACGCACCCCGTGTAACTGATTTCATGAGACTTTCACAGGGTCACTGTATACGTGTGGTGGCTACTTTTGCGACACTTCCAGCTTCAAACCAATCTTTGGTGTTAGTATGCACTGTTGCATTGTGGAGATGTGTAGAAGTGCTGGCACCTGAGACACCTTTATGCCCACGTTTGCGGCTTCTGAAAATTTTGTGATGGAGGTGGTACGGGATTGGAATGATGATCGTACGTTAATTTATCATCATTTGTCATCAGCATTGTGGGCTATCGTCCACACTTACAAAGAGGGTTGCTGCCTGGCCCTGCCAACCCTTATGCAGTGTGTTTCTGGCTCCTCCTCATCGCAGACGCACTGATAAATTGACATAAGGATGGTTTGGCTATGAAGCGAGCATGTGGCATGAGGGCAGCTGAACGCTGTGCAGGGAAAATTTTGTGTGCGCTGTGGATGCAGGGTCGTGCAGGGGGTTGGACAGCAATGCCAGCATGTAACCCAGGAGAAGAGGCAGCGGTGTGACCCGCAGGTGGTGATTGTCCTTGGCTGCAGGTAGTGTGGTGCTTAGCTAAGATGTGCCAGCGCGGGTGCCTTGCTGCTTATGGTCTGTCCCAAGTAAAATGTTAGGGGGGTGACCGCTGCCCCTGTCATTCCCTATCCGTTTCTGTGGTGTTTCCATAATTTTCTGATGTTTCCTGGTGTATCACAAATCAACCCCTAAGCGGAGCATCGGTCCCATACAAAAATGCTTGAGTCGCCCATTGACTTCAATGGGGTTTGTTACTCAAAACGAACTCTCGAGCATTATGAAAAGTTCATTTGGTGCTCACTCATCTCTAACGCTAACCCTTAATGCAATCTGACATACTAGTATGTCAGATGTCCACAGAGTTTGTATGGAGCAGGCTCGTTTTCATATGTGGTGGGTGACAGCTATCTTTAACTTCCATTACTGGCCTTATCATCTAGAAACCACTGTCATTTCTGACAGCAGCATTTAAGTTGTCTGACAGAGTGAGGATTGGCTCCTGCTGTAACCTGAAAGGCTCACCTGCAATAGGATTGTGGATGGCCATTCATTCATTATGGCAGCCTGGGACCTTGCTAAGGCTGCCAGGACTGCTGCAATTTTTTTGCCTATTTAGATTTTCTTTTGGCAGGGCTTAAACCCTGTTTTGAGCAGCCATGCCTGTTTTTATGGCATTCACTTAGGGGCTTTAGGCTAGGCCACTGCAAAAGATATGGCGTCTTAGTCTAAGTCCAACATTAAAGTTTAATTCTGGGAAGAGCTGGGGCTAGCATGTCTCCTGACAGTCAGGCTCCTGCTCTAATGGACAGCTGCAGAGAAATCTCTGATCTCAACTGTTTGAAACCTTTTATACCGTGATCAATAGTGATCATGACATGTGACTGCCTGACAGGGGAGAGAGCTCCCCTGTCACCCAACAGAACCCCACAATGCAATTGCAAAGTGCCAATGGGTATACTGGCAACCAAAGGCTTGATTAGGGCTTCTACGTCTGCCATGCAAGCCAATCTCTGGCAACGTCTAAAAAGAGAGCTGTCAAAAGTTTATTATACTGGGGGCGTGGCCTAGATGCCAGCGAGAGCCAATTAATGCAAAGAATTTAAATTCTCCCTTTAAAAGAGCATCTCTTTGGAAAGAAGCCTCTCTACAAAAGGTGGAGATACTTTGTGTACAGGAGACACACTTTGCAAAGAATACCTGTCCTAGAATTTGATACCAACAGTCTTCGTCGCTTAACAAAACCAACTCTAACTCCCTAAATGAGGATGAACAAGGAAGAACTCTGACACATTCCGTAATTTAAACACCAGATCTAAGGAATTCACCTTTTACTCAGCAAGTCAAAGGTCCTTTGTTAGAGATGGGGTTACCACTATTTCCGGCGGGGTCCAGTTGGCGCGGGCTGCTCGTCATGGCGGGGCTGGGGCCAGGGCTGGTGGCTCTGTCTGGGGTTTCACCACTCTGATGGTAGGTGCGGTCTGCATCCTGCGCTGGCATGCCAGTCCGCTGGTCGGCCGCGTGGTGCTCGGGTGGGTGTGCGCCGCCAGGGGGAGGTGGTTTTATGACTCCCTCCAATCATCATGTGACTTCTGCCCGCCCCTCTGGACACGGAGGTCTGCATATAAACCCTGCTGGACCAGACTCCAGTTGCCAGTGTTTTGTTCTGACTTGTCTGACTACACCCGCAATCATTGACCTGATTATAGGGTGTATGACCTTGGCTTGCATTTGACCTCAGCTACCAACGGAGTCAAGGCAATGCAAGTAGGCTCCTTGTCCCCAAATGGGGTGCAAGGAATTCCGGCTCAGGAACCGATTATGCCTTTATTGTGGAGGTCCAGGTCATCGGGTCGCCAGCTTCCCCAAGAAACAGCCATTCCGATGTAATGTCTGGAGGGATCGCCTAGGACCTCAGGTACTTCCGGAATGTTCTAAATTGTTAGTGCCATTCTATATTTCATATAATGCTCATATCCTCAATGGTTGGGCCTTCATTGATTTGGGGGCTGCCCCGAACTTTGTTAATTTTAATTTCGTCAAATCTATGTCTGCATGTCTTTTACCGGTGAATCCTCCCATCCAGGTTTCGGGTATTGATTCCTCTCTTTTGTCAGCGGGGTTAATCAGTAAGAGGACTCCTGAACTACTTTTTTCCGTAGGAGCGCTACATTCAGAGGTGTGTTCATTCCTGGTGAGGGAGAGCCTTTCCGCTGATTTAGTCCTTGGTTTACCCTGGCTCTGGTAGCACAATCCCCAGTTTGATTGTTCCACCTCTGAACTAGTACAGTGGGGGCCAGGTTGTAGTGAGAATTTGGCTTCTGTCCAGGTGCATTCCACTAAGTGTAAGGTAAAGCGGTTACCTCCGTATATTGAGGACTTTTCTGGCGTGTTTTCCGCACCGAGACTTTACCTCTGCACCGGGAATGGGATTGCAAGATCGATCTTATTCTCGGGAGCAAGATCCCTAAGGGGGAATATATAATGTAACTGTCCCTGAACGCAAGGCAATGAAGGAGTATATTATTGAGAGTCTCGCCAAGGGACATATACGTCCTTCTGAATCACCCATAGAGGCAGGGTTATTTTTTATGGAGAAGAAGAATGGTGGCCTCCGACCCTGTGTTGATTATAGAGCCTTGAATATGATAACTATCAAGAACTAGTACTCTTTACCCCTGATTCCTGATCTCCTCAACCAGGTCGTAGGGGCCCATTGGTTCTCCAAGGTAGACCTTCGGGGAGCTTATAATCTCATCCGTATCAGAAAGGGGGACAAATGGAAAACGGAGTTTAATACTCAGTTGGGGCATTTTGAATGTCTAGTCATGCTATTCGGGCTATGTAACGCGCCAGCTATTTTTCAAGGTTTTATGAATACCATTTTTCATGACATCCTGGCCACGTTCATGGTTGTATATTTGCATGACATTCTGATATTCTCTTCTGATTGGGAGAGCCATGTCAGGCATTTACATACAGTTCTTTCCCGCCTTCGAGCCCATCAATTGTATGCTAAGTTGGAGAAATGCATTTTCCTTGTACAGGAAATTGCTTTTCTGGGATATGTCATTTCTCCATCGGCCATCTGGATGGACTCGGACAAGGTCAAGGCCATCACTGAATGGGTGCAACCCACCAACTTAAAGGCGTTACAATGCTTATTGAGGATCGCAAACTTCTATCGGAGATTCATTAGGAATTTTACGATGGTGGCCAAACCCTTGACTGACTGGACCAAAAAGGGGGCTAGGGTTGATTCCTGATCACAGGAGGCTGTTAAGGCCTTCACAATTCTCAAGAGGGCTTTTTCCACAGCACCAGTTTTGGCTCAGCCGGATCTAGATCGCCTGTTCATCATTGAAGTGATTGCCTCTGAGCATGGTGTGGGGGCAGTCCTCTCGCAGGAATCTCCCGGCCGACCTGGTCTTCAAACCTGTGTGTTCTTTTCCAGGAAGTTCAATCAGGCGGAACGCAACTATGATATTGGCAACAGGGAATTATTGGCCATAAAACGGGCATTTGATGAATCGAGACATTTCTTAGAGGGCACTCATAATATTATTACGGTCCTCATGGACCAAAAGAATTTGATTTGTCTGGCGTTCGCCAAGCTCCTGAACGATCGTCAAGCAAGGTGGACATTGTTTTTTTCATGTTTCAATTTTGTAGTCACATATATGTGTCTGGGTCCAAGAATGTCAAAGCTGATACGTTGTCTCGCAGCTTCGGGGTTCCCGAGGTATAGGAGCCTCAGCCGGAGAGTATTCTGGGCCCGGGCATGGTTGTAGCCGCTCTTACGTCTGACACCCCTATTTTACACCAGTCGGCTCAGCAGTCCGATTCCCAAGGCCTCCTGGAGGGGAGATGATTTGTTCCCCATACCTTGCAGCTCCTCATACTGGAGGAGGTTCATTTATTGGTTTTAGCAGGGCATTCATGGGTCTGAGGCACCCTAGAGCTCTGTGTCCATTTGTATTGGGGTGGCCACAAATGTCTCGGAATGTCAGGGAATTTGTCAAGTCCTGCCCTTTTTGTGCTTGAGGGAAGAGTGTACGGAGATGACCTGAGGGTCTGCTTTGTCTTCTCCCTGTTCCAGAGAGGCCATGTACCCATCTGTCGATGGATTTTATTACCGACCTGCCTGAGTCCCAGGGGTGCTTGGTCATCTGGGTGGTTGTCGATAGATTTTCCAAGATGGCACATTTTTCTGCTCTAAAGAAGCTGCACTCCGTCTGCACCTGAGTTAGCCACCATATTTATCTAGGAGCGTGTGCGCCTGCATGGAGTCCCTGAGGATATTGTTTCTGACTGGGGAGTCCAATTTGTTGCCCTGTTTTGGAGCGATTTTTGTAAGAATATCGGTATCTGGTTGTCATTTTCCGGTCTTTCACCCGGAGTCTAATGGGCAGATGGAACGTACGAACCAGGAATTGGTTCAGTACCTCAGAATGTATGTGAGTGATTGTCAGAGTCTCTGGGTCAATTATCTAGCATTGGCTGAATTTGCTATCAATAATCATACACATTCGGCGTCTGGCGTGTCTCCTTTCTTCTGTAATTCTGGATTTAATACCAGGTTTGCGGTGTCCTTCACCTCCTCCTCTAACAAGCCATCTGCAGACGCTCAGGTTCAGGACCTGCGAGAGGTGTGGGAGAAAGCGCATGCCAACTTGGAGCAGTCCAGGGATGCAGTGCTTAGGAGGAGTAGAGACACACATGCTATGTCTAAACCTTTGTCTGTGGGCCAGTTGGTGTACTTGTCTTCCAAGAACCTGAAGTTAAAAGTGTCTTCGTTGAAGCTGGCTCCCCAATTTGGGGGCTCTTTTCCAGTAACTATTGACCAGTCCTATGGCATACGAGCTGGCACTACTGGGCACGTGGAGAATCCACCGTGTTTTCCACAAATCTCTCCTCATGAGGTATGTACCTCCAGTGGTGCCCACCTGTGGTCCACCGACGCCCACCCTAACTCAGGGCGAAACGGAATACGAAGTGGATAAGGTCCTAGATTCTAGGAGAGTATAGGGTGCTCTCCAGTACCTTATTTCATTAAAAAATATGGTCCGGAGGAGCGGTTGTGTCAACTAGAGACATTTTTGCCCCACGTTTCACAGGACTCATCCCCTTAAACCCTGTTCCGGTTCTTGGGGGTCCGGAGGCTCCCCGTAATAGGGAGGGTACTGTTAGAGATGAGGTTATCACTAGGGGAGCCGGTTGGTGTGGGCTGCTCATCTGGCGATGCTAGGGCCCGGGCTGGCGGCTCTCTCCGGGGTTCCCCCACTCTGGTGGTTGGTCGCAGTGGCTGGCGGTGCATCCCGCGTCCTACCCTGGCACACCAGTATGCTGGTCAGACACGCAGTGCTTGGGTGGGTGCGCGCTGCTGGGAGGTGGCTTTATGACTCCCGCCAGTCATCATGTGACTTCTCCCCGCCCAGAGGGGCGGTCTGCATATAAACCCTGCTGGCCCAGACTCCAGTTGCCAGTGTTTTGTTCTGACTTGTCTGACTACACCCGCAATCATTGACTTGACTATAGTGTGTATGACCTCGGCTTGCATTTGACTCTGCTTTGGCTTCCTGTAACCCGAACATGTCTTTTGGTTTGACCTCGGCTTGCATTTGACTCTGCTTCTGTTTTTGCCCTCCTGTTCTCCGATCGCGACTTTTGGTTTGACCCTGCCTGTTTTCTTGACTACTCTCTGGTCGGCTCATAGTTTTCCTAGTCAGCTCACGGTTCTCATCTGTCTCCCAGTCCCTCCTTCTTTGGGAACCTGACACTAGTGCTGCGCAGGGACAATCGCTCAGTTGTCGCCCTGGGGCCTAGCCCAGGGGGGCAAGTAGAAAGGGACACGGGAGAGGGCGGGCATAGGGAACCCCTGTCCATCTGCTCCTGCCGGCCGTAACAACCTTCTCAAGAATTGACATGTGCCTAGTAGATTTTTTTCTTACTACCTATGACACAGAAGGCTTCCATTGGAACTGCCTCATGGTCAGACCATGCGCCCATTTCACTTACACTGAGACTAACCACATAGCCCCTTCTACAAGAATCTGGCGTAACAATACATTCTTTATGAAACTTCCCTACTACCAAAAGAAAATATGGGACTCCTTACAAGAATACTTTTATTACAAAGATTCTTCAGAAATATTGCTTCACACTTTGGAATGCTCACAAGTCGGTAGCGAGAGGTACCATGATACAACTCAGTTCTATTTATAAAAAAAAGAAAGTCTTAGATGCTACTATGTTAACAATAAAATAAATAGAACAGAAACTCCAAACAGATTCATCGGAATCACTACATGCAGACCTAATGAAAAATAGGAACAAATTAAGGTAAGTTCTCCTAGTTGACCATGATAGACAACTCAGTTACATGAGAACAAAGTATTATGTGGCCATTAACAAGTTTAGCAGATTAATGGCAAACAAAATAGGGCATAAAAGAACGGTCAAAATCCCTTTCTTAATAGATCCTACCTCCAAAGCATAAAATGCATCACCCCCACAGAATAGCTGAAGGCTTTAAACATTATTATTAATCTAACCTATACAATTTCAAGGAAGATAATTCCACCCTCCTCCCTACAGACAAACAAATTGATAAATTTATCTCCTCAATCCATCTACCCTCTCTTAAGCAGGAACATCTAGATTTCCTAAATCTACCCATACTGAAACAGGAAATTTCAAAAATTATTAAAAACTCCAAAAGAGACAAAGTCCCGGGGCCAGATGGGTTCTCAAACAAATATTACCAGCTATTTGACTCACAACTAATAATGAAAAAAGGAAAGATCCCAGAGGAGATGCTCCAGGGTATGGTGGTTGCAATTCCAAAACCAGACAAACCAACTACATCACCAGAGAACTTTAGGCCCATTTCACTGCTTAACAGTGACATAAAGTTTTATGCCAAAACTCTTGCCAGGCAGCTTTTCCAAATTCTTCCATCCCTAGTATACATTGATCAAGTAGGATTTGTGCAGGGTAGGCAGACATTAGATGCTTTGAGAAGAACTCTGGCCTTATTACACAGAGCAGTATAAAATTGAGCGCCTTCTCTGGTCCTTACCCTGGACGCAGAGAAGGCATTTGACAGAATTCATTGGGGCTATGCCTTTGCAACCATGCAAAAGTTTGGCTTTACAGGGCAAATACTTAGAGCAATTCAGGCCCTGTACTCGAGTCCATCTGCTACAGTATTAATCAATGGGGTATTATCAAATCCTTTCCTGATCACAAACAGAACATGACAAGACTGCCCACCGTCCCCTTCATTGTTTATTCTGACAATGGAGCCCTATGCGGAGGTGAATATGAACATACAGGGAATACTTATCTTTTTCTGACAACACAAAATAGGCCTCTTTGCGAATGACGTGGTTTTGACGTTATCTCACCCTCTCAACTCATTAAGAGAAGTTAAAGAATTAATAGAATCATTTTCTTGCATCTCTTATAGATTACTCCACAAAATCTCAAATATTAACACTAAATGTGCCCAAGCAATTAAAAGACCAAATAGAAAGAGTGTTTCCCTTTTCGTGGGAGGAGAAGGAGATTCCTAACTTGGGTATTAAACTACTACCACCAGGAAAAAAGTGAGAAGTTAACCAGTCCTTGCTTCACAAGGACATACAGAAAGAACTAGACCTCTTTGCCTTAACAGAGCTCTCAAGGCTGGGAAAAATAGTTCTATATAAAATGATGACCCTACCAAAAATCCTATATACCAAATGCTCTCTCACAATCCCACATGCAAAACGTAATCTCCAAGCATTACAAAGACAAATGTTATACTTAATATGGAACAAAAAAAAGACCTAGGGTAGGGTTCTCAGTATTGCACTCTCCGAAGCAGAGATGAGGTTTGGGGGTTCCAAGTATCACAGCAAATTAGGCAAATTTGATTAAACAGTTGAGGCAGTGGTGCTTCCCAATGGAGGGCATTACCTGTCCCTTAATAGAAAAGAACATGATAGGCAGAGGATACCTTTGGAACCTACTATTAGCAGCATTGGCAGGCCTCCCCTCTCTCCCTCCGAGATGCGTGACCCTAGAGGCATCTGTGGATGTGTGGAAAAAGCTGATTTATGCCTCCAGTGTGTGTCAACTTAGAAAACAGATTTCCCTATCCATCGAGGTTTTACAATTTTTTGCAGAGTGGTTGGAGGTAGGGACCTGGGGAAAGAGAGGAATATCTTTGTTTTCAGACCTATTCCAAAACAGCAATATGAAATCTCTCAAAGCATTAGAGGAGCAGTATGGGCTAACCACAGGGGACTTCTTGAAATATTCCCAAATCAAGAGTATCCTAAAAGCTTGATCTCACAGGAAATTTCCTTGCCAGAATTTATGTATAAATTCCTGTTCAGCTTACTATACTGCACTGCATAGGTTTTGCAGTGTACTATACTAGTGATCGAACCATCGCATCTTCAGGTGCCCTAGAGCAGGGGTCCCCAACTCCAGTCCTCAGGGACCACCAACAGGTTATGTTTTCAGGATATCCTATGGTAAGAACACCTGTGGCAATGTCCGAGGCACTGACAATAATTGCATCACTTGTGCAACACTGAGGAAATCCTGAAAACATGACCTGTTAGTGGTCCATGAGGACTGGAGTTGGGGAACACTGCCCTAGAGGGACCAAAAAAATGTGAAAATAAGTTGAAAAACTTTTAGTACTGATGACCTTCCTCAGGACTAGCAAGTCGGGTGATCAGCTGATCAGTGGGGATCCCAAGCAGCAGATCATTAGTTGATTAGCAGAGATCTGCTGCTTGGGATCCCCACTGATCAGCTGATCACCCGACTTGCTGTCAGTGCAGCATCGCCAGACATTGTCATCGGGGTCAGAAGCCTTGTAGGCAGCTTTGCCGCCAATTATTTAGATGGTATTTAAAGCTGTCTATTACACTTAAAGTGATCATCGGGGATCCTGAGTGTCTGATTACTGCTGACCAACTATTGATGACCTATCCCCCGGATTAATCATTAATTGTAAAAGCCAGGAATACCCCTTTAAAGTTATCTTTAACAATAACATGGTTTCCGTACAAAACACCCTTTATTATGGACAAAAATAACAAAAGAAACATATTGAAGACAATGTTCAGAAGCGGCGCTCCAGTAGTGTATGACAATTACTATATAATCTTATAAGGAAATAAATAAATAAGCAGGATATTTATGGAAACCTCTCCTGCACATATTATTACGTCTATCTGGATGTGAGGGGTGCCACGGGTCCGCCACCCCCAAACAAGTCAGATCCCTAGTGTGATTTTGTTCAGTACAACGGAGCGCTGAGAGTTTTTACCTTTAAAAGAAACATATTAGGTATTGCCATGTTTTAATGACCCATCCTATAAAAAGATTTTGTCCTTTATCTGATATGGTAAACAATGAGAAAAATTAACAATAAATGCCAGAATTGCTATGTTTCATTTACATGCTTTCCAAAACACCCAATAAAAAGTGATTAAAAGTTGCACGTACCCCAAAATGGTTCCAATGGAAAATACAACTCAACCCCCAATAAACAAGACCTGCCACAGCTCATTTAGTGAATAGATTCACTAAGTTTATGCATCTCTCCTAAGCTCCTGAGAGGAACTGAAGAGCAACGATGAAAGCCAAAGGAGCACAGAATTCCAGGGAGCACTGCAGCCCCTTCATTTTAGTGATCAGGCCCAGGCCACCACTGAACAACACTCTTGCCATGCCAGAGTAACATGTCGAGAGTTTTTTAAGAAGTGCGGTTAGTCTTTAATATGTAAAATAGGCCAGTCACTAAGGGATACATACATTGTATAATTTAGCAGACAAATGCAAGTTCAATCCCTTTTTTTATTCATTACAACAATGCTGTAAGTATATTTTTTTAAAACACTGTTTACCCATGTTTTAACATAAACTAATCCAAATAGCATACAAGTCCGATCTATTAAACTTTGTCAGAACTGCACTTTTTGGTCACTCTATCTCCAAGAGAAAATTTTATGAAAAGTGATCAAAAAGTCATATGTATGCCAAAATGGTACCTATAGAAAATACAGGTCATCCTGCAAAACTTCAGCCTTCATACAACCTCATCAATGGAAAAATAATAATTTATGGTGGCCTTTAAAAAAAAAGATTTTTTTCTGTTTAAAGCAATGCGCCCAAAAAACTACTGATATTGGTATTGCCATAATCATACTGAGCAACAGAAAACAGCTAATATGTCATTTTTGCCTTACCATGCACACGATATAAGCATGACTCCCAAAAAAACTGTGGAATTGCATTTTCCCCCCCTTGAACTACAATTAGACACTACCTACCACGTTACTGATCACAAGATGTCAAGCGCCAGCTGATCCTAATGCAGTGATTTTCAGTGTATGATATATTAAATAGTAGTACTGAAAAATACAACTTGGCCCACAAGACCGAAGTCCTCATACAGAAATATCGATGTAAAAATAAGAAAATTATAATTTTTTAAAAATCTGTGAGGAAAAATAAAACTGCCTTGTTCCTCATGGGTTAATGAGGCATCAGATGGGTGAATATGTTGTGTAATATCATATCCATAGAGGAACAGAAATTCCAAGCAAACAGAATTATTCAGTATGTCAATTCTTTAGGTGCCAGTTTAACATCCATTGAAGATTCCACCGAATCAGATTTCCTTCTCTATCATACTGAGTTACTCAGAAACCAGGAAGAAGATTTTTGGATTGGACTTTACAAGAACGTGAAAGGTAGAGTATCAGAACATTCACTATTTCATCACAAAACACGTAATTCAGATCATTCTGTATTTCTGTCTTTTCCCTCGCTCCTTTCCCTTGTGTTGTTGTTACTATTCTGCACAATGGACTAATGTGTCCTTTAATATCTAATTAATAAAGTCACTCTCCAGTGAAAACCATTAAAGGGAGTCAATCATCAAAATGTTGCCCTCCAAACCGCTGCCAGCATTTGGTAGAGCAGTTACACACGGGTGGAGATATACCTTTGTTCCCCTTTATACACTCTTCACTTCTGAGGAAATGAAGCTTAAAGAGGTTGTGCCAGATTTTAAGGTTATCCCTTACATACCGGAGAGTGGATAACTTTGTGATGGATGAGGGCCTGACCACTATGACTCCCACCGATCCAAGGAACGGGGGTCTGGTTGGTCCCTGAGTGAATCGTGCAGGAGTATCACTGCTCCATTCACTTCAAAGACAGAAGCAGAGATTGTCTTCTACTGGGTAATCTCTGGTGCTGTTTTAAAGCCTGAATGCCAGAGAAAATAGGGACAGGCTCAAGATCAGTGGACTGTCTGTTGGAACTAAGTCACGGCTCGAGGAGAGAGGCCTCCCTGGTAGATCCATTTCCTGCAGGTGACTCTTCACCTCCGGGTCAGTTGAAATTGTATCATCCTCCAGTTGTTGCAACACCAGGAACACAGGTGTAGTCAGAGGAGTACGCCAGGTAAGTTCCTGGTTGCAGCTGTGGTGACAAGGTGCCTCTCCAAAGCAATCTTGAGCCTCTATAATGCTGGTAAACTGACATCTTTATTTGAAAAGATGCTCGTTTGTCTGAACTCTCTCGGTGTGCTGGTGGTCTGGTGTCTGTGTAACCTGAAGACTACACTCGCCTCGCTCCTCTTGAGGAGAAACTTCTTCCTTTTTTCAGTGTTTTCAGGGAGAGCCTTATTTTAGTACACTCTGCTTCTTGAACTTTCACATTCTCTCTTGGAGAGTTGAAACCACCCACATATATATAGCTTCTGGTTACCAAGTGACAAGGGAACATGCACATAGTGCTAGGAGGTGGACAGCTTTATTCCAGGTAGAGCAAATATAACACATATTTTGAACAAGACATGCCTGTTACATCCCAGCCTATACCTCTCTACACTGTCATTGAAGTGAATGGAGCATGCCTGCATGACCTCTACTCCATTCACTTCAAGACCAAATGGGCCCCATTCTCAGGATTGGTGGCCGCCCCCGTGGTCAGACCTCTACCAATTATAAAGTTTTCCCTTTTGCTGTGGATAGAAAATAACTTAATAACTTGCCACAATCCCTTTAATCTAATATGCACATTAGCTGGCAGGTGCCAGGGGTGGTCCCAATACTAGCAAGTGCTATGGCTTTCCCTGCATAGTCCTGTCCAGTGCTTCTGCCTTTTCCCCTACGAGACAGCAATGAGCAGGTGTTCATGACGTTATAACTCTCAAAATTGCATGCATGCGTCATTTGTTCCTAGGGTGGTGTATGTGCAATGCACTCCCTGCTGGGGACAGCTGGCTCACAGACGTACTGTGCATATGCCAGGCTAGGACTGAGATTTTAGCCTAGGCATGAGCAAGATTTCAATGTTAAGGTTGATCATGTCAAGATTGTTTAATGATTCTAGTGCCATGACTTGGAAACTAAGAAGCTGCTAGGCCACATTATACAGCGAGAATCAGAATACTTTTTCCGGTATTGGGACTGCCCTCAGAGCCCTTGCCAGCTAATATTCTGCACTCTGCTGTTTCTTTGCATAGAAAAGCTCTGGAGCAGTGTGAACAAGTCTTTGTTGTTTGTACTACACAGATACCCTTCTATGCAAGGAAACAGCAGAGCACAGCAGTAAATGGTGGCCGGGAACTATTGTTCATGCGCTGCAGAGATCCTGGCCACTCAGCACACGGAGCTAGAGGTGCCCAAGCGCTGATCAGCTGTTTGTCGGGCTGGTGTGCTTGTGCTCTGTGCAGATGGCTCCATTCTCACTGCAATGGGGAAGGTTTGTATCACAGGTAAAGTTGGCATTGAAGTGTATAGGAACTTGGTGTGTAATCCCACATCTGGCCACTGTAGTGGGAATGGAACTGTCTGTTTCCTGCAAAACACCAGCCAGACACCAGCCTAGCAAACAACTGATCAGTGGATGGGGGTCCCCGGCAGCAGACCCCTGCTGATCTACTATTGATGGACAATCCTAAGAATCAGCCATCAGTAGTTTACAACTGGATCATGATGCATTGTATATTACAACATATAACATATTCTGAAATGGGCACCTTGTATTAAGTAGGATATTCTGTATTTTTGTTTCTAGATGAGTGGCTTTGGTTGGACAATACACCCGTGGACTTTGTAAACTGGAACAATGAGGCACCCGATAAAGATATGTCTTCAGACTGTTTGATGATGAATGCCAAAAAAGGAACATGGGATATCTCAAGGTGCTATTTATCCAAAGGGTACATATGTAAGACATTAAAAAGTAAGTAAATATAAAACTATAACTTTTTTAATTCTAGAGACACATTATTGTAAAGTTTATGTCTAAAGTAAAGATAAGTACAAATCACACAGGACATCAACACTTTTGGGGCTATTTTTATTATTGGGATTCGGACATGTATTCTGTTATTGCAAATAAATCTATTTGCTAGATGGTATGCTTCTGGGGTCCAAATTCAGTTAGAAGTATATAGGCCGAGCTCAGAAATAACTACACTACAACACAGCTGGATGTGATCAAAAGTTATCTATTTATTAATTAACAGGCAGCAGTTTTTATAGAAGCACATGCATTAATTAATTTATTACCATTGGTTCATAAAACTAAACACAAATATAAATATGCATGATAAAGAATTTAACATCTAAAATGCCAAACAACTTCTGGCAGGTGCAGTCAAATCATATATGATTGGTTTCTCAGAATACGGCTACAGGAATTTTTAACAATAGAATGTCTTAAGAATGAATTAGGAACAGGGCACTATGGCCTGGGCTTTCTCAATCCTTTGATTGGAATGTTCTAGCCACCAAGGTCCCTTTTATTCTTTAGTACATTTCTGCAGAGCTTGTTACAGGAAAAGTACAAAACATTGACTGAGACAGTAGCATACAAAATGGAAGGAGCATACTGTTAAATGAATTGGGGAAAATGGAGTCCTATTCATTTCACTAACAGTCCCCCCTTTTGCAACTGCTTCATCATACTACGTACACCCCCACCTTCCCCATCACACACACACACACCTGCAGCAATATGACATCCTTTTCTCATCCCAAAAACTTGAGCTAACCACTAGGGAATGTGTTGCCTTACCTAACCAGGAAGATAGACATTCCTAGGCGTCATCCATGGTCCTCTGGTTACAGTCACATACGGTGGGCCCAGCTCTTCCCTAAGGCTTCAAATCTGACCCTGGGTCTGAGAGCAGAGGATTCATATCTGCCATGTACTGGGACAGATACAGCACGACGAAGCATGGCGCAACCGTTTAGTCGTATCTGAATCGTATTTCCTTTAAGTAACATAAATTACGCATCTGTGTATTGATGGACCTGTGAACCAATTATTATATAACCTATTACATCAGGTATGAAACATCAAAAGAGTATACAATTTACCATTACACTACAAAGTATACAGGCAAGTAGACAAAACCAAAAAGTACAGAAGCTGTAACTAGTAAATTATGATCAAATGCAATCAATTGTAGCTCTGTTCTGTAGAACAGCTTCTTAGGTACCTTGAGCATCCACCAATAATAAGTCAAAAAGCCCATGAGGTTACCTTAAATGCTCTTGCCATATCACATGCTTACCATTTATTACCCTGCCATTAGTTATTGCTAGTCCCCAGACCCCCACTAGTGATTCTCCCAGAGCTGTTATTTCACTATTGCTCAGCAGTGAGAAAGGTCTATCAAAGACTTCAACTAGTACACAGAATTCCCTGTAGCTCTAAATTGTAGCTGTGTGTTTGTTGCATGAGAATACCTAAGTGTGACAAAGTACAAAACATACTAACGTATACCACTGTTTGGGCAGCAGCAAGGTAATCTAGCAAATAAAATCATCTCACAGGTCATGCCCATAAACATTATATGAGGCTTACTATTTGTCCTTGGTCAATTATCTGCAGTTCTGGAAAAGTATGTATTCAGAGCTTACCATTTAGACAGACTGTTAGGGTTCGCTGCTGGGATCTGTTGTGTTATATGGGTTTTCACCAACATAGCTTCACTGGTGGTGTTAAATGAGCTGGTTGTCTGTGGATTTTTCCTGCGTGTCTGTGCAGCTCTTGGTAATGTGAACTGTGTTTTCTTGCTGTGGTCCTATATCATCTAGAACGAGGTAGGTCCCTAGGTTCCAGAGCAGAGTCATCCCTATCGAGATGATAGCCCTGCATTGCAGGTAGGTTTCCTGGGATTAGTTGTCTCGCTAGTGTAGGGACCAGCAAGACAACAAGGACCCGTGAAGTGGACTCGCAGGCTTAAGTATATTGGCCAAAATATGAACTAATACCTAATATTGTATCTATTCCATCTGTTTATACATGTGGGTATGCTTGGTGCATGTTTTGAGCATTTATCAGCCATTGGTTTGTGTCTGTCTATGACCATGAAGTCCATTTCATAGTTCTGCTGTTCAGTCTGGTTTTGCCAGTTCATAAGTGTGAATGGCATAATGTTTATGTCTGTTTCTTAGTCATGTCCTCGAGTTTTGAGTGAGTTCTCCTTCAATGGAAGTCTTCAAGCAAAGGCTGGACAAATATCTGTCTGGTATGATTTAGTGAATCCTGCGCTGAGGAGGGGGTTGGACCCATTGACCCTGGAGGACCCTTCCAATTCTACCCTTTGAATC
This sequence comes from Eleutherodactylus coqui, assembly GCF_035609145.1. Classification (NCBI taxonomy): domain Eukaryota; kingdom Metazoa; phylum Chordata; class Amphibia; order Anura; family Eleutherodactylidae; genus Eleutherodactylus; species Eleutherodactylus coqui. The sequence goes on from NC_089848.1 coordinate 124,454,679, forward strand.
TTCGTGAAAATAATATAGCCGGGATTCAACGTAGTTACTTTTATGGCCTCGACCTGTTTTATGGCGCCCGACCTAGCTGCAACTGTCTATGATCAATTAATTAAATACAGTTCGCCCATGTGATACTAATCCAGAGTCCACTCTGGGCCAAAACTTTAGGGGAATCATTATCCCCTTAGGCCTTCAAATAGTGGAGTCCAAACTGTTTCAGCATCACATGGAGGTCCATTCTAATGAAGACAATGTCTTCCACCCATTTCCAAAACTTTGAGGGGCCACTTAAAGGCAAGTGGCAGTCAAGCCGGAGCTGCAAACAATTGTTGTCATCCTGTAATTGTTATTGAAAAAAACTTGTTGGCCGCCCATCTGGAAGGGTCAACATTATCCCAAGTCATCCCCTTAAAACATTTTGTCCATAGTAAAGGCTTACAATGAACATACATTATCATACATTCTCATTTGACAGTAGCTAAAATCATGAGTACCGGATCCCTTTGACACAAGGAGACCAATCTTGACCTTTTACCAACAAAAGTGATCCAATACATATTAGTGAATATTGCTTATTACTCCCCACTGCCATTATCTCTCCATTTTGAATACTGAATACTGAGTTGCGCAAGGATCCTGTGTATGACCAGTAGTCCTGACGGTCAAGAAGAAGTGGGAGTAAGGAGTACCAAGGGGGTTGTCCAGTTATGGGCTACTAATGGCTCGCCCTCAGGATAGGCCAACAGTAGCTGTTCACTGGGCAGCTCCACCCTGGTATTTTGCCAGATTCCAATTGCCCAGCTTGGGACAGCAAGCCAAATTCTCATTGAAATGAGAAATGAAAATTATGCCATATGGCTCATAACTTCTTAATTGCATCCCTAGTATTGAATAACAGTATATGACTGGTGTCAATTGATTAAAAATAGCTAGCTGTAAAGTTAAATGTACACCGCAATGTTTATTCATAAAAAGCTATGTCATACCACCAAAAACTCACTTTGTATGCTACAAAGAAATGCACTACAGCCCTATTTTTTCTAGACAAATCTCTAACACTGCTTAGGGCTCAGTCACACGGGTGTTTTAACGTGCGTCAGTCAGTTGCATTTGCGCTCCGCATCTATATAGAACCAACGCTTTTCAATGGGAGCGGTCACATGTGCAAATTTTATATACGCAAAACTGCCTGGCGCGAAAATTATAGGATACCATTTTTTAAAACACAGGTACCTGCAGCATCAGTGTTTTTTGAATGTGAAACCCCTGGATGCTGTCACATCCAGGGGTTTCACCTTGTGCTCAATGTGGCCAGCGGCAGCAGCACCGACTCCATTGAGAACATAGAGTGAAGATTGTGATCCTCTGCGACAGCTGTGACAGAGGAGCGCAATGTTCTCCCATTGAATTTAATGGAGCCAGCGCTACAGCTGGCTCCAATGGGGTGCTGGCAAGCCCTGCAGTGATTTTATTTAAAGCCCTTCCCTGAAAATCATCCCTAAAATGTGTGAAAAATAAAAAAATATATATACTCACCTCTCAGCAGCTGTCGGGGCTCAGGCGCATCCAGCAGGGTCTTCTCCTGCTCTGCTGAAAGGGCTGCCTCTGATTGGCTAAGCATTGAAACCAATGAGAGGCAGCTGAGAGCTGCCTGTGATTGGTCCCTGCGCTCAGCCAATCAGAGGCAGCACTCACACATTCATGAATTCAATGAATTTACATCCTTCATTATCCTTCAGATAAAAGCAGAGAAGGTGGAGACAGAGACTTATTGCCAAAGAGAGTAAAACTAACCCTAAACTGTTCTTTAATTATATAAATAGTAAGAAGATTAATAATGAAAGTACTGGCCCTGCAGAGCGATAACGTAAACTTTTCACTAATACCCACCTTAAAAAGATTAAAACAGATAAATTGCCAGATCTCAATGGCATCCCCCCCGGTTTTAGAGGAATGAAGTAATGTGATAGCATTTCTTATATATAATGACGCTAGATTGGCACATAGCAAATGTGGTGCCAGCATTCAAAAAGGGCTCGAAAAGTAAACATAAGAGGGGACAGAATGCAGTTGCTAATGCATGTGGATAAATTATCTTGGGCAGAAAAGTGGCAAATGAGGTTTAACACTGATAAATTTAAGGTTATACACATGGACAGGAAAATGCATGCCACCATCACACACTAAATAAGAAATCACTGGACAAAACTGGCATAGAAAAGGTGCCCTCCACTGTGTCAAACAAGTTTATTTCACCTCCCTTGTTTCCTACCTATCCCACAACCCCAAACTGCAACACCTTTCACTCCATCCTAAGCCCCATATAACAGGCCCCCATGATGGATCTCAGTGCTGGAGAACTAGCTGCCTATTTCAAAGAAAAAATCGATAACATCCCAAAAGAAATCTCCGAAAACTGCATGGCTAGCCCCGTCCCAGGCTCTTCAGCACTGCAGCCATCACCCAATTACTCACTACATTAGAACCAATGACAGAGGAAGAAGTCTCCAGACTGCTTACCACTGCTCGCCCTACCACCTGCGCTAGCGAACCTCTTCCCTCTCACCTCCTCCAGTCCCTTTTTCCAGCTGTCATTACCCACCTCACCACTATCTTCAACTTCACCCTGTCCTTTGGAATTTTCACCTCCTCATTCAAACACTCCATCATATCCCCTCTGCTAAAAACCGACCCTCTACCCAACAGACCCTGCCAACAACTGACCCATCTCAAACATCCCCTTTATCTCCAAATTATTAGAACGTCTAGTCTATTCTAGCCTCACATGCTTTCTCTCTGACAACTCTCTCCTTGACCCCTTCCAGTTAGGTTTCCGCCCCATACACTTGACCGAAACCACCCTCACAAAAGTATCAAATGACCTGATGACGGCAAAGTCGAGAAGTGACTACTCCCTACTAATCCTCCTTGACTTCTCACTGCATTTGGCACAGTTGACCATGACCGCCTTCTGACTATGCTTGACTCTATTGTCCTAAAGGAAACTGCTCTCTCCTGGTTCTCCTCCAACCTCTCTTATCGCTCTTTCAGCGCCTCAACAAAAATAGTGTTGAAGGAATTCACTAAATCACCCAAGACAGATATTTGTCCAGCCTTTGTTTGAACACTTCCATTAAAGGAGAACTCACCACCTCCCGTGGTAACCTGTTCCACTCATTGATCACCCTCATTTTCAGAAAGTTTTTTCTAATATCTAATTTTTTTTTTAAACTTCTCTTTATTTATCCCATAGATTGTACGATACAGAAAAAAGAAATGTAGAATATCAAAATACATTTCGACGCTGTACTTAAAATTTTCCGTCTAGAGTTTACTTTAGCTGTATCTTCATGTTTTATTCACATGTTTATTATTTTTTATTTAACAATATAAATCTTGTGTTGTATATGTCTAAAATCTGAAATAACTAAATAACTATAAACAATTAAACTGAAGCAATCCGTGCTGGTCTTGTTTTTATTTCTGTTGATATGCTGTTTAGTCTGTAGATAGCGTGGAGTAGGACTCCAGCCATGAGCCCCAGATCTTGTGGTATTTGCTTGGGCACCCTCTCTTTTGATATATAATTTTTTCGTATGGGATTGTCGAGTTTACTAATTGAATCCATTGTGTGGTCGAGGGTGGGTCCGTGGCCATCCAGTGCATGGCTATCTCTTTGCGTGCTAGGAAAAGTACTTCTTTAAGAAATATGGAGGTGTATTTTGGCCAGTGCTCCTCCTCCAGTATGCCAAACAGAATTATCTTGGGGTCAGTGTTTATGATGTAGGGAGGTACTAATAGTTGGTTTATTCGGACTATTACATTGGACCAGTAGGTCTTGATAGCTGGGCAGTTCCACATTAGATGCCAGAAGTCCGCGTTCGGTTGGTTGCACCTATGGCAGGAGTTTGACTGGGTGTTTCCCATTTTAAATAGACGACTAGGGGTTATATATGCTTGATGGACAATGTATAGTTGAATCAATTTGTTGTTTATAGCGGGGGATACTGTTAAGTGGGATTCCTCTATTTCTGTCCATTCTTCCGGTGTTAGGGAAGGAATACAAGTTTTCCATTTATCGAAGGCGGGAAGTGGATTAGAGTTTAGCTTTGCTGAGAGTAGGTGTGTGTATAGGGTTGAGATCAGACCCTTGGGGCCCTGTGATTTTAGTATGCCGATCGTGGGGAATTTTGATATTTGGGTAGAGGTCAGAGGGAATTGAGTGTTCAGCGCATGTCTCAGCTGAAAAAACCTGAATAGTTGCAGTTGGGGGGTCTGGAGTTGCTCGCATATCTGGGTAAATGTAGGGAATACTCCTTCCTTATATATGTCGCCTATCGTGGTAATTCCCAAGTTGGTCCAATAGTGGGTATCTGGTATGGAAAGCAAGGCGGTCAGTCCGGGGCTATCCCAGAGAGGGAGATCCGACATCACGTCGTGGAAATTTTGTAGTTTTTTAACTTCTCTCCAGACACTGAGTGCCAGCTTGTGTAGGGGTAATACTTCGGCTGAGTTTGAGCATTCTGGGAATTCTAAGTAATTTAGTAGGTTATTGCCTTTTACTTGTTCCGCCAAGTAACTGTCTGCCGTGGGCATCCTTTTAGAACGGAACCATGGTTGGATATTCCTCAGCTGTCCTGCTAGATAGTATAATCGGAGATCTGGGAGGGCCATCCCCGCTCGGTCTTTTGGCCTTTGTAGTGTCGTAAGGCTTAGTTTGGGGCGGGTGGAATTCCACACAAATGACGTGATGAGGGAGTTAAAGGATTGAAAGAGCCGTTTGGGGATCTGTAGTGGCATATGTTGAAATATATATAAACATTTAGGTTGAATCGCCATTTTGATTAGGTTTATACGGCCTGCTACTGATAATGGTAATTTGGCCCATTTCTTAAATTTGTGTCTTAAAGTTTCTTGCAAGGGAATAATATTGTCTTCTATGGCATTATGGTATTCACGCGCCATGATTATCCCTAGATATCTAAATCTGGAGACTATTGCCAGATTATATTTGGTAACATAGGGATCAGTTTTTGGATTAAGGTCAGTGTATAGAATTGTGGATTTGGTCCAGTTCACAAATAGTCCGGAGAATTGGGAGAATTGGTCTATGTAGGTCATGGCTTGGGAGAAGGAGATATCCGGGTTTGAGAGAAAAAGAATGGTATCGTCCGCATATAGGCTCACTTTGCTTTCTACTCCCCCCCATCTGACACCCGTCACATTATCGGAAGATCTCAACCGGATTGCCAAGGCTTCTATAGCTATGGCGAACAGAGCTGGGGATAATGGGCACCCTTGACGGGTGCCTTTCGTAAGTGGGAATTCTGCCGAGGGGACCCCGTTCACTATTACGTTAGCCTTTGGGAATTTGTATATGATGTTGATCCATTGTCTGAACTTGGGACCGAACCCGAAACGAGTTAGGCAGGCTTCCAGAAAATTCCACTCCAGGGAATCGAATGCTTTTTTCATGTCTAGTGAGACGAGGGCCCAAGGCATGTTGTATTTCCTGCCCTGCTGGATCACTGTTTGTACTTTTCGAATATTAATCGTGGTGGATTTACCTGGCATGAAGCCGGTTTGGTCAGGATGTATAATGGATAGTATTACTTGGTTCAGCCTGGTAGCTAGGATTTTGGTGAGGATTTTATAGTCTACATTTACCAATGAGATGGGCCGGTATGAGTTACAGTCCACTGGGTCCTTGTCAGGTTTTAGAAGGACTATAATAGACGCTTCATATAGAGAAGGAGGGAGGGAATTTCCTAGTTGGGCCTGATGAAGAGTTTCGTGTAGAAGTGGGACTATTTGGTCGCTGTATTTCCGATATATTTCTATTGGGAGGCCGTCAGGTCCAGGGGATTTATTGGGTGCCATATCTTTAATTGTTTGTTGAATTTCCTCTATTGTTATTGGGGCTTCCAGCTGTTCTATTTGTTCGGTTGAGAGTGTTGGAAATTTTAGGTCTTGTAGGTAATTAAGAGTATCCGGGAGTGATTTATCCGAGGATGACTTATAAAGGTCTGCATAGTATTCTTGGAAGCGAGCTGTTATAGATTGTGCATCTGTTAGTTCTATGCCCTGCGTGTTTTGAATTTTTAGGATCGTATTTGCTTGGTTTTCCTGTTTGATGAGATTCGCCAGTAAATGACTTGATTGGTTACCCAATTCAAAGTAGTGTTGTTTCGTAAAGAATAATTTACGTTTGTTTTTTTCATGTATTTGGATTTTGTATAAACGGGCTAGGCCGAGCCAATTTGTTCTATTAAAGTCCGTGGGGTTGGCAACATAGATTTTTTCGGCTTCTGATGTTTGAGTCTCAAGATCTTTATCGGCTTGGGATGTTGATTTTTTAATATAGGAGATGGCTGATTTGAGGCTTCCCCTAAGGTATGCCTTGAAGGTATCCCACTTCAAGGCGTAGTGGGTGTTATTCTCATGGGCCTCTAGAAACATTGAAATATGTATTGGGGTTTGGTCATTAGTTTTTAGGAGTTTGAGCCAAAAGGGATGTATTTTCCAGGTGGGGGCGAGTCTACAGCTGGGGAATTTAAGGGTTAATAGTATTGGACTATGGTCAGACGTGCCTCGTGGGCAGTGTGTTACATTTGTTGCATAAAGTGCTAATGTCGGGGAAGATAATATGTAATCTATTCTTGACAGTGTGTTTTGGCCTGTGGAGTGGCATGTAAATTCAAGGGTATCTGGATGTTTTGATCGCCAGAGGTCTATCCATCCTATACTTTCAACAAGTTGTTGCATTGGGGAGTTAATTGGGATATGTGGTCTGGGAGACAAGTGGAGTCTGTCTTTATTTGGGTTCATTACCCGATTGAAATCTCCCATGCAGATAACATATGCCGAGGGGAACTGATGGGCGAACGTTATTGCCGCCTGTAAAAGGTGAAGGTTATCGTGGGGCGGGTTGTAGATGCACATAATGACATATGGTTTAGAATCGATTTTGGCGTATACAAACACAAATCTGCCGTCAGGGTCTCTTTTAACATTTATGGGGTTCCATCTTAATGATTTGTGTATAAGTATAGAGACCCCTCTGGAGAGAGAGGTGTGGAAGGAATGGCTCGTCCATTGTACCCAGGATTTTTTAACGGAGTCTGCTTTATCTGCGGTGAGATGAGTTTCCTGCAGGCCCACGATATGGGGATTAAATTGTTTAATGTGTGAGAAGACTGCCTTGCGTTTGTTAGTAGCGCCTAGCCCTCTCACATTCCAGCTAAGACATATCAGAGACATTAAAAAATATTGTGATATATGGCTTATTCGGATGTTTCGGATAGTTGGGATATATTTCTTTTTGCATTAAGGAGGGAATGTTATACCAGCACAGATTGGCTTGTACCTCAACTAGTACACATTTATAACAGTTTGAACAATTAACAATTAACATTCTGCTTGACCTAAATATGTCGCAGATATCTGAATTTAGAAAAAAAAATAAGCTACAATCTGGTTGAGAGTAGCTGTTGTTGTGAGTGGGGGAAATTCTTCTGGCCTATAGGGGATTAGTTCCGGACTTTAGATCATAGGCTATTACCGCTATGGCGGTAGTCTGGCTGCCGGCCGGTGCCTCGGAGCCCATCTGTAGTTAAAGGAGATCTGCCGCTCCTTGACATGTTCTTTTTCTTTATGCTATCACCTATATGCCAGTGAATTATAAATCTAGATATACTTTAAAGAAAATTTACGTTATCTTTGGGTTGCTTCACGAGTTATTTCGTCTCGGGTGACACCGGATGCATGTGGAGCCATTCCGTGGCTTCGGCTGGGGATTGCAGAAAGATCACTTTGTCGTTCGCCATGATCTGTAGGCGAGCTGGATATGCCATTGAGTATTGGATGCCTCTATCTCGGAGTTTCTTTTTGATGTCCATGAAGGAGGCTCTTTGTTTTTGTAAGTCCGCTGAAAAGTCAGGGAACATGGAAATTGCTGCATTATTATATTTGAGGGGGCCTTTCAGTCTGGCCTGGCGTAGTATTATGTCCCGGTCTCTACAGTTCAGGATTCTTGCCAGAAATGGCCGTGGTGGGGCGCCTGGAATTGGTGGTTTGGTCGGGACTCGGTGGGCTCTTTCTACCGTGTAGGAGGCTGAAAAGATGTCTTCGCCCAGCATAGTTTTCAGCCAGTTTTCTGCAAAGGATTCTGGTTGGGAGCCTTCGACTCTCTCTGGGAGACCTATTATGCGTACGTCATTACGTCGAATCCGTTTTGGATTGGCAGAATTCTGCTTGCCTCACGGCTTTTTGGACTGCTTTAGGGAGCGGATGCAGGGTGTCTTCTACTTTCGAGATTCGGTCTTCCATTTCGTGCATCCTGCCCCGTATGTTTTGTAGATCTTGACGCAATAAAGTAACGTCTGATTTAACTTCATCTATTTTCCCAGTAAGGGAGGACTTGCAGGTATTTATGGCTTCTAGTAGTTGGCGCAGTGTAGGTTCTGTATTATGTCCCGAGTCGGTTTCGTTATCTCTGGCTTGTACGGTTCGGGACGAGCGTGGTGTTCTGTTCCCTCGGTGCGGGAGAATTCTTTAAGTCGTTCTGCGGCGGTGCAGCCTTTGGCGCGGGTGCTCATGGTGAGTAGCTATGTAATCTATATTATTGGTAGGATCCTTGCTCGTACCGTATCGTTGTCTTGTTTAATTTAATGGGGCCGTTCGCGTTTCTCCTTTATGGGTCTTAGGGGTTACTCTCCAGTTCTGGATAAGATCCCAGGTGGTCGTTTAGTTTCAGTGATGTTGGGCTAGTTTAGCTATATAATGCCTGGTAAGTAAGGAGTATAACTGTATTGTTTGCTGGTACAGATCAAATTGGTTTGTAGTTATTGCAGACTGCGTAGTCTTTTTAATGAAAGGCCTATAATAGTCCTCTGTGTTTTCGGCTATAGTTACCGGCTGATTACCAGACAGTGTCTTCTGGGGGGGGGGGGGGGGTTCTCTGTGACTCTATGTGGTTGGCAAAACCTTCCAGGTTATCCCCCCCTTCCCCCGTCGTCCACTTACTTTTTTTTTTGGTGGCTCCTCCCGGAGCTGGGGTCCAGCCTCGATCGATCCTCCACGTCCCTTAGGTGGGGGGGGGGGGACTTCCCAAAAAGTGCACCAGGTAGTCTCTGGGCCGTGGATTTCTGCGTCCGAGAGCTCCGCGCGGCCGTATGTTCGATGCAGATGCTGCGGTCTCCCTCCGGTTTTCCTGGTCTATCGTCTCAGGATTTAGATGAGGGGTAGGGCGATCTCTCCGTGTCGGCAGGGGCGGAGTGCTGCGCGGCGGGTGTGATGCGCCTAGGGCCGGCAGCGGAGGGGTGGAGGCGCGTGTTGCGGTCTTTTCCCGCGAGGCGGATGTTACGGCTGGGAGCTGGAGGATCCCCCTGTCGGCAGAAAGTGTCGGGGCGGGGGTAGGTGGTAGCCTTCTAATGGGGTCTGTCTAGCGCTGTTTGCCCGCTAGCTCTCGCAGGGGTTGAGAGCGGTCTGTTGTGCCACGTGTGCTCAAAGTCAGCAGTGAAGGGGTGCCGATGTGCCGTTCTGCCTCCCCAGTTCCACTCAGGTGCGGTTCGCCCAGCGGGGGCCCGGACCGTCTTCCGATCTTCAGCGGAGGTAGAGGGAGGCGAGCTGTGGAGGTTCGGCGGGGATCTCCGATGCCGGCCGCGGGGCGAGGGCAGCGGCGGCTTTGCGGAGGTAGAGGGAGGCGAACTGTGGAGGCTCGGCGGGGACCTCCGGCGCCGGCCGCGAGGCGAGGGCAGCGGCGGCTTTGCGGAGCTAGAAGGAGGCGGGCTGTGGAGGTTCGGCGGGGGTCTCCGGCGCCGGCCGCGGAGAAAGGGCAGCGGCGGCTTTGCTGTGGGTACTGACGCGGGACCGCTCCAGCGCCGTGCTAGTCCGACGCAGGGCGCTCCGGGGGTTGAGTGGTAAAGGGCACACTCACCCGGTGATGGTAGAGTCCCGCTACGGAGCGCCGCGTCGGGTATGTCCGGGTCCGGCAGTGAGGGGGTGTCGGCGCGCGGTCTCTCCCGGTGTCGCTCCGGTGTCTTTCCCCTGGAGAAGAGGTAAGGTGCTCGCCTGTCGTCAGCAGAGGTAGGGGGATGTAGGTGCCTATCGGGTGCAGACTGCAGGCCTGAAGGTAATGGCGGCGGTTGGCGCGCTGGTCGTTCCCGCCAGCGCCCGCTCCGTGCAGGGGAATTCAGGAGAGAGGTGGGCTCCTTAGCACGAGCCAGCAATCGCAGCTGGGTTAAGGCAGCATTCGTGTCCGGTCCGGTAATTAAATTAATGGAGAGTGGCCAGGATATTTGCAGGATTATGTGATCCCCTGGGGAGCTTCACTCAGTTGCGACCCTCCATCTTGGTCACTGGCCACGCCCCTCTAATATCTAATTTGTGTCTCCTCCCTTTCAGTTTCATCCCATTGCTTCTGGTCTTACCACGTTCCTTTTAGAGAGAGTGACTCTGGCCAGGTCTTGGAAAATTGAGATTTTGGCTCCTTCCAGTAATAGTTCTTCATAAGTTCTGCTTCTTCTCGGGATGTCATCTCTGACTTTAGTAGTAAGCAGCCTGCAGATTATATCTCTGGGTGGTTCATCTTGCCTGGGTCTCGGTCTTAGGGCCCTGTGTGCTCTTTCTATGATGATCTCCTCTAGGTACTTGTCACCTAGCAGTGTGATAAAGAGCTGCCTTATTGCCCCAGTGACGGACTCCGGTAGGATGGATTCAGGGACACTTTTAATTCGAGGGTTGTTTCTCCTCCCTCGATTCTCTTGATCTTCCAGCCAGTCAACAACTCGATTTAGATGGCCTTGGCAGGTTGTGAGAGATGAGGTAGCGGCTGTGGTGTAGGTCACCAGTTTCTCTTGTTGTTTCCAGCTGCTCCACTCTCCCTCCTATCTGTCTCATCTCCTGTCTAAAGTCCTGTATTTCTCTCATGAGAGGCTCCAGTGCTCTGGTGAGGAAGTCTCTAGTGATGGGCAGCTCTCTGTAACTTGCAGGGTCCTCATCTTCACTGCTAGCTTTGTCTGCCCTGGTGTTGGAGGTCATCAGCGTGGCTTTTTTCACAGATGATGGAGTCTGATGTGTTGAGGACGCTGAGAGAAGTGGCTGCGTTTTTTTCACAAAGTTAAGAAACCAGTAAGGTTACAGCAGCACTCCTATATAGATACCATTACTTAGTGGGGGTGCGAAAGGTAAAAAACAGTGCACGCTTAAGCTGAGTCCAGACTTCAATGGGCTCAAAATGATACAGTCCTTAAATTGATTGCAAAGCGGCACAGAAGATTGAATAAACAAAAAGGTTGTTCACATCCTTCTTCTCAGAGTATGAAACATACCTTTATTTAAACCATCCAGGTAAAAAATGGCAGAACAGCAACGTTTCGGCTGATAAAACAGCCTTTTTCAAGCTTAATGCCTTAATACACAGACTCCATATTTATAAAACAGATGACCCAATCTCCAACAAACATGAAAACGCACCCAGAAATTACATACATGTGATAGGGCCACTGAAGAGTCCGTCACAGGGGTGAACAGCTGAGAACCACAAGTGCTGGAACCTCACAATCAGGAAGGCGTCATATTAAAGGCATCCCTGATACATCATCAAAGGAAGCCCGGCTACACTCCACCATGGCACATCTCGCGAGATCTGCTATAACTCGAGCATGCGTGGGCGGTCACCGACGGGGAACACCCAGGCCGTTCGTCACAGGTAGGAGGAGTTAGATGTAGAGCACCGCCGTCAGCAAAGGGAATCCCGGCTATGGCTCACTAAGTCTACTCCCTCAACGTCCGCGGAGTCTCATGCATGCGCGCGGCGCCACCTTCAGAAAAAAAGCCCAAACCGGACACGTCATGGATGGGAGGAGCCACGCGAAAGTCTCCATCATCAAAAGAGACCCCTACTGGGTGTGAGATGTAGATTTAAATGTCCTAGAAAAGATGGATAAATAGTGCATCAGCACCTAGGTCAGGGCTCAGTGGGGGATAGCACACGAGAATAACCCCACCGTGCTCAGCCAGTAGGTCATGCAACAACAATAATGTCACTGTCTTGTACTGTATATGAAAATTGCCCGAATAATGTCAAAAAAATAAAAACATGAAAAATTTAAATGATAGAAAAAACAAAACAAGGTAACTGGATAAAGTATCTCTTAGATGAATGTCATCCAAGAGAATACCTTACATCACCATATAACGAATGATGAAAATAAAACCAAAAATATATAGCCAAAACAGATAAATCCTTCAGCCCCACACTGCTGTGTATATGTGTAGCCATGGCTGGCCAAGAAAACCTCTTGTGTCGCAAATATAAGGAGTGGCACTCCTACCAAAAAGGGAAAAAAGATCATTGTGATACATATCAACTTTATTGAAATAAATGTTTTTGAAAGCCAAGGTTAGTGATCAACCCATAGTGTTTTTATGCCCTGCTATGCTGGGTTTTAATGACCAGAGCCGTAAAAACATGCTTCCCCTGGGGATTAAAGCCCTTCAGGCTCAGGACGTGACAGCTCCATGCTGTCAGTTAGCGAGGTAGCCAACATCCTGGAGCTGTCATGGGGTGCCACGGGAAGCCCTCTCCCCGATCACGCAATTGCTTTAAAGTGTATGAAAAGTAAAATAAAGTTTCAGCTCCTCTTATGGATCGGATCAGTATGTGGAGCTGAGGATACTCATGCCCTTCCTCCACAATGTCTTGCGGCGTTCTCGTCCACCATGACCTGATGCTGGTCTTCTGCGCTGGCACGCCAGGCATCATTACGTCACGCACATGCGTAAAATCCTGCGAGGCCCGGGAAATTTAAAAACTCCCTGCTTCCAGCTAGTATCAGTAGCCGAGAGCAGGGAGCTGTCACCGGGAGCTGCTGCATGCGGTTCCCGGTCACATGATCGCTGTTATCCAATGGATAATACCGATGAAGTAAAAGTTAAAAAATGTTTAAAAAGAATAGAAAAAAAAGTTTGTTTCATCTCCCCTCATGGATAAGAGCAAAACTAAGAAAAAGTAGCCCCGCGCTGCAGGGGACTTAGAGTGCTGTGATTACACGGAGTTGGAAAACCTCTTGTGGATTGGTCCCAGTATTTATTAAAGCCACGCGTTTGGGCACTTCATCGTGCCTTTTTAAAGCATAAAATGCACAATTGTCAAGTATACATATATACACAAATACGCCGAGGCGTCCATCAGCGGCATCGCGCGATACCCTCTGATGTAATCAAAAGGGGGGGGGGGTTTCTCCCTGCAGCATGTTATCACATGACCTCTTTTGGAACACTATGTGCGTTCCAGTTCATCATAAAACTTTATCATACCATGAAAGGATGACAAACAGGCATTTGCTAGTTCTCCGCAGAGGGAGTATGTAGTATATCCCTGTATATGGCACTATATACTGCGCCTTTCTATTGAACAAATATGAGCACTACTTACTTTTCAAGACATAAAACACCAATACATCTTAAATACAATACAGTATAAAATTAATGTAATAAATATAGCAAATATAAATAATATAAAATCCTCGGAGTCACATAAAAACATTTCATTATTAAACATATATAGATAATATATTAAATAGTGTATTAAATAATGATATCGCAAACAATTAGTATTATATAGTTAATGCGTTGTTCATGTATATTTCTGGATTAATGGCAGGTTATTACACAAGATGAATAAGAAGTCATTAATACGGAGCTATTGGGGGATTATGAATATCTGATGTGTCTATGATTACATTTTTTCTAATATTTCATTAAATCCATGCGGGGTTAAAGCCTTCAAATGAAATATCTAGTACATTTCGTTCCTCCTTATTGCCGCTATCCTGATTTTACGTGTTCTAGCGGTGTCACTATTAACCCTTTGTAATCCTGATTGTGAATCTCCCCAAAATGCCTGGAAACGCTGTGCTGCTGATGGAAATATTTTTATATTAAACCTATGCTGACATGATGTGTACTTGTTGTTCTGCCTACATATCTGCTGCACACGGGCATTCTAGCATATATTATACATTACTGGTTTCACAAGGTTTATTCTGTTTAATATGAGTTGTATCACCTCCCTGTTGAATTTTATTCCTTTTGTGCGCTAAAAGTGGGCAACATTTCCATCTTTTTCTGTAGCGTTTTGAAGCTCCATTGGTGTTAGATGCTGACTTTGGGTGTTAAATGGGTTAACCCCACTTTTTCTCTTCTTTGTTTTTCTAGCGGGATTGGGGGGGGGGGGTGTAAAGTTCTATCCCTTTTAAAAATTATCCTCGGGTCTTCTTCTAGGCTCTTTTCACAGTATGGATCCCCCAGCAGTAAATTCCAGTTTTTTCTTATAATTTTCCTTATTTCCCCGTTTTTACTGCTATATTTAGTCAGATGTATAGCTGGTAGTCTCCTGGACTCCTCTGATGTCCCATCTTCTACTTCTTTCTCTTCATTATTTTGAAGTTTCATATCTTCTATTAAGCTTTCCAGGTATCGTTTTTCTTTGAAGCGTTCTTTGATTTTTGATCATATCTCAAGTTCTGCTTCAGAGGAGCAATTTCTATGAATTCTTTTTACTTGGCTATATGGTATGTTATTTTTCCAGCTTTTCGCATGGCAGCTAGTATAGTCTAAATAGCTGTTTTTATCAACCTTTTTGAAGTGCGTTTTAGTATGAATGATGTTATTACTACAAAATAAAACTATATCCAGGAAGATTATTTGCGTTTTCTCAATTGTACCTGTAAATCTTAAGTTCATTGTATTTATATGTAAATCATCAATAGAGGACGTAAGGTCTCCTTCTGTGCCTTCCCAAACTAACAAAGTATCATCTATAAACCTCCGGTGTAATTTAATCCTTGCATCTTGAAAAGCTTCCTTTTCCAAATAACCCATTTAAAGGTTCATGAAAGATGGGGCAAACTTGCTGCCCATCACCGTCCCGTGAGTTTGAATATAGAATTCATCATTATATACAAAATAATTGTTTTTTTAAATGAAATCTATGGATTTAGCTTTAAAATACTTTTGATTGGATGGCATAAGTGGATCATTATCTAGATACCATTTGACTGCTGTTACACCTAAATTATGGGGTATGTTATTATATGGAGCTTCTACATCTAATGGGCACCATATATATTCTTGTTTCCAGTTACATTTAGGGATTGATTCTAGCAGATGTCCTGTGTCTTTAATGAATGTGGGGAGGTTTGATACATACTTCTGTAGTATTTTGTCAATGTATTCAGATAGATGGCAGGTTACAGAATTTATTCCCGCAATAATGGGTCTTCCAGGCGGACCGTGGATGTCTTTATGGATCTTTGGGATATGGTATTTCCAGCTCTATCTGATTGGTGCAGATTGCTTCTTTGTTTGATAGTCCTCCCTCTTGTAGGGCTTCATTAATAAATTGATGTAGAGGTTTATCTCTGATGTGGGATCTCCACAGATTTTCTTGTAATGTTTATCGTTATTAAGTAAATTGAGACAAACTTCATGATAACGATTATCATCCATTACAACTATCCCTCCCCCTTGTCGGCTCTTTTTATAGTTAACCCTGTATTATTCCTTAATTGTTTCAGTGTCGTTTTTTCACTAGAGGTTAGATTCTTCTTCATGCATTTATTGTTATTGGACATATCTGTTAGGTCTTTTAACGTGTTATTATCTGGTTCATATATCTGTGAGGGAAGATGAAATTACGTACCTAAGGCCCCTGGATTTATCCACTGACCATACCACTGCTTCTGCGCACGTGCCTGTCGCCAAAATGTGGGAAGCATGCGCAAAAGCCGCGGATTGCCAGGGTAATTTACAATCTTCTTGCTTCTGGATACCAAACATAACTGAGAGCCTGGAGATCTCAGGGGGGACCGTGGTTCTTGGTCACGGGATCGCCGTTATCCACTGATTAACGGTGGTCACATAAAAGAAAAAAATAGTTTCACCTCTGGGTCCCAGATCCGATCCATCAAGGGAGGTGAAATTACTTACCTCAGGCCACTGGCAATGTCCCCTGACAGAATCCTCACTTAGCTTTGGCGCATGTTCCTGTCGCCAAAATGGCAGATGCAAGCACAGAAGCAAGAGAGGGCCCAGAAAATTTAAAATCTCCTTGCTCCTGACTACTAAAGGTAGCTGAGAGCTTGGAGCAGTGACCAGTGGCTGCAGTGAGCGGTCCCTGGTCACGTGATCGCCGTTATCCAATGGATAATGGCGATCATGTAAAAGTTCAAAGACTGTTGAAGTTTGATGTTCCTTTTGGCTTGGGCCCTATTGTGCATGAGGACATAGGATTAAGACCACAATAAGTGTGTCTCTGTACACGGGACAAACAGGCGTATCCATTTTGGGGTGAAAGTATTCATTCCAATGTGTGCTGTACAAAAAAAACCTGTTTTTAAAATGACATAATTGCCAAAAAACGAAAATTGTAATTTTTTTTCCCTTCTGCTTTGCTTAGATTCATTCAAAAACTGTGGGGTCAGAATATGCAGTACACCCCTAGGTGAATTTGATAAGGGGTCTAGTTTGCAAAATAGCGTCATTTGGGGGGGGGGTTCTCAATGGCTCTACAAGTGGGCAATGGGGCCTAAAACACCCTCAAGCAAAATGCCTGTTCTGAAAGCCACTGGCTGCTCCTTTCGTTTTGGACCCCGTTGTGCATACAGATATAAGATTAGGGCCACAACAGATATGTTTCTGAACAAAGGACAAACAGGGGCATCCATTTTGGGATGTAAATCCTTATTTTCATGTGCACTATAGAAAAATGACATATTTGCAAAAATATGAAATTTTATTTGTTCTCCTCTAAATTTCATGAACTCCTGAAAATAATCTGTGGAGTCAAAATACTCCTGACCCCTCCCACCCCCCCAGTGAATACATTAAGGGGTGTAGTTTTTGAAATGGGGTCATTTGTGGGGTTATCTATCATTCTGACACTTATCAGCCTTTGCAATCTTAACTTGGTGCAGGAAAGCAAAATGTTCCTCAAAATGTTAATAATCATCGTTAAATTTGTACATCTCTTAAATGGTTAAAAAAACCTAAGTTTTTCAAATGTGCGCCCACAATAAAGTAAACAGATGGGAATATATATATCTCATCAAACGTTTGTACAGTATGTTTGCACATATTTGAGTTATTGCAGTTGAAAATGTGAAAAATATTTTTTTTTCAAAATGTTCCAAATTTTGGCACTTTTAATAAATATACACAAATTCTATCAGTCTGTTTGTACCACCTAAATGAAGTACAACATGTGGCAAGAAAACAATGTCAGAATTACTTGGATATGCAAAACCTTTACGGAGTTATTTAATGTTAAAGTGACACATGTCAGATTTCCAAAATTTGGCTCCGTCACTAAGGCGCAAATAGGCTTGTCACTAAGGGGTTAAATGCCTTAAATATCTCCATTGTACGCTGCATTACAGATCTGTTGCTTGCTTGAAAAATATTACAGAATAGTTCACATATCCCATGACCTATCTCTGCATGTATATATAGGTCTATTGTGTGAGCCGGCTCACTGCTCAAAAAAACTAGTGTACATTTTTCCCAATTTCATTTTCAATAAAACAATAAAAGAAAAAATCAGTGATTTTGCACACTTTTATCACTTCATTTAACACGGTGGAATACAAACATTAATCTGCTTTTAAAATACACAAAAATCCCATTTGTAACCTGTTGTGTTTTGTGTTCACAGCTCCGCTGCCCACGGAGAAGCTGGTGGAGATACCAGGTACAGTAAATAACATCTAGCAGTAATGTATGTGATATTAGAAGGAGCAATTGTAGACTCAGTGGATCCCAGCAGTTGTACAGCAACCACTCATAAAGGAAGTCGTAGGCACATACTGCACATTTATTCTACATCTCACTCCCAAAATGTCTAGGGATGATTAAGGCCGGCTTCACACGGCCGTGACTGACTCCGCCGCGGAATTCTGCGGCGGAGCCCATCATGGCGCCACCCAGAAACCCCAATACTTACCTGTGGATCCAGCGTCCCAGGTCCCGCATGACGCTTCGGCGCGTATGTGCAATAGAGCGCGTGACGCGCCGGCCGCATCATATGACATGCCCACACCGTCACATGATGCGCAGGACGCGTAATATGACACGGCTGCGGTAGGCGGGGAAGCGGTTTCACGCTATCTTCCACTGTGCTACAGCGGAAAATACTGTGACGGACGGCTTCCATTGACTGCAATGCAAGCCGTCCGTGCGTACACCCGCGGCAAATAGAGCATGCCGCGGGTGAGGACGGGTGATTTTATGGTGTGGAATTCCGCACTGTAAGCATTGTGCTATTAGGTTCAATAGAACCTTATAGCTGCGGGCAACGCAGCGGATTTCCACCACGTATTACGCGGCGTTAATCCGTCCGTGTGAAGGAGCCCTAACAGATGTCGGATTTTTTTTACTGTACTTCATTGTTGCGGATTTGTTTGGGACAACGCTGTCACTATTTTGAACCCAACAGTATTAGATAATTTTGCCGTGCGCTCAAATAAGAGAACAGCGACACAAATCTGGGTACTCACTCTGAAGGGGGAGGTTCCCCAATGATGAAAAAATAGGGTGTGACCTCCTCCCTTGGACCCTTCGTTGAAATTATGCGGTCTCACCCAGAGGTAGTATATCTTTTTTATTCCAAATGTCAAAGTCACATATGAACAAATGTTGTCCCTCACACAGGAGGTCAAACGGTAAATGCGACGCAATGGATGGCCCTTGTCAAGGCTTCTTTCCTCTAGACATAGAAGATGCCCCCTTGTTACAGTCACATTCCTGGGTATAAATATATCAAGGGACAATACAGAGATCTCTCCCATCATCTATTTACACACAGTTTTCAGAGCGCCCTCTGTTACAGTCCTGGGTACAAATAGATGATGGGAGAGATCCCATCCTTTGTATTGACCCCTGATATATTTATACATACATATTAGGTCACCCCTCAGCCATCTTGTTTTCTAAACTAAATAGTCACAATTTGGATAACCTCTCTGGGTATTGTAGTCCGCCCATTCCATTTATTACTTAAATTGCCGCCTTTGTACCCGTTCAAGCTCTGATATGTCCTTCCTAAGTACCGGTGCCCAAAACAGTCCACAGCATTCCATGTATGATACACAATGTGCATCAGATAGTTAGAGAGGCACTACAGCCATCTTTGCTTGTTCAGGACCGGAGAGTCGTCTTAAGATTGTTATTACATCAGCGTTGGAGCCTCCAGACAGAGTTTCCATCACAAATGTGGCTGAAAATATCGGGAAAAAAAGCGCTGTATTCAGCCCTTCTTGTTCTGTCCAAAAGCCTGCCAGCTGGACAGAAAGCAGGCAGACCACATTATAGTCAATGACTGTCCAGTCCAGCGACTGAGTCATTCAGCCATGGGCATTTACCTTTACTGCTTCCTGAACGGAGAAGGAAAGCGTATTTTCAGCGCAGGTGTGAAAGCACCCTAAGATAACTTGCCACAAAAAGTTATCAGGTCAAGTTAATCTTTGCTAAGTCTGTAAAGAGTCTTCTGTCAATAGGTATTATGTAAGGCATAACTCTATAACTCATTCTCCTTTACAGAAGAGAAGCCCTCACACGGCATGACCATGGGTGTGGTGGTTTTTGTCATTCTTGTCGTTGCTGGCATCGCCACTGCAGTCTTCTTTGTAACCTCTCAAAAACTGACCTCCTTATCTTTTCTCCCTCAGCCAGCCGACCTCCCCTCAACATCTCCATATCAGTATCTGGCCCCACCATAACCTCCAGACAGCATACCCACTACTTTGGGGGTCACAATGGACTCTGACCTCTCCTTTAGCCCCCACATTCAATCTCTGGCGCAAACATGCCAACTGCACCTCAGAAATATTGTTAAAATCCAGCCATTCCTAACCACGGACATGTTAAAGACACTCATCACCCTCATCCACTCCCGACTCGACTACTGCAATTCACTGTTCATTGGCGTTCCCCGCACCAGACTCTTCCCTCTCCAATTCATACTAAATGCAGCATCTAGACCCATTTTTCTATCCAGCCATTTCTCAGATGCCTCTGCACTATGCCAGTCACTGCATTGGCTGCCCATCCACTGCAGAACAAAATATAACTCCTCACCCCCACCCACAAAGCTCTCACCAGCGCTGCGCCACCGTACATCGCTTCCCTCCTGTCCGTACAACACCCAGCCCGCACACTCCAATCCGCTAACACACTCAAACTAAACACCCATTTAATAAAAAACCTCATGCGCTCGCCTCCAGGACTTCATTAGAGCAGAAACGATCCTCTGAGATGCACTACCCCAATGCATCCAGACAATCCTTGATTCACGAAATTTCAGATGTGCCATAAAAACCCACCTCTTCAGGGAGGCATACCAAATCTCCCAACCTAGTCCCCCTGCCCCTTCCCACAGCTCCCCACGCCTTCCACCCTGCCTATTGCATATGACCTCTACACCTGTACCTCCTTACTGTCCCTACCCCATTTGCTTCCTAATAACTGACTTCTACATGTAATTACCGTAGTGCTTGTCTTCCCCCATGCCTTATCTCCCCCCTCCCTTCCTGTACCTCCTGTATCACCCCCACCCCTTAGTTTCAAACTGATTGTCTACCATATGCATGCTTTTGTATTTGTCTCTGTTCTCCCACACTTGAAAGCATTGCGAAATAAGTTGGAGCTATACAAATAAAGATTATTACTACTTGTGGATTTCAGTTAACTGTGAACTTAACTGGAACAACCCTTGTCAGGCAGCTACTGTCAAGGCAAATTGGATCATGGGAGGCATCAAAAGAGGCATGGGGCACATGACCTGAACATTGTTCTTTCGCTTTACAAGTCATTGTTCAGACCACACATGGATTATTGTGGACTGTTTTGGACATCAGTACTGAAGGAGGACATATCAGAGCTTCAGTGAGTTTAAAGAGGGACAACTAAAGTAATAAATAATGGGTGGACTATAATATTCAGAGAGTTTATCAAAATTCCTGGTCACGCTGTAGAACTTGTCCAGGAAAAGTTTGACAAAAATGTATAGAAACGGTGATAAAATGCTCCCGCGCTCAAACAGTCTGTAGATGACAGTGTAGAATAAATTGTATAACATTTACTTAGAAAGGTGGGTGGGGGAGGGGTTGATAAGCATCCAGCACCCCCCTGGTTGGTCTGAGTTCGCTGTCAAGACAATCAAATGGGATAGATATTTCCAACAAAAATAGTGTTGAAGGAATGATTTTTTAAAAAATAAAAACAATGAAAAAGTGACCAAAACAATATACAGAATAAATAGTGGAGGAAGATAAAACCTAATACAATGCATTTCATAGAATCCTAGAATGGTAGAGTTGGAAGAGACCTCCAGAGTCATTGGGTCCAATCCCCTGCTCAGTGCAGGATCACTAAATCATCCCAGACAGATATTTGTCCTGCCTTTGTTTGAACACTTCCATTGAAGGAGAACTCACCACCTCCCGTGGTAACCTGTTCCACTCATTGATCACCCTCATTGTCAGAAAGTTTTTTCTAATATCTAATTTGTGTCTCCTCCCTTTTAGTTTCATCCCATTGCTTCTGCTCTTATCACGTTCCTTTTAGAGAGGGTGACTCTGGCCAGGTCTTGGAAAATTGAGATTTTGGCTCCTTCCAGTAATAGTTCTCCATAAGTTCTGCTTCTTCTCAGGATGTCATCTCTGACTTTAGTAGTAAGCAGCCTGCAGATTATATCTCTGGGTGGTTCATCTTGCCTGGGTCTCGGTCTTAGGGCCCTGTGTGCTCTTTCTACGATGATCTCCTCTAGGTAGTTGTCACCTAGCAGTGGGATAAAGAGCTGCCTTATTGCCCCAGTGACGGACTCCGGTAGGATGGATTCAGGGACACCTTTAATTCAGAGGTTGTTTCTCCTCCCTCGTTTCTCTTGATCTTCCAGCCAGTCGACAATTCGATTTAGATGGCCTTGGCAGGTTGTGAGAGATGAGGTAGCGGCTGTGGTGTAGGTCACCAGTTTCTCCTGTGTTGTTTCCAGCTACTCCACTCTCCCTCCTATCTGTCTCATCTCCTGTCTAAAGTCCTGTATTACTCTCATGAGAGGCTCCAGTGCTCTGGTGAGGAAGTCTCTAGTGATGGGCAGCTCTCTGTAACTTGCAGGGTCCTCATCTTCACTGCTAGCTTTTTCTGCCCTGGTGTTGGAGGTCATCAGCGTGGCTTTTTTCACAGATGATGGAGTCTGATGTGCTGAGGGCGCTGAGAGAAGTGGCTGCGTTTTTTTCACAAAGTTAAGAAACCAGTAAGGTTACAGCAGCACTCCTATATAGATGCCACTACTTAGTGGGGGTGCGAAAGGTAAAAAACAGTGCACGCTTAAGCTGAGTCCAGACTTCAATGGGCTCAAAATGATACAGTCCTTAAATTGATTGCAAAGCGGCACAGAAGATTGAATAAACAAAAAGGTTGTTCACATCCTTCTTCTCAGAGTATAAAACATACCTTTATTTAAACCATCCAGGTAAAAAATGGCAGAACAGCAACGTTTCGGCTGATAAAACAGCCTTTTTCAAGCTTAATGCCTTAATACACAGACTCCATATTTATAAAACAGATGACCCAATCTCCAACAAACATGAAAACGCACCCAGAAATTACATACATGTGATAGGGCCACTGAAGAGTCCGTCACAGGGGTGAATAGCTGAGAACCACGAGTGCTGGAACCTCACAATCAGGAAGGCGTCATATTAAAGGCATCCCTGATACATCATCAAAGGAAGCCCGGCTACACTCCACCATGGCACATCTCGCGAGATCTGCTATAACTCGAGCATGTGTGGGCGGTCACCGACGGGGAACACCCAGGTCCGATGCGTCACAGGTAGGAGGACTTAGATGCCGTCAGCAAAGGGAATCCCGGCTATGGCTCACTAAGTCTACTCCCTCAACGTCCGCGGAGTCTCATGCATGCGCGCGGCGCCACCTTCAGAAAAAAAGCCCAAACCGGACACGTCATGGATGGGAGGAGCCACGCGAAAGTCTCCATCATCAAAAGAGACTCCTACTGGGTGTGAGATGTAGATTTAAATGTCCTAGAAAAGATGGATAAATAGTGCATCAACACCTAGGTCAGGGCTCAGTGGGGGATAGCACACGAGAATAACCCCACCGTGCTCAGCCAGTAGGTCATGCAACAACAATAATGTCACTGTCTTGTACTGCATATGAAAATTGCCCGAATAATGTCGAAAAAATAAAAACATGAAAAATGTAAATGATAGAAAAAACAAAACAAGGTAACTAGATAAAGTATCTTTTAGATGAATGTCATCCAAGAGAATACCTTACATCACCATATAACGAATGATGAAAATAAAACCAACAATGTATAGCCAAAACAGATAAATCCTTCAGCCCCACACTGCTGTGTATATGTGTAGCCATGGCTGGCCAAGAAAACCTCTTGTGTCGCAAATATAAGGAGTGGCACTCCTACCAAAAAGGGAAAAAAGATCATTGTGATACATATCAACTTTATTGAAATACATTTTTTTGAAAGCCAAGGTTAGTGATCAACCCATAGTGTTTTTATGCCCTGCTATGCTGGGTTTTAATGACCAGAGCCGTAAAAACACGCTTCCCCTGGGAATTAATACCCTGCAGGCTCAGGACGTGACAGCTCCATGCTGTCAGTTAGCGAGGTAGCCAACATCCTGGAGCTGTCATGGGGTGCCACGGGAAGCCCTCTCCCCGATCACGCAATTGCATTAAAGTGAATGAAAAGTAAAATAAAGTTTCAGTTCCTCTTATGGATCGGATCAGTATGGGGAGCTGAGGATACTCATGCCCTTCCTCCACAATGTCTCGCGGTGTTCTCGTCCACCATGACCTGACGCCGGTCTTCTGCGCTGGCACGCCAGGCATCATTACGTCACGCACATGCGTAAAATCCTGCGAGGCCCGGGAAATTTAAAAACTCCCTGCTTCCAGCTAGTATCAGTAGCCGAGAGCAGGGAGCTGTCACCGGGAGCTGCTGCATGCGGTTCCCGGTCACATGATCGCTGTTATCCAATGGATAATACCGATGAAGTAAAAGTTAAAAGAAATGTTTAAAAAGAATAGAAAAAAAAGTTTGTTTCATCTCCCCTCATGGATAAGAGCAAAACTAAGAAAAAGTAGCCCCGCGCTGCAGGGGACTTAGAGTGCTGTGATTACACGGAGTTGGAAAACCTCTTGTGGATTGGTCCCAGTAATTAAAGCCACGCGTTTGGGCACTTCATCGTGCCTTTTTAAAGCATAAAAAACAAAAGTGTCAAGTATACATATATACACAAATACGCCGAGGCGTTCATCAGCGGCATCGCGCGATACCCTCTGATGTAATCAAAAGGGGGGGGGGGGGGGTCTCCCTGCAGCATGTTATCACATGACCTCTTTTGGAACACTATGTGCGTTCCAGTTCATCATAAAACTTTATCATACCATGAAAGGATGACAAACAGGCATTTGCTAGTTCTCCGCAGAGGGAGTATGTAGTATATCTCTGTATATGGCACTATATACTGCGCCTTTCTATTGAACAAATATGAGCACTACTTACTTTTCAAGACATAAAACACCAATACATCTTAAATAGAGTACAGTATAAAATTAATGTAATAAATATAGCAAATATAAATAATATAAAATCCTCGGAGTCACATAAAACATTTCATTATTAAACATATATAGATAATATATTAAATAGTGTATTAAATAATGATATCGCAAACAATTAGTATTATATAGTTAATGCGTTGTTCATGTATATTTCTGGATTAATGGCAGGTTATTACACAAGATGAATAAGAAGTCATTAATACGGAGCTATTGGGGGATTATGAATATCTGATTAATGTGTCTATGATTACTAGAGATGAGCGAACGTACTCGTCCGAGCTTGATACTCGTTCGAGTATTAGCGTGTTCGGGATGCTCGTTACTCGTGACGAGTACCACGCGATGTTCGGGTTACTTTCACTTTCATCTCTGAGACGTTAGCGCGCTTTTCTGGCCAATTGAAAGACAGGGAAGGCATTACAACTTCCCCCTGCGACGTTCAAGCCCTATACCACCCCCCCTGCAGTGAGTGGCTGGCGAGATCAGGTGTCACCCGAGTATAAAAATCGTCCCCTCCCGCGGCTCGCCACAGATGCGTTCTGACATAGAGGAGGGAAAGTGCTGTTGGTGCCAGAGCTGCTATAGGGAGAGTGTTAGGAGTATTTTAGGCTTAAAGAACCCCAACGGTCCTTCTTAGGGCCACATCTAACCGTGTGCAGTACTGTGGAGGCTGCTTTTTGCAGTGTTGCGCATTTCTTTTTTTTTGGTATATCGGCCATGCAGAGCATTGCACCCTGCAGTAATACTCCAGGGCCAGAAGCGCTTAGGCAGGGACAGAAGACATATTGATTGAATATAGGCAGTGGGCCTTTGCAAAAAAATTTGGGGAAAAAAATCTATTTGGGCTGCCTGTGACTGTCCTCAGTGTTCTGGGTCTCTGCTGGGTGTAGTAGTTCTCCAAATTCATACGCAGCCAGCTAAGTGTTACAGCTGGCTTGCGCAAAATTATTTCCTGGCTCTGTCTGGGCTGTGAAATCACCGCTGTATTGCAGTTCACAGTGCAACACTCTGCAGTTCTTTGACATACTCCAGGGCCAGAAGCGCTTAGGCAGGGACAGAAGACATATTCATTGAATATAGGCAGTGGGCCTTTGCAAAAAAAATTGGGGAAAAAAATCTATTTGGGCTGTCTGTGACTGTCCTCAGTGTTCTGGGTCTCTGCTGGGTGTAGTAGTTCTCCAAATTCATACGCAGCCAGCTAAGTGTTACAGCAGGCTTGCGCAAAATTATTTCCTGGCGTTCCGTAAGCGAAGTCAGCCTCCAACCACAGGCCAATAAGCGGCACATTTAATTACAGCGTTCTGTTTCTGCATTACTGGTAATACAGCATGCTGAGGGGTAGGGGTAGGCCTAGAGGACGTGGACGCGGCCGAGGACGCGGAGGCCCAAGTCAGGGTGTGGGCACAGGCCGAGCTCCTGATCCAGGTGTATCGCAGCCGACTGCTGCGGGATTAGGAGAGAGGCACATTTCTGGCGTCCCCACATTCATCGCACAATTAATGGGTCCACGCGGGAGACCTTTATTAGAAAATGAGCAGTGTGAGCAGGTCCTATCGTGGATGGCAGAAAGTGCATCCAGCAATCTATCGACCACCCAGACTTCTGCGCCGTCCACTGCTACAACTCTGAATCCTCTGGCTGCTGCTCCTCCTTCCTCCCAGCCTCCTCACTCCATTACAATGACACATTCTGAGGAGCGGGCAGACTCCCAGGAACTGTTCTCGGGCCCCTGCTCAGATTGGGCAGCAGTGGTTTCTCTCCCACCAGAGGAGTTTATCGTGACCGATGCCCAACCATTGGAAAGTTCTCGGGGTCCGGGGGATGAGGCTGGGGACTTCCGGCAACTGTTTCAAGACCTTTCAGTGGGTGAGGAGGACGATGACGATGAGACACAGTTGTCTATCAGTGAGGTAGTAGTAAGGGCAGTAAGTCCGAGGGAGGAGCGCACAGAGGATTCAGAGGAAGAGCAGCAGGACGATGAGGTGACTGACCCCACCTGGTTTGCTACGCCTACTGAGGACAGGTCTTCAGAGGGGAAGGCAAGGGCAGCAGCAGGGCAGGTTGCAAGAGGCAGTGCAGTTTCCAGGGGTAGAGGCAGGGCCAGACCAAATAATCCATCAACTGTTTCCCAAAGCGCCCCCTCGCGCCATGCCACCCTGCAGAGGCCGAGGTGCTCAAAGGTTTGGCAGTTTTTCACTGAGAGTGCAGACGACCGACGAACAGTGGTGTGCAACCTTTGTCGCGCCAAGATCAGCCGGGGAGCCACCACCAACAGCCTCACCACCACCAGCATGCGCAGACATATGATGGCCAAGCACCCCACAAGGTGGGACGAAGGCCGTTCACCGCCTCCGGTTTGCACCGCTGCATCTCCCCCTGTGCCCCAACCTGCCACTGAGATCCAACCCCCCTCTCAGGACACAGGCACCACCGTCTCCTGGCCTGCACCCACACCCTCACCTCCGCTGTCCTTGGCCCCATCCACCAATGTCTGTCAGCGCACTGTCCAGCCGTCGCTAGCGCAAGTGTTTGAGCGCAAGCGCAAGTACGCCGCCACGCACCCGCACGCTCAAGCGTTAAACGTGCACATTGCCAAATTTATCAGCCTGGAGATGCTGCCGTATAGGGTTGTGGAAACAGAGTCTTTCAAAAATATGATGGCGGTTCCCAGTTGCCGCTACTTTTCCCGATGTGCCGTCCCAGCCCTGCACGACCACGTCTCCCGCAACATTGTACGCGCCCTCACCAACGCGGTTACTGCCAAGGTCCACTTAACAACGGACACGTGGACAAGCACAGGCGGGCAGGGCCACTATATCTCCCTGACGGCACATTGGGTGAATTTAGTGGAGGCTGGGACAGAGTCAGAGCCTGGGACCGCTCACTTCCTACCCACCCCCAGAATTGCGGGCCCCAGCTCGGTGCTGGTATCTGCGGCGGTGTATGCTTCCTCCACTAAACCATCCTCCTCCTCCAACGCAACCTCTGTCTCGCAATCAAGATGTGTCAGCAGCAGCACGTCGACAGCAGTCGGTGTCGCGTGGCGTGGCAGCACAGCGGTGGGCAAGCGTCAGCAGGCCGTGCTGAAACTACTCAGCTTAGGAGATAAGAGGCACACGGCCCACGAACTGCTGCAGGGTCTGACAGAGCAGACCGACCGCTGGCTTGCGCCGCTGAGCCTCCAACCGGGCATGGTCGTGTGTGACACAGCCGTAACCTGGTGGCGGCCCTGCAGCTCGGCAGCCTCACGCACGTGCCATGCCTGGCCCATGTCTTTAATTTGGTGGTTCAGCACTTTCTGAAAAGCTACCCACGCTTGTCAGACCTGCTCGGAAAGGTGCGCCGGCTCTGCGCACATTTCCGCAAATCCCACACGGACGCTGCCACCCTGCGCACCCTGCAACATCGGTTTAATCTGCCAGTGCACCGGCTGCTGTGCGACGTGCCCACACGGTGGAACTCTACGCTCCACATGTTGGCCAGGCTCTTTGAGCAGCGAGGAGCTATAGTGGAATACCAACTCCAACATGGGCGGCGCAGTGGGAGTCAGCCTCCTCAATTCTTTTCAGAAGAGTGGGCCTGGTGGGCAGACATCTGCCAGGTCCTTGGAAAGTTTGAGGAGTCTACCCAGGTGGCGATGCTGCAATCATTAGCGTCACCATTCCTCTGCTATGCCTCTTGAGAAGTTCCCTGCACAGCAGAAAGGCAGACGCTTTGCGCTCGGAAACAGAGCCGGGGGAAGACAGTATGTCGCTGGATAGTCAGAGCACCCTCCTGTCTATATCTCAGCGCGTTGAGGAGGAGGAGCATGCGGAGGATGAGGAGGAGGGGGAAGAGACAGCTTGGCCCACTGCTGAGGGTACACATGCTGCTTGCCTGTCATCCTTTCAGCGTGTATGGCCTGAGGAGGAGGAGGAGGAGGAGGAGGGGGAGGAGGAGGATCCTGAAAGTGATCTTCCTAGTGAGGACAGCCATGTGTTGCGTACAGGTACCCTGGCACACATGGCTGACTTCATGTTAGGATGCCTTTCTCGTGACCCTCGCGTTGCACACATTCTGGCCACTACGGATTACTGGGTGTACACAGTGCTCGACCCACGGTATAAGGAGAACCTTTCCAATCTCATACCCGAAGAGGAAAGGGGTTCGAGAGTGATGCTATACCACAGGACCCTGGCGGCAAACTGATGGTAAAATTCCCATCCGACAGCGCTAGTGGCAGAAGGCGCAGTTCCGAGGGCCAGGTAGCAGGGGAGGCGCGGAGATCAGGCAGCATGTACAGCACAGGCAGGGGAACACTCTTTAAGGTCCCTGGACAGCTTTATGGCTCCCCAGCAAGCCTGTGTCACCGCTCCCCAGTCAAGGCTGAGTCGGCGGGAGCACTGTAAAAGGATGGTGAGGGAGTACGTAGCCGATCGCACGACCGTCCTCCGTGACGCCTCTGCCCCCTACAACTACTGGGTGTCGAAGCTGGACACGTAGCCTGAACTCGCGCTCTATGCCCTGGAGGTGCTTGCTTGTCCTGCAGCTAGCGTCTTGTCAGAGATGGTGTTTAGTGCGGCTGGGGGAATCATCACAGATAAGCGTACCCGCCTGTCAACCGACAGTGCCGACAGGCTTACACTCATCAAGATGAACAAAGCCTGGATTTCCCCAGACTTCTCTTCTCCACCAGCAGACAGCAGTGATACCTAAGCAATACGTAGGCTGCACCCGCGGATGGAAGCATCGTTCTCTGTCCCCATCAAAAACGGGGACATTTTTGCTTCATCAATCTGTGTATAGTATTCATCCTCCTGCTCCTCCTCCTGAAACCTCACGTAATCACGCCGAACGGGCAATTTTTCTTAGGGCCACAAGGCTCAGTCATATAATTTTTCTAAACAATTTTTATACGTTTCAATGCTCATTAAAGCGTTGAAACTTCCACGTGAACCAATTTTTATTTAAACTGGGCTGCCTCCAGGCCTAGTTACCAATTAAGCCACATTAACCAAAGTGATTAATGGGTTTCACCTGCCCTCTTGGTTGGGCATGGGCAATTTTTCTGAGGTACATTAGTACTGTTGGTACACCAATTTTTGGGGGACCCTCGCCTACAGTGTAATCCAATTAATATTTTGCCCACCTGCATTACAGCTGACGTTACCTCAGCTGTGCTGGGCACTGCAATGGAATATATTTATGTACCGCCGGTGGGTTCCAGGGAGCCACCCATGCTGTGGTTCCACACGGAGTTGTAACTACATCTGTCCACTTCTAAAGAACCCCAGTCTGACTGGGGCATGCAGTGTGGGCCAAAGCCCACCTGCATTAAGCACGACATTACCTCAGCTGTGATGGGCAATGCAATGGGATATATTTATGTACCGCCGGTGGCATCCTGGCACCCACCCATGCTGTAGGTCCACACGGAGTTGTAACTACATCTGTCCACTTCTAAAGAACCCCAGTCTGACTGGGGCATGCAGTGTGGGCCGAAGCCCACCTGCATTAAACATGACATTACCTCAGCTGTGATGGGCACTGCAATGGGATATATTTATGTACCGCCGGTGGGTTCCAGGGAGCCACCCATGCTGTGGGTCCACACGGAGTTGTAACTACATCTGTCCACTTCTAAAGAAACCCAGTCTGACTGGGGGAATGCAGTGTGGGCCGAAGCCCACCTGCATTAAGCACGACATTACCTCAGCTGTGATGGGCACTGCAATGGGATATATTTATGTACCGCCGGTGGCTTCCTGGCACCCACCCATGCTGTGGGTCCACACGGAGTTGTAACTACATCTGTCCACTTCTAAAGAACCCCAGTCTGACTGGGGCATGCAGTGTGGGCCGAAGCCCACCTGCATTAAACATGACATTAGCTCAGCTGTGATGGGCACTGCAATGGGATATATTTATGTACCGCCGGTGGCTTCCTGGCACCCACCCATGCTGTCGGTCCACAGGGACTTCACAATAGGGAGTTGTACCTGCCTGTGTCTATGAATTAAAAAGCCCGGTCAGGTTGGGGCATGCAGTGTGGGCCGAAGCCCACCTGCATTTAATCTGACGTTAGCTCTGCTGTCCAGGGCACTGCAATGGGATACATTTATGTACAGCCGGTGGGTTCCAGGGAGCTACCCATGCTGTGGGTGCACACGGAACTCCCATTGCGGAGTAGTACCTGGCTGTGACTTTTTAAAAAAAAACGCGGTCGGACTGGGGCATGCAGACACCTTGACAGAATGAATAGTGTGTGGTACATAGGTTCCCCATTGCTATGCCCACGTGTGCAGCTCCAAATGGAGGTGGCACAGGATTGGATTTCTCATTGCTTCTGTACAGCATTGTGGGCTATCGCCCCGCCCCTTTTAAAGAGGGTCGCTGCCTAGCTATGCCAACCCTCTGCAGTGTGTGCCTGCTTTTCCTCTGGCAGACGCACTTATAAATAGACATGAGGGTGGTGTGGCATGAGTGTAGCTGAAGGCTGCGCAGGGACAGTTTGGTGTGCGCTGTGGACACTGGGTCGTGCGGGGGGGGGGGGGGGTTGGGCAGCATGTAACCCAGGAGAAGTGGAAGTGGAGTGTCATGCAGGCAGTGATTGTGCATTGTTGGAGGTAGTGTGGTGCTTAGCTAAGGTATGCCTTGCTAATGAGGGCTTTTCAGAAGTAAAACTTGTTGGGAGGGGGGGGCACTCTTGCCGGTATTGTGGCTTAATAGTGGGACCTGGGAACTTCAGATGCAGCCCAACATGTAGCCCCTCGCCTGCCCGATCCGTTGCTGTGTCGTTCCCATCACTTTCTTGAATTGCCCAGATTTTCACAAATGGAAACCTTATCGAGCATCGGCGATATACAAAAATGCTCGGGTCGCCCATTGACTTCAATGGGGTTCGTTATTCGAAACGAACCCTCGAGCATCGCGAAAAGTTCGTCCCGAGTAACGATCACCCGAGCATTTTGGTGCTCGTTCATCTCTAATGATTACATTTTTTCTAATATTTCATTAAATCCATGCGGGGTTAAAGCCTTCAAATGAAATATCTGGTACATTTCTTTCCTCCTTATTGCCGCTATCCTGATTTTACGTGTTCTAGCGGTGTCACTATTAACCCTTTGTAATCCTGATTGTGAATCTCCCCAAAATGCCTGGAAACGCTGTGCTGCTGATGGAAATATTTTTATATTAAACCTATGTTGACACGCTGTGTACTTGTTGTTCTGCCTACATATCTGCTGCCGCACGGGCATTCTAACATATATGTTACATTACTGGTTTCACAAGGTTTATTCTGTTTAATATGAGTTGTATCACCTCCCTGTTGAATTTTATTTAGAGATGAGCGAACGTACTCGTCCGAGCTTGATGCTCGGGCGAATATTAGGGTGTTCGGGATGTTCGTTATTCGTAACGAACACCACACGATGTTCGGATGTTCGGGTTACTTTAACTTTCTTCCCTGAGAAATCTTTTCTATATGCGCTCAATGGGGCCGGCGGCAGCAGCGCCAACCCCATTGAGAACATATAGAAGACAAATCCTTCTTCTCTGCCACAGCTGTAACAGCTGTGACAGAGAAGAACGATGTTTGCCCATTGAATTCAATGGAACCGGCAATACAGCCGACTCCACTGAATGCAATGGGCTGCCGGCGATCGTGGGATGAATTGTCGGAAAGGGGTTAAATATATAAGCCCTTTCCTGCAATTCATCCAGAAATGTGTAAAAATAAAAAATATATATATACTCACCTGGTGCCGGCAGACGGAGTTCAGCGCGGCAGGCTGCAGTTCTCCTGAACTGCTCTGAACAGCTGTGAGTAGTATTCAGCAGCCGGGGATTTAAAATCCCCGCCTGCTGAATAAGATGCCTCTGAATGGTCGCAGCCTGACCAATCAGAGGCAGCCCTCACTCACCCATTCATGAATTCATGAATGGGTGTGAGTGAGGGCTGGCCTCTGATTGGTCAGGCTGTGACCAATCAGAGGCATCTTAGTCAGCAGGCGGGGATTTTAAATCCCCAGCTGCTGAATACTACTCACAGCTGTTCAGAGCAGTTCAGGAGAACTGCAGCCTGCCGCGCTGAACTCCGTCTGCCGGCACCAGGTGAGTATATATATATTTTTTATTTTTACACATTTCTGGATGAATTGCAGGAAAGGGCTTATATATTTAACCCCTTTCCGACAATTCATCCCGCGATCGCCGGCAGCCCATTGCATTCAGTGGAGTCGGCTGTATTGACGGCTCCATTGAATTCAATGGGCTAACATCGTTCTTCTCTGCCACAGCTGTTACAGCTGTGGCAGAGGAGAACGATCGTTATGCTGACAGTGCGGGGGGGGGGGGGTGTCTCACTCTTGCCGCTATTGTGGCTTAATAGTGGGACCTGTGAACTTGAGATGCAGCCCAACATGTAGCCCCTCGCCTGCCCTATCCGTTGATGTGTCGTTCCCATCATTTTCTTGAATTGCCAAGATTTTCACACATGAAAACCTTAGCGAGCATCGGCGAAATACAAAAATGTTCCGGTCGCCCATTGACTTCAATGGGGTTCGTTATTCGAAACGAACACCCGAACATCGGGGGAAGTTCGTTTCGAATAACGCGAACCCGAACATTTTGGTGTTCGCTCATCTTTAATTTTATTCCTTTTGTGCGCTAAAAGTGGGCAACATTTCCATCTTTTTCTGTAGCGTTTTGAAGCTCCATTGGTGTTAGATGCTGACTTTGGGTGTTAAATGGGTTAACCCCACTTTTTCTCTTCTTTGTTTTTCTAGCGGGATTGGGGGGGGGGGGGGTGTAAAGTTCTATTCCTTTTAAAAATTATCCTCGGGTCTTCTTCTAGTCTCTTTTCACAGTATGGATCCCCCAGCAGTAAATTCCAGTTTTTTCTTATAATTTTCCTTATTTCCCCGTTGTTACTGCTATATTTAGTCAGATGTATAGCTGGTAGTCTCCTGGACTCCTCTGATGTCCCATCTTCTACTTCTTTCTCTTCATTATTTTGAAGTTTCATATCTTCTATTAAGCTTTCCAGGTATCGTTTTTCTTTGAAGCGTTCTTTGATTTTTGATCATATCTCAAGTTCTTCTTCAGAGGAGCAATTTCTATGAATTCTTTTTACTTGGCTATATGGTATGTTATTTTTCCAGCTTTTCGCATGGCAGCTAGTATAGTCTAAATAGCTGTTTTTATCAACCTTTTTGAAGTGCGTTTTAGTATGAATGATGTTAATACTACAAAATAAAACTATATCCAGGAAGATTATTTGCGTTTTCTCAATTGTACCTGTAAATCTTAAGTTCATTGTATTTATATGTAAATCATCAATAGAGGACGTAAGGTCGCCTTCTGTGCCTTCCCAAACTAACAAAGTATCATCTATAAACCTCCGGTGTAATTTAATCCTTGCATCTTGAAAAGCTTCCTTTTCCAAATAACCCATTTAAAGGTTCATGAAAGATGGGGCAAACTTGCTGCCCATCACCGTCCCGTGAGTTTGAATATAGAATTCATCATTATATACAAAATAATTGTTTTTTTAAATGAAATCTATGGATTTAGCTTTAAAATACTTTTGATTGGATGGCATAAGTGGATCATTATCTAGATACCATTTGACTGCTGTTACACCTAAATTATGGGGTATGTTATTATATGGAACTTCTACATCTAATGGGCACCATATATATTCTTGTTTCTAGTTACATTTAGGGATTGATTCTAGCAGATGTCCTGTGTCTTTAATGAATGTGGGGAGGTTTGATACATACTTCTGTAGTATTTTGTCAATGTATTCAGATAGATGGCAGGTTACAGAATTTATTCCCGCAATAATGGGTCTTCCAGGCGGGTCGTGGATGTCTTTATGGATCTTTGGGATATGGTATTTCCAGCTCTATCTGATTGGTGCAGATTGCTTCTTTGTTTGATAGTCCTCCCTCTTGTAGGGCTTCATTAATAAATTGATGTAGAGGTTTATCTCTGATGTGGGATCTCCACCGATTTTCTTGTAATGTTTATCGTTATTAAGTAAATTGAGACAAACTTCATGATAACGATTATCATCCATTACAACTATCTCTCCCCCTTGTCGTTATAATTAACCGTGTATTATTACTTAATTGTTTCAGTGTCGTTTTTTCACTGGAGGTTAGATTCTTTTTCATGCATTTATTGTTATTGGACATATCTGTTAGGTCTTGTAACGTGTTATTATCTGGTTCATATATCTATGATGGGAGATGAAATTACGTACCTAAGGCCCCTGGATTTATCCACGGACCATACCACTGCTTCTGCGCACGTGCCTGTCGCCAAAATGTGGGAAGCATGCGCAAAAGCCGCGGATTGCCAGGGTAATTTACAATCTCCTTGCTTCTGGATACCAAACATAACTGAGAGCCTGGAGATCTCAGGGGGGACCGTGGTTCTTGGTCACATGATTGCCATTATCCACTGGATAACGGCGGTCACGTAAAAGAAAAAAAAAGATTCACCTCTGGGTCCCAGATCTGATCCATCAAGGTAGGTGAAATTACTAACCTCAGGCCACTGGCAATGTCCCCTGACAGAATCCTCACTTAGCTTTGGCGCATGTTCCCGTCGCCAAAATGGCAGATGCAAGCACAGAAGCAAGAGAGGGCCCAGAAAATTTAAAATCTCCTTGCTCCTGACTACTAAAGGTAGCTGAGAGCTTGGAGCAGTGACCAGTGGTTGCAGTGAGTTGTCCCCGGTCACGTGATCGTCGTTATCCAATGGATAATGGCGATCATGTAAAAGTTCAAAGACTGTTGAAGTTTGATGTTCCTTTTGGCTTGGGCCCAATTGTGCATGAGGACATAGGATTAGGGCCACAGTGACTATGCCTCTGTACACGGGACAAACAGGCGTATCCATTTTGGGGTGAAAGTATTCATTCCTATGTGTGCTGTACAAAAAAAACTGTTTTTAAAATGACACAATTGCCAAAAAACGGAAATTGTAATTTTTTTCCCTTCTGCTTTGCTTAGATTCATTCAAAAACTGTGGGGTCAGAATATGCAGTACACCCCTAGGCGAATTTGCTAAGGGGTCTAGTTTTCAAAATAGCGTCATTGGGGGGGGGGGGGGGTTCTCTGCCGTTTTGGCCGCTCAAGGGCTCTACAAGTGGGCAATGGGGCCTAAAACACCTTCAATCAAAATGCCTGTTCTGAAAGCCACCAGCTGCTCCTTTCGTTTTGGACCTCGTTGTGCATACAGATATGAGATTAGGGCCACAACGGATATGCTTCTGAACAAAGGACAAACAGGGGCATCCATTTTGGGATGTAAATCCTTATTTTCATGTGCACTATAGAAAAATGACATATTTGCAAAAATATGAAATTTTATTTGTTCTCCTCTAAATTTCATGAACTCCTGAAAAGAATCTGTGGGGTCAAAATACTCCTGACCCCCCCAGTGAATACATTAAGGGGTGTAGTTTTTGAAATGGGGTCATTTGTGGGGGTATCTATCATTCTGACACTTATCAGCCTTTGCAATCTTAACAAAGTGTTCCTCAAAATGGTAACAATCATCGTTAAATTTGTACATCTCTTAAATGGTTAAAAAAACTAAAGTTTTTCAAATGTGCGCCCACGATAAAGTAAATAGATGGAAATATATATATATCATCGAACGTTTGTACAGTATGTTTGCACATATTTGAGTTATTGCAGTTGAAAATGTGAAAAAAAAAAAAATTTTTCAAAATGTTTCCAATTTTGGCACTTTTAATAAATATACACAAATTCTATGAGTCTATTTGTACCACCTAAATGAAGTACAACATGTGGCGAAAAAACAAAGTCAGAATTTTTTGGATATGCAAAGCCTTTACAGAGTTATTTAATGTTAAAGTGACACATGTCAGATTTTCAAAATTTTGCCTGGTCATTAAGGCGCAAACAGGCTTGTCTCTAAGGGGTTAAATACCTTACATATCTCCATTCTACTCTGCATTACAGATCTGTTAGATATTGCAGAATAGTACACATATCCCATGACCTATCTCTGCACATATATATAGGTCGATTGTGTGAGCCGGCTCACTGCTCAAAAAAACTAGTGTAAATTTTTTCCAAATTTCATTTTCAATAGAACAATAAAAGAAAAAATAAATGCAGTTATAAAAGGATGCAAAATCACTGAACACGATGGAATACAAACATTAATCTGTTTTTAAAAGACAAAAAAATCCCATTTGTAACCTGTTGTGTTTTGTGTTCACAGCTCCGCTGCCCACGGAGAAGCTGGTGGAGATACCAGGTACAGTAAATAACATCTAGCAGTAATGTATGTGATATTAGAAGGAGCAATTGTAGACTCAGTGGATCCCAGCAGTTGTACAGCAACCTCTCATAAAGGAAGTCATAGGCACATACTGCACATTTATTCTACATCTCACTCCCAAAATGTCTAGGGACGATTAACAGATGTTGGATTTGTTTTACTGGACTAGATTTGTTTGGGACAACGCTGTCACTATTTTGATCCCAACAGTATTAGATAATTTTTCTGTGTGCTCAAATAAGAGAACAGCGACACAAATCTGGGTACTCACTCTGAAAGGGGAGGTTCCCCAAAGATGGAAAAATAGGGTGTGACCTCCTCCCTTGGACCCTTCGTTGAGATTATGCGGTCTCACCCGGAGGTAGTATATCTTTTTTATTCCAAATGTCAAAGTCACATATGAACAAATGTTGTCCCTCACACAGGAGGTCAAACGGTAAATGCAACGCAATGGATGGCCCTTGTC
The DNA here is from genome assembly GCF_035609145.1 of Eleutherodactylus coqui. NCBI lineage: Eukaryota > Metazoa > Chordata > Amphibia > Anura > Eleutherodactylidae > Eleutherodactylus > Eleutherodactylus coqui. Next base: position 124,492,114 of record NC_089848.1, read on the forward strand.
AAGGCTTCTTTCCTCTAGACATAGAAGATGCCTCCTTGTTACAGTCACATTCCTGGGTATAAATATATCAAGGGACAATACAGAGATCTCTCCCATCATCTATTTATACACAGTTTTCAGAGTGCCCCCTTGTTACAGTCCTGGGTACAAATAGATGATGGGAGAGATCCCATCCTTTGTATTGACCCCTGATATATTTATACATACTTATTAGGTCACCCCTCAGCCATCTTGTTTTCTAAACTAAATAATCACAATTTGGATAACTTATCTGGGTATTGTAGTCCGCCCATTCCATTTATTACTTAAGTTGCCGCCTTTGTACCCATTCAAGCTCTGATATGTCCTTCCTAAGTACCGGTGCCCAAAACAGTCCACAGTATTCCATGTGTGGTACACAATGTGCATCAGATAGTTAGAGAAGCACTACAGCCATCTTTGCTTGCTCAGGACCGGAGAGTCATCTTAAGATTGTTTTTACATCAGCGTCGGAGCCTCCAGCCAGAGCTGTGACTGGAAATATCGGGAGAAAAAGTGCTGTATTCAGCACTTCTTGTTCTGTCCAAAAGCCTGCCAGCTGGACAGAAAGCAGGCAGACCACATTATAGCCAATGACTGTCCAGTCCAGCGACTGAGTCATTCAGCCATGGGTATTTACCTTTACGGCTTCCTGAACGGAGCAGGAAAGCGGTATTTCCAGCGCAGGTGTGAAAGCACCCTAAGATAACTTGCCACAAAAAGTTATCAGGTCAAGGTAATCTTTGCTAAGTCTGTAGAGGGTCTTCTGTCTATAGGTATTATGTAAGGCATAACTCTATAACTCATTCTCCTTTACAGAAGAGAAGCCCTCACACGGCATGACCATTGGTGTGGTGGTTCTTGTCATTATTGTCGTTGCTGGCATCGCCACTGCAGTCTTCTTTGTATATCGGAGGAAGAAAGGGAAAGAAAACGGTGTAAACAACAGAATATACTTTGACAGTAACTGCACAGCTGGAACACACGATGGAAACGTCTTAGTGGAAAACATTGAGCAAAATGAATAGGAAAATTCTTCCCTTAAATAAAACCAGACCGGCGTCGTGCTATAATGTCCGGGCTGTAACCGACTCATGGAAGATGCCCATCTATGGGGAAGAAGTAAGGCTGGGCACAATTACAACATGACCTAAAGGAATATAAGAAAACACAAAGTTCTTGTAAAATTGTTGATTGTTCTTATAGCCATATAGTTATGATGTTTTTAATACACATAATTTTCTATGACATGATATATAACTCTCCTGTTCTTTCCTGTAGAACGGCCTGTATGGGCAGGTCATGTATGTTAGGAGCGCCAGGGCTTGCAGGGGAAGGTCAACCAGATGAAAAAGTGCCGATTCCTTCAAAGTTTTCCAAATTGCTCACTATTGTTTAGCATTAGAGATGAGCGAGCATACTCGTCCGAGCTTGATGCTCGTTCGAGTATTAGGGTGCTCGAGATGCTCGTTACTCGAGATGAGCACCACGCGGTACTCGTCTCGATTAAACGAGCACTGACCATTGAATTCAATGGAGCCGGCAATACAGCCGGCTCTATTGAAAGCAATGGGCTGCCAGCGATTGCGGGATGAATTTTCGGGAAGGGCTTAAATATATAAGCCCTTCCGTGCAATTCATCTAGAAATGTGTAAAAATAAAAAATACATATACACTCACCTGGTCCCGGCAGAACGATGTTAGCCCATTGAATTCAATGGAGCCGGCAATACAGCCAGCTCCATTGAAAGCAATGGGCTGCCGGCGATCGCGGGATGAATTGTCGGGAAGGGCTTAAATATATAAGCCCTTCCCTGCAATTCATCCAGAAATGTGTAAAAATAAAAAATATATATATACTCACCTGGTCCCGGCAGACGGAGTTCAGCGCGGCAGGCTGCAGTTCTCCTGAACTGCTCTGAACAGCTGTGAGTAGTATTCAGCAGCCGGGGATTTAGTGAGTGAGGGCTGCCTCTGATTGGCTATGGGGCAGCTCTCAGCTGTCCCTGCGCTGAGCCAATCAGAGGCAGCCCTCACTCACCCATTCATGAATTCATGAATGGGTGTGAGTGAGGGCTGGCCTCTGATTGGTCAGGCTGTGACCAATCAGAGGCATCTCATTCAGCAGGCGGGGATTTTAAATCCCCGGTTGCTGAATACTACTCACAGCTGTTCAGAGCAGTTCAGGAGAACTGCAGCCTGCCGCGCTGAACTCCGTCTGCCGGGACCAGGTAAGTATATATATTTTTTTTATTTTTACACATTTCTGGATGAATTGCAGGGAAGGGCTTATATATTTAAGCCCTTCCCGACAATTCAACCCGCGATCGCCGGCAGCCCATTGCTTTCAATGGAGCCGGCTGTATTGCCGGCTCCATTGAATTCAATGGGCTAACATCGTTCTGCCAGGACCAGGTGAGTATATATATATTTTTTATTTTTTATTTTTACACATTTCTAGATAAATTGCAGGGAAGGGCTTATATATTTAAGCCCTTCCCGACAATTCATCCTGCGTACGCCGGCAGCCCATTGCTTTTTGAATTCAATGGGCTAACATCGTTCTTCTCTGCCACAGCTGTTACAGCTGTGGCAGAGGAGAACGATCTTTACGCTGACAGTGCGGGGTTCTCACTCTTGCCACTGTTGTGGCTTAATAGTGGGACCTGGGAGCTTGAGATGCAGCCCAAAATGTAGCTCCTCGCCTTCCCTATTCGTTTCTGTGTCGTTTCCATCACTTTCTTGGGTTTTGCAGATTTTCACAAATGAAAACCTTAGCGAGCATCGGCGATATACAAAAATGCTCGAGTCACCCATTGACTTCAATGCAGTTCGTTACTCGAAACGAACTCTCGAGCATCACTGAAAGTTCGACTTGAGTAACGAGCACCCGAGCATTTTGGTGCTCGCTCATCTCTATTTAGCATTAATTTCTTGAATAATTTTTCAGGTTGTTTCTGGAGCTGTCACTGTTATTAAAGTAAGAAATAGCAGATTTGTAATGATGTGTAATCAGTATTCTGGGTGGGTGTGGCTGTGTGAGTAAGAGGTGTGCTTTGCATGAGTAATGTGTTATAAGAATCGGGTTCCCACACAGAAAGTTGCTCAGTTAGTGCCTGTCATGGAAGGAGCTGAACCTGAGTGCTCCCGTGGAGCGTGCGGAGAAGAAGCAGTGGGTGAGATTAGAGAAAAAAACAGCAATGTGGATAATTGCTCTTAGGAGTGCTGTACCATGAGTGCCACCCGAGTCCACTGAAAAAGTGTAACGCTATACTACCCTTGATTCACCAACCCGGGTTGCCCTGATCTCACCCACAACCCCTGTCCCTGCCTACTTGCCTCTGCTCCTGGCTAACCCCAAGCGGGCAGCTGGGATGCGGTCCCTACTCCAGCTAGGGACTGAGAAGGGACGCCGACAATGACTTTTACTGCATACACAGACAGAGCATCCCTTAACAAAGTTGGGGATCTCCCAAGACATGCCGGGCCACCAGTACTGTGTAGAACAAAGATCCAGAGTCCCCTGAACCCCCGGATGGCCTGCGATAACAGATGAGTGAGACTCTTCAATGACTCTGAGACGCAAGGTCTCTGGCACAAACCATCTGCTCTCTGGCACCCCCGAGGCAGCGTCCTGCTGTCAACTCTGTAGACGAGGAACGAGATCAGATTCTACAGCTGCCACCACCACCCCAGGTGCCAAGATATTCTCGGGAGCCACTGTCTCACTTTCCGGCGAATCGAAACTCTGTGAGAGGTCGTCCGCCTTCATATTCTTCTCCCCTGAAATATATGTAACGACAAAGTTAAACCTGGCGAAAAACAACGCCCATCTGGCTTGACGAGCTGTAAGTGTCTTAGTATTGGCGAGATATGCCAAGTTTTTATGACCAGTATATACGGTAATGGGATGCCTCGCCCTCTAAAGATGGTGACCCCACTCTTCTAGAGACCACGTAATCGCCAATAACTCACGATTACCCATGTCGTAGTTACATTCCGCTGAACTGAGCTTCCGCGAGAAGAACGCACATGGGCTATACCCAGATCTCCCGCTGATTTCCTGAGACAGTACAGCCCCCGCCCCTACCTCAGACACATCGACCTCAATGAAGAATGGTCGCCGCACATCAGGCTGTATTAGCACCAGGGCAGCAGTAAATGCCCTCTCGAGATGACTAAAAGCCTCTAGGGCCTCTGGCGACCATTTTACCAAGTCAGCTCCCTTCTTGGTCAGATCGGTCAGGGGATGCACAATAACAGAATAGTTCTTAATTAGAGATGAGTGAACGTACTCGTCCGAGCTTGATGCTCGTTCGAGTATTAGCGTGTTCGAGATGCTCGTTATTCGTAAGGAGTACCACGCGATGTTCGAGTTACTTTCACTTTCATCTCTGAGACGTTAGCGCGCTTTTCTGGCCAATAGAAAGACAGGGAAGGCATTACAACTTCCCCCTGCGACGTTCAAGCCCTATACCAGGGACAGACCGAATAATCCACCAACTGTTTCCCAAAGCGCCCCCTCGCGCCATGCCACCCTGCAGAGGCCAAGGTGCTCTACGGTGTGGCAGTTTTTCACAGAGACGCCTGACGACCGACGAACAGTGGTGTGCAACCTTTGTCGCGCCAAGATCAGCTGGGGAGCCACCACCAGCAGCATGTGCAGGCATATGATGGCCAAGCACCCCACAAGGTGGGACGAAGGCCGTTCACCGCCTCCGGTTTGCACCACTGCCTCTCCCCCTGTGCCCCAGCCTGCCACTGAGATCCAACCCCCCTCTGAGGACACAGGCACTACCGTCTCCTGGTGTGCACCCACACCCTCACCTCCGCTGTCCTCGGCCCCATCGAGCAATGTCTCTCAGCGCAGCGTCCAGACGTCGCTAGCGCCACTGTTTGAGCGCAAGCGCAAGTACGCTGCCACGCACCCGCATGCTCAAGCGTTAAACGTGCACATTGCCAAATTGATCAGCCTGGAGTTGCTGCCGTATAGGCTTGTGGAAACGGAGGCTTTCAAAAGCATGATGGCGGCGGCGGCCCCGCGCTACTCAGTTCCCAGTCGCCACTACTTTTCCCGATGTGCCGTCCCAGCCCTGTACGACCATGTCTCCCGCAACATTGTACGCGCCCTCACCAACGCGGTTACTGGCAAGGTCCACTTAACAACGGACACGTGGACAAGCACAGGCGGGCAGGGCCACTATATCTTCCTGACGGCACATTGGGTGAATTTAGTGGAGTCTGGGACCGAGTCAGAGCCTGGGACCGCTCACGTCCTACCCACCCCCAGAATTGCGGGCCCCAGCTCGGTGATGGTATCTGCGGCGGTGTATGCTTCCTCCTCTAAACCACCCTCCTACTCCTCATACGCAACCTCTGTCTCGCAATCAAGATGTGTCAGCAGCACGTCGCCAGCAGTCGGTGTCGCGCGGCGTGGCAGCACAGCGGTGGGCAAGCGTCAGCAGGCTGTGCTGAAACTACTCAGCTTAGGAGAGAAGAGGCACACGGCCCACGAACTGCTGCAGGGTCTGACAGAGCAGACCGACCGCTGGCTTTCGCCGCTGAGCCTCCAACAGGGCATGGTTGTGTGTGACAACGGCCGTAACCTGGTGGCGGCTCTGCAGCTCGGCACCCTCACGCACGTGCCATGCCTGGCCCATGTCTTTAATTTGGTGGTTCAGCGCTTTCTGAAAAGCTACCCACACTTGTCATACCTGCTTGGAAAGGTGCGCCGGGTCAGCGCACGTTTCCGCAACTCCAAGACGGACGCTGCCACCCTGCGGACCCTGCAACATCGGTTTAATCTGCCAGTGCACCGACTGCTGTGCGATATGCCCACACGGTGGAACTCTACGCTCCACATGTTGGCCAGACTCTATGAGCAGCGTAGAGCTATAGTGGAATACCAACTCCAACATGGGGGGCGTAGTGGGAGTCAGCCTCCTCAATTCTTTACAGAAGAGTGGGCCTGGTTGGCAGCCATTTGCCAGGTCCTTGGAAACTTTGAGGAGTCTACCCAGATGGTAAGCGGGGATGCTGCAATCATTAGCGTCACCATTCCTCTGCTATGCCTCTTGACAAGTTGTCTGCAAAGCATAAAGGCAGACGCTTTGCACTCGGAAACGAAGGCGGGGGAAGACAGTATGTCGCTGAATAGTCAGAGCACCCTCATGTCTATATCTCAGCGCGTTGAGGAGGAGGAGCATGAGGAGGATGAGGAGGAGGGGGAAGAGACAGCTTGGCCCACTGCTGAGGGTACCCATGCTGCTTGCCTGTTATCCTTTCAGCGTGTATGGCCTGAGGAGGAGGAGGAGGAGGATCCTGAAAGTGATCTTCCTAGTGAGTACAGCCATGTGTTGCGTACAGGTACCCTGGCACACATGGCTGACTTAATGTTAGGATGCCTTTCTCGTGACCCTCGCGTTACACGCATTCTGGCCACTACGGATTACTGGGTGTACACACTGCTCGACCCACGGTATAAGGAGAACCTTTCCACTCTCATACCCGAAGAGGAAAGGGGTTCGAGAGTGATGCTATACCACAGGACCCTGGCGGACAAACTGATGGTAACATTCCCATCCGACAGCGCTAGTGGCAGAAGGCGCAGTTCCGAGGGCCAGGTAGCAGGGGAGGCGCAGAGATCAGGCAGCATGTACAGCGCAGGCAGGGGAACATTCTCCAAGGCCTTTGCCAGCTTTATGGCTCCCCAGCAAGACTGTGTCACCGCTCCCCAGTCAAGGCTGAGTTGGCTGGAGCACTGTAAAAGGATGGTGAGGGAGTACGTAGCCGAACGCACAACCATCCTCGGTGACGCCTCTGCCCCCTACAACTACTGGGTGTCGAAGCTGGAAACGTAGCCTGAACTCGCGCTGTATGCCCTGGAGGTGCTTGCTTGTCCTGCGGCTAGCGTCTTGTCATAGAGGGTGTTTAGTGCAGCTGACGGAATCATCACAGATAAGCGTACCCGCCTGTCAACCGACAGTGCCGACAGGCTTACACCCGCGGATGGAAGTATTGTTCTCTAGCACAATCAAAAACGGGGACATTTTTGCTTCATCAATCTGTGTATAATATTCATCCTCCTCCTCCTGCTCCTCCTCCTCCTGAAACCTCACGTAATCACGCCGAACGGGCAATTTTTCTTAGGGCCACAAGGCTCAGTCATATAATTTTTCTAAACAATTTTTATACGTTTCAATGCTCATTAAAGCGTTGAAACTTCCACATGAACCAATTTTTATTTAAACTGGGCTGCCTCCAGGCCTAGTTACCAATTAAGCCACATTAACCAAAGCGATTAATGGGTTTCACCTGCCTTCTTGGTTGGGCATGGGCAATTTTTCTGAGGTACATTAGTACTGTTGGTACACCAATTTTTTGGGGCCCTCGCCTACAGTGTAATCCAATTAATTTTTTGCCCACCTGCATTACAGCTAACGTTACCTCAGCTGTTCTGGGCACTGCAATGGGATATATTTATGTACCGCCGGTGGCTTCCTGGCACCCGCCCATGCTGTCGGTCCACACGGAGTTGTAACTACATGTGTCAACTTCTAAAGAACCCCAGTCTGACTGGGGCATGCAGTGTGGGCCAAAGCCCACCTGCATTAAGCACGACATTACCTCAGCTGTGATGGGCAATGCAATGGGATATATTTATGTACCGCCGGTGGCTTCCTGGCACCCACCCATGCTGTAGGTCCACACGGAGTTGTAACTACATCTGTCCACTTCTAAAGAACCCCAGTCTGACTGGGGCATGCAGTGTGGGCCGAAGCCCACCTGCATTAAACATGACATTACCTCAGCTGTGATGGGCACTGCAATGGGATATATTTATGTACCGCCGGTGGGTTCCAGGGAGCCACCCATGCTGTGGGTCCACACGGAGTTGTAACTACATCTGTCCACTTCTAAAGAACCCCAGTCTGACTGGGGCATGCAGTGTGAGCCGAAGCCCACCTACATTAAGCACGACATTACCTCAGCTGTGATGGGCAATGCAATGGGATATATTTATGTACCGCCGGTGGCTTCCTGGCACCCACCCATGCTGTGGGTCCACACGGAGTTGTAACTGCATCTGTCCACTTCTAAAGAACCCCAGTCTGACTGGGGCATGCAGTGTGGGCCGAAGCCCACCTGCATTAAACATGACATTACCTCAGCTGTGCTGAGCACTGCAATGGGATATATTTATGTACCGCCGGTGGGTTCCAGGGAGCCACCCATGCTGTGGGTCCACACGGAGTTGTAACTACATGTGTCCACTTCTAAAGAACCCCAGTCTGACTGGGGCATGCAGTGTGGGCCGAAGCCCACCTGCATTTCATTTGACGTTAGCTCTGCTGTCCAGGGCACTGCAATGGGATACATTTATGTACAGCCGGTGGGTTCCAGGGAGCCACCCATGCTGTGGGTGCACACGGAATTCCCATTGCGGAGTTGTACCTGCCTGTGACTATTTATAAAAAAACGCGGTCTGACTGGGGCATGCAGACACCTTGACAGAATGAATAGTGTGTGGCACATAGGTTCCCCATTGCTATGCCCACGTGTGCAGCTCCTGATGGCGGTGGCACAGAATTCTATTTCTCATTGCTTCTGTACAGCATTGTGGGCTATCACCCTGCCCCTTTTAAAGAGGGTCGCTGCCTAGCCGTGCCAACCCTCTGCAGTGTGTGCCTGCGGTTCCTCCTCATGGCAGACGCACTTATAAATAGACATGAGGGTGATGTGGCATGAGGGTAGCTGAAGGCTGCGCAGGGACAATTTGGTGTGCGCTGTGGACACTGGGTCGTGCGGGGGGGGGGGGGGTTGGGCAGCATGTAACCCAGGAGAAGTGGCAGCGGAGTGTCATGCAGGCAGTGATTGTGCTTTGTTGGAGGTAGTGTGGTGCTTAGCTAAAGTATGCCTTGCTAATGAGGGCTTTTCAGAAGTAAAAATTGTTGGGAGGGGGGGGCCACTCTTGCCGCTATTGTGGCTTAATAGTGGGACCTGGGAACTTGAGAGGCAGCCCAACATGTAGCCCCTCGCCTGCCCCATCCGTTGCTGTGTCGTTCCCATCACTTTCTTGAATTGCCCAGATTTTCACAAATGGAAACCTTAGCGAACATCAGCGATATACAAAAATGCTCGGGTCGCCCATTGACTTCAATGGGGTTCGTTATTCGAAACGAACCCTCGAGCATCGCAAAATTTTCGTCCCGAGTAACGAGCACCCGAGCATTTTGGTGCTCGCTCATCTCTATTCTTAATGAATTTACGGTAAAAATTCACGAAACCTAAAAACTGCTGGAGAGCTTTAAGGTTATCTGGTCTGACCCATTGGGAGATTGCTGCCACTTTATCAGACTCCATCTGAATCTTCATGGGTGAAATCACATAACCCAGGAAAGAAACTTGTTTAGTGCCAAAATTGCATTTCTCCAACTTGACAAAAAGTTGGTACTCACGTAAACGGGTCAGAACCATCCTCAGGTGCCGCACATGTGAGTCCCAGTCTGGGGAGTACACCAGAATGTCATCGAGATATATGACCAAGAATACCCCCAGGAAGTCGTGGAAGACCACGTTCATAAATCCTTGGAACACAGCGAGGACATTACAAAGTCTGAAGGGCATGACTAGACATTGAAAATGTCCTAACAGGGTGTTGAATGTGGTCTTCCACTCATCTCCCTCTCGGATACGAATTAAATTGTAAGCCCCTCTTAAGTCCAATTTGGAAAACCATTGGCCCCTACAACCTGATTCAATAAGTCAGGAATCAGGGGGAAAGGAGCACTGGTTCTTTACTATAATTTTATTCAAAGCCCGATAATTGACACAAGGCCTCAATGTCCCATCCTTCTCCTCCACAAAGAAGAGACCTGCCCCGGCAGGGGAACTGGACGGCCTGATATGTTGTTTGGCCAGAGTCTCTGAGATATAGGACTTAAGGGCTCCGTGCTGACGCCCCAACAAATTAAAAATGGCTCCCTTAGGGATGGGACTGTTGGGGATCAAATCAATGCCGCAGTCCCACTGCCTATGGGGAGGCAAAGTCTCAGACAGGTTCTTGGAAAATATGTTATGAAAATCAGACAAATACTCTGGAATAAATACGGCATCTGCTCAACACATAGGTATAGTATTTAAGTGACTATGAAAGGACAACCCCCAATGTGTCAATTCCTGAGTGGACCAATCAAATCAGGGATTGTGCAGTGCCAACCAGGGCATACCAAGCACTACATCTACAGACATCCTTTCCATTATGAGGAACGACAGATTATCTGAATGGAGAACACCCACAGTGGACTGTAAAATGGGATTCCTCCATTGTACAACACCAGCAGACAGAGGGGTAGAATCAGTACTAGTGAAGTGTATGGGAATCTTTAACGCTGAGAATTCAGTCATCAGAGGTCCGCCTCCTGTCAGCTTTGACTGCCAATTGCATCGCATCATTGAGTGTCACGGGGGCGGGATGAGAAATGAGTAGATCTTTGACAGCGTCAGAAAGACCCAACAAAAACACGTCTTTAAGGGCGCTATCATTCCAAGAGGTTTCACCTGCATACTGTCTAAATTTAGAGCAAGAGTCGTCTACCCAGTGTTGCCCCTGATATAGAGACATGAGATGAGAGACCGCCAATCCCGCACGGTCCGGCTCATCAAAAATACCTCCAAGTTCCCGAAAAAATAAATAAACTGACTGCAGGCAAACTGAACTCACGGGTAACGAGTAGGACCATGTCTGGGGGGGACCCCGAAGTAAGGACATAATTAATCCCACTTTCTGGGACTCTGAGCCGGATGAGCGAGGCCGCATTCAAAAGTACAATCTACATGTGTGCTGGAAAACAAAAAACTTGCTCCTCTCCCCTGAAAGCACCTCAGGAAGAGGACACTTGGGCTCAGGAATAGAAGGGTCAGCAGAAACATGCACAAACTCCCGCTGCTCCTGGGCCACCATAAGACCGGACAGGTCTTGGATCACGCCCACTAAATCCGGCAATTGTCTTGCAAGGGTACTCATGGCTTCCATTGGAGGGCATAAACAAAACCCCGCAGGGCAATTTTAAGGGACAGTTATGTTACGGTATACTGCCATTGATACACCAGCCCTGGTTGCCCTGATCTCACCCGCAATTCCTGTCCCTGCCTACTTGCCTCCGCTCCTGGCTAACCCCAGGCGGGCAACTGGGCGGCGGTCTCTACTCTCGCTAGGGACCGAGAAGGGACGCTGGCGTACCTGATGGAAAGGGAAGAATACAACAGAAAAGGCAGATGTAATAAATCAACATGAAAATACAAAGCAGACCTGAGACAGATGGGATAACCTGGCAGAAATAGCAAACAAGCTGACAAGAGCAGGAGACCGACAGAGGCAGGCTAGCTAGCTTACTGAGGGAAACCAATAACTGGCATTGATTGCAAGTCACTGCCAGACTTATAAACAAAAGCCCCCGCTCAGGGGCGGAGAGAGGGAGAAGCCAACTCCCAATAGACAATATAAAAAGGAAGCTAGTGCACGGCAGCTGTAATCACCGGTGCGCACACGCATGGCACTGCTAGCCAATAGCACACCGCCGCCCAGCAACCTGCGCCCCATCAGCCAGACCACAAGCCGGGGGACGCACCCCGACCACGGGACCCAGCACCCCGCCGCCCCGAAGGAGCTGCAACCACCTCATGGTAACAAAAAGTGTATGCCCAGGAAGTAGAGGCTGCTGTGGGAGTGAATAACAAGTGAACTGACCAAATATCAAATCGGTAAGGGTCCTTTTACATGGGATGAATGTCATGTAGTGAAGCGCCCGACATTAGTCCTAGCGATAATGGCTCCTGTGCTTTCAAACAGGAGCGAGTATCACTCAGTGATGGAGGTGAGGCAAAGCGGGATAGAGATCCGGTTGCCCATCTCCATAATAAATTGACCATCATTTTTTTTTAATCATAGAATGCTAGAGTTGGAAGGGACCTCCAGGGTCATCTGGTCCAACCCCCTGCTCAGTGCAGGGATTCACTAAATCATCGCAGACAGATATTTGTCCAGCCTTTGTTTGAACACTTATATTGAAGGAAAACTCACCACCTCCTGTGGTAGCCTGTTCCACTCATTGATCCCCCTCACTGATTAACATCTAATTTGTGTCTCCTCCCCTTCAGTTTAATCCCATTGCTGCTAGTCTTTCCTTGTGCAGATGAGAATAAGGCTGATCCCTCTGCACTGTGACAGCCCTTCAGATATTTGTAGACAGCTATTAAGTCTCCTCTCAGCCTTCTCTTCTGCAAGCTAAACATTCCCAGATCCTTTAACCATTCCTCATAGGACATGATTTGCAGACTGCTCACCATCTTGGTAACGCTTCTCTGAACTTGCTCCAGTTTGTCTATGTCTTTTTTAAAGTGGGTTCCCCAGAACTGAACACAGTATTCCAGATGAGGTCTGACTAAGGAAGAGTAGAGCAGGATAATTACCTCACGTGATCTAGACTCTATGCTTCCCTTAATACATCCCAGAATTGTGTTTGCCTTTTTGGCTGCTGCATCACATTGTTGACTCATGTTCAGTCTATGATCTATTAGTATACCCAAGTCTTTTTCACATGTGCTGTTGCTTAGCCTAATTCCTCCCATTCTGTATGTGTTTTTTTCATTCTTCTTGTCCAGATGTAGGACTTTGCATTTCTCCTTGTTGACTACCAGTCTGTTAGTCGCCACCCCCCGTTCAAGCTTTTCTAGATCTTTTTGAATTCTCTCTCTCTTACTTAGTGTTAGCTATCTTTCCCTGCAAAAACTGAAAAACAAACTGATTTTTATTCAGTCGCTGCTAGCATTTACACTGAACAATCACAAGTGACAGGTGCCCCATCCCCTTTGACCTTTGATGTCTCTTCCTTTTTTGACGTCTCTTTGGCCCGCACATTTTTGTAAAAACCAGGCATCCTCCTCCGTCTGGTGGCCCCCACCCTCGCATTCCAGGGAATGTGCCGTACCAGGGCCCCTTCTGCCAATTGCGGCCCCCCACCATTGCATCAGCGTGTCTCATGACAATAAAGACTTTTAGTATATATATAGCCTGGATTGCTATTATGCAGCTTTTTTTCCAATTCCCCTTATGAGTGCAAGGTGTAATATGTAGAACGCATCTCCATCCCTAGTAAGTTTTTACAGTATGTATAGCCCCGACAGAGCTGTTATTATAGAGAATACACAGTAGCCAAAAAATGCAAAGTTTTATAAAAAGCTTTCTTGAGCTCACAAGGCAATGTGAATACATAACGACGTGCGATAAAAAATACGAATGATAAAGTTATTACTAGAGATGAGCGAGCACCAAAATGCTCGGGTGCTCGTTACTCGAATCAAACTTTTCGCGATGCTCGAGGGTTTGTTTTGAGTAACGAACCCCATTGAAGTCAATGGGCGACCCAAGCATTTTTGTATATCGCCGATGCTCGCTAAGGTTTTCATTTGTGAAAATCTGCAAAACCCAAGAAAGTGCTGGAAACGACACAGAAACGGATAGGGCAAGCGAGGGGCAACATGCTGGGTTGCATTTCAGGTTCCCAGGTCCCATTATTCAGCCACAATAGCGGCAAGAGTGCCCCCCCCCCCTACCAATTTTTACTTTGGACAAACCCTTATTAGCAAGGCACACCTTAGCTAAGCACCACACTACCTCCAACAAAGCACAATCACTGCCTGCGGGACACACCGCTGCCACTTCTCTTGGGTTACATGCTGCCCAACCCCCCCCCCCCCCCCCCCCGCACGACCAAGTGTCCACAGCGCACACCAAAGTGTCCCTGCGCAGCCTTCAGCTGCCCTCATGCCACACGCTGGCCTCACAGCCACACCACCCTCATGTCTATTTATAAGTGCGTCTGCCATAAGGAGGAACCACAGGCACACACTGCAGAGGGTTGGCAGGGCCAGGCAGCGACCATCTTTAAAAGGGGCAGGGCGATAGCCCACAATGCTGTTCAGAAGCAATGAGAACTCCAATCTTGTGCCACCTCCATCAGGAGCTGCAAACGTGGGCATAGCAATGGGGAATCCATGTGCCACACAGTATTCATTCTGTCAAGGTGTCGCACAGCTCAATCCACACTTCAAGGGGAAAGCCGTCAGCGCTCTGCCCTCTACCTAAGTCAGTCAGTGCCTTTGTGCCAGACAGGTCAAACACCGCGATGGGAACTAAGTTTGCACCAACAGCATAGGGGGGTCCTAGGAAGCCCAAGACATGAACCAAAAATTGATCTGAGCGGCCAAACATGGCAGACTTGCACCGCGCCCATGACATAGGCCTCGGCCCACAGCTTCAGCAATCCTAGGCAGGAAGCGGACTTTCACTGCACCAAGGACATAGGCCTCTGCACAAACCCTCAACAATCGCGTGCCTACAGCGGACTCCTATGCTAGCGTAGCTGTGCACGTCTCATTAGCGCTGTATTGCTCCTGTAGTTTGTCCCAATGCAGTGCCACGGATAGTAGAGCTAACAGCAGATTAAATACAGGTGGGCTTCGGCCCACACTGCATGCCCCAGTCAAACTGGGGTTTTTTATAAGTAGACACAGGCAGGTACAACTCCGTGTGGACCGGCAGCATGGATGGGTCCCAGGAAGCCACCGGCGGTACATAAATAAATCCCATTGCAGTGAGGTTTAATGCAGGTGGGCTTCGGCCCACACTGCATGCCCCAGTCAGACTGGGGTTCTTTATAAGTAGACACTTGCAGTTACAACTCCATGTGGACCGACAGCATAGATGGGTCCCAGGAAGCCACCGGCGGTACATAAATATATCCCATTGCATTGCCCAGCACAGCTGAGGTTACGTCCGATGAAATGCAGGTGGGCTTCGGCCCACACTGCATGCCCCAGTCTGACCGGGGTTTTTAATGCATAGACACAGGCAGGTACAACTCACTAATGTGAAGTCCGTGTGGACTGACCGCATGGGTGGCTCCCTGGAACCCACCGGCGGTACATAAATAAATCCCATTGCAGTGCCCAGCACAGGTGAGGTAACGTCAGGTTTAATGCAGGTGGGCTTTGGCCCACACTGCATGCCCCAGTCAGACTGGGGTTCTTTATAAGTAGACACATGCAGTTACAACTCCGTGTGGACCGACAGCATAGGTGGGTCCCAGGAAGACACCGGCAGTACATAAATATATCCCATTGCATTGCCCAGCACAGCTGAGGTTACGTCCGATGAAATGCAGGTGGGCTTCGGCCCACACTGCATGCCCCAGTCTGACCGGGGTTTTTAATACATAGACACTGGCAGGTACAAATCCCTAATGTGAAGTCCCTGTGGACCCACAGCATGGGTGGCTCCCTGGAACCCACCGGCGGTACATAAATATATCCCATTGCATTGCCCAGCACAGCTGAGGTTACGTCCGAAGAAATGCAGGTGGGCTTCGGCCAACACTGCATGCCCCAGTCTGACTGGGGTTTTTAATACATAGACACTGGCAGGTACAAATCCCTAATGTGAAGTCACTGTGGACCCACAGCATGGGTGGCTCCCTGGAACCCACCGGCGGTACATAAATAAATCCCATTGCAGTGCCCTACTCAACAGAGCTAACGTCACATACAATACAGGTGTGCTTTGGCCCACAGTGCATGCCCCAGTCAGACTGGTAATATGTACCTTAACAGTAACCGCGTTGGTGGGAATGTGGTGGCGACTGCGGACCTAGTAGCGCGGTTTTATTTAGTTGGTTTTCGGAATGTGGCTAGGATTAAGTGGGCCGTGGCGGGGGGATGGTGGGGGGCCTCTCTTGTTGTGTTGGTAAAGGTGAAATTCTTGGACTGCCACCATACAGGCCAATGCAAAGGTATTTGCCAAGAATGTTTTCATTGTTGGAGGAGGAGGGGGATGTTTTTGAGGCACTACGTGTCCTCTCCACGTGTCCGTGGTTATATGCACCTTAACAGTAACCGCGTTGGTGGGAAATGGCCTCGCCACCATCATGTCTTTGGGAAGCCTCCGTTTCCACACCCCAGTGACATAGCATTAGCAGCGGTATAGGCAGAGCCCAGAATTAGTAACATTTCAGCGGTAGCATTAGGTACAGGCCCAAGTAACATATCACTAGCAGCATTATAGGGGGAGCACAGTATTAGTTCCATTTCAGTAGTAGTAGCAGTCAAGACAGGCCACAGTAACAATTCTGAAGCAGCAGTATAGGGTAGCACAGTCTTAGTTCCATTTCAGTAGTAGTAGCAGTCAAAACAGGCCACAGTAACAATTCCGAAGCAGCAGTATAGGGGGAGCACAGTCTTAGTTCCATTTCAGTAATAGTAGCAGTCAAGACAGGCCACAGTAACAATTCCGAAGCAGCAGTATAGGGGGAGCACAGTATTAGTTCCATTTCAGTAGTAGTAGCAGTCAAGACAGGCCACAGTAACATTCCCGTTGCAGCAGTTTAGGGAGATGACAGTCTCTTTCACATTTCAGTAGTTGCAGTATAGACAAGGCCCCAGTTACATTTATGTAGCAAAAGTGTAGGCCAACCCCACACACCTTGCTGTAGCATGACTGCAGGCGAAGCCCATAAAAATTAATTGGATTACACTGTAGGCGATGGCCCCAAAAAATTGGTGTACCAAAAGTACTAATGTACCTCAGAAAAATTGCCCATGCCCAACCAAGAGGGCAGGTGAAACCCATTAATCGCTTTGGTTAATGTGGCTTAATTTGTAACTAGGCCTGGAGGCAGCCCAGTTAAAATAAAAATTGGTTCAGGTGCAAGTTTCAACGCTTTAATGAGCATTGAAACATATAAAAATTGTTTACAAAAATTATATGACTGAGCCTTGTGGGCCTAAGAAAAACTGCCTGTTCGGCGTGATTACGTGAGGTTTCAGGAGGAGGAGCAGGAGGAGGAGGATGAATATTATACACAGATTGATGAAGCTAAAAGGTCCACGTTTTTGATGGTTATAGAGAACAATGCTTCCATCCGCGGGTGCAGCCTACATATTGTTTAGGTATCACTGCTGTCCGCTGGTGGAGAAGAGAAGTCTGGGGAAATCCAGGCTTTGTTCATCTTGATGAGTGTAAGCCTGTCGGCACTGTCAGTTGACAGGCGGGTACGCTTATCCGTGATGATTCCCCCAGCTGCACTAAACACCCTCTCTGACAAGACGCTAGCCGCAGGACAAGCAAGCACCTCCAGGGCATACAGCGCGAGTTCAGGCCACGTGTCCAGCTTCGACACCCAGTAGTTGTAGGGAGCAGAGGCGTCACGGAGGACGGTCGTGCGATCGGCTACGTACTCCCTCACCATCCTTTTACAGTGCTCCCGCCGACTCAGCCTTGACTGGGGAGCGGTGACACAGTCTTGCTGGGGAGCCAGAAAGCTGGCAAAGGCCTTGGAGAGTGTTCCCCTGCCTGCGCTGTACATGCTGCCTGATCTCCGCGCCTCCTCTGCTACCTGGTCCTCAGAACTGCGCCTTCTGCCACTAGCGCTGTCGGATGGGAATTTTACCATCAGTTTGTCCGGCAGGGTCCTGTGGTATAGCATCACTCTTGAACCCCTTTCCTCTTCAGGTATGAGAGTGGAAAGGTTCTCCTTATACCGTGGGTCAAGCAGTGTGTACACCCAGTAATCCGTAGTGGCCAGAATGCATGTAACGCGAGGGTCACGAGAAAGGCATACTAACATGAAGTCAGCCATGTGTGCCAGGGTACCTGTACGCAACACATGGCTGTCCTCACTAGGAAGATCACTTTCAGGATCCTCCTCCTCCTCCTCCTCAGGCCATACACGCTGAAATGATGACAGGCAAGCAGCATGGGTACCCTCAGCAGTGGGCCAAGCTGTCTCTTCCCCCTCCTCCTCATGCTCCTCCCCCTCCTCCTCCTCAACGCGCTGAGATATAGACATGAGGGTGCTCTGACTATCCAGCGACATACTGTCTTTCCCCCCTTCGTTTCCGAGCGCAAAGCGTCTGCCTTTATACTTTGCAGGGAACTTCTCAAGAGGCATAGCAGAGGAATGGTGACGCTAATGATTGTAGCATCGCCGCTCACCATCTGGGTAGACTCTTCAAAGTTTCCAAGGACCTGGCAGATGTCTGCCAACCAGGCCCACTCTTCTGTAAAGAATTGAGGAGGCTAACTCCCACTACACCGCCCATGTTGGAGTTGGTATTTCACTATAGCTCTACGCTGCTCATAGAGCCTGGCCAACATGTGGAGCGTAGAGTTCCATCATGTGGGCACGTCGCACAGCAGTCGGTGCACTGGCAGATTAAACTGATGTTGCAGGGTCTGCAGGGTGGCAGTGTCCGTGTTGGACTTGCAGAAATGTGCGCTGAGCCGGCGCACCTTTCCGAGCAGGTCTGACAAGCGTGGGTATCTTTTTAGAAAGCGCTGAACCACCAAATTAAAGACGTGGGCCAGGCATGGCACGTGCGTGAGGCTGCCGAGCTGCAGATCCGCCACCAGGTTACGGCCGTTGTCACACACGACCTTGCCCGGTTGGAGGCTCAGCGGCGAAAGCCAGCAGTCGGTCTGCTCTGTCAGACCTTGCAGCAGTTTGTGGGCTGTGTGCCTCTTCTCTTCTAAGCTGAGTAGTTTCAGCACGGCCTGCTGGCGCTTGCCCACCGCTATGCTGCCACCCCGCGCGACAGCGACTGGTGGCGACGTGCTGCTGCTGAGACATCTTGATTGCGAGACAGAGGTTGCATAGGAGGAGGAGGAGGAGGGTGGTTTAGTGGAGGAAGCATACACCGCTGCAGATAGCACCACCGAGCTGGGGCGTGCAATTCTGGGGGTGGGTAAGACGTGAGCGGTCCCAGGCTCTGATTCGGTCACAGCCTTCACTAAATTCACCCAATGTGCCGTCAGGACCGGTCTTCAGAGGGGAAGGCAATTGTAGCCGCAGCACAGGTTGGAAGAGGCAGTAGGGTGGCCAGGGGTAGAGGCAGGGCCAGACCGAATAATCCACCAACTGTTTCCCAAAGCGCCCCCTCGCGCCATGCCACCCTGCAGAGGCCGAGGTGCTCAAAGGTGTGGCAGTTTTTTACTGAGAGTGCAGACGACCGACGAACAGTGGTGTGCAACCTTTGTCGCGCCAAGATCAGCCGGGGAGCCACAAGTACCAGCCTCACCACCACCAGCATGCGCAGGCATATGATGGCCAAGCACCCCACAAGGTGGGACGAAGGCCGTTCACCGCCTCCGGTTTGCACCGCTGCCTCTCCCCCTGTGCCCCAACCTGCCACTGAGATCCAACCCCTCTCTCAGGACACAGGCACGACCGTCTCCCAGCCTGCACCCACACGCTCACCTCCGCTGTCCTCGGCCCCATCCAGCAATGTCTTTCAGTGCAGTGTCCAGCCGTCGCTAGCGCAACTGTTTGAGCGCAAGCGCAAGTACCCCACCATGCACCCGCACGCTCAAGCGTTAAACGTGCACATAGCCAAATTGATCAGCCTGGAGATGCTGCCGTATAGGCTTGTGGAAACGGAGGCTTTCAAAAACATGATGGCGGCGGCAGCCCCGCGCTACTCGGTTCCCAGTCGCCACTACTTTTCCCGATGTGCCATCCCAGCCCTGCACGACCACGTCTCTCGCAACATTGTACGCGCCCTCACCAACGCGGTTACTGCCAAGGTCCACTTAACAAAAGACACGTGGACAAGCACAGGCGGGCAGGGCCACTACATCTCCCTGACGGCACATTGGGTGAATTTAGTGGAGACTGGGACAGAGTCAGAGCCTGGGACCGCTCACGTCCTACCCACCCCCAGAATTGCGGGCCCCAGCTCGGTGGTGGTATCTGCGGCGGTGTATGCTTCCTCCACTAAACCACCCTCCTTCTCCTGCTCCGCAACCTCTGTCTCGCAATCAAGATGTGTCAGCAGCAGCACGTCGGCAGCAGTCGGTGTCGCGCAGCGTGGCAGCACAGCGGTGGGCAAGCGTCAGCAGGCCGTGCTGAAACTACTCAGCTTAGAAGATAAGAGGCACACGGCCCACGAACAGCTGCAGGGTCTGACAGAGCAGACCGACCGCTAGCTTTCGCCGCTGAGCCTCCAACCGGGCATGGTCGTGTGTGACAACGGCCGTAACCTGGTGGCGGCTCTGCAGCTCGGCAGCCTCACGCACGTGCCATGCCTGGCCCACGTCTTTAATTTGGTGGTTCAGCGCTTTCTAAAAAGATACCCACGCTTGTCAGACCTGCTCGGAAAGGTGCGCCGGCTCAGCGCACATTTCTGCAAGTCCCACACGGACGCTGCCACCCTGCGCACCCTGCAACATCGGTTTAATCTGCCAGTGCACCGACTGCTGTGCGACGTGCCCACATGCTGGAACTCTACGCCCCACATGTTGGCCAGGCTCTATGAGCAGCGTAGAGCTATAGTGAAATACGAACTCCAATATGGGCGGCGCAGTGGGAGTCAGCCTCCTCAATTCTTTACAGAAGAGTGGGCGTGGTTGGCAGACATCTGCCAGGTCCTTGGAAACTTTGAGGAGTCTACCCAGATGGTGAGCGGCGATGCTGCAATCATTAGCGTCACCATTCCTCTGCTATACCTCTTGAGAAGTTCCCTGCAAAGCATAAAGGCAGACGCTTTGCGCTCGGAAACAGAGCCGAGGGAAGACAGTATGTCGCTGGATAGTCAGAGCACCCTCCTGTCTATATCTTAGCGCGTTGAGGAGGAGGAGGAGGAGCATGAGGAGGATGAGGAGGAGGGGGAAGAGACAGCTTGGCCCACTGCTGAGGGTACCCATGCTGCTTGCCTGTCATCCTTTCAGCGTGTATGGCCTGAGGAGGAGGAGGAGGAGGAGGAGGAGGATGAGGAGGAGGAGGATCCTGAAAGTGATCTTCCTAGTGAGGACAGCCATGTGTTGCGTACAGGTAGTCTGGCACACATGGCAGACTTCATGTTAGGATGCCTTTCTCGTGACCCTCGCGTTACACGCATTCTGGCCACAACAGATTACTGGGTGTACACATTGCTCGACCCACGGTATAAGGAGTACTTTTCCACTCTGATACCCAAGGAGGAAAGGGGTTTGAGAGTGATGCTATACCACAGGACCCTGGCGGACAAGTTGATGGTAAAATTCCCATCCGACAGCGCTAGTGGCAGAAGGCGCAGTTTCGAGGACCAGGTAGCAGGGGAGGCGCGGAGATCAGGCAGCATGTACAGCACAGGCAGGGAAACACTCTCTAAGGCCTTTGACAGCTTTCTGGCTCCCCAGCAAGACTGTGTCACCGCTCCCCAGTCAAGGCTGAGTCGGCGGGAGCACTGTAAAAGGATGGTGAGGGAGTACGTAGCCGATCGCACGACCGTCCTCCGTGACGCCTCTGCCCCCTACAACTACTGGGTGTCGAAGCTGGACACGTGGCCTGAACTCGCGCTGTATGCCCTGGAGGTGCTTGCTTGTCCTGCGGCTAGCGTCTTGTCAGAGAGGGTGTTTAGTGCAGCTGGGGGAATCATCACAGAAAAGCGTACGCGCCTGTCAACCGACAGTGCCGACAGGCTTACACTCATCAAGATGAACAATGCCTGGATTTCCCCTGACTTCTCTTCTCCACCAGCGGACAGCAGCGATACCTAAACAATACGTAGGCTGCACCCGCGGATGGAAGCATCGTTCTCTATCACCATCAAAAACGGGGACATTTTTGCTTCATCAATCTGTGTATAATATTCCTCCTCCTCCTCCTGAAACCTCACATAATCACGCCGAACGGGCAATTTTTCTTAGGCCCACAAGGCTCAGTCATATAATTTTTGTAAACAATTTTTATACGTTTCAATGCTCATTAAAGCGTTGAAACTTGCACCTGAACCAATTTTTATTTTAACTGGGCTGCCTCCAGGCCTAGTTACCAATTAAGCCACATTAACCAAAGCGATTAATGGGTTTCACCTGCCCTCTTGGTTGGGCATGGGCAATTTTTCTGAGGTACATTAGTACTGTTAGTACACCAATTTTTGTGGGCCCTCGCCTACAGTGTAATCCAATTAATTTTTTGCCAACCTGCATTACAGCTGACGTTACATCAGCTGTGCTGGGCACTGCAATGGGATGTATTTATGTACCGCCTGTGGGTTCCAGGGAGCCACCCATGCTGTCGGTCCACACGGAGTTGTAACTACATCTGTCCACTTCTAAAGAACCCCAGTCTGACTGGGGCATGCAGTGTGGGCCGAAGCTCACCTGCATTAAACATGACATTACCTCAGCTGTGCTGGACACTGCAATGGGATTTATTTATGTACCGCCGGTGGCTTCCTGGCACCCACCCATGCTGTCGGTCCACACGGAGTTGTAACTACATGTGACCACTTCTAAAGAACCTCAGTCTGACTGGGGCATGCAGTGTGGGCAGAAGCCCACCTGCATTAAACATGACATTACCTCAGCTGTGATGGGCAATGCAATGGGATATATTTATGTACCGCCAGTGGCTTCCTGGCACCCACCCATGCTGTCGGTCCACAGGCACTTCACAATAGGGAGTTGTACCTGCCTGTGTCTATGAATTAAAAAGCCCGGTCAGGTTGGGGCATGCAGTGTGGGCCGAAGCCCACCTGCATTTAATATGACGTTAGCTCTGCTGTCCAGGGCACTGCAATGGGATACATTTATGTACAGCCGGTGGGTTCCAGGGAGCCACCCATGCTGTGGGTGCACACGGAATTCCCATTGCGGAGTTGTACCTGCCTGGGACTATTTTTAAAAAACTGCGGTCTGACTGGGGCATGCAGACACCTTGACAGAATGAATAGTGTGTGGCACATAGGTTCCCCATTGCTATGCCCACGTGTGCAGCTCCTGATGGCGGTGGCACAGGATTATATTTCTCATTGCTTCTATACAGCATTGTGGGCTATCGCCCCGCCCCTTTTAAAGAGGGTCGCTGCCTAGCCATGCCAACCCTCTGCAGTGTGTGCCTGCTGTTCCTCCTCATGGCAGACGCACTTATAAATAGACATGAGGGTGGTGGGGCATGAGGCCAGCGTGTGGCATGAGGGCAGCTGAAGGCTGCGCAGGGACAATTTGGTGTGCGCTGTGGACACTGGGTCGTGCAGGGGGGGGGGGGGGGGTTGAGCAGCATGTAACCCCGGAGAAGTGGCAGCAGAGTGTCTTGCAGGCAGTGATTGTGCTTTGTTGGAGGTAGTGTGGTGCTTAGCTAAGGT
Organism: Eleutherodactylus coqui; assembly: GCF_035609145.1. Lineage (NCBI taxonomy): Eukaryota > Metazoa > Chordata > Amphibia > Anura > Eleutherodactylidae > Eleutherodactylus > Eleutherodactylus coqui. The sequence goes on from NC_089848.1 coordinate 124,515,310, forward strand.
ATGCATTGCTAATGAGGGCTTTTCAGAAGTAAAAATTGTTGGGAGGGGGGGGGGGCACTCTTGCCGCTATTGTGGCTTAATAGTGGGACCTGGGAACTTGAGATGCAGCCCAACATGTAGCCCCTCGCCTGCCCTATCCGTTTCTGTGTCGTTCCCATCACTTTCTTGAATTGCCCAGATTTTCACAAATGAAAACCTTAGCGAGCATCGGCGATATACAAAAATGCTCGGGTCGCCCATTGACTTCAATGGGGTTCGTTATTCGAAACGAACCCTCGAGCATCGCGAAATTTTCGTCCCGAGTAACAAGCACCCGAGCATTTTGGTGCTCGCTCATCTCTAATAGTCACATTTGTACAAGCATTTACAAACTTAACCACGCCATGGGAAACATCTGTGTTGACCGCTTTTTAGGCAGCAAGCTCCTTTGTGGTATTCCGACTGTCGTAGTGCTGAAAGTCCGTTTTTTGTTTTGCAGGTTATTGGGTGCAAAACCAGGGGCCGATGCTGTTTTCATACTCTGGAGAATTTCTCTAGTACCTTGGTGGCCAATGACCATAGAAGGTATAATAATCTCGGCCATCGAGCGCATAAAAACATCCCAACCCAGAGGGTGATATTTCTTGGTAGCACTCTGGCTCTGCGTGACATGACGGATCAAGTCCAGTATGTTCGCGCCACCAGGGCAATAGTCCTTCAACTTAAAGTTTAATATCCATCATGGCCTTTATTAAAAATTCCATCTTGAAAGAATCCAGAAGTACAGACGGAACATTAGCCTCTGCTATTGCGTGCATAAAAATGTTCCACCCCATCCGGATAGTTTTTTTCACAATTGTGTGGCTCTGTGTCGTATGTCTGATCAGCACAGGATCCAGGAATCACGATATTCTTATAAATCAACTCGTCCTTAAGACTCCAAGCCATAATATTCTGGAGTTTTGTCACAGCGCTCAGCAGCCGCGCTGCATTTTTCTTGCATGTTTCCGGTAGATCCCAGCGATGCATGATGGCCGATATTTCAGAATCATAGCGTTCTTTCTCGGCGATGTGTCTCGAAGGGATCGCGTAATATCCGGTATCCATATTAGAGTCTTTTTAGTTTAAGATAACGGTGATATTCTTTTTTGGAATTAGTGACAGCAATCAGGTTTGGTTTCAGTCTTATCAGCCTCGCTATAACTGTGAAACTCTCTCCTTGTCTGGGATAGTAGGGGGTCTGTCTTGAATTATTTACTCAGGTGCACTCGTTAACATGTTGTCTACTATGATCCCTGATGATCCTCCAGAGTGTCAGGGGTTGTATAATCATAAATAAGTGTTGTTATCACGCAGCCTCAGCCATGAGAAGGTCTACCTTCCAAAACCTTCAATTAGGGTCAGTAATTGGTGCAGCTGAGAGTTAACATAGCATCAGTCATTTTAAAAAAGCACAGCGGGTCATATTAACTACACGGAATGTGACGATTGTGCATCCTGTCAGCGAACGTCTCTTTTATAAAGTGCCGAACTAATGAATCGTTCTCTTTAAAATCAGACGGAAAAAACTTAAAAAACGATCATAAGGAATCCCACGAGCCAAGTCATATAATACAAAGATGCAATAATGAGCACAATACATTCTGTCTGTATTCTGTATTTGGGTATTCTGATATGTATACACCAGACAATTGATTTTTAAAAAGTCTATAAAAGCTTTAGGAAATAGCTCGCTGTTCGGCCTTAAGCCAAAACTATCGAAAAAGATGTCTCTCTCATCGTTACATAGTCCTATTACTACCCAGTGTCGTCCTCACTGGGTGGAATCATCGGTATTAATTATATAAGCCGATGGCCTTTTAGTTACATTATATCCAGGCAGGAAATCACAGGGGTAAACGCCAGCGGATAATTTCGTTGTTTAAGGATCCGATGTCAGGAGATTCGTAATCTGAAGAGTATTCATAATTAGTTGTAATCGTACAGGACTTCTCTTCTATGGTTTATTTCCAGAATAGCCCGATTGACGGCGTATACTATCATATTTACGGTATGCTGGGTAGGGATGGCAAATCGTACCTTCGCTCGCAGATTACCCTTATTTACGAGGGTGAAGTGCATACCAGGGTCCAAATCTGGTGACAGGTCAAAGGCAAAAAATGTATATCCGCTTATAAAATCGAAATTGAATTGCCCGCTCTTTACTTCCCTGCTATGTGTACAAGAGCCATGTATTCTCTAATAGCAAATTCAGACTCAATTTCAGGCTGAAAAGGTCTGGCTGGTATCTGTTGTCCGCCCAGATACAAGACGGCATGGTTTATGGAGTAATGATGAAAACAGAAAGGTTTTTTTTGAAAGCGCCCGTTAAAGGCTTCATTGTCCACAAAAGCTAATATAACTGTTTAAGGGATTTGCCCTAAGAACAGATTTTCAGGGTTGGTAATCCGCGTGCCGGCGGCCATACTATACACCTTCAGGCAGCTTCGTTCGAGCGAGTATTTAGCCATTGTCGCTAGAAGGGCTTGGCTGTGGCCTATTCTGATGGCTGGTGACACTTGCACACATTTAATAAAAATGGACGCGTGAAGAATTAGAATTTTAAAAGTGTCAACCTCGCCGGACATCAGTCAGAAAGAGTCTTTATTTCTGGTCAGTTTGCTTTTTAGATCCAGGCCGTTCTCGATAAGCTTCGGCTGATTAAATATGTCTCCATAAATAGACCCCCAAAGCTCCACAGATTTAGAGCATTGCGTGGCTCTGGCCCTTTTGACGAACCCTAAATTCTCTCCATCGAGGCTCCTGTCATGATGGTGTCCAGACGTGTCTTTGTAAAACAGCCCAGCAGAAAATTGAGACGCAAGCATCTGAGGACTATAATTTAAAATAGTCCCGATATACGTTCTATAGCTATAAGGGTGGACTCCCACTGGCGTTTTATTCTCTCTTGTGCTGCGAGAGCAAGTGAAAACATACGCCTCGCAGCGCAAGAAAAACGCTGGAATATCGCCAGTGTTTTCAATGGGGCCAGCGGCAGCAGCACTAGCCCCATTGAAAACATAGGGAGAAGACTGTGGACTTCTGTCACAGCTGTCGCAGCAGTGACAGCTGTGGCAGGATTTTCCTTCTTTCCCGCGGGGACCATGGTGATGAAGGAATCCTCTGCCACAGATATCACAGTTGTGACAGCTTGGCAGAAGTCCAGCATGCTATCCCATTGCTTTCAATGGGATCGGCGCTGCTGCCGCTGGCCCCATTAAATGCAGGGGTTTGTGGCAACCCCCGCAGTACGATTTTCGGGGAAGGGCTTGAAATCTAAGTTGTATAAAAAAGATGAAAAAAAAATTTACTCACCTCTCCGCTGCTCAGGCGCGTCCTCCTGCTGGCTACCCAGCACTGCTGTCCAGCACTTTCAGCAGGCAGGGATTTAAAAATCCCTGCCTCCTGAAAGGGCTGTGCTGGTTGGCTGAGCGTTCAGCTGATTACAGCCAGTGCTTAGCTATTCAGCCAATCAGCACAGCCCTTTCAGTAAGCTACTGCTTTCAATGGGGCCAGCAGCAGGGCCGACCTCATTGAAAGCAATGGGATAGCATGCTGCACTTCTGCCACAGCTGGGGCAGAAGTCCGCAGTCTTCTCCCTATGTTTTCAGTTGGGCTAGTGCTGCTGCCGCTGGCCCCATTGCAAACACTGGCGATATTCCAGCGTTTTTCTTGCTCTGCGAGGCTTTTCACTTGCTCTCGCAGCGCAAGAGAGAATAAAACGCCAGTGGGTATCCACCCTAAAGGTTATCCGACTGCAAGATTAGTCAATCCCCCAACGTGACATCCACTTGATTGAAGAGCATCGCTATAGGGAAATTAACCCTTTTCAATCCACTGTCTGACGTCTAAAGACATTATGATTTAAGGCTGTAGAGCTACGATGTTGGAAGACGTCCGTCGGGGGCTGTATATTGCCAGCCTCTCTGCTGTCGGAGCCTATCCAACGTGTCACCTCATGTAGTACTGGCTTTAGCCAGCAGATAGCGCCGTTATATAACGGCAGAAAAAGAGTAAGCCCCCTAGGAAAACTAGGATGCAAATTGGATCAGAAAGGGTTAATAAGCCCCACGCGAGCCCCATTGGGGATGGGGGTGTTATTCTGTTTTACTATACGGCAGACTTAGTGCAGGAGGGTATTATTAAAGTCGTAATAATATTCACCGCTACCCGATATGAAGAATTCCGGCGGCACGTTGTCGGGTAGAGCCGCGATAGGCTAGACTTCAACAAACAGGGATTTCTCTATACTCGTTTGTGTCAGCAGTATTTAAAGCCCTTCACAGTGTTGGACAAATTAAAACTAAAATGTTTAATACCAGTTAACATATTCTGGGCCAACAAGGACACGCTCACACAAATCACATATAAGTTCCCACCTAACCCACCAATTGATTAAACAGCCCTATGCATACCAAGGGATCAGATAAGGCTGTATTTATGACTTCAACTATGGTAGTCCAGGTATGTAAATAGGAAAGCTGTTGGGTGACAGCTGTATCTGTCATAGAAAGGGAGGGCTAGATAGGAGAATAAACATAATATCTCCTAGTTACAGGCTTGTCAGAGATGGAGCGGAGATAGATTAGAGCCCGGCTTCGTATACTGGCCGAGGTGAGGTATTGTTCGATTATGAACGTGCTCAGGACAAAGAATTATCCTGCTCATGTACAAAAGGGATGTGGTTCAGAATGCTCCAATACCCTATGCCACCTTAATTTAGCCTCTAAGTACTAATTCCTCAGACCAATAGCTAAAAAGTGTCCCCCACAAAAGGCAGAGATGAAAAATTGCCTTACTCAAATATAGGAAGGACTGACACAAAGTACCTAATATACCAATAACACTTCATAGATGGTTCATAGTTTTTAGGTTCAGTTTTTAGTTTTGACGCGTTTCTATGTCTGATGTTGACACTTCCTCAGGAACCTTTAAAGGGGTTGTCCCGCGGCAGCAAGTGGGTCTATACACTTCTGTATGGCCATATTAATGCACTTTGTAATATACATCGTGCATTAATTATGAGCCATACAGAAGTTATAAAAAGTTTTATACTTACCTGCTCCGTTGCTAGCGTCCTCGTTCCCATGGAGCCGACTAATTTTCGCCCTCCGATGGCCAAATTAGCCGCGCTTGCGCAGTCCGGGTCTTCTTATCTTCTCAATGGGGCGCCGTGTAGCTCCGTGTAGCTCCGCCCCGTCACGTGCCGATTCCAGCCAATCAGGAGGCTGGAATCGGCAATGGACCGCACAGAAGCCCTGCGGTCCACGGAGACAGAGGATCCCGGCGGCCATCTTCAGCAGGTAAGTATGAAGACGCCGGACCGCCGGGATTCAGGTAAGCGCTGTGCGGGTTGTTTTTTTAACCCCTGCATCGGGGTTGTCTCGCGCCGAACGGGGGGGGGGGGGGGGGGGGGGAGGGGGTTAAAAAAAAAAAAAAACGTTTCGGCGCGGGACAACCCCTTTAAGATGGTAATGTCAGTGTTACATATAAATATTGACAACTAGGAGTGAGAGGAGAGGGCTGGAGTGATTTTTGCGACTGATGGCTACACCAGGCTAATACCTGGGATGAATCAGCTAATTGGTGATTCATTTGCTGAAGGGTCTATTGGTGATATTGTCGTCACCCGATAGTTAGATGTAACCAGTGATTGGAAAAGCCATATAACTGACACCAAGACCACAGCCAAGGTAAGTGGTCCTAGAGCAGTACGGGTAGCAGTCCAACAAATGTATATTGTTTCACAGAGTAAAGTCTGTTGTTAACAGATCACTATCCATTGCTGAAAATGCAGCCACACAGACAGCGGCTATAGCTATCTGCCCTAAGCCCACAACCAGTTCCTACTCTCCCCAAAGCTACTTTCAAAGATGTACCAAAATAATAAAAAGATGGGGAGAGAGATAGCGCCTCTGGCCTGAATGGTTGGCAGTATGGCAAAAATATCCAATTCAGATTTGGTGCACTCTTCAGATCCATCGTGTATGAAGGCCATAGGAAAAGAGATAATATAATACAGCCCTGCTTTATTGGTTCTGGAGAGAGTGCTGCTTGAATCTATACTGATTACACATGTATGAAGACCATGTTAGAGAATTGGAGGATGTTGTCCGCTGAGCGTCTAACGGGTTTCTGACGTCACCGTCTTTTACGCAGAGCTCTTATCAATGAGCAGCGGATGATATGAAGGCACGATACATGAACAAGGCCTGAACCGCACTGTTCTTGGTTTGGTTGGTTGATCCGGTCCATAACAGCCTCCGAGACAGGGGTGACGGCGTACCATACGTCCTGCAATAACTGGGGATGTAAACATTAGGGATGCTGTTCTAATATTAGTCCTGGAATTCCTGGGGACTGAAACAGCAGGCGGTGCTATTCTAACAATAATACTAGAACGTCTTGGTATGTTAGCAACAGGTGGTGCTATCCTAACATTGGAAAGTCTGGGGACAGAAACATCAGCAGGCACGGGTATAACATTTCTCCTAACATCTGAGTGTAAAAGCAGCAGGTGGCGCTATTGTAACATTAGTGTTGGAATTTCTGGGGGTATAAACATTAGAGGGTTCTATTCTAACATTAGTGCTACACTGTCTGGGCATAAGCACCATGAGGAGGCTCTGTTCTAACATTAGTATTGCAATGTCTAGTAATATAAACAGCAGGTGGCGCTATTGTAACATTAGTGTTGGAATTTCTGGGGGTATAAACATTAGCGGGTTCTATTCTAACATTAGTGCTACACTGTCTGGGCATAAGCACCATGAGGAGGCTCTGTTCTAACATTAGTATTGCAATGTCTAGTAATATAAACAGCAGGTGGCGCTATTGTAACATTAGTGTTGGAATTTCTGGGGGTATAAACATTAGAGGGTTCTATTCTAACATTAGTGCTACACTGTCTGGGCATAAGAACCATGAGGAGGCTCTGTTCTAACATTAGTATTGCAATGTCTAGTAATATAAACAGCAGGTGGTGCTATTCTAACAAGTACATTTCATAGTCGGGAAACCACTGTGTAACAAACTTCCTGCTTTATTATTTAAAACTCGTGCATATTCACAGAAAATGGAGGACGCGTTTCAGCTCTATCATGAGCCTTGCTCACCTCTACATCAAATCTGTTCACAAACATTTAAAAAAGCTTTTACCTTAATTGCTTAATTAAAAACACACTGTGAATTTAACCCTTGAATTAATTAGTAGCCCTGCACTGTTTCCCTGTCCATCTCTTCCCTAAAGACCTGACATAAAAAACAATAGCTGCGATCATTTAACCTTGTTATTATATAAATCTAATCCAACAAATACTATAGTAGTATATAATTAACTCTTATAGTACAAAAGAGAATTAATTAACAGGATTTTGTACACAGAAAGAGTTCATCCACATAAGTGCGCTATTACATCAAGACAGTTCAGGCATTTTAATTTATGATAATAAAATGTATTTTGTTATGAAATGTATTCTAAGAAAAATTAATATTTTTTTATTATTAGTGTGATTTTATAAGTAGGGACCATCTAGCAGTGATGCATTATTGCACTAGACACTCCATTAGTAATTATAAGTAGAGATTAATCAAATCTTATCTTGATTTATAAGTTAATATATATAAAAGATCAGATTTAAAATTCATACCATTTGGATATCTAGTGTTAAGTGTCAGTATCCAGAACGCCTCTCTCCTGAACACCTGTTTCTGGCTGACGTCACCTTTTTTATTCCCATTATTATTAGAGATGACCGAGCACACTGGTCCGAGCATTAGGGAGTTTGAGATGCTCGTTACTCGAGACGAACACCACGCGGTACTCGAGTCAATTCCATTTCATTCCCTGCATGTTTAGCGAAATTTTCTAGCCAATAGACATGCAGGGAAGGCATTACCACTTCCCCCTGTGACGTGCCAGCCCTATCCCACCCCCCTGCAGTGAGTGGCTGATGAGATCAAGTGACCGCCAAGTACTTAAAGCGGTCCCGCCCGCGGCTTGCCTCAGACACACGCTAGAAGAGCATAGGGAAAGTGCTGCTGCTTATTCAGGGAAAGTGTTAGTGTAGGATCCTGTCCTCAAGAAGCCCAACAGTCCTTCTTAGGGCCACATCTGACCATGTGCATAACTGTGTGGCTGGCTGGGAGCAGTTTTGCACCAAATTTTTTTTTCATCTCGGCCGTGCAGCCCCATTACAGCTATAGCATTCTAAGTCTGCAGTCAATTATACAGAGTATAGGGGCAGTACTGGTGAGGCAGGGGCAGTGGTAGTGTAGGATCCTGTCTACAAGAACCCCAACGGTCCTTCTTAGGGCTACATCTGACCGTCTGCATTTTACTAGGTGGCTGCTGGGAGTTGTAGTGCTTCAGTATTACACAGCTAGGCCTGTTTGCAGCCTTCTGTATAATTTTTTTTCTGGCTGCAGTTTGCGTTACAATACCGCTGTCAGCGTGAAAGTGTACGCCAATAATTCCATAATTATTTACACCGGTCTGTGTCTGCAGTGAATTATACGCACAGCCCAGGGCCAACACAGCCGCTGATAGAGGGAAAGAGATATACACAGTATACAGCCTGTATTCTTTTTCAAACAAAAAAAACAACAGCTCCCATGTTGGGCTGCATCTCACCGTCTCCATTTTGCTGGGTGCCAGCTGTATCTTTCAAAAAATATTTCTGGGTTTCACCTGCCCTCTTGGTTGAGCAATTTTTCAGGGGGACATTTGTACTGTTGGTACACTAATTTTTCTGGCCCTCACCTATACTCTTATCCAACTAATTTTTCCGGCCTTCGCCTACACTCATGGTACCCCAATGTTTCAGGGGTTGGCCTATACTCTTGCTACAGAAATTTTACTGGGGTCTGCCTGCCTATACTTCTGCCACATTAATGTTACAGGGGTCTGCCTATACTTCTGCCACATTAATGTTACAGGGGTCTGCCTATACTTCTGCCACATTAATGTTACAGGGGTCTGCCTATACTTCTGTCACGTAAATGTTACAGGGGTCTGCCTATACTTCGGCTACATAAATGTTACAGGGGTCTGCCTATACTTCGGCTACATAAATGTTACAGGGGTCCGTCTATACTTCTGCCACATAAATGTTACAGGGGTCTGCCTATACTTCAGCTACAAAAATGTTACTGGGGTCTGCCTATACTTCTGCCACGTAAATGTTACAGGGGACTGCCTATACTTCTGCCACGTAAATGTTACAGGGGTCTGCCGATACTGCTGCAACATAAATGTTACAGTGGTCTGCCTATACTTCTACTATAGAAATGTTACTAGGGTCTGCCTATACTGCTGCTACAGAAATGATACTGGGGTCTGCCTATACTGCTGCTACATAAATGTTACTGGGGTCTACCTATACTTCTACTACAGAAATAGTACTGGGGTCTGCCTATACTCCTGCTACCGAAATGTTACAGGGGTCTGCCTATAGTTCTGCTGCAGAAATGTTACAGGGGTCTGCCTATACTTCTGCTACAGAAATGTTACAGGGGTCTGCCTATACTTCTGCTACTGAAAGGTTACTGGGGTAAGCCTATATCTCTACTACAGAAATGGTACTGGGGTCTGCCTATGCTACTGCTACCGAAATGTTACTGGGGTCTGCTTATACCTTTTCTACTGGAATGTTACAGGGGTCTGTTTATACTATGGGTACACACAGACTTCCCATCGCGGTGTTTTACCTATCTGGCCCATAAACACTGGCTGACTAGGGCATGAATTGTGGGCCGAGGCCAATATGTATTTTCTCTCGCGTTACCCCAGTTATCCGGGGCACTGCTTTGACCCAAACAAGAGGAGCGACACTGCACTTATGAGATGTTCACAGCTGCACTAGCATCGGAGTCCACTCTATGCCCGCGATTGCTGAGGATTTGTGCAGAGGCCTATGTCCTCGGCGCAGTGAAAGTCTGCCATGTTTGAGCACTCTGATTTCTTCATGGTTCATTTCTTGGGTTGCCTAGGACCCACCTATGCTGTGGGTGCACACAGTCTTCCCATGGCGGTGATTTACCTGTCTGGCACAAAGTCACTGACTGACTTGGGTAGGGTGCAGAGCGCAGATGGCTTTCCCCTTGCGGTGTCGATTGAGCTACCCGACACCTACACAGTATGCTATTTAACTCGCAGCACCTTGGGTCACACAGTGTGTTTGCTGGGACCGAGCCTGACCAAGGGCCCGCTCACATACTTCCCACACAGGCTACAGCAGGTCCTGGTCATGGTTTCTTGGCTTTGTAAGGCCACCTCCTCCTCCTGCCTGGGGTCAGAGGATCAGCACTGGGCATCATGTATTTGCTCTCGTGTTACCACAGTTATCTGAGACACTGGTTTGGGCCAAAGAAGAGGAGCATTACTGCATTAATAGGACGTTCAATGCTGTACTAGCTTTGGAGTCCGCTTCATGCCCGCGATTGCTGTGGGTGTGGGCCGAGGCCTATGTCCTGGGGGAACTGCAACTGCGACAGGTTGGGCCTGTGGACCTTTTTCCTGGCTAATGCAGTCTTTGGAGTGGTGAAAGAAAATATAACTGATTTAGTGAGACCTTCACAGGTGTACTAGCATCGGAGTCCGCTCTATGCCCGCAATTGCTGAAGCTGTGCAGAGGCCTATGTCCTCGGCACAGTGAAAGTCTGCCATGTTTGGGCACTCTGATTTCTTTATGTGTCCTGTATTTGGGTTCCTTGGACCCACCCATGCTGTGGGTGCACGCAGATTTCCCATAGCGGTGTTTGACCTGTCTGGCACAAAGACACTGACTGACTTGGGTAGGGGGCAGAGTGCAGATGGCTTTCCCCTCGCGGTGTCGATTGAGCTATCTGACACCAACACAGAATGAATAGTGTGTGGGCACATGGATTTTCCCATTGCTATGTCACTCGCAGCACATTGGGTCACACAAGGTGTTTGCTGGGACCGAGCCTGACCAAGGGCCCGCTCACATACTTCCCACACAGGCTACAGTAGGTCCTGCTCATGGTTTCTTGGCCTTGTAAGGCCACCTCCTCCTCCTGCTTCGGGTCAGGGGGTCACTGGGCATCATGTATTTTCTCTCGTGTTACCACAGTTATCAGAAAAACTTGTTTGTGACAAACCAGAGGAGCGATACAGTGTTAATGAGACGTTCACAGCTGCGCTAGCATCGGAGTCCGCTCTATGCCCGCAGTTGCTGAGGGTTTGTGCAAAGGCCTATGTCCTCGGCGCAGTGAAAGTCTGCCATGCTTGGGCACTCTGATTTCTTTATGTGTTCTGTCTTTGGGTTCCTTGGACCCACCCATGCTGTGGGTGCACACAGACTTCCCATAGCGGTGTTTTCCCTGTCTGGCACAAAGTCACTGACTGACTTGGGTAGGGGGCAGAGTGCAGATGGCTTTCCCCTTGCGTTGTCGATGAGGTATCTGACACCCAAACACAATGAGTAGTGTGTGGACACATGGATTCCCCATTGCTATATCACTCGCAGCACCTTGGGCCACACAAGGTGTTTGCTGGGACAGAGGCTGACCCAGGGCCCGCTCACATACTTCCCACACAGAGTATTGCTGCATTGTGGAGATGTGTAGAAGTGCTGGGCTGGCACCTGAGTCCCCTTCATGCCCACGTTTGCGGCTCGTGACATTTTTGCGACGGAGGTGGCACAGGATTTGAATGATGATCGTACGTCAATTTATCATCGATTCTCAACAGCATTGTGGGCTATTGCCCCCCCCCCCTTCAAAGAGGGTCGCTGCCCGGCCGTGCCATCCCTCTGCAGTGTGTGCCTCATGTTCCTCCTCATCCAGTGTGCACTTATAAATAGACATGAGGGTGGTTTGGCTATGAAGCGATCGTGTGGCATCAGGACAGCTGAAGGCTGCGCAGGGACACTTTTGTGTGCGCTGCGGACGCAGGGTCGTGCGGTGGGGTTGGACAGCATGAAACCCAGGAGAAGAGGCAGCGGTGTGTCCCGCAGGCAGTGATTATGCTTGGTTGGAGGTAGTGTGGTGCTTAGCTAAGGTGTGCCTTGCAAATGAGGCTTTGTCCGAAGTAAAAATTGTTTGGGGGGGGGGGGGGGGCACTCTTGCCACTATTGTGGCTTAATAGTGAGACCTGGGAGCCTGAAATGCAGCCCTACATGCTGCCCCTGCCCTTCCCTATCCGTTTCTGTGGTGTTTCATGACTTTCAGAATTTTTCTGGTTTTTCACAAGTGAAGACCTATGCGGAGCATCGGTCATATACAAAAATGCTCGGGTCGCCCATTGACTTCAATGGGGTTCATTACTCGAAACGAGCTCTCGAGCATCGCAAAAAGTTCGACTCGAGCAACGAGCACCCGAGCATTTTGGTGCTCGCTCATCTCTAATTATTAACTTTCTCTATTCCACTCCCTGAGTGTGTCTCCAGTAAGTGTCTTGCCACTCCTGAGCTATTAACGTTACCGTTTTTTATGTTCCGTACATATTCCGTAATTTGGGTTCTGACTTTCCGTGTCGTGCAACAAATGTAGTTTTTATTGCAATCTGTGCACAAAATCAAGTATACTGCATTGTTGGTATCACAATTCATATAACTTTTAATTTTATATTCTTTATGTCCCCCACTGTCCATAAAACTTTTCCTGTTGTTGACCAAATGACATATGCAGCACCGGGGATTACCACATCTAAAAAAACATTATTTTTCAACAATTGTGTCTTCTTCACTTCTGATCTAAAGGTGCTTGGGGACAACATGTCCCCTAAATTTTTGCTCTTTTTTGATACAAACATAACCCCTTCATTTAGTATATTATCTATTGTTTCGTCCTGTCGCAAAATCAGCAAAACCTTGTAAAAAATCTTTAATACTGTAAAAATCTCAGCTATAAGCTGTGGAAAAAATTAAACCTTTTTTATTTATTTTATTATCTTTTTTCTTATTACCAAGTAATGTTTTCCTATCCACAATATCAATTTTATTACAAGTTTTTTTCAAAACTGATTTTTTATATCCTTTCACCTAATCTCTCTATTATATCTTTCTTGGTTTTATCATATGTCTCTTTGATAGTGCATGCTCTTTTTGCACGAATGAATTCCCGTCGGGATTGCCCTCAACGTATGTTTGGGATGACTGCTGCTTACGTGCAACACACTATTCCCTGCTGTCTCTTTTCTAAATAAACATGTTTCTATGTTTCCAGTAGATACATCACCTCTCAGAATTAAATCTAGGAAAGGAATTTCTTTATCATTCTGTGTAATTACAAATTGTAAATTGACCGAATTGCTGTTTATGTACGCAACAAAACCTGATATATCCACTTTAGCAGCAGCTGAATTTATACCTCTGTATGAAATGATTACCACTAGAGATGAGCGAACCTACTCATTTTGAGTAATTACTTGATCGAGCACTGCGATTTTCGAGTACTTCCGTACTCAGGTGAAAAGATTCGGGGGGCGGGGGGAGGCGTGGCGGAGCGGGGGGTAGCAGCGGGGAGCCCTCTCCCTCCCCCCCCCACTCCCCGCTGCAACCCCCCACTCACCCACGGCGCCCCCCGAATCTTTTCGCCCAAGTATGGAAGTACTCGAAAATCACGGTGCTCGGGCGAAAAAGGGGCGTGGCCGAGTAGGCTCGCTCATCTCTACACATCATCAATGAACCTAGCATACCACACCATGCGGCATGCAAACGGATTTTTGTGATTGTAAATGAAAAAATGTTCCCACCAACTCATCATAAGGTTTGCTATAGATGGTGAGAATTTGGAGCCCTTCGGGGCTCCAGATATCTGTAAAAGAAAATTCATTATCCCTACTCTAACATTAGTCATGGAATGTCTGGGGATATATACAGCAATTAGCTCTATTCTAACAATTTTTCTGGAATTTCTGGGGATAGAAACAGCAGGGGGCACTATTGCAAACCTGGAACATCTGGGGGTATAAACAGCAGGTAATACTTTTCTAATATTAGTCCTGGAATATCTAACATAGTAACAGAGTATGCAACACCGAAAAAGGGCATTTGTCCATTCAGTTCAGCTTATTACACCCCAATGTTGAACCAAAGGAAGGAACCAAAACAATGAGGTAGAAGCGAAATTTTCAAATTTAAGGTGAAAAATCTTTCCTGACTGTGGATTTAAACAGCAGGTGGCACTATTCTCATATTTGCCCTGAAAGGTCTGGGGATAGGAAATGAGGGGGACTCTATAATAACATTAGTTCTGGAATATCTGTCTATATAAACAGCAGGTGGTACTATTCCAAAATTACTCCTGGAATTTCTGGGGATTTAAACATCAAGTGGCGCTATTCTAGCATTAGGGTGGCTTCACACGACTGTGTTTTTGTGCGTGCATACGTGCACACAAAAACACGCTTCTATTAGAACAAATGCATTCCCTATGGTGTGTGCACATGTCAGTGCTTTACAGGCGTATGCCTGCAAAGACAGGACATGCGTGCACTATAGGGAATCCACGCATTGTATTCATTGAAGACAATGGTCTGCCGGCACCCCGTTATTGTTTTTCAGAGAAGAGCTTTAAATATAAGCTCTTCCCTGAAAAACAAAAATTTTAATGTAAAAAAAAAAAAACGTACCTGTCCACCGCTGCCATGTCCCCACGGGGATAAAGAACACATCTGCCACATGAGACAGATGTTTCCTTCATCCATGCGAGGAAAAAGAATTCCCTGCTGCACCTGACACATCTGTGACAGATGCAGCAAAGGAATTCTTCATCCCTTCGGGGAATAAAGAATCCCCTGCCACAGCTGTGACATCTGTTTCAGGGGATTCTTTACTCTCGCGGGGAATCCCCTTGGCATTGATCACTGTGACAGTGCTGTCACAGTGTTCAATGACAAGGAAACTCCGGTCGGGAATACTTACAAGGCAGCAGTGGAAAGGTGAGTAAATATGTATTTGTTATTTTTTCCATTTTTTTTTTTGCACTAAAAGGGATGTTTTTCAGGGAAGAGCTTATACTTAAAGCTTTTCCCTAAAAATCACTTCAGGGGTGCCGACAGACTATTGCCTTCAATGGAGCAGCAACGCGGCTCCATTGAAGGCGATGCACGGACCTTCATACACGCATGTTTTTGCGATTACAGGGCTGCACACCTATGTACGCACACACTCGTGTGAAGTCACCCTTAGTCCTAGAATGTCTAGATTTATAAAAAGTGGAGAAACAATACAGGTAATCTGTCGCTGCTCTCCAATACATCACTTGATCAGTCAGGCTGGGGTAGACATAACTCTTAAGGCTGGAGAATATATCCAAAAGCGCTGGTGTTACCAGAAAGCGCTGTAAGCATATCCAGGGAACACCAGGAGAAGTGGTCATGAGGCCTGACTGATTAAGGCGCCTACACCAAGTCTTAAAGCCACACTACATGTGAATAATAGATAATAAATGCAAAGCATTGGTTGGATGTTGGCCAAGATACATGAGCCCACTAACCACTTCACGGCTCCTTGTGTTGTAGTGGGTTCACTGTTTGAAATGCAGAGCAATCCGCCGAATTATCATGGCGTCATTAATAGGTTGCTGGTCTGCATGGTGAACTACATATATCAGAATGGTCTGGCACCCTGTATCCACTATGTGTGGGAGTTTACACCAAGCATCCACCCCCCTAATTATCAAGAGGCAGTGTGAGTGGTTGTCTTATCGGTGTCCTGCACAGGTGTTATTGGCTCGTCCATTTGGTAGTCAGCTACCTGTGTTATTGGACCACACCGGTACCGATCTGATGACCTCGTTGCCAGGTGCCAAATTTGTAGATATGGAAGCCCGTGATGAGATTTTGCTAGCATTATCTATTAATAGCATGAAATCACTCCATGTTATGTCAAGACACCTCCATGAGAATCAATGAATTCTACTTTATTGTGAACATTGCCAATTCTTATACAGAAAGACGAGGGCGTCTCCAAATGTTGCCTGGTACAAAGATTAGTGCTATGTAGCTTACTGTTACAAAGGTGAAAATACTTATTGGTCACAAGACTTATTGACATCTACCAAATATTCTCAAAGCTCTTAAGGGTCGTCTCAAACACAGAATTACCTAAATCATGATATTGTTATCGCATCAGACAATAGTTCTACTATCGCTGTGTGCCTTCTCTGTTAGCATAGCTTAGCCTTATTTAATTTGTCTGTTGACTTCTTATTTTAAAATCCTAGTTCCCGACACTACAAAGCATAGGTTTTAGTCTTCTATTTAAAGGGGTTGTCCCGCGAAAGCAATTGGGTCTATACACTTCTGTATGGCCATATTAATGCACTTTGTAATGTACATTGTGCATTAATTATGAGCCATACAGAAGTTATAAGAAGTTTTTCACTTACCTGCTCCGTTGCTAGCGTCCTCGTTTCCATGGAGCTGACTAATTTTCGGCGTCTAATGGCCAAAGTAGCCGCGCTTGCGCAGTCTGGGTCTTCTGCTTTCTTCAATGGGGCCGCTCGTGCTGGATGCCGGCTCCGTGTAGCTCCGCCCCGTCACGTGCCGATTCCAGCCAATCAGGAGGCTGGAATCGGCAATGGACCGCACAGAAGCTCTGCGGTCCACCGAGAGAGAAGATCCCGGCGGCCATCTTCAGCAGGTGAGTATGAAGACGCCGGACCGCCGGGATTCGGGTAAGTACTACCCGTTGTTTTTTTTTAACCCCTGCATCGGGGTTGTCTCGCGCCGAACGGGGGGGGGGGGGGGGGGGGTGAAAAAAAAAAACCCGTTTCGGCGCGGGACAACCTCTTTAAGGGTCAATAGTCCAATACAAGGTAAAAAACATACACTTATTGCATTCTGAAACTTAACACTTTATATTCCATGGCATTTCCTCCTTTTGTTTCTTATCTTGTCCCAGAAAAACAGTAAACATTTGAAGTACCTCAGTCCATCCTAGCGATGTTTGCTAGCCTTTATCAATAGCATTTCACTATTGTTCTGAGCAATACAAGAATGATCATAGCCGGCTGAACATAGGAGCTGGGCTTACATACCATTTTGTGCTATCATAGTGGGTATCACCTTTTAAGCAGATTTTGCTAATATGCGGCGTATACAAGATACTACACAACAACCTACTACTACAAAAGCAATTACTATAATAGTCAAAATAGTAAGAAGAGATGTGATCCAAGCACTCCATTGTCCAAAAATGTCCTCCAACCATGATGTAAATAGATCAGAAACACCAGAATTTTTTTCCCGAAAGTTCAATAGATAGACTTAGTAGTCCGTGCAAAGCTTTAGTCACTGATCCCCCCAGAGCCGTGTTGTTGGGAATGTGGGTGCATCATGAATCCCCAATCATCTTGCAGACTCCTCCTTTCTCTGCTAGGAACATGTCCAAAGCAAGACGGTTCTGGAAGGCCATAGAGGATGTTGAGCCTAGTTGTTCCATTAATCCTTGTATTGCATCTCTGGTGTCGTTTACAAATCTCTGTTGATTATAATTTATATAATTAATCCAATCAATATTTTTATTAATTGTGCACCAAGGACAAAAGACAGATAAGATTCCTCCTGTAATCTGTTTTCTGGCTTTAAACTCATTTTGCGCTCCCCGGGGTACCCCTATTCCATCAATATAAATACCTTCATCAAAAGATCCGCCAGGGAGATTACATGGCAGTCCATGAAGAGACTATTTATGTCCTGGTGGGGGTGTGATGTGTGTCCTATTCACCCAGCTGTGAACAGCTGAAAGGGGAGGAGTACTTTTGTAGGTGCGCACATACCTTTCCAAAATTTGGGCAGGGTTGCACGCATCCTACCATCACCACAAATCCACCGGACATCCTGCAATGGAGGTAGCATATGTTCAAATTGAACCTGTAATAGGTGAGGAAAGTATAGGCCTAGACAAGGGGCCGAACCAAACAGAATCTCATAAGGACTGAGACTAGAGATGAGCGAGCACCAAAATGCTCGGGTGCTCGTTACTGGAGACGAAATTTTCGCGATGCTCGAGGGTTCGTTTCGAGTAACGAACCCCATTGAAGTCAATAGGCGACTCGAGCATTTTTGTATATCGCCGATGCTCGTTAAAGGAGATGTCTCGAGGAAGCAGTTAATTTTTTTTTTTGCCCAGTCCCCCCCATTAAACACACATTACTAAGCCCCCCTGTAAATGACATTTCTAGCTGGTTCGTACTTACCGTTCCAGCGTTTCAGCAAGTTATAAAAGTTTCCTCAAGATGGCCGCCGGCTCTTTCCCAGTCGCTCGCTGCAGCCCGACGTGCGCGCTCCCGAGACGCCGCCAGCTGTGTCTCCATGGCAACCGGACGCATCGCAGCCGCCGACCAGACGCCCCGCAGCCGCCGACCAGACAGCAGGTAACCGGCGCAAGCCCCCGGCTCCCCAGCGCTAGTTCCCCCGGCGCAGTGACAGCCCCCCCGGCCTAGCGACAGCCCCCCCCATCGCAGCGACAGCCCCCCCGGCCTAGCGACAGCCCCCCCCATCGCAGCGACAGCCCCCCCGGCCTAGCGCTAGCTCCCCCGGCCTAGCGACAGCCCCCCCCGGCCTAGCGACAGCCCCCCCCCATCGCAGCGACAGCCTCCCCGGCCTAGCGCTAGCTCCCCCGGCGCAGCGACAGCCCCCCCGGCCTAGCGCTAGCTCCCCCGGCGCAGCGACAGCCCCCCCGGCCTAGCGCTAGCTCCCCCGGCGCAGCGACAGCCCCCCCGGCCTAGCGCTAGCTCCCCCGGCCTAGCGACAGCCCCCCCGGCCTAGCGACAGCCCCCCCCATCGCAGCGACAGCCCCCCCGGCCTAGCGCTAGCTCCCCCGGCGCAGCGACAGCCCCCCCGGCCTAGCGCTAGTTCCCCCGGCGCAGCGACAGCCCCCCCGGCGCAGCCCGGCGCAGCGGCAGCCCCCCCGGCCTAGCGACAGCCCCCCCGGCCTAGCGCTAGTTCCCCCGGCGCAGCGACAGCCCCCCCGGCGCAGCCCGGCGCAGCGGCAGCCCCCCCGGCCTAGCGACAGCCCCCCCCGGCGCAGCCCGGCGCAGCGGCAGCCCCCCCCGGCGCAGCCCGGCGCAGCGGCAGCCCCCCCCGACCCATCACTTACCTGGGAGGCTTCTCGGGGCGGCTGGGCTGGGCTGGTCTTCTCCGCTGGGCAGCTCCAGTTTCTGCACCTTCCTCTAACAGAGGATGGTGCAGAATGGCCGCTTCAGCGCGCTCCCGAGCAGTGACAGCTCGTCTGCGCATGCATAGAAGAGCTGTAGCGGGGAGCACACTGAAGCGGCTCGTGCTGAATGGAGAAGACCGGACTGCGCAAGCGCGTCTAAAAAAGCAAGCTGCCAGCGAATTTAGACGGAACCATGGAGACGAGGACGCTAGCAACGGAGCAGGTAAGTGGAATAACTTCTGTATGGCTCATAATTAATGCACAATGTACATTACAAAGTGCATTAATATGGCCATACGGAAGTGTATAACCCCACTTGGTTTCGCGAGACCACCCCTTTAAGGTTTTCATTTGTGAAAATCTGGGCAATTCAAGAAAGTGATGGGAACGACACAGCAACTGATAGGGCAGGCGAGGGGCTACATGTTGGGCTGCATCTTAAGTTCCCAGGTCCCACTTTTAAGCCACAATAGCGGCAAGAGTGGCCCCCCCCTACCAACAATTTTTACTTCTGAAAAACCCCCATTAGCAAGGCATACCTTAGCTAAGCACCACACTACCTCCAACAAAGCAAAATCACTGCCTGCATGACACTCCACTGCCACTTCTCCTGGGTAACATGCTGCCCAACCCCCCCCCCCGCACGACCCAGTGTCCACAGCGCACACCAAAGTGTCCCTGCACAGCCTTCAGCTGCCCTCATGCCACACGCTGGCCTCATAGCCACACCAGCCTCATGTCTATTTATAAGTGCGTCTGCCATGAGGTGGAACCGCAGGCACACACTGCAGAGGGTTGGCACGGCCAGGCAGCGACCCTCTTTAAAAGGGGCGGGGCGATAGCCCATAATGCTGTACAGAAGCAATGAGAAATCCAATCCTGTGCCACCTCCATCAGGAGCTGCACACGTGGGCATAGCAATGGGGAACCCATGTGCCACATGTATTCATTCTGTCAAGGTGTCTGCATGCCCCAGTCAGACCGGGTTTTTTTATAAATAGTCACAGGCAGGTACAACTCCGCAATGGGAATTCTGTGTGCACCCACAGCATAAGTGGCTCCCTGGAACCCACCGGCTGTACATAAATAAATCCCATTACATTGCCCATCACAGCTGAGGTAACGTCAGGTTTAATGCAGGTGGGCTTCGGCCCACACTGCATGCCCCAGACAGACTGGGGTTCTTTAGACATGGACACATGCAGTTAAAACTCCGTGTGGACCGACAGCATGGGTGGGTTCCAGGAAGCCACCGGCGGTACATAAATATATGCCATTGCAGTGCCCAGCACAGTTGAGGTAACGTCAGGTTTAATGCAGGTGGTCTTCGGCCCAAACTGCATGCCCAGTCAGACCGGGGTTTTAAATACATAGACACTGGCAGGTACAAATCCCTAATGTGAAGTCCCTGTGGACGCACAGCATGGATGGCTCCCTGGAACCCACCGGCGGTACATAAATAAATCCCATTGCATTGCCCATCACAGCTGAGGTAACGTCAGGTTTAATGCAGGTGGGTTTCGGCCCACACTGCATGCCCCAGTCAGACTAGGGTTCTTTAGAAGTGTACACATGCAGTTACAACTCTGTGTGGACCGACAGCATGGGTGGCTCCCTGGAACCCACCGGCGGTACATAAATATATCCCATTGCAGTGCCCAGCACAGCTGAGGTAGCGTCAGGTTTAATGCAGGTGGGCTTCGGCCCACACTGCATGCCCCAGTCAGACTGGGGTTCTTTAGAAGTGTACAGATGCAGTTACAACTCCGTGTGGACCGACAGCATGGGTGGGTCCCAGGAAGCCACCGGCGGTACATAAATATATCCCATTGCAGTGCCCAGCACAGCTGAGGTAGCGTCAGGTTTACTGCAGGTGGGCTTCGGCCCACACTGCATGCCCGAGTCAGACTGGGGTTCTTTAGAAGTGTACACTTGCAGTTACAACTCCGTGTGGACCGACAGCATGGGTGGGTCCCAGGAAGCCACCGGCGGTACATAAATATATCCCATTGCAGTGCCCAGCACAGCTGAGGTAACGTCAGGTTTAATGCAGGTGGGCTTCGGCACACACTGCATGCCCCAGTCAGACTGGGGTTCTTTAGAAGTGGACACATGCAGTTACAACTCCGTGTGGACCGACAGCATGGGTGGCTCCCTGGAACCCACCGGTGGTACATAAATTTATCCTATTGCAGTGCCCAGCACAGCTGAGGTAATGTCAGCTTTAATGCAGGTGGGCTAAAAATTACTAGGATTACAATGTAGACGAGGGCCCAAAAAAATTGGTGTACCAACAGTACAAATGTACTTCAGAAAAATTGCCCATGCTCAACCAAGAGGGCAGGTGAAACCCATTAATTGCTTTGGTTAATGTGGCTTAATTTGTAACTAGGCCTGTAGGTGGCCCAGTTAAAATAAAAACTGGTTCAGGTTTCAACGCTTTACTGAATTGAGAATTGAAACATATAAACATTGTTTACAAAAGTTATATGACTGAGCCTTGTAGGCCTAAGAAAAATTGCCCGTTTAGCATGATTACGTGAGGTTTCAGGAGGAGGAGCAGGAGGAGGAGGATGAATATAATACACAGATTGATGAAGCTAAAAGGTCTCCGTTTTTTATGGTTATAGAGAACAATGCTTCCATCCGCGGGTGCAGCCTACGTATTGTTTAGGTATCGCTGCTGTCCGCTGGTGGAGAAGAGAACTCTGGGGAAATCCAGGCTTTGTTCATCTTTATGATTGTAAGCCTGTCGGCACTGTCGGTTGACAGGCGGGTATGCTTATCCGTGATGATTCCCCCAGCCGCACTAAACACCCTCTCTGACAAGACGCTAGCCGCAGGACAAGCAAGCACTTCAAGGGCATACTGCGCGAGTTCAGGCCACGTGTCCAGCTTCGACACCCAGTAGTTGTAGGGGGCAGAGGCGTCACGGAGGACGGTCGTGCGATCGGCTACGTACTCCCTCACCATCCTTTTACAGTGCTCCCGCCGACTCAGCCTTGACTGGGGAGCGGTGACACAGTCTTGCTGGGGAGCCATAAAGCTGTCAAAGGCCTTGGATAGTGTTCCCCTGCCTGTGCTGTACATGCTGCCTGATCTCCGCGCCTCCCCTGCTACCTGGCCCTCGGAACTGCGCCTTCTGCCACTAGCGCTGTCGGATGGGAATTTTACCATCAGTTTGTCCGCCAGGGTCCTGTGGTATAGCATCACTCTCGAACCCCTTTCCTCTTCGGGTATGAGAGTGGAAAGGTTCTCCTTATACCGTGGGTCGAGCAGTGTGTACACCCAGTAATCCGTAGTGGCCAGAATGCGTGTAACGCGAGGGTCACGAGAAAGGCATCCTAACATGAAGTCAGCCATGTGTGCCAGGGTACCTGTACGCAACACATGGCTGTCCTCACTAGGAAGATCACTTTCAGGATCCTCCTCCTCCTCCTCCTCAGGCCATACACGCTGAAAGGATGACAGGCAAGCAGCATGGGTACCCTCAGCAGTGGGCCAAGCTGTCTCTTCCCCCTCCTCCTCATGCTCCTCCCCCTCCTCCTCCTCCTCAACACGCTGAGATATAGACATGAGGGTACTCTGACTATCCAGCGACATACTGTCTTCCCAAGCCTCCGTTTCCGAGCGCAAAACGTCTGCCTTTATGCTTTGCAGGGAACTTCTCAAGAGGCATAGCAGAGGAATGGTGACGCTAATGATTGCAGCATCCCCGCTCACCATCTGGGTACACCAAGCGTGGGTAGCTTTTCAGAAAGCGCCGAACCACCAAATTAAAGACGTGGGCCAGGTATGGCACGTGCGTGAGGCTGCCGAGCTGCAGAGCCGCCACCAGGTTACGGCGTTGTCACACACGACCATGCCCGGTTGGAGGCTCAGCGGCGAAAGCCAGCAGTCGGTCTGCTCTGTCAGACCTTGCAGCAGTTCGTGGGCCGTGGGCCTCTTCTTTCCTAAGCTGAGTAGTTTCAGCACGGCCTGCTAACGCTTGGCCACCGCTGTGCTGCCACGCCGCGACACCGCCTGCTGGCGACGTCCTGCTGCTGACACATCTTGATTGCGAGACAGAGGTTGTGTAGGAGGAGGAGGGGGAGGAGGAGGGTGGTTTAGTGGAGGAAGCATACACAGCCGCAGATACCAGCACCGAGCTGGGGCCCACAATTCTGGGGGTGGGTAGGACGTGAGCGGTCCCAGGCTCTGACTCGGTCCCAGTCTCCACTAAATTCTCCCAATGTGCCGTCAGGGAGATATAGTGGCCCTGCCCGCCTGTGCTTGTCCACGTGTCCGTTGTTAAGTGGACCTTGGCGGTAACTGCGTTGGTAAAGGGCGCGTACAATGTTGCGGGAGACGTGGTCGTGCAGGGCTGGGACGGCACATCGGAAAAAGTAGTGGCGTCTGGGAACCGAGTAGCGCGGGGCCGCCGCCATCATGTTTTTGAAAGCCTCCGTTTCCACAAGCCTATACGGCAGCATCTCCAGGCTGATCAATTTGGCTATGTGCACGTTTAACACTTGATCGTGCGGGTGCGTGGCGGCGTACTTGCGCTCAAACAGTTGCGCTAGCGACGGCTGGATGGTGCGCTGAGAAACATTGGTGGATGGGGCCGAGGACAGCGGAGGTGAGGGTGTGGGTGCAGGCCCGGGAGACGGTCGTGCCTGTGTCCTGAGAGGGGGGTTGGATCTCAGTGGCAGGTTGGGGCACAGGGGGAGAGGCAGCGGTGCAAACCGGAGGCGGTGAACAGCCTTCGTCCCACCTTGTGGGGTGCTTGGCCATCATATGTCTGCGCATGCTGGTGGTGGTGAGGCTGGTGGCGGTGGCTCCACGGCTGATCTTGGCGCGACAAAGGTTGCACACCACTGTTCGTCGGTCGTCTGCACTCTCAGTGAAAAACTGCCAGACCTTTGAGCACCTCGGCCTCTGCAGGGTGGCATGGCGCGAGGGGACGCTTTGGGAAACAGTTGGTGGAT
The DNA here is from genome assembly GCF_035609145.1 of Eleutherodactylus coqui. Taxonomy (NCBI): domain Eukaryota; kingdom Metazoa; phylum Chordata; class Amphibia; order Anura; family Eleutherodactylidae; genus Eleutherodactylus; species Eleutherodactylus coqui. Next base: position 124,539,425 of record NC_089848.1, read on the forward strand.
TATTCGGTCTGGCCCTGCCTCTACCCCTGGCCACCGCACTGCCTCTTCCAACCTGCCCTGCTGCTGCACTTGCCTCCCCCTCTGAAGACCTGTCCTCAGTAGGCTTAGCAAACCAGGTGGGGTCAGTCACCTCATCGTCCTGCTGCTCTTCCTCCGAATCCTCTGTGCGCTTCTCCCTCGGACTTACTGCAATTACTAATACCTGAGTGATAGACAACTGTGTCTCATCGTCGTCATCCTCCTCACCCACTGAAAGCTCTTGAGACAGTTGCCAGAAGTCCCCAGCCTCATCCCCCGGACCCCGGGAACTTTCCAATGGTTGGGCATCGGTCACGACAAACTCCTCTGGTGGGATAGGAACCATTGCTGCCCATTCTGGGCAGGGGCCCGAGAACAGTTCCTGGGAGTCTGCCTGCTCCTCAGAATGTGTCATTGTAATGGAGTGAGGAGGCTGGGAGGAAGGAGGAGCAGCAGCCAGAGGATTCAGAGTTGCAGCAGTGGACGGCGTAGAACTCTGGGTGGTCGATAGATTGCTGGATGCACTTTCTGCCATCCACGACAGGACCTGCTCACACTGCTCATTTTCTAATAAAGGTCTACCGCGTGGACCCTTTCATTGTGAGATTAATCTGGGAACACCAGAAACGTGCCTCTCTCTTAATCCCGCAGCAGTCGGCTGCGATACACCTGGATCAGGAGCTCGGCCTGTGCCCACACCCTGACTTGGGCCTCCGCGTCCTCGCCCGCGTCCACGTCCTCTAGGCCTACCCCTACCCCTCAGCATGGAGTATTACCAGTAGTGCAGAAACAGAACGCTATAATTAAATGTGCCGCTTATTGGCCTGTGGTTGGAGGCTGACTTCGCTTACGGAACGCACAGCAGAGCCAGGAAAGAATTTTGTGCACGCCTGTAGTGAGACGTAGGTGCGCATGACTGAGCTAGTGGAATTCACAGCGCAGAAGCAGTCAAGTGTCCAAAGGCCACTAGTAGGCCTTAAGTATTTTGCTTCTATATTTTAAAAGGCTGAGCTGAGACAGCAGACAGATACTGTAGGCAGCGTATATATGTATACTGTTTCCCTGTGGACGGGATGACGGCGGTGATGTAACGGCAACGCAGAGCCAGGAAACAATTTTGCGCACGCCTGTAGTGAGACGTAGGTGCGTATGACTCAGCTAGTGGAATTCACAGCGCAGAAGCAGTCAAGTGGCCAAACGCCACTAGTAGGCCTTAAGTATTTTGCTTCTATTTTTTTAAAGGCTGAGCTCAGACAGCAGACAGATACTGTAGGCAGCGTTTATAGTTATACTGTTTCCCTCTGGCGCTATGACGGCGGTGATGTAACGGGCAACGCAGAGCCAGCAAACAATTTTGCGCAAGCCTGCTGTAACACTTAGCTGCGTATTAATTAGGACTACTACCCCCAGCAGACACGCAGTACACTGAGGACGGTCACAGGCAGCCCAAATATAGTTTTTTTTCTCAAATTTGTTTGAAAAAGCCCACTGCCTATATAGACAGTATATCTCTTTCACCTTTCCCACTGTCCCTGCCTCACCAGTACTGGCCCTATACTATGTAAAATTACTGCAGACTGTTTCCCTCTGGACGGGATGACGGCGGTGATGTAACGGGCAACGCAGAGCCAGTAAACAGTTTTGCGCAAGCCTGCTGTAACACTTAGCTGCATATCAATTAGGACTACTACCCCCAGCAGACACGCAGTACACTGAGGACGGTCACAGGCAGCCCGAATATAGTTTTTTTCCAAAATTTGTTTGAAAAAGCCCACTGCCTATATAGACAGTATATCTCTTTCACCTTTCCCACTGTCCCTGCCTCACCAGTTCTGGCTTTTCTTCCGAGCGAGCAGGTACTCGCTAAGGGCAATGCTCGATCGAGTAATTGTCCTTAGCGTGTATGCTCGCTCATCTCTACTTACTATGTATTACTATCATGCATCATTATTTATCTCATATGCTTTTTATTTGTTTTTCTTTATTTTGTACATTTCTATTCTATTCATGTTCTTGTATTCTTCTATTTTTGACATTTAATTTGTTTTTATGCAATTATCTTATCATGATCTACAATCCCACTCCCTTCCCACTCCCCCCATCCTATTGTCCAATTTGATACTTTATTACCCATTTATGCATAAGGCCTCCTACACACGGGCAGAAATTCCGCGGTGAGATTTCCTGCAGAATTTCCGCCCGTTCCCGCCCACTTGCATAGGATTGCATTAGATAATGTAATCCTATGCACACAGCCGCAATTTGTCCGCGTGAAAACATGCGTGGAAAACAAATCGCGGCATGTTCTATTTCGGTGCGGGTCTCGCAGAGGCCCGCACAGAAATGTCTCTGGTGATACACCGGCTCTGCTCTGCGCATGCTGGCAGCCGGCACATCACAGAGCAGAGGAGACGCTGGGAGCGGGTGAGCCGCAGGGCTGTGCAGGGGCACGGGTCCGCATACGACCCTACCGTCTGCAGGCGGCCTAAGTGTATTCATGCTGAGGAAGGGGCGCCACGGCCCTGAAACACGTTTATTTATGCTGGTCTGAAAGAAAAACAGAGGTATTGAGCTGAAAATAACGTCTCGTGCTTCTCTTAAAGGATGCACCTCTACCCCTTTCTTCCCTTTGTTTTTCCTGTACATGCATCCGATAAAAGCATTACACAACCAAGGCTAGTGTTTTCTTTCCTATAAAAAGGAAGAAAAACATCACATGAAGACTCTTGTTTCTAGGCTCTAGCTTCCTGTGGCATTGCTCCATCCCTTCTCTTTACTGCTATCTCTTAAAGTCTTAAGGTAATTTTCTGGGCCACAATTTATTTGCCATTTAAATTGCTTTGCAATCACCTTTGTTATATTAAAATCACAGAGGTGAGGAAAAAGAAAAAAACAAACACATTCACTGAAAAAGCCAAAAATACCTGAAGGTCTGCAAAGCAGACACGGTCGCCATAGGCACGATCGCCATAAGGCAGGCACAATCGCCACCGGCACAATCGCCGTAGGGCAGGCGCAATGGCCTTAAGCCCTGAGGATATGTAGTCAGCCAGACAATAATGTGTGGAGGAGCAACTTGTTCCTGGCAAGCTAATATGCAGTCACCCACTCAACCCAGCCCAGAATGGGGAGGAGTGACTGCATATACTAAAAGCCTGCACATGTGAACGATACCAAAGATGTCAGCCATAGATAGGTGGTGACCCACCATACAGGATATCAACCCTGGCTGATATGACAGCGGGTTGCCCTGTATCTCTAAGGTGGGCCACACTGGCTGACATCTTGGGCTCCCCCACCAACTAGCAAACTACATACAAAAGTACTAATGCATACTGATAAAATGCGGGTGTTAGTACTGCATTTTGGCCAAAACGCATAGGCTGACGGACCGCGTCGAGGTCACACCGCTTCCGTCAGTACCTACGCTAACTCATGATAAATTACATAAAATCACAGAGGTGAGGAAAAAGAAAAAAACACACATTCACTGAAAAAGCCAAAAATACCTGAAGGCGATCGTGCCTATGGCGACCGTGTCTGCTTTGCAGACCTTCAGGTATTTTTGGCTTTTTCAGTGAATGTGTTCACCTTTGTTATATTAAGGGAAAAATAGCTTTTAAATGGCTTAAAACGCCACTCTGGTACTGGACAAACAAAGATGGCGCACCACTTCTCTGACTACCTAATGCACACTATGCATCGGTAGTCTAAGACTCTACATTTTACTCTAACTGGCCAGTACTGCTTATATGGGCGGACTAATTCTGCATATGAAAGCACAATGTGCATCAGGAAGTTAGAGGAGCACTGCGGCCATCTTTCTTTGTGCAGGACTGGAGAGTCGCTTTAAGATAACTTGCCACAGAAAGTTTTTGAGCCAGGTTAGTGTGTCTTCTGTCCGTAGGTATTATGTAAGGCATAACTCTATAACTCATTCTCCTTTACAGAAGAGAAGCCCTCACACGGCATGGCCATTGGTGTGGTTGTCCTCATCATTCTTGTTGTTGCTGGCATCGTCACTGCGGTCTTCTTTGTATATCGGAGGAAGAAATGGAAAGAAAATGGTGTAAACAACAGAATATACTTTGACAGTAACTGCACAGCTGGAACACACGATGGAAACGTCTTAGTGGAAAACATTGAGCAAAATTAAAAGGGAAAATTCTTCCCTTCTTTAAAACCAGACCGGCGTCGTGCTATAATGTCCGGGCTATAACAGACTCATGGACGATGCCCATCTATGGGGAAGAAATAACAATTCTACAATAAATCAATTTTCTCTAATATTGCTTTAGGTCATGTTGCAATTGTGCCCCAGTTTTGATTGTTCTTATAGCCATATAGTTATGATGTTTTTAATACACATAATTTTCTATGACATGATATATAACTCTCTTGTTCTTTCCTGTAGAACGGCCTGTATGGGCAGGTCATGTATGTTAGGAGCGCCAGGGCTTACAGGGGAAGGTCAACCAGATGGAAAAGTGCCGATCCCTTCAAAGTTTTCTAAATTGCTCACTATGGTTTAGCATAAATTTCTTAGATAATTTTTCAGGTTGTTTCTGGAGCTGTCACTGTTATTAAAGTATGAAATAGCAGATTTGTAATGATGTGTAATCAGTATTCTGGGTGGGTGTGGCTGTGTGAGTAAGAGGTGTGCTTTGCATGAGTAATGTGTGATAAGAATCGGGTTCCCCTACAGAAAGTGGTTGATGACAGTGCAGAAGAAAGGTCAGTTGCTCAGTTAGCGATTGTCATGGAAGGAGCTGAACCTGAGTGCTCCCGTGGAGCGTGCGGAGCAGAAGCAGTGGGTGAGATAAGAGACAAACCAGCAATGTGGATAATTGCCCTTAAGAGTGCTGAGCCAGATGGTTTAACTTGGGCAACAAAATCACATGATTTTCTTGCGATGCGGCAGTGCTACAAATCACATGTATGTGAAGCCCATGCTTTCCAATGGGTTCTCTCATATTAGCGATGTTTTATAGGCTGCTATATTGCGAGAATACAAAATCGCGGAATGCTCTATATAGCCACGATTTGCTATGTTTTGCTATGAACCCTTCCTTTGTGCTGCATCGCATTGCACGAAAATGCAGTTTTCATGCGGTGTGATGCATTTTTTACAGTAGGAAATCCTACTGTAAAAGCCATAAAATAATCCATAGCTACATAAAAAAATACAAAAACAATACATCACCTAACAGGCACTCTCCAGCTCCGCTGTGTGTCTTTACTTCAGCTCCAGCAGGATTGCTTGTGGCTTCCAGTCAGCACTTCCTGGTTTGTAGGTTTAATATCCCCACCTCCTATAAGCGCTGGCTGCGATTTGTTCTCAAGAGCCGCGGCCCAGCCAATGAGAGCCAGCGCTCAATGAACCAATCATAGGCATCGCATTGAATAGTTGGGATTGGTTCATTGAGCGCTGCAGTGATTGGCTGAGCCGCGGCGCTCGAGAACCAATCACAGTCAGCGCCTCCTGGAGGAGGGTTTTTTGAACCTACAAACCAGGAAGCGCTGATTGAAAACCACAAGCAAGCCTGCTGGAGCTGCCGAGGAGACGCCCGGTGCAGCCAACAGCGCCTGTTAGGTGATGTTTTTTAAATGTCTTTTTATGCAGCCAAGGCTTATTTTTGGGGTAGGGCTTATATTTCAATCCCGGCAGAAGAGTGCTACAAAGTTGCGCAACGTTTTAGTGACACAAAATGGCTATATCGCTGTTGATCATGTGAAAGAGGCCTAAAGGCTGCTGACAAGTGAACCGGCTGAATACCAAACTAGTAAGCGTCCTTTGAAGCACCTGACATTTGTCAGATGTAAAACAGGAGCAAGTATCACTCAGCCATGTAGGCAGAGCGGGCCGGAGATCGTTCCCGTTGACCACCTCCATTCATAGTAAACAGGCTATGTTCGCTGTTTAGTCGCTGCCGGCATTTACACTACTCAATTGTTGTTCAGATACCTGCGTTCTGCAAGAATCTGAAAGATGATCGGTCCGTGTAAAAGGGCCCAAAGCCAATGACGGTTGCTAACAGACAGTAACTGCTTGTTAACTTCTGTTCAAGTTTATGTTCAGTAATGGAAGTCTTTCAGCAATATGTGCCATAACTTGTTTCATGCTCCGCCATCACGTTTGACCCTATGAGCCATGAGCATTTTGATTTGTTAAAGCTGTACCACCTCCAGGTGATTCGCAGCAGCCTGATGCAAATATGATGCCTTGGTTGAGCACATATTATATAGATGTTCTACTAGAAACAATGGAGCACATTACCAGGAATGACACAGAATTTTGGTGAAAGTTGTACTTTTTTTTTTTTTTAACACAGATTAACGTGCTATAGATCTGCACCAAAAAGGACAGATGTTCCGCCTCTCACTTCACTGTTCAAAAGTGTCTAAAAAGAGGGCGACTTTGAATGGAGCAATAGTGGATTGCACTCCCTGACGTGCGTCTCACGTATAGCTTCTTTCAGGGGGATGTCAGATAGGATTAAAGCATGACTAGAGATGAGCGAGCACCAAAATGCTCGGGAGCTTGTTACTCAAGTCGAGCTTTTCGTAATGCTCGAGAGTTCGTTTTGAGTAAAGAACCCCATTGAAGTCAATGGGAGACTTGAGCATTTTTCAAGGTGACCCATGCTCCACATAGGGGAGGTTGTGTGAATCACCTGAAAACATCAGAAAGTGATGGAAACACCACAGAAATAAATAGGGAAGAGCAGGGGCAGCATGCATGGGTGCATCTGAGGCTCCCAGGTCGCACTATTTAGCTAAATTGTGGGCAAGAGCCTGGTGGTCACCCCCTTAACAATTTAGTTGGACCAGACCATAATCAGCAAGGCACACATGGCTGGCACATCTTAACTAAGCACCACGCTAGGTGGAATGAAGGTCAATCACTGCCTGTGGGTGACGTCACTGCCTCTTCTGCTGTGTTACATGCTGGCATTGGTGTCCAATCCCCCCCAGGATGCAGGCATGAGCCTGCGCCCACAGCATACTGAAATTTTTCCCAGGGTAGCGTCCAGCTGTCCCCATCCCAGATGGGGTAAGGCGCACCCCTTTGCCTACTCAATAGTCCACAGCGTACTGAGATTTTTCCCAGCGCAGCCTTCAGCTGCCCTCATGCCACATGCTCGCTTCATAGCCACACCACCCTCATGTCTATTTATGAGTGCGTATTGGATGAGGAGGAACGGGAGACACATACTGCAGAAGGTTGGCAGGGCCTGGCAGCGAGCCACTTCGAAATTGTGGGCAATATCCCACAATGCTGATGAGAATTGCTGATAAATTGACGTATGATCATAATTACAATCCCATGCCACCTCCGTCACAAAATTTCATGAGCCACAAATGTGGGCATAAAGGGGACTCAGGCGCCAGTACTTCTACACATCTCCACAGTTCAACAACCCATTCTAAAACAAAAGATTTTTTTTACACAGAGTGCAGGTGAACCCCTAAAAAGATTTGTTTACCAAGAGTGCAGGTAAAAACCTGAAAGATTTTTTGAGTGACAGCTCATACTTGCTTAATATGATTTAGGTGGCGGTCCACCGACAGGGAAGCTACCGCCTGTCCCAGCCCCTGCCTCTCTCCGAGGGGCTTGTTAACCAGTGTCCCAGGGAAAGACAGCATGAACTGTAAAGAAATTATTGGTCAAAGATGGACACCGCGATAGGATACCTTTCCGTACACCATGTGACCCTTTTAAAATTGTGCCTTATAGCTGACAAATCACAGACAAATTAATGTATGATTGTAAGTGCCATCCCATGCCACCTCCATCGCAGCATTTCATTAGCCACAAACGCCAGCCTAGGGGGGACTCAGAGGCCAGTACTTCTACATTTTTAATAAAGAAAACAAGCCATTTTAAAAAGAAGAATTTTTTTTTTACCAAGATTGCAGGTGAGAACCTGAAAGAGGTTTTGAGCCACAGTGCAGGGTATTTGTTTACCAAGAGTATAGGCGAACCCCTGAAAGATTTGCATACCAAAAGTACAAGCGAAGCCCTGAAACATTTGTTTACCAAGAGTTTAGGTGTACCCATGAAAGATTTGTGTACCAAGAAAATAGATGTACCCCTAAAAAAATTTTTTACCCAGAGTGCAGGTGAACCCCTGAAATCCTTTTTTTTAACATAGAGCTCGTACTTGACATGTTGCCTGTTCCCTTCATCTCCCATGCTAGTTGGCCCACTGAACTACGTCCTCTACTGCCAGTGTTGTCAGATGGGAACTTTAGTGTCAGCATTTCCACCAGGGCATTGTGGTATTGCATCACTCTCGTACTCCTTTCCTCTTCGGGAATGAGCATGAAAAGGTTCTCCTTATACCTTGGGTCAAAAAGAGTGAACACCCAGTAATTCATGTTGGCCAGAATGCATCTAACGCGAGGGTCACGGGAAAGGCAGCTTAACATGAAGTCAGCCATGTGTGCCAGAGTCCCAGTACGCAACACATTGCTGTCCTCACTAAGAGGATGACTCTCAGTCTCCTCCTCCTCGTACTCTTTAGTCCATACACGCTGAACAGATGTGAAGGAAGTAGCATGAGTACCCTCTGCAGTGTGGGCAGCAGTCTCTTCCCCCTTCTCCTCCTCCTCCTTCTCCTCCTCCTCCAATTCGCGCTGAGAAACAGACATGAGGGTGGTCTGGCTATCAAGCGATGTATTGTCATCCCCCATCTCCGGTTCTATCCGCAAAGTGTCGGTCTTAATGCTTAGCAGCGACCTTCTCAGCAGGCAAAGCAGCTGGATGGTTATGCTGATAATGGCCGCATCACCGCTCACCATTTGTGTTGACTCCTCAAAGTTTCCTAACACCTGAGAGATGTCAGACATCCATGCTCACTCCTCTGTGAAGAACTGCAGAGGCTGACCACTCCGATGGCCATGTTGCAGCTGGTATTCAACTATGGCTCTACGCTGCTCGTAAACCCTGGCCAGCATGTGCAAAGTTGAATTCCAGCGCGTTGGCACGTCGCACAACAGTAGGTTCACTGGAAGCGATGCTGCAGTGTCCGGAGGGTGGCAGCATCTGTGGTGGATTTTCTGAAGTGTGCGCACACTCGACGCACCTTTCTGAGCAGCTCAAACAAATTGGGGTAGTTTTGAAGAAAGCGCTGAACCACCAGACTGAACACGTGGACCAGGCATGGCATGTGTGTTAGTCTGCCAAGCTGCAGAGCTGCCACCTGGTTACACCCATTGACACACACTACCATGCCTGGTTGGAGGTTCAGCGGCGAAAGCCACAGATCTGTCTGCTCCGTCAAACCCTGTAACAGCTCTTGGGCAGTGTGCCTCTTGTCACTTAAGCTCAGGAGTTTCAGCACGGCCTGATGACGCTTCCCCACGGTAGTGCTGCAGTGCCTCAAGCTACCGACTGAAGGCGACGTGCTCACAGATGGTAATTGAGAGCTGGAGGAGGAGGAGATAGGGGTTTGGAGGAGGTGGCATAATAAGCCATAGAAACCATGACCGAGGTAGGACACACAGTCCTCGGTGTGGGTAGCTTGTTATCGGACCCAGGGTCAGACTCGGTCCCAGCCTCTACCAGGTTAACCCAATGTGCTGTTAGAGAGATGTAGTGTCCCTGCCTGCAAGCACTTGTCCACGTGTGGGTGGTTAAGTGGACCTTCCCAGTAACCGCGTTGGTGAGGGCAGGGTTGATATTCCATGACACATGCTGGTGTAGGGCGGGGACGGCGCAGCTTCAAAAATAGTGGCGACTGGGGACCGAGTAGCGAGGGACGAATGCTACCATGAGGTTTCGGAAAGCCTCAGTTTCTACCAGCGTACATGGCAGCATCTCGAGGCTCAGCAGTTTGAAGATATTCACGTTTAGCGATTGTGCATGCGGGTGGGTGGCTGCATGCTTGCGCTCTAATGTTTGTGTTGTGGACAGCTGAATGCTGTGCTGGGACACATTGGTGGAGGCAGTGGAGGACTGTGGAGGCGAAGGGGTGGGTGAAGGCTGGGAGACGCTCATACCTGCGTCCTGGGAGGGGGATTGCATCTCATTGCCAGCATGTGACACAGAGGAAGAGGCAGTGGTGTGACCCGCAGGCGGTGAATGGCCTTTGTTCCACCTCGTTGGGTGCTTATGCTTAGCATGCCTGCGCATGCTGGTGGTGGTGAGGTTGATAGAGGTGGCTTCCTGGCTGATTTTGGTGCGGCACAGGTAGCACACCACTGTTCGAACACCTAACCCTCTGCATGGGAGCTTGACGCAAGGAGGTGCTGTGGGAACAGTTTGGGGGATTACTTGCTCCTGCCCTGCTTCTCACTCTGGCTATCCCACTGCCTCTTGTAACCTGTTCTGGTGCTGCACTTGCCTCCCCCTCTGAAGCCCTGTCTTCAGTAGGCTTACCAACCCAGGTTGGGTCAATCACCTCATCATCCACCAGCTCTTCATCTGAATCCTCAGTCTGCTCCACCTTCAGACTTATTGCTCTAACAACAATCTCACAGACAGACAACTGTATCTCATCATCATCATCCACAAATACCTCTTGAGACACTACTTGGAAGTTCCCACCCTAACCACCCTGAGACTGTGAAAGGTCCAAATTTTGGGCATCGGTCACGACAAAATGCTCAGGTGGCTCATGAACCATTGTTTGGCACTCAGGGAAAGGACCTGAGAACAGTTCCTGTGAGTATGCCTGTTTTGAGTCTCTCCTTTTCCTGGAGTGACCAGGCTGGGAGAAAGGAGGATCAGCGTGAGGATTCAGAGGTCCAGTCTCTTGGCTAGTGTGAGTGGACTGCGTGGAAGACTGGGTGTTGGATAAATTACTGGATGCATTATCCGCTATCAATGTCATCACCTGATCGCACTGTTGTGCTTTTAATAATGGTCTACCACGCGGACCTGCAAACTGTGAGAGGAAGCTAGGGAGCAAAGATACGTGGTGTTTTACTTCTCCCTCAGCAGCAGGCACTGTTTCACCCCGCCCAGGACCTTGTCTCTGCCTACAGCCTCATTCGGACACCCACGTCCTCGACCCTTACCCCATAGTCTTCATCATGTTGTATAATGCACTGCGTCAAAATGCTACGCAAACTGCAAGGTATTTTGTGTACGCTTTAAGCCCAAAATATACACTGTAAACTGCATATAGTCTTGTTAGATAGTGTGGATTGACATGACGCACCCAGGGGTTAATTTGGCGTATGCTTTAAGCAAAAAAATAAAAATAAAAAAATGAAAACTGAGAGGAGTTGTGTTACTTCCTATCTAGTCTGTGTACACCAGTAGCAGTATACTGCATACAACCAGTAACAGTATACAGCCGAGATGCTTGAGAATACTTTGTGTGCACTACTGGTCCCAGCCAACCAAACTGCTACTGCATAAAAGTGGAGTTGTAGTCCTAGAAAGTACTGTTGGATTCTTGGAAATAGGATCCGTGACTAAACGCTTCTCTAACCTACACTATTACTCTCCCTTAATCACAGCAGCTCTATCCCTCTGCTAATCCAGCCTGTGTGTGAGGCGAGCCTCAGGTGACCTGAGTTTTTATGCTCGTATGTCACCTGATCCGGCCAGCCAGTCACTGCTATAGAGGTGCACAGGGTTGGCACGTCATAGCAGTAGTTGCCAAAGCCTTCCCTGCATGTTTATTGGCTAAAAAAAGCCACTAAACATGTGGGGAGGAGACGGTGAAATTTTCTCGAGCACCGCATGGTGCTCGCTAGAGTAACGAGTACCTTCAAGTATGCTAATGCTCGAAGAGCATCAAGCTCGGACGAGCATGCTCGCTCATCTCTAATCATTACTATTTATATATATTGTGCATACACACCTGATTCCCATAATTAGTGCAATGGTTCCTCCCATAGATTTAGCGTTCCGGACATACAACATCATTCCGAGTTATCGCGAGATTACAGCATCTTTACGTCCCAATGCAAAGTCACACTGCATGTGTTTCATGTAATAATATGCAAAATACCAAAAGAATGCACCTGAAATTGCACACAAAAATGGGGTGAGATTTTACATACCAACTCTGTATAATTTCGTTCACTGTTATTTTGCACATATCAGATTGCAGCTTTGATTATAAATAGAGCTACCACACCATTCCTGGCAATACATTAAGTCAGGCCCATATATATCATATGTGCATTTCAAGGCCCAAACTTTACCCCACTGTCTCCTAGGAGTGTCCTGCTCCTCAGACGAAGTTAGCTTGGTGTCACGAACAGGATGAATCTCGTGCCTGTTCCCAATAAGCCACTAAAGAGCCGCAAAGACACATTTTCCTGCCATTGTTTCAGACGTGGAAGATTTGTGCCCATGCAACAGTTTGAGAAAGTTACTTCTCAGATGTCTAGGACAAGATCCCTCCAACTCTTACATATTGATTGCTAGTCCTCTAAACCTATGAACATTTGTCAGAGTGGTGCTAGACTAAGTTGTGTGATCAAGATGCAAGAAGAAAATCTTGATTTGTATGTAGCAGAGATGCACTACACATTACAGAGAGACTGTGTGGTGTTGTTAGACCATGTGGAGTTGCCTGCTTTACATTGTGAGCAACACATTGTAAATGTGGACTGTGACAATACTCAGAGCCAAGATAGCGCCCAGCCCTCATGTTCTACAGTACATTTCCAGCCCGCGAAAAGTTCCCACCAAGCAGTCCCCACCAAGACTGAGGAGAAAGTGGGGGGGGGGGTCGCCCCCACCATGGAGCAACAGTCTACAGCTGAGAACCGCCCAGAGGAGGAGATTTCCTCTGCTTCCAGCGAACCTCTGAGCTTATCTCAGCAAATAGACAAGAGCACTCAACCAGGCGAGATGGTTCTCAAGCCAACAAGCAGGTTCCCTTTTGGCCCACGACCGGAGCCACAGCCGAGGGAAAGCGACGGGCAGGAGATGCGGGATAGCCTGTTGCATTTTACTCTTGTTTCACTGACAACTAACACCTCTTCATCAAGAGACGTCCCTGCTACTTCTACAACACCCCCTAAAAGGAGACTTATTTCTCCGGAGCCTGGCGAGTAGAGATGGCCATCTCCTGCTTATCATTCACCGCGAGCAATCCACTCCCGAAGACTACAGCAATACCAGACTGCTACTGGTATGATGGAAAGTCGGTATCCTTTGTGGATTCTAGTTCAGTACCTGAACCAAGAGGTTAGAGACTTGTTGCCGGAACACTTGCTGCCATTTGTTAAAGTGTATGGTGACCAGAACTTTACATTCACTTCTGTGAGTGAGCCTATTCGTCCCCCAACGAGCTTACCTCCAAGAAACCCTTTACAGCCCTACGTGGTCCCAAGTGATCCTTTTCCAGGCTATCTGCAGTGACTGCATGGATATTGTCATACACCCACTGGGTTCAGTTTCGAGTAAGAGGAATCAGAGGATTTGCCAGTATACAAAAGGACCACTCGGTGTTAAGAAACTCCCTTGTTGGGGGCGGAGCCTGACCTCCGAGCTTAATGGCTGCCTGAGCTTTGAGCTCCGTCCGTGAGGCGCCCTTCTAAAGCTCATACAGCGGCAATCTGAAGCAGACATGCAGAGGAAGGCAAAGGAGAGGAGCAGCGAACAGCTGAGCCCACCCCGGTCTCATAAAAATCAAATGGGTATGCAGAAGTACCTTAAAGACCGCGGCACCCGCTCCCCGCACCCAGCGGTCAAGATGGCGCCGGCCCACGATGCTACAACAGCTCACAGTAAGGAGGGGGAGGGAGAGCTCACCTCCGATGAAGAGGACAGTGAAGCAATCTCTAAGGGCTTCATGAAACAGCTCATCACAAATGCCCTGCGCCCTGTTATGACTGAGCTGGCCGATATTAAGGAGGACATTAAGCACATGGGGAGGAGGGTGGAGGAGTTGGAGGGGTCCTCAGCCAACATCACCTCTCATGCACTGGCTATTGCACAAGCCCTCAAAGACCAGCATGAGCATATTAATAGAGTCCTGATTTCCCAAGAAGATCTGGAAAACCGCAACAGACGGTCTAATGTCAGGATAAAGGGGATCCCCGAAACCTTTGCCGCAGAGTCCCTCTTTAAGGTTGGAGCAGAGATCTTCGGTCTGTTGCTGGGAGAGGAAGCTCCAGCTCCTATTAACATAGAGCGTATTCACAGAGCGCTCAGACCATCCCCCCTCAGCTACTGACCCCCCAAGGGACATTATTTGTAAGCTCTTGAGCTTTCAAGATGTGCTGGCTATACTTAAAGCGGCCAGATCTCGCAGGGACCTGAGGTACAATGATCACCCTATACAGATCTTCCAGGATCTTGCTCCCTCCACCCTATACAAGCGACGGCTCCTTCGCCACCTCCTGGAGGCGCTCCAGGCTAGAGATATTAGGTACTCTTGGTTATTCCCCTTTGGCCTGGGGATTTCAGTGAATGGTCGCAGGCTTACGATCTGCTCCCCGGAGGATCTAGAGAATGCCTGGTCCCTTCTTGATATGGAGCCGATCGAACTGCCTTGCTGGCTCCCCCTACCGGAGTTCCCCAAACTCCCAAATCTGCCATCATCAGAAGCCTGGCAACAGGCGGGAAATCCGAAATCCCCAAGGGGGAAGAGGAAGAAGGTGAAGGAAGCTAATAACCACTCAGACACTTAATGCAAAAGACTGGGTCTTATGTGATCTTCTCTCGTTCCACTTCGGTTACGGTGCTACCCCCCGGGGTAAAAGGGCATTCAAGTATCTTGTTCAAATGATCTATATGAGTTGCCTCCCCTGAGTAGCACAACTCATATGCGCAGCTTCGAGTTCAAGCTGCTAATTGTTTAGGCTGTGTTTGTTAACTAAATTGTGTGCCACGTTATCTCTATTGCATATCTGTTTAATAATATTTCTATGTGTAATAGGCTCTTCGCCAGCGAAGAGCCCTTCTATAGTGTTCCTCTCTGTTTTTCTCTCAGTGTCCCACCTTTGTTGGGGCGAGGGAGGGCACCTTGCAGCACAGGCTGTACTAAGTTGACTGGTCTACTTGATTATTAGACCAGGCAACCTGCCCTATCCCCTCGTTATTTGATTACCTGCTCTAGCGGGTTTTTTCAAACTCCTTTCAGAAACATAGTGCAATTGTTTGTCCTCCCCCATCCTTCAGTGTTCTCCACCCCTAACTTTCCTTTTGTTTCCTCCTTAACCCCCATTCCTTACCCGTTGCGCCAACAGATGCGGTCAATTAAGTCGAGGATCCCCTCGAAGTTGCGATCTAATATCTAACGATTGTATTCTCTCTCCAGACACCCTTTGTGACATAACCGCAACCTTCATTTCACCAGCATGACGGAGTCTCTTCGGATTACTACTTTCAATGTAAGAGGCCTCAATTCCCCGGAGAAGAGGCACCACATCTCTCTGCTCCTGAGGAAATACGGTACAAAAATAGCTTTCTTACAGGAGACCCATTTCAGGGGAAATAGGTGCATATCCCTCCCTGGCAAGCAATTCCCGCAGGGATATTATAGCTCTCATCCGACGTCGGCGTCTGAGGGTGTCTCGATTTTAGTACACAAGTCCATCATTTTTTCCTGCGAGGCCCAGTACTCGGACGAGGAGGGAAGGGTTTTATATCTGAGAGGAACTTTGCAGGGCAACAAGGTGATACTAGCGAACCTATATGCCCCCAATAAGGGACAGGTGCCGTGGCTGATAAAACAGCTCAAAACACTAAAACAGTTTGCCACTGGACCGATCCTTATGGGAGGAGATTTAAATCTCACTCTCTGCCCCCCTCTGGATTCCTCGACGGGAAAATCACAAATACCACAGTCCGGTTTAAAGAGATTGAGCAGAGAACTGTCTGACATGGGTCTGGTGGACACCTGGCGATACACATACCCGTCCGTAAAAGACTTTACATATTTCTCAACAGTTCACTCCTCCTTCCAACGGTTAGACTGTGTATTTATTTCTGCATCATTTTTAGAGTCTGTAGAGCGCGCCGCTATAGACCCGATCACAATATCTGATCATGCCCCTCTTCATACTAATATAAAACTGGCTACCGCCTCTCCATGTGAGTGGCAGTGGAAACTGAACCCATCACTTCTCAACAATGAAAAAGATAGGTTACAACTAAAAATAGCCATTGAGGAATATTTCTTACTCAACAAAAACAGCGAGACGCCCATGCCAATAATCTGGAAAGCCCATAAGGCGTTTGCAAGAGGCCTACTGATTGCCCTGGGTTCAAGGGTTAAGCGGGGCCAACAGAAGGTGATAGACGAGATGCTAAAACAAATCGCCAGACTAGAGCAAGCAACGAAGCATTCCCAGAGTGAGTCCTTACTAGACAAACTAACTTCCCTTAGGAAAGAGCTAAAACTTTATTTGGAAAGCAGATATAATAAAAAACACTTATACCTCAAACATACGGTCTACGCCCAGGGAAATAGAGGTAGTAAATACACCTCTGCGCTTATTAAAAAAGCCCACTCCAGAAATCTCATCAACTCTATTAAAACCAACTCCGGCCACTCGGTCACCTCCTCCAGGGAGATTGCCAACGAGTTCCAGGCGTTTTATTCACGCCTTTATAACATTCAGGAACCCCTTTCTCCTAAAGATGCTTTAGAGGCTCGGACTTGTACTATGTCCTTTTTGGAGGACCTAGACTTGCCAAAAGCTGGATGAAAAAGAGACAGCAGCCCTAATTTCTCCAGTTACCGTGCAGGAAGTAGATGATCTCATTGCCTCGTTCCCACCGGGAAAGAGCCCTGGCGCAGATGGCCTCCCACTAATATATTTTAAAACATTTAAATCCCTCCTGATCCCACAGTTAGTAGACCTATTTAATTCTTTATTACTCGGAACTCCCCTCCCAAAGCAAGCCCAAGAGGCACATATTACCCTAATTCACAAGGACAAGAAGGATTGGAAGACTGCGGAAGCTATAGGCCTATTTCGCTGATCAACTTCGATATGAAGTTGTGGGCTAAACTTTTAGCAAAATGGCTTGAAAAATTCGTCCCCCCTTTGATAGATCCCGAACAAACGGGGTTCGTCAAAGGTAGAGAGGGGAAAGATAATTGTATCAGACTGCTACATGCCGCAAGATATGCTCAATCACAGAATATCCCTCTAGCTTTCGTAAGCTCGGACGCAGAAAAAGCTTTCGACCGGGTCAACTGGTCCTACATGAAACACGTCCTTTCACACTTTAATTTCCCTCCTGCCTTTATATCAGCCATATTTTTGTTATATGCTGCACCCCACGCCAGGCTAAAAATAAATAACATTCTGTCTCCCCCCTTTGACATAAAGAATGGTACCCGGCAGGGCTGCCCGCTGTCACCGGTTCTCTTTATTCTTTCCATTGAACCCCTTTTGCAAAAGATTAGGAGGGATTCTGCGATTCAGGGGCTACGTGTAGGTGAGGTGGTTCTCTCAACCGCAGCATACGCAGATGACATTATCATACTGGTCACGAATCCTGAGAGGGGGCTTCCTCGGCTCACCACCCTTATGGAAGAATTTGGTGTCATCTCTAATTTTTTTTTTTTTTAAATCAATATTTATTTGAGTTTTTTACCAAAATGTACGCATAATACAAAACAATACAAGGGAGTTCTAGACTCCGTAGACAACGTGCACGACAGCCTTACAAAATATGCACTGATAAATAATAGAAACATTTCAGGCCGACTCTGAACCGTCAATACAAAATGATCCGGAGCAGTGCTCATGGGCTGTGGAGGTCTTCTCTGCTATAATGCAAGAAGCTACGTATGTCCGTTAACATAATGCAGAACTAACTAACACAGAGCGAACAGGGAGTAGGTAAAAGGGGGGGGGGTGGAAGGCGTGGAAAGGTTGGAAGGGGGGGAAGGGGAAGGGGATAAAGGGCCCATTCCACCTAAACCTTAGGTTTCCACACTACTGCCCTCCAGGGGGACCATGTCTCAATAAACTTATCGTGTGTGCCCTTGGTCCAGCTCGATAACTCCTCTAAATTGGCAAGGAGGTTCACTCTGTCTCTCTATAGATCGATTAACGGGGGATTTCTCTGCTTCCACAACGTGGAGATAACAGCCTTAGCTGTATCAATAAGTAAAGCAACCAATTTGTGCTTAAGGGGATGAAAGGCCGGGGACGGCCTCCACAGGAGAACCACTTCAGGGGAGAGCGCCAGACCCGGCAAGAGCTGTTTTAGGATCCCCTCTAGTTCCCTCCAAAAGGGAGTAATGAGGGGGCACTCCCACCATATGTGTAGGTATGAGCCAGTATTCAACTCGCATCTCCAGCAACAATCCTGGGCAAGTAGTTTGTGGTCTGCTAGCCATTGGGGGGTTCTATACCATCTTGCCAGGAGTTTATAATGTGCTTCCTGGGAGGTGACCCATGGGGAAAGTCCAAAAGCTGTCTTCAGTATGAGTTTACTCTCGCTAGGAGTTAGGGATATCCCGAGCTCCCTTTCCCATGAGACAAGGAAGGCAGGTTTTGTCTCCCTCGGGGGGGCAATAAAATGTTTGCGTATGTAGGAGACTTTTCTGGTAGCCAAATTAGATCCTTTCAGCGCAGTCTCAAAAGGGGTAGGGGGTCTGGGGGGCGTGGCCTGGAGTGAGTCCGAGACGGCAGTGTTTGTGTAGGCTCCGCTCGGCAGCGACTCTCAGCGACTCCACAGCGCACAGTGGAAGTAGAAAACTTACCCTACTGCAGGTTAAACCCTCCAGGAGTATGGCGGCAGCAACAAGAAGGACCTCCAAAGCGATCCCGACACGCCTGGAGGAGTTCTTTGTCCCGCGCGGCTCTCTCCCGGAAATGGCGGCAGAAGAGGTGCCAGATGCAGCTACGGGAACCCCGGTAAGAGATCCCCGCAAGTCCCTTATCCCGATACCCACGGGCAGGGAAGAAGAAGATAGCGGGCAGAAGGGGCCAAAGGGAGCAGGACGAGAGGAGAGGGCTTCCACAGGAGTGAATAAGATAAAATCCGGGGCCCCTATGAGCCGCAGCTCCAAAAACAAAATGGCGCCGGCAGCTGCACAGAATGTACACTCTGCTTCTAGCAGCCCAGCCAAACAAAAGCAAAGAATGCTAGATGACACAGAGGGAGAGAGTTCTGACTTTGCGGACATATCTGCATCCCACCCTGCAAACAGTTTACCAGAAGAAAATAAACTGAATTATAGTGTTTCCATAAGCCGCAGCCCCCAGAAAAAAATGGCGCCAATAACACCACAGGGTGCCCACTCTGTTTCAAACAGTCTAGCTAAACAAAGGCAAAGACCGCCAGATGACATAGAGGGAGAGTACTCTGACGTAGCTTCATCCCAATCTGCACACGATGGAGAAATCGTCAACCTGTCTGCCTCAGACAAGCCGGCTTCAGAGTCATATATTAAAGAGGCGATATTAGCTTTGAGAAATACACTACAAGAAGACTTGAAAAGCCTGTCACACCACGTCGACAAGTCAATTTCTGAAGTCAACACCAGATTAAAGAACACTGAGAGTAAAACGGAGGAGCTTGTGAAGTCGCACAATGAATTTATCGACGCCCATTATGTGTTAGAAGGGACTGTTACTAAGCTTCAAGACAAATTAAATGATTTGGAGGATAGGAACAGACGCAACAACGTCAAAATCCGCGGTGTTTCCGAAAAAATTTCCAACGATGAAATCCCTGAATATGTTATGCGTCTGATCCAGAAAATGCTCCCGAATCTTCCCGAACGTGAGCTTAAGATTGACAGAGCCCATAGGCTCCCGCTACCGAGATTCTTGAAAGATAACAGCCCCAGAGACATCATAGTGAGAATTCACCATTTCAGTACAAAGGATGCTCTTATGCAAGCAGCGAGAAAAATGAAAACCTTACCAAGCCCGTACACCGACATTCGCCTATTTATTGATCTTTCTCAGGCAACCATGGAAGCTAGGCGAAACTTTGCTCCCATAACTTTAGCCTTGAGAGAGGCGAATATTCCTTACAGGTGGGGATTTCCCACGAAGGTTATCACCAACAGAGAAAATACAGTACATGTGTTCCACGACTTCGCTTCAGCCAAAGCAACCCTAACTTCATGGGGTCTGAAAATAAAAGATCTCCCCCCAGCTCGCATGGAGAACCCCCCGGGAAAATCCCGGGAAAGAAGATCATAACTGCCACCATCCGCAGATTTCTAAAAAGAGGAGTTTTATTCACACTTTATTCACACTCGTCTCCACTGCCATAGGGATTGGCAGACTAGAGAGTTATGCTGATCACTCAAGTGAACTGTTACCTACCCCCCCAAATGAATCAGCAAGCGATTGCTTGCCACCTTTCTTTCATTCTTTTATGCTGTTTCTTTCTTGCCTACAGCAAATTTTTGTCTCACAACCTTACATCTTATAATTGTATGGCTTTCTGTGTAACAAACTGCTGTTTTTCATTCAGTTATGTTTTGTTAGGCATCACTTCCAATGTATGGTCCCTGTCTCTTAGCTCCAAAGTGCCTGGTCCAGTAATATGGCTATGAAAATTCTATCGTTGAATGCCAACGGGTTGAATCTCCCACAGAAAAGAAACTACGTGTGGAAGGAGGCCATTCGCAATAACATCGATATCGTATGTATACAAGAGACACACCTGATAGATTCAGACACACACCGCATGTCCCATAAGAAATTCCCGCACGCCACATTTGCATGCTCTTCAAAGAAACGAGCGGGTGTGATGGTGGCGTTTGGTGAATCTACCTCATTTAACCTCAAGAAACAAATCTGTGACCCTGGAGGCCACTATATAGTTTTGGTGGGAAAACTGAAAGATAACCCAATTACCCTAATTAACGTCTACGCCCCTAGTAAAAAACAAATAAGTTTTTTAAATAAGCTTATGAAAGTTGTCCGCAAGGTGGCGAAAGGTACATTACTATTTTGCGGCGATTTTAATTCAACCCCAGAAAGTTCTATCGACTCTACCCACCTCTCTAGAAGAATGGGTACTGACCTAAATTGCTGGCTGCGTAAATACGCTCTTTATGACACTTTCCACTGTCTTAATGCCGCAGCCAGGGAATACACGTTCTTCTCCCCCCGCCACAGAACGTTTTCACGTATTGACCTTTGCCTGGTCGACAAACACCTCATAACAGCGGTAGTGAAAGCAGAAATAGGCACGGCTACTTGGCGGACCACGCCCCAATAGTGACATCAATTGCCCTGGGCGGGTATAAACAATCAACCAGAACGTGGAGAAACAACGTGTATTTAATGAAAATTCCTGATTACAGATCCGAAATCTTAAAAAATATGGAGGAATTGTTTGCCCTAAATGATACCCCCAACATGGACCCTCGCTCTTTGTGGAACGCCCATAAGGCATTTATGAGAGGGGTACTTATCAAATTAGGTGCCAGGTACAAAAAAAATAAATTAGAAAGGACAGAGGCCTTAGTATTGGAAATACAGCGACTAGAAGGCGAGTTACGGGATAACCCCCGCCTCGCAATCCCATAAAGAACTGTTCAAAGTAACACTTGAATTACGCAAGATTCTACAAAATGACTTTGTAGGTCACATCTCGTAGGGCCAACATATACTTGTCACTGAACAAACCGTCTAAATGGATGGCCAATCTACTTAAAAAGAAGACGGTTAGATCCTCCATTCCTTTTGTGTGGAATTCAAAACACAAGGAATTTAAGATCACCCATCCAAAGCAGATAGCGGACAAGTTCCGTTCATATTACAGTGAACTGTACAATCTAAAGGAAGACCTGGCCTCTACCCAATCAAACAAAATAGCGATAGATAACTTTCTAAATAAGCTAAATCTCCCAAGCATCACCAACGCACAAGCGATAGAGTTAGATAGGGAAATGTTTATACCCGAGGTGACTGAAACAATCACAAACATGAAAAACCAAAAGGCCCCTGGGCCTGACGGATATTCGTCAGAATATTATAAACTATTCTCCGGTGTGCTGTCCCCTTATCTAGTTAAATATTTTAATACTGCTATGAGATGTGGAGCCTTCCCGGAAGAAGCCCTCCAGGCTACTATTGTAGTCTTGCCCAAGGCGGGCAAACCCCCGGATGATCCATCAAATTTCCGCCCGATTTCTCTATTAAACTCGGACGTAAAAATCTACTCCAAGATCCTCGCAACAAGATTGCTCGAGATTCTCCCCGGAATTGTGCACTCCGACCAGGTCGGTTTTGTGAAGGGGAGGCAGGCCCCGGATGGCACCCGCAAAGCCCTCAACCTTCTACACTCCTTAAGAGTTTCGCGCACCCCAGCGGTCATGCTAGCTCTTGACGCCGAAAAGGCTTTCGATTGTGTCCACTAGGACTATGCCTTTCAAACACTGGCCAAGTTTGGCTTTGGAGAGGGACTGCGGCGTGCTATCCGGGCCCTGTACTCTACTCCGTCGGCAAAAGTGTTGGTAGACGGCATGCTCTCAGATACCTTTAAAATATCCAATGGCACGAGGCAGGGTTGTCCTCTTTCCCCCATTCTATATGTCCTTACAATAGAACCCCTAGCCGAAGCTATCAGGCTATCCCCTGAGATAAGAGGCATCCCACTGAATCTCCGTCAACATAAGATCGGTCTATTTGCGGACGACGTCATTCTCACCCTGACGCGCCCACTCAGTTCCTTGAGAGCAGCTCAACAAGTCCTACAAACCTTTAGCGACATCTCGCAATACAAACTTAATATAAATAAATCAATAATTCTGGGAATTAACACTTCCAAGGAACTAAAAAACACAATAAAAAAAGAATTCCCTTATGGATGGAAGGATGGAGGCCTGCCTTATTTAGGCATCTACTTGACTCCCAATATAGCGGATCTAGAAAAAACAAATTACCCCCCACTGATGGTACAAGTGCAGAAAGAGATAGACTATATGACAAAATTCAACCTCACTTGGTACGGTAGAATTATGTCCTACAAAATGAAACTCCTACCTAAAATTCTCTATTTTTTTAGAGTTCTGCCGATTACTCTATCCCATGCTATATTAACCAAACTACAAGGACAGATGTCAAACTTTGTCTGGGGTGGCAAGAAACCTCGCCTGGCACTGTCTATTTTATCCATGCAACGTGATAAAGGAGGAGCAGATATTCCGAACCTGGAAAAATACTATAGAGCGTCACTTTTAAATCAAACCAGATACCTAATCGCGGGAGACGATAAGACAGGGTGGGTGGGAATGGAGAGCAGTTTTGCTAAACTCACATTGAGTAATTCGCTGCTACTCGCAGCATCTCTAGAAACCATGTCAGCTGAACAACCAACAAAAGCAAAACTAAAAATAAATACTCAACCGTTATCCCCCACTACAATCACATCACTTACGGTGTGGAGCGAAATGACAAAAAAGACGGCTGTAACCAGCACCCTGGAGACGCCTAACATCCCTCTCGAGACTTTGGGTATGTTTGTCCCAGAGCTAGATTTGAGAGACTGGATAGAGAAGGGGATACGTACGGTGTCCGCTCTGCTATCAAAAAACGGTGTGAAACCTTTTACAGTACTTAGCAATACATACGGCCTGGACAACCATGACTTATTCAAATACTCCAGAGTCACTCTCTTCCTTACTAGATCTCTAATACACACAGTAAAGATCCCACGAGATATTATAATCAGGCTCAACTCTACACCCAATCTGAAAAAATCTGAAACTAGGCCTCTCTACGACATATTGACAGGTAACAATGACATCTCAAAGAAATCCCATATGTTAAACTGGGAAAAAGAGTTAGAGCTGGACATCCCATTAGAACTCTGGAAAAATGCTTTCAAGCTGGCTGGAAAATCCACTAAAGGGTTAGGCATACTGGAAGTCCAAATAAAGATTGCAATGAGGTGGTATTATTCCCCTGCGCTCTTACGCAACAGACTTAAGAGGGGCGATGGCCTCTGCTGGAGGGGATGTGATCAGGTGGGCACTCTCTCACACATCTTCTGCTCATGCCCTAAATTATCCAATTACTGGCAAGATATATTAAATCTACTTGATAGAGTTTTGAAAATTCGTGTTCCAAGAACATCTAAACATATTCTGCTGCTCGTGGGTCTGGAAGACATTCCTGCACCAGCCAGATATCTGGTAGGACACGCCCTAATGACCGCCAAAACTCTCATAGCACAACACTGGCGTGGCCCAGACCCGCCAAATATTCACGAATTTAAAAACCATATGACGGAGCAGAGGGTGTTTGAAAGATGGTTGGCATTCAGAGAAGACACTTTGGTAAGGCACGAGGAGATGTGGAGCAGATGGAGGGAACCACTATAAACCCTTTCGAAGTATAAACCACTTAATGATGCCAAATTTCATGTTATATGTTTTATGGTTTTTGCATTACCTGTTACCATATGGAGTGCAACACTAGCGCATTTGGACGTTTACAAAGACATTGTTCCTAAATCAAGTTGACAACTAGCTGTCTTCTTTAATGATACAAACTTTTATTGCAAACGCAATATCCAAGAATAGAAGTGAAACTGCCTACATTCTACAATTACAAAAAACGTTTCCCTTTTTTCATTCTTTGTCTGTATACAATTTAAAACATGTTGTTTCCTGTGTAACATTTATTCATGTATAAATAAAATAAAAAGAACCAATGATTAAAAAAAAAAAAGGGGGGTAGGGGGTCTGACATCACTATGTCTTCTCAAGAATCTGTTTATGATTTTTAACAGATGTGTGGATAATAGAAGCGAAATTGAGTGATTAGGGAGGATATCCTCCAGGGAGGATAAGGGAGCCTGCTGCGCTATAGAGATCACATCCTGAAAGTTTTTGTTTTCTAGGAGCTTCCATACTTTAACTGAACAGGGATCTAACATAACAGCCATATATCTGTATAGTGCAGATAGCGGCGTGTATGGTGAGGGGCTAGGAGCTAGAGTACTCCCCAGAGCAGACCAAGTCTCAAGAGTCCCCCTCAAGAGCGGGTTCCCCTTCCTCTTCCCCTTATTCCCCCCCTCTGGGAACCAGAGGTCTGCGTCAAAGGTCGGGCCGTAAGCCCCTCTGGCAAGAAGCTGAATCATGGGGTCCCTGCAGGGGCATGCTAGTTCCATCCAGTGGTTTAGATGGGTAGCCAAGTAGAACTCTCGTGGGCATGGTAGGTCCCCTCCCCCCTCCGAGCGCCTCCTGATCAGCATGCTATGGGCCAGCCTAGGCCTCTTTCCTGTCCAGATGTACCTGGAGAAGATTGTACGGAGAGTTTTGAAAAATCTGGAGGGGAAAAAATTGGTAGAAGCCTGATTTTATAGAGGATGATGGGAATAACATATGATTTTAATATGTTTTTTCTTCCCAGCCACGATATGAAGGGCTTATCATAGGCTCTCAACAATTTTTTGATTTTGGGCAGTAGCGGGAGAAAGTTAGTTGAGTATAGGTCCTCGGACTTTTTGGTGAGCTTTATGCCCAAGAAGTCGATTGTTGAATCCAACCAAGTGAAGGGGGAGTTGTTTTTAATGTCCCTAAAACGATTAGGGGGAATGGAAATGTTTAAGGCAATTGATTTGGCTAGGTTGATTTTAAAATTGGAGAGTCCACCGAAGTTCTCCAACAGCGAGACTAGGCGGGGGAGGCCCGTCTCCGGGTTTGTAATAAGAAAAATGATGTCGTCAGCGTAGGCAGTAGAAGAGAGCTTCTCCCTACCGACATTCAGGCCTTGTATCAAAGGGTCTAACCTTACTTTCTGTAAAAAGGGTTCTAGTGCCAGGATGAATAAAGTAGGGGAAAGGGGGCAGCCCTGCCTAGTACCGTTATTTATATTGAACGGAGGGGAAAGAGAATCATTAATTTTGAGTCGAGCGTAGGGCGTCGCATATAGGGAGAAAATTGCTGCTATAAATTTGGGAGGGATGTTGTAGTGCATTAGGACCTGCTCCATGTAGGTCCAGTCGACCCGGTCGAATGCTTTTTCGGCATCTGTGCCGATAAAAGCGAGCGGGATGTTGTGAGTTTGGGAATAACTGTCCACATGGAGCAGTCTAAGGCAGTTATCTCTACCTTCCCTGCCCTTAACAAATCCGGCTTGTTCAGGATTTAACAGATTCGTAATATACTTTTCAAGTCGCCTGGTAAGTATTTTGTCCCAAAGTTTTACATCAAAATTGATAAGGGAGATAGGGCGGTAGCTCCCGCAAGATTCAGGATCTTTGTTCTCCTTATATACTAAGGTGATATGCGCCTCTTGCGCCTGCTTAGGTAGAGGAGCACCGTTTAATAAGGAGTTAAATAGTTCAGTTAGTTTAGGTACAAGTGTGGCTTTGAAGGTCTTGTAGTAACTAAGGGGCAGGCTGTCAGGGCCAGGGCTTTTACCCGGTGGGGAGGAGTTTATCAGTTCTTCGACTTCTTGGGCAGTGATAGGGGTTAGCAGGTCAATCGAGTCCTCCTCGTTTATTTTAGGTAGGCTGAGTTCTTCAAGGAAAGAGTCTATCTGTACTTTAAAGTCTAGGGTGGACTCTGGAGAGAGAGGGTCTCTTAGGTTATAAAGATTGGAATAAAAACTTTGAAATTCCCTAGCGATTTCGGGAGTGGCGGAGACTGTCTGACCGGTTGTTGTTTTGATGGACTTTATAAGGTTTCTCGTACGTGCCTTCTTTAGGAGCGCGGAGGTATATTTGCTTCCCCTGAGCATAATTGACATGTCTGAGGTACAGGTGCTTTTTATTATATTTCGCCTCAAGAATGAGTTTAAGTTCTCTTCTGCGGGAAGCTAGTTCCTCAGAGGAGGACTTACTAAGAGTTTGTTTCGCCGCGCGTTCGAGCTTAGAGATTTGGGCAAGTTTATTATCAATTTCTATTTGCTGTTTTCTCTTTGCTCTTGTGCCTGCTGCGATCAAGAGCCCCCTCATAAAGGCCTTATGGGTCTCCCACACAAGTGGGACAGACAGGTCGTCCGATTTGTTTAGTTGGAAAAATTCTTCCATCAAATTTTTTAGTCGTGTTCTCTCCTCCTCCTGATCGAGAACTGAGGGGTTGAGTCTCCACCTCCACTCCCGGGGTGGGGGGGGGGGGGGGTTGGCAGGTGAAGGTCTAGGTGTACCGGGGCATGGTCAGTGACTAATATTGAGTCAATCAAGGCTCTCTCTACCTGTTGGAGGAGGGAGGATGATACGAAGACGTAGTCAAGGCGCTGGAAGGAGGAGTGGACCTGTGAGAGAAAGGTGTAATCGCTTTTGGTCGGGTTCCAGTATCTCCAGCTATCTACCAGATTCATTTCCGCTAGGGTATGAATAAGTTTGGCTAATTTCCTCTGGGGTGTACGTGATTTTCCTGTTGAGGAGTCCATTATAGGGGAGAGAGTGAGATTAAAATCTCCCCCTAGGATGATCTGGCCATCCGGAAAAAGTTTGAAAACCTCTAACTGTTTAACAAGCCAGGTCACCTGATCAGTATTCGGAGTGTATAAATTCGCGAGGGTTACCTTGGTGTTATTTAAGAGACCTCTCAAGAGGAGAACCCTGCCCTCCTCGTCTGAGTGGCGTGCCTCACAGGTGAAATTGAGGGATTTGTGGAGCAAGATGGAGACCCCTTTTGAGGCGGAAGATGGATGTGAGTTGTGGAATGCGAGTGGATATTGCTTACCTGGGAGATCCATGCATCTGTTGCCCCTGAAGTGGGTCTCCTGCAGAAAGACCACGCCCGACCCGTACCTCTTTAGTAGGAGAGATACGTGATGCCTCTTCTGAGGAGTATTCAAGCCGTTGACGTTGAGCGTCATGATACGTAGGAGATCATCCATGTCTCGACCCTGGGGATGGTAGACCCTTCTTCTCTTTACCAGGAAGGAAAGAAGCAGATGTTATACAACGAAGTTAAGCTTATCCTAAAGGGCCTGGCTCTTATCTCCCAGGAAGGGGGTGTAGAATGAGCTGATAGGGAGTTTAGGTAAGTTGGGGGATGGAGTAAGGAAGAGGAGGACGGGAGGGGAGTTTACAGTAAGGGAAGGGTACAGACAAACAATACACAAACAGCAGTTACTATCACGTAACCGAAATGGGTTAGCGCCCCCCCCCGAGTCCAATAAATTTGGGCTCGGTGCTAAGTGGGAGCGGGTCGTCTGTGCTCTGGGAAAAGAGGACAGAGGACTATGTGGTTAGCCTGACCAGACAGGCACTCACTAGGTCCAAAAATTAGAAAAAGAAGAATATGTAACAGCCACTGAGAGAGAATACCCTCTCACTGGGGGGAACATAATAGAACAACAATCACAGTAGTGGTTTCACTACTCGCGAACAACCATACAAATAGAACAGAACAGAAGGGGCCGTGTCCCCCTAGGGATCCAGGATGGCGAGTGGATCCTCCTGGGGGAGACTATAAGTGGCGTAGTACTGACTTAATAGAATAAAAGTCCTTTTCACGGCACTTTGAGTAAGGCCCGTGGGGGAAACTCACGGGTTACCAGACATGGGAGGAAAGGAGTCAATAAAAACTCAAGTGTCAGAATTGGCCACAGAGTCCTTAGCCTTTTTCTTTTCCCTTTCGGGGATTTGAAGTTACCCGCCACTTGCCAGGCCTCAGGAGGGGTCAGCTTCGGTAGTTTCGGGAACTCCGGAAGGGGGAGCCAACAAGGTAGGTCAATTGGGTCCATCTCCAAGCGTTCCCAGCAGTTGTGGAGATCCTCCGGAGAGCGGACCATGAGTCTGCGATTCTTATAGAAGATGCTAATGCCGAAAGGGAAAAGCCAGGCGTAGCATATATCTCTTGCCCTTAGTGCTTCTAGAAGAGGGTGCAGGATACGTCTCTTCGCAAGAGTAGCTGGCGAGAGATCTTGAAAGATCTGAATGGGAGAGCCCCCGTAGTTGAGTTCTTTGCATACTCTTGCGGCTTTTAATAAAGCAGAAGTGTCCTGGAATGATAGCAATTTGCAAACAACATCGCGCGGCGGGTCTGTCGGGGGAGGTGGCGGTCTGAGAGCTCTATGGACTCTTTCCACGGTTATTGAGACTGCTCTTTCTGCCCCCAGGAGCTGTTCAAAAATTTCCGCAGTAGCCTTACGGAGGGATTCCGCAGCCCAGGATTCCGGAAGGCCCTTAAGGCGTAAATTACACCTCCGATTACGGTTTTCTAAATCTTCTTGGAGGATAAGGGCACGATTAAGGTGTTCATGCTGCTCTTTCAGTATGCTGGCTACAGCTAGGGCATGGGAGGTGATGAAGGCAGAAGCAGTTTCTATATCTTCTATTCTACGGCCCATGTATTTAAAGTCCTCCTTTATTTCTGCTAAATCTGCTGTAATGGGAGTCAGGGCATTCATAATTAGCTCCTTCATGAAGCCTTTTGACACCATTTCTGTGTCCTCCTCATCTGAAGAGAGCTCTCCCTCCCCCTCTTTACTGTAGTTAGTTGCAGCTCCCTGGACCGGCGCCATCTTGGAGGACGGGTGCGGGGAGCTGGAGCTCCGTTCTTTAAGGTACCGCTGCATGCCCGTCTGGCTTTTGGAGGCTTTCGGCGTGCAGGGTGGTTCCTCCCTCTGTCCTTCACTACTCTTCTCATTGCAGCGGCTGTAAATGGTGCTGGGAGACCTCTGTGAGCGCTGTACTGTGGGAGCTCCGGTCTCAAGCGGCCATGTTGCTCCACAGTCAGGCTCCGTCCCTCTGTCATCTCTAATTTTAATATAAATTACTCCAAGTCTACGGTTCTAAACATCTCCATTCCGTTAGCCCACTTCAAAGAACTGAAGAGTAAATCACCTTTCTCCTGGTCCAATTCCGATATAGATTTTTTAGGTATAAAATTTACAAAGAAAGCAGAGGCTCTGTACTCCGCAAATTTTATTCCTCTACTTACCAAGATTAAAAGTCTGCTCCGTTTTTACTACCTCCCCTTCATATCCTGGTTGGGGAGGAAGAACATTTTGAAGTCTTATGTTCTTCCGATAATCCTTTACAATTTCCGTCTACTCCCTATTTATATTCCAAACACTTTCTTTAAAACAATAAGAGAAGCCTTCTCGAAGTTTGTTTGGAAAGGGAAAAGACCTAGACTTCCTCACTGTATATTAAAAAGGAGGAGGGGGGAGGGAGGAGTAGACTTACCCTGCCCCAGGGAATACTATTTGGCCACCCAGCTCAGTCAATGGATGAAAAGGACATACCCGTCTAAAGACCCCTTGATTCTTATGCTAGCCAAAGGTTCATATGGCCCCACCATCCTACACGATTTGTGGTTCCCCATAGTGAAGGCCCGTAGTGGTGGAGGGTGCAATCCACTGCTTAAAGGGACTTTCAAGACCTGGAATAAATTAAGAGACTCCCTAGCTCCTTGTCCTTCCCCTCTCACCCCAATGTGCGCATTACATAGAACTCTGGATCTTAGGCTAGACGCGTGCTCAGTCAGTACATGGCAGTTATTTGAAAACAAGACTATCTCGGAAGTCCATTTATTGGCTCATGAACCCACCTCTGCAATAATCGCGGAGCTGCTTCCCAACCACAATCTCACATTCCTAGCTCTAGCTCACGTAAACAAAACGATTGCGGACTTCCTGAAGGCACACAAAGCATCTCGTCCTCTAACCCTATTTGAGACTGCGCTAGCTGAAAAAAACCCAAACAAAAGGAAGGTGTTGTTTATTCGTAAACAATTCATTGCTCCCGCATCTCATACTAATCCCACTTTTATTACTTCCTGGGAAAAAGAGCTAGGGATCTCCCTCACTCCGAGCAAAACGCGGCTCATACTGAGAACAGCATATGGGTTTTCCCCTTGCGTCACCTCTCAGGAGTCGCACTACAAGTTATTGGTGAGGTGGTATAGAACCCCTCAATGGTTATATGATCGCAAACTGGCCTCGCAGGACAAGTGTTGGAGATGTGACTCGCATACCGGGTCATTCCTCCACATCTGGTGGGACTGCCCGTCTCTGCAAACTTTCTGGAACATTGTCGGATGTCTGCTGAAAAAGATATCTCCAGGTCTAGACCTCTCCCCTGAGGTGGTTCTCCTTTGGAAGCCCACAGCGACTTTTCATCCCCTAAAACACAAATTAATAGCGTTCCTCATTGACGTTGCGAAATCTCTTATTCCACTTAAGTGGCGCCAACAAGACCCACCCACTTTAAGTATGTGGAAAGATAAAGTAGATCTTCTCATGAATTTGGAAGAACTCTCAAGCTGGGCGAGGGGTTCCCATGAGACCTTCCACAAAATTTGGTACCCCTGGAGGTCAATCAGAAGCGAAATAGGTTAAACAAGCGGGTGATGTGCCTCTTCTCCGGCTAGAGTAACAAAAATGTGTTATTGAAGCCCTACTTAGGGGGTCACGGAGACAAATCTGGTACAAGCGCATGCTCCGTACTCATTATCGCAGGCTGGGTCTGTGGTCGTAGTATTTTTTGGACTCAACTAGGGGATGCTCTCTCCCCACCTTTGAGCAATACCATTGGCAAACCTCCTCCTGCCCACTGTCCCCTCCCCCCCTTCCCCCCCTGTATGTCTTGTCTACATTTTAGGTCGTTATTACTTTGCTTGTGGTTAATTCTGATCCGCGGGTTGCCCCGTGGGAGTGGTTGACCCAATCAGCATGCAGTTTTATGTTTTGTTTTCCTGCAGGGCGGGGAGACTTTGGTATTTTGATGTAAGGACTCGACGTATATTGCCGATACCGGTACCTTTGTCTGCCCTCCTTAACGGATTGTCTGTCTAATGTATCCAAAAAACCTTTCAATAAAAATTGATTTGAAAAAAAAAAGAAAGAAACTCCCTTGTTGTGAGACTTTTTTTGTGCCTTCATAAACCTTTGTTTTTGTCTTTTCTGGACAATTTTGAAAAGAACTTTTGTTGATTACTCCTTTTTCTCTTTTAAAATTCTGATAAAAGACTCTATAGTTTATCCCTTAGAATAAGTGCTATATATATTTTTGGAAATTGTGTTTCTCAAAATGTGATTTTTCTTTTTTTTTCAAATAAATTTTTATTAAAGATTTTTCTAAATTTACGTACAGAATAAAGAATATTTGCAAGCAAACAGAGTATTATATTCTGTATACAGACGGGAAACATTAGAACAACTTGTTTCTGCCAGGGGTCTCACTCGGTTTGAAGCTGCTACAAGGCTCAAAACATAAACCGAGAGAGAGCACATCCTGTGATTGTTCCCAGCAAGAGAAACCACGTAATCTTGTAGATATGATACCTTTTAATGGCTAACAAAAATACATGATGTAATAATAGCGAGCTTCCGAACCAACACAGGGTTCTTCTTCAGGCTTATTGATTGGATCTGAAGAGGCATGGATATTTATACACACTTATAACATACATACTTATGACACGGCACAGATATGGATGGGATTGGTTCGCACTTAAAAGGAATTCTGAAACAGCAAACAAACTTTTTTTGTTTAGGCACTGATAGCGGAGTGAAAGTTTTATGGTCCCTAAATTACTGTTGGAGGGGGGGGGGGAGGTCAGCAGGTTAGAATTGCTACAAGAGGTACATTGACATTTTTAGCTAAACACTGATAAGGGAGTGAAAGTTTATGGTCCCTGAATTACTGTTGATGGGGGTCTTATCTGTATAATAAATGTCTCACACTTCCCATTCACGCATAAATCCTGGGGAGCCATTTAACCCAGTATTCAGCATGTCAAAGGTTGTTATCAATTTATATTCCCAAATTCTTCTGTGGTTTTGTGACTTGAAACCACCCTTTAATATCAAAACTCTCATATCTCCTATGTCATGTCCATGGTTAGAGAAGTGCTCGGCCACAGGCAATTCTCTTTTTCTGTGTTCAATCGTGTGGCGATGAGATCTCATCCTGGCTTTCAGTTTTTGTCCTGTTTCTCCAACATAAAGACCCCCAACAGGACATTTACTGCACATGATCAGGTACACAACATTGGACGTGGAACATGTGAATGTCCCAGAGATCTTATAGTCCTGCTGTGTGTTGGGGATCCGTATCCTGTCCGCAGTCAGTACATGTGAGCAGGTCTTACAGCTCCTTACATTAAAGGGATAAGTTCCTTTTTGTGTGTCAGAGGGTAATGCACTCCTGATTATAAAGTTCCTCAAGTTAGGAGGTTGCCTGTAACACAGGAGTGGAGGGTCCGGGAATATGGTTTTCAGACGGTCATCCTTGTGCAGGGTATGGTGGACCATAAAACTTTCACTCCGCTATCAGTGCCTAGACAAAAAAAAGTTTGTTTGCTGTTGCAGAATTCCTTTTAAGTGCGAACCAATCCCATCCATATCTGTGCCTTGTCATAAGTATGTATGTTATAAGTGTGTATAAATATCCATGCCTCTTCAGATCCAATCCATAAGCCTGAAGAAGAACCCTGCGTTGGTTCGGAAGCTCGCTATTATTACATCATGTATTTTTGTTAGCCATTAAAAGGTATCATATCTACAAGATTACGTGGTTTCTCTTGCTGGGAACAATCACATTTTGCTCTACTGGCTAACACGGTACCAGATCTTTTTTTTTCATTAGAGCACATCCTAGCACATCCTTCTGGATAGTAAAACTAGGAGACACAGTTAGAAAGAGCGGATAAAGGAAGAGGGAAAGATGAAAAAAGAGAAAAGGGGATAAAGGGGGAGGGGGGTAATAAACAGCAGAGCCTGACCTAGTTGCCACTGTTTTCGTCTCCGTCCAGCTCGTCACCCTCACCACCATCCGTGTCAGAGTCCAATGCCCAGGGCCTTTGAAGCTGTATTGCTGCAGGAGTGGCCAACCCTCAGCCCGAGATCGCTATTTGCCAAACCCTGTTTAATCGAATGGGGTCACAACAGTTTCCGAGTAAACCTCCGTTTTTTTGTCTCAATGTTTGCCAGGGGTTCCAAGTTTGGGCAAAACTATCATAGGTCCCTCTCGCCCAGCTTGAGAGCTCCTCTAAATTGTAAATCATGTCTACCTTTTCCTCCCATTGAGACAGTGAGGGAGAGGTCTTCTAAAGCCAGTGCAGATGTTAGGGTAATAAAATTCTAAGTACAGCACCAATCAGGCCCACCCCACTTGCCCGCTGCTGGCGATAAGAAGAAAACACCACACGGAGGTCTGGTATAGTTTCTCGCACGGGACATGGCTCTCAGCTGTGTTTTATTACAGATTACATGAGATCTTATACCCTTTGTCCCATCACCATCAGGGGGTGATGGGCTCATAACTATATATGGGCAGTCCGGATTTCCGGCCTGAGACAGTGAGGCGCCTCTGGCTTATGTACAGAAAATCACGTATTTAATTAACTCCAGTGCAAAGAATCACCCACTCAATTCTAAGAAAGCGGCCAAGCATGCATTCTCCATATATGGGAAGTCCGGATTTCCGGCCTAAGACAGTGAAAATTATGTACATGGTTGAACATCTTGATATCTTGTTCCAGCACTTCTGGGAAAACGGCCAAGTACACGCGGCCTTGTGTCTGGTTCCGTATCATCTCTGAATTTCTAGAACATCTCTCAGCCTTGCAAAGCCTTGGAATATCTGATGTAAGGCGACATATACGTTTTTTCTCATTTGGAATTGAATAAAACTTGCATATAGGTATAAAGCATAAAAAAAAACATATGGCAATATATACATATACCCTCACAAACCCCCCTAAAAAACTTAATATGGAGATAAAGCATCAGACCTTGCACTCTTCCTCGGTCGTCTCTCCCTTGCGTCAGGGTTTCTCCACTGCCCGTAAGTCCCTACTCCTAAAAGGGAGGGATCCCTACCTCACCTCAGAAGGAGGCCATGGATTCCCTGGGCTTATTTCCGGGCATCCATACCCTCTATCTGTACGAGTTAACACCCCACAGAGTGAGCCCTCACCGGAACCTAAGGTCTTCTGCACTTTCCCTAGGCAAATGGGAATTCCACTGACAGTCCATCTTATGAGACCGGGGCGGCGCAGTACTAGTACATTTCTCCATTCTTCTGGTAACGTATCTGGTTGTCATTATCGGAACTGGCTCTTCATCTTTTTCAAACAAGGGAAACGTTGGTGTCACATTATCCAGTCCCTTACTCATACTCTTTTTGATCAAAGGGATAATACACATACAGGAAATTACATACCCCACCTCTTTCTGCTAAAATCATATCCACGGCCACTCTATTTTGGAACGCCATGGATGCAGTGGGCCCTAACTGGTCAGCTAACCCTTGCAAAAGCATCTCTGGTGTAGTTTACAAACCTCTGCTGATTGTAATAGATATAATTCATCCAATCTACATTATTATTAACAGTAACAATAGCAAATAAGGACTCAAAATCTGCTTTAACCTGATCTCTAGAATTAAATTCATCTGGCACCCCCCTTGGCACTCCTATTACATCTATGTATACATGTGGATCAAAGTTACCATCTGGAGCGTCAATGTCTCTCTTAGCACGATGCGGTGTTAGATTCTCACCGTCAGTGTACTCTTCATATTGCACATTTGATTGTATTAATTTGTTCTGAAACACGGGGCTAGTGTACAGTAGTCAAAGGTGTGTGTTAGAGGAATTGTACCACATTATAGCATGTAAAGGATATACAGGATCATGAGTTTTTTCAGTCCGAAGTGTGGATCCAAGTGGGCTTTCCTTCGAGTTTGACTGCAGTTGGGGTGGTGAGCAACATCTGGTAGGGACATTCAAACAGGGTTTCTCGCTCAAACTTTTTCACATAGACCCTGTCACCTGGTTTCAGATTGTGACACTCATCTGTAGGACCTGGGAGAAAAGCAGAGACTACAGAATACATTATTGACAATTCCTTGGAGAGACCTATGACAAAATTAACAAGAAAATCATTCCCCAAATTCAGCTACTGTGGCATGTATCCTCCGGAGAAAAAGAAAAACTAATAGAAGACACTCAATTCAAAATTTGACTATTTTCTTCATTGCCTTTTGTATCTACTTTCCCCCTACTCCGCGGATGGTAGGGTGTGTGAAAAGCCTGGAATATACCCAAAGCAGACATGATGTGTTGCATTATTTCACCTGTGAAGTGTGTACCTTTGTTTGACTCAATCGCTTCCGGTACCCCATATCTGCGGATTACCTCATTCATGAGCTTCTGTGCGGTTACCTGCTTATTTACTTTGGTAACAGGGTAGGTCTCTCCAACCTGAAAAGACATCAACAACAACAAGCACATATTCATGCCTCCCAACAAGTAGGAGCTGAGTGTAGCCAATTTGCAATCCCTGAAATGGGTAGAGTGGTCTAGGCAAGTGTGATGTGGCAAATTTTACTTCTGCCCTGTTGCTTACGGCAAAGATCATGCAAAATTGGACAAATGATGCAGCAGCTACAGAAAACCCAGGAGCCACCCGTCCTCGTTCAAGCGTCGACATCATTACTGCTTTGAGAGGTGCGTCTTTCTGTGCGTCAGCTGGGTCATCATGGGGCACAGGGACCGTGGTAGGCAAGTGCTGTTGACTGTTCGCCATACGCCGTCCCTTTTTAGTCCATTTGTAGTTTTAGTCAAAGTCCAAAGTTATAATCAAAGTCCAAGTTCATATCAAAGTCCAAGTTTTGTCAAAGTCCAAGTTTTGTCAAAGTCCAAGTTTTGTCAAAGTCCAAGGTTATTGTTAAATTCTTCTTTTCTTCTTTTCTTCCACGGCTTGAGGGCCGCTGCTTTTGCTGTTTGGTCTGTGATGACGTTGCCTCTTGCTTCTCTGGTGTAGGAATTGGTGTGAGCTTTCCACCTTGTCAGGTAGACGTAGGGTCTCCATGAGACCGCTGCATCATTCTTAATTGGCTGTCCTGCTGTGGTAAAAAAAACTGTCTGGCCTTCCATTTTGGGCCGTAATCATGAGCTATGCCAAATGCATACCGGGAGTCAGTGTAAATGTTTGCCGTCTTACCTTCCTCCACTCTACACGCCTCAGCGAGGGCTTTTAGTTCCGCTTCTTGTACTGCGACATGCGGAGGCATTCTGCTTTTAGGACATCTTGTTGTGTAACCACTGTATATCCAGTGTGGAGTCGTCAATCACCCTGGGTACCATCTATAAAAAAACAACTCAAAATATGCATTATTAACAAGGGCTTTCAGTAACTTTTTTAAAACTTAAATTTTCTTGTTGCATCACTGCTAGACAATCAGGCTGGTATTATATTTGAAAAAGATCAGAATCTTGTTGCAAAAAAATAAAAATTTAAAAAATGGCTTGCAAAAAATTTAAAAATGGCTGAATTTAAAAATGGCTGACTTGCAATACCTAGATCACCTATGCCTTCTCCTCCCCCCCCCCTTTAAACCAGGGTACGCAATTGGAACAATAGTACCCGGTTTAAAGTAGTACAACATTGTAAAAAGATTTGATGGATGCAGATAAGGCCTGTAAGATGTTAGCACCAATAGCAGAAACATGAGTTACATCAGGGAAGAATAACCTACAAAACATCTATTCATATTGGAAATGTGAGATCCCTTTAAGTGAATTCATTATTAGTCTGTTCCTGCATGCAATGTCTTATCACAATCTGAGACAGGAGAAAAAAAAAAAAACTTTCACTAGCTGCTCAAGCTCCTCACCCCTCCCTTGTGCAAGAGGGATGAAACATTACCACGTACTATTACATCATCTAGCTCCACCCCTTCGATATTGGCTCCGTGCGTCCCTTTTCAGAACCCATTTCAGCTTAACAGTCCAAGCATCCACATCACAACCAAGCAAAGTCCCATGCATGGGGAGGACTTTTATCCCCAGTCATTATCCACATCACACATTCCACCACAGCTTGAACACGGGTCACTAACTCTCATCCCTCCATGCTCTCAAGTCTGCTCCGTCACCGCCCTTGGAGGTGTACCAGTACATACAGATGCACAGACAAAAAAAGTTTGGCAAACATACATACATCAGTTGAAAAACATTGAGGTGAGTGCTATTTATGACAATTTATGTGAAAAAGTTTGCTGAGTGACTGAGATATTCTATATTTCTTATCTACTGAAGCTATTATATGCTGTATTAAATGCTAAAGTATTTTAGAATCTGTGACCCTGAATTTGGAGTGAATTCTGAAAGCCCCCACCTTTTTAAAACAAACTGTTATCTCTCTACGAATATGAAACACAGACTGAATAAGTTTTAGCTTAAACTATTGCCTGCATTTTGAAATCATAATTAACACATATGCTGGGACCTTGCAACATTCATTTTCAACCCCTGTATAAGTAAGAATATAACTTAGAAATTGCTATATTTCCCTGCCTACTAAGACAGTATAATTAATTAAATTCATTTCAATTCATTGTAAGCAAGCAAAGATATTAACCAAGGTTGTTATTGCATTCTCTCTCGCTTCGTTATCTCTTGACCTTGAAGACTGAACACAAGCTCGCAGCTACATGTCAACAAAACTCTTCTCCCCTAAAAGCAAGCTCAGTTAACTATTTGCACATACAGTATATACATATATACACATATATATCCATAGCTATTATCTATCTTGTATTATACACATTTTCATCTCTCTTTGCCAACAAATCACGTGCATTGTAACTTTCTTATCGACTTTGCCTGCTCCCCTTATTTCTCTCCCCTACCTAACTGCCAATGTAACCTTCAATAGACACTCTCCTGACGCCCTCTTGATCACTTACTGTACTTTTCAACATTTCACTTACGGATACTTTCTTAAACAAATAATGTGTACATACCTAACTTTCTCTGACTGTCTCTCTCTCTCCTCCTCCTCCAGTATTTTCTAGCAAACCTTGATCTTCCAAGGCACCTCTCGGTCCTAAAGACCTCCCTCCCAGACACCATTTTGTAATCTGCCGTGCGGGTCGGTGTCACACATTTTCATAAGTTTTGTTACATTTTACAGATTCATCCACACGGCGGCAGCCCTTGAAGGGCTCTATCTTCTTTAATAAGATCTTACGCATATTAGAACAACAACAATAATAATAATAACACGCTCCATAGAGTGCATCCTTCTGACCCGAATTGTCAGCCCCTTATATATGGCAAAACAACCGAAGGCATCTTCTTCCATGGAACCAGTCCCAAAGAGTGCATCCCTCTCCTCAGCTAAACCATTAACTAACTAAACTAAACCCCGAGGGTCCCTTCTTCTATGAGACAAAATAAAAAGTAAGAGGAAAAAAAATTCTGCAGATACAACAATCTCCACTATCGCTAAAACGCTACGGACTTCAAAGTACAAATAAACTACAGACTAATTTCTGGGTGACCGATTGGTGCGCATATCACGGTCAGTGGTCCATGACGGCAAACCCGGAGCCCACACGAGTTACCGTGTAGAACTCTTAACCCAACCCGTCTGGTCACAAACCACAGATAGTCAGTCCTGCTGCAAGACTCTCAGCGTAAAACACAACATAAATATATGCTGGCCTTACCTGGAGTTCTGTGAGTTGATCAGGCTCGGTTTGCAGCAGGACGGCTTCCCCATGACGTGGATCCGGGTGAATTGCGCTGTAAGCTCCTGGTTTTACCGCCCCAGTTGGTTGCGCCATTTGTTAGGGTAATACAATTCTAAGTACAGCACCAATCAGGCCCACCCCACTTGCCCGCTGCCGGCGATAAGAAGAAAACAGCACACGGAGGTCTGGTATAGTTTCTCACACGGGACATGGCTCTCAGCTGTGTTTTATTACAGATTACATGAGATCTGATACCCTTTGTCCCATCACCATCAGGGGGTGATGGGCTCATAACTATATATGGGCAGTCCGGATTTCCGGCCTGAGACAGTGAGGCGCCTCTGGCTTATGTACAGAAAATCACGTATTTAATTAACTCCAGTGCAAAGAATCACCCACTCAATTCTAAGAAAGCGGCCAAGCATGCATTCTCCATATATGGAAAGTCCGGATTTCCGGCCTAAGACAGTGAAAATTATGTACATGGTTGAACATCTTGATATCTTGTTCCAGCGCTTCTGGGAAAACGGCCAAGTACACGCGGCCTTGTGTCTGGTTCCGTATCATCTCTGAATTTCTAGAACATCTCTCAGCCTTGCAAAGCCTTGGAATATCTGATGTAAGGCGACATATAAGTTTTTTCTCATTTGGAATTGAATAAAACTTGCATATAGGTATAAAGCATAAAAAAAAAAACATATGGCAATATATACATATACCCTCACACAGAGGAATCAGTGCCTTTGCAGCGCCCAGTAAAAACGCTATTAATTTATTTTTCAGTGGGCAAAAGGTCATAGAAGGTTTGTAATGACTCTCCTGCATAGGCACACAAGGAGAAAGGTCATAGGCCTTTCTTAAGATTACGTTAGTATCTGCGCTGGATAGGGAGATCTTTAGTTCTTTTTCCCAAGTGGAGAGGAAGGATGGTTTAGAAAACAACGGGGGGCGATAAAGCTACTCTCTCCTATTGATATTTTCCTCAGGGAGGGGCCGCTAGTACCAAGGGCTCTTTCAAAGTGGGTCATGGGTCTGGTGGATTTATATTTTGAAATAAACTCCTTGAACCCGTTCATTACATGCATTTTTTGCAAGAAGTGCAGGAATTGGCAGGGCAGTAAAGTCTGTAAAATTCCCTAGGGAGATTTATGTGACAGAGCCTGTAAGTCTCCGACTACTCCTCCACTAAATTGCTTCCAGATACTTATCACTGGGTCGGGATGAAGGCACAGAAGTTTGTATAGAGCAGGGATCAGCATCCTCGGGGAGGGGTTGAGGGCCAGAAGTTCTCTAAGCCTGTTCCAAGTCAAACTGGAGGGAGAGCATATTGTTAACTTTTAATCTAGCATGAGGATTGGAGTATAAGGAGAATATTGCCGCAATAAAAAGGGGGGGATGTTGAATCTATGTAGAACCCTTTCCATAAAAAGCCAGTCCACCCTATCAAAGGCCTTTTCTACGTCTGTCCCTATAAAGACCATTGGTATACTGTGGGACTGGGAATATTTTGTGGTGTGCAATAGCCGAAGACAGTTGTCCCTGCCCTCCCCGCCCTTGAGGAAGCCTCAGTGTTCTGCATCCACCATGGTGGGCAAATAGTCTTCCAGTCTCTTAGCCAGAAATTTGGCCCATAATTTCACATCCAAGTTAATCAGGGAAATGGGTATATAGCTACCACATAGCTCAGGATCTTTATTTTCTTTATGTATTAAAGTAATATGTGCCTCCTGAGCTTGTTTCGGGAGTGACCCACCCTGTAGGAGTGCGTTGAAAAGGGCAGACAGGCAGGGGACTAGTAAAGTTTTAAAGGTTTTGTAATAAGCCGACGATAGACCATCAGTGCCTGGACTCTTGCCATGGGGGCAGGAAGAGAGGACAGCTTCAACCTCCCCATCAGAGAAAGGGCCTAAGAGAGTTAACCGCCTCTTATTCACCTAACTTAGACAGATTAAGTGAGTTTAAAAAGGACTCTATCCGGTCTCCTCTCGCAGAAGAGTCCGAGGAGACTCCCTGAGAGTCTCAACTGTATAACTCAGGTTATACAGTTGAGAATAAAACTGCTGGAATTCTTTAGTTATTTCTGGGGTTGATGAAATTAAAGCACTGGTTTGTCTTTTAATAGAAGGAATAAAGTTTCTGGTTCGAGCCTTCTTGAGCAGTGAGGTCATATATTTGCCGCCTTGGTTCCCATGAGTGTAGACTACCTACTTGAGGAACAGATGTTTCCTATTAAAAACTTAGCATTAAGACAGAGTCGAAGTTCATGTCTCAAAGAGGTTAGTTCTTCTAGGATATGTTTTGTCTGAGACAGCTTGGCCCTCTGCTCTAATTTCGCTATTAGGGATAGGTGTTTTTCGATCTCTCTTTGTTGCTGCTTTTTAATCTTAGAGCCTAAAGCTATCAGATGTTCTCTTACAAAGGCCTTATGGGCTTCCCAGACTGTCAGAACATCACAATCTCCTGTTGAGTTAAATTTAAAATATTCTTCTAGTGATTCCTTGAGTCTGAGTCTGTCCTCTATTGAGTCCAATAGGGCTTCGTTCAAAATGTGATTTTTCTATTGCATTCATTATAAAAGTGAAAACTGTGTTATGCAACGTTTAAGTTATTGTACAGGAGGGTAAAGTAAGAGTGTTAAGTAAAGTTTGTTTGCCTCTCTAGTGAATGCCTTGCTAGTCTGTGTCAGTGTGCCAGCATGCTTTTCTACCTGTTACAGGGGAGGCATCCACAGTTTTTATATTCTTCTTCAGGTCAGTTGGGAGTATTTACTTAAGGTTACCACCCTCCATGAGACAGTCTTTCACGAAAGTGATGAATGATTTCACTTATCCTATATTCAATACTGCCAGTCAACTGTTTCTCTGTTTTGTGTCTAGTTGTGGTGTGTTGCAGCCTTTTTTCATAGTGTTTGGGGAGAAGAGCCATGTATTATTGCCCCATAGCAATGTTATTGCATTCTGAATTCTGTCCAGCCTAACAGATCTTCAGTGGTTTGGCCATACCACTTCAGCACACGCCATCATAACAAGTAATGCTAGATATAGAATGTGATATCATAAGTAGTCTAAAGTACACTTAGATGGGTAAGCTCTACAGTAGCACTGAAAGGGTGAATTGTGTTTACAGGTTTCGCCTTGCACACTTTACAACGGTGTAGATGTTCTGCTAGATGTTATTGTGAAGGACACTGAAGGCTAGTCCACTCTGGACTTTGCACTCTGTTTAAGAGTTGCCGGGGTCAGCTTGTTTTTAAGTAGGTGGGAACTGTAGAGGCCCGGTACAACTGGGCCCCTCTATAACTGTATGCATGCATTTGTCTATGTAATGTCAGTGTCTTCTGTGTTGCACGAATGATGTGTATTGCATAGCTGCAGCACTGAAAGGCTTGAGTGTCTGGTATGTGAGCTGACTGTCTGGAAAATATATCTGTTTGTTTGTCATGTGACCTTGTAATACATATGTGAATGCAAGGTATGTGCAAGGGGAGTCCAGACATGAAGAGGTTTGAAAGAGTGGTGTTTTGGGCTTGCAAGAGAGAGGAGAAGGGTTTTGCAGGAGGACCACACAAGCACCTTGAGGTAAGTTTGGGTAAGAATACAAGGAGAGAACAAAAGAAAGGACACTATTGTAGGCATTTACTATGAGCCACCTGGATAAGCAGAAGATATTGATGAACTCTTTCCACACCAGATGGCCAAGCTCTCAAAAAAGCATGACATAGTGATTTTAACTATCCAGACATTTGTTGGGAAACTCTCTCAGATAAAAGTAATGGATCCAAAAAATTCTTATCCCCTCTTGTTGACAACTTTATCTTCCAAAAGATAAAAAGAGAAAACAAGAGGATCTGCTATCTTGAACCTAATTCTTACGAACAAGGAGGAAATGGTTGAGGAAGTAAGGGTGGCTGGGGCCTTAAGAGTCACTGATCATGCTATCCTTGAATTTTGGATAAAAAGTGGAGGAAGACCTGAGGAAACTCAGACCTAACGGTTGGATTTCAGAAAGGCAGATTTTATTGAACTCAGAAAGAGGGTAGGAGGAATCCAATAGCTGGATATTCTTAAGGAC
Organism: Eleutherodactylus coqui; assembly: GCF_035609145.1. Taxonomy (NCBI): domain Eukaryota; kingdom Metazoa; phylum Chordata; class Amphibia; order Anura; family Eleutherodactylidae; genus Eleutherodactylus; species Eleutherodactylus coqui. Next base: position 124,582,824 of record NC_089848.1, read on the forward strand.
AGAAATGTCTAAGAAGGTTGGGAAATATTGCAAAATGAGATTCTCAAAGCACAATAGTTAACAATCCCTAAAAGAAGGATGAATAGGAAGTATTTAAAGAGACCAGGATGGATGATCACAGAACTTGCACACATGTTAAAAACGAAGAAAAATCTGTTTATCAAGTGGAAAGAGGGTGCAATATCTAAAGAAGAATATAATGTGGTCTGCACAAACTGTAGGGCAAGTGTCAGAAAAGCTAAAGCTAATAATGAATTGAGGCTTGCAATAGAGGCCAAAAACAATAAAAAATGATTTTGAGGTATGTCAAATGCAAAAGAAAAGTCAAAGATGCTATTGGATGCTTACAAGATGAAAATGGTTAATTGGTTGAGAATGATGTTGAGAAGGTCGAACTTTTAAAATCCTAATTCGTATCTGTTTTCTCTCAGAAAGTAGATGAAACATCAACTGATCTTCCCTGTGCTATTGGGGGAATAAATGAATGCAGGCTATCTATAAGCAGAGAGATGTGAGGAAACACTTAGCTAACTTACATGAATTCAAGTCCCAAAGTCCAGATGAATTACATCCTAGGATACTAAAGGAAGCAGCAGAGGAAACTGCTGAGCCACTCGCCATAATCATTGAATATTTCTGGAGTACAGGAGAAGTCCCAGAAGATTGGAAAAGGTCAAATGTTGTCCCTATCTTCAAAAAAAAGAAGATCAATCCAGGAAATTATAGGCCTGTGAGCCTGACGTCTATACAGGGAAAGATATTTGAACAAATTAATAAACAGCATGTATGCAAGTACTTGGATAGAAATAAAGTAATTAACCAGAGCTAGCATGGGTTTGTAACAAACAAGTCATGCCAGACTAATTTAATTTCCTTCTATGACAGAATCACCGACTGGGTTGATCAGGGAAATGCGGTGGAAACAGTATATCTTGACTTTAGTAAAGCATTTGACAAAGTATCTCATACCATACTTATTGAAAAAATTACCAAATTTGGGATTGACAAGGCAACTGTTAGGTGGATTCACAACTGACTGAGTGATCGTACTCAAAGAGTGGTCATAAATGGCTGCACATCCAAGTGGAAGAATATATCAAGTGGGGTACCACAAGGCTCTGTCCTAGGCCCAGTGTTGTTCAACATTTTTATAAATGATCTGGAGGAGGGAATTGATGGGAAACTGATCAAATTTGCAGGCTACACAAAGGGATAGCTAACACTGGGGAAGAGAGGGAGAGTATTCAAAAAGATCTAGAAATACTTGAACAGTGGACGGCGGCTAACAAAATGGCATTCAACAAGGAGAAATGCAAAGTCCTACATCTGGGCAAGAAAAATGAAAAAAGCACATACAGAAGGGGAGGAATTGGGCTAAGCAGCAACACATGTGAAAAAGACTTGGGTATACTAATAGATCATAGACTGAACATGAGTCAACAATGTGATGCAGCAGCCAAAAAGGCAAACAGAATTCTGGGATGTATTAAGAGAAGCATAGAGTCTAGATCACATGAGGTAATTAACCCCCTCTACTCTTCCTTAGTCAGACCCCATCTGGAATACTGTGTCCAGTTCTGGGCACCCCACTTTAAAAAAGACATAGACAAACTAGAGCAAGTTCAGAGAAGAGTTACCAAGATGGTGAGCGGCCTGCAAATCATGTCCTATGAGGAACGGTTATAGGATCTGGGAATGTCTAGCTTGCAAAAAAGAAGGGTGAGAGGAGAATTAATAGCTGTCTAGAAATATTTGAAGGGCTGTCACAGTGCAGAGGGATCAGCCCTATTCTCATCTGCACAAGGAAAGAACAGAAGCAATGGGATGAAACTGAAAGGGAGGAGACACAGATTAGATATTAGACAGTGAGGAGGATCAATGAGTGGAACAGGTTACCACAGGGGGTGGTGAGTTCTCCTTCAATGGATGTCTTCAAACAAAGGCTGGACAGACATCTGTCTGGGATGATTTAGCAAATCCTGCACTGAGCAGGGGGTTGGACCAGATGACCCTGGAGGTCCCTTCCAACTCTACTATTCTATGATTATATGTAGAGATGAGCGAACGTACTCGTCCGAGCTTGATATTCGTGCGAATATTAGGGTGTTCGGGATGCTCGTTACTCGTAACGAGTACCACGCGGTGTTCCGGTTACTTTCAGTTTCCTCTCTGAGACGTTAGCGCGCTTTTCTGGCCAATTGAAAGACAGGGAAGGCATTACAACTTCCCCCTGTGACGTTCAAGCCCTATACCACCCCCCTGCTGTGAGTGGCTGGGGAGATCTGATGTCACCCGAGTATAAAAATCGGCCCCTCCCGCAGCTCGGCTCAGATGCCTTGTGAGTTAGCTGAGGGACAGTGGTATCGTGCTGGAGCTGCTGTAGGGAGAGCGTTAGGAGTGAGTGTAGGCTTCAAGAACCCCAACGGTCCTTCTCAGGGCCACATCTAATAGTGTGCAGTACTGTGTTAGCACTGTATTTTTTTTTTTTTTCAAAATTGGATCTGCAGAGCATTGCGCCCTGCAATAGGGACAGAAGTGGTGGTTAGGCAGGGAGAGTGTTAGCAGTGAGTGTAGGCTTCAAGAACCCCAACGGTCCTTTCTAGGGCCACATCTATCCGTGTGCAGTACTGTCCAGGCTGCTGTTAGCAGTGTTGCATTTTTTTTTTTTTTTCTCAAAACCGGTTGTGCAGACCATTGCACCCTGCATTAATACTACAGGGATAGAATTGTGTAGGCAGGGCCAGAAGACATACATTATTCATTGAATAGATGCAGTGTGGCTTTTCCTTTGAAAAACAAGGGAAAAAATTCTATTTCGCCTGCCTCTGACAGTCCTCAGGGCTCTGGGTACGTGTGCTGCGTGCAGAACGTTAAAAAAAATCAGACGCAGCCAGCTACGTTTTACTGCAGGCTTGCGCCAATTTTTTTCCTGCATGGGAAATCCCTGATCTGCTGGAGCCAATAACTTTGCATCACTGCAGTTCTCTGACACATTTGCAGGGCCACAACACAGTTATTAAACTTAGTAGTATTCATTGAATACACGCAGTGTGGCTTGTCCTTTGAAAAACAAGGGAAAAAATTCTATTTTGGCTGCAGGCTTGCGCCAATTTCTTTTCTGCCTGGGAAATCAAATCACTGGTAATACACCATGCTGAGGGGTAGGGGTAGGCCTATAGGACATGGACGCGGGCGAGGACGCGGAGGCCCAAGTCAGGGTGTGGGCACAGGCCGAGCCAGTGTGGTGGCCAGGGGTAGAGGCAGGGCCAGACCGAATAATCCACCAACTGTTTCCCAAAGCGCCCCCTCGCGCCATGCCACTCTGCACAGGTCAAGGTGCTCTACGGTGTGGCAGTTTTTCACAGAGACGCCTGACGACCGACGAACAGTGGTGTGCAACCTTTGTCGCGCCAAGATCAGCTGGGGAGGCACCACCAACAGCATGCGCAGGCATATGATGGCCAAGCACCCCACAAGGTGGGACGATGCCCGTTCACCGCCTCCGGTTTGCACCACTGCCTCTCCCCCTGTACCCCAACCTGCCACTGAGATCCAACCCCCCTCTGAGGACACAGGCACTACCGTCTCCTGGCCTGCACCCACACCCTCACCTCCGCTGTCCTCGGCCCCATCCACCAATGTCTCTCAGCGTAGCGTCCAGACGCCGCTAGCGTAAGTACGACGCCACGCACCCGCACGCTCAAGCGTTAAACGTGCACATTGCAAAATTGATCAGCCTAGAGATGCTGCCATATAGGCTTGTGGAAATGGAGGCTTTCAAAAGCATGATGGCGGCGGCGGCCCCGCGCTACTCAGTTCCCAGTCGCCACTACTTTTCCCGATGTGCCGTCCCAGGCCTGCACGACCACGTCTCCCGCAACATTGTACGCGCCCTCACCAACGCGGTTACTGCCAAGGTCCACTTAACAACAGACACGTGGACAAGCACAGGCGGGCAGGGCCACTATATCTCCCTGACGGCACATTGGGTAATTTAGTGGAGGCTGGGACAGAGTCAGAGCCTGGGACCGCTCACGTCCTACCCACCCCCAGAATTGCGGGCCCCAGCTCGGTGGTGGTATCTGCGGCGGTGTATGCTTCCTCCACTAAAGCACCTTCCTCCTCCTCCAACGCAACCTCTGTCTCGCAATCAAGATGTGTCAGCAGCACGTCGCCAGCAGTCGGTGTAACGCGGCGTGGCAGCACAGCGGTGGGCAAGCGTCAGCAGGCCGTGCTGAAACTACTCAGCTTAGGAGAGAAGAGGCACACGACCCACGAACTGCTGCAGGGTCTGACAGAGCAGACCGACCGCTGGCTTTCGCCGCTGAGCCTACAACCGGGCATGGTCGTGTGTGACAACGTCCGTAAGCTGGTGGCGGCTCTGCAGCTCGGCAGCCTCACGCACGTGCCATGCCTGGCCCATGTGTTTAATTTGGTGGTTCAGCGCTTTCTGAAAAGCTACCCACACTTGTCAGACCTGCTCGGAAAGGTGCGCCAGCTCTGCGCACATTTCCGCACATTTCCGCTGCCACCCTGCGGACACTGCAACATCGGTTTAATCTGCCAGTGCACCGACTGCTGTGCGACGTGCCCACACAGTGGAACTCTACGCTCCACATGTTGGCCAGACTCTATGAGCAGCGTAGAGCTATAGTGGAATACCAACTCCAACTTGCGCGGCGCAGTGTGAGTCAGCCTCCTCAATTATTTACAGAAGAGTGGCCCTGGTTGGCAGCCATCTGCCAGGTCCTTGGAAAATTTGAGGAGTCTACCCAGGTGGTGAGCGGCGATGCTGCAATCATTAGCGTCACCATTCCTCTGCTATGCATCTTGAGAAGTTCCCTGCAAAGCATAAAGGCAGACGCTTTGCGCTCGGAAACAGAGCCGGGGGAAGACAGTATGTCGCTGGATAGTCAGAGCACCCTCCTGTCTATATCTCAGCGCGTTCAGGAGGAGGAGGAGGAGCATGAGGAGGATGAGGAGGAGGGGGAAGAGACAGCTTGGCCCACTGCTGACGGTACCCATGCTGCTTGCCTGTCATCCTTTCAGCGTGTATGGCCTGAGGAGGAGGAAGAGGAGGAGGAGGAGGATCCTGAAAGTGATCTTCCTAGTGAAGACAGCCATGTGTTGCGTACAGGTACCCTGGCACACATGGCTGACTTCATGTTAGGATGCCTTGCTCGTGACCCTCGCATTACACGCATTCTGGCCACTACGGATTACTGGGTGTACACACTGCTCGACCCACGGTATAAGGAGAGCCTTTGCACTCTCATTCCCGAAGAGGAAAGGGGTTCGAGAATGATGCAATACCACAGGGCGCTGGTGGACAAACTGATGGTAAACTTCCCATCCGACAGCGCTAGTGGCAGAAGGCGCAGTTCCGAGGGCCAGGTAGCAGGGGAGGCGCAGAGATCATGCAGCATGTACAGCGCAGGCAGGGGAACATTCTCCAAGGCCTTTGCCAGCTTTATGGCTCCCCAGCAAGACTGTGTCACCGCTCCCCAGTCACGGCTGAGTCGGCGGGAGCACTGTAAAAGGATGGTGAGGGAGTATGTAGCCGATCGCACGACCGTCCTCCGTGACGCCTCTGCCCCCTACAACTACTGGGTGTCGAAGCTGGACACGTGGCCTGAATTCGCGCTGTATGCCCTGGAGGTGCTTGCTTGTCCTGCGGCTAGCGTCTTGTCAGAGAGTGTGTTTAGTGTGGCTGGGGGAATCATCACGGATAAGCGTACCCACCTGTCAACCAATAGTGCCGAAAGGCTTACACTCATCAAGATGAACAAAGCCTGGATTTCCCCAGACTTCTCTTCTGCACCAGCGGACAGCAGCGATACCTAAACAATACGTAGGCTGCACCCGCGGATGGAAGCATCGTTCTCTCTCACCATCCAAAACGGGGACATTTCTGCTTCATCAATCTGTGTATAATATTCCTCCTCCTGCTCCTCCTCCTGAAACCTCACGTAATCACGCCGAACAGGCAATTTTTCTTAGGGCCACAAGGCTCACTCATGTAATTTTTCTAAACAATTTTTATACGTTTCAATGCTCTTAAAAGCATTGAAACTTTAACTTGAACCAATTTTTCGTTAAACTGGGCTGCCTCCAGGCCTAGTTACCACTTAAGCCACATTAACCAAAGCGATTAATAGGTTTCACCTGCCCTCTTGGTTGGCCATGGCCAATTTTTTGGATGTACATTAGTACTGTTGATACAGCAATTTTTGTGGCCCCTCGCCTACAGTGTAATCATAGCAATTTCTATGTTCTTCGCCTGCACTCATGGTACAGAAAGGTGTGTGGGGTTGGCCTACACTTTAGCTACATAAATGTAACTTGTGCCTTGTCTATACTGCAGCTACTGAAATGGAACGAAGACTGCGCTCCCACTATACTGCTGCTTCGGAATTGTTACTGGGGCCTGTCTTGAGTGCTACTATTACTGAAATGGAACGCATACTGTGCTCCCCCTATAATGCTGCTAGTGATATCTTAGTGGGGCCTGTCCTAATGCTACGGCTGAAATGTTACTAATTATGGGCTCTGCCTATACCGCTGCTAATGGTATGTCTCTGGGGTGTGGAAACAGAGGCTTCCCAAAGACATGATGGCGGCCAGGCCATTTCCAACCAACGCTGTTACTGTTAAGGTGCATATAACCACGGACACGTGGAGAGGACACGTAGTGCCTCCAAAACATCCCCCGCCACGGCCCACTTAATCCTGGCCACATTCCGAAAACCAACAAAATAAAACCGCGCTACTAGGTCCGCAGTCACCACCACATTACCACCAACGCGGTTACTGTTAAGGTACATATTACCAGTCTGACTGTGGCATGCAGTGTTGGCCGGAGCCCACCTGCATTAAGCACGACATTACTACCTCAGCTGTGTTGGGCAATGCAAGGGATATTTTTGTGTATCGCCGGTGGGTTCCAGGGAGCCACCCATGCTGTAGGTGCACACGGAGTTTAACCTACATGTGTCCACTTGTAAAGAACCCCAGTCTGACTGGGGCATGCAGTGTGGGCCGAAGCCCACCTGCATTAAGCACAACATTACTACCTCAGCTGTGTTGGGCAATGCAATGGGATATTTCTATGTACCGCCGGTGGCTTCCTGGCACCCACCCATGCTGTGGGTCCACAGGGAATTATAAATGCATCTGTTTCCACTTGTAAAGAACCCCAGTCAGACTGGGGCATGCAGTGTGGGCCGAAGCCCACCTGCATTAAGCACAACATTACTACCTCAGCTGTGTTGGGCAATGCAATGGGATATTTTTGTGTATCGCCGGTGGGTTCCAGGGAGCCACCCATGCTGTCGGTCCACAGGGACTTCACAATAGGGAGTTGTACCTGCCTGTGTCTATGAATTAAAAAGCCCGGTCTGACTGGGGCATGCAGACACCTTGACAGAATGAATAGTGTGTGGCACATAGGTTCCCCATTGCTATGCCCACGTGTGCAGCTCCTGATGGCGGTGGCACAGGATTCTATTTCTCATTGCTTCTGTACAGCATTGTGGGCTATCGCCCCGCCCCTTTTAAAGAGGGTCGCTGCCTAGCCGTGCCAACCCTCTGCAGTGTGTGCCTGCGGTTCCTCGTCATGGCAGACGCACTTCTAAATTGACATGAGGGTGGTGTGGCATGAGGGCAGCTGAAGGCTGCGCAGGGACACTTTGGTGTGCGCTGTGGGGGGGGGGGGAGGGGGGGGGCGGTTGGGCAGCATGTAACCCAGGAGAAGTGGCAGTGGAGTGTCATGCAGGCAGTGATTGTGCTTTGTTGGAGGTAGTGTAGTGCTTAGCTAAGGTATGCCATGCTAATGAGGGCTTTTTTAGAAGTAAAAGTTGTTGGGGGGGGCACTCTTGCTGCTATTGTGGCTTAATAGTGGGACCTGGGAACTTGAGATGCAGCCCAACATGTAGCCCCTCGCCTGCCCTATCTGTTGCTGTGTCGTTCCCATCACTTTCTTGAATTGCCCAGATTTTCACACAAGGAAACCTTAGCGAGCATCGGCGAAATACAAAAATGCTCGGGTCGCCCATTGACTTCAATGGGGTTCGTTACTCGAAACGAACCCTCGAGCATCGCGAAAAGTTTGTCCCGAGTAACGAGCACCCGAGCATTTTGGTGCTCGCTCATCTCTAATTATATGATGATATCCTTCTATTTTCTGACAGCTTAGAGGAACATTGCAGGCATGTCAAGCTTATCTTGGAACATATCCAAAGGAATCATCTTTATATCAAACTGGAAAAATGTGAGTTTGAAAAAAACAAAATCCAATTGCTTGGATATATCATTTCCCCAGATAGTCTGAGTATTTACTCTAGTAAAATTAAAGCTGTGTTTGATTAGTCACCCTAAGAAATCTAAAGGATGTTCAACGCTTTATAGGTTTTGCGAATTTCTACTGGAGATTTATATAAGGCTTCTCAAAAACCATCTTACCAATCACTTTGCTCACAAAGAAAGCCAAAACTTAGTCATGGTCTACAGAGGCACAGGGCACCTTTGAAAAACTAAAAGCTCTGTTCACTTCTGCACCAGTGCTGGTTCATCTAAATCCAGAACTACTTTTTGTTCTGGAAGTGGACGTCTCTGATGCTGCTGTAGAAGGTGACTTTTCTCAATTAAACTTTTCACTGAGGCAGAAAATTGTCTGTAAATTAGTTAGTAGAAGCCCTTCACAGTTACAAACACCTAAAATAATCTTTTATTGATACTATGTAAAATCTTGGGCTGACAAAGACAAACTCACATAAAACACATCAAAAAACTTACGACTCAACACCATGTTATAGGCAGTAGGCGGCACTAACTGTCACCATAGCCGATTGAGGGTGATAGTGTTAGATTTGTCGCAGTTGTCCAATCATGCCAATTGGCAAGCACAGAATAATTGATGGACTGCAACCTCAAATCAATCAAGTAACCTGTTGAGTGGACAATATAAACAAAAATGGATCCCTGTTTTTCGTTTTGGTAGTAAATAATAAAATTATATTCCCAAACGTGGATGTTTCAGGGTGCGATCATCAAGGTTAAAATTATGATGACTTGAAAGAAGGATCTTATTTGTATCAATATATATTTATGGTTCCAATGTCAGAAAATTCTGATTGAAAATTATGTGGGTTTGGTTCGACGCGCTTCATCAGGAACCAGTATACCCTCCGGTCTACCACCAAGGTCGGAGGCTCTATCTCTCATCTCATTTATTTCTTTTATTTTGGATCTTTGTGCTTTGTGTGCTGAGCTGATAGACTATCTTGGCTTTTAAGGCCATGTTTATATCTTAAAATAAATCTAACAAATCCTTCACGAGCACGGGGATCGTCCCCAGCTCTCTGCATTGATCTAAGTCATATAGAGGAACTTGAATCTCAAGTTTCCAAAGGGACACACAAAAAAAAACATAAAACAGTTGCTTCTTCAGTAGGTAATCCCCACAAGGCTAGTATAATGAGGGATACCGTATCACCTGAAGAGCAGAAAAGAGGGCTCATATCAAGTAAAAGACCATTTTGCGGCTTGGACAATAGTCAGAGGCTACCCTGTAATAAATATAGTGTAACCACTGCCGTTTACTGGAAGGGTCAACCCCACTTATATATTCAAGATTTAGTCAGAGGTTTCCTTGGTCTACTGATGGAGATTTTGATAATGAGTGTGCTTGGGAAGAAAAAAGTTTCACCTCACTAGCACATTTTTTAGAGACCAAACGGAAATTACTCCTAAGAGGAATAACACCCTAGCCGGAGAAAGTGCCTGGGATGTAAATAAATCCCCGTATTGCGCACAATCTAACCAACCAAAAAGAAAATGAGGGTGGATTCCTTTCAAAAAAAGGATGGTATCGGCAGACCAATACTAGCAAAAAAACAGCCTAGGGCTGTAAATAGAGGATAAAGACGTAGCTTTTTTCAGTAAATTATGCAGTTCAACGCGTTTCTGCCGCAATCAATGCGGCGTCATCAGGAACCTATTTCTTAGCACAGCGTCTAATAGAGTAGTAGAAATATCCTCACTTACTAGATAGTAGCACTAGCTAAACTATAGCAAAGGATAGCGATAGGAGAGATAGATGATGCTATCACTAAGAAGGATTCAATATTCCCCCAAAGATTCCCCTTTAAAATAAAAAAAGATCAGAGTGGTAGCAGCACCAGCCCTTGTGGTAGGCTGGCGGCTACCACAGGGGCTGGTGCTGCTACCACTCTGATCTTATTCCTCTTAGGAGTAATTTCCGTTTGGTCTCTAAAAAATGTGCTAGTGAGGTGAAACTTTTTTCTTCCCAAGCACACTCATTATCAAAATCTCCATCAGTAGACCAAGGAAACCTCTGACTAAATCTTGAATATATAAGTGGGGTTGACCCTTCCAGTAAACGGCAGTGGTTACACTATATTTATTACAGGGTAGCCTCTGACTATCGTCCAAGCCGCAAAATGGTCTTTTACTTGATATGAGCCCTCTTTTCTGCTCTTCAGGTGATACGGTATCCCTCATTATACTAGCCTTGTGGGGATTACCTACTGAAGAAGCAACTGGTTTATGTTTTTTTTTGTGTGTCCCTTTGGAAACTTGAGATTCAAGTTCCTTTTTAATATATTATTTATTAAAAGTTATATTTTAGTTTTCTTCTTGAACCCTACAGTGAATAGTTTGAACTTATCATCAGGTGTTCGTCCTGCTACAGTGATTTTGTTAAGTCATATAGAGGCAATTATTAGCTCCTCTTACTGACTGATTCCATTGGATACTTATATCCTGTACTAATGAAAATCTATCTAAAGTTGAGCACTAGTACGGTCAATGGTTCCAGTCACTTACCTTGATCTGATTATATAGCTCAGCTCTCATCATACATTATAAGCGTTACTAATATATCGGATAGTTGGTGTGAATATATAACATACTGGTTCCTGATGAAGTGTCTGCACGTGACACAGAAACGCGTCAAACCGAACCCACATAATTTTCAATCAGAATTTTCAGACATTGGAACCATAAATATATATTGATACAAATAAGATCCTTCTTTCAAGTCATCATAATTTTAACCATGATGATCGCACCTTAAAACATCCACGTTTGGGAATATAATTATTATTTACTATCAAAACGAAAAACAGGGATCCATTTTTGTTTATATTGTCCACTCAACAGGTTACTTGATTGATTTGAGGTTGCAGTCCATCAATTATTCTGTGCTTGCCAATTGGCATGATTGGACAACTGCGACAAATCTAACACTATCACCCTCAATCGGCTATGGTGACAGTTAGTGCCGCCTACTGCCTATAACACGGTGTTGAGTTGTAAGTTTTTTGATGTGTTTTGTGTGAGTTTGTCTTTGTCAGCCCAAGATTTTAACTAGTATCAATAAAAGATTATTTTAGGTGTTTGTAACTGAAGCGTGTCTTGTCTCAATGAATCGGAGACAAGATGCAACTGCTTCCATGTGCGTTTCTGTCTCATATCATGTCACCTGCTGAGGGGCGTGGCCTGAGGCATGGGACTGTACGACACTCTTACTGCGAGCTCCTGCTGGACCCCGGCAAATTATCCACTTTTACAGCATCCACGGACGCCATCCACTCACCTTGGGACGCACCAGATGACCTGGAGACCGGGGGACACTTGGCGGTGAGGAAACGGGTCCCCTGGATGCCTACATGGCCCATTTTCCAAAGAGGACGACTGCTCCGGTGGGGTCCAAGATGGTACTGCCGCTTGATCAGGAAGGAGGGGACCTTGTCCTTGCCCAGCGCCGAGATTATTGTAGCGGCGCCTCAGCAGACTCCCCTGCTCCGGAGCTCCCAACACTGCTCTCCAGACCCTCGGGAGCAGCATAGCCCATCACCATGGCCACACAGCATAAATAAAAGCCAAAAGAGCCCCGCGCGGCAGGATCCTCTAACCTCCACCATTAGCAAGGGTTAACTGATCTCCAACATTTTGACACAACTCGACGACATAGAAAACTGCAACAGAATATCCGCATTAGGGGCTTTAGTGGGGAAGTAGAACCGGCCCGCCTAGAAAAATTAGCAATAAAATGCTTTGGAGGTATCCTGAAAAGACCCGTTGATAATCCGGTGGAAACAGAAAGGATTCACAGATCCCTAGCCCCAAAAAACTCTGACCCTGCCTGACCCCAGGATGTTATGTGCAAGATCTATTTTGATAAAGAAAATGAGGACTTGTTAAGGAGACGTGAGAGATGCTTAATAAGAAACAGAGATCGGAAGCATTATTAATAGAAATAACTAACATCAGACACAAGATACTTGCCATACTAGACCAGAACACCCTATACCTCAGAGACAGATTCCGGGAGGGATACTACGAATATGGCAATAACAGTGGGAGATGGCTGGTGAGGGCCCTGCACCCCCGGATACCCCAGACAATTATTCTTTCCATTTTTGCCCCTTCCAGGACAGTGGTTCATGCTCCTGGAGAGATACTAGAATCCTTTAGAGCTTATTACTCTGGGCTTTACAATATCCCTTGCCCGGTGGGGACAAGCAAGCCCTTTCAGAAAGAAAATATCACACAATACCTGCAACAACATATATCTTAAACCATCCCGACTGATGAGGCGGAAGCCCCTGAAGTAGACTTCATCCCAACAGAAATGTCTCAGGTACTGAAAGACCTGAAGGTGGGGAAAAGCCCCGGGCCAGATGGATTCACCCCAAGGTTCTATAGGAAATTCGGTGGTCAACTGACAGAGCCTTTGTTGGAGGCGTATAATGCAGTTTCCCGGGGATGTTCCTTTCCTCATCAGGCGTTACAGGCGCATATTATAGTGATATTAAAACCAGTGAGGGACCCTCTTTCCTGCAATAGCTACAGACCCATTTACCTCATCAATGGTGACCTCAAGATATTTTTCAAGATCCTGGCAAATAGACTAAATCCCCTTACACTCCATCTTATCTATGCAGATCAAGCTGGCTTTGTCCCGGGAAGAGAAGCCTGGGATAATATGATCAAAACAATATCATTGATTAATAAGGCCCGAAGTCTCCATATTCCCCTGTGTCTCCTGGTAGTAGATGCCAAGAAGGCTTTTGACAGGGTGAACTGGACCTTCCTAGAGGAGGGGCTGAGAAGGGTGGGCCTAGGTTCTATGGTCCTCTCCTAGATAATGGCCTTGTATGGTTCCCCTTCCATGTGCATCAGAGTCAATGGCCTCCTATCGGAGACTTTCCAAATTCAGAATGGCACCAGACAGGGCTGCCCCCTCTCCCCTATATTATATATTATAGCAATGGAACTGCTGTCAGTCGCCCTGAGAAGTAACCTTGACGTGTGGGAAGTAAGGGATAGTGACGGGGACCATAAACTATCTCTTTTTGCGGACGATTTGCTGCCGTATGTCACAAATCCACGGATCTCTCTACCTTGTATCATATTAGAGTTGTCCAGATACAGGAATCTCAGTAGCTTTAAAATGAATCCCCAAAAGTCGGAAATTCTCAACATCTCCATACCAGCCTCTGAGGCAAATGCTTTGCGTGAGACTTTTCATTTTCATTGAAGGAGGACTCTCTAAAGTATTTAGGCATCCACATCCGAGCCAACCCAACAGATGCTTATGAACTAAATTACAGACCCTTGCTGACTATATTTTAGACAAGGCTAGAGGGATGGTCTAAGCTACACATCTCCTAGTTCGGAAGAATTAATGACCTAAAGATGAACATTTTGCCTTGAATCTTATATGTTTTTCAGACAGTGCCTTGTGACCTCCCTAGACATTTCTTTACCCAACTGCAGAAATCCCAGGTGAGGTTTTGTCTGGAGAGGTTTCTCACCTAGAATAAGTTACAAGAGTCTCACCCAACCCAATAAGTCACGGGGGTGGACTTCCTGGACCTTGAACTGTGCCACAAGGCAGCAATTGGTAACTGTATTTTGAATATAATCCATCGTGCAAATGAGGAGGCCTGGATGACGCTGGAGATCAACCAGAATCAATTTAATCAATTTAATTTGGGAGGCGCTTTCTATGTCCGGGGCAGGGTGAATTGGAAGGAACAGGGGGCATCACCCCTCACTCTAGGTCTACTCAAAGCCTGGAACTGTATAGTAAGAGGCAGACGCGTGATGATGGTACCTGGTCCCTTGATGCCACTAACTGGAAATCCCCAGATTCCTTCCACAATATTGATAACTATCCTTCCTACCAAACAGTCCCCTACCACGAGTTTGAGATGTTCAGGGTCCCGGGGGTATACGTCCATTAGGTGATTTGGGTGGAGGGCAAAGATTAAAACCAGGAGCATAGATGCAATATTTTCAGATGAAGGACTACTTGGGATCACTCAGAGCTGCCGAGCCATTGAGCGCAGATCTCACTCCATTCAAGGAGCCCTGTGTCGCCCACACTTCCCTGCCCCACGTGATATCTCTGCTGCACGGGTTGTTGATCAATGAGAAGATGGCGGGAGACCAGTTTTCTTGGGAGGCAAGATGGGAGAAAAAGCTGGGCAGAAATTTCTCCAGAGAGCTCTGGAACAAGTCCTACACCCTATCCCATAAGATGTCAATATCAATTAAGGCGCAGGAAATAAACTACAAAAAAGTATTGCAATGGTACAGAACCCCGGACAAACTTCACAGGATTTTCCCAGCGATACCAGATGAGTTCTGGAGATACTGTTCTGAGTTAGGCTCCATGTTCCACATCTGGTGGAGTTGTCCGCTAATTGCTTCTCTCTGGGGTGACATCGCCAGGTTGTACAGAACGGTGTGCAGGTCCCTCCTGGTCTTGACCCCTGAGGTCGCTCTCCTCTCTATGTTGCCAGGCTCTATTTCTCAGGCCAAAAAGGGTCTTTTGAAAAGCTTCATCATGGCCACGCGTCACATTATCTCCCAACACTGGAGGCAGAGGGGAGCAATACTGAGGTCTGCCTGAGTGGAGGCTGTGGACTTCATTAAGTATATGGAGGATCTTAGAAGTTCTCATCTGGAGATGGGTCTCAAACCTTCTAACACCTATGCCACTTGGGCGGTCTGGACAGACTTTAAAGGATCTTTGGAGTTCCCCAAGTGGCTTGCGGACGGATCAATGTAAGAGATGTTACATCGAGCCCCCGAAAGTTCCTGTGGACAACACCCTGTACTTACTTACTTATATACACACTCTTTTTAATTATTTCACGAGAAGATGAGAGATCGTTAATTCCTGTCCTGCCATGGGGATTACTGTCAACTTGTCTTCTGCTTTGCATCCCCAGTCCAATGGCCAGACTGAAAGGACCTTCCAGACTCTTGAACAATACCTCCGCTGTTTCATTTCCTACCTCCAGGATGATTGGATTGACTACTTACCTACAGCAGAATTTGCTTATAACAAGTCTAAGCATAATTCTACTTTGCAAAGTCCTTTTTTTTGCTAATTTTGGTTTAAATCCGTTGTTTATTCTGGACCTTCCTTTGAATACTCCTACTCCTCCTGTGACTCACAGGCTAACTATGTTGCTGGAAACCCAGGAAAAACTAATTGAGGTGCTACAGCAAGCCCAAGGAAATTATAAAAAGGCAGTAGACAGACACTGCAAAGCCACTCCTACATTCTAGGTGGGTAATGAATTTGGCTGTCTAAAATTTTAAGACATTTACCTTCTCCAAAGTTGGGTCAAAAATTCTTGGTACCATTACTGCAAAGATTGGCCAGGCTACCTTCTGGTTGAAACTCCCTAACAAACTGAGGACCCAGTTCCTGATTTGCTCCACACTGCTTGTTTGATTGAACTTCCTTTATAAACCTGTTACTATCCTTCACTCCTTGTGTGATTATTGTGCTCCCAGCCAATAGTCACGCTTCACCTCCTGCCTGCTCCTCCATACTGCAGATTGATATTACCTGTTACTGACCTCTGGCTTTCCTCTATGCTATCTGTCTACTCAGGTTACAACAAATAGCTCTGAACCAGCAGCAGACCCTTACACCCAGGCTGTACCAGCATGATTGATAGCACTATATGCAGGAGATAACAGATTAATATATCTCCTGTATATAATTATATATGTACAGCTGGTATAACTTATACCAGCTATACATATATGATTACATACAGCACATACCTTAGAGAAAAAACAGCCGCATGTATTGCTGGTTTTCCTCTTTTCTCAATGGACATGACCCTGTCATTGATCTATTTGGGTGTCTCCATGCACTTTGCAATCCTTTTGTTTGTCAAATGGCAACCGCTTTTCTCCTTTTCATCTTGTTTCCTGAATAATAGGTTGTGTAGTTATCAGAGCTGAAGTTCCCAATTCTAGTCCAATGCAGTTCACGGACTCCCATTAGATTCACACTCATTCTTTCCATTTATCTTTTGATTATGTCCATCCCTCTGACATTTCATGTTCCAATAATTTGCCATTCTTTTCAGCTCAGGTAACCCTCTTTACCATGGACTACCTCAGCAATTTGGCTCCCTTGCGGGCTTCCCCCTCTCACGTCATCCCCATTGTCCTGATTACGTTGGGTTCTCCTTCTCTCTTCCACTGTAGTGTTATTGATGCTGTTCAGCCTGGATGGCCCATTGTTAAGCATCATATTTGAAGTATGTTGATTATGATCCATAGAGTTTCATTGTAAAGGTTTAATGGGTGTACAAGCGCAATACCTGAGATGGCCTTTAGGGGGCTGGAGAGCAGGCTTTCCAAAGAAAGATTTGGCAAAGAAAGGGTGCAGCCTGCTCATTAATTAGGGAACATCTGTCTGGGTGTGACAAAACAAGACAACCTCCTGCCTTGCTGAGCTTAGTGCCCCCTTCTGTGAGAGTGGTCTAATGCAGATTAAGCTGCTACCATGAGTCTGACAGAGAAGAATGTCCCCTAGATTGACAACCTGATTGGGTAAAGCTGATGGACTTTTACTTTGTGTTTAAGACACTAGGCTTCGGTTAGAAAGCGTTATGTTATTTAGTGGCGAGACGGGAAGGGATGTGTTGATATGTACATGTGTACTGTGACGGATTATAACAACAGCGCAGAGATGATGTTACTTTTGCTGTCTGTTATGGTACCATAATAAAGGTGGATTTATGGACTTTCACCAAACATCTGGCCTGGACTTGGATTACTGAGGTGTGACCACCCATCTAGGTGAAGGAAGATGGTGATCCCATGAGCTCAATATCCCCAAGTGCAGGTAACCATGTCTTTTCCCACCCCATAGCACTTAGGCACATGACCGCCACTGTTAGTATGTCATGTGTTGCCACCCTCATGTCAATTTCAGCCGACTATGGGTAGGGAGGGAACCAAGGTGTACAATATTTTTTTTAAAAACACGATAATAAAAATGAACAATAATGACGATGCAAATAAACTCCCATCTCTGAGTTCCTAGATGCTACCTACTACTAACTAAGGGCTTATTCACATGGACATACTGTATTTGCGCACAAAAAAATTTACACACGCAATATGCAGTGAATAGAACTAGAGATGAGCGAACGCGTTCGTCCGAGCTTGATATTCGTGCGAATATTAGGGTGTTCGGGATGTTCGTTATTCGTAACGAACACCATGCGGTGTTCTGGTTACTTTCACTTCCTTCCCTGAGACGTTAGCGCGCTTTTCTGGCCAATTGCAAGACAGGGAAGGCATTACAACTTCCCCCTGCAACGTTTAAGCCCTATACCACCCCCCTGCTGTGAGTGGCTGGCGAGATCAGGTGTTCGCCTAATATAAAAGTCGGCCCCTCCCGCGGCTCGCCTCAGATGCGGTGTGAGTTAGATGAGGGACAGTGCTGTTTATACCGGAGCTGCTGTAGGGAAAGAATTGGTAGTTAGTGTAGGCTTCAAGACCCCCCAAAGGTCCTTATTAGGGCCACTGATAGCTGTGTGTTGGCTGCTGTTAGCAGTGGCATTTTTTTTTTCTCAAAATCGGCTCTGCAGAGCGTTGCACCTGGCATTAGGGACAGAAGTGCTGCATAGGCAGGGAGAGTGTTAGGAGTGAGTGTAGCCTTCAAGAACCTCAACGGTCCTTTCTAGGGCCATATTTATCCGTGTGCAGTACTGTCCAGGCTGCTGTTGGCTGTGCTGCATTTTTTTTGGGCTTCTCAAAATCGCCTCTGCAGAGCATTCCACCCTCCATTGATACTGCAGGGAAAGAATTGTATAGGCAGGGCCACAACACAGTTATTATTCATAGAATATACGCAGTGCTGCCTTTTGGTGGGAAAAAACTGAAAACAAATCTATTTGTCCAGCCTCTGTCCGTCCTTACGGGCGGTGGACACGTGTGAGCTGCGTGAAAAACATTGCTAAATCATACGCACCCAGCTACGCTTTACTGCTGGCTTCGCCATTTGCTTTCCTTAATTGGGAAAAAAAATACCTGCTCTGCCAGAGTTATAATAACTCTGCTACCCTCACGTTCTGTGACACATAAGCAGGGACACAGCACAGTTATTAAACTTCTCATGTTCATTGAATATACGCAGTGCTGCCTTTTGGTGGGAAAAAACTGAAAACAAATCTATTTGTCCAGCCTCTGTCCGTCCTTACGCCTGTGTAGACGTGTGAGCTGCGTGAAAAACATTGCTAAATCATACGCAGCCAGCTACGCTTTACTGCTGGCTTCGCCATTTGCTTTCCTTAATTGGGAAAAAAAATTCCTGCTCTGCCAGAGTTATAATAACTCTGCTACCCTCACGTTCTGTGACACATAAGCAGGGACACAGCACAGTTATTAAACTTCTCATGTTCATTGAATATACGCAGTGCTGCCTTTTGGTGGGAAAAAACTGAAAACAAATCTATTTGTCCAGCCTCTGTCCGTCCTTACGGGCGGTGGAGACGTGTGAGCTGCGTGAACAACATTGCTAAATCATACGCACCCAGCTACGCTTTACTGCTGGCTTCGCCATTTGCTTTCCTTAATTGTGAAAAAAAATACCTGCTCTGCCAGAGTTATAATAACTCTGCTACCCTCACGTTCTGTGACACATAAGCAGGGACACAGCACAGTTATTACACTTCTCATGTTCATTGAATATACGCAGTGCTGCCTTTTGGTGGGAAAAAACTGAAAACAAATCTATTTGTCCAGCCTCTGTCCGTCCTTACGGGCGGTGGAGACGTGTGAGCTGCGTGAAGAACAGTGCTAAATCATACGCACCCAGCTACGCTTTACTGCTGGCTTCGCCATTTGCTTTCCTTAATTGTGAAAAAAAATACCTGCTCTGCCAGAGTTATAATAACTCTGCTACCCTCACGTTCTGTGACACATAAGCAGGGACACAGCACAGTTATTAAACTTCTCATGTTCATTGAATATACGCAGTGCTGCCTTTTGGTGGGAAAAAACTGAAAACAAATCTATTTGTCCAGCCTCTGTCCGTCCTTACGGGCGGTGGAGACGTGTGAGCTGCGTGAAGAACAGTGCTAAATCATACGCACCCAGCTACGCTTTACTGCTGGCTTCGCCATTTGCTTTCCTTAATTGGGAAAAAAAATACCTGCTCTGCCAGAGTTATAATAACTCTGCTACCCTCACGTTCTGTGACACATAAGCAGGGACACAGCACAGTTATTAAACTTAGATTATTTATTCACTAGAGGCAGTGGGGCCTTTCGTTTTCCAAAAAGGGCAAAAATTATATTTGGCCTGCAGTCTTGCGCCAATTTATTTCCTGCCTGTGAAATCAAATCACTGGTAATACAGCATGCTGAGGGGTAGGGGTAGGCCTAGAGGACGTGGACGCGGCCGAGGACGCGGAGGGCCAAGTCAGGGTGTGGGCACAGGCCGAGCTCCTGATCCCGGTGTGTCGCAGCCGACTGCTGCGCGATTAGGAGAGAGGCACGTTTCTGGCGTCCCCACATTCATCGCCCAATTAATGGGTCCACGTGGGAGACGGTTATTAGAAAATGAGCAGTGTGAGCAGGTCCTGTCCTGGATGGCAGAAAGTGCTTCGAGCAACCTATCGTCAACACGCAGTTCTGCGCCGTCCACTGCTGCAAATCCGAATCCTCTGTCTGCTGCTCCTCCTTCCTCCCAGCCTCCTCACTCCACTACAATGACACCTGCTCAGGAGCGGGAACACTCCCAGGAACTGTTCTCGGGCCCCTGCTCAGATTGGGCAGCAGCGGTTCCTCTCCCACCAGAGGAGTTTATAGTCACTGATGCCCAACCATTCGAAAGTTCCCGGGGTCCGGGGGATGAGGCTGGGGACTTCCGCCAACTGTCTCAACAACTTTCTGTGGGTGAGGAGGACGATGACGATCATACACAGTTGTCTTGCAGTGAGGTAGTAGTAAGGGCAGTAAGTCCGAGGGAGCAGCGCACAGAGGATTCGGAGGAAGAGCAGCAGGACGATGAGGTGACTGACCCCACCTGGTGTGCAACGCTTACTCAGGAGGACAGGTCTTCAGAGGGGGAGTCAAGGGCATCAGCAGGGCAGGTTGCAAGAGGCAGTGCGGTGGCCAGGGCCAGGGGTAGAGGCTGGGCCAGACCGAATAATCCACCAAGTGTTTCCCAAAGCGCCCCCTCGCGCCATGCCACCCTGCAGAGGCCAAGGTGCTCTAAGGTCTGGCAGTTTTTCACAGAGACGCCTGACGACCGACGAACAGTGGTGTGCAACCTTTGTTGCGCAAAGCTCAGCCGGGGAGCCAACACCAACAGCCTCACCACCACCACCATGCGCAGGCATATGATGGCCAAGCACCCCACAAGGTGGGACGAAGGCCGTTCACCGCCTCCGGTTTGCACCCCTGCCTCTCCCCCTGTGCCCCAACCTGCCACTGAGATGCAACCCCCCTCTCAGGACACAGGCACGACCGTCTCATGGCCTGCACCCACACCCTCACCTCCGCTGTCCTCGGCCCCATCCACCAATGTCTCGCACCGCACAGTCCAGCCGTCGCTAGCGCAACTGTTGGAGCGCAAGCGCAAGTACGCCGCCACGCACCCGCACGCTCAAACGTTAACCGTCCGCATCGCAAAATTCATCAGCCTTGAGATGCTGCCGTATAGGGTTGTGGAAACGGAGTCCTTCAAAAGTATCATGGAGGCGGCGGCCCCGCGCTACTCAGTTCCCAGTCGCCACTACTTTTCCCGATGTGCCGTCCCAGCCCTGCACGACCACGTCTCCCGCAACATTGTACGCGCCCTCACCAACGCGGTTACTGCCACGGTCCACTTAACTACGGACACGTGGACAAGCACAGGCGGGCAGGGCCACTACATCTCCCTGACAGCACATTGGGTGAATTTAGTGGAGGCTGGGACAGAGTCAGAGCCTGGGACCGCTCACGTCCTACCCACCCCCAGAATTGCGGGCCCCAGCTCGGTGCTGGTATCTGCGGAGGTGTATGCTTCCTCCACTAAAGCACCCTCCTCCTCCTCCTCCTCCTCCTCCTCTGTCTCGCAATCAAGATGTGTTAGCAGCAGCATGTCACCAGCAGTCGGTGTCGCGCGGTGTGGCAGCACAGCGGTGGGCAAGCGTCAGCAGGCCGTGCTGAAACTACTCAGCTTAGGCGATAAGAGGCACACGGCCCACGAACTGCTGCAGGGTCTGACACAGCAGACCGACCGCTGGCTTGCGCCGCTGAGCCTCCAACCGGGCATGGTCGTGTGTGACAACGGCCGTAACCTGGTGGCGGCTCTGCAGCTCGGCAGCCTCACGCACGTGCCATGCCTGGCCCACGTCTTTAATTTGGTGGTTCAGCGCTTTCTGAAAAGCTACCCACGCTTGTCAGACCTGCTCGTAAAGGCGCGCCGGCTCTGCGCACATTTCCGCAAGTCCCACACGGACGCTGCCACCCTGCGCACCCTGCAACATCACTTTAAGCTGCCAGTGCACCGACTGCTGTGCGACGTGCCCACACGGTGGAACTCTACGCTCCACATGTTGGCCAGGCTCTATGAACAACGGAGAGCTATAGTCGAATACCAACTCCAACATGGGCGGCGCAGTGGGAGTCAGCCTCCTCAATTCCTTTCAGAAGAGTGGGCCTGGTTGGCAGACATCTGCCATGTCCTTGGTAATTTTGAGGAGTCTACCCAGGTGGTGAGCGGCGATGCTACAATCATTAGCGTCACCATTCCTCTGCTATGCATCTTGAGAAATTCCCTGCAAACCATAAAGGCAGCTGCTTTGCGCTCGGAAACGGGGGCGAGGGAAGACAGTATGCCGCTGGATAGTCAGGGCACCCTCCTGTCTATTTCTCAGTGCGTACAGGAGGAGGAGGAGGAGGAGCATGAGGAGGATGAGGAGGAGGGGGAAGAGACAGCTTGGGCCGCTGCTGACGGTACACCGGCTGATTGCCTGTCATCCTTTCAGCGTGTATGGCCTGAGGAGGAGGAGGAGGAGGAGGAGGAGGAGGAGGATCCTGAAAGTGATCTTCCTAGTGAAGACAGCCATGTGTTGCGTACAGGTACCCTGGCACACATGGCTGACTTCATGTTAGGATGCCTTGCTCGTGACCCTCGCGTTGCACGCATTCTGGCCACGACGGATTACTGGGTGTACACACTGCTCGATCCACGGTATAAGGAGAACCTGCCCACTCTGATTCCCGAAGAGGAAAGGGGTTCGAGAGTGTTGCTATACCACAGGACCCTTGCGGACAAGCTGATGGTAAAATTCCCAGCCGACAGCGCTAGTGGCAGAAGGCGCAGTACCGAGGGCAAGGTAGCAGGGGAGGTGCGGAGATCGAGCAGCATGTACATCCCAGGCAGTGCAACAGTCTTTAAGGGCCTGGCCAGCTTTATGGCTCCCCACCAAGACTGTGTCACCGCTCCCCAGTCACGGCTGAGTCGGCGGGAGCACTGTAAAAGGATGGTGAGGGAGTACGTAGCGGATCGCACGACCATCCTTGGTGACGCCTCTGCCCCCTACAACTACTGGGTGTCGAAGCTGGACACGTGGCCTGAACTCGCGCTGTATGCCCTGGAGGTGCTTGCTTGTCCTGCGGCTAGCGTCTTGTCGGAGAGGGTGTTTAGTGCGGCTGGGGGAATCATCACAGATAAGCGTAGCCGCTTGTCAACCGACAGTGCCGACAGGCTAACACTCATCAAGATGAACAAAGGCTGGATTTCCCCAGACTTCTGTTCTCCACCAGCGGACAGCAGCGATACGTAAGCAATACGTAGGCTGCACCCGCGGATGGAAGCTACGTTCTCTCTCACCATCCAAAACGGGGACATTTCTGCTTCATCAATCTGTGTCTAATATTCCTCCTCCTCCTCCTCCTGCTCCTCCTCCTGAAACCTCACGTAATCACGCTGAACGGGCAATTTTTCTTAGGGCCACAAGGCTCAGTCAAATAATTTTTCAGAACAATTTTTAAAAGTTTCAATGCGCTTAAAAGCATTGGAACTTTAACTTGAACCAATTTTTCGTTACACTGGGCTGCCTCCAGGCCTAGTTACCACTTAAGCCACATTAACCAAAGCGATTAATGTGTTTCACCTGCCCTCTTGGCTGGCCATGGCCAATTTTTGGGATGTACATTAGTACTGTTGATACAGCAATTTTTGTGGGCCCTCGCCTACAGTGTAATCAAATTAATTTTTAGCCCACCTGCATTACAGCTGACGTAACCTCAGCTGTGTTGGGCAATGCAATGGGATATTTCTATGTACCGCCGGTGGCTTCCTGGCACCCACCCAGGCAGTGGGTCCACAGGGAGTTTAACCTACATGTGTCCACTTGTAAAGAACCCCAGTCTGACTGGGGCATGCAGTGTGGGCCGAAGCCCACCTGTATTACGCACGACATTACTACCTCAGCTGTGTTGGGCAATGCAATGGGATATTTTTGTGTACCGCCGGTGGGTTCCAGGGAGCCACCCATGCTGTAGGTGCACACGGAGTTTTTAATACATCTGTACACTTCTAAAGAACCCCAGTCTGACTGGGGCATGCAGTGTGGGCCGAAGCCCACCTGCATTAAGCACAACATTACTACCTCAGCTGTGTTGGGCAATGCAATGGGATATTTCTATGTACCGCCGGTGGCTTCCTGGCACCCACCCATGCTGTAGGTGCACACGGAGTTTTTACTACATCTGTACACTTATAAAGAACCCCAGTCAGACTGGGGCATGCAGTGTGGGCCGAAGCCCACCTGCATTAAGCACGACATTACTACCTCAGCTGTGTTGGGCAATGCAATGGGATATTTCTGTGTACCACCGGTGGGTTCCAGGGAGCCACCCATGCTGTGGGTCGACAGGGACTTCACAATAGGGAGTTGTACCTGCCTGTGTCTATGAATTAAAAAGCCCGGTCTGACTGGGGCATGCAGACACCTTGACAGAATGAATAGTGTGTGGCACATAGGTTCCCCATTGCTATGCCCACATGTGCAGCTCCTGATGGCGGTGGCACAGGATTCTATTTCTCATTGCTTCTGTACAGCATTGTGGGCTATCGCCCCGCCCCTATTAAAGAGGGTCGCTACCTAGCCGTGCCAACCCTGTGCAGTGTGTGCCTGCGGTCCCTCGTCGTGGCAGACGCACTTCTAAATAGACATGAGGGTGGTGTGGCATGAGGGCAGCTGAAGGCTGCGCAGGGACAGTTTGGTGTGCGCTGTGGGGGGGAGGGGGGCGGTTGGGCAGCATGTAACACAGGAGAAGTGTCAGTGGAGTGTCATGCAGGCAGTGATTGTGCTTTGTTGGAGGTAGTGTGGTGCTTAGCAAAGGTATGCCATGCTAATGAGGGCTTTTCAGAAGTAAAAGTTGTTGGGGGGGGGGGGGCACTCTTGCCGCTATTGTGGCTTAATAGTGGGACCTGTGAACTTGAGATGCAGCCCAACATGTAGCCCCTCGCCTGCCCTATCCGTCACTGTGTCATTCCCATCACTTTCCTGAATTGCCCAGATTTTCACACATGAAAACCTTAGCGAGCATCGGCGAAATACAAAAATGTTCTGGTCGCCCATTGACTTCAATGGGGTTCGTTGTTCGAAACGAACCCTCGAGCATCACGGGAAGTTCGTTACGAATAACGAACACCCGAACATTTTGGTGTTCGCTCATCTCTAAATAGAACCCATTAGTTTCAATGGGATCGTTCACAAGCGCTTATTTTGCATGCACAATTCCACAGTGCATAAATATATGAAGCATGTTCTATTTTCTTGGGTCAGGAAGGGTATTGTTTCTCCTTAGGGAGAGTACCTAGAAGGTTTGTGAACAAACTTGTAAGGCCATCCAAGCTCTTCTGGAAAATATGCAAATTGGAAGATGGAGCACCACCTATTAGAAGGCAGCATTCCTGCAAGTCAATGTCAGACTTTTTAAACAACCCCTATAACAATGATGGAAGTTTTGAGCCAACCTCGGAATAACCATGCACAGACAGCTGTTTCAGGGTGATTGCCCCTCACCATTGTGCAGTAGGTTACTGGCTTGGCTAGAGAGAGGCCTATAGACATAGGTCAGGAAGGGTGTTGTTTTTCCTTAAGGAGAGCACCTAGAAGGTTTGTGAGGAATCTTATAAGGCCATGCATGCTCCTCTGGGAAATATACAAATGGAGAGGTTTTTCTGCACATTTGCGCAGGGAAATAGAGCATTTTGAAGTCATGAAACAAATTGGCAATTTCAATGGCTGAGAGCATTGTTACGCATTTTTTAGAGAATAGTAAAATATATGCAGTTGTGTGAGCAAATATGCAACTCTCTTTGCACCAAAATGTGGCGTAGTGCATACAAATATGTATACGCTCATGTGAATCTGGCCTAAAATGTGATTGTTCTCAGCAAGAGAAGCCAAGTCATCTTGTAGATATGATACCTCTTAATGGCTAACAAAATGACACGATGTTATAATGAACTTTCAAACCTACTCATGGTTCTTCCTCAGGCTTATGAAATAGATCGGAAGACACATGCATATATATTCACTTACATACGCAAAGGCACAGACATGGTGTGATTAATATGTACTTAAAACAATACCAGAACAGGATAAGTAGATTAGTAAATACCTAATTAGTCCACTGATAGGGAATGTGAAAGTTTTATGGTCCCTAAATTGGTGTTAGAGGGTTACCAGGCCTGTGTGTCATCTGTGCTATCGATTTCTCATCATCTATAGTCACGCAAGAACCCTCTTGAAATATTTAAGCCTGTATTAAGTGTCAAAGATGGTTATAAACTTGTACCCTCAAATTCTAGTGTGGTGCTGAGACTTGAAGTTGCCTTTTAATATCATAACTTTCATATGTTCTATGTTACATCCATGACTAGAAAAATGCTCAGCCGCAGGTAAATCTGTATTTCTCTCTTTAATTGTTTGGCGGTTTTTGTCCTGTTTCTCCAATATAAAGGCCACCAACATGACATTTACTGCACAGGATCAGGAGTAAGCTGTGTACCAGGGTGGGCTCCCCAGGATACAGCGAAGTCTTGAACGAAAGAGGCGACTCCAACTCACTTGTAAAAATGAGATTTTACTTAGTTTAGTAAAACTCTTTACCAAAAAGAACTCCCCCAGATATTTACATATACTCAGCTGGGCAGCCGAGACCCTTATGCCATGCAGCGCGGTGCTTTATAATGTGTGCTTCCAATGTTCTTCAAGCTTTTCCCTATCTGCGGACTGTCTCTAACCAGCCGCTATAACCTTCTATCACCCTAGAAACAGCAACAATTAGTGAGGGTGCTGGGGACGCACCGGTGCCACAACACAAGAGCTTACAATCTTGCCAACATACCCCTAACCTGCCCAACCACAGTACCACAAACAGATATAACAGTATATAGCTCACAAGCCAAGGAAATGTAAAGTTATAAAACATGTGCCTTTTAGACCTTTGTAGAAAGCTCTCACTCTGAGAATTCCAGCTCCATAGAGTTCTCTGTGTTTGGGGGTTATTAATCAGACAGATCAGTCCCCAGTGGTGTGGCCTGTGACAAACAGTATGCCTAACTAAACTAACTAACTAACTACAGGCCTTGTTATCAGTCTCAAGCAGTTTGGCGCCAAAAATACAACGCAGTGCGTACACGGTTACACCAGAGGCCGTGGTTCTCTGGCTGACCAGTTTCTGTTGGGTATCTCCATACTTTGTCTGGAACGGCAGGAATAGGAGTTCATCTGAGAACTATGTGAACTCACTGACGCTGCTAATTCTGAGCCGGGTCCTTAAAGCAATCTTCTCTGTTAAGATGGGGGTCTGACAAACTCTGGAACAGTCTCTAATTCAGCTCCCCTTCACTGTAACTCCAGCCCTTTAGGGGTCATTTTCCACGTAGATCACATTGGCTCACTCTCTGCAGCCCTCGAAAGCACACTTCATAAGATGGCTGACACACATTCCTCTCTTTTCTTCTGAGCTCTATCCTGTCTGGGCAGTAATGATGCACTTCCTCTCCCCTGTTGCATTTCAGGCCACAGCGACCACTTGTGGTCAAACAACAAAATGTCAGTTATAACAGCATAAACTTACAGAAACAGGTACATTCACAACAGGAGGGCTGTTTCACCATCTTACACAGGTACACAACATCAGACATGGAACATGTGAGTGTCCCAGGGATCTTATTTTCCTGTTGTGTGTTGAGGATTTGTTTCCTGTCCATGGTCCGTACATGTGAGCCAGTCTTGCAGCTCCTTACGTTGCAGGGATAAGTTCCTTTTTGTGTGTCAGAGGGCAATGCACTTTTGATTATAAAGTTCCTCAAATTCTGAGGTTGCCTGTAGCATAGTAGGGGAGGGTCCGGGAATATGGTTTTCAGACGGTTATCCTTGTATAGGGTATGATGGAGTTCCTTTGTGGTTTTCCTTAGTACCTCTAGTTGTGGAAAGTAGGTGACTACTAGAGGTCCACAACCCTTTTCTCCTTCTCTTTGCATTGGAGTAGTTGGTTCTGGGTATCCTGGTGGCTCTGGTGATTTCTGGGTATCCCGGTGGCTCTGGTGATTTGGTCATCAATTGAGGTGGGATGGTAGCCCTGATTTATAAATGTCTTTTTTAGATGCTAGAAATGTTCATCTCCGTCTGCTGGGCTAGAGTAGATCCGATTGTATCTGATGGCCTTGCTGTAGACAATGGACTTTTTGATGTGTTTGGGATGGAAACTATCCCATCTGAGGTATGTGGGCCGATCAATGAGTTTTCGGTACAGGGATGTCTATATTAAGTTGTTTGAAATTTTTATGGTGGTGCCCAAAAACTTGATTTCTATATACGAGTAGCTTAATGTCAGGTTTATGGTGGGGTGAAATGCACTGAATCCCTCAAGGAATTTTATTAGTTCTTGTTCAGAGTTGGTCTAGATGAATATGATGTCATCAATATAGCGGAAGTAGGCCAATTGCTCGATGGAACAAGAGGCCAGAAAGTCACTCTCCAGTTTTGCCATGAAAAGAGTGGCATATTGCAGTGCCATTTTACTGCCTATGGTGGTTCTGGTGAATTGCAGGTATATGTCTTTGCCAAAGAGGAAATAATTGTGTGTAAGGGTTAATCTTGTGAGTTGCAACACCAATTCAGAGGCAAACACCACTGGCCTCAAAGTGTACCTGGCGGGCAGTTAGTCCATCTTAATGTGGGATGTTGGAATATAAGGATTCCACATCCATGGTGGCCAGGATGGCTTCATCTGGAAGGGAACCTATGGTTGACAATTGTCACACCCGCTGCCAGCAAGCGGTAGCTGTATTTCTGAAAGAAACACATGAGAACTGTTAACACCACAGATCCCTGAAAGCAAACAGTTAATGGAAAAGCGAAAATAAAGTAAATGGATACTCTCCTTATGGGACTCTAAAATATGAATGTCCATACCTAAATTGTTAGTGGGCCATCCTGATAAGGACACACTCATGCCGCAACCTGGGGTACTATCTAACCCTGATACCTGGAAATAAAAATATAACAATACTAGAAAACACACTTCACAAAATCTAATAAAACCCAGAACTTATGTTCAAGTGGTCAGAGTCCAAACTCTAGAGGAACCACTGCATCCAGCTATGATCTCATTTGCTTACAGAAAGATACTGCTAGAACAATTGAACAGCACAAAGTCCAAAGTGAGGGGGAAATAAGAACCCTCCCCAATCACCCCCAGGTTCTCTCAAGTAGCAACACACCCAGAAACACACCCACCATAGTCAGAGATCCCAATGTATAGAAAAACCAAAACATCAGCACAGTGACTTACACCAACACAACAAGAGTTTGTTCAGTAGGTCCGTGGTGTCCTGCAAGCAGCTTCTACCTTCTACTCAGCCTGAGATTCTTTCAGTGAGGTTTCCCACACCTGAGATAATTGGACTCCATGGGTTGCCATCTTTGTGTAGTTTGAGTAGCATGTAGAATGTTCCAACACTGGGATTCTGCGGTATCAAGTCCAAATGTTTTGTGGAGTCCACAGACAAACTTCCGATGACCCTTCTCAATTCCCTCACATATTTTTGAGTTGGGTCTTGCTCCAGTTTGGTGTAGTATCTGGTGTCCGTCAGCTGCCTGTCTGCTTCTTTCGTGTAGTCTGATGTTTTCATGAGGATTATAGCACCACCTTTATCTGCAAGCTTAAAAGCGTACTACACTGAGACTTTGAAGCAATCCATAGTAACAGGAATACCTTGTGAACAGTATCAATTACACTTGGTGAATTTCAGTACCGTTTCAAAGATATACAGATTACGGAATATATTATGTAATCTCTTTGTAAAAGTAATAATCCAATACAGTCTATTAGAAAGGTTGATTACAGAATGAACTCACAATGTCTATTTAAGGTTTGCTGGATACTCAAGATGACATTTAATTCCCTTCTTGCCAATAGGTAAATCAGCCTGTGAACAGAGGCTAGAGCTCCAAAAAGATCCCAACAGTTCAATGCCCTTCATAAAAGCCCTATTTGCTACAGCAGGCTTGCTTCTAACTATATTCTAACCTCTTTATGGGATGCACACTGGCATGTCTATCACGTTACTTAATTCCCTTAGAACCTGGGGGTGTATGCCATCAGGACCTGGTGATTCGTCTATTTTTTAATGTGGCTCTGCACTTCTTCCTGCGTTAAACTGGTGACATTTAGTGGAGAGTTTATTTTATCCCCCTGCATCTCATCTGATATTTCATTTTCCTTTCTGAATACACTGGAGAAAAAAACTATTTAATAGATTTGCTTTCTCCTCATTCCCCTCAACAATTTGTCCTACATTAATTATTAAAGGGACAACACGTTCACTATTAAACTTTTTACTTTTTATATAATTGAAGAACAGTTTAGGGTTAGTTTTAATCTTTGGCAATAAGACTCTGTTTTCAACTTTGCTGCTTTTATCTGTTTTTTACATAACCCACTTCTTTCCTTATTGGTTTTTAGTGCTTCTTCGATGCCTTCTTGTTTTAGTAGTTTGAATGCTTTTTTTTGCTGTTCATTGCCGCCAACACATCTTTATTGAGCCACAGTAAGTATTTAAGATGTTTTTAAACATTTTCTATTTACTGTATTCTTGAAGACATTGTCCCAGTCAATAGGGTTAAGCTCATTAAGCTTTGTATTCCTAAAGTTGGGCTCCAAATGAAGAAAAAAGTCCCCGCGCTCAGAGTGGTGAAAAGGGTTAACTTTCCACATATAAGAACCTCCCATAGGTTTTTTAAACCATAGGTGTTTATTGTTATTTGCTATGCGTTTCAGCACCCATAAGTGTCCTTTTCAAGCATTTATTACAGTATACAGGCAAGGTACATAAATAAGTAAAATTGCACTCACAATGAGGCGTCCGTCACCGGCACTTCGTAATGCTCCACTCTGAGCGCGGGGACTTTTTTCTTCATTTGGATGCAGATTTTCTACTGGCATCTGGTTACCCAGAGGACTTGCACCCCGGACGTCTCTCCAACTCCTTGTTGGATCGTGGAAGAGGAAGATTTATTACACGCTAACTTCGATACAAGGCGTCGATGGGATTTTCCCTGCCAGGGTTAACCCATCGTGCACTAGGTGAGTATACCACCCACTTTGTTTTCTTGATGCAAATACATCAAGTGCTGCAATTATAATCACAAGACTCATTCTCATACATATTTCTTTGTATTCCTAACGTTTAGTATTCTTGCAGCTTAATATGGTCTCTATTTCCCAGGTGCCCTAACCTGCACTACTGTTATTCTATCAGGTCTGTTGGTTAATATTAAGTCCAAAATGGCTGTCCCTCTAGTTGGGTCCTGTACAAGTTGGGTAAGGTAATTATCTTAAGTTATTAACAGAAACATGTTACCTTTACAAGATCCACAGTTTTCAGTCTCGATTTTCAGTGGCTTCTATTATATTTGGTGGCTTATAGACAACCCCTTTCAGAATTTTTAGTTTTTCCCTTAAGGTATCACTACCCATAGAGACTCCACATGTTAATCCCCCTCACACATATCTTCCTTTAGTGTGGTCCTCAAACAAAAAGACATACCCCTTCCCCTTTCTGGTTTTTACGATCACTTCTATACAGACTGTAACCTTGTAAGCTCGCTGCCCAGTCACAGCTTTCATACAACCAGGTCTCAGCTGTTCCCACTATGTTGTAGTTTTCCTGTCGATCTACGTATGTGGTATACCTTATTTCTTGTCCATGCGGACTCCTGTACGTAGGGGAAACAATTAACGAAATTCGCCAACGTATCCTTAGTCATAAAAGCACTATCAGGACTAAAAAAATAGACCTCCCCATCCCCAAACATTTTATTACGGCTGGTCACTCTATTAGTCAACTGAAATTTAGGGTGATCGACCATGTCCCTATTAATATTAGGGGTGGGGATCGGGAGGGTCTGTTATTAAAAAAGGAACACAAATGGATCTTTGACCTAGATACATTAGACCCGCAGGGTCTGAACCTTGGGTTTAACACAATACCATTTATCTGAATATTTTTGATAGTCGTACACAACTGTTGGTATCTGCTGCTTTGATTATTTTTAATTATTGATTTTAATTTGTACATTTCTTGTATTTTTTAGGTTGATATATGGTCAGCTTGAAAAAAACTCAGTTCAGGGTTGAAACGTCATGTCGCTGACGCTTAGGGCCATGGGTCCAATAAAGATTGCACGTTTGCTATAATCGCTGTATTGGAGTGCTGCCTTTTCCATCGTTTTTGCATTGTAGTTTTCCTCAGACATAATACTTCCAGTTCTTCAATCTTATTGGTCAGACTTCTAGCATTAGTCACAATTCAGTTTAGAAGGTTTTGGTTATTTTTTATATTACATATATCCTTACTAACTGTTCTGTCAGTTCTAACTGTACTAACCCCTCTCACCACTCCTCTCCTGTTTCCATTACTTAGTCCCAGACCACTATCTAAACTATTTTCCCTTCTATGTCTCTGGTTGCCCCCCCCCCCCCCAACAAACCCCAGTTTAAATACTCCACCAACCTTCTAGCCATCCAATCGCCCAGCCCGACTGCACCCTCCCCATTGAGATGCAGCCCATCCCTATGATAGAACCTGTCACCAACAGTAAAGTCAGCCCAGTTCTCCAAGAACCCAAACCCCTCCTTCTTACAGCAACTCTTGAGACATTTGTTTACCTCCCTAATCTCCTGCTGCCTTTCTGGTGTGGCACATGGTAGAGGTAGCATTTCAGAAAATACTACTTTGGAGGTCCTTGCCTTAAGCTTACACCATGACCACTTGGTCCTCACCAGTCTCGCCTAGTAATATTTCAACCCGTTCAGTGATGTGTCGAACTCGAGTGCCAGGAAGACAACACACCATTTGATGATTCCAGACTTTGTGGCAAATCACCCTGTCTGTTCCCCTAATAATTGAATCTCCCACCACCAGAACCTGTCTAGCCTGCCCTGCGCTCCTATTCGCCCTGCTTACTGGAGCAAACACCCCCCTGGTGGTCAGAGACGATGTCGTGGTGCAGCAGTGCTAATCATATAATGGAATTCCCCTCATCTGCCAACTTTACAATCTTGTTGAGGTGTGCCACTTCAAAACTAGCCTCCCTGGATCTCTTACCTTTCCCACTCCTTCTGTCACCCAGCTAGCTGCCTGATCATTCTGCACCCCAATGCTATCATCCACCCCCACATCTGCCCCAGCGAGTGCTCAGTGAGCAACAAACTCCTTTCCATGTTGCCAATACATCTCAGCGTTGCAAGTCGCTCTTTTAGATACTGGATCTGGGCTTCCAAATGGGCAATGCTCTTACATTTTGTACAGCAGTATGCTCCCTCGAACTGCTATTCAATGACTGCATACATGGCATTGTCAACCCTGGAGTACATTATAAATTGATAGATTAGTTAAAGTTAATAAATGCAAAAATCAAATAGATGTTCAGAAAATAAATTCAAGCTACCCTTCCAAGGTCCCTGAATCCAAAGTCACTAATCTCAAGTCACACACTTAAAGGGGTTGTCCCGCGGCAGCAAGTGGGTCTATACACTTCTGTATGGCCATATTAATGCACTTTGTAATGTACATTGTGCATTAATTATGAGCCATACAGAAGTTATAAGAAGTTTTTCACTTACCTGCTCCGTTGCTAGCGTCCTCGTTCCCATGGAGCCGACTAATTTTCGCCGTCTAATGGCCAAATTAGCCGCGCTTGCGCAGTCCGGGTCTTCTTCTGTTCTCAATGGGGCTCCGTGTAGCTCCGTGTAGCTCCACCCCGTGACGTGCCGATTCCAGCCAATCAGGAGGCTGGAATCGGCAATGGACCGCACAGAAGCCCTGCGGTCCACCGAGGGAGAAGATCCCGGCGGCCATCTTCAGCAGGTAAGTAAGAAGTCACCGGAGCGCGGGGATTCAGGTAAGCACTCTCCGGTGTTCTTTTTTAACCCCTGCATCGGGGTTGTCTCGCGCCGAACGGGGGGGGGGGGGGGGGGGTTTGAAAAAAAAAAAAAAACGTTTCGGCGCGGGACAACCCCTTTAAGAAACAGCACACTTGGAATGCAACACACACGATTGGTATAGCAAATGATTCTTTGAGGCTTTCATGCTGCTCTTATGGCGTACAGCCAGTTGTAAAGCACTTTGTGGGCATGTTAAAACTTGCATTTGTTCTTCCAACAGCCAATCACATACTTCCACACACATACTTATGGCTTTGTTCGCATATATCCAGGCCACTGGATGAGAAACAACGAGAAATGTTAACAATTGTTATGTGTAAACGGTCATTGTTTGAAAGCAAACGAGTCGTTCGGTCATTTGGTCGCTCAAATGATAAATCTGCTTGTCTAATAGGACCCTTAGAATACGGCACGCAGCGCTCACTTATGTTTGATTTATATTGCACTGATCTGTAATACTTCTGCTTTTCCTTTGTGTGGAAGTTCTCAGTAAAACAGAAGTTTTTGCTGTATCATAAATAAAAAAAAATGAATCAGTTGAGAAATAATGAAATGATTCCTAAGAAATCCAACAATGAGCTGACTTGCAGGTCTGTCCCAGGCAGGCTGATTTGTGGAGTAACATTTCCTAATCGTCATGCACAGCAGTTTGCTTATGTGTGCGGTTAGGACTGGGAGGTGCTGATTGCTATAATGCCCCATGTGATGGGATATTCCGTTATTATATAGAGCCCACACTTCTGGATGTGACGCTCTTCTCCCTGTGAACTGTTACTGGACTCTCTTGGTGCCGTTCTGTCCACACGGTTCCTATAAGAAGTGGAAAGACTAATGAGATACTTACAATGAGCGCCCCCATACTACTCATACTGCTGTACCTAACGTGGCCGTCCTGCCTGTGGGGTAAGTGACCCTTGTACTTATTTCTCTTATGGAGCTGCTGTGATTTGCATTGGGGTACCCAGGTCACTGCTGAAGGGGCACCACAAACCTTAATATTGTTTTATAGGCATTGTATAGCGCTGTATAGGATCTGTTATTTGGACGCTGTATGCTTGTATTGTATGAACGCTGTAGGGTGTTTTTACTTTGGCGCTGTGACACTATTCGGCTCCGTCCTATACGGTGCTTAGAAGTAGACAGTGTACAGCGTGGCTGGTTCTATATTACATGACTGCTCATAATACAATATGAAACGTTCTAAGGGTGTATCCACACGGGTTAGTGAGATATTCTGCATGGAAACCTGCAATTTTCGCTGCGATTTAGATGCATTTTGCAAGGCAAACGCATTACATTGCTGCACATATGATTTTCATGAGTGACAATTGCATATTGTTTAAATAGGGGGGGAAAAAAATTGCATCACATTAAAATGGCATCTGCATGCGAGTGCGATTTTTTTCTTTCTTCGTTAGAAATAATGCGCGATATCACCCAAAAAAGGACTTGTTGCGACTTGTCGCTCCACCTAAATATACCCATTGCAAATAATAAGTTCCATTTCCGGGAGAACTTTGTGCATCTTGCAACAGACAAAACTCGTGTGAGAAAATCATCCGTATGAATACACCCTAACTGATAGATCGGCTCTGAGGCTCTGTATATAACCAGCATAGTTTTACATGACTACTTATGGCATCCCCAGCTAACAGTTGGTTTTGCCAGGGGAAGCCACCAGGGGAAATGTAGCATTACATGGTGACCATTCAGATAAATGTCCATCAATGTAATACAAGGACGGCTCAAGTCCTCCAGAACAGGAACAGAAACATAGCAACTCTCTCCGTTCTGGCTCATAGAGGAGGGACCACCCTATGATGTCCGCATGCTTTAATAGTGCATATAGACAGAGGTCGTGGTCTATATCTGGCTGCACACATTACACTAAAGTGGCTGAACCCGACTGCCATCCAACAGGAGATTTGCAACAATTCTACAATGTCGCAGCAGCACTCAAGCAAATGGCTCACACCCTCAGGTGCCTTACAGCCACGGTAATGTCACGCCTCCTCAGACTGGATCCACAGTCTGCTCACTCACCCACTAATCCATTTGTAGAGAGGCAGCAATCACAGCAAGACACATGAATAAAAAGGGAACTTTATTCCATCTGGGTTCCAATAGCATCTACAGCAATGTGGACTGCACAACAAGGTAGTAGCAGCGGCGTTTCGATATGGATAGGGCTTGAGGAAGATCCTATCCGGATTGAAACGTTGCCCCTACTACCTTGTTGTGCAGTCCACATTGTTGTAGATGCTATTGGAACCCTGATGGAATAAAGCTCCCTTTTTATTCATCTGTCTTGCCGTGAATGCTGCCTCTCTACAAATGGATCCAACAGGAGATGTCAGGGGACAGAGGTAATAAGCATTTTAGATATGTGACGGCATCGGATGTGGATCCATCGTGCCTCAAAATTGATTTGACTTCGGAGCTAGATACAGGTACAGTCCTGGGTGGTTTTCACTCTTTCATCCTATCAATCAGGAACTGGTCTCCGCCATGAGGTTAAGAGGCAGCTGACGCACTTGCGTTGGTTTTTCATGATGCAAGACCGAAGGTTTAGACAGGAACGTAGATGTAGAACAGAGCTGGAATGCTGGCAGGCGGAGTACTTCACAATGTAGATCAAGCCAGGAGTAAGAACAGGAGGCAGACAAGGAAAGCATATTCAAATAGTGAGCCATGGTCAGGATTACAGAGGTCAGGAAAGCTGGGTGGTTCAGGCAGGGATCAAATACCAGGTCAAGCAGAAACACACGTATACCTTCACACAGTATTGAGACTGCTCAGACAGCTGTGGCAGAGGTCTGCGGCATGCTATTCCATTGCTTTCAATGGGAACAGCACTGCTGCCGATCCCATTGAAAGCAGTGGTTTATGACAAGCCCTGCAGAATGATTATCGGAGAAGGGCTTGAAATATAAGCCCTTCCCCGATAATCATCAAAAAGTGGTTAAAAAAATAATAAAAAAGTTACTCACCTCTCCTGCTGTCAGACGCGTCCTCCGGTTAGCTCCCGGCACTGCTACTGAACTCTTTCAGCAGTCAGGGATTTAAAAATCACCGCCTCCTGAAAGGGCTGTGCAGATTGGCTGAGGGCTCAGCCAATAGCAGCTACTGCTTAGCTATTGGCTGAGCGCTCAGCCAATAACAGATAGCTCTTAGCTATTCATTCATGAATAGCTAAGATATTGCTATTCATGAATGAATAGCTAAGAGCTATCTGCCATTGGCTGAGCGCTCAGCCAATAGCTAAGCACTAGCTGCTATTGGCTGAGCCCTCAGCCAATCCGCACAGCCCTTTCAGGAGGCGGGGATTTTTAAATCCCCGTCTGCTGAAAGAGCTCAGTAGCAGTGCCAGGAGCCAGCCAGAGGACGCGGCTGACAGCAGGAGAGGTGAGTTACTTTTTTACTATTTTTTTAACCCCTTTGTGATGATTATCGGGGAAGGGCTTATATTTCAAGCCATTCTCCGATAATCATTCTGCGGGGCTTGTCAAAAACCACTGCTTTCAATGGGATCGGCAGCGGGGATGAAGGAAACTCCTGCCACAGCTGTGACAGCTGTTACAGCTGTGGCAGAAGTCCGCGGCATTCTCCATATCTTTTCAATGGGACTAGCACTGCTGCCACTTGCCCCATTGAAAAGACTGGCGATGTCACAGCGATATCCTTGCGATTTTCTCGCACTGCTCTGCGAGAGTTTTTACTTACTCTTGCAGCACAGTGGAGAAAAAAATCGCCAGTGGGTGGGAGCACTAAATCCTCTGAATAATTATATATTTTTGATCCCTTGATTCTTGTTATGTGATTTGTTTTTTTGTTGTCCTGTTTTTATCCCCATCTTTTAAGAGTCATATCGTAATTTTTTTCATTTCTGTTACAGTTTTTTTTTCAGTGGGACAAGTTGTATTTTTAATTAGTACCGTTTAATGTACTGCGTAATACTGAAAATTCTTGAAAACTTTTAAATCTCCTTAGATGGAGTGGAATGGAAAAAATGTAATTCTGTCATGGTCTTTTGTTTTTCTTGTTAGATTCTGTTGATCTCTATAGGGTTACCTGGCACCATGTGTTAGTCTTTGAAATGCCCCTGGTTACATGTTTTCTTTTCCGTGAACTTTATGACATACTCCAATTTCTTGTGATACAAATCTGATACATTCTCTTGCAAGTACATAGAGCATAAATAACGACGGAATGTGATTTTATTTGTCATAGCTAGCTATTTCATACCACTCATCATGGGATATCTTAAGCCAAAGGGAACATTTAAGGACACAACTGTATATTGAAATCATTACATATATTGTAGCTGTACAATTTTCATGACTTACATGTAGCCTTTTCTTTCTGAACTATTTTTTTTACCCTCCCCTTCCAAAAAATATGGCAAGGTACCACAACATTATGTTAAGAGATGTCTTGAGGCTTCCACAGACATTGAACTGAACCCATAGAATGCTATTTATTTATACGTCTATTCACCCTGTTTAGGAAATATTAATGATAGGGTACATGCACACGGACATGTTTTTCGGCCGATTTTCAGACCAAGAAATGGCACCCATTCATATGATTGTGTGTATGTACACTGGCTTTTTTTCACTTGGATTAACTGTCCAAGTAAAAATAATTTCAGCATACCCTATTCTTGTCCGATTTTTGGACAATAGTGTACACGGCAATATACTGTGTTCTGCACATTGGACAACAAACAGACAAGATGTCTGAATGCTGCTCGATGCAATTTGCGCTCGAGAATCTCGGGTGCATTTTTTTTTTTTAAACAATATTTTTTTATTGAATTTATCACAGAATGAAAATGCAGTCCCACCACATGGGTGACTGTAGGAAAGAGAAGGTCTGTCTGGGCAGAAGAGACCAAAAGGCCTCCTTTGGACTCAAGTGTGCAAGGGCTTGTAGGTCTCTAAAGGTCCTGTCAGCAAATTTGGACCAAAGACTTACCAGAATTGAGTCCGAAGGGGAGCCCATAAAGCAAGGTAGTGTGCCGAGTGGGGTGACTGGGGAAGGCTTTGGGGCAAGAATCTCCCTCAGACCATCCCAGATCTTGCATGGACCCTGTAGGAGGGATTGAAATTCTTCGCTGTTTAAGTATTTTTCTTAGGGAGCCAGAGGTCCTCCAGTAAAGGGATACCATACATATTTTCTACTAAATGTAACAAAAGGGTATCTCTTAGAGGACTGGCTAACTCCATCCAGTAACTGAGATGAGATGCTAAGTAGAAGTCATGGATGCATGGTAGACCTATCCCCCCACCCCCCTGCCCCCGAACCTTTCTTTATCATGAGGCTATACGGTAAACTGGGCCTCCTCTGTCTCCAAATATACCCCATAAATGCCGAACGAAGAGTTTTGAAAAAACTTGCAGAGAGATGGATTGGTAGCACGCGGATCTTGTAAAGAATTATAGGGAGGGTGTAGAATTTTAGTAGGTTTTTCACGAAATAATGGGTAAATCATAGTCACATAGGAGAGCCTTAATTTTAGTGAGAAGAGGTGAAAAATAAGAGAGATAAAGATCCCCTATTTTTTTTGTTAATTTCACACCCAGAAAATCAATTGCTGAGTTGGACCAAGAGAGTTGGGAGTTGGCTTCTAAGACTCTGCAACGGCTTAGGGGGGATAGAAACATTTAAGAATGTTGATTTGGCAAAGTTACTTTTAAAGTTGGAAAGGCTTCCAAACTATTCCAGGTGGGAAGTAAGCTTAGGGAGACCCATCTCTGGGGCTGTAATCAAAAATACAATATCGTCTGTGAACGCAGCAGTAGACAGCTCCTGCCCCTCCAAGGCCAGGCCCTGTATTTTAGGGTCTAACCTGACACTCTGAAGCAAAGCTTCCAAGGCGAGAATAAAGAGAGTAGGGGAGAGTGGGCAGCCTTGGCGGGTGCAATTTCGGATGTCAAACGGCGGGGACTTGGTGTCATTAATTTTCAGTCTGGCATAGGGTTCAGAGTATAAAGAAAAGATGGCTGAAATAAAGGGCAGGGGAAGATTGAGCTGGAGAAGAATGGTATGCATATAAAGCCAATTGACCCTATCAAATGCCTCTTCAGCATCAGTGCTTACTAGGGCTAGGGGTATTCCTTTTAATTGGGCATAATGCATAGTATGAAAAATACGGAAGTAATTATCTCTTCCCTCCCTTCCCTTTACAAACCCCGCTTGCTCTCTATTAATCAGGTTTAGGATGAGATCCTCCAGCCGTTTTAGCAATGAGTTTGGCCCACAACTTGACATTCAAATTTATTAAAGAGATGGGTCTATAACTGCCACACATCTCTGGGTCTTTATTCTCCTTATGGATAAGCGTGATATGAGCTTCTTGGGCCTGCCTCGGGAGGGCATCATCCCGCAGGAGGGAATTAAAGAGTTCAGTCAGGTGAGGTACTAGTGAAGACCGGAAGGACTTATAATAGATAAGAGGGAGGCCTTCTGGGCTGGGACTTTTTCCGGGAGAGAAAGAGTCCAAAAGTCTCTCCACCTCTGGTTTGCGAAACCAGGGCCTTCAAGGAAGCAGACACTTCATCGTCTAAGTTGGGCAGTCGCAGGTCCTTTACAAAATCATCAATCTGACTCCTAGTTTCATATAATCTATGTGACCATAGATTATATAGCTGGGAATACAATCTCTGGAATTCCTTAGCTATATCTCGGGTGGATGTAACCGAGCATCCCATCCGAGTTTTTATTGAATTGATCTGGTTTCTAGTATGGGCTTTCTTAATTAGCGCTGACATATATTTACTTACGCGGTTACCTTGAGGATAGACTACATGTTTGAGATGGAGATATATTTTGTTGAATCTAGATTCCAGACAGAGCTTCAGATCCTTTCTTACTGCTATCAATTTTTCTAGGTTCTCCTTGTTAAGAGAGAGCTTATCAACATATTCTAGTTTAGCAATTTGGGTCAAGCATTCGTCTATGTCTTTTTGTTGCATTTTGTTTTCCTGGAGCCTAGCACAATCAAAGGGCCTCTTACAAAAGCCTTATGTGCTTCTCAAACTACAGGCACTGTTTGGTCCTTAAACAGGTTTAGCTGGAAGAATTCTTCTACTTGTTTAAGAAGACAAGCTCTATCTTCTGCAGAGTCTAAGAGAGAGGCGTTTAGTCTTCATCTCCATTCACAGGGAACAATACCTAAGGGAAGGAGGTTCATGTGTAGCGGGGCATGGTCAGATATTGTTATGGGGTCTATATTTGAGTTAGACAGGGAAAGCAAAAGGGTGGAGGAGATGAATATATAATCCAGCCTCTGAAACGAGGTATGGACTTGAGAGAAATAAGTATAATCCTTGACGGAGGGGGAAAGTTGGCGCCACGCATCCACAACCTTCAGCTCTGATAAGCATCAAATGAGTTTCCTCAGCTTAATATGGGAGACCTGAGAACGCCCCGTTGATGAATCCTGCAGGGTGTTCAAAGTAACATTGAAATCCCCACCTAGCAAAATGGAACCCACTACAAACTCTCTAAGTGTCTCCAACTGCTCAACAAGCTAAGTGACTTGGTTAGTGTTGGGAGTGTACAGATTTGCCCCAGTAAGCTTAGTGTTATTGATCGAGCCCCTCAGAAAGAGGACTCTACCTTCTCCGTCAGCATACTGGGCATCGCAGCAGAATGTGATGGAGTTGTGTAAAATGATTGAGACCCCCTTTGATACAGACGTCGGGTGTGGGTTGTGGAATCCCTGTGTGAATTGTCTGCCCGGAAAGGCTAGGCATTTACCCCTCTTAAAATGAGTTAAGATGATTTTGGTACCATACTTTCTCAGGAACTGAGTCACGTTATGTCTCTTAAAAGGCGAGTTCAAGCCTCTAACATTGAGCAAGGTAAGACAGAGGTGGTCACCCATGACAGATCACGCCGGATGAAGTTCAGGACACCAGCAAATAATCTAATAAAAAAAATATGAGTTATTAGAAAGAGTTTCCCAAGTACAGCGCAAGCAGAGGACTGTAGAGTCCACTTCAGGGAGAAGGAGGGGGGGGGGGGGGGTATTGTCCTGGAATTCCTTTTGTGTCCACTGACTTGATTATTTAGGAATGATCACACCCTTCCAGATTGAATGATCAAAGGTAGGGGGACAGTGCACACCATCCTGAAGTAATCAGTCTGACACAAGTTCAGATTATGAGACTTCCTGTTTATTCTTGGGCGTATAGCCTCTTTTATAAAGTTTAACATATCTGCCCTTTTGGGGCAGGCAAAAGGTTACATAGATACAACGTACTGATTGATTATTGGATAAGCATCTTCCTTCATCCGGTCATCTGGTATTGCCTGTCACGTGGTAGCAGTTTGGAGAGGGAGGATACTATTTCGTACCCCACGTGTAGATAGTCCAAAATGATTGGAGGCGATATCATGAATTAGTAATTGCATAAATCTCCCATGTTATTTGCATACGTTTCCAGTAAAATTGCTTGGGTACTTATTGCGGTATCTAAAAGCGGTACTTGTCTCAAGTGCGGTTATCTATGTCTAATCCTACTTCATCCAAAGGCACAAACAGATGGAAAAACATATATATAT
The DNA here is from genome assembly GCF_035609145.1 of Eleutherodactylus coqui. NCBI lineage: Eukaryota > Metazoa > Chordata > Amphibia > Anura > Eleutherodactylidae > Eleutherodactylus > Eleutherodactylus coqui. The sequence continues at coordinate 124,625,216 of NC_089848.1, forward strand.
ATATATATATATATATATATATATATATATATATATATATATATATATATATATATATATATATCGGTTTCATGTTAAATTTCATCTTGTCAGCAGAGTTAGAGAAAAAGATATTTTCATTTAAAGGAAGTATGCATATTGTGTAAATGTAAGAACATTTATATATTTGTATCAGAACAGAAGGCAAACATGTTATACAGAATGTTAATTGACAAATGTCCACTGTCAAGGCCCACCGACCCAGTATAGATATATATTGGGTTTCCACTACAATATCAGTGGGGAAAACACTGAGGCTAATGGAAGATTTTGAGCTTCCTGCTATATTCTAGGCTGTGGGGGTGACCAACTTGAGTGTGAGCCAGCAAGGGAGGTCCACAGGCTCTAAATCAAGGAGTCTCCGGCATGCCTGCAGTTCTTCTGAAGCACGGATGTTTAACCTCCGACCCCTGTGTGCAATTCACAAGCCAAAGGGAAACAGCCAGGCGTATTTGATTTCTTTTGCCCTCAGTACATCCAGGAGGGGATGTAGAAGCCAACATTTAGCCAGGGTAGAAGGAACAAGGTCCTGAAAAATTTGAAGATCAGCATAATTCAGGTCTCTGCGTTTTTTGGCAGCTCTTAGAACGGCAAATGTATCCTGAAAAGAGAGAAGTTTGCATATGACGTCTCTCGGGAGCTCCGAAGTCGCAGGGGGGGGGGGCAGGGGGGGGGGGCTGAGAGCTCTGTGGATACGTTCAATTGAAAAGGATGCAGCTCTCTCAGATCCCAGTAGATTAGCAAATATTTCTCTGGCTACTTTAGAGAGGCAGTCCACAGCCCAAGTGTTACCATGAGGCCAATCAGGGACCCTGGGTGGCAGTGGCGCGGTTTGCCGCAATGTCCTGGGATGACCATGCGCCCGCGTTCGGTACGGCGAGCGGCGGTGCCGTGCTACAGCTGCGCGCGTTCTAGCTCTGTGAGTTATAGTGGCTGGCTGGGAGCTCCGGTCAGCTGGCTTGATTGGTCTCTGCCCTAAGGATGGAGACTCCTGAATGTAGTCTGGTAGTTGCTGATAGCAGTTGTCAGTTATTGGTTCTGTCCTCTGTGTGTTTGACCTCGGTCCTGCTCCAGTGGAAGTTACCCTGTCCCGATCCAGCTCTGTCTGTGTTCTGTGGTTTCGTTCCTGTTGGTTATTCCATCTGCCTAGCCTGTCAGTACTAGTGAGTAGTCACCTGCATAGGTACGACGGTCCCTTCTTGTCCTGCCTTAGGCAGCATAGGGTCAGAGTTGGCAGCCTGGACATGTCCACCTTCAGGGCTATCTCCAGGAAGGGAGATTGGCGTAGGTGAGAGTCAGGGAGCCCCGCGCCGTACGTACCTATGCACTCCACTACTACTGTAACACCAAGTTTCAGGCAGCCCTTTAAAACGGACATTGCAGCACCTGTTTCTGTTCTCCAAATCTTCCTGCATAATTAAAGCTCTGTATAGATGGTTAAGCTGATCCTGCAGAGCTTGCATCATTTCTATGGAGTGAGAGGTAATTGAGGCTGCAGAGGACTCAAGGTCTTCCACCCGACACCCCATGTGTTTAATGTCCTTCTTAATTTCGGCCAGGTCATGACAGGATGAAGAGCTTTCATTGTTAGGTCCTTCATAAAGCACTTTAAGATCACCTCCCTGACGTCTCCATCTAAAGAGGCCTCCTCTTCCCCCTCCTTAACATGAGCGGCAACAAACTCCTGGCCCGGCGCCATCTTGGAGGGAACCAGCAGTGAGCAGGAGCTCTTTTCTTTTAGATACCGCTGCATGTCCGCTTGTCCTCTGTTAGCTCGGGGGTTCCCATGTGCTCTGGTCCTCTCTCCCTTCCTCTCTTTCTCATTTTAACCCGGTAGAAGCAGCTGAAAAGTCCTCTATTGGTGCCGCGCTGATGGAGCTCTGCACTCAGGCATCCATCAGGTTCAGCGGTCACTTTCCTGGGTCACATGTATCTACTTGGCCTCTCTCCGTGTTTGAAAAGGTGATGGCAAACCTATATCCAGAAGAATTGCTTTCCTTTGTAAACACTTCATCTCTCCCACACAAATTTCTAAACCTGTATTTCTCTCCTCATGGGAGAGAGATCTGCGTATTACGCTTTCGTCAGAAGATATTCAATTAATTCTGAAAATGGCCTATGGTCTGTCCCCTTGCATCCTTTCATGGGAGGCCCAGTAGAAGCTTATAGTTAGGTGGTACAGGACACCTCAGTGGCTTTATGATCATAAATTGGCCTTGCACTGTAGATGTTGGAGATGTGATGTGGGAACAAGCTGATACTTGGGAGTGCCCGATTCTGACCCCCTTTTGGCATGACGTCGAAGTGATCCTTTGGAAGCTCTCTCCAAACTTTATACTCACCCCGGAGATCTCATTTCTCTGGAAGCCATCAGTGGGGTTTCACCCACTGAAACAGAGGCTGATTGCTCATGTGCTTGATACGGCAAAGGCACTTATCCCTCTTCTATAGCTTCAAAAGTCCTCTTCTTCTTTGACTCAGTGGAAGCATAGAGTTGACTTAGCCTGTAACTTGGAGGAACTATCCAGCTGGTCGAGGGGCACCCATGACAGATTCCTAGTGACATGGAATCCTTGGTGCTTAGTGAGAGTTAGTTTGTAGAGTAAATGCCTATCTCATTCTTAGATATGGGGAGATGTGTGTCCTCACCTCCCTGTCATGCTCGACTGTGTGCGATTATTTAGGACTGATCCATAGCTTGACTCGATCCTTGGATGGGATTGGAGTTTTGGACCTTTAAAAGTCTTTTGTACTACGAAGGCCACATACCATTATTTTCTAGGTCTCCATGTAGATTCCATCTGCACTCTCCCCTCCCCCCCCCCCCCACTCTCCCACTTTAATGTCACTGTTTGACTTTTTTCCTTTTAATTCTCTAATTATTTTAAGTTGATGTTGGTTTATTCGAATATATTAGATCTTTTGTGCTTATTGAGCTCAGCTGACTCTTTTACTTGCATGTGATCTGTGTTGAATATGTGTTTTTTCATTATTGTATTGATGGGAAATCTTAATAAAAACTGATTTGGAAAAAAAAAACATAATGAAAATGCAGGTTACATTAAAATTAATTCAGGTTGAAAGACCTGGAAGACGCAGGAATACGCAGGTCCCTAATAGGAATTCTAAGTTGAATTACTTGTCAACATAAAGTTGCAATTAGATTTGTATTATTTAAGTACACAAAAAAGTCATTCTTTTCCTGCAACAATAATATTTTGGATTTAAGACAAACAAAACTGAAAACAAATAAGATAATAAGGTAACCGATTAAGGCAATCGTGTCTAAAAGATTCTGTCGCTGTTATATCGAGTGCAACTTTTTGATCTCCCGAGTGCATGTACCCTAACCTGCAAGAAATAATCCAATTTTAGAATAAGATTGCAGTTAAAGGTATTAATATAAAGTCACCTTGTTTTTTAGGTATTAAAACCTTTTTAATCTACAATGACGCCTGCAAGCAATGTCTACAAGCAGAGGATTCTGCACTCGTCATGGCCGAATGTAATGAGAATTCCATTATGCAGAAATTTCAATGGATTTCTGAAGATCAGCTCATAAATGTGGGGACAGAAAAATGCTTATCTGTATCATCTGTAGTGGAATGGTCAGCAGTGACGCTGAACACGTGTGATGGCAAGAGTGACCTCCAAAAGTGGGAATGTAAAAATGAGACCTTGTTTGGAGTCCTTAAAGGTGGTCTGTACATGACCTACCGAGATAACAAAAAACTGGTCCTGTCTTTTGGGACAGGAGATTCGAGACGATGGCAAATCCATTCATCGAAGGACGATTTATGTGTTAAATCTTATGAAGGTAAGGAGGATGTTATCATTGTCATTTAGTGGCCATAGTACCTTATTTTTAGCAGCAATTAACATTGCTAGTAAAAGGTAAATACCGGCATCAGTCTCTTGAAATAATTACTGGTTGGCCCAGTTGGTCACAAGCCGGGTAGCAACCCTAGTTGGAGACTCCTATCCAAATCTGAACAGAGACATATACATTAGGTATTCTAACTTGAGAGCAATGATACAATATGCTTTTCCACAGAAATATATACTTTAAAAGGAAATAGTAACGGGCGGCCCTGCAAGTTCCCCTTCAAGTTCAACAACAAAATTTATGTAGATTGTATAATCGCTGGACGACCCGATGGACTACTCTGGTGCTCCACCACTTCAGACTATGACACGGACCAGCTGCATGGATTTTGTCCATCTACATGTAAGTGTTACAGTAGTTTACACTAGTTTTGTAGCTATATTTGATATCAATTCAAAATATTCATACTGTCAAGATTGATGTGAAAGGTGGAATGGTAATTAAGGAGTCTTTGCTGTTGGCTCATTTCCAGATAAGCTGATTCACACCAACATTGTACACAGGTTCTGATCACTCCCAGAGTTGGAATGGGGTGCCTAGGGCCCACCGGTAAAATTCATTCTGTGCGCCCACTGTATAACTGTATGCAAATATTACCGAAACCCTGTTTGTGGATTTCCGACTACTGCATTCTACATACACTACAATGGAAAGGTGGCTGTGTTTGCATGAGACCCTGTCTCCACTGACGTATACAAAGATTGTGGTGAGAGAGTATTGGTCAACTCCCATTCACCCAATAGGTGTGGATTTCGGGGTTGTCATTTATGAAATATCCTGTACAGGGTGATACCACACATCATGGATACAGCAGGACCAAAAACTATGTCCAGTCTCCCAATGTGCCTAGATATCACCTCAGGTAGGCTATGTATCTACATATATAAACTACCCAGTTTATTACATGGACATATAGGCTGGTTGAGATGCTGTACATGGCCTATGTGTATGTACTGTAGTACAGCTCTTGTATTGTGCCATGCACTGCTCATGTGGGGAGCTGGGTGATCCCTCCTGGATCAGGGACCACCGGAGGCATTCACCTGTTCTCTGTGGACCAGTCCAAGCAGTCCACCATAACAATGTACACATGTAACATGCAGATTTGCTTTGGATTGATGAGGGATTTCAATCTGTAACACCGTAAAAGGTAAAAATCTGTAGTAGAAGTTGATATGCTGTGGATTTTAAAATTTTCCATGCATGAAAGGTCTGCAGGATGTGGAGAGGTGTGGTACTGTGTCTGGGCAAACTAGTCTTGGATAACGTCCTTAAAGTAATCCCTCTTACTCTACTGGTACTCTTCCATTTTGACTTGCTTAAAGCGGTTATCCAGGGATAGAACATTTGTTTTCTACAACCTGCTCCGCCTGCAGTACTGATATAAGAGGGCTTTAATCCCATTCACTTTGATAGTAAACTTTTCTGAAATGTGTGAACATACCCTAAAAGAAGATGTACTTCCTTTCGCAGCACCTGTTCTCCTGGTGCTCGGTTCCTGCTGCCTTCACTTCCGGGTGCACAAAGCCAGCAGTGATGCCACCGACATGGGAGCCATGTGACCACTGCCACCAATTTCCGGCTCATGTCAGCCAATGATTAGCTGCAGCAGTCACATATCCTACTGTTAGGACATCATCACTTTACAGCCAGAAGTGAAGACCAACAGGGTTCAGGCTCCAGTAGAACAAGAGTGACAAGGAAGGTAAGTATATCTTCTTCTATGTTTGTACTTCCCAGCTGAATAGGTTTTGGAGAAAAAAATATCCCCAGCTGATTCCTTTAAGACTCAGCAAACTAGAAGCGTCTTCTGACAAGCGCTAGCCACATTAGCTGGATGTTCTAAGATGAAAATGAACAGTAGGGGGCGCTATTAGAAGTAGACAAAAGCAATATCTAAACACAGGAACATTGTTTAAGATTATTCCAATGAAAACCTGTTGCGCTTTGTGTGATCTAAGAGAGTAAATATTTAATCATGGGACAACCCTCTAAAACAGAGGGTCTCAACCTTGTTGGAGGTCGTAAACATCGCAAGTTTCATACATGCATTCACCAAACCCTTCGTAATTGGAAAAATAAAATATGATTTTTTCAAATTCAAAACATAGGTATATATTTTATTAGAGCACAAAATGAAATGTGCCTCAGATGTACACAATGAACTCAATGAATATTCACTGCGTAGTGGAGAGCATCACAAATCATACAAGTGGGGTGAACAGAACGTACACACAGAGTCTTCACCTCTGCTGAACCCCTGAGACTGACTGACTCACCCCTAAGACTGACTCACCGAACCCCTGGGGTTCGATCAAACCCAGGTTAAGAACCACTGCTCTAATATTATCATCCAGAACCCAAATATGTTTGGGTCAGTCCCTAGTAAAAAGCATGGGTCGGACAAACTATAAAGTGAGACAAGTAGGCTGAAGACATACAAAGTCCTTAATGTATTCCATAATTTTCTTCTCAGCCACATCTAGCATCTTCTGGAAAACAGATTCTGTAACTGATGTCTACTATCAGATTAACTCAGATTCGGCCCTCACGTGGTACCAAGCCAGGAGAAGCTGCCAGCAACAAGGTGCAGAACTGCTGAGTATAACCGAGCTACACGAACAGGCATTCATCGCAGGTAAGAACCACGACCGATCAGAATCGGTTCTTCTGCCTAATCCAACATCTAGCATGGACACCACTGCACTTTGGGTGTTACATCTGCCGAGGACTTACTCTTAATATCTGGTGGGCAACCGACTAAACCTACATCTTCTCCTTCTGCAATAAACTGCTCCTTTCACATTCCCTCCAGCCGCCTCCCTCGTGTCATTATATGCAGTGCTGGAGAATAGTCAGTCAGCCTGATTGATGGATTTTGGAAGAGACTTAGTCCTCCAACTTGCCGTATGTTGGACCATACTGCAAGGAAAGAAAGAAAGAATTGAAAAGTTTTAATAATAACCAATTATAAAATTGTTCTGCACTTAAAAATGCAAGAATTTATGCAGTAAAATTCCAAACGCCAGTACTCATAGTCTTTAACCCCTTCCCACTCCAGGGCGTAAGGGTACGTCCTGCAACTGGACATACCCTAACGTCATGTGTATAGCGCGAGATCAGAAGAGATCTCGCGCTATCCAGCAGCGGACCCGGCTGTCGCTGATAGCCGGCCTCCTGCTGCAACAGTGGGGGTGTATAGGAGATGCAACCCCCGCTGTTAACCCCTGCTATGCCGCGATCTATGTAGATCGTGGAATGGGAAGGATTCACAGAGGGAGTGCGCTCCCTGTGACTTCATAAGCTCTCGCGATGTAAACGCAGAGAGATGGGTTAGTTGCCATGGTAACAGGACACCACCTACAGTCATCCTGTATTACCACTGCCTATGATCGCTGTAATAAGCAATAAGGCATTGCAGGAGAGAAGTCCTGCAATGCTTAATCATAGCGATCATCAGTGGTATGATGTAAGTCCCTCAAAGGGACACAAATCATGTAAAAAACAAGCTTAAAATAATGTACAAAAAATAAAAATGTAAAAGAAAATGTTAAAAAAACACCTTTTCATATCCTTTTTCTCATATTGGCATAAATAAAATCTGACATTTGGTATCGTCGTGTCTGTTACCACGCGTAGAATAAGTTGAACACACTTTTTATCCTGCATGGCAAAAAGTGTAAAAAATGCTAAAAAACTGAGGCAAAATGTAAATTTTTAGCATTTTGCCTCCCAAAAATGCAATAAAAGTGATAAAAAAGCCATATGTACCCCAAAATGGTACCAATAAAAACGACAGCTTGTCTCACAAAAAGTAAGCCCTCATAGAGCTCCAGCCATGGAAAAATAAAGAAGTTATAGAACTTTGAATGCAGCGATTTACGGGGGGAAAAAAGATTTCCAAAAAAAGGGTTTTTATTGCAGAAAAGTGGAAAAACAGAAGAAAAAATAGGAATTTTGGTATCGTTGTAATCATACCGCCCCGCAGAAAAAATGTAGTGTTGTACTATGTCATTTATGCTGTATAATTAATGTCTTAAAAAAAATCTATGGCGGAATTGATGCGTTTTCTCTCTTTGCCACCATAAAAAAAAGAATAAAAGTTTTAAAATGTAGTTTATGTACCCAATAATGGTAACAATAAAAACTACAGCTCGCCACGCAAAAAACAAGCCCTTATACGGCCGTTGCAATGGAAAAATAAAAAAGTTATGGCTTTTTAAAAATGTAGATGAAAATTCGCCAAAAATCGTTGCATCCTTAGAGCGCATTCAGACGACCGTATATCAGCCGCCGGCCAATATACGGCATCTCTCTCTGCAGGGGGTGGAGGCGGGAAGAGCTGGGAGCAGTGCTCTGAGCTCCTGCCCCTTCTCTGCCTCCTCTCCACCCCCCTGCACTACTTTCAATGAGGAGAAGCGGAACGGGGGCGGAGCTAATTCCTGGAACTTAGCCCCACCTCCTCTCATTGCAATAGTGCAGAGGGGTGGAGAGGAGGCAGAGAGGGGGCGGGAGCTCAGTTCCTGCTCCTGGCTCTTCCAGCCTCCACCCCCTGCAGAGAGAGACGCCGTATATCGGCTCAGCGGCCAATATACGGTCGTCTGAATGCGCCCTTAAACCTAAAATAGGCCAGGTCCTTAAGGGATTAAATACTATTTCCATAGTTAAACACATCACTACTGTTTCCACTATGTGGACAGATGGTCTTGAGGTACAGATTTGAACTAAAAGCAGGGGTATTGCTAAAGGCTGATGGGCTCAGATGCAACAGTTCAGCTCGACCAACCCATGTACTTTGCTTGGCTATGGCCCGTTTTCCGCCCCGCAAAAATACATGCAAACATATATATTATGTATCAGACAGCTTATGGTAAGAGAATGATTGGAGTCAGTTCACCTCTAAGAGCAGGAAACATACTGAGGGATTTCTGACAGACAACCACTCAGGGGCTCCCTGCAGTAAGTGGAAAAAGCAGCACATTGTCTGTCATGTGAGTATTCAACACAAGAAGTGCCGTCTATGGAAAGCTTGTATGTCATTGTTTATTACACCCCCCCAAATTCATAAACTGTAGCATAATGCTAAATCTGCGATACCTCTGGAGCAAAGCCCAGTGATGTTAGTGGTGAGGGGGGCCTTGGACCCCCCTAGATTATGGGTCCTGGTGCAATTGTGATCCCTGCAACCCCAATTGCTACACCACTGAATATAAGATTTGTGGCAATTTACTGGGGTTAGACTGTATGTAATCCATGATGTATCTCATCCATATCTTGCAGGGTTAACACAAGATCTCACCACAGCCTTATGGATCGGGCTCAATAGTCTGGACTTGAACGCTGGCTGGAGATGGGACGGTGGAGGTCCTTTCAGATATCTCAACTGGCTTCCAGGTGAAGATTGAGATTGATCTCTAGATAGTAATGTATTGTGTAAGGAGCAGGTGGACGGGTGACCAAAACACAGACAGACTTTAAAGAGTCGAAATCGGGCCATCCCAATTCATGATGATTTTTTGAAAATCAGGTTGGACACTCCCGACATGAATATATCAATAATCGCTCACCACTAGTGTCTACCTCCCCTTGCTATACGCGGTGCAGAGGTAGCAGTTGCCGTGTGCCTGAGGGAACCCAAAGGTCCCACGTTAGCCACACAGGTTGGATATGTGTTATATCTGCCCCCGCAGAGGGAACGACACTGGGGATGTTATGGGGTGATTTTGAACATGATTTCAGATTGCTGAAGAATAATTTGACACACAAAATCTAGTATATATCAATGTATTACATGAATGACTCTCATCTAATAATATAATATCTACTAGAAGAAGCAAAAACCAGAGCAAAGGTTGGACACGTAACTCAGATGTTCTGCTTCCTTTAGGAAATCCATCCGAACAATCTGGAGTAAACTGTGTAGTGGTAAATACTGGGAAGAACACAAAGTGGGAGAACAAGGAGTGCAAGGAAAAACTGGGCTATATCTGTAAAAAAGTCCCCAGCAAGTCCTCTGAGGTCCCGTCTTCAGGTAGGATACGGTCAGGTTTGTAATAAAGAAGCAGTAGACTGATTTCAGTCATGAGATGGAAAGTCGTCATCATAGGACAGTTGTTTCTGGCAGCTTCTGACAGTAATGTGATCGATTAGCAACCTCTCACCAGCCTGAAATGGCTGCTAACACAGAACAATAGAGCTTTACAGCTCCACTTGAGTTCAATAATTGATATATAATTCAGTATGCTCCCCCTAGTGGTGACTGCAGGCTACTAAATCATTTAATCCTATGGCTGTGTGAAGGGAAGCATGTACACAGGGAAACATACATGTATGTCCTTACTCCTGAAAATAAATAATTGTATATTTACACAGAGGCAAAACCTTGTAAAAGTTCTGCAGCGATTTTCGCAAAGAGTCCACTAACCTTCTTCGTATGAGAGTTAATTGCTTAACTCTGGCACAAACATTTTAAAGATCCCACTGCTGCCACTAATTTGTCACGGAGAAATGATCGCTCCAACCGTTGCGTCCAATTTGTCACGGCAGAGTCCATTCGCTCTAGTGGGATTGCGAGTGGGGAGGTGCTAGGCTACAGGCGGATTTGTAACGAGCTTTGACGATGTCCTGCCCCGTGAATAGTCTGAATAGTTTTAAAACGTGCAATGCTTATCTAATGAATTGCAGATTTATTCTGAAAAAAGACTAATAGTGCAAATATACTGTATATATATGCAAAGAATATACAAGAAGGGTGTTACGCGGGAGTATAAGGGTATACTGTTACATGTGCTGCTGGGATCTGTAGTTCTAAACTTCCTAGCAGCACAGCCCTCACAGGGTTAATTGGTTGAGCTGGCTGGGTGTGGTTCTTCCTGCTAGCCAATCTCCTGGGTCTGTGCTCACATATAAACCCAGCTCCTGCCAGTCTGTCTGGGTCCCAGGGTGAGCAGTCATGTTACTTCTATGGTCTGTTACTTGTTATCAGGTATGTGAAACTTGTTCCCACTCTGAACTGTGTTTGAAAGTAGGCCTGTGACTCTCTGCTTCCCTAGAGATGGCTTGGACACCTGTAGTCCTAGTCTGCAGCACATGCAGCCCCCTTTACAGGTGCGGCCTTTAAACGTATTATGTCTTGCTCTGTGTGTCAGTTGGTGAAACTTGACACGGTTCCCTATGTCAGCTTGTGTGGCTGACTGTCTGCTCTGTGTTAGTTGGTGTAACTTGACACAGCTCCCTATGTCAGCTTGTGTGGCTGACTGTCTATTCCCCCTGGTGTGAGGACACATAGACTTGCTGTGAGTTTCATCTGTGTGCATGTGAGCTCTGGGTGGAGTCTGTCTGGGTTTCATTATATGTTGCAGTTGGCTGTGTGCCCTGTGCTCTGTCCTGTTCCTGATGCAAGCTTGCTGTGTGATCTGTGTCTTGCTGGTTCATGTCCGTTTATATTCTGTCAGTTTTGTGTTAGCTTGCTGTGTGACCTGTGATCTGTGTCCTGTTGCAGCGCTTTGTGTGAACTCTGTCCAGTTCTGCTGGACTCCTGGTTAGTGTAGGGACTAGTGGTATAGCCAGGAGCCGTGAAGTGGCCCGCTAGCTTCCACGTTTTGTACACCTCATCCCCACCCCCTTTGAGGTTATTGAGAGAAGGGTGGAGTAAATGCATATAGAGCTGTGCCTGGCACACTTCCAGTCATGATTCAACTATTCAGCGATACCAAATATGACACAAAAATTATTACCAGGTAGGCGGATACACAGTTTGGGGGTGTTCTGGTCCTCGCACCTCCATGAGTTTAAATGTGTTTTGTTCAGCTGGTCTGCCCAATTCTGAATATATAATTTATAATCGGGCTAGGACCTTCACACAACAAATAATCTTTATTAAAAGATTTTCCTTAATTTGCATCCCGGCTCCACAATGTCTGCCAACTCCTAGGTGAATGGTTTTCCTTATGGCCCTTGTACATGCAAAGATAATCTTTCAAATGTCTAAAAGATTGAAAGATTTAGCGATCTATTTGCATAAAGTGTTAATGGCCATTAATAGCCATCAATACCTTAAGGGCTCATGTCCACGGGGAAAATAAGAATTAAAATCCGCAGCGGATTTTAACTCTTCTCCCGCGCGCGGATCCGCACCCCATAGGGATGCATTGACCACCCGCGGGTAGATAAATACCCGCGGATCGTCAATAAAAGTGATTTTAAAAAAAATGGAGCATGAAAAAATCTGGACCATGCTCCATTTTCATGCGGGTCTCCCGCGGGGACGGCTCCCGCGGGCTTCTATTGAAGCCTATGGAAGCCGTCCGGAGACAAAAATCATATTTTACTTACACGCTCCGGTTCTTCTCTTCGGCGCCGCGCCATCTTCTCTCAGTCGCGGCCGGATCATTTTGCTTCCGCCCGGCGCATGCGCGGGGCACGTCACCGACGTCATCATGCACATCCGCCGAGCCGAAGAATGAAGATCCGGCCGCGACGAGAGAAGATGACGCCGCCGCTAAGAGAAGAAACGGAGCGTGTGAGAGGTAAGTTAATTCTGATTTATTGTTATTTTCAGCGCTCATGTCCGCGGGGCAGGAGGGACCCGCTGCAGATTCTCCATGGAGAATCTGCAGCGGATCTAATTTTCCCCGTGGACATGAGGCCTAAGTCTTCATTTGCATATAAAATCACCTCTAGCAGTTGTTTGCAGAGCCCAGACTGTGTTTAAACACATGCCCAGCTGTGTAAACAGCTGCTGACACATTCCATTGTTCACCTTGTGGCTTGTATAAACATGCCAGGAGGAGAACATAATGCACTTTATTGAAAAATGTGAGGAATACATTTAAATGGAATGCATTTGCTCAATCTTTCAGAGGTGTGAACAACAGATGAAGTAAACCAAAATCCATTGTTCAAATGAAAAGAGCATGATGCCCACCGTTACATGTAATAAGTAATTCCTAATTTTCGGCTATTTTTTGAGTGATAATTGTTGTGTGTAAAAGGGCTTTTACACTTCATTAACAAGTAATTGGTCACACAATGTAGCATCCTCATGTTAATCCTAAGCAAAACTGACAGGTGGAGAAGAGAAAGGAAGGGGGGGGGGGGGTTACATCACAGATCTGGGTAATGTCAGAAAATGGCCTTTCTAAATGCGAATACCAACAGGTAGGAGTGAGGAACTGGGTGAGGGGCCGACTGAAAGCTACAAATGCAATCTAACTACACATAATGTATGACAATATAGCCAGACCTGACACATAAAATGGATGACACACAAAAAATGGCTGACAACTTACCAGTCTCTATATCACACCTTCCCCTTTTGGATGGGCAATAATAGTTAACCTCTACAGATCACTTCAAAAAGCCCATCCCTGTCACCTCGTCGTGATGGGACAGTGCGTCTGCATTGCCATGTTCACTTCTTTTTCGGTGCTGAATGGAAAAATCACATTGTTGAAGAGCTAGACTCAGTCAGAGGAGTTTGTCTTTTGCCCCGCAACCTGGCGTAACCAACAATGGTGAAGTTGTGCCCATAGAGATGCTCATAGGCATCCCTCTTCTGGGGTGGTGTAGGCTACCTCCTTGGGTAGGAACCTGTGACTAAGATATAGCACGGAGTGCTCTTCTCCATCCAAAGGCACTTGGATCAGAACAGCACCAAGGCCATATGCATTGACATCAGTCTTCACCACAAACCTCTTGGCGAAGCCTGGGGCCTACAGGACTGGGGCACTGGAGAGCCAGTTTAATAGCTCTTCAATGTGAGGCATCAGATAAGTATCAGATACCGTTATGGCATTTACCCTCCTATAGACCACGCAGAACTGGGTCGTCTGGTCCTTCTTGGGCACGAGGACTATAGGGGAAGCCCATGCACTCAGGGACTTTTGGATGACTCCTAGAGGCAATATCTGCTCAGCTTCCAGCTTCATATCTGCCTGCACTTCTAGGGAGACTCAGTAGGCAGACTGCCTAACTGGGGGCTGGGTCCCAGTGTTTACCTTGCGAACTATCAATTGGGCCTTCCCAGGTTTCCTGCAGCTGGGACTGTTGGTCCCCAGAGAGCTGCAGGTTGAAACCTGTGTCCTCAAAGGATCCATCCACCTAAGTGGGTGCTAGCAGACCTCTCCAGCAGGACCTCTCCCTCATCAGATGCAGAGGGGGGTTTCCCCGTAAGGTCCTTTAATGCCCTTAGGGTGGATTCGTCAAGCACAGCAGCCTGGAACTCTTGGCGTGGTACAGCCAGAAGAAATGTTAAGGTCGATACCATAGCAGGCTCCTCCGGGAGCGGCTCAAGGCCATCCTCTATCCTGCTGGATTGAGGAAGCCGAGCATCCGGAAGGCAATTGGGTCCCTGCGTTTCAGGCACCCTGGCTGCGGGTGACAACAAATATGCCAACCAGGCCTTGGGGGAGGTCACACCCCCTGTCTATCCTGACTAGCACACCTCTGTACCGAGTGGATCTCGATACTGCAACTACCCATCGCACAACACCCGGAGGTGGGGAACACAGGCCTTGCAGGGGTGGAATCCACATCATCACCACATGCTTTCTTTGTTCTGGCACTCACTGTTATTGGTGGATCCTCAGAGACACTGCACGTGGGTGGCATCCCTGAGCTCTGTGGTATTACAGGTGTATTCATTGCACAGGAAATATCAGTGAGCTCGAGACAGATGCATACTGTGCCAAAAATGACATTGCAATACCCATCTGGCGCATCCATGATCTCCACAGGGTCATGCATTGCAGTGACCTCATTACTCACTGCACATTGCACAGGGGGCCGGAGCTTGAGGAGTCTGAGGAGTTTTGTGGCATGTAATGAGCCATTACCTCCCCAAGGTCTGTCCCCAGTAAAACATTGACTGGGATGTTTTTCAACACCCCCACTTCTTTCATCCCACTCCCCGCACCCAATGAATGTACACACGGGCCATTTGTAGGGTAGGGTGGCTGTCCCCAATTCCCATCACAGTCATAGTCCTTCCAGGAATTATGTACATGGGGGCCACCAGTTCAGAGCAGATGATGGTTACCTCAGCGTCCCACCTTATGGCAGGAAATATCTGCGGGTATCAACAGGAGGCCTTGAGGGGAGAGAGGGAGCAGATCCCCATGAGAGTCTAGGAACATGGGTGGGGGAGGTCTGTCAGAGTTACTGTTCTGCTTACCCCTTCTCCAGCTGGTTCCACATTTCCACAGCTCCAGCATCCGATTGGCGATGTAGTTGGTTGCAATCGGGCTGCTTGAGCCAAATCTTTGGACTCATGGTCCATGACAAACTGGTGGATGTTGGCCGTACCAGTCTCCAGGAACTGTTCCTTCAGCACCATATCTTCCAGGTTCTTAAACGCGGGATTGGGTTGCCCCTTGATCCACTGCCGGATCAAGGCTGCTTTGATGACCTCATAGTCACCATCCTGCTCTCAAGGAATCTCTGTAAACACCTCCAGGGCCTTGCTTTTAAGCCCTGTAAGTCCCTACTAACAAAATATATATATATATATATTCGCGCTGAGTCAAAACCTTGTAAAAGTCCACCAACCTTCTTAGTACGAGAGTTAATCACTTAAAGGGGTTGTCCCGCGAAAGCAATTGGGGCTATACACTTCTGTATGGCCATATTAATGCACTTTGTAATGTACATTGTGCATTAATTATGAGCCATACAGAAGTTATAAGAAGTTTTTCACTTACCTGCTCCGTTGCTAGCGTCCTCGTTTCCATGGAGCCGACTAATTTTCGGCGTCTAATGGCCAAATTAGCCGCGCTTGCGCAGTCCGGGTCTTCTGCTTTCTTCAATGGGGCCACTCGTGCTGGATGCCGGCTCCGTGTAGCTCCGCCCCGTCACGTGCTGATTCCAGCCAATCAGGAGGCTGGAATCGGCACTGGACCGCACAGAAGCTCTGCGGTCCACCGAGAGAGAAGATCCCGGCGGCCATCTTCAGCAGGTGAGTATGCAGACGCCGGACCGCCGGGATTCGGGTAAGTACTACCCGTTTTTTTTTTTTTAACCCCTGCATCGGGGTTGTCTCGCGCCGAACGGGGGGGGGGGAGGGGGGTTGAAAAAAAAAAACCCGTTTCGGCGCGGGACAACCCCTTTAACTCTGGCAGAAACCTTTTAAAGATCCACCAATTTGTCATGGAGAGACGATCGCTCCAACCATTTCATGCAATTTCTCACGGCAGAGTCCGATCACTCTAGTGGGATTGTGAGTGTGGAATCACCACACTACAGGTGGATTTGTAACCAGCTTTCACAGGGTCTTGCCACAGGCAGACTAATAGCACAAGTCACCCCCTTGATCCAGTCTAAAGCACTCGAGCACTCTACAATGCTGCAAGCATACATGCTGCCACCACCAACATTTTCTCAGGTAGCTAGACGTCAGATTGAATTACCACCACAATCTCTTCAGAGTTTGAATTGGTTTAAAACAGACAAAACTTGACTAATAAATTGCAGATGTATTCTAATAAAAGACTATGGGGTATTACACAGGAGTATAAGGGTATACAGGTGTATGCACACTAACAGTGCTTAAAATAAAACAGAAAATAAACTAAACAAACCAGATTTGGGATTTTCGCCCCAAGTTCTATTTTCACAATGTCTGCAAGAAGCCAACTCCTAGGTAAACACTTTTCCTTAGATTTTATTAAGAAGTAAATGGTCAAACAATGTAGCATCCTCATGCTAATCATAAACCAAACCGGCAGGTGGAGAAGAGAAAGGGAGGGGGTTATTTATATCACAGCTCTGGTCCAGGGTAATGTCAGACAGTGGCCTTTCTAAATGTGAATATGAGCAGACAAGAGTGAGGTACTGGGTGAGGGGTCGACTGAAAGCTGCAATTACAATCTAACTACACACAAAATGGATGACAATATAGCAAGACCCGACACACACAAAATGGATGACACATGCAAAATGGCTGATAGCCTACCAGTCTCAGTATCACACTAAGTATTCAACAAGTTTTGTAAAATACACCAGGTTCTCCTTACACACTCATTTGCTGCTGCTTGCACCTTGCTTCATGTCTTTTAGATCTGCTTTTCAAAGGGTCTTCCCTATTTTGCTGCTGTCCTGTTGTTTGCAATCTGTTATCAGGCAGAGTGTGTGTAGCAAGTCTAGGATTCTGCCAGTAGTTAACTGTCCTGTACTTCCTTCCCCTGATGTTGCATTGCACTGTTTCTAGTCCAATAATCAGGGGGGCAGTATCTGAATGCACACGCCTATTTTTCCAGTATGATTCAGGCCTTTAGAGACACTCTGGACAAATGGTTAGTAAATCCACATGTATAAGCAGGAGAGGGAGAGACTATAGAGATCGTTACCACAATGTCTGCAGATCTGTAAGCCTGCAGCCTGTGTGTGCAAGGGAGCTGCCTGTAAAGATATCCCCTCCCCCTGTTGCTATGGAAACATCCTTGTTACTACAGAAGCTCTGTACCTAATGACAGAGCGTGGATTGCAGAGAAGCCAAAAGGCAGACTCTTAGTAGCAGCCACTTCAAATGTGACTTACAAAGGTAAAGCAACCACATTTTTAATGGAAGTATATTACAGAAATGATGGGAATAACACAAGCTAGTAGATGAGCAGAAGTTGTCTGAATCGTTAGTGCCCCTTTATGGCTAAAGCCCACTTGCAAAACCAGTTTTTGATCATCTCTACTAATTTCAGAGGTTCTTGTTACAGGGACCAATGATCGCATCTCTTGTCCATCATCATGGATTCCTTATAACGGATACTGCTATTACCTGGTTAAGGACAGAAGGATTTGGAAGGACGCCATGTTATCTTGCAAAAACGAAGAGGGTGACCTTGTAAGTTTGCACAATATTGAAGAAGCAAGTGCTGTTGCCTCACAGTTTGAGTTTGGTAAGTATGCACAGGTTCACTACCGATACCATTAATCTTAAAGCCTACTTAAAAGGGGTTGTATCCACATTACAAGTAATCTCCTATCCACAGGATTGGGGATAACTTGCTGATCGTGGGGGTCTCACCTCTGAGACCACTGCTGATCTTGAGAACAAGGGGTCCCTTTTCCCCTGTCCTCCTTGCTGCTGGGTTACTGTACTCTCCCCACAGTGAGGAGGAGACTGAAGGGGTGCTTTTTTCCCTGTGGAGGCTATATTTGTGATTCTCTCAGGGTTGGTGGAAGGAACCTATTTCACTGAGAACTGCAAATTCTGATCTCTAACTGTAACACACACAGTCATCACAACATCATGGAGGACACTAGAGAAGTACTGAGCAGTGTAAATATAATTTCAGTAGCTAAAACACAGTATCACTGTTAGCTGCAGGCAGTGTCTTTTAGAAAAGATCCTTGACTTCTCATTTGTGCGTATTGCGAGATATTTATTATCTGGCTTGTGCCAGAACAGTGGTATCAAAAAGTCACAATTTTGTGGCATGTGCTAAAATTGCAAAAATTTGACAGCTTACATTGGCCCTGCCCCTTTTTTAAGTACATAGGGCCTAGCATTAGGGGGTGTGGCCACAAGTGGTCCTTTAAGAATTACTATAATTTATGTATTTTTAGAGCGCTATGATATTACAGGATATAGACATTAGGGGTTGTTGATCTCAAATGTTGATCCAGGGATTACTCTGGCTGCTATTATGGAGTCAGGAAGAAATATTTTTGCTTGTTGGTTTTTTTTTTCTTGCCTTCCTCTGGACCAACAATGGGGGTGGAGGTTGAAACAGACTGAACTAAATGGGCATTGTCTTCATTCATTCTAACATACTATGTTACTATTGATGACCTATACTGAGGATAAGCCATTAATAGATTACAACTGAACAAGCCTATTAAATGTTGGATTAATGTTTGCTACATCTGTAAATATTTCTTCTAGGAGATGCGGAGTATGTCTGGATAGGACTGAATGACTTGAAGACTCAGCTGTTTTTTGAATGGAGTGATGGATCCCCAGTGACATATACAACATGGCAGAGAGGAGAGCCATCTCACCTCAAGAGCGAACAAGAGGACTGTGTTGCATTATCCACTAAGGTATGACACTCTGAACCCGGCATTAGCACATTAGTCAGCATTGAACAATTTGCTCCTCCATATCATAGTCTAGCGGACTGCATTCTATTAGGGTTTAAGGCGATTGCGCCTGCCCTATCGCGATTGTGCCTGTGTCAACTGTGCCTGCTCTGCAGCATATCAGGTATTGCATTTTTTGGCTTTTTTCAGTGAATGACACTCTGAACCCGGGTGGTGAGTTCAATGGAAGTGTTTAAACAAAGGCTGGACAAGTATCTGTCTGGGATGATTTAGTGATCCTGCGCTGAGCAGGGGGTTGGACCCGATGACCCTGGAGGTCCCTTCCAACTCTACCATTCTATGATTATATGATTAAGATGTTGTAATTATTAACTGGCCAGATTAAATCACTGATATGTAATCTTATACATCAGTCACTCTGATACTAGCAATATAAAATATCACATATTGTTACACTGCAGTTTCAATGCTCACAATATATCCATACACAGCATGCATGTAGCCTTGGCCCAACACACACTGGTGTATTATGTGATATCACTGTGTGAAGTGTGCCTGTTTTTTTATACAAATGTATACAGCATCCATCAAACTCCATAATATACCTGTCTTCAGTAAGCTCCCTCTAGTGGTGGCTGCAGGAAGCCAGAAAACTATCTTCACACTGTAAAGTGATGTAAAGCAGGTGATCAGGACACTGTACAAGTTGCTGGTAATGATCTTTGGTATATGTGATATTCACATCTTATAAATTCTTATACAGGACGGACAGTGGGCAGACATGACGTGCGAGAAAACGTTTCCATATATTTGCAAAAGAAAACTGCTGCCAAATGATCAAAAGGAAGTTATCAATCTGAACCCTGGATGTGATGAGGTAACGTAAACATTATGTGGGTGACTTATCTAGTAAAAACAGACATAAAAAGCTGCAAGTCTAGATTGTGAATTTTTTTTGAACTTTTTGCCATGTGAGCCTGTGCATGCAACTTTCACATAAAAGTGTCATAGTTTTAAACACCCGTCTTAATACATTTCACTCTATGTGGGGAAAGAGGTTCTTTTGTAAGGACAACCTGTCCATGTACCTATTAGAGCATATGGGCATGATAGAGTGAGATCCCTGAAAAAGAATGCATCTCCCATTGATGCCTAATAATTAGAGATGAGCGAGCACCAAAATGCTCGGGTGCTCGTTACTCGGGACGAAATTTTCGCGATGCTCGAGGGTTCGTTTCGAGTAACGAACCCCATTGAAGTCAATAGGCGACCCGAGCATTTTTGTATATCGCTGATGCTCGCTAAGGTTTCCATTTGTGAAAATCTGGGCAATTCAAGAAAGTGATGGGAACGACACAGCAACGGATAGGGCAGGCGAGGGGCTACATGTTGGGCTGCATCTCAAGTTCCCAGGTCCCACTATTAAGCTACAATAGCGGCAAGAGTGCCCCCCCTCCCAACAATTTTTACTTCTGAAAAGCCCTCATTAGCATGGCATACCTTAGCTAAGCACCACACTACCTCCAACAAAGCACAATCACTGCCTGCATGACACTCCGCTGCCACTTCTCCTGGGTTACATGCTGCCCAACCCCCCCCCTCCCCCGCACGACCCAGTGTCCACAGCGCACACCAAAGTGTCCCTGCGCAGCCTTCAGCTGCCCTCATGCCACACCACCCTCATGTCTATTTATAAGTGCGTCTGCCATGAGGAGGAACCGCAGGCACACACTGCAGAGGGTTGGCACGGCTAGGCAACGACCCTCTTTAAAAGGGGCGGGGCGATAGCCCACAATGCTGTACAGAAGCAATGAGAAATATAATCCTGTGCCACCGCCATCAGGAGCTGCACACATGGGCATAGCAATGGGGAATCTATGTGCCACACACTATTCATTCTGTCAAGGTGTCTGCATGCCCCAATCAGACCGCGATTTTTTATAAATAGTCACAGGCAGGTACAACTCCGCTATGGGAATTCCGTGTGCACCCACAGCATGGGTGGCTCCCTGGAACCCACCGGCTGGACATAAATGTATCCCATTGCAGTGCCCTGGACAGCAGAGCTAACGTCAGATTAAATGCAGGTGGGCTTCGGCCCACACTGCATGCCCCAGTCAGACTGGGGTTCTTTATAAGTAGACACAGGCAGGTACAACTCCCTATTGTGAAGTCCATGTGGACCGATAGCATGGGAGGGTCCCAGGAAGCCACAGGCGGTACATAAATAAATCCCATTGCATTGCCCAGCACAGCTGAGGTAATGTCATGTTTAATGCAGGTGGGCTTCGGCCCACACTGCATGCCCCAGTCAGACTGGGGTTCTTTAGAAGTGGACACATGCAGTAACAACTCCGTGTGGACCGACAGCATGGGTGGCTCCCTGGAACCCACCGACAGTATATAAATATATCCTATTGGAGTGCCCAGCACAGCTGAGGTAATGTCATGTTTAATGCAGGTGGGCTTCGGCCCACACTGCATGCCCCAGTCAGACTGGGGTTCTTTAAAAGTAGACACAGGCAGGTACAACTCCCTATTGTGAAGTCCGTGTGGACCGATAGCATGGGAGGGTCCCAGGAAGCCACCGGCGGTACATAAATAAATCCCATTGCATTGCCCAGCACAGCTGAGGTAATGTCATGTTTAATGCAGGTGGGCTTCGGCCCACACTGCATGCCCCAGTCAGACTGGGGTTCTTTAGAAGTGGACACATACAGTAACAACTCCGTGTGGACCGACAGCATGGGTGGCTCCCTGGAACCCACCGACAGTACATAAATATATCCTATTGGAGTGCCCAGCACAGCTGAGGTAATGTCATGTTTAATGCAGGTGGGCTTCGGCCCACACTGCATGCCCCAGTCAGACTGGGGTTCTTTAGAAGTGGACACATGCAGTTACAACTCCGTGTGGACCGACAGCATGGGTGGGTGCCAGGAAGCCATCGGCGGTACATAAATGCATCCCATTGCAGTGCCCAGCACAGCTGATGTAACGTCAGCTTTAATGCAGGTGGGCAAAAAATTTATTGGATTACACTGTAGGCGAGGGCCCCAAAAAATTGGTGTACCAACAGTACTAATGTACGTCAGAAAAATTGCCCATGCCCAACCAAGAGGGCAGGCGAAACCCATTAATCGCTTTGGTTAATGTGGCTTAATTTGTTACTAGGCCTGGAGGCAGCCCAGTTAAAATAAAAATTGGTTCAGGTGCAAGTTTCAACGCTTTAATGAGCATTGAAATGTATAAAAATTGTTTACAAAAATTATATGACTGAGCCTTGTGGGCCTAAGAAAAATTGCCCATTCGGCGTGATTACATGAGGTTTCAGGAGGAGGAGCAGGAGGAGGAGGATGAATACTATACACAGATTGATGAAGCTAAAAGGTCCACGTTTTGGATGGGGATAGAGAACACTGCCTCCATCCGCGGGTGCAGCCTACGTATTGCTTACGTATCGCTGTTGTCCGCTGGTGCAGAAGAGAAGTCTGGGGAAATTCAGGCTTTGTTCATCTTGATGAGTGTAAGCCTGTCGGCACTGTCGGTTGACAGGCGGGTATGCTTATCTGTGATGATTCCCACAGCCGCACTAAACACCCTCTCTGACAAGACGCTAGCCGCAGGACAAGCAAGCACCTCCAGGGCAAACAGCGCGAGTTCAGACCACGTGTCCAGCTTCGACACCCAGTAGTTGTAGGGGGCAGAGGCGTCACGGAGGACGGTCGTGCAATCGGCTACGTACTCCCTCACCATCCTTTTACAGTGCTCCCGCCGACTCAGCCTTGACTGGGGAGCGGTGACAGTCTTGCTGGGGAGCCAGAAAGCTGTCAAGGGCCTTAGAGAGTGTTCCCCTGCCTGTGCTGTACATGCTGCCTGATCTCCGCTCCTCCCCTGCTACCTGGCCCTCGGAAATGCGCCTTCGGCCACTAGTGCTGTCGGATGGGAATTTTACCATCAGTTTGTCCGCCAGGGTCCTGGGGTATAGCATCACTCTCGAACCCCTTTCCTCTTCGGGTATGAGAGTGGAAAGGTTCTCCTTATACCGTGGGTCGAGCAGTGTGTACACCCAGTAATCCGTAGTGGCCAGAATGCGTGTAACGCGAGGGTCACGAGAAAGGCATCCTAACATAAAGTCAGCCATATGTGCCAGGGTACCTGTACGCAACACATGGCTATCCTCACTAGGAAGATTACTTTCAGGATCCTCCTCCTCCTCCTCCTCAGGCCATACACGCTGAAAGGATGACAGGCAAACAGCATGGGTACCCTCAGCAGTGGGCCAAGCTGTCTCTTCCCCCTCCTCCTCATCCTCCTCATGCTCCTCCTCCTCCTCAACGCGCTGATATATAGACATGAGGGTGCTCTGACTATCCTGCGACATACTGTCTTCCCCCGGCTCTGTTTACGAGCGCAAAGCGTCTGCCTTTATGCTTTGCAGGGAACTTCTCAAGAAGCATAGCAGAGGAATGGTGACGCTAATGATTGCAGCATCGCCGCTCACCATCTGGGTAGACTCCTCAAAGTTTCCAAGGACCTGGCAGATGTCTGCCAACCAGGCCCACTCTTCTGTAAAGAATTGAGGAGGCTGACTCCCACTGCGCTGCCCATGTTGGAGTTGCTATTCCACTATAGCTCTACGCTGCTCATAGAGCCTGGCCAACATGTGGAGCGTAGAGTTCCACCGTGTGGGCACATCGCACAGCAGTCGGTGCACTGGCAGATTAAACCGATGTTGCAGGGTGCGCAGGGTGGCAGCGTCCATGTGGGACTTGCGGAAATGTGCGCAGAGCCGGCGCACCTTTCCGAGCAGGTCTGACAAGAGTGGGTAGCTTATCAGAAAGCGCTGAACCACTAAATTAAAGACGTGGGCCAGGCATGGCACGTGCGTGAGGCTGCCGAGCTGCAGAGCCGCCACAAGGTTACGGCCGTTGTCACACACGACCATGCCCGGTTGGAGGCTCAGCGGCACAAGCCAGTGGTCGGTCTGCTCTGTCAGACCCTGCAGCAGTTCGTGGGCCATGTGCATCTTCTCTACTAAGCTGAGTAGTTTCAGCACGGCCTGCTGACGCTTACCCACCGCTGTGCTGCCGTGCCGCGCGACACCGACTGCTGGCGACGTCCTGCTGCTGACACATCTTGATTGCGAGACAGACGTTGCGTAGGAGGAGGAGGAGGGTGGTTTAGTGGAGGAAGCATACACTGCCGCAGATACCACCACCGAGCTGGGGCCCGCAATTCTGGGGGTGGGTAGGACGTGAGCGGTCCCAGGCTCTGACTCTGTCCTAGCCTCCACTAAATTCACCCAATGTGCCGTCAGGGAGATATAGTGGCCCTGCCCGCCTGTGCTTGTCCACGTGTCCGTTGTTAAGTGGACCTTGGCAGTAACCGCGTTGGTGAGGGCGCGTACAATGTTGCGGGAGACGTGGTTTGCAGGGCTGGGATGGCACATCGGGAAAAGTAGTGGCGACTGGGAACTGAGTAGCGCGGGGCCGCAGCCGCCATCATACCTTTGAAAGCCTCCGTTTCCACAACCCTATACGGCAGCATCTCCAGGCTGATAAATTTGGCTATGTGCACGTTTAACGCTTGAGCGTGCGGGTGCGTGGCGGCGTACTTGCGCTTGTGCTCCAACACTTGTGGTAGCGATGGCTGGACGGTGCGCTGAGAGACATTGGTGGATGGGGCCGAGGTCAGCGGAGTTGAGGGTGTGGGTGCAGGCCAGGAGACGGTAGTGCCTGTGTCCTGAAAGGGGGGTTGGATCTCAGTGGCAGGTTGGGGCACAGGGGGAGAGGCAGCGGTGCAAACCGAAGGCGGTGAACGGCCTTCGTCCCACCTTGTGGGGTGCTTGGCCATCATATGTCTGCGCATGCTGGTGGTGGTGGCTCCCCAGCTGATCTTGGCGCGACAAAGGTTGCACACCACTGTTCGTCGGTCATCTGCACTCTCAGTGAAAAACTGCCAGACCTTTGAGCACCTCGGCCTCTGCAGGGTGGCATGGCGCGAGGCGGCGCTTTGGGAAACAGTTGGTGGATTATTCGGTCTGGCCCTGCCTCTCCCCCGGGCCACCGCACTGCCTCTTCCAACCTGCCCTGCTGCTGCACTTGCCTCCCCCTTTGAAGACCTGTCCTCAGTAGGCGTAGCAAACCAGGTGGGGTCAGTCACCTCATTGTCCTGCTGCTCTTCCTCCGAATCCTCTGTGCGCTCCTCCCTCGGACTTACTCCAATTACTACTGCCTGATTGATAAACAACTGTGTCTCATCGTCATCGTCCTCCTCACCCACTGAAAGGTCTTGAGACAGTTGCCGGAAGTCCCCAGCCTCATCCCCCGGACCCCGGGAACTTTCCAAAGCTTGGGCATCGGTCACGACAAACTCCTCCAGTGGGAGAGGATTCGGAACCATTGCTGCCCATTCTGGGCAGGGGCCCGAGAACAGTTCCTGGGAGTCTGCCTGCTCCTCAGAATGTGTCATTGTAATGGAGTGAGGAGGCTGGGAGGAAGGAGGAGCAGCAGCCAGAGGATTCAGAGTTGCAGCACTGGACGGCGTAGAAGTCTGGGTGGTCGATAGATTGCTGGATGCACTTGCTGCCATCCACGACAGGACCTGCTCACACTGCTCATTTTCTAATAAAGGTCTCGTGCGTGGACCCATTAATTGTGAGATGAATGTGGGGACACCAGAAACGTGCTTCTCTCCTAATCCCGCAGCAGTCGGCTGCGATACACCTGGATCAGGAGCTCGGCCTGTGCCCACACCCTGACTTGGGCCTCCGCGTCCTCGCCCGCATCCACGTCCTCTAGGCCTACCCCTACCCCTCAGCATGCTGTATTACCAGTAGTGCAGAAACAGAACGCTGTAATTAAATGTGCCGCTTATTGGCCTGTGGTTGGAGGCTGACTTCCCTTACGGAACACACAGCAGAGCCAGGAAACAATTTTGCGCACGCCTGTAGTGAGACGTAGGTGCGTATGACTGAGCTAGTGGAATTCACAGCGCAGAAGCAGTCAAGTGGCCAAAGGCCAGTAGTAGGCCTTAAAGGGGTTGTCCCGCGATAGCAAGTGGGGTTATACACTTCTGTATGGCCATATTAATGCACTTTGTAATATACATCGTGCATAAAATATGAGCCATACAGAAGTTATTCACTTACCTGCTCCGTTGCTGGCGTCCCCGTTGCCATGGTGCCGTCTAACTTCAGCGTCTAATCGCCGGATTAGACGCGCTTGCGCAGATGGGTCTTTCCTCTTCGGCTCCCTCTGGCATCATCGGCGTTTTGGCTCCGCCCCTTGTACGCGTCATCGCGTAGCTCCGCCCCCGTCACATGTGCCGATTCCAGCCAACCAGTACAATGACTGCAGACTGAGGACGCCATGCTCTGCACGCCTGATATATAAAAAAAAAATTGTGCAACACTGCTAAAAGCAGCCTCAACAGTACTGCACATGGTCATATGTGGCCCTAAGAAGGACCGTTGGGGTTCTTGAAACCTAAAATCACTCCTAACACTCTCCCTGTAGCAGCTCCGGCATCAGCAGCACTTTCCCTGATCTCTGTCAGAATGCATCTGTGGCGAGCCGCGGGAGGGGCCGATTTATATACTCGGGTGACACCTGATCTCGCCAGCCACTCACTGCAGGGGGGTGGTATAGGGCTTGAACGTCGCAGGGGGAAGTTGTAATGCCTTCCCTGTCTTTCTATTGGCCAGAAAAGCGCGCTAACGTCTCAGAGATGAAAGTGAAAGTAACTCGAACATCGCGTGGTGCTCGCCTCTAGTAACGAGCATCTCGAACACGCTGATACTCGAACGAGTATCAAGCACGGCCGAGTATGTTCGCTCATCTCTATTTATAATCATGCATTAGATGGTTAGCCAGACTCTTTTTTTTTTTTATGGGTTTCAACAATCTCAATGTAGTTTCAAAGAATTCTTATACTATATACCTAATTTGGTGCTGTTCCTTTTCCAGTAGTTCCCAGGGTTCCGTACTGCCTTCTGCTCTTCTTGCGGCACAATGACATATCAGCCAATATACATGACCAGTCAATTGCTCGCTGCAAGGAGTGGCTTTTGCTATGTGCATATAGGCATCCTTCAAGTCTAATGAGGTCATGTGATCTGCTGGCTGCAGGTTGCTTAGAATTGATTTTATAGTTTCCATTTGTTACTTCCTCTTTTGTATGAAGTGGTATAAAAATCTCACCCTCCAATGGACTTTTGGATCAGGAAAATTGGAGAATAGATTCCACATCTTCTGTTCTGCTGCGGCACGTCTGCTGGTGCTCCTTTGGCTGTGTATTCTGTGATAGACCTTCCCAGTACTTGTCTTTCTGTAGGCAACAGACCAGTGTGCACAAATCAGCTCACAGGAGGGAATGAGAATTCTATAGTGTAATCAACCAGAACTACAAGGGGGTGCTGATCAGCATTGAGCCTTACCCAGAAAAAAATCATCTAGGAAGCTAAAACTGCCCCACTTTTCTACATATTGCCCCAGGATGTCAACACACTTGGCACATCTCTACTGCAGATTTTAAGTCCCTGCAAATAGAATTCTTCCGACCGCTCATTTGCAGCATTAGTTGCCTTCCAAACACTCCAAACTGTTGTCGCTTTAGGCGGTTTTTGGGATTAGGGAATAGATGGTAGTCAGATAGAGCCAGGTCAGACAAATAGTTTTGATGGGACATCAGTTGAAAACCTAAGGAGGTCATTTTTGCAATACTGGCACCTGCAGTGTGTGACTGGGGAATTGTCACACAACAGGATGACACCTTTTGGAGAGATTTCCTCAATGTCTTTCCTTAATATTTTGCCTCCGCTTTGTCAATACTGAACAGTAATATGTTACATTGATGCTTGAACCACCCTTTGGGACATAGTCCACGAGCAGAACTCCCTTCTTATTTCAAAAAATGGTTGCCATTTGCATTTGTGCTAACCCTTGCAGATGGAACTTCTTTGGCCTGCGGGAACCACTGTGCCTCCATTCCTTAGACTGTTCCTTTGTTTCTGGATCATAACAGCAGATCCATGTCTCATCACCAGTTACTAGTTTGTCATTTCTTGCAAAATACTCAAACAGCCACCGATGTCTCCACACATCTCCTCTTCTGTTTGGTTCTCAAAAGTTTCAGGATCCACTTGGCTGTAAGCTTTCTCATTCCTACGTCCTTGTGGATAATGGCACCAACTCTCTCATGTGATATAAAATTTATTCTTCGAGGAACGGAGTTTCATTGGATACCTGCATCACATGACCTAGCTGTATATAACCATTCTACAGTTGAGCAAAGGGCAGAGAAGCTGCATCATGTTTATATGCCAATATAACATGTGGTCTATTGGTAATAAGGATTGCTATTCTACAGAGGACATATTGCTGCTGTATTAGAAGCTTGTATACCAGCAGAGATCTTTAAAAAGGGTTTTACTGGAGGAAGTTGAAAAAGTTGCTGCATAACATTTATATGCCTATACAAAACATGGTCTGTACATTGGGAGAGGGTATATTTCTGCTACTGTCAACATATATAGCAGCAAAGCAGACAGACCAAATAAGCTTTGGCATAGGGAATATTGCAGTGCTTTGTTTCTGGCCTCAGACGTCATTCAAAGTCACCAGCCTGGCCATTATGAATTATTTGCAGACCTTACACAGCTAACAGTGGGATTTGGGGAATTCAGCTCTGCTTCGCCAAACAGGGACAGCTCACAATAGATACAAGCTATACTCTGTGGCCTTCTGTTCTCACATTTCGTGCCTTTCAGGGATTGCGGTTTATTTAGTTGTCGGTTCTTGTCTTATTAATATAAAACAAAAGTGGGTAACAACAAATACACACATTACGTGTCAGCGGCCTCAAATGTTATTCAAAGTCACCAGTCCTGCCGCTATGAATTTCTTGCAGGCCTTAAACAGCTAGTAGTGGTTTTCTGCAAACTGTAAAGTTAGCTGAAAAGGTGAACCCAAAAAAATGCTAAATAAAAAAAGCAAAAAAAAAGATGAAGAAAGCAATGGGTAACGGGATGTGTCCGTGGTGGAGGTGATAGAGAATGGGCCAAGTTCAAGCAGCTCCCACTGAAGCAACAGCTCCATGTTCTGCAGGAGGTGGGGCAAGCCTACTGCTATTCCTTGGAAGTGGTTCTGCCTATGCATTTACACCAGTTGGCCATGAACACCCACGTTCTACTTCACCCAGTGCCCAATTCCACCCACCCTCTGAAGCAGTCCACATGGATCAGTCTGAGTAGCTGTTTGATCATTCAGCGTCATAGATGTCAATCGGGCAGTCCAAACAACTAGAGGGAGAAGACCAAGACATTGAATGCACTAATGCCCAACCATTTGTTACCTCCATAGAGGTCAGCTTTCCATAGGCAATGCAGCTCAAATGTCTTCTTTTCAAGACTGCTTTCCTTCCTGCAGACTCTTTCTCTCTTGAGTATACAGCTGACATGTTTCAAGATATAGTATATCTTGACTTTAAGGGTGCCTACCCACTTGCGATTTTTTTTTTTCCTTTGCGTTTTGCGTTTTTTCTGAAGAGCAATTAGGATAGAATGTGTTCTTGTCCACTTGCATTTTTTTTTTCGGTCCGTTGCAATTTTTAACATAGGAACTGTCAGTTGCATATGTGTCCTTATTTTTCTCTCAATGCACCCATGAATGTCAATGGAAATTAACGGAAAAGCCGCGAAAAAGCCACGAAAAATGTGCGGAAAACGCTGCGTTTTTCACGCACGAAAATCGCAAACGCCAGTGGGTAGGCGCCCTAACTAAGCATTTGACAAAGAATCTCATACCATCCTTATTTTTAAAAAAATAAATAAATCTGGGATTGACAAGGAGACTGTTAGGTGGATTCACAACTGGCTGAGTGATCGTACTCAAAGAGTGGTCATAAATGGCTCCAGATCCAATTGGAAGAATGTGTCAAGTAGCGTATCACAAGGCTCTGTCCTGGCCCAGAGAGAGAGAGAGGATTCAAAAAGATCTAGAAAAGCTTGCCCAGTGGGCGGCGACTAACAGAATGGTATTTAACAAGGAGAAATGCAAAGTCCTACATCTGGGCAAGAAAATGAAAAAAGCACATACAGAATGGGAGGAATTGGGCTAAGCAGCAGCACATGTGAAAAAGACTTGGGTATACTGTAACACCCCAAATGAACTTACCGTAGGTATGGCCGGAGGTCTAAACTTTGTCACGGTGACGCCACACTCTATTTGGACCCTCCGGACGATGATGACGCAGAAATAACGGAGACCAGTCCAGCTTAGTTTAGCAATCTGAGAGTGAGCAGATTTACTAACTTTGGAACTTTTTAATAACAGGTTAATTTTACAATCTTTAGGAAAGGTATTTACAACAAATATTGAAGAATGCAGCATTATTGATTCACTGATACTCTATCTTCAACGCTCTCTTATATTACCGAAGATTTGATTTATCAGACAGTTTTCTCCACTATTGAATTCCGATGAACAATTGAATTAGATTTAACTGTAGTATTAGATGAGGCAGAGAAAAAAGTGTGTGTGTGTATATATATATATATATATATATATATATATATATAAATCCGGTCTTGAGCTTCACTGGGTAGCTATAACTCACTGTTTAGGTGAAGCTAGACCTCTGAGAGGATCTTCTGGATTCTCTGCTGTAGATGCCAAGGGAGCGGGTTTGATTACCACACTCGACCTTGGGAACGATAACTGATGAAGTACTCCTCCTTGCCGACTGCGGTAACTGCAACCTCTCCTCACTCGCTCCTGGCTCAGTCTAACTAACTGCTCTGCGTCACTTCCTTTTATAACCTCTCCCTCTCCCGCACTCTTGCATAGGGACTTCTATGTTTGCTTCCCACCCTTGGGCTCTGCACCAGCAAGATTAAACCAGACTGTCAGTCAATGGAAGGCTAGCTGACACCAGAGTTGAGCTCTTTGACTAGAGCAAAAGGGGAGACACAGGGTCTCTCCTACAGACGTCACCTTGCGGATGCAAAGACGGCATTCAGACAGGTGAAACAGGACAAGTGTACCATGAGTGGTCTGCTGGGCCACTACAATACTAATAGATCAAAGACTGAACATGAGTAAACCGTGTGATGCAGCAGCAAAAGGAGCAATATTTTAAATTGAAAGACTTATCTTATTCATACCCTTATTAATAGAAGTACCATCTAGATATGAGGTTGTAGTGAGTCTCCAGAAGATTGGCGTTCAGAGTGCTTCCATGGCCCCAGCGAACAACTGCCTGAGGGCGAAAGAGGATTTCATGCCTCTTTCCCAGGTTTTTGTAGTATTTCTCCTCTATTTCTCTTTTCGCCACATAAATCTTGCAGAAAAAGCGCATACTTAATTTAAGAGGGGGCGGTTTGAATAAGAAATTATAAAGATATGTAGGAAGCGAGAGAGTCGAGGGAAGCTGATTTTCAATGTGGTTTTTAATCTGAAGGGATTTAACCCTGTAAGGACGCGGACCTTTTTTTTTCCATTTTCGGTTTCCTTCCCCGCCCCCCCCCCCCCTTTTAAAAAAATCATTACTCTTTTATTTATCCATCAACACAGCTGTCAGAGGGCTTGTTTTTTGCGGGATGATCGGTGTTTTTCAGTGGTACTATGTATCACACCATATAATGTACTGAAAATCTTTTTAAAATTCTAAGTATAGTAACTTGGAACGAAACAAAATTCCACCATCTTTGCGTCTTGTTACTACAGTGTACCGACTGCTACAAAAATGTCCTGATAACTTTATTCTGAAGGTCAGTAGGATTACTAAAATACCCATTTCATATAGTTTTTTCTTCTCTGTACTTTTTTTCAAAGATATTACATTTTTTTAAATTATTTTCGGCCGCCATCCTCTGACAACCATAACTTTGTACTTTTCCGTCAATCTAGTTGTGCGTATTAGAGTACATACGACATTTTGATAGCTTTTTAGTACATTTTTTCTTGGAGACGGGGTGACCAAAAAAGTGCAATTCTGGCATTCTTTCTTTTTTTCCTCACGACGTTCACCGTGCGGAGTAAATATCGCATTACTTTGCTAGATGGGACTTTTATTGACGCATCAATACCAAATATGTTGTTTTATTATTTAGATTCTTTTATTCTAAATATGGCAAAAGATACTTTTAAAAATTTAATTACCTCTTATTTTTTCAATAATATTGATTCCCAAATAGGGGAGGGTGATCTTATCCCATGGATAATGGAACTCCATTTTTATAGCATCATTGCGGTGGGAGGGAATGTTAATATTTAGGATTTGAGACTTAGGGCTTATGTCCATTTTACACATATGGAGCTCTTTCTCTCTGCTGGCAGAGAGCCATCAGAGACCGCGTATCGGCTGAGTATGCACTGCGCATGTCCGGAAATCTGACGTCATGGACATGCGCACTGATGGTTTTGTTTTTTTTCAAATTTCCTGCTGTGTTCAAAGTGGGGCTGCATTTTGAAGCACTGCCCTCTCGCAATGCCGTGTGTAGGGGTAGTGTTTCAATTTGGAGCCCATAGAAGGGCTCTTTAACACACACTGCCATATGAAACCACTGTATGTATGGAACAATGAAAGTCCATTGACTTCCCTTGCCTCCATTCACTGCATATTACGCACACATGATACACAGTGAAAAAATACCCGTGGACATTAGCCCTTAGTGAAATTGACCCTATAATATGACACCCGACCAAAGACTTTCACTACAGCTGAAACTGCGCGCAAGGACCTGGGGGGATGAAAAAGTAGGAAAATGTCATCAGCGAATAGTCCCAATTTATGCTGTCTGAGTGCTTTCCCCCTGATATTCATATCTATGCGCACAGTCTCAGCCAAAGGCTCCATAATTAAACTAAAAAGAATGGTCGAAACGGGACAATCCTGACGAGTGCCATCAGTGATATTAAAGGGATTTGAAAGAATTCTATTTGCTAAACTTTATCCGAGGGTAGGGAGTGCGAGGCCTGGATTGCTTTTAGAATCTTCTCCCTGACGAAGAGACTAGTGTTTAGGTCTCGATTCTCAGCAGAGTTTTTTGGGCTTTTTTAGCTTCCTTAGTGAGGCTAGGTGACGTCACCCCCAGCCCGCAGTATCTGTTTGCAGCCGCTACCGTTGGGAGAGCCTGCAATTCACACGTGTGCTCTGTGCTTTTTCTTTACTACTGGTTATTGCCTTCTCCTCCCGTTCTCCACTTGCTGCTGCTGGGTTAGTATTTTTTACATTGATATATTGTTGTTTTTTACCTTCACTGTCACTTTTTTCTTGTATTTTTTAATATTGCGGTATTGCCTTTTTGTACTCCATCCTGTTTTCATCAAGTTTAGCGCACCGTTTGTACATTATTGCCTTTGCTTTTAGAATCTTGCCAGAAAATCCAAATTTTTGTAGTGCAGAGTAGGCGTAGCCCTAATGGATCCTGTTAATTGCCTTCTCTGCATCCAGTGTCAGAAGCAAAGAAGGCATTCCGAGCCCCCCAATCCTTCTGGTACCGTCCGAGACCTGTCGGCCTCCCACAAAGCCAACCTGATCCCCATGAGTTAATGAGGGTATTATTGGGAAAAGTCAGTCAGCCAGAATCTTTGCATAAAGTTTGGTGTCGCTGTTTAAGGGCTCCCGCACACTTGCATTTTTTTCATGCTGCATTTTTTTAATGCGATTGTCAATGGGACTTTCTAATGTTAAAAACGCATCGCACAAAAATTTCAGAGCACAAACTTGCTATGCTTTTTTAACATTAGAAAGTCCTATTGACAATGGCGTAAAAAAAAAAAGAAACGCAGCGTTAAAAAAACCCAAGTGTGTGGGAGCCCTAAAAGAGATATGGGTTGAAAATTTGCTGGGGTAAAGGTGGGCTTCCCTGGTTTAGGAATCATCGCTATGGGGGTTTGTAACATTTCAGCTGGTATGGACCCCTGGAACATTGCTGTATTAAAGACTTTCATTATCTGTGTGGCTGGGGAAAAGCTGAAATTTTGATAGTCCTCATTTGAGTAACCACCCGGGCCGGGGATTTATTTCTCTTTGATTTCTTCATTATATCTGTAATTTCTTTTACTGTGGGTTCATTTATACTCTCTAGTTAAGTTCTACGTATAGAGCGAAGGCTTCTGCTAGATAGAAATAACCCTAGCATCGTCCCTAAAATTATAGAGCTTTTTGTAATTTATTGTTGGCCACATAATATTTTGCCTTTAAATATTTAATAGAGATGAGCGAGCACCAAAATGCTCGGGTGCTCGTTACTCGGAACGAAATTACCGCAATGCTCGAGGGTTCGTTTCGAGTAACGAACCCCATTGAAGTCAATGGGCGACCCGAGCATTTTTGTATTTCGCCGATGCTCGCTAAGGTTTTCATGTGTGAAAATCTGGGCAATTCAAGAAAGTGATGGGAACGACACAGTGACAGATAGGGCAGGCGAGGGGCTACATGTTGGGCTGCATCTCAAGTTCCCAGATCCCACTATTAAGCCACAATAGCGGCAAGAGTGCCCCCCCCCCCCACTGTCAGCGTAAAGATCGTTCTCCTCTGCCATAGCTGTAACAGCTGTAGCAGAGAAGAACGATGTTTGCCCATTGAATTCAATGGAGCCGGCAATACAGCAGGTTCCACTGAATGCAACGGGCTGCCGGCGATCGCAGGATGAATTGTCGGGAAGGGGTTAAATATATAACCCCTTCCCAGCAATTCATCCAGAAATGTGTTACAATAAAAATATATACCGGCGTATAAGGCGACGGGGCGTATAAGACGACCCCCCCAACTGTCACCTTATACGCCGGCAATACAGTGGAGCAAAGTATAAAAATCATTCCTTACTTCTTCAGACGATCTGCGGTGCTGCTGCAGGCTGTCGCTCCCTCCTGGTCCACGGCAGAGTATTGCTTTCTGGACGCCCGGCTTGAAATCCCCGCCTCCAGAAACACAACCAATCACAGCCATTCAATGACATCATTGTCATTGGCTGTGATTGGCTGAAGGCACGTGTGTTTCTGGAGGCAGGGATTTAAAGCCTTTCGTAGAGAAAGCAATAGTCTGCCGGGAACCAGGAAGAAGCAAGAGCCTGCAAACACCAGGAGGGAGTGACAGCCTGCAGGAGCGCCGCAGATCGTCTGAAGAAGTGAGTAATGATTTTTATTCTTTGCTCCACTGTATTGCCGGCGTATAAGGTGACAGTTGGGGGGTCGTCTTATACGCCGGTATATATTTTTATTGTAACACATTTCTGGATGAATTGCAGGGAAGGGGGTTATATATTTAACCCCTTCCCGACCATTCATCCTGCGATCGCCGGCAGCCCATTGCATTCAGTGGAACCTGCTGTATTGCCGGTTCCATTGAATTCAATGGGCAAACATCGTTCATCTCTGCCACAGCTGTTACAGCTGTGGCAGAGAAGAAGGATTTGTCTTCTATATGTTCTCAATGGGGTCGGCGCTGCTGCCGCCGGCCCCATTGAGCGCATATAGAGAAGATTTATGGCCTTAAGAAGGACCGTTGGGGTTCTTGAAACCTAAAATACTCCTAACACACTCCCTATAGCAGCTTCAACACAATAGCGCTTTCCCTGAACTAATGTCAGAATGCATCCATAGCGAGCCGCGGGAGGGGCAGATTTCAATACTCGGGTGACACCTAATCTCCCCAGCCACTCACAGCAGGGGGGTGGTATAGGGCTTGAACGTTGCAGGGGGAAGTTGTAATGCCTTCCCTGTCTTTCTATTGGCCAGAAAAGTGCGCAAATTTCTCAGGGAAGAAAGTTAAAGTAACCCGAACATCGCGTGGTACTCGTTACGAATAACGAGCATCCCGAGCACCCTAATATTCGCCCGAGCATCAAGCTCGGACGAGTACGTTCGCTCATCTCTAATATTTAACTTGTTTGTGATCTTCTACCAACATCATATCTCTAGGTTTGTGCCTAGCTTTAAACAGTTCTGAGTGTAAGGATGAAGAGAGCCATTGGTTTCATTATCAGGCGTCTTCACTCAGTCGTGCATTGCAGAAAAATCTATCCCTAGTGGGTAGGAGCCCTAAGTCTACCATTCTATGATTCTGTGTCACACACAACCTCTGGAATGGTCTTCAGCCTCAACCAAGATGGTGTTTACCATATTGCAGACAGAAAGTCACTGCTATGGCAGCCGCTGTTAGAAGACAGCATTTGCCAGACTCCATTGCTTGTGCTATGATTATATGCAGTGTTCTGGGGTACTGCTGTGTTGTAGCGAACATGAGGAACAGGGGAAGTTGAGGCTCTTGATCCTAACTAGCAGGGAACATGTAGAATGGTGTCTAGCTACAACTATCTGTCCTTCCCCCTCCCAGGACAGAAAGAAAAACACATAGTGGTGTAGTAGCCCAACGGGTACTACAGAACACTCACGGTACACTTGTCCTGTCTCACCTGTCTGGATGCCGTCCTTGGATCCAGAAGGTGCCGTCTATGGGAGAGACCTTGTGTCTCCCCTTCTGCTCTAAGCATAGAGCTCAATCTTGATGTCAGCTGGCCTCTCATTGGCTGACAGTTAGGTTTAATCTTACTGGTGCAGAGCCCAAGGGTGGGAAGGAGATAAACAAGCCCCTATGCAAGAGTGCGGTTAAGAGAGAGGCTATAAAAGGAAGAGACACAGAGCAGTTAGGCAGACCCAGTCAGGAGTGAGTGAGGAGAGATTGCAGTCTCCATAGTTGGCGAAGAGGAGTATTCCACCAGTTATCGTCTCCCAAGGTACAGTGGGGTGATCTAACCCGCTCCCTTGACATCTACAGCAGAGAACACAGAAGATCCTTTCAGAGGTCCATCTTCATCTAACAATGAGTTATAGCCAGGATTAGCCATACAGCCACTTGTCTCTCTGCTTCATCAAATCCTACAGTTTAATCCAACGCAATTGTTCATCTGAATTCAATACTGAGGAAATTGTCTATTAAATCAAATCTTCAGGAATATAAGAGAGCGTTGAAGTTAGAGTATCATCAAATCAATATTACTGCATTCTTGAATATCTGTTATAAATACGTTTTCTAAGGATTGTAGAGTTAACCCATTGTTGCAAAGTTCCAAAGTTAGTAAATCTGCTCACTCTCAGATTGCTAAACTAAACTGGACTGGTCTCTGTTATTTCTGCGTCATCATCATCCGGAGTGTCCAACTAGAGTGTGGCGTCACTGTGACAAAGTTTAGGCCTTCGGCCATACCTACAGTAAGTTCATTTGTTGCGTTACAGTGGTGTAGTAGTAATGCCCTTATATACCCCGGGCATGGGGCAGGGCCTTTTCAATTACTTGAGTATTTCATCAAAACTTCCATCTGAACTCACAGTACACGGGTGACGTAAGGGAAACCCCCTCTTACATAATGTGTTGCAAAGTAGTGGCATACATAAAAAAGAGGGGTTTTCATAGCAGAAATAAAAATGGCCCCCTTATTTAGGTGCTAAATGCTTCTCACCCAGGACAGGGGGGTCTGGTGTTTGTTTTCCGCTCCACTTCCTTCCCATAACCCTTAATACATTTTCCAATATTCTTATTTTCAAACAATTCAGTTCTTCTGTAGAAGTGATGTCCTATATTGGATCCCAGCACCAAGTAGAAAAGAGGGTGGAGTCAATCATTCCTGGGCCCCTTTCTCCATGGTCCCAGAGCAGCCACATGGTCTTCCCCCTTTGTTACATACACACTTACTGCAGAGGAAATTCACAGTCCGAGGGGTTTTCCCTGCATTCAGTAATTCCTATTCATAAGCAGTTGAATTAAAACACAAGGTCATCAAATGTTACTAACCTGATTTATTGTCCCTTTATGCATCGCCAGGGTTGGAGGAGACGTGGCTACTACTGCTATCTAATAGGTAAATCACTTGGGACATTTGCAGAAGCGAACAACACATGTAATCAGAATGGAGCCTTCCTGCTGACTGTTGATGACAGGTAATAATAATAATAAGCTTTATTTATATAGCGCCTAGTTTTCATTGTGGCAGAAGAATCAATCATTTCTTATAAGAACGTTCCACTGGGTTGATTCTTTTGTGACTTATAAAATATAACTTTTATTAATAAAAAAAAAAAAAAAAAACTCGGTTAGACCGGGCTTACAAACAAACACATAGAAATGTAGCGCCAACATATTCTGCCGCTCTTACAAAACAGGGCGGCACGGTGCCGTGGAGAGCTTTGTGGATGAAGGTAGTGAGTTTTAATTGAATTCTATATTTGACGGGCAGCCAGTGCAGTGACCGGCACAGGGCAGAGGCATCCGAGTAGCATCTGGACAGGAAGATGAGCCTGGCTGCCACATTCAGGATGGATTGGAGAGGGTAGAGTCTGGTGCGGGGAAGGACGATCAGCAGCGAGTTGCAGTAATTGATCTGAGAGTGGATGAGGGCAACAGTGAGCTTTTTTAGCATGTCCATGGTGAGATAGGGGTAGATTCTTGCAATGTTCTTTAGATGCACATAATACGTTCAGGTGAGAGATTGGAGGTAGGGGGTAAAGGAGAGATT
The DNA here is from genome assembly GCF_035609145.1 of Eleutherodactylus coqui. Taxonomy (NCBI): domain Eukaryota; kingdom Metazoa; phylum Chordata; class Amphibia; order Anura; family Eleutherodactylidae; genus Eleutherodactylus; species Eleutherodactylus coqui. The sequence goes on from NC_089848.1 coordinate 124,663,696, forward strand.
GGAGTCGAGTATAACCCCCAAGACACCTGGCGTGCTGTCTGGGAGTTATAGTGGTGCCACACACTGAGATGGAGATGTCAGGATGAGGTCGGTTAATAGAGGGTGGAAACGTGAGTAGGTCAGTTTTTAAAAGGTTCAGTTTTAGGAAGAGAGAGGACATAATTTTAGAGACAGCGGACAGACCGTCGGTGGCATTCTGGAAGAATGTTGTTATGATGTCATGGGAGGAGGTGTTTAACTGGGTGTCATCAGCGTAGAGGTGGTATTGAAAGCCCAAACTCCCGATGCTTTGTCCAATAGGGGATGTGTAGATGGAGAAGAGGGGGGTGGGGTTGGCAGAGGACTGAGCCCTGAAAGACCTCAACAACAAGGGGAAGAGGAGATGTGGAGCCTGCAAAGGAGACACTAAAGGAGTGGTCAGATAGGTAGCAGGAGAACCAGGAGAGAAGGCTGTCCTTTAGTCCAATGGAGCGAAGAATACTGAGGTGGAGTTGGTGGTCAACAGTGTCAAATGCTGCAGAGAGATCGAGGGGATCAGTAGGGAGCAGTCACCCTTCGATTTGGCCGTTAGGAGGTCATTTGACACTTTAGTCAGGGCGATTTCTGTCGAGTGTAGAGGGTGTAAGCCAGACTGTAGGGGGTCAAGAAGAGAGTTCTCTGATAGATAGCTTATAAGGTGTGAGTAAACCAGACATTCTAGGTCAGTAGTTGGCAGCATCAGTCGAGTTAAGAGTTGGTTTCTTTAGCAGCGGGGACATGATAACATGTTTGAATGAGGTAGGAAAAATGCCAGAGGTCAGAGAGAGGTTGAAAAAAGTGGTGAAGTGGGTGATGACAACCAGGGAGAGGGATCGGAGGAGGTGTGAGGGGAGAGGGTTGCTAACGCAGGTGGTAGGGTGAGCAGAGGAAATCAATCTGGAGTCGTCTTCCTCTGTCGTTGGTCTAAGTGCAGAGAGTGAGCAGGAGCTAGATGCAGTACTGATGAGACTGTGGTCAGAACTAGTCTATAAGTACACAGGAAGCTCATATCACTCTAGTATACAAAGAAAACAAAGACCCTGAGTCCAGTGGGAGCTATCGCCCCATATCGTTGATAAATTTTGATATGAAGCTATGGGCTAAGATACTAACTAAGCGTCTCGAAAAACATATCATAAAGCTTGTTAACCCCGACCAAACTGGTTTTGTTCATGGGGAGAGAGGGCAGGGACAACTCCCTGAGGCTTCTGCATGCAACAAGATACTCCCAAATCCGCAAAGTTCCCCTCGCTCTAGTAGGCACAGATGCCGAAAAAGCGTTTGACCGCGTCAACTGGCTTTACATGGAAATGGTCTTATTGCAGTTTAACTTCCCTCCAAAATTTGTTGCAGCAATCTTCTCTCTATATTAGATGCCCCAAAAGGCTTAAAGTTAACAATTCTCTCTCCCCGCCGTTCAACATAAGGAACGGTACTAGGCAGGGGTGCCCCCTTTCCCCCTCCCTTTTCATACTTGCCTTGGAGCCTTTTCTCCAAAAAGTTAGACTAGATTCCCAAATTCAGGGATAGAGAGTAGGAAACGAAACCCTCTCAGCCGCGGCATATGCCGATGATATTATCTTCCTTATCACAAACCCCGAAGAAGGCCTCCCCCGACTTGTCGCCCTCCTGGAGCTATACGGTACCCTCTCCAACTTCAAAATCAACCTTACCAAATCCATCGCTTTAAACATTTCTATTCCTCTTAATCGCTTCAATGCTATTAAAAACAATTCACCATTCACGTGATCTGACTCGGCCATAGACTTCCTAGGCATAAAGCTTACAAAAAAAGCAGAAGATCTGTACTCGATCAACTTCCCTCCCCTGATCCCAAAGATTAAGAACTTGCTACGCTCATATGACCTACCCTTTATCTCATGGCTGGGCCGTAAAAACATCTTAAAATCGTACGTTATCCCTATTATCCTATACAAAATTAGACTGCTTCCGATCTTTGTCCCGTCCAGCTTATTCAAAATGCTACGTACGGTCTTCTCAAGATATCTGTGGGCGGGAAGGAGACCGAGACTTGCCCACTGTCTGCTGGTCAAGAGGCGCACTGAGGCAGGAGTGGACCTGCCATGCCCCCGTGAATTCTATATCGCCACCCAATTAAACCATTGGTTGGAACTGACTTTCCCAAATAAGGATCACCTGGTCCAACACCTGGCAAGGGGTGCTAATGGCCCATCCCTCATTGAGGACCTATGGTTCCCTGAGAAGAGTAATCGTAAAGATCGAAGAAACAACCCCCTCCTAAGAGGGCTGGCTCACATTGAGGGAGTCCCTAGCACCAGCACCTTCTCCTTGTACTCCCTTATCTGCGCTCTATAAATTCATGAATCTCCCTCTAGACTCTTGCTCTGCAGGGGTTTGGAGAACCCTCACCAGTTTTAATTTCCAGGATGTCCTTGCATCAGCCCACAGAGCACCCCTCTCCTCACTAGAGGAACTCCTGCCAGACCTCTCTCTCCCCTAGTTGGTTTCCACCCACGTGCTAAGGGTCCTAAACGACCGCTCACCCCCTTCGAAAACATGATTGGATGCCCTTTACCCTCTCCAAGGAAAATATCACTTATTCGTAAGAGGTTCATCTCCCCCCAGTGACTTCGAAACCCTCTTTCCTCATCTCGTGGGAGAAGGAGCTCCGCATCTCTTTATCCCCAAGCGAGTCCAAGCTCATCTTAAAGACGGTGTTTGGGCTCTCTCCCTGTGTCACCGCCCAGGAGTCTCATTACAAGCTCCTGGCAAGGTGGTACAGGACCCCGCAGTGGCTATACAACCACAAACTAGTAGCGCATGACAAATGCTGGAGATGTGAGGAATCCGCTGGCTCTTTCCTTCACATTTGGTGGGAATGCCCTAAGATAGCCCCCTTCTGGAGAGACGTCGGGAGGGAACTGAAAAAAATGTCTCCCAACTTAGTCCTCTCCCCTGATGTGGTTCTCCTGTGGATACCTTCCCCCGCCTTCCACCCATTAAAACACAGACTGGTTGCCCTACTGCTAGACGCAGCCAAGGCTCTTATACCGCTGTTGTGGAAGCAGAGGGAACCCCCCACGATAGCATTATGGAGGGCCCGAGTAGACCTCCTGGCTAATTTGGAGGAGCTTTCAGGCTGGTCAGGAGGAACCCATGATAAATTTCTAAAAATTTGGGAGCCCTGGCAGAGCATCCGAAGAGACGTCACTTAATTTGTTTCGTGTGATGATCGGACGCGGAGCCGACGACGACCCAGCCTTGTTGCAGTGAGCCTGAGACTATCTACCTCCTACCTGTGTGGAGCTACTTCCACTGGGGCTCTCCTTTCTCCAGCAGGTGCACACGAGCCCAACCCCCAGATTGGCACCCAGAGGTGAGAGATGCGGTCCACGACTGCCCCCCCCTCCCTTCTCTTCCCTTCCTCCCCCCGTGTTTCCTCCCCTCTCCTCCCTCCTTCCCCCCCCCCCAACTTTCTCAGCCTTGTTGGCCCTGCCCGATAAGTTGCTAGATAAGGGCTTTCTGTCTCGCTTGGTTTTCATTATCTTTGTCTACTGGCCCTGAGACCATTTTGGTCCTCTATGCGGCCAAGGTTGTTCTTGTTTATGTTGACATTGCATACCTACTGTTGGGACCTCCCCACTCAATATATCCATCCCCCACGTGGTTGGGGCTGATGGACTTGCTACAATACTTCTCCATCTATCACGGAGTCCCCATTGTATTATCCTGAATGTCTTTGCATGTTATGTATAATAAAAATCAATAAACACTGATTTAAAAAAAAAAAAAAAAAAGAACTAGTCTATAAGTGGGAGGTTATTTCCTGCCAGATATTGTCAATTTTCTTTTTGGAATAAGCAGCCACCTCTTCGGCACTGAGATCCATCACTGGGGGCTGCAGTTTAGGGCTGAGAAGGGAGTGAAAAGTATCAGAGTCTTTTAGGGTTGTGAGATAGTGAGGAGATGTGGGAGGTGAAGTAGACTTGTTTGGCATGCTGGAGGCCTAGGTTGTAGGTTCTGAGCGCAAATTTGAAGTGGAGAAAGTCTGTGGACTAGTGCGACTTTCTCCACAGCCATTCAGCACACCTAAAACACTGCAGGATGAAGCGCATTTCAGGTGTGAGCCAGGGTTGTCACGGTCTGCATCAGTGCCTTGGGTCACGGTGGGAGTCGCTTCATCCAAGGCATGTGTGAGTGGTGTTGTAATGAGCGGCAGCCAGGTTGGGGCAGGAGAGGAGAGAGATAGAGGCAGAGAAGACTGTAGGGACTCTGAAAAGTTTTCGGTGTGAACAGCCTGAAGGTTCCTGTATGTATGGTAGGTAGGAGGGTCTGGGGAGATTCTAGGAAGCTTGACAGAGAAAGAGAGGAGGTTATGGTCCGAGAGTGGATGACGGGAATTAGTGAAGTGGGGAGCAGAGACAGAGGAAGACTAGATATAGAGTATTGCCATCCTTGTAAGTGGGAGATGCTGTGAGTTGTGAGAGACCAAGGAAGGAGGTGAGTGATAAAAACTAGTATTTCTACATATAACATGTAAGCTGGCCAACAATTACCTTTGGTCATTACTCATAGCCATGTAGTAAGGAGGGGGCTTGTTATGCTCCAAGTAAAGTGATATTTACTATGAATTGAGGGCAGCTATTCTATCATTATACATTTTTTTCATAGCATGTTAATTAGAGATGAGCGAGCACCAAAAAGCTCCAGTGCTTGTTGCTCGAGTCGAACTTTTCGTAATGCTCGAGAGCTCGTTTCGAGTAATGAACCCCATTGAAGTCAATGGGAGACTCAAGCATTTTTCAAGGTTACCCATGCTCCACATAGCAGATGTTGTGTAAATCACCAGAAAACATCAGAAACACCACAGAAAGGGCGGAGCCTGGACGCCGAGCGTAATGGCTGCTTGAAAGCCGCGCTCCCATCAACGGGCACCCATAGCTCCTCACAGCAACGATCAGCCGAAAGAGAGATGGGCAAGACAGGCAAGGAGAGGAGCACTGACCTGCAGGGCACCCCTCGCCCGTCCAAAACGCATGCTGACATGCGGGGATTCTTCAGAGACCGTCCTGCTCGCTCCCCGCGGCCCCCAGCAAAGATGGCGCCTGCACGAGCGCTCGCTCCCACTCTCTGCCAGGAGGAAGAAGAAGAGCAGCTCTCGGAGGAGGAAGATGGTGAGTCTGTCTCCAGGGGCTTCATGAAGAACCTGATTACACAAGCCCTACGCCCCATTAGCTCGGACTTAGCAGAGATAAAGGAGGAATTCAAACAGCTGGGGCACAGGGTGGAAGATCTCGAGTCCTCTTCTGCGGCCATAACTTCTCACTCCCTGCAAATTGAACAAGCCTTAAGGGAGCAGCACCTGTATTTAAATAGAACTCTCTTGCTTCAGGAAGATTTAGAAAACAGAAACAGGCGCAATAATCTTCGCTTTAAAGGTATTCCCAAGTCTTATGCAAATGAATGCCTTGATAAAGTCGCCAAAGTTATTTTTGCCACCTTGTTGGGGGAGGAGAGATCGTCTAACATCTGCATTGAAAGGATCCACCGGGCCCTTAGACCACCGCCGGGTCCCACCGAACCGCCCAGGGATGTTATATGTAAATTATTGGCGTTCCCTGATGCAGTCGCGGTTCTAAGAGCGGCCAGATCCTACAAAGACCTGAGATTTGAATTGGCGCCTGTTTCGATCTTCCAGGAATTGGCGCCCTCTACCCTAGCAAAGCGCCGTGCACTGCGACCATTGCTGGAAGTCCTGAAAGCCCGAGAGATCCGCTATGCATGGCTGTTCCCATTTGGCATCAGTACGACCATCAAGGGCAAGAGGGTTAACATACGTACCCAAGAAGAGATGCGTGAGCTGTGGAACCTCCTGGAAATAGACCCAATCGAACTGTCTAATTGGCAACCACTTCCAGAACTCCCTCAGTTTTTGCCTCTGGAGAACCCAGGGGACTGGCTGCTGGCAGGCAGCGCAAAATCCCCGAAAGGGAAAAAGAAGAAGCCCAAGCAGGACTCGTGAAGTTCTTAATCCGGGGAGCGAGTTCCCCTGTGGTGCCTCCAGATGTTGCATCTAACCGGCGGGCGCTTCCCTCGAGTTACCTAACCGTGAGTGGCTCTGGGGAGAGTCCTTCGACAGACTGCCCGTACCAGTTCTCTCCCTCTAATTTTCTGCTCCTTCAGCGTGTCTTATTACAGGGCTGGAGATTTGAGGAGCTTCGGCATGTCGTGGAGCGTTTTCGGTGAAGCTGGAGGATCGGGCGTTTTTCCGTCTGCCTGACTCTTCGTGTCCGGGTCTTGAACTCTTCATAACATATGACCCAAGCCGATGAATAAGACGAGTGCTTTGAGCTGGGTTTTTTCGGTTGAATGTTAACCATTATTGATGCAAGTATTTAGGGCTTTTTTGCCCCTCAGTTTTTCTTTTCTCTCTTCTCTTTCTGCTTTCATGTCCTAATCTCTGTTTCCCTTTTAGAGGGCTAGTGGGTGCCTGTATTGTCCAGGCCGTAACTAAATCTCTGACCTCCCGTTAGAGCCGTTTGCTCTGTGGGATCTCAGTAGACTGCCCCAAGGGTGGGCCCTAGGTAGGGTGTCAACGGACCCCCCCCCCCCCCCCCCGAGGCACACTCAAATAAGGTTTTCTCTGCCAGCAAAAGCTCTGCTGCAGCGAATTTTTCTTGTTTCTTTGCCTAATAGTTCTACGTCTATACCCACCTACTTGTATCCTTCTTTCCTGCTCGTTTTATCCTCCCCTCCTCCCACGCCTTACCCCCCGCCACCAAGTCTGGGTACCGCGAGGGAGAGCCCCAACGGAGGCTCCTCTCTCTTTGCAACTACCATTTCTGTATTGTTTACTCACTTGTGCTTTTTCTCATATTTAGGACAGAGTTTTCACGATGAATGGACTGCGTCTCACTTCCTTCAACGCCAGAGGACGTAACTCACCCTCCAAACGCCACAGCCTTGAGCTGCTACTGAGGAGGTACGACACAAAAATTCTCTTCCTCCAGGAGACCCACTATAAAGGAGACAAATCCTTTTCCCTCCCAGGGAAATCTTTCCCTAAGGCATTTCACTGCACTCATCCCTCGTCGGCCTCGAAGGGGGTCTCTATTTTCCTTCACAGAACAATTAATTTTGTCGAGGAGGCTCGGTTTAGGGACGATGAGGGCAGAGTCCTGTTCGTTAAGGGCATCCTGAACAACACAAAGCTAACCCTAGCCAACTTGTATACTCCAAACACAGAACAGATTCCATGGCTGCTCAAGCAGCTGGAGATTCTAAAACACTTCAGTGAGGGTCAGATTATTTTAGCGGGAGACCTAAACGTTACTCTCAATCCCACCTTAGACGCCTCCTCAGGCCGCTCACATATATCTCAAGGTAAACTGAAAAAACTGGGCAAACGGCTTCAGGAACTAGGTTTGATAGACACTTGGCGCACTCTACACCCTACCACGAAAGATTTTTCCTTTTTCTCCTCTGTGCACTCCACATTCCAGAGGCTGGATTACGTCCTGGTCTCCTCCTCCCTACTTCCGTCCCTGACCGGTTCGAATATTGACACAATGACGATTTCCGATCACGCCCCGGTGCATACATCGTTACGCCTTCCCCAACCAGTTGCCAGGGAATGGAGATGGTCACTGAATACTTCACTCCTGGATCAAATAGAGGATAGAGAGTACTTAACAAAACTTCTAGAAGAATATTTCCGTATCAATTCAACGGAGGGCTCAGAGTCTCCTCTGGTTTGGGAAGCCCACAAAGCTTATATGTGAGGCCTATTTATAGCCCTGGGCTCTCGTATTAAGAAAAGGAATCAAAAAGCTATTGATGAGAAGCTTTCGCAGATAGCCAGACTGGAATTGACTGTGAAACTCTCTCAGGCGAAACACAACATGGCGGAGCTTGCGGCGGCAAGAGCTGACCTGAAACTTCTGCTTGAGGGCGAGCACCCACTGGCGTTTTTTTACCTGCGTTTTGCGTTTTGCGTTTTTCCTGCACAGGCATAGAGATAACATGTGTTCCTGTCCACTGGCGTTTTTTTTGCGTTGCGTTTGCGTTTTTAACATAGGAACTGTCAGTTGCATATGTGTCCTTATTTTTCTCCTAATGCACCCATGAAAGTCAATGGTAATTTATGGAAAAGCCGCGAAAACGCCGCGAAAAACGCGCGGAAAAATCGCGGGAAACGCGGCGAAAACGCCAGTGGGTGCTCGCCCTGATTCTAAATTTAACAAAAAACAGTTGCATTTTAAACACAGGATATATGTTCAGGGCAATAGAGGCAGCAAGCTCATGTCGACGTTGATTAAAAAGGCTAGGGCAAAAAACCAAATCCGGGCGATTAGGTCCTCCTCAGGGTCGACTCTGTCTTCCTCCAGGGACATTGCAGCGGAATTTCAGAGGTTCTACTCGAATCTGTACAACCTGCGGGACACCTCCAATGCCCCCCCCCCCCCCCCCCGGTAGAGAACCCCGCGGCCCATATAGATGATTTTCTTAAACAACTCAATATGCCGACACTGAATACCTCAGAGGCTGCACTGCTGGTCACACAAGTCACGCAGGAGGAAGTGGAGGCGCTGATAGCCTCGAGCCCTCCCAATAAAAGCCCGGGTCCGGATGGTCTTCCGATACAATATTATAAAGCTTTCCTCCCTACATTAAAACCAAAACTGACAACGTTGTTTAGTGACCTGCTGGGGGGGGGGGGGGGGCATCCCTGCCGCGGCAATCCCAGGAAGCCCATATCACGCTAATTCTCAAGCATAATAAGGACCCAGAATTATGCGGTAGTTATCGCCCCATATCTTTGATTAACTTGGATGTGAAGTTGTGGGCCAAATTGTTAGCTAAAAGATTGGAGCCATTTATGCCGGGACTGATTAACTCGGAACAGGCGGGCTTCGTGAGGGGAGGGAGGGGAGAGGCAACTGCATCAGACTCCTCCATGCAGCTAGGTATGCCCAACACCATAGGATACCTCTCGCCCTAGTAGGTACAGATGCCGAAAAGGCTTTTGATAGAGTGGACTGGCTCTACATGGAGAGAGTGCTGTATCACTTTGGTCTCCCAGTGCAGTTTACACGAGCGATATTCTCGCTTTACGCGTGCCCGCATGCAAGACTAAAAATTAATGAGATCCTCTCCCCTCCCTTCCTCATAAGAAATGGCACTCGGCAGGGATGCCCCCTTTCACCCTCGCTCTTTATTCTATCACTCGAGCCCCTCCTCCTGAAAGTCAGGCAGGACCCAGGGGTAAAGGATCTGCGGATGGGAGAACAGCAGATTTCGTCCGCGGCATTCGCTGACGATATAGCCTTTCTAGTCACGGACCCCCAGAAGAGTCTCCCCAGGCTCTCTGAGCTGCTCAAGGAATTTGGTGTGCTCTCGAATTTCAAAATTAATTTTGCGAAATCAACGGCGCTGAACATCTCTATTCCACAAAAGCAATATGACGAGCTAAGAAGTAACTCCCCCTTCTCGTGGTCATCATCCCATCTAGAATATTTAGGGATTAAACTGACCAAAAAAGCTGAAGACCTGTACGCCACTAATTTTATCCCTCTCATTGCGCGGGTTAAACAACTTCTCAAGTCATATGATATCCCCTACATCTCCTGGTTAGGGAGAAAGAACATCATAAAGTCCTATATTCTCCCTCTCATACTCTACAAGATTAGAATGCTCCCTATTCAACTCCCAACAAAATTTTTCAAACTAATACGCGGGGTCTTCTCGGCATTCGTGTGGAGACAGAGAAGACCGAGATTGGCGCATGGTCTGATGACTAAAAAGAGAAGGGAGGGGGGAGTGGACCTCCCCAACCTTCACGATTACTATTGTGCATCCCATCTCCGCTACTGGTGGGACCTCTCCAGGCTAAGGGACGATGAACTACTCACCAAGTTAGCGGTAGGGTATAGCAACCTCCCCCTGTCCGAGGTCATATGGCTGCCCACTAGTGCTCATTATCGGGCTAAAACCTTCAACCCCCTCCTCAGAGGGCCATGCGAGGTCTGGGATAAGTTCAGAACAGTGCTTGCGCCGACTCCCTCACCTATCTCTCCTCTAAACGTTATGCCTAGAATAATGAACCCGCAAAGAAACCGTCCTTTAGCTCCAATATGGAACAAACTCGGGACGCTCTCCATTACCAACTTACAAGCTCTCTCGCACCTGGCCCCCTCGACGATCCCTCAAAAACTACTTCCCACGGAGTCCCCCTCCTTTTTAGAGGTGGCCCAATTATCGGGCGTCTTTAAAGAATGTTTCAGTGAGCACAAATCAACCAGACCACTCACTATATTTGAGAGGTCCTGGTCAGATAACAAGGCCTCTCATAGAAAGATTTCTTTTATACGCAAATCCTTTATTTCTCCCTACCAGCCCTATAAACCGGCCTTTCTTACGTCATGGGAGAAGGAGCTGGGTATCCGGCTCTCAGAGGAGGAGACCAGGACGATCCTCGATACATCCTTCGGACTCACTCCGTGTGTATTGGCCCAAGAGGCTCACTATAAATTATTAGTCAGATGGTATCGAACCCCACAATGGCTTTTTGAACACAAGCTCTCTCCCCACGAATCCTGTTGGAGATGCAGGAGCGAGACAGGCTCATACGTGCATATCTGGTGGGATTGCCCGGTGATAGTCCCCTTCTGGACGGGTGTAGGGAAAGTCATTGAAAAAATTGCGCCGAATGTCCGCCTCACACCAGACCTAGTCTTTTTGTGGAGGCCGGGTAAACATTTCCATCCGAAAAATAATAAACTGGTAGCCTTGCTAATAGACACAGCCAAATCCCTGATTCCCCATTTGTGGCTTCAGAATACGGCTCCATCGCTGGGTCTCTGGAGGGAGAGAATTGACAATTTATACTCCTTGGAGGAACTGCACAGCTGGTCAAATAACACTTATGATAAATTTATTGTGACGTGGGCTCCCTGGCAAGAAGTGAGATCCACGGCGTCTTGGGAGGTGTGAGACATGGTCCGTCTAAATCCCCGCTTCGGTAGGCTTCTATACTACTCCCCCCCCTCTTCCCCACCCCCTCCCTTATTGTGAGTCTTAGTGTATGTCCTTTCTCCTCTTTCGTTTCTATTTAGTGCAGACAGGATAAGGTGATTGTCATGTTCAACCCGATGCGAGTTGATAAAGCTTCTCATATGTGGCATCCGAATAGCTAGTGTCCGCATAGATGTACTAAGCTGAGAATACTACGATTGTAGCGGTGCTATCCCTTTCGGAATGTCGTTACTCATTGGGACTTTTAGTTCTTCGGAACGTCTGCCATTGTTGATGTTGATGTCTGATACCCCTGTATATTTTGTGAAAACTATAACAAAAATTGGATTTAAAAAAAAAAAGAAACACCACAGAAACTGATAAGGAACGGCAGAGGCAGCATGCATGGATGCATCTGAGGCTCCCAGGTTGCACCGTTAAGCCAAATTGTGGGCAAGAGCCTGGGGGGGTCACCCCTCTAACAATTTACTTCGGACAGACCATAATCTGCAAGGCACACGCGCTGGCACATTTTAGCTAAGCACCACACAAGGTGCAACAAAGGAAAATCACTGCCTGCGGGTGACACCACTGCCTCTTCTGCTGTTACATGCTGGCATGGCAGTCCAATCCCTCACACGAGGCTGCGTCCACAGCGTACTCAAATTTTTCCCAGTGCAGCGTTCAGCTGTCCTCATGCCACACGGTCGCTTGATAGCCCCACCACCCTCATATCTATTTATAAGTGCATCTTAGATGAGGAGAAACCGGAGATACACACTGCAGAAGGTTGGCAGGGCCTGGCAGCGACCCTCTTTCAAATTGTGGGTGATATCCCACAATGCTGATGAGAATTGCTGATAAATTAATGTACAATCATAATTCCATTCCCCTGCCCCCTCCGTCACAAAATTTCATGAGCCACAAACGTGGCCATAAAGCGGACTCAGTTGCTAGTACTTCTACACATCTCCACAATTCTGCAACGCATTCTAAAACCAAAGGTTGGTTTGAAGCAGGATGTGTCGCAAAAGTTGCCACCACAAGTCTACAGTGAAACTGTCAAAGTCTTATGAACTGACTATGTGGACCCTTGACCGAAAAATATAATAAAATATAACTTTTATTAAAGAAATAACTAAAAGGAAGAACATACACACATAAATCTAGATCCAGGAAAACCCATGGAACCGATAAAAATGTATTGATACCACTGTCCATAAACAGTAATAGACCGGTCAGTCTGAGTATCGTTATGACTCAGCCATTTAGTGTATTCGGTCTCTTTGCAGAATCTGACAGGATTATCAGAATCTATTGTATACACGTCAACCTAATCAGGAGATGAAAAAGTGACATAAGTCTGACAGTTGGATGTTACAGAACGTGACCCAAACTCCAGTGATCAGGTTCGGTGATGTATACGTCGTTCACATCGAGAAAATAAGCTATGCCGGACCACTAAAAATTGTAAGCGTAACCCAACGCGTTTCTCCCACAACGTGGGTTCATCAGGGGTTTCAATACGCAAAAAATGGTACTTTACTGGTTTAATAACTCCCAGTCAGAAATCGGATAGTGGTACAAGAATAAAAAATTGATGAAGCCTCAAAATGTCCAGCACTGTCAAATAAATGACACACTGGATATAGAGGGATCAATCAGAGTAGAACTGTCATTTCCACTGGTGACGATTATATTACTAGATAGATTATTGTCGCCATATAAGATAAATTAACTGACAGGACTACGAAAACCCTACTACTACAATGGTAGAAATAAGAGTAGGGTACAGGTAAGAAAAATTTCTACCCTTTAAGCGAGAGAAAATTATAATTTCTCAGGGATAATAGTCCCGAGTACAGAAAGATAGAAGAATTTTAGCCGTTAAGTCAAAGAGTATCCCGAGGGCAAAATTTTTGCAATCGGGTCCCTGGATAATCAGATGGCATATTCACAGCTGTCAGTCCACCACTAGGGCTGACATGCCGCCGTTTTGTTTATTTGTTTGATTTCAGTTTTTGCTTATTAAGGCTCTGACTTAGTGACCACCTTATTGAGGGACTAATATAGGTCTTTGAATCCTCTTTCCACTCTATTGAGGGACTATTATAGGTCTTAGGAATTTTCCTTGTAGGTCTAGAGCGAAAATTTATCAGATGGCTATCCAAAAGGCGGCTAGTCTGGGCTGCTGTGAATATGCCATCTGATTATCCAGGGACCCGATTGCAAAAATTTTGCCCTCGGGATACTCTTTGACTTAACGGCTAAAATTCTTCTATCTTTCTGTACTCGGGACTATTATCCCTGAGAAATTATAATTTTCTCTCGCTTAAAGGGTAGAAATTTTTCTTACCTGTACCCTACTCTTTATTCTTGTACCGCTATCTGATTTCTGACTGGGAGTCATTAAACCAGTAAAGTACCATTTTTTGCGTATTGAAACCCCTGATGAACCCACGTTGTGGGAGAAACGCGTTGGGTTACGCTTACAATTTTTAGTGGTCCGGCATAGCTTATTTTCTCGATGTGAACGACGTATACATCACCGAACCTGAGCTCTGGAGTTTGGGTCACGTTATGTAACATCCAACTGTCGGACTTATGTCACTTTTTCATCTCCTGATTACGTTGACGTGTATACAATAGATTCTGATAATCCTGTCAGATTCTGCAAAGAGACCGAATACACTAAATGGCTGAGTCATAACGATACTCAGACTGACCGGTCTATTACTGTTTATGGACAGTGGTATCAATACATTTTTATCGGTTCCATGGGTTTTCCTGGATCTAGATTTATGTGTGTATGTTCTTCCTTTTAGTTATTTCTTTAATAAAAGTTATATTTTATTATATTTTTCGGTCAAGGGTCCACATAGTCAGTTCTTTCCAAACTAGTTGGACTTCACTGCCTCTGTTAAATTGTCAATGTCTTATGAAATCAGTTACGCTTCCTTTGATCGCTACGAGGACCGGGTGATCCATGTATAAATTTGAGTGGCCAAAGCAGGACCCCACGCTGGGCAGCAGATATGGAACAGATTCTCCACACCGACCAGCGCTGACCCCCCAGGGATGTGTGCGTTTATAAAGCCTAAACCAATCCGGCTGTTTACTACTCAGGGTATTTTACGTCAGCTTACATCCAAAAACAGACAGTGTGCAATGAGTTGTCTTGTTATACAGTGCTGATCAGAATTCCAATGCCCATGCTACCATGTCACAAATTTGTCAGGAGTCACGTGGCCATCCGAGTCCGCTTTATGCTAGCACTTCCAACCATCTGCACAATTCAGAAACACATTCTAAAACAAAAGATTTCTTTTAAGGAGGAGCTGTCACAAAAGATGCCACCACAGGTCTACAGTGCAACTGTTAAAGGCTCATTAAAACAGTTATGTTTTCTTTGATTGCTTCAAGGACAGCATAAACCATGAAGAAATTGGAGTGGCCAAACCTGGCACAGCTGCACCCCGCCCAGGACTTTGGCCTCTGCCCACAACCTCATTCAGGCGCCCAAGTCCATGTCCTCATCCTCGACCCTTACCCCTAGTCTTCATCATGCTGTATAAAGCACGGTGTCAAAATGCTACGCAAACTGCAAGGTATTTTGCATACGCTTTAAGCCAAAAATAGATAGTGTAAAATGTGTACAGTCTTGTGTTTCCTATCGTTCTGCACTATATAACCGTTAGGCCTATTATGCAAATGCTTTCAGACACAGACAACTAAAAAAAAGAAAAATGAGAGGAGTTTTGTTAGTTGCTATATAGTCTGTGTATACCAGTAGCAGTATACTGTAAAGAAGTGGTAACAGTATGCAGTATACAGCCCAGATGCTTGTGAATGCTTTGTGCGCACTACTGGTCCCAGGCAGCCAAATTGATGATGCACACAATGAGAGGAGTTGTAGTCCTAGAAAGGACTGTTGGCTTCAAATTATTCCAATCCCGTGTCACCTCCATCACAAAATTCTCAGGAGCCACTAACGTGGCCATAAAGGGGACTCGGATGCTAGTACTTCAAAGCATCAGCACTATTCAACAACCCATTCTAAAACAAAAGATTGGTTTGAAGCAGGAGGTGTTGCAAAAGTAGCCACCACAGGTCTACACTGAACCTTTGAAAGTCTCATTAAATCAGTAACGGTTCCTCTGATCGCTACAAGGACAGCATAAACCATGAAGAAATGTGAGTGGCCAAAGCAGGACAATTCATTCTGTGTATGTGTCAGATAGCTGAACCTCAAGCTGGTAAAAATTTGTGTACCAAGAGTATAGGCGAACTCCTGAAACATTTCCAGGCTTTGTTGGTGCTATCAGTTGACAGGCGGGTACGTTTGTCTGTGATAATCCCCCCCCCCCCCCCCCGCCAGCAGCACTAAACACCCTCTCTGATAACACACTAGCGGCTGGTCAGGCCAGCACCTCCAAGGCGTACAGCGCAAGTTCGGGCCACGTGTCCAGCTTTGACACCCAATAGATGTATGGAGCTGAGGGATCATAGAGGACGTTGGTATGGTTAGCTATGTACTCCCTCACCATCTTTTTACAGTGCTCCCTCCTACTCAGCCTAGACTAGGGAGTGGTGGCACAGTCTGGCTGGGGAGGCATAAAACTGGCAAAGACCTTGGAGAGTGTTCCCCTGCCTGCACTGGACATGCTGCCTGTTTCTCGCATCTCCCCTGCTAGTTGGCCCACTGAAGTACGTCCTCTACCGCTAGCATTGTCAGATGGGAACTTTAGCATCAGCTTTTCCACCAGGGCCTTGTAGTATTGCATTGCTCTCGTAACCATTTCCTCTTCCGGAATGAGAGTGGAAAGGTTGTCCTTATACCGTGGGTCAAGAAGGGTGAACACCCAGTAATCCTTGTTGGCCAGAATGCGTCTAATGCGAGGGTCGCGGGAAAGGCAGCTTAACATGAAGTTAGCCATGTGTGCCAGAGTCCCAGTACGCAACACATCGCTGTCCTCACTAGCAGCATGACTCTCAATGTCTTCCTCCTCCTCTTCAGCCCATACACGCTGAACAGATATGAAGGAAGTAGCATGGGTACCCTCTGCAGTGTGGGCAGCAGTCTATTCCCCCTCCTCCTCCTCCAACACGTGCTGAGAAACAGACGTGAGGGTTGTCTGGCTATCAAGCGATGTATTGTCATCTCCCATCTCCTGTTCCATCCGCAAAGCATCGTCATTAATGCTTAGCATTTCTCAGCAGGCAAAGCAGCGGGATGGTTACACTGATAATGACCGCATCGATGCTCACCATTTGTGTAGACTCCTCAAAGTTTCCTAAGACTTGACAGATATCAGACATCCATGCCCACTCCTCTGTGAAGAACTGCAGAAGGCTGACTACCACTCCGACGGCTATGTTGCAGCTGGTTTTCAACAATGGCTCTACGCTGCTCGTAAAGCCTGGCCAATAGGTGCAACGTTGAATTCCAGTGTGTAGGCACATCGCACAACAGTCGGTGCACTGGCAGCTGGAAGCGATGTTGCAGTGTCCTGAGGGTGGCAGCATCTGTGGTGGACTTTATGAAATGTGCGCAGACGCGACGCACCTTGCTGAGCAGGTCAGACAAATTGGGGTAGTTTTTAAGAAAGTGCTGAACCACCAGATTGAACATGTGGGATAGGCATGCCACATGTGTTAGTCTGACAAGCTGCAGAGCCGCTACCAGGTTATGTCCATTGTCACACACGACCATGCCTGGTCGGAGGCTCAGCGGCGAAAGCCACAGATCGGTCTGCTCTGTCAAACCCTGTAACAGCTCTTGGGCGGTGTGCCTCTTGTCTCCCAAACTGAGTAGTTTTAGCACGGCCTGCTGACGCTTCCCCACGGCAGTGCTGCAGCTCCTCGAGCTACCGACTGCAGGCGGCGTGCTCACATGTGATAATTGAGAGGTGGAGGGGGTGAAGGAGGAGAGAGGGGTGTTTTGAGGAGGTGGCATAATAAGCCAGAGAAACCTTCACTGAGGTAGGATGCGCAATCCTCGGTGTGGGTAGCATGAGAGCAGAGCCAGGGTCAGACTCAGTCCCAGCCTCCACAAGGTTAATCCAATGTGCTGTCAGGGAGATGTAGTGTCCCTACCTGACAGCACTTGTCCATGTGTCGGTGGTTAAGTGGACCTTCCCAGTAACCGCGTTGGTGAAGGCACGGTTTATGTTCCGTGAGCCGTGCTGCTGTAGGGCGGGGACGGCGCAGCGGGAAAAATAGTGGCGACTGGGGACCTAGTACCGAGGGACCACCGCCGCCATAAGGTTGCGGAAAGCCTCCGTTTCTACTAGCCAATGTGGCAGGATCTCCAGGCTGAGTAGTTTTGAAATATGCAAGTTTAAAGATTGTGCATGCGGGTGGGTGGCTGCGTATTTCCGCTTGCGTTCCAATGCTTGGGTCATCGACAACTGAATGCTGCATTGGAACACATTGGTGGAGAAATGTGGAGGTGAAGGTGTGGGTGCAGGACGGGATACGCTCATGCCAGCATCCTGGAAGGAGATTGGATGTCAGTGACCGGATGCGACACAGGGGGAAGAGGCAGTGGTGTGACCCACAGACGGTGAATGGCCTTCATTCCACGTTGTCGGGTGCTTAGCCATCATAAGTGCACGCATGCTGGTGGTGGTCAGGCTGGTAGTGGTGGCTTCCCTGCTGATCTTGGTGAAGTAGAGGTTGCACACCACTGTCGGTCATCCGCGCTCTCATTGAAAAACCTCCAGACCTTTAAACACTTAGCCCTCTGCATGGGAGCTTGCCGTGAGGAGGTGCTGTGGGGAACAGTTGGGGGAGTATTTGCTGTGGCCCTGCTTCTTCCCCTGGCCACCCCACTGCCTCTTCTAACCTGGTATGCTGCAGCAGTTACCTCCCCATCTGAAGCCCTGTCTTCAGTAGGCTTAGCAACCCAGGTGGGGTCAGTCACCTCATCATCCACCAGCTCTTCCTCTGACACCTCAGTCTGCTCCTTCCTCAGACTTACTGCCCTAACAACAACCTCACTGACAGACAACTGTGTCTCATCCTCATCATTCACAAATAGCTCTTCAGACATTACTTGGAAGTCCCCACCCTCATCACCCTGAGTCCAAATTTTGGGCATCGGTCACCACAAACTCCTCACGTGGCTGATGAAACATTTTTTATGACTCAGGGCAGGGACCTGAGAAGAGTTCTTGGGAGTATGCCTGTTCGGAACTGCTCCTTTTCCTGGAGTGACCAGGCTGGGAAAAAGGAGGAGCAGCCTGAGAATTCAGAGGTGCAGTCCCTTGGATGGCGTAAGTGGGCTGCGTGGTAGACTGCGTGTTGAATAAAGTACTGGATGCATTATCCGCTATCCACGTCAGCACCTGATCGCACTGTTGATGTTTTAATAATGGCCTACCACGCGGACCTGCAAAATGTGACATGAAGCTGGGGAATCGAGATACGCGGCGCTCTCCTAATCCCTCAGCAGCAGGCACTGGTTCACCCCGCCCAGGACCTCGGCCTCTGTGCACCCCCTCCTTCGGACGCCCATGTCCATGTCCTCAACCTCGACCCTTACCCCTAGTCTTCATCATGTTGAATAAAGCACTTGGAGTAAATGCTACGCAAAATGCTAGTTATTTTGTGTACGCTTATAGGCTAAAATAGACACAATAAACAGTGTATACTGTTGTTAGATAGAGGAGAATCACAGCCCCCAGACACTGGTATATAGATTACGCTCTGAGCAGGCCCAGAAAAATTTAAAACAGTGTATACTGTTGGTAGGTAGCACAAATTCACAACCTCCAGAGACTGATATAAAGCGTACGCTCTCAGCAGGGCCAAAACCTTTTTCTAGTGTGTATACTGTTGTTAGATAGTGTAGATTCACAGCACCAACACACAGGTATACAGCGTATGCTTTGAGCCCCAAAAAAACTTAAAAAAGAGAAATGATAGGAGTTCCGTTACTTCCTATGTACACCCCTGGCAGTACACTGCATAAAACCGGTTACAGTGGGCAAATACAGCCGGGATGCTTGAAATAAAAGTTGTGCGCACTACTGGTCCCAGCCAGCCAAAATGCTGATGCACACAATGAGAGGAGTAGTAATCCTAAAAAGGACTGTTGGGTTCTTACCTAACCGCAACCTAATCCTTACACTAATGCTTTCCCTATTGCAGCAGCTCTTTCCCTAAGCTCATGCAGCATGCGTCTGAGGCGAGCCACGGGTGACCATAGCTTTAATACTCGGCGGTCACCTGATCCGCCCAGCCAGTCACTGCTATAGACATGCAGAGGGCTGGTACATCACAACAGGAAGTGGTAAAGCCTTCCCTGCATGTTTAGTGGCTAAAAAATGGCAGGGGAGGGGAGATGAAATTTACTGGAGCACCGTGCGTAGCTCGCTCGAGTAACGAGCACACCCTGAGGCTACCTACAGGGGAGCACGATATTGACCCGATATCGCATTCGCCAGCATGTGATTTTATGCCCATTTTTGAGACTTTTTCTGTCAAAAAAAGACTCCCATCACTTCATTTTAAAGCAGCGATCCACCATTGCAGCTCTCAGCTGCGTTACAGGATTGGCATGTGTTTGCCATTGTTATCAATGGGAAACCTCACATCGCACTCACGGTCACATAGCACGCCGTCCTATTGAAAACAATGGTCGATGTGTTCCAAGAAACACAAACCGATAGGAGATCGCTCATGTATACGACTGCATTCAAAAGAATAGCGTTCATATTTGTGCAGGATTTATACGTATTGCAATGCTCAGATCTCGTGCAAGATTCTCGGCCGTGTGAAACTGGCCTGAGGATAACATAGTGGCGTGGATTAAATATCTGTAATGCTTTCTTTTTGACAATTGATGGTGGAGGACAAGACTGCAGTACTCAGAACCACCACTATCCTCCGATACAAACATTGAAGAGACTGCAATTATCACATGAGTGCTATTGGGGATCCTGGGTGGTGGCCCCACATTGATCAGGTAGTGGCCTGTACTGATAATAGGCCATCAACTTTTAAAGCCTGAATAACCCCCATAAGCCTAAAGCCAGAATGAACTTCCTTTTTTGAATTTGAGGCCGTCCTAACTGTGCAAAATGTATTTAGAGGCATGAGTGTTTTAATATGTTTGGCGTCCTCTACTTCAACTATCTGCTTTACAGCAGTATAGGACAATCGAATCTTAAGAGATCTGCCCCTACAATTTCTTGCTCTTCTTTCTCCGTTCAGTCATTTGCATCGGTTAATATATTTCACACTATAAAGCTGTTTAGTTCTTTTTATCTGAAACTAAACATAAACCTCATATATTGCAATGTTGGTTTCTCTCTGCAGGTTTGAACAGGCCTATATGACAAGTCTGATTGGGCTCAGGCCAGAGAAGTATTTCTGGATGGGGCTCTCTGATACGGAGGAGAAGAACACTTTTAAATGGTCCAACAGGCAAAACGTTCTGTTCACACACTGGAACGCGGACATGCCAGGTAAGTCCATTCTCCACTCTTAGGCTGCCTGGCCACGGGCATTGCGGTTTCCCGCGGCGGACCTCCGCAGCAGGAGCCGTTACCCAGGAGCCTGCTGACATATCTCCGTGGTCAGCCTATCTGACAGGCTAACTGCGGAGAACCGCGGCAATTCGCAGCATGCTGGGATTTGCCACCCGCGAGCGGAGAATCACTATGATTCTCTGCTCGTGTACAGGGGGGGTGGGCTGCACTTTCCATAGCAACACTATGGAAAGCGTGCATTGCGTTCCCCGCGGCTGGATTATCGTTGTGGTGAATGTTCATGTACATATAAGGTGCTAAGTTAGCAAAACTGAGCGCTATATGTATATTCTTGTTGTTCCAAATTAATTTTAAGTGTTCGAGCTGCTCAAAGAATTACATGTCCCACAGCATTTGTGTAATCGGCTGAACTGCTTTGTTCCTCTAAGGCCGCCTGCAAACGAGCGGATTTGCATTGTGGAATCCAATATAACTAATTATCATCTCTTTACCAAACAAAGTTTCTCTGCATCATCAAATGCTACAAGTACTTCATGATTTTTAGCAAACCTATTGTTCCAATCCCCTTGCAACACATTGAGTTCGTGTGTGTGTAGCACATAACAGTGACAAGTCTTTTTCTGGTTCAGTAGCGAGGAATCTCAAACTAATGCAATTGCATTAGTTTGATTAGCCAGTCCCCCCTTCCTACTGTGAAAAATGTGATCATCTAGACAGTCTGTAGTTTTCAGTAACTAATCCCCATTCATAGTATGAGTGGACAAGTAGAACCATCCTGTTAGCCATGCCCATAGACCAGTGATGGGCAACCTTTTTGGCTTGGTGTGTCAAAATTCGCTGAAAAACCGAACATAACTCGGGTGGCGTGTCACTTCGAAAAAAACCCCTAAATTTGTGATATTAATAGTTTAAATAAGAAAAATGTAACATATAACTGTATTGAATAAACCAAAAACTAATTATTTTAACTTACCTGCTTAGTGACTTCTTTGTTCATCTGTCAGTCGGTTTCTTCTGTTGGTCTTGAAATTAATTAACGGTCCAATATGAAACTTTAACTGGTGTGGGGTGCCGTGAACTGAGATAAGTGAGGGAAGGGGAAATTCTTTAACTAACCTGCCTCAGTAATGGCGCTGGTGCTGCAAAGGCGCTCCCCTCACTTCTCTGTAATGGCGCTAATGGGCTTTTTAAAATGGCTGCTGCACAGGCCCTACCCTCACTTATCTCAGTAATGGCTGCTGGTGGTGGCTGCTGCTGCTGGCGGCTGCTAAGATGGCCTCCAGATCCCTTCCCTTGCGCACTCCGTGGCTAAAAATGCCGCCGGCCGGAAGTGAGGTCGGCGGCCTAACCGGAAGTCCCGACACTACTAGACGCTCTGTGCCGGAGGTCTGTGGTTTTGGCTTACAGACCTCCGGCGCACAGCGTCTACCCGTCCCACCGCAATGTTTTATCCTCGGCTCCAGCACCTGGCCGTGCAGGAGCCGAGGATGAAACATCCCGGTTCTCCGCATGCAGCCGCATATTTTCAGTATGCGGCCGCGAACATGGCCACGCGTGTCAGCAATGACACGCGTGTCATAGGTTCGCCATCACGGCCATAGACACTACCTGAGGCTTACCATTTTGCCTCTGTCAATTATCCACAGCTCTCTTGAAAAGTGTGATCAGAGCTTAGCATTTATTTATTTTTTTTAATCAAGTTTTTATTGGTTTTTCAATACATGTCCATATTTCAATCGTATACAGAACTATAGGCTTGATACATGGCCTAGGGGCCAATATCTCTGCTAATATACCATAACAGCTATGGACAAACCGAAGGGACTTGTTGAAACAAAAAAAAAATTTTACTTACCCGAATCCCCGCTCTGCGACTTCTTCCTTCTTTCTTCTCCAAGATGGCCACCGGGATCTTCACCCACGATGCACCGTGGGTCTTCTCCCATGGTGCACCGTGGGCTCTGTGCGGTCCATTGCTGATTCCAGCCTCCTGATTGGCTGGAATCAGCACACGTGATGGGGCGGAGCTACGCGATGACGCGTAGAAGGGGCGGAGCCAGAACGCTGCTCGTGCCCGGACCGAGTAGAAGAGAGAAGACCCTTCTGCGCAAGCGCGTCTAATCGGGAGATTAGACCCTGAAATTAGACGGCACCATGGCGACGGGGATGCCAGCGCAGGGAAGGTGAGTATATAACTTCTGTATGGCACATATTTAATGCACAATGTATATTACAAAGTGCATTAATATGGCCATACAGAAGTATATAACCCCACTTGCTTTCACGGGACAACCCCTTTAAGCCTCGGGGCTAGCTTTTTCAGGGCTCCCTCGACCTCCTGCCAGAAGGCATAGACTGGAGGGCACTCCCACCAGAGGTGGAGATAAGACCCAATGCCAGCGTCGCATCTCCAACACCTCCCATGCGCTGCTAACTTGTGATCCGCCAGCCATTGGGGAGTTCTGTACCACCTCGCTAGCAATTTATAATGAGATTCCTGCAAAGTGACACAGGAGGATAGGCCAAAGGCTGTATTTAGGATGGACGTGGTGTCCTCAGCAGAAAGTGAGATGTGTAGTTCTCTCTCCCAGGAGGTCAGGAACGCCGGCCTCGACAGCGTCGGGGGGAAGATAAAGTGCCTGCGTAGCGAACCAATCCTCCTTACCCTATGGTTGCTCCCCACCAGGGCCATCTCAAAGGATGTTAGGGGTCTAATAGATTTGAAATGAACTCTGAATGTTTTGAACGTCTTTGTGACGTGCATGATTTGAAGGGGGGAGAGGGGGTGGCTGGGTTGCAGCAGCTGAAGGATGTCAGCGGTTGGCTGATGGGCAACCGCCTGGAGGTCCCCCATCGTCTTATCACGAAATACTGGCGGTACATGGGTCTACCGGTAACTCCAGAATTTTATGAATCGTACTCAGTGGGGAGCAGGGCGAAGGAGGTGTCGCCAATGTTTTCCCGAGTTCGAGCCATGTCTCGAAGGGGCCCTTGACCAGAGGTCAGCCCTGAGAGAAGGGCCATAGGCACCCTCTGCTAATGAGAATACTGTTCGGTCTATAGCCGGGTACGTCAGCTCCATCCAATAGCTCATCTGGGAGGAAAGGTAAAAGTCGCGGACACATGGCATGCCCACACCCCCCCTCAGTGCTCCTCCTCACCGTCAGGCAATGTACCAGTCTTGGTTTTCTGCCTCTCCAGATGTATGCTGAAAAGGCTACACGAATGGCTTTAAAGAAGCTAGCTGGGAGATAGATTGGTAGGAGGCAAATTTGGTACAATATGATTGGAATCACATAGGATTTCAATACGTTTTTCCTCCCCAGCCAAGATATGCACGGGAGGTCGTATGCCCTCAGGAGGTTTTTTAACTTTATTTATCAGAGGGAGAAAGTTGGTGGCGTACAGGTCTTCTGCCCTCTTTGTGAATTTGATGCCCAAGAAATCGATGTGAGACTCCGATCAGGCAAGGGATGTCAATGTCTTTATTTTACTGCTGAGAGCCAGGGGGATCGAAATATTCAATACTGTTGACTTTGTATAGTTCGTTTTAAAATTGGATATGGCTCCGAACTCCTCTATAAGGTTGATAAGCCTGGGCAAGCCTTCCTCTTGGTTAGTTATCAAAAATACAGTATCATCAGCGAAGGCTACCGATGAAAGTGTATCCTTTTTAATTTTTAGGCCTTGAATCTCCTTGTCTAGCCTAACCTTTTGTAAGAAGGGTTCTAGGACCATAATAAACAGTGAGGGTGACAGGGGGCACCCCTGCCGGGTCCCGTTTTTAATGTTAAAGGGAGGGGACAGGGACTCGTTGATTCTAAGTCTAGCAAAAGGCTCATCGTAGAGGGCAAAGACAGCAGCCACAAAACGTGCAGGGAAACCAAAGCGCAGGAGCACCCGTTCCATATAGTGCCAATCAACCCTATCGAAAGCTTTTTCAGCGTCAGTGCTTACTAAAGCTAGGGGTATCTTGTGAACTTGGGCATACCTCGCTGCATGTAGCAATCTATGGCAGCTGTCCTTACCCTCTCTCCCCTTGACAAAGCCCCTTTGTTCCGGGTTAATCAGGTTGGGGATCAACTCCTCCAACCTTTTGGCTAGGAGTTTCACCCAAAGTTTCATGTCCAGGTTTATCAACGAGATGGGACGATAGCTCCCACACAACTCTGGATCCTTATTCTCTTTTTGTATTAGCGTTATGTGGGCTTCTTGAGCTTGTTTCGGGATTGGGGTGCCCTGGAGCAGAGAATTAAACAGGTCTGTGAGATGGGGGATTAAAGTTTGTTTAAACGTTTTGTAATAAATTGAGGGGAAGCCATCGGGGCCAGGACTTTCCCCCGACGGGGCAGAGGACAGGAGTAGTTCGACTTCCCGATCGTCCGTGGGGGCCAGCAATCTTATAGCGTCTTTGTCATCGATCTTGGGAAGTTGTACTCCGTCTAGAAAGGAATCTATCTTGCTTCTGGTATCTAGTTTATCCTCTAGTAGCGTAGTGTCTCTTAAGTTGTATAGGTGGGAGTAGAATGTTTGGAATTCTCCCCCAATATCCTGGGTCGAGGTTACGATAGAACCAGATGGTGTCTTAATAGATTTAATAAAGTTCCTGGGTTTAGCTTTTTTGATGAGGGCGGACATTAATTTACTGCCCTTGTTAACCTAAGCGTAATTGATTTGCTTAAGGTACAGACATTTTTTTATTGTATTTCGTGTTGAGGCAGAATTTGAGATCTTTCCTAAGGGATATTAGCTGATCTAGGGTCGCTTTGTTTTGGGAGGATTTCGTCGCCTGTTCAAGTCTTGCGATTTGATGGAGTTTGTCATCAATTTCTTTTTGTTTTCTTTTGGCTTTAGTACCCATGGCAATCAAGAGTGCCCTTATGTATGCCTTGTGGGTTTCCCAGACCATCGGCATTGACTGACCTTTCCCTTTGTTGAGGGAGAAGAACTCCTCTAGAGGAGCATTTAATTTCGTTATGTCATTTTCTGAGTCTAGAAGAGAGGGATTAAGTCCCCTTCCCGGGCCACGGCTAAGGAGTGGAGATGGAGTCAGGTCTACGTGGACCGGGGCATGGTCCGAGATGGTAATTGCATCAATAGTGGCCTTGGTTACTGAGGTGAGGAGGGCCGAGGATATAAAGATATAGTCCAATCGTTGATATGACGAATGGACCATAGAGAAATATGTATAGTCTTTTACTGAGGGGGAGAGACACCGCCATGCATCCACGACTCCCAAGTCCTCCAAGCTACGAGCTAGTCTTCTCAATTTGGGCTGCGATATCTGGGACTTGCCCACCGACGAATCTATTAGAGGGCAGAGCGTAACGTTAAGGTCCCCGCTCAGGATAAGAGGGCTTGTTGCAAAGTTCTTAAGGACTTCGAGCTGCTTAATCAGCCACGCCACCTGGCAGGTGTTTGGGACGTAGAGATTCGCTAAGGTTAGTTTGATCTTATTTAGGGAGCCCCTAACAAATAGGACCCTGCCTTCATCATCATTGTATTGAGCTTCACATGAGAACATGATAGATTTGTGTATCAAGATCGAGACGCCTTTAGAAGATGACGTTGGGTGGGCGCTATGAAATCCCTGCGGATACTGACCTCCTGGGAGAGAAAGACATCTGTTACCCCTGAAGTGCATCTCCTGCAGGAAGACGATTTTTGAGCCATACCTTTTTAGTAGTAAGGCAACATGATGCCTCTTAGAAGGCGAGTTCAGGCCTCTTACGTTGTGTGAAGTAATCCTTAAACAGTCAGCCATATTCCTCTTGGCGAGAGGAGCGATGGAATCTTATTGGGAGTGCTGCAAAGGAAAGCAAGAGGTGAACAAATCGAGTCACAAAAAGGCAGAAGTCTCGGTATCTCCCACGAGCGAGACCTTTTGGTGTTGCTTGGTAGGTAGAAGGGATAGAGAGGAATGGGAAAGAGGGGAGGAGAGACACAAGAGGTCCGGGGTAAACAAAGAACACTTCTTGACTGCAAAAGGTGAGTCAACAATCAACGTTTGTTCGTTCGAGGGCAGGCCCCTAACGAGGTCAGCCCAGAGAAACGACCGGAGGTGGGTTCACAGAACTGTAAGGCAGAGACAGTTAACTGTGTACACAGCCTGGTCTGACAGGCACCAAACGGAGCCTTAGCTGAATAGATCAACAGATTAAAATATACGAAACCATTGTAGGAGGATCATGGTTTAAGACAAGCGGAAGTAATCCAAACATTTGAACTTGCGCAGGACACCTTGTAACGGTGGGGGTGGTTGAGGCCTGTAATAGGCGTTAAGGGATAGCCCGAGGTCTACTCTCTTCCCTCTCAAGGTTTGGAGGGCAGACTCCAGCCTAAAACCCCAGGTAGGTGTCCTAGCCTGAGTTGTGATGGGCAGTCTTTGAGTCAAGTGTCCATGTTTGATACAGTGTCCTTATTTTTCTTTCTCTTATTTTTCGGTGACTTTGGGTTGTTGGCGACGTGCCAGGTCTCCGGGGATGGCAGCTTGGAGGGTTTAGGAAAGTCCGAAATTGGGAGCCAGCTTGGGACGTCAACAGGGTCCATCACTAGTTGCTCCCAGCAGTCTTTCAGATCTTCTGGTAAACGGATAACCAGCCTACGCCCCTTGTATGTAAATGCCAAGGCCGAACGGGAAAAGCCACGCATACCTTATCTCCTTAGCTTTTAACGCCTCCAGAAGGGGTCGCAGGAGACAGCGTTTCGTTAGCGTGGATGGGGCTAGGTCTTGAAATATCTGGAGAGGGGTTTCCCCATAAGCAAGGTCACTGTGAGATCTTGCTGCCTTTAAAATAGCAAAGGCATCTTGGAATGACAGTAATTTACTTATTACATCTCTTGGTCTTTCCGTGGTTACGGAGGAGGGAGGCCTGAGGGCGCGATGGATGCGCTCTATAATGATCGAGGCCGATCTGTCAGCGCCTAGCAGAAGTGTAAAGATTTCACCCGCGACTTTAGGCAGGGCTTCAATCGCCCATGTTTCAGGAAGTCCTTTTATGCGGATATTGGACCGCCTGTTGTGGTTCTCTAAATCTTCCTGCATTGTTAGGATCTGATTTAGGTGGTCATATTGGGCTCTCAGAACCTGTGCCATGGCAAGGGAGTGCTGCAAAATGGAAGCAGAGGAAGTTTCCAAGTCTTCTACCCTGCGCCCCATATGCTTTATGTCTTCTTTTATTTCAGCCAGATCAGCTATGATGGGGTTAAGTGCTGACTTTATTAGTTCCCTCATAAATCCTTTAGAGATAGTCTCAGTCTCTCTCTCTCTCTCCTCTCCGTCTCAGGATCCCTCCTCCTCCCCCCTCTTACTGTGTGCAGGGATGGTCTCATGTGCCGGCGCCATCTTGGCTGCAGCATAGGGAGAGCGGGAGCCGCGCTCCTTGAAGAATTTCGGCATCTCCGTCTGATTTTTTTTTCAGCTGTTTCGGCGTCCCCAGCTGTTCTCCTCCTCGGTCTCTGCTTTTCCGTTGCATTTTGCTTCAAATAGCCGCTGTAAGGGCCCGGGATAGGTGCCGCTCTAACGGAGCTCTCTGCCTAAGCTACCATCATGCTCAGCGGTCAGGCTCCGCCCCCAGAGCTTACCATTTATGACAGACCATCACACAATAACACAAAGGTGGCATGGCTACTACCGTGTGATCTAGGACACCCGACAATTGTTGTCTAAAGAGAAGGACATCCTATGCTCTGGACCAATTTTCTAACATGTTACTATTTATGCTGTCCCACACATTGTAAATATTTATTAGATAGTCCAGTGCAACTCCGATAGGGGGTATTTTTCGTAAGCAGTTGTCCCACAATTTAGCCTCCACACATGCACCTCTTGTCAAAGAGGAAAAATAGTCAATACTTGCTTTTTTCTTGGTCAAATTAGATGGTGGGTGTGTCTTGGTGGGTGGGTCTAAGGGCTTATTCAGACGACCAAACATCGGCCGCGTATTCACGCCGGCCGATATACGGAGTCCCTCTCTGCAGGGGGAGGAGGCTGGAAGAGCCAGGAGCAGTGCTCTGAGCTCCCGCCCCCTCTCTGCCAACTCTCCACCCCCTCTCTGCCCCTCTGCATTATTTGCAATGAGGGGAGGCGGGATGGGGCGGAGCGAATTCCCAGAATTTAGCCCCACCTCCTCATTGCAAATAGCACAGAGGGGCGGGGA
This sequence comes from Eleutherodactylus coqui, assembly GCF_035609145.1. NCBI lineage: Eukaryota > Metazoa > Chordata > Amphibia > Anura > Eleutherodactylidae > Eleutherodactylus > Eleutherodactylus coqui. Next base: position 124,692,365 of record NC_089848.1, read on the forward strand.
GGGGGTGGAGAGGAGGCAGAGAGGAGGCGGGAGCTCAGAGCATTGCTCCCGGCTCTTCCAGCCTCCTCCCCCTGCAGAGAGACGCCGTATATTGGCCGGCGTGAATACTTGGCCGATATACGGTCGTCTGAAGCCGCCCTTAGTGTGTGTCTTGGTGTGTCTGAATGTGACTAAGTGAAGAGGTGTAGGAGTGTGAGTGTGTAAGTGTAGAAAAACACTGTAAATGTCCCTGTGGCGGGTATAAGTGAAGTGTAATTGGGTGATTGAACGAGAGCAATTAGTAAGTGTGTGTGTGTTTTGTTTTTTTTTGTTTTTTTTTTAAAGTGTGAGCAGTTGCGTACGAGCGAAGGTGTGTGAGCAGTCGCGTATGAGTGAAGATGTGTGAGCAGTTGTGCACGGGCGGTGGCGTGTGAGCGGTCAGCCACGGAGCGGAGGCGTGTGAGCGGTCGGTCACGGAACGGAGGCGTGTGAACGGTCGGCCACGAAGGGGAGGCGTGTGAACGGTCGGCCACGGAGGGGAGGCGTGTGAACCGTCGGCCACGGAGGGGAGGCGTGTGAACGGTCGGCCACGGAGGGGAGGCGTGTGAACGGTCGGCCACGGAGGGGAGGCGTGTGAACGGTCGGCCACGGAGCGGAGGCGTGTGAACGGTCGGCCACGGAGCGGAGGCGTGTGAACGGTCGGCCACGGAGCGGAGGCGTGTGAACGGTCGGCCACGGAGCGGAGGCGTGCTTGGAGTGTGATCTAGTTAATCTTTACTACTTCCACACGTAAATTGTAGATCCCCCATTAGGATGAGCTCCATGCCTGGCAATGTCATCCAGTGTGCTACTTGTGCAATGTATCCATTTCTTGATCAGCCGATCAAGGGTGCATACTGTTGCACAAGATGCGTGCACGTCGCACATTTGGAAGCCCAAATCCTGAATCTACATAAGCAACTGGCAACACTGAGAGCCATTGGCATCATGGAAAGGAGTTTGGTGCTCACTGAGCAGGCACTTGCTGGGGTAGACGGGCATAGATGGTAGCATGGAAGAACAGGGGGAGAAGGCAGCTAGCTGGGTAACAGTTAGAAGGGGTAGAGGGAAGAGAAGCAGGGAGGCTAGTCCTGAACGAGCACAACCCAACAAGTTTGCAAAGTTGGCAGATGAGGGGGATGCCATTACAGAGCCAGCACCACTGCACCACAACATGCTCTCTGAACCCCAGGGAGATGACTGCTCTAGTGAGATGGGGACGGGGAGCGCAGGACAGACTAGGCAGGTCCTAGTTGTGGGGGACTCAATTATAAGGGGGAGGGACAGGGCGATCTGCCATAATCACATGGATCGTCGAACGGTGTGTTGTCTTCCTGGTGCTCGATTTCGACACATTGCGGATCGGATTGACAGATTACTGGGAGGGGCTGGTGAGGATCCAGCGGTCATGGTGCACGTTGGCACCAATAAACAAATTAGAGGTCAATGGAGGGCCCACAAAAATGATTTCAGGGACCTAGGATCCAAGCTTAGGGCGAAGACCTCCAGGGTAGTTTTCTCGGAAATACTACCTGCACGTAAAGCCACACTAGAAAGGCAGCAGGATCTTAGGGACTTAATAATGTGTAAAGACGGCAGCCGCCATTACACATTATTGGATCCTATATTTGGAAGGTGTTCAGCTTCCTGGATGGCTGGTGCATGATCTAAGTCCTGCCACAAGGTTTGGAATGGAGTAATGCTGCTGGTAACTGCACTTTTCTGACTTTAGTGGCTCTGGAGTTAGTGTAAGAAGGAGGAACCATAAGTATGGAGGAGGGCTTCAACCATTAAAAATAATAACTTTATTGATTAAAACACATACATCTACCAGGTAAATGCTGAACGGCTGTTGACAAAGGCCACTGTCTGGCCGAAATGAATGCAAGAAGTCTGATCGGTAAAGTGGGTGAGCTTGAAGCGAGAATGACTGATGAAAACTACGATATAGTTGAAATAACAGAAACATGGCTTGATGATAAGTGCGATTGGGCAGTGAATTTACAGGGTTACAATCTCTTCAGAAGAGACCGTGGTGAACAGAAAGGGGGAGGGGTATGCCTGTACGTTAAAACATACTTAATGCCAAGGCTACGGGAGGATATAGGGGCAGGAGATGAACACGTGGAATCTCTGTGGGTAGAAATACAGGGAGAAAAAAAATAATAAAATACTGATAGGGGTTTTCTATAGAACACCAAAAGCAACAGAAGAAACTGAAATCTTATTATTAAAGGGGTTGTCCCGCGATAGCAAGTGGGGTTATGCACTTCTATATGGCCATATTAATGCACTTTGTATTGTACATCGTGCATTAAATATGAGCCATACAGAAGTTATTCACTTACCTGCTCCGTTGCTAGCGTCCCCATAGCCATGGTGCCATCTAGTTTCAGCGTCTAATCGCCGGATTAAACGCGCTTGCGCAGATGGGTCTTTTACCTTCAGCTCGCTCCGGCAGCAGCTGCGTTCTGGCTCCGCCCCCTTGTATGCATCATCGCGTAGCTCCGCCCCGTCACATGTGCCGATTTCAGCCAATCAGGAAGCTGGAATCGGCACGTGTGACGGGGGCGGAGCTATGCGATGACGCATACAAGGGGGCGGGGCCAGAACGCAGCTGCTGCCGGAGGGAGCCGAAGGTAAAAGACCCATCTGCGCAAGCGCGTCTAATCTGGTGATTAGACGCTGAAACTAGACGGCACCATGGCGACGGGGACGCCAGCAACGGAGCAGGTAAGTGAATAACTTCTGTATGGCTCATATTTAATGCACGATGTATATTACAAAGTGCATTAATATGGCCATACAGAAGTGTATACCCCCACTTGCTGCCGCGGGACAACCCCTTTAAGGGAAATAGCAGAGGTGTCAAACCGCAACAAATTAATGATTTGTGGGGGACTTTAATTATCCGAATATAACATGGGAAAACTAAACCTGTAAATCTCACAAGGGTGTTAAGTTCTTGAGAACAATTTAGGATAACTACCTTACCCAATTTATGTAGGAGCCAACTAGAGGGAAGGCCAAATAATGGGGGTACAGGTTGAGAGGCACTTGGGAAATAGTGACCACAATATAATAAATTTCCAGCTGTCATTCAATAAGAAACCTTATCAGGGAGCGACAAAAAAACTAAACTTTAGAAAGCGAAATTCGATCAGCTTAGAACTATTATCTGTAACACAAATTGGGACAATATCTTCAAAAATAACAGTACAGATGACAAATGGGAAAAGTTTAAAAACATCCTAATCACCTCATGTGAGCAGTTCATACCATTAAAAAAAAAAAAAAACACAAGTAGAAGGAAACCAATGTGGCTCGACAAGACTATTGGGGGGCAACAAATGAAAAAAACAAAATGTTTAAACTACTAAAACAAGAAGGCGGTGAAGAAGCGCTAAAATCATACAGGAAAAAAAACTAAATATGTAAAGGAAAGATCAAGAGTGCTAAGGAGGAGGCAGAAAGACTGATCGCCAAAGAGAGCAAAAATAACTGTAAACTATTCTTCAATTATATTAACAGCAAAAGGATTTGCACTGAGAGCACTGGCCCTTTAACGAATAATGCAGGAGAAATCATAGAAGACAATGGGAGGCAGGCAAATCTATTAAATGGTTTCTTTTCAAGTGTGTTCACAAATGAAAATGAAATGTCACATGAGATGCAGGGGAATAAAACAACCCCCCCTGCTACATATAGCATACCTAACACAGGAGGAAGTGCATAGCTGGTTAAAGAGGATTAAAATCGATAAATCACCGGGTCTAGATGGAGTACACCCAAGGGTTCTAAGGGAAATAAGTGGTGTGATAGCTAGACCACTATTTCTTATATTTATGGACACTATCAAGACCAAGGTTGTACCATTGTGTAAAAGGTAGAAATGCGCCACAAGGTTTTTCAGAAGATTGCACTCCACTGGGGTTCCGCGAGTACCCGATCCGCGTGTTTAGCCGGAGAGCTGCAGGACATTAATAAGGGTTCCCTGGTACAGGGAAGCCCTCACAAAGAAATGTATAATACACTATGTTAGAAAAATATATGTCACCGCGCTGCAAGGTACTTAGTATTATATGAAGAACGCTTTTCCTTTAGCAGTAGGCTTAAAGGGAAGCGGTAGCGTAAGAAAGACACTTACTGGGGAGGAGGGGGGTGTGTGGGAACAGAAACCCCCTCCTTGAAGTGTAGACTCCAATCACAGAAGATGGTACACGCCGGTGTACTAGATAAATCCAAGGTTCTTTATTGGTGATAAGGCAACGCGTTTCGGTGTCACAATGACACCTTTCTCAAGCCATAAAATACTATGGCTTGAGAAAGGTGTCATTGTGACACCGAAACGCGTTGCCTTATCACCAATAAAGAACCTTGGATTTATCTAGTACACCGGCGTGTACCATCTTCTGTGATTGGAGTCTACACTTCAAGGAGGGGGTTTCTGTTCCCACACACCCCCCTCCTCCCCAGTAAGTGTCTTTCTTACGCTACCGCTTCCCTTTAAGCCTACTGCTAAAGGAAAAGCGTTCTTCATATAATACTAAGTACCTTGCAGCGCGGTGACATATATTTTTCTAACATAGTGTATTATACAAGGTTGTACCATTGGATTGGCCCATTGCCAACGTAGTTCCAATCTAAAAAAAGGGGTCCAAAAGAGAGCCTGGTAACTACAGGCCAATAAGTCTCACTTCAATAACTGGAAAAATATTCGAGGGGTTTCTGAGAGATGCCATCCTAGAATACCTCAAGTAGAAAAACGGAATAACTCCTCACCAGCATGGGTTCATAAGGGGTCGATCATGTCAGACTAATTTGATCAGCTTCTACAATGAAGTAAGCTCTAGGCTGGACCTGGGAGAGTCTATTGATCTTGTATATCTGAATTTCTCGAAAGCATTTGACACTGTGCCGCTTAATAGGCTGATATATAAAATGAGACAGTTTGGATCGGATTGGGTGAAACCGTGTGTATCTGGGTAAAGAACTGTCTTAAAGATAGAAAGCAGAGGGTGGTAATAAATGGTTCGTACTCTGATTGGGCCACCGCCGCTAGTGGGGTGCCACAGGGCTCAGTTTTAGGCCCAATTCTGTTCAATATATTTATCAACGACGACCTGATAGAGGGACTGCACAGTAAAATATCAATATTTGCAGATGATACAAAACTATATAAGACAATACAATGTTCGGCTACAAATAGACCTAGATAAGCTGGGGGCCTGGGCAGAAAAATGGCAAATGAAGTTCAATGTGGATAAATGTAAGGCTATGCAGATGGGCAGAAGAAATGGATATCACCAATATACACTAAATGGGATGCTGCTAGGGAAACGTGAGATGGAAAAAGCTGCTGCAAAAGCTAATAAAGTCTTGGGGTATATTAAAACTGGTATAGGGGCGAAGGATGAGAACATTATTCTTCCACTATATAAGGCTGGATGGAATACTGTGTAGAGTTGTGGACATCGGTGCTCAGGAAGGCTGTTGCAGTGCTTGAGGGAGTTCAAAGAAGGGCAACTAAACTAATGGGAGGACTAGAATATCCAGAGAGGCTATTAAAATTAGGATTATTCACCCTGGAAAAAAGACAGCTAAGGGGCAATCAAATAACTATGTGTAAATACATGAGGGGACAATGCAAGGATCTCTCCCATGATCTGTTTATACTCTGGACTGCGTCGGTAACAAGAGGGCATCTGCTACATCTAGAAGAAAGCAGGTTTCATCACCAACACAGGAGGGTTTTTTTTTTACTGTAAGAGCAGTGAGACTGTGGAACTCTCTGCCTGAGGACGTGGTGATGGCAAAATCCATAGAGGAGTTTAAGAGGGGACTGAATGCCTCTCTAGAGTGATACGATATTAGAAGATATAGGCATTAGGTGATTAGTGGGTTTGTAGTTCCGGGCCTTACAGTCAGGTAGGAATTATCAAGGTTGATCCAGTGATTATTCTGATTGCCATTATGGAGTCGGGAAGGAATTTTTCGCCAAATGGGCTAATTGGCTTCTGCCTCTTGGGGTTTTTGCCTTCCTTTGGATCAACTAGAGGGTGGAAATAGGCTGAACTAGATGGACATTGTCTTCATTCAGCCCAACATACTATGTTACTACGTTACTATGAAGATCCCCAGTCAATGAGTAATTAAAAACCAACCAACGGTCACCAAGCCATGCTGCCACCATTTTTTGGGTAGCTCTGCTCTGGTGTTTTTGTGATAACATAGGGATTAGAGATGAGCGAACACCAAAATGTTCGGGTGTTCGTTATTCGGAACGAACTTTCCGCGATGCTCGAGGGTTCGTTTCGAACAACGAACCCCATTGAAGTCAATGGGCGACCAGAGCATTTTTGTATTTCGCCGATGCTCGCTAAGGTTTTCATGTGTGAAAATCTGGGCAATTCAAGAAAGTGATGGGAATGACACAGAAACGGATAGGGCAGGCGAGGGGCTACATGTTGGGCTGCATCTCAAGTTCACAGGTCCCACTATTAAGCCACAATACCGGCAAGAGTGGGCCCCCCCCCCCCCTCCCAACAACTTTTACTTCTGAAAAGCCCTCATTAGCATGGCATACCTTTGCTAAGCACCACACTAGCTACAACAAAGCACAATCACTGCCTGGATGACACTCCGCTGCCACTTCTCCTGGGTTACATGCTGACCAACCGCCCCCCCTCCCCCCCACAGCGCACACCAAAGTGTCCCTGCGCAGCCTTCAGCTGCCCTCATGCCACGCCACACTCATGTCTATTTAGAAGTGCGTCTGCCATGAGGAGGAACCGCAGGCACACACTGCAGAGGGTTGGCATGGCTAGGCAGCGGCCCTCTTTAAAAGGGGCGGGGCGATAGCCCACAATGCTGTACAGAAGCAATGAGAAATAGAATCCTGTGCCACCGCCATCAGGAGCTGCACACGTGGGCATAGCAATGGGGAACCTATGTGCCACACACTATTCATTCTGTCAAGGTGTCTGCATGCCCCAGTCAGACTGGTAATATGTACCTTAACAGTAACCGCGTTGGTGGTAATGTGGTGGTGACTGAGGACCTAGTAGCACGGTTGTATTTTGTTGGTTTTCGGAATGCGGCCAGGATTAAGTGGGCCGTGGCGGGGGGATGGTGTGGGGGCTCTCGTTGTGTCGGTAAAGGTGAAATTCTTGGACTGCCACCAGACGAACCAATGCAAAGACATTTGCCAAGAATGTTTTCCATGTTGGAGGAGGAGGGGGATGTTTTTGAGGCACTACGTGTCCTCTCCACGTGTCCGTGGTTATATGCACCTTTACAGTAACCGCGTTGGTGGTAATGTGGTGGTGACTGCGGACCTAGTAGCACGGTTGTATTTTGTTGGTTTTCGGAATGCGGTCAGGATTAAGTGGGCCGTGGTGGGGGGATGGTGTGGGGGCTCTCGTTGTGTCGGTAAAGGTGAAATTCTTGGACTGCCACCAGACGAACCAATGCAAAGACATTTGCCAAGAATGTTTTCCCTGTTGGAGGAGGAGGGGGATGTTTTTGAGGCACTACGTGTCCTCTCCACGTGTCCGTGGTTATATGCACCTTTACAGTAACCGCGTTGGTGGTAATGTGGTGGTGACTGCGGACCTAGTAGCACGGTTGTATTTTGTTGGTTTTCGGAATGCGGCCAGGATTAAGTGGGCCGTGGCGGGGGGATGGTGTGGGGGCTCTCGTTGTGTCGGTAAAGGTGAAATTCTTGGACTGCCACCAGACGAACCAATGCAAAGACATTTGCCAAGAATGTTTTCCCTGTTGGAGGAGGAGGGGGATGTTTTTGAGGCACTACGTGTCCTCTCCACGTGTCCGTGGTTATATGCACCTTTACAGTAACCGCGTTGGTGGTAATGTGGTGGTGACTGCGGACCTAGTAGCACGGTTGTATTTTGTTGGTTTTCGGAATGCGGCCAGGATTAAGTGGGCCGTGGCGGGGGGATGGTGTGGGGGCTCTCGTTGTGTCGGTAAAGGTGAAATTCTTGGACTGCCACCAGACGAACCAATGCAAAGACATTTGCCAAGAATGTTTTCCCTGTTGGAGGAGGAGGGGGATGTTTTTGAGGCACTACGTGTCCTCTCCACGTGTCCGTGGTTATATGCACCTTTACAGTAACCGCGTTGGTGGGAAATGGCCTCGCCGCCATCATGTCTTTGGGAAGCCTCTGTTTCCACACCCCAGAGACATACCATTAGCAGCGGTATAGGCAGAGGCCAGAATTCGTAACATTTCAGCCGTAGCATTAGGACAGGCCCCACTAACATATCACTAGCAGCAGTATAGCGGGAGCGCAGTCTTCGTTCCATGTCAGCAATAGTAGCACTCAAGACAGGCCCCAGTAACAATTCCGAAGCAGCAGTATAGCGGGAGCGCAGTCTTCGTTCCATGTCAGCAATAGTAGCACTCAAGACAGGCCCCAGTAACAATTCCGAAGCAGCAGTATAGCGGGAGCGCAGTCTTCGTTCCATGTCAGCAATAGTAGCACTCAAGACAGGCCCCAGTAACAATTCCGAAGCAGCAGTATAGCGGGAGCGCAGTCTTAGTTCCATTTCAGTAGCCTTAGTATAGCCAAGGCCCAAGTTACATTTATGTAGCTAAAGTGTAGGCCAACCCCACACACCTTTCTGTACCATGAGTGCAGGCGAAGAACATACAAATTGCTATGATTACACTGTAGGTGAGGGCCCCAAAAATTTGGTGTACCAACAGTACTAATGTACCTCAGTAAAAATTGGCCATGCCCAACCAAGATGGCAGGTGAATCGCTTTGGTTAATGTGGCTTAAGTGGTAACTAGGCCTGGAGGCAGCCCAGTGTAACGAAAAATTGGTTCAAGTTAAAGTTCCAACGCTTTTAAGCGCATTGAAACTTATAAAAATTGTTCAGAAAAATTATTTGAGTGAGCCTTGTGGCCCTAAGAAAAATTGCCCGTTCAGCGTGATTACGTGAGGTTTCAGGAGGAGGAGCAGGAGGAGGAGGAGGAGGAATATTAGACACAGATTGATGAAGCAGAAATGTCCCCGTTTTGGATGGTGAGAGAGAACGTAGCTTCCATCCGCGGGTGCAGCCTACGTATTGCTTACGTATTGCTGCTGTCCGCTGGTGGAGAACAGAAGTCTGGGGAAATCCAGCCTTTGTTCATCTTGATGAGTGTTAGCCTGTCGGCACTGTCGGTTGACAAGCGGCTACGCTTATCTGTGATGATTCCCCCAGCCGCACTAAACACCCTCTCCGACAAGACGCTAGCCGCAGGACAAGCAAGCACCTCCAGGGCATACAGCGCTAGTTCAGGCCACGTGTCCAGCTTCGACACCCAGTAGTTGTAGGGGGCAGAGGCGTCACCAAGGATGGTCGTGCGATCCGCTACGTACTCCCTCACCATCCTTTTACAGTGCTCCCGCCGACTCAGCCGTGACTGGGGAGCGGTGACACAGTCTTGGTGGGGAGCCATAAAGCTGGCCAGGCCCTTAAAGACTGTTGCACTGCCTGGGATGTACATGCTGCTCGATCTACGCACATCCCCTGCTACCTTGCCCTCGGTACTGCGCCTTCTGCCACTAGCGCTGTCGGCTGGGAATTTTACCATCAGCTTGTCCGCAAGGGTCCTGTGGTATAGCAACACTCTCGAACCCCTTTCCTCTTCGGGAATCAGAGTGGGCAGGTTCTCCTTATACCGTGGATCGAGCAGTGTGTACACCCAGTAATCCGTCGTGGCCAGAATGCGTGCAACGCGAGGGTCACGAGAAAGGCATCCTAACATGAAGTCAGCCATGTGTGCCAGGGTACCTGTACGCAACACATGGCTGTCTTCACTAGGAAGATCACTTTCAGGATCCTCCTCCTCCTCCTCCTCCTCAGGCCATACACGCTGAAAGGATGACAGGCAATCAGCCGGTGTCCCGTCAGCAGCGGCCCAAGCTGTCTCTTCCCCCTCCTCCTCATCCTCCTCATGCTCCTCCTCCTCCTCCTGTACGCGCTGAGAAATAGACAGGAGGGTGCCCTGACTATCCAGCGGCATACTGTCTTCCCCCGCCCCCGTTTCCGAGCGCAAAGCAGCTGCCTTTATGGTTTGCAGGGAATTTCTCAAGATGCATAGCAGAGGAATGGTGACGCTAATGATTGTAGCATCGCCGCTCACCACCTGGGTAGACTCCTCAAAATTACCAAGGACATGGCAGATGTCTGCCAACCAGGCCCACTCTTCTGAAAGGAATTGAGGAGGCTGACTCCCACTGCGCCGCCCATGTTGGAGTTGGTATTCGACTATAGCTCTACGTTGTTCATAGAGCCTGGCCAACATGTGGAGCGTAGAGTTCCACCGTGTGGGCACGTCGCACAGCAGTCGGTGCACTGGCAGCTTAAAGTGATGTTGCAGGGTGCGCAGGGTGGCAGCGTCCGTGTGGGACTTGCGAAAATGTGCGCAGAGCCGGCGCGCCTTTACGAGCAGGTCTGACAAGCGTGGGTAGCTTTTCAGAAAGCGCTGAACCACCAAATTAAAGACGTGGGCCAGGCATGGCACGTGCGTGAGGCTGCCGAGCTGCAGAGCCGCCACCAGGTTACGGCCGTTGTCACACACGGCCATGCCCGGTTGGAGGCTCAGCGGCGCAAGCCAGCGGTCGGTCTGCTGTGTCAGACCCTGCAGCAGTTCGTGGGCCGTGTGCCTCTTATCGCCTAAGCTGAGTAGTTTCAGCACGGCCTGCTGACGCTTGCCCACCGCTGTGCTGCCACACCGCGCGACACCGACTGCTGGCGACATGCTGCTGCTAACACATCTTGATTGCGAGACAGAGGAGGAGGAGGAGGAGGGTGCTTTAGTGGAGGAAGCATACACCTCCGCAGATACCACCACAGAGCTGGGGCCCGCAATTCTGGGGGTGGGTAGGACGTGAGCGGTCCCAGGCTCTGACTCTGTCCCAGCCTCCACTAAATTCACCCAATGTGCCGTCAGGGAGATGTAGTGGCCCTGCCCGCCTGTGCTTGTCCACGTGTCCGTAGTTAAGTGGACCGTGGCAGTAACCGCATTGGTGAGGGCGCGTACAATGTTGCGGGAGACGTGGTCGTGCAGGGCTGGGACGGCACATCGGGAAAAGTAGTGGCGACTGGGAACTGAGTAGCGCGGGGCCCCCTCCTCCATGATACTTTTGAAGGACTCCGTTTCCACAACCCTATACGGCAGCATCTCAAGGCTGATGAATTTTGCTATGCGGACGGTTAACGTTTGAGCGTGCGGGTGCGTGGCGGCGTACTTGCGCTTGCGCTCCAACAGTTGCGCAAGCGACGGCTGGACGGTGCGCTGAGCTACACTGCTGGATGGGGCCGAAGACAGCGGAGGTGAGGGTGTGGGTGCAGGCCAGGAGACGGTAGTGCCTGTGTCCTGAGAGGGGGGTTGCATCTCAGTGGCAGGTTGGGGCACAGGGGGAGAGGCAGGGGTGCAAACCGGAGGCGCTGAACGGCCTTCGTCCCACCTTGCGGGGTGCTTGGCCATCATATGTCTGCGCATGGTGGTGGTGGTGAGGCTGTTGGTGTTGGCTCCCCGGCTGAGCTTTGCGCGACAAAGGTTGCACACCACTGTTCGTCGGTCGTCAGGCGTCTCTGTGAAAAACTGCCAGACCTTAGAGCACCTCGGCCTCTGCAGGGTGGCATGGCGCGAGGGGGCCCTTTGGGAAACAGTTGGTGGATTATTCGGTCTGGCCCTGCCTCTACCCCTGGCCACCGCACTGCCTCTTGCAACCTGCCCTGCTGATGCCCTTGACTCCCCCTCTGAAGACCTGTCCTCCTGAGTAAGCGTTGCACACCAGGTGGGGTCAGTCACCTCATCGTCCTGCTGCTCTTCCTCCGAATCCTCTGTGCGCTGCTGCCTCGGACTTACTGCCCTTACTACTACCTCACTGCAAGACAACTGTGTCTGATCGTCATCGTCCTCCTCACCCACAGAAAGTTGTTGAGACAGTTGGCGGAAGTCCCCAGCCTCTTCCCCCGGACCCCGGGAACTTTCAAATGGTTGGGCATCAGTGACGATAAACTCCTCTGGTGGGAGAGGAACCACTGCTGCCCAATCTAAGCAGGGGCCCGAGAACAGTTCCTGGGAGTGCTCCCGCTCCTGAGCAGGTGTTATTGTAGTGGAGTGAGGAGGCTGGGAGGAAGGAGGAGCAGCAGACAGAGGATTCAGATTGGCAGCAGTGGACGGCGCAGAACTGCGGGTAGACGATAGGTTGCTCGAAGCACTTTCTGCCACCCAGGACAGGACCTGCTCACACTGCTCATTTTCTAATAACCGTCTCCCGCGTGGACCCATTAATTGGGCGATGAATGTGGGGACGCCAGAAACGTGCCTCTCTCCTAATCGCGCAGCAGTCGGCTGCGACACACCTGGATCAGGAGCTTGGCCTGTGCCCACACCCTGACTTGGCCCTCCGCGTCCTCGGCCGCGTCCACGTCCTCTAGGCCTACCCCTACCCCTCAGCATGCTGTATTACCAGTGATTTGATTTCACAGGCAGGAAATAAATTGGCGCAAGACTGCAGGCCAAATATAATTTTTTCCCTTTTTTGAAAACGAAAGGCCCCACTGCCTCTAGTGAATGAATAATCTAAGTTTAATAACTGTGCTGTTTTCCTGCTAATGTGTCACAGAACGTGAGGGTAGCAGAGTTATTAACTGTGGCAGAGCAGGTATTTTTTTTCCCAATTAAGGAAAGCAAATGGCGAAGCCAGGAGTAAAACGTAGCTGGGTGCGTATGATTTTTAAAGGTGTCACACGCAGCCGACACGTGTCCACCGCCCTTAGGACGGACAGAGGCCGGACAAATAGAATTATTTTCCGTTTTTTGGCACCAAAAGGCAGCACTGCGTATATTCTATGAACATGAGAAGTTTAATAACTGTGCTGTGTCCCTGCTAACGTGTCACAGAACGTGAGGGTAGCAGAGTTATTAACTGTGGCAGAGCAGGTATTTTTTTTCCCAATTAAGGAAAGCAAATGGCGAAGCCAGGAGTAAAACGTAGCTGGGTGCGTATGATTTTTAAAGGTGTCACACGCAGCCGACACGTGTCCACCGCCCTTAGGACGGACAGAGGCCGGACAAATAGAATTATTTTCCGTTTTTTGGCACCAAAAGGCAGCACTGCGTATATTCTATGAACATGAGAAGTTTAATAACTGTGCTGTGTCCCTGCTAATGTGTCACAGAACGTGAGGGTAGCAGAGTTATTAACTGTGGCAGAGCAGGTATTTTTTTTCCCAATTAAGGAAAGCAAATGGCGAAGCCAGGAGTAAAACGTAGCTGGGTGCGTATGATTTTTAAAGGTGTCACACGCAGCCGACACGTGTCCACCGCCCTTAGGACGGACAGAGGCCGGACAAATAGAATTATTTTCCGTTTTTTGGCACCAAAAGGCAGCACTGCGTATATTCTATGAACATGAGAAGTTTAATAACTGTGCTGTGTCCCTGCTAATGTGTCACAGAACGTGAGGGTAGCAGAGTTATTAACTGTGGCAGAGCAGGTATTTTTTTTCCCAATTAAGGAAAGCAAATGGCGAAGCCAGGAGTAAAACGTAGCTGGGTGCGTATGATTTTTAAAGGTGTCACACGCAGCCGACACGTGTCCACCGCCCTTAGGACGGACAGAGGCCGGACAAATAGAATTATTTTCACTTGTTTTACAAGCAAAAGGCAGCACTGCGTATATTCAATGAATAATAACTGTGTTGTCGCCCTGCCTATACAATTCTTTCCCTGCAGTATCAATGGAGGGTGCAATGCTCTGCAGAAGCGATTTTGAGAAGCAAAAAAAAATGCAGCACAGCTAACAGCAGCCTGGACAGTACTGCACACGGATAAATATGGCCCTAGAAAGGACCGTTGAGGTTCTTGAAGGCTACACTCACTCCTAACACTCTCCCTGCCTATGCAGCACTTCTGTCCCTAATGCCAGGTGCAACGGTCTGCAGAGGCGATTTTGAGAAAAAAAAAATTGCCACTGCTAACAGCAGCCAACACACAGCTATCAGTGGCCCTAATAAGGACCTTTGGGGGGTCTTGAAGCCTACACTAACTACCAATTCTTTCCCTACAGCAGCTCTGGTACAAACAGCACTGTCCCTCATCTAAATCACACGGCATCTGAGGCGAACCACGGGAGGGGCCGACTTTTATGTTCGGGTGACACCTGATCTTCCCAGCCACTCACAGCAGGGGGGTGGTATAGGGCTTGAACGTCACAGGGGGAAGTTGTAATGCCTTCCCTGTCTTTCAATTGGCCAGAAAAGCGCGCTAACGTCTCAGGGAAGGAAGTGAAAATAACCAGAACACCGCATGGTGTTCGTTACGAATAACGAACATCCCGAACACCCTAATATTCGCACGAATATCAAGCTCGGAAGAACACGTTCGCTCATCTCTAATAGGGATACCAAGACTTTTATTAGACCATTACCTGATCTCCTCAACAGTGAAGGTATGGACACAAAAGGCTAGAGATGGATGCTGTAGGCGCAGGAGTAACCCTAACACCATTTGATGTATATTTAATTTCTGTTTGTATCACTGTAAGCATGTTTGCTATAATAAATTGAATGGGCAGGTCTCTGACATCCTACATCTACCCACACTGGAAATGTAAATAAAGGGACAGTGCTCCTATAGTCATAGAATGCACTTTGATCATGAATACATTCTCTCCCCTGATTTCAGACAAAACCATTGCTAGATGACAAGAGCTTAGTAAGTCTGCTTTAGACCACTTCTTTTCTTTGGAACTATTTTAGTGAGGCAAGGATAGTCCAGGGGACCACAAAATTCCAATTCACTGATTGGACTATCTAACTAAAATAAAACTTTTATTGAATAATTTAAAATCTAGTTGTCGAATGAACAAACATATTCCAGAATATATTGGTCTAATTTATTTGAATTATTAACTAGTGATTGAAAATGTCCGTAGGATGTATACTTTGAGCTGTTCTACTATCCAAATATTGAACCAACACATACTTCTATTAGTCACTTTTTTCATCAGTGACTTATGTGACAAACCTTTAACACACTTCAAGCACTGATCGTATTATTATCTTTTTCCCTATCAATGATGTATGTGACAAACCCCTACTATATCTGACACATTGAGTATCAGTAATTTTTGGGTTATTCATAAAGATGAGCGAGCACCAAAATGCTCAGGTGCTCGTTGCTGGAGTCGAACTTTTGTAATGCTCGAGAGCTCGTTTTGAGTAGCGAACCCCATTGCAGTCAATGGGGGACTCGAGCACTTTTGTATGGGACCGATGCTCCGCATAGGTGATGACTTGTGAAACACCAGAAAACATCAGAAAGTCATGGAAACACCACAAGCAAATAGGGAAGGGCAGGGACAACATGCATGGCTGCATCTGAGGCTCCCAGGTCCCACTATTAAGCCAAAATGGGAGCAAGAGCTTGGTGGTCACCCCCCTAACAATTTATTTGGGACAAACCCTCATTAGCAAGGCACATGCGCTGGCACATCTTAGCTAAGCACTACACTACCTGCAACCAAGGACAAACCCTGCCTGCGGGTGACACTACTGCCTCTTCTCCTGGATTACATGCTGGCATTGCTGTCCAACCCCCCCTCCCCACACACACACACACGCACGACCCTGCGTCCACAGCGCACACAAAATTTTCCCTGCGCAGCGTTCAGCTGGCCTCATGCCACACGCCCGCTTCATAGTCACACCACCCTCATGTCTATTTATCAGTGTGTACTGGATGAGGAGGAACCGGAAGCACACACTGCAGAGGGTTGGCAGGGCTAGGCAGTGACCCTCTTTGAAAGTGTGGGTGATAGCCCACAATGCTGTTGAGAATTGATGATAAATTGATGTATGATCATCATTCCAATCCCGTGCCGCCTCCGTCACAAAATTGTCAGGAGCCGCAAACGTGGGCATAAAGGGGACTCAGGTGCCAGCACTTCTACACATCTCCACAATGCAGCTATACTCTGTGTGGGAAGCACGTGAGCGGGCCCAGAGTCAGGCTTGGTCCCAGCCTCCACCTCTTGTGACCCAAGGTGCCGCGAGTTACATAGCAATGGGAAATCCATGTGTCCCCACACAATTCATTCTGTGTAGGTGTCAGATAGCTCAACACCGCAATGGAAAGTCTTTGAGTTCCTTGGGCTCGCCTATGCTGTCGGTGCACAAAGATGGTATTACACAAGAAGAAATCAGAGCGCCCAAACATAGCAGAGTTTCACCCCACCAAGGACCTTAGCTCACATTTCTGCCCAATTCATTCTTTGTATGTGTCAGATAGCTGAACAATGCAATGGGGAAGCCTTTGTGCACCCACAGTATAGGCGAGCCCATGAAACTCAAAGACAGTATTAAACATGAAGAAAAGAGAGTGCCCAAACATGGCAGAGTTTCACCCCGCCCAGGACCTCGGCCCACACTTCTGCCCTAATCATTCAGTGTATTTTTGCCAGATAGGTAAAACACTGCAATGGGAAAGCTGTCTGCACCCTAGCCAAGTCAGTGTATTTCCACCAGACAGGTAAAACAACGCAATGGGAAGTCTTTGTGCACCCACAGCATAGGCGAGCCCATAAAACTCAAAGACGATATTACACATAAAGAAATCAGAGCGCCCGGACAAGGCAGTTTCACCCTGCCAAGGACCTCGGCCTCGGCTCATGCCCTCAGTAATCATGGGTATAAAGCGGACTCGGATGCTATTACAGCTATGAACATCTCTTTAAAGCAGTTACGGTTGCTTTTATCACTCCAAAGACTGGATGAACCACAAAGAAGTTCTACAGGCCATACCTGGCGCAGTTGATTCTTTCCCCCCCTCCCCAGCACCTTGGCCTCTGCCCACACCCTCAGTAATCGTAGGCCTCAAACGGGCTGCTAGTGCAGCTGTGAATGTCTCATTAATGCAGTAACGCTCCTTTTGTTTGACCCAAACCACTGTCTCAGATAACTGTGGTAACACGAGAGAAAATACATGTTGCCCAGCACTGATCCGCAGACCCCAATCAGGAGGAGGAGGTGGCATAATAAGGCCAAGAAACAATGACCGAGGTAGGACCCGCAATAATCTGTATGGGAAGTATGTGAGCGGGCCCTGGGTCAGGCTCGGTCCCAACCTCCACCTTGTGTGACCCAAAGTGCATGACTTGTGTGACCGAAAGTGCTTGACAAAGATCACTGTGTGATCGAAACGTTGCACAGAGGAATAAAGACAACTTTGGCATAACTACTGCATCATTATTGCTGCTACAGCTTATCTTCTTTTTGGATGACACTTTTTGTGGAGTCTATTGATCCAGACTCCTGCTGTAGCTGGCAGCTCTTTATCTGTGGGTCCTACCTTATTGGTTCTGTGGAGGAGTGCTGTTCTCATACTACTTGTGTGACTCAAGGTGCCGTGAGGTAAATAGCTATGGGAAATCCATGGGTCCCCACACACTTCATTCTGTGTATGTGTCAGGCAGCTGAACACCGCAATGGGAAACCTTTGTGCACCCACAGTATAGGCGGACCCAAGTAAGATTTCTGTAGCAAGAGTATAGGCGGACCCAAGTAACATTTCTGTAGCAAAAGTATAGGCGGACCCAAGTAACATTTCTGTAGCAAGAGTATAGGCGGACCCCAGTAACATTTCTGTAGCAAGAGTATAGGCGGACCCCAGTAACATTTCTGTAGCAAGAGTATAGGCGGACCCCAGTAACATTTCTGTAGCAAGAGTATAGGTGGACCCCAGTAACATTTTTGTAGCAAGAGTATAGGCAAACCCCTGTAACATTTCTGTAGCAAGGGTATAGGTGGACCCCTGTAACATTTCTGTAGCAAGTGTGTAGGCGAACACCTGAAAGAAATTTTGGTTACCAAGAGTGTAGGCGAAGGCCAGAAAAACTAGTTAGACAACAGTATAAGCAAGGGCCTGAAAAATTGGTGTACCAAAAGTACAAGTGTACCCCTGAAAACTTGCTCAACCGCGAGGGCAGGTGAAACACAAACATTTTTTTAAGATACAGCTTGCTGTTGCTTAATTTGTAACAGAGCCTGGAGGCAGCCCTGTGAAAAAAAATTAGTATAAATACTTTTGAAACTTTGAAAAATTGTAAAAAACTTTTAAACAGAGCCTTTTGGGCCAAGAAAAATTGGCAGTTCAGCGTGATAACATGCTGTTTTAGGAGGGGGAGGAGTAGGAGTAATAATATCAGAGAGTGATTGACAAAGCTAATTCCCCCTTTTTTGTGGTGATAGATGAAGCATTTTTCTCCTGTTGCAGTGAAAAGAATCATTAGGCTCTGCTACTTTCTGCCGGTGGAGAAGAGAAGTCTGGGGAAATCCAGCCTTTGCTCATCTTTATGAGTGTAAGCATGTTGGCACTGGCAGTTGACAGGCGGGTACGCTTATCCGTGATGATTCCCTCAGCTGCACTAAACACCCTCTGACAAGACTCTAGTGGCAGGGCAGGCCAGCACCTCCAGGGCGTACAGTGCAAGTTCGTGCCACATGTCTAGCTTTGACACCCAATAGTTGTATGGAGCAGAGGCATCACGGAGGACAGTGGTACGATCGGCTATGTACTCCCTCACCATCTTTTTACAGTGCTCCCTCTGACTCAGCCTTGACTGGGGAGTGGTGACACAGTCTTGCTGGGGAGCCATAAACCTGGCAAAGGCCTTGGGGAGTGTTCCCCTGCCTGCGCTGGACATGCTGCCTGATCCCTGCACCTCCCCTGCTACTTGGTCCTCGGAACTGCGTCTTTTGCCACTAGCGCTGTCAGATGAGAACTTTAGCATCACTTTTTCCACCAGGGCCCTGTGGTATTGCATCACTCTCGTACCCCTTTCCTCTTCGGGAATGAGAGTGGAAAGGTTCTCCTTATACCGTGAGTCTAGAAGGGTGTACACCCAGTAATCTGTGTTGGCCAGAATGTGTCTAACGCGAGGGTCACGGGAAAGACAGCCTAATATGAAGTCAGCCATGTGTGCCAGGGTCCCAGTATGTAACACATCGCTGTCCTCACTAGCAGGATCACTTTCAGGATCCTCCTTCTCCTCTTCATCGCATACATGCAGAACAGATGAGAGGGTACCGTCTGCAGTGTGGCTAGCTGTCTCTTCCCCCTCCTCCTCCTCCTCCTCCTCCCCCTACCCCCCCTCCTCCTCCAAAACGCACTGAGATATAGACATGAGAATGGTCTGGCTATCAAGTGACATACTGTCATCCCCCATCTCCTCTTCCAACTGCAAAGCGTCGGCCTTTAAGCTTAGCAGTGAACTTCTCAGCAGGCAAAGCAGCGGGATGGTAACGCTAATGATTGCCGCATCGCCGCTCACCATCTTGGTAGACTCCTCAAAGTTTCCGAGGACCTAGCAGATGTCTGCCATCCATGCCCACTCCTCAGTAAAGAATTGCGGAGGCTGACTACCACTCCGCCGTCCATGTTGCAGCTGGTATTCCACTATTGCTCTATGCTACTCGTACATGTCGTACGAAGGACCGTTGGGGTTCTTGCACAGAGGATCAGGAGTCCTGTAAAACTTTCCCTATATAGGCAGCTCTGCCCCTAAACTCTGCGTAATACACTGCACACACAGAACGGTATAACTGAACTACTTTGCAGTAGACTAGGAAATTTTAGAGTGCAGTTCCACAATGAGAGCTCGTTGTACGGCACTGCAGGCTGAGAACGCTATTACTGAAACGCTGGGAACAGGCCTAGATGCGTAATACAAAAGTTGGTGCACTACTGCTCACAACCAGCCACAGCTGTAAGGCACACGGTGAGATGTAGCCCTAAGTAGGACCGTTGGGTTCCTGTACGGAGGATCATTACTGTATATATTTCCCTATAGAAGCAGCTCTCTCCCTAAACTCTGCGTTATGCACTGCAGGCTGAGAACGCTATAACTGCAAGGCTGGGAACAGGCCTAGATGTGTAAGACAAAAATTGATGCACTACTGCTCCCAGCCAGCCACAACTATAATGCACACAGTCAGATGTAGCCCTAAGAAGGAGCGTTGGATTCTTGTACAGAGGATCACGAGTCCTGTAAAACTTTCCCTATATAAGCAGCTCTGTCCCTAAACTCTGTGTAATACACTGCAGACTGAGAACGCTATAGCTGAAATGGCCTACACAGCCCGAGATGCTTAAAAAAAACAAATTGGTGCACTACTGCTCCCAGCTAGCCACAACCATAATGCACACGATGAGGAGTAGCCCTAAGAAGGATTGTTGGGGTTCTTGAAGACAAGATCCTACTCTAACACTTTCCCTGTATAAGCAGCAGCACTTTCCCTAATCTCTGCCAGCATACGTCTGAGGCGAGCCGCGGGCGGGACCAGTTTAAGTACTTGATCTCGCCAGCCACTCACTGCTGTTGGCGGGCAGAGGGCTGGCATGTCACAGCATAGAGAGGTAATGCCTTCCCCGCATGTCTATTGGCTAGAAAATGGCGCTAAACATGTGGGGAAGGGAAATGCAATTGACTCGAGTACGGCGTGGTGCTCGTCTCGAGTAGCATCAAGCTCGGCTGAGTGTGCTCGCTCATCTCTAGTTATTCATTTAATGCTTATACGTATCTTAATGGGTATTCCGGAATATATGTATGTTCGCTCAACAGCTAGATTTTAAATTATTCAGTATAAGTTATATTTTAGTTAGATAGTCCAATCAGTGAATTGATACTTCTTTTCTTTGCAATCTAATAGCACTCAGGAAAATATGAATTGCAATATACAAATGCGTTAAAAATTTATATTTTTTTCCAAAAAATTCAATAAACCTAAGCAAGATCTCTATGATTATAAGAGACAAGATATTTTCCCATGGGAATACCATTGTAAAGCTAACCTGAAAAACACCATTGCCCTAGAAGCAAAATCCAACATCCAGACACAAGTCCCCTTTATGGTCAGGTAAAACAGTCACCATAACTAATCGTTTAAAAATGAGACCGAGAGGAGATGCCATCCCCAGACAGGGAGTTCAGGCTAACATAGTGCTCCAAAACCCTCATCAATATTCCAACACGGTTATCCCTAGACATACAAATTTACCAATCTGTTAATGAAATCATTAACAGACAGTCCTATAATTCCTATCACCCACAACAATAAATGGCGTAACCTAAGAACACAAACAATACCACAACTAATATCGGATACACCAACAGTTCCCAAAAATCCCACCTTTTATACGCCTCCCTCTGCATTTCGGTCATTATCCCGTACATCCACTTCACTTAAGATGGATATAGTCACACTCAGGCCATAAGTCTCTTATGCTCTTTTTCCCCACTCATTATATATAAATATTTATCTACGTGTTATATATAATATATATTATATAACTAATAGAGATGAGCGAACATATTCGTCCGAGCTAGATGCTCGGGCGAATATTAGGGTGTTCGGGATGCTCGTTACTCTTAACGAGCACCACGCGATGTTCGGGTTACTTTCACTTTCATCTCTGAGACGTTAGCGTGCTTTTCTGGCCAATTGAAAGACAGGGAAGGCATTACAACTTCCTCCTGTGATGTTCCAGCCCTATACCACCCCCCTGCTGTGAGTGGCTGGCGAGATCAGGTGTCATCCGAGTATAAAAATCGTCCCCTCCCGCGGCTCGCCACAGATGCATTCAGACTTAGAGGAGGGAAAGTGCTGTTGGTGCCTGATCAGCTATAGGGAGAGTGTTAGGAGTTAGTGTAGGCTTCAAGAACCCCAACGGTCCTTCTTATGGCCACATCTAACCGTGTACAGTACTGTGGAAGCTGCTTTTTTGCAGTGTTGCACAATTTTTTTTTTGGTATATCGGCCATGCATAGCATTGCGCCCTGCAGTAATACTACAGGGACAGAAGTGGTGGTTAGGCAGGGAGAGTGTTAGGAGTGATTGTAGGCTTCCAGAACCCCAACGGTCTTTCTTAGGGCCACATCTAACCGTGTGCAGTAGTGTGGAGGCTGCTTTTTGCAGTGTTGCACAATTTTTTTTTTTCCAAATCGGCCGTGCAGAGCATTGCGCCCTGCAGTAATACTCCAGGGACAGAATTGTGTAGGCAGGGCCAGAAGACATATATTATTGATTGAATATACGCAGTGGGCCTTTCCTAAAAAATATTGGGCAAAAAATCTATTTGGCCTGCCTCTCGCTGTGCTCAGCGTTCTGGGTCCGTGTGTGCTGGGTGTAGAACTTCAAAAAAATCATACGCAGCCAGCTAAGTGTAACAGCAGGCTTGCGCCAATTTATTTCCTGGCTGTGAAATCACCGCTCTGTTGCAGTTAATAACAGTGCAACACTCTGCAGTTCTGTGACACACTCCAGGGCCAGAAGACATATATTATTGATTGAATATACGCAGTGGGCCTTTCCTAAAAAATATTGGGCAAAAAATCTATTTGGCCTGCCTCTCGCTGTGCTCAGCGTTCTGGGTCTGTGTGTGCTGGGTGTAGAACTTCAAAAAAATCATACGCAGCCAGCTAAGTGTAACAGCAGGCTTGCGCCAATTTATTTCCTGGCGTTCCGTAAGCGAAGTCAGCCTCCAACCACAGGCCAATAAGCGGCACATTTAATTACAGTGTTCTGTTTCTGAATTACTGGTAATACAGCATGCTGAGGGGTAGGGGTAGGCCTAGAGGACGTGGACGCGGCCGAGGACGCGGAGGCCCAAGTCAGGGTGTGGGCACAGGCCGAGCTCCTGATCCAGGTGTATCGCAGCCGACTGCTGCGGGATTAGGAGAGAGGCACATTTCTGGCGTCCCCACATTCATCGCACAATTAATGGGTCCACGCGGGAGACCTTTATTAGAAAATGAGCAGTGTGAGCAGGTCCTGTCGTGGATGGCAGAAAGTGCTTCCAGCAAGCTATCGTCCACCCACAGTTCTGCGCCGTCCACTGCTGCAACTCCGAATCCTCTGGCTGCTGCTCCTCCTTCCTCCCAGCCTCCTCACTCCACTACAATGACACATTCTCAGGAGCGGGCGGACTCCCAGGAACTGTTCTCGGGCCCCTGCTCAGATTGGGCAGCAGTGGTTCCTCTCCCACCAGAGGAGTTTATCGTGGCTGATGCCCAACCATTGGAAAGTTCCCGGGGTCCGGGGGATGAGGCTGGGGACTTCCGGCAACTGTCTCAAGACCTTTCAGTGGGTGAGGAGGACGATGACGATGAGACACAGTTGTCTTTCAGTCAGGTAGTAGTGAGGGCAGTAAGTCCGAGGGAGGAGCGCACAGAGGATTCGGAGGAAGAGAAGCAGGACGATGAGGTGACTGACCCCACCTGGTTTGCAACGCCTACTCAGGACAGGTCTTCAGAGGGGGAGGCAAGGGCAGCAGCAGGGCAGGTTGCAAGAGGCAGTGCGGTGTCCAGGGGTAGAGGCAGGGCCAGACCGAATAATCCACCAACTGTTTCCCAAAGCGCACCCTCGCGCCATGCCACCCTGCAGAGGCCGAGGTGCTCAAAGGTCTGGCAGTTTTTCACTGAGAGTGCATACAACCGACGAACAGTGGTGTGCAACCTTTGTCGCGCCAAGATCAGCCGGGGAGCCACCACCAACAGCCTCACCACCACCAGCATGCGCAGACATATGATGGCTAAGCACCCCACAAGGTGGGGCGAAGGCCGTTCACTGCTTCCGGTTTGCACGGCTGGCTCTCCCCCTGTGCCCCAACCTGCCACTGAGATCCAACCCCCCTCTGAGGACACAGGCACTACCGTCTCCTGGCCTGCACCCACACCCTCAGCTCCGCTGTCCTCGGCCCCATCCACCAATGTCTCGCAGCGCACCGTCCAGCCGTCGCTAGCGCAAGTGTTTGAGCGCAAGCGCAAGTACGCCGCCACGCACCCGCACGCTCAAGCGTTAACCGTGCACATAGCCAAATTTATCAGCCTGGAGATGCTGCCGTATAGGGTTGTGGAAACGGAGTCCTTCAAAAGTATGATGGCGGCGGCGGCCCCGCGCTACTCAGTTCCCAGTCGCCACTACTTTTCCCGATGTGCCGTCCCAGCCCTGCACGACCACGTCTCCCGCAACATTGTACGCGCCCTCACCAATGCGGTTACTGCCAAGGTCCACTTAACAACGGACACGTGGACAAGCACAGGCGGGCAGGGCCACTATATCTCCCTGACGGCACATTGGGTGAATTTAGTGGAGGCTGGGACAGAGTCAGAGCCTGGGACCGCTCACGTCCTACCCACCCCTAGAATTGCGGGCCCCAGCTCGGTGCTGGTATCTGCGGCGGTGTATGCTTCCTCCACTAAAGCACCCTCCTCCTCCTCCTCCGCAACCTCTGTCTCGCAATCAAGATGTGTCAGCAGCAGCAGGACGTCGCCACCAGTCGGTGTCGCGCGGCGTGGCAGCACAGTGGTGGGCAAGCGTCAGCAGGCCGTGCTGAAACTACTCAGCTTAGGAAATAAGAGGCACACGGCCCACAAACTGCTGCAGGGTCTGACAGAGCAGACCGACCGCTGGCTTGCGCCGCTGAGCCTCCAACCGGGCATGGTCGTGTGTGACAACGGCCGTAACCTGGTGGCGGCTCTGCAGCTCGGCAGCCTCACGCACGTGCCATGCCTGGCCCACGTCTTTAATTTGGTGGTTCAGCGCTTTCTGAAAAGCTACCCACGCTTGTCAGACCTGCTCGTAAAGCTGCGCCGGCTCTGTGCACATTTCCGCAAGTCCCACACGGACGGATAATTATTCTATATGGCATTGTAGACTAGGAATATATATATATATATATATATATATATATATATATATATATATATATATATATAGCATGATACTAGTGTAAGTGGTGAAGGGTTAAACGAAACCCTTCTATAGGCCTGCATGTCTTCTGAGGAGGAAAGATTACAAAATAAGACAGTCTACTAAATCACCCATGTATGTTTATAGATAATATACACAGGAAATGGGGTAGACTATAAAACAGGGTAGAATATAAGACTGTAGACTGTAAGGCGCCTTTCACACGCATTCCTTTCTCCTGAATTTATGACGATCTTATTGTATGTAATAGATACATTTAAGGAGGTGTAACTTATGTTAATCACTTTTGTTTTAGCCTATCATGTATTCTTATTAATATTGGAGGTATATACTTTGCTGTGATGTCATTTATAATATATAAGCTTGATCACCTTAGAATAAATTAGAAATCACTTGATACCGCATATGCTGGTGTGATTTGTATTTCTCCTGGGTCCAGACTACTACACGGAATCTGATAGTCTTCTTCTTGGTTCACAAATTCTCTCCACAGTGCCCACACGGTGGAACTCTACGCTCCACATGTTGGCCAGGCTCTATGAGCAGCGTAGAGCTATAGTGGAATACCAACTCCAACATGGGCGGCACAGTGGGAGTCAGCCTCCTCAATTCTTTTCAGAAGAGTGGGCCTGGTTGGCAGACATCTGCCAGGTCCTTAGAAAGTTTGAGGAGTCTACCCAGGTGGTGAGCGGGGATGCTGCAATCATTAGCATCACCATTCCTCTGCTATGCCTCTTGAGAAGTTCCCTGCAAAGCATAAAGGCAGACGCTTTGCGCTCAGAAACAGAGCCGGGGGAAGACAGTATGTCGCTGGATAGTCAGAGCACCCTCCTGTCTATATCTCAGCGCGTTGAGGAGGAGGAGGAGGAGCACGAGGAGGATGAGGAGGAGGGGGAAGAGACAGCTTGGCCCACTGCTGACAGTACACATGCTGCTTGCCTGTCATCCTTTCAGCGTGTATGGCCTGAGGAGGAGGAGGAGGATCCTTAAAGTGATCTTCCTAGTGAGGACAGCCATGTGTTGCGTACAGGTACCCTGGCACACATGGCTGACTTCATGTTAGGATGCCTTTCTCGTGACCCTCGCGTTGCACGGATTCTGGCCACTACGGATTACTGGGTGTACACACTGCTCGACCCATGGTATAAGGAGAACCTTTCCACTCTCACTCCCGAAGAGGAAAGGGGTTCGAGAGTGTTGCTATACCACAGGACCCTGATGGACAAGCTGATGGTAAAATTCACATCCGACAGCGCTAGTGGCAGAAGGCGCAGTTCCGAAGGCCAGGTAGCAGTGGAGGCGCGGAGATCAAGCAGCATGTACAGCACAGGCAGTGCAACACTCTTTAAGGCCCTGGACAGCTTTATGGCTCCCCAGCAAGACTGTGTCACCGCTCCCCAGTCAAGGCTGAGTCGGCGGGAGCACTGTAAAAGGATGGTGAGGGAGTACGTAGCCGATCGCACGACCGTCCTCCGTGACGCCTCTGCCACCTACAACTACTGGGTGTCGAAGCTGGACACGTGCCCTGAACTCGCGCTGTATGCCCTGGAGGTGCTTGCTTGTCCTGCGGCTAGCGTCTTGTCAGAGAGGGTGTTTAGTGCGGCTGGGGGAATCATCACAGATAAGCATACGCGCCTGTCAACCGACAGTGCCGACAGGCTTACACTCATCAAGATGAACAAAGCCTGGATTTCCCCAGACTTCTCTTCTCCACCAGTGGACAGCAGCGGTACCTAAACAATACGTAGGCTTCACCCGCGGATGGAAGCATCGTGCTCTATCACCATCAAAACGGGGACATTTTTGCTTCATCAATCTGTGTATAATATTCCTCCTCCTCCTGCTCCTCCTCCTGAAACCTCACGTAATCACGCCGAACGGGCAATTTTTCTTAGGGCCACAAGGCTCAGTCATATAATTTTTCTAAACAATTTTTAGACGTTTCAATGCTCTTTAAAGCGTTGAAACTTTCACCTGAACCAATTTTTATTTAAACTGGGCTGCCTCCAGGCCTAGTTACAAATTAAGCCACATTAACCAAAGCGATTAATGGGTTTCACCTGCCCTCTTGGTTGGGCATGGCCAATTTTTCTCAGGTACATTAGTACTGTTGGTACACCAATTTTTTTGGGCCATCGCCTACAGTGAAATCAAATTAATTTTTAGCCCACCTGCATTACAGCTGACGTTACATCAGCTGTGTTGGGCACTGCAATGGGATATATTTATGTACCGCCGGTGGCTTCCTGGCACCCACCCATGCTGTGGGTACACACGGAGTTGAACCTACATCTGTCCACTTGTAAAGAACCCCAGTCTGACTGGGGCATGCAGTGTGGGCAGAAGCCCACCTGCATTAAGCACGACATTACCTCAGCTGTGATGGGCAATGCAATGGGATATATTTATGTACCGCCGGTGGGTTCCAGGGAGCCACCCATGCTGTAGGTGCACACGGAGTTTAACCTACTTCTGTCCACTTGTAAAGAACCCCAGTCTGACTGGGGCATGCAGTGTGGGCCGAAGCCCACCTGCATTTAATCGGACGTTACCTCTGTGATGGGCACTGCAATGGGATACATTTATGTACAGCCGGTGGGTTCCAGGGAGCCACCCATGCTGTGGGTGCACACGGAATTCCCATTGCGGAGTTGTACCTGCCTGTGACTATTTATAAAAAACCGCTGTCTGACTGGGGCATGCAGACACCTTGACAGAATGAATAGTGTGTGGCACATGGGTTCCCCATTGCTATGCCCACGTGTGCAGCTCCAGATGGAGGTGGCACAGGATTGGATTTCTCATTGCTTCTGTACAGCATTGTGGACTATCGCCCCGCCCCTTTTATGGGGGGGGGGGGTCGCTGCCTAGCCATGCCAACCCTCTGCAGTGTGTGCCTGCTTTTCCTCTGGCAGACGCACTTATAAATAGATATGAGGGTGGTGTGGCATGAGGGCAGCTGAAGGCTGCGCAGGGACAATTTGGTGTGCGCTGTGGACACTGTGTCGTGCGCGGGATTGGGGGGGTGGGCAGCATGTAACCCAGGAGAAGTGGCAGCGGAGTGTCATGCAGGCAGTGATTGTGCTTTGTTGTAGGTAGTGTGGTGCTTAGCTAAGGTATGCCATGCTAATGAGGGCTTTTCAGGAGTAAAAGTTGTTGGGAGGGGGTGGGCACTCTTGCCGCTATTGTGGCTTAATAGTGGGACCTGGGAACTTGAGATGCAGCCCAACATGTAGCCCCTCGCCTGCCCTATCCATTTCTGTGTCGTTCCCATCACTTTCTTGAATTTCCCAGATTTTCACAAATGAAAACCTTAGCGGAGCATAGGTCCCATACAAAAATGCTCGGGTCGCCCATTCACTTCAATGGGGTTCGTTACTCGAAACGAACCCTCGAGCATCGCGATAATTTCGTCCCGAGTAACGAGCACCCGAGCATTTTGGTGTTCGCTCATCTCTAATAACTAATTATCATCTGTTTACCAAGCAGACTAATATATGTAACTCTGCATATGCTATATACTAAATGCACAACTTTGTGAGAAAAGTCCAGTCCACTAGCTCATCTTTCACCCTCTCTCCTCCCTGCACAAGATTGAGTAAAATTAGTATTATTACTTATCTCTCAGCTGTCTGTAACCTCAATGAGTTGTTCTGCCAACAAAATGTTCCTCACCAAATCGAAAGTGAAGATGTCAGTTTATCTTGGAAATTTTCTACTTAATTTGGCTACTTTCTTTATGTACAGCATCACGTTCTTAAAGGGCTGTGCTATCAGAACAACCTATTTCCATATGCCCTGTTACTGTCATAGAGAAAACTCCCATCCAACACCCCCTCAATCAACCAGGGATGAAAGCCCCTAGAAAGATCGGTTCAAGCTCCCAAGGTCTTACCATGAACATTTAAAGGGGTTTTTCAGGCACATCCTCAGAATAGATCATCAATAGTGGTTATGCATGAAAAACCCTTTAATTTTAATGTAAGCAAGAAATACTGAGGAGGCTATACTCAGCCCAGTATTTGCAATGTTGGGCTTAGTGTAATTTCCGCTGGCACAGGGTGCACACCTCTTCATGCATTCAGTGCATCCCAGCCACTCTGTGCATCCTTTCAAAAATGCTTGACAGGTCCAATGTGGCGTAAATTACTGGTATGATTTCTGCTAGTTTTTTGACTCACTGACTGACTCGCCAAAAGTTCCCCAACTTCCCGATGTCGTAGAAACATGAAATTTGGCGCAAGCATAGATTAGCTCCAAAATAGGAAAAGAAATTGGGTCCCAACTCGATTATTCAATTCTAGCGCAAAAGAATTGGCGTTGAAATTTAACATACATAATCTAAATTACTCACTTCCCAATGTCATAGAAACGGGAAATTTGGCACGAGCATTGATTATGTCATAAATAGGAAAAGCTAATCGGTCCCAACTCGATTATTCAATTCTAGCGTAAAAGAATTGGCGTCGAAATTTTACGTGCGGAATGTAATTTTCTCACTCTCTGGTGTCATAGAAACGTGAAATTTGGCACGAGCATTGGTTATGTCATAAGTAGGAAAAGCTAATGGGTCCGAACTCGATTATTCAACTCTATGTGCAAAAGAATTAGCGTCCAAATTTTACGTACGGAATCTAATTTTCTCACTTTCTGGTGTCATGGAAACATGAAATTTGGCACAAGCATTGATTATGTCATAAATAGGAAAAGTTAATAGGTCCCAACTCCATTATTCAATTTTAGCGCAAAAGAATTGGCGTCGAAATTTTACGTGCGGAATGTAATTTCTTTACTTTCCAGTGTCATAGAAACAGGAAATTTGGCACAAGCATTGATTATGTCATAAATAGGAAAAGCGAATGGGTCCCAACTCGATTATTCAATTCTAGCGCAAAAGAATTGGCGTCGAAATTTTACGTGCGGAATGTAATTTTCTCACTTTCCGGTGTCATAGAAACAGGAAATTTGGCACAAGCATTGATTATGTCATAAATAGGAAAAGCTAATGGGTCCCAACTCCATTATTCAATTCTATGCGCAAAAGAATTAGCGTCCAAATTTTACGTGCGGAATGTAATTTTCTCACATTCCGGTGTCATAGAAATGGGAAATTTGGCACGTGCATTGATTATGTCATAAATAGGAAAAGCTAGTGGGTCCCAACTCGATTATTCAATTCTATGCGCAAAAGAATTAGCGTCCAAATTTTACGTGCGGAATGTAATTTTCTCACTTTCCGGTGTCATAGCAACGGGAAAATTGGCACGAGCATTGATTATGTCATAAATAGGAAACGCTAATGGGTCCCAACTCGATTATTCAATTCTATGCGCAAAAGAATTAGCGTCCAAATTTTACGTGCGGAATGTAATTTTCTCACTTTCCGGTGTCATAGAAACGTGAAATTTGGCATGAGCATTGATTATGTCATAAATAGGAAAAGCTAATGGGTCCCAACTGCATTATTCAATTCTAGTGCAAAAGAATTGGCGTCGAAATTATACGTGCGGAATGTAATTTTCTCACTTTCCGGTGTCATAGAAACGTGAAATTTGGCAGGAGCATTGATTATGTCATAAAAAGGAAAAGCTAATGGGTCCCAACTCGATTATTCAATTATATGCGCAAAAGAATTAGCGTCCAAATTTTACGTACGGAATCTAATTTTCTCACTTTCCAGTGTCATAGAAGCATGAAATTTGGCACGAGCATTGATTATGTCATAAATAGGAAAAGTTAATGGGTCCCAACTCCATTATTCAATTCTATGCGCAAAAGAATTAGCGTCCAAATTTTACGTGCAGAATGTAATTTTCTCACTTTCCGGTGTCATAGAAACGGGAAAATTGGCACGAGCATTGGTTATGTGATAAATAGGAAAAGTTAATGGGTCCCAACTCCATTATTCAATTCTAGCGCAAAATAATTGGCGTCAAAATTTTACGTGCGGAATGTAATTTCTTTACTTTCCAGTATCATAGAAACAGGAAATTTGGCACAAGCATTAATTATGTCATAAATAGTAACAGCTAATGGGTCCCAACTCCATTATTCAATTCTATGCGCAAAAGAATTAGCGTCCAAATTTTACGTGCAGAATGTAATTTTCTCACTTTCCGGTGTCATAGAAACGGGAAAATTGGCACGAGCATTGGTTATGTGATAAATAGGAAAAGTTAATGGGTCCCAACTCCATTATTCATTTCTATGCGCAAAAGAATTAGCGTCCAAATTTTACGTACGGAATCTAATTTTCTCACATTCCGGTGTCATAGAAACGGGAAATTTGGCACGAGCATTGATTATGTCATAAATAGGAAAAGCTAATGGGTCCCAACTCGATTATTCAATTCTATGCGCAAAAGAATTAGCGTCCAAATTTTACGTGCGGAATGTAATTTTCTCACTTTCCGGTGTCATAGAAACGGGAAATTTGGCACGTGCATTGATTATGTCATAAATAGGAAAAGCTAATGGGTCCCAACTCGATTTTTCAATTCTATGCGCAAAAGAATTAGCGTCCAAATTTTACGTGCGGAATGTAATTTTCTCACTTGCCGGTGTCATAAAAACGTGAAATTTGGCATGAGCATTGATTATGTCATAAATAGGAAAAGCAAATTGGTCCTAACTCGATTATTCAATTCTAGCGAAAAAGAATTAGCGTCCAAATTTTACGTGCGGAATGTAATTTTCTCACTTTCCGGTGTCATAGAAACGGGAAATTTGGCACGTGCATTGATTATGTCATAAATAGGAAAAGCTAATGGGTCCCAACTCGATTTTTCAATTCTATGCGCAAAAGAATTAGCGTCCAAATTTTACGTGCGGAATGTAATTTTCTCACTTGCCGGTGTCATAGAAACGTGAAATTTGGCATGAGCATTGATTATGTCATAAATCGGAAAAGCAAATGGGTCCTAACTCGATTATTCAATTCTAGCGCAAAAGAATTGGCGTCGAAATTTTACGTGCGGAATGTAATTTTCTCACTTTCTGGTGCCATGGAAACATGAAATTTGGCACAAGCATTGATTATGTCATAAATAGGAAAAGTTAATAGGTCCCAACTCCATTATTCAATTTTAGCGCAAAAGAATTGGCGTCGAAATTTTACGTGCGGAATGTAATTTCTTTACTTTCCAGTGTCATAGACACAGGAAATTTGGCACAAGCATTGATTATGTCATAAATAGGAAAAGCGAATGGGTCCCAACTCGATTATTCAATTCTAGCGCAAAAGAATTGGCGTCGAAATTTTACGTGCGGAATGTAATTTTCTCACTTTCCGGTGTCATAGAAACAGGAAATTTGGCACAAGCATTGATTATGTCATAAATAGGAAAAGCTAATGGGTCCCAACTCCATTATTCAATTCTATGCGCAAAAGAATTAGCGTCCAAATTTTACGTGCGGAATGTAATTTTCTCACATTCCGGTGTCATAGAAATGGGAAATTTGGCACGTGCATTGATTATGTCATAAATAGGAAAAGCTAGTGGGTCCCAACTCGATTATTCAATTCTATGCGCAAAAGAATTAGCGTCCAAATTTTACGTGCGGAATGTAATTTTCTCACTTTCCGGTGTCATAGCAACGGGAAAATTGGCACGAGCATTGATTATGTCATAAATAGGAAACGCTAATGGGTCCCAACTCGATTATTCAATTCTATGCGCAAAAGAATTAGCGTCCAAATTTTACGTGCGGAATGTAATTTTCTCACTTTCCGGTGTCATAGAAACGTGAAATTTGGCATGAGCATTGATTATGTCATAAATAGGAAAAGCTAATGGGTCCCAACTCCATTATTCAATTCTAGTGCAAAAGAATTGGCGTCGAAATTTTACGTGCGGAATGTAATTTTCTCACTTTCCGGTGTCATAGAAACGTGAAATTTGGCAGGAGCATTGATTATGTCATAAATAGGAAAAGCAAATGGGTCCTAACTCGATTATTCAATTCTAGCGCAAAATAATTGGCGTCGAAATTTTACGTGCGGAATGTAATTTTCTCACTTTCTGGTGCCATGGAAACATGAAATTTGGCACAAGCATTGATTATGTCATAAATAGGAAAAGTTAATAGGTCCCAACTCCATTATTCAATTTTAGCGCAAAAGAATTGGCGTCGAAATTTTACGTGCGGAATGTAATTTCTTTACTTTCCAGTGTCATAGAAACAGGAAATTTGGCACAAGCATTGATTATGTCATAAATAGGAAAAGCTAATGGGTCCCAACTCGATTATTCAATTCTATGCGCAAAAGAATTGGCATCGAAATTTTACGTGCGGAATGTAATTTTCTCACTTTCCGGTGTCATAGCAACGGGAAAATTGGCACGAGCATTGATTATGTCATAAATAGGAAACGCTAATGGGTCCCAACTCGATTATTCAATTCTATGCGCAAAAGAATTAGCGTCCAAATTTTACGTGCGGAATGTAATTTTCTCACTTTCCGGTGTCATAGAAACGTGAAATTTGGCATGAGCATTGATTATGTCATAAATAGGAAAAGCTAATGGGTCCCAACTCCATTATTCAATTCTAGTGCAAAAGAATTGGCGTCGAAATTTTACGTGCGGAATGTAATTTTCTCACTTTCCGGTGTGATAGAAACGTGAAATTTGGCAGGAGCATTGATTATGTCATAAAAAGGAAAAGCTAATGGGTCCCAACTCGATTATTCAATTCTATGCGCAAAAGAATTAGCGTCCAAATTTTACGTACGGAATCTAATTTTCTCACTTTCTGGTGTCATAGAAGCATGAAATTTGGCACGAGCATTGATTATGTCATAAATAGGAAAAGTTAATAGGTCCCAACTCCATTATTCAATTCTAGCGCAAAATAATTGGCGTCAAAATTTTACGTGCGGAATGTAATTTCTTTACTTTCCAGTATCATAGAAACAGGAAATTTGGCACAAGCATTAATTATGTCATAAATAGTAACAGCTAATGGGTCCCAACTCCATTATTCAATTCTATGCGCAAAAGAATTAGCGTCCAAATTTTACGTGCAGAATGTAATTTTCTCACTTTCCGGTGTCATAGAAACGGGAAAATTGGCACGAGCATTGATTATGTGATAAATAGGAAAAGTTAATGGGTCCCAACTCCATTATTCATTTCTATGCGCAAAAGAATTAGCGTCCAAATTTTACGTGCGGAATGTAATTTTCTCACTTTCCGGTGTCATAGAAACGGGAAATTTGGCACGTGCATTGATTATGTCATAAATAGGAAAAGCTAATGGGTCCCAACTCGATTTTTCAATTCTATGCGCAAAAGAATTAGCGTCCAAATTTTACGTGCGGAATGTAATTTTCTCACTTGCCGGTGTCATAGAAACGTGAAATTTGGCATGAGCATTGATTATGTCATAAATAGGAAAAGCTAATGGGTCCTAACTCGATTATTCAATTCTAGCGCAAAATAATTGGCGTCGAATTTTACGTGCGGAATGTAATTTTCTCACTTTCTGGTGCCATGGAAACATGAAATTTGGCACAAGCATTGATTATGTCATAAATAGGAAAAGTTAATAGGTCCCAACTCCATTATTCAATTTTAGCGCAAAAGAATTGGCGTCGAAATTTTACGTGCGGAATGTAATTTCTTTACTTTCCAGTGTCATAGACACAGGAAATTTGGCACAAGCATTGATTATGTCATAAATAGGAAAAGCGAATGGGTCCCAACTCGATTATTCAATTCTAGCGCAAAAGAATTGGCGTCGAAATTTTACGTGCGGAATGTAATTTTCTCACTTTCCGGTGTCATAGAAACAGGAAATTTGGCACAAGCATTGATTATGTCATAAATAGGAAAAGCTAATGGGTCCCAACTCCATTATTCAATTCTATGCGCAAAAGAATTAGCGTCCAAATTTTACGTGCGGAATGTAATTTTCTCACATTCCGGTGTCATAGAAATGGGAAATTTGGCACGTGCATTGATTATGTCATAAATAGGAAAAGCTAGTGGGTCCCAACTCGATTATTCAATTCTATGCGCAAAAGAATTAGCGTCCAAATTTTACGTGCGGAATGTAATTTTCTCACTTTCCGGTGTCATAGCAACGGGAAAATTGGCACGAGCATTGATTATGTCATAAATAGGAAACGCTAATGGGTCCCAACTCGATTATTCAATTCTATGCGCAAAAGAATTAGCGTCCAAATTTTACGTGCGGAATGTAATTTTCTCACTTTCCGGTGTCATAGAAACGTGAAATTTGGCATGAGCATTGATTATGTCATAAATAGGAAAAGCTAATGGGTCCCAACTCCATTATTCAATTCTAGTGCAAAAGAATTGGCGTCGAAATTTTACGTGCGGAATGTAATTTTCTCACTTTCCGGTGTCATAGAAACGTGAAATTTGGCAGGAGCATTGATTATGTCATAAATAGGAAAAGCTAATGGGTCCTAACTCGATTATTCAATTCTAGCGCAAAATAATTGGCGTCGAAATTTTACGTGCGGAATGTAATTTTCTCACTTTCTGGTGCCATGGAAACATGAAATTTGGCACAAGCATTGATTATGTCATAAATAGGAAAAGTTAATAGGTCCCAACTCCATTATTCAATTTTAGCGCAAAAGAATTGGCGTCGAAATTTTACGTGCGGAATGTAATTTCTTTACTTTCCAGTGTCATAGAAACAGGAAATTTGGCACAAGCATTGATTATGTCATAAATAGGAAAAGCTAATGGGTCCCAACTCGATTATTCAATTCTATGCGCAAAAGAATTGGCATCGAAATTTTACGTGCGGAATGTAATTTTCTCACTTTCCGGTGTCATAGCAACGGGAAAATTGGCACGAGCATTGATTATGTCATAAATAGGAAACGCTAATGGGTCCCAACTCGATTATTCAATTCTATGCGCAAAAGAATTAGCGTCCAAATTTTACGTGCGGAATGTAATTTTCTCACTTTCCGGTGTCATAGAAACGTGAAATTTGGCATGAGCATTGATTATGTCATAAATAGGAAAAGCTAATGGGTCCCAACTCCATTATTCAATTCTAGTGCAAAAGAATTGGCGTCGAAATTTTACGTGCGGAATGTAATTTTCTCACTTTCCGGTGTGATAGAAACGTGAAATTTGGCAGGAGCATTGATTATGTCATAAAAAGGAAAAGCTAATGGGTCCCAACTCGATTATTCAATTCTATGCGCAAAAGAATTAGCGTCCAAATTTTACGTACGGAATCTAATTTTCTCACTTTCTGGTGTCATAGAAGCATGAAATTTGGCACGAGCATTGATTATGTCATAAATAGGAAAAGTTAATAGGTCCCAACTCCATTATTCAATTCTAGCGCAAAATAATTGGCGTCAAAATTTTACGTGCGGAATGTAATTTCTTTACTTTCCAGTATCATAGAAACAGGAAATTTGGCACAAGCATTAATTATGTCATAAATAGTAACAGCTAATGGGTCCCAACTCCATTATTCAATTCTATGCGCAAAAGAATTAGCGTCCAAATTTTACGTGCAGAATGTAATTTTCTCACTTTCCGGTGTCATAGAAACGGGAAAATTGGCACGAGCATTGATTATGTGATAAATAGGAAAAGTTAATGGGTCCCAACTCCATTATTCATTTCTATGCGCAAAAGAATTAGCGTCCAAATTTTACGTGCGGAATGTAATTTTCTCACTTTCCGGTGTCATAGAAACGGGAAATTTGGCACGTGCATTGATTATGTCATAAATAGGAAAAGCTAATGGGTCCCAACTCGATTTTTCAATTCTATGCGCAAAAGAATTAGCGTCCAAATTTTACGTGCGGAATGTAATTTTCTCACTTGCCGGTGTCATAGAAACGTGAAATTTGGCATGAGCATTGATTATGTCATAAATAGGAAAAGCTAATGGGTCCTAACTCGATTATTCAATTCTAGCGCAAAATAATTGGCGTCGAATTTTACGTGCGGAATGTAATTTTCTCACTTTCTGGTGCCATGGAAACATGAAATTTGGCACAAGCATTGATTATGTCATAAATAGGAAAAGTTAATAGGTCCCAACTCCATTATTCAATTTTAGCGCAAAAGAATTGGCGTCGAAATTTTACGTGCGGAATGTAATTTCTTTACTTTCCAGTGTCATAGACACAGGAAATTTGGCACAAGCATTGATTATGTCATAAATAGGAAAAGCGAATGGGTCCCAACTCGATTATTCAATTCTAGCGCAAAAGAATTGGCGTCGAAATTTTACGTGCGGAATGTAATTTTCTCACTTTCCGGTGTCATAGAAACAGGAAATTTGGCACAAGCATTGATTATGTCATAAATAGGAAAAGCTAATGGGTCCCAACTCCATTATTCAATTCTATGCGCAAAAGAATTAGCGTCCAAATTTTACGTGCGGAATGTAATTTTCTCACATTCCGGTGTCATAGAAATGGGAAATTTGGCACGTGCATTGATTATGTCATAAATAGGAAAAGCTAGTGGGTCCCAACTCGATTATTCAATTCTATGCGCAAAAGAATTAGCGTCCAAATTTTACGTGCGGAATGTAATTTTCTCACTTTCCGGTGTCATAGCAACGGGAAAATTGGCACGAGCATTGATTATGTCATAAATAGGAAACGCTAATGGGTCCCAACTCGATTATTCAATTCTATGCGCAAAAGAATTAGCGTCCAAATTTTACGTGCGGAATGTAATTTTCTCACTTTCCGGTGTCATAGAAACGTGAAATTTGGCATGAGCATTGATTATGTCATAAATAGGAAAAGCTAATGGGTCCCAACTCCATTATTCAATTCTAGTGCAAAAGAATTGGCGTCGAAATTTTACGTGCGGAATGTAATTTTCTCACTTTCCGGTGTCATAGAAACGTGAAATTTGGCAGGAGCATTGATTATGTCATAAAAAGGAAAAGCTAATGGGTCCCAACTCGATTATTCAATTCTATGCGCAAAAGAATTAGCGTCCAAATTTTACGTACGGAATCTAATTTTCTCACTTTCTGGTGTCATAGAAGCATGAAATTTGGCACGAGCATTGATTATGTCATAAATAGGAAAAGTTAATAGGTCCCAACTCCATTATTCAATTCTAGCGCAAAATAATTGGCGTCAAAATTTTACGTGCGGAATGTAATTTCTTTACTTTCCAGTATCATAGAAACAGGAAATTTGGCACAAGCATTAATTATGTCATAAATAGTAACAGCTAATGGGTCCCAACTCCATTATTCAATTCTATGCGCAAAAGAATTAGCGTCCAAATTTTACGTGCAGAATGTAATTTTCTCACTTTCCGGTGTCATAGAAACGGGAAAATTGGCACGAGCATTGATTATGTGATAAATAGGAAAAGTTAATGGGTCCCAACTCCATTATTCATTTCTATGCGCAAAAGAATTAGCGTCCAAATTTTACGTGCGGAATGTAATTTTCTCACTTCCCGATGTCATAGAAACGTGAAATTTGGCACGAGCATTGATTATGTCATAAATAGGAAAAGCTAATGGGTCCCAACTCGATTTTTCAATTCTATGCGCAAAAGAATTAGCGTCCAAATTTTACGTGCGGAATGTAATTTTCTCACTTGCCGGTGTCATAGAAACGTGAAATTTGGCATGAGCATTGATTATGTCATAAATCGGAAAAGCAAATGGGTCCTAACTCGATTATTCAATTCTAGCGCAAAAGAATTGGCGTCGAAATTTTACGTGCGGAATGTAATTTTCTCACTTTCTGGTGCCATGGAAACATGAAATTTGGCACAAGCATTGATTATGTCATAAATAGGAAAAGTTAATAGGTCCCAACTCCATTATTCAATTTTAGCGCAAAAGAATTGGCGTCGAAATTTTACGTGCGGAATGTAATTTCTTTACTTTCCAGTGTCATAGACACAGGAAATTTGGCACAAGCATTGATTATGTCATAAATAGGAAAAGCGAATGGGTCCCAACTCGATTATTCAATTCTAGCGCAAAAGAATTGGCGTCGAAATTTTACGTGCGGAATGTAATTTTCTCACTTTCCGGTGTCATAGAAACAGGAAATTTGGCACAAGCATTGATTATGTCATAAATAGGAAAAGCTAATGGGTCCCAACTCCATTATTCAATTCTATGCGCAAAAGAATTAGCGTCCAAATTTTACGTGCGGAATGTAATTTTCTCACATTCCGGTGTCATAGAAATGGGAAATTTGGCACGTGCATTGATTATGTCATAAATAGGAAAAGCTAGTGGGTCCCAACTCGATTATTCAATTCTATGCGCAAAAGAATTAGCGTCCAAATTTTACGTGCGGAATGTAATTTTCTCACTTTCCGGTGTCATAGCAACGGGAAAATTGGCACGAGCATTGATTATGTCATAAATAGGAAACGCTAATGGGTCCCAACTCGATTATTCAATTCTATGCGCAAAAGAATTAGCGTCCAAATTTTACGTGCGGAATGTAATTTTC
Source organism: Eleutherodactylus coqui (assembly GCF_035609145.1). NCBI lineage: Eukaryota > Metazoa > Chordata > Amphibia > Anura > Eleutherodactylidae > Eleutherodactylus > Eleutherodactylus coqui. The sequence continues at coordinate 124,731,641 of NC_089848.1, forward strand.
TCACTTTCCGGTGTCATAGAAACGTGAAATTTGGCATGAGCATTGATTATGTCATAAATAGGAAAAGCTAATGGGTCCCAACTCCATTATTCAATTCTAGTGCAAAAGAATTGGCGTCGAAATTTTACGTGCGGAATGTAATTTTCTCACTTTCCGGTGTCATAGAAACGTGAAATTTGGCAGGAGCATTGATTATGTCATAAATAGGAAAAGCAAATGGGTCCTAACTCGATTATTCAATTCTAGCGCAAAATAATTGGCGTCGAAATTTTACGTGCGGAATGTAATTTTCTCACTTTCTGGTGCCATGGAAACATGAAATTTGGCACAAGCATTGATTATGTCATAAATAGGAAAAGTTAATAGGTCCCAACTCCATTATTCAATTTTAGCGCAAAAGAATTGGCGTCGAAATTTTACGTGCGGAATGTAATTTCTTTACTTTCCAGTGTCATAGAAACAGGAAATTTGGCACAAGCATTGATTATGTCATAAATAGGAAAAGCTAATGGGTCCCAACTCGATTATTCAATTCTATGCGCAAAAGAATTGGCATCGAAATTTTACGTGCGGAATGTAATTTTCTCACTTTCCGGTGTCATAGCAACGGGAAAATTGGCACGAGCATTGATTATGTCATAAATAGGAAACGCTAATGGGTCCCAACTCGATTATTCAATTCTATGCGCAAAAGAATTAGCGTCCAAATTTTACGTGCGGAATGTAATTTTCTCACTTTCCGGTGTCATAGAAACGTGAAATTTGGCATGAGCATTGATTATGTCATAAATAGGAAAAGCTAATGGGTCCCAACTCCATTATTCAATTCTAGTGCAAAAGAATTGGCGTCGAAATTTTACGTGCGGAATGTAATTTTCTCACTTTCCGGTGTGATAGAAACGTGAAATTTGGCAGGAGCATTGATTATGTCATAAAAAGGAAAAGCTAATGGGTCCCAACTCGATTATTCAATTCTATGCGCAAAAGAATTAGCGTCCAAATTTTACGTACGGAATCTAATTTTCTCACTTTCTGGTGTCATAGAAGCATGAAATTTGGCACGAGCATTGATTATGTCATAAATAGGAAAAGTTAATAGGTCCCAACTCCATTATTCAATTCTAGCGCAAAATAATTGGCGTCAAAATTTTACGTGCGGAATGTAATTTCTTTACTTTCCAGTATCATAGAAACAGGAAATTTGGCACAAGCATTAATTATGTCATAAATAGTAACAGCTAATGGGTCCCAACTCCATTATTCAATTCTATGCGCAAAAGAATTAGCGTCCAAATTTTACGTGCAGAATGTAATTTTCTCACTTTCCGGTGTCATAGAAACGGGAAAATTGGCACGAGCATTGATTATGTGATAAATAGGAAAAGTTAATGGGTCCCAACTCCATTATTCATTTCTATGCGCAAAAGAATTAGCGTCCAAATTTTACGTGCGGAATGTAATTTTCTCACTTTCCGGTGTCATAGAAACGGGAAATTTGGCACGTGCATTGATTATGTCATAAATAGGAAAAGCTAATGGGTCCCAACTCGATTTTTCAATTCTATGCGCAAAAGAATTAGCGTCCAAATTTTACGTGCGGAATGTAATTTTCTCACTTGCCGGTGTCATAGAAACGTGAAATTTGGCATGAGCATTGATTATGTCATAAATAGGAAAAGCTAATGGGTCCTAACTCGATTATTCAATTCTAGCGCAAAAGAATTAGTGTCCAAATTTTACGTGCGGAATGTAATTTTCTCACTTTCCGGTGTCATAGAAACGGGAAATTTGGCACGTGCATTGATTATGTCATAAATAGGAAAAGCTAATGGGTCCCAACTCGATTTTTCAATTCTATGCGCAAAAGAATTAGCGTCCAAATTTTACGTGCGGAATGTAATTTTCTCACTTGCCGATGTCATAGAAACGTGAAATTTGGCATGAGCATTGATTATGTCATAAATAGGAAAAGCTAATGGGTCCTAACTCGATTATTCAATTCTAGCGCAAAATAATTGGCGTCGAAATTTTACGTGCGGAATGTAATTTTCTCACTTTCTGGTGCCATGGAAACATGAAATTTGGCACAAGCATTGATTATGTCATAAATAGGAAAAGTTAATAGGTCCCAACTCCATTATTCAATTTTAGCGCAAAAGAATTGGCGTCGAAATTTTACGTGCGGAATGTAATTTCTTTACTTTCCAGTGTCATAGACACAGGAAATTTGGCACAAGCATTGATTATGTCATAAATAGGAAAAGCGAATGGGTCCCAACTCGATTATTCAATTCTAGCGCAAAAGAATTGGCGTCGAAATTTTACGTGCGGAATGTAATTTTCTCACTTTCCGGTGTCATAGAAACAGGAAATTTGGCACAAGCATTGATTATGTCATAAATAGGAAAAGCTAATGGGTCCCAACTCCATTATTCAATTCTATGCGCAAAAGAATTAGCGTCCAAATTTTACGTGCGGAATGTAATTTTCTCACATTCCGGTGTCATAGAAATGGGAAATTTGGCACGTGCATTGATTATGTCATAAATAGGAAAAGCTAGTGGGTCCCAACTCGATTATTCAATTCTATGCGCAAAAGAATTAGCGTCCAAATTTTACGTGCGGAATGTAATTTTCTCACTTTCCGGTGTCATAGCAACGGGAAAATTGGCACGAGCATTGATTATGTCATAAATAGGAAACGCTAATGGGTCCCAACTCGATTATTCAATTCTATGCGCAAAAGAATTAGCGTCCAAATTTTACGTGCGGAATGTAATTTTCTCACTTTCCGGTGTCATAGAAACGTGAAATTTGGCATGAGCATTGATTATGTCATAAATAGGAAAAGCTAATGGGTCCCAACTCCATTATTCAATTCTAGTGCAAAAGAATTGGCGTCGAAATTTTACGTGCGGAATGTAATTTTCTCACTTTCCGGTGTGATAGAAACGTGAAATTTGGCAGGAGCATTGATTATGTCATAAAAAGGAAAAGCTAATGGGTCCCAACTCGATTATTCAATTCTATGCGCAAAAGAATTAGCGTCCAAATTTTACGTACGGAATCTAATTTTCTCACTTTCTGGTGTCATAGAAGCATGAAATTTGGCACGAGCATTGATTATGTCATAAATAGGAAAAGTTAATAGGTCCCAACTCCATTATTCAATTCTAGCGCAAAATAATTGGCGTCAAAATTTTACGTGCGGAATGTAATTTCTTTACTTTCCAGTATCATAGAAACAGGAAATTTGGCACAAGCATTAATTATGTCATAAATAGTAACAGCTAATGGGTCCCAACTCCATTATTCAATTCTATGCGCAAAAGAATTAGCGTCCAAATTTTACGTGCAGAATGTAATTTTCTCACTTTCCGGTGTCATAGAAACGGGAAAATTGGCACGAGCATTGATTATGTGATAAATAGGAAAAGTTAATGGGTCCCAACTCCATTATTCATTTCTATGCGCAAAAGAATTAGCGTCCAAATTTTACGTGCGGAATGTAATTTTCTCACTTCCCGATGTCATAGAAACGTGAAATTTGGCACGAGCATTGATTATGTCATAAATAGGAAAAGCTAATGGGTCCCAACTCGATTTTTCAATTCTATGCGCAAAAGAATTAGCGTCCAAATTTTACGTGCGGAATGTAATTTTCTCACTTGCCGGTGTCATAGAAACGTGAAATTTGGCATGAGCATTGATTATGTCATAAATAGGAAAAGCTAATGGGTCCTAACTCGATTATTCAATTCTAGCGCAAAAGAATTAGTGTCCAAATTTTACGTGCGGAATGTAATTTTCTCACTTTCCGGTGTCATAGAAACGGGAAATTTGGCACGTGCATTGATTATGTCATAAATAGGAAAAGCTAATGGGTCCCAACTCGATTTTTCAATTCTATGCGCAAAAGAATTAGCGTCCAAATTTTACGTGCGGAATGTAATTTTCTCACTTGCCGATGTCATAGAAACGTGAAATTTGGCATGAGCATTGATTATGTCATAAATAGGAAAAGCTAATGGGTCCTAACTCGATTATTCAATTCTAGCGCAAAATAATTGGCGTCGAAATTTTACGTGCGGAATGTAATTTTCTCACTTTCTGGTGCCATGGAAACATGAAATTTGGCACAAGCATTGATTATGTCATAAATAGGAAAAGTTAATAGGTCCCAACTCCATTATTCAATTTTAGCGCAAAAGAATTGGCGTCGAAATTTTACGTGCGGAATGTAATTTCTTTACTTTCCAGTGTCATAGACACAGGAAATTTGGCACAAGCATTGATTATGTCATAAATAGGAAAAGCGAATGGGTCCCAACTCGATTATTCAATTCTAGCGCAAAAGAATTGGCGTCGAAATTTTACGTGCGGAATGTAATTTTCTCACTTTCCGGTGTCATAGAAACAGGAAATTTGGCACAAGCATTGATTATGTCATAAATAGGAAAAGCTAATGGGTCCCAACTCCATTATTCAATTCTATGCGCAAAAGAATTAGCGTCCAAATTTTACGTGCGGAATGTAATTTTCTCACATTCCGGTGTCATAGAAATGGGAAATTTGGCACGTGCATTGATTATGTCATAAATAGGAAAAGCTAGTGGGTCCCAACTCGATTATTCAATTCTATGCGCAAAAGAATTAGCGTCCAAATTTTACGTGCGGAATGTAATTTTCTCACTTTCCGGTGTCATAGCAACGGGAAAATTGGCACGAGCATTGATTATGTCATAAATAGGAAACGCTAATGGGTCCCAACTCGATTATTCAATTCTATGCGCAAAAGAATTAGCGTCCAAATTTTACGTGCGGAATGTAATTTTCTCACTTTCCGGTGTCATAGAAACGTGAAATTTGGCATGAGCATTGATTATGTCATAAATAGGAAAAGCTAATGGGTCCCAACTCCATTATTCAATTCTAGTGCAAAAGAATTGGCGTCGAAATTTTATGTGCGGAATGTAATTTTCTCACTTTCCGGTGTGATAGAAACGTGAAATTTGGCAGGAGCATTGATTATGTCATAAAAAGGAAAAGCTAATGGGTCCCAACTCGATTATTCAATTCTATGCGCAAAAGAATTAGCGTCCAAATTTTACGTACGGAATCTAATTTTCTCACTTTCTGGTGTCATAGAAGCATGAAATTTGGCACGAGCATTGATTATGTCATAAATAGGAAAAGTTAATAGGTCCCAACTCCATTATTCAATTCTAGCGCAAAATAATTGGCGTCAAAATTTTACGTGCGGAATGTAATTTCTTTACTTTCCAGTATCATAGAAACAGGAAATTTGGCACAAGCATTAATTATGTCATAAATAGTAACAGCTAATGGGTCCCAACTCCATTATTCAATTCTATGCGCAAAAGAATTAGCGTCCAAATTTTACGTGCAGAATGTAATTTTCTCACTTTCCGGTGTCATAGAAACGGGAAAATTGGCACGAGCATTGATTATGTGATAAATAGGAAAAGTTAATGGGTCCCAACTCCATTATTCATTTCTATGCGCAAAAGAATTAGCGTCCAAATTTTACGTGCGGAATGTAATTTTCTCACTTTCCGGTGTCATAGAAACGGGAAATTTGGCACGTGCATTGATTATGTCATAAATAGGAAAAGCTAATGGGTCCCAACTCGATTTTTCAATTCTATGCGCAAAAGAATTAGCGTCCAAATTTTACGTGCGGAATGTAATTTTCTCACTTGCCGGTGTCATAGAAACGTGAAATTTGGCATGAGCATTGATTATGTCATAAATAGGAAAAGCTAATGGGTCCTAACTCGATTATTCAATTCTAGCGCAAAAGAATTAGTGTCCAAATTTTACGTGCGGAATGTAATTTTCTCACTTTCCGGTGTCATAGAAACGTGAAATTTGGCATGAGCATTGATTATGTCATAAATAGGAAAAGCTAATGGGTCCTAACTCGATTATTCAATTCTAGCGCAAAAGAATTAGTGTCCAAATTTTACGTGCGGAATGTAATTTTCTCACTTTCCGGTGTCATAGAAACGGGAAATTTGGCACGTGCATTGATTATGTCATAAATAGGAAAAGCTAATGGGTCCCAACTCGATTTTTCAATTCTATGCGCAAAAGAATTAGCGTCCAAATTTTACGTGCGGAATGTAATTTTCTCACTTGCCGATGTCATAGAAACGTGAAATTTGGCATGAGCATTGATTATGTCATAAATAGGAAAAGCTAATGGGTCCTAACTCGATTATTCAATTCTAGCGCAAAATAATTGGCGTCGAAATTTTACGTGCGGAATGTAATTTTCTCACTTTCTGGTGCCATGGAAACATGAAATTTGGCACAAGCATTGATTATGTCATAAATAGGAAAAGTTAATAGGTCCCAACTCCATTATTCAATTTTAGCGCAAAAGAATTGGCGTCGAAATTTTACGTGCGGAATGTAATTTCTTTACTTTCCAGTGTCATAGACACAGGAAATTTGGCACAAGCATTGATTATGTCATAAATAGGAAAAGCGAATGGGTCCCAACTCGATTATTCAATTCTAGCGCAAAAGAATTGGCGTCGAAATTTTACGTGCGGAATGTAATTTTCTCACTTTCCGGTGTCATAGAAACAGGAAATTTGGCACAAGCATTGATTATGTCATAAATAGGAAAAGCTAATGGGTCCCAACTCCATTATTCAATTCTATGCGCAAAAGAATTAGCGTCCAAATTTTACGTGCGGAATGTAATTTTCTCACTTTCCGGTGTCATAGCAACGGGAAAATTGGCACGAGCATTGATTATGTCATAAATAGGAAACGCTAATGGGTCCCAACTCGATTATTCAATTCTATGCGCAAAAGAATTAGCGTCCAAATTTTACGTGCGGAATGTAATTTTCTCACTTTCCGGTGTCATAGAAACGTGAAATTTGGCATGAGCATTGATTATGTCATAAATAGGAAAAGCTAATGGGTCCCAACTCCATTATTCAATTCTAGTGCAAAAGAATTGGCGTCGAAATTTTACGTGCGGAATGTAATTTTCTCACTTTCCGGTGTGATAGAAACGTGAAATTTGGCAGGAGCATTGATTATGTCATAAAAAGGAAAAGCTAATGGGTCCCAACTCGATTATTCAATTCTATGCGCAAAAGAATTAGCGTCCAAATTTTACGTACGGAATCTAATTTTCTCACTTTCTGGTGTCATAGAAGCATGAAATTTGGCACGAGCATTGATTATGTCATAAATAGGAAAAGTTAATAGGTCCCAACTCCATTATTCAATTCTAGCGCAAAATAATTGGCGTCAAAATTTTACGTGCGGAATGTAATTTCTTTACTTTCCAGTATCATAGAAACAGGAAATTTGGCACAAGCATTAATTATGTCATAAATAGTAACAGCTAATGGGTCCCAACTCCATTATTCAATTCTATGCGCAAAAGAATTAGCGTCCAAATTTTACGTGCAGAATGTAATTTTCTCACTTTCCGGTGTCATAGAAACGGGAAAATTGGCACGAGCATTGATTATGTGATAAATAGGAAAAGTTAATGGGTCCCAACTCCATTATTCATTTCTATGCGCAAAAGAATTAGCGTCCAAATTTTACGTGCGGAATGTAATTTTCTCACTTTCCGGTGTCATAGAAACGGGAAATTTGGCACGTGCATTGATTATGTCATAAATAGGAAAAGCTAATGGGTCCCAACTCGATTTTTCAATTCTATGCGCAAAAGAATTAGCGTCCAAATTTTACGTGCGGAATGTAATTTTCTCACTTGCCGGTGTCATAGAAACGTGAAATTTGGCATGAGCATTGATTATGTCATAAATAGGAAAAGCAAATTGGTCCTAACTCGATTATTCAATTCTAGCGAAAAAGAATTAGCGTCCAAATTTTACGTGCGGAATGTAATTTTCTCACTTTCCGGTGTCATAGAAACGGGAAATTTGGCACGTGCATTGATTATGTCATAAATAGGAAAAGCTAATGGGTCCCAACTCGATTTTTCAATTCTATGCGCAAAAGAATTAGCGTCCAAATTTTACGTGCGGAATGTAATTTTCTCACTTGCCGGTGTCATAGAAATGTGAAATTTGGCATGAGCATTGATTATGTCATAAATAGGAAAAGCAAATGGGTCCTAACTCGATTATTCAATTCTAGCGCAAAATAATTGGCGTCGAAATTTTACGTGCGGAATGTAATTTTCTCACTTTCTGGTGCCATGGAAACATGAAATTTGGCACAAGCATTGATTATGTCATAAATAGGAAAAGTTAATAGGTCCCAACTCCATTATTCAATTTTAGCGCAAAAGAATTGGCGTCGAAATTTTACGTGCGGAATGTAATTTCTTTACTTTCCAGTGTCATAGACACAGGAAATTTGGCACAAGCATTGATTATGTCATAAATAGGAAAAGCGAATGGGTCCCAACTCGATTATTCAATTCTAGCGCAAAAGAATTGGCGTCGAAATTTTACGTGCGGAATGTAATTTTCTCACTTTCCGGTGTCATAGAAACAGGAAATTTGGCACAAGCATTGATTATGTCATAAATAGGAAAAGCTAATGGGTCCCAACTCCATTATTCAATTCTATGCGCAAAAGAATTAGCGTCCAAATTTTACGTGCGGAATGTAATTTTCTCACATTCCGGTGTCATAGAAATGGGAAATTTGGCACGTGCATTGATTATGTCATAAATAGGAAAAGCTAGTGGGTCCCAACTCGATTATTCAATTCTATGCGCAAAAGAATTAGCGTCCAAATTTTACGTGCGGAATGTAATTTTCTCACTTTCCGGTGTCATAGCAACGGGAAAATTGGCACGAGCATTGATTATGTCATAAATAGGAAACGCTAATGGGTCCCAACTCGATTATTCAATTCTATGCGCAAAAGAATTAGCGTCCAAATTTTACGTGCGGAATGTAATTTTCTCACTTTCCGGTGTCATAGAAACGTGAAATTTGGCATGAGCATTGATTATGTCATAAATAGGAAAAGCTAATGGGTCCCAACTCCATTATTCAATTCTAGTGCAAAAGAATTGGCGTCGAAATTTTACGTGCGGAATGTAATTTTCTCACTTTCCGGTGTGATAGAAACGTGAAATTTGGCAGGAGCATTGATTATGTCATAAAAAGGAAAAGCTAATGGGTCCCAACTCGATTATTCAATTCTATGCGCAAAAGAATTAGCGTCCAAATTTTACGTACGGAATCTAATTTTCTCACTTTCTGGTGTCATAGAAGCATGAAATTTGGCACGAGCATTGATTATGTCATAAATAGGAAAAGTTAATAGGTCCCAACTCCATTATTCAATTCTAGCGCAAAATAATTGGCGTCAAAATTTTACGTGCGGAATGTAATTTCTTTACTTTCCAGTATCATAGAAACAGGAAATTTGGCACAAGCATTAATTATGTCATAAATAGTAACAGCTAATGGGTCCCAACTCCATTATTCAATTCTATGCGCAAAAGAATTAGCGTCCAAATTTTACGTGCAGAATGTAATTTTCTCACTTTCCGGTGTCATAGAAACGGGAAAATTGGCACGAGCATTGATTATGTGATAAATAGGAAAAGTTAATGGGTCCCAACTCCATTATTCATTTCTATGCGCAAAAGAATTAGCGTCCAAATTTTACGTGCGGAATGTAATTTTCTCACTTTCCGGTGTCATAGAAACGGGAAATTTGGCACGTGCATTGATTATGTCATAAATAGGAAAAGCTAATGGGTCCCAACTCGATTTTTCAATTCTATGCGCAAAAGAATTAGCGTCCAAATTTTACGTGCGGAATGTAATTTTCTCACTTGCCGGTGTCATAGAAACGTGAAATTTGGCATGAGCATTGATTATGTCATAAATAGGAAAAGCTAATGGGTCCTAACTCGATTATTCAATTCTAGCGCAAAAGAATTAGTGTCCAAATTTTACGTGCGGAATGTAATTTTCTCACTTTCCGGTGTCATAGAAACGGGAAATTTGGCACGTGCATTGATTATGTCATAAATAGGAAAAGCTAATGGGTCCCAACTCGATTATTCAATTCTATGCGCAAAAGAATTAGCGTCCAAATTTTACGTACGGAATCTAATTTTCTCACTTTCTGGTGTCATAGAAGCATGAAATTTGGCACGAGCATTGATTATGTCATAAATAGGAAAAGTTAATAGGTCCCAACTCCATTATTCAATTCTAGCGCAAAATAATTGGCGTCAAAATTTTACGTGCGGAATGTAATTTCTTTACTTTCCAGTATCATAGAAACAGGAAATTTGGCACAAGCATTAATTATGTCATAAATAGTAACAGCTAATGGGTCCCAACTCCATTATTCAATTCTATGCGCAAAAGAATTAGCGTCCAAATTTTACGTGCAGAATGTAATTTTCTCACTTTCCGGTGTCATAGAAACGGGAAAATTGGCACGAGCATTGATTATGTGATAAATAGGAAAAGTTAATGGGTCCCAACTCCATTATTCATTTCTATGCGCAAAAGAATTAGCGTCCAAATTTTACGTGCGGAATGTAATTTTCTCACTTTCCGGTGTCATAGAAACGGGAAATTTGGCACGTGCATTGATTATGTCATAAATAGGAAAAGCTAATGGGTCCCAACTCGATTTTTCAATTCTATGCGCAAAAGAATTAGCGTCCAAATTTTACGTGCGGAATGTAATTTTCTCACTTGCCGGTGTCATAGAAACGTGAAATTTGGCATGAGCATTGATTATGTCATAAATAGGAAAAGCAAATTGGTCCTAACTCGATTATTCAATTCTAGCGAAAAAGAATTAGCGTCCAAATTTTACGTGCGGAATGTAATTTTCTCACTTTCCGGTGTCATAGAAACGGGAAATTTGGCACGTGCATTGATTATGTCATAAATAGGAAAAGCTAATGGGTCCCAACTCGATTTTTCAATTCTATGCGCAAAAGAATTAGCGTCCAAATTTTACGTGCGGAATGTAATTTTCTCACTTGCCGGTGTCATAGAAATGTGAAATTTGGCATGAGCATTGATTATGTCATAAATAGGAAAAGCAAATGGGTCCTAACTCGATTATTCAATTCTAGCGCAAAATAATTGGCGTCGAAATTTTACGTGCGGAATGTAATTTTCTCACTTTCTGGTGCCATGGAAACATGAAATTTGGCACAAGCATTGATTATGTCATAAATAGGAAAAGTTAATAGGTCCCAACTCCATTATTCAATTTTAGCGCAAAAGAATTGGCGTTGAAATTTTACGTGCGGAAAGTAATTTCTTTACTTTCCAGTGTCATAGACACAGGAAATTTGGCACAAGCATTGATTATGTCATAAATAGGAAAAGCGAATGGGTCCCAACTCGATTATTCAATTCTAGCGCAAAAGAATTGGCGTCGAAATTTTACGTGCGGAATGTAATTTTCTCACTTTCCGGTGTCATAGAAACAGGAAATTTGGCACAAGCATTGATTATGTCATAAATAGGAAAAGCTAATGGGTCCCAACTCCATTATTCAATTCTATGCGCAAAAGAATTAGCGTCCAAATTTTACGTGCGGAATGTAATTTTCTCACATTCCGGTGTCATAGAAATGGGAAATTTGGCACGTGCATTGATTATGTCATAAATAGGAAAAGCTAGTGGGTCCCAACTCGATTATTCAATTCTATGCGCAAAAGAATTAGCGTCCAAATTTTACGTGCGGAATGTAATTTTCTCACTTTCCGGTGTCATAGCAATGGGAAAATTGGCACGAGCATTGATTATGTCATAAATAGGAAACGCTAATGGGTCCCAACTCGATTATTCAATTCTATGCGCAAAAGAATTAGCGTCCAAATTTTACGTGCGGAATGTAATTTTCTCACTTTCCGGTGTCATAGAAACGTGAAATTTGGCATGAGCATTGATTATGTCATAAATAGGAAAAGCTAATGGGTCCCAACTCCATTATTCAATTCTAGTGCAAAAGAATTGGCGTCGAAATTTTACGTGCGGAATGTAATTTTCTCACTTTCCGGTGTCATAGAAACGTGAAATTTGGCAGGAGCATTGATTATGTCATAAAAAGGAAAAGCTAATGGGTCCCAACTCGATTATTCAATTATATGCGCAAAAGAATTAGCGTCCAAATTTTACGTACGGAATCTAATTTTCTCACTTTCTGGTGTCATAGAAGCATGAAATTTGGCACGAGCATTGATTATGTCATAAATAGGAAAAGTTAATAGGTCCCAACTCCATTATTCAATTCTAGCGCAAAATAATTGGCGTCAAAATTTTACGTGCGGAATGTAATTTCTTTACTTTCCAATATCATAGAAACAGGAAATTTGGCACAAGCATTAATTATGTCATAAATAGTAACAGCTAATGGGTCCCAACTTCATTATTCAATTCTATGCGCAAAAGAATTAGCGTCCAAATTTTACGTGCAGAATGTAATTTTCTCACTTTCCGGTGTCATAGAAACGGGAAATTTGGCACGAGCATTGATTATGTGATAAATAGGAAAAGTTAATGGGTCCCAACTCCATTATTCATTTCTATGCGCAAAAGAATTAGCGTCCAAATTTTACGTACGGAATCTAATTTTCTCACATTCCGGTGTCATAGAAACGTGAAATTTGGCATGAGCATTGATTATGTCATAAATAGGAAAAGCAAATGGGTCCCAACTCGATTATTCAATTCTAGCGCAAAAGAATTGGCGTCAAAATTTTACGTGCGGAATGTAATTTTCTCACTTTCCGGTGTCATGGAAACATGAAATTTGGCACGAGCATTGATTATGTCATAAATAGGAAAAGCGAATGGGTCCCAACTCGATTTTTCAATTCTATGCGCAAAAGAATTAGCGTCCAAATTTTACGTGCGGAATGTAATTTTCTCACTTGCCGGTGTCATAGAAACGTGAAATTTGGCATGAGCATTGATTATGTCATAAATAGGAAAAGCAAATGGGTCCTAACTCGATTATTCAATTCTAGCGCAAAAGAATTGGCGTCAAAATTTTACGTACGGAATCTAATTCTCTCACTTCCCAATGTCATAGAAACGTGAAATTTGGCAGGAGCATTGATTATGTCATAAAAAGGAAAAGCTAATGGGTCCCAACTCGATTATTCAATTCTATGCGCAAAAGAATTAGCGTCCAAATTTTACGTGCGGAATGTAATTTTCTCACTTTCCGGTGTCATAGAAACGTGAAATTTGGCATGAGCATTGATTATGTCATAAATAGGAAAAGCTAATGGGTCCCAACTCCATTATTCAATTCTAGTGCAAAAGAATTGGCGTCGAAATTTTACGTGCGGAATGTAATTTTCTCACTTTCCGGTGTCATAGAAACGTGAAATTTGGCAGGAGCATTGATTATGTCATAAAAAGGAAAAGCTAATGGGTCCCAACTCGATTATTCAATTATATGCGCAAAAGAATTAGCGTCCAAATTTTACGTACGGAATCTAATTTTCTCACTTTCTGGTGTCATAGAAGCATGAAATTTGGCACGAGCATTGATTATGTCATAAATAGGAAAAGTTAATAGGTCCCAACTCCATTATTCAATTCTAGCGCAAAATAATTGGCGTCAAAATTTTACGTGCGGAATGTAATTTCTTTACTTTCCAGTATCATAGAAACAGGAAATTTGGCACAAGCATTAATTATGTCATAAATAGTAACAGCTAATGGGTCCCAACTCCATTATTCAATTCTATGCGCAAAAGAATTAGCGTCCAAATTTTACGTGCAGAATGTAATTTTCTCACTTTCCGGTGTCATAGAAACGGGAAAATTGGCACGAGCATTGATTATGTGATAAATAGGAAAAGTTAATGGGTCCCAACTCCATTATTCATTTCTATGCGCAAAAGAATTAGCGTCCAAATTTTACGTACGGAATCTAATTTTCTCACATTCCGGTGTCATAGAAACGGGAAATTTGGCACGAGCATTGATTATGTCATAAATAGGAAAAGCTAATGGGTCCCAACTCGATTATTCAATTCTATGCGCAAAAGAATTAGCGTCCAAATTTTACGTGCGGAATGTAATTTTCTCACTTTCCGGTGTCATAGAAACGGGAAATTTGGCACGTGCATTGATTATGTCATAAATAGGAAAAGCTAATGGGTCCCAACTCGATTTTTCAATTCTATGCGCAAAAGAATTAGCGTCCAAATTTTACGTGCGGAATGTAATTTTCTCACTTGCCGGTGTCATAGAAACGTGAAATTTGGCATGAGCATTGATTATGTCATAAATAGGAAAAGCAAATGGGTCCTAACTCGATTATTCAATTCTAGCGCAAAAGAATTGGCGTCAAAATTTTACGTGCGGAATGTAATTTTCTCACTTTCCGGTGTCATGGAAACATGAAATTTGGCACGAGCATTGATTATGTCATAAATAGGAAAAGCGAATGGGTCCCAACTCGATTTTTCAATTCTATGCGCAAAAGAATTAGCGGCCAAATTTTACGTGCGGAATGTAATTTTCTCACTTGCCGGTGTCATAGAAACGTGAAATTTGGCATGAGCATTGATTATGTCATAAATAGGAAAAGCAAATGGGTCCTAACTCGATTATTCAATTCTAGCGCAAAAGAATTGGCGTCAAAATTTTACGTACGGAATCTAATTCTCTCACTTCCCAATGTCATAGAAACGTGAAATTTGGCAGGAGCATTGATTATGTCATAAAAAGGAAAAGCTAATGGGTCCCAACTCGATTATTCAATTCTATGCGCAAAAGAATTAGCGTCCAAATTTTACGTGCGGAATGTAATTTTCTCACTTTCTGGTGCCATGGAAACATGAAATTTGGCACGAGCATTGATTATGTCATAAATAGGAAAAGTTAATAGGTACCAACTCCATTATTCAATTTTAGCGCAAAAGAATTGGCGTCGAAATTTTACGTGCGGAATGTAATTTCTTTACTTTCCAGTGTCATAGAAACAGGAAATTTGGCACAAGCATTGATTATGTCATAAATAGTAAAAGCTAATGGGTCCTAACTCCATTATTCAATTCTATGCGCAAAAGAATTAGCGTCCAAATTTTACGTACGGATTCTAATTTTCTCACATTCCGGTGTCATAGAAACGGGAAATTTGGCACGAGCATTGATTATGTCATAAATTGGAAAAGCTAATGGGTCCCAACTCGATTATTCAATTCTATGCGCAAAAGAATTAGCGTCCAAATTTTACGTGCGGAATGTAATTTTCTCACTTGCCGTGTCATAGAAACGTGAAATTTGGCACGAGCATTGATTATGTCATAAATAGGAAAAGCGAATGGGTCCCAACTCGATTATTCAATTCTAGCGCAAAAGAATTGGCGTCGAAATTTTACGTGCGGAATGTAATTTTCTCACTTTCCGGTGTCATAGAAACAGGAAATTTGGCACAAGCATTGATTATGTCATAAATAGGAAAAGCTAATGGGTCCTAACTAGAGATGAGCGAACACCAAAATGTTCGGGTGTTCGTTATTCGTAACGAACTTCCCGTGATGCTCGAGGGTTCGTTTCGAACAACGAACCCCATTGAAGTCAATGGGCGACCAGAACATTTTTGTATTTCGCCGATGCTCGCTAAGGTTTTCATGTGTGAAAATCTGGGCAATTCAGGAAAGTGATGGGAATGACACAGTGACGGATAGGGCAGGCGAGGGGCTACATGTTGGGCTGCATCTCAAGTTCACAGGTCCCACTATTAAGCCACAATAGCGGCAAGAGTGGGCCCCCCCCCCCTCCCAACAACTTTTACTTCTGAAAAGCCCTCATTAGCATGGCATACCTTAGCTAAGCACCACACTAGCTACAACAAAGCACAATCACTGCCTGCATGACACTCCACTGCCACTTCTCCTGAGTTACATGCTGCCCAACCGCACCCCCTCCCCCCCACAGCGCACACCAAACTGTCCCTGCGCAGCCTTCAGCTGCCCTCATGCCACACCACCCTCATGTCTATTTAGAAGTGCGTCTGCCACGACGAGGGACCGCAGGCACACACTGCACAGGGTTGGCACGGCTAGGTAGCGACCCTCTTTAATAGGGGCGGGGCGATAGCCCACAATGCTGTACAGAAGCAATGAGAAATACAATCCTGTGCCACCGCCATCAGGAGCTGCACACGTGGGCATAGCAATGGGGAACCTATGTGCCACACACTATTCATTCTGTCAAGGTGTCTGCATGCCCCAGTCAGACTGGTTATATGCACCTTAACAGTAACCGCGTTGGTGGTAATGTGGTGGTGACTGCGGACCTAGTACCACGGTTGTATTTTGTTGGTTTTCGGAATGTGGCCAGGATTAAGTGGGCCGTGGCGGGGGGATGGTGGGGGGGCTCTCTTGTAGTGTCGGTAAAGGTGAAATTCTTGGACTGCCGCCAGACGAACCAATGCAAAGGCATTTGCCAACAATGTTTTCCCTGTTGGAGGAGGAGGGGGATGTTTTTGAGGCACTACGTGTCCTCTCCACGTGTCCGTGGTTATATGCACCTTAACAGTAACCGCGTTGGTGGTAATGTGGTGGTGACTGCGGACCTAGTACCACGGTTGTATTTTGTTGGTTTTCGGAATGTGGCCAGGATTAAGTGGGCCGTGGCGGGGGGATGGTGGGGGGGCTCTCTTGTAGTGTCGGTAAAGGTGAAATTCTTGGACTGCCGCCAGACGAACCAATGCAAAGGCATTTGCCAACAATGTTTTCCCTGTTGGAGGAGGAGGGGGATGTTTTTGAGGCACTACGTGTCCTCTCCACGTGTCCGTTCCATGTAAGCAATAGTAGCACTCAAGACAGGCCCCAGTAACAATTCTGAAGCAGCAGTATAGCGGGAGCGCAGTCTTCGTTCCATGTAAGCAATAGTAGCACTCAAGACAGGCCCCAGTAACAATTCTGAAGCAGCAGTATAGCGGGAGCGCAGTCTTCGTTCCATGTAAGCAATAGTAGCACTCAAGACAGGCCCCAGTAACAATTCTGAAGCAGCAGTATAGCGGGAGCGCAGTCTTCGTTCCATGTAAGCAATAGTAGCACTCAAGACAGGCCCCAGTAACAATTCTGAAGCAGCAGTATAGCGGGAGCGCAGTCTTCGTTCCATGTAAGCAATAGTAGCACTCAAGACAGGCCCCAGTAACAATTCTGAAGCAGCAGTATAGCGGGAGCGCAGTCTTCGTTCCATGTAAGCAATAGTAGCACTCAAGACAGGCCCCAGTAACAATTCTGAAGCAGCAGTATAGCGGGAGCGCAGTCTTCGTTCCATGTAAGCAATAGTAGCACTCAAGACAGGCCCCAGTAACAATTCTGAAGCAGCAGTATAGCGGGAGCGCAGTCTTCGTTCCATGTAAGCAATAGTAGCACTCAAGACAGGCCCCAGTAACAATTCTGAAGCAGCAGTATAGCGGGAGCGCAGTCTTCGTTCCATTTCAGTAGCCTTAGTATAGCCAAGGCACAAGTGACATTTATGTAGCTAAACTGTAGGCCAACCCCACACACCTTTCTGTACCATGAGTGCAGGCGAAGAACATAGAAATTACTATGATTACACTGTAGGTGAGGGCCCCAAAAAATTGGTGTACCAACAGTACTAATGTACCTCAGTAAAAATTGGCCATGCCCAACCAAGATGGCAGGTGAATCGCTTTGGTTAATGTGGCTTAAGTGGTAACTAGGCCTGGAGGCAGCCCAGTGTAACGAAAAATTGGTTCAAGTTAAAGTTCCAACGCTTTTAAGCTAATTGAAACTTATAAAAATTGTTCTGAAAAATTATTTGAGTGAGCCTTGTGGCCCTAAGAAAAATTGCCCGTTCAGCGTGATTACGTGAGGTTTCAGGAGGAGGAGCAGGAGGAATATTATACACAGATTGATGAAGCACAAATGTCCCCGTTTTGGATGGTGAGAGAGAACGTAGCTTCCATCCGCGGGTGCAGCCTACGTATTGCTTACGTATCGCTGCTGTCCGCTGGTGGAGAACAGAAGTCTGGGGAAATCCAGCCTTTGTTCATCTTGATGAGTGTTAGCCTGTCGGCACTGTCGGTTGACAAGCGGCTACGCTTATCTGTGATGATTCCCCCAGCCGCACTAAACACCCTCTCCGACAACACGCTAGCCGCAGGACAAGCAAGCACCTCAAGGGCATACAGGGCTAGTTCAGGCCACGTGTCCAGCTTCGACACCCAGTAGTTGTAGGGGGCAGAGGCGTCACCAAGGATGGTCGTGCGATCCGCTACGTACTCCCTCACCATCCTTTTGCAGTGCTCCCGCCGACTCAGCCGTGACTGGGGAGCGGTGACACAGTCTTGGTGGGGAGCCATAAAGCTGGCCAGGCCCTTAAAGACTGTTGCACTGCCTGGGATGTACATGCTGCTCGATCTCCGCACATCCCCTGCAACATGGCCCTCGGAACTGCGCCTTCTGCCACTAGCGCTGTCGGCTGGGAATTTTACCATCAGCTTGTCCGCAAGGGTCCTGTGGTATAGCAACACTCTCGAACCCCTTTCCTCTTCGGGAATCAGAGTGGGCAGGTTCTCCTTATACCGTGGATCGAGCAGTGTGTACACCCAGTAATCCGTAGTGGCCAGAATGCGTGCAACGCGAGGGTCACGAGAAAGGCATCCTAACATGAAGTCAGCCATGTGTGCCAGGGTACCTGTACGCAACACATGGCTGTCTTCACTAGGAAGATCACTTTCAGGATCCTCCTCCTCCTCCTCCTCCTCAGGCCATACACGCTGAAAGGATGACAGGCAATCAGCCGGTGTACCGTCAGCAGCGGGCCAAGCTGTCTCTTCCCCCTCCTCCTCATCCTCCTCATGCTCCTCCTCCTGTACGCGCTGAGAAATAGACAGGAGGGTGCCCTGACTATCCAGCGGCATACTGTCTTCCCCCGCCCCCGTTTCCGAGCGCAAAGCAGCTGCCTTTATGGTTTGCAGGGAATTTCTCAAGATGCATAGCAGAGGAATGGTGACGCTAATGATTGTAGCATCGCCGCTCACCACCTGGGTAGACTCCTCAAAATTACCAAGGACATGGCAGATGTCTGCCAACCAGGCCCACTCTTCTGAAAGGAATTGAGGAGGCTGACTCCCACTGCGCCGCCCATGTTGGAGTTGGTATTCGACTATAGCTCTACGCTGTTCATAGAGCCTGGCCAACATGTGGAGCGTAGAGTTCCACCGTGTGGGCACGTCGCACAGCAGTCGGTGCACTGGCAGCTTAAAGTGATGTTGCAGGGTGCGCAGGGTGGCAGCGTCCGTGTGGGACTTGCGGAAATGTGCGCAGAGCCGGCGCGCCTTTACGAGCAGGTCTGACAAGCGTGGGTAGCTTTTCAGAAACCGCTGAACCACCAAATTAAAGACGTGGGCCAGGCATGGCACGTGCGTGAGGCTGCCGAGCTGCAGAGCCGCCACCAGGTTACGGCCGTTGTCACACACGACCATGCCCGGTTGGAGGCTCAGCGGCGCAAGCCAGCGGTCGGTCTGCTGTGTCAGACCCTGCAGCAGTTCGTGGGCCGTGTGCCTCTTATCGCCTAAGCTGAGTAGTTTCAGCACGGCCTGCTGACGCTTGCCCACCGCTGTGCTGCCACACCGCGCGACACCGACTGCTGGCGACATGCTGCTGCTAACACATCTTGATTGTGAGACAGAGGAGGAGGAGGAGGAGGAGGGTGCTTTAGTGGAGGAAGCATACACCTCCGCAGATACCAGCACCGAGCTGGGGCCCGCAATTCTGGGGGTGGGTAGGACGTGAGCGGTCCCAGGCTCTGACTCTGTCCCAGCCTCCACTAAATTCACCCAATGTGCCGTCAGGGAGATGTAGTGGCCCTGCCCGCCTGTGCTTGTCCACGTGTCCGTAGTTAAGTGGACCGTGGCAGTAACCGCGTTGGTGAGGGCGCGCACAATGTTGCGGGAGACGTGGTCGTGCAGGGCTGGGACGGCACATCGGGAAAAGTAGTGGCGACTGGGAACTGAGTAGCGCGGGGCCGCCGCCTCCATGATACTTTTGAAGGACTCCGTTTCCACAACCCTATACGGCAGCATCTCAAGGCTGATGAATTTTGCGATGCGGACGGTTAACGTTTGAGCGTGCGGGTGCGTGGCGGCGTACTTGCGCTTGCGCTCGAACACTTGCGCAAGCGACGGCTGAACGGTGCGCTGAACTACACTGCTGGATGGGGCCGAGGACAGCGGAGATGAGGGTGTGGGTGCAGGCCATGAGGCGGTAGTGCCTGTGTCCTGAGAGGGGGGTTGCATCTCAGTGGCAGGTTGGGGCACAGGGGGAGAGGCAGGGGTGCAAACCGGAGGCGGCGAACGGCCTTTGTCCCACCTTGCGGGGTGCTTGGCCATCATATGTCTGCGCATGGTGGTGGTGGTGAGGCTGTTGGTGTTGGCTCCCCGGCTGAGCTTTGCGCGACAAAGGTTGCACACCACTGTTCGTCGGTCGTCAGGCGTCTCTGTGAAAAACTGCCAGACCTTAGAGCACCTCGGCCTACGCAGGGTGGCATGGCGCGAGGGGGCGCTTTGGGAAACACTTGGTGGATTATTCGGTCTGGCCCTGCCTCTACCCCTGGCCACCGCACTGCCTCTTGCAACCTGCCCTGCTGATGCCCTTGACTCCCCCTCTGAAGACCTGTCCTCCTGAGTAAGCGTTGCACACCAGGTGGGGTCAGTCACCTCATCGTCCTGCTGCTCTTCCTCCGAATCCTCTGTGCGCTGCTCCCTGGGACTTACTGCCCTTACTACTACCTCACTGCAAGACAACTGTGTCTGATCGTCATCGTCCTCCTCACCCACAGAAAGTTGTTGAGACAGTTGGCGGAAGTCCCCAGCCTCTTCCCCCGGACCCCGGGAACTTTCGAATGGTTGGGCATCAGTGACGATAAACTCCTCTGGTGGGAGAGGAACCGCTGCTGCCCAATCTAAGCAGGGGCCCGAGAACAGTTCCTGGGAGTGTTCCCGCTCCTGAGCAGGTGTCATTGTAGTGGACTGAGGAGGCTGGGAGGAAGGAGGAGCAGCAGACAGAGGATTCGGATTGGCAGCAGTGGACGGCGCAGAACTGCGGGTAGACGATAGGTTGCTCGAAGCACTTTCTGCCATCCAGGACAGGACCTGCTCACACTGCTCATTTTCTAATAACCGTCTCCCGCGTGGACCCATTAATTGGGCGATGAATGTGGGGACGCCAGAAACGTGCCTCTCTCCTAATCGCGCAGCAGACAGCTGCGACACACCTGGATCAGGAGCTTGGCCTGTGCCCACACCCTCACTTGGCCCTCCGCGTCCTCGGCCACGTCCACGTCCACGTCCTCTAGGCTTACCCCTACCCCTCAGCATGCTGTATTACCAGTGATTAGATTTCCCAGGCAGGAAATAAATTGGCGCAAGACTGCAGGCCAAATATAATTTTTGCCCTTTTTGGAAAACGAAAGGCCCCACTGCCTCTAGTGAATGAATTATCTAAGTTTAATAACTGTGCTGTGTCCCTGCTTATGTGTCACAGAACGTGAGGGTAGCAGAGTTATTATAACTCTTGGAGAGCAGGTATTTTTTTTCCCAATTAAGGAAAGCAAATGGCGAACCCAGCAGTAAAGCGTAGCTGGGTGCGTATGATTTAGCAATGTTTTTCACGCAGCTCACACGTCTACACAGGCGTAAGGACGGACACAGGCTGGACAAATAGATTTGTTTTCAGTTTTTTCCCACCAACAGGCAGCACTGCGTATATTCAATGAACCTGCGAAGTTTAATAACTGCGCTGTGTCCCTGCTTATGTGTCACAGAACGTGAGGGTAGCAGAGTTATTATAACTCTTGGAGAGCAGGTATTTTTTTTTCCCAATTAAGGAAAGCAAATGGCGAACCCAGCAGTAAAGCGTAGCTGGCTGCGTATGATTTAGCAATGTTTTTCACGCAGCTCACACGTCTACACAGGCGTAAGGACGGACACAGGCTGGACAAATAGATTTGTTTTCAGTTTTTTCCCACCAACAGGCAGCACTGCGTATATTCAATGAACCTGCGAAGTTTAATAACTGCGCTGTGTCCCTGCTTATGTGTCACAGAACGTGAGGGTAGCAGAGTTATTATAACTCTTGGAGAGCAGGTATTTTTTTTCCCAATTAAGGAAAGCAAATGGCGAACCCAGCAGTAAAGCGTAGCTGGCTGCGTATGATTTAGCAATGTTTTTCACGCAGCTCACACGTCTACACAGGCGTAAGGACGGACACAGGCTGGACAAATAGATTTGTTTTCAGTTTTTTCCCACCAACAGGCAGCACTGCGTATATTCAATGAACCTGCGAAGTTTAATAACTGCGCTGTGTCCCTGCTTATGTGTCACAGAACGTGAGGGTAGCAGAGTTATTATAACTCTTGGAGAGCAGGTATTTTTTTTTCCCAATTAAGGAAAGCAAATGGCGAACCCAGCAGTAAAGCGTAGCTGGCTGCGTATGATTTAGCAATGTTTTTCACGCAGCTCACACGTCTACACAGGCGTAAGGACGGACACAGGCTGGACAAATAGATTTGTTTTCAGTTTTTTCCCACCAAAAGGCAGCACTGCGTATATTCTATGAATAATAACTGTGTTGTGGCCCTGCCTATACAATTCTTTCCCTGCAGTATCAATGGAGGGTGCAATGCTCTGCAGAGGCGATTTTGAGAAGCCCAAAAAAAATGCAGCACAGCCAACAGCAGCCTGGACAGTACTGCACACGGATAAATATGGCCCTAGAAAGGACCGTTGAGGTTCTTGAAGGCTACACTCACTCCTAACACTCTCCCTGCCTATGCAGCACTTCTGTCCCTAATGCCAGGTGCAACGGTCTGCAGAGGCGATTTTGAGAAAAAAAAAAAAATCCCACTGCTAACAGCAGCCAACACACAGCTATCAGTGGCCCTAATAAGGACCTTTGGGGGGTCTTGAAGCCTACACTAACTACCAATTCTTTCCCTACAGCAGCTCCGGTATAAACAGCACTGTCCCTCATCTAACTCACACCGCATCTGAGGCGAGCCGCGGGAGGGGCCGACTTTTATATTAGGCGAACACCTGATCTCGCCAGCCACTCACAGCAGGGGGGTGGTATAGGGCTTAAACGTTGCAGGGGGAAGTTGTAATGCCTTCCCTGTCTTTCAATTGGCCAGAAAAGCGCGCTAACGTCTCAGGGAAGGAAGTGAAAGTAACCAGAACACCGCATGGTGTTCGTCACGAATAACGAACATCCCGAACACCCTAATATTCGCACGAATATCAAGCTCGGACGAACGCGTTCGCTCATCTCTAGTCCTAACTTAATTACTCAATTCTATGCGCAAAAGAATTAGCGTCCAAATTTTACGTGCGGAATGTAATTTTCTCACTTTCCGGTGTCATAGCAACGGGAAAATTGGCACGAGCATTGATTATGTCATAAATAGGAAACGCTAATGGGTCCCAACTCCATTATTCAATTCTATGCGCAAAAGAATTAGCGTCCAAATTTTACGTGCGGAATGTAATTTTCTCACTTTCCGGTGTCATAGAAACGTGAAATTTGGCACGAGCATTGATTATGTCATAAATAGGAAAAGCGAATGGGTCCCAACTCGATTATTCAATTCTAGTGCAAAAGAATTGGCGTCGAAATTTTACGTGCGGAATGTAATTTTCTCACTTTCCGGTGTCATAGAAACGTGAAATTTGGCAGGAGCATTGATTATGTCATAAAAAGGAAACGCTAATGGGTCCCAACTCCATTATTCAATTCTATGCGCAAAAGAATTAGCGTCCAAATTTATGTGCGGAATGTAATTTTCTCACTTTCCGGTGTCATAGAAACGTGAAATTTGGCACGAGCATTGAATATGTCAAAAATAGGAAAAGCGAATGGGTCCCAACTCGATTATTCAATTCTAGTGCAAAAGAATTGGCGTCGAAATTTTACGTGCGGAATGTAATTTTCTCACTTTCCGGTGTCATAGAAACGTGAAATTTGGCAGGAGCATTGATTATGTCATAAAAAGGAAAAGCTAATGGGTCCCAACTCGATTATTCAATTCTATGCGCAAAAGAATTAGCGTCCAAATTTTACGTGCGGAATGTAATTTTCTCACTTTCCGGTGTCATAGAAACGTGAAATTTGGCAGGAGCATTGATTATGTCATAAAAAGGATAAGCTAATGGTCCCAACTCCATTAATCAATTCTATGCGCAAAAGAATTAGCGTCTAAATTTTACGTACGGAATGTAATTTTTTCACTTTCCGGTGTCATAGAAACGTGAAATTTGGCACGAGCATTGATTATGTCATAAATAGGAAAAGCTAATGGGTTCCAACTAGATTATTCAATTCTATGCGCAAAAGAATTAGCGTCCAAATTTTACGTGCGTAATGTAATTTCTTCACTTTCTGGTGTCATAGAAACAGGAAATTTGGCACGAGCATTGATTATGTCATAAATAGGAAAAGTTCATGGGTCCCAACTCGATTATTCAATTCTAGCGCAAAAGAATTGGCATCGAAATTTTACGTGCAGAATGTAATTTCTTCACTTTCCGGTGTCATAGAAACGGGAAATTTGGCACGAACATTGAGTATGTCATAAATAGGAAAAGCTAATGGTCCCAACTCCATTATTCAATTCTATGCGCAAAAGAATTAGCGTCCAAATTTTACGTGCGGAATGTAATTTTCTCACTTTCCGGTGTCATAGAAACATGAAATTTGGCACAAGCATTGATTGTGTCATAAATATGAAAAGTTAATGGGTCCCAACTCGATTATTCAATTCTAAGTGCAAAAGAATTAGTGTCCAAATTTTATGTATGTAATCTAATTCTCTCACTTCCTGATGTCATGTTATATAAAGGAAGCGTCGCATGGTTACCTCCACGTGGTGTTTTCTGGGTAACGCAGAGAACTATGCAAAATGGTGAACATATCTTTTTCCTCAGTATCTCTAAAGTAACCACGACTTCATAAGATTTTCCATGTGAACACCAGATAAACACCAGTACCAAATTAACTCGGGCGAAGCCGGGTATATCAGCTAGTTATCCATAAATCTGTCGGTCTGGACAGCCACACCCCCTTCCAACAAGCTCTGTCCAGTTTACTAAAGAAATAGGCAACATTTTTTGCAATTTGCAACATTTTTATTACAGAAACTAGTGTAAAAGCTTTTGGTAATGTGGGCCAGTATATTCTCCATGAGGTGGCTGCTACATATTTCAGCTGCCAGACCTCTATGGCGATCATTGTTATGGCTGTATGAACATATATTACAAACTGTTCCTTGGTTTCATTAACTTTTAATTACATTTCAAAGACAGAAGACAGGGCTGTGTTGCTATGAGAACTGGAGACAAAGCTGGATTATGGGATGTTATAGAGTGTGAAGAGAAAGCCAAGTATGTGTGCAAGAAGTGGGCAGAGGGAGTGACGCCACCACCGATCCCAACAACAACGGCAGAACCAACGTGTCCGACTGATTGGACTTCATCAGATCGTGCATGTTTCAAGGTAAAAAAAACTGTCATGGTGGGAATTCAGTTCTGAATTCATGCTGCATCTTCATGTCTATTGAATGATGGTTTGCTGTCTTCCAGTGTCTGTCTTCCAGTTTTAGTTGGACGTACACATCCATGTTAGACAACCCAATGTACAGATGTGTCTTTTCTTACTTTTCCTCTTGGCTCAAGACGTCTAGAGTTCTGTGGTGCGATATTACGAGCTTTAAAAACAAAAACTGCGTTTCTTATCTTTTCTCCTGGCAAAAGGCCTCCATCACACAGGCATTAGCGGAAACACATCGTTTTTTTAACGCTGCATTTACTGCAGTTTTAGCAGTGCTGGCATGCATTTTGACAGTGTTTTGGCTGCATTTTCTGCACAGCTAAAAAAACAGCAAAGAAAGCTGAAAAGAAAAAAAGGAATACTCACCTAGCTGGCACCATCTGGGTCCCTGCCACTGCTCTCCAGGAGCTTCAGGCAGGCTGCTAGGCACTTGTCAGTGCTGACAGACTATCTATTGGTGGTGACGGGGATTGAAATCCTGCCTCCAGTAAGAGACTACTCTGATTGGCTCTGAGCATTGGCTCAACCAATCAGGGTTGGTATTCGATGAACCCATCACAGCCATTCAGTGAATAGCTGTGATTGGTGCACCTAGCTCCAGCTCTGATTAGCTGCGCTGGTGCTCCTAAACCAATCAGAGCAATCTCTTGCCGGAGATGTTGATTTTAATCCTGGTCACCAGCGACAGATGGCCTGTCAGTGCTGACAAGTGCCTGGCAGCCTGCCCGAAGAGTGCTGCCAGAAATGAGGTACTAAGTTGTGTCACATTTTCAGTAGCGCTGAAACCACTGCCCATTCATTTCAATGGCCAACGCACAGCTGAAATCGGCCAAAGATAGAACCTACATCTATGTCAAAGCGCAGCCTTTTGATGCTTGTGTGAACAGCCCCATTGAAATGAATGAGAGCGTTGTACAGAGTTTAGCGCAGCGCTGAAAAGGCAGCGCTTAACGCTGTACAAAAACGTGTGTGAGGGAGGCCTTACTCTGATGGAAGATGAAATGAAAAACACATCTGTATATGTTGGCATGCCTATGGACTTTACTGGCCAAAACATAAGCCAAAAGAGTCCTTTTCATATATGATTGGCTACTATACTTTCTTTTAAAGAGGATCTGTAATGTCCTCATGTCAGAGGGGCTCGGCTGCATACTGTAGCTCTGTAGCAATGGTCCCGGTGACTCCAACGATGTCTTTTTTTTCTTCATACAACACACTAGAAAAAACACATCCAAAAAATAGAGAGCACCACAATATCGCAGAGGTGCAAAAAACAACACAAAATACTCCATTATATAATAAAGTCATTGGTCACAATATAAAAACAGTTAAAAACTGCTGTAAAAGCTTTAGTAAATGTGGACCATGCTCCAGCTCAGCATACAAACATTAGTCACTACGCCGACTCAAGGCTGCATAATAGATGCATAAACATGATACTTGCTTGGAATACCAAAGATGGCGCACCTGGTGTCACTGACAGCTGTATGCACATGCGATAATGCACATAAACCATACAAGATATATAGTCATGTCTGATATTCAAGACACAATAGCATGCCTATGCCAATTCTCCATACGTCACTACAATAATAAAAGTTGCTGTGTTTGAACATATAGAAACCATCACATGCACATGTGCCAGTCCCCATAGCTGCAAGCTTTCCGCAACAGAAAGGCTGCAACAGATAAGCAGGAAAACTGCAGTGAACAAGTCCGTGTCTGCATTGTGCAGATCGGGCTGCAGTTTTGTAGCAGATTTGCTGCAGATTTTAATTTTTATATTTCAAGGATTGAGATCGGCAGCATTAATCCGCAGAATAATTAGACATGCTCTGGATTTAGAATGCTCTGCATTTAAAAGGAATGTTGGATTTCTTGTGGAAATTTTCTGCACCATGTAAAGGAGATTTTTGAAATCCCTCCACATGGCTTGTACTGGAAATGCTGCAGAATTTTCGTCCCCGTGTGAAAGCAGCGGCCTGTTCCACTCCATAGCAGGGGAGGAGAGCAGCTCTTTCTCCTCTGCACTGCCGCCCATGCGTACCGTTGATTGGTAGTGAGCGCTGATGGGAACTGCTGCTGCTCCCCCGCATCCACCAACCAGTTTCCTTCTGCTGTACCACGATAAGAGAAGAGGATAACATCTGTCAGAAGAAGCAGCGCAGCACTCCAGGTTAGAGAATGTAGGAAGTGACACAAGGTGTGGAAAACTCTCCATTTATTTAATAAAATACATGATCAGCTGTTCCTGATGTAGCAGAGAATGCCAAGGCCTTATAGTGGCCCTCCGTCGCCCTGTGCCATCCCCTGCACTGTCACCTAGAGTCCCTGGATGTGTTCAAAATATTTATTTCCTATTCTTCTCCGCTGAAACCTGCGAGCGTCTTATAATCCAGTGCGTCTTATAGAGCGAAAAATATGGTAATTTTTAAAGCATTTATAAAAGTATTTTTACAAGTTTTATTTGTTTTTCCAACAGTTTTACTCGACAGAAAAGTATGCTAGAAAGACCTGGCTAGATGCAAGAGACTTTTGCAGAGCTGTAGGAGGCGACTTACTCAGAATCACCAACAAGGAGGAGGAGGAGAAGGTGTTAAGAATAAGGATGTAAGCAGTGATCTTGCTAAAAATATCATCTTATGCTATAAATATTGTAAATTACGTTAGTTGGAATGAACTTGTCAGATGCCACATGTGGTCCCGTCTGCGGGCGACGTGTCATACAGCAGACTGATAGGTAGTTTTATGTTAAATTCAGTAAAACTTATAGTTAGTGATTGAATGTCCTGTTTATTGTGATATTCAGAGTCCGGTGGGCGTCCTGCTCAATGATTGGCAGCTTTCCATGCATGCACACTCAAACTGAGAAAGCCATCAGTCATTGCGTAGGACCGCCCTGCAGACCCATAAGCCCACAGTCAGCAGCGACTTAAAGGGGTCGTCTAGGAATTAAGCAAATGACCACCATCTGTGCAGGCTGTGGAAACCCATCCGAGGATTGGCGAATGCATCTATAGACCGTAGGGGGAAGGGGTGGAGCCACAGTCATTTGTTGGTGAAATTCCACAGCATTTCTGCAACATGATTAGCACATTGAAGATTTGTTAATCGGCCTCATGCTCGTGTGTCCGTGTGAAACTTTTTCTGCCACAAATAGGATTTTGAAACCCGCAGCCACATGTATTATACTCTGCAGATCTGCAACATTTTAGTGTGGGGATACAGTGTCTACAAACCTCCTGCTTCCTCTATAGCAGGGGTCCCCAACTCCAGTCCTCAGGGACCACCAACAGGTCATGTTTTCAGTATATCCTATGGTAAGACCACCTGTGGCAATGTCTGAGGCACCGACAATGATTACATCACCTGTGCAACACTGAGGAAATCCTGAAAACATGACCTGTTGGGGATCCCTGAGGACTGGAGGTTGGGACACTGCTCTATAGAACATTTAGAATCACATGCACAGATGTAGGAATCGTTGGCGTGACGGACGCATCGTGATGACTTGTTGATCAGCATTGTAGAACATTGCAGTTAAGTTTCCATAATGCTTCAATTTCCAGTTAATATTGGCTAAATCTTTATGTACCCGGGGGTGAAACTCTGTAGTGCCTGGAGTCTTATAACCCAGCTCAGATGTTGCCTATAGCAGCCATGGGGCCACGTTTCCTTTTTCTCCCGTGCAATTGAGAAAAAATCTAGACTTTCATTGGTTGCTCCCAGCAACAAAGGTTCTGAGATAGTTTTGCTTCATGAGACCCGGTGTGAGGAAGGGGAACGCCGAGGAGAAGCTGTAGAGAGCGAATATACATACAAGATAATGGGAGACTATTACAGTCCGTTACGTTACAGTACAGAGCATTGGGGTTTTACAAGATCACTGCAGGGGAATGAAAGTGAGTTCAGAGAGAAGTGTATCAATGGAATCTGTGTGTCTTCAGCCCTCCACACATTATAGCAGTTGAGAGCCATTTATCATGGTGTTCACATACAGAATGTATCTTCTACATTGCTGATATTCACCTATTTTATTTTGCAGAGCCAATACTGTATATTACGGAAAGTCTTTTTGGATTGGTCTAGTACGCAGTAATACGGATGAAGGGTTCGTGTGGTCAGATGGCTCCCCTGTAAGTAATGCCATGTCTTGTTAAAGCAATTACTTGGTACAATCACCTTCAGGTCTATCCACATGACGGGGCCACAGCAGAACATCTGCCGTAGATCTGCAGTAACATAACGCACCAAGTCATGCTGTTTCCTTGTGGATTTTGTTGCAATATCCACCACATAAATGGTCATGCTGCAGATTTGGAATCCTCACTGCATGTCAGTTTCCACATGGATTTCATACAGAGTTTTTTCCAAAGCATTTATATAAGATTTGCTTAACCCTTTAAAGCTACAGAATGTACATTTACATCCTGGAGGCTCAGGGTTTGTATGTAGTGGGATCGGGGGTTGATCCCGCTCCATACAATGTGGATGCTGACTGTTTCTTACAGCCGACACCCGCCTGCAACAGCTCAGATAAGGAATGCCGCTGACCAAGGCTGTTAACCCTTTAAATGTTGCGGTCAATTTGACCGTGACATTTAAATGCAGCGAACGATGTTAGGGCTTCCTAAACTGCCCCCATGATAATATTGTGGGGTGCTGTGTGGTTGCCATGGCAGCCTGAGTCATTCTGAAAACCCCCAGGGCTGTCATTGCAGATCAGCCATTGGAGATTGGCTGTCAGATCGCGGTATAATGTAATGCTATGGCTTATCACTTGTCCCCCATTGAGGACTAAAACAAAAAAAAGTGAAAATTATTTTAACTCCTTAAGGACGTGGCCTATTTTGGCCATAAGGATGCAACAATTTGGGGGGGATTTTCATCTCCACGTTCTAAAAGCCATAACTTTTTAGCTTTCATCAATACTGCCGTATAAGGGCCTATTTTTTGCATTGTGAGCTATAGGTTTTATTTTCACAGTTTTTGGGTGCATATAATGTATTGCAAAACTTATTTTTTGAGAGCAGGGAGAGAAAAAAACACTTCTGCCATTGTTTTTTAGTTTTTTTTTACATTATTAATCATACAGCATGAATGACACAAGACATTTTTCCCGTGGGTCGGTACAATTACAACGATACCAAAAATATTATAATTTTTTTAGCTTTTTCCACTTTTGCACAGTAAGGCTTTACTCACACAAGTGTATATTGGCTGCCATTTTCACGGTTGGCTGATATACGCTATATGCCAGTCAGGAAAGATAGTCCTGGAACTATCTTTTTGGCCAGAATATTGCGACAGATGCATAGACCCTATAGGAGCCTATGACAGCTGCCGGAGAAGGGAGGTGGGTGGGAGTTTATCAGCATGACTGCTAAACTTCCTCCCCCTTCTCTCCTCCTCTACGCCTCTTGCCAGCTGTTTGCAATGGGAGGAAGGTGGAATGGGGTGGAGCAAGTTGCTAAGCTCCTACCCCATTCTGCCCCCTCCCATATCTGGCTGCCGACAAGGGGTGGAGGAGGGGTGAGAGCTTAGCTTTGTGCACTTGTTCATGCATTTTTCAGGCGTTGGTGGGCCAACATAAAAACGCTGCCGCCCATGTGAAAGAGCCCTGTAATCACTATAATATCGCTGTGTAAAAATTGCATCAGACTATTATATGTTAACTGCAATATCTAGAGATATACTAGAGCTTAGCCGCTGTATCTACACCAGTTATAAAAGCTGAAAGGTTGTAAATATGAACATATAGTCAGGGTTGAGCTTGTGATCACCTTTGCTGAGGTCAAAGGGCACATGCATATTTCTTTCTTCTAACATGAAGGAGAGCTGCATTGAAAAGGCTTTAACTGACACATGGTCAGGTTTATTATTTTTCTCACATTGTATTTTTCAATGGTACTATTTCATGTACCATATAATGTTCTGAAAAATCTTTTAAAAATGCCAGATATGCACATCTTGTAGCTAAGGGAAACTCCTATCTGATTCCTATAGCGCTAATAAGCCATGGTAATTCTAGCTGAGTGGGCACCGTTGTAGCCGCCCGACAGATGGCATTGGGTGGCCGGCTAGCACTAAGCTAACTAACTATATGTAGTATACTGACTAATCTAAACTACATTGACGCGTTTCTATAGCCAGCTTTACATTCTGGCTGTGTCATCAGGATGAAGAGAGAGCAAGTGGCAGCGGTCGTGATGCCTGGCTGCATTCCCTATGGTCAGTGCCACACGTCAGATCCTGACAGCGCTTATATATTATTGGCACCCCCTTCCCTATTCCTGGGGTAATACCCCTCTCTGCCAATCCTAAAGCACTATCGTCCTATAGGACGTCCCCCTCCACTTCTCACGATATGTGTGTGAGAGGGGGAAATTGCCTGCTGTCACGTCACAGGGTGATCAGCACTGGACAGCTCCTATGATGTTCTGATATATCGCGAATAGAGAGATGAGCAAACGTACTCGGTAAGGCCGATTTCCTATCGAGCGCCGCGATTTTCGAGTACTTCACTACTCGGGTGAAAAGTACTCTCTCTCCCTCTCCCCCTCCCACTCCCCTCTGCAACCCCCCGCTCACCCACAGCGCCCCCGAGTACTTTTCACCCAAGTAGTGAAGTACTCGAAAATCGCGGTGCTCGATTGCGAAATCGGCCTTACCGAGTACGTTCGCTCATCTCTAATCGCGAAGGAGCTATTTAAGTCCCGTGCAAAGATCAGCACTGGACAGCTCCCTCCATTAATGTGTATTAGCATGCCTCCTTCACAATCAGTATATGCTTTCATTAATTAATTTTTGATACACATGAGGGATGGATTACTGTGATATACACTTGTGGAGATCATTAAACAGTTCAGTAACAGAAGGTTCACCTTCGGAGGTATAAAAATTTTTTGCCTTTATTGATAGTGTCACAGCATTATTGATAAAACTAGGGATGTGTTTACACAGAAGACTGAATCCACTTAACGCCCATGCAATTAAAAAACATTAAAAACATTCTAACGTGGTGTCACCAAGATTAATACTATTTCTCTTGTAGGTGATTTAACTGAAGGTTATAATAATCAAGTTTTGATTTATGGGGTTTTTTTTTTTTTTGCTATTTATAAATTTAATTATTTTGCAATAGAATGGTACCAACTAGAGATGAGCGAGCACCAAAATGCTCGGGTGCTCGTTACTCGAGTTGAACTTTTCGCGATGCTCGAGGGTTCGTTTCGAGTCATTTGAAGTCAATGGGCGACTCGAGCATTTTTGTATATCGCCGATGCTCGCTAAGGTTTTCATTTGTGAAAATCTGGGAAATTCAAGAAAGTGATGGGAACGACACAGAAACGGATAGGGCAGGCGAGGGGCTACATGTTGGGCTGCATCTCAAGTTCCCAGGTCCCACTATTAAGCTACAATAGCGGCAAGAGTGCCCCCCCCCTCCCAACAATTTTTACTTCTGAAAAACCCTCATTAGCAAGGCATACCTTAGCTAAGCACCACACTACCTTCAACAAAGCACAATCACTGCCTGCATGACACTCCGCTGCCACTTCTCCTGGGTTACATGCTGCCCAACCCCCCCACCTGACCCAGTGTCCACAGTGCACACCAAAGTGTCCCTGCGCAGCCTTAAGCTGCCCTCATGCCACACACTGGCTTTATAGCCACACCACCCTCATGTCTATTTATAAGTGCATCTGCCATGAGGAGGAACCGGAGGCACACACTGCAGAGGGTTGGCACGGCTAGGCAGCGTCCCTCTTTAAAAGGGGCGGAGTGATAGCCCACAATGCTGTACAGAAGCAATGAGAAATCCAATCCTGTGCCACCTCCATCAGGAGCTGCACATGTGGGCATAGAATGGGGAACCCATGTGCCACACACTATTCATTCTGTCAAGGTGTCTGCATAGCTCAATCGACACTGCAAGGGGCAAGCCGTCTGCGCTCTGCCCCCTACCCAAGTCAGTCAGTGTCTTTGTGCCAGACAGGTCAAACACCGCGATGGGAGGTAAGTTTGCACCAACAGCATATGTGGGTCCTAGGAAACCCAAGACATGAACCAAAAATTGATCTGACCGGCCAAACATGGCAGGCTTGCACCGCGCCCACGACATAGGCCTCGGCCCACTGCTTCAGCAATCCTAGGCAGGAAGCGGACTTTCACTGCACCCAGGACATAGGCCTCTGCACAAACCCTCAGCAATCGCGAGCCTACAGCGGACTCCAATGCTAGCATAGCTGTGCACGTCTCATTAGCGCTGTATTGCTCCTGTAGTTTGTCCCAATGCAGTGCCCCGGATAGTAGAGCTAACGTCAGATTAAACACAGGTGGGCTTCGGCCCACACTGCATGCCCCAGTCAGACCGGGTTTTTTTATAAATAGTCACAGGCAGGTACAACTCCGCAATGGGAATTCCGTGTGCACCCACAGCATGGGTGGCTCCCTGGAACCCACCGGCAGTACATAAACAAATCCCATTGCAGTGTCCAGCACAGCTGAGGTAACGTCAGATTAAATGCAGGTGGGCTTCGGCCCACACTGCATGCCCCAGTCAGACTGGGGTTCTTAATAAGTAGACACATGCAGTTACAACTCCGTGTGGACCGACAGCATAGGTGGGTCCCAGGAAGCCACCGGCGGTACATAAATAAATCCCATTGCATTGCCCAGCACAACTGAGGTAACATCAGATTAAATGCAGGTGGGCTTCGACCCACACTGCATGCCCCAGTCAGACTGGTAATATGTAGC
Organism: Eleutherodactylus coqui; assembly: GCF_035609145.1. Taxonomy (NCBI): domain Eukaryota; kingdom Metazoa; phylum Chordata; class Amphibia; order Anura; family Eleutherodactylidae; genus Eleutherodactylus; species Eleutherodactylus coqui. The sequence continues at coordinate 124,765,974 of NC_089848.1, forward strand.
TTAACAGTAACCGCGTTGGTGGGAATGTGGTGGTGACTGTGGACCTAGTAGCGCGGTTTTATTTAGTTGGTTTTCGGAATGTGGCCAGGATTAAGTGGGCCGTGGCAGGGGGATGGTGGGGGGGCTCTCTTGTTGTGTCGTTAAAGGTGAAATTTTTGGACTGCCACCAGACGGACCAATGCAAAGGTATTTGCCAAGAATGTTTTCATTGTTGGAGGAGGAGGGGGATGTTTTTGAGGCACTACGTGTCCTCTCCACGTGTCCGTGGTTATATGCACCTTAACAGTAACCGCGTTGGTGGGAAATGGCCTCGCCACCATCATGTCTTTGGGAAGCCTCCGTTTCCACAGCCCAGTGACATAGCATTAGCAGCGGTATAGGCAGAGCCCAGAATTAGTAACATTTCCGCGGTAGCATTAGGGACAGGCCACAGTAACATATCACTAGCAGCATTATAGGGAGAGGACAGTATTAGTTCCATTTCAGTAATAGTAGCAGTCCAGACAGGCCCCAGTAACAATTCCGAAGCAGCAGTATAGGGGGAGCACAGTCATAGATCCATTTCAGTAATAGTAGCAGTCTAGACAGGCCCCAGTAACAATTCCGAAGCAGCAGTATAGGGGGAGCACAGTCTTAGTTCCATTTCAGTAATAGTAGCGCTCAAGACAGGCCCGAGTAACAATTCCGAAGCAGCAGTATAGGGGGAGCACAGTCTTAGTTCCATTTCAGTAATAGTAGCATTCAAGACAGGCCACAGTAACATTCCCATTGCAGCAGTTTAGGGAGATAACAGTCTCTTTCACATTTCAGTAATTGCGGTATAGACAAGGCCCCAGTTACATTTATGTAGCAAAAGTGTTGGCCAACCCCACACACCTTGCTGTACCATGAGTGCAGGCGAAGCCCATAAAAAGTACTAGGATTACACTGTAGGCGAGGGCCCAAAAAAATTGGTGTACCAACAGTACTAATGTACCTCAGAAAAATTGCCCATGCCCAACCAAGAGGGCAGGTGAAACCTATTAATCGCTTTGGTTAATGTGGCTGAATTTGTAATTAGGCCTTGAGGCAGCCCAGTTAAAATAAAAATTGGTTCAGGTGCAAGTTTCAACGCTTTAATGAGAATTGAAACGTATAAACATTGTTTACAAAAATTATATGACTGAGCCTAGTGGGCCTAAGAAAAATTGCCCGTTCGGCGTGATTACGTGAGGTTTCAGGAGGAGGAGGAGGAGGATGAATATAATACACAAATTGATAAAGCTAAAAGGTCCCCGTTTTTTATGGTGAGAGAGAACGATGCTTCCATCCGCGGGTGCAGCCTACGTATTGTTTAGGTACCGCTGCTGTCCGCTGGTAGAGAAGAGAAGTCTGGGGAAATCCAGGCTTTGTTCATCTTTATGAGTGTAAGCCTGTCGGCACTGTCAGTTGACAGGCGGGTACGCTTATCCGTGATGATTCCCCCAGCCGCACTAAACATCCTCTCTGACAAGACGCTAGCCGCAGGACAAGAAAGCACCTCCAGGGCATACAGCGCGGGTTCAGGCCACGTGTCCAGCTTCGACACCCAGTAGTTGTAGGGAGCAGAGGCATCACGGAGGACAGTCGTGCGATCGGCTACGTACTCCCTCACCATCCTTTTACAGTGCTCCCGCCGACTCAGCCTTGACTGGGGAGCGGTGACACAGTCTTGCTGGGGAGCCATAAAGCTGGCAAAGGCCTTGGAGAGTATTCCCGTGCCTGCGCTGTACATGCTGCCTGATCTCCGCACCTCCCCTGCTACCTGGCCCTTGGAACTGCGCCTTCTGCCACTAGCGCTGTCGGATGGGAATTTTACCATCAGTTTGTCCGGCAGGGTCCTGTGGTATAGCATCACTCTCGAACCCCTTTCCTCTTCGGGTATGAGAGTGGAAAGGTTCTCCTTATACCGTGGGTCGAGCAGTGTGTACACCCAGTAATCCATAGTGGCCAGAATGCGTGTAACGCGAGGGTCATGAGAAAGGCATCCTAACATGAAGTCCACCATGTGTGCCAGGGTACCTGTATGCAACACATGGCTGTCCTCCTCCTCCTCCTCAGGCCATACACGCTGAAAGGATGACAGGCAAGCTGCTTGACACCGACTGCTGGCGACGTGCTGCTGCTGACACATCTTGATTGCGAGACAGAGGTTGCGTAGGAGGAGGAGTAGGAGGGTGGTTTAGTGGAGGAAGCATACACCGCCGCAGATACCAGCACCGAGCTGGGGCCCGCAATTCTGGGGGTGGGTAGGACGTGAGCAGTCCCAGGCTCTGACTCTGTCCCAGCCTCCACTAAATTCACCCAATGTGCCGTCAGGGAGATATAGTGGCCCTGCCCGCCTGTGCTTGTCCACGTGTCTGTTGTTAAGTGGACCTTGGCAGTAACCGCGTTGGTGAGGGCGCGTACAATGTTGCGGGAGACGTGATTGTGCAGGGCTGGGACGGCACATCAAGAAAAGTAGTGGCGACTGGGAACCGAGTAGCGTGGGGCCGCCGCCGCCATCATGTTTTTGAAAACCTCTGTTTCCACAAGCCTATACGGCAGCATCTCCAGGCTGATCAATTTGGCTATGTGCACGTTTAACGCTTGAGCGTGCGGGTGCGTGGTAGCGTACTTGCGCTTGCGCTCAAACAGTTGCGCTAGCGACGGCTGGACGCTGCGCTGAGAGACATTGCTAAATGGGGCCGAGGACAGCGGAGGTGAGGGTGTGGGTGCAGGCCGGGAGACGGTCGTGCCTGTGTCCTGAGAGGGGGGGTTGGATCTCAGTGGCAGGTTGGGGCACAGGGGGAGAGGCAGTGGTGCAAACCGGTGGCGGTGAACGGCCTTCGTCCCACCTTGTGGGGTGCTTGGCCATCATATGCCTGCGCATGCTGGTGGTGGTGAGGCTGGTGGTGGTGGCTCCCCGGCTGATCTTGGCGCGACAAACCTTGCACACCACAGTTTGTTGGTTGTCTACACTCTTAGTGAAAAACTGCCACACCTTTGAGCACCTCGGCCTTTGCGGGGTGGCATGGCACGAGGGGGCGCTTTGGGAAACAGTTGGTGGATTATTCGCTCTGGCCCTGCCTCTACCCCTGGCCACCGCACTGCCTCTTCCAACCTGCCCTGCTGCTGCACTTGCCTCCCCCTCTGAAGACCTGTCCTCAGTAGGCTTAGCAAACCAGGTGGGGTCAGTCACCTCATTGTCCAGCTGCTCTTCCTCCGAATCCTCTGTGCGCTCCTCCCTCGGACTTACTGCCCTTACTACTACCTCACTGATAGACAACTGTGTCTCATTGTCATCGTCCTCCTCACCCACTGAAAGCTCTTGAGACAGTTGCCGGAAGTCCCCAGCCTCATCCCCCGGATCCCGGGAACTTTCCAAAGGTTGGGCATCGGTCACGACAAACTCCTCAGGTGGGAGAGGAACCATTGCTGCCCAATCTGGGCAGGGGCCTGAGAACAGTTCCTGGGAGTCTGCCTGCTCCTCAGAATGTGTCATTTTAATGGAGTGAGGAGGCTGGGAGGAAGGAGGAGCAGCAGCCAGAGGATTCAGAGTTGCAGCAGTGGACAGCGTAGAAGACTGGGTGGTCGATAGATTGGTGGATGCACTTTGTGCCATCCACGACAGGACCTGCTCACACTGCTCATTTTCTAATAAAGGTCTACCGCGTGGACCTATTAATTGTGATATGAATGTGGGGACCCCAGAAACTTGCCTCTCTCCTAATCCCGCAGCAGTCGGCTGCGATACACCTGGACCAGGAGCTCGGCCTGTGCCCACACCCTGACTTGGGCCTCTGCGTCCACACCCATGTCTACATCCTCTAGGCCTACCCCTACCCCTCAGCATGGTGTATTACGAGTAGAGCAGAAACAGAACGCTGTAATTAAATGTGCCGCTTATTGGCCTGTGGTTGGAGGCTGACTTCGCTTACGGAACGCACAGCAGAGCCAGGAAACAATTATGCGCAAGGCTGTAGTGAGACCTAGGTGCGTATGACTGAGCTAGTGTAATTCACAGCGCAAAACCAGTCAAGTGGCCAAAGGCCAGTGGTAGGCCTTAAGTATTTTGCTACAATTTTTTAAAATGGTGAGGTGAAAAAGCAGACAGACATAGTATGCAGCGTATATATGTATACTGTTTCCCTCTGGTGGGATGACGGCGATCATGTAACGGAGCGCATAGCAGAGCCAGGAAACAATTATGTGCAAGCCTGCTGTAACGCTTAGCTGGGTATTAATTAGCGACTACTACCCCCAGCAGACACGCAGGAAACTGAAGACGGTCACAGGCAGCCCAAATATAGTATTTTTCCCCATTTTTTTTTTAAAAAGCCCACTGCCTATATAAACAGTATATCTCTTTCCCTGTACCACTGTCCCTGCCTCACCAGTACTGCCCCTATACTCTGTAAAATGACTGCAGACTGAGGACGCTATGGTCTGCATGCCCGATATACAAAAAAAATAAAAAATTGTGCAACACTGCTAAAAGCAGCCTCAACAGTACTGCACATGGTCAGATGTGGCCCTAAGAAGGACCGTTGGGGTTCTTGGAGACGAATATAACACCTAACACTCTCCCTATAGCAGCTACAGCAAGACAGCACTTTCCCTGATCTCTGTCAGAATGCATCTGTGGCGAGCCGCAGGCGGGGTAGATTTTAATACTCGGGTGTCACCTGATCTCCCCAGCCACTCACTGCAGGGGGGTGGTATAGGGCTTGAACGTCACAGGAGGAAGTTGTAATGCCTTCCCTGTCTTTCTATTGGCCAGAAAAGCGCACAAATTTCTCAGGGAACAAAATGAAAGTGACTCGAACATCGCGTGGTGCTCGTTTCGAGTAACGAGCATCTCGACTACCCAAATACTCGAACGAGTATCAAGCTCGGACGAGTACGCTCGCTTATCTCTAGTAACAACACATTTGTTATACGGGTTTTCTAGACTATTCAAAAACATCATTGACATGGAAGACAACATTGTTTTTTCATTTGTGGATTTGATCAAGGTCTATAATGGTTGGTTAGGAATGTCTATAGCGTTATACAGAAAAAGGATATAGTTATCTTAAATGCTCATGTGCAACTAAGTATGCTTTTTAGATATAATGCTTAGTATATGGGGATTGTTGCAGTAATCGTGCATATCATTATAGCATGTTAATTTAGGAGAATGAATACAGAGTTTGTCTCACGTGTTTTTTTTAATTGTATGGGTGTTATAAGTGGATTCAGTCTTCTGTGTAACATAGGGTGACTCCCACGTGAGCTACTATCCTTCTATGAGCTGCTGCCTAGTCTTGCCCACATAGTCCGAAGGACTTTCAAATGATATCTGAATGTGAATTTTGACCTATGCTAAAATTGACCAATCCGGTTTATCTCTAAGGTATTATATAAATACATTTTTTTGCAACAACTAACGAAAACCATCCCTTTAAGGTAATCATCCCCTTTAAAATCACCATAAAACAATATGATCTCCACAAGTGTATATCACAGTAATCCATCTCTCATGTTAATCAAAAATTAATTAATAAAAGGATATACTGATTGTGGAGGAGGCATGCTAATACACATTAATGGAGGGATCTGTCCAGTGCTGATCGCCATTTGAAGTCACGGCAGGCAGTTTCCCCACTCGCACACACATCGTGAGCAGTGGAGAGGAATGTCCTATGGGACAATGGTGCTTTAAGATTAGTGGAGAGGGGTATTACCCCAGGAATAGGGAAGGAGGGGCCAATAATATATAAGCGCTGTCAGGATCTGACGTGTGGCACTGACCATAGGGAATGCAGCCAGGCATCACGACCGCTCCTGCTTGTTCTCTCTTCGTCCTGATCACACAGCCAGAATGTAAAGCTGGCTATAGAAATGCGTCAATGTAGTTTAGATTAGTCAGTATACTACATATAGTTAGTTAGCTTAGCGCTAGCCGACCACTTAATGCCATCTGTCAGGCGGCTATAACGGTGCCCACTCAGCTAGAATTATCATAGCTTACTAGCGCCATAGGAGTCAGATAGGAGTTTCCCTTAGCTACAAGATGTGCATATCTGACATTAACCCCTTCCTTTTCCAGACCGTCTTTCTAACAATTTAACAGAAAGGAATTTATCTTGCTGGTAATAGGGATATTATACTAGCGAGCAGTTCACCTTGCTAACGCTTTACACTTTAGGTCACATGAGTTAACCCCTTTATTGCTGGGTTTATAATTTCCACCTGGAGAAACAAGGGGTGTTTACAGAAAGGACAGTATATAAGGGCATATACACCCTAATTGCTGTTTTGAAGTTAACCCATTCTTCCCCATTATTTATATTTGACTGGGGCATGATTTATTTGAGTGGAAAGATAATGAAAAGTGTGACATGATACACAGGATAGCGCACATTCTATCTCACCCTTTCTCAATTTGCCCTGGGTTATAACATCACCAGGATAAATTGATCTGAATATCTGAAGGAGCCAGCCCTAATATTTATAAAATCTGCTGCCACCTAAGAGGAGATTAAGGGGCATATATTATGTAAAGGGGTCTAACATGATTAAAAGTGACTGGGATCAGGAAAACAGAAGACCACACTACAACAATTGCTGCTCTGTTTCTCAGTTTATGGGCTGCTGACTCTGAGCCATATAAATAGAATACACAGACGATCACATCTGGGTCTGCAATTTGTCAGCCAAAACCAAAAGGCTCTCTTATGGAAAAAGGAAGTGCCTTCCTATTCGGGATTTTTCATTAGGATAAGGTGCCGAGAGTTGGCATCATACATATATTCACACACACTATATGAATCTTTCAGGACGAGCAGCGATGTACTCGGATAAAGCACATTACTCGGACGAGTAGTGCTTATCCGAGTACGTTCGCTCATCTCTAATTATAATTCATTTGTTACCATTGTTCAAGGAAACACAAACACAATATAAATATACAAGATAAAGAATTTAACATTTAAAATGCCAACCAAACGCTATCAGTTGCAGAGTTGACCATACATGATTAATTTCTTGGAACAATAAATCTAAACAAAAAGGTGTTTAGAAGGAATGTTTAGGAACATATGTGAACAGCTAGAAACATGTCAGTTTGACCCACCGGCCAGCCTAAAGGCCACAGTAGCTATCTTCTGGAACAAAAGCCTTAGTGATTCCCTCAAGGCTTAATAAATAACCATTTAATATCCACAAATCCTCCAGAAAAAGGACAAATAAATACAGTGAAAAGAGACACATAAGATTGCTACAGGCTTACAATATGGCAACGCATAGGATAGAACATGGAGTCATATTCATTTCACTAACACCCTTATTGTATTGACAATATATGGTTCACACTGAACATTTGAACTTGGATTTTGCCACAGAGATACAAAATGAAATTTGAACTACTGCACAGATTTTTCCCATCGTGTATTTTGAAATCTACGTTGTGCAAAAAAGGAACATATCACATATTTGCAGTGTATTCCATGGCAAATTCAGGCATTAAAATAGGAAATCTGCTTACATTAAATCTACTGTTAAACACATGGATTTTCAATGTGGATTTCCCATGAAACCAAAGTCAAATTATAATTAACATGGGTTTCTGCTGTGTGAACATACCCTGAGGATGCATTCATTACACAGATACATTTCACCTGTAAAAATGGCAACTGCTTCCGAAACCACAATTTTTCAGCTGAGGTTTTAATGTGCTTTTAGCCACGTCTAGACTGTGAATGTGTGCAAACACCCTCAGTGAAACTGTTACGTGAGATATGTTTAATATACCAGCAGTCCTAGCGGATATTATATATGTACTTTGAAAAGGTGACTTGGATATCATCTATTAATATTGTGAATTTTACTTTTCTTACTATTAGTTGATGAATGATATTTTTCATTTTTTCATTAGTTGGTTTATAAAAACTGGAACTATTGGGAACCCAACAATCATGATGGAGAGGAGTTCTGTGGGATGATGTTTGGTTATAACTTGAGGTGGAGTGATCAACACTGTGACAATGCATATGAATGGATTTGTGAACTACAAAAAGGTATTGTGCATACTTATCAAGATTAACCCATACCTGTGTGTCACCCCGACTTATTCATAGTCTGTAAGCTCTTGTGAGCAGGACCCTCACCTGCATTGTTCAAATTTTCTATTGGTTTACTGTTGTATGTAATGTCCTATGTTGTCTATGTTCTCTATGGCTTGTAAAGTGCTGTGGGATATGTTGGCACTATAGAAATAAAAATGATTATTATCCCCCCTACTTATTCCCCTGAGCTCCGTTTCTTCAACAGGAAAATGAGATTACAGTTTTGAACAGAGCTCATTCTACTTCAAATAACTGCAGCCCCAGTTTAATTGTGGCTTCAGCAAGGCTTTTGGTCTAATTTTAAAGTCAAGATTCCTGGCTTTAACACTCCATGATGTACAGTTACATCATGGTGGTTCAAGGTATGGGGGAGTACACAGCCTGTGGAGCTCTGCAGACCAGTCAGTAAATCCAGGGTTTCCCACCTCACCTGAGCCCCATATAGCCTCAGTTGCCTCTCCGCTGCCCTCTTTTGCTTGAGGGGAGCAGATTGAGACCCTTTAGGGTCAATTTGGAAGCAACCATGGGGTGAGGCCTGTTGCGGCCTACGAATTCCAGGCCATGATTTCCGGGTACCACAGCCCGGTGGCAACTTTGCGAGAAACCCACAAGTTACTGGAGACAGTAAAAGTGACAGGACCACCTTCGGAGGATAAGAACAGGTCCAACCTCACCATCAGGCCCCTCTCCAACAACAAGAAGCAGGTGAGTGGGACCTGGCAGTGCGGGTGTTACCGGGGTCTAACCGCCAATGACAACCTCAATCCAAGCAGCAGATACACTCCAGAGTGGGAGCGCTGGCTCCCTGAGACCAGGAAACCTGAAGAGAGGGGTCTGAGGAGCCACTACACCACAGCTGGAGGCTGCAGCTAAAAGCGGCCTCCTTGGGCCTGCAAATCCCCAGCCTGAATTTTCAGGGAGGGCCAGCCCCCTGGAGGTGTGTAGTGCTGCTAACAGCCATCCAAAAGTCTACCCAAGAACAAGAGGGACTCCCTGATAGCCAAGTGAGCTGTTGCATCAGAAGAACTGGGTAGCACAGTGAGCTGGGAGAGAGGGAGCTAAGCACTATCAGCCCAGAGTGACCCCAGAAGCTGCAGGGCCCTGGAAAGAGGGGAGACAGTACCCTATATTGCTATGCATATGTTGACCTCCAGTCTGTCCGCACTAAACAGTTTGCTGAAACTATTCAGTCCTCCCTATCGCCCATCTCTCACCTCCCCTGCCCTAACCTGGCAGCCGAATACTACCACACCACCCTCAGCCGTGCCCTGGATGAAGTGGCACCGCCCGTGACGTGAGCTGTCAAACGCAGACCACGGCAACCCTGGCTCACGTCCCAAACGCGCTTCATCCGGCGGTGCTCTAGGTGCGCCGAGCGGCTGTGGAGAAAGTCAAAGCTGCCAGCAGACTTCCTCCACTTCAAATTCATGCTTAAAATGTATAACCTAGCCCTTCACCATGCCAAACAAGTTTATTTCACCTCCCTTGTCTCCTCACTATCCCACAACCCCAAACAACTCTTTGAGACCTTTCACTCCCTCCTCAGCCCCAAGGAACAGGCCCCTGCGACAGACCTGACTGCTGGAGAACTAGCTGCCTATTTCAAAGAAAAAATCGACCACATTCGAAAAGAAATCTCTGAAAGCTGCATGGTTAGCCCTGATCCCAGTTTCATCAGCACTGCACCCAGCACCTACTCACTATCTACGCTAGAACCAACGACAGAGGAAGAAGTCTCCAGGCTCCTTTCCGCTGCCCGCCCTACCACCTGCGCCAGCGACCCTCTCCCCTCTCACCTCCTCCGCTCCCTTTCCCCAGCTCTCATTACTCACCTTACCACAATCTGCAACCTCTCCCTAACCTCTGTCACTTTTCCCTCCTCATTCAAACACTCCATTATATCCCCTCTGCTTAAAAAACCAACCCTGGACCCGACTAATGCTGCTAACTACCGACCCGTCTCAAACCTCCCCTTTATCTCCAAATTACTGGAACGCCTGGTCTACTCCCGGCTTACTCGCTTTCTCTCTGACAACTCGCTCCTCGACCCCCTCCAGTCTGGTTTCCGCTCTCTACACTCGACCGAAACTGCCCTTACAAAAGTAACAAATGACCTGATGACTGCAAAGTCGAGAGGTGATTACTCTCTACTAATCCTCCTTGACCTGTCTACTGCATTTGACACTGTCGACCATAATCTCCTTCTCACTATGCTCCATTCTATTGGTCTAAAGGATACTGCTCTCTCCTGGTTCTCCTCCTACCTCTCTGACCGCTCTTTCAGTGTTTCCTTTGCTGGTTCTATCTCTGCTCCACTTCCTCTCGCTGTCGGGGTACCCCAGGGCTCGGTCCTTGGTCCCCTTCTTTTCTCTATCTATACTGCCCCAATTGGACAAACAATCCACAGATTCGGCCTCCAATACCATCTCTATGCTGACGACACCCAACTATACACCTCCTCTCGTGAGATCTCTGGACCATTCCTCCAAAATATCACCGACTGTCTGTCCGCTGTCTCTAACACTATGTCCTCCCTTTTTCTCAAACTAAACCTCTCTAAAACTGACCTCCTTGTCTTTCCACCTTCTAACCGACCTCCCCTCAACATCTCCATTCCAGTGTCTGGCACCATCATAACCCCCCGACGGCATGCCCGATGCCTTGGGGTCACACTGGACTCTGACCTCTCCTTTACCCCCCATATCCAATCTCTGGCCCAAACATGCCACATGCACCTCAGAAATATTGCTAAAATACGTCCGTTCCTAACCACGGACACGCTAAAGACGCTCGTGGTTGCGCTCATCCACTCCCGGCTCGACTACTGCAACTCGCTACTCATTGGCCTCCCCCGCACTAGACTCGCTCCGCTCCAATCCATACTAAATGCAGCAGCTAGACTCATTTTTCTATCCAGTCGTTATTCAGACGCCTCTGCATTATGCCAGTCGCTGCATTGGCTGCCCATCCACTGCAGAACTAAATTTAAACTCCTCTACCTCACTCACAAAGCTCTGCATGGCGCTGCGCCACCATACATCGCCTCCCTCCTGTCAGTACACTACCCAGCCCGCTCACTCCGATCAGCTAACACACTCAGACTAAACACCCCTGTAATACGAACCTCTCATGCTCGCCTACAAGACTTCACCAGAGCAGCACCCATCCTCTGGAACGCTCTACCCCAAGGCATCCGGACAATTCCCGATGCACGAAATTTCAGACGTGCCTTAAAAACGCACCTCTTCAGGGAAGCATACCAAATCTCCTGACCTAGTCCCTCGCCCCTCCCTATGGTGCTCCACCCTGTTTGCCTTCTGATAAATGAACTGTACATAAAATTTCCTATTGCCTGTGTTCCCCACCCCCTGCACCTCCTGTACCACCCTCAACCCATTTGTGTCTAACTCAATGTACCTTATATTGTAATTGTAGTATTGTTTTGCATTTATCCATGCCTGAAAGCGCTGCGGAATAAGTTGGCGCTATACAAATAAAGATTATTATTATTATTATTGTTGTAACATAATAGCAGAAAACCATAAGATTTAATGCTGAACAACAGCAATCACCCGTGTGGTTACTACTGACTCCCAACAGCTACAACTTCATAAAGCTTCCATACTTCTGAGCATCCTGTGTACGGACTCTTTCTACCATCTACTACATGTCATAGACTATGCCCACCCCCTACTGTCAGTGTGCGACACATGGGTGGTCTGAGAAGGATGCGCTGATGTACGACTAGATTACACTTCGGCTGGACCTTCACATTCTCTAAGAAAGGCTTTATAATTTATGCAGCTGACTCACACAGTTTCAGAAATGACCATAACTAAAGTAAAGACCCCATAGGTATCTCAAATTACACCACCGGGTACTTTACTGGAATTATTTGCAACCCAATTTCAAGCTGATTCAAACATAGGAGTGATGCCGCCAGAGAACCGATGGGCTGGAACAGAAGATGGATGACATTGTGGTTGCACTGGAGATTGATAAACAGTGCATTGAAGAGCTAGAGTCCAGACTATATCTCCAAGAGTCCAAAAATGAAAAACTGGAAAACAGGTCCAGGTAAGCAAATATCCTAATCGGAGGACTCACGGAGTCAGTGACAGCTCTGAAAGAGTCAGTCACCACCCTTTTCTCCGCACTTCAGCCCAACATTGACCAACAACTGCTACGGATGAACAGGATCCACTGGGCCCTGACTCACCCTCCTAACTCTGCTCTACCCCAAGATGTGATCTTGAAATTACATTACAGTGAAATACGAGACCAGCTGCTGACAAATGTCCCAATTACCAGGACTTCCTACCCTAGTTCAACTTTATGCGGATATAGCCCGATCTACGCTAGCAAAATGCAGATCCGTGTGATTCGTGACTCAGGTACTTCACAGCTAACATAAAATATACATGGGGTTTCCCTTTTGCCATTCTTTTCCAATAGCATAGAAGATTGTATTCAGCAAGAACCCTGGCAGATGCATATCAAGCTGTACACACTACTTGCATTCCAGTGATGGCTGCACCCGGCCCAAGAGGTCCGCCGCAGACAAACAGGGGCTACAGCAGGTCCAATCAGATGACCAACTGGGGCGACCTCCACTCCAGCTTGGACCAGAATGGATTCAGGCACTTGAGCAAAAATATATAGGGGGGAACTCTTAAAGGGCATTGGAGCATGGACACATGTGACACTGGTCAGTCGGGGGCCAGTGTTAGGCTTGTGCATAATGTTATGGGCCTTAGGTCTACTTAAACTCAGTTGCAACATATTAGGTTGAACATGTTATAGCTAAGTTTTGTATGCTTCTTGCAGATACCTTTATCCCACTCGATGGGCTTTTAGACTGGGCTGAAAATGACTTGCAGAGTAAGATGGATGTTTATTGGAGACAGGAGGTATTAACCCCTTCCGCAACTACAAGGTGTAAAGCCTTGTAAATGGTTACATTTCTTAAAAACCAATGCAGGTCCAGCCATGCTTTTCATGTTGTTACACACAAAGATGACTGTCAAACACCCGCTATTGAGGAATGATATCAGCCATCCATGGTTGGGTCTTAGGACCCACGTCCCTGTTTTACAGTTTATGCTTTTACCATTCATGAACTGCAAGTTAATGTTCAGTTCCCCCTTACTTAGGTCATCAAGAAAGTCCATTCCATGTTAATGTCCTAGTGATCCACCATGGAGCTCTGGTCTACAGGGTTTCCAACAGCGATGTGTAGTCTCTGCTTATGGTCCACGTCATTTCATATAATGTACGGTGATTCAACTGTCCCAGAAACGAAAACAGGCTTTCCTATCTTATATGAAACATCCCCGAGATGTAATATGCATCCAGAAAGCCCACTTGTCCCACTCTTCCATCACTAGCTACTTCCACCCACATTACTCTAGATTCCACGTTGCTTCTGCTCTCACAAAACATAAGGGGGTAGTGAATAGTTTCAACAACTCCCTACCACTGCACATGAACCAGGTGGATGGAGATGACAAGGGGCGCTTCTGTATAGTTTCGGGAACATTATGAGGACTTGTGGATGCAGATGACTCTAAAAAGATGGCAACATTGCTGCTCCACGATCACTAAGGGCAGCCATCAAGTTTCCCTCATGGAAACTTCAGTTAAAATCCTACATAGAACGTATTTAGTGCCACAGAGCGGGCATCGCCTCTTTCCATCATCCTCACTGCTTTGTTTCTGAGGTTGTCAGGCTGTGGGGAGTATGTTTCATACCTGGTGGTCCTGTCTGGAGATGGAGAAACCGTGGTCACAAGTTCACAACTTACTAAACCATTTATTTGTAGGTCCAATACCTAAATCTCCCACAGTCTTTCTCCTGGGGGATTGCCCACCTAAGTTTAGATTTAGAGCCTATAAGCTCATTCAGTTTATTTGTATGGCTGCAAGGATCCATATTGCCTCTAGATGGAAATCCTCAAACCTCTCTTTCTCTGAGGTGCTTAATAGAATATCCACATTTATGCTTTATGAAAGGATCCACGCAGTCTGGAGGGAAACCTTATTTAATTTTCTAGGTACATGGCAACCCTGAAATGGCTATCTCGAGATTCCGGGACTACGTAACTATGTCTCATCCACTAACATCCCATCGAAAACTAGCCTCAATTATTGACCCCCCCCCCCCCCCCCGCACTAAGCAGCTGATATGGATCCTTGACGATCCCATGTTTTATATGCTTTGTTACCCCCTCCCATTACTCCATATTGGGAGTATGTTGTTTTGTTAAAAACTAGTGTACTTTAAGATGGCAACAATCAGCCCCCTGTGTGGGGTCATAAGAATGTTATGCACCTGTACCACATATGTGAAACCCTTAATAAAAGCGGTGGAAATTGAATTCCGTCTTCAATTCTGACAACTGCATTAAAATGCCCTAATTGGAGTTTGGGAGTACCGAATGGCCCTCCCATGATGAAATTATGGAGTGCCGTTCATTTGGCATGGAAACTGGGGGCCTTCTGTAGGCTCCCAGAGCTACTATTTCCTATTGGTTATGAAACAATGGCTGCTGCATGGCTTGATAGAATATAATGTAATATTGCGCTTTTTGGTCAACCCATTTCAAAGGGAAAAATCTAATAAAAAGCGATAAAGTCGTAAGTACTCCAAAATGCCTCTGATAGAAACTACAGGACATCCCACAAAAAACAAATCCTCACTAGACTATTTTGATGGAAAAATAAAAAATGTTATGACTTTTCACAGATGGCGGCAGAAAGTAATTTATTTTTTTCTAAAGATATTTTATTTTTTAGAAGGAGTACAGCAAAAAAAACATCAATTTTATATCATCGCAATATTACTGACCCATAGAATAAAGTTATCATGTCATTTTTGCTCCAGCATGTATGCCGTAGAAACAAGACCCCCACCGCCCCCCACCCTAAGATTGCAGAATTGCATTTTTTTCTGTTTCATTTCGCTTAAAAAATTTTAAAAAATGAAGCACATTATTCGGTATAGTAAATAGTATCATGGAAAAATAGAACTTGCTCTGCAAAAAGCAAGCCCTAGACAGCTCTGTCTATGGATTAATAAAAGTTATGATTTTTTGAAAGCGAGGAGGAAAAAATTCCCTGCAAAGTCTGAAATGTAAGATTAGCAAAACCGCTATGCTGCAATGTTTTTCCTTTGTGTTATAAAAAAATCACTATGAATTTTATGGTTTTTTTTTTTTTTTGGGGGGGGGGGGGGGTTGCCGCTGTTTTTTGTACCTTTTTTACTGTTCAGTAATTTTTATTGTAAAATGTTGAGAGTTAACATAAGCATGTAAACAAGCTGTTCATCAACATTGCGTTTAAAGGTAAACTGCTGATAACAAAATGCACTTGAATACAAAGCGTATTAACTGAATAACATTTCAAGATGTCTTAATTGTGGAGGGTAGGAGGAGGGGGGGGGGGAGGGGAGGATTGATTGGGAAGGTGGGAGAAGGGGGAGGAGGGAGAGGGATCTGTTCGCATAATACATTAATTGGATCCAACTTAGTACTAGAGTGACTATTTTTCACTTTAATTTTAGAACAGATTGAGTTGTCAAGAACTTCTTCTAGGGGTCTAGTCTAATGTTGGCCTGGCCTAATTGGAAGTGCTTTATCCATGGGGTCCATTCTTCTTTAAATCTGGTGACTCTATCTTGTCTGAATGCAAAATTTTTTTCCATTGCTATATGTTCGGAAATTTGATGAGTTATGTCTGATAAAGAAAGGGAGTTTGAAGACTTCCAGTTCCTAGTTATCAGTAATTTTATGGTTAGTAGAGCTACCATCTTTCTAAATTTTTGAGGAATGTTCTCTATGCCCAATAGCAATATTGCTAACTCCGGAGACGGGGGAACCTGCTCTCCAGTTATATTTTTTATAAGGATGAAAAATTCAAGCCACACAGAGTTGATGATAGGGCAACCCCAGAATATGTGGAGAAGGGAACCTCTTTTCCCACAACCCCGCCAACATCTATCTGAAGTTCCCGGGAAGAAGTCTGCTAGTCTCACTGGGGATCTATACCAGCGGGTTAATGTCTTGTAATGGACCTCTACCAGGGAGGCGCAAGTCGATGCTTGGTTTGCCCATTTATATGCAGTAATCCATTTAGTAGATGAGTGGGGTTCTCCCAGTTCTTTTTCCCAGTTGAGAATATGTGCCTTTTTCGGAGAGTTTTGTATGGGTTTGCCTTCGTTACATATAAGTTCGTAAATGTCCTTCAGAGGGAGTTTGCAGGGTGAGGGATAGAAAAGATGTTTAGCTAGTGGGGAGGGCAAGGAGGTTTTCCTTGTTGTAGTTTGCCATTTACTTTTAATTTGGGAATATATAAGGAAATCACCGCTTGAGAGATCATATTCCTCTTGAAGAGTGTTGAAAGGTTTTATTTTGCTTCCTAGCGCCAGGTCGGAGATCAGCTTAATTCCTTTGTTTCTCCAATTTTTTGTGTTAAGATTTTTTATTTGGAACTCAAACGTCTCTATTGGGAGGGGGATCTCCGTTCTAGGGGAGAAGTTTTTCGTGATACGAAGGATGTGTTTCCATGTGTGAATAGCGTTTTGGACTATTGGATTTTTTGCAGGGTCAGAATCTGCATTAATGCTTGAGGCTAGTAGGAGGTTCCCAAGAGATTTATTGCCCAGAGAGCTTTGCTCAATTGTGGGCCAGCTTACTTCTTTGGAGGGGACCCCCCCAAGGTCTTAGTTGGGCTATAATGTTAGCTTCATAATAGGCAGTTAGGTTGGGCACCCCTAGACCTCCCAGCCTTCTGGGCTTGTACATTATGGCCGCTGCAACTCTAGGTCTTTTGTTGTTCCATATGAATGTCATTAATTGTTTTTGTAAGGTTTTTAGTATTTTGGGGTTGCATTTAAGGGCTAGTGTTCTGAAAATGTATAACATTTTTGGAAGGACCATCATCTTATAAATAACGATCCTACCTAGCCAAGAAAGTTCTGTCTTGTTGAAGTTATTTAAATCCCTTTGGATACTATCTGTCAGCAGGGAGAGATTATGGTCCATAAGATTGTTTAGTGGTAGATTAATAGTAGTGCCCAGATATTGGATACCGGCAGGGTCCCAGTCAAATGGGAATTCTTTTTTTATCAATTCTGTAAGATCGGGTTGTAAGTTAACTGGTAAGATTTTAGATTTGGATGGGTTGACTTTATAAAAAGAGATCGTTCCAAATTGGGTCAAGAGGTTCGAGGCTATTCTGAGTGAACTTAGAGGGGAAGAGAGCATAAGTACTATATCATCTGCGAATAAGCCGATTTTATGCTGTCTGTTTGCCAAGGGTATACCCCTGATTTCAGTGTGGATTCGTATTGCTTCAGCTAATGGTTCCATTGTGAGTATAAATAACGAAGGTGACATAGGGCACCCCTGCCTGGTCCCGTTGGTGATTTCAAAAGATTTGGAGATAACTCCGTTGGTGAGGACTCTTGCTGAGGGTGACCTGTACAAGGCTTGGATGGCTTGCATGATATTTCCCTTAAATCCCATTTTATCGAGTACTGAAAAGGCGTAGCCCCAATGGATTCTGTCGAATGCCTTCTCCGCGTCCAGAGTTAGGAGCAAAGAAGGCATTCGGGAGCTCTCGGCCCCATTCACAACCCCCAACAAGCGTCTTGTTGCGTCTGATGCTTGTCTGCCCTTTACAAAGCTGGTTTGGTCGCTGTGAACTAGATCCGGAATCACCTCTAGTAATCTTAAGGAAAGTATTTTTGCAAAAATTTTAGTATCATTGTTTAACAGTGAGATGGGTCTGAAGTTTGAACTTTCCAACGATTGGGTTTGAGTCTTTGGAGTAAGGTCTTGGTTGGGGTTCTTTGTAAATCAGCCGGTGTTCTGAGCATTATTCTTTTAGCATGAGATCTGGATAAAGATCGTTTGTATCTTGGTTGGGGAGGCTTAGCGATTGGGGGCGCCTCCCTTGTTGTTTCTGTTTGGTTGTTTCCGTGACCAGTCCTTGGGGATGTGGTTTGGATTATAGGCTTTAGATAGTGGGATGTTCCATTTTTGTAGGATCTTGAAGCCTTCCTCTTGAGTGTTTATGGTGGTGATGTTTCCGTCTCTATTGATGAAGAGTTTGGTGGGGAAACCCCACCTATAATGAATATTGTTCTCTCTCAGAGACATTGTTATGGGGGAGAGTTTTCTGCGCGCAGCCATAGTTATCTGAGAAAAATCGGAGTACAGCTTGATATTTTCGAATGGTGGAGGGAGGTCCCTCAGGCCCCTGGCCGCTCTCATCAGATTTTCTTTTATGTGGTAAAAGTGTACTCTTGCTATAACGTCTCTGGGAGCACTTTCGGGTACACCTTTTGGTTTAGAGAGTCTATGTATTCTGTCTAGTATGCAGTCATTGGTTGTTGAGTCTGGTAGGAGGGCTCTTATGAGGTCTTGGGCGTATTTATTCAGTTGATCGGGTTTGACTGTTTCGGGGATTCCTCTGAATTTTAAATTGTTGCGGCGGTTGCGGTCTTCCATGTCCGCCATTTTGTTTTTTAGGGATTCAAATTCTTCTTCAAGTTTATAGTGGGCATCAATGAGTTCATTGTGAGAGCTAGTGATCTCTCCTGTTTTATTTTCTAGATGGTCTACTCTTTCCTCCAGTTCTTCAATAGAATTATTAATCTTTTTATTCATTTGGGATATGTCTTTTTTAATTGAACCCTTTAGGGCTATGATCATATCCCGGATGAAGAATTCGGAGGCTGTTTGGTTGGAACATTGAATATTGAATAGGGGATCTGTAGTGTCCTCTTCCTCCAGCCACTCTGTTTCATTAGAGGCCGGGGGGGGGGGGGGCGAGGGGTATTCTCTCTTCTGGGGCGTCTTTTTTCAGGGCTTCCTTTGGGGGAGCTTATACTTCTTTTTTCCGAGTTGCATATATTCTGTGTTAGGGAAGATGGTGGCCCCCCCTCTCTCCCCTGCAGCGCTCCTGTCACACTTCATCTCCCTCCCTTTCATCTGCTCTCTTGGAGGGGAGGGGGAACATGAGTGAGGAGATTTAGAGGTTCCAGATCGGGCAGACAGCTGCTGCCTGGAGTTAGGTGAGTTTTGCTTAGATATATTCTGTGTTGAGAACGCTGGTGGCTCCCCCTCAGCCCCCCCTCTCTCTCCTGCATCTCTCCTGTCACAGTCTGTTTCTCCCCCCCCTGTCTGCTCTGTTGCAAAGCTGGGGGAACGTGAGTGAGAGGCTCCAGAGCCGGCAGACAGTTGTTGCTGGGTGTTAGGTGACTTTTTCTTAGTTATATTCTGTGTTGGGAGAGCTGGTGGCCCCCCCTCAGCCCCCCCTCTCTCTCCTGTAGCACTCCGGTCACACTCCGTCCCCCTCCCCTCTGTCTGCTCTGTTGTAGGGCTGGGGGAACGTGAGTGAGGAGATGCAGAGGCTCCGGAGCGGGCAGACAGCTGCTGCTGGATGTTAGGTAAGTTTTGCTTACCGTTGTTTCCCTCTGGGAGTTCCGTCGGGGTTGCCGCTGCAGTCACTTGTTCTCCCCTCTCCCTGCGTGCAGGCATCGCCATCTTGTTTGTCTTTTCCTCCGGACTGCACGCTGGTAAAAGTCTGTCAGGCGCTTTGGTCCAGACTTCACCACTCTTCTCCTGGACATTGTCAGCTTCGGTTAAGCTTCCCCTGTCAGTTGGAGTGAAAATTAGCAGTCTCTGCTTGCTTTGTGTTGCTTATGGCTGATTTTAGTGACAGAGCTGTTCAGAACATGTCTGCCATTGGCTCCGTCCAGGCCACGCCCCCTTTTGTACCTTTTTTAAATATACTTTTTTCCATGCATTTCTCATGTTTTAAATATAAACCTCAGAAAAAATAGCATACATGCAATATGCTGCATTTTGAATAAAAAAAACTCCAGTGATTAAAAAGAAAAATGCAGCAAAAAGAAAGAAATATGCTACAAAGAAGAAAAAAACATTGTTTTTGGTGAGTTCTATATTTCGCTTTTGACCTTCATGTAGCAAAAACAACGCAGCGCTTTTTTTGAAAACACAATATTTGAACCCAAACTAAAGAGAATTGGATCTTTAGTGAGATCATTAAAGAATATTTCCCTCCAAAACAAATACACGATGTGGAATAGCCAGATCCAGAAATGATGGAATGCCAACAGAATCCCATACTGATGGCCAATGTTAAATGTTGTCATATGAGGGATTTATCTCCCTCTCTCTTGGGAGGTTGATTCACAGCGGGGCATTTACCCCTCTTTGTATCGGTCTTTATGTGAAACTGGTTACCATTTGGCTAAATGCTTTATGATTGAGTTAGAGAAAGGAAGCAAGAAGGCAAAGTGGGCTGTAGAGCTAATTTGAAGGTTTCACCTTATCATTGTGCTAATAAAGTTGTTAGATTGATACACGGCATTTCCTGATGAAACTATTACTTATTCTTCTTGTTTCTAGGAGCTGTACTGAAGGAAGAACCAAAACCTGTTGGTGAGGAATTATTTTATTTTCTTTTTAAGGCTGCTTCCACATGGGTGGGGAGAAAAAAAAATGCACATAGATTTGTGCGTTGCAAATCTCACATAAAAAGAACTCCATTCTTCTGAATGGGGTCATACACATGATCGATGTTTCCTGCATGCTACCCCAATCCAATACAGGAACAAATTGCGGCATTGTTCTATCTTTCTGTGTGCTCTTGCATCGCAGTGCCCATTGTTCTCAATGGGGCAGGTGGCAGCATCTCACCACATGCTAGGTGCATGCAATGCAATGTCTCCCATTGGAAACAATGGGACAAATTTTGTGATCCTCCGCCATGGCTAATAGCCACGGCAGAGAATCACTCCATCCCCAAAGTGATGCAGGGCTGTTTTGACATAAAAACGGCTCGCATCCATGGGGAATTCACATGATGGGGAGCTCAAAATGGGGCCATGATTCACGGCCCTATATGCATCGAGCAGGAGTTGGCGGGAGTAGCTCCAGTGGGTGTGCCAATTCTGGCCTAGTCATGGTGGTGGCTACTCTGCCTACAGGGGTAGTTCATGAGGCAGATGGGATTTCAAAGGGGTTCTTGACTAAAGCAATTAGTAAATCATAAATTCTTTGTGATGCCAGTGCCTTTAGATTGCATGCGGGTTTGTGATGAAATAAGAAACCCGTCCAGAAAGGTAGCAGTAAAACCGAAGGCACACAGTTTACTGAGACTCTGGGTTGGAGTGCAATGTTCACACTTTTCTTATAGCAAATAGAAAAGTCTTTAGCCATTTCTTGAACACATCAAATTTAGAGATGAGCGAACGTACTCGTCCGAGCTTGATGCTCGTTCGAGTATTAGCGTGTTCGAGATGCTCGTTATTCGAAACGAGCACCACGCGATGTTCAAGTTACTTTCACTTTCATCTCTGAGACGTTAGCGCGCTTTTCTGGCCAATAGAAAGACAGGGAAGGCATTACAACTTCCCCCTGCGACGTTCAAGCCCTATACCACCCCCCTGCTGTGAGTGGCTGGCGAGATCAGGTGTCACCCGAGTATATAAATCGGCCCCTCCCGCGGCTCGCAACAGATGCATTCAGACATAGCTCAGGGAAAGTGCTGCTGATGCTGGAGCTGCTGTAGGGAGAGTGTTAGGAGTATTTTAGGCTTCAAGAACCCCAACGGTGCTTCTTAGGGCCACATCTAACCGTGTGCAGTAGTGTGGAGGCTGCTTTTTGCAGTGTTGCACATTTTTTTTTTTTTTTGTATATGGGCCGTGCAGAGCATTGCGCCCTGCAGTAATTATACATAGTCCAGGGCCAGTAGTGGTGGTGAGGGAGGGACAGAAGACATATTTCTTGAATATAGGCAGTGGGCCTTTCCAAAAACTTTTGGGAAAAAAATTCTATTTGGGCTGCCTGTGACCGTCCTCAGTGTACTGGGTCTCTGCTGAGGGTAGTTGTCCAAATTCATACGCAGCCAGCTAAGTGTTACAGCAGGCTTGCGCTAAATTATTTCCTGGCTCTGCTGTGCGTCCCGTAAGCGAAGTCAGCCTCCAACCACAGGCCAATAAGCGGCACATTTAATTACAGCGTTCTGTTTCTGCACTACTGGTAATACACTATGCTGAGGGGTAGGGGTAGGCCTAGAGGACGTGGACATGGGCGAGGACGCGGAGGCCCAAGTCAGGGTGTGGGCACAGGCCGAGCTCCTGATCCAGGTGTATCGCAGCCGACTGCTGCGGGATTAGGAGAGAGGCACGCTTCTGGTGTCCCCACATTCATCTCACAATTAATGGGTCCACGCGGTAGACCTTTATTAGAAAATGAGTAGTGTGAGCAGGTCCTGTCGTGGATGGCACAAAGTGCATCCAGCAATCTATCGACCACCCAGAGTTCTGTGTCGTCCACTGCTGCAACTCAGAATCCTCTAGCTGCCGCTCCTCCTTCCTCCCAGCCTCCTCACTCCATTACAATGACACATTCTGAGGAGCAGGTAGACTCCCAGGAACTGTTCTCGGGCCCCTGCCCAGAATGGGCAGCAATGGTTTCGAATCCTCTCGCACTGGAGGAGTTTGTCGTGACCGATGCCCAACCTTTGGAAAGTTCCCGGGGTCCGGGGGATGAGGCTGGGGACTTCCGGCAACTGTCTCAAGAGCTTTCAGTGGGTGAGGAGGACGATGACGATGAGACACAGTTGTCTATCAGTCAGGTAGTAGTAATTGGAGTAAGTCCAAGGGAGGAGCGCACAGAGGATTCGGAGGAAGAGCAGCAGGACGATGAGGTGACTGACCCCACCTGGTTTGCTACGCCTACTGAGGACAGGTCTTCAGAGGGGGAGGCAAGGGCAGCAGCAGGTCAGGTTGGAAGAGGCAGTGCGGTGGCCAGGGGTAGAGGCAGGGCCAGACCGAATAATCCACCACCTGTTTCCCAAAGCGCCCCTTCGCGCCATGCCACCCTGCAGAGGCCGAGGTGCTCAAAGGTCTGGCAGTTTTTCACTGAGAGTGCAGACGACCGACGAACAGTGGTGTGCAATCTGTGTCGCACCAAGATCAGCCGGGGAGCCGCCACCACCACCAGCCTCACCAGCATGCGCAGACATATGATGGCCAAGCACCCCACAAGGTGGGACGAAGGCCGTTCACCACCTCCGGTTTGCACCACTGCCTCTCCCCCTGTGCCCCAACCTGCCACTGAGATCCAACCCCCCTCTCAGGACACAGGCACTACCGTCTCCTGGCCTGCACCCACACCCTCAGCTCCGCTGTCCTCGGCCCCATCCACCAATGTCTGTCAGCGCACCGTCCAGCCGTCGCTAGCGCAAGTGTTGGAGCGCAAGTACGCCGCCACGCACCCGCACGCACAAGCGTTAAACATGCACATTGCCAAATTTATCAGCCTGGAGATGCTGCCGTATAGGGTTGTGGAAACAGAGGCTTTCAAAAGTATAATGGCGGCGGCGGCCCCACGCTACTCAGTTCCCAGTCGCCACTACTTTTCCCGATGTGCCGTCCCAGGCCTGCACGACCACGTCTCCCGCAACATTGTACGCGCCCTCACCAATGCGGTTACTGCCAAGGTCCACTTAACAACGGACACGTGGACAAGCACAGGCGGGCAGGGCCACTATATCTCCCTGACGGCACATTGGGTGAATTTAGTGGAGGCTGGGACAGAGTCAGAGCCTGGGACCGCTCACGTCCTACCCACCCCCAGAATTGCGGGCCCCAGCTCGGTGCTGGTATCTGAGGCGGTGTATGCTTCCTCCACTAAACCACCCTCCTCCTCCTCCTACGCAACCTCTGTCTCGCAATCAAGATGTGTCAGCAGCACGTCGGCAGCAGTCGGTGTCGCACGGCGTGGCAGCACAGCGGTGGGCAAGCGTCAGCAGGCCGTGCTGAAACTACTCAGCTTAGGAGATAAGAGGCACACGGCCCACAAACTGCTGCAGGGTCTGACAGAGCAGACCGACCGCTGGCTTGCGCCGCTGAGCCTCCAACCGGGCATGGTCGTGTGTGACAACGGCCGTAACCTGGTGGCAGCTTTGCAGCTCGGCAGCCTCATGCACGTGCCATGCCTGGCCCACGTCTTTAATTTGGTGGTTCAGCTCTTTCTGAAAAGCTACCCATGCTTGTCAGACCTGCTCGGAAAGGTGCGCCGGCTCTGCGCACATTTCCACAAGTCCTACATGGACGCTGCCACCCTGCGCACCCTGCAACATCGGTTTCATCTGCCAGTGCACCGACTGCTGTGCGACGTGCCCACATGGTGGAACTCTACGCTCCACATGTTGGCCAGGCTCTATGAGCAGCGTAGAGCTATAGTGGAATACCAACTCCAACATGGACGGCGCAGTGGGAGTCAGCCTCCTCAATTCTTTACAGAAGAGTGGGCCTGGTTGGCAGACATCTGCCAGGTCCTTGGAAACTTTGAGGAGTCTACCCAGATGGTGAGCGGCGATGCTGCAATCATTAGCGTCACCATTCCTCTGCTATGCCTCTTGAGAAGTTCCCTGCAAAGCATAAAGTCAGACGCTTTGCACTCGGAAACAGAGCCGGGGGAAGACAGTATGTCGCTGGATAGTCAGAGCACCCTCCTGTCTATATCTCAGCGCGTTGAGGAGGAGGAGCATGCGGAGGATGAGGAGGAGGGGGAAGAGACAGCTTGGCCCACTGCTGAGGGTACCCATGCTGCTTGCCTGTCATCGTTTCAGCGTGTATGGCCTGAGGAGGAGGAGGAGGACAGCCATGTGTTGCGTACAGGTACTCTGGCACACATGGCGGACTTCATGTTCAAAACGGGGACATTTTTGCTTCATCAATCTGTGTATAGTATTCATCCTCCTCCTCCTGCTCCTCTTCCTGAAACCTCACGTAATCACGCCGAACGGGCAATTTTTCTTAGGGCCACAAGGCTCAGTCATATAATTTTTCTAAACAATTTTTATACGTTTCAATGCTCATTAAAGCGTTGAAACTTCCACGTGACCCAATTTTTATTTAAACTGGGCTGCCTCCTGGCCTAGTTACCAATTAAGCCACATTAACCAAAGCGAATAATGGGTTTCACCTGCCCTCTTGGTTGGGCATGGGCAATTTTTCTGAGGTACATTAGTACTGTTGGTACACCAATTTTTTGGGGCCCTCGCCTACAGTGTAATCCAATTAATTTTTTGCCCACCTGCATTACAGCTGACGTTACCTCAGCTGTGCTGGGCACTGCAATGGGATATATTTATGTACCGCCGGTGGCTTCCTGGCACCCACCCATGCTGTCGGTCCACACGGAGTTGTAACTACATGTGTCCACTTCTAAAGAACCCCAGTCTGACTGGGGCATGCAGTGTGGGCCGAAGCCCACCTGCATTAAACATCACATTACCTCAGCTGTGCTGGGCACTGCAATGGGATATATTTATGCACCGCCGGTGGCTTCCTGGCACCCACCCATGCTGTCGGTCCACATGGAGTTGTAACTACATGTGTCCACTTGTAAAGAACCCCAGTCTGACTGGGGCATGCAGTGTGGGCCGAAGCCCACCTGCATTAAACATCACACTACCTCAGCTGTGATGGGCAATGCAATGGGATATATTTATGTGCCGCCGGTGGCTTCCTGGCACCCACCCATGCTGTCGGTCCACAGGGACTTCACAATAGGGAGTTGTACCTGCCTGTGTCTATGAATTAAAAAGCCCGATCAGGTTGGGGCATGCAGTGTGGGCCGAAGCCCACCTGCATTTCATCTGACGCTAGCTCTGCTGTCCAGGGCACTTCAGTGGGATACATTTGTGTACAGCCGATGGGTTCCTGGGAGCCACCCATGCTGTGGGTGCACACGGAATTCCCATTGTGGAGTTGTACCTACCTGTGACTATTTATAAAAAAACGCGGTCTGACTGGGGCATGCAGACACCTTGACAGAATGAATAGTGTGTGGCACATAGGTTCCTCATTGCTATGCCCACGTGTGCAGCTCCTGATGGCGGTGGCACAGGATTCTATTTCTCATTGCTTCTGTACAGCATTGTGGGCTATCGCCCCGCCCCTTTTAAAGAGGGTCGCTGCCTAGCCGTGCCAACCCTCTGCAGTGTGTGCCTGCGGTTCCTCCTCATGGCAGTAGCACTTATAAATAGACATGAGGGTGGCGTGGCATGAGGGCAGCTGAAGGCTGCGCAGGGACAATTTGGTGTGCGCTGTGGACACTGGGTCGTGCAGGGGGGGGGGGGGGGGTTGGGCAGCATGTAACCCAGGAGAAGTGGCAGCGGAGTGTCATGCAGGCAGTGATTGTGCTTTGTTCGAGGTAGTGTGGTGCTTAGCTAAGGTATGCATTGCTAATGAGG
Source organism: Eleutherodactylus coqui (assembly GCF_035609145.1). Taxonomy (NCBI): domain Eukaryota; kingdom Metazoa; phylum Chordata; class Amphibia; order Anura; family Eleutherodactylidae; genus Eleutherodactylus; species Eleutherodactylus coqui. Next base: position 124,792,382 of record NC_089848.1, read on the forward strand.
GCTTTTCAGAAGTAAAAATTGTTGGGAGGGGGGGGGGCACTCTTGCCGCTATTGTGGCTTAATAGTGGACCTGTGAACTTGAGATGCAGCCCAACATGTAGCCCCTCGCCTGCCCTATCCGTTGCTGTGTCGTTCCCATCACTTTCTTGAATTGCCCAGATTTTCACAAATGAAAACCTTAGCGAGCATCAGCGATATACAAAAATGCTCGGGTCGCCCATTGACTTCAATGGGGTTCATTATTCGAAACGAACCCTCGAGCATCGCGAAATATTCGTACCGAGTAATGAGCACCCGAGCATTTTGGTGCTCGCTCATCTCTAATCAAATTACATTCAGAAATTCCTTGATTCGTTTCTGAAGAAGGAGATGGGGCTGACGGACTAATTTTAAGTGGTTACTGGACTAGGAGGTTATTGGTGGAGGAATGAGGGGAACAGTATAAGCTCTCATGTAGACACTCTGATTCCTGGATGTGCAGGGACAAGTTAAATTCACAGTTGCGGTGTCTGGGTTCCTTCCAGCTGACAGGGGGATCTACCCTGGAATCGGTTCCTCTGGGCAAGATTGTAAAAAAGCTTCTCTGACACTCATTTCACTTTCCCCCACCTCAGACCACTCTCTTCTTTTTCTTCCTTTTCTTCATCTCTCCATTCTCTGGCTCCTTCCATTACCTCTCACCAACTCTTCTCCTCCTTCTCCTCCTAAAAACCCTTCTCCTTCTAACCCTCTAACTCCACCCTTTCTCTCGCTTTTATAATCTCTGTGTCACCCAGTCCTAAGCAAGGTCCCAACTAACTCTCTAATGCCCAAGCTATCTAAGGATGACTGACACTAGTGACAGAGAATTAGCTGAAATTCTGCCTAATCATACAGAGCTAGCAAATGTGAATATTATACATTAGGAATTAACCCCTAGTAAACCAGACATTATTGTTGCTTCATAATTTAACATACATTTCACATAATTTTCCCAGTTTTTCCTTTATTATACGCAATTTAGCTGATCCAGTGTTAAATGGGCTTTGGGACCCCAAATTCTGGGGTACTATACACATCGCGCTCGCCCATGTGAAGTCAGCCTTACTGATTTGCAGCAGATTTCACACTTTCAATTGCATTCCAATTTAAATGGTGCAATCTTCTGCAGCTCTGCAACAAAATAGACAACAAAATCGACAGCAAATCGGCAATCTGTGAGCGCACCTTAAATATAGACTGATCTGGTCTGTGGACCAGTTCAATAATATGTACAACACAAAGCAGCCTAAACCCCAGACCAAACCCTCTAACTATAGACGCCTAAATAAATACAGACCCCCTAAATGAATATAGAGCCCAAACTCTGTACATTAAGACAGATACCCGACTATGTTCCCTAAACTAATACAGATCTAGACTCAGACCCCCAAAACTAATAAAGACTAATACAGTCCCCCTAAACTGATACCGACTCCAGACCCAGGCTCAATAAATAAATAACATGTATGTAAACATATAGTGAACCCAATGAGATGTCAAACAGTGTGATGGGGAGATTGAATATCAGAGGTATATTGAGTTCACCGTAGAATAATGATTGATAACAATTAATTACCCGTCCTGCCATGCTGCTGTTGTATCATTTTATGCGCCATTTGCATCAGTCCTTCTCACTTGCGTGTAATAATGAAGTATTTGTATCCTCTTTACATCACAGCATATAACTTTACACATGACGGTTGGCTAATCTATAATGACAGCCAATACTATATTAGCGAAGATCAAATGCCGATGGAGAAAGCACAAGAATTCTGTAGAAGAAGTTCTTCCCATCTTGTCACCATTAACAGTGAATCTGAGCGGAAATTCCTTTGGAAATACGTAAGTCCAGAATACTACTATTTTTTTTTACTTTAGCCTAGGGGCCCACGGCGACTTCAGATCACACAGCAGTTGACATAAAATTCCAACCGTAACGGACTTTGATTGTTGCCCAACTATTTCCCCATAGAGAGACAGTGAGGTCAGGCACCAGTTAGGGTAACCAGTGGTTTTATCCTGACTGTTGGGTGACCAAAAAATACTTGGGGATTCTTCAGTTTCTGCTAAAGAAAGTTCATTCATTAAATGTGAAATACTCCAATTTGTTCTGATCCCGCCCCCTTGCCAATATCTTCAGCAGAAAAACTTTTCTTGATCTTTATGCTGCTTTTAATCTGGATATTACTATTGGGACACTGAAGCTACGTTAGATAAACTATACAGTTATCCAATCTAACCAGCTTTTATGAAAATTTGCGAAAGATGTATATAACAGTGGACTCACATGAGCGAGTTTATGTGCTTACAATTGTCCACACAAAAACATGTACCTGTTAGAACCATTGGTTCCCTACAGTGTGTTCACATGTCCGTGCTTTACAGGCGTGCAAACGCACGTAGCTGCAAAACATAGGACATGCGTGCACCATAGGCCTGTGGTGCACATCAGTATTCCCCAGCGGGGAGTCCCCTTGTCACTGAACACTGTGACAGCACTGTAAAGAATCCCCTGCCATCTGTCACAGCTCCGCAGGGAGTAAAGAATCCCCTGCCACAGCTGTGACAGCTGTGGCAGAGGATTGCAATGTTCTTCCATTGCTTTCAATGGGACTAGCACTTCTGCAGTCCCATTGAAAGCAATGGGCTGCAGGTAAGCCCTGCAAAGATTTTCGGGGAAGGGCTTTAAATATAAGCCCTTCCCTTAAAAATCATCCTTAGAATGTGTTAAAAGTAAAAAATATATATATACTCACCTCTCCTCAGCTACCAGAATTCTATGAATGGCCTAGAGCTGCCTGTAATTGGCTGAGTGCTGTAACCAATCACAGGCAGCTAGAAATGAGCGAGCACCAAAATGCTCGGGTGCTCATTGCTCGAGTCGAGCTTACGGCGATGCTCGAGGGATCGTTTCGAGTAACGAACCCAATTGAAGTCAATGGGCGACTCGAGCATTTTTGTATATCACCCATGCTCCGCTAAGGTTTTCATTTGTGAAAATCTGCAAAACCTGCGAAAGTGATGGAAACGACACAGAAACGGATAGGGCAGGTGAGGGGCAACATGCTGGGCTGCATCTCAGGTTCCCAGGTCTCACTATTAAGCCACAATAGCGGCAAGAGTTCCCCCCCCACCACCAACAATTTTTACTTGGGACAAACCCTCATTAGCAAGGCACACCTTAGCTAAACACCACACTACCTGCAACCAAGCACAATCACTGCCTACGGGTCACACCGCTGCCTCTTCTCCTGGGTTACATGCTGCCCAAGAATTGATAATAGATTGACATTCCATCTGCATTCCAATCTTGTGCCACCTCCGTCAGGAGCTGAAAACGTGGGCATAAAGGGTACTCCGCTGCCAGCCTAGCGCTTCTACACATCTCCACAATGCAGCAATACTCAGTGTGGGAAGTATGTGAGCGGGCCCTGGGTCAGCCTCTGTCCCAGCAAACACCTTGTGTGTCCCAAGGTGCTGCGAGTGACATAGCAATGGGGAATCCATGTGTCCACACACTACTCATTCTGTTTGGGTGTCTGATACCTCATCGACAACACAAGGGGTAAACCATCTGCACTCTGCACCCTACCTAAGTCTGTCAGTGTTTTGGGGACAGACAGGTAAAACACCTCAATGGATAGTCTGTGTGCACCCGCAGCATGGGTGGCTAGCAGGAACCCACAGACGGTACATAAAGAAATCCCATTGTAGTGCCCCAGATAGCTGAGGTTACGTAAGAGGAAATACATGTTGGCTGCAGCCCACACTCCATGCCCTAGACATTCTCTTTTTTTTTTTAAAGTACAAGGCAGGTACAACTCTGCTATGGCAAGTCTATGTGCACCCACAGCATGGGTGGCTAGCAGGTACACACAGACGGTACATAAAGAAATCCCATTGCAGTGCCCCGGATAGCTGAGGTTACGTAAGAGGAAATACATGTTTGCCTCGGCCCACAATCCATGCCCTAGTCAGTCTGGTGTTTTTTTGGTGCCAGATAGGTAGAACACCGCGATGAGAAGACTTAGTGCACCCATAGTATACACAGACCCCTGTAATATTCCTGTAGCAAAGGTATAAGCTGACCCCAGTAACAGTTATGTTGCAGAAGTCTAGGGAGACCCCATTAACATTTCTGTATTAACAGTATAGACAGAACCCAGTAACATTTCATTAGCAGAAGTATAGGCAGACCCCTGTAACATTTATGTAGCAGCAGTATAGGCAGACCCCTGTAACATTTCAGTAGCAGCAGTATATGCAGACCCCTGTAACTTTTCAGTAGCAGCAGTACAGGCAGAGCCCAGTGTTTGTAACATTTCAGTAGTAACAGTATAGACAGACCCCAGTAACATTTCTGTTGTAACAGTGTAGACAGAGCCGAGTAACATTTCTGTAGTAACAGTATAGGCAGACCCCAGTAACATTTATGTAGCAGCAGTATAGGCAGATCCCTGTAACATTTCTGTAGCAGCAGTAAAGCAGACCCCTGTAACATTTATGTAGCAGAAGCATAGGCAGGCACGTGTAACATGTCTGTAGTAGAAGTATAAGCAGACCCCAGTAACATTTCTGTAGCAGCAGTATAAGCAGACGCCCTGTAACGTTTATGTGGCAGAAGTATAGGCAGACCCCAGTAACATTTATGTAGCAGCAGTATAGGCAGACCCCAGTATCAGTTCTATAGCAGCAGTATAGGAAGACCCCAGCACCATTTCTGTAGTAGAAGTATAGGCAGACCCCTGTAAAATTTGTGTGGCAGCAGTATAGGCAGACCCCAGTAACATTTTTGTAGCAGAAGTATACGCAGACCCCTGTAACCTTTCTGTAGTAACACTATAGACAGATCCCAGTGACATTTCTGTAGCAGAAGTATAGGCAGACCCCTGTAACATTAATGTGGCAGCAGTATTGGCAGACCCCAGTAACATCCTTGTGGCAGCAGTATAGGCAAACCCCTGTAAAATTAACGGGGCAGCAGTATAGGCAGACCCCAGTAACATCCTTGTGGCAGCAGTATAGGAAGACCCCTGTAGGATTTATGTGGCAGAAGTATAGGCAGAGCACTGTAACATGTAAGTGGCAGCAGTATAGGCAGACCCCTGTAACATGTAAGTGGCAGCAGTATAGGCAGACCTCTGTAACTTTCTTGTAGCAGAAGTGTAAGCAGGCAGGAAGACCCCAGTAAAATTTCTGTAGTAATAGTGTAGGCCAACCTCTGAAACATTGGGATACCATGAGCGTAGGCGAAGGCCGGAAAAATTAGTTGGATAAGAGTGTAGGCGTGGGCCCCAAAAATTAGTGTACCAAGAGTACAAGTGTACCTCTGAAAAATTTATCAACCGAGAGGGCAGGTGAAACCCATAAACATTTTTTTAAAGATACAGCTGACTGTTGCTTAATTTGTAACAGAGCCTGGAGGCAGCCCTGTTGAAAAAAATTGATTCATGTTACAGTCTCAATACTTTTGAAACTTAGAAAAATTGTAAAAACATTGGTAGATGTAGATGAGTCTTTTGAGCTACAGAAAAATTGGCAGTTCAGCGAGATGACATGTTGTTTCTGGAGGAGGAGTAGCAGGAAGAGGACTAATGTCAGAGACAGATTGACAAAGCTAAATGCCCCGTTTTACCGGTGATAGAGAAGAGTGCTTTTATCTGCGGTTGCAACTAAAAGAATCTTTCGGTTCCGCTGCTCTCCGCCGGTGGAGAAGAGAAGCCTGGGGAAATCTAGGCTTTGTTCATCTTTATAAGTGTAAGCATGTTGGCACTGGCAGTTGACAGGCGGGTATGCTTGTCTGTGATGATTCCCCCAGCTGCACTAAACACCCTCTCTGACAAGACGCTAGCGGCAGGGCAAGCCAGCACCTCCAGGGCATACAGCGCAAGTTCGTACCACGTGTCCAGCTTTGACACCCAATAGTTGTATGGAGCAGAGGCATCACAGAGGACGGTGGTACGATCGGCTACGTACTCCCTCACCATCTTTTTACAGTGCTCCCTCCGACTCAGCCTTGACTGGGGAGTGGTGACGCAGGTTTGCTGGGGAGCCATAAAGCTGGCAAAGGCCTTGGAGAGTGTTCCCTGGCCTGCACTGAACATGCTGCCTGATCTCTGCGCCTCTCCTGCTACTTGGCCCTCGGAACTGCGCCTTCTGCCACTAGCGCTGTCAGATGGGAAGTTTACCATCAGTTTGTCCACCAGGGCTCTGTGGTATTGCATTACTCTCGTACCCCTTTCCTCTTCGGGAATGAGAGTGGAAAAGTTCTCCTTATACCGGGGGTCGAGAAGGGTGTACACCCAGTAATCCGTAGTGGCCAGAATGCGTCTAACGCGAGGGTCATGAGAAAGGCAGCCTAACATGAAGTCAGCCATGTGTGCCAGTGTACCTGTACGCAACACATTGCTGTCCTCACTAGGAAGATCACTTTCCGGATCCTCCTCCTCCTCCGCCTCCACAGGCCATAAACGCTGAACAGATGGGAGGCAAGCAGCATGGGTACCCTTTGCAGTGGGCCCAGCTGTCTCCTCCTCCTCCAAAACGCGCTGAGATATAGACATGAGGGTGCTCTGACTATCAAGCGACATACTCTCTTCTCCCATTTCCTGTTCTGACCGCAAAGCGTCAGCCTTTATGCTTTGCAGTGAACTTCTCAGCAGGCATAGCAGAGGAATGGTGATGCTAATGATTGCAGCATCGCCGCTCACCATCTGGGTAGACTCCTCAAAGTTTCCGAGGACCTGGCAGATGTCTGCCATCCAGGCCCACTCCTCAGTAAAGAATTGGGGAGGCTGACTCCCACTACGCCACCCAAGTTGGAGTTGGTATTCCACTATTGCTGCTCATAGAGCCTGGCCAACCTTTGGAGCGTAGAATTTTACCGTGTGGGCACGTCGCACTGCAGCCAGTGCAGATTACACCAATGTTGCAGGGTCCGCAGGGTGGCAACATCCGTGGTGGACTTGCCGAAATGTGCGCAGACGCGGCGCACCTTGCCGAGCAGGTCTGACAAGTGTGGGTAGTTTTTCAGAAACCGCTGAACCACCAGATTGAAGACGTGGGCCAGGCATGGGACGTGTGTGAGGCTGCAGAGCTGCAGAGCCGCCACCAGGTTACGGCCGTTTTCACACACGACCATGCCCGGTTGGAGGCTCAGCGGCGAAAGCCAGAGGTCGGTCTGCTCAATCAGACCCTGCAACAGCTCGGGGGCCATGTGCCTCTTGTCACCTAGGCTGAGTAATTTTAGCATGGCCTGCTGACGCTTGCCCACCACTGTGCTGCCGCGCCACACTGACTGCTGGCGACGTGCTGCTCACATTTCTTAATTGAGAGTAGAGGTTGCGTAGGAGGAAGAGGAGAGGGAGGGTTTAGAGGAGGTGGCATAGACCGCCGCAGATACCAGAACCGAGGAAGGACCCACAATTCTGGGTGTGGGTAGGATGTATGAGGTCCCACGCTCTGACTCGGTCCCAGCCTCCACCAAATTCACCCAATGTGCCGTCAGGGAGATATAGTGGCCCTGTCCGCCAGTACTTGTCCACGTGTCCGTGGTTAAGTGGACCTTGGCAGTAACCGCGTTGGTGAAGGCACGATTGATGTTGCGGGAGACGTGCTGGTGTAGGACTCGGACGGCACACGGGGAAAAATAGTGGAGACTGGGGGCCGAGTAGCGTGGGACCGCCGCCGTCATCATGTTTTTAAAAGCCTCCGTTTCCACAAGCCTGTACGGCAGCATCTCCAGGCTATTTAATTTGGCAATGTGCACGTTTATTGCTTGAGGGTGCGGGTGCTTGGCGGCGTATTTGCAGTTGCGCTAGCGACAGCTGGATGCTGCGCTGAGAGACATTGCTGTATGGGGCCGAGGACTGTGGAGGTGAGGGTGTGGGTGCTGGCCGGGAGGCGCTCGTGCCTGTGTACTGAGAGGGGGGTTGGATCTGAGTGGCAGTTTGGGGCACAGGGGGAGAGGCAGTGGTGCGATCCGGAGGCGGTGAACGGCCTTCGTCCCACCTTGTGGGGTGCTTGGCCATCATATGCCTGTGCATGCTGGTGAGGCTGGTACTGGTGGCTCCCCGGCTCATCTTGGCGTGACACAGGTTCTACACCACTGTTCGTCGGTCGTCGGCGCTCTCACTGAAAAACATCCACACCTTTGAAGACCTAGGCCTCTGCAGGGTGGCTTGGCGTGAGGGGGTGCTTTGGGAAACAGTTGGGGGAGTCTTCGCTCTGGCCCTGCCTCTACCCCTGGCCACCCCACTGCCTCTTCCAACCTGTCCTGCTGCTGCACTTGTCTCCCCCTCTGAAGACCTCTCCTCAGTTGGCTTAGCGAACCAGGTGGGGTCAGTCACCTCATCGTCCAGTGTCTCTTCCTCCGAATCCTCTGTGCGCTCCTCCCTCAGACTTACTGCCCTTACTACTACCTCACAGATAGACAACTGTGTCTCATCATCATCGACCTCCTCACCCACTGAAACCTCTTGAGACAGTTGCCGGAAGTCCCCAGCCTCATTACCCGGACCCCGGGAACTTTCCAAAGGTTGGGCATGGGTCACAACAAACTCAGGTGAGAGAGGAACCATTTTTTGCCAATCAAGGCAGGGGCCCGAGAACAGTTCCTGGGAGTCTGTCTGCTCATCAGAATGTGTCATTTTCATGGAGTGAAGAGGCTGGGAGGAAAGAGGAGCAGCAGTAAGAGGATTCAGAGTTGCAGCAGTGGACGGCCTAGAAGACTGGGTGGTCGATACATTGCTGGATGCATTTTCTGCCATCTACGACAGGACCTGCTCACACTGCTCAGTTTGTAATAAAGGTCTACCACGTGGACCCAAAAATTGTGATATGAAACAGGGGACCCCAGAAACTTTCCTCTCTCCTAATCCCGCAGCAGCCGGCTGCGATTCACCTGGACCAGGAACTCGGCCTGTGCCCACACCCTCATTTGGACCTCCGCGTCCTCGCCCTCGTCCACGGTCACGTCCTCTCGGCCTACCCCTCCCCCTCAGCATGGTGTATTACGAATAGAGCAGACACAGAGCAGCCTGAATAATTATGCAATTATTGGCCTGCAGTTGGAGGCTGACAGCGGTTATGTAACGCACACTGCAGTCCGAAAAAAATTATACGCAAGGCTGCAAAAAGGGCTTGCTGGGTAATAGTGAGCCACTAAAACTCCCAGCAGCCATGCAGTAAAATGCACACGGTCACAGGTAGCCCTAAGAAGGAGTTTAAAAAAAAATTTTTTTTGAAAAAGCAAACAGCCTAGATAGCGTCATGCACACGGTCACAGGTAGCCCAAAGAAGGACCGTTGGGGTACTTGTTGACAGGATTCTACAATACCACTGTCCCTATCTCACCAGCACTGTCCCTATGCTCTGTATAATTGACTGCAGACTGAGAACGCTATAGCCTGCACAGCCCAAGATGGGAAAAAAAATTTGTGTAAAGCTGCTCCCACTAGCCCAACAGTAATGCACACGGTCACAGGTAGCCCTAAGAAGGACAGTTGGGGTACTTATTGACAGGATTCTACACTACCACTGTCCCTGCCCAACAGTACTGCCCCTATGCTCTGTATAATTGACTGCAGACTGAGAACGCAATAGTCTGCAGAGCCCAAGATGAAAAAAAAAAAAAATGGTGCAAAACTGCTCCGAGCAGCCACAACAGTAATGCACATGGTCAGATGTGGCCCTAAGAAGGACCATTGGGGTTCTTGAAGACGCAAACAGTAGCCCAAGGCCGGCTGCACACGACCTTGACGGGCTCTGCAGTTGGAATTCTGCGGCGGAGCCCGTCACGGCGCCCCCCAGAGACCCCATACTTACCTGTGGATCCGGCGTCCTGGGTCCCGCATGACACTTCGGCGTGACGCGCCGCAGCGTCATGTGACATGCCGCCATGATTGTAATGGGATTGCAGAAGTGCTGACCCCATTGAAAGCAATGGGAGAACATTGCGATCCTGTGCCACAGCTGTAACAGCTCAGACAGCTGTGGCAGGGGATTCTTTACGTCCCGCAGGGATTCTTTACGTGACAGTGGTGGATATATATATATAGTGTGTGTGTGTGTATATAATATATATAATTTGTTTTCTTTTTTTACACACACCACAGGTGATTTTCAGGGAAGGGCTTATATTTCAAGGCCTTCCTTGAAAATCACTGCAGGGGTTGCAGGAATCCTATTGCGTTCAATGTGGCCGCTGGCAGCAGCCGCGGCCCCATTGGAAGCACAGCTGTACGGACCTGCATTCACGTATGCTTGTGCATGCTCGTGTGAATGCACCCTAAGGTACGACTACACGGGGCGGTGCACTTTAGATTTTATGTGCAGACAATCTGCAGCATTTACAATAGCAGCAAAGTGGATGAGATTTAAACAGGTCAGCCCTAAATCCGCATGGAAATTGTCGTGCAGCAGATTTTTACTCTGGACTTCATCCTTTTTTAATGCAGAGGCTGAAAACTACAGCAGATCTGCAATATATCCACAACGTTTAAACCATTTAGAGCTACATACATTCACTACATACCTCTAAATAGTATTCTGTTTCTGCCTGCTAGTTGATTGAGGGCCAGTTGCACCAACCATGATGTTGATCCCGATTCAGGTAGCTGCGATCAACTGTAAACTAGATTTAATCAAAACACCTAATAAACAGGTAATCAGGACAGCGCCTCTGCCAGAGGTGAGGAATGTTGTTAATAGATATGAATGTACAGGAGAGGGACTCATCTGGCATTAAAGACCCAACCTGGAAGGGTTAGCTGTTATGCCCACAGTCTGAGTTCACTTAAAAGTATGGGGGTAGCCATCGACAGAGGTAACACCCTGTCTTGGGGACATCCAGAGGAGAGCAAGTATAGAGAATCCCGAAATATCCCATATCTCGAGCAAAAATAGAGAAGTATTGGTTAAAAAGGTCTTCTGCAGCTTAGGGTGCGACTTCACCAATGTTGTCCCAACCTCCTACATATAGGGAGGACATGTTGATGACTTGTGCTTGACAAAGGAGTCACCGTAGCCTCTGAAATATACTTTGCGCCTCATCTCCTTATGCATTTGTAACAGTGTGGTTTGTGTGTTTACCAATAAATTGGACTTCACCCAAATCTTTATTTATTGTACTCCTCCACTATCTGTTCATAACACTGTGTCACCTTGGACCACATGAGGGAGGCATCCATGAGTACTCACCCGGACTCCCTCTTTTTTAAAGTAAGTCTCACTTATTGAAACACGACACTAGTGAAGTTGCAGCCTGTGCACTGGAGAGCCTTTCAACAAATACTTCCTTAAGCAAAACGCACTACACTTTTGGATCTAAGATTTGCAAAACTAAGCTCAGGTGATCTGCAATCAAAGGTTCAACTTAGAAAAAATGTACTGTGCATGGTGATTGGTGACTGTAGTCAGGTGATCCAGCATTCAGGGTGATAGTAAAACATGGTCGCTCCCAGCAGCAAGCAAGAATGTAATTTCACCACCCAAGAAAACCTTTTCTTAAATTTGTCGGTCAGTTCTTCCAAGGGTAATCACCTTCACCGTACAGCATGTTTACGTAATGGACTAATTGATTTTACAGGCACAAATACTACTTACAGTATGACATATCCTCAGGGTAGGTCATCAACAGTTGATAGAACAGAGTCCGCAGTGCTTGAACCTGGCCCATTATGCTGTCAGCATTCCTACACACACGGGTCTTAATTGCAAGTGCAGCTCCCAGTGTTGGTGCAAGGTTTTACTACTTGTTCAACGATCACCTCTTGTTGATCACTAATCAAACCATTGGTGCAACTGGCCCTGAATGCATTAAATAGATGGTGTAGTGAGCACAGATTCCTACATGCCAGATGGCTCTCAGAGCAACACGTTAAAGAGGTTGTCTCAGAATTAAAAAAAATAAATTCCTGCACTGAATCTTCTAAAAAAAAAACAACTAATGTTGCTCAACTGTTTAAGTCTTTGTTTAGTCTTCCTGCAGTGATGACATTTTATACGCAACCACTATCCTCATACTGGCATCAAAGTTGAAGCCAGTCACATGGATGTCTGCCTCATCATCACTGCAGGAAACAAAGAACAGCAGGGATGACCGAACCTTTGGTGCTAGAGCGGTGTGGAATATAACTGGTGAGTAATCTATTTTTTTTTAATGCACAGTATTTTATAACATTTACTGCAGTTTAATTTTTAAAACTCGGTCAACCCATTTAAAGTTTTAGTATCAAAATGACACATTCTTTCTATCGGGTTTATAGCATAGGTTTTTTATATGACTATTCAAATATTAAAATAAATCCTGAAATATTTCAGTTTTCACACTCCCCAGTGAAGCAAACACAATAAGCTGACATTTCCTGTTTCCTGACACTTACTTTTGACCTTTGGTGTGTAGACTGGGAAAGAGTCAGCAGAGCCATTATTATAAGAGAGCTATTATTAGTTTAATGAAAACAAAGATCTGGTACCGTGTTAGCCAGTAGAGCAAAATGTGATTGTTCCCAGCAAGAGAAACCACGTAATCTTGTAGATATGATACCTTTTAATGGCTAACAAAAATACATGATGTAATAGCGAGCTTGCGAACCTCTCGGGCTCTTTGTCCGGCTAAAAATGGAATAGATCTGAAGAGGCATGAATAGTTATACACACTTATAACATACATACTTATGACAAGGCACAGATATGGATGTGATTGGTTCACACTTAAAAGGAATTCTGCAACAGCAAACAAACTTTTTTTGTCTAGGCACTGATAGCGGAGTGAAAGTTTTATGGTCCCTGAATTACTGTTGGGGGGTGGGTGGGGGGAGAGGTTGTCAGGCTAGAAATGCTACAAGAGGTACACAAGCATTTTTAGGGTGACTACCCACTACAGTTTTTTTCACTGCGAAATTTGCAGCGTTTTTTTTTTCTGCAGGAGTGTATGGGCTATGGGACTTGTAAAGCTAAAATCGCGATTTTGTGGTAAATCACCATTTTACGCGATCACGATTTTAACATTACAAGTCCCATAGACCCCTGCAGAAAAAAAAAACGCTGTGAATTTTGCAGTGAAAAAAAACTGTAGTGGGTAGTCACCCTTAACAAGACACTGATAAGGGAGTAAAAATTTATGGTCCCTGAATTACTGTTGATGGGGGTCTTATCTGTGCAATGAATGTCTCACACCTCCCATTCACACATAAATGCTGGGGAATAATTAAACCCAGTATTCCGCGTGTTAAAGGTTGTTATCAATTTATATTCTCAAAACCATAGAAGAAACCAATCCCATCCATGTCTGTGCCCTGTCATAAGTATGTATGTTATAAGTGTGTATAAATATTCATTCCTCTTCAGATCTATTACATTATGTCTGACGAAGAGCCTGAGAGGCTCGCAAGCTCGCTATTACATCATGTATATTTGTTAGCCAATAAAAGGTCTCGTATCTACAAGATCACGTGGTTTCTCTTGATGGAAATAATCACATTAGTTTATGGTCACATTTCTGTCTAAGCCAGATTCAGTGTAGCTCCCATAAAGCACACACCGTCATCCAGGGAATTGAAAGAAATAAAAACCAAATTAGAGCAGCCGTGACGCTGGTGCGAACAGAGCCTTACTCACTTTGATCTTCTCATTTTCATTTCTAGATTTTTACAAAAACAGAAAAACCGTATTACATTGGCCTGCGTTTAGGACTGGATAAAGAATTTAAGTAGGTGCTTAACAGATAAAGCCGCCAATATTTATATTTTTGGTTAATAAATGTTTTATCGGCGATATACCAGTACATAGCTGTTGTATACATGCTTGATGCAGATCGGGAACTGCAAAGGCTTTCTGATCTTTCCCCTATAAGCATGTGTGTTCTGCTCTAATGTTATGCTAACCGCGTTATTTGTCATTAGGTGGATGGACGGCTCTCCAGTTGAATTTGTTGCCTGGGCGTTACGTCAGCCTGACTTTGCCAATAATGATGAGTTTTGCACGCAGATGCATACAGAGCAGGGTAAATCTATAATGATATTTCTAATTGAAACATTGTGAGAATTTGCAGCTTTACCGAGTACAGATCCTGCATATTACAGTATGGGAGAAAGGAGAGTTTACTTATACTTCATGTTTGGCAAATCGTATGTCTAAATTAATTGGCGCATCCCAATAAGACGGCAAGTAGTACAATATAGGGCGTGCAAATCCGTAGAAAATAAAACCAATGAAAGCAAAGAGAGGCAAGTACCGATCAAATACAGATGATGATACTGATTACCTATGATTGCTACTACAGACATCCCTGCTAATATTATAAATGCAAAAGTAACTTTATCCGTCTGTTTGTTACCTTTTCACGGCTAAACTGCTGAAGCGATTGTGATTAAATTTGGAAGGGAGGAAGGCATTAAGCTACGTTTTATCCCCAAAGTGTATAGAGTCCTCTAGGGAGTGCGACAAGACAGATTTATCTGGTGATGCGCAGGCGCATGAGTCCCTTGTGGTGCACAGTGCTAAGGCAGCAGAAATGCAGTCCTAAGCTCTTACTCACAATCTGAAGGTTGCGACTTCCATCTCCGCTGGTTCAGGTAGCCGGCTCAAGGTTGACTCAGCCTTCCATCCTTCCAAAATCAGTAAAATGAATACCCTTGATGATGGTGGGAGGCTAATAAATTACCTGAAAACACTACTAATAAAAAAAAAACATGGCGCTGCGCCATACAGATGTGAATCTCGCTTATGATAAAATTGTTGCTGAGAGCAGCTACAGTCCATGGGTGTCAGGAAGGAGCAGTAACAGTAGGCTACCAGCTTGTCCGTGCAACTGGCTGCAAGGAAGATCCTGCTCTAGAAATCAATGTAAAGCAGCTCACGGCTGAGCCTGCACCCGCTGCTCCCTCCTACCCTCCGCACCCTGAAGCTGCGACCCAGGCAGAATAGTAAGCTAGAATATATTAGAGTATGAGCACTTTGTAACTGCACTGCATATTTGTACAGAACTCCTTTAACAAATGCGTCAATACTTTCTATATAATTTTTCATAGGACTTTGGTATGACACAAACTGCGGATATCCAAGAGCATTCATCTGTGAAAGAACAAATAGTTCCATTAATGCTCCATTAGCCCCCACTGTTCCTGCACCGGACGGTGGATGTCCACCAGATTGGCTTCCATTTGGACAAAAGGTAATTTTGACAACACAAGTACAATATTATTATTAGCGGGTAATATTGTAGGATATAGAATGTAGAGCACACGGCAATAGGAACTTGTGTATGCAGCCCCACATGTAGGTGATGGTGGGATGCGTTGGGGGATACTGTATTATTGTAGAATTTAAGCAGGGGTATAGTCTAAAGAAAAATTGCCATTATGTTAGGGTCTGAGGAACAGTATAGGTGGTGCCAGCAGCTGCGGTGGGCTGAAAAGCTGAGCCTCGGTTAACCATTTAGCATCATGTTTTGTGGTTGTGCTCATAACTTTACCGTGGCTGGGTTATGTAAATGGGGACTGTGGTAAAGTATAGCATGACATGGTGATGCAGTGACTGTATAGTAATCGATACCGTTGATGCACAGGCACTGCAGACTAAGGTAATCACAGCACAGTTACTGGATATAGCATCATATCCTACTTGACTCATTTTCTCCTTTTCTTCTCCATTTGTCTCATACCATTATGGCGGCTTCTCTTGAGAACTACGTTGATTCTGCAGCCATTTCTAACTTCTACAGCAACACAAATTCAGTGTCCAAACACATACAAATATACTGGGAATAAAGCCACCACCAAGGTCCTGATGCACCATGTTGTTGACTAGAGATGAGCGAACGTACTCGTCCGAGCTTGATACTCGTTCGAGTATTAGCGTGTTCGAGATGCTCGCTATTCGAAACGAGTACCACGCGGTGTTCCGGTTACTTTCACTTTCGTCTCTGAGATGTTAGCACGCTTTTCTGGCCAATAGAAAGACAGGGAAGGCATTACAACTTCCCCCTGTGACGTTCAAGCCCTATACCACCCCCCTGCAGTGAGTGGCTGGCGAGATCAGGTGTCACCCGAGTATATAAATCGGCCCCTCCCTCGGCTCGCCACAGATGCATTCTGACAGAGATCAGGGAAAGTGCTGTCTTGCTGGAGTTGCTATAGGGAGAGTGTTAGGAGTTATTTTAGGCTTCAAGAACCCCAACGGTCCTTCTTAGAGCCACATCTGACTGTGTGCAGTACTGTTGAGGCTGCTTTTAGCAGTGTTGCACATTTTTTTTGTATATCAGCCGTGCAGAGCATTGCGTCCTGCAGTAATTTTACATAGTCCAGGGCCAGTAGTGGTGGTGAGCCAGGGACAGTGAAAGACATATACAGTCTATATAGGCAGTGGGCTTTTCCAACTAAATTTGGGGAAAAAAATCTATTTGGGCTGCCTGTGACCGTCCTCAGTGTACTGCGTCTCTGCTGGGGGTAGTTGTCCTAATTCATACGCAGCTAGCTAAGTGTTACAGCAGGCTTGCGCAAAATTCTTTCCTGGCTCTGCGTTGCCTCTTACATCACCGCTGTATTCCTGTCCAGAGTGAAACAGTCTGCAGTAATTTTACATAGTCCAGGGCAAGTAGTGGTGGTGAGCCAGGGACAGTGAAAGACATATACAGTCTAATAGGCAGTGGGCTTTTCCCCAAAAAATTGGGGAAAAAATCTATTTGGGCTGCCTGTGACTGTCCTCAGTGTACTGCGTCTCTGCTGGGGGTAGTTGTCCTAATTCATACGCAGCCAGCTAAGTGTTACAGCAGGCTTGCGCAAAATTCTTTCCTGGCTCTGCTGTGCGTTCCGTAAGCGAAGTCAGCCTCCAACCACAGGCCAATAAGCGGCACATTTAATTACAGCATTCTGTTTCTGCACTACTGGTAATACACCATGCTGAGGGGTAGGGGTAGGCCTAGAGGACGTGGATGTGGACGCGGGCCAGGACACGGAGGTCCAAGTCAGGGTGTGGGCACAGGCCGAGCTCCTGATCCAGGTGTATCGCAGCCGACTGCTGCGGGATTAGGAGAGAGGCACGTTTCTGGCGTCCCCACATTCATCTCACAATTAATGGGTCCACGCGGTAGACCTTTATTAGAAAATGAGCAGTGTGAACAGGTCCTGTCGTGGATGGCAGAAAGTGCATCCAGCAATCTATCGACCACCCAGAGTTCTACGCCGTCCACTGCTGCAACTCTGAATCCTCTGGCTGCTGCTCCTCCTTCCTCCCAGCCTCCTCACTCCATAACAATGACACATTCTGAGGAGCAGGCAGACTCCCAGGAACTGTTCTCGGGCCCCTGCCCAGAATGGGCAGCAATGGTTCCGAATCCTCTCCCACTGGAGGAGTTTGTCGTGACCGATGCCCAACCTTTGGAAAGTTTCCGGGGTCCGGGGGATAAGGCTGGGGACTTCCGGCAACTGTCTCAAGAGCTTTCAGTGGGTGAGGAGGACGATGACGATGAGACACAGTTGTCTATCAGTCAGGTAGTAGTAATTGGAGTAAGTCCAAGGGAGGAGCGCACAGAGGATTCGGAGGAAGAGCAGCAGGACGATGAGGTGACTGACCCCACCTGGTTTGCTACGCCTACAGAGGACAGGTTTTCAGAGGGGGAGGCAAGGGCAGCAGCAGGGCAGGTTGGAAGAGGCAGTGCGGTGGCCAGGGGTAGAGGCAGAGCCAGACCGAATAATCTACCAACTGTTTCCCAAAGCACCCCCTCACGCCATGCCACCCTGCAGAGGCCGAGGTGCTCAAAGGTCTGGCAGTTTTTCACTGAGAGTGCATAAGACCGACGAACAGTGGTGTGCAACCTTTGTCACGCCAAGATCAGCCGGGGAGCCACCACCACCAGCCTCACCACCACCAGCATGCGCAGACATATGATGGCCAAGCACCCCACAAGGTGGGACGAAGGCCGTTCACCGCCTCCGGTTTGCACCGCTGCCTCTCCCCCTGTGCCCCAACCTGCCACTGAGATCCAACCCCCTCTCAGGACACAGGCACTACCGTCTCCCGGCCTGCACCCATACCCTCACCTCCGCTGTCCTCGGCCCCATCCACCAATGTCTCTCAGCGCACCGTCCAGCCGTCGCTAGCGCAAGTGTTGGAGCGCAAGCGCAAGTACACCGCCACGCACCCGCACGCTCAAGCGTTAAACGTGCACATAGCCAAATTTATCAGCCTGGAGATGCTGCCATATAGGGTTGTGGAAACGGAGGCTTTCAAAGGTATGATGGAGGCGGCGGCCCCGCGCTACTCGGTTCCCAGTCGCCACTACTTTTCCCGATGTGCCGTCCCAGCCCTGCACGGCCACATCTCCCGCAACATTGTACGCGCCCTCACCAACGTGGTTACTGCCAAGGTCCACTTAACAACGGACACGTGGACAAGCACAGGTGGGCAGGGCCACTATATCTCCCTGATGGCACATTGGGTGAATTTAGTGGAGGCTGGGACAGAGTCAGAGCCTGGGACCGCTCACGTCCTACCCACCCCCAGAATTGCGGGCCCCAGCTCGGTGGTGGTATCTGCGGCGGTGTATGCTTCCTCCACTAAACCACCCTCCTCCTCCTCCTACGCAACCTCTGTCTCGCAATCAAGATGTGTCAGCAGCAGCACATCGGCAGCAGCCGGTGTCGCGCGGCGTGGCAGCACAGCGGTGGACAAGCGTCAGCAGGCCGTGCTGAAACTACTCAGCTTAGGAGATAAGAGGCACACGGCCCACGAACTGCTGCAGGGTCTGACAGAGCAGACCGACCGCTGGCTTGCACCGCTGAGCCTTCAACCGGGCATGGTTGTGTGTGACAACGGCCGTAACCTGGTGGCGGCTCTGCAGCTCGGCAGCCTCACGCACGTGCCATGCCTGGCCCATGTCTTTAATTTGGTGGTTGAGCGCTTTCTGAAAAGCTACCCACGCTTGTCAGACCTGCTCGGAAAGGTGTGCCGGCTCTGCGCACATTTCTGCAAGTCCCACACGGACGCTGCCACCCTGCAACATCGGTTTAATCTGCCAGTGCACCGACTGCTGTGCGATGTGCCCACACGGTGGAACTCTATGCTCCACATGTTGGCCAGGCTCTATGAGCAGCGTAGAGCTATAGTGGAATACCAACTCTAACATGGGCGGCGCAGTGGGAGTCAGCCTCCTCAATTCTTTACAGAAGAGTGGGCCTAGTTGGCAGACATCTGCCAGGTCCTTGGAAACTTTGAGGAGTCTACCCAGATGGTGAGCGGCGATGCTGCAATCATTAGCGTCACCATTCCTCTGCTATGCCTCTTGAGAAGTTCCCTGCAAAGCATAAAGTCAGACGCTTTGCGCTCGGAAACAGAGCCGGGGGAAGACAGTATGTCGCTGGATAGTCAGAGCACCCTCATGTCTATATCTCAGCGCGTTGAGGAGGAGGAGGAGGAGGAGCATGAGGAGGATGAGGAGGAGGGGGAAGAGACAGCTTGGCCCACTGCTGAGGGTATCCATGCTGCTTGCCTGTCATCCTTTCAGCGTGTATGGCCTGAGGAGGAGGATGATCCTGAAAGTGATCTTCCTAGTGAGGACAGCCATGTGTTGTGTACAGGTACCCTGGCACACATGGCTGACTTCATGTTAGGATGCCTTTCTCGTGACCCTCGCGTTACACGCATTCTGGCCACTACGGATTACTGGGTGTACACACTGCTCGACCCACGGTATAAGGAGAACCTTTCCACTCTCATACCCAAAAAGGAAAGGGGTTCGAGAGTGATGCTATACCACAGGACACTGGCGGACAAGTTGATGGTAAAATTCCCATCCGACAGCGCTAGTGGCAGAAGGCGCAGTTCCGAGGGCCAGGTAGCAGGGGAGGTGCGGAGATCAGGCAGCATGTACAGCACAGGCAGGGGAACACTCTCTTAGGCCTTTGACAGCTTTCTGGCTCCCCAGCAAGACTGTGTCACCGCTCCCCAGTCAAGGCTGAGTCGGCGGGAGCACTGTAAAAGGATGGTGAGGGAGTACGTAGCCGATCGCACGACCGTCCTCCGTGACGCCTCTGCCCCCTACAACTACTGGGTGTCGAAGCTGGACACGTGGCCTGAACTAGCGCTGTATGCCCTGGAGGTGCTTGCTTGTCCTGCGGCTAGCGTCTTGTCAGAGAGGGTGTTTAGTGCGACTGGGGGAATCATCACAGATAAGCGTACCCACCTGTCAACCGACAGTGCCGACAGGCTTACACTCATCAAGATGAATAAAGCCTGGATTTCCCCAGACTTCTCTTCTCCACCAGCGGACAGCAGCGATACCTAAACAATACGTAGGTTGCACCCGTGGATGGAAGCATTGTTCTCTATCACCATCAAAAATGTGGACCTTTTAGCTTCATCAATCTGTGTATAATATTCATCCTCCTCCTCCTGCTCCTCCTCCAGAAACCTCACGTAATCACGCCGAACGGTCAATTTTTCTTAGGCCCACAAGGCTCAGTCATATAATTTTTGTAAACAATTTTTATATATTTCAATGCTCATTAAAGCGTTGAAACTTGCACCTGAACCAATTTTTATTTAAACTGGGCTGCCTCCAGGCCTAGTTACAAATTAAGCCACATTAACCAAAGCGATTAATGGGTTTCACCTGCCCTCTTGGTTGGGCATGGGCAATTTTTCTGAGGTACATTAGTACTGTTGGTACACCAATTTTTTGGGGCCCTCGTCTACAGTGTAATCCAATTAATTTTTAGCCCACCTGCATTAAAGGTGACGTTACATCCGCTGTGCTGGGCACTGCAATGGGATATATTTATGTACCGCCGGTGGGTTCCAGGGAGGCACCCATGCTGTCGGTCCACAGGGAGTTGTAACTGCATGTGTCCACTTCTAAAGAACCCCTGTCTGACTGGGGCATGCAGTGTGGGCCGAAACCCACCTGCATTAAACATGACATTACCTCAGCTGTGATGAGCAATGCAATGGGATATATTTATGTACCGCCGGTGGCTTCCTGGCACCTACCCATGCTGTCGGTCCACACGGAGTTGTAACTGCATGTGTCCACTTCTAAAGAACCCCAGTCTGACTGGGGCATGCAGTGTGGGCCGAAGCCCACCTTCATTAAACATGACATTACCTCAGCTGTGCTGGGCACTGCAATGGGATTTATTTATGTACCGCCGGTGGCTTCCTGGCACCCACCCATGCTGTCGGTCCACAGGGACTTCACAATAGGGAGTTGTACCTGCCTGTGTCTATGAATTAAAAACCCCGGTCAGGTTGGGGCATGCAGTGTGGGCCGAAGCCCACCTGCATTTAATCTGATGTTAGCTCTGCTGTCCAGGGCACTGTAATGGGATACATTTATGTCCAGCCGGTGGGTTCCAGGGAGCCACCCATGCTGTGGATGCACACGGAATTCCCATTGCGGAGTTGTACCTGCCTGTGACTATTTATAAAAAAACGCGGTCGGACTGGGGCATGCAGACACCTTGACAGAATGAATAGTGTGTGGCACATAGGTTCCCCATTGCTATGCCCACGTGTGCAGCTCCTGATGGCGGTGGCACAGGATTATATTTCTCACTGCTTCTCAATGCTACAGCATTGTGGGCTATCGTCCTGCCCCTTTTAAAGAGGGTCGCTGCCTAGCTGTGCCAACCCTCTGCAGTGTGTGCCTGTGGTTCCTCCTCATGGCAGACGCACTTATAAATAGACATGAGGGTGGCGTGGCATGAGGGCAGCTGAAGGCTGCGCAGGGACACTTTGGTGTGCGCTGTGGACACTGGGTCGTGCACGGGGGGTTGGGCAGCATGTAACCCAGGAGAAGTGGCAGCGGAGTGTCATCCAGGCAGTGATTGTGCTTTGTTGGAGGTAGTGTGCTGCTTAGCTAAGGTATGCCATGCTAATGAGGGCTTTTCAGAAGTAAAAATTGTTAGGAGGGGGGGGGGGGGGCCCACTCTTGCCGGTATTGTGGCTTAATAGTGGGACCTGGGAACTTGAGATGCAGCCCAACATGTAGCCCCTCGCCTGCCCTATCTGTTGCTGTGTCGTTCCCATCACTTTCTTGAATTGCCCAGATTTTCACAAATGGAAACCTTAGCGAGCATCGGCGAAATACAAAAATGCTCGGGTCACCCATTGACTTCAATTGGGTTCGTTATTCGAAACGAACCCTCGAGCATCGCGAAAATTTCGTCCCGAGTAACGAGCACCCGAGCATTTTGGTGCTCGCTCATCTCTATTGTTGACCTAAAACAATACTGTAATTCAGCAGAGGATGAAAGCTGAGGCATTTATCAAATATGTCAAACCTTTTTTAAATTAAAAGCAGAAGTCTGAGGATGTAGAAGAACATGGCTGAGACTGACGTCATGTCTCTTATAGACTGCTGCATATGACCTCATGTCCCTTATAGACTGCTGCATATGACCTCATGTCCCTTATAGACTGCTGCATATGACCTCATGTCCCTTATAGACTGCTGCATATGACCTCATGTCCCTTATAGACTGCTGCATATGACATCCTGTTCCTTACAGTCTGCTGCATATGACATCCTGTCCCTTATAGACTGCTGCATATGACAGCCTGTCCCTTATAGACTACTGCATATGACCTCATGTCCCTTATAGACTGCTGCATATGACATCCTGTCCCTTATAGACGGCTGCATATGACCTCATGTCCATTATAGACTGCTGCATATGACCTCATGTCCCTTATTGACTACTGCATATGACATCCTGTTCCTTATAGACTGCTGCATATGAACTCATATCCCTTATAGACTGCTGCATATGACATCCTGTCCCTTATAGACGGCTGCATATGACCTCATGTCCATTATAGACTGCTGCATATGACATCCTGTCCTTGATAGACTGCTGCATATGACCTCATGTCCCTTATAGACTGCTGCATATGACATCCTGTCCCTTATAGACTGCTGCATATGACCTCATGTCCCTAATAGACTGCTGCATATGACATCCTGTCCTTTATAGACGGCTGCATATGACCTAATGTCCCTTATAGACTGCTGCATATGACATCCTGTCCCTTATAGACTGCTGCATATGACCTCATGTCCCTAATAGACTGCTGCATATGACCTCATGTCCCTTATAGACTGCTGCGTATGACCTCATGTCCCTTATAGACTGCTGCGTATGACCTCATGTCCCTTATAGACTGCTGCATATGATATCCTGTCCCTTATAGATGGCTGCATATGACCTCATGTCCATTATAGACTGCTGCATATGACCTCATGTCCCTTATAGACTGCTGCATATGACCTCACGTCCCTTATAGTCTGCTGCATATGACATCCTGTCCTTTATAGACTGCTGCATATGACCTCATGTCCCTAATAGACTGCTGCATATGACATCCTGTTCCTTATAGACGGCTGCATATGACATCCTGTTCCTTATAGACGGCTGCATATGACATCCTGTCCCTTATAGTCTGCTGCACATGACCTCATGTCCATTATAGACTGCTGCATATGACCTAATGTCCCTTTTAGACTGCTGCATATGACCTAATGTCCCTTTTAGACTGCTGCATATGACATCCTGTTCCTTATAGATGGCTGCATATGACCTCCTGTCCCTTATAGACGGCTGCATATGACCTCCTGTCCCTTATAGACTGCTGCATATGACCTCATGTCCCTTATAGACTGCTGCATATGACATCCTGTCCCTAATAGGTTGCTTCTCATGGATGTGTCCCTTACAGACTGCTCCACATGACCCACCTGTTCATTAGAGACTGCTCACCCTGGTCCCAGTCATTCAGAGTCCCATTAGTGAATGGGTTTGAGGGAGATTACTGAGTTCATTGCTCAGCTATATCCATAGATAGCAAATGCACCAACGGTCACCCATGCGCAGCGGGAACTCATGATTGGTAGGGATTAGAGATGAGCGAGCATGCTCGGTAAATCAGATACTCAAGCGAGCATTGCTCTTCTCGAGTAACTGCATACTCGTTCGGTTAAATGCGGGGGGGGGGGGCAAGAGATCCCTCCCGCCGCCCTTCCCCCGCATTTGCTCGGACGAGTATGCAGTTACTCGAGAAGAGCGATGCTTGCTCGAGTATCTGCCTTTACCGAGCGTGCTCGCTCAACTCTAGTAGGGATCCCAGCAATCATACATTTATCAGTTACCTTGTGGATAGGAGATACATGGCTTTCGGTGGGACTCCCCAACGTGTAGACATGTGACCTCCCCTTCAGACCCTAGTCATACAGGCCTATCCAGATAGCTCCACCTGCCGTCTTTATTATCATAGCGCTCTTAACCCTTTCCAATCCACTGTCTGACGTCTGAAGACATTCTGATTGAAGGCTGTACAGCTCCGATGTCAAAAGACATCCGGCAGGGTATTCTTACTGTATATTACTGGCCGCTCTGTTGTCGGGGGCCTCTCCAGCATGTCCCATACCGCAGTACTGGCTCTAGCCAGCAAATGGCGCCATTGTACAATGGCAGAAAGAGAAAGCCCCCTAGGAAACCATGAATCCAAAATTGGATTGCAAAGGGTTAAAGTGAAAGCTAGGAATTTATGATAGTAAATGTACTGTAGATTGCCATTTATATTTAGCAATGTAATCTTATAGAACTATAATCATATCCTGTTAATGTATTGAAGTGTTATGGAATATTTGGCACCAAAGAAGATGAAGCGGCTCACTGGGATAATGCCAGACGTGCCTGTCTGTCCTTAGGAGGAAATCTGGTCACCATAAATGATGATCTGGTGCAATGTAAGTAATGCGTAGAATAAATAATGGTTCATGGGTGGATCGATCCCTGCAACCATTAGGTAAGAGTACCAGGCTTCCTTATGGATAGTCGGTCGGTCATACAACAGTTGCAATATATTGGATGGCATAAAACTTGTTTCTGGATAGCTTGTGACGTCAAGGATCTCTATTCAAGTATGCCACACCATGTGGCCGTACAGGCAGTAGGATTTCATTTAAACCAGCAAAGCAATTATTCTAGTGAGTTGAAAGAATTAATTATTTTATCGGTGGAATTTTTATTGTGTCAACACTTTTTTCATTTGACAACATGTATCTTTTACAGGTATTGGGAGCCCCGATGGGCTCTCGATTTCCACCTATGATAGCGAATCTAACCATGAGCTGGTGGGAGTCAAGATATATCTTTAGTGAGAATAATCCTATGTATGGCCACATGGTGTGGTATGGACGTTCCATTGATGATAGGATCATCATATGGGAGAAACATAATGAAATGACAGATGCATTGATAATGTTAGAAGAATTCTCTGAATATATTAATGTGAACACTTTCAAACTAAAATTCATCAGTACTTATGAGAACAATTAGACTTCATTTCTGGCTGTATGGGAATTGTATAGAAAAAACACTGCAGGAAATACAACACTTCACGCTGAGAGTGCTCACCCGGGGCATGTCATTGAGGCAATACCCACAGGGGAGTTGATTAGGGCTAAACGTGCATGCACCACACCACTGGGTTATAATACAGCACAGAAGGAAATCAAACAGGGATTGAGGGAGAGAGGATACAATGATTCATTATTGAAAGGACCAATTAAGGTGGATACATTGAAAAGGAAAGATCTAGTGGAATAAAAAGAGGATCCACACAATGAGGAATGTTTAATATTCTCCACAACATCTAGTAATGATTTTAACCCTTTCCAATCCAATTTGTATCCTGGTTTTCCTAGGGCGCTTACTCTTTTTCTGCCGTTATACAATGGCACTGTATGATGACTAAAGCCAGTACTGCATGAGGTGGCATGTTGGATAGGCTCCGACAGCAGAGAGGCTGGCAATATACAGCAAGAGAACCCCGACGGATATCTTCCAACATCGGAGATGTACAGCTTTAAATGATAAGGTCTTCAGACGTCAGACAGTGGATTGGAAAGGGTTAACATGATCAGAAAGCTATTTTATAAATTTGTCCGGGTATTGCGTCAAGATAAAATAACGGATAGCATTTTAGATAAGGGAGTCAGGGCTGTGGCAAAAAGGAACAAGAATTTGGGGGAAATGTTATCCCCAAGCCTCTTTTCCTCACAGAAGTAAAACACAGTGGCTACAGTATAAAGGGTGTGTGAAATGTGGAAACACCCGTTGTAGTGTGTGTCACCTGGCAAAGAAGTGTAATAAATTTACAGGTAGCATGGAAAGAAAGGAATATACCATCAGTAGCCACATAAACTGATTCTATGAATGCGCTGTATATTATTAGTTGTACCATATGCAACAAACACTATGTAGGTTGCACTACTCGAAAGTTAAAGGGGTTGTCTCGCGGCAGCATGTGGGGTTATACACTTCTGTATGGCCATATTAATGCACTTTGTAATATACATCGTGCATTAATTATGAGCCATACAGAAGTTATTCACTTACCTGCACCGTTGCTAGCGTCCCCGTCGCCATGGATCCGTCTAAATTTGCCGTCTTCTGGCGTTTTTAGACGCGCTTGCACAGTCCGGTCTTCTCCCTGGTGAATGGGGCCGCTCGTGCCGGAGAGCTGGTCCCACGTCGTCATCGTAGCTCCGCCCCATCACGTGTGCCCATTCCAGCCAATCAGGAGGCTGGAATCGGCAATGGACCGACAGAGCCCACGGTGCACCATGGGAGAAGACCCGCGGTGCATCGTGGGTGAAGATACCGGCGGCCATGTTGGTAAGGGAAGAAAGAAGTCGCCGCAGAGCGGGGATTCAGGTAAGTAATCTATATATATTTTTTTTAACCCATCCCTTTGGTTTGTCTCGCGCCAAACGGGGGCCTATAAAAAAAAAAAAAGAAAACGTTTCGATGTGAGACAACCCCTTTAAGAACAAGAATAACTGAGCATGAACGGCACGTAAAAAATTCTATATTTAACTCCTTCCCGCTCCTGGACGTACCTGGTACGCCATGGCAGCCTGGTACTTCCCGCAACATGACGTACCTGGTACGTCCTGGAGATAGCACGGGATCACATGTGATCCCGCGCTATCCCGCAGCGGGAGCCGGCTGTCAGTCACAGCCGGCGTCCCGCTCCAACAGCGGGGGGGCATCGGAGATGCGCCCGCCGCTGTTAACCCCTTCCCTGCCGCGATCTAAGTAGATCGCGGCAGGGAAAGAGTTCACAGAGGGATCGCGATCCCTGTGTGTCTCCGGCCGGAACTCGCGATGTTATCGCGAGAGCCCGGCCTGTCACCATGGCAACAGGACGCCAGACACTGGCGTCCTGTATTGCCTGTGCCTATTATCGCTGTACAAGCGATAAGGCATGGCAGAGCAGTAGCTCTGCCATGCCTTATGACAGCGATCATAGGCACAGTGATGTAAGTCCCTCAGAGGGACTCAAATAGTATTAAAAAAAAGAAAAGAAAAGTGTAAAAAAAAGAAAAATGTAAAAAAAAAAATGTAAAAAACCCCTTTTTTATGCTTTTTCTAATATTAGCATAAAAAAAGGGAAAAAAAACTAAAACCCCACATATTGGGTATTGACGCATCCGTAACGACGTGTACAAAAAGTTGAACATGCTTTTTATTTTGTACGACAAAAAGCGTTAAAAAAAACGCTAAAAAACAGAGGCAAAATGCTAATTTTTAGCATTTTGCCTCACAAAAAATGCAATAAAAGTGATCAAAAAAGCCGTACATTTCCCAAAATGGTACCAATAAAAACTACAGCTCGTCTCGCAAAAAATAAGCCCTCATAGAGCTCCGTACATAGAAAAATAAAAAAGTTACAGGACTTTGAATGCAGCTATAGAGAAAAAAAAAAGATTTCCAAAAAAAGGGGGTTTTATTGCAAAAAAGTGTAAAAACCTAAAAAAAATATAACAATTTTGGTATCGTTGTTACCGTACCGACCCGCAGAAAAATTTTAGTGTGTCATTTATGCTGCATGATTAACGCTGTAAAAAAAAAAAAAAAATCTATGGCAGAATTGATGCGTTTTCTCTCCCTGTTATCATTAAAAAAAAAAAAAAAAAAATTTACGATATTGTCTATATACCCAAAAGTGGCACCGATAAAAACTACAGATCGCCACGCAAAAAACAAGCCCTTACACGGCCGCGTCCACGGAAAAATAAAAAAGTTATGGCTTTTGAAAAATGGAGATGGAAAAATACCAAAAAATCGCTTGGTCCTCAACGCCAAAATAGGCCATGTCATTAAGGGGTTAATGTGACACGTGAAGAACCCCAGTTTTACCCTCTAACCCCCACCAATCGGGATGTGGCCTTACGGGGATGCCCTACTGTTTCTCAGGAAGTAGTCCGAGTACAGTGGTAGCTGACACTGTTATAGGTCCACACCCTCAGGTACTGCGCCAGGGCCTAATCGGATTGTCTGGTTGGAGCAGATGGCACACTTCAGTGCAAGAATGAAGCCAGAGGTCGGTTCACAGAGAACAGGTTCAGTATGGCTACGCAGGCCAGAGGTCCGGGCTGGCAGCCGACAAGCGTAGCTGGTATAGTAAGCTGGGGTTAGGAGCAGAGATGGGAACTTAGTCAGAAAACCAGAGAGTCAGAATGAACTTTATAGAACCTTGAGAAGACCAAAATGTCCACAATACTCGCAAGGATTCCTAATATAGCCAAGGATAGTAGTTGATAGACGGGGGATGAATTAAGTTGGTGAACTCTGGCCCTTTAATTGCACAACCAGGCACACGCATGCACCCCTCAAGCCGCTGTCATAGAACAAGCAGATGCTAGAACCATAAGGTACATACATAATACTGTCATAGTATACACATAACTAATACTACCATACAGTACACACAATAATGCTGCCATACTGTACCAATAAATAAAGGTCATCTCCTGGGGATTAATGAAACACCTATATAAAGACCACCCAACCCATTCATTCCACTAATGGCAGCACCAAAATACCCCCATAATGTGTGCCACCACAGCCAGAAGAATGCCCCCCATAAACAATAGTAATAGCAGAGTGACAGCCACATGCCATCTACAGTATTGTGTAGCAGCAGTGTTTTTTTTATTTGTACTTTTTTTTACATTTTTTAATGCCCTCCCATTGGGGACTGAGCCTATGCCATCCATAGGACATAAGTTTACGTCCATTTACAGGAACACGTTCCCAGCCAGGACGTAAATGGAAGGGGTTAAGCCCTTCATTACCCTAGACCACCAGAGACATTGGGTATTAACCTCTACAAGCCCATGGATATCACAGGAATGTCATCACTATTTCCTAAACCTCCCCGTGTAAAATAGGCGAAGTAAATGTAATTAGAAAGGAGAAGAATGGGGGGAATTCTGCCATCTTTAACCTTTTGAGGATGTGGCTCATACTGACCTTCTGAACTTGTTGTTCTAGTTTTTTTGCGTGCGGTCTTGTCTTTTTCAATTAATTTTTTCAAAGCTCGATTTTGTTCTTTATTCTTGAATCCATTGTGGATTTATTCTGGCTGTGGGCGCAGGGTGACAACTGTCAATCACAACCGCCTCTCACTGTGTGGAAAGTGCTAGGAAACATTTTAATGGACAGTTTAAGAAACTTGTCCATAAAAATCAGGTTTGGTGCAGGAATAATTCTGGGGTTACATAATTAAAGGGGTTCTAAATTCTAAATGCTTTGGTGACAGCGGAGGGGTGGTAGGGAGGCTGTAAATAACAAAATACCCACCCCCTGGGCTGCTCCCTCACTGTCGCTTCTGTCCTCCATTTACTTTTGCTGGTCGTTGACATCCAGCGTCGGGGCCTCTTATTGGCTGCATAGTCACGTGTGTAATCAGTGACCTCCCATAAACATGCCAGGGCTTCTACATTAGAAGCCCACATGACATGTTTACAGGATGTCACTGGACTAGAAGACCCGGCGACATCACGGGTCCGATGCCATGGTGCCAGAGTGTCAAAGCGATGCTTCGGTGCAACCGTAAACGTATTGCCAGAGTACAGTGTTCAGCAGGGGGAGCTAAGCACTGAAATAAGTGAGTTGGACAATCCCTTCAAGCACTGGCTAAAGTTTGTATTTACATTGTGCTGCTTTTCCCCATTTGGTAATACATATATATGTGTTTTTATTTCAGCTTTTTTGATGTCTAATTTAAAATCCATTAAGGTAAATCTATGGATTGGATTACATGACAGGTATAAGGAATGGGCGTTTGTTTGGACGGATCAGAGTGGATTGTATTATACAAATTGGGCCAAAGGTCATCCAAAGAATTATTATAATGTAAGTTATTGTACATTTTATTTATAAGCTATTAAGGGGGTTTCCAGGGAAAATGCTCAGAATAGGTTATCAGTAGTTGATTAGCTGGGGTCCGCCGCTCGGGACCCTGTCCAATAAGCTGATTCAGCGCCCGCTGCCAACTCCACTGATACACAGGGGTCAGGGCAGAAGCAGCTACTCCAACCCCTGTGTAGTGGCTGGCACTTGTAACTGCAAGTGCAGCTCCCATTGATTTCAATGCAGCTACAATATGTGGCTACAATCAAAAAAATGGGTCAGCACTAGAGATGAGCGAGCACCAAAATGCTCGGGTGCTCGTTACTCGAGTCGAACTTTTCGCGATGCTCGAGGGTTCGTTTCGAGTAACGAACCCCATTGAAGTCAATGGGCGACCCGAGCATTTTTGTATATCGCCGATGCTCGCTAAGGTTTTCATTTGTGAAAATCTGGGAAATTCAAGAAAGTGATGGGAACGACACAGCAACGGATAGGGCAGGCGAGGGGCTACATGTTGGGCTGCATCTCAAGTTCCCAGGTCCCACTATTAAGCCACAATACAGGCAAGAGTGGGCCCCCCCCCTCCCAACAATTTTTACTTCTGAAAAGCCCTCATTAGCATGGCATACCTTAGCTAAGCACCACACTACATCCAACAAAGCACAATCACTGCCTGCATGACACTCCGCTGCCACTTCTCCTGGGTAACATGCTGACCAACCCCCCCGCACGACCCAGTGTCCACAACGCACACCAAAGTGTCCTTGCGCAGCCTTCAGCTGCCCTCATGCCACACGCTGGCCTCATAGCCACACCACCCTCATGTCTATTTATAAGAGTGTCTGCCATGAGGAGAAACCGCAGGCACACACTGCAGAGGACACACTGCAGAGGGTTGGCACGGCCAGGCAGCGACCCTCTTTAAAAGGGGCAGGGCGATAGCCCACAATGCTGTACAGAAGCAATGAGAACTCAAATCCTGTGCCACCTCCATCAGGAGCTGCACACGTGGGCATAGCAATGGGGAATCTATGTGCCACACAGTATTCATTCTGTCAAGGTGTCGCATAGCTCAATCAACACTGCAAGGGGAAAGCCGTCTGCACTCTGCCCCCTACCCAAGTCAGTCAGTGCCTTTGTGCCAGACAGGTCAAACACCGCGATGCGAACTAAGTTTGCACCAACAGCATAGGGGGGTCCTAGGAAACCCAAGACATGAAGAAAAAATTGATCTGAGCGGCCAAACATGGCAGATTTGCACCGCGCCCACGACATAGGCCTCGGCCCACAGCTTCAGCAATCCTAGGCAGGAAGCGGACTTTCACTGCACCCAGGACATAGGCCTCTGCACAAACCCTCAGCAATCGCGGGCCTACAGCGGACTCCTATGCTAGCGCAGCTGTGCACGTCTCATTAGCGCTGTATTGCTCCTGTAGTTTGTCCCAATGCAGTGCCCCGTATAGTAGAGCTAACGTCAGATTACATGCAGGTGGGCTTCGGCCGACACTGCATGCCCCAACCTGACCGTGGTTTTTAATTCATAGACACAGGCAGGTACAAATCCCCAATGTGAAGTCCCTGTGGACCGACAGCATGGGTGGCTCCCTGGAACCCACCGGCGGTACATAAATAAATCCCATTGCAGTGCCCAGCACAGCTGAGGTAATGTCAGGTTTAATGCAGGTGGGCTTCGGCCCACACTGCATGCCCCAGTCAGACTGGGGTTCTTTATAAGTAGACACATGCAGTTACAACTCCGTGTGGACCGATAGAATAGGTGGGTCCCAGGAAGCCACCGGCGGTACATAAATATATCCCATTGCAGTGCCCTGGACAGCAAAGCTAACGTCAGATTACATGCAGGTGGGCTTCGGCCCACACTGCATGCCCCAACCTGACCGTGGTTTTTAATACATAGACACTGGCAGGTACAAATCCCTAATGTGAAGTCCCTGTGGACCCACAGCATGGGTGGCTCCCTGGAACCCATCGGCGGTACATAAATGTATCCCATTGCAGTGCCCTGCTCAGCAGAGCTAACGTCACATACAATACAGGTGGGCTTCGGCCCACAGTGCATGCCCCAGTCAGACTGGTAATATGTACCTTAACAGTAACCTCGTTGGTGGTAATGTGGTGGTGACTGCGGAGCTAGTAGCACGGTTTTAATTAGTTGGTTTTCGGAATGTGGCCAGGATTAAGTGGGCCGTGGTGGGGGGATGGTGGGGGGGCTCACTTGTTGTGTCGGTAAGGGTGAAATTCTTGGACTGCCACCAGACGGACCAATGCAAAGGTATTTGCCAAGAATGTTTTCATTGTTGGAGGAGAAGGGGGATGTTTTTGAGGCACTATGTGTCCTCTCCACGTGTCCGTGGTTATATGCACCTAAACAGTAACCGCGTTGGTGGGAAATGGCCTCGCCACCATCATGGCTTTGGGAAGCCTCCGTTTCCACACCCCAGTGACATAGCATTAGCAGCGGTATAGGCAAAGCCCAGAATTAGTAACATTTCAGCGGTAGCATTAGGGACAGGCCCCAGTAACATATCACTAGCAGTATTATAGGGGGAGTACAGTATTCGTTCCATTTCAGTAGTAGTAGCAGTCCAGACAGGCCCCAGTAAAAATTCCGAAGCAGCAGCATAGGGTAAGCACAGTATTAGTTCCATTTCACTAGTAGTAGCAGTCAAGACAGGCCACAGTAACATTCCCGTTGCAGCAGTTTAGGGAGATTCTCTTTCACATTTCAGTAGTTGCAGTATAGACAAGGCCTCAGTTACATTTATGTAGCAAAAGTGTAGGCCAACCCCACACACCTCGCTGTAGCATGAGTGCAGGCGAAGCCAATAAAAATTACTAGGATTACACTGTAGGCGAGGGCCCCAAAAAAATTGGTGTACCAACAGTACTAATGTAACTCAGAAAAATTGCCCATGCCCAACCAAGAGGGCAGGTGAAACCCATTAATCGCTTTGGTTAATGTGGCTTAATTGGTAACTAGATCTGGAGGCAGCCCAGTTAAAATAAAAATTGGTTCAGGTGCAAGTTTCAACGCTTTAATGAGAATTGAAACGTATAAACATTGTTTACAAAAGTAATATGACTGAGCCTTGTGGGCCTAAGAAAAATTGCCCGTTCGGCGTGATTACGTGAGGTTTCAGGAGGAGGAGGATGAATATAATACACAGATTGATGAAGCTAAAAGGTCCCCGTTTTTGATGGTGATAGAGCACGATGCTTCCATCCGCGGGTGCAGCCTACGTATTGTTTAGGTACCGCTGCTGTCCGCTGGTGGAGAAGAGAAGTCTGGGGAAATCCAGGCTTTGTTCATCTTTATGAGTGTTAGCCTGTCGGCACTGTCGGTTGACAGGCGGGTACGCTTATCCGTGATGATTCCCCCAGCCGCACTAAACACCCTCTCTGACAAGACGCTAGCCGCAGGACAAGCAAGCACCTCCAGGGCATACAGCGCGGGTTCAGGCCACGTGTCCAGCTTCGACACCCAGTAGTTGTAGGGAGCAGAGGCGTCACGGAGGACATTTGTGCGATCGGCTACGTACTCCCTCACCATCCTTTTACAGTGCTCCCGCCGACTCAGCCTTGACTGGGGAGCGGTGACACAGTCTTGCTGAGGAGCCATAAAGCTGGCAAAGGCCTTGGAGAGTGTTCCCCTGCCTGCGCTGTACATGCTGCTCGATCTCCGCACCTCCCCTGCTACCTGGCCCTCGGAACTGCGCCTTCTGCCACTAGCGCTGTCGGATGGGAATTTTACCATCAGTTTGTCCGCCAGGGTCCTGTGGTATAGCATCACTCTCGAACCCCTTTCCTCTTCGGGTATGAGAGTGGAAAGGTTCTCCTTATACCGTGGGTCGAGCAGTGTGTACACCCAGTAATTTGTAGTGGCCAGAATGCGTGTAACGCGAGGGTCACGAAAAAGGCATCCTAATATGAAGTCAGCCATGTGTGCCAGGGTACCTGTACGCAACACATGGCTGTCCTCACTAGGAAGATCACTTTAAGGATCCTCCTCCTCCTCAGGCCATACACGCTGAAAGGATGACAGGCAAGCAGCATGGGTACCCTCAGCAGTGGGCCAAGCTGTCCCTTCCCCCTCCTCCTCATGCTCCTCCCCCTCCTCCTCCTTCTCCTCAACGCGCTGAGATATAGACATGAGAGTGCTCTGACTATCCAGCGACATACTGTCTTCCCCCGCTCCGTTTCTAAGCGCAAAGCGTCTGCCTTTATGTTTTGCAGGGAACTTCTCAAGAGGCATAGCAGAGGAATGGTGATGCTAATGATTGCAGCATCCCCGCTCACCATCTGGGTAGACTCCTCAAAGTTTCCAAGGACCTGGCAGATGTCTGCCAACCAGGCCCACTCTTCTATAAAGAATTGAGGAGGTTGACTCCCACTACGCCGCCCATGTTGGAGTTGGTATTCCACTATAGCTCTACGCTGCTCATAGAGCCTGGCCAACATGTGGAACGTAGAGTTCCACCGTGTGGGCACGTCGCACATCAGTCGGTGCACTGGCAGATTAAACCGATGTTGCAAGGTCCGCAGGGTGGCAGCGTCCGTCTTGGACTTGCGGAAATGTGCGCTGAGCCGGCGCACCTTTCCGAGCAGGTCTGACAAGCTTGGGTAGCTTTTCAGAAAGCGCTGAACCACCAAATTAAAGACGTGGGCCAGGCATGGCACATGCGTGAGGCTGCCGAGCTGCAGAGCCGCCACTAGGTTACGGCCGTTGTCACACACGACCATGCCCGGTTGGAGGCTCAGCGGCGAAAGCCAGCAGTCGGTCTGCTCTGTCAGACCCTGCAGCAGTTTGTGGGGCGTGTACCTCTTCTCTCCTAAGCTGAGTAGTTTCAGCATGGCCTGCTGACGCTTGCCCACCGCTGTGCTGCCACACTGCGCGACACCGACGGCTGGCGACGTGCTGCTGCTGACACATCTTGATTGCGAGACAGAGGTTGCGTAGGAGGAGGAGGAGGAGGAGGGTGGTTTAGTGGAGGAAGCATACACCGCCGCAGATACCAGCACCGAGCTGGGGCCCGCAATTCTGGGGGTGGGTAGGACGTGAGCGGTCCCAGGCTCTGGCTCGGTCCCAGCCTCCACTAAATTCACACAATGTGCCGTCAGGGAGATATAGTGGCCCTGCCCGCCTGTGCTTGTCCATGTGTCCGTTGTTAAGTGGACCTTGGCAGTAACCGCGTTGGTGAGGGCGCGTACAATGTTGCGGGAGATGTGGTCGTGCAGGGCTGGGACGGCACATCGGGAAAAGTAGTGGCGACTGGGAACCGAGTAGCGCGGGGCCGCCGCCGCCATCATGTTTTTGAAAGCCTCCGTTTCCACAAGCCTATACGGCAGCATCTCAAGGCTGATCAATTTGGCTATGTGCACGTATAGCACAAGATAGTCCACCCTGCAGCGTCCAAGGTGCAGGCCCTAGCCTAGGAGTCAGCGGGGTTTGATGTAGGCCTTGTCATGGTGGCTCTACTGCCTTCCACCCGGAGGGTAACAAGGGACATGTCCAACGAGCCACGAGCAGGCTATTAAAGTTAGGTTAACCTGGGAAGGGTTTACCTGAGCCCACTCTTGTCATGGGTGACACCACTGTTCCTTCCTCCGCTGTGATCTCTTGGCAAATGAATAAAGAGTCCACACACAGGGTGAAGTTATAAAGGCAGAACTGGGAACGGTCGGTAAAGCCGTTTACTGGAAACACAACTTGTAACCACTCCAATACAGTTCAAGCTTACATCCACCGGCAGGACAGATAGTGCAGGAGAACACATGAAGTCACGGGGAAAAATGCAGGAGAACAGAGGGACTTACATTGGCCAAGTTATCTGTGGTTCTCTGGTCCTGGACACTTTTTGTTTTTTTCACGAACACCTTGATGACTCTCTACCGGTACCCACTCACATGGTGGTAGAAATGCACTCCACACTGCACCGTGCGAACTCGGACTTCTATCAGCTTGTCACACCTCTAACTCTCCATACAGGGAAGAAAAAGGGGGTTCATGGCACCAGTAGTCTATCTGCTCAGCCTCCTCCATAACCTCTACATACAGAATAAAGGTGTTTGTGTGCAGGCCAGCTTCTGTCGGGATGGACAGGTGAATAGAACCAGCCAAGACAAACTCCAACCTCCACTCTCCTCACTTATGCACCTTGCAACCACATATGTAAAAGAAGGTCACATGACAGACAAATAGATACTTTTCCAGACATAACCCAGACTGTAACCCATTCAGTGCTGCAGCTGTGCAATACACATCATATTCACTCACATGGAACACACTGACAATACACATAAGCACAAGACTACATAGACCATTGAGAAACTTCCATTTGTTAACTTCTGTACACTACAAATCTAGGTGGTGGTGCTTCCTCAATGAATGTGGCTTAGTGGTTAGCACTGTCGCCCTGTAGTACTAGGTTCAAATTTCACCAAGAAAACATCTGCATGGACTTCGAAAAACACCATACAGATGTCATATTTGGTCAGATGTGAACCTGAAACTCCAGCACTGCAAGGCAGTCGTGCTACCAACTGAGCCACCACATTTGTTCTTTGAGAAGAAGAATAAACACAACAGGACATAACAACTACATACAGATATTGCCTTTGGGCAGAATTGAATTCAGAACTCCACCACAGCAAGGCAGCAATGGTAACAACTGAGCCACCATGCATAAACATAGAGCATACAAACCATGCAGATGTTGCCCATAGTCAGAACCTAGAACCACAGCGCTACAAGGCAACAGTGCTAACCACTGAGGGCTCAGTCACACGGGCGCATCGGCACCCGTACACCGGCGCCGATGCGCCCGTGTGACTGACAGAAGACGGCCGTACCTGAAGACGGCCGTCTCTCTCCAGCGCTGATGAAAGAACACATGACCGGCAATGAAGCCGGTCACATGTTTTTCCTCCTGGCGCTGCAGAGAGCCGTCCGTCTTCAGGTACAGCCGTCTGCTAGGTGCAGTAACACGGGCACCGATGCGCCCGTGTGACTGAGCCCTGAGTCACATTCATTGAAAAGCCTCCCCCTTTTATTTCTCTTCCTCCTGTTATTTCTGTTCCTCCTCCTCTCGTTCACAAGAAAACAGATTTATTTCACATTTTGAAAAAAAGACATTAAGCTGAAAGCATTTTATCTGTTTTACGGATTTCTGTTGAACATCTGTCAAAAAAACATCTGTTTTGCTGAATATCGTTTTTGCTAAAACTGGATCAGTTCAAATGCTAGTGTGACTGTAGCCTTTGTTTTGGGGGGTAATTTTACTGTTAAGGGTGACTACCCACTAGCATTTGCGAATTTGCTGCATTTTTTCCCCAGGTGTCTATGGGGCTTTCTAATGTTAAAAATGCATTGCCGCAAAATCGCAATTTACCGTGAAACCGCAATTTTGCGCGATGCAATTTTAACATTAACAAGTCCCACAGACCCCTGGAGAAAAAAAACTGTGAATTTCACAGTGAAAAAGAACTGTAGTGGGCGGTCACCCTGAAGTGTTGTTCCTTCTTAAAGTTTTGTTTCTATTATCTGGAGTGTGTATATTCGGTACCGTGTTACTTTGCTATTGGATATCTCACTGGTGCTTTAGCCCAATCGCTGTTCTCCATTCAGCGGTGCCCGGCATCTCTTAATTTCTTATCTCATACAGAGAGAATCCGCTCTGCAGAGTTGTAGTTTCTATGATACACTCAAGTGTGACATTTTCTGAATCTAATTTTTTAAGGGGAATGATTGTGTGACTTTGCAACTTGGAAGTCTGCTTGATGCCGGTACCTGGATTGTGGAGGATTGTAACCTTATAAAAGGATACATCTGCCAGAAATATAAAGGTAAGTTCAGACATGGAAACATTTCCATTTTGTAGACAAAGTGTGACCCTGGGCAAAGTTAAAAGTGGGGCCCCAAATGTTGACATTTTGCACCAACACAACCACATTCAGTCAACTCAGTAAATAAAACAAATCCTGTATAATCATGTCGTACAGCAGTCTTCAGAATCCAGCCCAGAGCAGACTAAAAAACAGAATATCAGATCTCAGTCCCCAGACCAGAATAGAAAAACACTTACTTTTGCCTTTGTTGGAAAAAAAAAATATTCACTACCAGGTGTAAAAAAAACGGATTCATCCAAAACAGTTGTGGCCCCTTTTTGTGTGTCTTGCGGGTCTTTTGTGGATGAGCAATTTGGATCTGTTGTGTATTTTAACACTGCCATTGGACCCAGCAGGGAAAATCCAAAGCAAATCTGCTGCAAATGTAAAATCAGCAGAGCCTTTCAGTTTCTGCCGTCAGTGGATGAGATTTCCTGAAAATCCTCTTTTCTGGTACTGCAAAACTCTGCAGGTTT
Source organism: Eleutherodactylus coqui (assembly GCF_035609145.1). NCBI lineage: Eukaryota > Metazoa > Chordata > Amphibia > Anura > Eleutherodactylidae > Eleutherodactylus > Eleutherodactylus coqui. The sequence goes on from NC_089848.1 coordinate 124,830,987, forward strand.
CCCGCAGCCAGTCAGGGTATGTCCACATGTAATAGATATGCTGTGGATCTTCCTATATGGAATTCTGCATTTAAACCTGCAGCAGATTACAGTTCAAGAAAACACAATGAACGAGATTTCAATAAAACTCCCCCACACACTGCAGAAACCATACGCAGCGTTAGCTGGCCGGCACCGGCAGTAAGACTTTCAAGCAATTCATTCTGCAGGAAATTCACATGTAACGTACATAGATTCTACTGCAGATTCATTGCAGACTTTGCAGCGGAATTGCGGCAAAATTCGTAATCGATAGTCAATACATACTGTGTAGATACATTCAGGAGGGATAGCTAACACTAGAGAAGAGAGGGTATTCAGAAAGATCTAGATAAGCTTGCCCAGTGGTCAGCGACTAACAGAATGGGATTTAACAAGGAGAAATGCAAAGTCCTACATCTAGGCAAGAAAAATGAAAAAGGCACATAGAGAAAGGGAGGAATCGGGCTAAGCAGCCTTTTGGCTGCACAATAATGACTAGCTGGAGTTCAGCAGCCGTACACATGGAAGTTAGAAGCGCACGCCTCACAAATTCTTCTTACATATAAGGCCCAATGTCCACGGGCAGATTTTAATTATAAAATCTGCGTGTGTCTCCTGCGCAGGAGATCCGCAGCTCTAGCCGCCAATAGGGAAGCATTAGCATCTACATGGCTATTGAAAGCATGCGGATGTTATTTTTTTTCCCGGCGTGCGAATCACACATGCGGGTAGAAATCACAGCATGCTCCATTTTTCTGTGGATCACGCGGGACGGCTTCCATTGAGATTAATAGAAGCCATCCTATCCGCGGCACACCTGTCACTGTGGACATACTGCGGATCCGCGTGAAAGCAGGAGATCAGAAAAAGGAAAAATAGCATTGCACATGCGTCCGGCATGTCGCCGGCACATCCAGACGCATCCGCTGAAGAAAGAAGATCTGGCCGGCACAGAGGAGATCCGTGCTGGAGCCGAAGAGCTAGGGAATGGTTTTTCTCCCTATGTCTCCGGGCACGGTTAGATACCGCTGTGGGATTCAGCAGTGGAATCCGTGCGCACAAGTGGGCATTGGGCCTAACTCCGAGCCCTCATTATCCAAGTCATAACCTTGTTTGCTAACTTTTGAGACAGTAGATTCTGAAATGGGAACTTATAAATTCTCACACTCCACACTCTTGTATAGGATCTCACCTAGGACATTTGAATTCAAGATAGTGCATATGACCGCATAATGAGTACAGACCTCATAAACCAGGGGTGTCAAACTCAGTTTCACCGAGGGCCACATCAGGCTTATGGTGACCTTCAAAGGGCCGATTGTAAGACAGTACAGTAAGGGCTCGTTCACACAAGCGTATTTGCGTACATAATATGCAGTGAATAGAAGCCATTTATGTCAATGAGTTCATTCACATGATGGATATTTTCACGCAGCATGACCTATTTTGTTGCGTACGACGCACCCCAGTAGGCCATTGAAGTGAATGGGCTGCGCAAATACATGGTGAATGCGCAGGAAACCTGTGTATTCACTGCATATTTGCGCACCATCTCAGTGGGCCCATCTGCGTTCTTTTTTGCATTCCCAAATATGCAGGCATAAGCGAATTTCGATTGCGCAAATACGTAACGTATTTGTGCGACCGAAATATGATTACACCCGCGTGAACAAGCCCTAATAGTGACCCCTATAGTGGTCGCAGTAGTAATAGTGTCCCATATAGTGGTCGTAGTAGTAATTGTAAATCTCGAAGTGGCCCCAGTAAAAATATTGACCCCCACAGTGGCCCCAGTAGTAACAGGGTACCCCACAGTGGCCCCAGTAGTAAGAGCGACGTACACAGTAGCTCCAGTAGTAAGAGCGACCCCCACAGTAGTAATAACCCCACAGCAATATTATCCCCAACAGTATTAAACCCCCACCACCTCCCCCAACAGCAGCAATATTACCCCCCCAACAGCAGCAATATTACCCCCCCCCGAACAGCAGCAATATTAACTCCCCCCAACAGCAGCACTATTAACCCCCTCCCCCCCAACAGCAGCAATATTAACCCCCCCCCCCCCAACAGCAGCAATATTAACCCCCCCAACAGCAGCAATATTAACCCCCCCCCAACGGCAGCAATATTAACCCCCCCCCCCAACGGCAGCAATATTAACCTCCCCCCGAAACAGCAGCAATATTAACCCCCCCAGCAGCAGCAATAATATTAAACCCCCTCAGCAGCAGCAATAATATTAACCCTTCCCCCAGCAGCAATAATATTAACCCCCCCCCCCTCCCGCCCCAGCGGCGGCAGCAATAATATTAACCCCCTCCACCCAGCAGCGGCGGCAGCAATAATATTAACCTCCCCCCCCCAGCAGTAGCAGCAGCAATAATAATATTAACCCTCCCCCCAAAGCAGCCACCATTAACCTTCCTTCCTTCCCCAACCCATGCAGCGGGCCACATAACACGAGGCAGTGGGCCGGATTCGGCCTGCAGGCCTTGTGTTTGACACATGTGCCATAAACTAAGACAGACTTTCAAACAAACAAATACAGATCCAAGACCCCTAAGTACAGTAATTGCAGACAACAGACCCCATAATCAAATACAAATCCCAAACCCTTTAAATAAGTGCCGACCATAACTAAATACAAAGGCCAGACCAGACCCCCTAAAACAAGTTAGACCCTCCTAAGCTCTGAATTAATAGAGACACCAGACTCCTCCTAAACACAATCCTCATACCAGACTATCCCCAGAATTCAGACCCAAGACCAGACATACAGATATTCACCTCTCCTCTTCCTGCAATTTGCCTCACTCTTAGACTTCGCTGCAAGCAACACTCTGATGCAGGATGTGTATCCTGTAGTGATGCAAACAAAATAGGCCAACATATCCAAAAAACAACGCAAGGAATGTGTAGGTGGGGGTCGCCATTTCTGAAATGTTATAAAGCAGAATCTCCTATTAAAGTGGTTGTGTTGTTTACAAAAGCCAAGACTGGTACAAAATAGTCATTTGTATTTTATACCGCTATTAAGGGGAATGTGCCGCTGAGCGTAGGGACCGTCTCACTGAATCCTGCACACTGGTTTACCATGCAGTTGGAGAGTCAAGAGCTGAACAAACAGGTCCCCAGCCACGTGGACTCTTGCCATATTGATTTCTTTTAAATATGCTATAATGTAATTTCTAATCTCTTCTAATGTAAGAGTTTCTTGACTTCTTGCTAACTTGTTTGTTTGCATTAACTTGCTTTAGACCCCAGTCTGCCGGTTCTTCCCACCACTCCTCCTGCCCGTAACTACTATAAATATGGAGATGCCAGCTACAAGTTTGATAAAACCAAGGGGAGCTGGGACGATGCCCGTCAGGCGTGTCGGACGGATAACGCACAGCTAGTCAGCATCTTAGACGAGTTCACCGCATCTTTTCTAAGACTTCACTTGGCTAAACATAAGGAGCCTTTTTGGATCGGCCTCTACAGCGGGAACGAGGTGAGAAGAATTTTATTTATTTTTTTTTTTTTTTAAATCAATTTTTTATTAAGGTTTTTTCATAATATATTCCATATATCGATACATTTGAATGAGACGCTGATTGGATTAAACATTTCTTTCAATATATAACTTTTTCGTGTGGCCGGCAGGACTCGCATGGGTCTCCTCCTTACTGATCTCGGGTCACTGACCCTCCCTCAGTCCCTCCCCCTCCTCTGTGGGGCAGTAAACTGGGAGATGCGGAATCTAGTAAATGCCGGTAAGTCTTCCAGCTTGTAGGCCGGTTAACCGATTCCCCTAGGTGGACAGAGACAGATTAGGTTGTTCATCTAAAATATGCCACCTGCCGGTCACACTGATACAGAAAACAGAAGTGTATTAAAGGTCTGGGGTTGATGGGGGTCTAGGGGGGGGGGGGGTTAATGCGGTGTTGGGAGAGGGAAATGTGCCCGGGAGAGAGGCTCCCAGTGTTTAGATTAGGGTCCCCAGGGGGGAGGTGTTTCTCTCTCTCTTACCTCCACTCAGGCCTCTCCGCTTCAGCTGGGGCACATCACGTCTACGTTCATGTCCAACGCACGGGGTCCGATCTGTTACCTGAGCCTCCCGGTGTCTGGGGCACGTCTCGTCCCCTAAACACAAGATGCTCACCCCTCCTATCTTTGTGTCCAGGTATTAAGTACGCCCTCTACGGATTTTTCCTTCTTAGTTCTCTCCAAGGGAACCAGGTTAGAATGAAATCTTCCTGAGTACCCTTCGCCCAGCTCGTCAACTCCTCCAGATTACAAATTAAGTCTGCTTTTTCTCTCCACTGGGTTAGTAAGGGCGGAGTCTGTTGTAGCCAGTTCAAGGGGATGAGGGCCTTAGCTGCATCTAATAATGATGCTATTAGTTTATTCTTATAGGGATGAAAGTTTGCGGCTGGTTTCCATAGAAACACAATTTCTGGGGAGATCGAGAAATCAGGGGAGAGAACTTTCAAGTCTCTCTCTACCTCCCTTCAGAATGTCGTGACTCCCGGGCAGTCCCACCAGATGTGGAGGTAGGACCCTATTGCCGCGTCGCACCTCCAACATCTGTCGTGGGTAGCAAGTTTATAATTGTACAGCCATTGAGGGGTTTTGTACCACCGTACTAGTAACTTATAGTGGCTTTCTTGCATAAGAACACATGGTGATCGGCCGTACGCTAATTTTAAAATTACCTTGGTGTCGGCCGTCCATAAAGAAATCTTGAGCTCTTTTTCCCAGGAAATTAAGAAAGCAGGTTTCGCAAATAGAGGGGGGGGGGGCTATGAAGCTTTTCCTAATAAAGGATATCTTTCTGGAGTTTGCGCTGCCTGTTTCAGTTGTAGTTTCAAAAGTTGTTTTGGGTCTAGTTGATGTATGTTTGTTGAGGAAGGTGCTAATGACTTTTCTAGCGTGAGCGAGCTGTAGGAAGGAGAGAGTGTTGTTGGGTGCCAGTGTGGTCAGTATGTCCCCCGGGGTCCTGTGAGCTAAGGCCTGCATGTCTCCAACTTTGGTGTCTCTCAACTGTTTCCAGATGCTTAAGGAGCCCGGGTCTGGTTGAAGGTCTAGTAGCCTATATATACTTCGTATTGGTGTTAGGGGTGAAGGGGCTGGGGCCAATGTTTCTTTGAGTTTGTCCCAGTTCTCACATGGGCCTTTGAGCAGGATGTTAAATCCTTTTGCTCTATATTGACTCTTCACCGGGAACCATAAGTCTTCCACAAGACGGTCTCCGTGAGAGACTCTTGCAAATTCCTGGAGTAATGGGTCCCTAGAGGGATGCGTAAGGTCCATCCAATAGCTAAGTTGGTTAGCTTGATAGTAATCTCGGACATTCGGCAGGTCCATTCCCCCCTCCGTCCTTCTCCTTGTCATTAGACTATACGCTAGCCTAGGTCTCTTCTGTCTCCATACAAATCCCGTAAAAAGTGTTCGGATCGATTTGAAATAGGACAAAGGGAGATGGATTGGTATCATGCGTAATTTGTATAGGATTACGGGTAAGACATATGACTTCAATACGTTCTTTCTCTCAAACCATGAGAGACATGGGAGGTCAAAGGATTGTAGAAGCTTTTTTATTGAAGGAACTAAGGGTTGAAAGTTCTGCGTGAACAGATCTTCTGCTTTTTTGGTGAGTTTGATCCCAAGGTATTCTACCACCGTCTCGGACCAGGCAAAGGGTGAACCGGATCTCCACGTCACGTCACATGTCTCGGGGATCGAGACATTAAGAATCGTAGATTTAGTAAAATTAACTTTAAAATTTGAGAGGAGGCCAAAGTCCCGGAGTAGTGTGGTCAATCTAGGTATGCTTCTTTCGGGCTGCGTGATCACAAACATTATGTCGTCCGCGAAAGCAGCTGCTGACAGTGTGTACGAGTGGACGCTCAGCCCTTTTATGATCGGGTCTTGCCTCACCCACTGTAGGAGGGGTTCCAGAGTTAAAATAAATAGCGTAGGGGAAAGTGGGCACCCCTGCCGTGTCCCATTTCGTATATCGAACGGGGGTGACAGGGAGTCATTCACCTTGAGTCTGGCATGGGGTTTTGAATAGAGGGAGAATATAGCTGAGATGAGTGTTGGGGGGAAGTTAAATCTAACGAGTACCCTTTCCATGAAGGTCCAGTCCACCCTATCAAAGGCTTTCTCAGCGTCTGTGCTGACGAAAGCCGTGGGGATTTTTCTGGTTTGTGCGTATTTGGCAGCGTGGAGCAGCCTGAGGCAATTCTCGTTGCCCTCCCTACCTTTCACAAAGCCCGCCTGTTCGGGGTCGATTAGAGAAGGGATGAATTCCCCCATTCTCCTGGCCAGAATTTTGGCCCAGATTTTGACATCTTGATTGATAAGCGATATTGGCCTATAACTACTGCATTGCTCCGGATTCTTATTTTCTTTCAGAATGAGGGTGATATGAGCCCCCTGGGCTTGTTTAGGGAGGTCGGCGCCATTTAAGAGGGCATTTAGTGTTTCTGTCAAACGGGGGAGTAATTGGGCCCTAAAGATCTTGTAGTATGTTAGTGTTAAGCCATCAGGCCCTGGGCTTTTGCCCTGTGGGAAGGAGTCTAGGGTCTCCTCCACTTCCTTTAGCGTGATCGGGTTTAGTAGGGAGGCTGCGTCTGTGGAGTTTAGTTTGGGGAGCTTTAGGGAATTCAAAAATGAGTCTATTCTATCTTTAGTGTGCAAACATAAAGGGAGATCTCCTGATTCCCTCATATTATAGAGTTGTTAGTAGAATCGTTGAAACTCCCTGGCTATATCCGGGGTGGCAGAGACCACTTTCCCCGTTTTGTGTTTTTAATGTGTGAATAGCATTCCTGGTCTTGGTCTTTTTTAAGAGTGAGGTCGTAAGTTTGCTGCCTCGGTTGCCATGGGCATAGTATATTTGTTTTAAGTACATATGCTTCTTATTAAACTTGTCCATTAGCAGGCAGCGTAGTTGATGTCTTTTGGTAGCTAATTCTTCTAGGTTATTTTTCGTTTGTGACAGTTTAGCTGTGTATTCTAGTTTTGCTATTTGGGCCAGTAGATTATCGGTTTCTTTTTGTTTTTGTTTTTTGATCTTTGAGCCAAGGGCTATTAGTAGGCCTCTTACAAAGGCTTTATGCGCCTCTCAGACCGTTGGTAGTGCCGTGTTTCCATCTGAATTAATTTGGAAGTATTCCTCTAATAGTCCCTCTATCTTAGATCTGTCTTCAATGGGATCCAATAGGGAGTCGTTCAGTTTCCATTTCCACTCACCCGGAGCAGGGAAAGGAAGGCAAATATCCACATGAATAGGGGCATGATCCGAGACGGTGATAGAGCCCATGCTTGCCTTTTTTATGGATGCCAAAAGGTTGGAGGAAGTAAGTATATAGTCAAGTCTTTGGAAGGTAGAATGAACATGGGAGTAATACGAGTAGTCCTTAGTCGAGGGATGGAGGTAGCGCCAAGTGTCCGAGATTCCTAGTTCCTGTATAGAGCGTCCTAGTCTCCTCAATTTTGCTTGGGGGATTTGGGATCGGCCCGAAGAGGAATCCAATAGAGGATTCAGGGTAGCATTTAGGTCCCCGCCCAAAATAATATATCCTGAGGCAAACTGCCTCAGGGTATCTAGCTGTTCAATTAGCCAGGATATTTGATCTGAGTTGGGTGTGTATAGGTTAGCTATTGTTAATTTAATGTTACTTATTGATCCCCTGAGGAAGAGCACTCTACCCTCTCCATCCTGGTGTTGCGCTTCAAGCTTAAATGGGGTTGATTTGTGGAATACTGTCGTTACCCCTTTAGAGGCCGAGCTCGGGTGGGTACTATGGAAGTATTGCGAGAAACCTAATCCCTTTAAGGGAAAATGTTTGTCGTTTTTGAAATGTTTTTCTTGCATCATGAGTATTTTAGTTTTACATTTTCTAAGGATGTAAGCTATATTGTGTCTCTTACCCATGGAGTTCAGACCCCGAACGTTGAACGACGTGAACCTCACTGGAGCCATGCCGAGGGAAGTCATTCGAGCCTCCAGCTGTACCTATAGGGATAAGCGAGCAGAGAGAAAGAACGAGATGCGTAATTTGAAAGTGGCTTCGGGAGGTCTTCCTGTTTCTTGAACTTTTAGGTGGGTCCTCTCTATATGCACAAGAGTATAGGAAAGGGGAGGGGGGTGAGGAAGAGCGAGGTAAGGTAAGATGGGATGGGATGGGAGGGGTGTATAGGTGGGAGCAGTCCCGGTATGTACTCGGGAGTTACAGATAGAGTGTACAACAAACAATTTAAGTCGACTTGAATCGAGTCAAGTTTAAATTAGAATTCCAGGGGAGCGTCAGGTGAGTCGTGGTCCACGCAGTCCCAAGGGGGGGGTGCGCGAAGCAGCTCACCAGATCTCCCGAGTCCTCTTGCGGGTAATCAAAAGTAGGTGAATTTAACAAACAACAATAGTAATACTTTTGTTTGGGTCTGGCCAATAGGGCCAGGCCCCGCCACGGGTACGCATCCCCGCCAACAATATGGGTACAGTGAGCAAAAAACGTCTGCTCAAAAAGAAAACTTTTTCAACTGGTGCAATGAACTGCAGCTTTTTCCAATTTCACTTTTCAAATAGAGCCTCAGTTGCTCAAGTTCTTAAGTATTTTCATAAGGGAGGTCCGCTTTGGTTTTCTTTTTCTTCCCTCTGGGGGATTTGGTAGTCCCGGTATTCTGTTCTGCATTGATCGCAAGCAACTGGGGCAGTGGAGAGAGATCTGGAATCGGGAGCCAGTTAGGGACCTCGATCGGTTCCACTTCTAAGAGATGCCAGCATTTCTGTAGATTTTCTGGAGTACGAATGTTGATTCTCCAGCCTTTTAAGTTTATTCCCAGACCGAATGGGAATAGCCATGAGTATTTAATTTCTTTGGCTCGCAGAGCTACTAACAAGGGTCTCATCAGGCGACGTTTGGCTAATGTTGTCGGTGCGAGGTCTTGAAAAAGTGCAATCGGTGCCCCTTCATATTGTAAGTTTCGGTTATTTCTTGAAGCCTCTAAGATTGCATGAGCGTCCGGAAACGCTAAGAGTTTGCATATAACGTCTCTGGGTGGTTCAGACCCAGCTGGTGAGGGTCTCAGAGATCTATGAATGCGTTCGATAGCAATAAGTTTGGCTCTGTCTTGCCTGAGAAGATGAGTGAACAGCTCAGTAGCAATTTTGGCTAAGGTTTCCGGTGCCCATGTCTCGGGTAGTCCTTTAATTCGTATGTTATTCCGCCTATTGCGGTTTTCGAGATCCTCTTGCATAGTCAGGACCTGATTTAGCTGGTGATGATGTTCTCTTACTATTTGCTCAAGTTCTGTTGAGTGTGACACGAGATTGGATGCAGAGGATTCTAGTTCTTCTACCTTTTTCCCCATTGACTTTATTTCTTCTTTGATCTCTGAGAGATCTGGGACAATCGGTCTAAGTGCCTTGGTAATCAGATTTTTCATAAAGCTTCTCGATACTTGTTCATTTCCCTCTCCCTCTGACGAGGGCTCTTCTTCTCTTTCTAGACTCTGGGATGTAGGAGTTGTTAAGTTCAGAGCTTTCCTGCCAGAGGGGTGGGGGGATCTAGAGACTCTTTCTTTGAGGAACTTTTGCATGTCTGATTGTCCCTTAATTGGTCTGGGTGTGTCGAGGGTGTCAGCGCTTCTGTCTCGGTTATTCTTCCCCATGCTTTGTAGGTGTTGGCTAGAGATTTCCACCCCGCAACAAGGCCCGGCCCCTCAGAGCGCCTTCTCAGGGGGTCATTGAGTGCCTGCGGTTTCTTTCTAAGAATACAGTTGCTTGCAGTGGAATGTTATGATTGGCTCGCAAGTGTATCACTGTTAAGCCGTTGGCTGTGCTCGGTGGGAGCAGTTTTTCTTGTGGGGCTCCGGACGGAACTTCCTTATAAAAATTCAGGCAAAGCCTGTAAACGCAGTCACTTGTGTGTCTAATAAATGTAGGCGCTTTCGTCACTTTCACTCTTGTCTCCTAACCCACCGAGTGTTGTCTGTTCTGATAGACAGGGGAGTAGGGCTCAACTCCTTGCTCCCTATGGTTTGTGGTATGAGGACTCAAATTTGTTTGAGGCAGTTGCGTGGTAGGACTGTTGGGGTCCTCAGTTGGTGCGCAGATGGGTGCTGCTGTAATGCTCAGGAGTCTCAGGGGCCGAAGGGTTCTCTGGGGTGTTGCGCCCAGGGCCTATAGATAGGGGGTACAGATCCTGTCTGTGGTGCCTCAGTTCAGACTTCCCTGGGGTGCCCAGGAGGTTTATTTATATAGTCAATGTCTCCCATTTCTTCCCCCTTTAAGGATTACAGGATGGGTATTGGGGTTCTATGGTTGTCTCCCACTGTATCTTGGTGGGGTGCTCTCTGGCGCTGTGAGTCTGCGGTACTCGGGCCGACCTGGCTATGCAGGGTGCTGCTGTTGTGGTCTTTGGTGGAGGGGGAGGGGTGCGATTCTTCTCGCGCTGTAAGGAGAAGCGTGCGGCGGGGGGTGTCGGGGGTGCAGTTACGGTAGTGCAGCCCTCCTGGTGTTAGCCGTTCCTGCTGGATTTACCCCACCACCTGCTTCTGCGGTCTGAGCTGGGAGCTGCTCCTCGCTCCCTCCGATCCGCAGCGTGGGCCTCTTTCCCCACTCACCACTTCCCGCCTTTGTGAGGGTCGCCGCTGCCATGTTGTTCCGCGGCTCCTCAGGTGTCTGCACCCACCTTCTTCGTCCGGTTCTCGTCCGGAGTGTCCCTTTAGGTATTTGAGAGGTCGCCGTTGCCCGCTCCTGCCCGTCCGGGCTCTATCACTTCTCTCGCTTCCGCATCGGCGCCAAAATCGAGGCCCCGGCTTCTCTATTGGTGCTAGGCCCTAGCGGGCAGCCGCGGTTTAGAAGACTCCGGAGCGTCTCTTTCCGCTCCCTAGCTGACAGAGGTGTTGTTGGCGATAATGAGCGGGGTCTCCGAGAGGCAGGGGTGCCGTCAATTCGTTTTTTCTGCTCTGTGTGTCCGGAGTAAGGGCTCCGTGCGTCCGCTCTCTCTGTTCGCTAGGCCACGCCCCCCAAGAATTTTATTATTAATAATTTTTAATTCATAAGAAAAAAACAGATAGAAACTTCTAGGCAACGTGGATCTGCTCCTAGAGAATGTGCTGACCTCTCCTTTGCACATCAGAAGACATTTGGCAGTCATGGTTAAACATGGTGACTTGAGTGACTTAGATCGCGGGCAGATTGTAGATGCCCAGAGGTGTGCTGCCAGTATTTCTGAACAGTTCTACCTGCTCTCTGTCATCAAGATGAAAATAACTAGGGAGTGGTATGAGGAAAGCAACAAAGAACTCTCCACACGGTCTTGGTCCCAAATTCACTGGAATGTAATTGCATTGGAAATGTTTGGGATATGGAAAGGATTGTGAGATCTGCTCCCACTTATCCACAAAATGTGCACCAACTGATGGAGTTGCTGCAGCGGACATGGGTCGAGTTGAGTATAGAGGATGTTCGCCACTTTGTGGAATCTGTTCCCTAATGTCATAAAGATGTGATCTCCCAAAAAATGGACCATCCCATCATATAGTAGATATGCCTAATGCAGTGATTCAGTGTAGGTACAAGCTCTCAAACTTCCTCCCATGGTAGCATAACTTTTCATAAAGCACTTTTTCAATGGCCCCAAATTTCCTACATATGAGAAGGCAAAAAGCGTAAAATAATTATTGAGCGACAAAAGCTCCCACAAGTGCTATACATACACCCTCTAGCAAGCCATAGGCACCATTGTAGCCTCCATACTACTACAAGCCATAGACTCACTTGTAAGTGTCAGCCATAAGTGTCCTCATAAATAATGCAGCCACCTGCTTAAAGGATGCGTCCTAATTAGGGCCTATGGATGTTATAGATAGGGTGTTAATGTCCTAGCAGAAGCCTTTGTTATGATTAATGTACTGGCATAGAGGACTATGGTACTACAGTATAAGTTTTAAGTACTGTTGTAAAATACCCCTTAAAGTGACCCATTATTTTTGGGACAAAATTCTATCGTGGGACCGGTCGGTGAAGATGGTATATTACATGCACTTGATCTTCTTCTCCAACACTCCATTACGTTGTTCTGGTCCTCTTTTCAGAAAGCCAAGATGGTCACCAACATTTTCTACCTAGACTGTGCTATGCTCTGTAATTGGCCAGCACTGATTACATGAGCAGCACTGACCAATCACAGAGCAGGATTAGTGCATTGGTAGCTTCCCAATGCACTATGGGTTATTAGGTAGTCTAAAGACTGTGGCGGTTATCTTGACCACCTGAAATCAAGACTGGAATTGGTGCAACAGAGGAACAAAGGAGAAGATCAAGTGCAGGTAATATACTCCCTCCATGCTCCTATCTTGGAATAGAATTTTGAATGTTGGCCTGAAACTGGAGAGCCACTATAATAAAAAATATAATAAAAATATTTAGTAATTTAATAAGTCTGGAAAAACTGCATAGAAAAGTGAATATTTAGTATAGAATACATCTTATTATTCATAAAACACTGTGAAAGTATGAACATGTATTTTATGCAGTAGTGTCATGTGCATAATATTTGTACCCAGTGCAAAGCAAGATAAGTATGTGTGCAAAAGATTGTAATGACATTTTTACTAACAGGGTTTCAGATACTGAGCATGCAGTGCTCTCATAATTACGCTTTGTAATGTTTTACTAAGAGAGAAGTATCACATATGCTGTAGGTTTGAATTGCTTACTTTATGGGAGATGCCCCACATAACCTCTTGCATTGAAACAATAAAACAGAAGAGCTTGAAAACATTAATTGAGTGTTTCTCATTTTCTTCTCCGATGCATCAAATAATAATTCGGCATACCTGATTGATATGGTTACGATACCCCGTGAGCATCACCTAAATTAAGTGATTACTTTAACAATACATAGAAACAAAAATCATATACTTTTTAGGTATCTACACTACTGTTATAAGTTGAAGAATCCATGTATTAGGTAATTTAGTGTGAAATGTTAATCCTATAAGAAATAAATAAAAAATAAAGCCTGAATTTGTATTTTTTTCTGTTTGTGCTGTAAACGTAAATTACCCAGAGGAGCTTGCATGGCCTTATAAGTCTCCTCACTCACCTCCTAGGTGTCTCCACACACCTTCTGGGTGCTCTTCTTAAGGAGACACAATACCCCTCCTGACTCTCGTATGTACCATAAACAGCTCTTAAAATATACAATTTCTCGAGGGGCGTGGCCAGCAGCCAATGGCAGAGGAAGCATAGCTCCTCTCTCTGCCTGCACCAATGGCTTAAAGCAGCACTAAGCAGCAGAAGACACAAGCACAGGAAGATTCCCCTCCCTCATAAAGCCTCCTGAAACCTCCCAGCACTGAAGAATGGCAAAAGGCAGGGCAAAGAAGAGCCCAGCAAAGCTCAGAAAGTGCTCTCCTGGTAGTGGAAAAATCCAAGATGGCGGCCACCAGCAGCAGTAGCATTTCCACGTGGGCTCCAGCACAGCTTCTGACACTGTGACAGGGGACTCTGATAAGGGGAAGGAATCACAACTCCTTGATGAGTCTCTGCCTCACTCTGCTGACAGCTCTCCATCACCAGCAGTGTTATCAGAGCCACAGGAGGGGGAGTGAGGAGAGCATGGATGGCTTTCATGCATTAACCCCTTCAGCGCCTGCTACTCTCCTCTCCAAAGAAAAACAGTGTGCAATTCATAAACATGTCCCCACTGTAACCCCTTCACAGCCCCCTAAACCCGGTGATATGCCCATTACAGAGTCACTGATGCGCTCCCTGTTAGCTGATCTAAATCTCGCTATACAGAAGGATATACAACAGGCTCTCCTCTCACTGCAAACAGAAATAACCTCCATCAGCGATTGCACTTCACGCATTGAAAATAAAATGGAGGATCTGACATCAGCCCATAATGAGCTAGTGGATACCGCCAATTCAATGGCGGACGACTTAGAGGCTTTGAAACAAAAAATTGCTGTTATGGAGGATAGGTCCAGGCGAAATAATATCCATCATATAGGCATTCCTGAGACAGTTAAAAATGATCAACGTAAAGACTTTCTTATCGATTACTTCACTCACCTTCTCCCGGATGCCACTCAACCTGATCTGATGATCGACCATGCTCACAGGCTCCCTAAGCCTAAATCATTGCCGCCCTCGATTCCTCGGGACGTTATTACCCGGATACACTTTTATCACATGAAAGACAAAATAAAGGGCGCTGCTAGACTCTCCCGCATAAGTCTTGACCGCTTCAAAAATATTCAGCTTTTCACTGATCTGGCAGTGGCCACGCTTCTGCGCAGGAGAGCTTTTTCTTCCAGTACCAAAATCCTGCGAGAACAGGGCATTAGCTACAAATGGGGTTTTCCTGTAAAGGTAATAATTACTAAAAACGGCTCTAAGTATGTAGCCCAGTCTCCAGAGGAAGCGATGCAACTGTGTAAAGCTTGGAACCTTGTAGCACAGGGATCCCCTGGACCTAGCGAGAGAAACCGCTCCCCCGATATCCGTGAGGAATGGATTGCGAAGGACGGTCAATGGACGGTCTGAGTGACTTCCTTTTTTACACTGCGAAATATAGAGATCTGCAATTTTTATTTTTTACAGCATCTCAAGCCATCTTGTTTTATCTCTGTTTTTCATCAAAGGTGTCCGCCTTCAAATGTTTTGCCGTTTCTGGCACGTTTCTTCACTGGTGGATAGTAAATCCAGTTCCCCCAGTTGGTCTCTGGTAGTCTTGATACCATTTAACCTGTTGTCTCTCTTCTATCTGTTTATCTCCTTCACCTGTGTTGTAGGGCTTATAGCCCTTGTCATGTTACATGTTCTATGTACATTCTGGTCCCAGATACTACTGTATTTGCATATTTCCTTGATGTGCTTTGCCTGGAAGGTGTCTGACCTAGAGCTGACGTTATCAGTAGGTTCAATCCAGATTCCTGTCTGGATACAAACAACTATTTTTACTTAGTTAAAATGGTTTTCAATTTAATTTCTATAAATGCTAAAGGTCTAAACTCGCCCTCTAAAAGATCCACGCTATGGAAGGAAGCCCGATCAATTGGCACAGATATCCTATGTGTCCAGGAGACACATCTAAATAAAGAGGATGCCTTCCGTCTCTCACACAAATGCTTCACCCACATTTTCTCCTCACCAGCATCCCATAAAATATGCGGGGTATCTATAGCCTTCAAAGACACAATGGCATTTTCCCTTAAAGACATCACTGATGAGGCTGGTCGCTGTGTCATATTAACGTGCTCTATCAATAACTGTGACTTTACGATAGCCTCAATATATGCCCCAAACACCAAACAACAATCATTCATTCAGAAAATTATCACCATTATTAAACGTCATAGAGTAGGCCCTCTGTTACTATTAGGAGACTTCAACAAGACTCTCCGGCCCTCTATGGACTCTTCTACTAAAGTTAATGACAGACTATCGTCCATTATTTCCCTGCTTAATGAAAATGATCTATTTGATGTCTGGCGGTTACAGCACCCAACGGAAAGCGATTATACTTTTATACTTTTTACTCGCACTCCCATAAAGTGTATAGTAGAATCGACTTTATGCTGGTAGATAAGAAGTTTCTTCACAATGTTATCTCCACCTCCATAGGCACCATCTCGTGGTCAGATTACACAACCATGGCCATGTCTATCCAAGAATGCTTCAACCACTCAATTATTAAAATTTAGCGCCTTAACAATTACATTTTGCAGCATCCTCTGTATGCCCCTCAATCCTTACAAGTACTTTCTGACTCTTTTGACCTTAACGATAACGGGGAAGTCTCTGACTCCACCCTATGGTGTGCACATAAAGCAATTATGCGGAGTCATTTTCTAAAACAAGCCTCCCACAATAAAAACATAGAAACTCCCTTTTATTATCACTACAATCCAAACTGTGCTCTCTACATTGGATGAACAAAACCTCTTTTTCAATTGTGAGGGCAAAGGAAATTTCTTCTGTCCCCAACAATTTCACGAACTGCGGATTTATGAACATGACCTAGCCTTGAGAAGGCTAAAACTGACATATTATTGGCAGGGTAATAGACCAGGTGCTCTGTTAGCGAGGCAAGTAAAACAACGCTCAGCTAAATCACGCATACCTTTTATCTACGATACCAAAAATAATAAAAAATGTTTGATCCCCAAGGTATAGCGGACACCTTAGCAAGTTATTACCAATCACTATATAATCTAGCCAAGGATAAATCAACCATTCAGCCCTCAGACATCAATATATCAAAATTTCTGAACAATTTGAAGCTGCCCACATTATCCCAATCCCAATCTGAGGTGGATTTTTTGCCCCAACTCAGCGGAAATAATAGAGGCTATTGTTTCCTTAAAATCCAATAAGTCCCCCGGCCCAGATGGCCTCACAAATGAATATTATAAAGCCTACAAACTTCTTCTAGCTCCCTACCTAACTAAGGTATTCAACGAAATTGTTTATAAAGGCCATACCCCCCCAAGAGATGTTAAAGGCACTTATTATTACCCTACCCAAACCTGGGAAATCACCTGACCTTCCACAGAATTTTCAACCTATTTCCCTATTAAATACGGATATAAAATTATATGCCAAAGTACTAGCAAAAAGATTATCTGGGGTCATACCAAGTCTAATTATTAGAGATCAGGTGGGATTCATCAAGGGGCGCCAGACAGTGAACGGCACAAGGCGCTATATTAGTATTATCTCTGTGGTGTCTGGGCGGGGTACGCCTACTCTGCTCCTAGCTTTGAATGCGGAGAAGACATTTGACCGAGTGCATTGGGGTAACCTCAGAGAGGTGCTCACAAGGTTTGGTTTTTGTGGTCCCCTGCTCTCTTCATTTCTAGCCTTATACTCCTGTCCATCTGCACAGATCTATACCTCGGGCTCAGTTTCTCACCCTTTTGACATTTCCAATGGGATGCATCGAGGATGTCCGCTCTCCCCAATAGTGTTTGCTTTGGTGATGGAGCCCTTCGCACATGTGGTACGCTCGGCACCAGATATTTTAGGTATTAAAATAGGTAATTTAGAACACCACATTGGCTTGTGCAGCAGATGATATTATTTTAAGTTTGGAAGCCCCTGAATCTTCGCCTAACTATGTTTTTTAATATTATTAGTGAATTTAGCTCAGTTAGCTATTATAAAGTTAATGCCTCCAAATCCGTAGTCCTTAATATGAGGATCCCCAAACGCACTCAAACTAAATTGCAACAGACATACCCATTCCAGTGGTCAAATGGACAAATTCCCTATCTTGGTGTAACGCTAACATATCCCTTTCATTATTTGGTGTCAGTTAATTTCAAAAAGCTATTTGCCGTTCTAGAGAAGGATATTAAAACATTGCCAACCTCAGGGTTTCCTGGATAGGTCGCATTGCTCTCTCCAAAATGATACTACTAACCAAAATTCTATACCTTTTTCGTAATCTCCCAGTGATCGTACCTGATGACATTTTGAACAAATTGCAAAATATGTCACTGCAGTACGCCTCCCACTTTGCCTCTCATTGACTCAGGGGATACACACCCATCAAAAGGTGTTCCCTAATGAACCCTATTTAAAGCTCCTTGGACTAGCTCACCATTATGCTGTCACTCCACCACAAGGACTGACATGCCGCCGTTTTGTCTTTATTTTCTTTGATTTTAAGTTCTTTGTCCTGACCTAGGGGCTAGTCCCCTTCAGCTACTCACTCGAGTTGCATTATCAGTCTATTTAGCAACTTCAGATAGTTTCTTATCATTTAGGTAGCTGCAAATCTATCTTGAGGACTTTAAGGGCTTAAGTTATTGATAGCATCTGACGGCTTATATATCTCTTTTTGATCTCATCTTGTACTTTGAGGATAATTTTGTCCTCTTAATGACCATTACCGTGACCATCATTGCCACGTCATAGGTCATTCTTTTCTGATTTTTGTAAATTGCGGTGCACTGGAATTCTTCGCTGCATTGCATTTACATTTAGAGACAGATCATTTTGGCGACCACTGGTCCATGATTATCAGTCCTGGACTATGTGCGGCTTCCACACTCTATAAAAATTTAGCCACAACCCAACCTTTTGGTTGGAACTAGCGCATTGTAACCCCTGAGGAACCCACCAGTTGGGAGAAACGCGTTGGGTAACGCGCATTTTTGCTTTAAGAGCAAACTCCTTATGTGCAAGTCCTTCCCACTATACGACGCACATTAGGATACCAGATTTAGAGTGATTCTACTTTATTTGATCACTTTTCTGGATCTATGATCAATGTTGTACATCAATTGAGCTTCATCACATGACTCGATTTCCCATTGTTCATATTTCAGAAGTGGCGGTTGCTGTCGTTTTTTAAGGTTGAGTCCTATTATACGACTCCAACCTGTTTGGTCACTAGTCACTAGTGGCCTTCTTAATCCTAATCTTCCCCTTATTTGTTTGTATTTGTTTTGTTCTTCTTTTAAAGGAATTTAATAAAAGGTATTTTTTAATTTTATTAGTTTGGAAGGTCCTAGCAGTAAATTTCCCAAAGTTCTGACTGGGATTAGCTGCCCTTGTAAATTTAACGCTAACATATCCCATTCATAATTTGGTGTCAGTTAATTTCAAAAAGCTATTTGCCGTTCTAGAGAAGGATATTAAAACATTGCCAACCTCATGGTTTCCTGGATAGGTCGCATTGCTATCTCCAAAATGATACTACTAACCAAAATTCTATACCTTTTTCGTAATCTCCCCGTGACCGTACCTGATAACATTTTGAACGGATTGCAAAATATGTCACTGCAGTTTATCTGGCATAACCAACGAGCAAGAGTGGCATCTAGAATATTATACCTCCACCCTTCCTGGGGGGCTTGGGTTGTCCCTGCTTGAAAAAGTACTACCATGCCTCATTACTTGACCAATTAAAACGCTGGTGGCTTATGTCATTCACTCGTGTACACAACATATTTCATATCCCGTATAAGGAATTTTACAAGTATTTACAACTTGGACACTTCCTTCAATCTCATATCTTTCCTATTATTTTGCCCCGCTCGGAGTGCGAAATCTTTTTATTTAACGAGGAGCAACACTCTAAAGGTATTTCTAAGGCATACCCCTCACTTGCATTGTGCACTCCCGCATTTACTCCTCTATTTCAAACCAGATGGGAAGAGGATCTTAATGAATCTTTTTCTGCAGATCAATGGTCACAGGCTTTCTCACTTAGTTATAAATATTCTCACTGTGTGAACCATCTGGAAACCAATAGGAAGTTACTATATTGATGGTATCTGACACCATACCGCCTATCTAAAATCTCACCACAACACTCTAACTTGTGTTGGAGATGCCATAAACAAATTGGATCTTTAATACATATTTGGTGCTTGTGTGAACATCTCAAAACATTCTGGGAGCAAACCCACTATGCAATATGTTCAATCCTACACATTACGGTGTGTTGGGACCCTAGTGTTGCTCTTGGACATAGAGGAGGGCACATCGGCTGATCTGCTCTTGGAGTGTTTTGCTTCTGCTCTTGGGGTTTTTTGCCTTCCTCTGGATCAACAACACAGGAGGATAGACAGGCTGGACTAGATGGACATTGTCTTCATTCGACCTTACGAACTATGTTACTATGTTCTCATTATATCCCATATCTTAACGGCTGCCAGAACATCTATAGCAAAATGATGGAGGAGTAACAAGGTTCCTTCCTTGTCAGACATTTTCTTGATGGTTCAGCATAGCTGTATAATGGAACACTTGATTGCGACTAGACTTGATTCTCTAGCTGGGTTTAAAACTCAGTAGGCAAAATGGCTTGATTTTTCGGGATATACTTGATAACTTTCTTTAAAGATAAAGCAATCATTGGGTTTTTTATTTTCAGTCTGTGTAGATTCTATAGTACACCATACCTATACACATTGTAGCTTCCTATGTGTGCAGCCTACTACTGGCAAGTGTTTTGAATCCTGGCAAGGCTACCCTCAGCTCAACCTTTACATCATTGGACCCAATTTCAAGTTCAGTTTCATTAATTTACACCTGTTACTCTCCCCTGTCCCCTCTGTTAAACTTCCTCTCTGTCCAGGTGATCCTCAATACCAACTCCTAATGTTGATTGCACTAATGGATTGATACAACTTATAAGACGTGACTTACCTTATGGCATGTTAGTGTTTTATTGTGTGCTTTTACTATGGATAGAACATGCCAGATTATAATTGGATCATCATGTGTTTTTTTTTCCTTTCTTATTCCTATATGCTGCATTTATGTGATTTCTATTGATAGCATTATTTAAAACCAATAAAATATTTGTTTATAAAATATATAATTTCTCTTGAGGCCTTAGAGAGCCATATGCATGAAAAAGTGTAAAATGGCATCGCTGCTGAAATTTACATGTATACAACTTTAATTCTTTCAGACTAAAAATACGTATAAATGGGTTGATAACTGGAGAGTGCGCTACACAAAATGGGCCCCTGAGGAGCCGAGGAAAAGCACCTCCTGTGTATATGTGGATACTGATGGGCAGTGGAAGACATCGCCTTGTAATGAGACTTATTCTTTCATCTGCAAACAAACTAGCGGTAAGCTGCTCATTTCCCTATTTAATATAATTAAATCCAACGCTCCTTTACATGTGTTAATATGATAGCCAATGCTATAACTAACTAAATTCCAAGTGCTGCCCACTGCCTCCTGTCAAGTGATGTCCATCTCTAGTGACAAAGACACACTAAAACGGAACACAGAGAGTGGAGAAAGGTTGTGACTCATGCTACTGATGGAAGTCTATGGAAAGAAGAGGGGAGGGAAGAAGAGGTTATAGAAGGATAATTACACAGATGTAAGGAGGGTACAGTTTATCGCTGTTTAATGTTAGTATGATGTTTTCTTGTAATGGTACTTGGTCTCTGAGAGGGGGCGGAAAGAATGAACAGAGCTGAGCAGGAAGGAACAGGAAGTGCAGTGTGTGTAGAGAGGGTAGCTAAGCTGTGGACAGACAAAGGGAGTCTCTCCTGGTTAGTGATACAGGGCTGTAGCGATTGTCTAACAGGCAGTTTTCCTCTGGTGAACAAAGAAAGGAGTGCTAAATAGTGAAGTCATGCCAAGTGGTTCCTCTATTTCCTGCCCTCTTGCAACGCTGAACGTGTATTGGTGAGCTAGAGAGAGATTGATCCTCAGTCGGCTGGGCACCGAGCTGTAGCAGGCATCCCATGCTTATAGGCCTAAAGACTGTTTGGTGAACTAAATATTGCTTATTGTTACTTCAGGTTATATTGTTATGGATTTGCACTTGGAGTACCCGATAAATATCTGCCCCCTTCATAATTAGAAGTTCCAAGGCCTGTGCATGCACTGGAAGAATCACTCTGGCCCACTGCTCAGCAAAAATGAAACTTCTTTACTCTAATCAAGCTGCATGGGATTTTATAGATTGTATGCATAGTTAGTACGTCATGAAGTATGAATCTGTAGCTGATTGGTTATTGCCTAGGAGCTGACGTCATCATCTGTGGTATCTTAGTTGCATTCTTGGATGGGAGCGCCATCTTGAGTAGACGATGGGAGGGGGAGTAGTTAGTCAGACAGCTGTGTTAGAACAGAAGCACATATTTGCAATAGGCATTTTACTTAGTTTATTACAATCCATTACAATCCCCCCTTAAAATGACTGTTTTATCTGTCCCTAATCCTGGGCCTATCTTATCAGTCTCAATGTGCCTCGAAACTCTTTTGTGCCGCATGTTAGACGAGTTATAGTATCCCATGCCCCCCCCCCCCCCTTGCCACGGGCTTTGCTCATAGAGAAGTCAGTTGCTGTCCCTATGGGCTTAAAGGTATTATAATTGCTTAGGGGAAGGAGTCTTTAGGGGGGTGTAGGATGTCTCGTAGACCTCTGGACTCTCCCTTGATATGCCAGCCCGGTTGCCCCAGATCTTACCCCACAATCTCTGTGTTACCATGCAGGGCGGCGCAGGGTCCCGCGGTCGGCGCGCACCGCTCCGGTGTCGGCTCCAGCGCCCTGGAGCTCTGGAGTCGGGGCTCTCCTGGTGGCGTGGGGCAGCCAGCGTGTGGCGGCGTGGGCATGTCCGCCCGTAGGGTGCCGCCCACACTCCTCCACCTTTCTTATGCAGCAGTGGGAGAGTCGGCTCATCCCACTCTCCGCCCCTGGGCGGAGCCTTGCAGTTATAAGGCTGGCAGTGACCTGAGCTCACTGCCAGTTATTGGTTCTGTCAGCCACTAGTGAGTTCTGTCTGCAGCCTGTCTCTGCCAGTTCCTAGTTGCCTGTCAGCGTCCTTTCTAGCTCGCTAGCTCAGTCTTTTTCCTGTTGGTACTCCATCTGCCTTCTCTGTCAGCACTCTGTCCCCCCATTAGTTAGTCACATATTGTCAGTCGCCAGGTCCCTAGCCAGTGCAGCGACCGCGGTCCAGTTGTCCGCCTGGGGTTAGCCAGGGCCGAGGCAAGTAGGCAGGGACAGTGGGGTGCGGGAAGTTTAGGGCACCCCACCTGGTGCTCAGGGGGTTCGGAGTGCCGTAACATAATAACTGGCCCTTTAAACCGTTTTCATGGAGGCGATCAGCGCCCTTGCCTACCAGCTGCAAGCCCTGGTGCCGGTGGTCCAGGATTTATCCGCCCGTATGGCAGCCCAGGAGCAGCGGGGGTCGTTGCAGGGTCCGGACGCCTCACCCAGCCCAGAACCTAAGTGCCCTCTTCCCGAGGTGTTCTCTGGGGAGTGGAACAAATTTTTTGTTTTCCAACAGGTGTGTCGCTTATTTTTTTGGATGCGCCCCCGATCTTCCGGGTCGGAAGCCCAGAGGGTCGGGCTTATAATTTCCCTGCTGCGGGGCTTTTTCCATCCCCGAGGAATCCTCCTGCCTGCAGTCCGTGGACTCCTTTTTCCAGGAACTCGGGGGTATCTTCGACGAACCGGACCAAGGGGGTTTGGCGGTTTCGCGGCTGTTGGCGCTGCATCAGGGGTCGTTTTTTGTGGAGGATTATTGCTCCAACTTCAGACGCTATGCAGGGGATACGGCATGGAACGATAGCGCTCTGAAAGACGTTTTTCTGCAGGGCCTCTCGGACGCAGTTAAAGACCAGTTAATTTCCCATCCCGTTCCCGGGTCTTTAAGGGAGGCTATGGAGCTAGCGGTGAAGGCAGATAGGAGGCTCAGGGCTAGGAAGCAAGACAGGCGGGCCCGTAGAGTCAGGGAGTCAACGCAACTACGACGTGGGTAACCGTGAATTATTGACTATCAAATGGGCTCTGGAAGAGTGGCGACACCATCTTGAGGGTGCTAGACACCCAATTACCGTGTATACTAATCACAAGAATCTGGTATATCTCGCCAATGCTAAAAGACTCACAGCTCGTCAAGCCAGGTGGGCGTTGTTCTTCGCCAGGTTTAATTTCGTCGTGACATATATCCCAGGAGAGAAGAACGTGAAGGCGGACGCCCTGTCACGGAGTTTCGGGGTGCCGGATAGTGAGACTATGACCCCCGAGAATATCTTAGCCCCTGGCGTGGTGGTGGCAGCTGTAGAGTCTAACTTCGTCCCTCAACTACAGGATGCTCAGCAGGACGCTCCTTCGGGGGTGCCGAAGGGCAGATGGTTAGTGCCAGAGACCCTACGTCCTAGAGTCATGGATGATCTCACTCGTCGGTTCTCGCCGGGCATCCAGGGTTTCAGGGGACCCTGGATCTTTGTTCAAGACACTTCTGGTGGCCAGGCATGTCTCAGGAGATCCGCAACTTTGTTAGGGGATGCTCGGTCTGTGCTCGCAATAAGAGTCAGCGGCGTCCTCCGGAGGGTCCTCTGAGACCGCTCCCGGTTCCTTCCAGTCCATGGTCAAACTTATCAGTAGATTTCATCACTGATCTACCAGAATCCCAGAAGTGCACCACTATCTTAGCGGTGGTCGACCGGTTCTCAAAGATGGCATATTTTGTGGCGTTAAAGAAGCTACCTTCGGCAAAAGAATTTGCCAAGATTTTTGTAAAAGAAATAATTCGCCTACATGGGGTTCCCCAAAATATTGCATCTGATCGCGGGGTTCAGTTTATGTCGCAGTTTTGGCGTGCCTTCTGCAGAAACTTGGGAACGTCGCTTTCCTTCTCTTCAGCATTCCACCCGCAAACTAATGGTCAGACTCAGCGGAAGAACCAAGATTTAGTGCAATATTTACGGTTGTTTGCTAGCGAAAAGGCTCATCAGTGGGCAGAGTTCCTGCCGTTGGCAGAGTTTGCACTAAACAACCGCCCTTGTTCTTCCACTGGGGTATCTCCATTTCTTTCCTTACAGCAATCCCTACTCCTTCGGTCTGTCCTGCAGCTGATGTCGCCACAGATACACTTCGGGGAGTATGAAAAAAGGTACAGAAAAACTTGGAAGCAGCGGGGACTCGTATGCAGTTGCGTAGTGAGAAGAGTCTGTCTGTATCTGAACCTTACAAGATGGGACAGAAGGTAAACCTGTCTTCTAAAAATTTCAAATTAAGGGTCCCCTCCCTGAAGCTGGCGCCACGTTACATGGGTCCATTTGTCATCACGTGTGTGGTGAACCCGCTCGCCTACGAACTGGGTTTGCCAGCTACATGGAGGGCTCACAAGGTGTTCCATCAGTCGTTATTGAAACCTTTTGTCCCTTTTGTCCCTTTTCTTTTACAAAAATCTTGGAAAATTCTATCGCAGAAGGTAGCTTCTTTAACGCAACAAAATGTGCTATCTTTGAGAAACGGTCTACAACAACTAGGGTAGGGGTGAACTTCTGAGACTCAGGTAGATCGGTGATAAAATCTCAGGTAGATCGGTGATAAATGCAACCACGGATGAAAAGGTAGCGGTAATGGTCTCAGAGGCCCCTTCGGATGCTGACGCCGACTTTTACTGCGTGCACAGAAAGAGCATCCCTTCACAAAGTTGTGGATCTCCCGAGACATGCCTGGCCGCCAGTAGTGTCTAGAACAAAGATCCAGAGTCCCCTGAACCCCCGGGTGGCCTGCGAGAACAGATGAGTGAGACTCTTTAATTACTCTGAGACACAAGGACTCTGGCACAAACCATCTGCCCTCCGTCACCCCCGAGGGAGCGTCCTGCTGACAATTTTGTAAATGATAAACGAGATCGGATTCTACAGCGGCCACCACCACCCCAGGTGCCAAGATATTCTCGGGAGCCACTGTCTCACTTTTCCCGAAACTCCGAGAGAGGGCGTCTGCCTTCACGTTCTTCTCCCCTGGAATATATGTAACGACGAGGTTAACCTGGTGAAAAACAACGCCCACCTGGCCTGACAAACTGTGAGTCTCTTAGCATTGGCGAGATATACCAAGTTTTTATAATCAGTATACACGGTAATGGGACGCCAATAACTCACGATTACCCACGTTGTAGTTACGTTCTGCTGAACTAAACTTCCGCGAGAAGAACGCACATGGACTATACCCAGGTCTCCCACTGACTTCCTTAAACAATACAGCCCCCGCCCCCACCTCAAACGCATCGACCTCAATGAAGAACGGTCGCTGCGCGTCAGGCTGTACTAGCATCGGGGCAGTAGTAAACTCCCTTTTGAGACGACTAAAAGTCTCAAATGAAATGACATAACCAAGGAAAGACACTTGTTTAGTACCAAAAATGCCTTTCTCCTACTTGACAAAAAGTTGGTACTCACGCAAACGGGTCAGAACCAGCCTCAGGTGCCGCACATGTGAATCCCAGTCTGGGGAGTACACCAGAATGTCATCAAGATATATGACCAAAAATACCCCCAGGAAGTCATAGAAGACCGCGTTCATAAATCCCTGGAACACAGCGAGGGCATTACAAAGTCTGAGGGCATGACTAGACATTCAGAATGCCCGAACAAGATGTTGAAGGCCGTCTTCCACTCATCTTCCTTTCGGATGCTAATTAAATTGTAAGTCCAATTTGGAAAACCAGTGGGCCCCTAACACCTGATTCAATAAATCAGGAATCAGGGGCAAGGAGCACTGGTTCTTCACTGTAATTTTATTCAAAGCCCGATAATCCACACAAGGCCTCAATGTCCCATCCTTCTTTTGTACAAAGAAAATACCGTCTCCGGCAGGGGAACTGGACGGCCTGATATGTCATTTGGCCAGAGACTCTGAAATATAGGACTTAAGGGTTTCGTGCTCACCCCAAGACAAATTGAAAATGGCTCCCTTAGGGATGGGACTGTCGGGGATCAAATCAATACCACAGTCCCACTCCTTATGGGGAGGCAAAGGCTCAGACAGAAAATCTGAAAATCAGACAAATACTCAGGAATAAGTATGGTATCTTCTGAACACATTGATATAGTAGCTAAGTGACTATGACAGGACAACTCCCAATGTGTCAATTCCCGAGTGGACCAATCAAATTTGGGATTGTGCAGTGCTAACCAGGGCATACCAAGCACTACATCAACGTACATCCTTTCCATTACCAAGAACGACAGATCCTCAGAATGGAGAACACCCACAGTGAACTGTAACATGGGAGTCCTCCACTGTACAACCCCTGCAGACAGAGGGGTAGAATCAATACTACTGAAGCGTATGGGAATCTTTAACACCGAAAATTCAGTCATCAGAGGTCTGACAAAACTCAAACTAATCAAATTGGCGGCAGCCCCAGAATCAATAAAAGCTTGACCAGACCGAGTGAAATTCCGGAAGCCAATCTGACAAGGCACCAACAACTTAGGGAGTACCTGTGATCCTAGGCTATCCTCCCAAAAATCGCCTGAAGCTTTTCCGCAAGTTCAAACTGATGTTGTAGACGCTTCTGAGGACAGGTTGCTACACGATGTCCGGCTTTCCCACAATAGAGGCAGAGGCGATGAGTCATCCGAAACCGTCGCCGTTCCTCGGGACTTAGGTGATCCACTTCCATAGGCTCGGCACCAGAAGATGGCATGGGAGAAGCAGGAGCAGGTCTTCCAAATTCCCTAGCCTTACCTTAGCCTTACGGGCCTGACGTTCCTCTTTTTTCTAGATCTCAGCCTCCTGTCAGCTTTGACCGCCAATTCCATTGCATCATTGAGTGTCACGGGATGAGAAATGAGTAGATCCTTGACCGCGTCCGAAAGACCTAACAAAAACACATCTTTAAGGGCGCTATCATTCCAAGAGGTTTTACCTGCATACAGTCTAAATTTAGAGCAATAGTTCTCTACCCACTGCTGCCTCTGACGTAGAGACGTGAGATGGGATACAGCCAACCCCGCACGGTCCGGCTCATCAAAAATACCTCCAAGTTCCCGAAAAAACAAATCAACTGACTGCAGGCAAGTCGAACTCTCAGGTAAGGAGTAGCCTCCATGTCTAGGGGAACCCCGAAGTAAGGACATGATCAATCCAACTTTCTGGGATTCCGAGCCCGAGGAGCGGGGCCGCATCCGAAAATACAATCTACATGCCTGCTGAAAAACAAAAAACTTACTCCTCTTCCCTGAAAATACCTCAGGAAGTGGACACGTGAGTTCAGGAATAGAAGGGGCGGTAGAAACATGCACTAACTCCCGTTTTCCCCTGGGCCACCATACGATCGGACATGTCTTGGATCACAACCACTAAATCCTGCAACTGACTTGCGAAGGTACTCATGGCCTCCATAGGAGAGCAATTTTTAAGGGCCAGTTATTATGTTATGGTACACTATCCTTGATATGCCAGCTCTAGATCTCACCCACAACCCCTGTCATTGCCTACTTGCCTCCACTTCTGGCTAACCCCAGGCAGGCCACTAGGCGGCGGTCCCTACTCACTAGGGACCGAAAAGGGATGCTGGCGTACCGGGATGGAAAGCATAGGATACTGACAGAAAAGGCAGATTTAAATAACCAGCACAAACAATACTAAGCAGAACTGAGGCAGATGGAAAAACCTGTCTGATAATAGCAAAGTATGGCAGACAAGCTGACAGAAGCAGGAGACTAACCGAGGCAGACTTGCTAGCACACTGAGGGAAACCAATAACTGGCAGTGATTGCCAGTCTTTGCCTGACCTTTAAACAAAAGCCTCCACCCAGGGGCAGAGAGAGGGAGACAGACAAATCCTAATAGAACATAATAAAAGGGAGCTCGTGCACGGCAGCCACATTCACGGGTGCGCGTGCGTGGCACGCTGCCAGGCACCCGTGCCCCGGTAGCTGCACAACCAGCCGGGGGAATGCGCCTCGACCGCGGGACCCTGCACACCCCCCCCCCCCCTCACCTGGAGGAACAGCAACCACCGCATGGTAACAATAGCATAATTATATCTGTTCCTCAGGAACCGGAGTCTTCTTGCAATGGGAGGCGTGGATCCAGGAGCTCTTTCCATCTAGTTTCACTGAAATGGCTGTGGTCAGTAGCAACTGGTAGGGATCATCATATTTAGGTTCAAGGGAATGTTTTCTCACAAATTTCTTCATATAGACCCAGTCCTCAAGGAATCCCCATGCTGGCATCTGGATCTGGAATAGAAGAAAACACCTGGGCATGTACTTTGGTTAGTTCCTGTGCCAGGGACATCACATATTTAGTCTGTACATCAGGCTGGAGCTGTTAGGGGAAAGAGCAACCTAGTCCTGGGGGCTGACATGAACAAGATCTCATAGGGGGACAGTGAATGTTCTCCTTGGGAGGTGTACCGGACGCTGAACAGGGCAATAGGCAGGATCTCAGGCCAAGGCATGCTAGTCTCTTGGGACATTTTCAACATTTTGTTTTTCAGGGTGTCGTTAAGTCTTTCTTCCTTCCCACTGCTCTGGGGATGGTTGGGGGTATAGAAGGCTAGGTTCACACTTCTTTGGTCAGATTGGCTGTGAAGGCTGGTCCTTGGTCACTCTCAATCACTTCCGGGACTCTGAATCTACACACCACTTCGCTAAGTAGTTTCTCTACTGTGGTCTTCGCGGTCATATTAGTCACTGGGTAGGCCTCCGGCCAATTCAAGAACATGTCCACTATTACCAGTGCATAGTTGAACCTGTCGCTCTTTGGTACCTGGATGTGGTCGATTTGAAGCCTCTGAAAGGGATACAGAGGCTTGGCTAGGTGTTTCTGGGAGACTTTTTCTGTGCGTCCAGGATTGCATTCCGCACAGATGGCGCACGATATGCAGAATCTTTTAGTGAGGGAGGAAATGCCTTGGGTCATGTAGTACTTCAGGATAAAAGCATTCCTCAGTGTCTTAAGAAGGTGTGCAGGGCCATGTGTCCATTGTACTACGGCTTGGTATAGGCATCTGGGTAAGCATGGTTTCCTGTTGACTTCATAGAGCCCATGACTGTTGATGGTGGCCCCTTTCTCACCCAGAGGTCCTTCTCTTCTTTGTTGGATTTCTTCTGTAATTCTTGAAGACGTCTTTTGTCTATGGAGTGGGCTTGCACCATCATCACCATTTCTGCCTCCACCTAACTCTCAATTATCGAGGGTCCTGCAGCTGTTTCCTTAACTGCCATATCTGCCAAGTGGTTTCCTCGTGTTTCTGCAGAGTTGAGCCTTCCGTTGTCTTTTACTTTAAATATGACCACTTGAGTGTGCAGAAGGAGTGCATCCATCAGGTCCCTGATGGCCTCATGATGTTTCACAGATCTGCTTGCTGCAGTCAAGAATCCGCATATCTTCCAGATGACTCCAATGTCATGGACCACTCCAAAGGTGTATTTGGAGTCGGTGTAGACATTCGCTCTCTTTCCCTTGAAGAGCTTACAGGTCGAGGTCAGTGCTTTGAGTTCGGTCTCTTGGGCGGACTTTGGGGGGACAGCTCTTGAGCTTGGAGGATGGTGTTTTCAGTGGTGACTGCATAACCTATGTGAAACATGCCTTGGTTGTCGGCGTATCTGGAGCCATCGACAAAAATTGTGAGGTCTGGGTTGTTGAGTGGCGTGTCGAACACAGTGGAGAGATGTGAAGTTTCTTGTTTCATCACCTCAAAACAGTCATGTTTATCAGGAGTTTGGGGATCTGTTCCCCCCTCAGGAATTGGGAGGATGGTTGAGGGATTCAGGATAGTGCAGGGTGACTTTGTCAGGTATTAGGAGAGAGCACTGAAGGCGAGGGTGTCAGCCGCAGGCAGGTGCCTGGGCTGCATCTGGTTCTGGATAGCAACAATGTCATGAGGGACCAGGAGCACCAATGAGTGCCCAAGGTTTTGTCCAGTAGAGCTTTGGCTGCAAAGACTGCCCGCAGGCAGGAGGGACCACCTCTAGCAACTGGGTCCAGGCGAAAGGAGAAGTATCCGATGGGCCTGGGTCTGTTGCCATGAGACTTAGTAAGGACCCCAGTGGCATGTCCTTGTCTTTCTGACATGAAGAGCATGAAGGTATTGTCGTAATCTGGTAAGCCCAGTGCTGGAGCAAAGGAAAGGGCCTACTTGAGCAGGATAAAGCTGGATAGCGCTTCCGATGAGAGACTGAAAGGATCCGTCTTTAAAGCATTGTACAGAGGTTGCATCAATAGAGAGCCTTCTGGGATCCATGCTCTGCAGTAGAAGATAAGTCCAAGGAAGGAATGAAGTGCCTTTGGTTTTTGAGGTAATGGGATGGCAGTAACTCAGTCTTGGGTGAGGTATCTTGTACCCTTTGAGATGCAGTGTCCTAAGAACACAACTGACATTGCGCACCACTGGAGCTTGGGTTTTGAGGCCTTGTACCCCGGATTGGCAAAGAAACAGAAAATGCTTTCAGACGTTGACTCAGCTGTGCAGAGGTCATCAGCACACAGTAGTAGGTTATCCACATACTGAAGGAGGACAACATTTGAGTTCTCCAGCCACCAAGTATTCAGGATGAGGGCCATGGCTTTGGCAAATTGACTTGGAGAGTTCTGTACTTCCTGTGACATTGCTGTCTAAGTTTACTGTCGGCCCTCATGAGTAAAGGCAAAGAGGTATTGGCAGGATAGGTGGAATGGGACACTGAAGAAGGTGTTGTCCAAGTCCAAAACTGTAAATTACGTAGCTGAGAGTGGGATTCCAGACAGCAAGCTGTGTGGGTCCGGCACAATAGGCATGTCCAAGACAGTGGCCTCTTTGACGGCTCTGAGATCTTATACCAATCTGTACTTGTCTGGTTGCCCTTTCTGGGTCTTCTTCTTCACAGGAAAGCGGGGAGTGTTGGAAGGCGAGTCGCAGGGGATGAGACCCCCATTCTAGAGTAAGTCCTTGATTTGTCCTGCGATTGCTTCTGCCACTGCTTTCTTAAGGGGATACTGGGGTTTTCGGGGAAGTGGTGCTCGTGATTTTAGGGTAACCATTACAGGTGGCACCTTGAGGTGGCCAATGTCTTAAGGGCCGGTTGACCACAAGTGTTCTGGTATTCTTTTCAATACTTCTGGAGGGATGCCTGACATGGAAAATGTCTGTAAAGACATAAGGATAGGCAGGGAGCACAGCACCAGAAGACAGTGGGGTGGAAACCGTCATTTTCTCATCTTCAGTGAAGGTAATGGTTGCTTGCAGTCTGGATAGGACATCTGCTCCCAGAAGGTTCAGAGGACAAACAACAAATCTGGCCACGAGATCTGGGAAGGGCCCTACTTGGAGCGGGCGTGTAAGTGGCTTGGATCTGGGGGTTCCATCAACTCTCACACAGGAGACATCTATGTTAGACAGAAAGGAAGGGTAATATTTATGCAGCAAGAGTATAGGCGAACCCCTGTAACATTGATGTAGCAAGAGTATAGGCAGACCCCTGTAACATTTCTGTAGCAAGAGTATAGGCGAACCCCTCAAACCTTTCAGTAGCAAGTGTATAGGTGAACCCCTCAAACCTTTTTAGTAGCAAGAGTATAGGCAGACCCCAGTGACATTTCTGTAGCAAGAGTGTAGGCGAACCACTGAAACATTGGTGTAACAAGAGTATAGGCGAACACCTGAAAAAATGTGGTTACCCAGAGTGTGGGCGAAGGTCTGAAAAATTAGTTAGATAACAGTATAGGCAAGGGCCAGAAAAATTAGTGTACCAAGAGTACAAGTGTACCCCTGAAAAATTGCTCAACCGTGAAGGCAGGTGAAACCCATAAACATTTTTAAAGATACTGCTCGCTGTTGCTTAATTTGTAACGGATCCTGGAGGCAGCCCTCCGAAAAA
The DNA here is from genome assembly GCF_035609145.1 of Eleutherodactylus coqui. Lineage (NCBI taxonomy): Eukaryota > Metazoa > Chordata > Amphibia > Anura > Eleutherodactylidae > Eleutherodactylus > Eleutherodactylus coqui. The sequence goes on from NC_089848.1 coordinate 124,863,121, forward strand.
AATGGTTTCAGTTAATGTATAAAAACCTTTGAAACTTTTAAAAATTGTAAAAAAGTTTTAAACAGAGGCTTTTGGGCTGCAGACAAATTGGCAGTTCAGCATGATGACATGCTGTTTTAGGATGAGGCGTAGGAGGAGTAATAATATCCAAGAGTGATTGACAAGGCTAATTCCCCCTGTTTTTGTGGGGACAGAGGATGCATTTTTCTCCTGTTGCAACAAAAAGAATCATTAGGTTCCGCTGCTTTCTGCTGGTGGGAAGAGAAATCTGGGGAAATCCAGCCTTTGTTCATCTTTATGAGTGTAAGCATGTCGGCGCTGGAAGTTGACAGGCGGGTACGCTTATCCATGATGATTCTCCCAGCTGCACTTAACACCCTCTCGGACAAGACTCTAGCGGAAAGGGCAGGCCAGCACCTCCAGGGCGTACGGCTTAATTTCATGCCACGTGTCCAGCTTTGACACTCGATAGTTGTATGGAGCAGAGGCATCACGGAGGATGGTGGTACGATCCGCTACGTACTTCCTCACCATCTTTTTACAGTGCTCTCTCTGACTCAGTCTTCACTGCGGAGTGGTGATACAGTCTTGCTGGGCGAGCCATAAAACTGGCAAAGGCTTGGAGAGTGTTCCCCTGCCTGCGCTGGACATGCTGCCTGATCCCCTGACTCCCCTGCTACTTGGCACTCGGAACTGTGTCTTCTGCCACTAACACTGTCAGATGGGAACTTTAGCATCACTTTTTCCACCAGGGCCCTGTGGTATTGCATCACTCTCATACCCCTTTCCTCTTCAGGAATGAGAGTGGAAAGGTTCTAGAAGGGTGCGCACCCAGTAATCCATGTTGGCCAGAATGCGTCTAACGCGAGAGGCATGGGAAAGGCAGCCTAACATGAAGTCAGGCACATGTGCCAGGGTCCCAGTATGCCACACATCGCTGTCCTCACTAGGAGGATGACTTTCAGGATCCTCCTTCTCCTCTTCAGCCCATACACACTGAATGGATGAGAGGCAAGCAGCATGGGTACCCTCTGCAGTGTGCCTAGCTCTCTCTTCCTCCTCCTCCTCCCCCCTCCCCCTTCTCCTCCAAAACGCGCTGTGATATAGACATGAGGATGGTCTGGCTATCAAGCGACATACTGTCATCCCCCGTCTCCTGTTCCAACCGCAGAGTGTCGGCCTTTATGCTTAGCAGCGAACTTCTCAGCAGCTAAAGCAGCGGGATGGTAATGCTAGTGATGGCCGCATCGCCGCTCTCCATTTGGGTAGACTCCTCAAAGTTTCCGAGGAGCTAGCAGATATCTGCCATCCATGCCCACTCCTCAGTAAAGAATTGCGAAGGCTGACTACCACTCCGCCGCCCATGTTGCAGCTGGTATTCCACTATTGCTCTACGCTGCTCGTACAGCCTGGCCAACATGTGCAGCGTAGAAATCCAGCGTGTGGGCACGTCCCACAGCAGACAGTGCTCTGGCAGCTGAAACTAACGTTGCAGGGTCCTCAGGTTGGCAGCATCTGTGGTGGAGTTGCGGAAATGTGCGCAGACACGGCACACCTTGCCGAGCAGGTCAGACAAGTGGGGGTAGTTTTTCAGAAACCGCTGAACCATTAAATTGAAGACGTGGGCCAGGTATGGCACGTGTGAGGTTACCAAGCTACAGAGCTGCCACCAGGTTACGGCCGTTGTCACACATGATCATGCCCGGTTGGAGGCTCAGCGGCGAAATTCAGAGGTTTGTCTCCTCCGTCAGACCCTGCAACAGCTTGGGGGCCGTGTGCCTCTTGATACCTAAGCTGATTAGTTTCAGCACGGCTTGCTGACGCTTGCCCACCGCTGTACTGCCGCGCCGCGTGCTACCGGCTGGTGAGAGGTAGAAGTGGCGGAGGAGGGTTTGGAGGAGGAGGCATAAAACACCGCAGATACCAGCACCGAGTTAGGACCCGCTATTCTGGGTGTGGGTAGGATGTGAGCGGTCCCAGGCTCTGACTCGGTCCCAGCCTCCACCAAGTTCACCCAATGTGCCGTCAGGGAGATATAGTGGCCCTGCCCGCCAGTACTTGTCCACGTGTCCATGGCTAAGTGGACCTTCCCAGTAACCACATTGGTGAGGGCATGATTTATGTTGCGGGAGACGTGCTGCTGTAAAGTGGGGACGGCACACCGGGAAAAATAGTGGCGACTGGGGACCAAGTAGCGCAGGACCGCCGCCGCCATTATGTTTTTGAAAGCCTCCGTTTCGACAAGCCTGTATGGCAGCATCTCCAGGCTGATTGATTTGGCAATGTGCACGTTTAAAGCTTGTGAAGGCGTATTTCCGCTTTCGCTCCAACGCTTGTGTTAGCGACAGCTGAACGCTGCGCTGGGAGACATTGCTGGATAGATTGGGGGACCGTGGAGGTGAGGGTGTGGGTGCAGGCTGGGAGGCGCTCGTGCCTGCGTCCTGGGAAGGGGATTGGATCTTTGTTGCAGGTTGGGGCACAGGGGACGAGGGAGTGGTGTGACCTGGAGGTGGTGAATGGCCTTCGCCCCACCTTGTGGGGTGCTTGGCCATCATATGCCTGCGCATGCTGGTAGTGGTAAGGTTGGTAGTGGTGGCTCCCCGGCTTACAGTTTGTCGGTCGTCCGCGCTCTCACTAAAAAACATCCACACCTTTGAACACCTAGCCCTCTGCACGGAGGCTTGCAGCGAGGGGGTGCTTTGGAAAACAGTTGGGGGATTCCTCGCTCTGCCCCTGCCTCTACTTCTGGCCACTCCACTGCCTCTTCCAACCTGTCCTTCTGCTGCACTTGCCTCCCCCTCTGAAGCTCTGTCCTCAGTAGGCTGAGCAAACCAGGTTGGGTCAGTCACCTTATTGTCCAGCAGCTCTTCCTCCGGATCCTCTGTGCGCTCCTCCCTCAGACTTACTGCCCTTACTACTACCTCACTGACAGACAAATGTGTCTCATCATCCTCCTCCACAAAAAGCTTTTGAGACAGTTGCCGGAAGTCCTCAACCTCATCACCCGGACTCCGGGAACTTTCCAAAGGTTGGGCATCGGTCACTACAAACTCCTCAGGTGAGAGAGGAACCATTTTTTCCCACTCAGGGCAGGGACCCGAGAACAGTTCCTGGGAGTCTGCCTGCTCATAATATGTCATTTTCATGGGGTGAGGAGCCTTTGAGGAAGGAGGAGCAGCCAGAGGATTCACAGTTGCAGTACCTAGACCGGGAGCAGTGGACTGCGTAGAAGACTGGGTGGTCGATACATTGCTGGACGCGTTTTCTGCCATCCATGACAGGACCTGCTCGCACTGCTCTATTTGTAATAAAGGTCTACCACGCGGACCCACAAATCGTGATATGAAGCTGGGGAGCCCAGAAACTTGCCTCTCTCCTAATCCCTCAGCAGCCATCTGTGATTCACCCCGCCCAGGAACTCGGCCTGTGCCCACACCCTCACTTGGGTGCCCGCATCCATGTCCTCGACCCCTACCCCTACTCCTAATCATAGCGGATTAAGGATAGAGCAGGGCCCAAATAAATTACCCCACTGGACAGCGCTGACAACTGTGGCTAATTCACCACACACAGAGACTTGTAGATAGCGGAGGCTCTATGCTGTGTCTAGAAAAAAATAATCTGCTGTCATGCACTGATACCTAGGGGTAATTTACAGCTCGCAGAGAGTTGTAGATAAGAGAGGCTGTATGGAGTGGGAGAAGACTCTAAAGCCAGTGGATAGTGCTGGTAACTGTGGCTATCTCAACCCCCCTCAAAGAAAGGGTATTGTGAGACGCTCTGCACAGCGGCAGAGCTAAAATACTTTGCAGTGGCCTAGAAAATATTAGAGTACTGTTTCACGGTGAGACCTCAGTGCTATGAATTGCAGACTGAGAACGCTATAAGTGAAAGGCTGGGAACAGGCCTAGATGCGTGATAAAAAAAATTGATGCACTACTGCTCCCAGCCAGCCACAACTATAATGCACACGGTGAGAAGTTGCCCTAAAAAGGACCCTTGGACCAAACGAGAAGCAAACAACCGAACAATAGATTTTAAGGGGACTGAAAGACAACAATGAGTGAATCGTTAACGAAAACTGCACGGCGGGCGCTTTTGAGCGAATGTTGAGCGATAATCATTGTGTCTAAATTGGCCTTTCGACTTCATTAACAAGTACAAGGTCATACAATGTGGTTTACTCATGCTAATCCTACACAAACAGATAGAGGTGGGAGGGGGTTATTAACTCACATCACAGCTCTTGTCCAGAGAAAATCAACAGGCAGGTGAGAGTAAATGGGTGAAAGGGCATCTGAAAAATTACCAATGCAATCTAAATACACACAAATGGATGACACTATAGCCCGGCCTGAAGGGGCTGATATAAAATGGAAGCTGAGACAGGCCTAAGGCCTGACACACCCAAAATGGCTGTCGGCCTACCAGTCTCTATATTACAGACAGAGTCCCTTCAATTTACATATAACTGTAAAACTACTTTTAGCTTCTGAATAAAGTTGTGCCTCTGTGACAAACCCTCTAGTGACAAAGCATAACCAAATAAACAGAAGTAACCATATTTATGCTGTACGTCAACTCTGATGTCTTTGTCTTTTGGTCTTACAGTTGTCGCTCCCACTGACCCTCCTCAAACACCTGGAAGCTGCCCAGACAAGCCTTTAGATTCTTGGATTCCCTTCCGTAACCATTGCTACCTTTTTGTATCATCTTCCTTCGCTGACTGGCAGAGGGCATCCTTAAAATGTGTTTATTATGGTGAGTTCTAGAAATACTTTATAGGGAAATAGAATTTATAAGAGATGTAACAGACACTAAAATCATACAGGGTGATTCAAAAGTCAGGATCACCAGGAATATCCCCTGAACAATAAGAGATACAAGTAAGATACTTTGTAGAGCACTTAGATGGGTGGGAGAAAACTTTTTGGTGTTATGGTGGTGCATGTCGGCCATCTTACTGGTGGCCATCTGGGATTTAGCCCAAGAAATCTCAATGGGATAAAGAGGTCATGGGATACATGATTAAAGCGTAGATCTTCATCAGAAATTCATAGGTGCAGTCATTTTTTCACCAATACCTAAAACCATTTTTAAGTCATGGGTGATGTCATGTTGAGCGCGAAGAATTGGGAGGTGAGGGGACTGCAGGATCTGCAAAAATCAGCAGTGGATTTTGACTTTGTTTGGGATACAGAAATGCTTCGGAAATTGCGTAGCAGTTCCGCCTCATGTGAGCGTGCCCGAAAGCAAATGTTTTAGATTTTACTGAAGGCTGTAAGAAAAAAAATGCCACAATTGCTGATTTTTGCCTATTCTATTTCCCAAAAAAGTGGAATATAATCATTTGTAGCCCAAAATCATAGCAATGAAAATGTCAATTCCTCCAAAAGTGTTTATGAAAAGTAAAGTTATGGCTTGCAGAATAAGGTGATAGAAAAAAAAATATATATTGATGCCTACCCACTACTGTTTTTTTTCCCCCAAATGTCAATTGTACTTTATAATGTTAAATTTGCAATGCACAAAAATCGCAATTTAGAGCATTGCGAATTTAACATTTGAAAGTCTCATTGACATTTGGGAAAAAGTAACGCTGCGAATTTGTAGCGAAAAAAAAGGGCAGTGGGTAGGTATTTCTCCAAAATAAAAGAGCTATACAAATTAGCCATTGTTGTAATTGTGGTGCCTCACAAAATAAAGTCAGTGAACCCCCCCTAAAAGCAAAACCCCCAAATTTCAGAATTGCATTATTTTTCCCCCCGCGTCCACCATGTTAATTAAGTTAAATGTTCTTCAATACATTATATACACCCCAAAATGATGTCATTAAAATACAACTTGTTCCTCTATGTCAATAGCAAAGTAAAAAAGTGGAAAAAACCGAAGTTCCCTGAAAGCTGAAATACTTTATTTTAGGCTGCAGTCTTAAGGGTGCCTTCACACTAAGGATATCGCTGTGTTTTTTTTAAACACGGCTGTCAATAGTACTGTCTAATGTTAAATACGCATCACACAAAATCTCAAGTTTGTGCTTTGTGATTTTTCTGCGATGCGTTTTTACATTAGAAAGTCCTATTGACATTTGCGTTTAAAATAATGCAGCGGTATCACGATGGCAAGTGTGAAGGTACGCTAACTAGAGATGAGCGAGCACACTGGTCCGAGCTTGATACTCGTTCGAGTATTAGGGTGCTCGAGATGCTCGTTACTCGAGACGAGCACCACGCGGTACTCGAGTCAATTGCATTTCCTTCCCCGCATGTTTAGCACCATTTTCTAGCCAATAAACATGTGGGGAAGGCATTGCCACTTCCTCCTGTGACGTGCCAGCCCTATCCCACCCCACAGTAGTGAATGGCTGGCGAGATCAAGTGACCGCCGAGTATTTAAAGCGGTCCCGCCCGCGGCTCACCTCAGACACACACTGGCAGTGGTTAGGGAAAGTGCTGCTGCTGATATAAGGGAAAGTGTTAGTGTAGGATCTTGTCTTCAAGAACCCCAAAGGTCCTTCTGAGGGCTACTCCTCATCGTGGGCATTACAGTTGTGGCTGGCTTGGAGCAGTAGTGCACCAATTTTTTTTTTTTAAGCATCTAGGGCTGTGCAGGCCATTTCAGTTATACCGCTCTGTGTGTGCAGTGCATTAGGCAGAGTTTAGGACACACTCACCATGTGCATTAGAGTTGTGGATGGCTGGGAGCAGTAGTGCACCAATTTTTGTATTACGCATCTAGGCCTGTTCCCAGCCTTTCAGTTATACCGTTCTCAGCCTGCAGTGCATTACTCCGAGGTCTCACAGTGAACACAGCACTCTAATATTTCCCAGGCTACTGCAAAGTATTTCAGATATACCGTTCTCAGTCTGCAGTGCATTACACAGAGTTTAGGGGCAGAGCTGCTTATGTAGGGAAGATTTTACAGTCATGATCCTCCGTACAAGAAACACAATGGTCCTTTTTGGGGCTACTTCTCACCGTGTGCTTTGCAGTTGTGGCTTGCTGGAAGCAGTAGTGCACCAATTTTTTAATTACACATCTAGGCCTGTGCCCAGCCTTTTATATAGCGTTCTCAGCCTGCAGTGCCGTACAACCAGCTCTCACCGTGAAACTGCACTCTAACATTTCCTATGCTACTGCAAAGTATTTCAGTTATACCGTTCTATGTCTGCAGTGCATTAGACAGAGCTCTCACTTAGAGATGAGTGAGCACCAAAATGCTCGGGTGCTCGATACTCGAGTCAAACTTTTCATAATGATCGATTTGGAGTAACAAACCCCATTGAAGTCAATGGGGGACTCAAGCATTTTTGTATGGGACCGATGACTTGTGAAACACCAGAAAACATCAGAAAATCATGGAAACACCACAGAAACGGATAGCGAATGGCAGGAGCAGCATGCATGGCTGCATCTGAGGCTCCCAGGTCCCACTATTAAGCCAAAATGGGGGAGAGAGCCTAGCGGTCACCCCCCTAACAATTTACTTGGGAGAAAGCCTCATTAGCAAGGCACACGCGCTGGCACATCTTAGCTAAGCACCACACTACCTGCAACCAAGGACAATCACTGCCTGCGGGTGACACAGCTGCCTCTTTTCCTGGGTAACATACTGGCATTGCTGTCCGACCCTCCGCACGACCCTGCGTCCACAGCGCACACAAACTTTTCCCTGCACAACCTTCAGCTGGCCTCATGCCACACGCTCGCTTCATAGACACACCACCCTCATGGTTATTTATAAGTGCGTACTGGATGAGGAGGAACCGGAGGCACACAATGCAGAGGGTTGGCAGGGCCAGGCAGGGACCCTCTTTGAAAGGTGGGGCGATAGCCCACAATGCTGTAGAGAATTGATGATAAATTGACATACGATCATCATTCCAATCCCGTGCCACCTCCGTCACAAAATTGTCAGGAGCCACAAATGTGCCAGCACTTCTACACATCTCCGCAATGCAGCAATACTCTGTGTGGGAAGCACGTGAGCGGGCCCAGGATCAGGCTCGGTCCCAGCCTCCACCTTGTGTGACCCAAGATGCCGTGAGATAAATAGCTATGGGAAATTCATGTGTCACCACACACTTTATTCTGTGTATGTGTCAGGCAGCTCAACACCGCAATGGGAAACCTTTGTGCACCCACAGTATAGGCGGACCCCAGTAACATTTCTGTAGCAAGAGTATATCCTCTGGCTTTCGCCGCTGAGCCTCCAACCGGGCATGGTCGTGTGTGACTATGGCCGTAACCTGGTGGCGGCTCTGCAGCTCGGCAGCCTCATACATGTGCCATGCCTGGCCCATGTCTTCAATCTGGTGGTTCAGCGGTTTCTGAAAAACTACCCCCACTTGTCGGATCTGCTCGGCAAGGTGCGCCACGTCTGCGCACATTTCCGCAAGTCCACCATGGACGCTGCCACCCTGAGGACCCTGAAACGTAGGTTTCAGCTGCCAGAGCACCGACTGCTGTGCGACGTGCCCACACACTGGAATTTAACGCTGCACATGTTAGCCAGGCTGTAGGAGCAGCGTAGAGCTATAGTGGAATACCAGCTGCAACATGGACGGCAGAGTGGTAGTCAGCCTCCACAATTCTTTACTGAGGAGTAGACATGGATGGCAGACTTCTGCCAGGTCCTCGGAAACTTTGAGGGGTCTACCCAAATGGTGAGCGGTGATGCAGCCATCATTAGCGTTTCCATCCCGCTGCTTTACCTGCTGAGAGGTTCGCTGCTAAGCATAAAGGCCGACGCTTTGCGGTCGGAACAGGAGACGGGGGTTGACAGCATGTCGCTTAATAGCCAGGCCACCCTCATGTCTATATCTCAGCGCGTTTTGGAGGGAGAGGAGGAGGAGGAGGAGGTGGGAACAGACTGCTGGCCACACTGCAGAGGGTACCCATGCTGCTGGCCTCTCATCTGTTCAGCGTGTATGGGCTGAAGAGGAGGATTCTGAAAGTCATCTTCCTAGTGAGGACAGTGAAGTGTTGCATACTGGGACCCTGGCACACATGGCTGACTTCATGTTAGGCTGCCTTTCCCGTGACCCTCGCATTAGACGCATTCTGGCCAACATGGTTTACTGGGTGCACACTCTTCTCGACCCACGGTGTAAGGAGAACCTTTCCACTCTCATTCTCGAAGAGGAAAGGGGTATGAGAGTGATGCAATACCACAGGACCCTGGTGGAAAAAGTGATGCTAAAGTTCCCATCTGACAGCGCTAGTGGCAGAAAATGCAGTTCCGAGGACTAAGTAGCAGGGGAGTCACGGGGATCAGACAGCATGTCCAGCGCAGGCAGGGGAACCCTCTCCAAGGCCTTTGCCAGTTTTATGGCTCCCCAGCAAGACTGTGTCACCACTCCCCAGTCAAGGCTGAGTTGGAGGGAGCACTGTAAAAAGATGGTGAGGGAGTACCTAGCTGATCGTACTCTGCTCCATACAACTGGGTGTCAAAGCTGGACACGGGGCACGAACTTGCACTGTACGCCCTGGAGGTGCTGGCCTGCCCTGCCGCTAGCATCTTGTCAGAGAGGATGTTTAGTGCAGCTGAACGAATCATCACGGATAAGCGTACCTGCCTGTCAACTGCAAGCGCCGACATGCTTACACTCCTAAAGATAACCAAAGGCTGGATTTTCCCAGACTTCTCTTCTCCACCGACGGAAAGCAGTGGAACCTAAAGATTCTTTTCGCTGCAACAGGAGAAAAAAGCATCCTCTATCACCACAAAAATGGGGGGATTAGCTTTGTCAATCCCTCTCGAATATTATTACTTCTCCTCCTTCTCCTCCTAAAACAGCATGTCATCACGCTGAACTGCCAATTTGTCTGCGGCCCAAAAGGCTCTGTTTAAGAGTTTTTTACAATTTTTTTGCAGGGCTGCCTCCAGGCTCTGTTGCAAATTAGGCAACAGCGAGCTGTATCTTTAAAAAATGTTTATGGGTTTCACCTGCCCTCACGGTTGAGCAATTTTTCAGGGGTACACTTCTACTCTTGGTACACCAATTTTTCTGGCCCTTGCCTATACTGTTATCTAACTAATTTTTCTGGCTTTCGCCTACACTCTTGGTAACCACATTTTTTCAGGTGTTCGCCTATATTCTTGGTACACCAATATTTCAGGGGTTCGCCTATACTCTTGCTACAGAAATGTTACAGGGGTTCACCTATTCTCTTGCTACTAAAATGTTACTGGGGTCCGCCTATACTCTTGCTACAGAAATGGTACTGGGGTCAGCCTATACACTTGCTACAGAAATGTTACTGTGGTCCGCCGATACACTTGCTACAGAAATGTTACTGGGTCCGCCAATACTCTTGCTAAAGAAATGTTACTGGGGTCCGCCTTTACTCTTGGTACAGAAATGTTACTAGGGACCGCATATACTCTTCTATATATGTAAAAATGAATGTCTGTCTGTTTGTCATTTATGCGCTACTACACCATTCATCCAATTGCCATAAAACTTTGGAAAGTTGTTAAGTACACTCCTGGGAAGATTACTGGCATAGTACATCTATCCTATGATAAATGGCACACGTGCGAGCGTTGTCGACAGTTACACCCCCCCACGTAGATCGTTCGATTTCCATCATTGCCACTAATTTTCTTACTTCCCAATGTCATAGAAACTTGAAATTTGGCGCAAGCATTGATTATGTCATAAATAGGAAAATTTAATGGGTCCCAACTTCATTATTTAATTCTAAGCGCCTAAGAATTAGCGTCCAAATTGTACGTACGTAATCTAATTCTCTTACTTCCCGATGTAATTTGGCACGAGCATTGATTGTGTCATAAATAGGAAAAATTAATGGGTCCCAACTAGAGATGAGCGAACGTACTCGTCCAAGCTTGATGCTCGGGCGAATATTAGGGTGTTCGGGATGCTCGTTACTCGTAACGAGTACCACGCGATGTTCGGGTTACTTTCACTTTCATCTCTGAGACGTTAGCGCGCTTTTCTGGCCAATTGAAAGACAGGGAAGGCATTACAACTTCCCCCTGTGATGTTCCAGCCCTATACCACCCCCCTGCTGTGAGTGGCTGGCGAGATCAGGTGTCACCCGAGTATAAGAATCGGCCCCTCCCGCGGCTCGCCACATTTGTGGTCTGACATAGCTTTGGGAAAGTGCTGTTGGTGCCTGATCAGCTATAGGGAGAGTGTTAGGAGTGATTGTAGGCTTCAAGAACCCCAACGGTCCTTCTTAGGGCCACATCTAACCGTGTGCAGTACTGTGGAGCCTGCTTTTTGCAGTGTTGCACTTTTTTTTTTTTTTACAAATCGGCCGTGCAGAGCATTGCGCCCTGCAGTAATACTCCAGGGACAGAATTTTGACATATTTTGTTGATTGAATATAGGCAGTGGGCCTTTCCTTAAAAAAAAAAGGGCAAAAATTCTATTTGGCCTGCCTCTCACAGTCCTCAGCGTTCTGGGTACGTGTGTGCTGGGTGGAGAACTTAAAAAAAATCATACGCAATCAGCTGAGTTTAACAGCAGGCTTGCGCCACATTATTTCTTACAGCGTTCTGTTTCTGAATTACTGGTAATACAGCATGCTGAGGGGTAGGGGTAGGCCTAGAGGACGTGGACGCGGCCGAGGACGCGGAGGCCCAAGTAAGGGTGTGGGCACAGGCCGAGCTCCTGATCCAGGTGTATCGCAGCCGACTGCTGCAGGATTAGGAGAGAGGCACGTTTCTGGCGTCTCCACATTCATCGCACAATTAATGGGTCCACGCGGGAGACCTTTATTAGAAAATGAGCAGTGTGAGCAGGTCCTGTCGTGGATGGCAGAAAGTGCTTCCAGCAAGCTATCGTCCACCCACAGTTCTGCGCCGTCCACTGCTGCAAATCCGAATCCTCTGGCTGCCGCTCCTCCTTCCTCCCAGCCTCCTCACTCCACTACAATGACACATTCTCAGGAGCGGGCAGACTCCCAGGAACTGTTCTCGGGCCCCTGCTCAGATTGGGCAGCAGTGGTTCCTCTCCCACCAGAGGAGTTTATCGTGGCTGATGCCCAACCATTGGAAAGTTCACGGGGTCCGGGGGATGAGGCTGGGGACTTCCGGCAACTGTCTCAAGACATTTCAGTGGGTGAGGAGGACAATGACGATTAGACACAGTTGTCTTTCAGTCAGGTAGTAGTGAGGGCAGTAAGTCCGAGGGAGGAGCGCACAGAGGATTCGGAGGAAGAGCAGCAGGACGATGAGGTGACTGACCCCACCTGGTTTGCAACGCCTACTCAGGACAGGTCTTCAGAGGGGGAGGCAAGGCCAGCAGCAGGGCAGGTTGCAAGAGGCAGTGCGGTGTCCAGGGGTAGAGGCAGGGCCATTCCGAATAATCCACCAACTGTTTCCCAAAGCGCACCCTCGCGCCATGCCACCCTGCAGAGGCCGAGGTGCTCTAAGGTCTGGCAGTTTTTCACTGAGAGTGCAGACGACCGATGAACAGTGGTGTGCAAACTTTGTCGCGCCAAGATCAGCCGGGGAGCCACCACCAGCATGCGCAGACATATGATGGCCAAGCACCCCACAAGGTGGGACGAAGGCCGTTCACCGCCTCCGGTTTGCACCGCTGCCTCTCCCCCTGTGCCCCAACCTGCCACTGAGATCCAACCCCCCTCTCAGGACACAGGCACCACCGTCTCCTGGCCTGCACCCACACCCTCACCTCCGCTGTCCTTGGCCCCATCCACCAATGTCTGTCAGCGCACCGTCCAGCCGTCGATAGCGCAAGTGTTTGAGCGCAAGCGCAAGTACGCCGCCACGCACCCGCACGCTCAAGCGTTAAACGTGCACATAGCCAAATTTATCAGCCTGGAGATGCTGCCGTATAGGGTTGCGGAAACGGAGTCCTTCAAAAGTATGATGGCGGCGGCGGCCCCGCGCTACTCAGTTCCCAGTCGCCACTACTTTTCCCGATGTGCCGTCCCAGCCCTGCACGACCACGTCTCCCGCAACATTGTACGCGTCCTCACCAACGCGGTTACTGCCAAGGTCCACTTAACAACGGACACGTGGACAAGCACAGGTGGGCAGGGCCACTACATCTCCCTGATGGCACATTGGGTGAATTTAGTGGAGGCTGGGACAGAGTCAGAGCCTGGGACCGCTCACGTCCTACCCACCCCCAGAATTGCAGGCCCCAGCTCGGTGGTGGTATCTGCGGCTTTGTATGCTTCCTCCACTAAAGCCCCCTCCTCCTCCTCCGCAACCTCTGTCTCGCAATCTAAATGTGTCAGCAGCAGCAGGACGTCGCCAGCAGTCGGTGTCGCGCGGCGTGGCAGCACAGTGGTGGGCAAGCGTCAGCAGGCTGTGCTGAAACTACTCAGCTTAGGAGATAAGAGGCACACGGCCCACGAACTGCTGCGGGGTCTGACAGAGCAGACCGACCGCTGGCTTGCGCCGCTGAGCCGCCAACCGGGCATGGTCGTCTGTGACAACGGCCGTAACCTGGTGGCGGCTCTGCAGCTCGGCAGCCTCACGCACATGCCATGCTTGGCCCACATCTTTAATTTGGTGGTTCAGCGCTTTCTGAAAAGCCACCCACGCTGGTCAGACCTGCTCGGAAAGGTGCGCCGGCTCTGCGCACATTTCCGCAAGTCCCACATGGATGCTGCCACCCTGCGCACCCTGCAACATTGGTTTAATCTGCCAGTGCAGCGACTGCTGTGCGACGTGCCCACACGGTGGAACTCTACGCTCCAAATGTTGGCCAGGCTCTATGAGCAGCGTAGAGCTATAGTGGAATACCATCTCCAACATGGGCGGCGCAGTGGGAGTCAGCCTCCTCAATTCCTTTCAGAAGAGTGGGCCTGGTTGGCAGACATCTGCCAGGTCCTTGGAAAGTTTGAGGAGTCTACCCAGGTGTTGAGCAGTGATGCTGCAATCATTAGCGTCACCATTCCTCTGCTATGCCTCTTGAGAAGTTCCCTGCAAAGCATAAAGGCAGACGCTTTGCGCTCGGAAACGGAGGCGGGGGAAGACAGTATGTCGCTGGATAGTCAGAGCACCCTCCTGTCTATATCTCAGCGCGTTGAGGAGGAGGAGGAGCATGAGGAGGATGAGGAGGAGGGGGAAGAGACAGCTTGGCCCACTGCTGACAGTACCCATGCTGCTTGCCTGTCATCCTTTCAGCGTGTATGGCCTGAGGAGGAGGAGGAGGAGGAGGAGGAGGATCCTGAAAGTGATCTTCCTAGTGAAGACAGCCATGTATTGCGTACAGGTACCCTGGCACACATGGCCGACTTCATGTTAGGATGCCTTTCTCGTGACCCTTGCGTTGCACGCATTCTGGCCACTACGGATTACTGGGTGTACACACTGCTCGACCCACAGTATAAGGAGAACCTTTCCACTCTCATTCCCGAAGAGGAAAGGGGTTCGAGAGTGTTGCTATACCACAGGACCCTGGCGGACAAGCTGATGGTAAAATTCCCATCCGACAGCGCTAGTGGCAGAAGGCGCAGTTCCGAGGGCCAGGTAGCAGGGGAGGCGCGGAGATCAAGCAGCATGTACAGCACAGGCAGTGCAACACTCTTTAAGGCCCTGGACAGCTTTATGGCTCCCCAGCAAGACTGTGTCACCGCTCCCCAGTCAAGGCTGAGTCGGCGGGAGCACTGTAAAAGGATGGTGAGGGAGTACGTAGCCGATCGCACGACCGTCCTCCGTGACGCCTCTGCCACCTACAACTACTGGGTGTCGAAGCTGGACACGTGGCCTGAACTCGCGCTGTATGCCCTGGAGGTGCTTGCTTGTCCTGCGGCTAGCGTCTTGTCAGAGAGGGTGTTTAGTGCGGCTGGGGGAATCATCACAGATAAGCGTACACGCCTGTCAACCGACAGTGCCGACAGGCTTACACTCATCAAGATGAACAAAGCCTGGATTTCCCCAGACTTCTCTTCTCCACCAGCGGACAGCAGCGATACCTAAGCAATACGTAGGCTGCACCCGCGGATGGAAGCATCGTTCTCTATCACCATCCAAAACGGGGACATTTTTGCTTCATCAATCTGTGTATAATATTCATCCTCCTCCTCCTGCTCCTCCTCCTGAAACCTCACGTAATCACGCCGAACGGGCAATTTTTCTTAGGGACACAAGGCTCAGTCATATAATTTTTCTAAACATTTTTTATACGTTTCAATGCTCTTAAAAGCGTTGAAACTGTAACTTGAACCAATTTTTATTTAAACTGGGCTGCCTCCAGGCCTAGTTACCACTTAAGCCACATTAACCAAAGCGATTAATGGGTTTCACCTGCCATCTTGGTTGCGCATGGCCAATTTTTCTGAGGTACATTAGTACTGTTGGTACACCAATTTTTTGGGGCCCTCACCTACAGTGTAATCATAGTAATTTGTATGTTCTTCGCCTGCACTCATGGTACAGAAAGGTGTGTGGGGTTGGCCTACACTTTTGCTACATAAATGTAACTGGGGCCTTGTCTATACTGCAGCTACCGAAATGTGAAAGAGACTGTTATCTCGCTAAACTGCTGCAATGGGAATGTTACTGGGGCCTGTCTTGACTGCTACTATTACTGAAATGGAACTAATACTGTGCTCCCCCTATACTGCTGCTAGTGATATGTTACTGAGGCCTGTCTTGACTGCTACTATTACTGAAATGGAACTAACACTGTGCTCCCCCTATACTGCTGCTTCGGAATTGTTACTGGGGCCTGTCTTGAGTGCTACTATTACTGAAATGGAACTAAGACTGTGCTCCCCCTATACTGCTGCTTCGGAATTGTTACTGGGGCCTGTCTTCAGTGCTACTCTTACGGAAATGGAACTAAGACTGTGCTCCCCCTATACTGCTGCTTCGGAATTCTTACTGGGGCCTGTCTTGAGTGCTACTATTACGGAAATGGAACTAAGACTGCGCTCCCCCTATACTGCTGCTTCGGAATTGTTACTGGGGCCTGTCTTGAGTGCTACTATTACTGAAATGGAACGAAGACTGCGCTCCCCCTATACTGCTGCTTCGGAATTGTTACTGGGGCCTGTCTTGAGTGCTACTCTTACTGAAATGGAACTAATACTGTGCTCCCCCTATAATGCTGCTAGTGATATGTTAGTGGGGCCTGTCCCTAATGCTACCGCTGAAATGTTAATAATTCTGGGCTCTGCCTATACCGCTGCTAATGGTATGTCACTGGGGTGTGGAAACAGAGGCTTCCCAAAGACATGATGGCGGCGAGGCCATTTCCCACCATCGCTGTTACTCTTAAGGTGCATATAACCACGGACACGTGGAGAGGACACATAGTGCCTCCAAAACATCCCCCTTCTCCTCCAACAATGAAAACATTCTTGGCAAATACCTTTGCATTGGTCCGTCTGGTGGCAGTCCAAGAATTTCACCTTTAACGACACAACAAGAGAGCCCCAGCACCATCCCCCCGCCACGGCCCACTTAATCCTGGCCACATTCAGAAAACCAACTAAATAAAACCGCGCTACTAGGTCCTCTGTCACCACCACATTACCACCAACGAGGTTACTGTTAAGGTGCATATAACCATGGACACGTGGAGAGGACACATAGTGCCTCCAAAACATACTTCTCCTCCTCCAACAATGAAAACATTCTTGGCAAATACCTTTGCATTGGTCCGTCTGGTGGCAGTCCAAGAATTTCACCTTCACGACACAACAAGAGAGCCCCCCCACCATCCCCCCGCCACGGCCCACTTAATCCTGGCCACATTCCGAAAACCAACTAAATAAAACCGCGCTACTAGGTCCGCAGTCACCACCACATTACCACCAACGAGGTTACTGTTAAGGTACATATTACCAGTCTGACTGGGGCATGCACTGTGGGCCGAAGCCCACCTGTATTGTATCTGACGTTAGCTCTGCTGAGTAGGGCACTGCAATGGGATACATTTATGTACCGCCGATGGGTTCCAGGGAGCCAACCATGCTGTGGGTCCACAGGTACTTCACATAACGGATTTGTACCTGCCAGTGTCTACGTATTAAAAACTCCGGTCTGACTGGGGCATGCAGTGTGGGCCGAAGCCCACCTGCGTTTAATCGGATGTTACCTCAGCCGTGCTGGGCAATGCAATGGGATATATTTATGTACCGCCGGTGGGTTCCAGGGAGCCACCCATGCTGTAGGTGCACACGGAGTTTAACCTACATCTGTCCACTTGTAAAGAACCCCAGTCTGACTGGGGCATGCAGTGTGGGCCGAAGCCCACCTGCATTAAGCACGACATTACCTCAGCTGTGATGGGCACTGCAATGGGATATATTTATGTACCGCCGGTGGCTTCCTGGCACCCACCCATGCTGTGGGTCCACACGGAGTTGAACCTACATCTGTCCACTAGTAAAGAACCCCAGTCTGACTGGGGCATGCAGTGTGGGCCGAAGCCCACCTGCATTAAGCACGACATTACCTCAGCTGTGATGGGCAATGCAATGGGATAAATTTATTTACCGCCGGTGGCTTCCTGTCACCCGCCCATGCTGTGGGTCCACACGGAGTTGTAACTGCATGTGTCCACTTCTAAAGAACCCTAGTCAGACTGGGGCATGCAGTGTGGGCCGAAGCCCACCTGCATTAAGCACGACATTACCTCAGCTGTGATGGGCAATGCAATGGGATATATTTATGTACCGCCGGTGCTTCCTGGCACCCACCCATGCTGTAGGTGCACACGGAGTTGTAACTACATCTGTCCACTTGTAAAGAACCCCAGTCAGACTGGGGCATGCAGTGTGGGCCGAAGCCCACCTGCATTAAGCACGACATTACCTCAGCTGTGATGGGCAATGCAATGGGATACATTTATGTACCGCCGGTGGGTTCCAGGGAGCCACCCATGCTGTAGGTGCACACGGAATTCCCATTGCGGAGTTGTACCTGGCTGTGACTAATTATAAAAAAAACGCGGTCTGACTGGGGCATGCAGACACCTTGACAGAATGAATAGTGTGTGGCACATAGGTTCCCCATTGCTATGCCCACGTGTGCAGCTCCAGATGGAGGTGGCACAGTATTGGATTTCTCATTGCTTCTGTACAGCATTGTGGACTATCGCCCCGCCCCTTTTATGGGGGGGTCGCTGCCTAGCCATGCCAACCCTCTGCAGTGTGTGCCTGCTTTTCCTCTGGCAGACACACTTATAAATAGACATGAGGGTGGTGTGGCATGAGTGTAGCTAAAGGCTGCGCAGGGACAGTTTGGTGTGCGCTGTGGACACTGCGTCGTGCGGGGGGGGGGGGGAATTGTTGTTCAGCATGTAACCCAGGAGAAGTGGCAGCGGAGTGTCATGGAGGCAGTGATTGTGCTTTGTTGGAGGTAGTGTGGTGCATAGCTAAGGTATGCCATGCTAATGAGGGCTTTTCAGAAGTAAACGTTGTTGGGAGGTGGGGGGGGGGCCCACTCTTGCCGGTATTGTGGCTTAATAGTGGGACCTGGGAACTTGAGATGCAGCCCAACATGTAGCCCCTCGCCTGCCCTATCCGTTGCTGTGTCGTTCCCATCACTTTCTTGAATTGCCCAGATTTTCACACATGAAAACCTTAGCGAGCATCGGCGAAATACAAAAATGCTCCGGTCGCCCATTGACTTCAATGCGGTTCGTTACTCGAAACGAACCCTCGAGCATCGCGATAATTTCGTCCCGAGTAACGAGCACCCGAGCATTTTGGAGTTCGCTCATCTCTAGTCCCAACTCGATTATTCAATTCTAAGCGCCAAAGAATTAGCGTCTAAATTTTACGTACGGAAACTAATTTTTTCACTTCCCAATGTCATAGAAACTTGACATTTGGCACGAGCATTGATTATGTCATAAATAGGAAAAGCTAATGGGTCCCAACTCGATTATTCAATTCTAAGCGCAAACAAATTAGCGTCCAAATTTTCACATACAAAAACAAATTCTCTCACTTCCCGATGTAATTTGGCATGAGTATTGATTATGTCATAGATAGGAAAAGTTAATGGGTCCCAACTCGAATATTCAATTCTAAGCACCAAAGAATTAGTGTCCAAATTGTACGTACGGAATCTAATTTTCTCACATCCCAATGTCGTAGAAACATGAAATTTGGCACGAGCATTGATGATGTCATAAATAGGAAAAACTAATGGGTCCTAACTCGATTATTCAATTTTAAGCGCAAACATATTAGCGTCCAAATTTTACGTATAGAATCTAATTCTCTCACTTTCCGGTGTCATAGAAACTTGAAATTTGGCACGAGCATTAAATATGTCATAAATAGGAAAAGATAATGGGTCCCAACTCGATTATTCAATTCTAAGCGCAAAAGAAGTAGCGTCCGAATTTTACGTGCGAAATCTAATTTTCTCACTTCCCAATGTCACAGAAACTTGAAATTTGGCACGAGCATTGATTATGTCATAAATAGGAAAAGTTAATAGGTCCCAACTCGATTTTTAAATTCTAAGCGCAAAAGAATTAGCGTCCAAATTTTACGTACGTAATCTAATTCTCTCACTTCCCAATGTCATAGAAACTTGAAATTTGGCATAAACATTGATTATATCATAAATAGGAAAAGCTAATGGGTCCCAACTCAATTATTTAATTCTAAGCGCCAAAGAATTAGCGTCCACATTTTACGTACAGAATCTAATTCTCTCACTTCCCGATGTCATTAAAACTTGAAATTTGGCACAAGCATTGATTATGTTATAAATAGGAAAAGCTAATGGGTCCCAACTCGATTATTCAATTCTAAGCGCAAAAGAATTAGCATCCAAATTTTACGTACAGAATCTAATTCTCTCACTTCCCAATGTCATGTATATATATAAAAATGTCTGTCTGTCTGTCCTTTATGCATTACTACACCATTCATCCAATCGCCATGAAACTTTGGGAAGTTGTTGAGCACACTCCTGGGAAGATTACTGGCATAGTACATCTATCCTACGATAGGTGGCACACTTGTGAGAATTGTTGACAGTTATGCCCCCCAGAGAAAGATCATTTGATTTCCATCTCAAGCACGAAAGCAAAAGGCATTACGAGCAAGCGTGTTTAACTACAAAATGATGCATCCGCCGAACGTTTCGCAAGACAATTGCTGGATATTGAGAATGCTGAGGTAAAATGAAAGCTTTGCTGTGATTGGTTGCTACTTCTTATACTACTGAGGTAACATGAAAGCTGTGTTGTGATTGGTTGCTATATATTATACCGCTGAGGTAAAATGAATGCTGAGCTGTGATTGGTTGCTATTTTTTATATTGCTGAGGCAGAATAAAAGTTGCGCTGTGATTGGTTGTTATTTCTCTTACTGCTGAAGTAACATGAAAGCTGCGCTGTGATTGGTTGTTATATATTATGCTGCTGAGGTAACAAGAAAGCTGCGCTGTGATTGGTTGTTATATATTATATTGAGGTAACATGAAAGCTGCACTGTGATTGGGTGTTATATATTATAAAGCTGAGGTAACATGCAAGCTGCACTGCGATTGGTTGTTATATATTATACCACTGAGGTAACATGAAAGCTGTGCTGTGATTGGTTGTTATCTATATATATAAAAACGAATATATGCATGTCTGTCTGTCTTCGCAGCAACGCGCGACGGGTAAGCTAGTGCTGCATAAATGTTACTGGGGTCTGCCTATACACTTGCTAAAGAATCGTTACTGGGGTCTGCATATACTCTTTTTACATAAATGTTATTGGGGGCTGCCTATACACTATAACCAAATTTTTTCAGGGGTTCGCCTATACTCTTGCTACATAAATGTTATCGGGGTCCACCTATACTCTTGCTACAGACATGTTACAGGGGTCCGCATATACTCTTGCTACAGAAATGTTACTAGGGTCCGCCTATACACTTGCTACTGATAGGTTTGAGGGGTTCGCCTGTACTCTTGCAACAGAAAAGTTTCAGGGGTCTGCTTATACTGTGGGCGAACAAAGGTTTTCCATAGCGGTGTTGAGCTGCCTGACACATACATAGAATGAATTGTGTGGGGACACATGGATTTCCCATAGCTATTTATCTCATGGCACCTTGGTTCACACAAGGTGGAGGCTGGGACCGAGCCTGACCCAGGGCCCGCTCACGTACTTCCTACACAGAGTATTGCTTCATTGCAGAGATGTGTAGAAGTGCTGGCACCTGAGTCCCCTTTATGCCCACATTTGTGGCTCCTGACAATTTTGTGACGGAGGTGGCATGGGATTGGAATGATGATCGTACGTCAACTTATCATCTAATTCCCAACAGCATTGTGGGCTATCGCTCACGTACTTCCCACACAGAGTATTGTGGGTCCTACCTCGGTCATGGTTTCTCGGGCTTATTATGCCACCTCCTTCTGCTTGGGGTCTGGGGATCAGCGTTGCTCGGCATGTATTATCTCTCGTGCTGCAAATTACCACAGTTATCCGAGATACAGGATTGGAGCATTCACAGGAAGTGTAACTGATTTCATGAGACTTTCACAGGGTCACTGTATACGTGTGGTGGCTACTTTTGCGACACTTCCAGCTTCAAACCAATCTTTGGTGTTAGTATGCACTGTTGCATTGTGGAGATGTGTAGAAGTGCTGGCACCTGAGTCACCTTTATGCCCACGTTTGCGGCTTCTGACAATTTTGTGATGGAGGTGGTACGGGATTGGAATGATGATCGTACGTTAATTTATCATCATTTGTCATCAGCATTGTGGGCTATCGTTCACACTTACAAAGAGGGTTGCTGCCTGGCCCTGCCAACCCTTATGCAGTGTGTTTCTGGCTACTCCTCATCGCAGACGCACTGAGAAATTGACATGAGGGGGGTGTGGCTATAAAGTGAGCATGTGGCATGAGGGCAGCTGAACGCTGTGCAGGGAAAATTTTGTGTGCGCTGTGGATGCAGGGTCGTGCAGGGGGTTGGACAGCAATGCCAGCATGTAACCCAGGAGAAGAGGCAGCGGTGTGACCCGCAGGTGGTGATTGTCCTTGGTTGCAGGTAGTGTGGTGCTTAGCTAAGGTGTGCCAGCGCGTGTGCCTTGCTGCTTATGGTCTGTCCCAAGTAAAATGTTAGGGGGGTGACCGCTGCCCCTGTCATTCCCTATCTGTTTCTGTGGTGTTTCCATAATTTTCTGATGTTTCCTAGTGTTTTGCAAATCAACCCCTATGCGGAGCATCGGTCCCATACAAAAATGCTTGAGTCGCCCATTGACTTCAATGGGGTTCGTTACTCAAAACGAACTCTCAAGCATTATGAAAAGTTCATTTGGTGCTCACTCATCTCTAACGCTAACCCTTAATGCAATCTGACATACTAGTATGCCAGATGTCCACAGAGTTTGTATGGAGCAGGCTCGTCTCCATATGTGGTGGGTGCCAGCTATCTTTAACTTCCATCACTGGCCTGTAGTGTCCGGGATCATAGATAACTTAGATCCCAGTGATTTATCATCTAGAAACCACTGTCATTTCTGACAGCAGCATTTAAGTTGTCTGACAGAGTGAGGATTGGCTCCTGCTGTAACCTGAAAGGCTCACCTGCGATAGGATTGTGGATGGCCATTCATTCATCATGGCAGCCTGGGACCTTGCTAAGGCTGCCAGGACTGCTGCAATTTTTTTTTTGCCTATTTAGATTTTCTTTTGGCAGGGCTTAAACCCTGTTTTGACCAGCCATGCCTGTTTTTTATGGCAATCACTTAGGGGCTTTAGGCTAGGCCACTGCAAAAGATATGGCGTCTTAGTCTAAGTCCAACATTAATGTTTAATTCTGGGAAGAGCTGGGGCTAGCATGTCTCCTGATAGTCAGGCTCCTGCTCTAATGGACAGCTGCAGAGAAATCTCTGATCTCAACTGTTTGAAACCTTTTATACCGTGATCAATAGTGATCATGACATGTGACTGCCTGACAGGGCAGAGAGCTCCCCTGTCACCCAACAGAACCCCACAATGCAATTGCAAAGTGCCAATGGGTATACTGGCAGCCAAAGGCTTGATTAGGGCTTCTACGTCTGCCATGCAAGCCAATCTCTGGCAACGTCTAAAAAGAGAGCTGTCAAAAGTTTATTATACTGGGGGCGTGGCCTAGATGCCAACGAGAGCCAATTAATGCAAAGAATTTAAATTCTCCCTTTAAAAGAGCATCTCTTTGGAAAGAAGTCTCTCTACAAAAGGTGGAGATACTTTGTGTACAGGAAACACACTTTGCAAAGAATACCTGTCCTAGAATTTGATACCAACAGTCTTCGTCGCTTAACAAAACCAACTCTAACTCCCTAAATGAGGATGAACAAGGAAGAACTCTATGACACATTCAGGAATTTAAACGCCAGATCTAAGGAATCCACGTTTTACTCAGCAAGTCAAAGGTCCTTTGTTAGAGATGGGGTTACCACTATTTCCGGTGGGGTCCAGTTGGCGCTGGCTGCTCGTCATGGCGGGGCTGAGGCCCAAGCTGGCGGCTCTGTCCGGGGTTTCCCCACTCTGGTGGTAGGTCGCGGCTGGCGGCGCATTCTGCATCCTGCGCTGGCATGCCAGTCCGCTGGTCGGCCGCGTGGTGCTCGGGTGGGTGTGCGCCGCCAGGGGGAGGTGGTTTTATGACTCCCTCCAATCATCATGTGACTACTGCCCGCCCCTCTGGACACGGAGGTCTGCATATAAACCCTGCTGGCCCAGACTCCAGTTGCCCGTGTTTTGTTCTGACTTGTCTGACTACACCCGCAATCATTGACCAGTTTATAGGGTGTATGACGTTGGCTTGCATTTGACCTCAGCTACCAACGGAGTCAAGGCAATGGAAGTAGGCTCCTTGTCCCCAAATGGGGTGCAATGAATTCCGGCTCAGGAACAGATTATGCCTTTATTGTGGAGGTCCAGGTCATCGGGTCACCAGCTGCCCCAAGAAACAGCCATTCCGATGTAATGTCTGGAGGGATCGCCTAGGACCTCAGGTACTTCCGGAATGTTCTAAATTGTTAGTGCCATTCTATATTTCATACAATGCTCATATCCTCAATGGTTGGGCCTTCATTGATTCGGGGGCTGCCGCGAACTTTGTTAATTTTGATTTCGTCAAGTCTATGTCTGCATGTCTTTTACCAGTGAATCCTCCCATCCAGGTTTCGGGTATTGATTCCACTCTTTTGTCAGCGGGGTTAATCAGTAAGAGGATTCCTGAACTACTTTTTTCCGTAGGAGCGCTACATTCAGAGTTGTGTTCATTCCTGGTGAGGGAGAGCCTTTCCGCTGATTTAGTCCTTGGTTTACCCTGGCTCTGGTAGCACAATCCCCAGTTTGATTGTTCCACCTCTGAACTAGTACAGTGGGGGCCAAGTTGTGGTGAGAATTTGGTTTCAGTCCAGGTGCATTCCACTGAGTGTAAGGTAAACGAGTTACCTCCGTATATTGAGGACTTTTCTGGAGTGTTTTCCGCACCGAGACGTTACCTCCGCACCGGGAATGGGATTGCAAGATCGATCTTATTCCCGGGAGCAAGATCCCTAAGGGGGGAATATATAATGTAACTGTCCCTGAATGGAAGGCAATGAAGGAGTATATTATTGAGAGTCTTGCCAAGGAACATATACGTCCTTCCAAATCACCCATAGAAGCAGGGTTATTTTTCATGGAGAAGAAGAATGGTGACCTCCGACCCTGTGTTGATTATAGAGCCTTGAATATGATAACTATCAAGAACTAGTACTCTTTACCCCTGATTCCTGATCTCCTCAACCAGGTCGTAGGGGCCCATTGGTTCTCCAAGCTAGACCTTCGGGGAGCTTATAATCTCATCCGTATCAGAAAGGGGGACAAATGGAAAACGGCGTTTAATACTCAGTTGGGGCATTTTGAATGTCTATTCATGCTATTCGGGTTATGTAACGCGCCAGCTATTTTTCAAGGTTTTATGAATACCATTTTTCATGACATCCTGGGCACATTTATGGTTGTATATTTGCATGACATTCTGATATTCTCTTCTGATTGGGAGAGCCATGTCAGGCATTTACATACAGTTCTTTCCCGCCTTCGAGCCCATCAATTGTATGCTAAGTTGGAGAAATGCATTTTCGTTGTACAGGAAATTGCTTTTCTGGGATATGTCATTTCTCCATCGGCCATCCGGATGGACTCGGACAAGGTCAAGGCCATCACCGAATGGGTGCAACCCACCAACTTAAGGGCGTTACAATGCTTATGGAGGATCGCAAACTTCTATCGGAGATTCATTAAGAATTTTACGATGGTGGCCAAACCCTTGACTGACTGGACCAAAAAGGGGGCTAGGGTTGATTCCTGATCACAGGAGGCTGTTAAGGCCTTCACACTTCTCAAGAGGGCTTTTTCCACAGCACCAGTTTTGGCTCAGCCGGATCTAGATCGCTTGTTCATCATTGAAGTGCTTGCCTCTGAGCATGGTGTGGGGGCAGTCCTCTCGCAGGAATCTCCCGGCCGACCTGGTCTCCAAACCTGTGTGTTCTTTTCCAGGAAGTTCAATCAGGCGGAATGCAACTATGATATTGGCAACAGGGAATTATTGGCCATAAAATGGGCATTTGATGAATCGAGACATTTCTTAGAGGGCACTCATAATACTATTACGGTCCTCATGGACCAAAATAATTTGATTTGTCTGGAGTTCGCCAAGCTCCTGAACGCTCGTCAAGCAAGGTGGACATTGTTTTTTTCATGTTTCAATTTTGTAGTCACATATATGTGTCTGGGTACAAGAATGTCAAAGCTGATACGTTGTCTCGCAGCTTCGGGGTTCCCGAGGTATAGGAGCCTCAGCCGGAGAGTATTCTGGGCCCGGGCGTGGTTGTAGCCGCTCTTACGTCTGACATCTCTATTTAACTCCAATCAGCTCAGCAGTCCGATTCCCAAGGCCTCCTGGAGGGGAGATGATTTGTTCCCCAGACCTTGCAGCTCCTCATACTGGAGGAGGTTCATTTATTGGTTTTAGCAGGGCATTCATGGGTCTGAGGCACCCTGGAGCTCTGTGTCCATTTGTATTGGTGGCCACAAATGTCTTGGGATGTCAGGGAATTTGTCAAGTCCTGCCCTTTTTGTGCTCGAGGAAAGAGTGTACGGAGACGACCTGAGGGTCCGCTTTGTCCTCTCCCTGTTCCAGAGAGGCCATGTACCCATCTGTCGATGGATTTTATTACCGACCTGCCTGAGTCCCAGGGGTGCTTGGTCATCTGGGTGGTTGTCGATAGATTTTCCAAGATGGCACATTTTTCTGCTCTAAAGAAGCTGCACTCCGTCTGCACCTGAGTTAGCCACCATATTTATCTAGGAGATTGTGCGCCTGCATGGAGTCCCTGAGGATATTGTTTCTGACCGGGGAGTCCAATTTGTTGCCCTGTTTTGGAGGGATTTTTGTAAGAATATCGGTATCTGGTTGTCATTTTCCTGTCTTTCACCCGGAGTCTAATGGGCAGATAGAACAAACGAACCAGGAATTGGTTCAGTACCTCAGAATGTATGTGAGTGATTGTCAGAGTCTCTGGGTCAATTATCTAGCATTGGCTGAATTTGCTATCAATAATCATACACATTCGGCGTCTGGCGTGTCTCCTTTCTTCTGTAATTCTGGATTTAATCCCAGGTTTGCGGTGTCCTTCACCTCCTCCTCTAACAAGCCATCTGCAGACGCTCAGGTTCAGGACCTGCGAGAGGTGTGGGAGAAAGCGTATGCCAACTTGGAGCAGTCCAGGGATGCGGTGCTTAGGAGGAGTAGAGGTACACATACTATGTCTAAACCTTTGTCTGTGGGCCAGTTGGTGTACTTGTCTTCCAAGAACCTGAAGTTAAAAATGTCTTCGTTGAAGCTGGCTCCCCAATTTGGGGGCTCTTTTCCAGTAACTATTGACTAGTGCTATGGCATACGAGCTGGCACTACTGGACACGTGGAGAATCCACCGTGTTTTCCACAAATCTCTCCTCAGGAGGTATGTACCTCCAGTGGTGCCCACCTGTGGTCCACCGACGTCCACCCTAACTCAGGGCGAAACGAAATACGAAGTGGATAAGGTCCTAGATTCTAGGAGAGTATGGGGTGCTCTCCAGTACCTTATTTCATTGAAGAATATGGTCAGGGGGAGCTGTTGTGAGTCTCAGCTAGAGACATTTTTGCCCCCCGTTTCACAGGACTCATCCCCTTAAACCCCATTCCAGTTCTTTGGGGTCCGGAGGCTTCCCGTAATAGGGAGGGTACTGTTAGAGATGGGGTTATCACTAGGGGAGCCGGTTGGTGTGGGCTGCTCATCCTGGCGCGGCTGGGGCCCGGGCTGGCGGCTCTGTCCGATGTTCCCCCACTCTGGTGGTTGGTCGCGGCGGCTGGCGGTGCACCCCGCGTCCTACCCTGGCACGCCAGTATGCTGGTCAGACATGCAGTGCTTGGGTGGGTGCGCGCTGCTGGGAGGTGGCTTTATGACTCCCGCCAGTCATCATGTGACTTCTCCCCGCCCAGAGGGGCGGTCTGCATATAAACCCTGCTGGCCCAGACTCCAGTTGCCAGTGTTTTGTTCTGACTTGTCTGACTACACCCGCAATCATTGACCTGACTATAGTGTGTATGACCTCGGCTTGCATTTGACTCTGCTTTGGCTTCCTGTACCCCGAACGTGTCTTTTGGTTTGACCTCGGCTTGCATTTGACTCTGCTTCTGTTTTTGCCCTCCTGTTCTCCGATCGTGACTTTTGGTTTGACCCTGCCTGTTTTCTTGACTACTCTCTGGTCGGCTCATAGTTTTCCTAGTCAGCTCACGGTTCTCATCTGTCTCCCAGTCCCTCCTTCTTTGGGAACCTGACACTAGTGCTGCGCAGGGACAATCGCTCAGTTGTTGCCCTGGGGCCTAGCCCAGGGGGGCAAGTAGGTAGGGACACGGGAGAGGGCGGGCATAGGGATCCCCTGTCCATCTGCTCCTGCCGGCCGTAACAACCTTCTCAAGAATTGACATGTGCCTAGTAGATTTTTTTCTTACTACCTATGACACAGAAGGCTTCCATTGGAACTGCCTCATGGTCAGACCATGCGCCCATTTCACTTACACTGAGACAAACCACAAAGCCCCCTTCTACAAGAATCTGGCGTAACAATACATTCTTTATGAAACTTCCCTCCTACCAAAAGAAAACATGGGACTCCTTACAAGAATACTTTTATTACAAAGATTCTTCAAAAATATTGTTTTACGCTTTGGAATGCTCACAAGTCGGTAGCGAGAGGTACCATGATACAACTCAGTTCTATTTATAAAAAAAAGAAAAATAAAGTCTTAGAAGCTACTATGTCAACAATAAAAGAAATAGAACAGAAACTCCAAACAGATTCATCGGAATCACTACATGCAGACCTAATGAAAAATAGGAACAAATTAAGGGAAGTTCTCCTAGCTGACCATGATAGACAACTCAGTTACATGAAAACAAAGTATTATGTGGCCATTAACAAGTTTAGCAGATTAATAGCAAACAAAATGGGGCATAAAAGAACGGTCAAAATCCCTTTCTTAATAGATCCCACCTCCAAAGCATAAAATGCATCACCCCCACAGAATAGCTGAAGGCTTTAAACATTATTATTAATCTAACCTATAAAATTTCAAGGAAGATAATTCCACCCTCCTCCCTACAGACAAACAAATTGATAAATGTATCTCCTCAATCCATCTACCCTCTCTTAAGCAGGAACATCTAGATTTCCTAAATCTACCCATACTGAAACAGGAAATTTCAAAAATTATTAAAAACTCCAAAAGAGACAAAGCCCCGGGGCCAGATGGGTTCTCGAACAAATATCACCAGCTATTTGACTCACAACTAATAGAATTTCTAAAATAATGAAAAAAGGAAAGATCCCAGAGGAGATGCTCCAGGCTATGGTGGTAGCAATTCCAAAACTAGACAAACCAACTATATCACCAGGAAAGAGAAAAAGGAAAAAAAGCCTCAGCGCTCAAAATAAGGGTACAGGCTGGTGGGAGATGTAAGAATGATATGGCAGATAACTTACTTCACGGAGACGTCCGTGCCCAGACGCCCCCAATCCGGGCTAGCGTATCAAATTACCATCGGCAACAGTAGTTGGTTCCACGATTTATTAAATGATGGTAGACGCGTTTCGGCCGTACAATCGTTTGGTCTTCATCAAGTACAAAGCATGATAAAACACATACAGTATTTATAGAATAACAATAAAATGAGTACCTCCCCATATGGTGTGTGGAGTAGCTCCCGGATGTCAGGTGATCGCATGTGCACGTCAATCGCGCTGCGTGATGACACGGCGAGCTCTTGGTGTATTAAGAGAGTGGTCACATGGGGACGTATGGACCGTCACTGGTCACGTGAGAACGTGATGACGTGGCGGGTCCATAGAGCTTTCAGGAATATGATCTCTGTGAGCATATCACGTAATGACGTGGTAAGCTCTTAGAGAACACTGAGGGATGGTCACATGGTGTGGTGACATCCATTGGGGGCGTAGAGCACGTTGCGTGATGATGCGGCGGACTTACAATGAATCCTGAGGAGTAATCATGTGATGTAGTGGTGTCACATGAGGGTGTGTAACACGTCGTGTAATAGCACGGCGGGCCCACGGCACAATGCCAAAGGGCAATCAAATGATGCAATAACGCACACCACTTAAAAAACGACATCATGTAATCACACGATAGGTTACCCATTTGTATGGATTTGACAAAAAAGCTGTTTTAATATAACACGGCGGTCCTGTGGTGTATAGAATGATGTGATCACATGATATTGATGGGGTTATGTTATCAATGCATGGTCATGTGATGTGTAATAGAAAACACATGATAAGTATATAAACACATGGTTTGTCATTAATATAATAATATTATCAATAACATTCCATTTGATTAAAAATGTATGTAAAATATAAAAGGAGAGAATATATATATATATATATATATATATATATATATATATATATATATATATATATATATATATATATATATATATATATATATATATATGGGAACCAATATAAATTTACTTATTCTAAAACAATGTGAGTTTATTAATAACTAACATATATAAGATAAAATTTAAATTTTCTCTAATGTCTCATTTAGACCATGAGGGGTTAGAGTATTAAAATGGAATATATGAAACATTTCTTTTGCTTTTAATATTAAGAAGTTGCCGGCGGGAATTTGTTCTATTGGCATAATTTTTAATAAAGATGGATTAGAGTTATGATGAATAGAAAAATGTTTTGATACGCTATGTTTCAAATAGTTATTCTTGATGTTAAACCTGTGTTGATTGGCGCGGCTCCGTAAAGGGTTTATTGTACGTCCTATATACCTCAATGGGCAGGGACATTCAATGAGGTAGATGACATATTCTGATCCGCAATCCAAATGTTGTTTAATTGGAAAGGGGGAACTGCCATTGAAAGATTCAACCTCTTTTCTTTTATGACAAATTATAGGGCAGCATTTGCAGTTTTGTTTACTGCATTTGTAAGTGCCTAAGGGTATTAGAGGATGAATTTGTTTAATTGTCCTAGTTGAATTAAATTGTTTCGGACGGGAAGGAGCTAAGATGTTACCTAAAGTACCGCTCTTTCTAAATAATATTTGAGGTTGAAGAGATAACTCTGGTGATAGTAAGGGGTCTAGTTTTAGAATGTGCCAGTGTTGTTTGATAATGTCCCTTAATTCTTTATGGTAGGAATTATAACGGGTTATGAAATTGCAATTGTATTACCAGCCTTTGCAGTTGTTTGTCGATGTAATGTGACAAATTGCTAGTGAGACAATTGATCCCTGCTATAATTGGTCTGCCTGGTGGTTGAGTTATGGATTTATGTATTTTTGGCAAGAAATAAAAATAAGCTGTTTCTGGATGTTTGGGAAATAGTATCCAAGTATCACAGCATACCATTAGGCAAATTTGATTTAACATTTGAGGCAGTAGTGCTTCCCAATGGAGGGCATTAGCTGTCCCTTAAGAGAAAAGAACATGATAGGCAGAGGATACCTTTGGAACCTACTATTAGCAGCATTGGCAGGCCTCCCCTCTCTCCCTCCGAGATGCGTGACCCTAGAGGCATCCGTGGATGTGTGGAAAAAGCTGATTTATGCCTCCAGTGTGTGTCAACTTAGAAAATAGATTTCCCTATCCATCGAGGTTTTACCATTTTTTGCAGAGTGGTTGGAGGTAGGGACCTGGGGAAAGAGAGGAATATGTTTTCGGACCTATTCCAAAACCGCAATATGAAATCTCTCAAAACATTAGAGGAGCAGTATGGGCTAACCACAGGGGACTTCTTGAAATATTCCCAAATCAAGAGTATCCTAAAAGCTTGATCTCACAGGAAATTTCCTTGCCAGAATTTATGTATAAATTCCTGTTCAGCTTACTATACTGCACTGCATAAGTTTTGCAGTGTACTATACTAGTGATCGAACCATCGCACCTTCAGGTGCCCTAGAGCAGGGGTCCCCAACTCCAGTCCTCAGGGACCACCAACAGGTTATGTTTTCAGGATATCCTATGGTAAGAACACCTGTGGCAATGTCCGAGGCACTGACAATAATTGCATCACTTGTGCAACACTGAGGAAATCCTGAAAACATGACCTGTTGGTGGTCCCTGAGGACTGGAGTTGGGGAACACTGCCCTAGAGGGACCAAAAAAATGTGAAAATAAGTTGAAAAACTTTTAGTACTGATGACCTTCCTCAGGATAGATCATTAGTTGATTAGCAGAGATCTGCTGCTTGGGATCCCCACTGATCAGCTGATCACCCAACTTGCTGTCAGTGCAGCATCGCCAGACATTGTCATCGGGGTCAGAAGCCTTGTAGGCAGCTTTGCCCCCATTAATTTAATTTTTTTTTTTTTTTTGAACATTAAATTTTTATTAGCATTTTCCATAGAATACAGTATGTTTAAGCATTTGGAACATATTGATCTTCATCAGCAAAAACAATTATTTGCATATTACAACTATATAGGGAAGGAAGGAGGTAAAGTGGGGGGAAGGGGTATTGGGAAAAGAAAGGGAGTGGTTTTAACCTTGGTAGGTACCTTACACACATGTACACTCTATTTTGTTTGTTTTCAACACCACAAATATTAGACCATATAGATTTACATAAACCAGTAAGGGTTTACAATGTTTGAAAATTACTTTCAGATGGAGAGAGGTGCGGTTTGGTTTCTTGAATGTTAGAGTCGAATCTGATAAGGCAAGGAGAGCAGCGAGAAAGAGCGAGGCCATAAGATAGGAGAGGGAGGGAGGGAGAAGAGCTGATAGCAACTAGTCAAATCCGGCTGGCAATTTTGCTGTCCGAATCCACGCTGCCCAATCTTTCCTGTACTGAGCCATAATATTTTTCTGACTTGCAATCAGTTTCTCGTGGATGCAATTTAAAGAGACAGCATCTTGTATTTCTTTTAAAGAGGGTGTGTGTTTAGATCTCCAATTCCTCGCTATTACGGTTCGAATAGTATGGAATATGTGGGTTACTATTACTCTATGACTCCTAGGGACATTTTCTATTCCTGTAAGGAGCAGGGCCAATTCCGGCTCTATTTTCCCAGAGGAGGGTAGTAGGTTAGATATGAATTGTGAGACCTGGGACCAAAATTGGTGTAGCAGGGGGCAAGACCAGAAAATATGAAGCAGTGAGCCTACTCCGCCACATCCCCTCCAGCAGAGTGGAGAGATGTCTCCTTTCATTTGTGACAATCTTAATGGAGTGCAGTACCATCTGGTCAGGAGTTTTTGGTACTGTTCCCTGTGGGAGGCGCAGGAGGTGGATTTGTAAGCCCATTTTAGAGCCTCACACCACGCCTTTGAAGGGAATTTTTTATTCAAGTCTCTTTCCCAGTTTAGGAAATTGACCGTTTTCTTAAAGAAGTGACTGCCTGACAGTCCAGTGTAGATAGGTTTTGAGAATTTTTTCTGCGGTATTGTATTTGCATTTAGTAAGTCGTTTAGGGGGTTCGGTAACGTTGAGGTGAGAGCTGTACAGACTCCTAGAAAGTGGCGGATGCGTAAATACGTATAATATTCAGAGTTTGGGATTGCATATTTCTCTTGTGTCTGGGGAAAAGAAAGCATGTTATTCCCCTGGTATAAGTCTGAGATAGTCATAGTTGCTCTGTATGGCCAGTTATTTAAAGAAAGGTCAGGAATTAGATGTTTTAAGCTAAGTAATGGAAGGGGAATTTTTGTTGCTGTGTTTTAATTCCCGATTTGACCCTAGACACATTGCATTCCACCCCTGTAGGGTAGCTTTCACTGATGGGGGGTAGTGCAAGTTTATCTGGGCCTGTACTGAGTTTGCTAGTAGGAACGCTTCCCAGTCAGTTATGCCCGCCAAGGATGATTCAATAGAGACCCATGTTTTGTCTGATTGCGTGTTGCACCAGTGTTTACTTTGGTCGATTAGAAAAGCTTTGTGATAGTTGCGGAGATTGGGAAGTCCCATACCCCCAAACTTTAAGGGCCTGCTCATAATTGAGAACGCCACTCTAGGTTTTGCTCCTTTCCATATAAATCCGCTCATTTGTTGGTGAAACATTAAGAAAATAGATTCTGGAATAGGAACAGTAAGAGTTCTAAAGAAATATAGAATGCGGGGAAGAATGAGCATTTTATACAATATTATCCTGCCCATCCAGCTAGGCTCGAACTTAGTCAAACGGTCCAGTTCTTTTTGTATTGATATTTTCAATGTAGGAAAATTTGCTGATGGCAAATCATCAACTGAAGGGGTTAGCTTTATGCCTAAATAGGGTAAGGAGGAGGAGCACCACTGAAATGGAAATGAGGTTCTTAGGGTCTTTTCCTCTACTTTTGGTATGTGAATGCCCATCATTTGTGACTTGGAGGAGTTTACCTTGTAGTAGGAGATGGCTCCAAATTGTTGCAATGTAAACACCACCTGGGGGAGTGATTCTTTTGGGTTCGTCAGGGTTAGTATTACGTCTTCGGCAAATAGATTAATCTCATGAGTACTTGTCCCTATAGGGATGCCTCTAATATGGGGATTGGATCTTACTGCTTCCGCAAGTGGTTCCATTAGCATTGAGAAAATGAGCGGGGAGAGTGGGCACCCCTGACGTGTGCCATTAGTAATTTGAAACGGCTTAGATAGTATGCCGTTCGTCAGAACTGAGGCTGATGGGGAAGTATAGAGAGCGGTTATGGCCAAAAGGATCGGTCCAGTAAGGCCAAATCTCTCCAGCACTCGACGCATGAATCCCCAATGTACCCTGTCGAATGCCTTCTCTGCATCCAAAGCAAGGAGCAGAGAATGCATTCGAGCAGCGCCTACTCTGGCTCTGAGGTCGATCAGTCGTCTTGTCCCATCTGGGGCTTGACGTCCCCTAGTGAATCCCACCTGATCGTTTTTGATGAGTTGAGGTAGAATGGGAAATAATCGGTTGGCTATAATTTTGGCATATAACTTAATATCTGAATTAAGGAGTGAGATAGGTCGAAAGTTGCCCGGTGTCTCAGGAGGTTTACCTTCTTTAGGAATGGTTACTATGGTTGCCTTTAAGTTTTCTGGGGGCGTTGCCTGTGAGCATTATATGGTTAAAGAAATTGCATATATAAGGGAGTAAAATTGGTTTGAATGTTTTAAGGTATTCATTTGAGAACCCATCTGGGCCAGGTGATTTGCCCAGTTTTGATGATCGGATAGCCCAGTCTATTTCTTGCGTTGTGATAGAAAGATTTAGTACTTGAGATTGTTCTTGTGACAGACATGGGAGAGATAATGATGAGAGAAATGTATTGATTAATTTATCATTGGGTTGGGGGGTGTCTTTGTCGTGGGATAGATTGTAGAGTGTATTGTAGTACTTGCTAAATTCGTCTGCAATGTCTTGTGGGCTATATACCTTGTTGTTTGTTGTCTGGGATATTAGGTATGGGATTTTTGAATTAGCTCTTGCTGTTTTAACTCTATTGGCCATTAGTTTGCTCGCTTTGTTATGTGAGTGATAGTGTAACATTTTAAGTCTTTTTAGGTGGTTCTCATGGTCTATTGCAAGATGCGCTTGTAGTTCTGTTCTTGCCTTTTTCAAAGGTAGTAGATTTGATAGGGAGGGGTTTGTTTTATGGATTGCTGCCAAGGTGGAGATTTTAGTTAAGAAGTCTAGTGTGGTCGCGTTACGTTGCTTCTTATAATGTGCTGTTTGTTGGATAAAGATGCCTCTTATGAAAGCCTTGTGAGCGTTCCATAGCAAGGAAGGGTTGGTGGAAGGGAGAGAATTGAAAGTAAAGTATTCAGTGAGTAGTTTTTCGGTGTTGGAGATGTTGCTTTGAAGGGACATAACATACGTATTGTTTCTCCAAATAAAGGTGTTTGAAGTTGAGTGGGGCATGTAGAGGGATAGAGTCACCGGGGCATGGTCTGACCAACAGATGTCCCCTATCTCACATTTTGCCACCATCGGTAGGAGCCATTTAGTTGTTAAGAACATATCAATGCGGGAGTAGGTTTTATGTCGGTGTGAGTAGAACGTATAATCTCTCTCAGAGGCGTGTTTACAACGCCAGACATCATATAAATCCTCTCTTTGCAGCCACTCGGAGAGGTGAGGGGGAGGCCTGCCGCCTCTTGATGTGGAGTCCATTTCTGGGCTCTGGATAATGTTAAAATCCCCGCAGATTAGCAGTTTTCCTTTAATCAAGTGCAAGATTTGTTTGAGAACCGTGTTTAAAAAGGCAACCTGCGCGGTGTTGGGAGCGTAGACATTCACTATGGTGAATGCCACGCTATTAATCTTACACACCAAAGCGACATACCTCCCCCTATCGTCTGAGACCTCTTGTAGCAGCTGGAAGGCAACCGTTTTCTTAATTGCAATGAGAACACCTGCTTTCTTTTTTGGGCCGTTGGCGTAGAAGATTTGAGGGAAGTCCCTATTGATTAATCTGGTGGTATCCGATTTTTGGAAATGGGACTCCTGAATGCAAATTATTTCTGCTTTGGACCTTTTGATTTCTCTCCATAGAAGAGACCTTTTGAACGGGCTGTTCAAACCTTTCGCGTTAAGCGACATAATTTTCAACGCCATGTGAACTATTGGGAGAATGCAGTAGAAGGATTGGAAATTGGCGACCGCAGCGCCCATTGTGCAAGCTGGGGTGGTGTGACAGTGAAAACATATTTCCTGTAAAATACGAGCAATAAGGTACCTTTAGGGGAACAAAAAACATTGGGGTATATGTAAGTGAAAGCAAAACCTTAATCGTGCAGTGAGTCATACTGCGCAAACTTGGGGGAAAGTCTGCAGGAATAATGTGGCATAACCTGAACTTGTAGAGTCAGCGTCCAGCAATGCAGTTGCTTTAGCTTGCGTTTCTCCACTCTTGGGTGATCTTGGGGGAAGAGTTGTTTTCCTGGGTCTGTGTCTGGTCAGATCGCAATGGGCAGGGAATGTTCCAATTCTCCAGGAGTTCCAGACCCTTATGAAGTGTGGCAAATACATGTGTTTTCCCATTTTTCGTGACGATAACCTTGGTTGGGAAGCCCCATTTGTATCTCACATCGTGGTTTCGTAGAGCGGTGGTTATGGGGGCCAGTTTCTTTCTTGCCATTATGGTGGCGTGGGAGAGGTCAGCAAAGAGTGTAATGTCTTGGAATGGAGCTGGTAAAGCTGGCATTCGTCTTGAGGCCTGCTTGAGTTGGTCCTTGACATGGAAAAAGTGGATTCGAGCAATTGTGTCTCGAGGGTAGGAGGGCGGAACATTCTGAGCCCTCGGCAACCTGTGAGCTCGGTCGATAATAAGATCCAGAAGTGAACACTGTGGAAGGACCGCTCGGATCAGACTTTGTAGGTATGCAGTGAGCTCGGTAGGGGATGTCGATTCTGGGATACCTCTGAATTTAATGTTGTTTCGGCGGTTCCTATCTTCAATGTCCGCCAGTTTGCTCCGTAGGGTTTCTACTTCTTCCTCTAGGTTGTTATGTGAGTCCACCAGCGAGTTGTGGACTGATGCGAAATCTCCCATTTTACGCTCTGTGTGGTCCACTCGCTCCCCCAGCTCCTCCACAGAGGCGCTTATGCCCGCAAGGCTGTTAGCGATGTCTTTTTGTATTGAAGTATGTAGCGCCAGCATTGCTTCTTTCATGAACATTTCAGAGGCTGCTTGATTGTAAGCTGGCATGTCTGCTAATGATAGTTCAGTCGTGTGGTCAGATTTAGAAGAATAGCGTGCTCGCTGTTTCAACGGGCTTGAAGTGTTTGATTCATTAGTCTTCGCCCCGCCTGTATTGGGTGGCGAGTGTTGCGCACCTCTCTTACTGCTTGGAGGTAGCGGGTTGTGGTTGATCGATATGCTGTTGTTCGTCGCAGGAGTATTTTTATTTTGCATAGCTCTTCCATCTCTGCTGTGAGGATTGTGCTGGCAGTCGAGTTGGATGGAGTCGCTTGATATGGTTGACGGTTTAGCACAGTTTGCCAAAGAAATTTGTGCAGTAGCTTCGGATGTAGATGGGTTTATTGCAGGTTGGTTGTACTGCTCCCCTCCCGGGGCCACCGAGCGGATGCAACTGGTCGCACCACGGCCCCTAGTTTTGCTATGCGTAGGTTGTGAAGCTGTGGAAGATTGGTCACTATTGTTTGCAAGATTTATATGATTGTTTCCTTGTTCTCCAATTTTCCATCCGTGTAGGGAGCCGCCGTCAACAGGATCCAGCAGGTCGGCAGGCAGGGTCTGCATTTGGGTTTCAGAGGTATTGCTACCAGTCAGCGCTGGGTGGTACAGGGCTCTGGCAACATGGGTAGTGGACGAGTCTCCGGTAAGAAACTTGTGTGCCCTATCTGGGTGTATTGTGACATCTGCAGGGTTGATTTTAGTTAGACCCTTCTCAGGACAGGTAGCGGTAGTGGGTCTCATTGGATCAGTTAGGGGTTTATCCCCTTGATCTGGGACATCTTCATCTCCTACAGAAATAAGTGTAGCCAGTGATCCAATAGGAGAATCAGCATTAGAGGCACCTGCAGCATCGACAGGGGTCCCATGTGTCAGGCTGGTGCTGTTGTCAGCCTTCACAGCAGGTGCCTCTCTCCGTGGTCCTGTGGGAGGGACCTCCGTATGAAGGTCTATCATGTCTCCAGGGGCTCCAGATACCGAGCTTTGACGGCTAACAATGCCCTCTGAAGCAGCCCCGATCGGAGGTCCGGCGGCCGAGGCAGTGCAGGGAGAGATCGCTGGGACGGCACTTACTTCATGCACTCGGTCCGTGCAGCCGGCGGAGCCCACAGCAGGCAGCAGAACAGGTTGTATCACAGGTGAGCCAGATAGAGCGGTGGACCCACTAGGTGCCTGAGCCAAACAGCCGCTCCCCCCCGGAGCACTGGGCACGGCCAGCGCTTCCACAGTTGAGTCGGCTGTAGCGCGGAGGAGAGCTTCTTGATCCGGCTTCCCGCGGCCACCAGCGCCCACAGCAGGGTCTGCTCTCAAAAAGTCTTTATGTGGGTTGACAGCGGCAGAGGGGGCCCCGCGCTCCCGGTCCGGGCGGCCGCCAGCCCCGCCACCCGCGGTCGAAGAACGCGTGTGTGCAGGAGCAGGAGTCAGAGTTCCCCTACCTATAGCTGGTGAAGATAGGTTTTGTTCTCCGATCTCATCTCCCTTGGTGGGTCCGGGCAGGGTGCTTGATTGCGTCTTCTTTCTCGTGGAGCGCGGGAGTTCAGGGCTGCCATCTTTAAGCACCTCTCTCAGGCTCTGGGTGGTATAAAAGTCGGTAAGTTTCTTAGGCGAAGATTTGTTTGCCCTTCTTGGCATGTTGTAATAGGTTGGTGATCTTCCCAGAGCAGGAAATGTGTCTTTAGTGCTGGTTATAAGTCGCTTTTCTTAGTCGCTCAGCAGGTTAGGAGGAGAGCTGTACTAACATGCGTCCATCCAGCTCCCCTTCCAGGCCACGCCCCCTGCCCCCATTTATTTTGATGGGATTTAAGGCTGTCTATTACACTTTCAGTGATCATCGGGGATCCTGAGTGTCTGATTACCGCTGACCAACTATTGATGACCTATCCCCAGGATTAATCATTAATTGTAAAAGCCAGGAATACCCCTTTAAAGTTATCTTTAACAATAACATGGTTTCCGTACAAAACACCCTTTATTTTTTTTTATAACAAATTTTTATTAGAGTTTTACAATACTAGTCAAAACATTCACATTTTTCAAAGACCACTTGAAAAGCAATTTGATGGTATAGTAAGACAGCCGAGGTATCAAAGTGTTCTATGAGAGAGTCTGTATCTGCCGTACTACGGTCTCTGGTCCATAGAAATGCTGTGACAATAACCTTGTTGATAACTTGTAATTACTATAATATAAAGTACAACGTTTCTCTCCCCCTCCACTGCGCGTGAAATAGAGGCGCCACTCTAGCGCACATTTCGCATGGGAGAGAAGATAAACAAGTTTAATCAGAAAAAACTTTCTCATGGGTGGGGGAGAATTGGGGAAGGGGAGGGGGGTTGGAAAGAGAGGGTGGAAGGGGGAAAGGGGAGAATATACTGATCCGATGATATCTCAGTATTGTCCAGTGGGTTGTCCCCAACGGGGACCGGTCTATTTCTGCTACTCTAGTAAGGTACTCACGGTCATGAATCAATCTGCCGCTCTAATGGGTGCCTGATGCCGCGGAGCCGCCCGCCATCTCCTCCTCAGCGTGCCAGGCGCCAGTTCTCCTCTCCGGGAAGTCCTTTGTCTCATCAAGGCCCAACATATCTTGGGGTTTCAAGCTCCTTAGGGCCTTACAGGTAGTTGTTCGTGTGTTATCCGACCCTGTAAATTATCCCTTCTGGGTCTCTATCTGATGTGTGTTCGTGCAATTGGGGTCATTATTCTGCTCTAATTGCCTCCAGGGGTGCCATATCTTGATAAATCCCTCATGTGAGTCCGTGTTTCAGCTATGCAACTCCTCCATGTTATAAATAGACTCGACTTTGGTTTTCCAAAGCGCCATGGTGGGTGGTGTTTTTTGGAGCCACAGGGAGGGTATCAATGCCTTGGCAGCATCTAGCAGGAAGGCTAATAGTTTGTCCCTCAGGGGGTGAAAGATTGCTGATGGTCTCCATAAGAAGAGTGTCTCTGGTGTGATACGGAAGTTAGGTTTAAGTGATCGTAAAACTTCTTCTACGTCTTTCCAGAATGTGGTGAGTGCATTGCACTCCCACCATATGTGAATGTAAGAGGCTGTTGCTGCCTCGCATCTCCAGCATCTGTCTTGTTCCGTTAGTTTATGTGTATGAAGCCACTGTGGGGTCCTATACCACCTAGCTAAGACTTTATAGTGGCTTTCTTGTAGCAAAATGCATGGAGATAGGCCGAATGAGGTCTGTAGAATCAGTTTTATGTCTGATGTAGTGAGGGTTCCTTTTCCTACGATGTTAAGAACGCCGATTTGTAGTGGGCTGTAGGGGCGATAAACCTGTTGCGGATACTCGATATGGAACTATTGTTTGGATGGCTTTTAAAAGTTTTCTCAAAGGGGGTCTCTGGTCTCGTTGATTTAGAGGTTCTCTGAAATTCGTCCAATGTCTGTGTTATTTGGGCTTTTTGTAAGAAAGATAGGGGGAGGTGCGGTGCCAATGCCTCCAGAATATCTGCTGATTTTCTGTCTGCTTGTTTTTATAAGTCCCCTAGGCTATATGGTGTGAATCTCTTCCATAGTTTTCTGGAGATGCTATCTGATGGTCGGCCCAGATACCTGTTTAGGATGCTCAATGGGGCTACAGGGGAGGGATCCGGAGCTAGGGAATGTCTGATCTTGTCCCAGGTCTCACATGGACCTCTCAGGAGCGGATTGAAGTTTTTAGATCTATATTTATTTTTGGTTGGGATCCATAGTTCTTCCAGGAAGGCGTCTCCCATGCTTCCTTTAGCCAGAGCGCGAAGGGTGTTGTCGCCCGCGGGGGACACCAGGTCCAGCCAGTATCTTAGTTGGACCGCCAGGAAAAAGTCGTGGACGCATGGCAACCCGATCCCCCCCTGATTTTTTCTCTTAATCATAAGACTAAAAGCCAGACGGGGTCTCTTTTGTCTCCAAGTGTACCCTGAAAAAGCAGAACGTATAGCTTTAAAGAAAGCCTGGGGTAAGTGAATGGGCACCATTCTAAGTTTGTATAAGATTTGAGGGAGGACATAGGACTTTAATATATTTTTCCTGCCTAACCATGAGGCGCATGGAATATCGTATTTTTGTAATATGAGTTTAATCTGCGTCAGTAAGGGAGCAAAGTTCGCATTATAGAGATCGTCTGTGTTCTTAGTAATCTTAATTCCTAAGTAGTCAATGGCTGTATCCGACCATTTGAAGGGTGAGCTGGATCTAAGTTTTGCCCAGCGCGCTGGGGGGATTGATACGTTGAAGATAGTGGCTTTAGTGAAATTTATCTTAAAGTTGGAAATTGATCCAAAGGCATTTAATAGGGTAATGAGGTTGGGGATTCCCGTTTCTGGTTCGGAGATTATGAACATTATGTCGTCCGCAAAGGCCGCCACACTCAGACTCACTGAGTCCCCCTCCAGTCCCCTAATAGTAGGAGATAGCCTAACCGTTCTCAGTA
Source organism: Eleutherodactylus coqui (assembly GCF_035609145.1). Taxonomy (NCBI): domain Eukaryota; kingdom Metazoa; phylum Chordata; class Amphibia; order Anura; family Eleutherodactylidae; genus Eleutherodactylus; species Eleutherodactylus coqui. The sequence goes on from NC_089848.1 coordinate 124,904,693, forward strand.
AGGGTTCTAAAGTAAGAATGAAAAGGGACGGCGAGAGCGGGCAGCCCTGGCGGGTGCCATTTCTGATGTCAAATGGGGGGGAGAGTAAGTTATTTATCTTTAGTCTTGCATATGGTTCTTTGTATAGAGAAAAAATAGCTGAAATAAAAGTGGATGGGAAGTTGAAATGGCTCAGAACTCTCTCCATATAGATCCAGCTCACCCTGTCGAACGCCTTTTCGGCATCAGTGCCGACCAGTGCTAATTCAATATTGTGGGTCTGTGCGTATCTAATGGCGTGGAGTAACCAGTAACAGTTGTCCCTACCCTCTCTGTTTTTGACAAAGCCAGCTTGTTCTTTATCTATCAGGCGTGGGATGATGTCTTCTAATCTTTTTTCCAGTAGTTTCGCCCACATCTTGATATCGACATTAATAATGGATATGGGCCTATAGCTGCCACAGAGCTCTGGGTTTTTATTTTCTTTATGGATAAGCGTTATGTGCACCTCTTGCGCCTGTTTTGGGAGTTGCTTTCCTGACATGAGTGCGTTCATCACATCTCTCAATTTGGGGGCCAGCGTGTCTTTGAATGTCTTATAATACACTGCTGGGAGGCCGTCTGGGCCTGGGCTCTTTCACTTGGGGCTGTTCTTAATTATTTCTTCCACCTCGCTTAGGGCGATAGGTTGTAGTAAATCTATTGCCTCTGAGTCCTTCAGCTTGGGGAGGTTGGCTAGAGAAAGAAAATGGTCAATCTGGTCTTTGTTGTTGTTCCGATCGGTTGGTGATTCTGTATTTTTAAGGTTATAAAGGTCGGTGTAGAACCTTTGAAAGGTCTCCGCTATTTCCTTTGATGAGGATTTAGTTGCTCCTAAGTGATCTTTATTGGAGGAAATGTGGTTCCTAGATTTGGCTTTCTTAATTAGGGAAGTGAGTAACTTGCTGCCCTTATTGCCATGAGCGTAGAATTTGTATTGGAGATAGAGATGCTTTTTATTGTATCTAGATTCTAGCAAGCGGTTGAGTTCCCGCCTAAGGTCCCCCAGTTCCTCCATGTTGTTTTTGACTAGGGATAGTTTGTTGAGTTGTTCTAGTTTCGCAATTTGAGTTAACAGGTTGTCTATTTTTTTTTTTTTAAACTCGTTTTATTGACAAGTGAACATCATGTCAAATAACAAAAGAAAAACGTTTGCAGTACAAAGTCATACATATGGGCTGGAGGCCAGTCGACCATGCAGCCTACAGTGTTTACACAATCTAGTGCTTTCCATGAGCGCGAGGCGGGGAGGGATACGGGAAGGTGGTTATTGAAGGGAAGGGGTAGTACGATGGGGTGTGTAGTGGAGGGCATGTGTCTGATGTAGGAGTACACTTATAGGCATGCATGCGCATTTGCGAATAAGGACGACTATGGGAGAAAAACATCGTAATATAGATCAGGGTCGGGGGGGGGGGTTCTCCGGCATGGTCCCCCAGGCGGGCGGCCAGGCACCCCCGGCCCGGCTACAGCACCGCTAGGCCCCTAACATCGTCCGCGTAGTGCTGTTATGGCCATGGTAAGTGGCTGCGGAGGAAACAAGGTTAGCGGTGAATCGCACCATTGGCCCCACACTTTTTCAAATTTGTCCGGGCATTTGCGTGCTTTGTAGACTAGGTTGTTATAGGGTATAGTTGAGTTAGTAATTTTTCTCCATAGTGCCAGGGTCGGGCCCCTCCGGTCCATCCATCTCAGTGCGATAACTTTTCTAGCTAGAAATAGGACTTCTCGTAAGAAGATTCTGTCATAATGTTGCCATTGCTCTTCGTCGAGAATGCCGAATAGGCATATTTCTGGGGTGATGGGAACCGGGATGTCAAGGACCGCTGAGAGCAAGTTGACCACCTCGCCCCAGTATGTCTGGACTGTCGGGCAGTCCCAGATCATGTGCCAAAAATCAGCGTACATGCATGTGCATCGGATACATTGCGTGGATGGGATCCTGCCCATCTTATATAGTCTTGCCGGGGTAAGATAGCATTGATGGATTATATATAACTGCGTCATTTTGTTGTTTGCTGAAGGTGAGACCAATAAGGGTGATTCTATAGCTTCTTGGAATGTTTCGTCCGTCAATGTTGGGATTAAGGATTTCCATTTAGTTAGGGCAGGGGGAATCTCCCGAGCTGCCTTTGAATTTATTAGGTGAGAGTACAGTGTTGAGGTGAGCCCTCGGGGGCCCTGTGATCGTAGTACTCCTATTAGTGGGTAGTGGGATATGGTGCTGTTCGCTGGGGGGAACTGCGCCTGGAGCGCGTGCCGAATCTGCAGGTATTTGTAGAAATGAGTTCGGGGTATTTGATATTGGTTCTGCAATTGCTCAAAAGATAGTAGCACATTAGAATTGTATAAGTCACCCAGGCTAACAATCCCATACTGTTCCCATGTCTCCAAATCAGTCAGTGGCAGTAGCTCCCTCAGCCCAGAATTTCTCCACAGGGGCATGTCTGCGATTATGTCGAGGAACCCGCTCACTTCTCTGGCCTTTCGCCAAACTCGCGTAGCCAGTTTGTGAATGGGTAGCATCTTACTCCTCACTGTAGTGGGGAACTCCAGCACTGGCCACAGGTTGGGGATGTTTAGGGTATGCGCCAGGTGGTACTCGGAGTTGGGCAGTGGGCCTTCACTCAGCCAGCATTTTAGGTGAAGCAATTGACCAGCTATGTAGTACAGGAATAAGTCTGGGAGTGCCGAGCCGGCTCTATCTTTGGGTCTCTGGAGTGTAGAGAGTTTAAGCTTTGGGCGAGAGCTTCCCCATATAAACGAGGACATAAGAGAGTTTATAGTCCGAAAGAATCTCATCGGGACTGGCGCTGGGATATGCTGCAGGATGTAAAGACACTTGGGTAGGACTATCATTTTAATTAGGTTGATACGGCCTGCAACCGACAGGGGCAGCGATCCCCAGACTTTGAACTTAGACCTACAAAGGTCCAGCAGAGGAAACACGTTCAAGTCCAGGGTCCGGTTTGTTGTGTTGGTGATTTGAACTCCTAAATATTTAAAATCATTGGAGACCTGTAGGCCACAGAATGAGTGTGTAAGCCGCAGGGGGTTTTGTACAGATATTGGCATTAAGGCAGATTTTGTCCAATTAATATATAGACCCGAGTAACGTCCAAATTTGTTAATGATGTCCATGGCGCGGGGCAAGGACACCATCGGGTCAGACATAAAGAGCATGAGGTCGTCGGCATATAACGCCACTCGGTCCTCCCTATCTCCTATTACGACTCCGCGATAGATTGGGCACGTCCGGAGCATAATGGCCAGTGGCTCCATAGCCAGGGCGAAGAGAAGTGGGGAGAGAGGGCATCCCTGTCTCGTACCCCTGAACAGGGGGATGTATGGGGAACAGGTGCCGTTCACTGAAATTGCCGCCACGGGCGTTTTATATATTAGGGAGATCCATTGAATGAATCTGTCTCCGAACCCAAATCTCTTCGGCACCTGGAGCAGGAAAGGCCACTCAATGGAGTCAAAGGCCTTAGCGGCATCCAGTGAGGCCAGGGCCCAGTCCATCTCCCCCTCCGACCCCACCTGTGTTACCACCTGAACTCGCCTCAGGTTTTCTCTCGTGGATTTGCCCGGCATGAAGCCGGTTTGGTCCGGATGTATCAGATCTAGGATGATGTTATTAAGGCGCCGGACTAACATTTTGGTTAGGAGTTTATAGTCGGAGTTGAGGAGGGAGATGGGCCTGTAGGAGCCGCAATCCAGCGCATCCTTCCCCGGTTTTAGGATGAGCACAATAGTTGCCTCGTAGAAGGATAGGGGCAGGGAATTGTTGCTATAGGCTGCGTTGTATGTTGCCAGTAGTGCGGGTAAAAGGAGTTCTTGATACCTTGTGTAGACTTCTATTGGTAGGCCATCCGGACCCGGGGCTTTACCGCTGGACATCTCCCCAAGAGCCTCCGTGAGCTCATCCAGTGTGAATGGGGCGTCTATTAGTGTCTGCTGGTCATGGGTAAGTGTGGGGAAATTAATGCTTGATAGAAAGCTCTCGAGTTCTTGCTGCGTGGCGTGGAGTCCAGTGGCATACAGCTCGCTATAGAAACGCTGAAAACGCGCTCCTATTGCTTTCTTTTCGTGAAGGATCTCACCTGTCTCGGACACGATACGGAGTATCGATGGTGATGCCGAGTTTTGGTGTACTAGGTGAGCTAGTAAGCTACTGGACTGATTGCCAAGTTCGTAGAATCGCTGCTTTGCAAAGAAGGATGCTCTGCGGGCCTTTTCTTGTAGGTGGATTAGGTATTGCCTTCCCTGCCTTAACCATTGCTCTCTGTGTTCGTCAGATGGGTCCGCAATGTAGGTTGCCTCTAGGTGCACGTATTGGGACGCCATCTCGCGTTCTAGTATAGATTCCCTTTTTATATATGAGATGGATGATTTTAAAGCGCCTCGTAGAAAGGCCTTCAGTGTCTCCCACAGCAGTGTCGGGTCGACGTCTGGCTGATTTAATTCCAGGAAGACAGCGAGCTGGTCATGGATCCTGTCGTTTGTGCCAAACAGGCTTAACCAGAATGGATGTACCCGCCAACTATGCCGATATGCACATGTGTCTGATGTAGAGATTTCTATGTATATGGGGGAGTGGTCTGATATGCCCCTGGGAAGATACTCAATGTGGGCTATTGCAGTGCATAGCCTTGCATTCCCGAGACAGTAGTCTATTCGGGAGAGGGCATTCCTGCCGGCTGAGTGACATGAAAACTCCCGAGCCGCTGGTCGTCTGAGTTTCCAGGCGTCTTGCCATCCGACCTCCTGTAGGAACAGTGCTAGGGGCGAGGGGCTAGCCTGGGTCGGGTGGGCCTGCGGGACGCCGAGCCTGTCCATCTGCGGGTCCAGCACCAGGTTCAGGTCACCCATACATAGTACCGTGGCGTTGGGGTATTGGGAGGCAAACTGGGCGGCTTGATGAAGGATTGCTATATTGGCCGGAGGGGGGAGGTATATTCCCACAAGTACGTAGGGGAGGGGATCTATCCATGCCTGGATAAAAACGTATCTGCCCTCTGGGTCCCTGACTGTGCGTCCCGGCTCCCATCTTAGCCGTTTGTGGATTACTATTGAAACTCCTCTGGCATAGGATGAGTGTGTGGAGTGTAGGGACCATTGGACCCATGGTTTCCGTAGTTGGCCGATTTTCTCTGTGATCATGTGCGTCTCTTGGAGGCATATTATGTGTGGGTTGTAATTTCTGATGAATGAGAAGATCATGGACCGCTTCCTGGGGGCACCCATACCCCGCACATTCCAGGAGAGTATCTTTAGGTTAGCCATTTAATTCGGCCATTTTATATGTACGCAAGGGGGCATCCCCGGTCGGGAAAGGCCGACCCCGCATAGGGACCACTACCGGAGCCCCCCAAGCAGGAGTCCAGGGCTGTTCCCTTTGGTCATGACTTAATTTGTCGCTGAACAGTGTACTGCAAAAACTCATCCAAACAATTACACTTGAAATTATGTCAATATAAATTCGTCTAGGTGTAGCAAACATATTAACCATTAACGTAACGCAAACGTGCGTGTGATGACGGGGAAGACTGTGCACCTAAAGTATGGTGATTATTCTGGGCACAGTCAGACAGATAAAATCTGTTTGGAGCTCTGAAACTCTGAAACCCCATCATCCCAGGTACATAGCTTAGGGTTTTCACTGCCTAACGAGGGGTTGGCGTAGGTGTCCAAGTCAGCCAGAATATAGATTTGTGTATAACGGATTCTACTCATTATTTATCACTCTACAATGTAATTAAGCAAAGTAGACAATATATAGGTATGTGGTATTAAGAGACGGCAGGAAGGGAGGCGGAGGGATAGGGGAGGAGAGGGAAGGGGGAGCAGCGAGGGAGTAAGCATAAGTGTGTACATTTACGGGATCAAGTATTGCAAGAGATGTTAAACTGACCATCCTTGAATGTCCAGATACTCTCCCCCCCCCCCCCCCCCCCCCCCGGAGTGAACCTGTCAGGAGATCACCGGCGTCTGGGGGATCTTGGCAGACGATTAAGCCAGTCCTCGGCTTCCTCTGGAGTGGAGAAAAAGAAGGCTCGCTCGTTGTGGACCACGCGAAGTCGTGCTGGATACATCATGGAGTATGGTATGGAGGCCTCTCTCAGCCGGCGCTTGACTGCCACGAAGGATGCTCTGGTTTTCTGGAGAGCAGCATAAAAGTCTGGAAAAAGAGAAATATTAGCGTTCTGGTATTGGAGGTTTTGCGCACGCCTGGCGGCCTGGAGGGCTATATCCCGATCTTTACTGCTGAGTAGTCTTGCCAGCATCGGTCTTGGGGGTGCTCCTGGAGGCAGGGGGCGGCCCGGAACCCTGTGGGCCCGCTCAACGGCAAAGGCTGCGGTGAACTTGGCATCTGGCAGGAGAGCTTTCAGCCAGGTTTCCATGAACGAACATGGGTCTTGGCCCTCGGCACGTTCCGGCAGGCCTATTATTCGGAGGTTATTTCTACGCAGTCTGTTTTCTAGGTCGTCTGCACGTTGGGCCCAGGCGTTTGCAGCTTTGTCAAGTTCTGTAAGCTTGCCAGGTATCGGCGTCACTGTGTCCTCGAGTTGGGACACACGCGTCTCCACCTCTCCAACTCTACTTCTGAGAGTATGCATGTCTTGCCGCAACAGTCCAACATCTATTTTGACTTCCTCAATTTTCCCTGTCAATGAGGTGGTGCTAGAGTGGATTGCTTCCAGGAGCTGTACAGTAACTTGCCTCAGCGTCGGCTCCTGCTCGACCTCCGGGGAAAGGGGGGGCCCCGAAGCCCCGTTCACCCCCACGTCCGGTCCAGCCGATTGATGAGGGGTATCGGTCGTTGGCTCAAGTACGAAGGCCCTAAGGCGCTCCGTTATCGGTGGGGGAGTACTACGGCTCATCTTGGAGGACCTGCGGCTGCCCCGCCTGCGGGAGGAGGACGGCGGAAGTATGTTTGTGGTCTTTATACGATGGGGGATCAGCGGAGGATCTCCCTTTACGAGGAGGCTTGAGATGTATAAATACGTCCCGTTTCAGATGGAAGGTGGACTTTAGATTGCAGAGATTTCTATATTACGTGGCTTAGGCGGTTTATCAGTCGCGGCGTGGTTGACGTTTATTGTTTGTTTCGACCAGGAGAGAGGCCGCGGTGGTCACGGGTTCAGCTGTCAGGGTGCGGCTGGTGCAATCGTGGCACTTTAACTGAGATGGGGGTATGGAGAGGGCCTGAAGGCCAGCAGTCTGGTGCCGCGGTTTGACGGTATGCCGCCCGTCGGTCTCTGGAGTTTTTTTTTTTTTTTATTAAGGAGAGGTGGATGGCCGGGGGTGCCCCCCGCTGTACTTGGATCCGCGGGTGGTGGTTGCGCACTCTGAGCAGCAGGATCGCTCAATTGTGGGTGCTAACTACCAGCCCCTCTTGTTGGGATGCTGTGTAAGGTGTTATGGCTGTGGGGCAAACAGTGTGTGCCTTGTATGGCTCTGGCTCCGGTGTGCTTGCCGAGGCAAGGGGGTGGTGCACCGAGCCCCGTCTGTGTAGCTCCCGAAAAGGTCAGGCCGGGGTTTCCCCGCTCTCCCCAGCGCCCCAGAAGGAGCTGGGGAAGGAGTGTTATGCTTGGGGCACTGCGCGGGAGTCCGCTCCGTTCCAGCGGGCCCTCCCCCCTCCTATGCCGCGCGGGGACTTCGGACAGCCGGGTCCGGGGTGTCACAGCTTCTCCGGAGCTCCCGCTAGCCGGTGTCACCTCCCGGTCCGCACCCCCAGCCGTCGCTATCCTCAGGGGATCCTGCGCTCTCACCGGGTCTTCTTGGTGCACGTCGGGCTCTCGCCGCCGCACCCGACCGGAAGTCGCTGTATCGGAGCCTGGGGAGCGGGCCCCGATCTGGGGCTGGGGATTCTTCTGTCGGACGCCCGTCGGAGCTCCCTCCGCCTCGCCACGGGTGCTCAGCTGGACTTGGGTGAGTACTGTTTAGGGGGGTCAGGCAGGCAGGATGGGTGCAGGATGATGGGGTTTTCTGCGGAGCTCAAGCTGCGTGCGACTTTACAGCATGGCTGCTGGACACGCCCCCCAGGTTGTCTATTTTTAATTGATGTTGCTTCTTGAGTTTGGAACCCAGTGAGATGAACAGGCCTCTAACGTATGCCTTATGGGTCTCCCACAGGACTGGGGTGTTTACATCTCCCGTGTCGTTAAGCAGAAAAAACTCTTCTAGCAACTCTGAGAGGCGGTCCCTCTCTATATCAGAGTCCAATAAGGAAGCATTCAGTTTCCAGATCCATTCCCTATGTCCTTCTACGCTAAATCTAAGATCTACGTGTATGGGGGAGTGGTCTGAGATGGTGATTGCTTCTATTTTTGCTTTCACTACCTTAGGCAAGATTTCCTCTGGGAGACATATAAATGGTCTAGTCTTTGGAACGAGTTATGCACTTGTGAAAAGTATGTGAAATCCTTTTCTGAGGGGTTGATGGTTCTCCATGCGTCCACGACTCTCATCTCCCGAAGTATTTTATGTAGCTTTTTGGTTTGTCTCTGGGAGATCCATGATCTACCCTTGGACGAATCTAGTAGGGGGTTGAGGAACAGGTTAAAATCTTCTCCTAATACAATTGGGCCCTCGGCAAATTCTTTCAGTGTTCTTAACTGTTCTAACAGCCAATTTACTTGGTTCGAGTTAGGGGCATAAAGGTTTGCTATTGTTATTTTTGCGCTATTAATGGAGCCTTTTATGAAAAGCATTCTCCCTAACTCGTCTGTGTACTTAGCCTTCAGGGTGAAAACGATAGACTTGTGTATCAAGATTGACACCCGTTTAGAAGCGGAGACTGGATGTGTGTTATGATAATACTGGGGAAAGTTTTTCCCGGGTAGGTGACTATGTTTATCGGCCTTAAATGTGTCTCCTGGAGGAGCAAGATCTTGGTGTTGTATTTTTTAACTAATTGTGATATGTTGTACCTTTTTAGAGGAGAGTTCATTCCCCAGACATTGAACGACGTGACTCTGAGCAGCTCCGCGGCCTCCGGCCTTCCCATCGCCATCTAGCAAGACTGAATGATATTTATTAGACACTAGAAGACAAAGATATCAAAGTTAGAGGTCAGCGCACAGATTAAATACTCAATATACCTTCAAGACTGAGCAGACTGTCCGTTGTTGCCGATCGGACCGTGTCTCTACTATCTCCGGCTGTTTGTATATTCTGAGTTAGAATGGGGGGGGGGGCTTAGGAAAGTAAAAGGGAAAAGAGGGTGGGGTAGGTAGGTCACACAATAAAAAACGAAAACACTTATAAATTTAGATTAACAAAACAGCACTTTCAGTGCTGTGAAAGATACGGATGTGCTCTGTTGAATTACTAGAGCACGGGCGTATATTCCAGGCGGGAAAAGAGTTTTTCTGTTTTAGACGGGTAAAGTTAAGCTAAGGCCTAATCGGGGGAGCACAAATAGGACATTCTCCTTGTGAGGAAACAAAGCAGGGGGTGGTCAACCGGGAAGATACAGTCAGCGGAAACCAGTTGCATCCTTAGAACTCTGAAATTTGGCGAGCAGTCTTTCTCGTGTCCCGGGGGTGGTCCTCTCGGGCTTTGCCAACAGGTCCTTGTTGGACCTAAGAGTTCGCCTGATGCTTTAAAACAAAACAAAGTTGAGGGATTAGAGGAATCCCTGTCTTTTTATCTTCAGGTGGTTCCATCTGTATTTTCCTCTCTCTGCTTCTTTTTTTGTTTGCTGCGAGGGGATTTCACGTGGGAGACTGTGTGCCAGCTGTCTTGTGAGGATGGCGTAGGCAGTGGTGGGAGTCTCGGGAGTTCCGGAAGGGGGAGCCAGTTGGGAAGACTTATGGGCTCTAGCCCCAAGGAATGCCAGTTTTCCTGTAAGTCCTCTGGGGATCTTATGTTGAACCTCCTTCCTTTGTAGGTGATCCCGATGCCAAAAGGAAACAACCATGCATATTTGATATTTTTGGCTTTTAGTTTGTCTAAAAGAGGTCGCAATAATCTGCGCTTGGCAAGGGTGGAGGGGGAGAGGTCCTGAAAGATCTGGATCGCTACCCCATCATATTCTAAATTTCTGGAGTCACGTGCCGCATTCAAAATGGCCACTGCGTCCGAAAATGATAGCACTTTGCACACTATGTCCCTGGGGGGGTCAGATGGGGCCGGTTGTGGTCTGAGAGCCCTATGAACTCTCTCTATGACGATCCCTGCTGCTCTTTCCTCCCCCAACAAACTCACAAAAATTTCCATCGTAACTTTCTGCAGGGTTTCAGATGCCCAGGTCTCTGGGAGACCTTTTATACGGACATTATTGCGGCGACTCCTATTTTCCAAGTCCTCTTGCAGGAGTATCATCTTATTTAACTGGGAGTGCTGCTCCTTCACCACTGCTGCCAGCTGCCCCGAGTGTGTGGTGATGGTTGCCGTGGAGTTTTCAAGCTCCTCCACTCTCCTCCCCACGCTCCTTACCTCCTCCCCACGCTCCTTACCTCCTCTTTGATAGCTGTCAGCTCATCGAGCAGGGGCTTCATAGTTGTGGACAGGAGATCTCTCATAAATCCTTTTGAGAGGGGTTCGTCCTCCTCCTCCTCCGAGGACATTTCTCCTTCCCGCGCTGCTGCCGGGGCTGAAGCTGCCGCCGGCGCCATCTTCCCTGCCGCGTGTGGGGAGCGGGAGCTTCTGTCTTTTAGGAATCCCTGAAGATCTGTTTGTCTCCATACCGGCTGAGGAGTCACAGCGTGATCTCCTGCTTTTTCCCTGCCAAGCTTCCCCATTATCAGGTAAGATCGCTGCTTTAGAATGCCTCTCTCTGTGCTGCGCTCTAGGCGTCCATCTCTCTCCGCGGTTAGGCTCCGCCCCAAAACACCCTTTATTATGGACAAAAATAACAAAAGAAACATATTGAAGACAATGTTCAGAAGCGGCGCTCCAGTAGTGTATGACAATTACTATATAATCTTATAGGGAAATAAATAAATAAACAGGATATTTATGGAAACCTCTCCTGCACATATTATTACGTCTATCTAGATGTGAGGGGTGCCACGGGTCCGGCACCCCCAAACAAGTAAGATCCCAAGTGTGATTTCGTTCAGTACAACGGAGCGCTGAGAGTTTTTACCTTTAAAAGAAACATATTAGGTATTGCCATGTTTTAATGACCCATCCTATAAAAAGATTTTGTCCTTTATCTGATATGGTAAACAATGAGAAAAATTAACAATAAATGCCAGAATTGCTATGTTTCATTTACACGCTTTCCAAAACACCCAATAAAAAGTGATTAAAAGTTGCACGTACCCCAAAATGGTTCCAATGGAAAATACAACTCAACCCCCAATAAACAAGACCTGCCACAGCTCATTTGGTGAATAGATTCACCAAGTTTATGCATCTGTCCTAAGCTCCTGAGAGGAACTGAAGAGCAACGATGAAAGCCAAAGGAGCACAGAATTCCAGGGAGCACTGCAGCCCCTTCATTTTAGTGATCAGGCCCAGGCCACCACTGAACAACACTCTTGCCATGCCAGAGTAACATGTCGAGAGTTTTTTAAAAAGTGCGGTTAGTTTTTAATATGTAAAATAGGCCAGTCACTAAGAGATACATACATTGTATAATTTAGCAGACAAATGCAAGTTCAATTCCTTTTTTTATTCATTACAACAATGCTGTAAATATATTTTTTTTAAAACACCGTTTACCCATGTTTTAACATAAACTAATCCAAATAGCATACAAGTCCGATCTATTAAACTCTATGTAAGAACTGCACTTTTTGGTCACTCTATCTCCAAGAGAAAATTTTATGAAAAGTGATCAAAAAGTCATATGTATCCCAAAATGGTACCGATAGAAAATACAGGTCATCCTGCAAAACTTCAGCCTTCATACAACCTCAACAATGGAAAAATAATAATTTATGGTGGCCTTTAAAAAAAAAGATTTTTTTCTGTTTAAAGCAATGCGACCAAAAAAACTACTGATATTGGTATTGCCATAATCATACTGAGCAACAGAAAACAGCTAATATGTCATTTTTGCCTTACCATGCAGACGATATAAGCATGACTCCCAAAAACCTGTGGAATTGCATTTTTTCCCCCTTTCACTACAATTAGACACTACCTACCACGTTACTGATCACAAGATGTCAAGCGCCAGCTGATCCTAATGCAGTGATTTTCAGTGTATGATATATTAGATAGTAGTACTGAAAAATACAACTTGGCCCACAAGACCGAAGTCCTCATACAGAAATATCGATGTAATAATAAGAAAATTATAATTTTTTTTTTAAATCTGGGAGGAAAAATAAAACTGCCTTGTTCCTCATGGGTTAATGAGGCATCAGATGGGTGAATATGTTGTGTAATATCATATCCATAGAGGAACAGAGATTCCAAGCAAACAGAATTATTCAGTATGTCAATTCTTTAGGTGCCAGTTTAACATCCATTGAAGATTCCACCGAATCAGATTTCCTTCTCTATCATACTGAGTTACTCAGAAACCAGGAAGAAGAATTTTGGATTGGACTTTACAAGAACGTGAAAGGTAAAGTATCAGAACATTCACTATTTCAGCAGAAAACACGTAATTCAGATCATTCTTTATTTCTGTCTTTTCCCTCGCTCCTTTTCCTTGTGTTGTTGTTACTATTCTGCACAATGGACTAATGTGTCCTTTAATATCTAATTAATAAAGTCACTCTCCAGTGAAAACCATTAAAGGGAGTCAATCATCAAAATGTTGCCCTCCAAACCGCTGCCAGCATTTGGTAGAGCAGTTACACACGGGTGGAGATATACCTTTGTTCCCCTTTATACACTCTTCACTTCTGAGAAAATGAAGCTTAAAGAGGTTGTGCCAAATTTTAAGGTTATCCCCTACATACCGGAGAGTGGATAACTTTGTGATGGATGAGGGCCTGACCACTGTGACTCCCACCGATCCCAGGAACGGGGGTCTGGTTGGTCCCTGAGTGAATCGTGCAGGAGTATCACTGCTCCATTCACTTCAAAGACAGAATCAGAGATTGTCTTCTACTGGGTAATCTCTGGTGCTGTTTTAAAGCCTGAATGCCAGAGAAAATAGGGACAGGCTCAAGATCAGTGGACTGTCTGTTGGAACTAAGTCACGGCTCGAGGAGAGAGGTCTCCCTGGTAGATCCATTTCCTGCAGGTGACTCTTCACCTCCGGGTCAGTTGGAATTGTATCATCCTCCAGTTGTTGCAACACCAGGAACACAGGTGTAGTCAGGGGAGTATGCCAGGTAAGTTCCTGGTTGCAGCTGTGGTGACAAGGTGCCTCCCCAAAGCAATCTTGAGCCTCTATAATGCTGGTAAACTGACATCTTTATTTGAAAAGATGCTCGTTTGTCTGAACTCTCTCGGTGTATTGGTGGTCTGGTGTCTGTGTAACCTGAAGACTACACTCGCCTCGCTCCTCTTTGAGGAGAAACTTCTTCCTTTTTTCAGTGTTTTCAGGGAGAGCCTTATTTTAGTACACTCTGCTTCTTGAACTTTCACATTCTCTCTTGGAGAGTTGAAACCACCCACATATATATAGCTTCTGGTTACCAAGTGACAAGGGAACATGCACATAGTGCTAGGAGGTGGACAGCTTTATTCCAGGTAGAGCAAATATAACACATATTTTGAACAAGAAATGCCTGTTACATCCCAGCCTATACCTCTCTACACTGTCATTGAAGTGAATGGAGCATGCCTGCATGACCTCTACTCCATTCACTTCAAGACCAAATGGGCCCCATTCTCAGGATTGGTGGCCGTCCCCGTGGTCAGACCTCTACCAATTATAAAGTTTTCCCTTTTGCTGTGGATAGAAAATAACTTAATAACTTGGCACAATCCCTTTAATCTAATATGCACATTAGCTGGCAGGTGCCAGGGGTGGTCCCAATACTAGCAAGTGCTATGGCTTTCCCTGCATAGTCCTGTCCAGTGCTTCTGCCTTTTCCCCTACGAGACAGCAATCAGCAGGTGTTCATGACGTTATAACTCTCAAAATTTCATGCATGCGTCATTTGTTCCTAGGGTGGTGTATGCGCAATGCACTCCCTGCTGGGGACAGCTGGCTCACAGACGTACTGTGCATATGCCAGGCTAGGACTGAGATTTTAGCCTAGGCATGAGCAAGATTTCAATGTTAAGGTTGATCATGTCAAGATTGTTTAATGATTGTAGGGCTATGACTTGGAAAATAAGAAGCTGCTAGGCCACATTATACAGCGAGAATCAGAATACTTTTTCCGGTATTGGGACTGCCCTCAGAGCCCTTGCCAGCTAATATTCTGCACTCTGCTGTTTCTTTGCATAGAAAAGCTCTGGAGCAGTGTGAACAAGTCTTTGTTGTTTGTACTACACAGATACCCTTCTATGCAAGGAAACAGCAGAGCACAGCCGTAAATGGTGGCCTGGAGCTATTGTGCATGCGCTGCAGAGATCCTGGCCACTCAGCACACGGAGCTAGAGGTGCCCAAGCACTGATCAGCTGTTTGTCGGGCTGGTGTGCTTGTGCTCTGTGCAGACGGCTCCATTCTCACTGCAATGGGGAAGGTTTGTATCACAGGGAAAGTTGGCATTGAAGTGAATAGGAACTTGGTGTGTAATCCCACATCTGGCCACTGTAGTGGGAATGGAAGTGTCTGTTTCCTGCAAAAATCAGCTCAGGGCATAAAGACACCAGCCTAGCAAACAACTGATCAGTGGATGGGGGTCCCAGGCAGCAGACCCCTGCTGATCTACTATTGATGGACAATCCTAAGAGTTAGCCATCAGTAGTTTACAACTGGATCCTGCTGCATTGTATATTACAACATATAACATATCCTGAAATGCGCACCTTGTATTAAGTAGGATATTCTGTATTTGTGTTTATAGATGAGTGGCTTTGGTTGGACAATACACCCGTGGACTTTGTAAACTGGAACAATGAGGCACCCGATAAAGATATGTCTTTTGACTGTTTGATGATGAATGCCATAAAAGGAACATGGGATATCAAATGGTGCTATTCAGACAGAGGGTACATATGTAAGACATTAAAAAGTAAGTAAATATAAAACTATAACTTTTTTAATTCTAGAGACCCATTATTGTAAAGTTTATGTCTAAAGTAAAGATAAGTACAAATCACACAGGACATCAACACGTTTGGGAATTCCAAAAACTAAAAAAATGCTCCTGCGCTGTCTCAAACAATCAACCGGGTTTTGACAATTGCAATATTGTCTGAAAGGTTTATTTAAGTACAACGTGTTTCGTCGCATGCAAGCGACTTTATCAAGTACATAACAAAAAATGTATCACATTGCATCCTTATATAGTTACTTACATTTGTGATGTGGCATTCTTCTCTATGAAGTTCCGGGTAGGCGACGCTCACGTGACCTCCACGTCATGCGAGCAGCGTCAGTATGAAGGGTATGGGAGCAAGAAGTGAAAGCGAAACTACTTCCGGGAACGGAGGGAACATGTGACCTTGCGGTCACATGAGCGGTAGCGTTGTGTGTCACCCCGCCCATCGTGGTGACGTGCTTACCTTCAGTTACGGTGGGGGAATGTTTTGCTGGGACACTCCTCCTGGTATGCTCTATGGAGTGGCAGCGTGGGTTAGCGTGTTGACGCGGGCTGGCGTGATGACATCACCGACGTGGTGACGCGGGATCACGTGATCCCATTACATAGGAAAACCAGGTCCTGCCCTTTACCACGGAGACTAAGAAGACAATGAATGTTACTTTCTATTTGTAATACCAGAATCAAATTTAAGCATTGCAACAAATTGGTATGATGAATTTGCATTAAGTCTCCTTTATATTCATGCGTGGATTGCTGGATTAATATGATAATTAATAAATAACATAAAAACCATCTTGGTTTGTCCGCAGTATTTATAAGGAATAAAGTGCTTAGTGCTATCTATAAAGTGCATATATATATATAAAATAGAGGGATATCCTTGCAAACTTCTGAGTTGAATGTCACATATAAGGAATACAAATTATATATGTATACATACATGTGATGCTGAAGTATTTAGTAATTCAGATTTTTCATGTCTGTAATAGATATAATCATATAATTTAGTATAGTATAAATAAATGTGACAAATATAAAAAATAATTATTAGAGATGAGCGAACGTACTCGTCCGAGCTTGATGCTCGGGCGAATATTAGCGTGTTCGGGATGCTCGTTACTCGTAACGAGTACCACGCGGTGTTCCGGTTACTTTCAGTTTCCTCTCTGAGACGTTAGCGCGCTTTTCTGGCCAATAGAAAGACAGGGAAGGCATTACAACTTCCCCCTGTGACGTTCAAGCCCTATACCACCCCCCTGCTGTGAGTGGCTGGGGCGATCAAATGTCACCGGAGTATAAAAATCGGCCCCTCCCGCGGCTCGGCTCAGATGCCTTGTCAGTTAGCTGAGGGACAGTGGTATCGTGCTGGAGCTGCTGTAGGGAGAGCGTTAGGAGTTAGTGTAGGCTTCAAGAACCCTAAAGGTCCTTCTCAGGGCCACATCTACTAGTGTGCAGTACTGTGTTAGCACAGTATTTTTTATTTTTTTTTCAAAATTGGATCTGCAGAGCATTGCGCCCTGCAATAGGGACAGATGTGGGGGTTAGGCAGGGAGAGTGTTAGGAGTTAGTGTAGGCTTCAAGAACCCCAACGGTCCTTTCTAGGGCCACATCTATGCGTGTGCAGTACTGTCCAGGCTGCTGTTAGCAGTGTTGCATTTTTTTTTTTTTCTCAAAACCGGCTGTGCAGACCATTGCACCCGGCATTAATACTACAGGGATAGAATTGTGTAGGCAGGGCCAGAAGACCTACATTATTCATTGAATAGACGCAGTGTGGCTTGTCCTTTGAAAAACAAGGGAAAAAATTCTTTCGCCTGCCTCTGACAGTCCTCAGGGCTCTGGGTACGTGTGTGCTGCGTGCAGAACGTTAAAAAAAATCAGACGCAGCCAGCTACGCTTTACTGCAGGCTTGCGCCAATTTTTTTTCCTGCATGGGAAATCCCTGATCTACTGGAGCCAATAACTTTGCATCACTGCAGTTCTCTGACACATTTGCAGGGCCACAACATAGTTATTAAACTTAGTAGTATTCATTGAATACACGCAGTGTGGCTTGTCCTTTGAAAAACTAGGGAAAAAATTCTATTTTGGCTGCAGGCTTGCGCCAATTTCTTTCCTGGCTTGGAAATCACTGGTAATACAGCATGCTGAGGGGTAGGGGTAGGCCAAGAGGACGTGGACGCGGCAGAGGACGCGTAGGCCCAAGTGAGGGTGTGGGCACAGGCCGAGCTCCTGATCCAGGTGTGCGGCAGCCGACTGCTGCGCGATTAGGAGAGAGGCACGTTTCTGGCGTCCCCACATTCATCGCCCAATTAATGGGTCCACGCGGGAGACCTTTATTAGAAAATGAGCAGTGTGAGCAGGTCCTGTCGTGAATGGCAGAAAGTGCTTCGAGCAAGCTATCATCCACCCAGAGTTCTGCGCTGTCCAGTGCTGCAAATCCGAATCCTCTGTCTGCTGCTCCTCCTTCCTCCCAGCCTCCTCACTCCACTACAATGACACATGCTCAGGAGCGGGAAGACTCCCAGGAACTGTTCTCGGGCCCCTGCTCAGATTGGGCAGCAGTGGTTCCTCTCCCACCAGATGAGTTTATCGTCACTGATGCGCAACCATTGGAAAGTTCCCGGGGTCCGGGGGATGAGGCTGGGGACTTCCGGCAACTCTCTCAAGACCTTTCAGTGGGTGAGGAGGATGATGACGATGAGACACAGTTGTCTTGCAGTGAGGTAGTAGTAAGGGCAGTAAGTCCGAGGGAGGAGCGCACAGAGGATTCGGAGGAAGAGCAGCAGGACGATGAGGTGACTGACCCCACCTGGTGTGCAACGCCTACACAGGACAGGTCTTCAGAGGGGAAGGCACGGGCAGCAGAAGGGCAGGTTGCAAGAGGCAGTGCGGTGTCCAGGGGTAGAGGCAGGGCCAGACCAAATAATCCACCAACTGTTTCCCAAAGCACACCCTCGCGCCATGCTACCCTGCAGAGGCCGAGGTGCTCTAAGGTCTGGCAGTTTTTCACCAAGACGCCTGACGACCGATGAACAGTGGTGTGCAACCTTTGTCGCGCCAAGATCAGCCGGGGAGCCACCACCAACAGCCTCACCACCACCAGCATGCGCAGACATATGATGGCCAAGCACCCCACAAGGTGGGACGAAGGCCGTTCACCGCCTCCGGTTTGCACCGCTGCCTCTCCCCCTGTGCCCCAACCTGCCACTGAGATCCAACCCCCCTCTCAGGACACAGGCACTACCGTCTCATGGCCTGCACCCACACCCTCACCTCCGCTGTCCTCGGCCCCATCCACCAATGTCTCGCACCGCACAGTCCAGCCGTCGCTAGCGCAAGTGTTGGAGCGCAAGCGCAAGTACGCCGCCACGCACCCGCACGCTCAATCGTTAACCGTCCACATAGCCAAATTTATCAGCCTTGAGATGCTGCCGTATAGGGTTGTGGAAACGGAGGCTTTCAAAGCTATGATGGCGGCAGCGGCCCCGCGCTACTCAGTTCCCAGTCGCCACTACTTTTCCCGATGTGCCGTCCCAGCCCTGCACGACCACGTCTCCCGCAACATTGTACGCGCCCTCACCAATGCGGTTAGTGGCAAGGTCCACTAAACTACGGACACGTGGACAAGCACAGGCGGGCAGGGCCACTACATCTCCCTGACGGCACATTGGGTGAATTTAGTGGAGGCTGGGACAGAGTCAGAGCCTGGGACCGCTCACGTCCTACCCACCCCCAGAATTGCGGGCCCCAGCTCGGTGGTGGTATGTTCGGCGGTGTATGCTTCCTCCACTAAAGCACCCTCCTCCTCAACCTCTGTCTCGCAATCTAGATGTGTCAGCAGCAGCAGGATGTCGCCAGCAGTTGGTGTCGCGCGGCGTGGCAGCACAGCGGTGGGCAAGCGTCAGCAGGCCGTGCTGAAACTACTCAGCTTAGGAGATAGGAGGCACACGGCCCACGAACTGCTGCAGGGTCTGACAGAGCAGACCGACCGTTGGCTTGCGCCGCTGAGCCTCCAACCGGGCATGGTCGTGTGTGACAACGGCCGTAACCTGGTGGCGGCTCTGCAGCTCGGCAGCCTCACGCACGTGCCATGCCTGGCCCACGTCTTTAATTTGGTGGTTCAGCGCTTTCTGAAAAGCTACCCACGCTTGTCAGACCTGCTCGTAAAGGTGCGCCGGCTCTGCGCACATTTCCGCAAGTCCCACACGGACGCTGCCACCCTGCGCACCCTGCAACATCGGTTTAATCTGCCAGTGCACCGACTGCTGTGCGACGTGCCCACACGGTGGAACTCTACGCTCCACATGTTGGCTAGGCTCTATGAGCAGCGTAGAGCTATAGTGGAATACCAACTCCAACATGGGCGGCGCAGTGGGAGTCAGCCTCCTCAATTCTTTTCAGAAGAGTGGGCCTGGTTGGCAGACATCTGCCAGGTCCTTCGAAACTTTGAGGAGTCTACCCAGGTGGTGAGCGGCGATGCTGCAATCATTAGCGTCACCATTCCTCTGCTATGCATTTTGAGAAGTTCCCTGCAAACCATAAAGGCAGCCGCTTTGCGCTCGGAAACAGAGCCGGGGGAAGACAGTATGTCGCTGGATAGTCAGAGCACCCTCCTGTCTATATCTCAGCGCGTTCAGGAGGAGGAGGAGGAGCATGAGGAGGATGAGGAGGAGGGGGAAGAGACAGCTTGGCCCACTGCTGACGGTACCCATGCTGCTTGCCTGTCATCATTTCAGCGTGTATGGCCTGAGGAGGAGGAGGAGGATCCTGAAAGTGATCTTCCTAGTGCGGACAGCCATGTGTTGCGTACAGGTACCCTGGTACACATGGCTGACTTCATGTTAGGATGCCTTTCTCGTGACCCTCGCGTTTCACGCATTCTGGCCACTACGGATTACTGGGTGTACACACTGCTCGACCCACGCTATAAGGAGAACCTTCCCACTCTCATTCCCGAAGAGGAAAGGGGTTCGAGAGTGTTGCTATACCACAGGACCCTGGCGGACAAGCTGATGGTAAAATTCCCATCCGACAGCGCTAGTGGCAGAAGGCGCAGTTCCGATGGCCAGGTAGCAGGGGAGGTGCGTAGATCGAGCAGCATGTACAGCCCAGGCAGTGCAACAGTCTTTAAGGGCCTGGACAGATTTATGGCTCCCCAGCAAGACTGTGTCACCGCTCCCCAGTCAAGGCTGAGTCGGCGGGAGCACTGTAAAAGGATAGTGAGGGAGTACGTAGCTGATCGCACGACCGTCCTCCGTGACGCCTCTGCCACCTACAACTACTGGGTGTCGAAGCTGGACACGTGGCCTGAACTAGCGCTGTATGCCCTGGAGGTGCTTGCTTGTCCTGCGGCTAGCGTCTTGTCGGTAAGGGTGTTTAGTGCGGCTGGGGGAATCATCACAGATAAGCGTACCCGCCTGTCAACCGACAGTGCCGACAGGCTAACACTCATCAAGATGAACAAAGCCTGGATTTCCCCAGACTTCTCTTCTCCACCAGCGGACAGCAGCGATACCTAAGCAATACGTATTATGCACCCGCGGATGGAAGCATCGTTCTCTCTCACCATCCAAAACGGGGACATTTCTGCTTCATCAATCTGTGTCTAATATTCCTCCTCCTCCTCCTGCTCCTCCTCCTGAAACCTCACGTAATCACGCTGAACGGGCAATTTTTCTTAGGGCCACAAGGCTCACTCATATAATTTTTCTAAAAAATTTTTATACGTTTCAATGCTCTTAAAAGTGTTGGAACTTTAACTTGAACCAATTTTTCGTTAAACTGGGCTGCCTCCAGGCCTAGTTACCACTTAAGCCACATTAACCAAAGCGATTAATGGGTTTCACCTGCCATCTTGGTTGGGCATGGCCAATTTTTACTGAGGTACATTAGTACTGTTGGTACACCAATGTTTTGGGGCCCTCACCTACAGTGTAATCATAGCAATTTGTATGTTCTTCGCCTGCACTCATGGTACAGAAGTGTGTGTGGGGTTGGCCTACACTTTAGCTACATAAATGTAACTTGGGCCTTTGCTATACTGCAGCTACTGAAATGGAACTAAGACTATGCTCCTCCTATACTGCTGCTTCTGAATTGTTCCTGGGGCCTGTGTAGGCTGCTACAATGACTTAAATGGAACTAAGACTATGCTCCTCCTATACTGCTGCTTCGGAATTGTTCCTGGGGCCTGTGTAGGCTGCTACTATTACTGAAATGGAACTAAGACTGTGCTCCCCCTATAATGCTGCTAGTGATATGTTAGTGGGGCCTGTCGCTAATGCTACGGCTGAAATGTTACTAATTCTGGGCTCTGCCTATACCGCTGCTAATGGTATGTCTCTGGGGTGTGGAAATAGAGGCTTCCCAAAGACATGATGGCGGCGAGGCCATTTCCCACCAACGCTGTTACTGTTAAGGTGTATATAACCACGGACACGTGGAGAGGACACGTAGTGCCTCCAAAACATCCCCCGCCACGGCCCACTTAATCCTGGCCACATTCCGAAAACCAACAAAATAAAACCGCGCTACTAGGTCTGCAGTCACCACCACATTACCACCAACGCGGTTACTGTTAAGGTACATATTACCAGTCTGACTGGGGCATGCAGTGTTGGCCGGAGCCCACCTGCATTAAGCACGACATTACTACCTCAGCTGTGTTGGGCAATGCAATGGGATATTTTTGTGTATCGCCGGTGGGTTCCAGGGAGCCACCCATGCTGTAGGTGCACACGGAGTTTAACCTACATGTGTCCACTTGTAAAGAACCCCAGTCTGACTGGGGCATGCAGTGTGGACCGAAGCCCACCTGCATTAAGCATGACATTACTACCTCAGCTGTGTTGGGCAATGCAATGGGATATTTCTATGTACCGCCGGTGGCTTTCTGGCACCCACCCATGCTGTGGATCCACAGGGAATTATAAATGCATCTGTTTCCACTTGTAAAGAACCCCAGTCTGACTGGGGCATGCAGTGTGGGCCGAAGCCCACCTGCATTAAGCACGACATTACTACCTCAGCTGTGTTGGGCAATGCAATGGGATATTTTTGTGTATCGCTGGTGGGTTCCAGGGAGCCACCCATGCTGTCGGTCGACAGGGACTTCACAATAGGGAGTTGTACCTGCCTGTGTCTATGAATTAAAAAGCCCGGTCTGACTCGGGTATGCAGAGACACCTTGACAGAATGAATAGTGTGTGGCACATAGGTTCCCCATTGCTATGCCCACGTGTGCAGCTCCTGATGGCGGTGGCACAGGATTCTATTTCTCATTGCTTCTGTACAGCATTGTGGGCTATCGCCCCGCCCCTTTTAAAGAGGGTCGCTGCCTAGCCGTGCCAACCCTCTGCAGTGTGTGCCTGCGGTTCCTCCTCATGGCAGGCGCACTTCTAAATAGACATGAGAGTGGTGTGGCATGAGGGCAGCTGAAGGCTGCGCAGGGACACTTTGGTGTGCGCTGTGGGGGGGAGGGGGGGCGGTTGGGCAGCATGTAACCCAGGAGAAGTGGCAGTGGAGTGTCATGCAGGCAGTGATTGTGCTTTGTTGGAGGTAGTGTGGTGCTTAGCAAAGGTATGCCATGCTAATGAGGGCTTTTCAGAAGTAAAAGTTGTTGGGAGGGGGGGGGGGCCCACTCTTGCCGCTATTGTGGTTTAATAGTGGGACCTGGGAACTTGAGATGCAGCCCAACATGTAGCCCCTCGCCTGCCCTATCCGTTGCTGTGTCGTTCCCATCACTTTCTTGAATTGCCCAGATTTTCACACAAGGAAACCTTAGCGAGCATCGGCGAAATACAAAAATGCTCGGGTCGCCCATTGACTTCAATGGGGTTCGTTACTCGAAACGAACCCCCCGAGCATCGCGAAAAGTTCGTCCCGAGTAACGAGCACCCGAGCATTTTGGTGCTCGCTCATCTCTAATAATTATCATAAAATGCAAGTGTTAATACAGACTAATACATTAATAAAACAATTAATAAAACAATATACATCATGGTATTGATAAAAAGACTACAACTAGATTTTCTCCAATACTTCATTGAGTCCATTGGGTACTAGTGTGTCTAATCTAAAAATCCAAAAGATTTCTTTTGCGCGTAATTTTTGGATGGATTTACCATGTATTGATTCGAGTGGTGTTACTTTAAGGTGTTTGAAATCTCTGTTATGATGATATAAAAAGTGGTGGGATACGCTGTGTTTTATAAAACCATTTTTTATATTGTTACGATATTTATTTATCCTTTCTCTTAAGGTATTTATGGTCCTCCCCACATATCTCTGTCCGCATGGGCATTCTAGTAGATAAATGACTGATTTAGTTTTGCATGTAAGGTGTTGTTTGATAATTAAAGGTGCTCCTTCTTTCACTTCCGCTTCTTTCCGTTTATTTGTGATTTTCCAACAACATTTGCATTTCCTTTCTCCACATTTAAATACCCCTGTCGTATTTTTGTTTATTTTATGTAGTTTTTTACTCATGTTTTTTTTCTTTTTTGGGGCAGGACGGTGCTAAGAGATTTTTTAAAGTTTTATTTTTTCTGAACACACACATAGGATTATCCAGAATCTTGTCTTTCAAGAATGGGTCTTCTTTTAATACTGACCAATTATTATTTATGATTTTCTTGATGGTGCTGTACTGTCTACTGTATTTAGTGGTAAATGCTAATCTAAAATGATTTGTCTCTCCTTCTTTGTTGGCTTTTTGTTCTTCCTTGTTGTATTTTTCTTGTTCTCCTCCCCTTTCTTTTTCTTCTTCATTCTTCATGACTTTATGATATGCTGAATCGACCAGACTTTTTGGATAGCCTTTATTTCTTCTAAATTCTTCAATGTCTGTACAGTTCCTTTTTATCCTTTGTAGTTGCCCATATGGTATATTCAGCTTCCATTTTTTATAGTGGCAACTACGGAAGTCCAAGTAACTATTTGTGTCAACCGGCTTGAAATTAGTACAGGTTTTTATTTTTTGATCTTCTGACATCAGTTCCAAGTCTAGATATACTATTTTGTCTGGATTAATTGTGTATGTAAATCTGAATCCGAATTCATTCTTGGTGAGATTGTTGATGAATATTCTCAAATCATCTTCATTTCCTTCCCAAATGATCAACAGGTCATCTATATAGCGTCTATACATGATAATGCGTGGGTCAGAGAATCTGTGTTTCTCAAATGCACCCATTACGCAATTTGCAAAACTTTGGGCACATATTGTACCCATCGCGGTACCCCTCGTTTGTCTGTAATAGTTGCCATTATATGAAAAGAAGTTATTTTTCAGAATAGATGATATGGCTTGTAATATAAAGTCTTTTTGTTTAATGGGCATGAGTAAATCTTCACTCAGGATTTAATCAATGGCTTTGACCCTTTTTTCATGGTTGATGTTTGTATATAGGGACTCGACGTCCATCGTGCACCATAGATATGTGTCCTTCCAAGGTATTTCTTTAATGGTCTGTAGCAGGTGTCCCGACTAGAGATGAGCGAACACGTTCGGCCCCGCCCCTTTTTCGCCCGAACACCGAACTTTGCGAACACTTCAGTGTTCGGGCGAAAAAGTTCGGGGGCCGCCGTGGCAGCGCGGGGGGGTGCGGCGGGGAGTGGGGGGGAGAGGGAGAGAGAGAGGGCTCCCCCCTGTTCCCCGCTACTGCCGCCCGCGCCGCCGCGCATCTCCCCGCCCCCCGGCGGCACCCGGACCTTTACGCGCGAACACTGCAGTGTTCGGCAAAGCCGGTGTCCGGGTGCGGATGTGTCCGTAACGGACATGTTCGCTCATCTCTAGTCCCGACTCCTTTGTATACGAAGGTACATTTTTAACATATTTTTGGAGCTGCAAGTCTATATACTCTGACAGGCGGTTTGTAATTGCCTGCATTCCTGCTATTATTGGCCGTCCAGGAGGTTTGTTAACATCCTTGTGTATTTTTGGTATGTGATAGAAATACGGCATACCAATTGGTGTTTCTATTATATATTTAAACTCAGGTTTAGAAATGCAGTTACTAGAAAAAGCCTCTGTCATTAATTTGTGAAATTCCAGTTTAGTTTCATCCGTTGGGTCCTTTTTTATCTTTTCATAGTAACATTCATCACTTAATATTTTTGTGGATTCTTCATGATACTGATCATAGTCCATGATGACTATGCCTCCCCCCCCTTGTCGGCATTTCTAATAACTATGCTATCTTCCTTTTTCAGCTGCTGAAGTGTGATTCTTTGTTGCCTTGTCAAGTTGTCACTCGTTGGTTGTGTTGTAGTTCCTCTTTCACACATACCTTTGAACTCTTTTAAAACCTTCTGGTAGAATAGTTCAATATATTCTCCTTTCGATTCGACGGGAAAAAATCTGCTCACTGGCTTGAGACTGGTAATAATGGGATCATCTAGTATGAAATCTCCTGTTTCTGCTTTGTTCATGGGTTTTGCTGTTCCCTTCAATTCTTGTATATGATAGTGTCTGTTCAAAGTTATTTTCCTTATGAAGGAATTGAGGTCGACGAATAATTCAAATAAATTTGATGAGGTCATGGGGCTGAAGGAAAGACCTCTGGCTAAAACTTCCATCTCTTTCCTTTTTAATATATGCTTGGAGATGTTAAATAATCCGTTACTTCTTGCTTCTTCATAGGTTACCGTTTCTTCTGTTGTGAGTTGGCTTTTATTTTTATTGATGCTTCTGCCACCCCTTTTGCCCCTCCTGTTTCTCCTCCTGGTCTTTTTGAGAATGTTGTCGTTCTGGTTGACACCTGTATTGGGTGATAGAATTGATTTATTCTTGAATGCACAGTTGGTGTGCCGTTTGTTTTCTGCGTTCGGATACTCCCTGCGCTTTGTGTATTTTCCGTTGTTGAAGTTGTCAGTATTGGTATATCCACCAAGGTGGGAAGATTTGGTGGTGTGTTCTTGGGGGGAGGGGGTGGGGCTTTGTCTAAAAAAGACCGTTTTCCCCCCTCCCTCATCTGCATGTGTTTCTCTGTATAGTTATTTGTGTTTGAGATGCATAGATCCAGTATGTCTGTGGGGGAATCTGCCATCGGGGACTTGTTTGTTTCTGGGCAATCTCTGATTGTTGTATCTTCTGTAGTCTTTGTCATTCCCATTTCTTTGTGTGCTTTCATCTATATTCTCTGGGGGAACTGGATCTTTTCTCCTATTCCTTTTATAATCCTTTGGATAGTATTTTTTGTATTTAAAATCTATAGCGTCTCGTGATAGTTTTTTTGTTTTTCTAATAATGATCTCTTTCTCAAAACCTTCTATAAGTCGTACAGTTTCCTGTATTATATCCCCCTGGTCTTCAGATAAGACTAAGCTTCTAATACACCTAGAGAGGATGGAAAATCGTTTAGCAATTAATTTGTCAAGCATAAGTGTTGAAAAAGTATTCAACATGAGGAGCCATTCCCCCGAAAAATCTTTGTCTTGGGGAAAAGCTGGGCCTATGGTTACCCTTAAACCTCTAGGGGCAATGTTATTGATGTTATAAATTTTTAGAAAAATATGATCTAAAGAATGTCTCCATATTTTCTGTACATGGTCTTTAATTTCATATTTTCCTGTGATTTCTTGATCTTCTGTTGTTGTCCATTCAAAATCTTCATTCGTGATGGTAGGAATTGTCTCCAGGTCTATGTCATGTAAGTCTTCTTTCACTTGGATTAGTGCTTCCAAAATTTTACTGTCAAGTAGTGACCATGCTTTCTTGATCTTCTCCATCCTGATGCCACACTAAGAATGGCTATCTCCCTTCAAAAGAGATCCGGAACCTCGCAGTGGGAGACCCGTGTGTAAAGAAACATAAAGAAATGATCAGGGAGGTGCTTCTAATGGCTATCTAGGAGAGCACATTAAGGTGTCAGTATGAATAAGAATGTGATAAAATAAATAGGACTCACCTGGTGTGTGGTGACTGAACGTAAGCACGTCACCACGATGGGCGGGGTGACACACCAACGCTACGGCTCATGTGACCGCGAGGTCACATGTTCCCTCCGTTCCCGGAAGTAGTTTCGCTTTCACTTCTTGCTCCCATACCCTTCATACTGATGCCGCTCGCATGATGTGGAGGTCACATGAGTGCCGCCTACCCGGAACTTCATAGAGAAGAATGCCACATCACAAATGTAAGTAACTATATAAGGATGCAATGTGATACATTTTTTGTTATGTACTTGATAAAGTCGCTTGCATGCGACGAAACGCGTTGTACTTAAATAAACCTTTCAGACAATATTGCAATTGTCAAAACTCGGTTGATTGTTTGAGACAGCGCAGGAGCATTTTTTTAGTTTTTACAATTCTCATCACTGCATTGTGGGTCCAATCTAGTATTGGACACAGAAGCCCTGCAGCAAACTCCAGCAACCAGGGGACCTGATCGACGACATTGGAAAGATCTCATAAGAGATCTGATAAGTGGACTTGGACAAGGAGGTGTTGGTGAGACTCCTCTCCATAGGAATCTTCACCACACACCGGGTGAGTCCTATCTATTTTATCACAGTCTTATTCATACTGACACCTTAATGTGCTCTCCTAGATAGCCATTAGAAGCGCCTCCCTGATCATTTCTTTATGTTTCTTTATCAACACTTTTGGGGCTATTTTTATTATTGGGATTCCGACATGTATTCTGTTATTGCAAATAAATCTATTTGCTAGATGGTATGCTTCTGGGGTCCAAATTCAGTTAGAAGTATATAGGCAAGCGCGGAAATAACTTCCACTACAACACAGCTGGATGTGATCAAAAGTTATCTATTTATTAATTGACAGGCAGCAGTTTTTATAGAAGCACATGCATCAATTAATTTATTACCATTGGTTCATAAAACTAAACACAAATATAAATATGCATGATAAAGAATTTAACATCTAAAATGCCAAACAACTTCTGGCAGGTGGAGTCAAATCATATATGATTGGTTTCTCAGAACATGGCTACAGGAATTTTCAACAATAGAATGTCTTAAGAATGAATTAGGAACAGGGCACTATGGCCTGGGCAATAGTTTGCTTTCTCAATCCATTGATTGGAATGTTCTAGCCACCAAGGTCCCTTTTATTCTTTAGTACATTTCTGCAGATCTTGTTAAAGGAAAAGTACAAAACATTGACTGAGACAGTAGCATATAAAATGGAAGGAGCATACTGTTAAATGAATTGGGGAAAATGCAGTCCTATTCATTTCACTAACAGTCCCCCCTTTTGCAACTGCTTCATCATACTACGTACACCCCCACCTTCCCCATCACACACACACACACCTGCAGGAATATGACCTCCTATTCTCATCCCAAAAACTTGAGCTAACCACTGGGGAATGTGTTGCCTTACCTAACCAGGAAGATAGACGTTCCTAGGAGTCATCCATGGTCCTCTGGTTACAGTCACATAGAGTGGCCCCAGCTCTTCCCTAAGGTTTCAAATCTGACCCTGGGTCTGAGAGCAGAGGATTCATATCTGCCATGTACTGTGACAGATACAGCATGGCGAAACATGGCGCAACCGTTTAGTCGTATCTGAATCGTATTTCCTTTAAGTAACATAAATTACGCATCTGTGTATTGATGGGCCTGTGAACCAATTATTATATAACCTATTACATCAGGTATGAAACATCAAAAGAGTATACAATTTACCATTACACTACAAAGTATAACCAAAACCAAAAAGTACAGAAGCTGTAACTGGTAAATTATGATCAAATGCAATCAATTGTAGCTCTGTTCTGTAGAACAGCTTCTTAGGTACCTTGTGCATCCACCAATAATAAGTCAAAAAGCCCATGAGGTTACGTTAAATGCTCTTGCCATATCACATGCTTACCATTTATTACCCTGCCATTAGTTATTGCTAGTCCCCAGACCCTCACTAGTGATTCTCCCAGAGCTATTATTTCACTATTACTCAGCAGTGTGAAAGGTCTATCAAAGACTTCAACTAGTACACAGGATTCCCTGTAGCTCTAAATTGTAGCTGTGTGTTTGTTGCATGAGAATACCTAAGTGTGACAAAGTACAAAACATACTAACGTATACCACTGTTTGGGCAGCAGCAAGGTAATCTAGCAAATAAAATCATCTTGTAGGTCATGCCCATAAACATTATATGAGGCTTACTATTTGTCCTTGGTCAATTATCTGCAGTTCTGGAAAAGTATGTATTCAGAGCTTACCATTTAGACGGACTGTTAGGGTTCGCTGCTGGGATCTGTTGTGTTATATGGGTTTTCACCAACATAGCTTCACTGGTGGTGTTAAATGAGCTGGTTGTCTGTGGATTTTTCCTGCGTGTCTGTGCAGCTCTTGGTAATGTGAACTGTGTTTTCTTGCTGTGGTCCTATATCATCTAGAACGAGGTAGGTCCCTAGGTTCCAGAGCAGAGTCATCCCTATCGAGATGATAGCCCTGCATTGCAGGTAGGTTTCCTGGGATTAGTTGTCTCGCTAGTGTAGGGACCAGCAAGACAACAAGGACCCGTGAAGTGGACTCGCAGGCTTTAGTATATTGGCCAAAATATGAACTAATACCTAATATTGTATCTATTCCATCTGTTTATACATGTGGGTATGCTTGGTGCATGTTTTGAGCATTTATCAGCCATTGGTTTGTGTCTGTCTATGACCATGAAGTCCATTTCATAGTTCTGCTGTTCAGTCTGGTTTTGCCAGTTCATAAGTGTGAATGGCATAATGTTTATGTCTGTTTCTTAGTCATGTCCTCGAGTTTTGAGTGAGTTCTCCTTCAATGGAAGTCTTCAAGCAAAGGCTGGACAAATATCTGTCTGGTATGATTTAGTGAATCCTGCGCTGAGGAGGGGGTTGGACCCATTGACCCTGGAGGACCCTTCCAATTCTACCCTTTGAATCTTCGTGAAAATAATATAGCCGGGATTCAACGTAGTTACTTTTATGGCCTCGACCTGTTTTATGGCGCCCGACCTAGCTGCAACTGTCTATGATCAATTAATTAAATACAGTTCGCCCATGTGATACTAATCCAGAGTCCACTCTGGGCCAAAACTTTAGGGGAATCATTATCCCCTTAGGCCTTCAAATAGTGGAGTCCAAACTGTTTCAGCATCACATGGAGGTCCATTCTAATGAAGACAATGTCTTCCACCCATTTCCAAAACTTTGAGGGGCCACTTAAAGGCAAGTGGCAGTCAAGCCGGAGCTGCAAACAATTGTTGTCATCCTGTAATTGTTATTGAAAAAAACTTGTTGGCCGCCCATCTGGAAGGGTCAACATTATCCCAAGTCATCCCCTTAAAACATTTTGTCCATAGTAAAGGCTTACAATGAACATACATTATCATACATTCTCATTTGACAGTAGCTAAAATCATGAGTACCGGATCCCTTTGACACAAGGAGACCAATCTTGACCTTTTACCAACAAAAGTGATCCAATACATATTAGTGAATATTGCTTATTACTCCCCACTGCCATTATCTCTCCATTTTGAATACTGAATACTGAGTTGCGCAAGGATCCTGTGTATGACCAGTAGTCCTGACGGTCAAGAAGAAGTGGGAGTAAGGAGTACCAAGGGGGTTGTCCAGTTATGGGATACTGATGGCTCACCCTCAGGATGGGCCAACAGTAGCTGTTCACTGGGCAGCTCCACCCTGGTATTTTGCCAGATTCCAATTGCCCAGCTTGGGACAGCAAGCCAAATTCTCATTGAAATGAGAAATGAAAATTATGCCATATGGCTCATAACTTCTTAATTGCATCCCTAGTATTGAATAACAGTATATGACTGGTGTCAATTGATTAAAAATAGCTAGCTGTTAAGTTAAATGTACACCGCAATGTTTATTCATAAAAAGCTATGTCATACCACCAAAAACTCACTTTGTATGCTACAAAGAAATGCACTACAGCCCTATTTTTTCTAGACAAATCTCTAACACTGCTTAGGGCTCAGTCACACGGGCGTTTTAACGTGCGTCGGTCAGTTGCATTTGCGCTCCGCATCTATATAGAACCAACGCTTTTCAATGGGAGCGGTCACATGTGCAAATTTTACATACGCAAAACTGCCTGCCGCGAAAATTATAGGACACCATTTTTTAAAACACAGGTAACTGCAGCATCAGTGTTTTTTGAATGCTGTCGCATCCAGGGGTTTCACCTTGTACTCAATGTGGCCAGCGGCAGCTGCACCGACTCCATTGAGAACATAGAGTGAAGATTGTGGCAGCTGTGGCAGAGGAGAGCAAGGTTCTCCCATTGAATTTAATGGAGCCAGCACTACAGCTGGCTCCAATGGCGTGCTGGCAAGCCCTGCAGTGATTTTATTTAAAGCCCTTCCCTGAAAGTCATCCCTAAAATGTGTGAAAAATAAAAAATTATATATACTCACCTCTCAGCAGCTGTCGGGGCTCAGGCGCATCCAACAGGGTCTTCTCCTGCTCTGCTGAAATGGCTGCCTCTGATTAGCTGAGCATTGAAACCAATCAGAGGCAGCTGAGAGCTGCCTGTGATTGGTCCCTGCACTCAGCCAATCAGAGGCAGCACTCACACATTCATGAATTCAATGAATTTACATCCTTCATTATCCTTCAGATGAAAGCAGAGAAGGTGGAGACAGAGACTTATTGCCAAAGAGAGTAAAACTAACCCTAAACTGTTCTTTAATTATATAAATAATAATAAGATTAATAATGTAAGTACTGGCCCTGCAGAGTGATAACGTAAACTCTTCACTAATACCCACCTTAAAAAGATTAAAACAGATAAATTGCCAGATCTCAATGGCAACCCCCCCCCCCCCCCCCCCGGTTTTAGAGGAATGAAGTAATGTGATAGTGTTTCTTATATATAATGACGCTAGATTGGCACATAGCAAATGTGGTGCCAACATTCAAAAAGGGCTCAAAAAGTAAACATAAGAGGGGACAAAATGCAGTTGCAAATGGATGTGGATAAATTAGCTTGGGCAGAAAAGTGGCAAATGAGGTTTAACACTGATAAATTTAAGGTTATACACATGGACAGGAAAATGCATGCCACCATCACACACTAAATAAGAAATCACTGGACAAAACTGGCATAGAAAAGGTGCCCTCCACTTTGCCAAACAAGTATATTTCACCTCCATTGTTTCCTACCTATCCCACAACCCCAAACTACAACACCTTTCACTCCGTCCTAAGCCCCATATAACAGGCCCCCATGATGGATCTCAGTGCTGGAGAACTAGCTGCCTATTTCAAAGAAAAAAATCGATAACATCCCAAAAGAAATCTCCGAAAACTGCATGGCTAGCCCCGTCCCAGGCCCTTCAGCACTGCAGCCATCACCCAATTACTCACTACATTAGAACCAATGACAGAGGAAGAAGTCTCCAGACTGCTTACTGCTGCTCGCCCTACCACCTGCGCTAGCGAACCTCTTCCCTCTCACCTCCTCCAGTCCCTTTTTCCAGCTGTCATTACCCACCTCACCACTATCTTCAACTTCACCCTGTCCTTTGGTATTTTCACCTCCTCATTCAAACACTCCATCATATCCCCTCTACTAAAAACAGACCCTCTACCCAACAGACCCTGCCAACAACTGACCCATCTCAAACATCCCCTTTATCTCCAAATTATCAGAACGTCTAGTCTATTCTAGCCTGACACGCTTTCTCTCTGACAACTCTCTCCTTGACCCCTTCCAGTTAGGTTTCCGCCCCATACACTTGACCGAAACCACCCTCACAAAAGTATCAAATGACCTGATGATGGCAAAGTCAAGAAGTGACTACTCCCTACTAATCCTCCTTGACCTCTCACTGCATTTGGCACAGTTGACCATGACCGCCTTCTGACTATGCTTCACTCTATTGTCCTAAAGGAAACTGCTCTCTCCTGGTTCTCCTCCTACCTC
This sequence comes from Eleutherodactylus coqui, assembly GCF_035609145.1. NCBI lineage: Eukaryota > Metazoa > Chordata > Amphibia > Anura > Eleutherodactylidae > Eleutherodactylus > Eleutherodactylus coqui. Next base: position 124,937,692 of record NC_089848.1, read on the forward strand.
TCTAATCGCTCTTTCAGCGTCTCTTTCGCTTGCTCCATCTCCTCTCCACTTTCTCTCACTGTCGGGGTCCCTCAGGGCTCAGTCCTTGATTCCTTCCTCTTCTGCATCTACACAGTCTCAATTCAGCAAACCATCCACAAATTCAGCCTCCAATACAATTTCTACGCTGACGATGCCCAGTTATATACCTCTTCCCGTGACATATCTGCATACTTCCTCCAAAACATCACCGACTGTCTGTCTGCTGCCTCTTACACCATGTCCTCCCTCTTTCTCAAACTTAACCTCTCAAAAACTGACCTCCTTATCTGTTCGCCTTCAGCCAGCCGACCTCCCCTCAACATCTCCATATCAGTATCTGGCACCACCATAACCTCCAGACAGCATACCCACTACTTTGGGGGTCACACTGGACTCTGACCTCTCCTTTAGCCACCACATTCAATCTCTGGCCCAAACATGCCACCTGCACCTCGGAAATATTGTTAAAATCCAGCCATTCCTAACCACGGACATGTTAAAGACACTCCTCACCCTCATCCACTCCCGACTCGACTACTGCAATTCACTGTTCATTGGCGTTCCCCGCACCAGACTCTTCCCTCTCCAATTCATACTAAATGCAGCATCTAGACCCATTTTTCTATCCAGCCATTTCTCAGATGCCTCTGCACTATGCCAGTCACTGCATTGGCTGCCCATCCACTGCAGAACAAAATATAACTCCTCACCCCCACCCACAAAGCTCTCACCAGCGCTGCGCCACCGTACATCGCTTCCCTCCTGTCCGTACAACACCCAGCCCGCACACTCCAATCCACTAACACACTCAAACTAAACACCCATTTAATAAAAAAAACCTCATATGCTCTCCTCCAGGACTTGATTAGAACAGCAACGATCCTCTGAGATGCACTACCCCAATGCATCCAGACAATCCCTGATTCACGAAATTTCAGATGTGCCATAAAAACCCACCTCTTCAGGGAGGCATACCAAATCTCCCAACCTAGTCCCCTTGCCCCTTCTCACAGCTCCCCACGCCTTCCACCCTGCCTATTGCATATGACCTCTACACCTGTACCTCCTTACTGTCCCTACCCCATTTGCTTCCTAATAACTGACTTCTACATGTAATTACCGTAGTGCTTGTCTTCCCCCATGCCTTATCTCCCCCCTCCCTTCCTGTACCTCCTGTATCAGCCCCACCCCTTAGTTTCAAACTGATTGTCTACCATATGCATGCTTTTGTATTTGTCTGTGTTCTCTCACACTTGAAAGCATTGCGAAATAGGTTGGAGCTATACAAATAAAGATTATTACTACTTGTGGATTTCAGTTAACTGTAAACTTAACTGGAACAACCCTTGTCAGGCAGCCACTGTCAAAGCAAATTGGATCATGGGAGGCATCAAAAGAGGCATGGGGCACATGACCTGAACATTGTTCTTTCGCTTTACAAGTCATTGTTCAGACCACACATGGAATATTGTGGACTGTTTTGGACATCAGTACTGAAGGAGGACATATCAGAGCTTCAGTGAGTTTAAAGAGGGACAACTAAAGTAATAAATAATGGGTGGACTATAATATTCAGAGAGTTTATCAAAATTCCTGGTCACGCTGTAGAACTTGTCCAGGAAAAGTTTGACAAAAATGTATAGAAACGGTGATAAAATGCTCCCGCGCTCAAACAGTCTGTAGATGACAGTGTAGAATAAATTGTATAACATTTACTTAGAAAGGTGGGTGAGGGAGGGGTTGATAATCATCCAGCACCCCCCTGGTTGGTCTGAGTTCGCTGTCAAGACAATTAAATGGGATAGATATTTCCAACAAAAATAGTGTTGAAGGAATTCACTAAATCACCCAAGACAGATCACCCTCATTGTCAGAAAGTTTTTTCTAATATCTAATTTGTGTCTCCTCCCTTTCAGTTTCATCCCATTGCTTCTGGTCTTACCACATTCCTTTTAGAGAGGGTGACTCTGGCCAGGTCTTGGAAAATTGAGATTTTGGCTCCTTCCAGTAAGAGTTCTCCATAAGTTCTGCTTCTTCTCAGGATGTCATCTCTGACTTTAGTAGTAAGCAGCCTGCAGATTATATCTCTGGGTGGTTCATCTTGCCTGGGTCTCGGTCTTAGGGCCCTGTGTGCTCTTTCTACGATGATCTCCTCTAGGTACTTGTCACCTAGCAGTGTGATAAAGAGCTGCCTTATTGCCCCAGTGACGGACTCCAGTAGGATGGATTCAGGGACACTTTTAATTCAAGGGTTGTTTCTCCTCCCTCGATTCTCTTGATCTTCCAGCCAGTCAACAATTCGATTTAGATGGCCTTGGCAGGTTGTGAGAGATGAGGTAGCGGCTGTGGTGTAGGTCACCAGTTTCTCTTGTTGTTTCCAGCTGCTCCACTCTCCCTCCTATCTGTCTCATCTCCTGTCTAAAGTCCTGTATTACTCTCATGAGAGGCTCCAGTGCTCTGGTGAGGAAGTCTCTAGTGATGGGCAGCTCTCTCATCTTCACTGCTAGCTTTGTCTGCCCTGGTGTTGGAGGTCATCAGCGTGGCTTTTTTCACAGATGATGGAGTCTGATGTGCTGAGGGCGCTGAGAGAAGTGGCTGCATTTTTTTCACATAGTTAAGAAACCAGTAAGGTTACAGCAGCACTCCTATATAGATACCACTACTTAGTGGGGGTGCGAAAGGTAAAAAACAGTGCACGCTTAAGCTGAGTCCAGACTTCAATGGGCTCAAAATGATACAGTCCTTAAATTGATTGCAAAGCGGCACAGAAGATTGAATAAACAAAAAGGTTGTTCATATCCTTCTTCTCAGAGTATAAAACATACCTTTATTTAAACCATCCAGGTAAAAAATGGCAGAACAGCAACGTTTCGGCTGATAAAACAGCCTTTTTCAAGCTTAATGCCTTAATACACAGACTCCATATTTATAAAACAGATGACCCAATCTCCAACAAACATGAAAATGCACCCAGAAATTACATACATGTGATAGGGCCACTGAAGAGTCCGTCACAGGGGTGAACAGCTGAGAACCACGAGTGCTGGAACCTCACAATCAGGAAGGCGTCATATTAAAGGCATCCCTGATACATCATCAAAGGAAGCCCGGCTACACTCCACCATGGCACATCTCGCGAGATCTGCTATAACTCGAGCATGCGTGGGCGGTCACCGACGGGGGAACACCCAGGCCCGGTGCGTCACAGGTAGCAGGAGTTAGATGTTGAGCGCCACCGTCAGCAAAGGGAATCCCGGCTATGGCTCACTATGTCTACTCCCTCAACGTCCGCGGAGTCTCGTGCATGCGCGCGGCGCCACCTTCAGAAAAAAAGCCCAAACCGGACACGTCATGGATGGGAGGAGCAACGCAAAAGTCTCCATCATCAAAAGAGACCCCTACTGGGTGCGGGATGTAGATTTAAATGTCCTAGAAAAGATGGATAAATAGTGCATCAACACCTAGGTCAGGGCTCAGTGGGGGATAGCACACGAGAATAACCCCACCGTGCTCAGCCAGTAGGTCATGCAACAACAATAATGTCACTGTCTTGTACTGTATATGAAAATTGCCCGAATAATGTCAAAAAAATAAAAACATGAAAAATTTAAATGATAGAAAAAACAAAACAAGGTAACTGGATAAAGTATCTTTTAGATGAATGTCATCCAAGAGAATACCTTACATCACCATATAACGAATGATGAAAATAAAACCAACAATGTATAGCCAAAACAGATAAATCCTTCAGCCCCACACTGCTGTGTATATGTGTAGCCATGGCTGGCCAAGAAAACCTCTTGTGTCGCAAATATAAGGAGTGGCACTCCTACCAAAAAGGGAAAAAAGATCATTGTGATACATATCAACTAGAGATGAGCGAGCATACTCGTCCGAGCTTGATGCTCGTTCGAGTATTAGGGTGCTCGAGATGCTCGTTACTCGAGACGAGCACCACGCGGTACTCGTCTCGATTAAACGAGCACTGACCATTGAATTCAATGGAGCCGGCAATACAGCCGGCTCTATTGAAAGCAATGGGCTGCCGGCATACGCGGGATGAATTGTCGGGAAGGGCTTAAATATATAAGCCCTTCCCTGCAATTCATCTAGAAATGTGTAAAAATAAAAAATATATATATACTCACCTGGTCCCGGCAGAACGATGTTAGCCCATTGAATTCAATGGAGCCGGCAATACAGCCAACTCCATTGAAAGCAATGGGCTGCCGGCGATCGTGGGATGAATTGTCGGGAAGGGGTTAAATATATAAGCCCTTCCCTGCAATTCATCCAGAAATGTGTAAAAATAAAAAATATATATATACTTACCTGGTCCCGGGAGACGGAGTTCAGCGCGGCAGGCTGCAGTTCTCCTGAACTGCTCTAAACAGCTGTGAGTAGTATTCAGCAGCCGGGGATTTAAAATCCCTGCCTGCTGAATGAGATGCCTCTGATTGGTCAAAGCCTGACCAATCAGAGGCATCCCTCACTCACACCCATTCATGCCGGCTCCATTGAATTCAATGGGCTAACATCGCTCTGCTGGGACCAGGTAAGTATATATATAATATATGGATTAATGGCAGGTTATTACACAAGATGAATAAGAAGTCATTAATACGGAGCTATTGGGGGATTATGAATATCTGATGTGTCTATGATTACATTTTTTCTAATATTTAATTAAATCCATGCGGGGTTAAAGCCTTCAAACGAAATATCTAGTACATTCTGTTCCTCCTTATTGCCGCTATCCTGATTTTACGTGTTCTAGCGGTGTCACTATTAACCCTTTGTAATCCTGATTGTGAATCTCCCCAAAATGCCTGGAAACGCTGTGCTGCTGATGGAAATATTTTTATATTAAACCTATGGTGACACGATGTGTACTTGTTGTTCTGCCTACATATCTGCTGCACACGGGCATTCTAACATATATGTTACATTACTGGTTTCACAAGGTTTATTCTGTTTAATATGAGTTGTATCGCTTCCCTGTTGAATTTTATTCCTTTTGTGCGCTAAAAGTGGGCAACATTTCCATCTTTTTCTGTAGCGCTTTGAAGCTCCCTTGGTGTTAGATGCTGACTTTGGGTGTTAAATGGGTTAACCCCACTTTTTCTCTTCTTTGTTTTTCTAGCGGGATTGGGGGGGTGTAAAGTTCTATTCCTTTTAAAAATTATCCTCGGGTCTTTTTCTAGTCTCTTTTCACAGTATGGATCCCCCTGCAGTATATTCCAGTTTTTTCTTATAATTTTCCTTATTTCCCCGTTGTTACTGCTATATTTAGTCAGATGTATAGCTGGTAGTCTCCTGGACTCCTCTGATGTCCCATCTTCTACTTCTTTCTCTTCATTATTTTGAAGTTTCATACTTTCTATTAAGCTTTCCAGGTATCGTTTTTCTGTAAAGCGTTCTTTGATTTTTGATCATATCTCAAGTTCTGCTTCAGAGGAGCAATTTCTATGAATTCTTTTTACTTGGCTATATGGTATGTTATTTTTCCAGCTTTTCGCATGGCAGCTAGTATAGTCTAAATAGCTGTTTTTATCAACCTTTTTGAAGTGCGTTTTAGTATGAATGATGTTATTACTACAAAATAAAACTAGATCCAGGAAGATTATTTGCGTTTTCTCAATTGTACCTGTAAATCTTAAGTTCATTGTATTTATATGTAAATCATCAATAGAGGACGTAAGGTCGCCTTCTGTGCCTTCCCAAACTAACAAAGTATCATCTATAAACCTCCGGTGTAATTTAATCCTTGCATCTTGAAAAGCTTCCTTTTCCAAATAACCCATTTAAAGGTTCATGAAAGATGGGGCAAACTTGCTGCCCATCACCGTCCCGTGAGTTTGAATATAGAATTCATCATTATATACAAAATAATAGTTTTTTTAAATGAAATCTATGGATTTAGCTTTAAAATACTTTTGATTGGATGGCATAAGTGGATCATTATCTAGATACCATTTGACTGCTGTTACACCTAAATTATGGGGTATGTTATTATATGGAGCTTCTACATCTAATGGGCACCATATATATTCTTGTTTCCAGTTACATTTAGGGATTGATTCCAGCAGATGTCCTGTGTCTTTAATGAATGTGGGGAGGTTTGATACATACTTCTGTAGTATTGTGTCAATGTATTCAGATAGATGGCAGGTTACAGAATTTATTCCCGCAATAATGGGTCTTCCAGGCGGGCCGTGGATGTCTTTATGGATCTTTGGGATATGGTATTTCCAGCTCTATCTGATTGGTGCAGATTGCTTCTTTGTTTGATAGTCCTCCCTCTTGTAGGGCTTCATTAATAAATTGATGTAGAGGTTTATCTCTGATGTGGGATCTCCACCGATTTTCTTGTAATGTTTATCGTTATTAAGTAAATTGAGACTTACTTCATGATAACGATTATCATCCATTACAACTATCCCTCCCCCTTGTCGGCTCTTTTTATAGTTAACCCTGTATTATTCCTTAATTGTGTCAGTGTCGTTTTTTCACTGGAGGTTAGATTCTTCTTCATGCATTTATTGTTATTGGACATATCTGTTAGGTCTTTTAACGTGTTATTATCTGGTTCATATATCTGTGAGGGAAGATGAAATTACGTACCTAAGGCCCCTGGATTTATCCACGGACCATACCACTGCTTCTGCGCACGTGCCTGTCGCCAAAATGTGGGAAGCATGCGCAAAAGCCGCGGATTGCCAGGGTAATTTACAATCTCCTTGCTTCTGGATACCAAACATAACTGAGAGCCTGGAGATCTCAGGAGGGACCGTGGTTCTTGGTCACGTGATCGCCGTTATCCACTGATTAACGGCGGTCACATAAAAGAAAAAAATAGTTTCACCTCTGGGTCCCAGATCCGATCCATCAAGGGAGGTGAAATTACTTACCTCAGGCCACTGGCAATGTCCCCTGACAGAATCCTCACTTAGCTTTGGCGCATGTTCCTGTCGCCAAAATGGCAGATGCAAGCACAGAAGCAAGAGAGGGCCCAGAAAATTTAAAATCTCCTTGCTCCTGACTACTAAAGGTAGCTGAGAGCTTGGAGCAGTGACCAGTGGCTGCAGTGAGCGATCCCCGGTCACGTGATCGCCGTTATCCAATGGATAATGGCGATCATGTAAAAGTTCAAAGACTGTTGAAGTTTGATGTTCCTTTTGGCTTGGGCCCTATTGTGCATGAGGACATAGGATTAAGACCACAATAAGTATGTCTCTGTACACGGGACAAACAGGCGTATCCATTTTGGGGTGAAAGTATTCATTCCAATGTGTGCTGTACAAAAAAACCCTGTTTTTAAAATGACATAATTGCCAAAAAACGAAAATTGTAATTTTTTTCCCTTCTGCTTTGCTTAGATTCATTCAAAAACTGTGGGGTCAGAATATGCAGTACACCCCTAGGTGAATTTGCTAAGAGATATAGTTTTCAAAATGGGGTCATTTGGGGGGGGGGTACTCAAGGGTTCTACAAATGCGCAATGGGGCCTAAAACACCCTCAAGCAAAATGCCTGTTCTGAAAGCCACCGGCTGCTCCTTTCGTTTTGGACCCCGTTGTGCATAGAGATATAAGATTAGGGCCACAACAGATATGTTCCTGAACAAAGGACAAACAGGGGCATCCATTTTGGGATGTAAATCCTTATTTTCATGTGCACTATAGAAAAATGACATATTTGCAAAAATATGAAATTTTATTTGTTCTCCTCTAAATTTCATGAACTCCTGAAAAGAATCTGTGGGGTCAAAATACTCCTGACCCCCCAGTGAATACATTAAGGGGTGTAGTTTTTGAAATGGGGTAATTTGTGGGGTTATCTATCATTCTGACACTTATCAGCCTTTGCAATCTTAACTTGGTGCAGGAAAGCAAAATGTTCCTCAAAATGTTAACAATCATCGTTAAATTTGTACATCTCTTAAATGGTTAAAAAAACCTAAGTTTTTCAAATGTGCACCCGCAATAAAGTAAACAGATGGAAATATATATATCTCATCAAACGTTTGTACAGTATGTTTGCACATATTTGAGTTATTGCAGTTGAAAATGTGAAAAATATTTTTTTTTCAAAATGTTCCAAATTTTGGCACTTTTAATAAATATACACAAATTCTATCAGTCTGTTTGTACCACCTAAATGAAGTACAACATGTGGCAAGAAAACAATGTCAGAATTACTTGGATATGCAATGCCTTTACGGAGTTATTTAATGTTATAGTGACACATGTCAGATTTCCAAAATTTGGCTCCGTCACTAAGGCGCAAACAGGCTTGTCACTAAGGGGTTAAATGCCTTAAATATCTCCATTGTACGCTGCATTACAAATCTGTTGCTTGCTTGAAAAATATTACAGAATAGTTCACATATCCCATGACCTATCTCTGCATGTATATACAGGTCTATTGTGTGAGCCGGCTCACTGCTCAAAAAAACTAGTGTACATTTTTCCCAATTTCATTTTCAATAAAACAATAAAAGAAAATATCTGTGATTTTGCACACTTTTATCACTTCATTTAACCCGGTGGAATACAAACATTAATCTGTTTTTAAAATACAAAAAATCCCATTTGTAACCTGTTGTGTTTTGTGTTCACAGCTCCGCTGCCCACGGAGAAGCTGGTGGAGATACCAGGTACAGTAAAGAACATCTAGCAGTAATGTATGTGATATTAGAAGGAGCAATTGTAGACTCAGTGGAGACCAGCAGTTGTACAGCAACCACTCATAAAGGAAGTCGTAGGCACATACTGCACATTTATTCTACATCTCACTCCCAAAATGTCTAGGGATGATTAAGGCCGGCTTCACACGGCCGTGACGGCGCCCCCCCAGAGACCCCAATACTTACCTGCGGATCCGGCGTCCCAGGTCCCGCATGACGCTTCGGCACGCATGTGCAATAGAGCGCGTGACGCGCCGGCCGCATCATGTGACACGCCCACACCGTCACATGATGCGCAGGACGCGTAATATGACACGGCTGCGGTAGGCGGGGAAGCGGTTTCACGCTATCTTCCACTGTGCTACAGCGGAAAATACAGTGACGGACGGCTTCCATTGACTGCAATGTAAGCCGTCCGTGCGTACACCCGCGGCAAATAGAGCATGCCGCGGGTGAGGACGGGTGATTTTATGGTGTGGAATTCCGCGGTGGAATTCCGCACTGTAAGCATTGAGCTATTAGGTTCAATAGAACCTTATAGCTGCGGGCAACGCAGCGGATTTCCACCACGTATTACGCAGCGTTAATCCGTCCGTGTGAAGAAGCCCTAACAGATGTTGGATTTTTTTTACTGGACTTATTGTTGCGGATTTGTTTGGGACAACGCTGTCACTATTTTGATCCCAACAGTATTAGATAATTTTTCCGTGTGCTCAAATAAGAGAACAGTGACACAAATATGGGTACTCACTCTGAAGGGGGAGGTTCCCCAATGATGGAAAAATAGTGTGTGACCTCCTCCCTTGGACCCTTCGTTGAGATTATGCGATCTCACCCGGAGGTAGTATATCTTTTTTATTCCAAATGTCAGAGTCACATATGAACAAATGTTGTCCCTCACACAGGAGGTCAAACGGTAAATGCAACGCAATGGATGGCCCTTGTCAAGGCTTCTTTCCTCTAGACATAGAAGATGCCCCCTTGTTACAGTCACATTCCTGGGTATAAATATATCAAGGGACAATACAGAGATCCCTCCCATCATCTATTTATACACAGTTTTCAGAGCGCCCCCTTGTTACAGTCCTGGGTACAAATAGATGATGGGAGAGATCCCATCCTTTGTATTGACCCCTGATATATTTATACATACATATTAGGTCACCCCTCAGCCATCTTGTTTTCTAAACTAAATAGTCACAATCTGGATAACCTCTCTGGGTATTGTAGTCCGCCCATTCCATTTATTACTTAAATTGCCGCCTTTGTACCCGTTCAAGCTCTGATATGTCCTTCCTAAGTACCAGTGCCCAAAACAGTCCACGGCATTCCATGTGTGGTACACAATGTGCATCAGATAGTTAGAGAGGCACTACAGCCATCTTTGCTTGTTCAGGACCGGAGAGTCGTCTTAAGATTGTTATTACATCAGCGTTGGAGCCTCCAGACAGAGTTTCCATCACAAATGTGGCTGAAAATATCGGGAGAAAAAGCGCTGTATTCAGCACTTCTTGTTTTGTCCAAAAGCCAGCCAGCTGGACAGAAAGCAGGCAGACCACATTATAGTCAATGACTGTCCAGTCCAGCGACTGAGTCATTCAGCCATGGGCATTTACCTGTACTGCTTCCTGAACGGAGAAGGAAAGCGGTATTTCCTGCGCAGGTGTGAAAGCACCCTAAGATAACTTGCCACAAAAAGTTATCAGGTCAAGGTAATCTTTGCTAAGTCTGTAGAGGGTCTTCTGTCTATAGGTATTATGTAAGGCATAACTCTATAACTCATTCTCCTTTACAGAAGAGAAGCCCTCACACGGCATGGCCATTGGTGTGGTGGTACTTGTCATTCTTGTCGTTGCTGACATCGCCACTGCAGTCTTCTTTGTAACCTCTCAAAAACTGACCTCCTTATCTTTTCGCCCTCAGCCAGCCGACCTCCCCTCAACATCTCCATATCAGTATCTGGCACCACCATAACCTCCAGACAGCATACCCACTACTTTGGGGGTCACAATGGACTCTGACCTCTCCTTTAGCCCCCACATTCAATCTCTGGCGCAAACATGCCACCTTCACCTCAGAAATATTGTTAAAATCCAGCCATTCCTAACCACGGACATGTTAAAGACACTCATCACCCTCATCCACTCCCGACTCGACTACTGCAATTCACTGTTCATTGGCGTTCCCCGCACCAGACTCTTCCCTCTCCAATTCATACTAAATGCAGCATCTAGACCCATTTTTCTATCCAGCCATTTCTCAGATGCCTCTGCACTATGCCAGTCACTGCATTGGCTGCCCATCCACTGCAGAACAAAATATAACTCCTCACCCCCACCCACAAAGCTCTCACCAGCGCTGCACCACCGTACATCGCTTCCCTCCTGTCCGTACAACACCCAGCCCGCACACTCCAATCCGCTAACACACTCAAACTAAACACCCATTTAATAAAAAAACCTCATGCGCTCGCCTCCAGGACTTCATTAGAGCAACAACGATCCTCTGGAACGCTCTACCCCAATGCATCCAGACAATCCCTGATTCACGAAATTTCAGATGTGCCATAAAAACCCACCTCTTCAGGGAGGCATACCAAATCTCCCAACCTAGTCCCCCTGCCCCTTCCCACAGCTCCCCACGCCTTCCACCCTGCCTATCGCATATGACCTCTACACCTGTACCTCCTTACTGTCCCTACCCCGTTTGCTTCCTAATAACTGACTTCTACATGTAATTACCATAGTGCTTGTCTTCCCCCATGCCTTATCTCCCCCCTCCCTTCCTGTACCTCCTGTATCACCCCCACCCCTTAGTTTCAAACTGATTGTCTACCATATGTATGCTTTTGTATTTGTCTCTGTTCTCCCACACTTGAAAGCATTGCGAAATAAGTTGGAGCTATACAAATAAAGATTATTACTACTTGTGGATTTCAGTTAACTGTAAACTTAACTGGAACAACCCTTGTCAGGCAGCTACTGTCAAGGCAAATTGGATCATGGGAGGCATCAAAAGAGGCATGGGGCACATGACCTGAACATTGTTCTTTCGCTTTACAAGTCATTGTTCAGACCACACATGGATTATTGTGGACTGTTTTGGACATCAGTACTGAAGGAGGACATATCAGAGCTTCAGTGAGTTTAAAGAGGGACAACTAAAGTAATAAATAATGGGTGGACTATAATATTCAGAGAGTTTATCAAAATTCCTGGTCACGCTGTAGAACTTGTCCAGGAAAAGTTTGACAAAAATGTATAGAAACGGTGATAAAATGCTCCTGCGCTCAAACAGTCTGTAGATGACAGTGTAGAATAAATTGTATACCATTTACTTAGAAAGGTGGGTGGGGGAGGGGTTGATAAGCATCCAGCACCCCCCTGGTTGGTCTGAGTTCGCTGTCAAGACAATTAAATGGGATAGATATTTCCAACAAAAATAGTGTTGAAGGAATGATTTTTTTTAAATAAAAACAATGAAAAAGTGACCAAAACAATATACAGAATAAATAGTGGAGGAAGATAAAACCTAATACAATGGATTTCATAGAATCCTAGAATGGTAGAGTTGGAAGGGACCTCCAGAGTCATTGGGTCCAATCCCCTGCTCAGTGCAGGATCACTAAATCATCCCAGACAGATATTTGTCCTGCCTTTGTTTGAACACTTCCATTGAAGGAGAACTCACCACCTCCCGTGGTAACCTGTTCCACTCATTGATCACCCTCATTGTCAGAAAGTTTTTTCTAATATCTAATTTGTGTCTCCTCCCTTTTCGTTTCATCCCATTGCTTCTGCTCTTATCACGTTCCTTTTAGAGAGGGTGACTCTGGCCAGGTCTTGGAAAATTGAGATTTTGGCTCCTTCCAGTAATAGTTCTCCATAAGTTCTGCTTCTTCTCAGGATGTCATCTCTGACTTTAGTAGTAAGCAGCCTGCAGATTATATCTCTGGGTGGTTCATCTTGCCTGGGTCTCGGTCTTAGGGCCCTGTGTGCTCTTTCTACGATGATCTCCTCTAGGTAGTTGTCACCTAGCAGTGTGATAAAGAGCTGCCTTATTGCCCCAGTGACGGACTCCGGTAGGATGGATTCAGGGACACCTTTAATTCAGAGGTTGTTTCTCCTCCCTCGTTTCTCTTGATCTTCCAGCCAGTCGACAATTCGATTTAGATGGCCTTGGCAGGTTGTGAGAGATGAGGTAGCGGCTGTGGTGTAGGTCACCAGTTTCTCCTGTGTTGTTTCCAGCTGCTCCACTCTCCCTCCTATCTGTCTCATCTCCTGTCTAAAGTCCTGTATTTCTCTCAGGAGAGGCTCCAGCGCTCTGGTGAGGAAGTCTCTAGTGATGGGCAGCTCTCTGTAACTTGCAGGGTCCTCATCTTCACTGCTAGCTTTGTCTGCCCTGGTGTTGGAGGTCATCAGCGTGGCTTTTTCCACAGATGATGGAGTCTGATGTGCTGAGGGCGCTGAGAGAAGTGGCTGCGTTTTTTTCACAAAGTTAAGAAACCAGTAAGGTTACAGCAGCACTCCTATATAGATGCCACTACTTAGTGGGGGTGCGAAAGGTAAAAAACAGTGCACGCTTAAAGGGGTGGTCTCGCGAAACCAAGTGGGGTTATACACTTCCGTATGGCCATATTAATGCACTTTGTAATGTACATTGTGCATTAAATATGAGCCATACAGAAGTTATTCCACTTACCTGCTCCGTTGCTAGCGTCCTCGTCTCCATGGTTCCGTCTAAATTCGCTGGCAGCTTGCTTTTTTAGACGCGCTTGCGCAGTCCGGTCTTCTCCATTCAGCACGAGCCGCTTCAGTGTGCTCCCCGCTACAGCTCTTCTGCGCATGCGCAGACGAGCTGTCACTGCTCGGGAGCGCGCTGAAGCGGCCATTCTGCACCATCCTCTGTTAGAGGAAGGTGCAGAAACTGGAGCTGCCCAGCGGAGAAGCCCAGCCCAGCCCAGCCCAGCAGCCCCGAGAAGCCTCCCAGGTAAGTGATGGGTCGGGGGGGGGCTGCCGCTGCGCCGGGCTGCGCCGGGGGGGGGGCTGCCGCTGCGCCGGGGGGGCTGCCGCTGCGCCGGGGGAGCTAGCGCTAGGCCGGGGGGGCTGTCGCTGCGATGGGGGGGGCTGTCGCTAGGCCGGGGGGGCTGTCGCTGCGCCGGGGGGGCTGTCGCTGCGATGGGGGGGGCTGTCGCTGCGCCGGGGGAGCTAGCGCTGGGGAGCCGGGGGCTAGCGCCGGTTACCTGCTGTCTGGTCGGCGGCTGCGGGGCGTCTGGTCGGCGGCTGCGATGCGTCCGGTTGCCATGGAGACACAGCTGGCGGCGTCTCGGGAGCGCGCACGTCGGGCTGCAGCGAGCGACGGGGAAAGAGCCGGCGGCCATCTTGAGGAAACTTTTATAACTTGCTGAAACGCTGGAACGGTAAGTACGAACCAGCTAGAAATGTCATTTACAGGGGGGCTTAGTAATGTGTGTTTAATGGGGGGGACTGGGCAAAAAAAAAAATTAACTGCTTCCTCGAGACATCTCCTTTAAGCTGAGTCCAGACTTCAATGGGCTCAAAATGATACAGTCCTTAAATTGATTGCAAAGCGGCACAGAAGATTGAATAAACAAAAAGGTTGTTCACATCCTTCTTCTCAGAGTATAAAACATACCTTTATTTAAACCATCCAGGTAAAAAATGGCAGAACAGCAACGTTTCGGCTGATAAAACAGCCTTTTTCAAGCTTAATGCCTTAATACACAGACTCCATATTTATAAAACAGATGACCCAATCTCCAACAAACATGAAAACGCACCCAGAAATTACATACATGTGATAGGGCCACGGAAGAGTCCGTCACAGGGGTGAACAGCTGAGAACCACGAGTGCTGGAACCTCACAATCAGGAAGGCGTCATATTAAAGGCATCCCTGATACATCATCAAAGGAAGCGCGGCTACACTCCACCATGGCACATCTCGCGAGATCTGCTATAACTCGAGCATGCATGGGCGGTCACCGACGGGGAACACCCAGGTCCGATGCGTCACAGGTAGGAGGACTTAGATGTCGTCAGCAAAGGGAATCCCGGCTATGGCTCACTAAGTCTACTCCCTCAACGTCCGCGGAGTCTCATGCATGCGCGCGACGCCACCTTCAGAAAAAAAGCCCAAACCGGACACGTCATGGATGGGAGGAGCCACACGAAAGTCTCCATCATCAAAAGAGACCCCTACTGGGTGTGAGATGTAGATTTAAATGTCCTAGAAAAGATGGATAAATAGTGCATCAACACCTAGGTCAGGGCTCAGTGGGGGATAGCACAGGAGAATAACCCCACCGTGCTCAGCCAGTAGGTCATGCAACAACAATAATGTCACTGTCTTGTACTGTATATGAAAATTGCCCGAATAATGTCGAAAAAATAAAAACATGAAAAATTTAAATGATAGAAAAAACAAAACAAGGTAACTGGATAAAGTATCTCTTAGATGAATGTCATCCAAGAGAATACCTTACATCACCATATAACGAATGATGAAAATAAAACCAACAATGTATAGCCAAAACAGATAAATCCTTCAGCCCCACACTGCTGTGTATATGTGTAGCCATGGCTGGCCAAGAAAAGCTCTTGTGTCGCAAATATAAGGAGTGGCACTCCTACCAAAAAGGGAAAAAAGATCATTGTGATACATATCAACTTTATTGAAATAAATGTTTTTGAAAGCCAAGGTTAGTGATCAACCCATAGTGTTTTTATGCCCTGCTATGCTGGGTTTTAATGACCAGAGCCGTAAAAACATGCTTCCTCTGGGGATTAAAGCCCTGCAGGCTCAGGACGTGACAGCTCCATGCTGTCAGTTAGCGAGGTAGCCAACATCCTGGAGCTGTCATGGGGTGCCACGGGAAGCCCTCTCCCCGATCACGCAATTGCATTAAAGTGTATGAAAAGTAAAATAAAGTTTCAGCTCCTCTTATGGATCGGATCAGTATGGGGAGCTGAGGATACTCATGCCCTTCCTCCACAATGTCTCGCGGCGTTCTCGTCCACCATGACCTGATGCCGGTCTTCTGCGCTGGCACGCCAGGCATCATTACGTCACGCACATGCGTAAAATCCTGCGAGGCCCGGGAAATGTAAAAACTCCCTGCTTCCAGCTAGTATCAGTAGCCGAGAGCAGGGAGCTGTCACCGGGAGCTGCTGCATGCGGTTCCCGGTCACATGATCGCTGTTATCCAATGGATAATACCGATGAAGTAAAAGTTAAAAGAAATGTTTAAAAAGAATAGAAAAAAAAGTTTGTTTCATCTCCCCTCATGGATAAGAGCAAAACTAAGAAAAAGTAGCCCCGCGCTGCAGGGGACTTAGAGTGCTGTGATTACACGGAGTTGGAAAACCTCTTGTGGATTGGCCCCAGTATTTATTAAAGCCACGCGTTTCGGCACTTCATCGTGCCTTTTTAAAGCATAAAATACACAATTGTCAAGTATACATATATACACAAATATACACCGAGGCGTCCATCAGCGGCATCGCGCGATACCCTCTGATGTAATCAAAGGGGGGGGGGGGTTCCTCCCTGCAGCATGTTATCACATGACCTCTTTTGGAACACTATGTGCGTTCCAGTTCATCATAAAACTTTATCATACCATGAAAGGATGACAAACAGGCATTTGCTAGTTCTCCGCAGAGGGAGTATGTAGTATATCCCTGTATATGGCACTATATACTGCGCCTTTCTATTGAACAAATATGAGCACTACTTACTTTTCAAGACATAAAACACCAATACATCTTAAATAGAGTACAGTATAAAATTAATGTAATAAATATAGCAAATATAAGTAATATAAAATCCTCGGAGTCACATAAAAACATTTCATTATTAAACATATATAGATAATATATTAAATAGTGTATTAATTAATGATATCGCAAACAATTAGTATTATATAGTTAATGCGTTGTTCGTGTATATTTATGGATTAATGGCAGGTTATTACACAAGATGAATAAGAAGTCATTAATACGGAGCTATTGGGGGATTATGAATATCTGATTAATGTATCTATGATTACTAGAAATGAGCGAACGTACTCGTCTGAGCTCGATGCTCGGGCGAATATTAGGGTGTTCGGGATGCTCGTTACTCGTAACGAGTACCACGCGATGTTCGGGTTACTTTCACTTTCATCTCTGAGACGTTAGCGCGCTTTTCTGGCCAATTGAAAGACAGGGAAGGCATTACAACTTCCCCCTGCAACGTTCAAGCCCTATACCACCTATAGGGAGAGTGTTAGGAGTATTTTAGGCTTAAAGAACCCCAACGGTCCTAGGGCCACATCTAACCGTGTGCAGTACTGTGGAGGCTGCTTTTTGCAGTGTTGCACATTTCTTTTTTTTTTGGTATATCGGCCATGCAGAGCATTGCGCCCTGCAGTAATACTCCAGGGCCAGAAGCGCTTAGGCAGGGACAGAAGACATATTGATTGAATATAGGCAGTGGGCCTTTGCAAACAAATTTGGGGAAAAAAATCTATTTGGGCTGCCTGTGACTGTCCTCAGTGTTCTGGGTCTCTGCTGGGTGTAGTAGTTCTCCAAATTCATACGCAGCCAGCTAAGTGTTACAGCAGGCTTGCGCAAAATTATTTCCTGGCGTTCCGTAAGCGAAGTCAGCCTCCAACCACAGGCCAATAAGCGGCACATTTAATTACAGCGTTCTGTTTCTGCATTACTGGTAATACAGCATGCTGAGGGGTAGGGGTAGGCCTAGAGGACGTGGACGCGGCCGAGGACGCGAAGGCCCAAGTAAGGGTGTGGGCACAGGCCGAGCTCCTGATCCAGGTGTATCGCAGCCGACTGCTGCGGGATTAGGAGAGAGGCACGTTTCTGGCGTCCCTACATTCATCGCACAATTAATGGGTCCACGCGAGAGACTTTTATTAGAAAATGAGCAGTGTGAGCAGGTCCTATCGTGGATGGCAGAAAGTGCATCCAGCAATCTATCGACCACCCAGACTTCTGCGCCGTCCACTGCTACAACTCTGAATCCTCTGGCTGCTGCTCCTCCTTCCTCCCAGCCTCCTCACTCCATTACAATGACACATTCTGAGGAGCGGGCAGACTCCCAGGAACTGTTCTCGGGCCCCTGCTCAGATTGGGCAGCAGTGGTTCCTCTCCCACCAGAGGAGTTTATCGTGACCGATGCCCAACCTTTGGAAAGTTCTCGGGGTCCGGGGGATGAGGCTGGGGACTTCCGGCAACTGTCTCAAGACCTTTCAGTGGGTGAGGAGGACGATGACGATGAGACACAGTTGTCTATCAGTGAGGTAGTAGTAAGGGCAGTAAGTCCAAGGGAGGAGCGCACAGAGGATTCAGAGGAAGAGCAGCAGGACGATGAGGTGACTGACCCCACCTGGTTTGCTACGCCTACTGAGGACAGGTCTTCAGAGGGGGAGGCAAGGGCAGCAGCAGGGCAGGTTGCAAGAGGCAGTGCGGTGTCCAGGGGTAGAGGCAGGGGCAGACCGAATAATTCATCAACTGTTTTCCAAAGCGCCCCCTCGCGCCATGCCACCCTGCAGAGGCCGAGGTGCTCAAAGGTCTGGCAGTTTTTCATTGAGAGTGCAGACGACCGACGAACAGTGGTGTGCAACCTTTGTCGCGCCAAGATCAGCCGGGGAGCCACCACCAACAGCCTCACCACCACCAGCATGCGCAGACATATGATGGCCAAGCACCCCACAAGGTGGGACGAAGGCCGTTCACCGCCTACGGTTTGCACCGCTGCCTCTCCCCCTGTGCCCCAACCTGCCACTGAGCTCCAACCCCCCTCTCAGGACACAGGCACCACCGTCTCCTGGCCTGCACCCACACCCTCACCTCCGCTGTCCTCGGCCCCATCCACCAATGTCTGTCAGCGCACCGTTCAGCCGTCGCTAGCGCAACTGTTTGAGTGCAAGCGCAAGTATGCCGCCACACACCCGCACGCTCAAGCGTTAAACGTGCACATTGCCAAATTTATCAGCCTGGAGATGCTGCCGTATAGGGTTGAGGAAACGGAGTCTTTCAAAAATATGATGGCGGCGGCGGCCCCGCGCTACTCAGTTCCCAGTCGCCACTGCTTTTCCCGATGTGCCGTCCCAGCCCTGCACGACCACGTCTCCCGCAACATTGTACGCGCCCTCACCAACGCGGTTACTGCCAAGGTCCACTTAACAACGGACACGTGGACAAGCACAGGCGGGCAGGGCCACTATATCTCCCTGACGGCACATTGGGTGAATTTAGTGGAGGCTGGGACCGAGTCAGAGCCTGGGACCGCTCACGTCCTACCCACTCCCAGAATTGTGGGCCCCAGCTCGGTGCTGGTATCTGGGGCGGTGTATGCTTCCTCCACTAAACCATCCTCCTCCTCCTCCTCCAACGCAACCTCTGTCTCGCAATCAAGATGTGTCAGCAGCAGCACGTCGACAGCAGTCGGTGTCACGTGGCGTGGCAGCACAGCGGTGGGCAAGCGTCAGCAGGCCGTGCTATAACTACTCAGCTTAGGAGATAAGAGGCACACGGCCCACGAACTGCTGCAGGGTCTGACAGAGCAGACCGACCGCTGGCTTGCACCGCTGAGCCTCCAACCGGGCATGGTCGTGTGTGACAACGGCCGTAACCTGGTGGCGGCCCTGCAGCTCGGCAGCCTCACACACGTGCCATGCCTGGCCCACGTCTTTAATTTGGTGGTTCAGCGCTTTCTGAAAAGCTACCCACGCTTGTCAGACCTGCTCGGAAAGGTGCGCCGGCTCTGCGCACATTTCCGCAAATCCCACACGGACGCTGCCACCCTGCGCACCCTGCAACATCGGTTTAATCTGCCAGTGCACCGGCTGCTGTGCGACATGCCCACACGGTGGAACTCTACGCTCCACATGTTGGCCAGGCTCTATGAGCAGCGTAGAGCTATAGTGGAATACCAACTCCAACATGGGCGGCGCAGTGGGAGTCAGCCTCCTCAATTCTTTTCAGAAGAGTGGGCCTGGTTGGCAGACATCTGCCAGGTCCTTCGAAACTTTGAGGAGTCTACCCAGGTGGTGAGCGGGGATGCTGCAATCATTAGCGTCACCATTCCTCTTTTATGCCTCTTGAGAAGTTCCCTGCAAGGCATAAAGGCAGACGCTCTGCGCTCGGAAACAGAGCCGTGGGAAGACAGTATGTCGCTGGATAGTCAGAGCACCCTCCTGTCTATATCTCAGCGCGTTGAGGAGGAGGAAGAGGAGGAGCATGATGAGGATGAGGAGGAGGGGGAAGAGACAGCTTGGCCCACTGCTGAGTGTACACATACTGCTTGCCTGTCATCCTTTCAGCGTGTATGGCCTGAGGAGGAGGAGGAGGAGGAGGAGGAGGGGGAGGAGGAGGATCCTGAAAGTGATCTTCCTAGTGAGGACAGCCATGTGTTGCGTACAGGTACCCTGGCACACATGGCTGACTTCATGTTAGGATGCCTTTCTCGTGACCCTCGAGTTGCACACATTCTGGCCACTACGGATTACTGGGTGTACACACTGCTCGACCCATGGTATAAGGAGAACCTTTCCACTCTCATACCCGAAGAGGAAAGGGGTTCGAGAGTGATGCTATACCACAGGACCCTGGCGGACAAACTGATGGTAAAATTCCCATCCGACAGCGCTAGTGGCAGAAGGCGCAGTTCCGAGGGCCAGGTAGCAGGGGAGGCGCGGAGATCAGGCAGCATGTACAGCACAGGCAGGGGAACACTCTTTAAGGTCCCTGGACAGCTTTATGGCTCCCCAGCAAGCCTGTGTCACCGCTCCCCAGTCAAGGCTGAGTCGGCGGGAGCACTGTAAAAGGATGGTGAGGGAGTACGTAGCCGATCGCACGACCGTCCTCCGTGACGCCTCTGCCCCCTACAACTACTGGGTGTCAAAGCTGGACACGTAGCCTGAACTCGCGCTGTATGCCCTGGAGGTGCTTGCTTGTCCTGCGGCTAGCGTCTTGTCAGAGAGGGTGTTTAGTGCGGCTGGGGGAATCATCACAGATAAGCGTACCCGCCTGTCAACCGACAGTGCCGACAGGCTTACACTCATCAAGATGAACAAAGCCTGGATTTCCCCAGACTTCTCTTCTCCACCAGCGGACAGCAGTGATACCTAAGCAATACGTAGGCTGCACCCGCGGATGGAAGCATCGTTCTCTGTCCCCATCAAAAACGGGAACATTTTTGCTTCATCAATCTGTGTATAGTATTCATCCTCCTGCTCCTCCTCCTGAAACCTCACGTAATCACGCCGAACGGGCAATTTTTCTTAGGGCCACAAGGCTGTCATATAATTTTTCTAAACAATTTTTATACGTTTCAATGCTCATTAAAGCGTTGAAACTTCCACGTGAACCAATTTTTATTTAAACTGGGCTGCCTCCAGGCCTAGTTACCAATTAAGCCACATGGGTTTCACCTGCCCTTTTTCTGAGGTACATTAGTACGGTTGGTACACCAATTTTTTGGGGGCCCTCGCCTACAGTGTAATCCAATTAATTTTTTGCACACCTGCATTACAGCTGACGTTACCTCAGCTGTGCTGGGCACTGCAATGGGATATATTTATGTACCGCCGGTGGGTTCCAGGGAGCCACCCATGCTGTGGTTCCACACGGAGTTGTAACTACATCTGTTCACTTCTAAAGAACCCCAGTCTGACTGGGGCATGCAGTGTGGGCCAAAGCCCACCTGCATTAAGCACGACATTACCTCAGCTGTGATGGGCAATGCAATGGGATATATTTATGTACCGCCGGTGGCTTCCTGGCACCCACCCATGCTGTAGGTCCACACGGAGTTGTAACTACATCTGTCCACTTCTAAAGAACCCCAGTCTGACTGGGGCATGCAGTATGGGCCGAAGCCCACCTGCATTAAACATGACGTTACCTCAGCTGTGCTGGGCACTGCAATGGGATATATTTATGTACCGCCGGTGGGTTCCAGGGAGCCACCCATGCTGTGGTTCCACACGGAGTTGTAACTACATCTGTTCACTTCTAAAGAACCCCAGTCTGACTGGGGCATGCAGTGTGGGCCAAAGCCCACCTGCATTAAGCACGACATTACCTCAGCTGTGATGGGCAATGCAATGGGATATATTTATGTACCGCCGGTGGCTTCCTGGCACCCACCCATGCTGTAGGTCCACACGGAGTTGTAACTACATCTGTCCACTTCTAAAGAACCCCAGTCTGACTGGGGCATGCAGTATGGGCCGAAGCCCACCTGCATTAAACATGACATTACCTCAGCTCTGATGGGCACTGCAATGGGATATATTTATGTACCGTCGGTGGATTCCAGGGAGCCACCCATGCTGTGGGTCCACACGGAGTTGTAACTACATCTGTCCACTTCTAAAGAACCCCAGTCTGACTGGGGCATGCAGTGTGGGCCGAAGCCCACCTGCATTAAACATGACATTACCTCTGCTGTGATGGGCAATGCAATGGGATATATTTATGTACCGCCGGTGGGTTCCAGGGAGCCACCCATGCTGTGGGTCCACACGGAGTTGTAACTACATCTGTCCACTTCTAAAGAACCCCAGTCTCACTGGGGCATGCAGTGTGGGCCGAAGCCCACCTGCATTAAACATGACATTACCTCAGCTGTGATGGGCATTGCAATGGGATATATTTATGTACCGCCGGTGGCTTCCTGGCACCCACCCATGCTGTCGGTCCACAAGGACTTCACAATAGGGAGTTGAACCTGCCTGTGTCTATGAATTAAAAAGCCCGGTCAGGTTGGGGCCTGCAGTGTGGGCCGAAGCCCACCTGCATTTAATCTGACGTTAGCTCTGCTGTCCAGGGCACTGCAATGGAATACGTTTATGTACAGCCGGTGGGTTCCAGGGAGCCACCCATGCTGTGGGTGCACACGGAATTCCCATTGCGGAGTTGTACCTGGCTGTGACTATTTTTAAAAAAACGCGGTCGGACTGGGGCATGCAGACACCTTGACAGAATGAATAGTGTGTGGCACATAGGTTCCCCATTGCTATGCCCACGTGTGCAGCTCCAGATGGAGGTGGCACAGGATTGGATTTCTCATTGCTTCTGTACAGCATTGTGGGCTATCGCCCCGCCCCTTTTAAAGAGGGTCGCTGCCTAGCCATGCCAACCCTCTGCAGTGTGTGCCTGCTTTTCCTCTGGCAGACGCACTTATAAATAGACATGAGGGTGGTGTGGCATGAGTGTAGCTGAAGGCTGCGCAGGGACAGTTTGGTGTGCGCTGTGGACACTGGGTCGTGCGGGGGGGGGGGGGGGTTGGGCAGCATGTAACCCAGGAGAAGTGGCAGCGGAGTGTCATGCAGGCAGTGATTGTGCATTGTTGGAGGTAGTGTGGTGCTTAGCTTAAGGTATGCCTTGCTAATGAGGGCTTTTCAGAAGTAAAACTTGTTGGGAGGGGGGGGGGCACTCTTGCCGCTATTGTGGCTTAATAGTGGGACCTGGGAACTTGAGATGCAGCCCAACATGTAGCCCCTCGCCTGCCCGATCCGTTGCTGTGTCGTTCCCATCACTTTCTTGAATTGCCCAGATTTTCACAAATGAAAACCTTAGCGAGCATCGGCGATATACAAAAATGTTCCGGTCGCCCATTGACTTCAATGGGGTTATTCGAAACGAACCCTCGAGCATCGCGAAAAGTTCGTCCCGAGTAACGAGCACCCGAGCATTTTGGTGCTCGCTCATCTCTAATGATTACATTTTTTCTAATATTTCATTAAATCCATGCGGGGTTAAAGCCTTCAAATGAAATATCTGGTACATTTCTTTCCTCCTTATTGCCGCTATTGATCTTGATTTTACGTGTTCTAGCGGTGTCACTATTAACCCTTTGTAATCCTGATTGTGAATCTCCCCAAAACGCCTGGAAACGCTGTGCTGCTGATGGAAATATTTTTATATTAAACCTATGGTGACACGATGTGTACTTGTTGTTCTGCCTACATATCTGCTGCCGCACGGGCATTCTAACATATAGTATACATTACTGGTTTCACAAGGTTTATTCTGTTTCATATGAGTTGTATCACCTCCCTGTTGAATTTTATTCCTTTTGTGCGCTAAAAGTGGGCAACATTTCCATCTTTTTCTGTAGCGCTTTGAAGCTCCCTTGGTATTAGATGCTGACTTTGGTTGTTAAATGGGTTAACCCCACTTTTTCTCTTCTTTGTTTTTCTAGCGGGATTGGGGGGGGGGGGGGGTGTAAAGTTCTATTCCTTTTAAAAATTATCCTCGGGTCTTCTTCTAGGCTCTTTTCACAGTATGGATCCCCCTGCAGTATATTCCAGTTTTTTCTTATAATATTCCTTATTTCCCCGTTGTTACTGCTATATTTAGTCAGATGTATAGCTGGTAGTCTCCTGGACTCCTCTGATGTCCCATCTTCTACTTCTTTCTCTTATTTTGAAGTTTCATATCTTCTATTAAGCTTTCCAGGTATCGTTTTTCTTTGAAGTGTTCTTTGATTTTTGTCTGCATCTCAAGTTCTTCTTCAGAGGAGCAATTTCTATGAATTCTTTTTACTTGGCTATATGGTATGTTATTTTTCCAGCTTTTCGCATGGCAGCTAGTATAGTCTAAATAGCTGTTTTTATCAACCTTTTTGAAGTGTGTTTTAGTATGAATGATGTTATTACTACAAAATAAAACTAGATCCAGGAAGATTATTTGCGTTTTCTCAATTGTACCTGTAAATCTTAAGTTCATTGTATTTATATGTAAATCATCAATAGAGGACGTAAGGTCGCCTTCTGTGCCTTCCCAAACTAACAAAGTATCATCTATAAACCTCCGGTGTAATTTAATCCTTGCATCTTGAAAAGCTTCCTTTTCCAAATAACCCATTTAAAGGTTCATGAAAGATGGGGCAAACTTGCTGCCCATCACCGTCCCGTGAGTTTGAATATAGAATTCATCATTATATACAAAATAATAGTTTTTTTAAATGAAATCTATGGATTTAGCTTTAAAATACTTTTGATTGGATGGCATAAGTGGATCATTATCTAGATACCATTTGACTGCTGTTGCACCTAAATTATGGGGTATGTTATTATATGGAGCGACTACATCTAATGGGCACCATATATATTCTTGTTTCCAGTTACATTTAGGGATTGATTCCAGCAGATGTCCTGTGTCTTTAATGAATGTGGGGAGGTTTGATACATACTTCTGTAGTATTGTGTCAATGTATTCAGATAGATGGCAGGTTACAGAATTTATTCCCGCAATAATGGGTCTTCCAGGCGGGTCGTGGATGTCTTTATGAATCTTTGGGATATGGTATTTCCAGCTCTATCTGATTGGTGCAGATTGCTTCTTTGTTTGATAGTCCTCCCTCTTGTAGGGCTTCATTAATAAATTGATGTAGAGGTTTATCTCTGATGTGGGATCTCCACCGATTTTCTTGTAATGTTTATCGTTATTAAGTAAATTGAGACTTACTTCATGATAACGATTATCATCCATTACAACTATCCCTCCCCCTTGTCGGCTCTTTTTATAGTTAACCCTGTATTATTACTCAATTGTGTCAGTGTCGTTTTTTCACTAGAGGTTAGATTCTTCTTCATGCATTTATTGTTATTGGACATATCTGTTAGGTCTTTTAACGTGTTATTATCTGGTTCATATATCTATGATGGGAGATGAAATTACGTACCTAAGGCCCCTGGATTTATCCACGGACCATACCACTGCTTCTGCGCACGTGCCTGTCGCCAAAATGTGGGAAGCATGCGCAAAAGCTGCGGATTGCCAGGGTAATTTACAATCTTCTTGCTTCTGGATACCAAACATAACTGAGAGCCTGGAGATCTCAGGAGGGACCGTGGTTCTTGGTCACGTGATCGCCGTAATCCACTGATTAACGGCGGTCACATAAAAGAAAAAAATAGTTTCACCTCTGGGTCCCAGATCCGATCCATCAAGGGAGGTGAAATTACTTACCTCAGGCCACTGGCAATGTCCCCTGACAGAATCCTCACTTAGCTTTGGCGCATGTTCCTGTCACCAAAATGGCAGATACAAGCACAGAAGCAAGAGAGGGCCCAGAAAATTTAAAATCTCCTTGCTCCTGACTACTAAAGGTAGCTGAGAGCTTGGAGCAGTGACCAGTGGCTGCAGTGAGCGGTCCCCGGTCACGTGATCGCCGTTATCCAATGGATAATGGCGATCATGTAAAAGTTCAAAGACTGTTGAAGTTTGATGTTCCTTTTGGCTTGGGCCCTATTGTGCATGAGGACATAGGATTAAGACCACAATAAGTATGTCTCTGTACACGGGACAAACAGGCGTATCCATTTTGGGGTGAAAGTATTCATTCCTATGTGTGCTGTACAAAAAAAACATGTTTTTAAAATGACATAATTGCCAAAAAACGAAAAATGTAATTTTTTCCCCTTCTGCTTTGCTTAGATTCATTCAAAAACTGTGGGGTCAGAATATGCAGTACACCCCTAGATGAATTTGGCCGTTTTGGCCACTCAAGGGCTCTACAAGTGGGCAATGGGGCCTAAAACACCTTCAAGCAAAATGCCTGTTCTGAAAGCCACCGGCTGCTCCTTTCGTTTTGGACCCCGTTGTGCATAGAGATATAAGATTAGGGCCACAACAGATATGTTCCTGAACAAAGGACAAACAGGGGCATCCATTTTGGGATGTAAATCCTTATTTTCATGTGCACTATAGAAAAATGACATATTTGCAAAAATATGAAATTTTATTTGTTCTCCTCTAAATTTCATGAACTCCTGAAAATAATCTGTGGGGTCAAAATACTCCTGACCCCCCCAGTGAATACATTAAGGGGTGTAGTTTTTGAAATGGGGTAATTTGTGGGGTTATCTATCATTCTGACACTTATCAGCCTTTGCAATCTTAACTTGGTGCAGGAAAGCAAAATGTTCCTCAAAATGTTAACAATCATCGTTAAATTTGTACATCTCTTAAATGGTTAAAAAAACCTAAGTTTTTCAAATGTGCACCCGCAATAAAGTAAAGAGATGGATATATATATATCCCCGAGGTCCCCGTCTGCGCATGCGCGCCCGATGTCAATCATCGGGCGCGTGCACAGAGGGGCTCAAGCCCAGGGAAATTTAAAATCCCTCTGCTCCTGGCTGCCATGTGTAGCCCGGAGCAGAGGGATGTCACTGGGGACATGATCACTGTCATCCAATGGATGACAGTGATCATATATAGTAAAAAAAAAAGTGTAAAAAAGTTTTTTTTAAAAAGTGTAAAAAGTAAAAAAAAAGGTTAAAAAATCTTACGTCTCATCACCCCCCCACGGATCATATCCGTGAGGGAGGATAAATGACGTACCTAAGGCCCGCGGATTTATCCGCGGACCTTACCACAGCTTCTGTGCATGCACCCGTCGCCAAAGTGGCGGACGCATGCGCAAAAGCTGTGGATTGCGAGCGTAATTTAAAATCTCCCTGCTCCTGGCTACAAAACTTAGCCGAGAGCCTGGAAATTTCACGGAGATCCGCCGTGAGCGGTTCCTGGTCACGTGTTCGCCGTTATCCAATGGATAACGGCGATCACGTAAAAGTAAAAAAAAGGTGAAGCTTCATCTCCCCTCACCGATGCGATCGGTGAGAGGAGATGAAACTTTTTTTTTTCAATCAATAGTTTTTTATTGTTTACTGGTAAAGGTTACAGAGATAGAAAGAAAAATCACGTTTTAAGTATTAACAGTTTACGTAAATCTTGTGTACATGGCATTCATTTATGCATATGAAAGCATTAAAGGGGTTGTCTCGCGGCAGCAAGTGGGTCTATACACTTCTGTATGGCCATATTAATGCACTTTGTAATATACATTGTGCATTAAATATGAGCCATACAGAAGTTATTCACTTACCTGCTCCGTTGCTAGCGTCCCCGTTGCCATGGTTCCGTCTAACTTCGGTGTCTTCTTGCTTTTTTAGACGCGCTTGCGCAGATGCATCTTCTCCCTTCGGCTGGTCTTGGAAGCATCGGCGTTTTGGCTCCGCCCCCTTGTACGCATCATCGCGTAGCTCCGCCCCATGACGTGTGTCGGTTCCAGCCTCCTGATTGGCTGGAATAGGCGCATGACGGGGGCGGAGCTACGCGATGATGCGTACAAGGGGGCGGAGCCAAAACGCCGATGCTTCCAAGACCAGCCGAAGGGAGAAGATGCATCTGCGCAAGCGCGTCTAAAAAAGCAAGAAGACACCGAAGTTAGACGGAACCATGGCAACGGGGACGCTAGCAACGGAGCAGGTAAGTGAATAACTTCTGTATGGCTCATATTTAATGCACGATGTATATTACAAAGTGCATTAATATGGCCATACAGAAGTGTATAGACCCACTTGCTTTCGCGAGACAACCCCTTTAACTGTATTCGTAACCATTAGTAGATGAAACTTTTTAACGGAGGCCTCCGTATTTGCACCCCGACGCGATCTTCTTCTGTGAACTTTCCCGGATTCTGCGCATGCGACCGCCGGCAAAACACTGGACACATGCGCAGGAGTCGGGGAGCCCAGGAAATTTAAAATCTCCTTGCTCCCAGCGACCATCGGTCGCTGAGAGCCTGGAGCAGTGACGGCTGGCCTTGTTGAGCGGTCCACGGTCACGTGATAAAAAGGTAGCGATCTACCTTTGGCCGGTCTCACATGACCGGATAGGAATTACGGATTCCGCATGCATCTGATCTGCGCCATTACGCAGATCAATCGCATTGGATTACACAATTCCGCTCACATTAGCGGGTCGGAATTTCGTAATCCCCTTGCAGAAAAGAGAATGCAGCAGGTTCTATTTTACTGCGGATATCCGCAACATAGAGCTCATTGTGCTCCGTGGTCGTGGATATACCCGCTGCCCATACGCAACTACATTGCATACAGTCTGCGGGTGCCTGCGTCATCGCTAAGTAACGGTGCGGGAAATGCAAACAAAAAAAAAAGTACTTTGAATGACCGCCTGTGTGAGTAGGCAGTTATGCACAGTACATTACGCGGCCGTACGCAGGGTCACAGCCAGGCTAACACATGGGATCCGCTGCGGGCCTCCGCAAGCGGATTCCGCCTACGGCTGGGTGAGCCCGGCGTTATTCAGACCGCTACCTGTAATACGCAATTTACAAGAAGCCCCGGGAACGCTCGCCTTCCTGCAGTTCCAGGAGCAGCTTGTTGAGCGTCTTCTGTGCGAGACCGCCAAACCTCCGCAAGTTTACAGAGACTAACAGAGCTCCACTTTTTACACCCCATCCCTGCCGCTGAGGTCAAGAAATACCCCCAAAAAGCATGAGAGGAGGGGCGATACCCGGTTTTATTGCCCCATGTGCCCATCCCAACCAGCCTCCGTAATTACCCCTGTCTTCGGAAATACTACACAGTTCACATTATTACTTTTATCTAAGATTTGGGGAACGCCGAAAAGGGTGCAGAGTGTGTGTGGGGGGGGGGTGGAGGGAGGATTTTTTTAAGGTGTCAATTTTTATTCCGTACAAGTGGGCAATGGGTCCTGGAATTTATTCAGTTGTGCCCAGAAATCCAACGGGTGTTCCCTCCATTATAGGCCTAACCATGTGTCCTATAAGTAGATTAAGGCCACAATGGGTATGTTTTTGAACACAGGACAAACGGGGGTATCCATTTTGGGGTGAATGTCTTCATTCCTATGTACACTGTACAAAAAAAACTGTTTTTAAATTGAAAAAATTGCCAAAAAAAATGAAAATTGTAATTTTTTCCTTCTGCTTTGCTTAGATTCACTCAAATACTGTGGGGTCAAAGTATACAGTACACCCCTAGATGAATTCTTTAAGGGGTCTAGTTTTTAAAATGGTGACATTTGTGACGGTTCTTTATTGTTTTAGATGCTCAATGGCTCTATTAGTGGGCAATGGGGACTGGAATTTATTCCGTTGTACCCTGAAATCCAACGGGTGTTCCTTCCATTATAGGCCTAGCTATGTGTCCTTAAGTAGATTAGGGCCACAAGGGGTATGGTTCTGAACACGGGACAAACAGGGGTATCCATTTTGGGGTGAAAGTCTTCATTCCTATGTGTGCTGTACAAAAATAACAGTTTTTAAATTGATACAACTGCCAAAAAAATGAAAATTGTATTTTTTTCCTACTGCTTTGCTTAGATTTATTCAAAAATTGTAGGGTAAAAATACACAGTACACCCCTAGATAAATTCGTTAAGGGGTCTAGTTTTCAAAATGGGGTCATTTGTGGGGGTTCTCTGTCGTGTTGGCCGCTCAAGAGCTCTACAAGTGGGCAATGGGGCCTAAATCACCTTCATGCTAAATTTCAGTTCTGAAAGCCCCCGACTACAACTTACATTTTGGGCCCTGTTGTGCATCCAGACAAAAGATTAGGGCCACAATGGGTATGTCTCTGAACACGGGAGAAACAGGAGTATCCATTTTGGGGTGCAAGTCTTCATTCATGTGTGTGCTGTACAAAAAAAGCAGTTTTTAAAATGATTGAATTGCCAAAAAAATGAAAATCACATTTTTTTCCCTTTGCTTTGCTTGAATTCATTCAAAAACTGTGGGATCAAAATGGGCAGTACACCCCTAGATAAATTCTTTAAGGGGTCTAGTTTTTAAAATGGGGTCATTTGTGGGGGTTCTCTTTGGTTTTGCCCGCTTAAGAGCTCTACAAAAGTGCTATGGGGCCTAAAACGCCTTCAAGCAAAATTTATGTTCTGAAAGACACCGACTACTCCTTTCATTTTAGGCCCCGTTCTGCATCCAGACATAAGATTAGGGCCACAATGGGTATGTTTATGAACACGGGAGAAACGGGGGTATCCATTTTGGGGTGTCAATCCTCATTTTCATTGGCACTACAGGAAAAAAATATGTCTTTAAAATGACATATTTGCAAAAATATGAAATGTTATTTTTTCTCCTCTAAATTTAATTAATTCCTGAAAAAAAACGGTGGGGTCAAAATACTGATGACACCACTCAGTGGATACATTAAGGGGTGTAGTTTTTAAAATAGGGTCATTTGGGGGGGTATCTATTATTCTGACACTCATTAGCCTTTGCAAACTTGGCTTGGTGCTGGAAAACAAAGTGTTCCTCAAAATGCTGAAAAGTAATGTTTAATTTGTACGTCATCTAAATGGTTAAAAAAAAACACAAAAGTTTTTCAAATGTGCATTCAGAATAAAGTAAACAGATGGAAATATATATCTTATCAAAAAATTGTACAGTATGTTTGGACGTATTTGAGATATTACAGTTGAAAATGTGAAAAAATGACAATTTTTTCAAAATTTTCCCAATTTTGGCGCTTTTAATAAATATACACAAATTATATCAGTCTCTTTTTACAAACAAAATGAAGTACAACATGTGGCAAAAAAAATGTCAGAATCACTTGGATATGCAAAGCCTTTACGGAGTTATGCTACGTTGAACGACGCATGTCAGATTTCCAAAATTTGGCTCCGTCACTAAGGCGCAAACAGGCTTCGTCACTAAGGGGTTAAGGCGCAAACAGGCTTGGTCACTAAGGGGTTAAATACTTTACATATTTCCATTCTACTCTGCATTACAGATCTGTTGCTTGCTTGAAAAATATTACAGAATAGTTCACATATCCCATGACCTATCTCTGCACATATATATAGGTCGATTGTGTGAGCCGGCTCACTGCTCAAAAAAAAACTGGTGTCACTTTTTTGCTAATTTCATTTTCAATAGAACAATAAAAGAAAAAATAAATGCAGTTATAAAAGGATGCAAAATCACTGAACACGGTGGAATACAAACATTAATCTGCTTTTAAAATACACAAAAATCCCATTTGTAACCTGTTGTGTTTTGTGTTCACAGCTCCGCTGCCCACGGAGAAGCTGGTGGAGATACCAGGTACAGTAAAGAACATCTAGCAGTAATATATGTGATATTAGAAGGAGCAATTGTAGACTCAGTGGATCCCAGCAGTTGTATAGCAACCTCTCATAAAGGAAGTCGTAGGCACATACTGCACATTTATTCTACATCTCACTCCCAAAATGTCTAGGGATGATTAAGGCCGGCTTCACACGGCCGTGACTGACTCCGCCGCGGAATTCTGCGGCGGAGCCCATCATGGCGCCACCCAGAAACCCCAATACTTACCTGTGGATCCAGCGTCCCAGGTCCCGCATGACGCTTCGGCGCGTATGCGCAATAGAGCGCGTGGCGCCGACCGCATCATATGACACGCCCACAGCGTCACACGATGCGCCGGCTGCGTAATATGACGCGGCTGCGGTAGGCGGGGAAGCGGTTTCACGCTATCTTCCGCTGTGCTACAGTGGAAGATACCGTGACGGACGGCTTCCATTGACTGCAATGGAAGCCGTCCGCGCGTACATCCGCGGCAAATAGAGCATGCCGCGGGTGAGGACGGGTGATTTTATGATGCGGAATTCCGCGGTGGAATTCCGCACCGCAAGCATTGAGCTATTAGGTTTAATAGAACCTAATAGCTGTGGGCAACACAGCGGATTTCCGCCGCATATTAGGCAGCGTTAATCCGTCCGTGTGAAGGAGCCCTAACAGATGTCGGATTTTTTTTACTGGACTTATTGTTGCGGATTTGTTTGGGACAACGCTGTCACTATTTTGAACCCAACAGTATTAGATAATTTTGCCGTGCGCTCAAATAAGAGAACAGTGACACAAATATGGGTACTCACTCTGAAGGGGGAGGTTCCCCAATGATGGAAAAATAGTGTGTGACCTCCTCCCTTGGACCCTTCGTTGAGATTATGCGGTCTCACCCGGAGGTAGTATATCTTTTTTATTCCAAATGTCAAAGTCACATATGAACAAATGTTGTCCCTCACACAGGAGGTCAAACGGTAAATGCAACGCAATGGATGGCCCTTGTCAAGGCTTCTTTCCTCTAGACATTGAAGATGCCCCCTTGTTACAGTCACATTCCTGGGTATAAATATATCCCGGGACAATACAGAGATCCCTCCCATCATCTATTTATACACAGTTTTCAGAGTGCCCCCTCTGGGTACAAAGAGATGTTGGGAGAGATCCCATCCTTTGTATTGACCCCTGATATATTTATACATACTTATTAGGTCACCCCTCAGCCATCTAGTTTTCTAAACTAAATAGTCACAATCTGGATAACCTCTCTGGGTATTGTAGTCCGCCCATTCTATTTATTACTTAAGTTGCCGCCTTTGTACCCATTCAAGCTCTGATATGTCCTTCCTGAGTACCGGTGCCCAAAACAGTCCACAGCATTCCACGTATGGTACACAATGTGCATCAGATAGTTAGAGAAGCACTACAGCCATCTTTGCTTGTTCAGGACCGGAGAGTCGTCTTAAGATTGTTATTACATCAGCGTTGGAGCCTCCGGCCAGAGTTTCCATCACAGATGTGGCTGAAAATATCGGGAGAAAAAACGCTGTATTCAGCACTTCTTGTTCTGTCCAAAAGCCAGCCAGCTGGACAGAAAGCAGGCAGACCACATTATAGTCAATGACTGTCCAGTCCAGCGACTGAGTCGTTCAGCCATGGGTATTTCCCTTTACTGCTTCCTGAACGGAGCAGGAAAGCGGTATTTCCTGCGCAGGTGTGAAAGCACCCTAAGATAACTTGCCACAAAAAGTTATCAGGTCAAGTTAATCTTTGCTAAGTCTGTAGAGGGTCTTCTGTCTATAGGTATTATGTAAGGCATAACTCTATAACTCATTCTCCTTTACAGAAGAGAAGCCCTCACACGGCATGACCATTGGTGTGGTGGTTCTTGTCATTATTGTCGTTGCTGGCATCGCCACTGCAGTCTTCTTTGTATATTGGAGGAAGAAAGGGAAAGAAAACGGTGTAAACAACAGAATATACTTTGACAGTAACTGCACAGCTGGAACACACGATGGAAACGTCTTAGTGGAAAACATTGAGCAAAATGAATAGGAAAATTCCTCCCTTAAATAAAACCAGACCGGCGTTGTGCTATAATGTCCGGGCTGTAACCGACTCATGGAAGATGCCCATCTATGGGGAAGAAATAAGACTGGGCACAATTACAACATGACCTAAAGGAATATAAGAAAACACAAAGTTCTTGTAAAATTGTTGATTGTTCTTATAGCCATATAGTTATGATGGTTTTAATACAGATAATTTTCTATGACATGATATATAACTCTCCTGTTCTTTCCTGTAGAACGGCCTGTATGGGCAGGTCATGTATGTTAGGAGCGCCAGGGCTTGCAGGGGAAGGTCAACCAGATGGAAAAGTGTAGATCTTCTGAAAGTTGTTGAAATTGCTCACTATGGTTTAGCATAAATTTCTTGGATAATTTTTCAGGTTGTTTCTGGAGCTGTCACTGTTATTAAAGTATGAAATAGCAGATTTGTAATGATGTGTAATCCGTATTCTGGGTGGGTGTGGCTGTGTGAGTAAGAGGTGTGGTTTGCATGAGTAATGTGTGATAAGAATCGGGTTCCCGCACAGAAAGTTGCTCAGTTAGTGCGTGTCATGGAAGGAGCTGAACCTGAGTGCTCCCGTGGAGCGTGCGGAGCAGAAGCAGCGGGTGAGATTAGAGACAAACCAGCAATGTGGATAATTGCCCTTTGGAGTGCTGTACCATTACCTGAGTGCCACCCGAGTCCACTGAAAAAGTGTAACGGTATACTGCCCTTGATACGCCAGGCCTATTGCCCTGATCTCACCCGCAACTTCTGTCCCTGCCTGCTTACCTCCACTCCTGGCTAACCCCAGGTGGGCAACTGGGCGGTGGTCTCTACTCTCACTAGGGACCGAGAAGGGACGCTGGCGTACCTGATGGAAAGGGCAGAATACAACAGAAAAGGCAGATGTAATAAACCAACACGAAAATACAAAGCAGACCTGAGGCAGATGGAATAGCCGGGCAGAAATAGCAAACAAGCTGACAGAAGCAGGAGACCGACAGAGGCAGGCTAGCTAGCTCACTGAGGGAAACCAAAAACTGGCAGTGATTGCAAGTCACTGCCAGACTTATAAACAAAAGCCTCCACCCAGGGGCGGAGAGAGGGAGAAGCCAACTCCCAATATAAAATATAAAAAGGAAGCTAGTGCCCGGCAGCTGTAATCACCGATGTGCACACACATGACGCTACGAGCCACCAGCACACCGCCGGCCAGGAACCCATGCCCCCAGCAAGCGGACCACATGCCGGGGGGTGCATCCCGACCGCCAGACCCAGCACCCCGCCGCCCCGGGAGTAGCCGCAACTGCCGCATGATACCAAAAAGCCCAGAAAGTAGAGGCTGCTGTGGGAGTGAATGACAAGTGAACTGACCAAATATCAAATCGGTAAGGGTCCTTTTACATGGGATGAATGTCAGGTAGTGAAGCGCCCGACATTAGTCCTAGCGATAATGGGTCCTGTGCTTTCAAACAGGAGCGAGTATCACTTAGTGATGGAGGTGAGGCAAAGCGGGATGGAGATCCGGTTGCCCATCTCCATAATAAATTGACCGTCATTTGATTTTTTTAGCATAGAATGGTAGAGTTGGAAGAAACCTCCAGGGTCATCGGGTCCAACCCCCTGCTCAGTGCAGGATCACTAAATCATCCCAGACAGATGTCTGTCCAGCCTTTGTTTGAACACTTCCATTGAAGGAGAGCTCCCCACCTCCTGTGGCAACCTGTTCCACTCATTGATCCCCCTCACTGTCTAATATCTAATCTGTGTCTCCTCCCTTTCAATTGCATCCCATTGCTTCTAGTCTTTCCTTGTGCAGATGAGAATAGGGCTGATCCCTCTGCACTGTGGCAGCCCTTCAGATATTTGTAGACAGCTATTAAGTCTCCTCTCAGCCTTCTCTTCTGCAAGCTAAACATTCCCAAATCCTTTAACCGTTCCTCATAGGACATGATTTGCAGACCGCTCACCATCTTGGTAACTCTTCTCTGAACTTGCTCCAGTTTTTTTCTTTTTTTTCCAAATCAATTTTTATTCAAAGTTTTATCATACAAGACAAATAAAGTATCCAAGCACATAGTATTTTCACTGCATACAAGGCCACAAGCCGCCGCTTAGATTAAATGGCAAACTCGGGTTGAAGAATGTCTAATTACATACAATCGGAGACGGGAAGAACCTATTCGGTCCAGTTATCCGCTTACCTTGCAACCAATCATAAGGCAGAGGCAGTCAAAAAAGCAACAAATAAACAAATAAAATAGAAGTCCTTATTGAACAACTATATAAGGGGAAGGATAGCTAACAAGCGGAAGGTCGAGGGGGGAAAGAAAAGGGAGAGGGGATGGGGGGGTAGTCCCAGGTGGGGGTGGGGTGGGGGGCTAATGGGGGGGCTTAGTGAGAGAGAATGTCTAAGAACCTCAGACTGCGCCATGGGGTTCAGATCTTAATAAATCTGTCATGTGCGCCATTGTTCCAGCTTGACAGCTCCTCAAGGTTGTAGAGACTGTCAACTCTTTCCTTCCATTGTTTCAGAGAAGGGGATGTCACGGATTGCCAGTGCAGTGGGATCAGGGCCTTTGCTGAATCTATTAGAAAGGCCATCAATTTATCCCTTCGAGGGTGCAACGTTGTGGTAGGTTTCCAGAGGAGCATTATTTCTGGTAATAAGGAAAAGTTTGGTTTAATTTTCTTTAAAATTTCCTCTACCCGCTTCCAGTAAGGCTTGAGAAGGGTGCAATTCCACCATAAGTGGAGATATGACCCTACTTCTCCCTTGCATCTCCAGCATTTATCCTGGGGTGCCAATTTATATGCATAAAGCCACTGTGGTGTTTTATACCACCTTACGAGTAGTTTGTAATGTGATTCCTGCGCCATGATGCAAGGGGAGATTCCATAAGATGTTCCCAGTATCGAGTTGGTATCTTCCTGGGAGAAGGAGATGCCAAGTTCCCTCTCCCAAGAGACAATGAAGGCCAGTTGAGCTATATTCTGAGGTACGATGAAGCGTTTGCGCAATGGGGCAATTTTCCTTAGTTTGGAGTCTTTGATGCTCAGAGTGCACTCAAATGGAAGTAGAGGTCTAACCTCTCTGAACTTTTTGATGAAGTCTCCTATTAACCTGGTCACTGTGGCCTGCTGCAAGAAGGACAGTTTATGCGAGGGGAGGAGTGTTTTAAGTATTTCCCGGGGAGATAAATGGGCCAAGGAAAGCAAATCCCCAATCTTATGAGATCCGAATTTGTTCCATATGGACTCAGTGACTGGATCTGGTCTGAAGCCCAATAATTTGTGGATTGCTTTCATTGGAAGGGTTGGTGAGGGCGACGGGGCTAATCTTTCTCTTACCTTATCCCAAATTTCACACGGACCTCTCAGTAAGGGATTGAAATTCTTTGCTCTATACTGTTTTTTTTCAGGTAGCCATAGGTCTCCCTCTGAGATTTCCTTATTGTGGTGTAGGGCCATATCTGGTAATAACTTATCCCTGATCGGGTTCACTAGGTTCATCCAATAGCTTAGGTGCGAGGCACGATAATAATCAGGGATGTTAGGTAGATCCATGCCTCCCTCAGAGCCCCTTTTTATCATCAGGCTGTAGGCCAGTCTCGGTCTCCGCGATCTCCAAACAAACCCTGAGAAGATAGTACGTAGGGTTTTGAAATAGTTTGCTGGGAGGTGAATGGGAAGCATCCTTATTTTATATAGGACTATAGGTAGAATATAAGGCTTTAGGATGTTCTTCCTGCCAAACCATGATATGACCAGGATATCCTATGTTCTTAGTAGGTTTTTAATTTTATTTATTAGTGGTATGAAGTTAGCCTCAAAGAGGTCCTCTGCTTTTTTTGTAATTGTTACTCCTAGATATTCCAATGAGATCTCTGACCATGTGAAGGGGGAGGATAGAGCTAAATTATTAGACAATACGCGAGGGATAGAGATGTTTAGTATGGTAGATTTATGGAAATTAATTTTGAAGTTCGAGATTTCTCCGAAGAGGTTCAGCAGTCCCACCAGACAGAGGAGGCCCTTGCTAGGATTAGTGACTAGAAAGACAATATCATCAGCAAATGCTGCTGTGGACATTACCCTATCTCCTATGGTTAGACCCTTTATGCTCGGGTCTTGTCTTACTTTTACCAACAGAGGCTCCAGGGCTAGAACAAATAGCGAGGGGGAGAGAGCGCACCCCTGGCGTGTACCATTGTTTATCTCAAAGGTAGGCGACATAATATCATTTATTCTTAGTCTCGCATGGGGTTTGGCATAGAGTGTAAAGATAGCTGACACAAATTCAGGCGGAAGGTTATAGTTGAGCAGAACGCTTTTCATATATGTCCAATTCACCCTATCTAACATCTTTTCTGCGTCTGTGCTGACAAAGGCTAGGGGAATATGGTGGGTTTGGGCGTAGCGAGCTGCATGTTGTAGTCTATGACAATTGTCTTTATCCTCTCTCCCCCTCACAAATCCCGCCTGCTCCTCGCTGACCAAAGATGGGATGAAGTTTTCAAGCCTTTTCGCTAAAAGTTTCGCCCACAGTTTTACATCGAAATTTATAAGCGAAATGGGCCTATAATTACCACAGAGTGTAGGATCCTTATTGTCCTTGGGAATAAGAGTAATATGGGCCTCCTGCGCTTGTCTAGGAAGTTCGCTACCCTTCAAGAGTGCGTTAAAGAGGTCCGTTAATCTTGGGGTTAAGACTGTTTGGAAGGTCTTATAATAAACCCTAGTAAGTCCGTCGGGGCCCGAACTTTTGTTAGGTGGGCATGTGATTATTAGGTCTTTCACTTCCTCCTGGGTAACCAGTGAGAGCAGCGAATTTGCCTCTTGTTGGTCTAGTTTGGGTATCTTTAATTTTTGGAGGAACCTATCGATTTGTTCTTTTGGATTTGAAGTTTCCTCCCTAGTGGGGGGGTTTTGTATGTTGTATAGTTCTTTGTAAAACAGCTTGAACTCCTTAGCTATTTCCTCAGAGGATGTAACCAGCTTTCCTGACAAGGTTTTAATGGTTCTAATTGTATTCTTGGTACGCGCCTTTTAATTAATGACGTCATAAATTTACTGCCTCTATTTCCTTGCGCATAAACTACATGCTTCATATAGAGATTCTTTTTATTAAATTTTGATTTGAGACAAAGTTTTAATTCTTTTCTTAGATTTTCTAGTTTCTCTAGGTTACCCAGAGTCTGTGAGAGTTTGACAGATTGTTCGAGTTTGGCTATCTGTGAAAGCCTATTGTCTATCTCTTTCTGTAGCTTTTTCTTAACCCTGGTACCTAGGGCTATTAGTAGGCCTCTCACATAGGCTTTGTGGGCCTCCCGGACTGTGGGAGTGCCGACCTCTCCATCCGAGTTGAATAGGAAGTATTCCTTGATGGCTTTAGTGAGGTTTAGATTCTCATCCCTCGAGTCCAGTAATGAGGGGTTGAGTCTCCATCTCCATTCTTTAAAGATTACCTGGAGAGTCTGAGTAGGATATGTATGGGAGCATGGTCAGAGATGGTCAGAGGATCTATCATGGCTCTGTTTATGGACTCCAAAAGCCCTCCGGAGATGAACAGGTAGTCCAATCTCTGGAAGGAGGAGTGGACCGGAGAGAAAAAGGTCAAATCTTTCGTGGAGGGATGAAGAAGTCGCCAGACGTCCACTACTCCTAGTTCTTGTAAACCCCGGTTAAGTTTCCTTAATTTGATCTGGGAGATCTGAGACCGGCCAACAGATGAGTCAAGCAGGGGATTAAGGACGACATTGAGATCTCCTCCCAGAATTATGTGGCCTATTGCAAATTGTTTCAGTATATCAAATTGTTTAGGTAACCACGCGACCTGATCAGTATTTGGTGCATATATGTTTGCTATGGTAATTTTTACGTTGTCCAGAGAGGCCTTCAAAAAAAGTATTCCCCCCTCTCCGTCCGAGTATTGGGATTCACAAGTAAAATTAGTCGTTTTGTGGAAGAATGTGGAGACTCCTTTAGATGTCGAGGAAGGGTGGGAATTATGATAGCAGTGGAGGTATTGTCTGCCTGGCAACCCGAAGCACCTGTCCCCCCTGAAATGCATCTCCTGCAGGAAGACAATTTTGGAGTTGTACCTTTTTAGCAATAGTGCTACGTTATGGCGTTTCAACGGCGAGTTGAGGCCCTTGACATTAAATGATGTATTGCGTAGATCTCCCATGACTCGTAGTGTTTATGGAAGTGAGGCGGTATCTGAAAAAAGAAAGTATTGTTAATTGACAATAATACTTTTGGCTGAGCACTTGGTACCCCCACCTGAGGGTCGGGAGAGGGGTGGGTGAGGAAGGGTGAGGAAAATGGGGATGGGGAGGTTAAAGGAATGTAAACGAGCATTAGAAGGTACAAGCAGTAATAGACTTAAACGTTCTGTGCCCTGTAGAAGGAGAGGCCAGGTGTGCTCCTAGACTTCCTTCAGAGGGGGGAAGTATACCTCTATCGGTACTGTATGCAGCAGCCGACAGAGAGATTAAATAACAATTAAAGTTAACAATAGCCTGCCCTGGCAGGCGCTCATCAGGACCGTTTAATCCTGCAGGGGGAATAACCTTTATTCTCAATTGGGGAGCCATCAGAGCCACCCCTCAGGCTAGAGTGTGGGGGGCATGTGATGTATGCCTTGCTCCACTGGCATTCCAAACAACTTGCCAGTTCTCCTCTCCCAGCCCCATACAACAGGGTACTGGTAGTACTGGGGGGGGGGGGCAGCTCTCTCCCAGCCAAGAAAAACAGTAATTAACAGTAGGTGCAGACCAAGGCAACCGGAAGATTTCAAACGCATAACATTGTCTGCGGTAGGAAGAGAATGGGGCAATCACACCATAGTAAGTGGTCTGTCAGGAACAAAATTGTCCTTCAAGTGTCCCTTTCTCCAAGCTCTTCTCTTGGTTTTTTCTTTTTGTTTTTTGGAGATTTTGAGTTGCTCACTAGTTGCCAGTTTTCTTGTGGGGCCAACCTGGGGAACTTAGGCAAGTCCGGTAAAGGTAGCCATCCCTGGAGCTGAATGGGCTCGAACTTGCTCCAGTTTGTCTATCTTTTTTTTTAAAGTGGGGTGCCCAGAACTGGACCCAGTATTCCAAATGAGGTGTGACTAAGGAAGAGTAGAGGGGGATAATAACCTCATGTGATCTAGACTCTATGCCTCTCTTAATACATCCCAGAATTGTGTTTGCCTTTTTGGCTGCTGCATCACATTGTTGGCTCCTGTACAGTCTATGATCTATTAGTATACCCAAGTCTTTTTCACATGTGCTGCTGCTTAGCCCAATTACTCCCATCCTGTATGTGCTTTTTTCATTTTCCTTGCCCAGATGCAGGACTTTGCATTTCTCCTTGTTGACTACTATTCTGTTAGTCGCCGCCCACTGTTCAAGCTTTTCTAGATGATTTTGAATTCTCTCTCTCTTACTTAGTGTTAGCTATCTTTCCCTTCAAAAACTGAAAAACAAGCTGATTTTCATTTGGTCGCTGCTAGCATTTACACTGAGCAATCACAAGTAGCATAGAGTACACATGTTATGTCAAACTGAAAAGTGACAGGTGCCCCATCCCCATTGACATTTGATGTCTCTGCCCCTTTTAACGTCTCTTTGGCCCTCACATTTTTGTTAAAACCAGGCATCCTTTTCTGTCTGGTGGCCCCCACCCTCGCATTCCAGTGAATGTGCCGTACCAGGGCCCCTTCTGCGAATTGCGGCCCCCCCACCATTGCATCAGCGTGTCTCAGGATAATAAAGACTTTTAGTATATTTATAGCCTGGATTGCTATTATGCACCTTTTTTTTCAATTCCCCTTATGATAATATGTAGAACGCATCTCCAGCCCTGGTAAGTTTTTATGTATAGCCCTGACAGAGCTGTTATTATAGAGAACACACAGTTGCCAAAAAATGCAAAGTTTTATAAAAAGCTTTATTGAGCTCACAAGGCAATGTGAATACATAACGACGTGCGATAAAAAATACGAATGATAGAGTTATTACATAAATGAATACAGCATATGCGAAAAATATAAAAAAATTGGCTTATAGAATTATTTATTATATAGCTATGTATAACAGTGTATAATGTTAACAGATATATAGTCATATTTGTACAAGCATTTACAAACTTAACCACGCCATGGGAAACATCTGTGTTGACCGCTTTTTAGGCAGCAAGCTCCTTTGTGGTATTCCGACTGTCGTAGTGCTGAAAGTCCGTTTTTTGTTTTACAGGTTATTGGGTGCAAAACCAGGGGCCGATGCTGTTTTCATACTCTGGAGAATTTCTCTAGTACCTTGGTGGCCAATGACCATAGAAGGTATATTAATCTTGGCCAACGAGCGTATAAACACATCCCAGCCCAGAGGGGGATTTTTCTTGGTAGCACTCTGGCTCTGCGTGACATGACGGATCAAGTCCAGTATGTTCGCACCACCAGGGCAATAGTCCTTCAACTTAAAGTTTAATATCAATCATGGCCTTTATTAAAAATTTCATCTTCAAAGAATCCAGGAGTACAGACGGAGCATTAGCCTCTGCTATT
Source organism: Eleutherodactylus coqui (assembly GCF_035609145.1). Classification (NCBI taxonomy): domain Eukaryota; kingdom Metazoa; phylum Chordata; class Amphibia; order Anura; family Eleutherodactylidae; genus Eleutherodactylus; species Eleutherodactylus coqui. The sequence goes on from NC_089848.1 coordinate 124,979,947, forward strand.
GCGTGCATAAAAATGTTCCACCCCATCCGGATAGTTTTTCTCACAATTGTGGCTCTGCGTCGTATGTCTGATTCAGGGAAATTGGATCCGGGAATCATAATGCAGTAGCTCTGCCATGCCTTATGACAGCGATCATCAGGGCAGTGGTTAAAGTCCCCCATGGGGACACAAATGTTGTAAAAAAACGAAAGATTAAAAATATGAATAAAAAAATGTAAAAAAAGAGTAAAAAAAAACATTTTTTATGCTTTTTCTCAGATTAGCATAAAAAAAGGTAAAAAAAAAATAAACCCCCACATATTTGGTATTGTCGCGTCCATAACAACGCGTACAATAAGTTGCACATGCTTTTGACTGTGCACGGAAAAAAACGCAAAAAAAAAAAAAACGCTAAAAAACTGAGGCAAAATGCTAATTTTTAGCATTTTGCCTCACTAAAAACGCAATAAAAGTGATCAAAAAAGCCGTATGTACCCCAAAATAACACCAGTATAAACTACAGCTCGTCTCACAAAAAAATAAGCCCTCACAGAGCGCGGTACATCAAAAAATTAAAAAGTTACAGGACTTTGAATGCAGCGATTTAGAATAGAAAAAAGATTTCCAAAAAAAAGGGTTTTTATTGCAGAAAAGTGGGAAAACCTAAAAAAATGTAAGAATGTTGGTATCGTTGTAACCGTACCGACCCGCAGAAAAAATGGAATGTCTCATTTATGCTGCATGATTAACGCTGTAAAAAAAAAATTAAAAATCTATGGCAGAATTGATGCGTTTTCTCTCCCTGCTATCATAAAAAAATAAAAGTTTTACAATGTAGTCTATGTACCCAAAAGTGGCGCCGATAAAAACTACAGTTCGCCACGCAAAAAACAAGCCCTCATACGGCCGCGTCGACCGAAAAATAAAAAAGTTATGACTTTTGATAAACGAAGAAGAAAATCCGCCAAAAATTGACGCTTTTTAGATCCAGGCCGTTCTCGATAAGCTTCGGCTGATTAAATATGTCTCCATAAATAGACCCCCAAAGCTCCACAGATTTAGAGCATTGCGTGGCCCTGGCCCTTTTGACGAACCCTAAATTCTCTCCACCGAGGCTCCTGTCATGATGGTGTCCAGACGTGTCTTTGTAAAACAGCCCAGCGGAAAATTGAGACGCAAGCATGTGAGGACTATAATGTAAAATAGTCCCGATATACGTTCTATAGCTATAAGGGTGGACTCCCACTGGCGTTTTATTCTCTCTTGTGCTGCGAGAGCAAGTGAAAACATACGCCTCGCAGCGCAAGGAAAACGCTGGAATATCGCCAGTGTTTTCAATGGGGCCAGCGGCAGCAGCACCAGCCCCATTGAAAACATAGGGAGAAGACCACGGACTTCTGTCACAGCTGTCGCAGCAGTGACAGCTGTGGCAGGATTTTCCTTCTTTCCCGTGGGGACCATGGTGATGAAGGAATCCTCTGCCACAGCTGTCACAGCTTGGCAGAAGTGCAGTATACTATCCCATTGCTTTCAATGGGATTGGCGCTGCTACCGCTGGCCCCATTGAAAGCAGTGGTTTGTGGCAACCCCCGCAGTATGATTTTTGGGGAAGGGCTTGAAATATAAGCTGTATAAAAAAGACAAAAAGAAATGTACTTACCTCTCCGCCGCTCAGACGGGTCCTCTGGCTGGCTCCCCAGCACTTCCAGCAGGCGGGGATTTAAAAATCCCTGCCTCCTGAAAGGGCTGTGCTGGTTGGCTGAGCGTTCAGCCAATTACAGCCAGTGCTTAGCTATACAGCCAATCAGCACAGCCCTTTCAGTAAGCTATTGCTTTCAATGGGGCCAGCAGCAGGGCCGACCTCATTGAAAGCAATGGGATAGCATGCTGCACTTCTGCCACAGCTGGGGCAGAAGTCCGCAGTCTCCTCCCTATGTTTTCAGTTGGGCTAGTGCTGCTGCCGCTGGCCCTATTGCAAACACTGGCGATATTCCAGCATTTTTCTTGCTCTGCTCTGCTAGTGTTTTCACTTGCTCTCGCAGCGCAAGAGAGAATAAAATGCCAGTGGGTGTCCACCCTGAAGGTTATCCGACTGCAAGATTAGTAAATCCCCCAACGTGACATCCACTTGATTGAAGAGCGTCGCTATAGGGAAATTAACCCTTTTCAATCCACTGTCTGACGTCTAAAGACATTATGATTTAAGGCTGTAGAGCTACGATGTTGGAAGACATCCATCAGGGTTCTCTTACTGTATATTGCCAGCCTCTCTGCTGTCAGAGCCTATCCAACATGTCACCTCATGCAGTACTGGCTTTAGCCAGCAGATAGCACCGTTATATAACGGCAGAAAAAGAGTAAGCCCCCTAGGAAAACTAGGATGCAAATTGGATTGGAAAGAGTTAATAAGCCCCACGTGAGCGCCGTCAGGGATGGGGGTATTATTCTGTTTTACTATACGGCAGACTAAGTGCAGGAGGGTATTATTAAAGTCGTAATAATATTCACCGCTACCCGATATGAAGAATTCCGGCAGCACGTTGTCGGGTAGAGCCGCGATAGGCTAGACTTCAACAAACAGGGATTTCTCTATACTCGTTTGCGTCAGCAGTATTTAAAGCCCTTCACAGTGTTGGACAAATTAAAACTAAAATGTTTAATACCAGTTAACATATTCTGGTCCAACAAGGACACGCTCACACAAATCACATATAAGTTCCCACCTAACCCACCAATTGATTAAACAGCCCTATGCATACCAAGGGATCAGATAAGGCTGTATTTATGACTTCGACTATGGTAGTCCAGGTATGTAAATAGGAAAGCTTTTGGGTGACAGCTGTATCTGTCATAGAAAGGGAGGGCTAGATAGGAGAATAAATATAATATCTCCTAGTTACAGGCTTGTCAGAAATGGAGCAGAGATAGATTAGAGCCCGGCTTCGCATACTGGCCGAGGTGAGGTGTTGTTCGATTATGAACGTGCTCAGGACAAAGAATTATCCTGCTCATGTACAAAAGGGATGTGGTTCAGAATGCTCCAATACCCTATGCCACCTTAATTTAGCCTCTAAGTACTAATTCCTCAGACCAACAGCTAAAAAGTGTCCCCCACAAAAGGCAGAGATGAAAAATTGCCTTACTCAAATATAGGAAGGACTGACACAAAGTACCTAATATACCAATAACACTTCATAGATGGTTCATAGTTCTTAGGTTTGACGCGTTTCTGGCGTCACCGTCTTTTACGCAGAGCTCTTATCAATGAGCAGCGGATGATATGGAGGCACGACACATGAACAAGGCCTGAACCGCACTGTTCTTGGTTTGGTTGGTTGATCCGGTCCATAACAGCCTCCGAGACAGGGGTGACGGCGTACCATACGTCCTGCAATAACTGGGGATGTAAACATTAGGGATGCTGTTCTAATATTAGTCCTGGAATTCCTGGGGACTGAAACAGCAGGCGGTGCTATTCTAACAATAATACTAGAACGTCTGGGTATGTTAGCAACATGTGGTGCTATCCTAACATTGGAAAGTCTGGGGACAGAAACATCAGCAGGCACGGCTATAACATTTCTCCTAACATCTGAGTGTAAAAACAGCAGGTGGCGCTATTGTAACATTAGTGTTGGAATTTCTGGGGGTATAAACATTAGCGGGTTCTATTCTAACATTAGTGCTACACTGTCTGGGCATAAGCACCATGAGGAGGCTCTGTTCTAACATTAGTATTGCAATGTCTAGTAATATAAACAGCAGGTGGTGCTATTGTAACATTAGTGTTGGAATTTCTGGGGGTATAAACATTAGAAGGTTCTATTCTAACATTAGTGCTACACTGTCTGGGCATAAGAACCATGAGGAGGCTCTGTTCTAACATTAGTATTGCAATGTCTAGTAATATAAACAGCAGGTGGTGCTATTCTAACAAGTACATTTCATAGTCGGGAAACCACTGTGTAACAAACTTCCTGCTTTATTATTAAAACTCGTGCATATTCACAGAAAATGGAGGACGCGTTTCAGCTCTATCATGAGCCTTGCTCACCTCTACATCAAATCTGTTCACAAACATTTAAAAAAGCTTTTACCTTAATTGCTTCATTAAAAACACACTGTGAATTTAACCTTTTTTTTTACACTGGGAAGAGCCCACTAACTAATTTTAAACATAAAATATAACTTTTATTCACTCTGTTAAAAATTAAGCTCACTGACAAACATACACAGATATATATCAATTAGAGATGAGCGAACGCGTTCGTCCGAGCTTGATATTCGTGCGAATATTAGGGTGTTCGGGATGTTCGTTATTCGTAACGAGCACCATGCGGTGTTCTGGTTACTTTCACTTCCTTCCCTGAGACGTTAGCGCGCTTTTCTGGCCAATTGAAAGACAGGGAAGGCATTACAACTTCCCCCTGTGACGTTCAAGCCCTATACCACCCCCCTGCAGTGAGTGGCTGGCGAGATCAGGTGTCCGCCTAATATAAAAGTCGGCCCCTCCCGCGGTTCGCCTCAGATGCCTTGTGAGTTAGATGAGGGACAGTGCTGTTTGTACCGGAGCTGCTGTAGGGAAAGAATTGGTAGTTAGTGTAGGCTTCAAGACCCCCCAAAGGTCCTTATTAGGGCCACTGATAGCTGTGTGTTGGCTGCTGTTAGCAGTGGCAATTTTTGTTTTCTCAAAATCGCCTCTGCAGACCGTTGCACCTGGCATTAGGGACAGAAGTGCTGCATAGGCAGGGAGAGTGTTAGGAGTGAGTGTAGCCTTCAAGAACCTCAACGGTCCTTTCTAGGGCCATATTTATCCGTGTGCAGTACTGTGCTGGCTGCTGTTAGCTGTGCTGCATTTTTTTTTACTTCTCAAAATCGCCTCTGCAGAGCATTGCACCCTCCATTGATACTGCAGGGAAAGAATTGTGTAGGCAGGGCCACAACACAGTTATTATTCATTGAATATACGCAGTGCTGCCTTTTGGTGCAAAAAAACGGAAAATAATTCTATTTGTCCTGCCTCTGTCCGTCCTAAGGGCGGTGGACACGTGTCGGCTGCGTGTGCAACCTTTAAAAATCAGACGCACCCAGCTACGTTTTACTCCTGGCTTCGCCATTTGCTTTCCTTAATTGGGAAAAAAAATACCTGCTCTGCCACAGTTAATAACTCTGCTACCCTCACGTTCTGTGACACATTAGCAGGGACACAGCACAGTTATTAAACTTAGATTATTCATTCACTAGAGGCAGTGGGGCCTTTCGTTTTCAAAAAAGGGAAAAAATTATATTTGGCCTGCAGTCTTGCGCCAATTTATTAGCTGCCTGTGAAATCAAATCACTGGTAATACAGCATGCTGAGGGGTAGGCCTAGAGGACGTGGACGCGGCCGAGGACGCGGAGGGCCAAGTCAGGGTGTGGGCACAGGCCGAGCTCCTGATCCAGGTGTGTCGCAGCCGACTGCTGCGCGATTAGGAGAGAGGCACGTTTCTGGCGTCCCCACATTCATCGCCCAATTAATGGGTCCACGCGGGAGACGGTTATTAGAAAATGAGCAGTGTGAGCAGGTCCTGTCCTAGATGGCAGAAAGTGCTTCGAGCAACCTATCGTCAACCCGCAGTTCTGCGCCGTCCACTGCTGCAAATCCGAATCCTCTGTCTGCTGCTCCTCCTTCCTCCCAGCCTCCTCACTCCACTACAATGACACCTGCTCAGGAGCGGGAACACTCCCAGGAACTGTTCTCGGGCCCCTGCTTAGATTGGGCAGCAGCGGTTCCTCTCCCACCAGAGGAGTTTATCGTCACTGATGCCCAACCATTCGAAAGTTCCCGGGGTCCGGGGGAAGAGGCTGGGGACTTCCGCCAACTGTCTCAACAACTTTCTGTGGGTGAGGAGGACGATGACGATCAGATACAGTTGTCTTGCAGTGAGGTAGTAGTAAGGGCAGTAAGTCCGAGGGAGCAGCGCACAGAGGATTCGAAGGAAGAGCAGCAGGACGATGAGGTGACTGACCCCACCTGGTGTGCAACACTTACTCAGGAGGACAGGTCTTCAGAGGGGGAGTCAAGGGCATCAGCAGGGCAGGTTGCAAGAGGCAGTGCGGTGGCCAGGGGTAGAGGCAGGGCCAGACTGAATAATCCACCAAGTGTTTCCCAAAGCGCCCCCTCGCGCCATGCCACCCTGCAGAGGCCGAGGTGCTCTAAGGTCTGGCAGTTTTTCACAGAGACGCCTGACGACCGACGAACAGTGGTGTGCAACCTTTGTCGCGCAAAGCTCAGCCGGGGAGCCAACACCAACAGCCTCACCACCACCACCATGTGCAGACATATGATGGCCAAGCACCCCACAAGGTGGGACGAAGGCCGTTCAGCGCCTCCGGTTTGCACCCCTGCCTCTCCCCCTGTGCCCCAACCTGCCACTGAGATGCAACCCCCCTCTCAGGACACAGGCACTACCGTCTCCTTGCCTGCACCCACACCCTCACCTCCGCTGTCTTCGGCCCCATCCAGCAGTGTAGTTCAGCGCACCGTCCAGCCGTCGCTTGCGCAACTGTTGGAGCGCAAGCGCAAGTACGCCGCCACGCACCCGCACGCTCAAACGTTAACCGTCCGCATAGCAAAATTCATCAGCCTTGAGATGCTGCCGTATAGGGTTGTGCAAACGGAGTCCTTCAAAAGTATCATGGAGGCGGCGGCCCCGCGCTACTCAGTTCCCAGTCGCCACTACTTTTCCCGATGTGCCGTCCCAGCCCTGCACGACCACGTCTCCCGCAACATTGTACGCGCCCTCACCAACGCGGTTACTGCCACGGTCCACTTAACTACGGACACGTGGACAAGCACAGGCGGGCAGGGCCACTACATCTCCCTGACGGCACATTGGGTGAATTTAGTGGAGGCTGGGACAGAGTCAGAGCCCGGGACCGCTCACGTCCTACCCACCCCCAGAATTGCGGGCCCCAGCTCGGTGGTGGTATCTGCGGCGGTGTATGCTTCCTCCACTAAACCACCATCCTCCTCCTCCTCCTCCTCCTCCTCCTCCTACGCAACCTCTGTCTCGCAATCAAGATGTGTTAGCAGCAGCACGTCGCCAGCAGTCGGTGTCGCGCGGTGTGGCAGCACAGCGGTGGGCAAGCGTCAGCAGGCCGTGCTGAAACTACTCAGCTTAGGAGAGAAGAGGCAGACGGCCCACAAACTGCTTCAGGGTCTGACAGAGCAGACCGACCGCTGGCTTTCGCCGCTGAGCCTCCAACCGGGCATGGTCGTATGTGACAACGGCTGTAACCTGGTGGCGGCTCTGCAGCTCGGCAGCCTCACGCACGTGCCATGCCTGGCCCACGTCTTTAATTTGGTGGTTCAGCGCTTTCTGAAAAGCTACCCACGCTTGTCTGACCTGCTCGGAAAGGTGCACCGGCTCAGCGCACATTTCCGCATGTCCAAGACGGACGCTGCCACCCTGCAGACCCTGCAACATCGGTTTAATCTGCCAGTGCACCGACTGCTGTGTGACGTGCCCACACAGTGGAACTCTACGCTCCACATGTTGGCCAGGCTCTATGAGCAGCGTAGAGCTATAGTGGAATACCAACTCCAACATGGGTGGCGTAGTGGGAGTCAGCCTCCTCAATTCTTCACAGAAGAGTGGGCCTGGTTGGCAGACATCTGCCAGGTCCTTGGAAACTTTGAGGAGTCTACCCAGATGGTGAGTGGTGATGCTGCAATCATTAGCGTCACCATTCCTCTGCTATGCCTCTTGAGAAGTTCCCTGCAAAGCATAAAGGCAGACGCTTTGCGCTCGGAAACGGAGGCGGGGGAAGACAGTATGTCGCTGGATAGTCAGAGCACCCTCATGTCTATATCTCAGTGCGTTGAAGAGGAGGAGGAGGAGGGGGAGGAGCATGAGGAGGAGGGGGAAGAGACAGCTTGGCCCACTGCTGAGGGTACCCATGCTGCTTGCCTGTCATTCTTTCAGCGTGTATGGCCTGAGGAGGAGGAGGATCCTGAAAGTGATCTTCCTAGTGAGGACAGCCATGTGTTGCGTACAGGTACCCTGGCACACATGGCTGACTTCATGTTAGGATGCCTTTCTCGTGACCCTCGCTTTACACGCATTCTGGCCACTACGGATTACTGGGTGTACACACTGCTCGACCCACGCTATAAGGAGAACCTTTCCACTCTCATACCCGAAGAGGAAAGGGGTTTGAGAGTGATGCTATACCACAGGACCCTGGCAGACAAACTGATGGTAAAATTCCCATCCGACAGCGCTAGTGGCAGAAGGCGCAGTTCCCAGGGCCAGGTAGCAGGGGAGGTGCGGAGATCAGGCAGCATGTACAGCACAGGCAGGGGAACACTCTCCAAGGCCTTTGACAGCTTTATGGCTCCCCAGCAAGACTGTGTCACCAGTGCATTACCACCACGTGTTCATCACGTATTGTAGGGCTCATTACTGCTACTAGACGCGGCACGCCAGTACAGCGTGACCGCGTCATGCACAAGTCCCTCCCCTCTAGATGACGTGGCAACCGCGACGCATCGCAAGCAACGCCCCCCGCAAACTACACGGCCCACTTCCATTGATTCACCATATCTTGGCATATCATCATTACTAAAGCTATCCTTAACGATTTGGGCATACAGTCCGCCCACTAATAACTCCACCGGTGGGCCCATTCCCCTTTCCTTCCCCCCCCCCTTCTCCCGCCCCCTGCTCATTATACGTTCCCACGCTGGCTCCTCCCCCCACCAACACGTCACATGCTGTCATGACAGGTCCCGCCCACAATATGGCGCTGCCCATGGATGCACAGAGTTTTCATTTTCGGTTTCAATATAAATGTGAGTATTTTATGTATATGTTTTATATGATTTTTATGTATTACTTGGCTTGAGAAAGGTGTCACTTCAGACACCGAAACGCGTTGCCTGTTACGTTTTCCACAACCGGTGGATTATGAAATAAACCTTGGACTTGATCCAACACACCAGCGTGTACCTTCATCAGTGATTGGAGTCAGCACTTCAAGGAGGGGGCATCTGTTTACATACCCCCCTCCTTCCCAGTAAGTGTCTTTCTTATACTACCACTCGCCTTTATGCTTATCGCTAAGTATAAAGTATATTCACGCATTCTATACAAGTACCACGTAGCGCGGAGACATTTTTCTCTAACAATATTGTGTTATATATTTCTTTGTGAGGGTTACCCTACATTAGGTAAACCCTTTAAATGTCCTGCAGCTCTCCTGTTAATACGTGGATCGGGTACTTGTGAAACCACGTCGGAGTTTTGAAGACCTTGTGGCGCATTCCTACCCTACTTAGCCAAGACTGTGTCACCGCTCCCCAGTCAAGGCTGAGTTGGCGGGAGCACTGTAAAAGGATGGTGAGGGAGTACGTAGCCGATCGCACGACCGTCCTCCGTGACGCCTCTGCCCCCTACAACTACTGGGTGTCGAAGCTGGACACGTGGCCTGAACTCGCGCTGTATGCCCTGGAGGTGCTTGCTTGTCCTGCGGCTAGCATCTTGTCAGAGAGGGTGTTTAGTGCGGCTGGGGGAATCATCACAGATAAGTATACCCGCCTGTCAACCGACAGTGCCGACAGGCTAACACTCATCAAGATGAACAAAGCCTGGATTTCCCCAGACTTCTCTTCTCAACGAGCAGACAGCAGCGATACCTAAACAATACGTAGGCTGCACCCGCGGATGGAAGCATCGTTCTCTATCACCATCAAAAACGTGGACCTTTTAGCTTCATCAATCTGTGTATAATATTCATCCTCCTCCTCCTCCTCCTCCTCCTCCTGAAACCTGACGTAATCACGCCGAACGGGCAATTTTTCTTAGGCCCACAAGGCTCAGTCATATAATTTTTGTAAACAATTTTTATACATTTCAATGCTCATTAAAGCGTTGAAACTTGCACCTGAACCAATTTTTATTTTAACTGGGCTGCCTCCAGGCCTAGTTACAAATTAAGCCACATTAACCAAAGTGATTAATGGGTTTCACCTGCCCTCTTGGTTGGGCATGGGCAATTTTTCTGAGGTACATTAGTACTGTTGGTACACCAATTTTTTGGCGCCCTCACCTACAGTGTAATCCAATAAATTTTTTGCCCACCTGCATTAAAGCTGACGTTACACCAGCTGTGATGGGCAATGCAATGGGATATATTTATGTACCGCCGGTGGGTTCCTGGCACCCACCCATGCTGTGGGTCCACACGGAGTTGTAACTGCATGTGTCTACTTCTAAAGAACCCCAGTCTGACTGGGGCATGCAGTGTGGGCTGAAGCCCACCTGCATTTAATTGGACGTTACCTCAGCTGTGATGGGCACTGCAATGGGATATATTTATGCACCGCCGGTGGGTTCCAGGGAGCCACCCATGCTGTGGGTGCACACGGAATTCCCATTGCGGAGTTGTACCTGCCTGTGACTATTTATAAAAAAGCGCCGTCTGACTGGGGCATGCAGACACCTTGACAGAATGAATAGTGTGTGGCACATAGGTTTCCCATTGCTATGCCCACGTGTGCAGCTCCTGATGGCGGTGGCACAGGATTATATTTCTCATTGCTTCTGTACAGCATTGTGGGCTATCGCCCCGCCCCTTTTAAAGAGGGTTGCTGCCTAGCCGTGCCAACCCTCTGCAGTGTGTGCCTGCGATTCCTCCTCATGGCAGACGCACTTATAAATAGACATGAGGGTGGTGTGGCATGAGTGCAGCTGAAGGCTGCGCAGGGACACTTTGGTGTGCGCTGTGGACACTGCGTCGTGCGGGGGGGGGGGGGGGGGTTGGGCAGCATGTAACCCAGGAGAAGTGGCAGCGCAGGGTCATGCAGGCAGTGATTGTGCTTTGTTGGAGGTAGTGTGGTGCTTAGCTAAGGTATGCATTGCTAATGAGGGCTTTTCAGAAGTAAAAGTTGTTGGGAGGGGGGGTCCCACTCTTGCCGGTATTGTGGCTTAATAGTGGGACCTGGGAACTTGAGATGCAGCCCAACATGTAGCCCCTCGCCTGCCCTATCCGTTGCTGTGTCGTTCCCATCACTTTCTTGAATTGCCCCGATTTTCACACATGAAAACCTTAGCGAGCATCGGCGAAATACAAAAATGTTCGAGTCGCCCATTGACTTCAATGGGGTTCGTTACTCGAAACGAACCCCCGAGCATCGCGATAATTTCGTCCCGAGTAACGAGCACCCGAGCATTTTGGTGCTCGCTCATCTCTATTCATTAGCAGTCATTCCATTTGCTAGCTATGCTGACTTGCATAACAGAGTGACTCTAGGCTGAGAGGGACCCTCAGAGCATATCCCTCTACAACAGTACTTTGTTTAGGGAGTCCTGTGACATGGTTTTGCATTGGAGCCCGAGAAATCCAAGTTAAACCTCTATTTAATCATGCCATTTTCATGCCATTTAACCCCTTAATGACGCGGGCCCTTTTTCTTTTTCCATTTTCGTTTTTTCCTCCCCCCTTTAAAAAAATTGTAACTCCTTTATTTATCCATCGACGCCACTGTATGAGGGCTTGTTTTTTGCGGGACGAGTTGTATTTTTCAATGATGCTATTTAAAGTACCATATAATGTACTGAAAAACTTTTAAAAAATTCTAAGTGGAGTAAAATGAAAAAAAAACCGACATTTCGCCATATTTTAGTGCGTCTTGTTTCTACGGCGCACAAACAGCAAAAATAATGACAGGATAACTTTATTCTATGGGTCGGTACGATTACTATGATACCAAACTTGTATAGGTTTTTTTTTACTATACACTTTTTTTTTTCAAAGACATTTAATTTTTTTCAATTATTTTCTGCTGTCATTTTGTGCGTGCGATAACTTTTTTATTTTTCCGTCGACATAGTTCAGCAAGGGCTCATTTTTGCAGGATGTTCTGTAGTTTCCAATAGTACCAATTGGAGTACATATGACTTTTTGATTGCTTTTTATTGCGTTTTTTCTGGGAGACCGGGTAGCTAAAAAAGTGTATTTCTGGCGTTCTTAATTTTTTTTTTCCGACGACGTTCACCGTGCAGGAAAAATAATGCACTACTTTGATAGTTCGGACTTTCACAGATGTAGCGATACCAAACACATATTTTTAATTTATTATTTAGATTTTTTAATAATAGATATGGCAAAAGGGGGGTGATTTAAACTTTTGCAACTTGTTTTTTTTTTTTTTTCAATTAAAAAAAACTTTATTGATTCTTTTTTTTTACATTGCTTTGAAGTCCCCCTGGGGGACTTTAATATGCAATGCTTTGATCGCTCCTGCAGTATGACGTAATGCTATAGCATTACGTCATACTGCTTTTTGACAGGCAGCCTATGAAGCCACCCTGTATGGATGGCTTGATAGGCAGTCTGTTAAGGCAGCCCTGGGGCCTTTCATTAGGCCCCCGGCTGCCATGGCACCTGGACGGCTCCCCCGATCTCACCGCAGAGGGGCCGTGCGGGACCTCCGAACATCGCTCGGGGGATTTAAATGCCGCTGTCAGAATTGACAGCGGCATTTAAATGGTTAATAGCCGCAATCTGCCGCGCAGCCGCTCGTGGCTATTGCCCGCGGGTGTCAGCTGTTATAAACAGCTGATGCCCGCACTGTGTGAAGAGAGGTTGCCACGCAACCTCTCTTCATACATAACCCGCCGCTCCATGACGTACCGTTACGTCATTGGTCGTTAAGGGGTTAAGGTGAGTGTGTAAATGGTCACCTGTGGTGGTGTGACACGGGTTCAGGATGGCACGGTGATGTCAGACGGAGGCAGCATTCTTTTTTTTTTTTTTATAAGGCTACCTACACACAGTGTAGTAGACATAATGATTAGTCAGCGTAAAATGTCTATTGATTTGTAATGAACTGGAAGCATTACGCAGCTGTAGGGATTTGACTCTATAGAGGCTAATGATTGCATAATTTCATTATGGTAGTTGCTGGACAATGGCATGGTGAAAGATGTGTGTTTTGTGACTTCAGCCAAGTGTGGAGTTCTGCTGCATAAGGAAAGAGTGAAATCACAGTGCTATATGTATTGCTTGTGTTCATCTTGGATGTTTCCCCAGCCCTGCCCCCACACAGAAACTTCTCAAACAATGACTGTCAGGTAGACAGAAATTTCTTCAGCTAGACCGCATGCTGAGAGGACAAAGTCCACGCTACACTGGACTTGAGAGAAGGTGGGTAGGGAGGCAGGGAATTCTATATGACCCAGCGAATAAGAATATGTATATGTTACTGATGTAATCTGTGGCACGCCCATAAAGGGCAGGTATCATGTGTTTCAATAAAATTAGGGCTCTGAGGATTATAACTCAGAGAGAGCTGGTTGAGATTCAAGGCTGATGACTTGTGTCCGATTGCTTTCTTTCATTATGTGTGCACACTATACAATTAGGAAGCTACAGAATACCCTGAAACCTGCTGGAGGAAAATATTATCCAGATCAACAGGTGAGCGCGATATTAGCAAAAACGTCTCCCATCACTTCTGTTAAGTAGCGATCCTCTGACGTGTCTTTCAGGAAGTGTTTCCTTTATTCTACGAGTCAGTACAATTACTACGATACCAAACTTGTATAGTTTTTTTTTTACTGTAGAACTCTTTTTTTCAAAGACATTTAATTTTTTTCATTTATTTTCTGCCGTCATCTTCTGCACGCAATAACTTTTTTCGCCGATGCGGTTGAGCGAGGGCTAATTTTGTCCTGTAGTTTCCGTTACTACCAATTCGGAATACTTACGACTTTTTGATGCTATAGCATTATGTCATACTGCATTCTGACAGGCGGCCTATCAAGCCACCCCACAGGGATGGCTTGATAGACAGTCTCTCAAGGCAGCCCTGGGGCCTTTCAGAAGGCCCCCAGCAGCCATGACACCTGCGGGGGGGGGGGGCGTACGGGACCCCCAAACATCATTCAGGAGGATTTAAATGCCGCTGTCAGAATTGACAGCAGCATTTAAAGGGCTAATAGCCGCGATTGGCTGTGCGGCCGATTGTATCTATTGCCCGCGGGTGTCAGCTGTAATAAACAGCTGACCCCCGCGTTGTATGCAGAGAGGTTGCCCCGCAACCTCTCTTCATACATACCCCGACGCTCCAGGACGTAAATGTACGACCTGGAGCGGGAAGGGGTTAACCAGAGGACACACTTAGTGCTTTTCCACACTGGCGATAGACTTTCCTGCGATGCGACAGTGTGTGAAAACGCATTATTTTGAAACCAATGATTTTCAATGGTTTTTATTCTCACTTGCAATGCTTTCTCTCACTGCAAGTTGCTATAAGAAAATCTGCAATATCGCCCATTGTTTTCAATTGGGGTTGCAGCAGCAGCGCCGGAACCATTGAAATCAGTGGGAGAAGATCGCGAAAGAGCTGTGGAATCCTCCATTGCAGGGAGAGAAAGGGGGGCAGAGCAACAGGGGATCTCTTACATATCTCCCCATATTTGGAGAGAGAGGGGGAAGGACTAGAGTACTTTCCCAGGGCTTCCCCGAGAGTGGGGGCCAGGGGACTCAATTCACTTCTTTTAGTAAAAGCCTTTGGTTGTGTTTGAGCTCCCTGTTGTGGCCAACGCTGATATTGCAGTCTGCATTATTGTAGCTCAGTCCTGGTGTAGTGTCCCAGAGTTAATGGGGCCCCTCCATAAGCATGAATGCATTTGTATTGTGCCTATACATTGTCAGTGTCTTCTATGTTGCATGGATTTAATCTGTATTGCGCCTCTGCAGCACTGAATGGGTTAATGTCTGGGATAAACATAGAATCTATGGCACTGGGATTCCGACCTATCAATTTTTCTAACCAACAGGGCATAAAGAGATCCATCTAGCCCCAAAAAGGACAGTATTTTTCTAAAAATCACTGTAAACTAATACATGGACAACTAGGAACTGTCCTCAAGGCTAAGTAAATTACTGGGTTTGGCCCACCTGCAAGCTCGACAAACAGGATAAGGGACACATCCCCACCCCCGGGAACCCCCTTAACTTACTTTTTCCCCTTCTCCAGCAGATCCACCTTTGAGCGTCAAACCCACAGCTGAATTCTGTCAGCACAAACCACTATGTCCTCAGTCAAGATGCCCCCTAGCCTTGCAGTTGAAGGAGCTACCAATTCCCCCATTTTCAATGCCCCAAAGAATGCCAAGGAAAAATAATATTGTCTCAAATGGCAAAATACAGACTGCAGACACCACTTCCCCAAATCACTCCAGTAACCAAAAAGACACAGGCCTCCGTCTATCTAACTGAACCCTATCCCTCTGGAAACCCCTCAGGGCCGGGCCAATCAAAAAGGACTTTGTGACATCCCTGATACCCCTCAACCAGAAGCTGAAGGCCAAACCTGACACAAATCGAATCAACCTGGTATTGACCAGCCTGCTTAAGCTGCCTTTTACAATACATATAAAAGTGTCCCCACCATATCCTTGTAAGACACCACATCACCTAAATCAGTCACTTACTCCTCCAAACAGTTCCAAGCCAACTCATAAGCTGTCCACATTCCTGGGGCAAGTGACACCTGGATCATATGTCCCGCCGCTCACAAACCATATCCCAATGCTGTTGGGGGGGATGTTATTCCCTCTGCCATTCTATCTGGTACCAATGATCAGAAACTTTCCCATTGAAAATGAGAGAGAGCCCCCAATTGAATTTTTGACTCCAGGTACATGTATAGCAATCATCCACATGTTCAGGAGCAAACATTCTAACACCAATCACCTAAGCAAGCGAATCACCATTAGAATTCCATCCTGTCAGTATCCAGCATTATACCAAGAAAACGTAGGCACGTTGGCGGTCCCTCAGTCTTCTCAGGTGTTAGGGGGACGCCAAAATGCTGCGCCACCCACTCCATAGATTTTAGAAGCATTAGACTGATTGGCAAGCCAATTTGGCCAATGCTTAAAAATCATCTAAGTAGTGAATAAGGAAACTTACACCTGTCATGTCATGCACTACTCACTGCAAAAATGAGAAATGGAACAACCCATTGACAAACACCGGTCGATGAAACAGTATCCATCTTAATAACACCCAATTAACCGAATATTCTCCGGGTGCACAGGCAGAAGCCGGAAAGCCACCTCAATGTCTGTCTTGAACAGTAAAGCCCCTTTTCTATACTGCCAAACTCAAGCAACAGCCACATCTAATGATGTATACATTACAAAGCACAGCTCCGGATATATTCCATTATTAACCAATGAACCCCTGGGGTGGGACAGATGATAATTGAGCTGAAATTTGTTCAGCCCCTTCTTGGGTACAACCCTCAGGGGAAAATCACCAGGTCCGGAAAAAGGGGAACGTTGAAAGGCCGGACCATATGGCTAAGACACATCTCTTTTGCCAATTTATCTATCACAACTGCAGGATACTGATGCGCTGATTTAAGATTTTTTTGTGGAGAAGAGGATCTGATATGAAGGATGAGGGATTTGGAAGCTATCTATGAAACCTGTTGTCAATAAGGACGCCTTATTTTGTTAGGGAATCTATTAGATATGGAAATGCAGCGACTGAGACACAAGGCCCACACTGAGGAGCTGGCAGGGGTAGAGATGGCACTTGTCATAGTGGCTCTACCAGACTCCTCCTCAGAGGGACGCATGTAACCTCAGCCAAGGCACTGCTAGGCCTCTTCCAGGCAATGCTGGGACAACAGTTACCTGTGTATGGGTGTGGTGGACTGAAGAAGTTGTCACTTGTGACACCACCATTCCTTCACACTATTAATTGCCCGGCAGTAGAAATAATAGAGTTCACACCCTGTTATAATTGAATACCTCAATCACTGGGAAGGGGCAGTGACTGGAACTTTACTTCTTGTAATGCAAACTTCACAAGCTAGTGCAAGAATAACAGTTAGGCACGGTCAGGGAGGAGAACACAGGATGACACCAGGCATACAGTCCTAGTTATCTATATGACTCCGCTCCTGGAAAGGGAACACTCTAGAGGAGAACGGGGGAAGGGGGCACTCCACTGACACTAACTTGTACTTTGTAGCTTGAACACTGCATGGCAGACTCCTTTCTTCCTCTCACTCAAGGTAGGGGTCCTGGGATGGGGACATCAGAATACCTCTCCTCAGTTTCCATTCTTCACCACAGGAGGGTTGAAGGTACGCCCATGTGGCTGTCACTCTATCTCAAGAAACCCAGAAGAATAGAACTCCACTCACTCCTCTTGGAATCAATTCAGAGTAACGATCCACGCCACCATATAATAAATAATGAGAGTAACTCTTTTGATATTAATTTTTTATCAGCAACTGTTATATATATTTTCCCATCACTAGCTGTTTTCTATTTTTAGCATGTAGTTTAAGGTGTATATCCTCTTTCTTTGATAAGGTATTATGGTTTTATTTATTTATTGAGTTTTATGTTGGTATTGGGTCCATATTTATTATCCACATCACCCATAATGTATTTATAGTTTAATTAATAATAATATCATTCATATTATTCATTATTGATGTATGCTTATATTTGTTTATCCGAGTAGTATAATTCCATCATATAGTATTTATTCAATCTTTGTATTAACAACATCTTTCATTAATTGATTTAGATTGAACTTTTAACATAATTAATTTGATGCAATATTATTGCATCGATCCCTCTGGAGGTCGGAGTTATCCCTTTTAAACATCAGATCGGGAGTTACACATCTAGCGTCCATCCCTTCTAGAATACGGAGTTTACGTTCAGTATCAGCGCATATTCACGCTGGAACACCCTCTCCGTTACACAGCTATGACACCTAGATACCGCGCCAGAGCGACGCGATACGGAGGTGCGCGCCAAGCACCTGTAACTCCCACCTCCAAAAAGGTAAGACATGCTATTTAAAGGTTGTATTTTAATCTATCTGTATACTTGAGAAAGGCGTCTTAAGAACGCCGAAACGCGTTGTATAACTATTGCTGCAAGATTTCCACTTGCATGCAATCTTTTATTCGGAAATAAATTTATGATTAATTTATATAAATACTGTCTGCCACGACAGTTCATTTTTTCCTAAGAGGAGCTCCAGCAGGAGCGCGGAAAGAGTTTTTTCTATTTGAAGATTTGTCCTCTTGGAATCACATATATAGTGCAACATCATGTGACAAGACACTTTGTTACATTTTCTGGACATATTCCAGCCACTTTCAGACATTAACCTCTTACCTGCTGCAGCTGTGCAATACACATAACTAATGACAAGAGAATGTGCACAGTGCATCCACACTGAAGACATGACATGTATGACAATTATGGAGGGGCCAGATATATAGACTTTGGGCCACTACAGAAGCATCTTGGGAAACCTCAGAGGAGTCATCCCTTTGGCCAACTTTAGATAGTTTTTTTAAATGCTCAGGTTTATATGGACAGTCCAGATGTTAACATTAGGCACACAATTCGCAACATTTCTGCATACTATATCACAGGACTTTTTGACTGTCTGAGCTACTTTCAGATGTTAGCCATATCCAGATCAAGGGTTTTAATCAATAACCCTTGATACTTCAAATTTCTTCATATGCTTGATAGAGGGCTTTGATCCCAAAACATTGTAAATGATGTGCCTAATGTGGACATCTGGACTATCCAAGTAAACCTTATGAGCATTTTAAAAAACTATGTAAAAAAAAATAATTTCCCAAAAAAGGGTTTTTATTGTGCAAAAGTGGAAAAATCTAAAAGGAAGAATTTTGATATCGTCATAATCATACCAACCGACAAAAAAAAAAGTTTCATGTCATTTCTGCTGCATGATTAAAAAAAAAAAAACAATGGCAGAATTGATGTGTTTTCTCTCCATGCCATTCAAAAAAATGATAAACATTGTATATTATATTATATGTTACAAAGAATGGTTCCAAGAAAAACAGTTTGCCATGTAAAAAACAAGCCCTCAGACGGCCGTGTCAGCAGAAAAAGTTATGGCTTTTGAGAGGTGGAATTGGATCTACCCCCCTATCTTCTCGGCTGATAAAGTGGCCATTTGGTGTATATTTCCGGGGAATTCACCTCATGTTTTATACATTTTATTTTAAAGGAAAATTATTAAAATTCAGTATAAACACGATAGAACTAATGATGAGAGGGGGAGCGTCTTGAGTCTGCATTGATAGCGCTTATCCTGCAGGAAGGGACTTGTCAGCATCTTCCAATACTTTGTGTTTGGTTGATTTCCCTTGCCTTATTTCATTGTTTCCATTTCAGACATATCAAGGACAACATCCGAATAGCAGGGACATACAGATGGGACTCTTCCGAAATTTACCCAGAACAACTTCCTTCTGTAAGTCAATGTGACATTTCCTACAGCCACGGAAGTTCCCGGCCAGTTATCTCAAGCGTCATATAAGTCAATATTCTCAGCTTTTTGCTGTGTGGTAGTAAAATCGAGATACTGTAAGGACAGCTTCCAGAGCAAGTACATTCCTGTTCTCTAAAGACAGAGGGCTGAATGATAGTGGAGCAAAGCAGAGTGTGCATCCATTATTTATTAACCCCTTCAAGACCAAGTCTGTTTGTGCCCTAATGACCCAGCCAAAATTTTGGAATCTGGCATGTGTCACTATACGGGCAGCCTCACATTAGCGCATTTGTGGCCATAAACTCTGCGTGCCAAATGCGCAGCAAATAGAACCTATTGATTTCAATCTGTTCCTTCACATGTGGTTATTTTTTGCATGCATTTCAACATGCTCTATTTTGGTGCGCAATTGCAGGCTTATATGAGAAAACCTGGGCCTACCAAGTCAGCTGACCCGCTTGCGAAGTCAGCTGATGCGCCTACTAAGTAGGCTGTCCAGGCTACTCAAACATGGTACTGCTGGGACAGTGTCAATGTAAGCATTCCCACCAGTGCAAAGAAGACACTTGTATAGCATATATACATCTTATACCTGTGTGCAGCCGCCCTAACAGAGAAACAACTCTGTAAAGGAATTACACATACAGGTGATCCTGGCATTTTTTTTGTCACATATTGTATTAAAGTAGACCAATATGATTTGTGTATATTTATTAAAAATGCCAAAATTGAGGAAAATCTCTAAAATTTGTTGTATTTTCATTTTTTCAACTGCAGTATGTCAAATATTTACATACATATTGTACTAATTTTTTCTCAGATCGATATTTTCAGTTGTTTACTTTATTTTGGAAGCATATTTGAAAAACTTTGCAGGTTCCTGTGACAATTTAGGAGACTTATTTATATAGGTGACCGTAATTAAATGGGGTAATGTGGACTTAACGGGTTTTCTAGTGAAATACTATTGACAACCTATCCTCAGGATAGATCATCAATAGTTGAACGGCCAAGGTCCATCGCTCAGGACCCCGACCAATCAGCTGAGCAGGCGCATGCTGTCAGCACCGTAACAACACAGAGGTCAGAGCGGAAGCAGCAGAAGTCTCCACACCGACCTCTGTGTAGCAGCCAGCACTTGTACCTACAGGCACAGCTCTCATTGAAATCAATAGGAGCCATGCCTGCAGTTACAAGCGCCGGCCACTACATGGGAGGTCGGCACGGAGACTTTCACTCTAAATACACATGACATCTTTAAGACTACTTATAGATGTCATTACACCCCCACCATACAACAGAACCTATTCATGCAAATGCTGTAATCCCCTTGGATAAATAGGGCCAGTCCTAGTTGCTACCATACCCTTTGCGATTGGGCGGTGAGAACTTCTGCAGAACTCCTTCCTTCAAACAAAATGCATTGAGAGGGTGGAAAACGGCATGGAAATAGCATGGAGGAGGAAACAAACATGTGGCCGTGTATCCTGGTTGGCAAAACACAACTCTTTGAAGGGGATCCATTTTGATCTATGCTATTGGGTCCATTTCTGTTCTATGCACACCACTGTCAGCATTCCAGAATAGACTCTATGACCTTCCTACCCACCTTCTCCACCCCCAACATGGTCCCTTTCACAAGATAAATACCTTCTAGCCATTTTCTCCATTTGTTTGCTAATTTTGCTTTGACTGGTGCAAGGGGAATCCCTGTGGATGTTCATAAGGCCCTTGGAGAAGGCGGATAGCGGTAGTCTGAGTTTCTGCTTCCTACTGAATGTTCTTACTGAGACAAATTGAAGTTTAGTTCCATGATGGGTGTCAGATCTTCCAACATGCTGCCAATGTAAGGATGGTGCAACGCAGAAGATGAAGAGAACCTTGCACATTCTAATAGAGAGTATATTTTACTCATTATCACGCTATAAGTAATGTTGAGCCCACCGTACCAGTCAAATCCTGTTTTGGGTCGAACTTTGCTAAAAGTCAGATTCAGATTAAACCCAAACCTTTATCAATTCGTCAAACCCAAACTCACTAAAGACGGAGGTGGTGGTGGTTAGCACTGTTGTGTTGCAGCTTCAGAGTCTTATTTATGTGCTATATAAATAAAAGGTGCTTATTATGAAACATATGGAGAACATACAAACTCTATGCAGATGTTGTCCTTGGTCAGATTTGAATCTATTACCCCGGTGGCGCAAAGCAACAGAGCTCAGCATCAGTTTTATACATCTAGTTTTAGGGATACTGGTGAAGTTGCAGTTCGGTACAAACTAATTTGGACCAAACCGAGTCTTTTGCTGAATTTTGGCAAACCGAACTTTTCAAAAAGTTCACTCAACACTAGCTAAGTATTACAGTATTTGTAAAAACCAAAAGAACATCAACTGACCTTTCGGATGTTCTGTAGCTTATGTAGGGGGCATAACTATTGTGGATACAGGGTTTGCAGTTGCGTCGGTGTCCTATTACCCGAGGGTGGACAACAGTCACTGTACCACACAGGTGGACACAAATATTATAAATAGTACATAATGGCAGGGGCCTCTGTTAACTTTTTTTGCATCAGGGCCCATGAAAGTCAAGTTACAAATTAGGAGCAGGGCTTCCTGGGAGAGGAAAAATATATTCAGAGCTTCCCTGGTGGCAGTGAGGTTCGGAACAACTCCATGTGAGCATCCTTAAAGCTCTGCAATGAATATGTTTTATGGCTTCACTGTTCATGGAGCAGTATACGGCCACACTCAGCGTACATAAATGGCACTCGTTATTGCAGCTTCCAGGGTGGTAGTGATGCCTAATAGTGGGACACAAGTGACTCTTGGCTCATTTTTCTAAGCATATCAATTTATGATTTTTGTCAGTAGTTATTTTGATTGGCAATGTATAACCGTTCCAAATGTGTATGGCGTTGTCGCAGGGTATGGTGCACGACACAGGTTTCAGGATACTATGGAGCCAACGGAAATTACAAAAATATACAAAGTTTATGTAAGAACACAAAGATATAGCAAATACCGGTAAAGAATAAGCACTAATTCAGTTTTCTATGAACAATCGCACAAGAAGTAAGAGAGCAATGGTGTTTGAAAAACAATATTAACGTTACTTTGCAAAGGTTTGTTCTATAATACAGAAGTTCACAGGTTATAATATGCAGTCCTCCTGAGAGAGCTTAGCATCTCCCTACTAGCAGTATAATAAACTGTATTCAGCATCTTTACTCCTAAAGCTCGTGTTACTTTGTACAGCATTTGGCATCTGTCCGGGACCTGCGAGCTTTGTCCCTTTAAGCGATAATTGCTGAAGTGTCAATATATGTCTATATAACAGGCCTCTTACACTGACTCAGTTCTTCTGAGTGTGCACACCCACTAGTTATATGGAGGTCAACCTCACTTACGGTTCATGGATTCCGAGTGGAAATATCACTGTCTATATGTTGCTCGTTGGTCTCCATTTGCTTAGTCCACTGTAAAGAGGCTCGCATCCACACTTGCAGCTTCAATCCTGTTGGCAGACTGTGGCTCCTGCCCCACTCCATGATAACAGTGGGCTCCAAGCAGCACCCAAAGTCTCTATCTTACTGAAGCTTGTGTCCTCAGCCTTATGTCCTGTGAACTCTGCCAGAAGAAAATGGCATCCCTTATCAGCATCTTCATCAGCACTTCCAATGGAGCAGTTACCATGTCTCTTATAGTCCTGACGACATGCCACTCACTGGGCATGCTCAGTAGTACCTTGCAACAATTTGGGGCACTTTTTGTCACAAATGATAAATTTGGTGTACATTTAACTCTTAACCAGTTCCCTCTTTTGAGCTAATTCGCTACATGGTCACACTGAACCTCAAGTGTATTTTGCCTCTTGGAGATAGTATGTTAGGCTGAAGAAGGCAATGTCCATCTAGTTCAGCCTGTTTTCACCCCCTTGTTGATCCAGAGGAAGGCAAAAGAAACTCCAATGAAGCAGAAGCCAATGTAGCCCATTTGGGGGAAAAAATTCCTTCCCGACTCCATAATGGCAGTTATCATAGCACTCTTAAACTCCTCTATGGATTTTGCCATCACCACATCATCAGCCAGAGAGATCCACAGTCTCACTGCTCTTACAGTAAAGAATCCCCTTCTGTGTTGGTTATGAAACCTGCTTTCTTCTAGACATAGCGGGTGCCCTCTTGTTACCATCACAGTCCTGGGTATAAACAGATCATGGGAGAGATCCTTGTATTGTCCCCTCATGTATCTATTAGAGATGAGCGAGCACCAAAATGCTCGGGTGCTCGTTACTTGGGACGAAATTATCGCGATGCTCGAGGGTTCGTTTCGAACAACGAACCCCATTGAAGTCAATGGGCGACCCGAGCATTTTTGTATATCGCCGATGCTCGCTAAGGTTTTCATTTGTGAAAATCGGGGCAATTCAAGAAAGTGATGGGAACGACACAGAAACGGATAGGGCAGGCGAGGGGCTACATGTTGGGCTGCATCTCAAGTTCCCAGGTCCCACTATTAAGCCACAATAGCGGCAAGAGTGGGCCACCCCCCCCCCCCCAACAACTTTTACTTCTGAAAAGCCCTCATTAGCATGGCATACCTTAGCTAAGCACCACACTACCTCCAACAAAGCACAATCACTGCCTTATGACACTCCGCTGCCACTTTTTCTGGGTTACATGCTGCCCAACCCCCCCCCCCCCCACGACCCAGTTTCCACAGCGCACACCAAACTGTCCCTGCCCAGCCTTCAGCTGCCCTCATGCCACGCGACCCTCATGTCTATTTATAAGTGCGTCTGCCATGAGGAGGAACCGCAGGCACACACTGCAGAGGGTTGGCACGGCTAAGCAGCGACCCTCTTTAAAAGGGGCAGGGAAATAGCCCACAATGCTGTACAGAAGCAATGAGAAATCCAATCCTGTGCCACATCTATCAGGAGCTGCACACGTGGGCATAGCAATGGGGAACCCATGTGCCACACACTATTCATTCTGTCAAGGTGTCTGCATGCCCCAGTCAGACCGCAGTTTTTTATAAATAGTCACAGGCAGGTACAACTCCACAATGGGAATTCCGTGTGCACCCACAGCATGGGTGGCTCCCTGGAACCCACCGGCTGTACATTAATGTATCCCATTGCAGTGCCCATCACAGCTGAGGTAACGTCCGATTAAATGCAGGTGGGCTTCGGCCCACACTGCATGCCCCAACCTGACCGGGGTTTTTAATTCATAGACACAGGCAGGTACAACTCCCTATTGTGAAGTCCCTGTGGACCGACAGCATGGGTGGGTGCCAGGAAGCCACCGGCGGTACATAAATATATCCCATTGCAGTGCCCAACACAGCTGATGTAACGTCAGCTGTAATGCAGGTGGGCTAAAAATTCATTGGATTACACTGTAGGCGAGGGCCCCCAAAATTGGTGTACCAACAGTACTAATGCACCTGAGAAAAATTGCCCATACCCAACCAAGAGGGCAGGTGAAACCCATTAATCTCTTTGGTTAATGTGGCTTAATTGGTAACTAGGCCTGGAGGCAGCCCAGTTAAAATAAAAATTGGTTGAGGTGAAAGTATCAACGCTTTTAAGCGCATTGAAACGTATAAAAATTGTTTAGAAAAATTATTTGAGTGAGCCTTGTGGGCCTAAGAAAAATTGCCCATTCGGCGTGATTATGTGAGGTTTCAGGAGGAGGAGCAGGAGGAGGAGTATGAATATAATACACAGATTGATGAAGCTAAAAGGTCCCCGTTTTTGATGGTGATAGAGAACGATGCTTCCATCCGCGGGTGCAGCCTACGTATTGTTTAGGTATCGCTGCTGTCCGCTGGTGCAGAAGAGAAGTCTGGGGAAATCCAGGCTTTGTTCATCTTGATGAGTGTAAGCCTGTCGGCACTGTCGGTTGACAGGTGGGTACGCTTATCCGTGATGATTCCCCCAGCCGCACTAAACACCCTCTCTGACAGGACGCTAGCCGCAGGACAAGCAAGCACCTCCAGGGCATACAGCGCTAGTTCAGGCCACGTGTCCAGCTTCGACACCCAGTAGTTGTAGGGGGCAGAGGCGTCACCGAGGACGGTCGTGCGATCGGCTACGTACTCCCTCACCATCCTTTTACAGTGCTCCCGCCAACTCAGCCTTGACTGGGGAGCGGTGACACAGTCTTGCTGGGGAGCCATAATGCTGGCAAAGGCCTTGGAGAGTGTTCCCCTGCCTGCGCTGTACATGCTGCCTGATCTCTGCGCCTCCCCTGCTACCTGGGCCGCGGAAATGCGCCTTTGGCCACTAGCGCTGTCGGATGGGAAGTTTACCATCAGTTTGCCCAGCAGCGCCCAGTGATATAGCATCATTCTCGAACCCCTTTCCTCTTCGGGAATGAGAGTGGAAAGGTTCTCCTTATACCGTGGATCGAGCAGTGTGTACACCCAGTAATCCATGCATCCCCGCTCACCATCTGGGTAGACTCCTCAAAGTTTCCAAGGACCTGGCAGATGGCTGCCAACCAGGCCCACTCTTCTGTAAATAATTGAGGAGGCTGACTCCCACTGCGCCGCCCATGTTGGAGTTGGTATTCCACTATAGCTCTACACTGCTCATAGAGCCTGGCCAACATGTGGAGCGTAGAGTTCCACTGTGTGGGCACGTCGCACAGCAATCGGTGCACTGGCAGATGAAACCGATGTTGCAGGGTCCGCAGGGTGGCAGCGTCCGTCTTGAAGTTGCGGAAATGTGCACTGACCCGGCGCACCTTTCCGAGCAGGTATGACAAGTGGGGGTAGCTTTTCAGAAAGCGCTGAATTACCAAATTAAAGACGTGGGCCAGGCATGGCACGTGCGTGAGGCTGCCGATCTGCAGAGACGCTACCAGGTTACGGCCGTTGTCACACACGACCATGCCCGGTTGGAGGCTCAGCGGCGCAAGCCACCGGTCAGTCTGCTCTGTCAGACCCTGCAGCAGTTCGTGGGCCGTCTGACTCTTCTCTCATAAGCTGAGTAGTTTCAGCACGGCCTGCTGACGCTTGCCCACCGCTGTGCTGCCACGACGCGCGACACCGACTGCTGGCGACGCGCTGCTGCTGACACATCTTGATTGCGAGACAGAGGTTGCATAGGAGGAGGAGGAGAGTGGTTTAGTGGAGGAAGCATACACCGCCGCAGATACCACCACCGAGCTGGGGCCCGCAATTCTGGGTGTGGGTAGGATGTGAGCGGTCCCAGGCTCTGACTCTGTCCCAGCCTCCACTAAATTCACCCAATGTGCCATCAGGGAGATATAGTGGCCCTGCCCGCCTGTGCTTGTCCACGTGTCTGTTGTTAAGTGGACCTTGGCAGTAACCGCGTTGGTGAGGGCGCGTACAATGTTGCGGGAGACGTGGTCGTGCAGGGCTGGGACGGTACATCGGGAAAAGTAGTGGCGACTGGGAACCGAGTAGCGTGGGGCCGCTGCCATCATGCTTTTGAAAGCCTCCGTTTCCACAAGCCTATACGGCAGCATCTCCAGGCTGATCAATTTGGCAAAGTGCACGTTTAACGCTTGAGCGTGCGGGTGCGTGGTGGCGTACTTGTGCTCGCGCTCAAACAGTGGCGCTAGCGACGTCTGGACGCTGCGCTGAGAGACATTGCTGGATGGGGCCGAGGACAGCGGAGGTGAGGGTGTGGGTGCAGGCCAGGAGACGGTAGTGCCTGTGTCCTCAGAGCGGGGTTGGATCTCAGTGGCAGGTTGGGGCACAGGGGGAGAGGCAGTGGTGCAAACCGGAGGCGGTGAACGGCCTTCGTCCCACCTTGTGGGGTGCTTGGCCATCATATGCCTGCGCATGCTGGTGGTGCTGGCTCCCCAGTTGATCTTGGCGCGACAAAGGTTGCACACCACTGTTCGTCGGTCGTCAGGCGTCTCTGTGAAAAACTGCCACACCGTAGAGCACCTTGACCTCTGCAGGGTGGCATGGCGCGAGGGGGCGCTTTGGGAAACAGTTGGTGGATTATTCGGTCTGGCCCTGCCTCTACCCCGGGCCACCGAACTGGCTCGGCCTGTGCCCACACCCTGACTTGGGCCTCCGCGTCTTCGCCCGCGTCCACATCCTCTAGGCCTACCCCTACCCCTCAGCATGGTGTATTACCAGTAGTGCAGAAACAGAACGCTGTAATTAAATGTGCCGCTTATTGGCCTGTGGTTGGAGGCTGACTTCGCTTACGGAACACCAGGAAATAATTTTGCGCAAGCCTGCTGTAACACTTAGCTGGCTGCGTATGAATTTGGAGAACTACTAAACCCAGCAGAGACCCAAAACACTGAGGACAATCACAGGTAGCCCAAATAGATTTTTTTCCCCAAATGTTTTTGCAAAGGCCCACTGCCTATATTCAATCAATATGTCTTCTGTCCCCGCCTAAACGCTTCTGTCCCTGGAGTATTACTGCAGGGCGCAATGCTCTGCACGGCCGATATACCAAAAAAAAAATTATGTGCAACACTGCAAAAAGCAGCCTCCACAGTACTGCACACGGTTAGATGTGGCCCTAAGAAGGACCGTTGGGGTTCTTGAAGCCTAAAATCACTCCTAACGCTCTCCCTATAGCAGCTCCGGCACCAACAGCACTTTCCCTCCTCTATGTCAGAACGCATCTGTGGCGAGCCGCGGGAGGGGCTGATTTTTATACTCGGGTGACACCTGATCTCGCCAGCCACTCACTGCAGGGGGGTGGTATAGGGCTTGAACGTCACAGGGGGAAGTTGTAATGCCTTCCCTGTCTTTCTATTGGCCAGAAAAGCGCGCTAACGTCTCAGAGATGAAAGTGAAAGTAACTCGAACATCGCGTGGTGCTCGTCTCGAGTAACGAGCATCTCGAACACGCTAATACTGAACGAGCATCAAGCTCGGACGAGTACGTTCGCTCATCTCTAGTATCTATACATAGTTATCAAGTTGCCCCTTAATCGTCTTTTTTCTAGGGTGAATAATGCCAATTTTGATAGCGTCTCTGGGTATTCCAGTCCTCCCATTCCATTTATTAATTCAGTTGTCCTTCTGTGGACCTCCTCAAGCACTGCAACATCTTTCCTGAGCAGCGGTGTCCAGACCTATGTACAGTATTCCATATGAGGCCTGACAAGTGCCTTGCATAGTGGAAGAATAATGTTCTTGTCCCTCACCCTTATGCCTCTTTTAATGCACCCCAAGACTTTACTTGCTTTTGCAGCAGCTGACTGGCATTGATAGTCCTAGAAAACTCCATATGTCCCAGAGGGGCGACTTGAAGCTCTGGATCTCCAATCTAAAATTTGTAACAAAGCTCCACTACTATGACTTATTATTATTTATAATACCGATCTCCTAATATCAGGCAGAGGGAGCTTTGGGCCCAACGTCTGCACCCGTCTAGTTTCAACCCTTGCCTATATTTGTAACATTACTAATTGACGTCTGTTGTGATGTACATTGTATCTTCAGGAGTGGCAACTGAATGAGTCAGATTTGCTGCATAAACGTTTGCCTATCAGTTTATCTTGTGGAAGGAATAAATATTTCTTGTTTGTTTCCGAACACAAAGTTGCTCACAGGAAGACGGCAAAACCTCAGTAGATAGCCGCCCCTGTGCACGGGAGGAAATGACATGAATGTCAAATTGGAGAATCCTGGCAAATACAACATCTACTCACCAATTATGTATGAAAAGCTGTTTTTTCATTATGGAGACCATAAAAATACAGGTCACTGCTCTGTACTGTATCATTTTACTTAAAGGGGTTGTCCCGCGCCGAAACGGGTTTTTTTTTTTTTCAACCCCCCCCCCGTTCGGCGCGAGACAACCCCGATGCAGGGACGTACAGAAAGCTTACCGGAGCGCTTACCTTAATCCCCGCGCTCCGGTGACTTCTATACTTACCTGTGAAGATGGCCGCCGAAATCCTCTTCTTCCGTGGACCGCAGCTCTTCTGTGCGGTCCATTGCCGATTCCAGCCTCCTGATTGGCTGGAATCAGCACGTGACGGGGCGGAGCTACACGGAGCCGGCATCCTGCACGAAAGGCTCCATAGAAGAAAGCAGAAGACCCGGACTGCGCAAGTGCGGCTAATTTGGCCATCGGAGGACGAAAATTAGTCGGCACCATGGAGACGAGGATGCCAGCAACGGAGCAGGTAAGTATAAAACTTTTTATAACTTCTGTATGGCTCATAATTAATGCACGATGTACATTACAAAGTGTATTAATATGGCCATACAGAAGTGTATAGACCCACTTGCTGCCTCGGGACAACCCCTTTAACAAGCACTTAACCCCTTAAGGACACGGCCCTTGTTTTGAAAATTGTTTTATTTTTGTTTTTCCTCCCCACTCTCAAAAATCATAACTCTTTTGTTTACCCATCGACATAGATGTCCGAGAGCTCGTCATGTTGTGTTATGAGTTGTATTTTTCAGTGGTAGCATTTAATGTACCATATATTTCTAAGTGGACTGAAATGTAAAAAACACAATTCCGCCATCTTTGGGGGATCTTGTTTTTACAGTGTACAAGCTGCAGCAAAAATAAGACAATGACTTTATTCTGTGGGCCAGTACGATTGCGACAATATCAAATGAAAGGATTTTTTGGCTGATAGTGTTGTGTGAGAGCTTGTTTTTTGCAGGATGACCTGTGATTTCTATGGGTACCATATTAGAGTCCCCATAACAGGACTTGGACCTGTTATACTGTTGTATGATCACGCAGGTTATACATTATTGCTTCTCATAGCGATCACAGGCCAGAGACATGTGATATATAAAGTTTAATGAAAAGTGTTAGGTACGGTGTTAGCCAGTAGAACAAAATGTGATTGTTCCCAGTAAGAGAAATCATGTAATCTTGTAAATATGATACCTTTTAATGGCTAACAAAAATACATGATGTTGATGCAAGCTTTTGCACTTTTAATCTCAGTCCTTCATCAAGACATAGTGAAATGGATCTGAAGACACATGCATATTTATACACACATACTTATGACAAGGCACATTGATGGATGTGAACAATTTGCATTTAAAAGAACAGTCACTGATAAGGGAGTGAAGGTTTTATGGTCCCTGAGTTACTTTTACCGTGCACGCAGCCAGGTCTGGTGGCATCTGGATGTTCTGGAAGGAGACAATGGATCTATTGTCTCCTCTCAGAACATCCAGATGCAACCATTTTGATCCCTGCTGTCTCCCTGACAAAAGGTGTGGACTCGGCCGCTGCAAGAGGGGCCTTGGCATCACAGACAGGATACTACCTCTGCGCCTTGCACACCGAAGGGTGGTAAAGTGGACTTTCAGCCATCTTATTATTACCCTTGATGGATTACGAAAAAAGCACAGGTGAACTTTTTATTGAGACAAATGTGTGAGAAAATGCCCTACACTCTGAGGGTTGTGTGGTGTTGTGGGTAAAAAAAAGTGACACTACAGGATATCCACGAATTGCCAGAGATGACACAAAGGGGGTTCTAGCTGGCTATACCCCAGTGGGACCCTAGTGGTATTTTGGCAAGTGGTTGTCATTCAGGAGACCAGTATCTAGAGACTCGTCTGCTCCGAGTCCCATCGGAGAAGGAGACAAGACCGATACAGAGGATATGCCAGTTGATGCTACTCTTCAGAGCAGAGACAGGAGGCTGCACCATCTGGCCCACAAGTGTCCCCTGTCAATCTTCGTCAGAGGCGATGGAATTACCCTCTTGACCTGAACCATTTCCTGCCCCTGCTCCCGATGTTTGGACTGAGGAGCAACTGCCCCTGCCTCAGCAGATTCTATGGATATGCCACAGTATGCTGGGAACAAAAGACGTTTCCCTTTTTCTACTCCAACGGAGGTAGTGATATCTTCCTATCCTCCATTGATTCTACTACATCAGGACAATTCCGAGGCCTGTTGTTCCATACCTGAGCATTTACAGGAATTCATTTTGGACAAGCCTGTTCATAAATTTTCTTTCATTTTCCTTGATCCCGGGAAGGAAAGCGGCCGGCAAAAGAGGGGACTACCATATTTCCCCGCCCCAGTGTTGCGTTCACAGCAGAGTGCCAACCTGTGGGCAAGCAAGTTGATCCCTCAAGGTCAGTGGGGGAGACCTATGCAAGGTTAGTGCCGAGACTGGCTGATAAGGAAAAAGAGAGCTCTGAGGAGAATCTAGAGGTTCGAGGACTGATGTGCCCAAATCCATCCTTATGTTCCTTGTTAGGATTTCGATCGTGGGAGACCAACGAGACGCCTACCGGTTTCTCCACAGAATCTGAGTGTGAATAACCCACGCGCCCAACAGGATCTCATGATATGAGGGACTGTTAAAAATATAATAATAATATACAGACTTTTTGAACTCCCTATCAAAAGGTAGCGATGAGACTTTTCAGTTTTATTGTTTTTGGACTGTTTTGCATTGTGATTTTTTTCCAATCAGATTTGCCATGGACTTTGACACCCCGATGTCATGTGGGACCTAATAGTAATTACTTGAAGTTGATTTACACTGCTTGAATGTTTTTCTTTGTTTCTATTCACAGTGAACTTTCTAGATAATATGCTTGCTCTTGTTCCTGACTAAGTAGAAGTACTGATGTTTTATGTGAAATAATGTTTACTTATGCTAAGATTTGCAAAAAAGTAATAAGGAATGTTCAGAAACGATCTAAGTAAAAGTGCAGGAGTTGGGATGGTGTAATGTTAAAATGTGTAATGGAGGCGATGTTTTAAATGTCAAAATGCCTGTATGGGAGAAGAGAGAGCGAACAACACTAAGATCTCAGAAAAAGTTCTCATGGAAAACCCTACATTAGGTGTCATCTATTGAAATTCCAATGTCTGCTTGTGCCTTCCCAAGAAGGTCTGTTCTTGAGAGCACATCCCAATTTCTGTCTACAGTGTAATCATTTCAGTCTCGACTGGAGGCAATAGTAAATGATGTGTCGCTGCCTGAGCCAAAGAGGGGGGAGTGAAAGTTATTCCACTTCCACCCATATACAAGTTGCCGAACCAGACACCCTTTTTATGTAAGTGTCAGTATTAGTGTGTTATTTTGTCTCATGCTTTGGGGAGAAAAATTATGTAAGGGCCCCATAGCGTATGCTGATGCATCCCGGGTTCTGCCTGGCTCAGCAGTGCTTTAGAAAAGTTACTGGCCAGTCCTCATGTTTGCATACACTGTTGTTAATTCAGGACTGATACTAGAAGTGAGATTTTGGAAAGTCATGCCTGAATGGATTACATGTTCTGACTTAACCAAAGGGGGAGAGTGGTGTGGTTTATCCATGCCTTCGTATGTCTGGGTTGTGATCCTTATAGACTCCAACTTAACCTTTATTGTAGTTGGTAAATGCTCTCTTTACTGGGGAATTAGGAGTCTAGTTAATGGGTTAATACACTAAGGGATTCCTGCTTCTGACCTATCCTCTGGTTTTCGGAGGGCGCTGAGATCAACT
Organism: Eleutherodactylus coqui; assembly: GCF_035609145.1. Lineage (NCBI taxonomy): Eukaryota > Metazoa > Chordata > Amphibia > Anura > Eleutherodactylidae > Eleutherodactylus > Eleutherodactylus coqui. Next base: position 125,012,715 of record NC_089848.1, read on the forward strand.
TTCTTTAAATAGGGAGGAACTGTAGTGGTCCAGAGTTAGGGTTCCTCTAGTATGTGTTTGTTTACCCCATGTGAATTGTTTGTGTGTGTGTGTCTACATTGTAGTTGGTCTTTTTGTTTTGTATGTGGGGGCCTCTTTAAGTAGCTCTGAGGTCATTGTCCCGTGTTGGTGTCACTACACTTGGTGGTGTCTGTGTGCTTGTCTCTCTAACCTGTTCTGTGTGGTTTGATTGGTGGATAGATAGGTTGGGGCGGAGTTAGTTGGTAGAAAAAAAGGAGAGAAGAATGCAGTCGGTGAAGGAGGACATGTGTAAGGGAGGCTGAGGATTTGACAATTCTGCCTGGGCTAAGCCCGGGTCCATCTCATTTAGACATTGGATGCAACTCCTTTGTGGACTTGAAATCAGATTCAGTTTCTTTAGAAGGAGTCGTGGTGAAGGTTACCCACTCCCCTGCTTAACTACTGAGTGGAGGGACAGGACCAGATGCTGCACGTTGGAGGTCAAGTCTGGCTTCAGTGACTTCCCAATAAATGCTGCTAGGTCAGCGAGGAATGGGGGTCAATAAATAATGAAGTATTTTCCTAGCTCAAGTGTGTCGAAGATTGTAAAAGGAAAAATGTGCCAGAAGTATTGTCCCTAAGACCGTTGCAGTGTATTCTTGGAAAATCAAAGTTGGGAAATGTTGAGTAAAAACCGTTCCGTGTGGCTTCAGTTTAAACTACACTTTGGCAATGGACACTTTTATTTGGCTGTGATAATTTATTTCCTCAGAAGAGGAACTGGCATCGCATTGACAGATAAGTTATCATCTCTATTAGTACGACTGCTAACTTTTACCCCTGCATGCAGCCAGGTCTGATGGCATCTGGATGCTCTGGGAGGAGACAGTAGAGCCATTCGTGACCCACTATTTTGTTCCCCCCTGTCTCCCTGACAAAAGGTCTGGACTCAGCCATGGCTAGAGGGGACTGCAAGACAGTCACTGTGTTTGACAGCGCTTTTTAACATACCCCATCATTGTGATGGTTGATGAGGGGCATTAAAATATCCGGAAATCGCACGCAGGCGTTTTATCAAAGGATGTAAGTGCTTGCATACTTCTGTCCATTTTTACTAGCGCTCACTTCATGTGCTGAATTTGCATGCGCTTTCTCAGCCATTACTTGCAGGGTAACCTGACATCAAACTTCATTCAGCCACTGAGCTGAATGCGCATGTGCTTAAGTGACTGGACAGTGTCCGATGTCAGGTGACTCTGCAAGTTATGGTCAGCCCGGCTGGATGGTGTCTGATGTTAGCTGACTTTGTGAGTAATAGCCAGCCATTCATCTATTGATCACCTATTCTGCTGGAGATCAATGATCAATAGAAAAGAATCCCAAAGTCCAGGACATCCACTTTAAATACATGTATAAAACTCAGCAATACACAAATTGGAAACCTCCTGTTATTTTCATGAGCCAAGGTTAGCTGGCAGTTCCCACCCAGTAGCTAGGAAAGGAAAATGTACAACACAGAGGACGTCCAAATGTTATCAGGAAATATTCTGTTGCATCGTACTGGACATTGTGGACTTTGCTGGCTGTAATCAATGTGTTGGAGCCGCATCCTGTGATACAGAGATATTAACTGGACATTCTCAGTTTCTTCCGTGTTGGGAGGGGGTATTTTCTGTAAATGTGTCTTTTTGCACGGATTCTGTGTTATAGCCTTTATCTAATATATCCTATTATCATAACCTACAGGACTCCAAGGAAGTGCCATTAGTCCTTCAAGAACCTCCATGAGATGACTAGGACTCTATACAGCATCATGTAGCCACTTAAAGGGAACCTGTTGTAAGTGGTGATAATAAGCTTGCCATATTGCTATATACTGTTATACATGCCTGTTACCTTTACAATTTTTTTTTGTTTTGTCCCGCTGTATTAAGAGTAGGTGAAAAGAGTCACATTTTCTGTACAGCCGCACAAGACACACGCCCCAGTACTGATGGACAGGCATATTAATTTTCTATCCTCTGCTGAATCATGTGCAGGAGCTATGTCAAAGGATACCCATGCTTAAGGACTAGCGTCTACCTTCATGTGCTGAATTTGCATGTGCTATCTCGGCCATTGCTCACAGGGTCACCTGACATCAGACACCGTGGGGTTGCTGAGCTAAATGCGCATGCATTAAAGCAGCTGAATAATGTCTAATGTCAGGTGACTCTGCAAGTAATCACCATAAAAATGCATTCAGCTTAGCGGCTGGACGGCGTCTGATGTTAGGTGACCCTGTAAGTGATGACCGAGAAAATGCATATGTATCACATGAAGTGAGTGCAAACAAAGGTAGACATTAGTATGCAAGCATGGGCATTCTTTGACACAGCTTATCAGGATTTGAACCCAGGAGCTTCTGTGCTCCAGATGGCAGCTCTCCCTGCTGAGCTATTCAGAGAGTTGGATAGCTCCCCTGCATGACCTTGTCTGTGTTTCCTTGCAATTGGTCTAGTTCCTTGTTTTGGCTACTCTCAGTTCCTGATCGAATGCTCTATAAAAGCCTGGCCCTTCCGCTTACTTATTGCAAGATTGTTGAGCTCCTAGCCAGTAGTCAAGCTCCATCACCTGCCTGCTCCTCCACACTACAAACTGATACCTACCTGTTTCCAACCTCTGGCCTCCCTCTGACTATGCTATTTGCCTGCTCCTTTGTACTGCAACTGATGCCTACCCCTTGCTGACTTCTGGCTTTTCTGACCGTGCTATCTGTCCACCCAGGTTACAACAAGAGACTCCAAGCCTGCACCAGATTGTTACAAAACAATCTTACCCAATATGAGTCCATGATGGCCACCCTGAGAAAACAGGTTGCTGAGCTCCAAGAGTTTTGTGCCACCTACCAGAGGAAGGTTACTGAACTGCAAAAAGAAACAGAGGCAATTCCTGGAAGTGCACAATTCAGGTTCAGATGTCCGCATTCCAGTGTCAGCGAGTGCAGGGGGTCCAGGCTCCAGTCCTGACAAGGGGTTTTGGATGCAGGAAAACAGACTGTATGTTCCCGATCCTGTTCAACTTGAAATCCTTAAATTGGTTTATCTTGGAGTCAGGAAAGCTCTTGAACTACTGCTTCATTCATTTTGGTGACCTAATTGTAAGAATGATGTTTTAAAAAAAAAATATGCCGATGAAAGGGGGTTCATTAAACCTGACATCTTTAGAAAACCAACGGTAGTGAATTCCATATTACATGCTAACTCATCCTACCCAGACCCACTCAAAAGGAACATTCGGCTGGTCAATTCCTTCGCTTAAGGCGTATTTGCTCAGATGAACCCAAATTTGAACTGAGAGCCACGGAGATGAGCAATAGGTTTTTGGGAGAGAGGGTACGACCAGAGATCTATTAGGAAAGGCTATTTGCTATTTTACTAAGATCAGGACCACGCCCCAAAGAAAATCACAGCGTAAGGGCGAGCACCCACTGGCGTTTGCGTTTTCCGCGGGAAAAAATGCCGCGTTTTCGCGGCGTTTTTCGCGGCGTTTTCCGCTGCGTTTTCGCGGCGTTTTTCGCGGCGTTTTCGCGGCTTTTCCATTAATTTCCATGGAGAAAAATAAGGACACATATGCAACTGACAGTTCCTATGTTAAAAACGCAAACGCAACGCAAAAAAACCGCCAGTGGACAGGAACACATGTTATCTCTATGCCTGTGCAGGAAAAACGCAAAACGCAAAACGCAGGTAAAAAAACGCCAGTGGGTGCTCGCCCTAAGGGTGGACACCCACTGCATTTTTTTCTCCACTGCGCTGCGAGAGTAAAGGTAAAGTCTCGCAGCGCAGTGCGAGAAAAAAAACGGTATCACGCCAGGATATCGGCATCATGCTGGTATATCGCCAGTCTTTTCAATGGGGCCAGCGGCAGCAGCGCTAGCCCCATTGAAAAGAGATGGAGAATGCCGCGGACCTCTGCCACAGCTGTGACAGAAGTCCGCAGCATTCTATGACAGCTGTGGCAGAGGATTCCTTCATCCCCGCAGTCCCCGTGGGGATGAAGGCAACTCCTGCCACAGCTGTGACAGCTGTGGCAGAAGTCCGCGGCATTCTCCCTATGTTTTCAACGGGGCTAGCGCTGCTGCTGCTGGCCCCATTGAAAGCACTAGCGATATGCCGGTTCTATATCGACGTCTTTCTTGCGCTGCGAGGCGAGAGTTTTCTCGTGCTCTCGCAGCGCAAGAAAGAAAATTTCGCTAGTGAGTGTCCACCCTTAGGGCGCCCACCCACTGGCGATTTTTTTCCCTGCGAAATTCGCAGCATTTTTTTCTCTGCAGGGGTCTATGGGACTTGTAATGTTAAAATCGCGATCACGCAAAATCGCGCCTACCCACTGGCGATTTTTTTTCCTTTGCGTTTTGCGTTTTTTCTCAAGAGCAATTAGTTTTGAATGTACTCCTGTCCACTGGCGTTTTTTTTTTCAGTCCGTTGCAATTTTTAACATAGGAACTGTCAGTTGCATATGTGTCCTTATTTTTCTCTTAATGCACCCATGAATGTCAATGGAAATTAACGGAAAACGCCGCCAAAAACGCGCCAAAAACGCTGTGTTTTTCACGCACGAAAATCGCAAACGCCAGTGGGTGGGCGCCCTTAGACTTATCACACAATACAATACAGGATGGTGTGAGATGAGATGGATATTGAACAAATATTGGAATATTTTTAGGATTGATAATGAATGATCTAAGGAAAATATAATCGATCACGTGTGTAATGTATTGTAAAAACATTTTTTATCTTTAAATAGTTATGTCACTGTCTGATATATACATATTGTGGTTGATTCACCTGATGGTTATAGATTTAGTAAACATTTTTATGATGCATTTGAACTCTGGTCTTCTATCTTGGAGAGAGTTACCTGAATTGATGTGCTATAGCTGTGCACACACAAACAAAATTCAGTATTAGGGCTTCCACCCACTAGAGTTTTTTTCTCCACTGCGCTGCGAGAGTAAGTGAAAACTCTCGCAGAGCAGTGCGAGAAAATCGCTGCGATATCGCTGCGACAGTCTTTTCAATGAGGCCAGTGGCAGCAGCGCTAGCCCCATTGAAAAGATATGGAGAATGCCGCGGACTTCTGCTACAGCTCTGACAGCTGTCACAGCTGTGGCAGAAGTTTCCTTCATCCCCGCGGGGACCGTGGGGATAAAGGACACCTCTGTCACAGCTGTGGCAGAAGTCAGCGGCATGCTATCCCATTGCTTTCATGAATAGCTAAGAGCTATCTGCCATTGGCTGAGCGCTCAGCCAATAGCTAAGCACTAGCTGCTATTGGCTGAGCCCTCAGCCAATCCGCACAGCCCTTTCAGTGGGCGGGGATTTTTAAATCCCCCGTCTGCTGAAAGAGCTCAGTAGCAGTGCCGGGGAGCCAGCCGGAGGACGCGGCTGACAGCAAGAGAGGTGAGTAACTTTTTAATTATTTTTTTAAACACTTTTTTTATGATTATCAGGGAAGAGCTTATATTTCAAGCCCTTCTCCGATAATCATTCTGCGGGGCTTGTCAGAAACCACTGCTTTCAATGGGATCGGCAGCAGTGCCGATCCCATTGAAAGCAATGGGATAGCATGCCGCTGACTTCTGCCACAGCTGTCACAGCTGTCACAGCTGTGGCAGAAGTCCGCGGCATTCTCCATATCTTTTCAATGGGGCTAGCGCTGCTGCCACTGGCCCCATTGAAAAGACTGGCGATGTTGCAGTGATATCCCAGCAATTTTGGGATATCTGCCTGCGTTTTTCTCGCACTGTGATGCGAGACTTTAACTTTAGAATCGCATCGCAGTGGAGAAAAAAACACCAGTGGGTGGGAGCCCTTAGTGTATCTTGACGCCACCATGAAGTCCAGGTGGAGTCAAGATTGACAGGGGGTGACGCCCCCTGTAGCTGATTGGCTGCACAGCTGCCTGACACATAGGTCCTGGAATGGCACTACAATTTGGCTGCCAGATACATCCAGTGGTGCCTGCTGCAAAGACACAGCCAGAGATCACAGGCCCTTCTAGGCCACTGAGGCACAAGTCGCAGCATGGCTCGGGGTTTTTGCACTGAGGCACAATTGTCCTGAGGTACGTTTTCCAGTGCAGCCCGCGGTGCCGCTCCACAACACTGTAACTCACCCCCACGCTATATTACTTGCCGTCGGCCGCAGGGAGGCGACAGGTCCAGTGTGAGACACAGAGTCTGACCTGGCGGGCGAACACTGCTTGACCACACGCCGCAGTCTTTCCCCGCACCCCCACCGGATGGGTCTTTACCGGCAGTGGAGCAGAGGCGATGAGGCAGACAGCTGTCAGTGGCGGAACGAATGGCATGGATCTTACAGTCCCGACAGGTGTGGATAAGAAGCGCTGATGGCGGCATCTGTCACCGGGGGAAGCGTCATCCATGGAGCTCACATTGATGGCTGGGGAGTGCAAACAGTGACGCCGGCAGCTGTGACTGCGAAGCGTCAGACACGGAGATGACAATGCACGCAGCGCACCCCTAGTGGTGACACCGAGAGCTGTGAGCGGGGGACCTTAGGGATGTGGTAACATTTGTTATGAGGCTTAGATTATTACATGTTAATGCAGCATTTCACACTATACTACCAGGACCTGGCTGCCTTGGCCCTATCGGGAGCTAGGGGGGTGAGAGGGGCATTAGATACACTAATACCAACAAAGTTATTCTGATAACACCTATTTTTGCAATTTGAGTTGTACACCCTGAATCACTCCTTCTTAGGGAGACGTGCTGGAGGGTATGTTTTTTGGAGTCATTTGATACATCAGGTGCTTCCTGTTTAGGTTGTTTTGGAGACTTATGTAGTGTACAGAAGTTAATGTGCACATGTGTTCTGGAAGTTTCTGGATGGTTTATGTAGTCTTGTGTTTCTGTGTTTTCCACTGTCTTCTGTGTATGAATATGATCTGTATTGCACCTTTGCATCACTGAATGAGTTCCAAACATGACCTAGACAGTAAAAGTATCTATTTTTATGTCATCTGACCTCATTTTATATATGCGGGTGCAATATGCTTGAGTGAGGTCTTCTGGTCTTCTAGTCTTTTCTGCCAGCTGCATAGTTGTCTTCTTTTGAGAGAGAAAGAGAGCCTGGCCTCAGTCTGAGTACAAGAAGAGATGGAAGAGGCTGAGAGGATACCCCTCTAATGTCATGAACCCCTTCTTCTACTTTCCCTTGTTAGGGTGGATACCCACTTGCGTTTTTCTTGCGCATTTTTTTCACGCGATTGTCAATGGGACTTTCTATTGTTAAAAACACATTGCACGAAAATTGCAAAGCACAAACTTGCAATGTGTTTTTAACATGAGAGTGGATCGGTAGAGTGTTGGTGGAGTTTTTAAAGAGTCGGTGTCCTGGACCAGGGAACCGCAGTTACCAAGGCCTGCGTAAGTCATCCTGTTTCTCCCGTATTCCTCCCTGTCACTGCACGTGTTTGAAAACCTTCACTACCGTGCTGGTGGCTGTAAAGAGGACTCCTGTGATTCCTATTTCAAGTTTCTCAGTAAATGGCATCACCGACCATTCCCAATTTGGCCTATTGAATTTTACCCCATGTGTGGACTATTGTTTATTCCCCAGAGAGATCACCGCAGAGGAAGGAACGGTGGCATCACACATGACAAGAAGGATTCAGGTAATCCACTTGTGGGTTTCCTTATTTAATATAGCCTGCCCGCACCCCTTGGACATGTCCCTACTTACCCTCCAGGTGGGAGACGGAAGAGCCACCGTGACAAGTGAACTACTCTACCCCAATGCCTCCTAAGCTGAGGTCTGTTCCTTGGATGCTGCACTTAAACACAACTAGTAATAGTAACCATACCCCCTTGAGAAAGCAGATGCGAAATGTGCATTGGGGCTCAGGATACAGGTCTTGATTGGCATGTGGTAACAACTTTGTATTTATATGTTGGGTGATTCGTCAGTCCTAATTCATTGCCTTGCATGTCCGGCTTATATTAAATATGACTTAGTAGATCCACTATTGTATATATTGTTATCCTATTTATGCCATGGATGATTTCGTTATCCCATTATTCAAGTCCCGCTCCTGTATATCCAGGTACTCCTTTTCTCCAACTACATGTTTTAATTATTGTCCTGTTTTGTAATAAAGTTAATATATTTTACTATTCTAAGCTCTTTAATGTGTGTTCATTGCAAGAGTTAGCCAAGTGGCTTTCCATTTGAGGCTCCCTAACAGACTGAAAAGTCCCGTGTTTCATGTCTCACTGCTTGAACCATATGGAAAAAAAATGTTTGGTACTGTTTTAAGGCCCATTTAGACCCAACGACTCTTGCTAAAAATCTCTCAAAGCTGTCATTTGAGCGAGAATTGTTAGGTCTAACTCCACGGACATCATGCAGTTTTCGTGCACAAATCATTCATCGTTGTCTTTCAGCAAGCTAAAAAGAGAACGATGAGCCTTATCACTACTAATAATAATAGTATCAGATACTATTGTTTCAGCTGGTATCCAGCTCAGAGAACACAGTCGGAGTATGAAGAAGACAATGCTCCAGCTGTGTTCTGCATACCCCATTCGGAGCGCTCAGCTGTATACCATGCACACCATGCCATGTACGTGCACACCATGATTATCGCTCAAAAGATGTGTTTTGAGCAAATTGTGAGCAATAATCATTGTATCTAAATGGGCCTTTAACCAGTAGAGTAAAGTTTGATTGTTCTCAGTAAGACAAACCAGGTAATCTTATAGATATGATCTTTTAATGGCTACCAAAAATGCATGATGTTACAGCAAGTTTTCAGGTTCTTTCTTATTGACCCTTCATCAGGCTAATAAAACTGGTTTGGATGGGACATAATTATAACATACAAATGCAGAGGGGAGATTGGACACCCCTCTTGATCTAAATAAATCTTCGTACACTAAAATCTGAGACTTTAAATAACAGCAATCTGAGCAAAGAGATAGATGCTTAATCAATCCACTGAGCTGAGGAATGTGACAATTTTATGATATCTGTTATCTCTACTTTACCAACTGCACATAGAAGGAGCTGAAAACTCTACCTCTGCAGCAGCACCTATTGGATGGTAACATTCTTACAATCAATTTCTGAATTTTTATAAGAAAAACAAAAAAACAAACATTGATTGGGGAGAGGACACCCATCTTGACCTCCTTCAGAACTTTCATATTCTCCACTTATGCAAGAATCCTGATGTTCATTCCATTCTTGAGGGTATCAAACATGGCCATAAACCTATACTATCAAATTCTTCTGTGATGCTGTGGTTTAAAGCTGCCCTTCAGTATGATAATTCTTATCTGCTCTATGCTATGTTTGTGACCACAAAAATGTTTAGCCACAGGTAATTCCGTCTTTTCCTCTCCAATTGTGTAACGATGAGATCCCATCCTGGCTCTCAGTTTTGGTCCTGTTTCCCTGATATAAAGCCCCCCAACGGGACATTTACTGCACCGGATCAGGTACATTGAAACATTGGAACATTGGACGTGGAACATGTAAATGTTCTGGGAATCATATAGTCCTGCTGTGTGTTGGGGATCTGTATCCTGTCCTCAGTCAATACATGTGAGCAGGTCTTGCAGCTCCTTACATTACAGGGATAAGTTCCTTTTTGTGTGTCAGAGGACAATGCACCCCAGATTATAATGTTCTACAAATTAGGAGGTTGCCTGTATTCCATAGGTGGGGAGGGTCCAGGAATATGGTTTTCAGACGGTCATCCTTGAGTAGGGTATGATGGAGTTTCTTTGCAGTCTTCCTTAGTACCTCTAGCTGTGAATTGTAGGTCACCAATAGAGGCACACATCCATTTTTTTCTTTCTCTTTGTATTGGAGTAGTTGATTCCTGGGTATCCTGGTGGCTCTGGTGATTTGGTTATCAAGTGAGGAGGGATGGTAGCCCTAATTTTAAAAGTGTCTTTTTGAGATTGCATAAATGTTCCTCTCTGTCTGCTGAGTTGGAGCAGATCCAGTTGTATCTGATGGCCTGGCTGTAGACAATGGACTTTTTGATGTGCTTAGGATGGTAGCTGTCCCATTTGGGGTATGGGGATTGATCAATTGTAGGCCAGTGGTTTGGTGGGGCAGGAAGTCAGAAAGTCACTCTGCAGTTTTGCCATGAAAAGGTTGGCATATTGTGGTGCCATTTTACTGCCCATAGCAGTTCCTCTGAGTTGCAAGAATTTTTTTTTTTTCGTCATAGGAGAAATAATTGTGTATGAGGATAAACCTTGAGAGTTGTAACACTGATACAGAGGCAACCCCATTGGCCTCAAGGTGTGCCTGGCAGGCGGTTAGTCGATCCATGGTGGCCAGGATTGTGCCATCTGAGAGGGGACCCATGATTGACAGTTTGTTCAGTATGTCTGCTTTGTCCTACAAGTAGCTAGTTGTGATCCTCATCAGTGGTTTGAGAACACCTTCCACCCATCGTGAGATTTTTTAAGTGAGGGTTTCCACACCTGAGATAATTGGCCTCTCTGGGTTGCCAGCTTTGTTTAGTTTGGGAAGAATATACATTGGGAAGCATGAATGTTGCCATCCAATAGGTGGTGCTGCAGAGGAAGTGTTTGCAGCTCCTTCTATGTGCAGTTTGTAAAGTAGAGATAACAGACATCATAAAACTGTCACATTTCTCAGCTCAGTGAACTGATTAAGCATCTATCTCTTTGGTCAGATTGCTGTTATTTTAAGTCTCAAATTTCTGCGTGAACATTTATTTAAATCAAGAGGAGTAAACTTTATTTAGATCTGATGAAGGGTTGATAAGAAAGAACCCAAAAGCTCGCTGTAACATCATGCATTTTTGTTATCCATTAAAAGGTATCATATGTACAAGATTACTCTTGGTTTCTCTTATTAAGAACAATCACACTGCTTAAACCAGACAAGGAGAATACCTTTCCGAGAAGAAATTGGCCACTGCCTCTACTCGCAATCATCAAAGGTGAAAAAGAGTACATAGTGGACAAGATTCTGGACTCCAGAATTTTTAGAGGAAGCTTTCAGTATCTGGTACAGTGGAGGGGATATGGGCCCGAGGTGGACTCATGGGAGATGGACTGCAATGTTCATGGCCCTAAGTTAACACAGGATTTCCATTGGAGATATTCAGGAAAACCAGTCCCTTGGATATCTGGAAGCCTTCCTGAAAGGAGGGAGCTACTATCAGGACTCAAACCCAGGAGCTTCTGTGCTCCAGTTGGCGGCTCTCCCTTTTGAGTTATTCAGAGAGTTTGATAGCTCCCCTGCATAATCTTGTCCAGGTTTCCTTGCTCTCGGTCTAGTTACTTATTTTGGCTCTGCCCAGTTCCTGATTGAACGCTCTATAATAGCCTGGCCCTTCCACTTCCTCATTGTAAGATTATTGTGATCCCAGCCAGTAGTCAAGCTCCACCACACTGCGAACTGATACCTACCTGTTACCGACCTCTGACCTTCCTCTGTTACGCTACCTGCCCGCGCCTTTGTACAGCAACTGATACCTACCTGTTACCGACCTCTGGCCTCCCTCTGATTATGCTATTTGCCTGCTTCTTTGTACTGCAACTGATACCTACCTGTTACCAATGTCTAGTTTTACTGACCACACTATCTGTCCACTTGGGTTACAACAAGAGACTCCAAACCCACACCAGATAATTACACAGCACATTTATGGCATTTCATCAGAGGATAGAAAATTATTATGTCTATCCATCAAAACCAGAGGGCATGCCTGGCATGGCCAAATGGAAAAATTTATGTCTCTTTTATGAAAATCTGGATCTTTTCACCTAATTTTAATACAACGCAAAAAAAAATTTCCAAAGCGGATTGTAAACATAGCGGGGCACGTATAACAGTATATAGCAATATGGCAATCCCCTATCCACACTATTCCATGCATAGCTTAGATTGCATGGGAAAAACCTCATGACAGGTTCCCTTTAAATATTACAACAAATTATGTACTGAACACAGCATGAGTAGAATAATTTAATATACAGTATATTTGATTTTCAGAAGACGTCCACTTTTGGGGTACCAGATGCCTAGCTTTGTGTTTGTGACTGGTTTGGTCAGCTAAGAACATCTGGAAGTTGTATTGATGCTGATCTATTGCTCCACACATCACATCATAACGCGAGTATAAATGGAGAAGGATGTGGTAATTATTTTTGTTTTTTTAGATTGCACTTGTAAACCCCTTATTTTCACACTCCATTTCTGGCCTTTCTTCAGCAAACACGGGGAACTTTCTTTAAAAAGGGAATAACCATTTGCTGCACCGAAACTGTGACTAATGGTAACTTGTTCTCTACTTCATAGGAATTAGTTTTTTTTTTATTTCATCGCTTCTATCCGGTTATAAATGTAGGACCAAACAGCAGATGGGACATCGTACATTGCGCATAATCAGATCTATTCATTATACAGATGTAGCGGTCGCCAAACGCTTGACGCACTACTGTACATCTGTTTGTTTAGCCATTGATTGCTTGGTTACACAATTGGCATACATGCGCTATGATAACTTTCATAGTCTGCCTTGTTAGTCAAGCCTGGCAATGCCACATCCGTATACCATCAGAGTGCTGTTTCCATTTGGTTGATACATGTGGAAGGACTTTAGTTTGGATTCAGAGTGCAGCACTGCAGAATAAACCACCTTAAGATCTGCCTCAGGCAGGGCTTGATAGGCAATCTGCCATGACAGCCCTGGGGCCTTTCTGAAGGCCCCCATCTCCTATGTCAACAGCACCACAATCTTATCGTGGGGGGCAGTGCGGGACCAATCAGGGAATTTAAGGGGATAACAGCTCTGATAAGCAGCGCTGCATATCGGAGCTATTGCGGGTGGGTGTCAGCTGTAAGAAACAGCCTGCGCCCGCATTGTATGGAGCGGGATCAACTCATAATCTCCCTCCAATCATACGCTGAACCTGCAAGATGTAACGGTACATCCTGCAGCATTAAGGGGTTAATATCGAAAGTAATGCACATAACTATTATTAACAGACTGTTTACAAAACTGTTTAAAGACTTGCACCTCAGTTAACTTCAAAAACTGATTGTTAATTCCTGCCTTTTGGTTCGTTAAATTAACCGTTGAAGCATTTTGACCTGTCCTGCCTTTGTTGTATGCCACAATCCTCTGCCCCTCCTGATGCTGGCATTTGACCAGGCCGATTTCCATAGTTATGGGCCAGTGTCTGAGACCTGGGTGATAATCCCAAATCCTAACCTCTGGGAGGAGAGGAGCCCCTCTTCACCGTAGGTGGTACCTATCAGCACTCAGGAAAAGATGCAAGTTGGAGAAAGATCCTATGCTCGAACCTCATGGAGAGCCTGAATACCACCCAGGGGTCCCTCCCTTCACATAGTTGCCAGTATATTTGAATTAAGGCTATATAATAGTGCTTTATCCCTGCAGTGACAATAGTAAGGAAGATATGGTCAGGAGAAAGATAAACTGATCATTGGGATGACTTCCTTCTAAATGGAGTTGTCTTGTTGAGACATCCCCTATAACAGTACTTTTACCTATTATTTATATGGGCCCCAACAAGCAAATAAACCAGTATAGAAAAAAACAATAGAAATAAGTAACCTACTATCATTTTTATTTCTACTGAGAACATGTTCTCAAGATAGGTCATCAATAGATGATTGATGGAGTCCACTGCTTGGGACTCCCGCTAATCAGCTGATTTCTGGCACTGCTATCAGTATGGACAGCGTAAGGGTTGCTACTTGGCCTGTAATCCACGGACCCAGACGGTAATTTACTCTACAGGCTGATGCTGGTATTTATTTTTTATTGGCCATATTTCCTTTTGTGATGCCTGGCAGCAACCAGGTCATCAAGCACTATAACTCATACTCTCAAGTTCAAGTCAGGATGCTGCTGCAGTACTCAAAGAAGAGTAGTGCCCTTTCATAGTAATATGGCTCCTTTAGTAGCCCCAAAAGTAATAGTATAGTGTCCCAGAACCAAAGTTTCTGCCACAATTCAGTGCAAAGCTGTTGTGATTGAAGAAAACCTATTTTTCCAGTGCACTTTATTGTATGTTGTTTGCACATTGCATTGCACTGCATGAGAGCAGTCTGGTTGTTTGAGCAGAGAGAGACAGATGCACGTTAGCAAGTCAGAGCATCAAGCTACTTATTCTGACCATTTAGTAAGTTTATACTTAAAGGGGTTGTCTCGCGGCAGCAAGTGGGGTCATACACTTCTGTATGGCCATATTAATGCACTTTGTAATGTACATTGTGCATTAATTATGAGCCATACAGAAGTTATAAGAAGTTTTTCACTTACCTGCTCCGTTGCTAGCGTCCTCGTTCCCATGGAGCCGACTAATTTTCGCCGTCTAATGGCCAAATTAGCCGCGCTTGCGCAGTCCGGGTCTTCTTCTGTTCTCAATGGGGCTCCGTGTAGCTCCGCCCCGTCACGTGCCGATTCCAGCCAATCAGGAGGCTGGAATCGGCAATGGACCGCACAGAAGCCCTGCGGTCCACGGAGAGAGAAGATCCCGGCGGCCATCTTCAGCAGGTAAGTAAGAAGTCACCGGAGCGCGGGGATTCAGGTAAGCACTCTCCGGTGTTCTTTTTTAACCCCTGCATCGGGGTTGTCTCGCGCCGAACAGGGTGGGGGGGGGGGTTGAAAAAAACAAACCCCGTTTCGGCGCGGGACAACCCCTTTAAGTCCTGTGAGAGAATCAAGCTACTTGGGGAGAAGATTGTACCCCCAGCCTCTGATTTCTCAGGTTAACCTCTGGTGATCAAGGATCACGCCCTAGGAACAGGCCCCTAAATCTTCAATCGCTCTGTTAATTGCGTAACATTGCCTTGTGCCAGTCCACACTGGGAGGATCATCTACTTCTATGTTGCTATACTTCACATTAAACTATAATTGACCGTGTTACCCTGGAATTACATCAGAAGTGTTAATAAAGTTTTTAGAGTTGTTTCGCGGAATCCTAGTGTCAGAAGTCTCATTCCTGCACTTTGCATCACTGAAACAGCTACCTTGACAAAAGGGTAGAGTGGGACCCCTGGACCTCAGGTTAGCAACACCACCCTGCAACGTGACACAGAACTTCAACACTCAACTAGCCTGCGGTATCATCCCAGCGGTTACCACAACTGCACCCCCTTTAGTGGCACCAGTAACAATAGTAGCAACACCTCTAAGTGCCCTACTTACCCCTTTACCTCTGGCGGGGCAGCAACCTTGGCATCAGACACTGTAACTCACATCTGAAGTTCCAGTCAGGATGCCACTGCAGCATGCAGAGAAGATCCTCATCCCCTTCCCCCTCGCATGCCCTGCATACAATACAGGCAGGAATTCAGATGGAGCAGGGAGGAGTGAGGATCTTCTCTGAGCCCTGCAGCGGCATCCCGACTGGAACTTCAGACGTGAGTTATAGCATCTGATGCCCAGCCAGTGGCATAGCAGGGCACTTACAGGTAATGCTATTGCTACTGGTGCCAATAAAGGGGGTGTTACTATTTTTTTGGCTACTAAAGGGGGCTCTATTACTATTAAAAGGGAATTATTACTAGTTGGGGCCGCTGAGAGGGGGCACTATTACTACTGCTGTGATAAACCATTCCCCTAACCACACCTCTAAACCACACCCACTTTTATCTTGCCTGGTATTTTTTTGGTGACAAAGGTGGTAATGCAACACAGTGCAGATCACGCTGTCTGTATTGCAGCGGCCCAGGTTGGTGTTGCATTGAATTCAATGGGAGCTGTGCATGCATTACCAAACCGAGTGGCCGCAATACAGGTAGCATAAAACCAAAAATAATAGGTCAGCACACAAAGCTTCCATAAGAACACTTTTCTACTTTATTAATTACAATTAAAAAGTTACAATACAACAGAGATGAGTCTCCAATGTGCAGCAGACAGGCGGAAGGAAGGCATACAACATAACCAGTACATAGAATTAAATATATGCTCAAAAATGCATGTATGCAAAATAATATATCAACAAACATTTAATCATATAAAATGACACCTCAAGCATACAAAGCATTGAATCTATGCATATAAGCAGCACTACATAACGCATAAAGCCCACCTTACCACCTGCACCCTGACACGTGTTTCGCCCCAAGCTTCCTCAGGTGGTACCTGAGTCTGCTTCCTGCACTATCTGTACTGACATCGGTGGCAGGAATCAGCTGATTGGTGGGTATCCTGTCAATCATCTATTGATCACCTATCCTGCTGGAAATCATTGATCAATAGCAAAAACTCCAAAAGTCCAGGGCATCCACTTTAAATACATGTATAAAACTCCGGTTATCTTCATGAGCCAAGGTTAGCTGGCAATTGCCACCCAGTAGCTAGAAAAAAGGAAAATGTACAACACAGAGGAAACCAACATGTTAACAGGAAATATTGTGTTTCATCATATTGGACATTGTGGCCGTAATCAATGTGTTGGAGCCGCATCCTGTGATACAGAGATATTAACTGGATATTCTCGGTTTCTTCTGTGTCGGGAGGAGGGGGGGGGGTATTTTCTGTAAATGTGTCTTCTTGCGCTGATTCTGTGTTAAAGTCTTTATCTCCTATAATCCTATTATCATAACCTATAGCAGTCCAAGGAAGTGCCCTTAGTCATTCAGGAGCCTCCATGAGATGGCTGGGACTGTATGCAGCATCCTGTAGCCTCTTAACCCCTTAGTGACAAGCCTGTTTGTGCCTTAATGGCTAAGCCAAATTTTGGAAATCTGACATGTGTCACTTTAACATAGGATAACTCCGTAAAGGTTTTGCATATCCAATTAATTTTGCCATTGGTTTTTTTTCACCACATATTGTACTTTATTTAGGTAGTAAAAATAGACTTTGTGCATATTTTTTAAAGACACCAAAATTGGGAAACTTTTGAAACATTGTCATTTTTTCACATTTTCAACTGCAATGTATAAAATACGTGCAAACAAACTGTCCAATTTTTCGATATGATATATTTCCATCTGTTTGCTATATTCTGGAAGCCCATTTGAAAACATTTAGGTTTTTTTAACCATTTAGGAGACGTACAAATGTAACATTAATTATTAAACCTTTAAGGACCAGGCTATTTTGTACCTTAAGGACCAGACACGTTTTAGGGATTTTACCCATGTGGCGGTTTTACTGTCCTATTTTTTTTCCTTCAGCTACCAAAATTATTTTTGCTGCGTTCTTTTTTCCGTGACATATAGTACTTTTTTAAAATATCTTTTTCACTGACTTTTTTTTCTGTTTTTTAGTTTTATTGGGGGTAAAAAGCAAAAAAAAAAAATTTTTTAACATTTTCCAGTTATTTTTTTTTCTTAGTATATTTACACTAAAATAAAGTATGTTAATGGGTTTTCTCATTTTGTTTCGGATGTTTTGATATATAATATGTATGACTTTGGATTACAGGGCGCTTATAGTGACGGTTTTAGTTGGCTACGGCTTTGGGTTCTTTTCTTTGATATGTGTATATTGCTGTTTTAGGGCTTATTTACATAAGCGTATATGGGCCGGCATTTTCATGGCCAGCTGATATATGCTTCCAGCTAAGCAGTTACCCCCTCCCACTCACCGGCTCACTGCCTCTCTCCTACCCTCCGAGCCGTTTGCAATGGGAGTGGAGCTAAGCTGCCCCTTCCCCCCCACACACCCTTTGCCCACAGCCAGCAATGGGAGTGGACGGGACAGAGCGGACCTTAGCTCTACCCCTGTCCTGACCCCTTCCATTGCAAACGCTGGACTGGAGGAGAGAGGCAGAGAGCCAGTGAGGGGGAGGGAAGGGGGGAACTGCTTAGCTGGAAGCGTGTATCAGCCAGGCGTGAAAACCCCTCTGATATACACCCGTGTAAATAAGCCCTTGTTCTGTAATTTTGTTTTACTTGTGTATGTAATTATGTTTTTTTACTATCTACGTCCCCTATGACGTCATGTAAGACCTCTGGGGGACATTCATATGTTTTCTTTTTTTTATTTGACATTTTTCCACTGTAGCTGGAGCATCCATAGGAGCCCCAGTTACAGGGGACAACATCCCCTCTAGTGACATTAGACATTGGCAGAGCTGGTCAGGGTCTAATATGAACCTGCAGCTCTGCTATAGCAGGGAATCCCGGCAGACAGGTGACCCCCTTGCTCCCGTGGTGGAAGAAACACTTTCACTTTTTAATACACAGTGCTCATTGAGCGCTGTGTATTCAGGAAAGGAGAAGGCAGAAAGGGTTAAAAACCACTCCTGCCTTCTCCTCCAGGTTATCAGCTGCTGACAACACATCCTGCTTCTAATTGATTGCAAAAGCAGTAGGCTTTAATCCTTGCTGTAATTTTACATATGGCTGGGCTTAAAGCCCGTGACCAGGCGCCATATATTCACAGTGCTTGGTCCTTAATGGGTTAAAATTTTGAGGAACGTTTTGTTTTTTTACACCAAGCCAAGATTGCAAAGGCTGATAAGTGTCAAAATGACCACAAATGACCCTATTTAAAAAAAAACAAAACACACATCTTAGTATATTCACTGATGGGTGTGCTGAGTATTTTGACCCCGCAGTTTTTTTCAGGAGTTAATGCAATTTGGAGGAGAAAAAATAAAATGCCCCATAGCACACTTGTAGAGCCCTTGAGCTGCCAAAGCAATAGAGAACCCCCATAAATTATCTAGTTTTGAAAACTAGACCCCTTAATAAATTACTGAGTATTTTAACCCCACAGTTTTTGAATGAATCTAAGCAAAGCAGAAGGAAAAAAATTATGATTTTCATTTTTTGTGCAATTGTGTCATATTGAAAACTGTTTTTTTGTACAGCACACATGTGAATATAGACTTTCACCCCAAAATGGATACTGCAGTTGGTCCTGTGTTCAGAGACATACCCATTGTAACCCCAATCTGCTTACTGGACACATGGCTCGGCCTATAATGGAGGGAACAGCCTTTGGCTTTCAGGGCACAACTGAACTAATTCAAGGCCCCATTCCTTACTTGTAGAGCCATCAAGCTGCCAAAACGATAGAACGCCCCCAACAAGTGATCCCATTTTGAAATCTAGAATAGAGATGAGCGAGCGTACTCGCTAAGGCAAATTACTCGAGCGAGTAGTGCCTTATGCGAGTACCTGCCTACTCGTCTCAAAAGATTTGGGTGCCGGCGGGGGGAGGGGGGGAGCGGTGAGTTGCGGGAGTGAGCAGGGGGGAGCGGGGAAGCCCCCCACCGGCACCCGAATCTATTGAGACGAGCGGGCAGGTACTCACATAAGGCACTACTCGCTCGAGTAGTTTGCCTTAGCGAGTATGCTCGCTCATCTCTAATCTAGAACCCTTCACCCATTTATCTAGGTGTGGACTGAGGTTTCTAAACACAGATTTTTGCAAAAAAGTATTATAAAGCAGGTGAAGAATATTTTTTTTCCCCACAAATATGTCACTTTCATGATAGTTTTCTTTGTTTCAAGCAGGGAAACCTGGGGAGCCACACCACAAATTTTATAGCAGTAGTTCTTTTGTGTTTAGCAATAGCTTGTAGCCCCAATCTGCTTATAGGACACACGGCTATGTCTATAATGGAGAAAAGACTCTTTGGCTTTCAGGGTACAACTAAATAAATTTGAGGCCCCATTGCACACTGGTGCAGAAAACAAAAATTGACTCTCTAAAAAGAATCACTCCCCCTCTTTTTTTTTGGCATTCCCTAAATTCAATAATTCAAAACTGTGTGGTAGGTCTCAAAATGGAGTAATTACAGAGGCCTGGTTAGAATGGGAACATGGGGTAATAAAATCGGGTATCCCTCCTCCTTCCATGCTTGCTGTAAACCCAACACTTTTTGGGGGGGTATTTCTTGACCTCAGTGGCAGGGATGGGGTGTAGAAAGTACCGCTCTGTGAACCTTAACACCTCCTCAGACTTGTAAGCTTGCTGAGGTCCAACGGTCTCAAACAGAAGGCCTCAAACAAGCTGCTCCTGGAACTGCAGGAAGGGACAGCTCCCCGGGGCCTCCGGTCACTGCTCTAGGCTCTAGGCTACCTTTGGTAGCTGGGTGCAAGCACATTTTGAATATCCTGGGCCCTACCTGGCTTCTGTGCATGCCCAGAAGCCAAGGAAGGTCCATGGAGGATGATTGCGTCAGGGCACAAATCCGGAGGCCTCCAGTAAGAAATTTAATTAGTGAGGGTAGATGAAACTTTAACTTTTTAAAGTTTTTAACACAATTTCACTTGATCACCATTATCTGTTAAATAACAGCAATGTAGTGACTGGACACCGCACACTGTGGCCTTCGGTGACAGGTCCAAACTCCATAGCAGGAAGCTGTCACACTGCCCGACCACATAGCTTTATTCTACATGGCCAACGAGTTTTCACATTCTATCTCTGGGCGTTCCTGTGGAATGCCTCACCCATTGTTTTCAATGGGACCTTCAAGAACATCGATGTGTATGCGAGTGCGCTGTGATGCTTCCCATTACCATCAAAGGGAAACACTTGCGATCCTTTGACGCGTGTGAAAAACATTCCTCCTGAGGATCACTATGTTTAATCATTTTTAATTGATTTTAGCAAATAATAATACGTACAAATTAACAAGCAGATCATGCAGGACTAGAGATGAGCGAACGTACTCGTCCGAGCTTGATACTCGTTCGAGTATTAGCGTGTTCGAGATGCTCGTTACTCGTAACGAGTACCACGCGGTGTTCGGGTTACTTTCACTTTCATCTCTGAGACGTTAGCGCGCTTTTCTGGCCAATTGAGAGACAGGGAAGGCATTACAACTTCCCCCTGTGACGTTCAAGCCCTATACCACCCCCCTGCAGTGAGTGGCTGGTGAGATCAGGTGTCACCCGAGTATATAAATCGGCCCCTCCCGCAGCTCGCCTCAGATGCGTTGTGAGATAGCTGAGGGACAGTGCTATCGTGTTGGAGCTGCTATAGGGAGAGTGTTAGGAGTTAGTGTAGGCTTCAAGAACCCCAACGGTCCTTCTTAGGGCCACATCTAACCGTGTGCAGTAGTGTGGAGGCTGCTTTTAGCAGTGTTGCACTTTTTTTTTTTTTGGTATATCGGCCGTGCAGAGCATTGCGCCCTGCAGTAATACTCCAGGGATAGAATTGTGTAGGCAGGGCCAGAAGACATATATTATAGATTAAATATACGCAGTGGTCCTTTTGAAAAAAATATTGGAAAAAAATCTATTTGGCCTGCCTGTCACTGTGCTCAGTGTTCTGGGTCCGTGTCTGCTGGGGGTAGCAGTTCTACAAATAAATACGCAGCCAGCTAAGTGTTACAGCAGGCGTGCGCCAAATTATTTCCTGGGGTTCCGTAAACGATGTCAGCCTCCAACCACAGGCCAATAAGCGGCACATTTAATTACAGCGTTCTGTTTCTGCATTACTGGTAATACACCATGCTGAGGGGTAGAGGTAGGCCTATAGGACGTGGACGCGGGCGATGACGCGGAGGCCCAAGTCAGGGTGCGGGCACAGGCCGAGCCAGTGCGGTGGCCAGGGGTAGAGGCAGGGCCAGACCGAATAATCCACCAACTGGTTCCCAAAGCGCCCCCTCGCTCCATGCCACCCTGCAGAGGTCAAGGTGCTCTACGGTGTGGCAGTTTTTCACAGAGACGCCTGACGACCGACGAACAGTGGTGTGCAACCTTTGTTGCGCCAAGATCAGCTGGGGAGCCACCACCACCAGCCTCACCACCACCAGCATGCGTAGGCATATGATGGCCAAGCACCCCACAAGGTGGGACGATGCCCGTTCACCGCCTCCGGTTTGCACCACTGCCTCTCCCCCTGTGCCCCAACCTGCCACTGAGATCCAACCCCCCTCTGAGGACACAGGCAGTACCGTCTCATGGCCTGCACCCACACCCTCACCTCCGCTGTCCTCGGCCCCATCCAGCAATGTCTCTCAGCGTAGCGTCCAGACGTCGCTAGCGCCACAGTTTGAGCGCGAGCGCAAGTACGACGCCACGCACCCGCACGCTGAAGCGTTAAACGTGCACATTGCAAAATTGATCAGCCTAGAGATGCTGCCGTATAGGCTTGTGGAAATGGAGGCTTTCAAAAGCATGATGGCGGCGGAGGAGTCAGAGCCTGGGACCGCTCACGTCCTACCCACCCCCCGAATTTCGTGCCCCAGCTCGGTGGTGGTATATGCGGGGGTGTATGCTTCCTCCACTAAACCACCCTCCTCCTCCTCCTACGCAACCTCTGTCTCGCAATCAAGATGTGTCAGCAGCAGCACGTCGCCAGCAGTCGGTGTCACGCGGCATGGCAGCACAGCGGTGGGCAAGCGTCAGCAGGCCATGCTGAAACTACTCAGCTTAGGAGAGAAGAGCCACACGGCCCACGAACTGCTGCAGGGTCTGACAGAGCAGACCGACCGCTGGCTTGCGCCGCTGAGCCTCCAACCGGGCATGGTCGTGTGTGACAACGGCCGTAACCTGGTGGCGGCTCTGCAGCTCGGCAGCCTCACGCACGTGCCATGCCTGGCCCATGTCTTTAATTTGGTGGTTCAGCGCTTTCTGAAAAGCTACCCCCACTTGTCATACCTGCTCGGAAAGGTGCGCCAGCTCTGCGCACATTTCCGCAAATCCCACACGCACGCTGCCACCCTGCGGACCCTGCAACATCGGTTTAATCTGCCAGTGCACCGACTGCTGTGCGACGTGCCCACACGGTGGAACTCTACGCTCCACATGTTGGCCAGTCTCTATGAGCAGCGTAGAGCTATAGTGGAATACCAACTCCAACTTGCGCGACGCAGTGGGAGTCAGCCTCCTCAATTATTTACAGAAGAGTGGGCCTGGTTGGCAGCCATCTGCCAGGTCCTTGGAAAATTTGAGGAGTCTACCCAGATGGTGAGCGGCGATGCTGCAATCATTAGTGTCACCATTCCTCTGCTATGCCTCTTGAGAAGTTCCCTGCAAAGCATAAAGGCAGACGCTTTGGAATCAGAAACGGAGGCGGGGGAAGACAGTATGTCGCTGGATAGTCAGAGCAACCTCATGTCTATATCTCAGCGCGTTGAGGAGGAGGGGGAGGAGCATGAGGAGGAGGAGGAAGAGACAGCTTGGCCCACTGCTGAGGGGACAGATGCTGCTTGCCTGTCATCCTTTCAGTGTGTATGGCCAGAGGAGGAGGAGGGGGAGGAGCATGAGGAGGAGGGGGAAGAGACAGCTTGGCCCACTGCTGAGGGTACAGATGCAGCTTGCCTGTCATCCTTTCAGCGTGTATGGCCAGAGGAGGAGGAGGAGGATCCTGAAAGTGATCTTCCGAGTGAGGACAGCCATGTGTTGCGTACAGGTACCCTGGCACACATGGCTGACTTCATGTTAGGATGCCTTTCTCGTGACCCTCGCGTTACACGCATTCTGGCCACTACGGATTACTGGGTGTACACACTGCTCGATCCACGGTATAAGGAGAGCCTTTGCACTCTCATTCCCGAAGAGGAAAGGGGTTCGAGAATGATGCTATACCACAGGGCGCTGGTGGACAAACTGATGGTAAACTTCCCATCCGACAGCGCTAGTGGCCGAAGGCGCATTTCCGCGGCCCAGGTAGCAGGGAAGGCGCAGAGATCAGGCAGCATGTACAGCACAGGCAGGGGAACACTCTCTAAGGCCTTTGACAGCTTTATGGCTCCCCAGCAAGACTGTGTCACCGGTCCCCAGTCAAGGCTGAGTTGGCGGGAGCACTGTAAAAGGATGGTGAGGGAGTACGTAGCCGATTGCAGCACCGTTCTCGGTGACGCTCTGCCCCCTACAACTACTGGGTGTTGAAGCTGGACACGTAGCCTGAACTCGCGCTGTATGCCCTGGAGGTGCTTGCTTGTCCTGCGGCTAGCGTCTTGTCAGAGAGTGTGTTTAGTGTGGCTGGGGGAATCATCATGGATAAGCGTACCCGCCTGTCAACCGACAGTGCCGACAGGCTAACACTCATCAAGATGAACAAAGCCTGGATTTCCCCAGACTTCTCTTCTCCACCAGCGGACAGCAGCGATACCTAAGCAATATGTAGGCTGCACCCGCGGATGGAAGCTACGTTCTCTATCACCATCCAAAACGGGGACCTTTTTGCTTCATCAATCTGTGTATAATATTCATCCTCCTCCTCCTGCTCCTCCTCCTGAAACCTCACGTAATCACGCCGAACAGGCAATTTTTCTTAGGCCCACAAGGCTCACTCATCTAATTTTTCTAAACAATTTTTATACGTTTCAATGCTCATTAAAGCATTGAAACTTTCACCTCAACCAATTTTTATTTTAACTGGGCTGCCTCCAGGCCTAGTTACCAATTAAGCCACATTAACCAAAGCCATTAATGGGTTTCAACTGCCCTCTCGGTTGGGCATGGGCAATTTTTCTCAGGTACATTAGTACTGTTGGTACACCAATTTTTGTGGGCCCTCGCCTACAGTGTAATCCAATAAATTTTTGGCCCACCTGCATTACAGCTGACCTAACATCAGCTGTGATGGGCAATGCAATGGGATATATTTATGTACCGCCGGTGGCTTCCTGGCACCGACCCATGCTGTGGGTCCACAGGGAGTTGTAAATGCATCTGTTTCCACTTCTAAAGAACCCCAGTCTGACTGGGGCATGCAGTGTGGGCCGAAGCCCACCTGCATCAAACATGACATTACTACTAGAGATGAGCGAGCACCAAAATGCTCGGGTGCTCGTTACTCGGGACAAACTTTTCGCGAAGCTCGAGGGTTCGTTTCGAGTAACGAACCCCATTGAAGTCAATCGGCGACCCGAGCATTTTTGTATATCACCGATGCTCGCTAAGGTTTCCTTGTGTGAAAATCTGGGCAATTCAAGAAAGTGATGGGAACGACACAGCAACGGATAGGGCAGGCGAGGGGCTACATGTTGGGCTGCATCTCAAGTTCACAGGTCCCACTATTAAGCCACAATAGCGGCAAGAGTGGGGCCCCCCCTCCCAAAAACTTTTACTTCTGAAAAGCCCTCATTAGCATGGCATACCTTAGCTAAGCACCACACTACCTCCAACAAAGCACAATCACTGCCTGCATGACACTCCACTGCCACTTCTCCTGGGTTACATGCTGCCCAACCGCCCCCCCCCCCCCCCCACAGCGCACACCAAAGTGTCCCTGCGCAGCCTTCAGCTGCCCTAATGCCTCACCACCCTCATGTCTATTTAGAAGTGCGTCTGCCATGAGGAGGAACCGCAGGCACACACTGCAGAGGTTGGCATGGCTAGGCAGCGACCCTCTTTAAAAGTGGCGGGGCGATAGCCCACAATGCTGTACAGAAGCAATGAGAAATAGAATCCTGTGCCACCGCCATCAGGAGCTGCACACGTGGGCATAGCAATGGGGAACCTATGTGTCACACACTATTCATTCTGTCAAGGTGTCTCTGCATGCCCCAGTCAGACTGGTAATATGTACCTTAACAGTAACCGCGTTGGTGGTAATGTGGTGGTGACTGCGGACCTAGTAGCGCGGTTTTATTTTGTTGGTTTTCGGAATGTGGCCAGGATTAAGTGGGCCGTGGCGGGGGGATGGTGTGGGGGCTCTCTTGTTGTGTCGGTAAAGGTGAAATTTTTGGACTGCCACCAGACGAACCAATGCAAAGGCATTTGCCAAGAATGTTTGTTTTCCCTGTTGGAGGAGGAGGGGGATGTTTTTGAGGCACTACGTGTCCTCTCCACGTGTCCGTGGTTATATGCACCTTTACAGTAACCGCGTTGGTGGGAAATGGCCTCGCCGCCATCATGTCTTTGGGAAGCCTCTGTTTCCACACCCCAGAGACATACCATTAGCAGCGGTATAGGCAGAGCCCAGAATTCGTAACATTTCAGCCGTAGCATTAGGACAGGCCCCACTAGCATATCACTAGCAGCATTATAGCGGGAGCGCAGTCTTCGTTCCATGTCAGCAATAGTAGCACTCAAGACAGGCCCCACTAACATATCTCTAGCAGCATTATAGCGGGAGCGCAGTCTTCGTTCCATGTCAGCAATAGTAGCACTCAAGACAGGCCCCAGTAACAATTCCGAAGCAGCCGTATAGTGGGAGCACAGTCTTCGTTCCATTTCAGCAATAGTAGCACTCAAGACAGGCCCCAGTAACAATTCCGAAGCAGCAGTATAGTGGGAGCGCAGTCTTCGTTCCATTTCAGTAGCTGCAGTATAGCCAAGGCCCAAGTTACATTTATGTAGCTAAAGTGTAGGCCAACCTCACACACACTTCTGTACCATGAGTGCAGGTGAAGAACATACAAATTGCTATGATTACACTGTAGGTGAGGGCCCCAAAAAATTGGTGTACCAACAGTACTAATGTACCTCAGTAAAAATTGGCCATGCCCAACCAAGATGGCAGTTGAAATCCATTAATCGCTTTGGTTAATGTGGCTTAAGTGGTAACTAGGCCTGGAGGCAGCCCAGTTTAACGAAAAATTGGTTCAAGTTAAAGTTTCAACGCTTTTAAGAGCATTGAAGCATATAAAAATTGTTTCGAAAAATTAGATGAGTCAGCCTTGTGGCCCTAAGAAAAATTGCCCGTTCAGCGTGATTACCTGAGGTTTCAGGAGGAGGAGCAGGAGGAGGAGGAGGAATATTAGACACAGATTGATGAAGCAGAAATGTCCCCGTTTTGGATGGTGATAGAGAACGTAGCTTCCATCCGCGGGTGCAGCCTACGTATTGCTTAGGTATTGCTGCTGTCCGCTGGTGGAGAAGAGAAGTCTGGGGAAATCCAGCCTTTGTTCATCTTGATGAGTGTAAGCCTGTCGGCACTGTCGGTTGACAAGCGGGTACGCTTATCTGTGATGATTCCCCCAGCCACACTAAACACACTCTCTGACAAGACGCTAGCCGCAGGACAAGCAAGCACCTCCAGGACATACAGCGCTAGTTCAGGCCACATGTCCAGCTTCGACACCCAGTAGTTATAGGGGGCAGAGGCGTCACCGAGGATGGTCGTGCGATCGGCTACGTACTCCCTCACCATCCTTTTACAGTGCTCCCGCCGACTCAGCCTTGACTGGGGAGCGGTGACCCAGTCTTGCTGGGGAGCCATAAAGCTGGCCAGGCCCTTAAAGACTGTTGCACTGTCTGGGCTGTACATGCTGCTCGATCTACGCACCTCCCCTGCTACCTGGCCCTCGGAACTGCGCCTTCTGCCACTAGCGCTGTCGGATGGGAATTTTACCATCAGCTTGTCCGCCAGGGTCCTGTGGTATAGCAACACTCTCGAACCCCTTTCCTCTTCGGGAATGAGACTGGGAAGGTTCTCCTTATAGCGTGGGTCGAGCAGTGTGTACACCCAGTAATCCGTAGTGGCCAAAATGCGTTGAATGCGAGGGTCACGAGAAAGGCATCCTAACATGAAGTCAGCCATGTGTGCCAGGGTACCTGTACGCAACACATGGCTGTCCGCACTAGGAAGATCACTTTCAGGATCCTCCTCCTCCTCCTCCTCCTCCTCAGGCCATACACGCTGAAATGATGACAGGCAAGCAGCATGGGTACCGTCAGCAGTGGGCCAAGCTGTCTCTTCCCCCTCCTCCTCATCCTCCTCCTCCTCCTGAACGCGCTGAGATATAGACAGGAGGGTGCTCTGACTATCCAGCGACATACTGTCTTCCCCCGGCTCTGTTTCCGAGCGCAAAGCGGCTGCCTTTATGGTTTGCAGGGAACTTCTCAAGATGCATAGCAGAGGAATGGTGACGCTAATGATTGCAGCATCGCCGCTCACCACCTGGGTAGACTGATCAAAGTTTCGAAGGATCTGGCAGATGTCTGCCAACCAGGGCCACTCTTCTGAAAAGAATTGAGGAGGCTGACTCCCACTGCGCCGCCCATGTTGGAGTTGGTATTCCACTATAGCTCTACACTGCTCATGGAGCCTGGCCAACATGTGGAGCGTAGAGTTCCACCGTGTGGGCACGTCGCACAGCATTCGGTGCACTGGCAGATTAAAGCGATGTTGCAGGGTGCGCAGGGTGGCAGCGTCCGTGTGGGACTTGCGGAAATGTGCGCAGAGCCGGCGCACCTTTACGAGAAGGTCTGACAAGCATGGGTAGCTTTTCAGAAAGCGCTGAACCACTAAATTAAAGACGTGGGCCAGGCATGGCACGTGCGTGAGGCTGCCGAGCTGCAGAGCCGCCACCAGCTTACGGCCGTTGTCACACACGACCATGCCCGGTTGGAGGCTCAGCGGCGCAAGCCAACGGTCCGTCTGCTCTGTCAGACCCTGCAGCAATTCGTGGGCCGTGTGCCTCCTATCTCCTAAGCTGAGTAGTTTCAGCACGGCCTGCTGACGCTTGCCCACCGCTGTGCTGCCACGCCGCGCGACACCGACTGCTGGCGACGTGCTGCTGCTGCTGACACATCTAGATTGCGAGACAGAGGTTGAGGAGGAGGAGGAGGAGGAGGAGGAGGGTGCTTTAGTGGAAGAAGCATACACCGCCGCAGATACCACCACCGAGCTGTGGCCCGCAATTCTGGGGGTGGGTAGGACGTGAGCGGTCCCAGGCTCTGACTCTGTCCCAGCCTCCACTAAATTCACCCAATGTGCCGTCAGGGAGATGTAGTAGTCCTGCCCGCCTGTGCTTGTCCACGTGTCCGTAGTTAAGTGGACCTTGCCACTAACCGCATTGGTGAGGGCGCGTACAATGTTGCGGGAGACGTGGTCGTGCAGGGCTGGGACGGCACATCGGGAAAAGTAGTGGCGACTGGGAACTGAGTAGCGCGGGGCCGCCGCCGCCATCATAGCTTTGAAGGACTCCGTTTCCACAACCCTATACGGCAGCATCTCAAGGCTAATAAATTTGGCTATGTGGACGGTTAACGATTGAGCGTGCGGGTGCGTGGTGGCGTACTTGCGCTTGCGCTCCAACATTTGCTCTAGCGACGGCTGGACTGTGCGGTGCGAGACATTGCTGGATGGGGCCGAGGACAGCGGAGGTGAGGGTGTGGGTGCAGGCCATGAGACGGTTGTGCCTGTGTCCTGAGAGGGAGGTTGGATCTCAGTGGCAGGTTGGGGCACAGGGGGAGAGGCAGCGGTGCAAACCGGAGGCGGTGAACGGCCTTCGTCCCACCTTGTGGGGTGCTTGGCCATCATATGTCTGCGCATGCTGGTGGTGGTGAGGCTGTTGGTGGTGGCTCCCCGGCTGATCTTGGCGCGACAAAGGTTGCACACCACTGTTCGTCGGTCGTCAGGCGTCTCTGTGAAAAACTGCCAGACCTTAGAGCACCTCGGCCTCTGCAGGGTGGCATGGCGCGAGGGTGTGCTTTGGGAAACACTTGGTGGATTATTCGGTCTGGCCCTGCCTCTACCCCTGGCCACCGCACTGCCTCTTGCAACCTGCCCTGCTGATGCCCTTCAGTCCCCCTCTGAAGACCTGTCCTGAGTAGGCGTTGCACACCAGGTGGGGTCAGTCACCTCATCGTCCTGCTGCTCTTCCTCCGAATCCTCTGTGCGCTGCTCCCTTGGACTTACTGCCCTTACTACTACCTCACTGCAAGACAACTGTGTCTCATCGTCATCGTCCTCCTCACCCACAGAAAGTTCTTGAGACAGTTGGCGGAAGTCCCCAGCCTCTTCCCCCGGACCCCGGGAACTTTCGAATGGTTGGGCATCAGTGACGATAAACTCCTCTGGTGGGAGAGGAACCACTCCTGCCCAATCTAAGCAGGGGCCCGAGAACAGTTCCTGGGAGTGTTCCCGCTCCTGAGCAGGTGTCATTGTAGTGGAGTGAGGAGGCTGGGAGGAAGGAGGAGCAGCAGCCAGAGGATTCGGATTTGCAGCAGTGGACGGCGCAGAACTGTGGGTGGACGATAGGTTGCTCGAAGCACTTTCTGCCACCCAGGACAGGACCTGCTCACACTGCTCATTTTCTAATAAAGGTCTCCCGCGTGGACCCATTAATTGGGCGATGAATGTGGGGACGCCAGAAACGTGCCTCTCTCCTAATCGCGCAGCAGTCGGCTGCGACACACCTGGATCAGGAGCTCGGCCTGTGCCCACACCCTCACTTGGCCCTCCGCGTCCTCGGCCGCGCCCACGTCCTCTAGGCCTACCCCTACCCCTCAGCATGCTGTATTACCAGTGACTTGATTTTTCCAGGCAGGAAATAAATTGGCGCAAGCCTGCAGGCCAAATATAATTTCTTTTCCTTTTTAGCTTAGGGAAGACCCCACTGCGTATATTCAATGAACAAGAAGTTTAATATCTGTGGTGTGGCCCTGAAAAAGTGACACACAACTATAGTGTAGCAGAGTTATTAACTCTAGCAGAGCAGGTATTTGCCAGTCAGGAAAGACAATGGCGCAAGCCTGCAGTAAACCGTAGCTGGTTGCGTCTGATTTTTGTACGTTGTCCACGCAGCACACACGTACACGGAGACCTTAGGACTGACACAGGCAGGCCAAATATAATTTCTTTTCCTTTTTTGCAAAGGGAAGGACCCACTGCGTATATTCAATGAACAATAACTGTGTTGTGGCCCTGCCTACACAATTCTATCCCTGTAGTATCAATGGAGGGTGCAATGCTCTGCACAGACGATTTTTAGAAAAAAAAAAAAATGCAACACTGCTAACAGCAGCCAGCAGAGTACTGCACACGGTTAAATATGGCCCTAGAAAGGACCGTTGAGGTTCTTGAAGGCTACACTCACTCCTAACACTCTCCCTGCCTATACACCACTTCTGTCCCTAATGCCGGGTGCAATGCTCTGCACTGCCGATTTTGAGGAAAAAAAAAAAACACTGCTAGCAGCAGCCTGCACACAGGTAGATGTGGCCCTGAGAAGGACCGTTGGGGTTCTTGAAGCCTACACTGACTCCTAACGCTCTCCCTACAGCAGCACCAGCAGCAGCACTTTCCCTCAGCTAACTCACAAGGCATGTGTGGCGAGCCGCGGGAGGGGCCGACTTTTATACTCGGGTGACATCAGATCGCCCCAGCCACTCACTGCAGGGGGGTGGTATAGGGCTTGAACGTCACAGGGGGAAGTTGTAATGCCTTCCCTGTCTTTCAATTGGCCAGAAAAGCGCGCTAACGTCTCAGAGAGGAAACAGAAAGTAACCGGAACACCGCGTGGTGCTCGTTACGAGTAACGAGCATCCCAAACACCCTAATATTCGCACGAATATCAAGCTCGGACGAGTACGTTCGCTCATCTCTAATTACTACCTCAGCTGTGTTGGGCAATGCAATGGGATATTTTTATGTACCGCCAGTGGGTTCCAGGGAGCCACCCATGCTGTGGGTCCACAGGGAGTTGTAACTGCATGTGTCCACTTCTAAAGAACCCCAGTCTGACTGGGGCATGCAGTGTGGGCCAAGGCGACCTGCATTAAACATGACATTACTACCTCAGCTGTGTTGGGCAATGCAATGGGATATATTTATGTATCGCCGGTGGCTTCCTGGCACCCACCCATGCTGTGGGTCCACAGGGAATTGTAAATGCATCTGTTTCCACTTCTAAAGAACCCCAGTCTGACTGGGGCATGCAGTGTGGGCCGAAGCCCACCTGCATTAAACATGACAATACTACCTCAGCTGTGATGGGCAATGCAATGGGATATTTTTATGTACCGCCGGTGGGTTCCAGGGAGCCACCCATGCTGTGGGTGCACATGGAATTCCCATTGCGGAGTTGTACCTGCCTGTGACTATATATACAAAAACGCGGTCTGACTGGGGCATGCAGACACCTTGACAGAATGAATAGTGTGTGGCACATAGGTTCCCCTTATTGCTATGCCCACGTGTGCAGCTCCAGATGGAGGTGGCACAGGATTGGATTTCTCATTGCTTCTGTACAGCATTGTGGGCTATCGCCCCGCCCCTTTTAAAGAGGGTCGCTGCCTAGCCGTGCCAACCCTCTGCAGTGTGTGCCTGCTTTTCCTGTGGCAGACGCACTTATGAATAGACATGAGGGTGGCGTGGCATGAGGGCAGCTGAAGGCTGGGCAGGGACAGTTTGGTGTGCGCTGTGGACACTGGGTCGTGGGGGGGGGGGGATTTGGCAGCATGTAACCCAGGAGAAGTGGCAGCGGAGTGTCATGCAGGCAGTGATCGTGCTTTGTTTGAGGTAGTGTGGTGCTTAGCAAAGGTATGCCATGCTAATGAGGGCTTTTCAGAAGTAAAAGTTGTTGGGAGGGGGGGGGGGGCACTCTTGCCGGTATTGTGGCTTAATAGTGGGACCTGTGAACTTGAGATGCAGCCCAACATGTAGCCCCTCGCCTGCCCTATCCGTTTCTGTGTCGTTCCCATCACTTTCTTGAATTGCCCCGATTTTCACAAATGAAAACCTTAGCGGGCATCGGCGATATACAAAAGTGCTCGAGTCGCCCTTTGACTTCAATGGGGTTCGTTACTCAAAACGAACCCTCGAGCATCGCGAAAAATTCGTCTCGAGTAACGAGCACCCGAGCATTTTGGTGTTCACTCATCTCTATGCAGGACCCTTTAACAGGACATATAACAGGATAGAACATTATAGAGAAACTTGAATCCAGCGCCATCCTTAACAAGGATCGCTATTTCACAGAAGTGATGCGAGGTATTTTTGAATTTAAAAAAATTAATTGGCGTGAAAAACGCACGTTAGCACGCACGATATCAGGCCTAGATTTTAGCCCAATATTGTGCTCGCCTGTGAGCATGCAGCTTTATGCTGTTTACTGTAGAAGGCAAGCCAAATAACTTTCATGGCACCGTATGCATTCTTAAGCATCACTAAGATAATTATTATTCTCCAGGTGTATATAATAACAATACTCCACAAGCCGTATGGTATAACTCACAATGTAGCAATGCACAAAATTCATATGTCAACTGGCAGCTTATGATATAAATGAGGGCTCAGTCAGACGGGCGTTTTTTGCTGTGCATTTTTTTGCGTTTGCGATTCGCATGTATAAAGATTCAATGCTTTTCAATTGTAGCGGTCACATGTCCGATTCTTACATGCGCATAAAATTCGCACCTACATAAGATAGAACACATGGGTGTCAATGGACGTGATCATGCAATTTTTTTTTACGTGTGAAGTGCTTTTTTTTTTCACGCACGAATAAACGCATTTTTAAAAAAAACACGCCCGTCTTACTGAGCCGTGAAGCAACTTGGATTTGAACACAAGTCCATGGAAATACTCCTCTGCATTTCCCAGAATTCATAAGTAATTTTCTTAAACATTACATATACTTATATATCCAGTCCTATCTAGTAGAACTCTAGGTAAATGCCTCTTTTATGTGAATCTAGTACTTGCGCCCTCTTGAGTGTGAAGCGGGCTTGCTGGTTAGCTATGTGTCTTAACTGGTGTACATGGCGCTGTTTACCAAGGCCAGCCTCACTTACAAAACATTGAACGTGAACTTTAAATATGCTTTCACAAGTAAAAACACATTGCCGACCATTCCTGGCTCTGCTAGTTAAACTAACTCTGTCAGTGTGAACCAGTTCTTTAGTCATCCGGATTCACTGTAGAGAAAGGAATGGTGGCATCACCCGTGACAACTCATCATCAAGGTAAACTGCATTGTATGTTACTCTGTTTGTAGGCTTCCCTCAGCTACTAGGATGGGTCCAGTGCTACCCTCAGGGTGGGAGATGGTAGAGCCCCGTGACAAGGCCCAAACTCTACCACCCTGTCTCCTGGGCTGAGGGCTTGCTCCTCGGACGCTGCAGGGCAGAGCCTCTTTGGTGTCACAAACAGGATCATTCCTTCATGCCTGTTTCAGAAAAACAGACAAGAAAACGCACCCCCGCCATTTTCCATGAATAAAAATAATTGCCAGTGTTCGAGTGTTTAAAAGTCACTTCCGGACCCAAGACCCTCTGAGATTCCCAAAAAGTCAAGAACAAGATCCCTCCAATCCTCTGAATCACCTTAAATATTCGAGGGCAAGATCCCTCCAACCCTCTGAGCCTCCAGCAAGTATCGGGACAAGGTTGCAGTTCCTCTGAGAATCCAGGGATTAAGATGAACATTATCCTGGTTCCTCTGAGCATAAGGACATTAACCATATTGGTAAGAAACCAAGTTATCTGCCAGTAATGCAGAGAGAAAACACTAACCAATTGTTCCAGTCTCTGTCATATGCCACAAGGATACGATACAGGTTGAGAAGGGACTGTGTTGCACTGTTGGACCATGTGGAGTTGCCCGCATTGAACGGTGAGCAATCTACTGTTGACATGGACCCGGACCGTGTGCTGGGGCAAGGTGGCACCCAGCCTTCATCTCCTTCAATTATACCAAAGCCTGCAAAAGTTTCCTGCCTCTCTGTTCCTGCAGAAAGTGGGAGAAAAGAAGAGGTGTGAACCCCACCACGGAGCAACGCCTGGATCCAATCCAGGTACAAGAAACTGAGGACAGCTCAGGGAAGGAGTCAGCCAGCTCGGTGAGTGCACCACTGGACGTGTCTTCACAGACTCACCCAGGGACCGTGAGAGAAGAAATGTCTAACTTCACCACCCTGCATTGTGTGCTAGCTGGATATCTTCCACCACAACCCCGATTCTACTAGGGAGATGAGCCTGAGTTGCAGAGGGTGGATGCAAGTGTGAGTACCCCATCTTCTCTGCTGAGAAAGAAGGTTCCAGGACTGCTGCCCCAGGACTTGGTGGCCGCTAGAAAGAGATCACCTCCTATTTGCATCTAATCTGAGAAGGAACCACTGCCAGATATCAAACCGCAGAGGTTGCAGCAGTACAAGGCTGAGACGGGTATGATGGAAAGTGTTAAGAAAATTGTAGATCAATGTATCAGTTAATTGTTTTGCTATTAGATTGTAGACTAGAAACATATAGTATCCTGCTAGTATAAGTAGTGAAGGGGTTAAACAAAACCTTTTCTATATACCAGTGAGTGGTACGGGATAAAGACAGACAGATGATAAGATCCTCCCCTCCCTTGCATACCTTCTCACTGACATAATAACGGTTTCTTTGTATGTTATAGTTACACCTTAAAAGGTGTTACTTATGCTAAACATTTTAATTGTAGCCTATAATGTATTCTTATTATTCTTATACTTTTCCTGTGATGTCATTTATGGTATATAAACCACATACAACTTTGAATGCATTAGAAATCATTTGATACCGCAACAAGGCTGGAGTGATTTGTATTTCTTCTATGGGCCCAGACTTCTACACGAGATCTGAGATTGTCTTCTTCTTGGTAAACATATAAATTCTCCTTACAGAAAGTCTCTACCCTCCCTGGATTTTGATCCACTACCTCAACCGCTAGGTTAGAGACTTGTTGCCGGCTCATTTGTTGCCATTCGTTAGAGCTTACGGTAACTAGAAATTTATTGTGGTGGCAAGTCAGTCTCTACCTGCTCTGAGCCGTTTGATCAAACCCTGTATGAGGAGGTAAGGGTACGTGATCCGGACAGTCTTTCTCACTCTGCATCCATTGGAGTGAGTTCATGGAGCAGCATGCCTATGAGAGAGTTGGGGAGTGGAGAAGGTGTTTGTACCGGGCACGGAGCCCCACAGATAACTGAGCCTATGGATTCCCTGTCTCACCACTTTGTGATTTTTACACTAATTGTCCTGCTGGCATGAACTGTACTGTGTTGAACTTTAAATAAGTTTCCACAAGCAAAGATATAGACAAACTGGAGCAAGTTCAGAGAAGAGTTACCAAGCTGGTGAGCGGTCAGCAAATCATGTCCTATGAGGAACGGTTAAAGGATCTGGGAATGTTTAGCTTGCAGAAGAGAAGGCTGATAGGAGACTTAATAGCTGTCTACAAATATCTGAAGGGCTGTCACAGTGCAGAGGGATCAGCCCTATTCTCATCTGCACAAGGAAAGCCTAGAAGCAATGAGATGAAACTGAAAGGGAGGAGACACAGATTAGATATTAGACAGTGAGGGGGATCAATAAGTGGAACAGGTTACCACGGGAGGTGGTATGTTCGCCTTCAATGGAAGTGTTCAAACAAAGGCTGGACAAATATCTGTCTAGGGTGATTTAGTAAATCCTGCACTGAGCAGGGGGTTGGACCCGATGACCCTGGAGGTCCCTTCCAACTCTAGCATTCTATGAAGCATTGCCAATCATTCCCGGCTCTGCTAGTTAAACTAACTCTAAGTGTGGACCAGTGCTTTCGTTACCCATATTCACTGCAGAGGAAGGAATGGTGGCGTCACCCGTAACAACTCATCATCAAGGTAAACTGCGTCATGGGTTAACCTGTTCGTAGGCCTTTCTTCAGCTACTTGGACGGGTCCCATGCTACCCTCAGGGTGGGAGATGGTAGAGCCCCGTGACAAGGCCCAACTCTACCCCGTCATCTCCTAGGCTGAGAGCCCACTCTTCAGACGCTGCAGGTTCAAACAGTCTTCCAGTCCTCACTCAATGCTGAGAAGGTCCTGCTTGTCCTCGCTCAGGTCCCTGTGTCTTGTGCAGACTGACACGCTTGGCCTCTCTCCAAGCAACACAGCACCTCAGCTCACTCTGCAGTCTCAGGTCCTTCTGCCTGTGTTGCAGTAAACGCAAAGGTTACTAATTACGGAATATCTTTATGGGCATGCTCAGTTCAAATTGTCAAATAATTGTCACGCGCAACAATTTTTTCAAAAATGTTGTCATATTTCTGCCCATCACCATGGCTGCCCATTGATCTTTTTGAAGTAGCCCCTTATCAGAGTGTTTTAGGGCACCATAAAGGAAGGAGTTCCAAAAAACAATAGCATATAAGGGAATTGCTATATATGTGATTGTCAGATATGGTGTATGCAATGGTAAGAGGATGGATGGGCAAGGAATAGGTAACCTGATGTAAATGACAAATCCCAGTCCCTAATTGTCTGCTTTCATCAGTAAGTTTGTCAGTGCTGCTCATCAGCAGAACCAGAGCACACAGCATTTACACAGTTTATCTTCGGAAACAAAATGTCATTCCTGTTAATTCCAGGAAATGCCTGTTATTTCCTTTTCCTATAGCTAGACGTGTAAAAGCGAAACTTAAAATATATAGATATTTCTATCACTCCTCCCTGGTAAAAAATGTGATGATTCTACGGTAATGGTGGAGAACCGGAGGTTACTTGCTGCTTGCTGACCTTTCATTGTAAAATGTATTTTTAACAAGTGGTCAAATGTGATCTGTATGTCCGTCACTAGTGGAATGCCAAAGTTATATACTATATATACATAGACCTGTGTACACTTTTGAACACCAATAGTTTACACATAGAATGAGTCTACATTAAAAAAAAAATCTATAACATTATAGAATCTATTATATTATTTACTAGCGTACCCGTCGCGCGTTGCTGCGAAGACAGACATACATACATACATTCGTTTTTATATATCTAGATGACGGCAGCAGCGACCACTGAGGTTTTGTAGGCCGCTGCTTCCCCCTTGCAGGCTGAATAAAATAGCCGTTGTGTGGAACATCCAATTTATCCGGCTGCTGTGGCTTCTTGGGAAGATAGCCTAGTACATGTTTGCCCACTTCCAACTCCAATGGAGACTGACTGTAAATGGCTGGCGTGCTCTAGTATTTATGGTTTCAAGCTGTACGTGTCATTGCATACAGTCTATCTATCTATCTATCTATCTATCTATCAGGGTTATTGCATACAGTCTATCTATCTATCTATCTATCTATCTATCTATGACATCAGGAAATGAGAGAATTAGATTCCGTACGTAAAATTTGAACGCTAATTCTTTGGCACTTTGAATTGAATAATCGAGTTGGGACCCATTAACTTTTCCTATTTATGACATAATCAATGCTCGTGCCAAATTTTAAGTTTCTATGACATTGGGAAGTGAGAGAATTAAGTTGGGATGAGACATAAGGCCTTGCCCATAAGCATTCCCCAACCTCCAAGAACTGAACCTACCTACCTGAATGAGATTTTGTAGGCCGCTGCTTCCCCCTTGCGGGCTGAATAAAATAGCCGTTGGGTGGAACATACAATTTATCCGGCTGCTGTGGCTTCTTAGGAAGATATCCTAGTACTTGTTTACCCACTTCCAACTCCAATGGTAATTGGCTGGCGTGCTCTAGTGGTTCCAAGCTGTACGTGTCATAATAGAGCCTTAATGACATCACAATGCAGCTTTATAGAACATGTTGGGGCATGTTCAAGGGCGTCCGATGTGGATGACATCAGTGATGACATCACAATAGCAGGTGGCTTACTTATTCGATCTACGTGGGGGGGTGGTAACTTTCGACGATGCTCGCGCGCGCGCCATTTATCGTAGGATATTTGTACTATGCCTATAATCTTCCCAGGAGTGTACTTAACAACTTCCCAAAGTTTCATGGCGATCGGATGAATGGTGTAGTAGCGCATAAAGGACAAACAGACACGCACGCAGACACGCAGACACGCACGCACGCAGACAGACATACATTCAATTTTATATATATAGATTTTACGCTGATCCTGATGTACATCCTGTATTATACTCCAGAGCTGCACTCACTATTTTGCTGGTGGAGTCACCATGTACATACATCACCTATCCTGTACTGATCCTGAGTTACATCCTGTAGATCTTTTATTATAAAAGTAAAAAACATAACAATAAACAGAACATAAATATCGCTCACTTGGCATAAGACATAAACATAAAACAAAAACAAATCATCACTTATATTATCTGTACTTTGCCTTACTTCAGGACAAAGTAACAAAAGCAAAAGGTCCATCTGGTCCAAATAATACACACAGCACACTACACCAACCTGCACTCCAAACTACACTCACTCATCCTCACCAATACATATACTCTACATCTATATATATAAAATTGAATGTATGTCTGTCTGCGTGCGTGCGTGTCTGCGTGCGTGTCTGTTTGTCCTTTATGCGCTACTACACCATTCATCCGATCGCCATGAAACTTTGGGAAGTTGTTAAGTACACTCCTGGGAAGATTATAGGCATAGTACAAATATCCTACGATAAATGGCGCGCGAGCGTCGTCGAAAGTTACCACCCCCCACGTAGATCGAATAAGTAAGCCATCTGCTATTGTGATGTCATCACTGATGTCATCCACATCGGACGCCCTTGAACATGCCCCAACATGTTCTATAAAGCTGCATTGTGATGTCATTAAGGCTGTATTATGACACGTACAGCTTGGAACCACTAGAGCACGCCAGCCAATTACCATTGGAGTTGGAAGTGGGTAAACAAGTACTAGGATATCTTCCTAAGAAGCCACAGCAGCCGGATAAATTGTATGTTCCACCCAACGGCTATTTTATTCAGCCCGCAAGGGGGAAGCATCGGCCTACAAAATCTCATTCAGGTAGGTAGGTTCAGTTCTTGGAGGTTGGGGAATGCTTATGGGCAAGGCCTTATGTCTCATCCCAACTTAATTCTCTCACTTCCCAATGTCATAGAAACTTAAAATTTGGCACGAGCATTGATTATGTCATAAATAGGAAAAGTTAATGGGTCCCAACTCGATTATTCAATTCAAAGCGCCAAAGAATTAGCGTTCAAATTTTACGTACGGAATCTAATTCTCTCATTTCCTGATGTCATAGATAGATAGATAGATAGATAGATAGATAGATAGATAGATAGACTGTATGCAATAACCCTGATAGATAGATAGATAGATAGATAGATAGATAGATAGATAGATAGATAGATAGATAGATAGATAGATAGATAGATAGATAGATAGACTGTATGCAATGACACGTACAGCTTGAAACCATAAATACTAGAGCACGCCAGCCATTTACAGTCAGTCTCCATTGGAGTTGGAAGTGGGCAAACATGTACTAGGCTATCTTCCCAAGAAGCCACAGCAGCCGGATAAATTGGATGTTCCACACAACGGCTATTTTTTTCAGCCTGCAAGGGGGAAGCAGCGGCCTACAAAACCTCAGTTGGTCGCTGCTGCCGTCATCTAGATATATAAAAACGAATGTATGTATGTATGTCTGTCTTCGCAGCAACGCGCGACGGGTACGCTAGTACTACATATAACAATATACACACATGTGAGAAAACATCCCTAACTCACAGGATCCAGCCTGAAATCCCAAGAAAGAAGAAAGAAAACTTGACTAATAACCGAAGCAATGATATAATAATAATGCAAACAACAACAAAAGTAATAATAATAACAATAATAAGAACAACCCAATACCTTTTTTTTTTTTTTTTTATATATTTTTTTCAATTTTTTTTTTTTTTTTTTTTTTTAATGCCCGCCACCTAAAGAATAAAACCTTACATAATCCTAAACTAACCCTATACCCAGACCAAACCACCACACACCCCAAACAACCCCCTACGGTGCAGCCACGGGAGCCACGCCTGCATCCCAAGTCCGTGCTCAATGTCTATGTCCAGGACGAGCCGAGCTGCACCGCATACACACACCCTGCCCGCCGCAGCCTGAGGGCCACGCCCGCACCAACAGTCCGTGCCCAGTGTTCATTGTCCGGGACGTGTCAAGCTACGGCTGAGGCATAAATCCCCCCCCCCTCCCCCCAATAAACCCCCACCCAATCTATCTATAACCCCTAGCCCTATATACAAAACAAAACATAACATAACATATAACATCTCTTATACTACACAACTACAAACCAACACTACATATTAGTACCCGAAAGCCTAAGGCCTCATGTCCACGGGGAAAATCAGATCCGCTGCAGATTCTACATGTAGAATCTGCAGCGGGTCCCTCCTGCCCCGCGGACATGAGCGC
Organism: Eleutherodactylus coqui; assembly: GCF_035609145.1. NCBI lineage: Eukaryota > Metazoa > Chordata > Amphibia > Anura > Eleutherodactylidae > Eleutherodactylus > Eleutherodactylus coqui. The sequence continues at coordinate 125,053,515 of NC_089848.1, forward strand.
CGAAAATAAGAATTTAAAAGTATTTACCATCCGGCGCGGGCGGAGAAGATCAGCTGTTCCTCACGGCCGGATCTTCATTTTCGGCCGGCGGATGAATTCCTGACGCCGGCGGCACGTCGCCGGCACGTCGCCGACGTGCCGCGCGCATGCGCCGGGCACATCCGCCGAGCCGAAGCAAGGAAGATGCGGCCGTGAGGAACAGCTGACCTTCCCCGCCCGCGCCGGATGGTAAATACTTTAAATTCCTATTTTAGGTCTCCCGCGGATCCGGACGGCTTCCATAGGCTTCAATAGAAGCCCGCGGGAGCCGTCCCCGCGGGAGACCCGCACGAAAATGGAGCATGGTCCGGATTTTTCCATGCTCCATTTTTTTTAAAATCCCTTTTATTGACGATCCGCGGGTATTTATCTACCCGCGGGTGGTCAATGCATCCCTATGGGATGCGGATCCGCATGCGGGAGATCCGCTGCGGATCTTAAATCATATTTTGCCCGTGGACATGAGCCCTAAGGTTTAGTTACCTGCAGCCGTACATACTTCATCTTTGACCGAAAAACAAAAACTCTACTAGTGTCACACACAGCCCTCCACCAGGACTGGATATGATAAGCCGGGCACCGACCAAAAAGAGAAAAACTATCCCTATAGTTAATCTGTCCCTACAATGTCCCTACTCCTTCCCTAAAACTTACCCTCAGAGAAACTGTCCCTACCTCTCCCTATTCTGTCCCTACAAAGACCCTAACAATAAGAAGACTGTCCCTAACGAAATACAAACCCTCTCCATAGGAGAGAGGCCTTAGTCGTGCCCAACCTCTCATAATCCAGAGAGCGCACCTTCACCAGGTCACCCAGGATGTTCCTATTCACCTCATCCACGGGGAGGATTTTCTCTTCCGTCGAAACTAAACACCGTGCGTTCCAAATGTGAAACCTGACCACTAGGCTGACTAAGAATAAAGTGCACCGGTCCCTGCCACCAAGGTCCCCGAATGCCCCATAGACCCATTCCGCATACGAGAGGCGTGCCAACCTGGGCCAACCAATGGAGGCTCCCACCCGTTTGTACACCTCTGTATTAAAGGGACACTGAAGCAGGAAATGCTCCATGCTTTCCAGTACGTTGCTGCACTCCTGGCGGGGGCAACCCCTATCCACCAGTGGCCTGCTCTTCAAGTTGCCCCTTACATACAGTCTCCCGTGGAAACAGCGCCAAGTCAAGTCCCAAAACTTCAAGGGGATCCTGTCAGAATTCAATAAACGTAACCCTCCCTCCAGGTCCCGACTTGGGCAGTCCTTGAGCGCCAGGGGCTTCTGGAAATGGGTCAACAGAACCCTCTTATCGAGGAGTTTCCTCGACAGAGTTCTGATCTCCCACATCCCCAGACCCCACCGACGTATCATCTTCAAAACCACGGTAGCGTAAGCCGGAAGATGCCCGTGCGGCGTGCGAAGATCCTTCACTCGCCCTCCTGTCTCCCATTCCTGGAAGAAAGGCCGAAGCCATCCCCAACAGGAGAATACCCACGGAGGAGCCCTCTCTTGCCAGAGGTTGCCTATATTGATCTTAACAAAGGTGTTTACGAGAAACACCACGGGGTTGACCATAGATAACCCCCCTAGTCTCCTCGTGCGATATGTGACATCTCTCCTAATTAGGTTCAACCTGTTCCCCCACAACATTAGGAAGAACAGGTTGTAGACCCGGGTCCAGAGAGGTTCTGGCAAAATGCATACGCTGCCCAGGTAGATGAATAAAGGGAGCAGGTATGTTTTGATCAGGTTAACCCTTTCCCGAAGGGTCAAAGACCAACCCTTCCACTGGGCCACCTTCTGAGTGGCACCATCGAGCCTGACCACCCAATTTTGCATGGGGTAATCTCCCCGGCCGAATTTGATGCCGAGAACTTTAGCCGAGTCCTGGGGCACTGGAAGGGTGTCCGGGAGACTAAATGTAGGATCTCCCCTTCCTAACCAGAGACTTTCGCACTTATCCCAGTTGATGCCGGACCCGGATGCTTCCGAGTAGCGATCCACCTCTGCCATCACGTACTCTGCCTCCCCCCTCGAGGACACAAAGACGGTGACGTCATCAGCGTACGCTGCCACCCTGAGGGCGGCTTCCGGCACCGCCCGATCCATCCCGACCCCCGCCATAGGCCCACCATCAATCATCCTAAGGAAAGGATCAATGGCAAACACGTACAGCAAGGGGCTCAGAGGACAACCCTGACGGACGCCAGACCCAACCTCAAATGGGTGGCCGACCCAACCGTTCACTAGCGGGAAAGTCTCAGCCCCCGCGTACAATGTCTTGAGCCAATTGACAAACCCCACTGGCAGGCCATATCTCAGAAGAACAGACCAGAGGTACTCATGATTAACCCGATCAAACGCTTTGGCCTGATCCAAGGACAGCAGGTACCCCTCCCAGTGACCAGCCCTACCCTGCTCCACTGCCTCCCGGACACCTAGAATAGCACTAAAGGTGCTACGGCCTGGAACAGAGCAATGCTGGGCGCCCGAGAGGAGCCGGAGTGCAAACTTGAACCTTCCTGTCCGTATTGAGAAGCGCTATGGGACGCCAGTTCTCAATACGGCTCGAGTCTTTACCCTTTGACAGAAGGATCAAAGCCGACCTCCTCATTGACTTTGGGAGAGTGTCCGAGGAAAGACACTCATTGAAAACCTCAGTCAAGAGGGGACTCAAGAGGTCCTTAAAGGTCTTATAGTACTCAGATGTTAAGCCATCCGGCCCTGGCGATTTTTTGAGCGCAAGCCCATCAATCGCCAGTTTAACTTCCTCTATGTTGATCTCCTCTGTCAAAACATTAAGGAAGATGTCATCCCCTGGCTCAGGAACAGCTTCAGCCAGGAAAGCCGACATCACATCTCGATCTAGATCCCTCTTCCTCAAAAGGTGCGAGTAGAAGGATCTGATGACTTCCAGAATCCCTGATCTGGACCTGTTCAGAGATCCCGTACCGTCGATCAGTCCAGTGACAACTTTACGATTCACTGACATCTTGCAGTTTCTGTAAGGGTCAGGTGAGTGGTACTTCCCGAAGTCCCTCTCAAAAACCAAAGATGCGTGCCTATTATACTGGCACCCTTTGAGCAAAGACTTCACTCTGGAGATCTCCTCGCGGCTACCTCCAGTCGAGATGAGATGTTTGAGTTTCCTCCTCAGGCCCTGATAAAGACGATACTTACTCAGGCTCCTGAGGCTAGAGAGCTGGCGGAAGAACCTCGCAGCCCTGATCTTGAATATCTCCCACCACTCTGACTTACTGCTACAAAGATCCAGTAATGGTACCTGGCTCTGCAGAAAATCCTCAAAGGACTGTCTTATCTCTGCTTCCTCCAGGAGTGATGAATTCAGCCTCCATAAGCCTCTACCCATCCGGGGGGTCTCTGCAACATTCAGGGAAAACAAAATCAGACAGTGGTCGGAGAATTCCACCTCAACAACAGAAACTGGTGAAGAGATGGCTTCCTCCTTCAAATAAAACCTATCTATTCTAGACCTGCACTCGCCTCTATAATAGGTGAAACCCGTGTGGCCTGGGGTGTGCCGGATGTGGACATCCACCAGGCGAGCTTCGCTAGCTATGCTATTAAGCGCGACGCTATCATAAGTCAGCTTGCCTAGGGAGCCTCCCCTGTCACGGGTCCTCGTGACTGCGTTAAAGTCACCCCCAAAGATCACCTGCCGACTGGTAAAAAGGTACGGCTTGATCCTCATAAAGAGATCTTTGCGGTCCCGCTTGGTTTGGGGACCGTAGATGTTGATTAGCCGAAGCTCTTGTCCCTTCATGAGAACATCCAGGATCAGGCACCTCCCTATTTCTAACTCGATAACCCGTCGGCATTCAACCGCTGCGGTAAAAAGTACCGCCACTCCGCTATATGGCTCGGCCGCAAGAGACCAGTAAGATGGACCAGACCTCCATTCCCTCCTTGCCTTATGCACAGCTGCCAAATTTGGCAGCCTGGTCTCTTGCAAAAACAAAATGTCAGCTTCAACGCGGCCGAGAAAATCAAAGGCCGCAAATCTAGCCATATCAGATTTAATGCTGGCAACATTAATGGATGCCAGCGTCAACGGAGCGGGTGCCGCCATCATTGGTGATTGAGTTAGATGGCTTTCTTCTTCCCACCCCCCTTCTCATCCGGGTCTGAGGATGACCCCTTGCCACGTTTCTTGGACACTGAAAGGTCCATGGCAAGGGGCTCCTCGACCTCGTCCTCCTTGTCACTGGGCTCTGGGCCAGCCCTCCCCCTGGAGGTCACCAAACCCCCATAAGAGGAAGGCTCAGCACCCCCTGTAGGCCCCACGCTTGTCCTAGGCATCTCTTCCTCCGAGGACGAGAGAGCTTGGTACCTGTTGGAGAGCCCAACAAGAGGAGAGTTTGGATTGCCTTCCTGCACCTGGCCCGTTGCAGGGGAAGATTTCCCTTCCCTTTTTTTCATTTTCTTGGAGCCCTGCTTGCGCTTTTTCTTTTGCCACTCATCCTTGCCCTCACCCACACTTTCATAGTGGGAAGAATCTGAATAAGTGGCATCCTCTTCCCTTTGGATCCTCCTGACCTCCTCATCCAGCTCCCTGTCCCCTGGAGCCTCAGCCACATGATTTGCGTCCGGAGCAGGGGCCAGCATTGACCCACCTGCCACCTGGGTTTCCACCAGCTCCCTGCCCCTTTCGCGCTTCTCTTGGCGCCTTAGCTTGGCTGCCCCAGCATGTTTGTTCTTCCTTGGCTCCTGGGCTCCATCGCCTCTGCTGGTCCCCTCCCCTGCAGAAGCAACCTCACGGCTCTCCTCCGCTGGGGCCCTGACCGCATTGGCAAAAGAGTGTGGACAGCGACTGAATGGGTGACCGAGGTCACCACACAGGTGACACCTAATCTCTGTACAAGATGCCGCAAGATGACCTACCTCGCCACACAGAGCGCACTTGATGACGTTACAGGCTGCACTCAAATGTGTGGGGTCGCCGCACTTGTGACAGAGCTTCGGCTGCCCCTGGTAGAAGGCCAAGATACGATCCCTGCCAAGGAAAGCCGCGGATGGTATGTGGGCCACCGAATTCCCTGAACGCTTAAGTTTCACCATAAACGTCCAGGCTCCGGACCAGATGCCGTGTTCGTCCCGGTTCTTATTGGGCATATCCACCACCTCTCCATACCGACTTATCCAAGTCATGATATCATAACAAGAGAGGGACTCGTTACGAGTCAAAACGGTCACTCTCTTGACTCCAGTCTGGCGGGTTACCACTTGTGCAGCGAAACCGCGCCAGCCGGGCTCGTCCTTCATCAGCTCATAATTCCCCCAGAAGAGCTCCAGGCCCTCCGGGCGAGCAAAGCTGATGTCGAACTCAGACGTGCCATAAGGATGGATCAGGGCATAGATGTCATTAGCCCTGAAACCCATCTTCAGCAGAAGCTCCACCACCTTACTCCTGGATGGGCACGCGTCATTGCCTCTCCACTGAAGACGAGCCACATTCCTACGGCCAATGTCCTGCCCGGTTGTCGGCAGGGACCAGACGGTCTCCCCCCTTTGTTCTCGGAAGGCACCAAGACCATGTCTCTCCACCCAGAGAGACAAATCCACAACTCTGCCCCCTACATTCATCGAGCTCTCCCCCCTCCTCAAGGCCTCCAGGAGGCGCTGTTGCAAAACGCCGTCCCCAGAGCCCAAAGACGAGGAGGACGCATCCCCCCTCCCTCCAGCGGCGACACTGGCATAACTTCTACCAGATGTTGTCGCCGCTGGAGGGGCGACTGGATCCTGACCCACCCCCTGACTACCCTCCAAAGCCCCACCCTCCCGTACAAAAGGTGGCATACCAGCCGGGGAATCGGGGACACCTGTTCCTGCAGGAACAGGGGCAGCAGGAACAGGGGCAGCAGGGGTACCAACAGCCGCATCCATTACCGCACTCACTTCTCCATTAGCTGCTGGACCAGGACCCATGTTACCTTTACTCTTAATTTTCTCTTTATGCCCTGAGGGCAAGTCCATGGCACCTTTGGTGGGTGGCTGAAGATGTACTTCAACATTTCTTTTGACATTGGTGGCTGTAGCTCCGCCCACCTTAGCCACTCTTGGATTTGCAGTTCCCCCAGCTTTCCTTCCAGCAGCAGAAGGATGTTTACCATGTGTGGGAGGATCGGCAGACCCAGCCACCACCCCCTGCGCCCCCTCTGCACCGGAAAGGCGCTTTAGGGACACAGGGGGGACAGCTAAGCTACCACCGGTGGGACCTGGCGCCGGATCACGCCCCCCTCCCACTGGGACGTGACCAACAGCGCCAGCACCTCTGGACTGGCCGCGACTCTTCGCTTTCCGAACGCTCTTCTCCACCTCCTTTACTCCTCCATTCCCACTACTAGCACAAGTGGGCTTGGAGTTTTGGGCCGCATTAACCCTCTCTTACCCAGTCCCCTGCACCGGACCCACCATAGAGCCCGGGACTAGGAGCTCAGGGTTACCACCCTGGTCTGACTTTTCAGCCAAACCAGAGTGCTTGGTGACATAAACAAACTTTTCTTGAATATACGTTTTTTCCTTTTTCCTCCTCTTTTTGCTTGAGGTTTCTGGGGGCAAATCCTTTCCAAAGTAGCAGGATTGTAGCCTCTCTGGGGACTCCTGCAGCTGTATCTGCCACATTATCAGCCCCCCTCTCCACTGCTGCTGCAGCTGTCGTCGGTGTCCTCCTGGTCAGATTCGCCTGACGTGGGGGGCAGGCTGACCTGTTCAGCTGGGATGCTGGGCCCAGTAGTCCCACCTGGCAGCGACGATTGCTGCTCACCAGAGCACCCAGCTCGCCCATCCTCAGCACTGTCTGATTCGCCTGTGCTGCTGCTTGAGCACCTGGCAGAGCGCTCTTTAATGCCACCGCTGCTCACAGATGCCATTTTGCTAAACCTTTCGTCGTTTAACAGTTTTTCTTTGAAAGGCCCGCTTCTTTGCAGAATCCTTTCCCTCTCCTCTGCATAAAACTCAATGGCCTCCTCACAGGCTTCAATCTGCCGCGATATGGCTAACTTCCTGGTGCGGGATCTGGCCCGCTCCGCATCATAGCGGGCAACGTGCAGCTCCTGCTTATATTTATTCAGCTGCCTCCCGACATGCCCAAAGTCCTTCATATACTTGGCAATGCGTGATGCCACATCCGTTACAGACTCGCCCTCCTTGCGATCAGCCCAACTTGCCTGCAAACGTTGTTTTGCCGCATGGTCCTCCACTCTCTTCCTCTGGCTGCGGGTCCTCTTGGGCTCCTCCAGGGGAGTCAGGGTGACATTGCTGCCACTCCGACCAGGTGTTCTCCCCTCCTGGGGTGCAGTCCTCCCTCCCCCCGACCGAGGCCAGAGGGAGGAGGTCTGGGACTCCATGGCTGGAGCAAGCCCAGCACCTGTAGACTTGGCTGGGTAAGATTCCTCTCACTGCTGACCACACCCTGGATCCTGCAGAGCTCTCACACACCCAACCTTCTCCAGAGATGCACTCACTATTCTGCTGGTGGAGTCACTGTATATATACATTACTTATCATGTACTGATCCTGAGTTACATCTTGTATTATACTGCAGAGCTGCATTAACTATTCTGCTGGTGGAGTCACTGTGTACATACATTACTTATCCTGTACTGATTCTGAGTTATATCCTGTATTATACTCCAGAGCTGCACTCACTATTCTGCTGGTGGAGTCACTGTGTACATACATTACTTATTCTATACTGCTCCTGAGTTACATGCTGTATTATACTCCAGAGCTGCACTCACTATTGTGCTGGTGGAGTCACTGTGTACATACATTACTTATCCTGTACTGCTCCTGAGTTACATCCTGTATTATACTCCAGAGCTGCACTCACTATTGTGCTGGTGGAGTCACTGTGTACATATATTACTTATCCTGTACTGATCCTGAGTTACATCCTGTATTATACTCCAGAGCTGCACTCACTATTCTGCTGGTGGAGTCACTGTATATATACATTACTTATCATGTACTGATCCTGAGTTACATCTTGTATTATACTGCAGAGCTGCATTAACTATTCTGCTGGTGGAGTCACTGTGTACATACATTACTTATCCTGTACTGATCCTGAGTTACATCCTGTATTATACTCCAGAGCTGCGCTCACTATTCTGCTGGTGGAGTCACTGTGTACATACATTACTTATCCTGTACTGCTCCTGAGTTACATCCTGTATTATACTCCAGAGCTGCGCTCACTATTCTGCTGGTGCAGGCACTGTGTACATACATTACTTATCCTGTACAGATCCTGAGTTACATCCTGTATTATACTCCAGAGCTGCACTCACTATTCTGCTGGTGGTGGAGTCACTGTGTACATACATTACTTATCCTGTACTGATCCTGAGTAACATCCTGTATTATACTCCAGAGCTGCACTCACTATTCTGCTGGTAGAGTCACTGTGTACATACATTACTTATCCTGTACTGATCCTCAGTTACATCCTGTATTATACTCCAGAGCTGCGCTCGCTATTCTGCTGGTGGAGTCACTGTATATATACATTACTTATCATGTACTGATCCTCAGTTACATCTTGTATTATACTGCAGAGCTGCATTAACTATTCTGCTGGTGGAGTCACTGTGTACATACATTACTTATCCTGTACTGATCCTGAGTTGCATCCTGTATTATACTCCAGAGCTGCGCTCACTATTCTGCTGGAGGAGTCACTGTGTACATACATTACTTATCCTATACTGCTCCTGAGTTACATCCTGTATTATACTCCAGAGCTGCACTCACTATTCTGCTGGTGGAGTCACTGTGTACATACATTACTTATCCTGTACTGATGCTGAGTTACATCCTGTATTATACTCCAGAGCTGCACTCACTATTCTGCTGGTGGATTCACTGTGTACATACATTACTTATCCTGTACTGATCCTGAGTTACATCCTGTATTATACTGCAGAGCTGCACTCACTATTCTGCTGGTGGAGTCACCGTGTACATACATTACTTATACTGTACTGATCCTGAGTTACATCCTGTATTATACTCCAGAGCTGTACTCACTATTCTGCTGGTGGAGTCACTGTGTACATACATTACTTATCCTGTACTGATCCTGAGTTACATCCTGTAAATCTTTTATTATAAAAGTATAAAACGTAACAATAAAACCAAATAGTAAATAATAATAATACAACCGTATACAGAGATAAGGCCCTTCACCCAGAGTCCATGGTCCACAAACAAAAGAAATATTCATGTCTGGATTCCCCCCCTCACCGCTGTACACTCGCACACACACTCAACACATAACACAATATACCTAAAAGAAGAACATCCAGCTATACAAAATAAAACTCCAGGTCCAGCCGTACCGCAATGAAACCACATCAGAAACAAAATTAAGCAATGACATAACATAGATTCCAAGAAACGTAATTAACTAAATATGAAAATAAAGACCAAGCCATCCGGCATACAAAAAATAACTAACAATATTTTTTGGGTCCCCAGTGCAGCTCAGGGGCCATGCCTGCTCCAACAGTCCGTGCCCAGAGTTCTAAAGTTCAGGACGTGCCAAGCTACACAGAGGTTTTTTGAGTTTTTTTTCTTTTTATATAAACTACTAGCGTACCCGTCGCGCGTTGCTGCGAAGACAGACATACATACATTCGTTTTTATATATCTAGATGACGGCAGCAGCGACCACTGAGGTTTTGTAGGCCGCTGCTTCCCCCTTGCAGGCTGAATAAAATAGCCGTTGTGTGGAACATCCAATTTATCCGGCTGCTGTGGCTTCTTGGGAAGATAGCCTAGTACATGTTTGCCCACTTCCAACTCCAATGGAGACTGACTGTAAATGGCTGGCGTGCTCTAGTATTTATGGTTTCAAGCTGTACGTGTCATTGCATACAGTCTATCTATCTATCTATCTATCTATGACATCAGGAAATGAGAGAATTAGATTCCGTACGTAAAATTTGAACGCTAATTCTTTGGCGCTTTGAATTGAATAATCGAGTTGGGACCCATTAGCTTTTCCCATTTATGACATAATCAATGCTCCCGCTCGCGCATTGCTGCGAAGACAGACATACATACATACATTCGTTTTTATATATCTAGATGACGGCAGCAGCGACCACTGAGGTTTTGTAGGCCGCTGCTTCCCCCTTGCAGGCTGAATAAAATAGCCGTTGTGTGGAACATCCAATTTATCCGGCTGCTGTGGCTTCTTGGGAAGATAGCCTAGTACATGTTTGCCCACTTCCAGCTCCAATGGAGACTGACTGTAAATGGCTGGCGTGCTCTAGTATTTATGGTTTAAAGCTGTACGTGTCATTGCATACAGTCTATCTATCTATCAGGGTTATTGCATACAGTCTATCTATGACATCAGGAAATGAGAGAATTAGATTCCGTACGTAAAATTTGAACGCTAATTCTTTGGCGCTTTGAATTGAATAATCGAGTTAGGACCCATTAGCTTTTCCCATTTATGACATAATCAATGCTCATGCCAAATTTCAAGTTTCTATGACATTGGGAAGTGAGAGAATTAAATTCTGTACATAAAATTTGGACGCTAATTCTTTTGCGCTTAGAATTGAATAATCGAGTTGGGATGAGACATAAGGCCTTGCCCATAAGCATTCCCCAACCTCCAAGAACTGAACCTACCTACCTGAATGAGATTTTGTAGGCCGCTGCTTCCCCCTTGCGGGCTGAATAAAATAGCCGTTGGGTGGAACATACAATTTATTCGGCTGCTGTGGCTTCTTAGGAAGATATCCTAGTACTTGTTTACCCACTTCCAACTCCAATGGTAATTGGCTGGCGTGCTCTAGTGGTTCCAAGCTGTACGTGTCATAATACAGCCTTAATGACATCACAATGCAGCTTTATAGAACATGTTGGGGCATGTTCAAGGGCGTCCGATGTTGATGACATCAGTGATGACATCACAATAGCAGGTGGCTTACTTATTCGATCTACGTGGGGGGGGGGGGGCGTAACTTTCGACGACGCTCGCGCGCCATTTATCGTAGGATATTTGTACTATGCCTATAATCTTCCCAGGAGTGTACTTAACAACTTCCCAAAGTTTCATGGCGATCGGATGAATGGTGTAGTAGCGCATAAAGGACAAACAGACACGCACGCACGCACGCAGACACGCACGCAGACAGACATACATTCAATTTTATATATATAGATACAATACTCTGCCTGCCGCAACCTGGGGTCCGTGCCCACTCCACCAGTCCGTGCCTAGAGTTCAATGTTTGGGACGTGCCAGGCTACAACTCAAGGCGTGAAACCACTCCCCCCAAAACCCCACCCAACCTAACTACCACCCAGAATGTGTATATGTACATATAAACATACACTAACCAATATACATGACATACACGATATACATTAACATAACCCGAAGCCTAAGGTCGGCTCTCCTGCAGCCCTACTTTACTCCATCTTGCCGAAACAAAAACAAAAAGCTTCATGGTGCACTCACAGCCCATCACCGGGATTGGAGGTGATAAGCCGGGCACAGACACGGCAATGTTCTATCTCTTCAATTTATTTTATTTTTTTTTTTTTAAAGGTCTCCCTATTCTTTCCCTAATTTGCCCTAGACTGTCCTTAGTCTGCCCCTCAGTCTGACCCTTCATAGAAACTGCCCCTACCCTATTTCTCCTCTCTCCCTATCCTGTCCCTCTTCTTTCCCTACTCTGCCTCTAGAAAGACTGTCCCTAACGAAATACAAGCCCTCTCCATAGGAGAGAAGCCTTAGATGTGTCCAGCCTCTCATATTCCTCAGAACTTACCCGCACCAGGTCACCCAAGATGTTCCTACATACCATATCCAAAGGGAGGATTTTCTGCTGCGTTGAGATTAAACACCATGCTCTCCAGATGTGGAACCTGACCACTAGGCTAACTAGAAATAAAGTGCAGCGGTCCCTGCCACCAAGGCCTTTGACTGCTCCATAAGCCCCCTTTGCATAGGAGAAGTCTGCTAGCCAAGGCCACCCTATGGAGACCCCTACCTGTTGGCATACCTTTGTATTAAAAGGGCACTGAACCATGCTTTCCAGCGTGTTGCTGCACTCCTGATGGGGGCAACCCCTATAAATGAAAGGCCTGAACTTTAGATTACCCCTTACATACTTTCTCCCATGAAAGCAGTGCCAAGCCAAGTCGCAAAACTTCAAGGGGACCCAGGTTGAATTCAGTAAACATAACCCTCCCTCCAGGTCCTGACTTAGGCAATCCTTGAGCATCAGGGACTTCTGGAAATAGGTCAACAGGACTCTGTCATCAAGGAGTTTCATCATACGAGTCCTGATCTCCCACAACTCCAGACCCCACCAGTGTATCAACTTCAGAGCCAAGGTAGCATAAACTGGGAGATATCTGTGCTATATCTCCTACCACTGAATCACTTTCTGAGTGGCATTATCCAGCCTGTCTGCCCAGTTTTGCATAGGGTAATGCCCTTTGCCAAATTTGATGCTGAAAACTTTTGCAAAACTGTGGGGCACTGCTATAGGTCCACGATCAACCCTCCTAAGGAAGGGATCTATCACAAATACATACAACAGAGGACTTTGAAAACTGCCCTGACGGAAGCCACACCCCACCTCAAAAGGGTGGCCAAGCCAGCCATTAACCAGTGGGAAAGACTCATCCCCTACGTACAATGTTGAAAGCCAATCGACAAACCCCCCGGCAGACCATATCTCTGAAGGATTGACCAGAGGTACTCACAATTAACCCGATCAAATGCTTTTGCCTGATCCAGGGACAGTAAGTACCCCTCCCAGTGACCAGCCCTACCCTGCTTCACTGCCACCCGGACACCAAGAACAGCACTAAAGGTGCTATGGCCTGGAAGACAGCAATGCTGGGCCCCCGAGATTAGCCAGGGTGCAAACTTCACCAGACGATTAAACAGCACTTTTGCCAGAACCTTCCTGTCTGTATTGAGAAGCGCTATGAGACACCAGTTCTCAATATGCCTCAAATCTTTACCCTTTGACAGAATGATCGAAGCTGACCTCCTCATTGACACAGACAGAGTGCCAGAGGAAAGACTCTCAAAAACCAAGGCACTTCTATCGTACAGGCACTTCTTGAGCAAAGATTTCACTCTGGAGATCTCCTCGTGGCTACCTCCAGTCAAAACGAGATGTTCAAGTTTCCTCCTCAGGCCTGTCCAAGCACCTGAAGTTGGCGAGCTCTCGGAAAAACCTCGCCGCCCTCCTCTTGAACATCTCCCATCACTCTGACTTACTACTACAGAGTTCTAGTAATGGTACCTGGCAGAAAATCCTCAAAGGACCGTCTTGTCTCCACTTCCTCCAGGAGTGACAAATTCAGTCTTCACAAACCTATGCCCATGCGAGGGGTCTCTGCAACATTTAGAGAAAACAATATAAGACAGTGCTTGGAGAATTCCACCTCAACGATGGACACTGGTGAAGAGCTGGCTTCCTCCTTCAAATAAAACCTGTGTATTCTAGACCTGCTCCTGCTTCTGTAAAAGGTCAATCCATCGTGGCCTGGGGTGTGTCGGATGTGGACATCCAATAGGCGAACTTCACTAGCTATGCTATTAAGTGCAACACTGTCAAAAATCAACCATCTGCCTTTGAAGCCTCTCCTATCACAGGCCCCTGTGACTGTATTAAAGTAATCTCCAAAGATGACTTGATGGCTAATAAAAAAGGTAGGGCTTGATCCTCATGAAGAGACTCTTCCTGTCCTTTTTTGACTGTGGACTATAAATGTTGATAAGTCTTAGTTCTTGTCCCTTCATGAAGACATCTAAGATCAGGCACCTTCCCATGTCTAATTCAATAACTCGTCGGCATTCTACCAAAGCAGTAAAAAGGACCGCCACTCCGCTATATGGCTTGGCCACAAGAGACCAATAGCAAGGACCTGACCTCCACTCCCTTTTTGTTTTATGTATGGCTGCCTGGTCTCCTGCAAAAATAAAATGTTGGCTTCAACCCGGCCGAGAAAATCAAAGGCCGCAAATCTAGCCTTATCTGACTTAATGTTGGCAATGTTAATCGATGCCAGCATCAGCAGAGTGAGTGCTGCCATCATGAGTGATTAAATTAGATGGCTTTCTTCCTCAAACTCCCTTCCTTAGGGTCAGACGAAAGCCACTTGCTTCTTGTTTTGGACATGGGTGTGTGAATAGGAAGGTATCCCCTGACCCCATCGTCCTTGTCTCCAGGTTCTAGAGTAGCCCCCTCCACACAAAGAACTATGCCTCCACCCTTTCTTTGCCCTAGGATCCTTGTTCTCCACCTCCCTCTCAGAAGAGGGGGAAGAGATATCTCAGAAGGCTCAGAACCCATTGGAGAGTCCAACTGGAGGCGATCAGGTTTCTCCTTCCAGCACCTAGCCCAGGGTGGAAGAAGATCTTGAATTCCCCTTTCATTTCCTCCTTGTGGCACCTATATTTCACCTTTTCTCTAACCATTTCTTGCCTTCCTCATCCACACTTTCATAGAGGGAGGAATCTATAGAGTTGGTCTTACCCTCCTCCCTCTAGACCCTTCTTTCCTCTTCATCTAACTCACTGTCCCTCAAAGCCTCAGCCACAAGATTCACTTCAGAAACAGGTGCCACCCTTGACCCACCTGCCACATGAGCTCCTGTCAGCTCCCTCCTCTGTCTGTACTTCTCCTGACACCTCTGCTGAGCAGCCGTCTTTTGCCAATTTTTCCCTGGCTCCTGAACTCCCTCACCTCTGCTTGTTCCCTCCCCCCAGAGGCCACATCCCGACCCCTATCTGTAGAGGCTGAGACCAAGTTGGCAAAGGAGCACAGACAGCGGCTAATGGGTGACCGAGATCACCATATAGGTTACACCTAATCTCTGCACAGGAGGCAGCCAGATGACTAACACCCCCCACACAGAATGCAATTGAAGGTCTTACAAGTGGCACTCAAGTGCAAGGCGTCGCCGCACCTGTGGCAGAGCTTTGGCTGCCCCTGGTAAAAGGCCAAGATACAATCCCTTGTTTCCCCTTCTGTAGGACAATCATCTTGCCTGCAGTCTCCTAATCCTGCATATGCTTTGTCAAAGAGGAGACCAAGTCTATCACAGATTCCTCCTCCCATCTATCATTCCGTTTTGCAGCCATGTCCAGAAATTGCTCTCCTCACCATGTCGCTTGCTGCTCCTGTCTTCTTACGTGCTTCTAGTGACACCGCTGACTTGTCTGGTACAAGTAGTGAAGTTGTTACTGTCGCTTATGCTGCCGCCATCACTGTCCATCTTCCGAGATTGGAGGGGGGAGGTGCAGGACTCTATTACAAAACAAACACCCAGAAGAGTGCACTCTTCCTGGGATCCCAGCAAGACCTTCACCTAGGACTCCTGACCACACCATGGATCTTGTAGAGCTCTCCAAGACACAGCTTACCCCATACTATTCTGCTGGTGGAGTCACTGTGTACATACATTACTTATCCTGTACTGATCCTAAGTTACACCCTGTATTATACTCCAGAGCTGCACTCACTATTTTTTTTTTAATTAAGTCACTGTTTGCATATATTAGATTACTTACTGTACAGATCCTGAGTTACATGCTGCATTATACTCCAGAGCTGCATTCACAATTCTATAGCAAAAAATTGCTGATGTCCCCTTACTAGCTCAATGTCTATGGAAGTTTGACCATGTGATTTCCCTTCTGAATAGTGAAGGGGGATACTTTCTTGTATGTCTTTCATTTCCTCTATTTAATTTGTTGTGAAGGTGTCATATGAGCCAATAGGAGGTGGGGAGAGCTGTGCGGTACACTTTGGTTGAAAACACATCAGCTTGCGCCATTGCACCTTCTGAAACGGGAGTGCCAGTTAAAAGCACCTGCTGCGTGCAAATTCAGTTGTCTCAATCTGCGTATGGCGATTGCTCCATGTTGTTACAGCCACATCACTTCAGTGCCAAAGGGAGCAATGGCAGCGTCCATGACCGCCAGATGTGGACGTGGACCCACTGTGCCACTACCTAGTTTGCTCTGGGCCACTCCTGTGCGCAGCACCTAGGTGTTCCCCTGGTTTCCATCCTTTAACCACTCCAAGTAGGACCTGGTCTTAGTTGTGGGAGGCTCCTAGATCATTAACCCATAATGACACCATATACAGCACACATAACTGTAAGTGATAGAACTATTATGCTGACACTTTTCCAGCATTTTCAGTCTTTTACGCTCAGATTTGTTTTTCTCCCCTTTTCTTGGAAAGATATTTCGATAATTGGCGTAATGTGGAACAAAACAAGACGGGATCAGTGCAACGATTGTTCTTCCATTTTCCTGTTGGCAGTCAATCTATTAGCAGCTCACAGTGGCTCTTACCTTTCTTTGTGCTGTGTCAGACCTGTTCTCAAACTATGTGAATCAGCAAAATCACTTCTGTATGGGACACAAAATGTTTTATTAATCCTTCAGCCATTTTTATTTTTTTCATGCTTTTTTCTCCTGTAAAAAATCATAACTTTTTATTTTTCCATCAACATAGCCATTTCAGGGTTTGTTTTTTGTGGCACAAAATGCATTTTTCAATGGTATCACTTAATATACAAAAAAACCTTCAAATTTATATTTAAAAAATATCTTTAAAAAACAATTTTCTGGTGCTATTTTCTGACCACGATGACTTTTATGTTTCCCTCAATGCACCTGGTGAGGGCTTGTTTGTTTTTTTGGGACGTCCTGTAGTTTCTGTTGGTACCATTTTGGAGGCGGTGTGACCAAGAAAAGCACAATTTTGGCATTGTATATTTTTTGCTGCCAGTGATCACAGTGCAGGATAAATATTGGGGTATTTTAATAGGTTTAGCTTTTACGGATGCAGCGATACTAAATGTGGTTTTTTTTCTGTAATAATTTTAAAAAGCTTTATTTCACTTACCTTTTAGTGTTTACAGGGGACTTAAACTAGTGATCGTTTGATCACTTATAGAATATACTGCAATTGTTCAGTATTGCAGCACATGTTATTTCTGCAGGCACCCTATTATGTGTTGACACAGGCCACAGACACAGCTTAATAGGCAGAAATACATGGCAGCTGTGGGGGTCCTCACAAGGCCTTGACTACCATGATACCTGAATGGCACCTTATGTTCTCATTGTAGGGAAAGGGTATTTTGGGGACAGAGCAGTCTCCCTATGTCTTTTGGGTTATTTCAGTGCTGCTGCTAAAATTATCAGTAGCATCTAAATGGTTAACTGTTGGGTCAGAGCCAACACCATACAAAGCCTACACACACCTACAATGCATGTAGATGTCACCAAGGGATTAAAAATGTTCTTCATAAAGGTCAGTTTTGAAAAAAATTGGATTTTGGGGTATTTCTAAGTTTACTTTTTTGTTTTCGGTCTCATGCCCATGGCCCTAATATGTTTTGCACAGAACCCTAATGTGGCTCTTGTAGAAACCTTGATATGGACTAGCTTCCAGAGCCGTACACAAACCTTTACTGGTCCTCTGTATGTCTCAGGTTCCATTAGGATTCATATGGAGTTTTTTTCTGCCTAGGCATGCTCCATTTAACTTGCTTCTCGGAGACATCTCTATAGGTATGGCTTGGAATCAACAGAGTCTTATGGGAGTGGAACGGCTCCCTTGAAGGAGATGAGCAGTGCTGCATGCAAAACTCCATCTCCTTTCCACGACATGAACTCGCATCTTTGGACACTCAACTTCTATTTGGTGACACGGCCACAGCATCACAAGTGATATGAGAAGTAGAAGCCCGAAAATATAATAGTTGGTGGGCGCCATCTTGATGTGTGCATGACATATGCCATTAATGGGGTTGATTACATTTTACGATCCCCTTTTTAGGAGTCCCCAAAAATAAGCTCATCATAGGCTGTCCTGTTGTAGGCACTACCAGCATATATTCTCTGGTGCAACCTGGCAGCAAGAGCTTAACTCCTTGAGGACACAGACATTTTTTGTTTTTTTCCTCTTTGTCATTCCCGCCTTTGGAAAAATCATAACTTTTATTGTTATTACTGTCTGAATGTGGCCTTAACTTTGTGTAAAAGGCGCAAGATAAGATGTGGTTTATGGAAAGGCTTTACCCCAGTTCATATGAACCATCGTGACTTTTCTAAGGTTGGCTTCACATGGGTGTAAGCACAATTTGGCTGCAACATCATGCTGCGTGTTTTGGCTATAGTGGCCCGAAGTATAAATATCTGGCCGCTCCATAACTGTCCATTAATGTCCAGAGATGTGTCCCTAAATGTCTGTCATGTCTTTAATGTGGATGCACTGAGCAATTCTCTTGTCAGTGATGTATGTGTATTGCACAGTTGCAGCATATGAGAGGTTAAGGTCTAGGTATGTCTGGAAAATGTAACAGTTTGTGTGTATCCAATGTTGTCACGTGAGCGTGAAGATATATGTGTTTGCAAGATGTATAAGTGAGCCAGTCTTTACAGTAATTGAGGGAGTCTGCAAGTCTACTCATGGATTACAATCTGTTTAAGAGGAGAGTGAGAGAAAGGAGAAACACCACTCCTGTGGTGACATTTTTGGTAGCTCTACAACTGTTCCTTGGGGTAGGCCAGTGCTTGAGCGTTGTGTTCACCTTGCAGAAATTCACCATGTAAAATATATGACATTGCTTTTAAAACAAGCAGCACACTTACTGTCTTCCTTGGCACAATTGTTGATCCAGGAGCCCCTTTGTGGACCTTCTTTTGTTTTCAGTGACACCTTTGTGCTACAATTGAGTCTTATACCTCTGTATACTATTTGAACCAATTTTTGAGAGGAGCACAATGTTCCCCAGATGTGTGGCTGTGTTCCCATGTAATTTGGGGACCTTCTGGAGGGCAAATCAGTGAACTAGACTTTTACTCCCATTAATGAGAGTCGGAATCAAGCTTCCTGAATCATGATGAATTTCATGAAATTGACCTGATACAAACCGATTATTCCACTAATCGCTCATCACTACTCCTGAGTATAACCAAAAGAAAAATATGGTAGCACTGTAAATAAACCGACCCCATGCGTATCGTTATTCCTTTAGCTTTATGCATTAACGTTATCATGTTGTAGACCTCATAGATGCTCCTGTATTATATACAAAAAGAACGCTCATCATCTAAGGCCTTATTCACACGAGTATATATATGGGACTATTTAGCCTCATATATACATTGGGCAAATGTGTAACCAGTCGCGGGTGGTGGAGCAGCACAGGCTAAGGATGGTGTGGTGGTAACAAACGGCGGCAGAGGCGGCACATTCTTTTTATAAAAAATATAACTTTACTGAACAGCTGCGTAATATACAGGTTAGGCCCGGAGGATTTGTGTATTTTAATGTTAGGAAACTGGAAGCATAACTCGCTCATTTAAGGCAATAGTACTCTTAGAGCGATAGTACTTCTCACCACTTAGCATCTCTGGCTGACATATACATCTCTTTTTGTTCCCATATTGTTCCACCTGGCAGCAAAGCAAATGGCATTCCTCATATATTTTTACATCTTTTAGTTTTCACATCTTTTTACTACAGCCTAAGCACTACATACATCATCATTGTGGCGGTAGGCCTCCACCTCAAATGCAGCATTCCCACTTACAGAACCCATAAAACTCATTGTAGATGATACTAAAGTTCAAAGGTCACCATGTCATCATAGTAACATAGTATTTAAGGTGGAAAAAAGACATCTGTCCATCCAGTTCTGCCTATTACCCCCCAATGTTGATCCAGAGGAAGGCAAAAAAAACCAATGAGGTAAAAGCCAATTTTCCTCATTCAAGGTAAAAAATATCCTTCCCAGCTCCAATCTGGCAATCAGAATAATCCCCGGATCACTGACCCTTCTGAAGTTATTAATGATTAGAACATTTCATACTTGGGTTTCTCTACCGCGTTACACATTACTCTTCATTTTACCTGCTGCGTCATCTGAAGCGTGTGCCTTGCTGTGCCATTACATTTCCTTCGTCATATCACATATCTGCATTACCACTTTACGCTCTATGCACAATACTTTACATAACATCATAACAAAAGGAACACATTATTCTTCTACACAAGACCTTGTTCGCCTATAAGCTATGACACCATAACCTCCATTACTATATTGCAGTCAGGCTCCCACCCTGGCTAGAGATTTTATCCCATACAGCACGGAGGATTGTAGTCCACTTACACTTGCACAATCAAACCTTAAACACTCACTTTCATTCCTCTTGGCATCCGATGCAGGTCTTTGGCACCACCGAAGCAGTAACCAGCAATATGGGAAGAGAGTTTCCTCTCCTGTGCGCTGTGGGGCGCTTCACCACAGGAGTGTGAACGGTTGCCCATTGGCGCAGTTGCTTTACCCTCAGATCTTCATGGCTTACAGTAGTCTCTCTAATGCTGCTTCTTTCCCAGTACGGGGACAGGGCTCCCTTTTGTGTCCTGTAAAATGGCCACTGCCACGATTCCAAGGCCAGTTGGTGTCTCACTGCTCTGCCATTGCTTTCCCTGCCTCTGCTTAACTCACTTCCTTTAGGGTATCTGCTCCTTCGATGACTGGAGCTGTGATGCAGTTTCAGCCCTTAAATATTGGGAGCAGAGTTGTCTAAAAACAATACCTGCACTTTGAAGGTGGGCGGGATTATCTCCACTCATTTCCCTATCAGGGGCCTACAGCCGAGGAAATAGCGGGGTAGATAAAGGCCTTGTCACAGGGCTCTACCATCTCCTCCCCTGGGGGTAGCTTGGGACCCAACCAAGTTACTGCTGGTGGAGGTCACAGGGAAAAGTAACCAGAGGTTACCTGTAGTCTTTCTCGTCACTCGTGACGCCACCGTTCCATCCTCTGTGGTGAACCTTGATGGGAGAATAAAGTAGTCCACACACAGGGAGAACATTATGGACAAACCTGGATCGGTTGGTATTGTCCGTTTACTGGAACTCCAACACAGTCCTCTTTGCAACAGCATTTTGGCAGATTTACAAACAGAGAAGGTGGTGGGACAGGTAGGATTCTTGGGGTATTCCGGATAATCCACAGTCCTAGTTATCTGTGTGATCCTGCTCCTGGCGACCTTCTTTCCCTCTAACGCTCTACTGGTCAACACTCATGCTTCTGGTGCCTTTTGCTTGCCAAGCAGTGGTCCTTCCTTCTCATTTAGTACTTAGTGGTAGCACTGGCACATCTTGGGTAGACTGGTTGCAGGCTACGCAGAAGGGAATCGCTCCGCTTCCTTCATTCTCTCCACACACAGGCCAATCTCTGAAGTGTGGGTCTCAGACTTCTCTCATTTACACAGACAACCAACTCTTGAAAGACTAACTCAGCATCACATCGTTGCAAACACATATGTATGACACACTCACATGACACACAACCTGATACATTTTCCAGACATATTCCAGACATTAACCCATTCAGTGCTGCAGAGATGCAATACACATATCAAATGCACACTACAGTTAAGACACTGACAAGACAATGGCACAAGACAGACATATAACATTATGGAGGGGCCCCGCTAACTCTGGGCCACTGAGTGAACTCTATGAGACAGTGAGCACTGTGAGCTGGCACCTCCATTTCCACATCCTCTTGGGTACACATTGCCTGAGGAGGGCTGACCGTGAGCACAGACCTACCCTCATCTTCATCTTCAGAGGAAAAAAATAGTTGGGCATCAGTGCATTCAATGTCTTGGTCTTCTCTCTCTGGTTGTTTAGACTGCTGAGTTGATATCCATGAAACTGAATGATCAAATAAGCTCCACAGACTGATCAATGTAGACTGCTTCAAGAATGCAGGGAAATTGCCATGGGGTGAAGTAGAGGGTGAATGCTCATGGCCGACTGGTGCAGACGGATTGCTTTATACCTGTGACTGGGAGGAAGAGGTGATGGTACTTGAGGCATGCTGTGTCATCCACTTTTAATGGCGTCATCCTGTTCTATTGGTGTCCTCCTATTTTAATGTTGTGGATGTGACACACGAGCAGAAGCACTTATAAGGAATGTCAGCAGACTTTCCTCACCTCCTGCAGAACATGAAGCTGTGGCTTTAGTGGGAGCCGCTTGAAGTGTGAACTTGACCCGTCCTCCACCAACTACACTACCACCAATACCGAGACGTCCCCTCACCCCTTGCTTCTTTAGTGTTTTCTTTTAATTCATATTATTTAGGGTGTTTTAATTCACTTTTCAGTGTAGTTTTATGCAACTTATCAGCCAGCTTTATAGTTTGCAGAAAACCACTTCTAGATGCATGACGCCTGCAAAAATTTGTTGTGGCCTGACTTGTGACTGAACGACATCTGAGACCACTGACGCACTGTGTGTATTTGCTGTTAGTGGTAAACATGGCGAACCGTTATCATCAAGATATCGCAACAATGGAACAAAGATACCAGGGAACATGGTCCACCACCATGCTGGCCGACTACTGTTGGACACTCCACCACCATGCTGGCCGACTACTGCTGGACACTCCACCACCATGCTGGCTGACTACTGCTGGACACTCCACCAACATGCTGGCCGACTACTGCTGGACACTCCACCACCATGCCGTCCGACTACTGCTGGACACTCCACCACCATGCTGGCTGACTACTGCTGGACACTCCCCCACCATGCCGGCCGACTACTGCTGGACACCTCACCACCATGCCGGCTGACTACTGCTGGACACTTCACCACCATGCCGTCCGACTACTGCTGGACACTCCACCACCATGCTGGCTGACTACTGCTGGACACTCCACCACCATGCTGGCTGACTACTGGTGGACACTCCACCACCATGCCGGCTGACTACTGCTGGACACTCCCCCACCATGCTTCCGACTACTGCTGGACACTCCACAGAGATGCTCCCGAACTGCTGGACAAGAGACGAGCAAAGAAATCTAAGACGTAGTCTGATTGTTACAGGTATTGACCATCGGCCTATTACTATTGGCATGCATTTCGTGATGTAAACAATTATTGCAGATTACAAATGTATAGAGCCAATTTTGCATTTTGACTGTCATATTCCTGTTGAGCACATAAAAATTGATAAGAAATGACTCATTTTATTTCAGTAACATGACTTTTGTAAAAATTTGTTGACCAGTAGTATATTTTTTGGAAGCGCTCTTGTTGGTTCCCCTGCAGTTCTTGGAAACACGTTTTTTATATTTTTAAATGTTTGTAACTTTTTCCTGTTCCTTTTTTGTTCAATAAAAGTACGTGTCTTTATTATAGATGGCTGTGCACATTGTTTTTATGTCTTTTTCTTGTTTGAACCTAGTGCCATTGCTTTCTAAGGCCATTTTCACACAGCATAGAAAATCGTGTGGGTTTGTGCATTGCAAGATGCAAAAATCTCCCTCAAATATGAATCGCATTCTTTTGAATAGGGTCACACACAGGAGCGATTTCTTTTCCTGCATTGCGGTGCGGAAAAAAATGGTGGCATGTAGAGATGAGTGAGCATGCTCGGATAAGTCAGTTACTCGAGCGAGCCTCGCTCTTCTCAAGTAACTGCATTCTTGTCCGAGCGTGGCGGGGATGAGCTGATTGGGGCGGGGAGCCTGACAGCAGCAGGGCCCAATAAAGGAGACGCTGAGAACACCGCCCCCAGCCTTGCCGAACAGATGGGTGCCGAGGAAGCACGCCCAGTAGTTATGGAAATGGGGACGCGCCGCGGAGCAGCACCCGCTGCGTACCTAGTAACCCTGCGGCGAACAGAGTTATGGTGGCCAGGAGAGATCACGAGAACCGGGGCTCCCCTGCTCCGCACTCCTGCAACCCGGGTGGTAGGACCGGCAGTGCGGGCACAGAGGCCCCCGAGAGTCGCCGGTTCTGACAGCAGTTACTCGAGAAGAGCGAGGCTCGCTCGAGTAACTGACTTATCCAAGCATGCTCACTCATCTCTAGTGGCATGTCCTATCTTTGGGCGTTCCCTCGGAACTTATTGCATTGCTCATTGTTTTCACGATGTGCACACAAGTGCGATGCAAGGGTTCCCCATTGAAAACAATGGGAAACACTAAGCGATCCTGATTACATATTGCTACTTCCTTGAAGTGATGTGGGGTGGTTTTACAACCAAAAGGCCAAGCATTGCACATTGGCGAGATATCAGGCCATGTTTCACTGCCCAATATCGTGTGAAATTAACCTAAGAGAAACAGAAGGGCAAGACTCCAGCAGGCAAAAGAGCACAAAAATTTGTATCACTGAGCAGCGGAAAAACATCTCCTGGTCAGATGGATCCAGATTTCTGTTGCACCGTGCTGATGGAAGGTCAGAATTTGGCACAAGCAGCATGAATCGCTGGCCCCTTCCTATCAGATGATCATAAAATGTTAAGACTGTCATGTAATTTGCTGCAACTTCAAGAAGCTTCGTGTCCACAGGGGCCGATATTCCTGCAGAATGATTTAATCACCTAGTAGGATCTACACCACAACAAATTCCTGCAGTTCTGCAGGCAGAGGAGGTCCAACGGGATACTAGATGGGGGTCTCTAATAAAGTGATTATTCATTGTATGGATTTAAAACCTGGGCGGAAATGGGACTATGCTTTTATGAGATTAAGAAGGAATTTTTTACCCCATTTGTTAAAATTGGAACAACCACCCAGGAAACTTCCTTTTATTGCTTTATGGACCAAATATTTTCAGAAGCTTAATCCTAATGAGAATTTGTACCATTTTGCAAACTCTGACAAAGCATTTTCAAAGAAATGTTTAAGTATGCCTGATACATATTTGGACCACTGCACCAGATCTCAATTATCAATCTCAATTGGAGCACCTGGGACATATGGGTGAGCGGAATGCATGAGAAAAGTGAAGGCAGCAACTCCTACACAAATGCGGCTGCAACAAAAAACAGACAGCAATTTCTACAAATTAAATTTGAAGGTGCGCATAAGACACGGCTGCAACAAATACAGTAACAGAAACACCTGAGCATTCAGATGCATGTCATATCTGAACAAAATTGCACAACCTTTGTTTATACTAACCGCAAAAAATGCAGGGTTTGTAGTGCACATTTTGATCAAAACACGTGGGCCCATCCGCCGTGTCCAGGCAAAACTTATTAGATGGGTGTCTAGCTCTAAAGACATCTCTTTCTGGGCAAAAAGCATTCAAATGAATGGGATACTTGGCTATATACTCTCACTGAACCACCTGGGACAGATGGGTCTTATGTCAATCATGAAATATGGCTTCATTCCCATACTGAATGCATGAATGAACATGAATGAATAACTTTTATTGTTTTATTTTCTTAGTCCAGACAGCCTGTATTGTACTTTCTTGTTAAGTCGGATTCACACGGACAAACGCAAATCCCACCTGATATTCTTGGGTGTGACTCGCCATCCGTGCCATGTGCGATGTACGGCAGACCACACATCTGTATGTTTTATTTTCACTGCAAGAGAAAAATCGCCCATGGAAATAAACCCATTGAAAAGAATGTTTTTTTTGTGGAAGTTTTGTGCGTCTCGCAGCGCACAAAACTGGCGTGATTATATCGCCCATATGAATGACCCCTTAAGATGCCAAATACTCTCAGTATTTCAAGAAATCAGCTTATTCAGACTTCTGTTCATTTGATTGCCCATAAATCATCTGAAACTAGAAATTAGGAAATGACTTCCAAGAAACCACACGATGAGCCTCGTAGGTGAAGCCGTGGTCAATGGTAATTTAGCTTATGAAAGCAAAGTTAGGACGGGGAGTTCCTGTTTGCCTTAAAGTTCCATGTGACAGGATATTTCTTTATCATTTAGAGGCCACAACTTTCCCTGGACGTCGCAGTCCTCTTCCAAAAGTGAAGGTTTGCTGCACCAGCAGGTTTAGCTCGGACTTCTATAACTCGGAGAAATTCCTTCCAAACCGAGTGCTGGAAAGAGTAATGAGATATCTACAATGACCGCCTCCATATTACTGATACTGTTATACCTAGTCTCTCCGTCTCTTCAGCTGGGTGAGTACATTTCCTGCTGTGTTATAGTTGTGCACCATCCTAGCTGCAGGATCCTATAACATAACTGCTCTGGATCATCATATGATGCAATGCCAATGGAGAACAATGTATATTATGTAATCCGCTTTTTGCAGACTGATGAATTGCACGATAGATACAGTAGAGCCCATGCAGGGTATATGTGTACAGACGTAGCAAACATTACCGTGATATTGAATGTATTCGGGCTCCCACACACTTGCTTTTTTTAACACAGCGATATTGCAGTGGGTAGGAGCCCTTATACTGCGTGTAACTCAACTACAATGTAATACAAGGCTGTACATCGAGTTATCATGATGCGCCAGCCATGTTAACGATTGTCACATCTGTACGTGTATATAACAGTTGTATACTCGATTGCAATACTCTATTCCTCATCCGATGGCTGCCGGCTCGCTCCATATGGCTCCCCAACTTCTGTCAGCTACAATTATGCACTAAGGATGGCAAAACAATGGTAGAATGTGCAGAGGCACAACCACAGGAGGCGCAGAGATGCCTAAGGGACTCAAAAGGTCCCTCTGCTCTATATAATGACAGCCAGGGCTGGGACAAGGGGTAGGCGAAGATAGGCAATCGCTTAGGGTGCCACCTTGTCACAGCAGACGAGGGAGTCCAAATTTGCTGAAAAAGGAAAAACTTTGCGCCATTTATTTTTATCAACAATAAGCACTTCCATCAAGGTCTGTATTAACTATGGAGGCTGATCCAGGGGTCTGTATTAATCATGGGATGATGGAGAGGGGTCTGTATTAACTATGGAGGCTGATCCAGGGGTCTGTATTAATCATGGGATGTTGGAGGGGGTCTGTATTAACTAGGGAGGCTGATCCAGGGGTCTGTATTAATTTTAGGCTGATGGAGAGGGGTTGATCCAGGGGGTTGGTATTAATCATGGGCTGATGGAGGGGGTCTGTATTAATTGTAAGATGTGTGAATGAACTGCATGCATAGACTTCCACAGTAATGTGCAGACGCTTTAGGCAGGTGGGGTATAAATACTACAAAGTAAGAATGCTTTTAAAATACAAGTGTCAGGCTTCTTTCATATCTGCGTTGGGGTTCTGTGTTCCTGCTCCTGGCCAAACAGATCCATCTTATGATGGAACTGAACAGCCCCAAATGGACTCCATTGACCACAAGGGGTCCATTTGGTTAATGCCCAGCTGTCCGGCATTTTCCTGGATAAAAAGTCCTGCTTGCACATATTAGTGCAGCGGTTTATACGATGAAACACTTTTAGGCATTCTGAAAGAGTAACTGAGCTTTTAAGGAACTTTTGACATGTCAGAGCGACAGTAGGGATCTGATCACTGAAATTAAAGGGGTTTTCTGCCCTATCTTCAACTGATGACCTTTTCTCAGAAGTTGATGGATTGGCGTCCACCACTTGGGATCCCCGTCCATCAGCTGATCATCCGGCGCACTGTCCAGTGCAGCAAGCTGCATATCATCATCTGTGGATAAGGTAGCAAGTGATAGTGCCATCTTCACTCCAATTGAAATCAATGGGAACACCACCTATCCTTCCACTTCCTGCTTTCATGGTCAGGACTGGATGTGGAATAGTGGACCGGCACTCCTATTGAGCAAGCATTCCCACTAATGTAGCAGCCTGGATGCTCAGCTGATTAATGGGGATCCCAAGTGGCAGAGCCACATCCATCAACTACTGACGATGTATCCAGAAGATAGGTCAACAGTTGAAAGGGCAGAAAACCCTTTTTGAGGGGTAGAAGTGCTCACCCAAGCACTGTACCCTTTCCGCTGTCATCTTTCCTAGTCAGCACCTCTCACCAGCTGAAGACAGATGAATAGACTTCAACTGCTGTGGAGAGTAGACAAGGCCTGAAGAGAGCCAAAGGGGTACAACACTTGGCTGAGCACTTCTGCGCTTTCATTTCAGTGATCAGTAGGTTCTCAGCACCCAAAACTCATTGACAAAACTTTTGACATTTCATTACGACATTCCAAAAGTTTTAGTTACCCTTTGTAGTTACCCTTTCATTCTCAGAGAATTACGTGAAGGAGGCTCGTATACATAGCACCTCACTCCATTAACCTATAGCAATATTTATGGAAAAACTGGCCATTTACTGGTGTAAAAGGAATTGATGAAAGGATTTGAGCTGTGAATCTTAAATTAGTCATCACCCCCCAGTAGTTCAGCTGTGAATCATGAAAGGATGAAGGGCATGGCTTGGGAGCTTTAGTTGAGGCTAGAGATCATAGGGATGTTGGGGAGTCACTTGTATGGCCTCAGCAAACTGTAGTCACTAATTAAGTTACGTTGCTGACAGGCTGAGGTCTAAAGATTTGGACCGCTGGCCAATTTCCCAAGTTGTATGTAAATGATGAGCCTCTTGGTAATCCTGGTACATTTCCAGGCGAGAGATCAGGAACAATTATAGAAGTAGTTTTACTCAAAAGGCATTCTATAGACTTTAGTAAATAATGTAAGTTGCGAATATCTTATGTTGTTACTTACTATTATATATAATCCCATATGCTTTATATCATGGGATTATATTATCCATATTTATGAGGTACATCCAATCAGCTGATTGAAGGAGTAAGCGCTATGGCCTTTACATGGTATATCAGAAACAGCCCCATACATTGTATAGTGGAGATGCCTGGTATTGAGCTCATTTCCATTCACTTGAATGCAACTGAATTGCAGAAAGTCCATTTGACTGAAGAATGTGATGTCACAGGCCAAAGAAAAGGTCACAGCAAGCATCAATGCACAGAGGCCCCTTCAAGCAACTGATCAGTGGGGATGCCAGGAGCCAGACCTTTACCAGATACTGATCACCTACCCTAAGCATAGATTATCAATATTTAAGCCATGAATAACCTATTTAAAGGGGTTTTCTAGGGAATTTACTATTGATGACGTATCCTCAGGATAGATCACCAATAGTTGATTGGCAGTAGAGATGAGCGAGCATACTCGCTAAGGCACTTTACTCGAGCGAGTAGTGCCTTAGCCGAGTGTCTCCCCGCTCGCCTCTAAAGATTCGGGGGGCGCCGCAGGTGACAGGTGAGTTGCGGTGGGGAGCAGGGGGGAGCGGGGGGGGGGGGAGAGGGAGAGAGAGATCTCCCCTCCGTTCCTCCCTGCTCTCCCCCGCCTCTCCCTGCCCCCACGGCCCCCGAATCTTTGGAGGCGAGCGGGAAGATACTCAGCTAAGGCACTACTCGCTTGAGTAATGTGCTTTAGCAAGTATACTCGCTCAGCTCTAATCGGCAGGGATCGGCTGCTATGGATCCCTGCTGATCAGCTGAACCTTGGGCCTGCTGTCACTGCAGCTGGGATGGACATATTGGGGTCAGAACAGGAACTGTAATAGAAGCCATCGCTCCCATTGATTCAGTAGAAGTGTTGCCTTCCACCATACTTCTGGCTCTGCCGACAATACTCAGCTGCTTTGACAGTGGATCATTGGTGAACAATGGGGATCCCATGCAGCAAACCTCTGCTGATCAACTTTTGATGACCTACGCTCAGGATAGGTCATCAATAGTAAATTCCCAGAAAACACATACAGCAGAAAACGGTGCTGGTCGTCCACAGCCGACCAAATTCTGTGTCAATTCCACATTAAAAGCTTTATCAAAGTCCGCACCATTGGCACTGCTATTGAGCCAACTGCTGCTGAGCGCCACCGCCAGTCAGGTGATGTGAAAGTGGGCTGCCTGTCACAAATTATGACAGATAGTCTACTGTCATCATTTATACAAATTATGCTAATTCTGTTCTTTTTCTCCATATATCAAAATAAAATCATGAAAAAAATCTTATTTTTCAGACTCGGACACATTTTTAATTTTCAATGAAAACCACAAGAAATGTCTAGAAGCTAAGAATTCCGCTATTGTGGCTGCTCAATGTAATGAAAAATTGGAAACACAGAAGTTTCGGTGGATTTCTAAAAACCAGCTCATCAATGTAGGGAAATCCCAGTGCTTAGCTGTATCTTCTATAGCGGAATGGTCACCGGTAACGCTATACACGTGTGATGGCAGCAGTGACCTCCAGAAATGGGAATGCAAAAATGAGACTTTGTTTGGAATTATGGGATCAAATCTTCACTTGAACTATGGAAACCGGAAAGAAGACATCTTACTCTATAAAGGCGTAGGATTTTGGAGCAGGTGGAAAATCTACTCAACTCCAGATGACTTATGTGCTAAGGCATATGAAGGTAAGGAGAACACCTCTCTGATCTGAAGGCGTACTGCAATTTGTTGCCCTGTCTCTGCATGCTGGGTGTTGTACAGTAGTTTTGGCACCAATTGAAGAACAGTGTCCTAGTGCAAGCTTCTGACTTGTGGATTTCACTGGCCACACATTATCATGACTTAGGGAGGTCATCATAAATGTTTAAATATTTAGTAGAGTTAAGTGAACCGAACCAGCAAACTCTGTTACTGGTAGAACTTTGCACAAACCCGAATAGAGCTTTTAGCTAAGTTCTACTAGAAACAGGGTTCTACTGGTTCAGTTTGCTCAACAGCAGTCATGAACACTGGTGTATAACACTGTCAAAGAGCTTTAAAAGACCAGAGAGTTATACAGGGCCTTTATGATCTCAGAAAGCGCTATACACCACTTTTAGGGGGTTTTGTGAACTTACGGTTCAGGTTCAAACTAATTCAGACCAAACTAAAGTTTTAGCAAAAGTTCGGTGAGCCAGCCTTTTCAAAAGTTCACTTATCACTACTTTTCTTACAATTCCAAGTCTTTTCAGCTGACATTTATGGGCTGTAGACGTACTTGATCCTCCTTCTCTTCCATGATTAAAAAAAATAAAGGTAGTTCATTCCAGTAGACTCATTACCTAGAATCAATGTTTGGTAACTCAGCTTGGCTCAAGTCAAGCCTTGATAGCTTGACTTGAACCATAGTTAGGTTGGGAATGGAGGAGAGACGTATTCAATGTGGCAAAAGTAATT
Source organism: Eleutherodactylus coqui (assembly GCF_035609145.1). Taxonomy (NCBI): domain Eukaryota; kingdom Metazoa; phylum Chordata; class Amphibia; order Anura; family Eleutherodactylidae; genus Eleutherodactylus; species Eleutherodactylus coqui. Next base: position 125,084,560 of record NC_089848.1, read on the forward strand.
GTGAAATGACAAACCTTTGCAGTTATATATTTGGCACTCAGGACATCTGCAAGCACATGGTGATCCAGATGTTAAGTAGATGTAGCTCTTCGGACACAGATTTACGGAAGTGGAGACATAGGTAATGCATGACTTTGAGCAGTATGTTCCAAAGCAAATAGCCAATGCACCATTTAAATTGGCTTGGTTCAGGGGTCCGGATATGTCTGCGATATTGTCTCAATGGGTTACAGCCAGTGCATATGGTCATGACTCAGCTTTACAGGGCTTAGTCTGGGAAGTCCTTCTACATATGGCTTCCCAGAGGACCATTTTCCAGACGGTAATATGAAAGCTGTGCAATTTTTTGGGGAAGTGTTGGATTTAAGTGGGAAGTACTAATCTAACAGCTATGAAAACAAGTAGATGTACCATATACTGTAAAACATCAGTGAATGACTACCCCTGTAGCAGAACACTTTTCTTCTTAGTTTGACTAACAGTTGGGTTGCCTTCACACGAGCACTAAAATCACACACATTTTTGTGCATTTTGAGATGCACAAATGTGAACCCCATTCATTTGAATGGGTTCATATACATGAGCAATGTTTTCCCGGATGGCACCGCGATGCTATGCGGGAAACATATTGTAGCATGTTCTATCTAGCTGTAAGATCTCGCATCGCAGCCTCATTGAAACTCTTCAATCCTCCGCGCGGCTGTGACAGAGGACCCCTCTGCCCTGAAGTGATGCAAGGCTGTTTTCATCCACGGGGCTTTCACATGGGCGAGCCCGGCCCATTTCGCACTCAGCTGTGTGAAGTTAGCCTAATGCTTGGAGAGCTTGTGGGGCACCATTGAGCAGGTCCAATAGTATCCAATAATCTATTTCTTCTAGAGTATCTAATACATGTTTTAACTTTGAGGAGTTTCTCCTACTGAAAAATTTCCTCAAATAATGTGACTCCAGATTAAAAAAGACCTTTGACCAAATTTATAGGGTTCTAGTAAATCTTATAGTTACTATTTCCTGAACTGGGTTATTTCAAAGTCCTCAATGTATTCTGCTGGTTCCCAGCTGAAGCTTTTGCTGGTCATGCAACAAAGCACAGAAGCAGCCGTGCACCAGCTAGTACAAGAGCAGTGTCATCTGCATTTTAGCTTTAATTTTGGTCATAAGATCTGTGTCCCCACAGTCTGAACTCACATCACATTAGAACTCTACGATTATCTATGTTCAGTTCAGTAGACTAGTAGGAAGTCCTGGTGTTACGTCCATAGCATGGACTCTAAAGTTTATGGCAACAAACAATTGTTATTAAAATCGACATACTATCTATTACCCAAATTTGCTCTTGCTCTGGATCCAGCATATTTAGGACCTTTGATTTTATGCTTTCCATGAAGAATCACAGGGTCATCGGGTCCAACCCCCTGCTCAATAGAGGATTCACTAAATCATCCCAGACAGATATTTGTCCAGACTTTGTTTGAACACTTCCATTGAAGGAGAACTCCCCACCTCCTGTGGCAACCTGTTCCACTCATTGATCCCCCTCACTGTCTAATATTCAATCTGTGTCACCTCCCTTCCAGTTTCATCCCATTGCTTCTAGTCTTTCCTCGTGCAGATGAGAAAAGGTCTGATCACAGTGCAGAGGGATCAGCCCTATTCTCATTTGCACAAGAGAACAAACTGATGCCGTAGATGAGTAAGATTTCCATTAGATAAATTATTTTAACACAATTTAATACAATTAAAACCAGCCTTAGGCCTCTTTCACATGGCCTGTAGGTGTTTTCCATATGCCAACCAGCGCCGTAAAAGTTGCCTCCCCTTCCCTCCGCCTCGCCGGTCACCTCCTCTCTCCTTCCCTCTGGCTGTTTGCAATGTAACTGGGAGGGGTGTGGGTGGGGCTAAGCACCTGCCCCTGCCCCTTATCCGCAGCCAGCAATGGGAGGGGGTGGAGAGGGCGGAGCTAAGCACTGTCCCCACTCTGCCCCCTCTCATTGCAAACAGCCGGAGGGGAGGAGAGAGGAGGAGAGAAGAGTTAGTCTAGCAGTCATTGGAGCCATGCAGCGGCCGATGTATCTTGGCCAGAAAGATAGTTCCAGGACTATCTTTTCGTCCTGGCAAGAAAGCGCTCGGCGCTACATTGGCCCTGCCAGGCGCTTTTATGCCGCAGGAATATGGCCATATAATCTAATGCATTGGAATCCAATGGATCAGATCGTAGCGTATATAAGCCGGCTGTGAAAGAGCCCTAAGGTTCCAATAGTTGCCCCAGTGATATTTGCTCAGTATATGGAGGGGTCTGAAGGCCTCCATTCACAGTAAACAGACCATTGTTCATAGATAGGCTGCTCATTGTTTGATCTTTATGCTCACAGAAACTGAATGATTATCGCTCAGATCCCCTCCATTCAGGCAGACTCTGAACTATGATCGTGCCATGTAAAAGGGTCTAAATGCCTAAAAGACAATTACTGAGTAGTGATATTGTTCTAGTTCTTTAACGGCTTATTCCCACTGTCATAGGTGCAACTATGCTTGGTGGTATGGAGAATAGTTGCAGTTTAAAAAGAGGAATTCCTTCCCCGGCTTTGCAAACTCTGTGCCAGAGCGCAGGAGTTTGAAAAAAGAGTTGAGCAGATAGGTGCCATCTAATCTTTTCATGGCCACTTAAGGGGACTAAAACATGCCCATGTGTTTAAGCCCAAAGAGTTGGTTTTTTCCCGTGCCGGATGATTGTTCATTGCCTGGTATGAGACCTAATTTCCCAGAATGCAAATCACTGGAGCAATCTCTGTGTAGACATTCAACAAAAATGAAACCCTGGTAGATCTGTTACCACTAAAGACATTTATCCAGTATCCACAGGATAGAGGATTAATATCTAATCGCTGGCAGTGACTAATGAACACCCCAGGAATCCTGAGAATGGCACCCCACAAAAACCCCATGTGACCGATGAGCATACTTGAATACCTCTCTATTGACTTCTATGAGATAAAGACGATAGCCAAAGTAAATCAATCTTTTGCCAGCAGTGATAACAATGTACACCATTGCACACATAGGGCTTTTGGGGTGCACCATTTTGTAATTGCTGGGTGCCTCAGCAGTGACACATTTCAAGCAATTGTCAGGTTGTGCTGCTGGGATCTGTAGTACTAAGGTACCTAGTAGCACAGCTCTACAGGTGAGGGATAATTGAGCTGCTGGGTGTGGTGTTCTCCAGCAGCCAATCCCCTTTAGTCTGCAGCACATATAAACCCAGCTCCTGTCAGTAGTTGAGGCTGGTCTTGTACTGTTTGGATGTATCTGTTTGTTCCCACTCAGATCTGTGTTTGCATGTAGGTCTGTTGTGTTTCTCTGCTTCCCTAAAGACGGTGTGGACACCTGTAGTCCTTGTCTGTAGCACATACAGCACCCCTCTTCCCTTCCCCTAGCAGGTGCGGCCTCCAAACGTCTTATATATCTTCTGTGTGTCAGTTGGTGGATCCCTGACACAGTTCCCTATGTCAGCACGGTGGCTGTCTGTCTTTTCCCCCTGTATGAGGATACTTAGACTTGCTGTAGTGTTTTATTTGTGTGCATGTGATCTCTGGGTGGAGTCTGTGTGGTTTGCACTATATGTTGCCTATAGAGTCAGTGCCTGGTTGTCTGTCCTGTACAGCTTGTGGTATGATCTGTGTTCTGTCCTGTTGCAGCTTGTGGTTTGAACTGTGCCGCTGGACTCCTTGTTAGTGTAGGGACTAGCAGTATAGCCAGGAGCCTTGAAGTGGCCCGCTAGCTTCCATGTTTTGATGAAAATGTCAACTAATACCTGGCATTTATATTCAGCTTACTACCTGCTATTAGTGGTTGCATTTTGGCTGCTGTATGCTGTGTTTTCTGGCTCTGTTTATCCTGTTGTTCTATCCCTGTCATGTGGCATGTGTATGTGTCCTGATCTGGTGGCATGGTTCCTAAATGCAGCTAGGGCCCAGTTCCCAAGACTGCTGGGCTGCCCTTTATCAGGGCGATGTCCCGCTCAGGTAGGGCCTCGTCATACTCCCTGTATCACAGGGTCAGTTGTCTGAAACCTGTGTGTATCTACCTTGGTCACAATTATGTGGGCCTCATATTTAGTTTGCCCACAGGATTGTAACAGCAATCATACATTTATCCCTATCATGATATTTATCCCCTTGCAAAAATTCATTTTCAAATGGTACAATTCCCTAAAACTTTTTGGAGAAGCTTTAATGCCATGCAATGGCAGAAGTAATGATGCTGTGGGTAGGATGATGCATCTTTTGGGGAATGAATGGATGGGGTTAGCTGTGAATTGTCTGTTCTTGCTTTACCTCGTGTGCCATATATCCTTCTACAGATATTTCTACCTTCTTAAAAAAAATCCCTAATCCACCATTTCATTACATCAGCTTCTCATTTCCAACAAAAATGATTTGTGGATTGGATATACAAAGCAGTAATGCGTGTGTTATGTCGGACCGTCTATGTCTCCTATGTGGGTGCAGACGGTTTGACATACAGATTGTCCTTGCTTACCTTTCTTTGTGGCTGGATATGTTCAGATATGTGTGCCACGAGATAACCAGCTTCTCACAACAATATGATTTTGGGATACTCTGTCATGAGATGTCTATCCTGTATGTGTCTATTGTGATGTGGACTGCAGAATGGAAGGGCTCAGCTAGGCTGTCAGGATATTGTGTTGAATTGGTTTAATGAGAAATTGCAGTCCTTAACTAAATTAGGAATAAGGTAAGAATGGACACATCGGTACTTGTAGGCATTTTGCGTTCCTCATTCCATTGAATGGTACCGACCTGTTGTTTTGCATTGTCAAGTAGTACATACCTGGCTAACATGTACGGTAGCAGAAAAAAATCTGCACAGGCATCAGGACGTGCTGCGGATTTTCAAACCCCAGCAGCATGCTTACACTGTTGCGGCAACTTCACCGATTTTTGCCGTGGATTTTACCCTTCGGAATCCACTGCAAAGTCTACAACAAAATCTGCATGTTAGGAAAATCTTTGCTGAGTCTGTACATGCCATGAGGATTCCAACATGAACGCCATCGATATATAGAAACCCCCTTCATCATTAAAGGGGTATTCGCATCTCAGACATTAAAGGACTCATGCTCGGAAATACTGTTTTTCCTAAACTAGCTCAGCCTACCCTAGAAACATATACTCACCTCCCCCGCAGCTTTATTTCTGCCACAGATTGGTCCCTACAGCCGATGAATAGCTGCAGCGGTCACATAACCTGGTGTCATGTCATCATCACTTTCCCCCTGGAAGTGAAGATTTGCAGGGACCGAGCAGCGGTGGATTAAAAGTTGGAGGAGAGCAGTGAAAGTGAGTACATGGCTCTTGTAACTACAACCAACGGACCGAGACTATGCCACGTAAAAGATCCCTAGGTCATAACGGAACCTCAGCTGTACGTAACTGTTGGCACAACACACTCAGATAGGTGTCATTCCCCAGGCGTCCTCCAAACTCAGGAGCATCCATCTGAATTGAAGGAGGAAAGCATGATTTATCACTCCATAGAATGTTCTTCAATTGCTTAACTGTCCAATGATGATGCTCCTTGAACTATTGTAAATGGGCTGATGCACCTTGTTTGAAAGAGCTTGTCAGATGTTTTCAGGATGAATGGAGGGAAATACCAGATGAAGTGTAACAGATGTTAGTAGAATACAGTAAGTATTAACATATGGTGTGATGACCAAGCACAGGCCTTTGTAGGGAGACGGTGAGGAAATAAGATGGTTGTCAATGGTGGCTCTACTGTTTTTTTTATTATTCTTCCATTATATAAGGCACTTGTCAGGCCTCACATGAAATACTGTGTACAGTTCTGGACACCGGTGCTCAGGAAAGATGTTGCAGTGCTTGAGGAAGTTCAAAGAAGGGCAAATAAATTAATAAATGGACTAGGAGGACTGGAATACCCAGAGAGGCTATCAAAATTGGGATTATTCACCCTGGAAAAAGACTGTTAAGGGCTGACCAAATAACCATGTATAAGTACATGAGGGGACAATACAAGGATCTCTCCCATGATCCGTTCATACCCAGGACTGTGACAGTAACAAGAGGGCATCCTCTACGTCTAGAGGAAAGCAGGTTCCATCACCAAATAGAAGGGGGTTCTTTACTGTAAAAGCAGTGAGACTGGGGAATTCTCTGCCTGAGATCATGTTGATGGCAGAATTGATAGAAAAGTTTAAGAGGGGACTAGATGTCTTTCTTGAGCGCTACGATATTACAGGATATAGGCATTAAATAACCAACGGGGTTGTTAATCCGGGTCTTGGAGTCAGGTAGGAACTTTTAAAACGTTGATCCAGAGATTATTCTGACTACCATTATGTCGGGAAGGAATTTTTTCCCCTAATGGGCTAATTGGCTTCTGCCCCACAGTTTTTTTTTTGCGTTCCTCTGGATAAACAAGGGGGGGGGGGGGAGAAAAAAGGCTGAACTAGATAGGCATTGTCTCCCTTCAGCCTAACAAACTGTTCTACTATGTTACCAAGCCAATCCTAGGCCTGCTTAGGGTGACTGACAAGACACACCAGTTTAGGATGACACAGACACCAGACAATGACCTAACATTGATCCAGACACAGCCAATACACATAACAACACACAGTCTATCACATTTAACAGTACAAACACATAAACACACTACAGGAGACAGATATTAAGGTGCTGGAGGGTCCCTACTATGGGACACTACAGTTTTTCCCTACTTAAAGGAAGCAGACCCCAGCGCTCTCCATAAATCAGAGATTATAGCTGAGATGAAAATCCCTCAGTGTACTAACCCATAAAAACGTCCTCCAACAATTCCAGTAAAGAGCATATTTTTTCCAGATTTAATAAGAGTGTTGAGGGAAAATAGAAATCGCTAGACAAGACTGGCAAGGGCATGGCTTAACCATATCTCTCTTTCCCCTCTGGTTACCTTTGACATTTAGCTTTTGACAGAATTCAACTTACGACAGCATGCTAAATTTCTCGGACTGGCCAGTACCTTTTTGAAATCACTGCTGAGCCGGGTGGAACCCAGGATGCATAAACATATGCGATGTGGCCCTTACATAATTCTTCTCCCTAAAGCCTGAAATAAAGAGGCACACTGATACTGAAGCATAGAAAGAACTGGTGTCTTGCTAGGGTATTGGGTAGAAGTGGAATGACCCTTACTTTCCCCGCTTCGACTTGGAAGACGGCACATATCATCTATGAACTTCTAGACGAGACTAAATAAATAAAAACAAAAATGGAGATGTGCACGAAGAAGATATAAGCAAAGGCACACGCAGACAGTGGAATAAAAATTGTAGGAGCTGTTTCCCAAGTTTCTGACACACCTCCTGTACGCTCTCTCCAACTCTATACCTCCTGTACGGACTCTTGCAGTTAGTTGAAGACATTTCACACATAAGGGTATCATTATACTTCACCTCCTGAACAGTTTCTTTAAGTCAGTTTCAAACAACTTTATAAACTTAAACAGCTCAGGACATTTGTAATATACCGTTATCTATGCAGGAAACATTACTTTTAATGTATAAGCACAAACACTTTTACTCAAAATGATTATCCTGAAAAAACAATTTTCTGATTACTGTTCAGAACAAAATAGCACCAATGTCTCTGCACCGGCGGACAGTAATGTTTGCTGTTGAAAGGAATCACCTTGGCAAACCAACAAAAAAAAAGTAGTCTCTTCCCAGGCAAACAAATGAAAGGATGGCTCACATAACACAGGAGACCATAAAAGTCTCTTTTTTTTTTTTAATAACAACACTCAACCTGAACGGGAGTCTATGAGTGAAACACACAAACAAAAAATGTAAATTGCAATCAAAAGTCACAATGCTGTAAAGAGTCTTTATAGTCATTTGCAAGAGGGAAAGAAAATTTTAATAAGCCCATCTACTGGAATGAGTCCAGGGTACTTCAGAGAAATTATAGTCAGGATACCCAAACACATAGGGCCACAAACATTCAGGAATATATCGAAGGGGCTCTGTGTTATTATGGTGGTTAAGGATCCACATGGGATATTGTGAGCAGACAGGACTGGTGGGACCCAAGGACCCATTGGCAGACTCTGCATATGAGGGCTTTTCAACGACAGGGGCAACTGCCTCGACTGGGACCTGTAATAGTGCTGCAGAAAGCGGAGGACAGGGCTTGGCCCGCTTACCCCTGCGCACTGATGGCTGATCCTCAGCGGGTTCTTCTGGAACTAGAGCCAAGACTGTAACCTCTTCCCGGCGGGGGTTGCTTGCAGCAACAGCCATAGTCAGGTTACCAGCTGGCCGTAGAGGACTCAGAAGAGGCTTATGCCCATGCAGGAGCTCCCTTGTACCCTTCATCGGTAGATGGGTCACCACTGGTTTCTTTCTCTAGAGTCAAGGGATAATTGCAACCGCAGAGGCCACAGCACACACTTCCTCCTCGGCAGGGACCTTCACAACCGGATGGGTATACACTGGCATCACCATAGACATCTGCTCTACCACCTCTCTTTCATCCCCAAAAAGCTAGCAGGGGGACATCTTGTAGTCATCACGCAGCTTGGTGTTGTCCCACAGCCTTTCTCAGTCTTTCTGTCTTGCTCCGCATTCTCCACCTCTTTCTCTCTTTCTCCTGCTCCTGTAGCACTCTGGGTAGACTCTGCCCAGGGGACAGTCTCGATGAAACTCTCACCATCCACTTCAAAGGGGAAATCACGCCCCCCCCCCCCCCTACTTTTTTGACGGGCTATTTACTAGTGCCAAAGTTTTGCGGGTCTTTTTTAGGTGCCAAAAAAGACGAGCTGGCACTATCTTGTGACACTATGGCACTGCACAAATTTTGCTACAATTCCCGGCCATCTTGTTCAGCCAAATCATCCAGTAGCACTACAGAGTCGCTTTGTAACACATAGAGCATTTTAGCAGCCATTGACCCAATAAAAGCTCCATTTGTAATCCACAACTTGTAATCCGCAGTTTAGGGCATTGAAAGTCCATTTCTGCATACCTTGACATGGAAGACATAGAGGTATCATCCTGTTCGTTACGTCAAGACTTTAGCCGAGTGCAGACCTTTGCGAGACGACGGGGAAATAAGATGGTTGTCTATGGTGGCTCTACCGTCCCTCTCCGTAATGTCTAGATGTGGTCTGGCCCAGCTGCGCACAGCGGCGATAAAGCTAACAGCAATAATGATGGGTGAAATTGTAAAGTTCTCGTGACACCAGTACCTTTGAGTAAGTGATCTGGTCTGGTTGAAAAAAAGAGTGCACTCCAGCTTTGATAACGTAAATTGAAGGTACACAGTTTACTCCACACTTGAAAAAAGATTTCAACAAACAGTTCCAATTTTGCAGTTTTCCAATTAATAGTAACTTCAACAGTTTAGCAGTTATCAGCAAACTGATACCAATTTCTTAATTCAGAAAGATGCGCCCATCAGTCTAAGTTATCTGAGGGTTATTTTGTGCAGATAGAATTTAAAAAGACTTCTTTCCTCTGAGCTCCAGGGACTCTGCCCTGTTTGGGATTCCTCTTTCAGCGGAGATGAAAAAGACTCCTCTCTGGCCTACAGAGCTTGATATGAGCCTGGGTTGCTTAGGCTGCACATAAATTCTCATTGTCTTTTTTCCAATCCTAGGCCTGCTTAGGGTGACTGACAAGACACACCAGGTTAGGATGACACAGACACCAGACAATGACCTAACATTGATCCAGACACAGCCAATACACATAACAACACACAGTCTATCACATTTAACAGTACAAACACTACAGGATACAGATATTAGGGTGCTGGAGGGTCCCTACTCTGGGAAACTACAAATGTAAATAAATACTGCTTGTAATTCTTGCTCAGGTGTCCAATTATGTTTAGTTAGATAGGATGGATAGATAGATAGATAGATAGATAGATAGATAGATAGATAGATAGATAGATATGAGAGAGATAGGAGACAGATAGATAGATAGATAGATAGATAGATAGATAGATAGATAGGAGATAGATAGATATGAGATAGATAGGAGATAGATAGATAGGAGATAGGAGATAGATAGATAGGAGATAGATAGTAGAGATGAGCGAGCACCAAAATGCTCGGGTGCTCGTTACTCGGAACGAAATTCCCATGATGCTCGAGGGTTCGTTTCGAACAACGAACCCCATTGAAGTCAATGGGCGACCCGAGCATTTTTGTATTTCGCCGATGCTCGCTAAGGTTTTCATGTGTGAAAATCTGGGCAATTCTACAAAGTGATGGGAACGACACAGTGACGGATAGGGCAGGCGAGGGGCTACATGGTGGGCTGCATCTCAAGTTCCCAGGTCCCACTATTAAGCCACAATAGCGGCAAGAGTGCCCCCCCCCCCCGCACTGTCAGCATAAAGATCGTTCTCCTCTGCCATAGCTGTAACAGCTGTAGCAGAGAAGAACGATGTTTGCCCATTGAATTCAATGGAGCAGCAATACAGCCGCTCCATTGAAAGCAATGGGCTGCCGGCGTGCGCCAGAAACACACGTGCCTTCAGCCAATCACAGCCAATGACAATTAAGTCATTGAATGGCTGTGATTGGCTGTGGTTCTGGAGGCAGGGATTTAAAGCCTTTCGTAGAGAAAGCAATAGTCTGCCGGGAACCAGGAGGGAGCGAGAGCCTGCAAACACCAGGAGGGAGTGACAGCCTGCAGGAGCGCCGCAGATCGTCTGAAGAAGTAAGTAATGCTTTTTATTCTTTGCTCCACTGTATTGCCGGCGTATAAGGTGACAGTTGGGGGGTCGTCTTATACGCCCCGTCGCCTTATACGCCGGTATATATTTTTATTTTTACACATTTCTGGATGAATTGCAGGGAAGGGGTTATATATTTAACCCCTTCCCGACAATTCATCCCGCACACGCCGGCAGCCCATTGCTTTCAGTGGAACCTGCTGTATTGCCGCTCCATTGAATTCAATGGGCAAACATCGTTCTTCTCTGCCACAGCTGTTACAGCTGTGGCAGAGAAGAATGATTTGTCTTCTATATGTTCTCAATGGGGTCGGCGCTGCTGCCGCCGGCCGCATTGAGCGCATATAGAGAAGATTTATGGCCTTTAGAAGGACCGTTGGGGTTCTTGAAGCCTATCATAACTCCTAACGCTCTCCCTATAGCAGCTCCAACACGATAGCACTGTCCCTGAACTAATGTCAGAATGCATCCGTAGCGAGCCGCGGGAGGGGCAGATTTCAATACTCGGGTGACACCTTATCTCCCCAGCCACTCACAGCAGGGGGGTGATATAGGGCTTGAACGTTGCAGGGGGAAGTTGTAATGCCTTCCCTGTCTTTCTATTGGCCAGAAAAGCGCGCTAACGTCTCAGAGATGAAAGTGAAACTAACCCGAACATCGCGTGGTACTCATTAAGAGTAACGAGCATCCCGAACACCCTAATATTCGCTCGAGCATCAAGCTCGGACGAGTACGTTCGCTCATCTCTAATAGATAGATATGAGATAGATATGAGATAGATAGATAGTTAGATAGATATGAGATAGATAGATAGATATGAGATAGATAGATAGATAGATAGATAGATATGAGATAGATAGAGAGAGAGATAGATAGGAGATAGATAGATAGATCTGAGATAGATAGATAGATAGATAGATATGAGATAGATAGGTAGATAGATATTAGATAGATAGATATGAGATAGATAGATAGATAGATAGATAGATAGATAGATAGGAGATAGATAGATAGATCTGAGATAGATAGATAGATATGAGATAGATAGATATGAGATAGATAGAGAGATAGATAGATAGATAGATAGATAGATAGATAGATAGGAGATAGATAGATAGATCTGAGATAGATAGATAGATAGATATGAGATAGATAGAGAGATATGAGATAGATAGAGGGATATGAGATAGATAGATAGATCTCAGACAGATAGATAGATAGATAGATAGATAGATAGATAGATAGATAGATAGATAGGAGATAGATATGAGATAGATAGATATGAGATAGATAGATAGATAGATATGAGATAGATAGATAGATAGATAGATAGATAGATAGACAGATAGATATGAGATAGATGGATATGAGATAGATAGATAGATAGATAGATAGATAGATAGATAGATAGATAGATAGATATGAGATAGATAGATATTAGAGATGAGCGAGTATACTCGCTAAAGGCAATTGCTCGAGCGAGCACAGCCTTTAGCGAGTACCTGCCCGCTCGAGATGAAAGGTTCGAGTGCCGGCGGCGGGCAGGGAGCTGCGGGGGAGAGCGCAACGGAACAGAGGAGAGATATCTCTCTCCCTCTCTCCCCCCTGCTCCCTCCTGCTGACAGCCGCTACTCACCGCTCCCCCGCGCCGGCACCCGGACCTTTCATCTCGAGAGGGCAGGTACTCACTAAGGGCAATGCTCGCTCGAACAATTGCCTTTACCGAGTATACTCGCTCATCTCTAATAGATATGAGATAGATAGATAGATAGATAGATAGATAAATAGATATGAGATAGATAGATAAATAGATATGAGATAGATAGATATGAGATAGATAGATAGATATGAGATAGAGAGATAGATATGAGATAGATAGATAGATAGATAGATAGATAGATAGATAAATAGATATGAGATATAGAGATAGATATGAGATAGATAGATAGAAGAGAGATAGATAGATAGATAGATAGATAGATAGATAGGAGATAGATAGATGGATAGATAGAAGATAGATATGAGATAGATAGAAGATAGATAGATATGAGATAGATAGATAGATAGATAGATAGATAGATAGATAGATAGATAGATAGATATGAGATGGATAGATAGATAGATAGATAGATAGATAGATATGAGATAGATAGATAGATAGATAGATAGATATGAGATAGATAGGTAGATAGATATTAGATAGATAGATAGATAGATAGATAGATAGATAGATAGATATGAGATAGATAGATAGATAGATATGAGATAGATAGATAAATAGATAGATAGATAGATAGATAGATATGAGATAGATAGGTAGATAGATATTAGATAGATAGATAGATAGATATGAGATAGATAGAGAGATAGATAGGATATTGATAGATAGGAGATTGATAGATAGATAGATAGATAGATAGATAGATGATAGATATGAGATATATGGATAGATAAGATAGATAGATAGATAGAAGATAGATATGAGATAGATAGATAGATAGATATGAGATAGATAGATAGAAAGAAGATAGATAGGAGACAGATAGATAGGAGATAGATAGATATGAGATAGATAGGAGATAGATAGATGGATAGATAGAAGATAGATAGATAGATAGATATGAGATAGATAGATAGATATGAGATAGATGGATAGATAGATATGAGATAGATAGATATATAGATAGATAGATAGATAGATAGATATGAGATAGATAGATAGTTAGATAGATATGAGATAGATAGATAGATATGAGATAGATAGATAGATAGATAGATATGAGATAGATAGAGAGAGAGATAGATAGGAGATAGATAGATAGATAGATCTGAGATAGATAGATATGAGATAGATAGATATGAGATAGATAGATAGATAGATAGATAGATAGATAGATAGATAGATAGATAGATAGATAGATAGATAGGAGATAGATAGATAGATCTGAGATAGATAGATAGATATGAGATAGATAGATATGAGATAGATAGAGAGATAGATAGATAGATAGATAGATAGGAGATAGATAGATAGATCTGAGATAGATAGATAGATAGATAGATAGATAGATAGATAGATAGATAGATATGAGATAGATAGAGAGATATGAGATAGATAGAGGGATATGAGATAGATAGATAGATCTCAGACAGATAGATAGATAGATAGATAGATAGATAGATAGATAGGAGATAGATATGAGATAGATAGATATGAGATAGATAGATAGATAGATAGATATGAGATAGATAGTAAGATAGATAGATATGAGATAGATAGATAGATAGACAGATAGATATGAGATAGATGGATATGAGATAGATAGATAGATAGATAGATAGATAGATAGATAGATAGATATGAGATAGATAGATAGATAGATAGATATTAGAGATGAGCGAGTATACTCGCTAAAGGCAATTGCTCGAGCGAGCACAGCCTTTAGCGAGTACCTGCCCGCTCGAGATGAAAGGTTCGAGTGCCGGCGGCGGGCAGGGAGCTGCGGGGGAGAGCGCAGTGGAACAGAGGAGAGATATCTCTCTCCCTCTCTCCCCCCTGCTCCCTCCTGCTGACAGCCGCTACTCACCGCTCCCCCGCCGGCACCCGGACCTTTCATCTCGAGAGGGCAGGTACTCACTAAGGGCAATGCTCGCTCGAACAATTGCCTTTACCGAGTATACTCGCTCATCTCTAATAGATATGAGATAGATAGATAGATAGATAGATAGATAGATAGATAGATAGATAGATAGATAAATAGATATGAGATAAATAGATATGAGATAGATAGATATGAGATAGATAGATAGATATGAGATAGAGAGATAGATATGAGATAGATAGATAGATAGATAGATAGATAGATAGATAGATAGATAGATAGATAGATATGAGATATAGAGATAGATATGAGATAGATAGATAGAAGAGAGATAGATAGATAGATAGATAGATAGATAGATAGATAGATAGATAGATAGATAGATAGATAGATAGGAGATAGATAGATGGATAGATAGAAGATAGATATGAGATAGATAGAAGATAGATAGATATGAGATAGATAGATAGATAGATAGATATGAGATGGATAGATAGATAGATAGATAGATAGATAGATAGATAGATATGAGATAGATAGATAGATAGATATGAGATAGATAGGTAGATAGATATTAGATAGATAGATAGATAGATAGATAGATAGATAGATAGATAGATAGATAGATAGATATGAGATAGATAGATAGATAGATAGATAGATAGATAGATAGATAGATAGATATGAGATAGATAGATAGATATGAGATAGATAGGTAGATAGATATTAGATAGATAGATAGATAGATAGATAGATAGATATGAGATAGATAGAGAGATAGATAGGATATTGATAGATAGGAGATTGATAGATAGATAGATAGATAGATAGATAGATAGATAGATAGATAGATAGATAGATAGATAGATAGATGATAGATATGAGATATATGGATAGATAAGATAGATAGATAGAAGATAGATATGAGATAGATAGATAGATATGAGATAGATAGATAGAAAGAAGATAGATAGGAGACAGATAGATAGGAGATAGATAGATATGAGATAGATAGGAGATAGATAGATGGATAGATAGAAGATAGATAGATAGATAGATAGATAGATAGATAGATAGATATGAGATAGATAGATAGATATGAGATAGATGGATAGATAGATATGAGATAGATAGATAGATAGATAGATAGATAGATAGATAGATATGAGATAGATAGATATGAGATAGATAGATAGATAGATAGATAGATAGATAGATAGATAGATAGATATGAGATAGATAGATATGAGATAGATAGATAGATATGAGATAGATAGATAGGAGATAGATAGATATGAGATAGATAGATATGAGATAGATAGATAGATATGAGATAGATAGATATGAGATAGATAGATATGAGATAGATAGATATGAGATAGATAGATAGATAGATAGATAGATAGATAGATAGATAGATAGATAGATAGATAGATAGATAGATAGATATGAGATGGATGGATAGATATGGGATGGATGGATAGATTCTTATCTCTATATATATATATATATATGGATATACACCTGTACATTCTTCTATAGCATTCTATATCTATTACTATATATACATTACATAACTTTTATTTTAATGATGTGATTTGTTCTCCACAGAAATATACACTTTAAAGGGAAATGCTAATGGTCAGCCCTGCGTGTTCCCCTTCAAGTATGATAACAAATGGTATCCGGACTGTACAACAGCAGGACGATCCGATGGACGACTCTGGTGCTCTACAGCTTTGGAATATGAGAAGGAGAGACTGTATGGGTTTTGTCCATATAAATGTAAGTAAGGACTGAAGTGACATGACTAGACAGCTATTTCTCGCTCGTTGTAAATAGACATTAGCTCATCCTTGAGTGACCACCTGTTCACAATGAATGGTGGCGGGCGGCCAGAAGAGATCTTCGTCACGATGCACCTCCATTCACCGAATGAGTGATAGTCTTGGGGCAACTGTGGGGCACTTATGAAGGTGAGTGAGGAGACTTACAAGGTCATTAATGCTCCTCTGGGAAATATATGTAAATAAGGATTTGCTTGGATTAAAAAGCAGCCCAGTCACACAAGCCCACCCGGCCTACTTACAGCACCGCCCATCCATATTGTAGAATAATAGCGGCACGTAATGCACGCCCCAACAAATTGTGCTCAAGGCCAGTGTAAGGTGAGCATATCCCAGCTTGACCAAATGACCAAAAATCATAGTGTCATGGGGATCAGTAAACTTGCAGTTATTCGTATAATTACAGGAACATAAATGCGCCCGTAACATGATCGTCTGAAACAAGTTTATTGTCAGAGCCGAATAGGAGCCCAGGAACGAGAACGGCATTATCTGTTGTTACTAGAGATGAGCGAGCACCCAAATGCTCGGGTCCGCGTTATTCGAGTTGAGATTTTCGTAAAATGCGAGAGGCCTACTCAAGTAACGAACCCCATTGACTACAATGAGAGACTCGAGCATTTTTGTACGTGGGACGCCGGGAGCCGAGCTTTTTTTTTTTTCTTATTCAATAAATTGTGGCCTCTCAAATGTTTTCTACGCGGGTCCTACCAGCCAATCCCTAGTGACGACTGGACCTCACTGGTAATCAAATACTACCCCGTAGTGCCTAAAACCACCATACAGCACTCATATTACCCCCAGCACAGCCAAACACATGTCACCATGCATCACAAACTATACTTCCAGCTGCACCAAACACCAACGTGTAGCACAAATAGCGGTAGCTCTTTACACAACCCGTTCCCCATTGCCATTGGCACTGTCCCCTTATCTCTCTCCTCAAACTTGCATGTGAAGTAGGAGGTGAAGGGAGAGCTTTATAGGCTCTTACCTCTGCAGGCTACCATTCAACGACATGGTGAAGGACCAGTCGTTGAATCATGGTCCTTCACCATGTCGTTGAATGGTAGCCTGCAGAGGTAAGAGCCTATAAAGCTCTCCCTTCACCTCCTACTTCACATGCAAGTTTGAGGAGAGAGATAAGGGGACAGTGCCAATGGCAATGGGGAACGGGTTGTGTAAAGAGCTACCGCTATTTGTAATGTCATCGTAGGTCCTTCATTCATTCTAGGGTCGGAGACTGCACTCAGGACACAGGGCCGGTATTATCAGTGTAGTTTGATCTTTGGCAGTGACGGCCGTCCCATTGACTGACTGGCCTGCCCTAAAACTGCCTAGCCAGGCAGATTACCAGACTGGACCTGAGCATTATCTATATACGGTGTAGTACATGGGATCATCCAATCTAAAGCTGACGCTGGTACTTGGTACGTCATTTAAAACAAGGGGTGTAACTACAGTGGGTGCAGAGGGTGTGGTCACACCCGGGCCCTGGAACATTAAAAAGGTTTTTTAGGGAGAATACTATTGATGACCATCCTCAGAATAGGTCATCGATAGTTGATCAGCTGGAGTCCATCGCTCGGGACCCTGAATAATCAGCTGTTTGTGTGCCCGTTGACAGCGCAAAAAATACACAGGGGTCGGAGCAGAAGCAGCAAAAGTCTGTTCTCCGACCTCCATGAAGTAGCCGTCGATTGTAAGTGCAGACACGGCTCTCATTAATTTCAATGCACTTACAAACGCCGGCCACTTTACGAAGGTCGACACCTGTGTATTGGGAGCTCTGTCAGCTGATCGGTCGCATCCCAGCCAATCAACTATTGATGACCTATCTTGAGGATAGATCATCAATAGTAGTTTACTGGAAAACCCCTTCAAGGGGTCCATGAGGTGTTGTCTTCCACATATGAGGAGACCAGTACTATACATGAAGCAGTATAGTTGGGGGGTCCTATTATAGATTTTGCATTGGGGTCTGGCAGCTACACCACTATTTAATAAAACATATACATTTATCATCTGGTAATTGATATATGCCATTTTGGTAAATTTGGCTAAATTTTTGCATATTTTTAGTTGACTCTAGAATGACTGTATCCTCTGATACAGCTGATTAATCCGTCGCGCTGTATTCAAGTCAGTTTCACACAATCCTATTGATATATATATATATCTGTTATACGGATCGCGCTACAAACAAAATTACATCCATATTTTGTCTGTATTTACAATATATTCTATATTATCATACTTCATGATATAGTATAAGAGATCAAACGATTACTTGCTCCAGCCCGCTCCGGGGAATGGGAGAAGAAAAAGTAAGTAAAATAAAGATTATAAAAATTAGTAACAGTTAAAAAGTCATTGCATAAAAAATAAAAATAAAATATAAAAAAATGAAAATAAATTGTTATCACTGCATCCATTAGGGACCAATTTATTATATCACCTTATTAATCCTGCATGGTGGATGCTGTGCTAGAACTGACTTTTTTTGGTCATCCTGTCATCAAAAGAAAATTTAATAAAAAGGTTTTAAAAAGATGTATGAACTCAAAAATGCCACCAATAGAAAGTACAGGTCGGCCAAAAAAACCCACACGGTTACATCGACGATAAGATAAAAAAGAATGTTTTGCACGCGCATAATGCAAGCTTCTAGCCGCCTGCACACGGGTGGAAATCCCGCGCCGGTATTTCCCGCGGGATTTCCGCCACTGAAAGTTTGCATAGGAGTGCATTACAATACGCACTCCTATGCAGATGGCCGCGCGAAATCTCGCACAGCAAACAAACCGCGGTATGTCCTATTTTTGTGCGGGGCACGCACTCACCCGGCCGCCGGCTCAGCCGGCACATGAAAGAGCACTCACCCGGCCGCAGCCGGCACATGAAAGAGCCGGGGCCGCCAGGCGCGGGTGAGTACGCGCTCGTCCCTGCAGGCTCTCGGGTCGGGTCCCGCGGCGAGAATTCTCGCTGCCGGATCCGACCCGCTCGTCTGTAGGCGGCCTAAAAGAACCAATAGGTTCCTTTAGAAGCGTTTATATGTGCAGAATTTGAAGTGCACAACAGTGCGCACCTAAAAAAGATGGTTAATGGAAACTCCTGCGCATGGAGCAGATTCCCGCTGCTTACAGCAGAACATATAAAAAGTGCTTCTGGCCTGAAGCACCTTTTAAAGGTCCCACTTTTAACTCCTTAGTCCCCGCAGGGATGAGGGGACTCCCCGAGGGCTCCATTAATCCCCGCGGGGAGTCCTCTCATCACTGAACACGGTGACAGCTAGCTGAAGAAAAGAAAAAGTTAGCTCACTTAGAAGCGCTGCAACCGATTAGAGGGAGAGCTCAGCCATTCATTGAATGACAGCTGAGTGCTGCCTCTGATTGCTCTCAACACTCAGCCAATCAGAGGCAGTACTATAAGGAGGCAGGGATTTTTCAATCCCCGGCCACCTGAAAAACAGAGGAAGTTTTTCAATAGCTAGTTATGATTTTCGGGATAGGGATTATATTTCAAGCCTTCCCTCCTGAAAATCACTGCTGCAGGGATTGCCTTTATACCATTGCTATCAATGGGGCGGCAGCAGCTGTGACACCTGTGGCACGGGATTCTTTCATCCCCGTGGGGAGTCCCATCAATGCTGTCACAGTGTTCAGCGATGAGGGGACCTTCGTGGAGCAGTGATGCTGCTCCAGTGAACGGGCAAAGTTTCATGCACTGCGCATATGAAAGTTTGCCAGTTCATGCGTTTTCCACTTATGCGAGGAGCATTTTTTCACGCACATAGGTGTGCAAAAAAACACGCTCGTCTGACCGAGGCCTAAGGGTGCATTTACATGAGCGATGCAATTTGGGGCAGTGAAAATTGCATTGTTATCACTGCGTGCGCATGTCTGTGTTGCGGGTGTTTTTGAAGCGTGTGCATGACTTTTGCATCCACATTGCATCCATATTCACTGCATATATCACATGCACAAAAACCTACCAGACGGCCGGCTGATGCCACTTTTTCCCCACTGGCTCCGAGTTTTTATAAATGCAGTGAATTACGTGTGCAGCTATGTATTTGCTGTGTGTTTCTGCGATCCCATATCGAGTGATTACGGACACAAACTGGACACGCTAACAGTGTAGGAGGCTTTTAGCATTACGTCCATAAAAAACACGGATGTACTACGAGCATAAAATACGCCGTGTGAATGGGCCCTAAGGGCGCACGCAGTATGAGCAACAGTTCTACGGCATCACACGCCAGCGGTATGTTACGCACAGTCTGTAACAATCTACATGTTTTCCTTTGTTCTTGGTCAGAGGAGCGGTGAGCGCTCGCCCCGGGATACATTTGTTATTTTAGGCTCCGACTATGCTCATTACCAGCAGAACACCAAACATCTGCCCCGGTCAGTCACCTCTGCTAATATCTCTGTCAGCAAGAGATCAGGATCGCCGTGTTTCCGTGTTTCCTACATGTCAGCAAGTTCTCCGCCTATAATTGTATTTATCCTCAATTAGGCTGGAATCACACACAAGTTTTTCATGCAGTTTTTTTTTTTTTTAGCCAAAGTGAGAAATGGATTCAAAAGGACTATAAAGGAAGGACGTCTACGTCTCCTTCTTAGTGGATCCTCTTGGCTCATGAAAACTGCATCAAAAACCACATCTCAAACTGTCTGCGGGCTTCCAGCCTTAGGCAATTGTAGACAAGTGTATTACAGGTGACCACCAGCAGGACCTCCGACCGCAGCCATGATCAGAGATGACTCTGATTGTGCCTCTGATCGTGACCCTCTCTGACAGCAGCATTTAAATGTCCCAAATGGTATTTAAATGTCACTGCAATGAGATCATGAGATGCTGTTCAAGTGTCATGGTAGCCTGTGGCCTTATGAAGACTCCTAGAGCAGCTATGAATATTTGCCTATTAAGCCCTACCCGTGGCCTGTGTCAGGGCTTAAAGGGCTTGTACCAGAATCACAAGTTATCCCCTATCCACAGGAGAGGGGATAACTTGCTGATCAGGGGGTTCTCGCCCCATCTGAGATCCCCATCAATCCCGAGAACAGGGGTCCCATCTCCCCCTCTGCCAGTCAGCATAGGGTCGCTTCACTCACAAGAGGGGTTTCAGAATGAATGGAGTACAGGCCAAGCATGCGCAACCGCCACTCCATTCATTTTGATGGGACTGACATAAATACCTGAGCGCTTGCTCCATTCAGGCACCTCTTCATTGTGGAAGGGGGGTGTTGGTTGAGTGAGCCCATAATGAGGACACCGGAGGCCCCCATTCTCAGGATCAATAGGGGTCTTAGTGGTAAGGCCTCCACAAATCAGAAAATCAAATTTATTAAAATATCACATTCTTAATCCTGTATAGTAAATAGAGATGAGCGAGCACCAAAATGCTCGGGTCCTCGTTATTCGAGTCAAGTTTTTCATAAAATTCGAGAGCTCTATTCGAGTAACGAACCCCATTGACTTTAATGGGAGCCTCGAGCATTTTTGTATGGGACCCGAGCTTGTTTTTTTTTTCTCTCTCTCTCGGGCGGGGTCAAACACGGCTTGATACTCGTTCGAGTAGCGAGCACCATCCAGTATTCTAATACTCGAACGAGCAGCAAGCTCGGCAGAGTACGTTCGCTCAACTCTAATAGTAAACACTGTCAGAAAAAAGTACAATGCCAGGATTGCTTTTTTTTTTGGTCACCTTCAACTCCAAGAAAATATTGACTAAAAAGTGATCAAAAAATTGTTTCTAGCCCAAAATAGTTCCAATAAATACTACCGGTTGCTCCACAAAAAATAAGCCCTCATACAGCTGCACTAATGGAAGAATAAAGAAGTGATGGGAGGAAACATTGGTGACAAAAAACAATTAAAAAACTAATATATTTTATACTTTATTTAAGTAGTACTAAAACTATATATATTTGGTATCACCATAATCATACTGTCACACAGAATAAAGAGAACATCTCATGTTTCCCCCCAAAAACTGCGGGTATAACTTCACTTCTCACTTAGAAATCTCTCCGTTTTCCGATATGTTATAGAGTACGTTACATGGTATCATTCAAAAATACGACTTGTCCTGCAGAAAACAAGCCCTCCTGGGGCTACAGTGCTGGAAAAATCAAAAAGTTCAGATATTTTGAAAGTAAGGAGGCAAAAATGAAAAAACAAAAAAGGGCTGCAGCAGGAGGGGTTAAAGCGGGATTTCTCAATGACTTATGTTTTCCCATTTGTTATATCATTATAATTGTTCCTTCCATACAAATACACTCATTGTAAAAAGAAAAAATCCCCCCCTAGAAGAAGTTGGTGGAATCTAATTAAACTTTCTCTGTGATTGTAACATTGATATAAGTGGTTACAATATCAGAGCAAAAGGACCATTTATTGTGGAGAACCGATCCCTTCTATTGGCAATAAATCTGGTGACAGGGCATGTAGATGTGACAATGTTGTGGAGACATTCCTGCGACCCCTTGTGTGTGCGGCCGAGCATTATCCTGCTGAAAAATACGTCTTGAAAGCCAACATGAGAGGAACACATGTGGCTGCAGGAGGTGCTGAACACATCGCTGAGCTGTCATTGTCCCTCATACCATTACAAAGGGTTAACGACTGTCATATGTGATAGCCCCCCAACAACCACAAAGCAAAGGCAGGATTGAGGGGCAAACCCCTAGGTCTCCAGACATGAACATTACTGTAGTAAGCGCCCAAACTAAACCTGGATTCATCGCTGAAGACAACCTGCTTCCACTCAGTAGCGTCCAGTTTTGTCGCTCACTCACGGCATCGCTGCAAACAGAGAAGACAGTGGGTGTAAAAGGCCGTACATGTGAGACCAAAAGTCCTTCAGCCAAGCGCCTGGAAATGATTCAGACATACAGAGGGACCCGTAAAGATGGTGCCGCCTGTCTCTGGGTCACAGACAACGAAACAGTTGAAACTCCTTGTGCTTGTTGAACAATTAGACAATCACCTCCCTAACAGTCTGGTCAGAACGGCCCGGTGGGGCAATTCATCAATACAACCATCCAGCTTCTCACATCCCAATAATGCGCCCCTCTCAGACTCTGGTAACGGGGCGAAATCTCTTTGATTGTATCAGAGAGGCATCTAGCGGTCAACAAGCTCTACAAGTGGAAGAAGAGGTCACTACACGCAAGGAGCCTCCGAGAGCCTCTTATAGGCCAAGGGGGGAACCACTTTTAGGGCCTCCGCTGACAAGACCATCCATCTAATCACTACAACTCTCATCATTTACAGATCTGCCTGAGATTGAATTGCAGGACGAGATCTGCAGCAAAATGACAACTCGTTTTAGGTGCTGGATTTTTTTGACAAAGAGCGTAAAAGTAAAAATTAGCAGTGACTTTTTTCTAGCCTGGCATTCTGCTGAACCTTCCGGTTCAGTTAGAAAGTGAGTGGCTTCCTTTTTCCTGTTCTGCCTGTTTAGCGGACCAGATTGCAGCTGAGGAAAAGGCTCAGAGTAAACAATAGTCGACAAAACGAAATCCTTTCACGTGTCACAATGTCATTGTGGTTTCCTCCTCTTCCACAGGGAACCAGCAGATGATTGGTTTCTGCTCGGCTCTCTAGGGCTTCATTTTCTAAAATAATCTTTGGCCACAATATGACAAGTTTTTCCAAGCAGAATAACTTCACTTTTGCTAGTGGCTTCATTTGGCCGTAGTAAGAACAGTAACTCACTCAATGGCTGTTTTCATTCATCATGTTTATTTACCAGCTAATTGGTATCAATGCTTCTGCAAACATCATTTAGGTCGCTTTTGCACGGGCAACAAAATCGCATGATTTGTTTTGCGATGCGGCAGTGCTACAAATCACATGTATGAAGCCCATGCTTTCCAATGGGTTCTCTCACAGGAGCGATGCTTTGTAGTCTGCTACATTTGTGAAAATACAAAATCGCGGAATGCTCTACACAGCTGCGATTTGCTGTTTTATAGCCCATGTTTTCCTATGGACCCTTCCTTTGTCTTGCATCACATCGCACAAAAACGTGGAATTCATGCGCTGTGATGCAACTTTTACAGTAGGAAATCCTACTGTAAAAGCCCTAAAATAAGCCCTATCTGCATTAAAAAGAAAGAATACATCAATTAAGAGGTGCTGTCAGCTCCACCTCATGTCTCCTCTGGCAGACTTGCTTGTACTTTTCAACAAGCGCTTCCTGGTTTGGAGGTTCAAAATCCCCACCTTCCGGAACCTCTGGCTGTGATTGGTTCTTGAGCATCATGGCTCAGCCAATCAGAGCCAGTGCTCGATGAACCAATCACAGCCATTCAATGCACTCTGAGTGAATTTTGTGCTCTTATCAGTAGTGAGGCGGAATGGACTGACAGCTACTTAGAGAGAGCATGAGATAGCTGTGTAGTATTGAGTGGGCATGGTTATGCTACACAACCTCTGAAACAGGAGAGGGTAGGGGGAGCTGAGCTTGTACATGTTTATGAAAGAGACCAGCTGATCAGTGCTGCGAATGCCCCCAAGCTAGAAACCTGAATGAATAAGAGCCTGCGAACCAAGTATGACACTTTCTATATGCATGAGAAGAAGTACTAACTGCAAAAAAACAGGTAGGTGCATAATTTTTTCCTGCAGAGACTTAGTAAGATATGTGTTTATTAATTTTACATGCGCAAAGTTTTCCATAACTCTTAATGCCAAAATTAGGTTCTTTTTTAAAAGGGTCATCTTACAAAGACAGCCATTTTTTTAGTAAAATTAAGCCTGAGTAGCAATCTGCTGGTCATCATGCTTGCCACCTCTGGCTATTAGCCATTACATTTGTGGACGCTTCTACCCACACATTTGTCCTTTGTAGATGGCATATTGCTTTTGCCATCAAATCTTTCTCCCAATGGATGAACTCTTCTCTCTTAATTGGGTTTTCCAGGACCTAAAAAATAGTTACAGGCTAAAATGGTGTACAATAAAGATCAAAAATGTATACTCACTTATTCCAGCAGTTTCCTCTCTAGCACTGAAGCTCTAGTCCCTGCCACTCAAAGTCTGGAAGAAGCTGGCAGGTGGGCCCATACCATATATTGTGTATGTAACCTTTGGCTAATCATAAGTTTCATTGTTGAGTCATCCATGGCTATTAAATCCTATGATTGGCTGAGAAATCACATGCACAATATAATAATGGGCTTAAGCAGCCATGGAAGATTCACAATTAACCCCTTAAGGACCAGGTTGTTTTGTACCTTAAGGACCAGACACTTTTTAGGGATTTTACCCATGTGGCGGTTTTACTGCTCTATTTTTTTTCCTTTAGCTACCAAAATTATTTTTGCTGCGTTTTTTTTTCCGTGACATATAGGACTATTTTTTTAATATCTTTTTCACTGACTTTTTTTTTCCGTTTTTTAGTTTTATTGGGGGTAAAATGCTAAAAAAAATGATTTTTTTAACATTTATAGTTTTTAAAAAAATTATTTTTATATTTACACTAAAATAAAATATGGAAATGGGTTCCTCTATTTATTTCGGAGGTTTTGATATATAGTATGTATGGTTTTGGTTTATAGGGCGCATACGGTGACGGTTTTTGTTGGCGTCTGCTTTGTGTTATTCCCTTTTTTATGTATGTTTTGTTGCTTTATTCTGTTATTTTGTTTTACTTATGTATGTAATTGTGTTTTTTACTATCTGTGTCCCCCATGACGTCATATAAGACCTCTGGGGGACACTCACTTTTTTTTTTTTTAACTTTATTTGACATTTTCCCACTGTAGCTGGGCAGTCCATAGGATCCCCAGTTGCAGGGGATAGCAACCCCTGTGGTGACATTAGTCACCTGCAGAGCTGCCAGGGTCTAGTCTGACCCTCCAGCTCTGCAGTAGCAGGGAATCCCGGGAGGTCACATGACCCCCCGAGGCTCCCGTAGTGAAAGAACTTCTTACTTTCACTTTGCCCCGACAGTGTTCATTGAGTACTGTATATCGGGGAATCAGAAGGCAGGAAGGGTTAAAAACCCCTCCTGCCTTCTGCTCCAGGTTATCAGCTGTCACTAACAGCTGATAACCGGTACCTTCCTCTGACTGATTGCAGAGGCAGGAGGCTTAGAGCACCGCCGTATTTTTACGATCGGTGGTCCTTTAAGCCCAGCACCAGCCGCCGTATATATACAGTGGTTGGTCCTAAATGGGTTAAAGCTTATGATTGGCAAAATGAACGGCATGTGACCACTCGCCGGTTTCGTCTGTGGTCTGAGTGGTAGTAACTAGGGCTCCACTACTGGACAGGAAGCTTCTGAACTACGTGAGAAAAGATTTTTTTAAAATTAATTTTACATCATTTTAAAACTGTAAACAAATGCATAGGTGTAAATTGGGAGAATCTGACAATTTTGTTGTTACTGTCCAACTATCTAATATGCATGGGGGGTTTCCCAAATCTTCCACAAAAAGTTTGCAAGAAAAGGGAAGGAATAGCTATCCTCCAAACAAGTGTTTGTTCAAAAGATACATAAGATGTATGGCCACCTTTAGAAGTTCAATGAGGCACCAAGTAGGGACAATACCTCTCTGCATCTTACTGTAGGAGATCAGTGTGACTTCAAGAAGCTATATGGCAGTTGGAAACTGGTTAGAGATAAAGGGGATAGGTGTGCAGGAAAAAAGAATGGCTTCTCAGTCTCTCTCCATTTTTTTCCCTCCTCCGCAAGGAATTCCCTGGGGGACCAAAATAAATATCAATTGGACAACTACTTAATGTAGATGGAACAAATTGAGTGAAAGAAGAGCCAATGAAAATGGAGGGACTTACCTGGTGTAATCGGGGGAGGGGGTGCCTAAAGATGACCGACCTGCTGGCACCCGAAGTCCTGGTGTGTTCTGTAGAGGTACCCTTATGTCCCGGAGGGAATCCGTGGTTCGGAGAGCAGCAGCCGGCAAACCCACAACCAGATTGCAAAATGGGTAAAAAGCACTGCGGAGTGCGGACAACTTTTTTATTTTCTTTTGATACATTGGGGGCCATAACGTCCTAATTAAAGATGAGCGAACGTACTCGTCCGAGCTTGATACTCGTTCGAGTATTAGCGTGTTCGGTATGCTCGTTACTCGTAACGAGTACCACGCGATGTTCGGGTTACTTTCACTTTCATCTCTGAGACGTTAGCGCGCTTTTCTGGCCAATTGAAAGACAGGGAAGGCATTACAACTTCCTCCTGCGACGTTCAAGCCCTATACCACCCCCTGCAGTGAGTGGCTGGGGCGATCAGATGTCACCCGAGTATATAAATCGGCCCCTCCCGCGGCTCGCCACAGATGCATTGTGAAATAGCTGAAGAACAGTGCTATAGTGTTGGAGCTGCTGTAGGGAGAGTGTTAGGAGTTAGTGTAGGCTTCAAGAACCCCAACGGTCCTTCTGAGGGCCACATCTAATAGTGTGCAGTAGTGTGGAGGCTGCTTTTAGCAGTGTTGCACTTTTTTTTTTTTTTGGTATATCGGCCGTGCAGAGCATTGCGCCCTGCAGTAATACTACAGGGACAGAAGTGTGGAGGCAGGGAGAGCGTTAGGAGTTATTGTAGGCTTCAAGAACCCCAACGGTCCTTCTTAGGGCCACATCTAACCGTGTGCAGTAGTGTGGAGGCTGCTTTTAGCAGTGTTACACATTTTTTTTTTTTTGTATATCGGCCGTGCAGAGCATTGCGCCCTGCAGTAATACTCCAGGGACAGAATTGTGTAGGCAGGGCCAGAATACATATATTATAGATTGAATATAGGCAGTGGGCCTTTTCAAAAAAATATTGGAAAAAAATCTATTTGGCCTGCCTGTCACTGTGCTCAGTGTTCTGGGTCCGTGTCTGCTGGGGGTAGTAGTTCTCCAAATAAATACGCAGCCAGCTAAGTGTTACAGAAGGCGTGCGCCAAATTATTTCCTGGGGTTCCGTAAACGAAGTCAGCCTCCAACCACAGGCCAATAAGCGGCACATTTAATTACAGCGTTCTGTTTCTGCACTACTGCTAATACACCATGCTGAGGGGTAGGGGTAGGCCTAGAGGACGTGGACGCGGGCGAGGACGCGGAGGCCCAAGTCAGGGTGCGGGCACAGGCCGAGCCAGTGCGGTGGCCAGGGGTAGAGGCAGGGCCAGACCGAATAATCCACCAACTGGTTCTCAAAGCGCCCCCTCGCGCCATGCCTCCCTGCAGAGGTCAAGGTGCTCTACGGTGTGGCAGTTTTTCACAAAGACGCCTGACGACCGACGAACAGTGGTGTACAACCTTTGTCGCGCCAAGATCAGCTGGCGAGGCACCACCAGCAGCATGCGCAGGCATATGATGGCCAAGCACCCCACAAGGTGAGATGATGCCCGTTCACCGCCACCGGTTTGCACCACTGCCTCTCCCCCTGTGCCCCAACCTGCCACTGAGATCCAACCCCCCTCTGAGGACACAGGCAGTACCGTCTCCCGGCCTGCACCCACACCCTCACCTCCGCTGTCCTCGGCCCCATCCAGCAATGTCTCTCAGCATAGCGTCCAGACGTCGCTAGCGCCACAGTTTGAGCACAAGCGCAAGTACGCCGCCACGCACCCGCACGCTCAAGCGTTAAACGTGCACATTGCAAAATTGATCAGCCTAGAGATGCTGCCGTATAGGCTTGTGGAAACGGAGGCTTTCAAAAGCATGATGGCGGCGGCGGCCCCGCGCTACTCGGTTACCAGTCGCCACTACTTTTCCCGATGTGCCGTCCCAGGCCTGCACGACCACGTCTCCCGCAACATTGTACGCGCCCTCACCAACGCGGTTACTGCCAAGGTCCACTTAACAACAGACACGTGGACAAGCACAGGCGGGCAGGGCCACTATATCTCCCTGACGGCACATTGGGTGAATTTAGTGGAGGCTGGGACAGAGTCAGAGCCTGGGACCGCTCACGTCCTACCCACCCTCAGAATTGCGGGCCACAGCTCGGTGGTGGTATCTGCGGGGGTGTATGCTTCCTCCACTAAACCACCCTCCTCCTCCTCCTCCTACGTAACCTCTGTCTCGCAATCAAGATGTGTCAGCAGCAGCACGTCGCCAGCAGTCGGTGTCGCGCAGCGTGGCAGCACAGCGGTGGGCAAGCGTCAGCAGGCCGTGCTGAAACTACTCAGCTTGGGAGATAAGAGGCACACGGCCCACGAACTGCTGCAGGGTCTGACAGAGCAGACCGACCGCTGGCTTGCGCCGCTGAGCCTCCAACCGGGCATGGTCGTGTGTGACAACGGCCGTAACCTGGTGGCGGCTCTGCAGCTCGGCAGCCTCACGCACGTGCCATGCCTGGCCCATGTCTTTAATTTGGTGGTTCAGCGCTTTCTGAAAAGCTACCCCCACTTGTCATACCTGCTCGGAAAGGTGCGCCAGCTCTGCGCACATTTTCGCAAATCCCACACGGACGCTGCCACCCTGCGGATACTGCAACATCGGTTTAATCTGCTGTGCGACGTGCCCACACAGTGCAACTCTACGCTCCACATGTTGGCCAGACTCTATGAGCAGCGTAGAGCTGTAGTGGAATACCAACTCCAACTTGCGTGGCGCAGTGGGAGTCAGCCTCCTCAATTATTTACAGAAGAGTGGGCCTGCTGGGAAGCCATCTGCCAGGTCCTTGGAAAATTTGAGGAGTCTACCCAGGTGGTGAGCGGCGATGCTGCAATCATTAGCGTCACCATTCCTCTGCTATGCCTCTTGAGAAGTTCCCTGCAAAGCATAAAGGCAGACGCTTTGGAATCAGAAACGGAGGCGGGGGAAGACAGTATGTCGCTGGATAGTCAGAGCAACCTCATGTCTATATCTCAGCGCGCTGAGGAGGAGGGGGAGGGGCATGAGGAGGAGGGGGAAGAGACAGCTTGGCCCACTGCTGAGGGGACAGATGCTGCTTGCCTGTCATCCTTTCAGCGTGTATGGCCAGAGGAGGAGGAGGATGAGGAGGGGGAGGAGCATGAGGAGGAGGGGGAAGAGACAGCTTGGCCCACTGCTGAGGGTACAGATGCAGCTTGACTGTCATCCTTTCAGCGTGTATGGCCAGAGGAGGAGGAGGAGGATCCTGAAAGTGATCTTCCTAGTGAAGACAGCCATGTGTTGCGTACAGGTACCCTGGCACACATGGCTGACTTCATGTTAGGATGCCTTTCTCGTGACCCTCGCGTTACACGCATTCTGGCCACTACGGATTACTGGATGTACACACTGCTCGATCCACGGTATAAGGAAAGCCTTTGCACTCTCATTCCCGAAGAGGAAAGGGATTCGAGAATGATGCTATACCACAGGGCGCTGGTGGACAAACTGATGGTAAACTTCCCATCCGACAGCGCTAGTGGCCGAAGGCGCATTTCCGCGGCCCAGGTAGCAGGGGAGGCGCAGAGATCAGGCAGCATGTACAGCGCAGGCAGGGGAACACTTTCTAAGGTCTTTGACAGCTTTATGGCTCCCCAGCAAGACTGTGTCACCGGTCCCCAGTCAAGGCTGAGTCGGCGGGAGCACTGTAAAAGGATGGTTGGTGAGGGAGTACGTAGCCGATTGCACGACCATCCTCCGTGACGCCTCTGCCACCTACAACTACTGGGTGTCGAAGCTGGACACGTGGCCTGAACTCGCGCTGTATGCCCTGGAGGTGCTTGCTTGTCCTGCGGCTAGCGTCTTGTCGGAGAGGGTGTTTAGTGTGGCTGGTGGAATCATCACGGATAAGCGTACCCGCCTGTCAACCGACAGTGCCGACAGGCTTACACTCATCAAGATGAACAAAGCCTGGATTTCCCCAGACTTTTCTTCTCCACCAGCGGACAGCAGCGATACCTAAGCAATACGTAGGCTGCACCCGCGGATGGAAGCATCGTTCTCTATCACCATCCAAAACGGGGACCTTTTTGCTTCATCAATCTGTGTATAATATTCCTCCTCCTCCTCCTCCTGCTACTCCTCCTGAAACCTAACATAATCACGCCGAACGGGCAATTTTTCTTAGGCCCACAAGGCTCAGTCGTATAATTTTTCTAAACAATTTTTATACGTTTCAATGCTCATTAAAGCGTTGAAACTTTCACCTCAACCAATTTTTATTTTAACTGGGCTGCCTCCAGGCCTAGTTACCAATTAAGCCACATTAACCAAAGCGATTAATGGGTTTCACCTGCCCTTTTGGTTGGGCATGGGCAATTTTTCAGAGGTACATTAGTACTGTTGATACACCAATTTTTGTGGGCCCTCGCCTACAGTGTCATCAAATTAATTTTTAGCCCACCTGCATTACAGCTGACGTTACATCCGCTGTGATGGGCAATGCAATGGGATATATTTATGTACCGCCGGTGGGTTCCAGGGAGCCACCCATGCTGTGGGTCCACAGGGAGTTGTAAATGCATCTGTTTCCACTTGTAAAGAACCCCAGTCTGACTGGGGCATGCAGTGTGGGCCGAAGCCCACCTGCATTAAACATGACATTACTACCTCAGCTGTGTTGGGCAATGCAATGGGATATTTTTATGTACCGCCGGTGGCTTCCTGGCACCCACCCATGCTGTGGGTCCACAGGGAGTTGTAAATGCATCTGTTTCCACTTCTAAAGAACCCCAGTCTGACTGGGGCATGCAGTGTGGGCCGAAGCCCACCTGCATTAAGCACGACATTACATCAGCTGTGATGGGCACTGCAATGGGATATATTTATGTACCGCCGGTGGGTTCCAGGGAGCCACCCATGCTGTGGGTGCACACGGAATTCCCATTGCGGAGTTGTACCTGCCTGTGACTAAAATTAAAAAAGCGCGGTCTGACTGGGGCATGCAGACACCTTGACAGAATGAATAGTGTGTGGCACATAGGTTCCCCATTGCTATGCCCACGTGTGCAGCTCCAGATGGAGGTGGCACAGGATTGGATTTCTCATTGCTTCTGTACAGCATTGTGGGCTATCGCCCCGCCCCTTTTAAAGAGGGTCGCTGCCTAGCCATGCCAACCCTCTGCAGTGTGTGCCTGCTTTTCCTGTGGCAGACGCACTTATAAATAGACATGAGGGTGGCGTGGCATGAGGGCAGCTGAAGGCTGGGCAGGGACAGTTTGGTGTGCGCTGTGGACACTGGGTCGTGGGGGGGAGGGGGGGCGGTTGGGCAGCATGTAACCCAGGTGAAGTGGCAGCGGAGTGTCATGCAGGCAGTGATTGTGCTTTGTTGGAGGTAGTGTGGTGTTTAGCTAAGGTATGCATTGCTAATGAGGGCTTTTCAGATGTAAAAGTTGTTGGGGGGGGGCACTCTTGCTGCTATTGTGGCTTAATAGTGGGACCTGGGAACTTGGGATGCAGCCCAACATGTAGCCCCTTGCCTTCCCTATCCGTTTCTGTGTCGTTCCCATCACTTTCTTGAATTGCCCCGATTTTCACAAATGAAAACCTTAGCGAGCATCGGCGATATACAAAAATGCTGGGGTTGCCCATTGACTTCAATGGGGTTCGTTACTCGAAACGAACCCTCGAGCATCGCAAAAAATTTGTCTCGAGTAACGAGCACCCGAGCATTTTGGTGCTCGCTCATCTCTAGTCCTAATAGCAGCACCAATGATAGTGTTAGTCACAGTATCCCGAGTCAGCATGGTACTTAGTAGTATCCAGTTAAGACTGTTTGTCCAATCTTTAACCAGAGAAAGGCAAAATAAACCCCATGAGTTGGAAGCCAATTTTCCTCATTTTAGGGATAAAATTATTTCCTGACTCCAATCCGGCAGACAGAATAAATCCCTGGATCACCTACGCTTCTGAAGTAATGTTCTGTGATCCTGCCTCTTCTGCAGCAATAAAGAAATTACAAGAGCAATCTCACGCTGGAGAATATCCTACCAGACTGACCCATCTCTGATATAGCACCTCTGCCAAGGTAGAAGTACCATATCCTATAACAGCAGGTCTGTCCTACTGAACCTAAGGTGCTTAGGTGGCTTGCAATGCCTCATCAAGAATTGTACTTCGCCTCACTGTTGGGGACAGACTCAAAGTTTAGAACTGGTTTAGAGCTTGAAGGTAAAGTGTAATCATGCTGTATGCTACATTCATTGTAAAAAAAAAATCAAGCACCTAGAAGTAGTTGTCATTTTGCTGTAAACCTCGGCTTGTATCTCAGGTAGATGTACAAATCATTAGAGCTGTGGGTGATTAGATGAACAGTCTTGCCACAAGAGGCCTAAAAGTGGTTTCACACTTGGCCTATATAAAGGCTCTGAGAGACTCCTGTAAATGAGAGACTGTAAATGACCTCTTTTTCTGCTTCTGTAGAGCTTGTTGACCACTAGACGCCTCTATGAAACACTTGAAAAGATTTCACCCAGTTAACAGAGTTTGAGAGGGAGCGAATTATTAGGATGTGAGAAGCTGGATGGTTGTATCGATGAATTGCCCACCCCCCAGATTACTTTAAAGATATGTAATAGACTTGACATGCAGAGTGGAGAAGACCCAACCGGTGTGATGCATTAGAGGTTGTCATTATTATTCCAGAACGTTGTAATAACGCTAGACATATACTTATAATATTATACAGATAAAAACTGTTAGATCTGATTTACCATAGTGTGAAATCAGTGGCCAGAATTTGCACTGGAACCCAGGGGATGCCATAAAGTTAAGGGGACCCCGTAACAAAATAGGACCTCTATAGTGTGGATTAACAACACTAACTACCTGAGGACCTGAGATTTTTGTGCTTGTTGATCCTCATCTTCTTTTCATAGTTTTTGAGTTAATTCTTCATACCTTAGTTTGCTTACGGTGCAAGACGTATGCACTCGATCTGATCGCTTATTAAAACAGTCAACCTCAGCTTGGCCCCTCTCTCCAACGGACCCATGGCACTTGCATGGTCTGCTTTCATGGTCTGTAAATCCATTTATGACACCTATCAGTACAGGCTTGTTATGCCTAAAGACAAATCTAGAGCTCATCTGATCTTCTAGAGTCCTCCAGTCATAGAATGTAGCAGCAGGTAGAGTATATCCGAGTATATCAGACTGTCAAGAAAGAGATCAATAAAACACTCAATGTTTTCTCCCCAGCTTCGTCTGACGGCTTTTGGACAACGGATTCCGTTATTGGTGTCGACTATCAGATTAATGCTGATTCGGCCCTCACGTGGTACCAAGCCAGAAGAAGCTGCCAGCAACAAGATGCAGAACTGCTGAGTATAACCGAGCTACACGAACAGTCATTCATCTCAGGTAAGAACCAAGATACAGTGGAATCGGAAGGGATACATTCAAGATCTACACAAATATAATGTGTGTGATGAATGGAGATGGACATCTGTCAAAAATATTTTCCAACTATTAGGATCCAATAGTGTCGTCCACTATGTGTAGAGTAGGTGATACCTACATGTCTAATTGATATGCTATCCCTATGCTATCTTCTAGAGCTACACTGTATATTATTGATTACGTTAATTACTTTTATTTTATAGGGTTGACAAATACCCTTACCACAGGCCTATGGATAGGACTCAATAGTCTGGATTTTAATGCTGGCTGGCGATGGGACAGTGGAGGTCCTTTTCGGTATCTGAACTGGGTTCCAGGTGAATATTGAGGTTGATTTTGGTTGTACTTTATAAAGATCTACTTATCAAGTCCACATTTAATAAATAGGTCAATTTAATTGCTTACAATATATGTTGTGAGTGGCAGATGTGTGAGGAACCACAGGTAACGGGTTTGGGGCTTTCCCAGTTTTCGGGGTCAATGTCAGCCTAACGGAATCAGAGCACAGGAGTCACCATTGCTGAACAAATAACGCTTTATTAACTATTAAACAGGAAAACAGTAACTTGTGGCCTGGTGTATCTCGGTCTGTCAATGATGTCCAAGTGTCCATATGAACAGTTGTTACTCAGAGTCCAAGACTGGTTGACCAGTATCAGCAATAAATGATAATTGTCTCACTAAACAGTCTTTTGGTCCATTAGCATGGGACACCTGTAACAATTCTACACCTGGATGACCAGGAATGACTCTCTTCAGGCCTGCTGTCACAAGTTCACTGTCGTTAGAGTGGAGGGAACAGAGGAATAACTTGGCATGACTTCAGTACTCCTTTCCCTGTTCACCAGAGGAAAACTGCCCGTAGAACAATTGCTACAACCTTGTAGCACAAATTTGGAGAGACTCCTTTTTCCTCTGTCCATAACTTAGCTTCTCTCTGAATACTCTGCAAGTTTTTAATGGTTGTATCTCTTTCTCCTAGAGGGACCCATCCTTAGGACTGTATCTGCAACTTCAATACACCAGGGGAGACTCCTGCTTCAACCTCCATCCTGCACCAAGCCCCTCATTTAACTGCTTCCTGTCTCTTCTTCCTCCTCAGCTCTGTTCCTCCATTCCCGCCCCCTCTTACAGAGATAGTACCATTTACCAAACAAAAATGACATCATACTACTATGTTTCCTGAAAATAAAACACTGCCTTATATTAATTTTTTATTCAAAAGAGGCACAGTGTCTTATTTTCGAGGGAGTCTTATAATACTTACCTAGCAGCCAGCGTTCAGGTCCATCATGCTTGTCTCCATCGATGCTACAGGCTTCTGTGTCTTCCTGCATGCCCACAGAACAGTTCTCCCTAGTAGCAGGGCTTGAATACCCCACCCCCAGCAAGTTAATGCTCTGATCAAGTGCCACGTCAGCCAAAAAGAGCCGGAGCTCATTTAACCAATCACAGCCATTCATTGAATTACATAATTGAATGGCTGTGATTGGTTAATCAAGCGCCGGTTTTCATTGGCTGGCACAGTGCTCGATTACCCAATCAGAGCATTAGCTTGCTGAAAGCGGGGTATTCAAGCCCTGCTACCAGGAAGAACTGATCTGTTGGCGTGCCAGAAAACATGGAAGCCTGCAGCAGCGAGAGAGACCAGCGCGAGGGACCCGAATGGCGGCTGCTAGGTGAGTATTGTTTTGGTGTTTTTTTTACATGTAGTGTAGCTAGGGCTTATTTTTGGGGAAGGCTTATTATTGGGAAAATACAGTATCATTAAACAATTATAAACCCTACCCCTCTTACAGATTCATGGAGATGAACATTCTCGAAAACTCAAGTGAAGTTATTGTGCTGTAAATATTTTGTCATTTGTCATAGGAAATCCATCGACAGAACCGGGAATAAACTGTGTGACACTAAATCCTGGAAAAAGTGGCAAATGGGAAAGCAAAGAGTGTGCCCAAAAACTGGGGTATATCTGCAAAAAAGGCAACAGCTCTGCATCTTATGTTCCCCCTTCAGGTAGGAAAAAGACTTTACAAACAAATGCCTCTGGTGAGTTTAAGAATGAGGGATTGTCTGAAATTAGAAAAGCATTGTCTATGGATAAAGTTGTCCATCATCTTCAACAACTGTCAGACAAATGACCCTTCATTGGACAACAGTTCTCTCTGGCTCCATCATACACATGAACGTTCTGCTTGGCTGAGTGGTCCTGTGTTAAGGAGTTAAATTAAAGGGGTTGTCCCACGCCAAAAGCTTAAAAATGTTTTTTGCCCAGTCCCCCAGTTCCTCAAAGGGAATACCGCAGCCATGTGTTACATTTAAAAAAAAAATTCTCTTACCTGGATCCCCTTTCAGCAACTTAAAAATCTTCTGTCCAAGATGGCGCCGCTGGACTTCTCCCACAGTGCACCGCGGGTCTTCTCCCATGGTGCACCGTGGGTGTTCTTCTGCCGTGTGCGCTCCACTGCTGATTCCAGCCACCTCATTGGCTGATTGGCACCACGTGGCGGAGGCGGAGCAACGCGATGACGCGGAGAAGAGGACGGCCGAGGGAGGAGTCAGGACGCAGCTCGTGCGCACGGACCATCCTGAAGAGGATTCGTCTCTGCGCAAGCGCGACTGTTCCAGCAACCAGAGGAGTACTTTGGTCTGCGCCATGGCATCGGGGACGCCAACACAGGAGGGGGGGGGACCCCCTGTAGGTAAGTATATAACTTCTGTATGGCACATATTTCATGTACGATGTATATTACCAAGTGCATGTATATGGCCATACAGAAGTGTTTAACTTTACTTTATTTTGCGGGACAACCCCTTTAAGGAGTTAAATTAAGGAGTTAAATTATCTCTCAACTTTGCAGCAATGAAAA
This sequence comes from Eleutherodactylus coqui, assembly GCF_035609145.1. Lineage (NCBI taxonomy): Eukaryota > Metazoa > Chordata > Amphibia > Anura > Eleutherodactylidae > Eleutherodactylus > Eleutherodactylus coqui. The sequence goes on from NC_089848.1 coordinate 125,121,926, forward strand.
GAGGAACAACTTGTGTCTAAGAGCTTGTGTGCTGTAGCAAATTTCTTAGGTCACATCCCATGTACCCCAAGCCATGTCCTGTGTATCCCCTCACTGTAATAGTGCCTCTTAAAGACTGCCTCACAGTAATAGAATACTTCTACATAATAGTAGATCCCACCTCCACACAGTGATAATGATTAGAGTGCCGTTACCTCCAGTGATCACAGGTGACATCTCCTCTGATTACTGCCATCTACTTTTTCTTTTTTATTCAGCCCAGATCATCATGACCAGCCCCAACTTGTAAGGGGAAAGTTGAGTGGCTCCCATATACATGGGAGAGTTGTCTGGCCCCACTGTTATTGGCAGGTTTGGGTGACTAACCTCTAATGTGTATGGAAGCATCAGGTCTGGAATAGCTGCTTAGCTGCATTGATTTGAAAGGGGCTATGTTGCAATGCCAACCATAGCCTATTGGCAAGTGAGGCGCTGTTTTTAAGAAATATATTAAAAGAACACATTTTGTACATCAGATCTTTAGCGGTTTGCTAATAAAGGAATTAAATACACGAGAAGAGGTAAGGCAAACTTACGGTATGTAACCAGATTCTCCAAAGATTTTTGGGAAAGTTACAGGACAGAAGTTCCACTTAATTGGTTTAGGAGTTATGGTTTAGTAATGAAGGACCACCAGGGGATTGAAAGATGGTTCGGTGACCCAAGCTCTGACATGATAATGCCATTTTGCTATGACAAGTCAGTTCAGCATACAGCTATCTCACATCTCTTACAGTTATTGTATTCATTTGCAGCACAGAAAATTGTTGGGTTTTTTTTGCAAAAAAAGCAAAAACATTAATGGACAAGTCTAATTGTGAGTCTTCCCACCACTTTATCATGAGGCAAGAGTGTACGTACCATAGAACATGTGCTGTTCTTTGGCAATCTCGTCCATTATTTTCTATGAGACCACAAAAAGAATATCCCATCTCACTCGCATGCAGATGCGTTTTTCATGCAAGTGCGATGTGATTTTTTTATTTTTCCTATTGAAATAATGTGATTTTGAAATTTGCATGTACGGCGATGTGGTGCAATGTGTTTTTCTCACATAGCAAATAGGATGTTCACCGATGTGATATCAGTCCAAGTTTCTGTAATCAGTATTGTACTTGTCCATGTAAATACAGACTTAGTTTTATAGAGAACTTAATGAGAATGTGCTCGCTACAAACGTATCTAGTTATACATGCTCTTCTATCTTGGTACAGGGATTAATGACCCCATCTCTTGCCCGGCCTCCTGGATACCCTATAACGGATTCTGTTATACTCTGCTTAAAGAAAATAAGATTTGGAAGGACGCAGTGTTATCTTGCAGAAAAGAAGAAGGGGATCTTGCAAGTTTGCACAACATTGAAGAATCGAGCTTTATTACCTCACAGTTTGGGTTTGGTAAGTAGTAATACATACTAGTAATTATTAGGAAATTATAGTACCAGTGTTTCTGGTGGTGCAATGCGCCACGCAGCTCTGCTACATGCACGTCACATAAACAGCTCTGCTACATGCACGTCACATAAACAGCTCTGCTACATGCACCTCACACACACAGCTCTGCTACATGAATGTCACACACACACACAGGTCTGCTGTGTTGCTTTCGTATATTAGCTGCATGTGATTACAAATTTCAGCAACTCGCTGAGGAGATTTGTTTGCTTGTAGCTTTCGCATATCTGCTGCACGAGATTCACAAACTTCAGCTGGCTTGTCACTGTGTCATGTAAGCTGCATCAGCTTCACGGTGGCATTGAACCCTCTGTGGTGACATGTTTGAGCGACAGTGACAGTTTGTTTCAATACTAAACAACTGTTGACAGTTAGATGACGGCTGGACTGGTGTTGGCAGCGTTAGCACTTGAGATGACATGATGTCATGTTCAGAAGTGAAGATAGTGGTGGAGGACTGTGCTTCAATGATGTTGGTCAGTAAGCACCACCAGCTATGTTTGTAGATATTTGTGAGGTGTGATTGTGGTTTATTGGAATCTCCACACAGGTGTCCAGTTGTCTCACAACAAACTACAAACTGTCAGACTGAGTACTGCTGTATCCATAGCAACTGAGGCCACAGGGGTTTGTGGGGAATGTAGTTCCCCCATAATCCCTCATTCGGCTCAGAGACCATGTGACTGATCAAATGACGGTGACATCATCACAGGTCCTGTCAGCATACGAGCTATGTATGTGTAAATTTGTGAGGTACCATTTATTTAAGTCTCCACACAGGTGTGCAACAACCAGGTACAAACTTTCAGAATAAATACTGCTGTATCCATAGCAACTGAGGCTACAGAGGTTTGTCGGGGATGTAGTCCACCCATAATCCCTCATTCAGTGCACAAGGAGAATAAAGGACCTGTGATGATGTCACCAACATGTCATCAGGGGGCAGAGCTAAGATCCGGTAACTGACATCACAGGTGCTCCCTTTGCACTTCACACAGTCTAGAAATAACTTTGCAAAACAGAAGATAATATATATATATATATATATATATATATATATATATATATATATATATATATATATATATATATATATATATATATATATATATATTAATAGTCTTTAAGATTGCCTTATTGTGGAAAGTTCTTGTAACATCACAGTTCAATATATAATGAAAACAAAGATCTGGTACCGTGTTAGCCAGTAGAGCAAAATGTGATTGTTCCCAGCAAGAGAAACCACGTAATCTTGTAGATGTGATACCTTTTAATGGCTAACAAAAATACATGATGTAATAGCGAGCTTGCGAATCAACGCAGGGTTCTTCTTCTAAAAATGGACTTTGTTACGGCACTCTGCCCCCCGAGCACCAGGTGGGGTGCCCTGAACTTCCCGCACCCCACTGTCCCTGCCTACTTGCCTCGGCCCTGGCTAACCCCAGGCGGACAACTGGGCGGCGGTCCCTGCTCTGGCTAGGGACCTGGCGACTACCTAGACGGAACTACTACCGGGGGACAGAGTGCCGACAGAAGAGGCAGGTGGAACAAACCAACAGAACTTACAAGTACAAGCAGGGCTGGAGGTGTAGCTCACCGGCAAACTGACAGGACACTGACTAGCAACTAGTGCAGACTGAGACAGACCTGACTAGAGGCTAACAGAACCAACAGGAACAAGACTGAGCAATAGGCAACTAGAAGGAGCTGACAGACAACTAGGGACTGGCTGAGGGTAACTGCAGACAGCCTGACTAGATGCAAGCAGAACCAAAAACTGGCAGTGAGCTCAAATCACTGCCAGTCTTTTAACCACAAGGCTCCGCCCAGGGGCGGAGAGTGGGAGGAGGCAACTCCACCCACTGCTGTATAAGAAGGACGGAGGAGTGCGGGTGGCACCCTACGGGCGGACACGCCCACGCCGCCGCCCACCGGCCACCCCAAGCCGCTGGGAGAGCCCCGACACAGAGCTCCAGGCTGCCAGAGCCGACGCCAAAGCGACGCGCGCCGACCGCGGGACCCCGTGCCGCCCTGCATGATAACAGACTAGATCTGAAGAGGCATGAATAGTTATAAACACTCATAACATACATACTTATGACACTATGGATGTGGAATCCTTGTATTCCAACATCCCACACGAAGATGGACTGACCGCCTGCCAGGCATACCTTGAGGCCAATGGGGTCGCCTCTGATGCAGTGCTACAATTCACAAGATTCTTCCTCCCACACAATTATTTCTCCTTTGGCAAAGAGATATTCCTGCAACTCACCGGGACTGCTATGGGCAGTAAAATGGCGCCGCAATATGCCAACCTTTTTATGACAAAACTGGAGAGTGACTTTCTGTCCTCCTGCCCCAGCAAACCATTGACCTACTTCCGCCATATTGATGACTTCATGATCATCTGGACCCACACCAAACAAGAATTAATAACATTCCATGAGAGATTCAATGCATTCCACCCACCATAAACCTGACATTAAGCTACTCGTATACCGAAATCAACTTTTTGGACACCACCATATAGATTTCAAACAACCCAATACAGACATCCCTGTACCGAAAACCAATTGATTGGCCTACATACCTCAGATGGGACAGTTTCCATCCTAAACACATCGAAAAGTCCTTCGTCTACAGCCAGGCCATCAGATACAACCAGATCTACTCCAACCCAACAGAGAGGAACATTTGTACCATCTTAAAAGGACATTTTTAAATCAGGGCTACCATCCCACCTCAACTGATGACCAAATCACCAGAGCCACCAGTATACCCAGAAATCACCAGAGCCACCAGGATCCCCAGGAATCAACTACTCCAATATGAGGAGAAGGAAAGAAACAATCGTGTGCCTCTAGTAGTGACCTACAATCTGCAACTAGAGATACTAAGGAAAACCGTGAAGAAACTCCATCATACCTATACAAGGATGACCGCCTGAAAACCAAAAAAGGAACTTATCCCTGTAATATAAGGAGCTGCAAGACCTGCTCACATATACTGACTGCGGACAGGATACGGATGCCAACACACAGCGGGACTATAAGATCCCGGGACATTCACATGTTTCATGTCTGATGTTGTGTACCTGATCATGTGCAGTGAATGTCCTGTTGGGGGGCTTTATATCGGGGAAACAGGACAAAAACTGAGAGCGAGGATGAGATCTCATCGCCACACAATTAAACACAGAAAGAGAGAATTACCTGTGGTGGAGCACTTTTCTAACCATGGACATGACATAGGGGATATGAGAGTTTTGATATTGAAGGGTGGTTTCAAGTCACAAAACCACAGAAGAATTTGGGAATATAAATTGATAACAACCTTTGACACGCTGAATACGGGGTTAAATGGTTCCCCAGGATTTATGCGTGAATGGGAAGTGTGAGACATTTATTGCACAGATAAGACTGCTGGCCTGGTGACCCCCCAACAACAGTAATTCAGGGACCATAAACGTATAATCCCTTATTAGTGTCTAGTTAAAAATGTCTGTGTACCTATTGCAGCATTCCTGGCCTGACAACTCCCCCCCCCCCCTCCCCCAACAGTAATTCAGGGACCATAAAACTTTCACTTCGCTATCAGTGCCTGGACAAAAAAAGTTTGCTTTCCGTTGCAGAATTCCTTTTAAGTGCAAACCAATCACATCTATGCCTGTGCCTTGTCATAAGTATGTATGTTATAAGTGTGTATAACTATCCAGGCCTCTTCAGATCTATTCCATTTCTAGCCTGAAGAAGAACCCGAGAGGATCACAAGCTCGCTGTAACATCATGTATTTTTGTTAGCCATTCAAAGGTATCATATCTACAAGATCACGTGGTTTCTCTTGCTGGGAACAATCCCATTTAGTTCAATATATAACAGAATTTCTATAGCATTTCTTTCACCTGTGATCCAGAAGCTCTTGTATATCGTGGTCCCATGTCAGTGGTACCAGCATGATGCTGAACCACTGCTTTACTGGGACAAAACTTCAACATTTTTTGTTTTTCCTCTAGGAGATGCAGAGTATGTCTGGATAGGACTGAATGACTTGAAGACTCAGCTATTTTTTGAATGGAGTGACGGATCCCCAGTGACATATACAACATGGCAGAGAGGAGAGCCATCTCATCTGACAAACAAACAAGAGGACTGTGTGGCGTTATCTGCTAAGGTAGGACATTGTGACCCCGGCCGAGATGCAGAACCTCTCCTAGACTGTGTGGCCACGGGCGAGCAGCTGATCACACTGGGTCAAACTCTCTGCAACCCCGGCAATCAGATGATTTTGTTGGGGGAGGTCACGGTCAGATACATATTTCCCCTGTAGTGGTAATGTAGTATTATAGGGTGGTCTTTCACAAGAATGCCCGTCCTGTAATGCTAGGTTGGCAGAAGTTCCACAAGACCGGGGCATAAAGGGGAGTCCTATGTAGGGGAACCTGCATTACTTAGCATATAAGCAGGAGTTGTGCTCTTCATACAACCCCTTTAACTAAATGTTCTCTCTTCAATTGCTAAGTTTGTATTGGAGTTGGGTATTTCAGGTTTTAGGAAACCCTCCCCTCAGGGTGCCCCAAGTCCTGGAAAGTATTGTTAATCATGTGTGAATTCTGAATCATGATTGCCTACTGGAAAATATCACCCCGGAATACATATTATAAACAGAAGTCTGCATCTGCATCTACCCTACAGTGAAGATAAAGTGCCACCTTCTGCGCCAAAGACTCCGCCTGATAGATGGTGCAGTACTAGACATTACATAGGGAGATGGCAACAAGTCGTCAATCAATTCAAATCTGGTGTTTTTATAAAAAAATTGTCATTTTTATACAGGACGGACAATGGGCAGACAAGATGTGTGAGAGGACGCTTCCATATCTTTGCAAGAGGAAACCGCTGCCTACGGATCATGAACAAGCTGCAAGTGTGGAGCAGGGATGTGATAAGGTGCGGGATGGAAGAGGGGGGAGAAAGCCTCCGAATATCCAGTTCTGTGAAGTCATTCATTGTCTTTCATAGAACTTTATAATGAGGCCTAAACAGATGGGCGCATGCGCCAATACACTCGCCACTACAGAGCATACTAGCGCATACCTCGGGGGAGGGGGGTTGCCTATTCAAAAAGCAGGAAGATAAGTCCTGTCATAGCGCTTGCATGTAGAAAAACATATGCCTTATCCTAGGGTTACATAATGGCTTTAGCATACATCACTGGACGAAGATCACACAATAAAAGGAAATGCACATGGGTGTAAGCGCAACAACACTCACCGCTACAGAGCGTAGTTGCGCATGATCCGTGCTTTTTTTCCGGGCAATGCAAGCTCCCTGCCATAGCGCGTCCTATCCTTATTAACGGACAAGAATACTGCTAATGAAATCAATGGTTTCGTTTCATCCCATTATGTGTCTGTGATAATCACGGCCTAAATCATGCCCATGTGAAGAAGCCTACATGCTACATTGCATCTTAGGATAAGTGAATGTGGTCACATTGTAACTGGCTAGTTAACACAACCCCGCAATTGTAAGAAATCCATCAAATTTGGTTTTCTTGCAATTTTCAGGTCACAGTCACAGCAACCTTTGAGTTGCAACATGACCCAATTCTTCTACTTTAGGATGCGATATAGTAGGACCATAGTGTGATGTTTGGCTGCGTGGCATGTACCATGGGCAAAGTCATTGTGTAGCCTAAAAAGTTCTTGCTTGAGTTTAGCACTACCCCCGACCATCACTCATAGTTTGGGTACTTCTGCTGTAAGGACCTGTGCACACAGCCGAGCCCTGTAGCTTCCCAATATGGAGCTAGAGCCTAGGATTCCGTCTTGTAGGTTCTTGTGTGTGGAGGTACCCAATGGACTTCTATTCATTGCAGTGTGTTCCCTGCAATACGCTTTGTCTTTTGCCTGCAGGTACATAAGGCATGTAATCACACGTTGTGGTAATGTTTGCTGAGAAATTTGCAAAACTGCGGCAAAAGCTCAGGGCTTTGTCTCAAGTTTTCAAAAGCCAAGTTCTGAAAGCAATGTGCAAGCAGAGTCTAATGCAGCTGCTCCTCCAATATCCCCTTGTGACACTATATATTGCTTAGTATATGCGAGTCTTTAGCAATGTTCTTGTAGCCTTTTTAAACTTCATACATCTTTAAAGTTGGTTGCATCAAGAGGCAGATCACAATAATCAATCTTTCTAATTTTTGTCAATAACCAGCCTTTTGTGCCTTTATTTAATGAGCAAGGCGACTGTAAGGGCACTCTCACATGGGATGGAATATTCCGCAGGACGCAGCAGAATATTCAGCTCTGCAGAAAAGTGTGCATATCTAGAGTGGATTTTGATATGGAATCTAAAATGGCAGAATTCTAATGGCAATTTCATGTGAAAATCTGTGGATTTTGTTCCGTATATTCCGCAGCATCCTGTAGAATATTCCGCCCCATGTGAAGGCACCCTAAAACTCACACATACAATTGCATCTGCTTAACAGAAACACCTTTTGCCATTGAACTCTTGAAGATGTAATTGAGAGCAAAAACACATGGGCACATGTGCTAATATGCTCGCTGCTACAGAGCATGGCTTCTTTCAGACTACTCAAATTCCGCGCTTGTGCGGGCGAGTTTGGAAAAAAGCGACATTACATGCGAGACAGGGCAAGTCCCATCTTTTCTTGCCTGTACTAATAACGCACAAGAATCCCGATAGTGGAAATGAATTGACTGAAATCAATGGCTTCGCTCTGTCCCGTTATTCGGACGTTATTGGGACTGAAGCACACGTGTTTAAGCCCTGACACAGAGGTTCATTTACTTTTTCTCCATACACTGTGGATGTTTACTCAATGTGCTTAATAAGGGTACAACTGTCTGTGCATTATTAGTTTCGTTATTAGGCGCTTTCACAAAACAGTTTTCTGTTCAGTTTCTTGTGAGACAAAACCAGGAGTGCAGAGAAAGTATAAATGGAAAGGTTTGCAGTTCTTCCAGATTTTGGACCCCCTGCTGGTTTGGGCTGACAAAAAACTGAGCATAAAAACTGTCATGTGACCGCGCCCTAAGGGCTTCTTCAAACAACCGTGTTTGTGGGGGTATTTGTGGATGCAGGATCTGTGCTTGCGAAACTGAATAGATCCCATTGATTTCAATGGCGTTCATTCCCATGAGCATGTTTTGTGCACGCATTTCATGCGCGAGGAAAAATGTAGGACTTGCTCTGTTTTCCTGCATTTTGCGCAGCAAAGCCCCCATAGAAATCTATGGGAGGCGCACAAATACACAAACACTGTGCAAAACGTGGGGAAAAGACCACATCTGAACCTCATTAGGCTAATTAGGTTTTTAATGCTTGGAAAGGATGTTTCGCACAAATGTGAACCAATCAACCTCTTCCACCTCGTTCATGTACTAATGTATTGCACTGCAGCGAGTGTTTTTGCGCATACGGTTGTCTAAATAAGCCCTAAGATTATAATTGTAACTTAGAGAACAATCAGACCACATTTTATTACTAATCAATGCAGAAATTCAAGGCATTCCAAAGGGCTCATTTACTGTTCCTTGCAGATATGCTAGAAGGTCACATTGGTGGGATCTGTCAGTCTAAATCCTCACTGATTCCCCAAACTAGTCAGATCTATATGAGGGACAACACCGGAGGGGAGTGGCTATTATAATCAATGGTCCTCTTGCTTGCAGTATGGGAAACCCCAGCATGGTGGTGACAGGGAACACGTACTCTACAGAGAGCTGTGCTTTTCCTTCTGGAAACTACTGGTGGTCCAGGTTCATGGAGTTTACCCATGGGACTTTATGACTAGGGGTACCTAGAAGAAACACGAATCTTCCTCTGGTGGCTGGGGTGTTACTAGTACAGGCTTCTTGCTAATTGTGCTGAACACTTCTGAGGCAGTGTCCCCGCTGACGTTATTAAGGAAGGTTGTGTTCGACTCCAACTATTTTTTTTTCAACAAGTTTTTCATTTTTTTGCCTATTTTTGTCAAAATTTGCTCAACACTTAATGCTGTGTGGGCAGAACCAGTCACCTGTTTGCCCACACAGTGTTGAGTGTTAATTCTTGATGAAAAACAGCATGGCATCCTGCCTCGCCCTCCATATTCACCCGATCCCGCTCCATGTAACCTTTTTTTTATGAGTGCTTTGAGCAGTGGAATCAGCCATCACAAACCTGGATATCACAACTTGTTGAAGAAAGAAATCACTGGAGCCTAAAGCAACCTTCCCCAACAACATCGGCTGGCGTACCCCGTCTGAAGGGTTCCTCAGACATTGGCTTCCTACAGAAGCCGGTACTAGTAATGCCACTAGAAGAAGATTTCTGTTTGTTTTGGGTACCTTTTCGTATGTCAAACAATTCTTTGTGGCTGGATTTCCCCTTTAACCCCTTAAGGACGACAGATTTTCATTTCCATTTTTCAAAAGCCATAACTTTTTTACTTTTCCGTCGACGCGGCCGTATAAGAGCTTGTTTTTTGCGTGGCGAACTGTAGTTTTTGATGGTGCCATGTTTGGGTACATAGACTATATCGTAAAACTTTTATTATTTTTTTTATGATAACGGAGAGAAAACGCATCAATTCTGCAATAGATTTTTTTTTTTTTTTTACAGCGTTAATCATGCAGCATAAATGATACAACACATTTTTTCTACGGACCGGTACGGTTACAAAGATACCAAAATTCTTATATTTTTTCTAGGTTTATCAACTTTTTTGCAATAAAACCCCTTTTTTTGGAATTTTTTTTTCTATATTCCTGCATTCAAAGTCCTGTAACTTTTTTATTTGTCTATGTACAGAGCTCAATGAAGGCTTATTTTTTGCGAGACGAGGTGTAGTTTTTATTGATACCATTTTGGGGAATATACAGCTTTTTTGATCACTTTTATTGCATTTTTTGGGAAGCATTTCCAAAGCACCCCCGCTGCTGCAGCGGGAGGCCGGCTATCACTGATAGCCGACTCCTGCTGTGGGATAGTGTGAGATCTGCTATGATCTTGCGCTACCCTATGACGTAAGGGTACGTCATTTTGCGGGAAGTACCACCCTGCCATGACGTACCCTTACGTCATGGGGTGGGAAGGGGTTAAAGTGATCCTCTGGTTTTTCGATAAAAGTCTGTCCTGGAACTGGAGGGGGAGGGGTGTATATACCTGCAGATCATCTTTGTAATCCCTCTGATCCTCCGGTACCAAGTCTCGTTTTCGGCTGTCCAAGGTAACCGGCAATCTTCAGACTAGCAAATCCCCAGAGTGCATTGCTAGTATTATTATTGGCTGAAGCACTTCTCTCTCCCCTGTCCCCCTGCACATACAGGACCTCTGGCACACCCAAAACAATTTTGGAATTGTGTCACCCCCAGGCATCCTGTTGTCCTATCCAGCTGAACTGATGAAGGGTCTCGTCCCCGAAACGCGTTTTCAATTGCTGGTTTTTATTTTGTGAAATTATAAAAAGGAAGTGCCTTCACCATCACATATTGGACCTTTATCTTCATCTTCTAGTAGCTTAGAGGGTTGCGCCTCCATACCAGTATTTTTCCACATTCTTTTTGCTACACTCACGCCCACCCTGGTGGAGCGTCATCTGGTTGGCAGCACCTCCACCATTTGAAACACTTTGTACTCCAGGAATATTCCACCCCCTCGCTGGGTCTGGCTCCACCCTCCTTTTTCATCTCTTTTACTCACATTGCTAGTATTAGACTACCAGTGCACTATACCTGCTCTCTGTTTGGCCTCATCTAATCATCATAATCAGCAATGGCCAATCAGAGAGTAGTGCACAGTGTTCTTTAGGTAGTTAAGAAATTGCTGCTGTCATCTTGGAAGGATGAAAATGGGACCCGGAACCAGTGGATTAAAGAAACGGCAGGTAATACACACCCGCGTCTCTACGGGTCCAGGACAGCATTTTGCCCCAGAACTGCAAGGTCACTTTAATTTGTCTCGTTAGCATCGGAGCTCTTCACACTTGTATGTCCCAACATATAGAACTGAACCATTGTCCTAATTTCTATTTGTTGACAGGGTTGGAAAAGACACGGATTCTACTGCTATTTCATCAGCACGTCAGCTACATCATTTTCCGAAGCAAACAATACTTGTAATGGTCAAGGGGCGTACATGATGACCGTGGAGGACAGGTAGGGGTGCTGCTGTTATTGGTCTTTGCAAACAACGTTCATTCATTGTGTAATAAAAAGTTCTATAGTTTTCGGATATATTTTGCTGTCATTAAAGGGTTTTTCTGGGCATTAGGAAAAGTCTATTTTTTGTGGCTTAGAAATAGCGCCACTCCTGTTTTAAGGCCGTTTCTGGTGTTGCAGCTCAGCAGTTCAAATGAACGGGGCTGAGCTCCCACACCAGACACTGCTTATCGATACGTGCGGCATTGTTTCTGGACCTTTTTTAACAGTCCTGGACAATCTGTTTAATTGGGAAATGTACTTATTGAGGCCGCTTTCCCATGGCTGAGAAACTGAGGCAAGATTTGTGCGTTGCGAGAATATGAACCCCAGTCCGGTATTCTGGCGTTTCCCATCGCAACTCTCCAATAACAATAATAATAATCTTTATTTATATAGCGCCAAGATATACCGCAGCAACAAGATTACTTACAGGATCTTCTGTCACCATTCATACTCTGCAGTAGCAGCGTCTCCGCAATCACTTACTTGTAGCTTACGCTGCTCGCAGGATTCACTTTTAAGTCACTTTTAAGAGATTTGTAGTCCCCTTCCGGGTCGCCACACATTTAGATTTTGACTCTGATTTGTCAGCAGATTTTTCAGCAATTTAAATGTATTTTAATCAGCGCGCACTGCGGATTTATAATCCGTACGGTATTTCAATTGCACGCTGATTTATTCCATACCCTGTGAATGAAGTTTGTTAAAAGCTCATCCACACGGCTCGTACTGTAAGTGCCGTGGAGTTACTTTGTAGTAATACCACATGGAAAATCTGCTACTTTTGCGCTAGGTGTGAACATAGCCTTAGGGCATGTCCGCATGGTATTTACTCTAACGTGTCAGATCTGCATTTTCCAATGTGGATCTGCTACATAATCCACAGAGAAACCATGGAGTCTAAGCCTCAGGATTCGGTCGCAGATTGGCATATGGATCTGCACATGGATTTAGCCCCATTTGATGGTGCAGCGTCCCATAGGGAGACCCCGGACACCTGACATTCGTGGGGAGCTGGCAGAGTAAAGTGATGGCTTGTCACGGTGACACCTACCAAACTCCTTTCCTGGAGGGACACACACAGCCAAGGCCAGAGTATCACTGCAGGCCACAGGAGCACCCCTAGGATAGGGAGTGTCCTCTAAGAGGATGACAGGGGTTGTAATTGTCACGGGTGACACCACACCCGAATAAACGTTGGTGGAGAATAATTAATGACAGAGACAGTCTTTGAGTACCACGGGTCCCTGGGAACGGTTAGGGCCCGGCGTAAACCTTTACTTGTGAACTTGAACAGATTATACAAGGCATTTCAATCAGAGATTTTGCAGTGCAGGCAAATGACTTTCAAACGTAATAAAGATTATTTTTTTGCAGTACCTCCACCCCGACTTGGAGATGTGTGGGTGTGACAGTAAAGGGTGACCTCTACGCTGTGATCCTGGCTTGGGATGACCGTGTACGAAAATTAGACAGAGAAGTAGTACTTCTGCACTGGCCTTGTAAGAAGAAGCAGTTACTTACAATTGCTCTCTCACTATTGGGGCTCACTCCACTCACATCCAGAATTCAGACATCACAGGACATCTCTCCTCTGCTTCCATCTTCACCACAAGGAGGCTGAAGGTGCCTTCATGTAGCTCTGTGTTTTAGATTCTCTCAACGCCGGAAGATGGACTCCTTTCCCGCTCTCAAGCACTCCTATTTATACCTTCACACATACCACATGGCATGGCAGACTGATACATTTACATGCAGGCAATGATTTTATTAGAGTTAACCTTTCAAGCACCGCAGCTGTGCAACACACACTGGAAATGACAAGAGAGGTGTGCAGAGTGCATCTACGTAAGACAAACATGTATGACATTTATGGAGGGGAGCAGGATGATGTACTGGCCACTACAGATGGGATAAATCTGTGAATGGTCACCCAACACATTTTTAACACAGAAATCACATAAAAAACGAACACGCCAATATTGTTTTTCCGCAGCGTGGATTTCAAATTTTCACCATAGTTGCGTCCGTGGGATGATAATGGATTCCAATAAGGATTTAGCACAAACAATTCGTCCTGTAAATGGGTCTTATAGGTCCCTATACCTGTGAAGGGCGCAGAATAAGACCTATAGGGAGATGGAATACCTGACCTTGCATCCTCTGTCGTATTCCGCTGTCGTCAGCGGATTGTTATAACAATCGGTTATCGCTCATTTCTCTACTGCTGATGCAGCATCCGTGTTGTCTAAACTTCCTGAAGACAGTTATCCTCAAGAAAGACAGTCTGATAAGGACGGAAAAGGAGGTTATCAGGTCTAAAGGAAACGCTGAGGCATAAAAACTGAATGGGGACTTAACAGAAGAGAGCTGCGGAGATAAGAATGTCTAGAATGCCGGGGTTTGGGGAATGCTATCCTGTATTGTGGAGCGCGGAATAATATGTATTACGTTTGTCTGTTTTTTACGTCAATGTGTCATCACTTTTTTGTCTCACGTGCAAAAAAACGTAAGGCGGACTCATTTTCTTTCTACCATTGCTTAGCAATGATCACTGAAAAACGGAATGTACATGGATGTCCATTGTGTGCGCTCCGTATTTTTTCTTCATGCACCCACTGACCTGAGTGGGTGACTGTGGTCGGAGATGTTGGCCAAGAATAGGACATGCTGTGTTTATTTTTACATTCCGTGTAATAAACATGTGTATATCTCCATTGACTATAATGTGTCAGTATTATGTGTGCAGTCCATTGCACATACATACAGCACACAGACAGAGAAATAACTTGTGTGAATAAGACTATACTCTTTAATTGCAGGTTTGAACAGGCCTACTTAACCAGCCTGATTGGGTTTAGACCAGAGAAATATTTCTGGACGGGGCTCTCAGATACAGAGGAGAGGAACACTTTTAAATGGACAAACAAGGAAAGAGTATTGTACACACATTGGAACACGGGCATGCCAGGTAAGTCACTAAATCATCTATGAATTCTAATGAGTACTGTAGGCTCTGAGCAATCCGAGGTCTTCCACTGCTGCTCCTCCTCCTCCCCTCTCACAGCAGATAGAGGAATTTGCATCTGCATCTCCTCCTTCTCCCCTCTCTGGTACCAGGGACAGAGATGGCCGGGCCTGGGAATATCTGGAGAAGTTGGAGGAGACTGCAACATTAGTTAACCAGTACTTTTGGGTCTATACCCCCAGCCCCAGAAGTTATGTTTCACCCAGCTTGACTGATGAAGGAGTTTATCCTGAAGCATGTATCTGCTGGTTTTTAACCCTTTCCCGCCACGTACAGTTAGGGCCAGAAATATTTGGACAGTAACACAATTTTCGCGAGTTGGGCTCTGCATGCCACCGTATTGGATTTGAAATGAAGCCTCTACAACAGAATTCAAGTGCAGATTGTAACGTTTAATTTAAAGGGTTGAACAAAAATATCTGATAGAAAATGTAGGAATTGTACACATTTCTTTACAAACACTCCACATTTTAGGAGCTCAAAAGTAATTGGACAAATAAACATAACCCAAACAAAATATATATTTTTTCAATATTTTGTTGCGAATCCTTTGGAGGCAATCACTGCCTTAAGTCTGGAACCCATGGACATCACCAAACGTTGGGTTTCCTCCTTCTTAATGCTTTGCCAGGCCTTTACAGCCGCAGCCTTCAGGTCTTGCTGGTTTGTGGGTCTTTCTGTCTGAAGTCTGGATTTGAGCAAGTGAAATGCATGCTCAATTGGGTTAAGATCTGGTGATTGACTTGGCCATTGCAGAATGTTCCACTTTTTTGCACTCATGAACTCCTGGGTAGCTTTGGCTGTATGCTTGGGGTCATTGTCCATCTGTACTGTGAAGCGCCGTCCGATCAACTTTGCAGCATTTGGCTGAATCTGGGCTGAAAGTATATCCCGGTACACTTCAGAATTCATCCGGCTACTCTTGTCTGCTGTTATGTCATCAATAAACACAAGTGACCCAGTGCCATTGAAAGCCATGCATGCCCATGCCATCACGTTGCCTCCACCATGTTTTACAGAGGATGTGGTGTGCCTTGGATCATGTGCCGTTCCCTTTCTTCTCCAAACTTTTTTCTTCCCATCATTCTGGTACAGGTTGATCTTTGTCTCATCTGTCCATAGAATACTTTTCCAGAACTGGGCTGGCTTCTTGAGGTGTTTTTCGGCAAATTTAACTCTGGCCTGTCTATTTTTGGAATTGATGAATGGTTTGCATCTAGATGTGAACCCTTTGTATTTACTTTCATGGAGTCTTCTCTTTACTGTTGACTTAGAGACAGATACACCTACTTCCCTGAGAGTGTTCTGGACTTCAGTTGATGTTGTGAACGGGTTCTTCTTCACCAAAGAAAGTATGCGGCGATCATCCACAACCGTTGTCTTCCGTGGACGCCCAGGCCTTTTTGAGTTCCCAAGCTCACCAGTGAATTCCTTTTTTCTCAGAATGTACCCGACTGTTGATTTTGCTACTCCAAGCATGTCTGCTATCTCTCTGATGGATTTTTTCTTTTTTTTCAGCCTCAGGATGTTCTGCTTCACCTCAATTGAGAGTTCCTTTGACCGCATGTTGTCTGGTCACAGCAACAGCTTCCAAATCCAAAACCACACACCTGGAATCAACCCCAGACCTTTTAACTACTTAATTGATTACACGTTAACGAGGGAGATGCCTTCTGAGTTAATTGCAGCCCTAAGAGTCCATTGTCCAATTACTTTGGGTCCCTTGAAAAAGAGGAGGCTATGCATTACAGAGCTATGATTCCTAAACCCTTTCTCCGATTTGGATGTGGAAACTCTCATATTGCAGCTGGGAGTGTGCACTTTCAGCCCATATTATATATATAATTGTATTTCTGAACATGTTTTTGTAAACAGCTAAAATAACAAAACTTGTGTCACTGTCCAAATATTTCTGGCCCTAACTGTAAATGTACATCCTGGCAGAGGGGTACCTAATGCAACAGAATGTACATTTATGTCCTGGGGATAGCGTGAGATCAGAAGAGAAGTCACCAATAGCAGCCTCCGGCTGCAACAGAAGGAGTACTTCAGAGCACCGCCCTCCCCCCCACCCGCTGTTAACCCCTTCCCTGCCGCGATCTATTTGGATCGTGGCATGTAAAGGGTTCACACAGAGAGTGCGCTCCCTCTGTGACGTCATCAGACTCTTGCGATGAAATCACAGAGAGCCCGACGCATTGCCGTGGCAACAGGACGCCAGCTACAGGTCTCCTGCATAGTCTATGATCGCAAATACAATGCTTTATCATAGCGATCATAGGTGCTATGGTGCAAGTCCCCCACAGGGACACAAATTGTGTAAAAAATAAATAAATAAAAAAGATAATGTAAGAAAAATCCTTTTTTGTGCTTTTTCCCATATTAGCATTTTTTTTAAATTAAAATCTCTAGTTGCTTTAGCTGAAGGGATGAGTGTAATTAACAAAGTGTAGATGAAGCAGAGTGTCGGTGGGTCACTAGGCTAGTCTTGGCTTTGATTTCACCGGGTAAACGTTAGACTTACTGCTTTGTAGAAGACCAAACTCGGAAAGGTTCTCCTCCTCTCTGCTGTGGATCACCAAGGGAGCGGGATGAAACCTTGCTCGACCTTGGGAAGAAACGTGCTGATAAGTGCTTTGCCTCTTGTGCAAGTACCTCCTCCGGCACAACCTGACTACAACCTCTCCTCTCTCCCTCCTGGCTGCAACTCCACTAACTGCTCAGTGTCTCCTCCTTTTATCACCTCTTCTATTTCCTGCACTTTCTCAACTCCTCCCACTCTGCATATGGACTAGTATTGTTGTTTTCCCACCCTTGGACTCTGCACCAGTGAGTTTGAAGCGGACTATCAGTCAATAGGACACCAACTGACATCAGGGCTAAGCTCTAGGCTTAGTAGAGAGAAAGGGGGGAAACAGGTTCTCTCCTGCAGACGGCACATTCTATGTCCAAGGACGGCACGTAGACAGGTGTGACAGGACAGGTGTTGCTGTGAATGTTTTGTAGGACCTGCTGGGCCACTACATTAGTGGTGAGAGGAGCTTTGGGCCCACCTAGCTTAGGAGCTGTGTCACAGTTGTGACCCTGCGACCCCTATATCTACACCACTGTACCGATCCTATTTGCCCACTACAAAATAATACCAATGAAAGCAAATACAGAAGCAAAAATGGACAAAAGTGGCAAATTATGTGTTTTTAAAATACAGCCATGAAAAATATGCACAAGTAAAAAAAAACATAGACCATAAAACATGGAACAAATATGGAGTAAAAATACATTTGTCTCAAAGCTGCCTAGAAGCCATGGACAAAGGTTGTTCAATGAATAAGCCCCTGTTTATACAATCGTACATATTAACGACAAGACTTCCATGAAATAAAACATCTCCAACCTTTTCAAAACTTTCTTATTGACTTTTAAAGACAGGAAACAAGGCTGTGTTGCTATGAGAACTGGGAAGAAAGCTGGATTATGGGATGTAATAAACTGTGACGAAAGTGCTAAATATGTGTGCAAGAAGTGGGCACAAGGAGTGACGCCACCACCGATCCCAACAACAACAGCAGAACCAACGTGTCCACCCAACTGGACTACAGCTGGCAATGCATGCTATAAAGTAAGAATCATATATCTCTCCTCCCTTGGCCTCCAAACGTGCTTTAAAGGTAGATTGCTCTTAAAGGGCTCAGTCAGACGGGTGTTTTAACATGCGAATTTCTTGTGCGCAGAACGCAAACGCGCAAAAATTCGCATGACCAAAGCGGGCGGCATGCAGAAAAAAAAAACGCACTTGGCCGCGCTGCCCTGCTGTGGCTGTGACAGCTGCAGCAGGGGATTCCTTGGATGTGAGCCCCCTGGATGCTGTCACATTCAGGGGTTTCACCTTTGGTCAATGGGGCCGGAAGCAGCAGCGGCTGCCCAATTGACACACAGAGAAGATCGCAATCCTCTGCTACAGCTGTGACAGAGGATTTCTTCCTCTCCGCGGGGAGTCCCCTCATCACTGAACACTGACAGCATTGTCACAGTCACACTGAATCACAGCATTGTCACATTGTCCAGTGACAATGGGACTCCCCGTGGAGTTGAAGAAATCCTCTGCCATAGCTGTGATTTTAGGGGAAGGGCTTTAAATATAAGCCTTTCCCTGAAATGTGTAAAAAAAATATATATATATACTCACCTCTCTGCAGCTGCCAAGGTTTAGGCTAAACCAGCCGGGTCTTCTCCTGTATTGCTCTGAAGTGCTTTCAGCAGGCAGGGCTTTAAAATCCCCGTCTGCTGAAAGGGCTGCCTTTGATTGGCTGAGCACTGTGACCAATCAGAGGCAGCTCTCAGCTATTGAATGACAGCTGCCTGTGATTGGTCCCTGTGCTCAGCCAATCAGAGGCAGCACTCACCCATTTATTGAATTCAATCAATGGCTGAATTTAATGAACGGGTTAATAGGCTCCATTGAATTCAATGGGAGAACATTGCGCTGTGTGCCACAGCTGTCACAGCTGTGCCAGAGGATGGCGATCTTTACTATATGTTCTCAATGGGGTCGGCGCTGCTGCCACCCGGCCCCATGAAGCATGAGGTGAAACCGCTGGATGCCATCACATCCAGGGGTTTCACATCCAAAAAAGCCGGATGCCACTGTTACCTGCATTTTAAAATCCGCCGCCCTATATTTACCTGCGCACAAAAATGCGGAGCAGTAAATATACAGCATCAGAATGCTGCTATTGAAAAGCATTGGTTCTATATGGATGTGGATCACGAACACAGGTAACATACGCACATAAAAACACCCGTCTGACTGAGCCCTAAATAGGAACATAATACACTCTAGTGATGCCATCAGTCCATCATACCTAGCATTGGTGTATTAGCATGGTGGGTGACATCAATATTTGGTCACTGTAAGCCAAAGCTAGGCAATGTGTAAATTCTGTATATTTGGAGGACATTGCATTTATACCCTACTATGTTAATGACAAATTTGACAAAATATCACTTTTACATTTTGTTTTACAGCATTATATGGAAGAAAGTAGCGAAAAATTGTCTTGGTTTGATGCCAAGAATTTTTGCAAAACAATAGGAGGCGACTTGGCCAGTATCAGCGACAGAGATGAACACCAAGCATTATGGACAATGCTGCTGTAAGTAGTACTGCATTCATGGTTAATATACAGTGTACTATATATGCTACATACATATCTACTGTGCTGTGGAAAACTATTTGCCCCTTTAAGAAAACCTCTTTTATTGCATTTTAGTTAAATCTGTTGTATATTAGAGCCCCCTCTTTTAGAACGCGGCACCTAATTCTCGTTCCTCTGGCAAACCTCTGATTTTTCTGTTGGGAGCCTTATCTGTCGAAATGTGGTATTATGTGGCAGTTTTTCAGGTTAATAGGCATCCATGTATTAGGTGGATTGGTTAAATCTCCCAGATATGGAGCCATTCATGTTTAACATTCTTCTTCTCCCCTTTAGTTACTCTTCTTCAATCTGTTCCCTTCTTCTTCTGTATTTACTTAAACTAATTCTTTTCTATTACAACAATACTCCTTTTGTACTCACACTTTCTCCTTCTCACCGCACTGTCTCCCACATCTTGCTTCCTCTTTTCTTTTCTTAGTTTTCCATTTCTCTAGACTCCTTTCTGCCACACCCCTCCTTCCATTTTATCTGATCCTTCTTAGCCAACCCATGCGTGAGTCTTATCACCCAATCCTAGAGCAGCTATCTTCCAACACGCTAACTGAGCAGTAGGGACAAGTTAGGGTTTTCAAACATAGTTAGTGACAAAACAACCAAACTTCCGTCTCTTAAAGCTACACACATTCTTTTAGGAAGTAACCACATTATGGAGTGTACAACTCCTGTACACTACACAGATATAATAGAGAAGATCACAGCTCATCCTCCTGACTTTGTACTTATGGACTGTAGCTTATTCAGGTGACTATAGAAGATAATGATATTTAAACTGCCCTCTAGCAGGCAAAATGGTATAGCCTCTAGATAAGGCTGTGAGGCTGCATCATGGGATAGACATGAAAGATTAAAAAATCTCACTCTCAAGATGGTGCCTGATGAGCATCAGACAGGGGATGCATTATAGGGAACTGAATAGAATACACAGAGGAGACCTCCAGAGTGTCACGGATAATCAGGTGAGGGGGCATAGATGGAAAAATGTGTTTTTGCTGGAGTGGCTCTTTAATATCCTAAATTCTGATGAAATATACTTAAAAGAAAGAATAAATTCTCTTTAAGGCCACGTTTACATAGGGGGGGGGGGGCAGGGGGGGGGGTTCTGTCCAGACTCTCCACATTGAAAATCTGCATCAATTACAGAAGCAGCAATCAGATTCTCAAAATCTGGACCACACACTCCTTAGAAAAACAGCCGCTGTGGAAATGGACCCGCAGTGTGGAAGTCAAATCCGAAGTATATGAATTTCCGAATTTGTGGTGCGAATCCCGCCTCTTCATATGAGGGGGTCAATTCCGCACCAAATTCGACATTAAAATGATGCAGATTTTGCGCTGCGGACACTGTGTTGTGAATTCCACCCTGTGTGAACATAGCCTAAGGGTTAATGTCCTGTGCTGTACATGGAGTAAGTAGGATATGGCACAGAGGCCATGCTGCTCCCTACTATGTTGCTGCACAACCTCTGGATGCTGCTGTACAAGCCTCAGCGGGTGCCGTCTGTACGAAAATACTCTTCTCTGAAAGCAATTCAAAGTTAGAACAAACTCTATTTACCTCCGTATAATACTGGAAGCCCATATTATAGGCTACAGAGAGGCACCTCATAGGGGTCATGCACATCTATGGGAGCCCATGTTATAGCTCTGCTCGAAACGCAGCCATACGGTAAGAGGGGCTATAGACAAAGCGTATCACCGTGCGTCCTATTCATATAGCTGCGTTCATATTGGATAGAAGCCGTCGCCTCACAGTAAGCGCTCCTTTCCACTGGCGAGGTAATCGCACGTGTTCAGTGCGATGCTCAGTGCGATCTCTCGCAGGGAAGTCCCCCCATGTTGTTCTATGACAGCCTTTCCACTATCGATGTTTAAGGGCGAGCTGCGATGCGAGGATTAACAATCGCAGCAGGAGGATTGGTTCAGCGTTTTGGATTTTTCTGTCGCCCATACAGTGCAGTGGCAAAACAGATTCTCACATTGCAACGCAAAAGGTTGTGATTTTGCAGCGTTGCGATGCGATTTTAACAATGCGATTTTCTCGCAGTGATATCGCTATCGCCAGTGGAAAGGAGTCCTAAGGGCTCCTGCACACTTGCGTTTTTTTTCACGAAATATCGCTGCATTTTTTTCACGCGATTGTCAATGGGACTTTCTAATGTTAAAAAAAAGCATTGCAAAAAAAAATCCAAAGCACGAACTTGCGATGCGTTTTTAACATTAGAAAGTCCCATTGACAATCGCGCTAAAAGAACGCACCGAAATTGCGTGAAAAAAACATGCAAGAAAAGCGCGAGTGTGCAGGAGCCCTAAGATGGTTGTTGTTGCCCATAGCAACCAATCACAACGCAGCTCTCGTTTTACCTCTGCAGTATAAGGGCCCAGTCACACGGGCGCATCGGTGCCTGTGTTACTGCAGGAGGAAGACGGCCGTACCTTAAGACGGACGTCTCTCTGCAGCGCCGGGAGAAAGAACATGTGACCGGCTTCATTACCGGTCATGTGTTCTTTCTTCAGCGCTGCGGGGAGTCGTCCGTCTTGAAGGACGGCCGTCTTCTTCCTGCAGGAAGGGCTCAGTCACACGGGTACACGCCGGTGTACAGGTCCCGAAGCACCCGTGTGACTGAGCCTTAAGTAATGAAAGCTGCGCTGTGATTGGTTGGACAGTCTTACTGTCAGTGACGCCCAGTGAGGCCTACTGCTGTCAGTGACGCCTGTTACCGCTACATTATATACATCCACAGTCTTAAGAATACGTTCTGCTTTTTTTCTCCACACAAGACATGCGGGCGTCTACCGTACCGCCTTCTGGGTGGGTCTGCTGAAGAGTAATGTGGATGAAGGCTTCGAATGGTCGGACGGCTCACCGGTAAGTACAGCCATTCCTCTCCTGTTTATATATTGTAGTGTGTTCGAACATGGCTTGTAGACTCTGCCAGAGAAATGCGCTATTGTTTACGGTACGAGGCGGTTTCTGTCCGCATGTCGTCACTACAGAAGCTCTAATATAATTTAGGGCTCCCCCACACAGCCGTGTGGTTAAAGTGTATTACACATGCGGCTTTTGGACGCGTAACACGCTGTACCAATCTGCCATAGGCTCCCATATTGCCGCTCACACAAATTGTGCAAAATACACTCACAAAAAAGACCGCAGCATATTCCGTTTTGGCGCACAAAGATATGAAGATGGTGGCTGGCGGCACGCAGTAATTAGCCAACGTCATTGTGTACTTGTTGCGTGCCGCCTCGCACGCGCTGGGCCCGGCCGTAGCGGGTAATTGTTGTTTTGTAATAGAATTCTATTCAATTTATTAAAACTGTTAATATGGAGGTGGTAACCGGAGAACCACAGCAGAGAAGCGGAACGTGTACAGCGCCCCTCGTGCACCTGAGTAGTCGCGGAGCTCTATGCTCATGGGAGGACCTCAGGTCTATAAGTACATCCGCTTACTTCCAAAAAGTTCAGTTAGGCCGCCTGCACACGAGCGCGTTTGGATTGTGGAATCTGCGATCATCTCTTACACGGACGATCCGCGGCGCTCCGCCACAAGTCAAACCCATAGAGCATCCGCATGTCCGCTCATACGAGCAGACGGTGACTGCGATTTTCCACTCGCGAAAAAAAAATCGCAGCATGCTTTATTTTTTTCGCGGACGGCTTCCATTGAAGTCGATGAAAGACGTCCGACCCACGGCCCTTCCACAATTGACATTGCGGACGTTCGCGGGTACCTAGGGTACCGTGGATACAACTCGGGTCATGCGATGACTACATAGATGTGGATGACTGACTGCGCTGCAGTTATCAGCGTTCTGTCATGTCATGAGCCGAGTGTGATGATCACATGACCAGACATTCGTAGCGGTCAGATGACTTCTGCGTAATTTACGGATAGAAATAATAAGCGGTTTATATTATTTCTTTACTTTCTGTAGATGAATTATGAAAACTGGGCGTACGGAGAACCCAACAACTACCAGGAGCTGGAGCACTGCGGGGAGGTGAATACGGACCATCGCCTGTCCTGGAATGATAGACATTGTGATTCTCCACAGGACTGGATCTGCGAAATCAGAAAAGGTACAAAACTGGAAGAATCGGTGTTGAACGAGTCCAGGCACCCAAACCCCCAAATCTAAACTTTTATTGTGCAGTAGAGTGGCTTCCCCTGCCCTGAGTATGAGAGGGTAGGGCTCTGAGTGTGGCACCCTGCGAGTACCCAGCCTGCTCAGGGGAATGTTGACTGTGGAAGGCAACGGCAAACCACCCTGCAAAAACAGCCTGACAAGAAAAGGTCACCCAAGGAGTCGGTCATGACTCAGTGTTCGCACCAGTGGACTTACCTTTACCTATCAAGTCCTCTGATCAGTGGGGCTCTCTGCACTGTGCAGCTGCGGCACCTCTTCTTTTCTTTGTACACCACAGCGGATCATCTTCACCGACCCCCATTATATATGGCTCCCGGTGCTCACAATCAGTCTAGTGGGCAGTCTCTTCCGCTCACAGTCATGATGACATCAGTGGCTGGAGGAAACCTGACATCATCTTTTGACAGTGAACATAAGAGACCGCCCACTTGACAGAATAAGATTGCCGGGAGTCGTATCTTAAAGAGGTCAGTACAGGGCAACGGGGGTAGGTGTTACAATACTGTCAGCTATGACTGCAAGGCTATACATCCAGGACCGCTAATCAGAGGGCATGACTTGTTCTCTTTAACCCCTTTTGTGAAATGACCAATTTTGGCCCTAAGGAAGGGATGATTTCAGGGGGATTTTCAGGTCCACATTTTAAAAAATTATAACTTGTTTCCTGCTCCACAAAGGTTCCCTCATGACTAAACACTGTGACAGCACCATCACAGTGTTCAGTGATAGTGGGCACGAACGAATCCCCTGCCACAGCTGTGGCGGAGAACCACAATGCTATCCCATTACTTTCAATAGGGCAGGCGATGCTGCCACCCTATTGAAAGCAATGGGAAACCCTGCAGCGATGATTTTCGGGGGGAGGGGCTTGAAATACAAGCCCTACCCCGAAAATCATCCTTACATATACGGGGGTTGAGTGCCTCGGATTGGCTGAGTGCTGTGGCCAATCAGAAACAGCGCTCAGCTATTGAATGACACCCGAGTGCTGCCTCTGATTGGTTACAGTGTTCAGCCAATCAGAGGCAGCACTTTCTAGAGGCGGGGATTTTTCAATCCCTGGCCATCAGAATACAGAAAAAGACTGCCAAGGACGGGAAGAAGAGCTAGACAGCGTTTCTAGGTGAGTTAACTTTTATTTTTTTCTACAGCTAGGGATGATTTTTGGGGTAGGGCTTATATTTCAAGCCACCCCCCACTCATCCCCTGTCATCTCTGTAACAGCACATGAGGTCTTCATGCACAGCACGGACCTTACCGGCGCACATTATAGGCCTATCTTTTGCGGGTGCGAGTATTTTGTGCCACTAAAAAACGCACATGTGGATACTTCATAGGAAACCAATGGTTCTAATAGACGCAATTTTTTTAAGCACATAGGCGCGCAAAAAACATGCTTGTCTGACCGAGGCCTAAGGGTGCATTCACGCAGTTGTATTTTTCGTTTTAGTCGTGTAAATACACTAAGCAAAAATGCAGCGTATATACACAAGTGCGTGCGTTTTTGCGCAGCATATTTATGTACAATATATTGTGTAGTATACTGTCACGTAAATACACACAAACATAGGAAATACCACGTTTGTTTGTGTGACCGAAATACGCAATGGAAATACACAAACGTGAATGAACCCACTGAAATCAATGGGCTCTGTTCATGGGAATTACGTGCACAAAAAAAACGTGAATAAATACATGGCGATTGTGCCCTCGTGTGAATGCTCCCACTCATTACAGCAGAAGGCATATGATCATTTTTTTCCGCATGTTGGTACAATCGCAACAATATGAAATTTCTACACTTACGTTTTTCGACTTTTGCACAACAAAAACTCTTTTTTGGAACATGTACATTTTTTGCTGCATTCAAAGTCCCATATTTTATTTTTTTTTCATTGATGGAGCTCTGTGAGGGGTTGTTTTTTATGTGGCAAGCTGCAGTTTTATTGGTACCATTTTGGGGGTGCTTATGGTTTTATGATCACTTTTATTTTATTTATGATTTTATATTTTTTTGGGAAGGGAAAGAGCAAAACAGGCATTTTGGCTTCTTTTTTTTTAAAAATAGCATTTGTCGTGCGGACAATATAGTGTGCTGAATTTATTGTTCTGGTCGTTACGGCTGCGACGATACCAAATGTGAGTTTTTTTATTTTCTGAAAAAAGTAAGGGGGAAAGTGTGCAAAAAGGTTTTAAAATAAAGACATAATTTTAAAAATTGCATGCCATTTTTCAGACTATTTTTTGTACCAAAATAATGCCAGAAAAATAACCGCATACAGAGTTATCCTAAGATCTGCCCAAGTAGTCGAACATCTTTGAAGTACCACTGACATCTAGTGGTCAGAAGGGGAATAGCGCTTAGAAAATACTCCAGTAATATATTGTATTCTTGCAGAGTTCAGTGCAGAACATTGCATTATAGAAAAAGCTTTTAAAATCCTATTAGGAGGAGATTCACATTAGAAGTTGTGCAGATTCTGGCACATTTTATGTTGCACTATTAGAATAAGACTTCTGCTTGGAACAACCAAAAGCAACAATTATACTGTCTGGCCCCATGCAGAAATACTGGTAACAGCACCCCCCAACCTGCCATGTGTCATTTACCATACATCATTTAATGTGGCAGGGAGGCCTTTGGGTCCCCCTAGGCTCCAGGACTCAGAAGCAGCTGCGCTAGCCTAATGCATATGGCAAAGTCCCTCTTCTGCTCACTTCGGGGTAGCACAATGATAATCCGTCTAAAATGTGATTGCTGCAGCCAATCAATGGCCTGAGCTGTACCAATGCTGAGGCCATGGATTAGCCACAGTGATCACATGACTGGGCTACCTGGAAGTGAGTGGAGACTAGAGTTGAACGGGAAATGAATAAAAGGAGTTTGGGCTGTTCTTTTCTTCAATACATAAAAGGGGTCATTATTACTGAGAGGGGCATGTAACAACATTATTACTGAGAGGGGGATGTAATAGCATTATTACTGAGAGGGGGATGTAATAACATTATTACTGTGAGGGGCATGTAATAACATTATTACTGTGAGGGGCATGTAATAACATTATTACTGTGAGGGGCATGTAATAACATTATTACTGAGAGGGGGATGTAATAACATTATTACTGAGAGGGGGATGTAATAACATTATTACTGTGAGGGGCATGTAATAACATTATTACTGAGAGGGGGATGTAATAACATTATTACTGAGAGGGGGATGTAATAACATTATTACTGAGAGGGGCATGTAATAACATTATTACTGTGAGGGGCATGTAATAACATTATTACTGAGAGGGGGATGTAATAACATTATTACTGAGAGGGGCATGTAATAACATTATTACTGAGAGGGGTATGTGATAACATTATTACTGAAAGGGGTATGTAATAACATTATTACTGAGAGGGGCATGTAATAACATTATTACTGAGAGGGGCATGTAATAACATTATTACTGAGAGGGGCATGTAATAACATTATTACTGAGAGGGGGATGTAATAACATTATTACTGAGAGGGGGATGTAAGAACATTATTACTGAGAGGGGGATGTAAGAACATTATTACTGAGAGGGGGATGTAAGAACATTATTACTGAGAGGGGGATGTAAGAACATTATTACTGAGAGGGGGATGTAATAACATTATTACCGAGAGGGGGATGTAATAACATTATTACCGAGAGGGGGATGTAATAACATTATTACTGAGAGGGGGATGTAAGAACATTATTACTGAGAGGGGGATGTAAGAACATTATTACTGAGAGGGGGATGTAAGAACATTATTACTCAGGAGGTATGTGGAGTATAACAACTGAGAGGGGGCGTGCAGGGTAAATACTACTGGGAGTGGGCATGCAATGACTTTATTACTGAGAAGGGGAAGCCAGGGGCATTATTACTGAAAGGGAACATATCGTGAAAGGGACGCTATTGCTGTGGGGGGATCACTTAAGGCACTAATACGTTGACAGTGTTACTAAGGGACACTAATACTGTGAAGGGGTCACTGAGGGGCATTATTGCAGTAAAGAGCGTCACTGAGGGGTACAATTACTGTAAGCGGGTCAATGAGGGGCATTTTACGGTGAATGATTCACTGAGGAGCACTATTACTGTGTGGGGTCACTGAGTGGCATATTTCCGTGAGCGGGTCACTGAGGAGCAATATTACTGTGTGGGGTCACTGAGGAGCACTATTACTGTGTGGGGTCACTGAGGAGCACTATTACTGTGAGGGGGTCACTGAGTGGCATGTTACTGCGTGGGGTCACTGAGTGGCATATTATTGTGTGGGGTCACTGAGTGGCATATTACTGTGAGGGGGTCACTGAGTGGCATATTACTGTGGGGGGGTCACTGAGTGGCATATTTCCGTGAGGGGCTTCCTGAGGAGCACTATTACTGTAAAGTGGGTCACTGAGGAGCACTATTATTGTGTGGGGTCACTGAGGGGCACTATTACTGAGTAGGGGACACTGAGTGGCATACTACTGTGAGGGGGTCACTGAGGAGCAGTATTAATGTGAGGGGGTCACTGAGGAGCACTATTATTGTGTGGGGTCACTGAGGGGCACTATTACTGAGTATGGGTCACTGAGTGGCATAATACTGTGAGGGGGTCACTGAGGAGCAGTATTAATGTGAGGGGGTTACTGAGGAGCACTATTACTGTGAGGGGGTCACTGAGGAGCACTATTACTATTTGGGGTCACTGAGGAGCACTATTACTGTGAGGGGATCACTGAGTGGCATATTACTGTGAGGGGGTCACTAAAGAGCACTATTACTGTGTGGGGTCACTGAGTGGCATATTACTGTGAGGGGTCACTGAGTGGCATATTACTGTGAGGGGATCACTGAGTGGCATATTACTGTGAGGGGGTCACTGAGGAGCACTATTACTGCACAGGGGTCACTGAGGAGCACTATTACTGCACAGGGGTCACTGAGCATTTGTGGAGGGGTTCCAACATCTTGTCATAACAATTGTGGAGGACATCCATCCCTAGAATCACAGAAGGGGCATCTCTGTCTTGGACATCTATGACAAATACTTTTTGTTAGGGCAGCTTGGTTCCAGCTGAATGAAGAGTAGGCTTATAGTACCCTACCAGGAGTACGAACTGTCCATTGGTGAGTATTACATCCAGCTAGTGATCTGGAAGCTGTACTAGAAGACTGAGGTTCCAATATATCTCAAAGGCAGCCTTCTTTTGGTGGTTACTTGTGACTATGTGTCCACTAAGGCAGTGAAGGGGACTCCATTCACAGAAATAGTCACTTTTGGACAAATTCAAACATATTTGGATAGCCACTTGGGATTTTCAGGACCAACAATTCTTCCACCCAAGAGGCGTTCCTCTGCCTCAGGGAATGCTCTTTTAGTTGCCAACATTGGTTTTCAACATGTCCATTTCGATGGCAGTATCTGCAGATAGGCTTCCTTTGTCTGTCAAACCAGTCTGTGGATCTTTTCTCTAGTGGAGGCTGATACTCCTAGCTGGGGCCACTAGTGGGTTGGCTTCCTGCCTAGGGTGCAGCTGTCGGCTCTTGTGGATGGGTTTCCAGGCATTCTATCTTCTGGCAAACTTTGGCTACTCCGCAAACTAATTCAGCATCTGCTTCTGCAGTTCAGTGACCGTGTCTGAAGGCAAAGGCTGTGTCTAGGCAGCTTCAACAGCTGAAATGTAAATTGCGGGGACAGGAGTTGAACATCCCTGATGCCATTAGGTGAGGATTCTTTAGACTACTGGCTAGAACTTTTTCCCAAGGATCTGGATAGCCAATTCTTTGAAATCCAGAAATGAGGCTCCAGAATGCTGGATGGATAACATTTTCAGCCGGCTGCGCAAGGTTTCTGTGGCAGCTATTTCAATAAATTGTTCTTGGAGGGCTTGATCTGCTCTTTCTGCTTCCCGGGGATCGACTTGAATGACTTCCCCTCAGAACCTCATTAACTCTCTTTTTCTTCCTAAAGAATGTCATCTTCAGCCAATGCAGGTCTCAAATATGTTCTTCAGACGCTCAAGGATCTATTCCACTGTTCATTTCTGGGCTTGGGGCCAGGAAGTAACTTCTCTTAGTCCGAATTCACCTGTCCTGGTTGGGTTCTGCATGCGGGATCCTGCAGCGGAATCTGACCCGGTGCCCCCTGCACTGGATGTGCCAGCCGGCGCATGTGCAGTACAGATGATGCCATGCCATTGCTATGCGACGAAGTGGATCCCACAGCCCGTCCACAGTGACAGCTGTGAATGGACCACAGATCGGATGGCTTCCATTGAATTCAATGGAATCCATCTACGTGGAATCCGCGCCGAAATAGAACATGCTGCGATTTTTCCCTCCATGAATTGATTTCCGCTCATGGACATGGAAAAGCGTTTTTACATAGCATGTCTATGGACAGTATTTCCTGCTGAATCCTGAGGCGGATGCCCGCTTTGGGTTCCGCAATGCAAATATGCCCGTGTTCACTGGGCCTTAAAGCTGCGCCCGCTAACTGGCCGATCAGGAACTCTAACTTCTGTTCAGTTGCTATGGGATAGAGGCAGAACATGGCCATCATTTTGTCCTACTGTATAGTGGCAACCATGGGGCCCCAGGTAATAGGGCATAGTGAGTGGCATGATTGAGGCAGTGGCAGTAACGGATTCCGCTATGGCAGGGCTGCTCAGTATCACTAGTATCAGACCAGTTTGGAGCCATTTCTCACTTTTCCGCATACACACACATATATAGAAAGGTCTCCACACTCACCAATATCCCAGATATTCCACATATGCTGTATAGTGCTGTGTTCTACAGTGATATTAACTGTAAGAGGCTGGGAAATGTCAGATTAGGCCTCCTACTCAGGGGTGTGAGCGCATTTCTGCCGCACAAATACACCCCATGTTCGCATGACAGAAATGCGCTTAAGCCGGCATATTTTTGTGTGTACAAATAAATATCCACAAAATCCCATTGATGTTGTGTGTATACGCACCACAAATACGCAGGTTTATGTGTGCCACAAAAGCCCACCATAGAATAATAATAAACTTAATAATAAACTTTATTTGTATAGCGCCAACATATTCCGCAGCGCTTACA
The DNA here is from genome assembly GCF_035609145.1 of Eleutherodactylus coqui. NCBI lineage: Eukaryota > Metazoa > Chordata > Amphibia > Anura > Eleutherodactylidae > Eleutherodactylus > Eleutherodactylus coqui. The sequence continues at coordinate 125,153,128 of NC_089848.1, forward strand.
TAGATAGAGCGTGCTGTGTATTTTTTCACACAATTGTGCATCCTGTGAAGGAAAGCTCTCACATAAATGAGCCCATTAAAATCAGTGGGTTTGTTCCCTGCATATTAGGGCTCATATCCACGACCGTGTCTTCACTGTGTATCGGATGTGTGATACACAGTGAATGGAGTCAATGAAAGGCAACGGACTTTCATTGATCCATGCGCACCGGCGTGTGGACACTATGTATTGCTGTTAATGGCAGCGTGCCCTATTATGTGTGTATGTACCCAGCGGGAGCCGATCCCCTTGTATGGGCTGATATATTGTGCATGCGCCATACATTGTGTGAAGGCAGCATTTTCATTCGCATCCTCCCTCTGAAACAGAGAATTTAAGGAGAAAAATTATCATATTGCGCCTGTCCGTGTCCGTGTGATATGCAGGTATGTGCGGGGCCATACGCAGCCATAGCTGCTCTCTGCCGGCTCTTCGCTGGCAGAGCTTATGGCTGCAAAGTAGGTGAAACACTGCAGGGAGTCCCGCAGCCAGTGGCGTAACTATAAGGGATGCAGGGGATGCGGTTGCACCCGGGCCCAGGAGCCTTAGGGGGCCCAGAAGGCCTCTCTTATCCATGTAGGGGGTCCAGTACTATGGATAAAGCATTATAGTTGGGGGCCCTGTCACAGATGTTGTATCGGGCAGAGAAGCTTAAAGTTACGCCTCTGCCCGCAGCGTCCTATGCATGCGCTCGTGGGCATGAGCCATTATGTACGTCGGTGGGAACTCGGCCTTAGCCTCCACTCTGCAGGCTATGCTGGATTCTGTGTCTCCCAAGATGGCTGCTCTCAGGGGCTACTTCCTGTACTGCTGAAACCTTCCTCCTCTCAGAAACAAGCAGCGTAACATTTAGTTCCCCCCCGATGGGCACGTTGAGCGCGACTTGTGGTAAAGTCTCTGAGTGCCGACTCTCCAGAGCGGCACAATATCTCCTCACATTAATAAAGCCTGGAGACCGTCCCTCACAGCTCCACAAGCAGAACAGTCTCATCGGACAGCAGACTGAATCCTGTCAGACATCTCTCACAGCCCCTTCACAATGTCTCTTTCAGAGCTGAAGTGGCATTAACCCTTCACAGGCTGGGATAGTTCTCCATATCACAAAGTGTCTTAAAAAAAAGGCCGACTAACCCCTCCTGGGGTGTAACAAAAGCAAAGTCTGCAATTAAGGAACAGGACATTCGATTCCATTCGTGTCACAACATCCAGACATTCTGTCAAGTAGTGTGCTGTGGTAGCTGGGAATTGGATAGGAAAGTTAATGCAAGCAAGATGGTGGGTGTTGTATGCCTATTTTAGGCCACTTTCACATGGGCGAGAAAATCACGCATGAATATAAACCCCATATACATAGTAACATAGCATGCTAGGCTGAAAAAAGACAATGTCCATCCAGTGCAGCCTGTTCCTCACTCCCCTTGTTGATCCAGAGTAAGGCAACCCCCCTCTCCCAATGAGGCAGACGCTAAATTACCCATTTGGGTTAGTCAGAATAATACCTGAATCAACGTTTGGAAAATTTCTTATATGAGCGATTTTTTTCCCCTGCATCGCGGTGCGAGAACTAAATCACTGCATGTCCTATCTTTGGACGCTCCCCTGGAACACCTCGCCCATTGTTTTCAATGGAAGTAGGTGGAGAGAGAAGTGGAGCAAACCTACAATAAAGACTGAGACTAAAGGCCTGGGCAGATACCCTGGCCTTAAAGTGCTTGGATATGGTAGATAACAGGAGGTGCTGCCACCCAGATTAACCCACCAATAGTGGGAGGGTAGGATATGCTAAAAGAAAAATCTGTTGTGTAGGCGCAACTCTCCGGAGGTTTCAATAAAGGTACCAGAACAATTGGATGAATATCCCACTTATTGTTTTATTTGGAATATTAAAATCCAGCTAATAAACGCGTTTCGGGGTGAACCCCTTCATCAGTAGTGCTGGGATGACTAACAGAACATGGGCAAGGGCAAAACACGTCTGAATATAAAACAAGGGTGCAGTGAAGAAAAAATGTATAGAGAAGGGAAAAAATAAATACATTAAAATAATTCAAAATCAAAACAAAAAACATTAGGGCTCCTTCCCACGGACGGATTTCCGACGTGTAATAAGCGGCGGAAATCCGCTGCGTTGCCCGCAGCTATTAGGTTGTATTGAACCTAATAGCTCAATGCTCACGGTGCAGAATTCCACCGCGGAATTCCGCACTGTGAAATCACCCGACCTCACCCGCGGCATGCTCTATTTGCCGCGTGTGTATGTGCGGACGGCTTCCCTTGCAGTCAATGGAACCCGTCCATCACGCTCAGCGGAAGATAGCGTGAAACTGCTTCCCCGCCTACCGCCGCCGCGTCATGTGACACAGCCGGCCACGTCATGTGACACTGTGGGCGTGTCATGTGATGTGGCCGGCGTGTCACATGACGCTTCGGTGCGTCACGCCGAAGCGTCCTGCGGGACATAGGACGTCGGATCCGCAGGTAAATATTGGGGTCTCTGGGGGGCGCTGTGACGGGCCCCGCCGCGGAATTCCGCGGCAGAGCCCGTCACGGCCGTGTGCAGCCGGCCTAACATGGTGGATGAATGGATAAAATAACAGCAATATATACAGAGTAATACATGCATAATAATAAAAACAATTCTGATAACATAGCAAGGACTGCAGACTATGATAAAAGACATATAACAGATGAATTTAATGGATCTAATCTAAATCGATTGAAGTTATATGTATTTATTACAGTCTGCAGTCTTGGCTGTATCACTCAGATATTACTCAGCAGTGCCAGCACGGGGTCACTGCATGCCGTGTATGCAAGCCAAGACATACAGTCAGGGCCTATCAATGGGGTCAGGAATCTTTAGGGGTTCAAAGAATTGCAGAATTTCAGTCCCTATGAATTCTGGGCAAATACAACAACACAAAACAAAGATTACAATATTTCAGGAAAAAATCTACAAAATATTCAGCTTCTTGAAAAAAAAACCACAGTTGATGACAATTTTGGCTGCGCGATTTCTTTCTTCGGTGGCTGCCAAGTAAACACTTCTAAAAGCACAGGGCCTTTTCATTAAACAGAACTGATAGGTATCTCCAAAATTACCGCGCTTGTAACAAAAGTTGAAAAGGGCATCGAGCTAATAACAAGACGACTGAAAGATGGATTACAACGGCGTTATCCATTACTAACATGACTGCTAATGATATCCCACTATTGTAATAAGATCCCACTCTTAAAGCTGTATTCCAATGGTATAAAGTTATGGCTTATTGCTGGGATATGCTGTAGATCCAGATCAGTAGGTCTGATGGTTGAGACCCCCACTGATCTGCAGATCAAAAGGATCAAAGCCCCTTCCACACTTCCTGTGCACAGCAACTCTAGCAACCAGATCTTGCAGGAAGAACTGCCACGCAGCCCCATACAGGTAAACAGGACCAGAAATCATTTTGGCCCGCCCCCCTTTATTCACATTGAACAGGCAGTCATAAGTGAACGACTGCCTGTTTACATGATGTGATCTGTCATGTCTGCATACAGAAACTGTACGACAAACGAGAAGCAAACAAATTCTTCTAATCCTTCAGATTCCCGCAGGATTCTGAACAGTTTATTGGCCCGTGTGAAAGGGTCCTCATATGGAAGGTTCCACATAGGGAGCATGTGTCCAGTGTAGGATATAAATCCATTCCACTCAAACGCAAATAAAGACAAAGAGTTCACCACATTGTTGTGATAGTCTGCAACACTACAAGATAAAGGAAAAATTCACAGATCTTTCAAAGGGATCTCAAGAAAAGGATATAAAAGAATGTTATTGACATTTTAGAGATTATTACAACAATTATGGAGGAACCAAATGTATCTGGCTGTAGTTCTAGTTTACTGCTTTTAAAAAAAAATCAACAACTTTAAAGTTACTTTTAGACAAACATGTTTTTGCTTGATATTAGGTCCAGCCGAATCTTTACAGACGAGCGGGAGGATACTAGGCTCAGGCACTACTCGCTCGAGTAGTTAGCCATAGGGAGTATACTCGCTCATCTCTACTCCCTTCCCATTTAAAAAAAACCTGAGCTGAATTCAATATGGCAGAGTTTACAATGGCCACCGAAAACATTTCCTCCACCAAAAATGCAGCCCCCCCTCCCAATTAATACTTTCATATATTGGAAGTCAATTGTCTCATTATTACATCAGTTAAATGGATGTGTCCAGACTTTTGTCTCCCTCTGTAATGTATATGCAGTATCTATCTGTGGCACATGCACAGGTATGAGGTGAGTATGGTATTTTGCTATCATTTACCATAATAAGCCATTCTTGACCAGATATCCCAGGTTCCAGTGCAGCTATATTGACATTAGCATTTTATTCCTAGGTACAACATTAAAGCCAGAACCCACAAAACCAGCAATTCCACGTAAGTAGTATTAAATTATAAAATGCATGTGATCTGGTTCGATATTTTCAATTTTTAATTATATATAATCTCTTCAAAAAATCCAAAGAATTAAAAACCTATATGGGTATGGTGTGACTGTTAGCTGCAGGGGTGGAATGATCAATCAGGCACTGCCTAGGGGACCAAGACATTGCAGGTGCCCACAGCCCTGCACATAAAATGGTTGTCCCTCTTCTAACCGTTCTATGCTGAGTGAATTGGAGTCATCCTGCAGTACCAACCATGACCACTGAGCAATGTACAGAGCTGTCTGCTTCTTGCGGCAAAACAAGAAGTGGGATGAACCCTTTAAGAACTTCATTACATATCTTTATGGAGAGGGTCAAAGCTCCATATTTCTTACAACATAAAAAAGCTCTCAAATTCTTTACTTATCATTAAATGAAAAAATTCGGTCTGCCTACATAGAATACTGTGATCGCCTCTACCCAGATTATGCCTGATTATGAAAAATGTCTTAATGCTCGATTTTTACCTGCAACTTAGGCAGCTATTATTCCCAGCTACACATAAATTTTGTAGTGTGTGTGTAAATATAATATATAATGACTTCCCCTTTATTAGAGCCCCCGGCCGTTTCACGACTGGAGATTTTCCTGTATGGAAATTCTCCCCGTCACCCCGGAGTGCAGCATAAAATCACATGACAAGTTTTCTATGTATAAGTTTGGTGTAAATCCACATTAGATGGGAAAATCCAGTGATCTGAGCTACTTCCAACGAGGCCGGGTCATCGGTGCTGGACTAGCTGGGGCCGGGATTTCACTGTCATGTGATGGTATGTAGAGTAGACCGAGAATGGTGTGATTGAGGAAAAAAATCCAAGGTGAGGGCCACTGTGAACATGACAACTTGGTGCTCTGAATTCAGCACTTGCTGTTCCTTAGCACAGATGGGCTGTAACAGCCGATGAGCTGTTCCAGCGCCATTGTGTCTAAGAGAAACAGAAAGGGTAGACTCCAGCAGGCAAAAGAGTGCAAAAATGGTCAATCTATGATCTATTAGTATACTCAAGTCTTTTTCACATGTGCTGCTGCTTAGCCCAATTCCTCCCATTCTGTATGTGCTTTTTCATTTTTCTTCCCCAGATGTAGGACTCTTCCCTAGTGTTAGCTATCCCTCCTAGCTTTGTCTCGTTGGCAAATTTGATCAGTTTTCCCTCAATTCCCTCCTCCAGATCATTTATAACAATGTTGACCAACACTGGGCCTAGGACAGAGCCTTGTGGTACCCCACTTGATACATTCTTCCACTTGGATGTGCAGCCATTTATGACCACTCTTTGAGTACGATCAATCAGCCAGCTGTGAATCCACCCAACAGTTGTCTTGTCAATCCCAGATTTGCATGTTTGGTCATTTTTTTCAAATGCTTTCCTAAAGTCAAGATATACTATATCCAACGCATTTCCCTGATCAACCAAGTTGGTGATTCTGTCATAGAAGGAGATTAGATTCGTCTGGCATGACTTGTTTGTTACAAACCCATGCTGGCTCTGGTTAATTACTCCATTCTCATCCAAGTACTTGCTGTTTAATAATTTGTTCAAAGATCTTTCCCGGTATAGAAGTCAGGCTCACAGGCCTCTAGTTTCCTGAATCCACCTTCTTAGCTTTTTTGAAGATAGGGACAACATTTGCCCTTTTCCAATCTTCTGGGAATTTTCAAAGATTATGGCAAGTGGTTCAGCAATTGGTGAAGTAAATAGTTGGTGGCTACTGAGTGAGGGGTTAGGTTTTTGGCTTTGTAGTTTTGTACTTTTGTAGTTTTCAATTGATGATTTATCCTCTGGCCTACCTGAGCTCCCTTGATAAAGCCTGTGTGGCAAAACATGTTATTAATGCATAATCAGCATAGAAGTTCACTGGAACCTTATAATTTGGCAGCTTTTATAGCACCTCTATTAACTGAAACTCTGTGCATCCAATCATTGGCTGCCAACAGTCACATCATTTCCCCAAACACTGCATGTTGTGTGAATATAGTAGTGGCTAAAGACTACTGCCCTCACAGCCTGCCTAGTAATATATATCTAGTTCTTTAATGGACTCAGTAAGGATCTAGTTCAACCACCTATTCCTAAATTTTAAAGTGTCTTTGTCGGTTTTGAGAGACTATATGTCAATAAAGGATATAATTTTATATTGTTCTTTTTTGGGAGGATATAACCATTAGGCTATTTCTCTGCCTTTGGCAATTTTTAAAAATTGTTTATTTAGCCAGGGATACCCTAGGGCTGCTTCCTTTCTTTACAATTTGTTATCCTCTGGATAGGTCACAGGTAGTTTATCTGATGGGGGTCTACCACTCAGGATCTCTGTTCATCAGCTGACCATCTGGCACACTGTCAACACAGCGATTCGGACATTGTCATCAGTGGTCAGGGCAGGAAGTGGCAGCACCACTTTGAATTCAATGGGAGCGCTGCACTTCTATTACACTTCCTGCTCCTCTTAATGGTCAGAACAGGATGTCTGGTCCTGACCAAGAGAGGAGCAAGAAATGTTTTAGAAGTGGTGAATTCAGAGAATAGGTCATCAAGTGAAAAAGCCCGGAATACCCTTTTAACCCTTTTTATGTATTATGTGCTAATCTACTCTATTTTGGTCAGCTTTTGAATTTACAAGTGACGGCTGGCTAATTCAAGAGGACAGACAATACTATATCAGCAAGGATGAAGTGGCTATGGATAAAGCGCGGGAATTTTGCAAGCGTAATTTCGGTGATCTCGTCACCATTAACAGTGAATCTGAAAGGAGATTCCTCTGGAAATATGTAAGTAATATGGAATTATATAGTTTGGGTATTTCATTATTAGGGGCGTAGCTGAAAGGCTCATGGGCCTGGGTGCAAAAGTTTATCTTGGGGGCCCCCCAACGTCTCTTAACTGCGTAACGCAGAGGCATAATTTGAAGCTCCTGGGCCCCAATGCAAAACCTGTAACAGGGCCCCCAACTATAATGCTTTATTCATAGTACTGGGCTCCCTATATGGAGAAGGGAGGCCTTATGGGCCCCTTAAGGCTCCTGGGCCCGGGTGCAACCACATCCCCTGCATCCCCTATAGTTATGCCAGTGTTTGAAAAGAGAGATAGCTAGAAGGCTGAAATACATGGAAAAGAGATGTTAAAAAAAATTGTTATAAAAATAAGTTTAAAAAAAATGCAGAATAAAATAAAAATATATATATAAAAAAAAGAAAATGACCGACCCCCGAGGCCAAACAAAACCATCGCTGTATGTGCCCTGTAATCCGATACTATGTAAATTATATATCAAAATGTCCGAAACAAAATTAGGAACCTATCACCATACTCTATTTTAGCGTAAATTTACTCATTAAAAAAAAAAAACTATAAATGTAAAAATAATTATTTTTTTTAAAAAGTCAGTGAAAAAAGATATAAAAAAATAGCCCTTTATGTAACGGAGAAAAAAACGCAGCAAAACTAATTTTGGTAGCCGAAGGGGGAAAAAAGGGCAGTAAAACCACCACATGGGTAAAATTCCTAAAAAAGTGTCTCATCCTTAATGTACAAAACAGCCTGGTCGTTAAGGGGTTAATCACTGTCATGTAAATTCTGTATCCAGCTGATGAACTAATTCAGTGTCTAACCTCATATTCTCTTTCCTTCCTCTTTAGATTTTGAAGAATGGAAAGACCAACAGTTATTTTATTGGCTTACGTATTTCCGTGGATAAAGAGTTTAAGTAGGTGCTCCCCGTATACGGCTGTTGTACTGCGTATAGACAATGACTAGAGGAGCGCTGCAGTTGTATCATACAGACAGTGCAGATGTTGGACCCCTTTATTAGAGACCCCCACCTAGTAATGTTTGAATCATAGTGTGTTGTATGAATTATAGAATGGTAGAGTTGGAAGGGACCTCCAGGGTCATCGAGTCCTCCGGGGTCATCGGGACCTCCAGGGTCATCGGGACCTCCAGGGTCATCGGGTCCTCCTGGGTCATCAGGTCCGACCTCCTGCTTAGTGCAGGATTAACTGAGTCATCCCGGACAAGTTTGGACCTCCTTTGCTCTTCAAAATCTTTAGCAAATTATCGTGGCATAGATTCCACTAGCTGATTAAATGGTTCTGCAGGAATATCGGCCCCTGTGGACAGGAAGCTTCCTGTAGTTGCTGCAGGTTAGATGCAGGTGCTGACATGTTCTGACCAGCTGACAGGAAGGGGTCACCGATTCATGTTGCTTGTGCCAAATGCTGATCTTCCATCAGAACGGTGCAACTGAAATCTGGATCCATCTGCCCAGGAGATGTCTTTCCGCTGCTCAATGATACAAGTTTTGTGCTCTTTTGCCCGCTGGAGTTTTGCCTTTCTGTTTCTCTTAGACACAATGGCGCTGGACCTGGTCATCAGCTGTTATAGCCGATCTGTGCTAAGGAACAGCGAGCTGTGCATTCAGAGACGTTAGTTGGAGCTCCAGAGTTATATTCGGCTACAATTTGCTTTACAATGTGCAGCTCCTGTTCATCAGAACGATTCCTGACATCCTCCTCTGACTCCTTTTGTCAATGAGTTGTTTATGGCCACAGGATCCCTGTTACAGAAGAAAACCCCACATACTTGGCAGTGAAATTCTGGCCCCGGCTACTCTAGCACCAATAACCAGGCCTTATTTTTCCATTCTAATATGGACTCTAATTAATACTGCTAGCCAGGTGGGGTTTTCTCATGCAACAGTGTGGAGAGTAGAGCAAGAATGACCTGATCAAGGAAGAACATCCAACAAAAAGGAATCCTGTGGATGGAAACAACTTGTTAGGGGTCAAAGGAGGATGTCCGGAATAATCCAAACAAACAGGCAGCGCATGCCAAGCAAATTGCAGCCAAATACAACACTGGTTCTCCAACTAATGTACCCAAATGCACAACATGTCTTTCTTAGCACAGATGGGCTATAATAGTAGACAACCAACTCTGGAGCCATTGTATCCAAGGGATCAGAAAAGCAAGACTCCAGTGGGCAAAAGAGCGCAAAAATTGGATCACTGAGCACCAGACAAACATCACCTGGTCAGATGATCAGAATTTGGCGCAAGCAGAATGAATCGATGATCCCTTCCTGTCAGCTGCACAAAACATGTGAGTAGCTCCATCTACAGTAGTTTGCAGCAACTACAAAAAGCTTCCTGTCCACATGAATATTCCTGCAGAATGATTGCAGCATCAAGCAGAATCTACACCATATTGGAATTACTGTGGTTGTGAAGGCCAAAGAAGGGTCCAATGCACTACCAGATGGGGGTCTGTAGTAAAGCGGCCATGCAGTCTGCCATATACAGTATGATGCAGCAGGAATAATTAGTATGATAGCTTTAACATGTGTTTTTCATTAGGTGGATGGATGGTTCTCCCACAGACTTCGTTGCTTGGTCAGTTCATGAACCCAACTTTGCCAACAATGATGAGAACTGCGTTGCAATGTACAAAAACATAGGTAGGTCTTGTGTCCTGGACATCTCGTATGTAACATAATGTGGCAGATTAGAGGAAGTTATTGCAAGGTATAAAAGTAGTTGTAAATGGATTCCTGATATAAGTAGCCAGTTCTTGCTAATGTTCCCCCACAGATTACAGCTGATCACTGCAGCTCTTTTCACCATCTGTGGCCGGTCTCACACGACTGGATTTGAATTCTGGATTACGCAATTAACAACCGCGTAGACTTTCCGCAGTAAAACACGGGCATGGAAAGGCATGCATTTTCGAATTTTCCATCCCACTTATTGCATATTGCATATTCTGCGAGCAGAAGAAAAGTTGCAGAATCCACATGGATGGCCATCACTGATGTCAATGGAGGTGTCCAACCCACAGTCCATAAGCAATTAACATTGTGTATCGGCTACAGGTACCCATGTAATCGCTAAGCGATGGCGAGGGAAATGCAAAAAACAAAAAAAAACCTGTACTGCGTATGACCGCCTGCGAGCATCCGCGGTCATCCACAATATAGTTTAGCGAGGTACGCAGGGTCACCAGCGAGGCTCACAGCCGGAATCTGACCAGCTTGGTTTATAGTAGTTTGTTCAATTACTCTTACAATTCAAAATGGATCCTCTAACTCTGCAGTGCATTTATTTATTTCCTTCTCTCGCTGTTTTTTTTTTTCTTTCTTGCCTTCTGTCTTTCTTTCCTCCTGCGTTCCTCTATATTTTTCTTCTCTTTCTTTATCTTTCTTTCCTTCTTTCTTTCCCTCTTTCTCAGTCTTTCTTTGTTAATTTTTCTTTATCTTTCTTTTTTCTCTTTCTATTATCTTTTTCTCTCTCCCTTTCCTTTTCTTTCTATTTTTCAGTTTCTCTTTATGTTTTCCTTCTCCCATTCTTTTTTTTTTCTTTCACGCTCTCTCTTTCTTTTTTCTTCCTCTTTCCATTTTTCTCTGCCCTTCTTTGTTTATTTTTCTTTTTTCTCTCTCTTTTTCTGTCTTTCTCTATTTTTGTTTTTTTCTTTCTATTTTCTCTTTCTTTTTTTCTTTCTCTTCATTTTTATTTCTTTCTTAGTTTCTCTCTTCCTCTCTTTTCCTCTTGCTCAGTCTTTTTGTTTATTTTTCTTTAGCTTTCTTTTCTCTCTTTCTTTCCTTCTCTTTCTATTTTTCTTTGTTTCTCCTAATGTTTATTTCTTTCATTCTCTCTTTCTTTTTTCTTCCTATTTCCATTTTTCTCTGCACTTCTTTATTCATTTTTCTTTTTTCTCTCTCTTTTTCTGTCTTTCTCTGTTTTTTTCTCTTTCCTTCTTTCTTTCTCTGTCTTTATTTGTATTTCTTCCTTTGTTTCTCTTTATTTTTATTTCTTTCCTTTCTTTCCTTCTCTTTCTTTTATCCTTTCTCCTTTCGCTTCCTTTCTTTCCCTCTTTGTTTTCTTTATTTCCTTTCTTTTTCTCTCTATTTCTTCTTTCTTTCCCTCTTACTTTTTTCTTTCTTTCTCTCTTCCTCTCTTTCCCTCTTTCACTGTCCTTCTTTGTTTATTTTTCTTTTTTTCTTTCTCTCTTTCCCCATTTCTCTGTGTTTTCAGTTTATTTTTATTTTTTCTCTCTATTCTCTTTCTTTTTCTTTATTTATTTTGTTTATTTTTATTTATCTTTCTTTTTTCCTTCCTTATCTTTTTTTTCTTTCTTTATCTCTCTTCTCTCTCTTTTTTTCTTTGTTTTTATTTTTGCTTTCTTTGTTTCTCTTTATTTCTTTTTCTTTTTTTCCTTCTCTCTTTCTTTTTTCTTTCTCTCGTTCCCTCTTTCTCTTTTCTCTCTTTCCCTATATTTCTTTCTCACCTTATGTGGCTGAATAAAGAAGCAGCACTTCTAAGACCTTGTTCACAAAGGCAATAATCCACATTGGAAATTTCTATGAATATCTGTGTTTGAAATCTTCATGGGTACTGCAGATTTCTAATACAGATTTTCATTTGAAGATGCCATTGACCCACATGTGGATTTTCCATCGTCGATTCGGCGCCCAGAATGGACATGTCAATTGTTTATTCTCTGTGGCATGGATTTCAAAACTGTCTCCTGGAAAATCCATTCCATAGTTCACACTATCCCATTAAACTTCAATGGACACTACAGTATACTGATGCAGAGTGGGACACGAATTTTGACACGAAATCCACATAAAAAAAACCTCTATGTGAAGAGGCCCTAAATTCGGTAACACATCACTCAATATGTTGTGTTCAGGGCTTTTAGAGACAGGAAGTTAATTATTGCAGCTCCCTGGCACGGTACAGGATTGGGCTGTCAGTATAACAGCTCTATACCGCCGATTCTGAAGCGTGCCAAGCACTCAGTTCCAGCAAACACATGGCGTAATTTATGGACTTCTACTCTAGGGGCCTTGCCATTAGCCTGTTCATTTACATAGGGGAAGTAGGAAGGGGTTAAAAAACCTTTAAAAAAATCAGACAACCCCTTTAAGCACGGATACTATCTAATGTGTCATTTTGTTGTTATCACAGGATATTGGAATGACATAAATTGTGGTTATCCAAACTCGTATATCTGTGAAAGGAGAAACAGCTCCATTAATGTCACAGCTGCCCCCACTGCTCCGGTGCCAGAAGGCAGCTGCCCGCAAGACTGGCATTCATTTAGAAAACAGGTAGAAACACTTTTTACTAATTGATGTATTGTATAACTGATATGTCATATCAGAGATCGGTTTAAATACAAGAACGAATGTTTGTTCACCAGATCATTGCCCCATATTAAAGTGCCAGCGAACAGCGGACAAATGAACAAACACTGATTTGTCAGGTGATCACATCTGTTAGGTGGCACCAAAAATCATCTTTGTCAGCAACACATCTCTCCATTTCAGTAGGGAACATGCTGCCGACTGGGCTGAAAGTGCGTGGAGGATGAACAGTTGTATTAACGATTAACCATACAACCTGTGTGAAGGCTCTTTAACCCTTGTGCTGCAATGGTGGGGATGGAGAAATCACTGATCCTCACCATTAAACCCTTATATGCCGCGATGCTGATCGCAGCACATACGGAGTTAACAGAGGGAGGGAGCGCTCTGTGATATTATCGGCTCTGCACCATCCAATCCTGGAGGGACAATTTGTTTCCCTTGCAAATGGACAACAGTTAATGGCCTCCGGGTATGCCATGGCTTTCAATGTGAATGAATACAGTACACTGTACTGCGATGTATTATCCAAGTAATTGCAGGTTTAAGCCCCCTACAGAGACATAAAAAGGTAAGAACATAAAAAAAGCTATGGTCTTTAAATGCAGGGAGGGCAAAAGTACATTATTTTGTGGAAGAGCTTTTAATTGTGTAAAAGTAAAAAATCCTTAAGAAATCTATATAATTTTGGCATCATGTTAATTGTACCAAGCGGAAGAAAAAAAGTAATCATGTCATTTATATCACAAAGTGAACATTGTAAAATTGAGGCGTTTTTTCACCTTGGCCCCCCTAAATTAATAAAAGTCATACAATACATTATATGTACCCCACAATAGTACCAAGAAAAACTACAGCTCAGCACACAACAAACAAGCCTCATACGGCCAGGTCAACAGAAAAGAAAAAGTTATGGCTTTCGAAAAGTGGAGCTGAAAATCCCAAATAATTGTTGCACATTGGTGGCATTTAGAAGTAAATGTACATTAAAAAAAAACTAAAATACTCACCTGGCGCTACTTACCCGCCGCTGCTCTGGTCTCTGTTTTCTTTGTGTTGCAGCCATAACTTAAAAAAAAATAGTCAGCATAGCCATATGAGGGCTTGTTCGGTGCAGGGAGAGCTGTAGCTTTTATTGCTACTACTTGGGGGGACATATAATGTACATACAATGCGCCATTATTTTTTGCATCTTTTTTTTTATCACAGCATTTACAATAACTTCTTTCTGCGGGTCAGTATGTGACCGCTGCAGCCAATAGGAGGCGTCAGTGACATGGCAGATTTACAGGACGACACCAGGTGATGTCACCTGTCTGATACTGTAGCTATCCGATGGCAGGGTTATTATATTGCCTTTATATAGTTTTAGGTACGGGGGGCCCAAAGCTATATAAAATCAATAACTCAGAAAACCCCTTCTAGGGGTTAAATACTGAATTTATTTCATCTACTGCAGTGTTACAGGATATATGGCAATGAAGCCGATGAAGTGGTGGATTGGTATGTTGCCAGACAAGAGTGTCAGAAAGAAGGAGGAAATCTGGTCACCATAAATGATGACTTGACACAAGGTAAGTAGCATCAATCCCAGCAGTCTTTCCTTTTGCTTTGTTTGCAGGCGGCCACTTCTTGAGGTGCGTACGGTATATAACTGGTATGTTTAATTCCAGCTTTCATAACAACTAAATTAGTAGATATGGAAGTTGATGTGTGGATCGGGATGAACGACAAGAACTCGGAACATAAGTTTCTTTGGACAGATCAGAGCGGTGTCTATTTTACAAACTGGGCGAAAGGTCATCCATCAGGAAGTGAGGTCTATGCCTACAACGATGACGTAAGTTATATCATCTATTGCTGCATTTTTATAAGGGATCTCAGCAAGCAAGCAAACTGTATGACATTTACAAGAAGGGCTATCGGCAAATTTTTTCATGTGGCAGGAAACCACTTTAGTGGCCACATTGACAAAAGCATTGTATCATGACTTGTCCACTTTAATAAAAAAGCCACTTGGTATAAGGCAAGCACAAGGTGCCACACTCCTGGGACCACTATCAAAAGACTGCAATCTACAGAGCAACATAGTAATAAGTGTGCAATATCCCTACAGCTCCCCCAGAGGTGAAATGTAGTATGACATAATGCCAACAGAAATTGGTGGGTTGTCAGTCTAGGGTAGTAACAGCCTGGGTCCTACAGTGACAGTCACATTAGAAACCTGCTTACTTGTCATAAAGTCAAAAGACAGGAGGAAGACGATCAGAGGCATGCAGCTGCCATTTTTTCACTTAGGATTTCTCACGGTGCTTACATCACATCAGTAAAACACATTCAATCAGCAATTACAAGGAAAGAAAACTCACCTAAGGGCTCATTAAGACAGACGTACGTGAGTTGGACCCAAGATTCTCTGGCGCAACTCACATTGGACAGCACATGGACTCACAGCAGTGTGCTGTCTGAGTGGCAGTGGACATTGCATGTCCTACTCTTGTCCATGATATGGACCTGAGGGCAAAAACACATGGGCACATGCGCTAATACGCTCGGCACTATGGAGCGTATTAGTGCAAGAACCAGGCTTCTTCTTTTTTGGACTATTCAAACTCTGTGCTTCTGCCAGAGAATCTGAATAACAAAGCAGGAAGGTTGGTCCTGCCCACATAGTATTAATGCAAGAGAATTCTGATAGTGAAAACTAAACCATTAAAATTAATGGTTTTTTGTTTCGTCCCGTTATGCCGTGTGTTTAAGCCCTGAAAAGGACATGCAGCAATTTTCTTTTCACATGGACCATGTGGACCACCAGTGAATGTGAAAAAGCACTCATGTAAATAGGCTAATTGGCTAAAATAGGTCTGTGTGCAGTCTGTGAAATTCACCAACAGAATATACATCCATCTGAATGACTCCTTAGATGAAGGAAAAAGAACTAAGAGTTGCAGGTTAGGCCTTATTCATGCGGCAAAGTGTGATTTCGGTTAGTAAAAAACTGGCCAATTTCACTGTGAGTGTGTAAGTTTTACATCAGTTTTTGTCGTGCTTTTGCATTTTTAACGTGTATGTGTCATCTGAGTGTAATCCTTTTTTCACGTGTCAAAAGAAACAGAAGGTGGCCCAATTAATGTAATTTAATTTAAATCACAACCCACTGAAGTCAATGGATGCGTGAAAAAAGTGCACATTCATGCCATGTGAGTGTAGCGGACAGGGTCAGTTCTTTGGGTGGAGAAAGATGGCGGGGTAAACTCCTCCTTAGTCAAGGGTGGCTCTATCAACTTCTCCCTTACAGCCTCCAAAATCGACGACTGCCCAGTCGCATGCAGGACTTGGCATAATAACAATGCTGGACCAATTTATTACCTGTTTGTCTTCGTGACGCCAGTGCCCTTTTGTAGTGAGCAAAGTAAATAACAAAGTCCACAATCAGGGAAATAGTTTCAAACTGGAGGCACAGGGTTTTCTTTTACTTAAACAGTCAAATGCTCATTTATTTCATTACACAGCATTAATCAGTCTTAAGCATAACAACGCAAACACACCTTCTCCTTAATTCTTCCCTCAACAAGTTTGTATCCACAAGTCATTTTTTCCCTTTGAATATGCACAGTCTCAGTTATCTGTCAGAATGTTACCAGGGTGCTCCCATTACTTGTTTGACACGTATCACATACACTCCACTTTTCTCTGTTCAGTCACGCTCATAACTCTAATTACTCAGTCCCTTTTGGGGTGCTTACTGCGGTGGTAGATGAACAGGACAACCATGTGCTTACCACCATCGGCTCCAGCAGAACAAGATCTACTCCTCACACTCTCTGAAGGAAAAGCAGTAACCCGGGGACTCGGCCTGAATAAGCTTCAGCTCTCCCGTCTCCTACTCACACGGTCTCCTTTTCAGATCACATCTCCCCACATGGTCTTAAACAATCTTAACTGCTGCTCTCTCGCATTTCCCCCTTTCTCTCTCCCTCTCCGACTACCGCTCTACTCTGGCCCCTCCCCCAAGAGCTCATGACTTACTACTCACAGGTCACATGCTCAGCGGAGTGGGGAGACAGACCACACAATCAACATAGGTTGAATCCACACAACACACAGACGAACACAATACAATACACAAAAAAAGACAAAACATCCCAGAGAGATACTCTAACTCTGGGCCACTGCATGAGTATATTCAGTTTTTTCATGCACTCATTGACTTTAATGGGCATGCTGGATTTTTTGTAACACAGACCATCAGTCCGTGAAGCAAATGGCCCATGTGAATGACTGCATTCACTATAATGGATCTGAGTTCTGTCAGCTACAAATCAGACGGCACTCAGATGTTAAACTTGCCTGTGTGAATAGGACCTTAGATACAACTTTTCTGTCTCTGCTACAGCTACATCTACTGTACAGCTGCCTAAAGAGAGAAACCCATAATAGTTCAACGTAATAGATGTATATGAAAAGAGGCAGCTTTCCTTTCTGATT
Organism: Eleutherodactylus coqui; assembly: GCF_035609145.1. Lineage (NCBI taxonomy): Eukaryota > Metazoa > Chordata > Amphibia > Anura > Eleutherodactylidae > Eleutherodactylus > Eleutherodactylus coqui. Next base: position 125,170,270 of record NC_089848.1, read on the forward strand.
AATATTGAATGCCTATATTTTATGTTAGACTGACTGTGTAGCTATGAAACGCGGAGCTATTCTGGATGCCGGTACATGGACTGAGGAAGAATGTGACTTGAACAAAGGATTCATCTGCCAGAAATCGCAAGGTAAGCTGCAGCGGATGTACTGAATCCCTAGAATCCTAAAATGGTAGAGTTGGAAGGGACCTCCAGGGCCATCGAGTCCAACCCCCGGCTCAGTGCAGGAGTCACTAAATCATCCCAGACAGATACTTGTCCAGCCTTTGTTTGAACACTTACATTGAAGGAGAACTCACCACCCCCCGTGGAAACCTGTTCCACTCATTGATCCCCTCACTGTCTAATATCTAATTTGTGTCTCTTCCCTTTCAGTTTCATCCCATTGCTTCTAGTCTTTCCTTGTACAGATGAGAATAGGGCTGATCCCTCTGCACTGTGACAGCCCTTCAGATATTTGTAGACAGCTAATAAGTCTCCTCTCAGCCTTCTCTTCTGCAAGCTAAACATTTCCAGATCCTTTAACCGTTCCTCATAGGACATGGTTTGCAAGCCTTTTTCACATGTGCTGCTGCTTAGCCCAATTCCTCCCATTCTGTATGCGCTTTTTTAATTTTTCTTGCCCAGATGTAGGACTTTGCATTTCTCTTTGATGAATGCCTTGTTAGTTGCTGCCCACTGTTCACGCTTTTTCTAGATCTTTTTGAATACTCTCTCTCTCTCTCTCTCTCTCTCTCTCTTAGTGTTAGCTATCCCTCCTAGCTTTGTGTTGTTGGCAAATTTGATCAGTTTCCCATCAATTCCCTCCTCCAGATCATTTATAAAAACGTTGAACAACACTGCACCTAGTACAGAGCCTTGTAGTTCCCCACTTGATACATTCTTCCACTTGGATGTGCAGCCATTTATGACCACTCTTTGAGTACGATCACTCAGCCAGTTGTGAATCCACCTAAGAGTTTCCTTGTCAATCCCAAACTTGTACATTTTTTCAGTAAGTGTGGTATGAGATACTTTGTCAAATGATTTACTGAAGTCAAGATATACTATATCCACCGCGTTTCCCTGATCAACCCAGTCAGTGATTCTGTCATAGAAGGAAATTAGATTAGTCTGGCATGACTTGTTTATTACAAAGCCATGCTGGCTCTGGTTAATTACTCCCTTTTTATCCAAGTACTTGCATACATGCTGTTTAATAATCTGTTCAAAGATCTTTCCCGGTATAGAAGTCAGACTCACAGGCCTGTAGTTACCTGGATCCACCCTCTTAGCTTTTTTAAAGATAGGGACAACATTTGCCCTTTTCGAATCTTCTGGGACTTCTCCTGTTCTCCAGGAATTTTCAAAGATTATGGCGAGTGGTTCAGCAATTACCTCTGCTGCTTCCTTTAGCATCCTAGGATGTAATTTATCTGAACCTTGAGACTGGAATTCATGTAACTTAGCTAAGTATTACCTCACCATCTCTCTGCTTATAGATAGCCTGCATTCTTTTATTCCCCCAATAGCACAGGGAAGATCAGTTGATGTTCCATCTACTTTCTGAGAGAAAACAGATACAAAATAGGAATTTAAAAGTTCGACCTTCTCAACATCATTCTCAAACAATTCACCATTATCGGATTGTAAGCATCCAATAGCATCTTTGACTTTTTTCTTTTGCTTTTGACATACCCCCCAAATCCTTTTTTATTGCTTTTAGTCTCTGTTGCAAGCCTCAATTTATTATTAGCTTTAGCTTTTCTGACACTTGCGCTACAGTTTCTGCAGATCGCATTATATTCTTCTTTAGATACTCCCCCCCCCTTTTTTTCAACCCCCTTTAGCCTTCAGCACATATAAACCCAGCTCTTGTCAGTCTGAAGCTGGTCTTGTACTGTTTTGATATATCTGTTATGTTCCCACTCAGATCTGTGGTTGCAAGTAGGTCTGTTGTGTCTCTCTGCTTCCCCCAAGACGGTTTGGATACCTGTAGTCCTGGTCTGCAGCACATGCAGCTCCCCTTTCCATCCTCCCTTGTAGCACAGGGCCAGTTGCTTGAAAGCCATGTGTGTGCATCCATTCCTCTGATGAGATGGAGAAATACCTCTGCAGCGCCATTTATTGGATGACAGCATTCCTGCAAATCAATGTCAAGCTCCCTATACGAGTCTTTATAACAATGACTAGGACTTGAAAACCAAAAGCCAGAAAACTATTTTGGTTTTCAATTCCCAGTCATTGTTATAAAGACTCGTATAAACGGTCTGACATTGATTTTCAGCAATGCTGCCTTCCAATAGGTGGTGCTGAAGAGGTATTGTTCCATCTTCTGTATTTGCATATTTCCCAGAGGAGCATGCATGGCCTTATAAGTCTCATCACATACCCTCTAGGTACTCTTCTTCAGAAGAGATGATACCCTTCCCGAGAACGCTGTCTAACATGCTATGGGTGGGTTCACATGAGCGTGTTTTTGTGCGTACATACGCACGCACAAAAACACGCTTCTATTTGCAATAATGCATTCCCTATGGTGTGTGCACATGTCCGTGCTTTACAAGTGTGTGCCTGCAAAGATAGGACATGCGTGCACCATTGGGAATGCACGCATTGTTTTCAATGGAGCCGCCGGCAACAGCCGCAGCTCCATTGACAACAAGCTAGTAGCTGCATACACGTGTGTTTTTCCTCATACCTAGGTGCGCACGTATATACACACCTAAGTACGCACAAAAACACGCTCGTGTGAACCCACCCTTAGCATTACATTTGCTATGTGTTTTTAGACACACGTGAACAGTTTTTCCTTCTGGAAACGCGGCGTGGCATACATTGTGCCAAAAATTTAGCCAAATTGCTACAAATTGCTTCAAAATTTGGGCAGAAACTAAACCAACTGATTTGTGGTCTAGACTTTGAATAGACAATCTTAAACTTCAAGAGATTTATCCAACAGCAGAGCTAATGTGATAAAATTTGGCGCATTTCAAGACTGTTTAACGTTTAGAGAATATTAGTTAATAAGCTCCAATGTCTGCTTAGAATTTGTAGCTCTGGTAGTTTGCTAAGGAAGAACCTTTTTTTTCTATAACAAATGATATATAGTACCCCGACACAGGAAAACTTATAGCACACCTGCACCTTCAGGTGACTTGTCAGAGTCTGTACATGAAGTATAGATATGCCAGTGCTAATGCATCTCATGCTAGTGTGGCACCATGATGTGCTGGCGCAACTACAATTTGTATAGCATGACCACCATGCAAACTGACTCACAACGGCTTGCTATGCAAATACTCTAACAACATTGCCAGTGTATGCAGGAAACAGGGGCGTAACTATAGAGGGTGCAGGGGATGCGGTTGCACGAACGCCCAGGAGCTTCACGTTTTGCCTCTGTGCAGCATGGTTTAGGTATGGGTACGGGTACAGATACAGATAGAGGGGGGGCCTTAGCTCATGTTTTGCATCAGGGCCCCTGAGCCTTTAGTTACACCCCTGGCAGGAAACATACTGCACCATCCATCAAGGATGGAGCTGCTTCATCTGTATAACACTACTAGTACCAGTGTTTCTGGTGGCGCCACTTACTAATATACTATAGTGAAAGGGATTAGAGTTGGTCACATGTCCTAAACCACCAGAGCAGCCGGACAGCAGCCGTGTGATTACAGGACCTGTGATGATGTCACCATCATGTGATCAGTCACCAGGGCTCTGAGCTCCTCCCCTCATCATATGATGGTGACATCACAGATCCTGTAAGCACACGGCTACTATCAGGCTCTCCGTGTTTTAGGACCTGTGATTAAATCACCATCATGTGATCAGGGGTGGAGCTCAGAGTCCCGGTGACTGATCATATGATGGTGACATCACATGCATCTCACACAGTCACTCAGTCACTCACAGACAGGTGGTTGTTAGTATTTTGATATCTGGCCATTATATGATTTGAATCCTGCATTTATCACCTGTTTTTCCTCCTGCAAGCTGTATCTGTGATTTTCAGTTCTCTCTGAGCTGGTGGGTGGAGACTGCTGCTATGATGTCTTCTATAGACTGCACATGGAGAAAGCTGCAGATTCCACAATACTATAGCTATATGAATTCGGTATTAACACAGAACCCACAGGATAAAGATATAATGTAATTTTTAATGCACCATGAAAAACCCCTCCTTCTCCCCCAAAAAAGAACAAAACGCCACAGCAGTGATTTTCTTTTCTATTTTGTCCCAGTTGGAATTTTGTATAACGTTGTCCAATACATTATGTGGTACATTAAATGGTACCATTGACAAAAGACATTTGGTCCCGCAAAAATAATCCCTCATCTAGGTATGTCACCAGGAAAATAGTTATGAGTGCTTGAAAGTAAAGAGGAAAACTTGAAAATGAGAAAAACAAAAAGGACTGCAGCAGGAAGGGGTAAGCAAGTGAACGGCATAACTAATGCAATATGTGCATCAGTTCTGCCTCCTTTTATACATAGAAGAAAACAGTAACACAATTAACAGAGACAAAAATGCAGCTGGCATCCATAGAGGACAAAACTACAGAACTACAAACAATCAGCATACAGTAGACCCCAAGAGACTGTTATTCTGCGGGCCACCATTCAGCCATGCAAAAGAACCAATGTACTAGCCCCCCCGCAGCCATGGCGGAATTGACCCCCATTATTCTATTAGAAATTGGGCTCCCCAGGTGATTCTCTGGAGTAGTGGGTTAGTCCAACTGTAGAAACCAATAGGGATATTTACCATTGTTGTCTATGAAGCTATTACTGATACTATTGTATGTGAAGAATATCCTTGGTCTTGGTTCAAGCTTTCTTGATCTTTTCTTATTTAGACCCAAATAAACCAGCTGTTCCTACTACAGCCCCAGCCTCTAAGCAGTATAAATATGGAGATGCCAGCTACAAGTTTGTTGAAACCAAGATGAAGTGGGATGAAGCGCGTCGGAAGTGCAAGAGTTCAGACTCCGAACTTGCCAGCATCTTAAATGAATACACCACATCCTTTCTCAAACTCCACATAGCTAAACATAAGGAGCCTTTCTGGATCGGCTTGACCAGTAGCAACAAGGTGTGTATAAAAGTATACTGTGTATCACTAACGTATTCTGTAGCACTGTGCCTAAATTATCATTACTTAATATCAGCCCCTGTCCTCAACAGGGATTAGAATCTCAGATGCACATATATTGTTGAACGAAATGAGTCAGAAGGATCATAGTTTGAGTAGAACTTTGCTGAAAGTTCAGTTTGGTATGACTCCAAACTGAGTTTTTAGCAAGTTTTACCTGAAACAGTGTTCTACTGGTTCGGTTTGCTCAACACTAGTCCTGACCTCTGGTGTATAAGACTGCAGAAGAACCATAAAGCCATATATAATACTCTTAGAGTGTTATACAGGGCTTTTATAGCTCTTACACAGTGCTATACACCAGTTTTAGGGTTTCTGTTGAACTTCAGGCTCATAGCAAACTAATTTGTACCAAACCAAAGCCTTTTCAAAAATGTGCTCATCACTACACACATTGTCTCTATTGACAGTTTCATAACACAGGAATAAAATGTCCAACCGCTGGGACCCTTATAAATCACAAGAGCTGGGATCTTAACAGTCCCTGAATGAATGAGCAACATTCACTCATGTGCAGTGGTGTTCCATTTATTTAAATGGGACTACCAGAGATAGCAGGGCTGGATAACTCTAGACGTTCCACTGAAATAAAGGGCGGGGTAATGCGTCAGTGGTAACACTCCATTTGTTAAGCAAGAGATGGGACAAGTGTTGTGGTAACCCAAAACAGTTTACTCGACCCAGCGGGTACCAACTAAGAAACCAGTTAACACAGCACTCAACTCAGGCCTAGCATGGCTCCGCAACCAGCTGTACTCACAATGGTTAACTGGGAGGATATCCCTTCTTTTGCAGTCTGGCCAGGCCACATCAGTCAGAGACGCGTCTTCTTCATGACTAGCAAGTTGCAAGGCCCACTTACAATTGTTCTGACAGATTTCCTTGCCATGCCCCACCTCTGGTACATTCTGGTACTGCACACAATCCGCGACAAGCCTCTTTCTCGACAAACTCAATCTCTTTTATCCATTACATAGAGCTTTTCCAGGAGTAACTCCATTTGTCCCCATAAATGTTTGTCTCCTCCGAGTATTGTGACCTTACAGCGATCACATGACCGTGGGGTGCCTCATGTTACAGCAGAGCTGCAGGGTCCTAGCAGACCTTGATCAGCTCTGTTAGTGACTACTGTCCCTAGAGGGGGATATTTTCCCCTGTTACTGGGGCTCCCATGGATGCCCCAGCTACAGTGGAAAAGTGTGAAATAATAAAAAAAAAGACAATGTGAATGACCCCCAGAGGTCTTATATGACCTAATTGGAGACATCGATATTAAAAAAAAAATGTTAAAAAGATAATTTTTTTTAAATTACTGAAAAAAACAAAATGTATACATAAAACAGAAAATCACCCACCACCGACACTAACTGAAACCGTCACCGTATGCAAACTGTAATCGAAAACTATAGAAATTATATATCAAAACGTTCGAAGCAATTCCCACACAGTAATGTAGCACTGCCAGACTCTGTACCAGTCATGACTTGGCAGTCATAGTACACTTCACATTGCCTCACCTTTTTCCTATTACACATGCTTGCAGATGCAATCATCATACTGCGAGCCTCAGTGTCTGCTAGAATTTCACAATGGAGGCCGGGCAAGGCAGCCTACAACCCTTTTTCCCTTCGGGTAGAGTAATGGTATTACTACTAGCCATCAGCCTATACTTGAATATGCAAGGTTACAAATATCAGACTGTCTCCCTCTACCCCTGCTACATGATTGTTGCCAGACTCTGTACCTGACAGGGTTACGCAGACTCGCAAGCATCAAGAACTTTCATCCTGAAAGGCGTAAGAGCATTTTTGCCAGATGCTGTATCTGACAGAATTATGTCTCTGCCCTCCACATCCTCTCAGGCTTGGTTCTGGCAACTACAATACTTTGCACTGCCAACTATGGCAAGTATCGGACCATCTTATTACTTCTCTTCCAGGGACAAAATTATTTTTTTCTGCTATACACTGGATTCAATATAGTTATTTTTGCAAACAGCTTCCCGTCCCCATGCCCGGCAAATTGCACATAGCAAACCTAGAATTTAGAGCATTATAAAGTGATTGCAAGTATTAATCAGCTGCAGTACTTTTGTTACTGCTGGACTCTATAACAAGCTCATATGGTCTTGCTGATTGTCGCGCTGCTCATATAACCATCACTGGACGATGTTCGCTTATTCTCTAGATTTCCAGCCCATGACCAGACCTGTACATTAATTATGGTCCTGCTGCTCAGCCATTTACCATGCTTCTCTCTTTCATAGTCGGGGTAGTTATGTGATGCTGTTTGCAAGGTGTATAATTACATGAAGCATCCATTGCCCTGACTCTGTATTACGCTAGTCATTGCCATAGTTTGTCAAGTTGTTCTGCTTGGTACAATGTTCAAGGATGGAAGTTTTCATGATGCTAGGGGTACTTAGGCTGGGCAAATTATCATCTGCACTAGTAAGGGTATTCCATCTTTGTATTACCAGTACCTCTGTTCCAGGTGTCACACACAACTTCAGTGACTAACCCTCATACACTGGGCGTAGTATGTAACTTCCCTTTCACCCTCCAAACTGCACACAAGCCTTCCAGACATACGAACCTTAGTGACATATCATTGCCCAGGTTGGTATCCTGGGTACATCCTCGATCTGATTTTTACAAGGCAGTTTTTCCATGGCTTCGGGCCTCTCAGGAGATGATCACTCTTAATTACAATCATTTTCCTTTTCAGTGGGTTTCTGAGGTTTCAATTTGCATACTCCAGCATAGATTCTTCAAGAGTTGTTCTTTGTGACCCTTTCTCCGACACCTCCTTCCCGCTCTCCCATATGTCTTCTAATAACTCAGTCTCCTCTTCTCAGCGCTGCACTGCCTGAATGTAACATCTTGAATCTTGTTCTTCGTTGGTTCTGTTCGCTCTCTAGTGAGCTATCGCCCCTCTAAGAGATCATTCCCTTCTGTTGTTTCCAGGACGGAATTCACAAGAATTTTGGCTTGGGATCATCATTTACATTTTTTTCGATACCATTCCGGCACCAAACCTACTCTGCTCATTAAAGGCTACTTAAAGGGGTTGTCCCGCGGCAGCAAGTGGGTCTATACACTTCTGTATGGCCATAATAATGCACTTTGTAATATACATTGTGCATTAATTATGAGCCATACAGAAGTTATAAAAAGTTTTTTACTTACCTGCTCCGTTGCTAGCGTCCTCGTTCCCATGGAGCCCGACTAATTTTCGGCCTCCGATGGCCAAATTAGCCGCGCTTGCGCAGTCCGGGTCTTCTGTAATCTTCTATGGAGCCGCTCGTGCCAGAGAGCGGCTCCGTGTAGCTCCGCCCCGTCACGTGCCGATTCCAGCCAATCAGGAGGCTGGAATCGGCAGTGGACCGCACAGAAGAGCTGCGGTCCACGAAGACAGAGGATCCCGGCGGCCATCTTCAGCGGTAAGTATTGAAGTCACCGGAGCGCGGGGATTAAGGTAAGCGCTCCGGTAAACTTACTTTACTTCCCTGCATCGGGGTTGTCTCGCGCCGAACGGGGGGGGGGGGTTGAAAAAAAAAAAAACCCGTTTCGGCGCGGGACAACCCCTTTAAAACAACTTACCGCAATGCCATACCTAGCTAACCGGGCACACGTGCGCAAGAAAAAAAGGAACAACAATATTATTTTTGCTGCAGCCATATCAGCGCCATCCAGCATGCTGTAGTGAGCCTAGTCCCACATTACAGCTCTCATGCTTTCCACATCCAATGCCAGAGAGTCAGCATTAACATGGCCTTCTTGACCATCTACTTTCAAGAACAGGCAACTGGAGGGCCAGTATCAAGTGTCCGGAACACATCAGTCAAGAGCATGGACTCTGCTATTCTGGTGTAGTTCAAGATGACATTTCTGTTTTTGCTTGTAGCGAACCGGATAACAACCAGTACCTTCCTCATTGCCTTTCTTTCCTGTTTCTCAGCCCTTTAAGACTCAAGTATATCTTTTCCCTCTGCTCCTACTTCAATCACTTGTACCTTGTAATGATGGTTAGCATCAAACTGGGACATGAACTTTAAATGGCAAACTGGGACATAAACACTTAGTCTTACCGCACGTGAACTGCAGGACTGTGAACTGGACTCGGCAACAGTGGACATAACTGAGCAGCAGACATAAAACACTGACAGACAAACGCTAAAAACACCAGCATAACCACATGAATAAACAGATGGAATTACTATAATAAGTATGAGGAATTAGTTTGTGGATTGGCCAAATCACTTAAACCGCAAGTCCACTTCAAGGGTACTTGTTGTCTTGCGGTCCCTAGTCTAACAAGACAACTAACTCAGGATACTTGCCTGCAAGCAGGGCAATCGCCTAGATAGGGTTGGCCCCACACTGGAACCTAAGGACCTAATGAGCCCTAAATGGTAAATGATCGACAGCAAAACAGTTCACACCACATGCACAGAAGATACAGAAGACTGCTCACACTACAGGAGGGAAACCAGCAGTCACTGACGAAGCAGCTGGTATATATAAGCAAGAGACCTGTGAGATTGGTTGACTGGCGCAAACCACACCCAGCCAGCTCAATCAACACCACCTGTGAAGCTGTGCTGCTAGAAACACTATAGCACAACAGATCCCAGCCAGCACAACCCTAACAGTACCTCTCTCTTTGGGGATACAGGCGCCTAACACACAGCTCTGGCTGTGCTGGCTAGTCTGTCCATACTGGTTAAACCAGAGGATTATCCCCCATTAATTGATATCATCTTATCAAATTTTCAAGTTCCTCCTAGTGGACTCAAAGAACCCCAGTAGCTGGAGTAAACAAAGACAGAACATACAAACTCCATGCAGATATATATATATATATATATATATATATATATATATATATATATATATATATATATATATATATATATATCTTGGTCAAATCTGAACCCACAGCTGCAAAGCAACCAATGACTGAGCCACCCTCTCAAAACCTATGTAGCACATAGAAAAGAAGACCACACTGGCAACATTTTCCAAACTTCTGCTCTAAGGGTGACTACCCACTACAGTTTTTTTCACTGTGAAATTTGCAGCGTTTTTTTTTCTGCAAGGGTCTATGGGCTATGGGACTTGTAAAGTTAAAATCGTGAATTTCGCAGTGAAAAAAAACTGTAGTGGGCCGGTGACATCAACTCCAGGGAAGGAGGGAAGCCTAGCCGTAACCTAGTTGGGGGGGTGGGTGACAGATCCCTACCTAAAGCGGGGACATCGCCCTGATAAAGGGCGGCCCAGCAGTCTTCTTTCTGGGGCGTGAATGTCCCTACAAAAAAAACCTGGAGTGACGCACCAAAACGCAAAGCAAAAAACTGAAAAAACAACAACAAAGCAACAGAAAAAGACCCAGCAGCTACTTATCTGCAAGTTGCAGAACACCCGGCGCAGTTGAGCTCCAACTCCACGTACTCCACTGTGTACGAAAATAAGCAGCACTGTTAACAAGGAGGGGAGGGAATAAATAGAGAACCACACCTCCACTTTACTGTCAGGCATGGCTAATCCAACATGCAGTTATGCATCAAGGCAGACAGCAAAAGCCAATTCCGCACATGATGCATTAACCCTACACCTGCTTAACCAGGCAGCAGGACATAGCCAGTCTAAGCCACCATGCTACGATGTTGTCACGACCGAAACGCTGCGATGACAGTCTGCATATGTAGTGATGAGTAAATTAAAGGTTGCAAAATTAGGTTCAGACGGTTCGATGAACTTTTCAAAAATTTCAGGACAGTCTGAATTAGTTTGAATCAAACTGGAAGTTCACCAAAACTCCTAAAACTGGTATGTAACACTGTGTAAAAGCCATAATCGTCCTGTATAGCAATCTCACAGTGTTATACACCAGTGTTCAAGACTAGTGTTGAGAGAATTGAACCAGTAGAAACCTATTTTAAGCAGCACTTTACTAAAAACTTTGTTCTAATTCATGCTTAACCTGAACTTTTAACAAAGTTTGCCCCGAAACAGGGCTCTACTGTTTTGGTTTACTCAACATTGCACGTATGCCTAAGGGCGCCCACCCACTGGCGATTTTTTTTTCTTTGCGTTTTGCATTTTTTCTGCAGAGCAATTAGAATTGAATGTACTCCTGTCCACTGGCGTTTTTTTTGCGGTGCGTTGCGATTTTTAACATAGGAACTGTCAGTTGCATATGTGTCCTTATTTTTCTCCTAATGCACCCATGAATGTCAATGGAAATTAATGGAAAAGGCGCGAAAACGCCGCAAAAAACGCCGCAAAAACGCGCCGAAAACGCTGCGTTTTTCACGCACGAAAATCGCAAACGCCAGTGGGTGGGCGCCCTTAGAGGAATTTTCTGGGACTTTAAAACAATTTCCATGCTCAAAATTGGGTAAAAAGAAAAAGAAAAAAAAAAAGCAAACATACATACCTGATCCAGTTGTTTCCCTCCCAACGCTAGAGTCACGGTGTCTGCCACTGAGACCCAGAAGAAGCAGGCTGGCGGTCATGTGCTGTTCATTGTGCATGTGCAGCCAATCACAGGCTTCGGCAGCCATGGAAGAATAACTGCTGAAGCCTAGGATTGGCTGAGCTATCACTAGCACAATGAACGGCACATGAGTAGGACATAAGACCTTCAGCTGTGGATGGGGAGCCGCTGGAACTGGTGAGTATAACGGTTTTCTTTAGTTTACACAATTCCAAGTTTGGACATTTTTTTTAAGTCTCAGAAAACCTCTTTAACGTTTCATGTATTTTCCATCCATCAATAACCGTTTGTAATAACACAAATCTACTGAATTTGTTCCAGACTAGTAATATGTACCGCTGGATTGATAACTGGAAGCTTCGCTACACAAAATGGGCTGCAGGAGAACCAAAGAAGAAAGCTTCCTGTGTTTATATAGACATCAACGGACAATGGAAGACATCGTCTTGTGATGAGAATTATAGCTCAATCTGCAAACAGACAAATGGTACGATGGAGCGTTCCTTACAAATGAGAACATTGAGGAACTTGGGTTTTCCCAGAACTTAACCTTTAAAAGGTTGTCGGGTTCTAAACTATTTATGGCCTATCTTCAGGAGAAATCATCAGCAGTAGATTGATGGGGGTCCTCTGCCTGAGACCCCACCAATCAACTGTTTGCCAGGCCAGTGAGCTGATTTCTGCAAGCAACAGACCGCTCACTTCCCACTGCAGTGACCAAGCTTCGTAGTGCAGGTAAAGTTCCCATGCATTTCAGTGCGTACTTGGCCTGCAATACCAAGTCAGGCCACTGCAGTAAAAGAATGGAGCTGTTGGCATAATTCAGGAGTGCATCGTCAGGGGGCCTGGGCAACAAACCCCTGTCAATCTTTCACTGATGATTTATCCAAAAGATAGGACATCAATAGTTTACAAGCGGACAACCCCTTTAAAATAGTCATGAGGTTAAGTGGCTATTCACATCACATTCTATTCATCCATGAAATGTATGTGTTTTAATACAGAAAAATGTATTAAGCTTATTGCTCAACATACCCATAGACTATAGTTGGTCTAATGTGGTTGAAAAGTGCAAATCTTTGAGTACACTTGCCCTCGCTTGCATGTGTGTACCTTTTTTAGGAGATAGAAAAGCACTGTATACCAGATTTTATTTTGTCCAACAAAAAATATGCTCAAATTATATGTTTTTTACATTTTAAGTCTAAAAAAGTATGAAATGAAAAAAAAGAATGCACTGATTTGGAAATCTCATTTAACCATATTTGATTCACAATAGAACATAGAATAAATATCAGAAGGTGAAGGGGAAACATATCTTCACTTCTTTAAAAAAAATAACACATCTCACAAACGTTGGGGCCGGGCCGTGCCCACCATTGTGTGGCATCCCCTCTTCTTTATACAAAGTCTGTAAATGTCTCAGAAGTGAGGAGACCAATTGTTGGAGTTTTTGGAATGTTGTCCCATTCTTGCCTGATGTAGGGTTCTAGCTGCTCCGCAGTCCTCGGTGATTTTGCCAGATTTTTCATTTCATAATGCACCAAATATTTTCTATTGGTGGACGGTCTGGACTGCAGACGGCTGGATCAGCCCCCGGACTCTTCTTCTGAGAAGCCATGCTGTTGTGATGGATGCAGTATGTGGTTTAGCATTGTCTTACTGAAATATGGAAGGCCTTCCCTGAAAGAGACATTCTCTGGATAGGAGCATATATTGTTCTACAACCTCTCAGCATTGATAGTGCCTCTCAGGATGTGTAAGCTGCCCGTGCCATAGGCACTAATGCACCCCATACCATCAGAGATGGAGGCCTTTGAACTGTGTGCTGATCACAGGCTGGATGGTCCTTCTCCTCAAGTCCGCAGGACACGACATCTGTGGTTTCCAAAGAGAATTTCACATTTTGATTTCTCTGACCAGAGAACTGTTTTCCATTCTCCCTCAGTCCATTTTAAATGAGCTTTTACCAGAGAAGACGCAGGCAGGTTGTGTTGGTATACGGCTTCTTTGCATGATACCACTTTAACTTGCACTTATGGATTGCACAGAGAACTGTGTTCATAGACAACGATTTCTAGAAGTATTCCTGAGCCCATGCAGTGATTTACATTACAGAATCATGCCTGTTTTTAATGCAGTGACGCCTGAGGGCCGGCAGATCTCAAGTAATCAATAATGATCTTGTCCCTTGTGAACATGAATTTCTCCACATTCTCTGAATCTTTTGATGATATTATATACTGTAGATGGTGGGATATTCAAAGTCTTCACAATTTTGCTTTGAGGAACACTTTTCTGAAATTGTTCCACAATTTTTAGATGCAGTTTTTCACAAATTGGTGACCTTTGACCATCGCAGCTTCTGAGAGACTCGGCCTTTCTAACATACTCTTTTTATATACAGTCATGTGACTTAGTAGAGAATTTACCCTCTAGCTATTTTTCATTAGCATCACTTATTTTCCAGGCTTTTGTTACCCCGGCCGCAACTTTTCTGAGATGTGTTGCTGCCAACAATTTCTAAATTGGTTAATTTATTTTAAATGAAATTGAAAAATGGCTCCTCTTCAACTTCTGATATGTGTTCCAGGTTCTGTTGTGAATAAAATATGAGATTTCCAACTCCTTGCATTCTTTTACACAGAATCTCAACTTTTTTGGAATTGGAGTTGTACATTTCAGTCAATAGGAGATATAAATCTGTACATTTCAACACATTTAACATATATGTTTTTTGTTCTCAAATGCCTTAAAGGGCCACTCCAGCCTGCTCACTTCACCTGATTGCCTGTGACACTCTGGAGGTCTCCTCTGTGTATTTCAGTCACTTACATTCAGTGCAGCCCCCTTTTTGATACATATCAGCAGGGACGGGTTAAGTCTACCATGAGCCTGGGTCTGTATGAAGTTTAGGATTTCCCCACCAATCTAAAGTTTTGAAATGTTCTGACAACATATATATACAGTAACAGAACCAAGCTTACCACATGGATGCAATGCTAGAACCAAGCTTACTATATATATACGGTACCATAACCAAGCTCACTTCATAGATAGGGTACCAGAACCAAGCGTACTACATAGGTATAGTATTAAAACCAGGCTTTTATTACACAGACATGGCACTAGAATTGAGCTTATGTTTGTCTGTCAAAAATAATATATTAACTGACAGGGAAAAAAGACAATAACAAAAGAAAGCATGGCCACATCTAAAACAGCATAAAGTCAACATGCATATGGAGATTTATGAAGCTGTCTAAAAAAATTATTTTTGTTGCCTATAGCACCCAATTACAGCACAGCTTTCATTTTCAAAGAGCACTATAAAAGAAATGAAAGCTGAGCTGCAATTGGTTGTTACGGGCAACAAAGACCGCCTTTCGTTTAAACAGTTAATAAATCCCCACTGTCTTCTTTTTTCCAGTATATCTGGATGTATTTGATGGGGTGTGAATCTAGCCAAAGTTGAATTGGGTTCATACTTGCACTGTAATGTCTAATGTTCAGCTCCATCATAGGAACTGAGCAACAAAAATAACTGAATTGCTGAACCCGGCCCTTAACTGACATAGACGGTGCCCAACAGACCCCACCTGACTAGAATGGGGTCCAGCAGACTTCTGTCTTGCAACGCGCCATTCTATTGGAGAAAATAGTGTAGCTTGCTGTGCTATAGTCTATCATTTTGAGCTAGATCTGCACCGGAGACCCCAAACAGAGCCTCCGACACAGATGTGAACAGTGCCTAAGGGCAGACTCACACAAGCGTATAAGCAAAATAGCACATGGTAGCACAGCATATTAGCGCCATACACTAGGTGCTTTTGCATGCTTTTTTGTGCATGTTACTGTACTTGCAGGGCCATTTCACATAGGCACGGGACACAGTCACGCCCCAATTTAAAAGGCTATTTAGCCTAATTAGTTCCAAATGTGTACTTTTCCCCGCAGAATTGTGACGGTATTGGGTGCACGTTTCCGCACACCTCCCATAGGATTCTATGGGGTCTTTGGTGTGCAAATGTGCATAAAAAAGGAGCATGCTGCATTTTTTTTGAGCTCGTGGAATGTGCATGCAAAAACGTAAAATGAGAATGAAGCTATTGACATCAATGGGCTCTATTCTCTGCATATTGTGCGCCCGTGTGAGTCTGCCCTTAGGGTACGTTCACAAGCTGTGAAAATGGGACAGAATCTGCATAAAATTCAGCAGCAAAGTCTGCATCAAAATCAGCACCATTGGTGCACATCTTGTCATGAAGTTTGCTGCAGAACCACAGCAGACTTCCCCTCTTAAATTGAAAGGGTGAACTTTACTGTGGAACTGCGGCCAGAATCCACATCAAATGATGCCACTTTTGATACTGTTTTTGGTGCAGATCTGGACAAACACCACAGCACTAAATATGCTGCAGGTTTTGTAGTGGATGAACATCAAAAAATACTAGATGTGAACATACCCTTAAAGGGTTAGAAAATATCCCAAACTCCTGAATACATTTTCACATACACTTGTTCATTTTTATCTATATGTACACAGTAATACGCTTTTGCATACTGTAACACACAGTGACACATCATAGGTGCTGATGATTTCTGTTTTCCTCATGAATATGGCAACCCATGGCATAACAGATATGGTTTAGAGCTGTGATCTCCTCTAATATAACTGTGTGACAGGAGCTGTCTGATCATCATCAGTAACTGTGACAGAAGTGCTTGTGTTCTCCTGAAGGCAGCTTTTGTGGTAGATCCATGTAACAGAATCAAACAAGCTAACAATCTGATTAGAAAATGAATCCACAACCCCAAGTAGGGGTTAATGCCCACGACCGTGACGGACTCCGACAGCAGAATGTCGCAGTGGAGTCCGCCATGGCGCCCCCCCCCCCCCAAAACCTCCCCTTCTTACCACTCCTGATTCGCCGTACGTGTCCTGCATTGAAGGCCGACGTGCGTGCGCAGTACAACGCATGACTCGCCGGCAGTGTCAGATGATGCAGCCGGCGATGGGCGGGGACGCATTTTCATGCGATAATTCCGCTGTGCTACAGTGGAAGTATAGCGTGAAGGCCGGCTTCCATTGACTACAATAGAAGCTGGCCGCGCACATTCCCGCGGCATTTAGAACATACTGCGGTTTATTTCATGCTGCGAAATTCTGCGGTGGAATTCCACAGTGTGAACATTGTCCTATTAAGTTCAATAGAACCTAATAGCTGCAGGGCAATGCCGCGTACAACATGGCAGAAATCCAGCTGTGGGCATTAGCTCTAAATTTGAGTTGGTTAGAACTGAGATCACATGACCATCTGAGGAAAAAGAGGTCAGGAGATTCAGACAGAAAGGAATGCACCAGTTTATGGTCATGTTTGATACCCTCAAGAATGGATTGAACCTCAGTCAAGGATTTTGCATAAGTGGAAAATATGAAAGGTCTGAAGGAGGTCAAGAGGGATGTCCTCCTCCGAATCATAATATTTTTTTTTTTTCTTTTTCTTTTTTGTTGTTTTAAAATTTCATAAAAATTCAGAACTTTACATGTAGCAATGCTTCCATCCACTAGGTGGTGCTGCATCTCCTTCCATGTGCAGGTTGAAGGAGAGATAAGACACATCATAAAACTGTCCTGAGCTCAGTGGACTGATTTATGATATATGTCTTAGCTCTGTTTTTCTGTTGTTTTAAGTTCTGAGTGCAAAACAGCCTCAAATTTCTGTGTGAACATTTGTTTAGATCAATAGCAATGTGTCCCCCTCCCCTCTGCATCTGTATGTTATAATTATGTGCCATCCAAACTAGTTTCATTCAATAGCCTGACAAAGGGGGCGACATATCCCCTAGAGCTTGCTTGCTGTAACATCATGCATTTTTGTTAGCCATAACAAGGTATCATATCTACAAGATCACTTGGTTTCTCTCACTGAGAACAATCACACATTAGATCGCTAGCAATAGTGCGATAATGCATTATCATAGCGATCATACGATCACGGGGTCAAATTCCCTCACGGGATATACAAAATATGTATTAAAAACAGCGTAGTAAAATAATAGTAAAAACTACCTTTTTTGCCCACTTTCCCTCTTTTAAAAAACAAAAAAAACATACATTTGGTATTGCCACGTCTGTAACAACCTGTACAATAAATTGAGCATCTATCTATTCTGCACGGCAAAAAGTGTAAGAAAAAAAAAAAACTGAGCAAAATGCTTATTTTGTACCTTTTGCTTCCCAAAAACTGCAATAAAAGTGATCAAAGTGGTATCAATAAAAATTACAGCTTGGCACAAAAAACCAAGTGCCCACAGAGCTCCGTTGATGGAAAAATAAACAAAGTTATTAGTAGAGATGAGCAAGCATATTTGCTAAGGACAATTACTTGATCGAGCATTGCCCTTAGTGAGTACCTGCCCGCTAGGAAGATAAGGTTCGCCTGCCGGCGGTGGGCGGGGAGCGATGGGGGAGAGCGGGGAGGAACGGAGGGGAGATCTCTCTCACCCTCTCTCCCCTCCCCCCCCCCCCCCCCACTCCCCCCTGCTCACTGCCGCAACCCACCTGTCACCCGCACCAGCAGACGAACCTTTTCTTCCGAGCCGGCAGGTACTCGCTAAGGACAATGCTCGATTGAGTAATTGTCCTTAGCGAGTATGTTCGCTCAAGTCTAGTTATTAGACATTAAATGCGGCAGTACAAAGAAAAATAATAATTTAAAAACAGGGTTTTTATTGTGCAAAAGGGTAAGAACCTAAAAATATATATAATTTTGGTATTGTCACAATCGTACTAACCTGCAGAAAAAAATGTATCAAGTCATTTATGCCGCATGAATCATACTGTAAAAAAAACGAAAAAACAATGGAGAATTGGGGTCTTTTTTTCTCCCTGCACTTCAAAAAAATGTATTAAAAGTTTTGTGTTCTGTGTACCAGTAAAAACGAGAGCTCCCCAGGCAAACAACAAGCCTTCATACGGCCGTGTCGCCAGAAAAATAAAAAAGTTATGGCTTTTAAAAAGTGAAGATGAAAATCCCCAAAAATTGCTGCATCTGTCGGGCCAAAACAGGCTGCGTTACTATGGGGTTAAAGGTCGGCCTAAAGTAACTTTTAGAACATGTCCTTCCAAGATGGGTTGGTTCAGCCTGTCGCAGACAAAGAAGCCTCTAATATAAAATGTAGACGTTATATTTACACACAGTACAATTGTGCTTTTGATGGAACACATGATTAATTCTATTGAACATTTCCCTTCATTTCAAAGTGATCGCTCCCACTGAGCCACCTCAAAAACCTGGAACCTGCCCAGAATCAAGTGGAAAGACCTGGTTACCCTTCCGTGGCCATTGCTATTTAATCGAATCATCCTTCACTAGAAACTGGGCTCAATCATCCATGGAATGTCTCCGGAACGGTGAGTTCTAGGAATACTTACTTTATGCACTCATACGCATAATCTTCACTTTGTCATTTTGAGTTGACATTTTGGCAGCTTTTGGAACCAATTACATAGGACTATGGTCTTAACTTACAGGACTAGCAATTCGAGAATTACATAAGTTCATATCGTATTTTATCCCTTTCCCATAGGACAGTGATTGACTGCTAACCGTCATATGAATGTTCCTTCTCCTGATTATCAGTCTGTGTGAGCACTCATTGACATGTCATATGGCCGATCAAAGCTTGTTAGCCTGAAAGGGTTAAAGGGCTGCCTGGGCAATGGACAGAGATGGGTCAAATCTGCACCAAATTCACCAAAATGTTGCAATGTATTGTTGAACCTGTCTATTGAGAACGTCAGAAGAGGATGACATCAGGACTATAAGAGGGTCTGTAACTGCGCCAGAGAGCGTGGTTGTTAGTGCTGAGTGCTGGAGATGCCATCCAAGAGACACCATTTTCTGCAGGGTCCTGACTATCAGAGCAAGGCACATTGTGCCAGAGAACTGAGGAACTCAGTATCTGAGTGAGAGAGGCAACGGGAGTTGCTTGGAGCGATCTGTTGCCATGGAGCAGAGAAGGTGACATAGTTGGCAGGTAGGGCAGATAGCGTGGGTGCCAATGCATGGAGCCTGGTGGTCATGGACTTAGCTAGCGGAGATTGACTGGACAACAACAGAACAGTGCTTCTTTTCCCTTGCAATCTACAAACTGTAGGTGAGATCGGCCCTCTTATAAATATGGGATGAGCACGCTCATACGTACTAGAGCAGTTACAGCAGGCCTACTATATAAGGATAAACGCTGCACTAGTTAACACGTAAAGGGACAGTACTCACATATTGCGGACAGAGATTAAATGCAATACACCATTGCGAGTCCTTGGGGTAATCCCGCTGTGTTTAGTTACATCGCCTTGCTAGTAGTGAAGTGATGACCTTCCTTAGCCTGTGGATTGTTTCATGTGAACTGCATTTCAGAGTGACATAATTTACTGTCACAGGGGGTCATTAATACTGTTCTTCCCAGATTTTGTTATCTCATTGCTTGTGGTAAGATCGGAGTTACTGCAGAGAGCATTAAGAACCCTTGGGGCCAGAGTCATATTGTTTAGTCATTCTCATACCGGACTATTTACATTTCTGTTTTCTTACATAAACCTTGTATATTTTTGGTAGTTCCGTCGGCTCCATCATATCCTGAAAGGTGCGCACCATCTCCTGCAACAGATGGGCAGAATATCCGTCTTTGTAAAAGGCCCTTAACTTTTGAGTGTCATTGCTGTTTTATGTAGATCTGGATCAGCAGCAGAGCATTTAATATATAAGGGTCCTTTTACATGGGCAAATTCTTATAATAGTATGGCTAATTATAACTGCCTATTGGCTACCAGCTATTGGTACTTCTGTCTAAAACCCCGTTTACACGGGACGAGCTGTCAGGTAAATGATACCTGACAGCTTTTCCCTGTGATACTTGCTCTTGTGCTGCCACTGGGAAGCGAGTATCACTGGCATCGCTCAGAGCATGGGCAGCATGGAGGCAGGGCCGCTAGGAAGCGCTCCACCCCCTGCCTGCCTCCATTCATTATAAGCAGACAGTTGAGCAGATCAGAACGACTGCTGTTTACGCTGTATGACTAGTTGTTCAGTTTTTTGCATGCAGATACTGAACGACTGAACAACTCTCGTCCGGTCCTTCAGTCTCTGCATGCATTTACACAGGACAACTATCGTTCAGATTCCCCGGGAGCATGGCAATCTGCACAACTCTGAGCATCCCGTGTAAATAGGCCATAACCCTAGACTCAGCAATACCTTCACATTAACACTGGGTACTGTATGCACAAACAAACTAATACATCAAAAGACTCAAATATATCACCATAACTTTTAAATTACCACAAAATCCACAATTTAGTGGCCACAAATAACAGTTCTATTGGTATGTTAGACACAGTCCTTTGGGAGAGACACTCCTCTAACCCATCTCAGTCCAGAGTAATCAAGGTCTTGTGAGCCATACAGTCCATCAAGTAATTGTTCCTATTAGTGTGTGCACACCAGCTAGTCAGGGACCGGTCTCCTACATGTCTTTCAGCTTTATTTCAGATGCCAAATAGCTCAAGTGGTCCTCCACACAGGCTTCGTAGCAGTGGGGGTCTCAACCTGATTAATACCTTCATGGATATTCACTGAGAGTCTCCACCTCTGGCCGGCAAATGGCTCCTGAGGTTGGGCTATCTAGCAGCTTGTCGAAGTAGAGGTGTTTGGTGACAGCAGCAGTTCTCTTCTTCAATAATTCACAGCAACGGTTACCCCTGAACTCTTCAACAGCAACAACAACTACTGCTCTCATCAGCCTGCTTAGATAGCTTCTCAAAGTCTTCTGGAAGTTTCTAGCACATACCTATGGAGCATGCTCCACAATGTCCATAGAATACAATAGATCCATTGACTTCTATTGACCATAGTCATTGCCTGTATTGGAGCTCTGCATAGTGGCCAACTTTAATATAGCAGTCTGTTCATTAACGTTAACAGGGCTGGCTTTACACTAACTGTAGCAGAGGTAGCTTACCACCCTGCTACACCTTAACACAGCATTACTGTACAATATATGGAGAGATTCATGCAAACTAGATTATATTTCTGCGTTTTATATCAACATCCTTTGAATCCTACAGGTGCCAATCTAGTGTCAATTGAAGATTCGATTGAATCAGATTTCCTCTTCCATCATATTGAGCATCTGGCTGACAGAGTGAAGTCTTTTTGGCTTGGGATGTACAGGAATGTGGAAGGTATAGTATTGAGGTCCTTGCTATGTCAATAATGACAATCAGTTTGGCTTCTTCCAGACCTTTATCTTATCTCTCCTCTCTATCCCTAAAAGGAAAAAGTTATTTTAGTAAAATAAGGAAAAATAAAGGGGTTGTACTAAAATTGCAAGTTATTCCCCATCCACGGTATATCCAGAGGATAGAGTAGAACTTGCTGATCAGTGAGGGTCTCACTGCTGAGACCCCAGACGATCTCCAGAACAGGACTTCTGCAGCCGCTGCGTGAGTTGCTTTTTTCCCCGCAGTGATGTCAATGTGAATGGAGTGTTGGCCGAGTATGTATGGTCAGCGCTCCATTCATTTCAATGCAGCTGATGGAAATACATGAGCGGCCAGCACTCCATTCAGTCTCCTCCTCACTGCTGGGGGGGTGCAGTAACTCACAGTGAGGAGGACAGGGGACACAGGACCCCCATTCTCAAGATCGTGGGGGTCCCAGAAGTTCTATTTTGGTACAACCCCTCTAAAGCCTCAGGCAAAAGGCAAAACAATATACAACAAGCCTGTACATTGGCACATGGAGTGCCTTTGGCACTATATTACAAGGTAGTAGGCAGTCTATGGGCCCCAGTGTAGCGCTTTTATGTGGCACCATTCTCTCTAATAGGCTTGTCTGGTTTCAAAAAGCCACTTCCGTAACATATTCCCATGTTAATAGAGGGGGTTGGAGAGCAGTTACAAAATAGTTTTTCACTCAGGGGGGCTTGCCTTGTCCTGCATTACACAAACAGCTCATTGATTTGAATGGGCACTGTGTAATGCTTCATTTCTCCTGTGGTGGCGCTGCAGGGAAATTAGACACGTACTGCTTGGTTTCCCCACAGAATACAACTCATCATTGGGGATCCCAGCTGAGGGGGATACTTTGTGATAACTTTATTTTCATGTAGGGATTACTGAAAACCTGTACATAATGAGACAGCTCTCAGCTAATTGGAGCATCAATCCAAAATACTTTTGCCTCTTCTAGAAATTTTTTTGTGTTTATTACTAGAAAAATGGCTTTGGCTTGACAATACGCCCTTGGACTTTGTGAACTGGAATACTGGAGAACCCTCTGAACACTCAGATGAGGACTGCGTGGAAATGTACGCCACAGTCGGGACATGGAATAACATTTACTGCTCCTCCTATAAAGGCTATATATGTAAGAAGTTAAAAAGTAAGTAACCTCGGTCCTGTTCTCATAAATGTTGTCATAAACAATTACTGTATCCTTTTAGTTTATATTTCTTCTTGTATTTGGTTAGCTATCTGTTCTTCTGACACTATAGCAGCGGACGGGGTCAGACCTTTGGTGGGGGAGATAGTGGGGAAAACGATGGTGGGTCACGATGGCTCTACCGCCTCCTCTCATCACATCGCAAAATGTGGTCTGGCCCAGCAGTGTGCAAGAGTAAAAGTTAGCAGCCATGCTAACAGAGAAATAATAACTTATCTGTTCACGTGACGCCAGTGCCCCTTTCCAGAAACGAATCATCGAAACCGAATAAAGAGTCCACAGTCAAAGTGTAGGTTTGAAAACCAGAGGCACATGGCTTTTTACTTGGGTGTTTCAAACTTTGATTTTCCAAGTAAAACACTGCAACAGTCTTAGGTACAATACTACTGACACCTTCTCCTCTCATAACCTTCCGACACATTTATCTGATGTAAGATTCTTGTAAGAGCATCCCTGAAATTGACTCCTACTCCAGGATCTGAATCCCGCTTCAGGTCCCCAGAGGGCATACATCTCATAGCTCAATGAGATGAGTCCGGGCTTAGCCCAGACGGAAGCATCAGAACCTCAGACTCCTGCTCACATGTCCTCCTCCTCCGAATACATCTTCTCTCTACTTCTCTCTAACTCCGCCCCCAACCTCTCTACCAATCACATCACATAGAGCAGGTTCGGGAGACAAACACGCGGACACCACCAAGATTAGTGACACCAAACGCAGAAACACAAAGACAAACCCATATGTGGTGGACCAGCACAGAACCAGAGGGTCCCTAACTCTTGGCCACTGCACTATATGTACAACACTGAATTATCAAACTCGTAATATGTTACGTTTTGTGTTTACAGCTCCGCTGCCTACAGACAAGCCCTTGGAGAAACCAGGTATGGTATATTCTGCAATTATTTACACAGCAGCTTATTTTTAACTTATTTACAGTTCGTATTATACAGGGCTTCATTCCAATTCTGCAGGTTTTGGTGCTTCTTTAAAGTCCACACTGACCTTGGGCTGGTGATTAAAAGTCTGAAGTGTTGTCTTTAAACTATATATTACACTGATACAGGGCCATTTTAATACCTCAGTGGGCCCAGTACATCTGTACTAACTAGAGATGAGCGAGTATACTCGCTAAGGCACATTACTCAATCGAGTAGTGGCTTAGCCGAGTATCTCTCCGCTCGTCTCTAAAGATTCAGGGGCGGAGAGAGCGGGGAGGAACGGAGGGGAGATCTCTCTGTCCCTCTCCCCCCCCCCCCCCCCCACTCCCCCCTGCTCCCCCCTGCTCCTCGCCGCAACTCACCTGTCACCGGCGCCGGCCCCCAAATCTTTAGAGACGAGCGGGGAGATACTCAGCTAAGGCACTACTCGCTCGAGTAATGTGCCTTAGTGAGCATACTCGCTCATCTCTAGTATTAACCTCACACCCCTCCATTTCCAAGCTTTTTTTGTTGCAAAAAAAACCTCATGCTCACCTAATCCAGGCTCATCTAGCTCAAGTAGTCGTATGTCTAAGTACATAACCACTGCAGTCAGTCACTGGCCACAACAGGTACTCAAACCAATGATTAGCTGCAACAGTCACAAGCTTCAACAGGCATGCGTCTGCTGAGCCCGAAGGTCAGTGGAGACCGGAGTGGAAGAGGCATGTGACAGGTGAGTATAGCTTTTTATTATTTTTTAAAGAGGTTGTACCACAATTACAAATTCTCAGTACTGAGACTCCTGCTGATCTAGAGAACGGGGGTCCTTTGTCCCCTGTCCACCATCACTGCTTGGTTAATGCACCACCAACAGAGAGTAGAAGTCTGAATGCAGCGCTGGTTTCATAAGTGCACTGGCGCTCCATTCACTTTCAATTGGACTGCAGAGATAGCTGAGCGGCACCTACTGGGGCATTTCCGTCGGCTCTATTGAAATGATTGGAGCGATGACTATGCACTGGTCAGGGACGTCACCATGGGGTGAGGAGCAATTCCCGTAATAAAAGGGGAGCGAGACATGCGAGTTCCATTCTGAAGATCAGTGGGAGTCTCCACAGTGAGACCCCCACTAATCAGCAAGTTATCCTCTATCCTGTGGATACAACCTTTTTAACTTGGAAATAGTTGAAGTTGGTGCTGTTACCAGGGATCCCAAGACTAATGTATTTTTGCCCTATGCTTAAAGTAAGGTGACCAGATTTTTCCAAGGTCAAAGCAGGACAAAGGGGTGTGGTCAGGGGTCGGGGCTTATCATGACGTAGGATTTTACCTCCATCATTATAAAATGTACAGGGCTGTTTCAAAAAAGACAGAGAGCAAATTCTTCAGCATTTCCGCATCCAAAACCAGACAAAATCCGTACCCGCAGCTGATTTCATATTATGCGGCGCTCCCACTCACCTCCTCCATAGGCTTCCCGCTGTCAGCGCTCCTCGGCTTCCAATTCCCAGTGGCCTGGTCTGGTACAGTGCTGCTGGTCAGGTGAGGCCACTAGAGGCTGCTGGGAGCCAGAAGCCGGGGAGCGGTGGCAGCTGGAGAACTTTCAGCGGAAATTTTGACTATGTGTAAACATACCCTAAGTCAGCTTACAGTATGCTGCCACATACAGTGTGTGCTTAGTGGTAATAGTGACCCCCACAGTGGTCTCAGTAGTAACAGTATCTCCGATATTGACCACAATAGTAAGAGTGACCCCTATAGTGGCCCCAGTAGTATTAGTGACCCCCACAGTGGCATCAGTAGTAATAGTGACCCTCACAGTGGCCTTAATAGTAATAGTGACCCCCACAGTGGCCTCAGTAGCAATAGTGTCCCCTATATCATCCCCAGTAGTAATAGTGACCTCCACAGTGGCCTCAATAGTAATAGTGACTCCCACAGTAACCACAGTAGTAATTGTGTCCCCGATATTGACCCTAATAGTAATAGTGACACCCACAGTGACCTCAGTGGTAATAGTGACCCCCACAGTGGTCCCAGTAGTAATAGTGACCCCCACAGTGGCCTCAGTAGTAATAGTGACCCCTGCAGTGGCCCCAGTAGTGGTAGTGTCCCCACAGTAGCCCCAGTGGTAATTGTGACTCCTGCAGTGGCCTTAGTCGTAATAGTGTCCCCCACAGTGGCCTCAGTAGTAATATTGTCCTCTACAGTTGCTTAAGTAGTAATAGTGTCCTTCACAGGTGCTTCAGTAGTAATAGTGACCCCTCCAGTGGCTTCAATAGTAATAGTGACCCCCACAGTAGCCCCAGTCGTAATTATGACCCCTCCAGTGGCCTCAGTAGTAATAGTGACCCCCACAGTGGCCTCTGTAGTAATAGTGTCCCCCACAGTAGCCCAAGTAGTAATCGTGATCCCCACAGTGGCCTCAGTAGAATTATTGACCCCCACAGTTGCCCCAGTACTTATAGTGACCCCCGCAGGGACCTAAGCAGTAATAGTGACCCCCACAGCAGCTTCAGTAGTAATAGTGACCCCTCCAGTGAACTCAATAGTAATAGTGATCCCCACAGTAGCTCCAGTACTAACAGAGCCCCCCCTCAAACCCATATACTCACCCTCTCCCTGGTCTTCAGATTGCTGCCGCTCCTTTCACAGTACTGCTGCAGGCAGGTGTGTGCAACTGTAGCATCACCTCCTCCCTTCTCTTTTCCTCTTGCGGAACCAAAGAGGAGAGGTCAGGGGAAGAGGAGGCAAAGATCCCAGATGCACACACTGCCATCAGTGTGTACATCCGGCCGCAGTGCAGCTGAGTGATTACCAGCCAGGGAGCTGGGGTATCCAGGCTAGTAATCACTTAAATGGTGACCAGACATTCCAAAAGCAGGACAAATGGGTGTCCCGCTGGGGTACTGGGGGAAATCCGGACACACAGTCCCCATGCGGGACTGTCCCACCTAAATCGGGATGTCTGGTCACCTTACTTAAAGGGTTCATGTTGTGATAGAGGAAAAACAAATTGTCCCTGTGTATAGCCATACGCTGTACATATCTATGGTTAGGCTCTGTTCACATCTGCATCTTAGGCTTTGTTTGGGGTCTCCTGTGCATATCTGTCCAAAAACCTCAGATAAAATAATGCAGCATGCTGGGGTGCAGGATGGAAACCAAAGAGACCAGATTTTAGTAAGTGGGGTCTGTTCCTGTGCTGCTTGTTTTCATCATAGAATGCAGGGATGGAGCAAGAAAACGGAAACCCTGAGCACAGATGTCATCTGACCTTGGATGTGACCAGATATACTGAGGACACTTGGAGGATACTTGTATTCCCAATGTATAGAGTTGGATGTCATATGTATATATGCGTATATTGTGGACTATTACAAGGCTTATCTTTTCTCATTTTTTTCTTAATAGCGGAAAACAAAGCAGACAAGCCCTCCCATGGCCTAACCGGAGGCGTGGTTTTTCTGGTGATATTCATCATTGCTGCCACCACCATAGCAGTCTACTATCTATATAGGAGGAAACAGAACAAGCCACAACCAGACACCAGCTTCAACAATTCGTTATACTTCGATGGTAACCGCGCGCCCTCGTCACACGATACAAACGTCTTAGTAGAAAATATTGAGCAAAACGAACGTGCCATTTCTTAATTCCTCCTAAAATCTGATACGGAATCTACAAATGAAAGACTCTGTTGAGGTGTAAGTCCCAATATTAGTCCAGTGTCAAGAAGAACCCATCCACAATAATAAGGCTGATTCAGGAGTTCCGCCATACAGGGTTGTCTTACAATTTTACAGTATGTGACAGATAGAAAACATTTATGGGATGAATGTCCTAACAAACTGGTAAACCAAAAATGACTCTCGCCAGTAGCAGCCGTCCTATTGGCTGAACCACTATTCACACTTTATGGCATCTGATAGGCAGACGTATACCTTATAGTATGGAGCCGACTTAAGTTGTTCTGAATATATTGGACAGGTCCTAAAAGCTGTAGAAAAAAGCAACAACAGTCTTACTTCAAAGGAGGACCAGAAGTATTAGAGTTAAAGCTAATCTATGAGGCTTCCTGTGCTATTGCATCTCAGGGCTGCAGATGATAGAGGGGAAGATGAGGATTTCATATATATATAATTATATACAGGGGCGTAACTATGGAGGATGCAGGGGATGCGTTTGCACCCGGGCCCAGGAGCCTTAGGGGGCCCATAAGGCCTCTCTTCTCCATCCAGGCAGCCCAGTACTATGAATAAAGCATTATAGTTGGGGCCCTGTTACAGGTTTTGCATTGGGGCCAAGAAGCTTCAAGTTATGTCTCTGTGCAGCATGGTTTAGGTATGGGTACGGGTACAGATACAGATAGAGGGGGGGCAGCTCACCTTTTGCATCAGGGCCCCTGAGCCTTTAGTTATGCCCCTGATTATATGTATAGTTTTCTATCACTTGATTTTTTATAAAGCTGCATAAATTATCCTGCCTACTCATAGAGAGTCTGTGAGGTCTACCTCCACCCATTCTTAAAGAAAGCCTGAGAGTCCTGTTTCTCCTGCCCACTTACAGGGAAAACTAGTTAGTCTTTGAGTTCCTGCTTCTTTCAATTTTATTTACATTTAGTAATTTTGGATTCTATTGATATCGTAAAACTGAAAAATCTGAATCTATTGGACATTTCTTAAAAGCTGTAGAAAGAGGTCAGTTACAGTATCACTTCAAAGGAGGACCTTTAGAGGTATTAGAGTTAAAGTTAATCTATGAGGTTACGTAAACCTTTAGAGTTAATCTATGAGGTTTTCTGTGCTACTATATCTCAGGGCTGCAGATGATAGATGCAGAGATACTGATTATATATATATATATATATATATATATATATATATATATATATATATATATATATATATATATATATATATATAAAATAATCTCTGTCCCCCGGTGCATCCCCTGCAGCAGTGGTGTCTTTTTGTTGAGTCCCTATGCATAACCAAGCATCCTCTCACAGCTACCGTTGACCCATCAGCCAGTCAAACTGAGGAAGAGGCTTTGTCCTCGGAACACATTTTTTGCTGGCTTATAATTTTGTCCAATAAATTCCTTCTGCCAAATTGGTTCTTCCATTACTTTTATTTGGAGGTTTGTGTCATAACCCAGCAATTCTAGCTACGTTCCTCTATCAATACTCATAGAGAAAGCCTGAAAGTCCTGCTTCTTCAACCACTTGTGTGAGTCCTACTTCCCCTGCCCACCCATTAAGAAATCCTATCAGTCCTGCTTCTTCCACCCTTTCAAAGAGAAAGCCTGTGAATCCCACTTCCCTCAACCACTGGTATGAGTCCTACTTCACCTGCCCACTCATTAAGAAAGCCTTAGTCCTGCTTCCCACGCCCGCTCATATCAGCACTGTAGGAGTCCTCCGGTCTTAGGATCTTCCATAAGAATATCTATGGCAATTACTGACCGTATTAAGTCAAAATAACCTATAATGTTTGCATCTCAACATTTGCAACAAAACTGGCAGATTTGCCAGCATTTTTCTTAGATTTGTTCAGCCATTCAGGGATGGGAACTAAGATTTCTAATTGTGGCTCTGATGTAGGTAGAAGCCTTAAAGTGGCCTAGTGACAAACTGAAAAAAATATTGTAATAAGAGCTGATATGGCTGACGGTGGTATCTGCTTCTTGTCCTGATAACCAAAAGATGGAGAAATCTGGAATACAAATGGTTAGGAGTGCTGGTGGTTGACTTGACCAACTCGAGGACTGGAGTTAAGAACTATTGCTATAGGCTACAGGTTACACATATATTTGCAGTGATGTCTTATGATAATGGCACATTAAGGACATGTAAAGAGAATGATAGTTATTGTTGTAAAAATCTAATTTGCAGTAAATCTTCACAACACCTTCAGTACAAAGACGTAAGCACCTCAGACCCGATGGAAGGTCTGTAACAGGACCCCACCTCCCATGTGGCATTAATAGTACTGTTGTCACCTATTGTGGCAGAGGGGCTTCTTGGCACTAGAACCCTGATGAGAATTACCTCTGAACCCCCACTAAGCACATACACATGTTTACAGCAAGTAGCACCAAAAGTATCATGGGTTAGCATGGTGTAGAGAATTGGCATCTTTGGGCTAACGGTGGCGAATAAACCTCAATATCTTTGTAGCTTAGAGACCTCTTGTGAACTGTGTTGTCTTTCCTCCTTCAGTGGGACATGGCCAGTGATGGGCGCAGCTTAACAAGCTCAGAAAGTGATAAAATGTGCATTTCAGATCATCCAAATTCCAGCTTCATATTAAAACAGTAACAATTCATATCAATGTGCCTCGTTTTCTTATCTCGAGCAGCACATTGGTGCATCGATCTCCATGTAATCACCAATCATAGCAGAGATTTCTCTTGTCTGTGTGGTTTCCAATCATTGTTACAGATGATGTGTAAAATAAAATGTTTCTTTTAATCCTGTGTGTGTTACTCATTTTACTACCCTTCAAATCGTGATCTACTGTGGGAGCATCGAATGACCCCCATATATCTAAAACCACAGGACTTTTAAAAAAAATTGCATTAGAAAGTGCAGCAAATTTGCATATTTTTTCTTTTCACTAGTAAAATGTTCATAGTTATAAGCAGCATTGAGTAAAGCAAAACATTGGAACCTTGCCAAAAGTTTGCATGAACCCGAACCTCAAGTAATTTGTCTCGGCTGAACCCGTTAAAATTCTTCTTCTTTTTCCTTCTTTCTCCATTTTTTCCTTATTTTTCTATGTTCTTCTTTCTCTTCATTAATGTTGTCTAAAAAAAGAGCTCAAAAGCACTTAAATACACTCGTGGGCTGGATTCACACGAACGTATATCGGCTCGGTTTTCAGGCCGAGCCGATATACGTCGTCCTCATCTGCAGGAAGGGGGGAGGATGGAAGAGCCAGGAGCAGGAACTGAGCTCCCGCCCCCTCTCTACCTCCTCTCCACCCCCTCTCCGCCCCTCTGCACTATTTGCAATGAAAGGAGGCTGGACAGGGGTGTGGCTAAGTTTCCCAAATTAGCCCCGCCCATGTTCCACCTCTCCCCATTGCAAATAGTGCAGAGGGGCGGAGAGGAAGCAGAGAGGGGGCGGGAGCTCAGAGCACTGCTCCTGGCTCTTCCAGCCTCCCCTCTGCAGAGAGAGACGATGTATATCGGCTCGGCGTTTAAACCGGGCCGATATACGTTCGTGTGAATCCAGCCTTAGGTGACCACAATATGTTATAACAGGCTTTTATTGCTCCTAGGGCTCCTGCACACTTGCGTTTTTCTTGTGCGTTTTTTTCACGCAATTGTCAATGGGACTTTCTAATGTTAAAAATGCATCACAAGTTGGTGCTTTGCAATTTTTGTGCGATGCGTTTTTAACATTAGAAAGTCCCATTGACAATCCTGTGGAAAAAAACGCACCGATATTGCATGAAAAAAACCTGCAAGAAAAACGCAAGTGTGCCGGAGCCCTCAGGCAGTGTTATGCATCAGTTATGGGGGGATTGGTGAAGTTTCGGTTCAATTCGAATTAATTAGCACCAAACTTTTTGCCGAAATTCATGAATTGGACAAACCAAACTTTTTAAAAGTTCACTTATCTCTAGTGATGAGAAAAGTATACATGTTAACATAGAGCAGTTTGTAGGGCAGAAAATTAACATACGTTCAGCCAGTTACCCTATAACGTTGATCTGGGGTTATGCAATAAAAACCCAATGAGGTAGAAGCCATTTTTCCTTATTTTAGCAGAAAAAAAATCTTTTCTGCCTCCAGTCTGACAATTGGAATAATCCTTGATTCACCGACCTTCTGAAGTAACCAGTGATATAACACGTATTATTATTATTGCACTCCGGGAAGGCATCCCGGCCCCTTTTGTACTCTTTTAGTGAGTACGCCATCACCACGTCCTCTGGCAGAAAGTTCCATAGTCTTAGAGCCTCGTGTGGTGCAGAGTGTAAGCTCTCGCCTACGAGCTGAAGGTTGCAAGTTTAATCCCCGCTTGCGTCAGGTAGCCGGCTCAAGGTTGACTCAGCCTTCCATCCTTCCGAGGTCGGTAAAATGAGAACCCAACTTGGTGGTGTGGGGGGGGGGGGGGGGTAATAAGTAATTATTACCTGAAAGCGCTGCAGAATAAGTTGGCGCTATACAAATACCAAGATTTATTTTTATTTACTGCTCTTACAGTAAATAAACCCCTTCTACAGTACGTTGGTGTAGGAGGGGTGACCTGTTGTTAAGCTAATTTCTTGTACCTCAGGAATGTATCTTTCTTTTAATCTTTGCATGGTCTGCTTCTTCTTTACAAACAATGTTGCTACTTTCCTTGGTCTGTGATAGTTGGCAGCACTCTGAGCATGAATGATGGTGATACCACTAAAACTGGACTGCCTCCTGAAATAAAAAGGTAGGATTGGGGAATGTGACGCATCGAAAGTTGTAGGTGTTGAGGAAGAAGCTGTCTCTCTATTCAAGACTACCGTGGGGAGTACTACAAGGGATCACATACAGCAGGTTCTGAGCCCTCCCAGTCATCCAGTTCAGTAATATCCCAGTGGGTATACAGCTGACCCGATTCCATGGCAAGGAGAGACAAGTTGAGCTCTGCAAGGGAGGTCATTGTATCCATCTTATATTCTGGTGTTTGTGACACGAGACACTCAGTCTAGTCCCGGTCACCTTGGTTTAGGTGAGGGCTGGGTTTTGAAGTAAGCCAGATTGACGGCCATGGCCCAAAGGCTCTGTGGATGGCTTATATAACCTAAGGTACTTGCCATTAATGCATAATCAACAAGTTTTATTAACACTGCAACAAGAATTATGGAACTTTTGTCCCAGCAGTCTGCGGTAACTCAGTCACTTGATCTGTGCAAATGAGTTATCAACAAAGTAAACAGACTTTTGTGTAAACAGGTTAGCAACAAAGTCCTGTTTCCAGTTAACCGGGACTTGCCTTACTCAGGGCCCATCAACATGGGTTCCCAGTAATCTGGAAGGCGAGACCGGAAGAACTACTCGCTTTCTGACTTCCAAACTTCCTGGCTTTCTCGATTCACTTGTTCCTGTCCAAAGGACTATTATTGCAGCACTGCAACACAAGGAGAAACTACCTTTTTACCTCCCTCCATCACAACCACGTCCTGTCTTTTTCCTGTTCAGCACTGTTCCACCTTTCCTTCCCCCCCCCCCCTCCCCTTGCCCCTGAACATACAGGCAACCAATTCACGCAACATGAAAGAAAGATTAAAAAATATACGGTAACAGTCCTTACAGTACAGTATCACGACCTGGTGAAGTAAGAAATCGCTGCTACCAGATAAATGGTATTCCTGAAACCTGGGCTTTGCTGAAAGCAGACTCTAAAAAGCTGCCCGCTGTTACCCAAGGTTGTTGATGCAAAGTGTAAACACTTGCCTAATTGTTGTACCCATTACTGACCTTCATTGTTCTGCATTAGAAAGACCATTTGAAACATGGCTGACTTATCTCCAATAGATCTGTGCCACCTTATGTCCCGCCAACCTTGCGATGTGACCAGGTGCTCTTCAACTGATTCCCACAGATGGTGTAGGTGCCCAGTAGGGTCACACCTGTTGGTCCATAAATCCCTCCACTAATAAGACAGATCCAAAACTTGTCTGAGGTTGGACCTCCAGCCAAGACCTTTCATTGGTGTAGAAACGTTCTTTCCTCCAGACATAGAGGGCGCCCCTCTGTTACAGTCCTGGGTATAAATAGATGATGGAAGAGATTACAGTATTGACGCTTGATATATTTATGCATAGTTATTAGGTTGCCCCTCTTTTTTTCAAAACTAACTCCAATTTTTGAGAACCTCTCAGGGTATTCTACTCCACCCATTCCCTTTGTTGCTGCCCACTACAGAACCTACTCAGGCTCCAATGTGTTTTTCTTGTGTACCGGTGCTCAAAACTTAATACAACAGAAGGAATTTCGATGCCACTTTTCTGGCATATCTTCACTTTTTTGCCTATCTTCAATTTAAACTACGGCAAATGTATCAAATACCACACAATGATAATAAATTTGTTGCATCCTTAAATATGTCCAGATATGTGGAGTTACTTTTTATGCCACTCAGCTACTGTGACAAATTGTGAGAAATGTTGTCACTTTTTTGAAAAGTCACATGTCCTACATGATCAACAAAAAAGAAAAAAGTGACGCTCCGAGGGTTAATATATTTTTGCATACATAGAGGCTAGAAGATTAATTGCTGATCTCTGCCAGTTGTGCTAAAGATGGGCACATTACTATAGATCGCTTAACAAGAAGGAATGCAACCCGTGGTCTGGTGCCCTTGACCTTGCAAGGAAAATAGCTTGTGCGCTGCCAGGACTTTGGTCTCTCAGATGGTCCCATTTGATTTGCACTGACAAGCCTGAATTTAAAAAAATGTGACTAAATCCTAGACAAGCAGCAAGCCCCACCCCCTTGTCTAGACATTTTTTTTTAAATTGAAGTGAGAGGTATAACATCTGTTCTTTGCTTTTTGCGCAAATCAATATTAAATTTGTCTAAACTGCTTAGTGCCCAAATTGGCGCAAGTTAGCCTAGAATTCCGGTGCATCACAGTAATAAATGCACCTAACATCCCATGTGCAGTCTGACTAATGAGTTGTAAAGTGATAGAACAGAAGACATGCAGTGGATATAAAAAGTCTACACACCCCTAATAAAATTCCAGGTCTTTGTCATGTTAAAAAATATGACCAAAGTGAATCATTTCAGATTTATTTCCCCCTCAGTGTGACCCGTTATCTGGGCAATTCCACTAAAAAATAAGCAAAAAATTTAGGACGGAAAAATAAAAATAGCAAAACTGCAGTAATGTGTTTGCATAAGTATGAACACCCTCTTATATTTGATGATGTGGTTGTGTACAGAATTAGCCAATCACATTTCGACTCCAAATAAATAGTAGTCAGCACTCCGCGGCCATTGATTCTGATTTCCGCAAAAGATGTAAGAATCTTACAACACATCAAAGGGATCTGATTGTTGGAAGGTGTCAGTAAGGAGAAGGGGGCCAAAACATTTCCAAGGTATTACATATACCATGAAACACAGTGAAGACGGTCATCAAGTAGTGGATTATATTCGGCACAACAGGGACATCACCAAGAACCAGACGTCCCTCAACAACTGATGAAAAGACCAGAAGAAAATTGTTCCGAGAGTTGGCCAAGAGGCCGACAGCAACATTAAAGGAGCTTCAGGAGTTTTTGGCAAGTACTGGTTGTGTAGTGCGTGTGGCCAAAAGAACACCAGACCCGCAGGGAAGATGGTGGAGGCAGCATTATGTTTTGGGGCTGTTCTTCTGCTGCTGGAACTGGGGCTGTAGTCAAGGTGGAGGGAATTGTGAACAGTTCTGAATATCAGTCTATTTTGGCACAAAACATTCAGGCCTCGGCTAAAAAGCTGAAGTTGAAGAGGAATTTCACTTTTCAGCACAACAACAACCAAAAGCAGGCCTCCAAACCAACACAAGAATGGCTTCATCAGAAGAAGATCAAAGTTTTGGAATGGTCCAGCCAGAGCCCAGACCTGAATCCCATTGAAGATCTGTGGATGACCTGTAGAGGGCGCTACACATGAGATGCCCTCACAATCGGACAGATTTGGAGCCTTTTTGTCAAGGAAGAGTGGGCAAAGATTGCCAAGTCAGGATAGGCTCTGCTGATAGACACCTACCTAAAAAGACTGAATGCTTTCATAAAGTCAAAGGGTACATCAGATACAAAGTGCTAGTTTTAGGGTGTGTATATTTATGCAACTACATTATTTTAGTTTTTATTTTGGTACATTTTCCACCCCAAAACATTTCAGTTTGTTTTCCAATGGAATTGTACAGAAAACGGGTCACATGGAGGGGGGCAATGTATCTGAAATGATTCATCTTTGGCCGATTTTATATAACGGGGTGTGCAGACTTTTTATATCCACTGTAGTTTAGGCAAACATATTATTATTAACTGGAATAAGGGGAATTGGTGCAAACATGTCTGTTCATAGCAAGCATAAAGAGTCAAAAAATCAAAATGCACCAAACTTATTGACATTGCATCTTTTAATATATTCTTCGCATTACATAATGCGAGTCCAGCACCATCCCATACTGGTATCCATCCTCCATGCAGAAAGCTGCATGGGCACAGAAACCAGGATGTAGCCATAGGAGTGAATGTGTGTGACGGAGACCTCTTTGACATTGTTTCCATTCCTGCCAGTATTTTAAATGCCATCCTAAATGCTTTTCTATCCAGTGTAAAAGACGGATATAGATGGATGCTATATGAGATGGAGACCAAAGAGTTCTCGTCTCACACATTCACTCTTATGGTTCCATCCGGGTTTCTGTCCCCATATAGTTTTCTGCATAGAGGATGGAAATCAGAACGGAACTGGCACTGGATTCACATAAATGTAATGTGAAACCAGCCTTGTAAAACGCCAGTAATAAGTAAGGTCCCACCTTACGCTGGTCTGCTTCTCCTCATTCCATTCACAGGTATGCTCACAGGTGAGTAAACAGCCTTCCGATCATTGTGGCTTCTTATAAGAGATACAGCCAAAAGATCGGGAATACATCCTGGGGTGCAAAATTCCTGTTTTATTATTAAAAATTGTGCTTGATCACAGAAACAGGTAGAGAACGCGTTTCAGTTCACACTGGAACCTTGTTCACCTCAACACTGAAATCTGTAGACCACCCTTAAAAAGGTGCTTTCATTAAAAACATCTGTGAAGTTAACCCCTAATATCCCAGCAGTTCCAAACACCAACCATTGGTTTCTTCCCATCAAACCGTACGGAAAGCGTATGCATCTTCATATTCAGCATTTAGCACTTTCCGTACGGTTTGATGGGAAGAAACCAATAGTTGGTGTTTGGAACTGCTGGGATATTAGGGGTTAACTTCAAAGATGTTTTTAATAAAAGCACCTTTTTAAGAGTGGTCTTGTAAAGCACCCTCTGTAGTAAAATATACCAGTCTTAAATGTAAGCCAGTGCCTTTTTGCCCCCTTTTGTATAAGTTCTTATGGGGACATATGGTAGGAGCAGAGTTGTTGCAGGCATTAATCATCCAATCATTGACAGTCAGACAGTGTAAACTATGTAGTTATATAGATGACCAGGGGGGGGCCTTAATATAAGGCGTGCCACCATTCAAGGATGGCTTCAGGGATCTGTGCCCAGGCCATCGGCTATTTTATGGTGGGCCCTAGGGGTGAAACCACTTCCTTATCAAAGTAGTAGACACAGTGCCCTTCCTCCTCCCTGAGCCTTCCATACAGCCAATTGGGCTTAGCCAGCTTACCTGTGGGAGCAATAACAGGATACATATCGGGCTTGGCACAGAGTAGCATCATGGCTACATTGCATCACCTGACTTTTATTTGAGCAAGTGTAACAGGTCAGTGATAGGCCGGTCCCAGTTGGAGTGATATGCAGGAGTTAGAAGCTGTTCTCTCGGAGACTGGATAATATCCTTCCTCTCTCCAACTTCTTGTGCACCTGTGAGGATACCAGCTTTTGGCACCCCAATCATAGCATAACCACCAAGTGGCATAGCAACTACATCATAGACACCCTCTCCTATCACCCTTTATACCCTGATATGTATCTGAATCAGAGCTAACTGTAGAAATATTGTATTACCACAAAAGGTACAAGATAGGGGCGTGCATTATTGGGAATTCCATCAAATACACTGCAATACTTGCAGGCAACGGGTTCGAAATCTCATTGTGTGGACCTAGATCTACAGTACTACCATAAATATGAATCTGTTCACATTACCATCGTGGATGGACTGATAGTCGCCTTCCTCTTCTAGGCAGTGGAAGCAGAGCTGGCAGTGCTGCCTAAAAATACATAGCATTAAGTTTTCTGCAAAGCGGTGGAAGGTCGGCGCTGTCATTCTCCACTTGCGCAGTCTGTTGCTTAGCAATGGCCCAAATCTATTATGTCTGTTACTGAATAAACAGTGCACTCCAAAAGTGTTTCATTAGGGTGACTTAAGTACTCTGTGAGGAACGATGACAATAGGAAGCTCCAGCTTTGTATTTCAGCTGTCATTATTTAATCAGTGGTCTCCATAATGAACAGTTTATGGGTATTTTTCTTATAATTTGCCTTTAACAAAATTTGATGTTCACAATAAGATTCTGTGTCATTCTGACAAATCCTGTTTTGTGTTATTTATAGTTTAACCTGTTATCTGAAAAGCAATTTCGTTTCTCTCCATAGCAACCACACACTTCCATGGGTAGGACTGACTAACGCTTCTCAGCATGGACTCCAAAGATCAATCAATATGGATTGTTACATTTTGAACAACAGAAGTATGACTTAAAGGAGTTGTCTGGGCTCTTTGCAAACTGATGACCTATCCAGTGGATAGGCTATCAGTAGTTGATGGACAGGGTCCACTGCTTGTGACCCTTGTCCATCAGCCGATCATACAGCCCGCTGTCATCAGCGAACAGGGCAGGTAGAGAGCCTGCTGGCTTCACTCCCATTGAAATCAGTGGGAGTGCCGCACTGCAATTCCACTTCCTGCTCCTGTTACTGACATCCTGTTCTGGACAAGAAGTGGCACTGCAGTGCAGGACTCCCATTGCTTTCAATGGGAATTAAACTGGACCCACCTTCTCTCCCTGTCCACTGATCACAATTAGAGATGAGCGAACGTGTCCGTCCGAACTTGATATCCGTGCGGATATTAGGGTGTTCGGGATGTTCATTATTCGTAACGAACACCATGCGGTGTTCGGGTTACTTTCACTTCCTTCCCTGAGACGTTAGCGCGCTTTTCTGGCCAATTGAAAGACAGGGAAGGCATTACAACTTCCCCCTGCGTCGTTTAAGCCCTATACCACCCCCCTGCTGTGAGTGGCTGGGGCGATCAGGTGTCCGCCTAATATAAAAGTCGGCCCCTCCCGCGGCTCGCCTCAGATGCCTGGTGAGTTAGATGAGGGACAGTGCTGTTTGTACCGGAGCTGCTGTAGGGAAAGAATTGGTAGTTAGTGTAGGCTTCAAGACCCCCAAAGGTCCTTATTAGGGCCACTGATAGCTGTGTGTTGGCTGCTGTTAGCAGTGGCAATTTTTTTTTTTCTCAAAATCGGCTCTGCAGAGCGTTGCACCCGGCATTAGGGACAGAAGTGCTGCATAGGCAGGGAGAGTGTTAGGAGTGAGTGTAGCCTTCAAGAACCCCAACGGTCCTTTCTAGGGCCATATTTAACCGTGTGCAGTATTGTGCTGGCTGCTGTTAGCTGTGCTGCATATTTTTTTTCTTCTCAAAATCGCCTCTGCAGAGCATTGCACCCTCCATTGATACTGCAGGGAAAGAATTGTGTAGGCAGGGCCACAACACAGTTATTATTCATTGAATATACGCAGTGCGGCCTTTTGCTTGTAAAACAAGTGAAAAAAATTGTATTTGTCCTGCCTCTGTCCGTCCTGTGGAGTGTGGACACGTGTGAGCTGCGTGTACAACGTTAAAAAATCAGACGCACCCAGCTACTTTTTACTCCTGGCTTCGCCATTTGCTTTCCTTAATTGGGAAAAAAATACCTGCTCTGCCAGAGTTATAATAACTCTGCTACCCTCACGTTCTGTGACACATTAGCAGGGCCACAGCACAGTTATTAAACTTCTCATGTTCATTGAATATACGCAGTGCTGCCTTTTGGTGGGAAAAAACTGAAAAAAAATCTATTTGTCCTGCCTCTGTCCGTCCTAAGGGCTGTGTGTACGTGTCGGCTGCGTGTGCAACGTTTAAAAATCAGACGCACCCAGCTACGTTTTACTGCTGGCTTCGCCATTTGCTTTCCTTAATTGGGAAAAAAATACCAGCTCTGCCAGAGTTATAATAACTCTGCTACCCTCACGTTCTGTGACACATTAGCAGGGCCACAGCACAGTTATTAAACTTAGATTATTCATTCACTAGAGGCAGTGGGGCCTTTCGTTTTCAAAAAAGGAAAAAAATTATATTTGGCCTGCAGTCTTGCGCCAATTTATTTCCTTCCTGTGAAATCAAATCACTGGTAATACAGCATGCTGAGGGGTAGGGGTAGGCCTAGAGGACGTGGACGCGGCCGAGGACGCGGAGGGCCAAGTCAGGGTGTGGGCACAGGCCGAGCTCCTGATCCCGGTGTGTCGCAGCCGACTGCTGCGCGATTAGGAGAGAGGCACGTTTCTGGCGTCCCCACATTCATCGCCCAATTAATGGGTCCACGCGGGAGACGGTTATTAGAAAATGAGCAGTGTGAGCAGGTCCTGTCCTAGATGGCAGAAAGTGCTTCGAGCAACCTATCGTCCAACCGCAGTTCTGCGCCGTCCACTGCTGCAAATCCGAATCCTCTGTCTGCTGCTCCTCCTTCCTCCCAGCCTCCTCACTCCACTACAATGACACCTGCTCAGGAGCGGGAACACTCCCAGGAACTGTTCTCGGGCCCCTGCTTAGATTGGGCAGCAGCGGTTCCTCTCCCACCAGAGGAGTTTATCGTCACTGATGCCCAACCATTCGAAAGTTCCCGGGGTCCGGGGGAAGAGGCTGGGGACTTCCGCCAACTGTCTCAACAACTTTCTGTGGGTGAGGAGGACGATGACGATCAGACACAGTTGTCTTGCAGTGAGGTAGTAGTAAGGGCAGTAAGTCCAAGGGAGCAGCGCACAGAGGATTCGGAGGAAGAGCAGCAGGACGATAAGGTGACTGACCCCACCTGGTGTGCAACGCTTACTCAGGAGGACAGGTCTTCAGAGGGGGAGTCAAGGGCATCAGCAGGGCAGGTTGCAAGAGGCAGTGCGGTGGCCAGGGGTAGAGGCAGGGCCAGACCGAATAATCCACCTACTGTTTCCCAAAGCGCCCCCTCGCGCCATGCCACCCTACAGAGGCCGAGGTGCTCTAAGGTCTGGGAGTTTTTCACAGAGACGCCTGACGACCGACGAACAGTGGTGTGCAACCTTTGTCGCGCAAAGCTCAGCCGGGGAGCCAACACCAACAGCCTCACCACCACCACCATGCGCAGACATATGATGGCCAAGCACCCCACAAGGTGGGACGAAGGCCGTTCAGCGCCTCCGGTTTGCACCCCTGCCTCTCCCCCTGTGCCCCAACCTGCCACTGAGATGCAACCCCCCTCTCAGGACACAGGCACTACCGCCTCATGGCCTGCACCCACCCCCTCATCTCCGCTGTCCTCGGCCCCATCCAGCAGTGTAGTTCAGCGCACCGTCCAGCCGTCGCTTGCGCAACTGTTGGAGCGCAAGCGCAAGTACGCCGCCACGCACCCGCACGCTCAAACGTTAACCGTCCGCATAGCAAAATTCATCAGCCTTGAGATGCTGCCGTATAGGGTTGTGGAAACTGACTCCTTCAAAAGTATCATGGAGGCGGCGGCCCCGCGCTACTCAGTTCCCAGTCGCCACTACTTTTCCCGATGTGCCGTCCCAGCCCTGCACGACCACGTCTCCCGCAACATTGTACGCGCCCTCACCAACGCGGTTACTGCCACGGTCCACTTAACAACGGACACGTGGACAAGCACAGGTGGGCAGGGCCACTACATCTCCCTGACGGCACATTGGGTGAATTTAGTGGAGGCTGGGACAGAGTCAGAGCCTGGGACCGCTCACGTCCTACCCACCCCCAGAATTGCGGGCCCCAGCTCGGTGCTGGTATCTGCGGAGGTGTATGCTTCCTCCACTCAAGCACCCTCCTCCTCCTCCTCCTCCTCCTCTGTCTCGCAATCAAGATGTGTTAGCAGCAGCATGTCGCCAGCAGTCGGTGTCGCGCGGTGTGGCAGCACAGCGGTGGGCAAGCGTCAGCAGGCCGTGCTGAAACTACTCAGCTTAGGCGATAAGAGGCACACGGCCCACGAACTGCTGCAGGGTCTGACACAGCAGACCGACCGCTGGCTTGCGCCGCTGAGCCTCCAATCGGGCATGGTCGTGTGTGACAACGGCCGTAACCTGGTGGCGGCTCTGCAGCTCGGCAGCCTCACGCACGTGCCATGCCTGGCCCACGTCTTTAATTTGGTGGTTCAGCGCTTTCTGAAAAGCTACCCACGCTTGTCAGACCTGCTCGTAAAGGTGCGCCGGCTCTGCGCACATTTCTGCAAGTCCCACACGGACGCTGCCACCCTGCGCACCCTGCAACATCACTTTAAGCTGCTAGTGCACCGACTGCTGTGCGACGTGCCCACACGGTGGAACTCTACGCTCCACATGTTGGCCAGGCTCTATGAGCAGCGTAGAGCTATAGTCGAATACCAACTCCAACATGGGCGGCGCAGTGGGAGTCAGCCTCCTCAATTCCTTTCAGAAGAGTGGGCCTGGTTGGCAGACATCTGCCATGTCCTTGGTAATTTTGAGGAGTCTACCCAGGTGGTGAGCGGCGATGCTACAATCATTAGCGTCACCATTCCTCTGCTATGCATCTTGAGAAATTCCCTGCAAACCATAAAGGCAGCTGCTTTGCGCTCGGAAACGGGGGCGGGGGAAGACAGTATGCCGCTGGATAGTCAGGGCACCCTCCTGTCTATTTCTCAGCGCGTACAGGAGGAGGAGGAGGAGCATGAGGAGGATGAGGAGGAGGGGGAAGAGACAGCTTGGCCGGCTGCTGACGGTACACCGGCTGATTGCCTGTCATCCTTTCAGCGTGTATGGCCTGAGGAGGAGGAGGAGGAGGAGGAGGATCCTGAAAGTGATCTTCCTAGTGAAGACAGCCATGTGTTGCGTACTGGTACCCTGGCACACATGGCTGACTTCATGTTAGGATGCCTTTCTCGTGACCCTCGCGTTGCACGCATTCTGGCCACAACGGATTACTGGGTGTACACACTGCTCGACCCACGCTATAAGGAGAACCTGCCCACTCTCATTCCCGAAGAGGAAAGGGGTTCGAGAGTGTTGCTATACCACAGGACGCTTGCGGACAAGCTGATGGTAAAATTCCCAGCCGACAGCGCTAGTGGCAGAAGGCGCAGTACCGAGGGCAAGGTAGCAGGGGAGGTGCGGAGATCAAGCAGCATGTACATCCCAGGCAGTGCAACAGTCTTTAAGGGCCTGGCCAGCTTTATGGCTCCCCACCAAG
Source organism: Eleutherodactylus coqui (assembly GCF_035609145.1). NCBI lineage: Eukaryota > Metazoa > Chordata > Amphibia > Anura > Eleutherodactylidae > Eleutherodactylus > Eleutherodactylus coqui. Next base: position 125,213,500 of record NC_089848.1, read on the forward strand.
ACTGTGTCACCGCTCCCAGTCAAGGCTGAGTCGGCGGGAGCACTGTAAAAGGATGGTGAGGGAGTACGTAGCGGATCGCACGACCGTCCTCCGTGACGCCTCTGCCCCCTACAACTACTGGGTGTCGAAGCTGGACACATGGCCTGAACTAGCGCTGTATGCCCTGGAGGTGCTTGCTTGTCCTGCGGCTAGCGTCTTGTCGGAGAGGGTGTTTAGTGCGGCTGGGGGAATCATCACAGATAAGCGTACCCGCCTGTCAACCGACAGTGCCGACAGGCTAACACTCATCAAGATGAACAAAGCCTGGATTTCCCCAGACTTCTCTTCTCCACCAGCGGACAGCAGCGGTACCTAAACAATACGTAGGCTGCACCCGCGGATGGAAGCATCGTTCTCTATCACCATAAAAAACGGGGACATTTCTGCTTCATCAATCTGTGTCTAATATTCCTCCTCCTCCTCCTCCTGCTCCTCCTCCTGAAACCTCACGTAATCACGCTGAACGGGCAATTTTTCTTAGGGCCACAAGGCTCACTCAAATAATTTTTCTAAACAATTTTTAAAAGTTTCAATGCGCTTAAAAGCGTTGGAACTGTAACTTGAACCACTTTTTCGTTACACTGGGCTGCCTCCAGGCCTAGTTACCACTTAAGCCACATTAACCAAAGCGATTAATGGGTTTCACCTGCCATCTTGGCTGGCCATGGCCAATTTTTAGGATGTACATTAGTACTGTTGATACAGCAATTTTTGTGGGCCCTCGCCTACAGTGTAATCAAATTAATTTTTAGCCCACCTGCATTCCAGCTGACGTTACCTCAGCTGTGTTGGGCAATGCAATGGGATATATTTATGTACCGCCGGTGGCTTCCTGGCACCCACCCATGCTGTGGGTCCACAGGGAATTATAAATGCATCTGTTTCCACTTCTAAAGAACCCCAGTCTGACTGGGGATAGAAAGTGTGGGCCGAAGCCCACCTGTATTACGCACGACATTACTACCTCAGCTGTGTTGGGCAATGCAATGGGATATTTTTGTGTACCGCCGGTGGGTTCCAGGGAGCCACCCATGCTGTAGGTGCACACGGAGTGTAACCTACATGTGTCCACTTGTAAAGAACCCCAGTCTGACTGGGGCATGCAGTGTGGGCCGAAGCCCACCTGTATTACGCACGACATTACTACCTCAGCTGTGTTGGGCAATGCAATGGGATATTTCTATGTACCGCCGGTGGCTTCCTGGCACCCACCCATGCTGTAGGTGCACACGGAGTGTAACCTACATGTGTCCACTTGTAAAGAACCCCAGTCTGACTGGGGCATGCAGTGTGGGCCGAAGCCCACCTGCATTAAGCACGACATTACTACCTCAGCTGTGTTGGGCAATGCAATGGGATATTTCTATGTACCGCCGGCGGCTTCCTGGCACCCACCCATGCTGTGGGTCCACAGGGACTTCACAATAGGGAGTTGTACCTGCCTGTGTCTATGAATTAAAAACCGCGGTCTGACTGGGGCATGCAGACACCTTGACAGAATGAATAGTGTGTGGCACATAGGTTCCCCATTGCTATGCCCACGTGTGTAGCTCCTGATGGCGGTGGCACAGGATTCTATTTCTCATTGCTTCTGTACAGCATTGTGGGCTATCGCCCCGCCCCTTTTAAAGAGGGTCGCTGCCTAGCCATGCCAACCTCTGCAGTGTGTGCCTGCGGTTCCTCCTCATGGCAGACGCACTTCTAAATAGACATGAGGGTGGTGTGGCATGAGGGCAGCTGAAGGCTGCGCAGGGACACTTTGGTGTGCGCTGTGGGGGGGAGGGGGGGCGGTTGGGCAGCATGTAACCCAGGAGAAGTGGCAGCGGAGTGTCATGCAGGCAGTGATTGTGCTTTGTTGGAGGTAGTGTGGTGCTTAGCAAAGGTATGCCATGCTAATGAGGGCTTTTCAGAAGTAAAAGTTGTTAGGAGGGGGGGGGGCACTCTTGCCGCTATTGTGGCTTAATAGTGGGACCTGTGAACTTGAGATGCAGCCCAACATGTAGCCCCTCGCCTGCCCTATCCGTTGCTGTGTCGTTCCCATCACTTTCTTGAATTGCCCAGATTTTCACACATGAAAACCTTAGCGAGCATCGGCGAAATACAAAAATGTTCCGGTCGCCCATTGACTTCAATGGGGTTCGTTATTCGAAACGAACCCTCGAACATCGCGGGAAGTTTGTTACGAATAACGAACACCCGAGCATTTTGGTGTTCGCTCATCTCTAATCACAATGTCTGACTTGCTGCGCTGGACGGCAGGTTGGGTAATCAATTGATAGACAGGGGTTGCAAGCGGCAGACCCCCATCCATCAACTACTGATGGCCTATACAGAGGATAGAGTGAAAGAAGGGTAGTAGAGCTAATCTGTGGGTGGATATATAAAGCTTGTTGATGAATAGTGGTACAAATCTACATGGGAGGTGCTACCAGCCAGACGTGTACCTGTACAAGACAGGTCAAGAAGAACACAGTGGAAGTGAAAGAAAGATGGCTCAAGGTGCAACAAATTCAAAAAATGGTGATGATGGTAGAAGATTTTATTATATAAGAAGTATAATCAGCCGGACAAATGCGTTTCGAGGAAAAACCTCTTCTTCAGTAAATGCTGGGACATAACATGCTACAGTACATAGAAAAACATATAGGTTAACAATATCGATAAAATGGAATAGAAGTAGAAAATCAGAAGAAAGATAGGGAGAAAACATAAAATATAATCAAGAGAGTCATAATAGTAAAAATAACCGTAATCATACAAACACATATAAAAGTCATAATAATGTTAATAACGATAAATTCGTTAAAATGGTACATAGTGACATCTGTGGGAACAAACAATGTCTCTGTGTAGAAGTATAGTAAAAAAGTGTGTCATATAGTCAATCAGAAGCCACTAAATATGAGGGAGTGACTGATGGGGTGAGATCAGCATCTAAAAAGACCTGACAGAACATGCAGTGCGTACAGCAGCCAATGAAAATACTTCCCGGTCCCTATTTGTGGTACTTATATTCATTAGGTGTTTTGTTATATATTTCTGAATTTGATGTACTATTTTATATCCCTGGCCTATGATTTACACCTCCGCACCGTTATTATACTGGATAATATCCACATTTTCTTGCAGCGTTTTTATTTTTGTTTAAAAAAACTGTTTTCTTTGGAATATTATTGTTTTGCTGCATGCGCTGCAGGTTCTGTTAGGTCTTTTAGTGGCTTCTAATTGACCATGTTACACACTTTTTTACTATATTCATACACGGAGACATTGTTTTCTCCTGCAGAAGAGTCACTATGTCCATTTTAATGAAGTTATTGTTTTTAACATTATTACTATGATTATTGCTATTATGACTTTTATTTGTTATTGGATGATTACGATTACTTTTACTATTATGACTATCTCTTGTTATGGCTGGTGGGTATGTGCCCACTGTGCCAACTTTCCAGCTAGACTGTGATCCTGAACCGGTGAGGTTAGCAGCTGATCCTGATAGATGGAGGTGTTGGAGCACGATGCTGTGAGTCTGTCTGCGAGCAGGAGAAGTATTAAGGAATACTTAGTACCAGTAAGGACAGGTGTCCTCTGATAGGCTATGTGAGATGAAGATCTCGATTTAAACTAAAACAAGGTTAGGGAAAAAGACCTGCAAGAACGACCCCACGGCCTTCACCTGGGATCTGTCTATCCATGACAGGGCACAGGAAAGGTGAACTGAAAACCAGAAACACAGCAGAGTACAATAAACGCAAACAGTAGAGACTCATCACAGAGATGAAGACAATACAAAGACAGGAAGGCACTAGGGAACACCTACATGGGAGAAGCACAAGACATAGAGCAAGCAGGAACGCAGAAACAGAAACCAGACTGGATGATTGTAGCAATATACACCAGCACTAAGGCAATGAGACTGAGCTCCCAGCTCAGCTAAATAGGTAGGTAATTGCTGATGCCTTGTGTTACATCCAACCAGGACACACTGGATCTCTTACCCGCAGATCTTCCACAAATGCAAATGAACAAATAACAAATCAGATATAGAACCAAAATATGGGAAACGCTGTCCCTACATAACCTAACACTGGGAAGAGACCCTACCTGAATGCAGGGTGATCGCCCCAATAAGGATGGCCCTGACCGTATACCTCGGTCCCTAATTGACCCTACGTGGAAAAGGGAAATAACTCAAGAAAAAACAAAACTAGAAATGAAAACAAGCACAGAATTTACCTTGAGATGCAGCAGGTAACTGAATGCTCCAGGACCAGAGTTCTGAATGCTAGCTCAACCAGACAGAGACTGAAAATTAACTGCAGTTGAGCTCAGTATCAGCCCAGGTAAAATAGCCCTAGTAATTACCCTCAGGTGCGACTAAGCACGTCATTCCTAATACCACACCCACTGAGCCAGAAGATGTAGAAACCTCTACAAAATCACTACCAGACTATCAGTAAGGCAGCAATTCCAGAATCACCGCAATATTATCTCACCTTTCAGGAGGGGCCCCAGGACCCTTAGGATCAGGTCAATTCGGATTCAGTCTGTAAAACATTTTTCACAAGCCGATCCGCATGGATCCCCCGGTACCCATGTCCTCTCCTCAGGACCATAACCATGCCAATGCACTAAATACTGTAGTGATCTCCTAACCAGATGAGATTCCACTATGCAACTTATCTCAAAATGAATATCCCCATCAACCACCACTGGGGCTGGCAGAGTTGAACCATTTCCTGAATCAACAAACTTCTTTAACAGAGACTTATGAAACACATTAATTATTATCATTGAGCTCAGAATCTCCAAATGAAAACAAGCACAGAACTTAGCTTGAGATCCAGCAGGTAACTGAACGCTCCAGGACCAGAGCTTCGAATGCTAGCTCAACTAGACAGTGACTGAAAATCTACCGCAGTTGAGCTCAGTATCAGCCAAGGTAAAATAGCTCTAGTAATTACCAACAGGTGCAACTAAGCACGTCACACCTAATGCAACACTCCCTGAGCCAGGAGATGTAGAAACCTCTCCAAAACCAGCACCATACTTCTCAGCAAGGCAGCAATTCCAGAACCACCACAACACCTTGCAGCTGAACTGGAACACTGAAAGAAGTAAGCCCTGCATTGCTGGACAGAAGTGTACAGCAGTTCAGGTTACCATGGAAAACGGACGACACCAACGTCTGCTGGAAATAACAGGAGACAGGGAAGTCTGGGAAGCAGGCCTAATATCCCTTGATTATATTTTATGTTTTCTCCCTATCCTTCTTCTGATTTTCTACTTCTATTCCATTTTATCAATATTTTTAACTTATATGTTTTTCTATGTACTGTAGCATGTTATGTCCCAGTATTTACTAAAGAAGAGGTTTTTTCCACGTTGTTCTGCTGGTTATACTACTCATATAATAAAATCTTCTTATCGTACCATCATCACCATTTTTAGAGTTGTTGCACCTTCAGCCATCTTTCTTTCACTTCCTCTGTATACAGAAGATAGGTCATCAGTTGAAAAGAGCCCTAAAAAGTCTTACTGGCGCTGGATTGGAGCCCAGGTGTAGTAGCCAAGCCAGACTGGAGAGTAGTCAAGTGGAAGCTGGGTCATTAGCAGGTGGTCTCAGTTGCAATACTAAGGATGAGGCAGGAATCATAGTCAAGTGGAAGCCAGGTTGTTAGTAGATGGTCTCAGTTGCAGTACAGAGGATGAGGTAGCAGTGGAACTCGATTACAGGCTGGGAGCTCAATAATCACGCACTGAAGGAGTGGCAAGGCTAGCCTTATATACGAAGTGCAATCAGGAACAAAGGCAGGGTCAGGACCAAGAGGCAGGAACTACTCCAAGTCCTGCTAGCCTAGCAGAGAGAGCTCTTGAGTAGCATTCAGGAAATTGCGGGTTCAAGCCCTGACAGTATTCCCCATCTCTTTGAGGATGGCTTTCAGACATCCCAGGTGCCGGCTTCTCTGGGTATTTCTTGTGAAACTTCTTTGTGAGCCTCGGAGCATGCACATTCTTCTCTGGCTCCCAGGAGTTTTCCTCTGGCCCATACCCTTGCCACTTCACAAGGTACTGTATATTACCTCTTTGAAGTCTGCAGTCTAGAATCTTCTCTACGAAGAACTTATCCTGGCCCTGAACTTTCACAGGAGGGAGAGGCGGTTGATGTCTTCCCACAAAAGTATTCTCATGAAAAGGTTTTAGTAAGGAAACATTAAAGACAGGGTGAATCCTCAGATTGCCCAAGAGCTTCAGTCGTTATGCCACCTGGCTAACCCTTGCTGCAATTGGTAATGGTCCCAAGAATCTTTGCCCAAGTTTGGGTGGGAGAAGGTACGTTCGCCTTCAGGTTCTTGGAGGCTAGCCACACCTTTTGTTCAACCTGGAAGGTAGGAGCTGCTTGGCAATGACAGTCGGACGCCTTCTTGTAGGTATTCTGGGCTTCCTGTAAGGTTTCTTTTCATTGCTTCTGCGTTTCTGCTAATGCCATCAGTCTATGGTTAACTGTTGGGACCGGAGTGTTGATACGGAGGCCAGGAATAAATACGGGATGTGTACTGTAGTTGAAATAGAACGGACTCTGGGTGGTAGAACTGTGTTGAGCATTGTTATAGGGGAACTCTGCTGTTGACAAATAATCCACCCAGTCATCCTGTAGATGGGAGATAAAGCAGCGAAGATATTTCTCCAAAATCTGATTTGTTATTTCTGAAAGCTACTTTGATGGCCAGAAGCTCCTTGTTCCCCGTATCGTAGTTTTTCTCAGCGGGTGATAGCATGTAGGATAAAAATGCACAAGGGTGTAGTTGCATCTTATCCCCTATTCCCTGTGAAAAAATGGGTCCCATTGTGGAGTCGAAGGCGTCCACCTCCATGACAAAACGCAACTCTGGGTTTGGGTGGATCAGTATTGGTGCTGAGGTAAATAGAGTCTTTAGTCTTTCAAAAGTGGTTTGTGCCTTTGGGGACCAGGAAAATGTGTGCACTTTCTTTGTGAGGGAGGTGATGGGAGAAATCACTTTTGAGAAGTCCTTCATAAACTTCCTGTACAAATTCGCAAAACCAATCAAATGTTGTACTTCCTTCAGATTTAGGAATGGGCCAATCCAGGATGGCTTTAATCTTGCTGGGATCCATACTTAAGTCCTTTGGGGAAATAATGTATCCTAAGAATTGTATTTGGGTTTGTTCAAACTCACATTTCTCTAACTTGATGTAGATGTTATTCTTGTGGAGTTGGTCCAAGACCACCCAAACTTGTCCGCGATGCTCCTCCAAATTGTCAGAGAATATGAGGATGTTGTCGAGATATGCCGCAACAAATTGATCCAACAGGTCTTGAAACACATTGTTGATAAAGTGCTGGAAGGTACCGTGAGCATTGCAAAGGTCAAACGGCATCACTAGAAATTCAAATGTCCATATCTTGTCCTGAAGGCTGTCTTCCACTCGTCTCCGGGCTGGATCCGCACCAGATTGTATGCTCCTCTGAGGTCCAGTTTCGTAAAGACCTTGGCTGCCCGAAGCCTCTCCAGCAGTTCTGGGATTAATGGGAGAGGGTAGTGATTCTTAATGGTGATCTTGTTTAGCTCCCGGTAGGCGATGCACAGCCGAAGAGTCGAATCTTTCTTTTTAATAAAGAAAATGGGTGCTCCTGCTGTAGAAGAAGACTGGATGAAACCCTTCCTTAGATTCTCATCCAGATGTTCCTGAAGGGCCCATAACTCAGGTTCAGCGAGGTTTAAGATATGCCCAAAGGAAATAGAAGATCCCAAAAGCAGCTCAATAGGACAGTCATACGGAGGGTAAGGTGGCAGCTGGTCAGCCTTCTTCTTACTAAAAACATCCTTGAACATCCAGTAGAGCACTGGTAATTTCTCTAACTCCTGTTGCTCATCCTCAAGGTGCTGTACTGGTTTAGGGGTGGATGGTGCCATCTAGCAGTTTTCCTTACAGTATTCTGAGGGGAATGCAATGGTCCTGGTTTCCCAGTTGATAGAGGGATTATGGGTAGAAAACAAGGGAATCCCGAGAATCACTGGAAACTTGGGTATGAGATGAGCTGGAAGCTGATTGTCTCGTGGTGCTCAGGGTTCATGTGAAGCTCCAATTCAATTGTCGCCTGTGTGATGGGACCTGAAGACAAGTGTGACCCATCCACAGTTTCCATATCTATCGGTATGGATCTGAGTCTGGTTGTAATGTCTTTGTCATGAAGGAACATTAACCCCTTGAGTGGCACGCCCATAAATTTTCCGGGAGGAGCTCCACTGCCCATAGCGATATAGCCCGCAAGATTTCTGGGCTATGTATCACTATGGGAGCTGCAGAGCACAATGCCACAAGCTGTGACAGCGTGCTCTGCCTGCAGAGACCCACACAGAGTAGTTCAGGTCTTTGAAATAAGAAGCAGGGAGATACTGCCGATCTGCCGGCAATCTCCCGCTTTTAATTTCAAACTCCTGCACTTAGTTTGCTTACAGGTTGTCATAGAGACCATCGGCTTGTCAGTAGCAAGCCAATGGTCTCTGTGGCAGGGAGAGCTAGTGCTTGGCAGTCAGAGAACAGCTAGGCACCAGCTCTTACAGCACAGATCAGAGAAAACCTCTGCTGTGTTAACCCTTTACATGCTGCAGTCTATGTGACTGCAGCATGTAAAGGGATGTCACCATTGGACCTCCAGAATGTGATCAGGGGGTCCTGATGGGTCTCTGTGGAAGTCCCCTAAAGGGACAAAAAAAAATGTTAAAAAGAAGTTTAAAAAAAAAATGTAAACAATTATTAAAAAAATAAAAACACTTGTCTCCCTTTACTTTGTAAAAAATTAAAAATTAAATTACGCATGAGGTATTCCTGCGTCATAATGACCCAGAGAGAAATGTTAGTACATTTTTTAACCCCTTAATGACATGGCCCCTTTTTTTTCTTTTTTCCCCATTTCTTTTTTTCCTCCCCCCTTTTTGAAAAACATAACTCCTTTATTTGTCCATCTACATCGCTGTATGAGGGCTTGTTTTTTGCAGGACGAGTTGTATTTTTCAATGGTGCTATTTAAAGTACCATATAATGTACTGTCTGACAGGCTGATAAGAAACCCACCACTCAAGGTATATGTAAGCACTTCTGTATCGCCATTACAAAGCACTTTGTAAAATACAATGTGCATTGTAAATGAGCCATACAGAAGTTATATACTTCCTACAGGAGTGCCCCCTCTATGCATTCTGTCGTCCCTGGATATAACAAATTCTCCAGGCAGTCTTCTTTTCTTGTCACGCAGGCGCAGTAGTGCTTGTCGGCTCTTGGGAAGGCAGGTCTCTTGGCGCATGCACAGTTCATTCAGAAGTCTGGGCTGAAGCCAATCCTGACAACAGCGTCCCCCAGCCGACTGTCATCAGCTAAAGGGTAAGTATTACTACTTAGGGCAGTGTTGGGGTGCGGGTGGTGTCACGATTACTACTAGGGGCATTGTTAGGGGGGGTGAGGGGTGTCACTATTGCTACTGGGGGCAGTGTCAGGGGCAGGTGGTGACACTATTACTACTGGGGGCAGTGTCAGTTGACGGGTGGTGTCACTATTACTAATGGGGGCAGTTTCAAGGTATGGGTGGTGTCATTATTACTACTGGGGGCAGTGTTGGGGGGTGGGTGGTGTCCCTATTACTACTGGGGGCAGTGTTGGGGGGTGGGTGGTGTCACTATTACTACTGGGGGCAGTGTTGGGGGTTAGCTGTGTCATTATTACTACTGGGGAAATTATTGGGGGTCACTACTACTGCTGGGGCAATTATGGGGGGCCACTATTACTACTGGGGTAACTATTAGAGGTAACAATTACTGCTGGGACAGCTAATGGGGATCCCTATTACTTCTAAGGCAACTAAGGGGGTCACTATTACTGCTGAGGCAACTATTGAGCCAACACTAGGGAAGAGAGAGTATTCAAAAAGATCTAGAAAAGCTTGCACAGTGATCGGCGACTAACAGAATGGTATTTAATAGAGATGAGCGAACACCAAAATGTTCGGGTGTTCGTTATTCGTAACGAACTTCCCGTGATGCTCGAGGGTTCGTTTCGAACAACGAACCCCATTGAAGTCAATGGGCGACCAGAACATTTTTGTATTTCGCCGATGCTCGCTAAGGTTTTCATGTGTGAAAATCTGGGCAATTCAGGAAAGTGATGGGAATGACACAGTGACGGATAGGGCAGGCGAGGGGCTACATGTTGGGCTGCATCTCAAGTTCACAGGTCCCACTATTAAGCCACAATAGCGGCAAGAGTGCCCCCCCCTCCCAACAACTTTTACTTCTGAAAAGCGCTCATTAGCATGGCATACCTTTGCTAAGCACCACACTACCTCCAACAAAGCACAATCACTGCCTGCATGACACTCCGCTGCCACTTCTCCTGGGTTACATGCTGCCCAACCGCCCCCCCTCCCCCCCACAGCGCACACCAAAGTGTCCCTGCGCAGCCTTCAGCTGCCCTCATGCCACACCACTCTCATGTCTATTTAGAAGTGCGTCTGCCATGAGGAGGAACCGCAGGCACACACTGCAGAGGTTGGCACGGCTAGGCAGCGACCCTCTTTAAAAGTTGGGGAGCGATAGCCCACAATGCTGTACAGAAGCAATGAGAAATAGAATCCTGTGCCACCGCCATCAGGAGCTGCACACGTGGGCATAGCAATGGGGAACCTATGTGCCACACACTATTCATTCTGTCAAGGTGTCTGCATGCCCCAGTCAGACTGGTAATATGCACCTTAACAGTAACCGCGTTGGTGGTAATGTGGTGGTGACTGCGGACCTAGTAGCACGGTTGTATTTTGTTGGTTTTCGGAATGTGGCCAGGATTAAGTAGGCCGTGGCGGGGGGATGGTGGGGGGGCTCTCTTGTAGTGTCGGTAAAGGTGAAATTCTTGGACTGCCACCAGACGAACCAATGCAAAGGCATTTGCCAACAATGTTTTCCCTGTTGGAGGAGGAGGGGGATGTTTTTGAGGCACTACGTGTCCTCTCCACGTGTCCGTGGTTATATGCACCTTAACAGTAACCGCGTTGGTGGTAATGTGGTGGTGACTGCGGACCTAGTAGCACGGTTGTATTTTGTTGGTTTTCGGAATGTGGCCAGGATTAAGTAGGCCGTGGCGGGGGGATGGTGGGGGGGCTCTCTTGTAGTGTCGGTAAAGGTGAAATTCTTGGACTGCCACCAGACGAACCAATGCAAAGGCATTTGCCAACAATGTTTTCCCTGTTGGAGGAGGAGGGGGATGTTTTTGAGGCACTACGTGTCCTCTCCACGTGTCCGTGGTTATATGCACCTTAACAGTAACCGCGTTGGTGGTAATGTGGTGGTGACTGCGGACCTAGTAGCACGGTTGTATTTTGTTGGTTTTCGGAATGTGGCCAGGATTAAGTAGGCCGTGGCGGGGGGATGGTGGGGGGGCTCTCTTGTAGTGTCGGTAAAGGTGAAATTCTTGGACTGCCACCAGACGAACCAATGCAAAGGCATTTGCCAACAATGTTTTCCCTGTTGGAGGAGGAGGGGGATGTTTTGAGGCACTACATGTCCTCTCCACGTGTCCGTGGTTATATGCACCTTAACAGTAACCGCGTTGGTGGTAATGTGGTGGTGACTGCGGACCTAGTAGCACGGTTGTATTTTGTTGGTTTTCGGAATGTGGCCAGGATTAAGTAGGCCGTGGCGGGGGGATGGTGGGGGGGCTCTCTTGTAGTGTCGGTAAAGGTGAAATTCTTGGACTGCCACCAGACGAACCAATGCAAAGGCATTTGCCAACAATGTTTTCCCTGTTGGAGGAGGAGGGGGATGTTTTTGAGGCACTACGTGTCCTCTCCACGTGTCCGTGGTTATATGCACCTTAACAGTAACCGCGTTGGTGGTAATGTGGTGGTGACTGCGGACCTAGTAGCACGGTTGTATTTTGTTGGTTTTCGGAATGTGGCCAGGATTAAGTAGGCCGTGGCGGGGGGATGGTGGGGGGGCTCTCTTGTAGTGTCGGTAAAGGTGAAATTCTTGGACTGCCACCAGACGAACCAATGCAAAGGCATTTGCCAACAATGTTTTCCCTGTTGGAGGAGGAGAGGGATGTTTTTGAGGCACTACGTGTCCTCTCCACGTGTCCGTTCCATGTAAGCAATAGTAGCACTCAAGACAGGCCCCAGTAACAATTCTGAAGCAGCAGTATAGCGGGAGCGCAGTCTTCGTTCCATGTAAGCAATAGTAGCACTCAAGACAGGCCCCAGTAACAATTCTGAAGCAGCAGTATAGCGGGAGCGCAGTCTTCGTTCCATGTAAGCAATAGTAGCACTCAAGACAGGCCCCAGTAACAATTCTGAAGCAGCAGTATAGCGGGAGCGCAGTCTTCGTTCCATGTAAGCAATAGTAGCACTCAAGACAGGCCCCAGTAACAATTCTGAAGCAGCAGTATAGCGGGAGCGCAGTCTTCGTTCCATGTAAGCAATAGTAGCACTCAAGACAGGCCCCAGTAACAATTCTGAAGCAGCAGTATAGCGGGAGCGCAGTCTTCGTTCCATGTAAGCAATAGTAGCACTCAAGACAGGCCCCAGTAACAATTCTGAAGCAGCAGTATAGCGGGAGCGCAGTCTTCGTTCCATGTAAGCAATGGTTAATGTGGCTTAAGTGGTAACTAGGCCTGTAGGCAGCCCAGTGTAACGAAAAATTGGTTCAAGTTAAAGTTCCAACGCTTTTAAGCGCATTGAAACTTATAAAAATTGTTCTGAAAAATTATTTGAGTGAGCCTTGTGGCCCTAAGAAAAATTGCCCGTTCAGCGTGATTACGTGAGGTTTCAGGAGGAGGAGCAGGAGGAGGAGGAGGAATATTAGACACAGATTGATGAAGCAGAAATGTCCCCGTTTTGGATGGTGAGAGAGAACGTAGCTTCCATCCGCGGGTGCAGCCTACGTATTGCTTACGTATCGCTGCTGTCCGCTGGTGGAGAACAGAAGTCTGGGGAAATCCAGCCTTTGTTCATCTTGATGAGCGTTAGCCTGTCGGCACTGTCGGTTGACAAGCGGCTACGCTTATCTGTGATGATTCCCCCAGCCGCACTAAACACCCTTTCCGACAAGACACTAGCCGCAGGACAAGCAAGCACCTCAAGGGCATACAGCGCTAGTTCAGGCCACGTGTCCAGCTTCGACACCCAGTAGTTGTAGGGGGCAGAGGCGTCACCAAGGATGGTCGTGCGATCCGCTACGTACTCCCTCACCATCCTTTTACAGTGCTCCCGCCGACTCAGCCGTGACTGGGGAGCGGTGACATAGTCTTGGTGGGGAGCCATAAAGCTGGCCAGGCCCTTAAAGACTGTTGCACTGCCTGGGATGTACATGCTGCTCGATCTCCGCACCTCCCCTGCTACCTTGCCCTCGGTACTGCGCCTTCTGCCACTAGCGCTGTCGGCTGGGAATTTTACCATCAGCTTGTCCGCAAGGGTCCTGTGGTATAGCAACACTCTCGAACCCCTTTCCTCTTCGGGAATCAGAGTGGGCAGGTTCTCCTTATACCGTGGATCGAGCAGTGTGTACACCCAGTAATCCGTCGTGGCCAGAATGCGTGCAACGCGAGGGTCACGAGAAAGGCATCCTAACATGAAGTCAGCCATGTGTGCCAGGGTACCAGTACGCAACACATGGCTGTCCTCACTAGGAAGATCACTTTCAGGATCCTCCTCCTCCTCCTCCTCCTCCTCCTCCTCAGGCCATACACGCTGAAAGGATGACAGGCAATCAGCCGGTGTACCGTCAGCAGCGGCCCAAGCTGTCTCTTCCCCCTCCTCCTCATCCTCCTCATGCTCCTCCTCCTCCTCTACACGCTGAGATATAGACAGGAGGGTGCCCTGACTATCCAGCGGCATACTGTCTTCCCCCGCCCCCGTTTCCGAGCGCAAAGCAGCTGCCTTTATGGTTTGCAGGGAATTTCTCAAGATGCATAGCAGAGGAATGGTGACGCTAATGATTGTAGCATCGCCGCTCACCACCTGGGTAGACTCCTCAAAATTACCAAGGACATAGCAGATGTCTGCCAACCAGGTCCACTCTTCTGAAAGGAATTGAGGAGGCTGACTCCCACTGCGCCGCCCATGTTGGAGTTGGTATTCGACTATAGCTCTCCGTTGTTCATAGAGCCTGGCCAACATGTGGAGCGTAGAGTTCCACCGTGTGGGCACGTCGCACAGCAGTCGGTGCACTGGCAGCTTAAAGTGATGTTGCAGGGTGCGCAGGGTGGCAGCGTCCGTGTGGGACTTGCGGAAATGTGCGCAGAGCCGGCGCGCCTTTACGAGCAGGTCTGACAAGCGTGGGTAGCTTTTCAGAAAGCGCTGAACCACCAAATTAAAGACGTGGGACAGGCATGGCACGTGCGTGAGGCTGCCGAGCTGCAGAGCCGCCACCAGGTTACGGCCGTTGTCACACACGACCATGCCCGGTTGGAGGCTCAGCGGCGCAAGCCAGCGGTCGGTCTGCTGTGTCAGACCCTGCAGCAGTTCGTGGGCCGTGTGCCTCTTATCGCCTAAGCTGAGTAGTTTCAGCACGGCCTGCTGACGCTTGCCCACCGCTGTGCTGCCACACCGCGCGACACCGACTGCTGGCGACATGCTGCTGCTAACACATCTTGATTGCGAGACAGAGGAGGAGGAGGAGGAGGAGGAGGAGGGTGCTTTAGTGGAGGAAGCATACACCTCCGCAGATACCAGCACCGAGCTGGGGCCCGCAATTCTGGGGGTGGGTAGGACGTGAGCGGTCCCAGGCTCTGACTCTGTCCCAGCCTCCACTAAATTCACCCAATGTGCCGTCAGGGAGATGTAGTGGCCCTGCCCGCCTGTGCTTGTCCACGTGTCCGTAGTTAAGTGGACTGTGGCAGTAACCGCGTTGGTGAGGGCGCGTACAATGTTGCGGGAGACGTGGTCGTGCAGGGCTGGGACGGCACATCTGGAAAAGTAGTGGCGACTGGGTACTGAGTAGCGCGGGGCCGCCGCCTCCATGATACTTTTGAAGGACTCCGTTTCCACAACCCTATACGGCAGCATCTCAAGGCTGATGAATTTTGCGATGCGGACGGTTAACGTTTGAGCGTGCGGGTGCGTGGCGGCGTACTTGCGCTTGCGCTCGAACACTTGCGCAAGCGACGGCTGGACGGTGCGCTGAACTACACTGCTGGATGGGGCCGAGGACAGCGGAGATGAGGGTGTGGGTGCAGGCCATGAGGCGGTAGTGCCTGTGTCCTGAGAGGGGGGTTGCATCTCAGTGGCAGGTTGGGGCACAGGGGGAGAGGCAGGGGTGCAAACCGGAGGCGCTGAACGGCCTTCGTCCCACCTTGTGGGGTGCTTGGCCATCATATGTCTGCGCATGGTGGTGGTGGTGAGGCTGTTGGTGTTGGCTCCCCGGCTGAGCTTTGCGCAACAAAGGTTGCACACCACTGTTCGTCGGTCGTCAGGCGTCTCTGTGAAAAACTGCCAGACCTTAGAGCACCTCGGCCTCTGCAGGGTGGCATGGCGCGAGGGGGCGCTTTGGGAAACACTTGGTGGATTATTCGGTCTGGCCCTGCCTCTACCCCTGCCTCTACCCCTGGCCACCGCACTGCCTCTTGCAACCTGCCCTGCTGATGCCCTTGACTCCCCCTCTGAAGACCTGTCCTCCTGAGTAAGCGTTGCACACCAGGTGGGGTCAGTCACCTCATCGTCCTGCTGCTCTTCCTCCGAATCCTCTGTGCGCTGCTCCCTCGGACTTACTGCCCTTACTACTACCTCACTGCAAGACAACTGTGTATGATCGTCATCGTCCTCCTCACCCACAGAAAGTTGTTGAGACAGTTGGCGGAAGTCCCCAGCCTCATCCCCCGGACCCCGGGAACTTTCGAATGGTTGGGCATCAGTCACGATAAACTCCTCTGGTGGGAGAGGAACCGCTGCTGCCCAATCTGAGCAGGGGCCCGAGAACAGTTCCTGGGAGTGTTCCCGCTCCTGAGCAGGTGTCATTGTAGTGGAGTGAGGAGGCTGGGAGGAAGGAGGAGCAGCAGACAGAGGATTCGGATTTGCAGCAGTGGACGGCGCAGAACTGCGTGTTGACGATAGGTTGCTCGAAGCACTTTCTGCCATCCAGGACAGGACCTGCTCACACTGCTCATTTTCTAATAACCGTCTCCCGCGTGGACCCATTAATTGGGCGATGAATGTGGGGACGCCAGAAACGTGCCTCTCTCCTAATCGCGCAGCAGTCGGCTGCGACACACCGGGATCAGGAGCTCGGCCTGTGCCCACACCCTGACTTGGCCCTCCGCGTCCTCGGCCGCGTCCACGTCCTCTAGGCCTACCCCTACCCCTCAGCATGCTGTATTACCAGTGATTTGATTTCACAGGCAGGAAATAAATTGGCGCAAGACTGCAGGCCAAATATAATTTTTGCCCTTTTTGGAAAACGAAAGGCCCCACTGCCTCTAGTGAATGAATTATCTAAGTTTAATAACTGTGCTGTGTCCCTGCTTATGTGTCACAGAACGTGAGGGTAGCAGAGTTATTATAACTCTGGCAGAGCAGGAATTTTTTTTCCCAATTAAGGAAAGCAAATGGCGAAGCCAGCAGTAAAGCGTAGCTGGGTGCGTATGATTTAGCAATGTTTTTCACGCAGCTCACACGTCTCCACAGGCGTTAGGACGGACAGAGGCTGGACAAATAGATTTGTTTCCACTTGTTTTTCCACCAAAAGGCAGCACTGCGTATATTCTATGAATAATAACTGTGTTGTGGCCCTGCCTATACAATTCTTTCCCTGCAGTATCAATGGAGGGTGGAATGCTCTGCAGAGGCGATTTTGAGAAGCCCAAAAAAAATGCAGCACAGCTAACAGCAGCCTGGACAGTACTGCACACGGATAAATATGGCCCTAGAAAGGACCGTTGAGGTTCTTGAAGGCTACACTCACTCCTAACACTCTCCCTGCCTATGCAGCACTTCTGTCCCTAATGCCAGGTGCAACGCTCTGCAGAGCCGATTTTGAGAAAAAAAAAATGCCACTGCTAACAGCAGCCAACACACAGCTATCAGTGGCCCTAATAAGGACCTTTGGGGGGTCTTGAAGCCTACACTAACTACCAATTCTTTCCCTACAGCAGCTCCGGTATAAACAGCACTGTCCCTCATCTAACTCACACCGCATCTGAGGCGAGCCGCGGGAGGGGCCGACTTTTATATTAGGCGAACACCTGATCTCGCCAGCCACTCACAGCAGGGGGGTGGTATAGGGCTTAAACGTTGCAGGGGGGAGTTGTAATGCCTTCCCTGTCTTTCAATTGGCCAGAAAAGCGCGCTAACGTCTCAGGGAAGGAAGTGAAAGTAACCAGAACACCGCATGGTGTTCGTTACGAATAATGAACATCCCGAACACCCTAATATTCGCACGAATATCAAGCTCGGACGAACGCGTTCGCTCATCTCTAGTATTTAACAAAGAGAACTGCAAAGTCCTACATCTTGGCAAGAAAAATGAAAAGCACATTCAGAATGGGAGGAATTGGGCTAAGCAGCAGCACATGTGAAAAAGACTTGGGTATACTAATAGATCATAGACTGAACATGAGTCAACAATGTGATGCAGCAGACAAAAACGCAAACACAATTCTGGGATGTATTAAGAGAAGCATAGAGTCTAGATCACGTGAGGTCATTATCCCCCTTTACTCTTCCTTAGTTAGACCTCATCTGGAATACTGGGTCCAGTTCTGGGCACCCCACTTTAAAAAAGACATAGACAAACTGGAGCAGGTTCAGAGAAGAGTTATTAAGATGGTAAGAGGTCTGCAAATCATGTCCTACGAGGAACGGTTAAAGGATCTTGGATTGTTTAGCTTGCAGATGAAAAGACTGAGAGGAGACCTAAAAGCTGTCTACAAATATCTGAAGGGCTGTCACAGTGCAGAGGGATCAGCCCTATTCTCATTTGCACAAGGAAAGACTAGAAGCAATGGGGTGAAACTGAAAGGGAGGAGACACAGATTAGATATTAGAAAAAGCTTTCTGATGGTGAGGGTGATCAATGAGTGGAACAGGTTACCACTTGAGGTGATGAATTCTCCTTTAATGGAAGTGTTCAAACAAGGGCTGGACAAATATTTGTTTGGGATGATTTAGTAAATCCTGCACTGAGCAGGGGGTCAGACCAGATGATCCTGGAGGTCCCTTCCAACTCTATCATTCTATGATTCTATGACTATTCGGGGGGCACTATTGCTGCAGGGGATGCTATTGGGGGGGCACTGTTGCTGCTGGGGATGCTTTCGAGGGGGGTGGCACTGTTGGTTTGGGTGTGGTTTTGGTTGTGATTTTGGGTGCGGTTTCAGGTGCGGTTTCTTTCTTTTTCTGTGATAGAGAAAGCTCCACGGATGACGTCCACCTGCATGGGTTCAAGGTCGGCTTCAGTCTTTGGGTGGGGAATAAATGTGAGTTGACTAAAAAAGTACAGGATGCTGGTGCCTGAACCCCGCAATCTCTCCCTTTGCCGCTCGGTAAGTCTATGGTCAATCCGGATGCATAACTGGATAAATTATTCCAGGTAGAGATGAGCGAGGATACTCACTAAGGGCAATTACTCGATCGAGCATTGCCCTTAGCGAGTAGCTGCCCGCTCGAAAGAAAATATTCGGCTGCCGGCAGCGGGCGGGGAGCGGCTGGGGAGAGCAGGGAGGAACGGAGGGGAGATATCTCTCTCTCCCTCTCTCCCCCCTGCTCCCACCCAGCTCACTGCCGCAACTCACCTGTCACCCGCGCCGACAGCCGAACCTTTTCTTCCGAGCGGGGAGATACTCGCTAAGGACAATGCTTGATCGAATAATTGTCCTTAGCGAGTATGCTCGCTCATCTCTAATTCCAGGTTATCAGAAGTCTCCACTTTGGCAAGTTCATCTTTTACCCACTTAGATAATCCCCGGTGAAATTGGCTGTGTTGTGCAGCAGGATTCCACATAGTATCATTGGCCCAGCTATGAAGTTCTGCCGTATATTCTGCAACGAAACATTGCCCTTGTTGTAGGCTGTGCAACCTCCCTTCAGTCGTGGCACAGCTGTTTGGATCATTTAAAATTGGTCGCATAGGGGCTGTGAAGGCATTGAGGCTGTCAAGGAGATTACTGTTGGTCTCAACGCATGGCGAGGCCCAGGCAAGCGCCTCATCAGTGAGGAGGTTAATGATAAAAAAATACCTTTTTACGATCACTGGTAAGCAATGTGGGCTGCATTTAGAAATAAATCCGGCATTGATTTAAGAAACCCCAATATTGGTGATGGTCACCTGCAAATTTCGCTAGCAGTGGTATGGGGGCATCTGGCGCAGAGTTGTGCATTTTCAAGAGCTGTCTCTGTATCCCCTCAATCTCCCATTGCAGAGCAACAACCTTCTCTTGGTAGGAGGCACAAAATTCCTGAAGTTCTGTGACTTGTTTCCTGAGTGTAGTTACTACGGACTTCATTTTTGGCCGTGATTATTTTGTAAAGTCTTACCGACGCTGGATTGGAGACCAGGGGTAATACCCAAGCCAGACTGGAGAGTAGTCAAGTGGAAGACGGGTTGTTAGCAGGTGGTCTCAGTTGCAGTACAGAGGATGAGGTAGCAATGGAGCTGATTACAGGCTGGGAGCTCAATAATCACACATTGAAGGAGTGGCAGGGCTAGGCTTATATAGGAAGTGCAATCAGGAACAAAGGCAGAGTCAGGACCAGGAGGCAGGAACTAGGTAACTGGGAAATACAGAACAAGGCTAGATAACAGCAATGAAACTGTCCAAGTCCTGATAACCTAGCAGAGAGAGCTCTCAACTGTCATTCAAGAGGTTGTGGTTTCGATCCCTGAGAAGCCCAGGCAATCCCTTTAAGGCCCTTTGGTGCTAATGCAAAACCAAAATGAGGCCCACACCTACTATGTACACTGGTATCTTCTTATGTGGCATGGGGTCATCGTGTCGGCTCAAAAGTCATAGCCTATGTGCAAATGCTACCTTCGCACCTCTATATGCAACACATGATCCATAATGCGTTGTTTTCCAGAATGGATTGTATCCATTCTCGAAAGCAACACATTATGGATCATTATATTCACATATAGTTCATTTTATGATTCAATAGAAGTTTATGAAAGTACCTGAGCTGCAAGTACAAGCTTTTATAATTGGACACAATGTGGAAGTAAGAACCATCCCATCACCATTAAAGAACGCAAAAAACAAAACATTGCTGATGTACATGAAATGCAAAAAATATACAATTTGCAGTATAGTGACTTGTAGTATTAACATTTACTAGAAAAACTAGGTTACAGATTTGGAGAGGATGAGGTAGAGGTGATCTAGTATGGGCTCGCTTGATCAGTCTGGTTTCTATTTGAGCACTTGGTTAACACGTTTGCTATTACCTATCCAGGTAGGGGATACAGGGGTGTCTCTGAAAAGGTTCCAGTAGAGGCAAATGGAGTGGAATGCTGAAAAAATGTTATTTTCTGGGACCCAAGCTTCCTGAAGAAAGCCTGTTTCTTTCATCTACAAAAAGTGGAATTGGTTCGGATAATTTGTCTACCATTCAATATAAAATAATGGCATAGGATCTTCTTAAAGGGGTTGTACAAAGATTTTAAGTTAACCCCTATTCATTGAATTCAAAATAGCCCTTTGTATCAAGTGTTACCTAATCTTGTTCCATGTACAAGGACCTCAGAATAGCCAGCTGTATTACACCCACCACAAGCAGTGCATATTATTGGTTGGCTCTGCTAGTGATGTCTAATACAGGTGCCTGGCAATTCAGAAGCCTGCAGGCAGAGCATAACCTACCAAGTGCCGACATTCCTTATCTACCGTTGATGAAGTGTGGAAGATACAAATTTGTGGGAATGATCAGTAAGGCATACAGTACATGTAAGGGGGTATGCCTCTGGTGCATGCTATAATGTCCATTGTGATTATATTATAAGTGTTATTTAAACTATGTTCTGTTACTTTAAGTAGAAAATTCCCCATAGGGGTCGTGCAAGAACAGGATCAGAGGAGGAGATGTTGAGCTCTCTGGATGGAAGTATAACAGCGAAGAGACATTCAGAAGAGTATTCAAGACCCTACGCTACAAAAGAGTCAACAATCCATGCAGAGTGTAGGGACTGTGGTTAAATTTAATGATATGGCTGGGTACAGATTCATCAGAGATGGGAAATATAGCAATTATGTATTTGTATGCAGAAACTCTACCTTGAAGCCTGGATAAATGACAGAGATGCGGATTTGCATTTAGAGGAAAGGCTGCATTTTTTTAAAGGAACGTTTATTGGGCATTTTATATAACCCTATACAAAAAATAAAGGCTGCATTTTACCAGGGCTGCTGGACCACTGCAGTTACATGCCCCCAAGAGACTGGTGGGAAAGCATCCCAGGTGGAGAGCAGGAAGGATGCAGATGAGAAGAGCACACCATCGACCTTCCCGTCTCCTACACAACCACTAGAATGGCCAAAGGAACTGGCTATGAAAACTGAAACAACTGGATAGAGTGTTAAAAATTCACTGGATCTGATGTCCCTGGACACCAAGGTTGAAGGTCTCCAGCACCAGGGAGCAAGGCCCCCGTGGTATAAAGTCCTATTATAGTGATTACTAGTGGTACTTTCACCAAGCAAGAAGATGCCATTCCTCTTCTTATTGAAGTTATCGTTAGACTGTTTTATCCTTGCTGTTTTAGTTGCCCAGGTACTAGCAACCTTAGAGTTGGGAGTATGTAAGGGGGTATGCATGATCATTGCAATTATGTTGTTTTTGTTTTTTGTAATTGTGTTCTGTTAGTTTAAGTAGCAAAACCTGCATAGGTGTTGAACGGGAACAGCAGCAGTGGTGGAAGCTGTTGAGCCCTCTTGGCAGAAGTATGATAAAGTAGAGAGAAGTGCTCCTACGGAGCACAAGGAGGTGACTTAGACTTGGTCTGCAGAGAGAAAGTGATCTATCTGTGATGTAGCCCAGAAGTGAGAGTGTACTACAATGGAAGCATTATCAATGTAGAGAAAAGTAATTGAAACTGGATTCAGTCCGAATACTCTGACTCTTTCCCCTTGCTCCTTCATGGCCCCTGCTAAGTGAAAGCACCAGAATGTTTATGCCAGGTGCTATAAAAGTGAACTGCTTGTTCTGAACGATTTCCCTGTTTAAAATAAAGTTGTTGTTGTTGATGAAGTGTGTGGAACCAGTGCATGCTGTTTCAAGTGATGGCCCAAGAACTGGAAGCACAATCCCATGGTGCTCCACAGCCTTGTCAAAAATTGAGATGGACTCCAGTAGGTCCATGGTTTCCTTGGCTAGACTCCAGCCCAAAGGTAGGTCTAAGGTCAATGTCAGCTGCAGACTTTCTCTCCAGCCGAGCCTGTCTTGTCCCCACCTGCTAATTACACACAGGACGAAATCTTGTAATGACTCAGACCAGCCACAGAGGAAGAAGTCTCCAAATTGCTCTTCTCTGCTCGCCCCACCACCTGCGCTAGCGACCCCCTCCCCTCACACCTCCTCTGGTCCTTCTCCCCAGTGGTCATCTCCCATCTCACCACTATGTTCAACCTCTCTCTGACCTCTGGCATCTTTCCCTCTTCTTTCAAACACGCCATCATATCCCCACTGCTAAAGAAGCCGACTCTAGACGCTGATGCTGCCAACTACCGACCCATCTCTAATCTCCCCTTCATCTCCAAACTACTAGAACGCCTGTCTTACTCCCGCCTTGTAAGCTATCTATCAGAGCACTCTCTCCTAGACCCCCTACAGTCTGGCTTCCGACCTCAACACTCGACAGAAACTGCCCTTACAAGGGTATCCAATGACCTACTGACAGCCAAATCGAGGGGCGATTACTCCCTACTGATCCTCCTCTACCTTTCAGCAGCATTTGACACTGTTGACCACAAACTCCTCCTCAGTATGCTTCGCTCCATTGGCCTAAAGGACACTGCTCTCTCCTAGTTGTCCTCCTACCTATCTGATTGCTCTTTCAGTGTCTTCTTTGCTGGCTCTACCTTCCCTCCTCTTCCCCTTGCTGTTGGGGTCTCCCAGGGCTCGGTCCTCGGCCCCCTCCTTTTCTCTATTGGACAAACCATCAGAAGATTTGGCCTCCAATACCACCTCTATGCTGATGACACGCAGCTATACACCTCTTCCCGTGACATCTCTGCACCTTTCCTCCAAAACATCACCGACTGTCTGTCTGCTGTCTCTAACACAATCTCCTCTCTCTACCTAAAACTTAAGCTCTCTAAAACTGACTTACTGGTATTTCCACCCTCCACTAACCGACCTCATCCTGACATCTTCATCTCAGTGTGTGGTGCCACCATAGCTCCTAGACAACATGCCCGCTGCCTTGGGGTCATATTTGACTCTGATCTATCATTTACCCCCTACATCCAATCTCTCGCCTGAACATGTCAGCTGCACCTCAAGAACATTGCAAGAATCTGCTCTTTTCTCACTGTGGACACGTTAAAAACGCTTACTGTTGCCCTCATCCACTCCCGGCTCGATTATTGCAACTCGTTGCTGATCGGCCTCCCCTGCACCAGACTCTACCCTCTCCAATCCATCCTGAATGCAGCAGCCAGGCTCATCTTCCTGTCCAGCCGCTACTCGGACGCCTCTGCCCTGTGCCAGTCCCTGCACTGGCTGCCCATTAAATACAGAATTCAATTTAAACTCGCTACCTTCATCCACAAAGCCCTCCACAGCGCAGCACCCCCCTATATTGCCTCCCTCATCTCAATCCATCTCCCAACCCAGGCTCTCCGCTCTGCTAACGAAACCAGACTGAGCACCCCTTTAATTCAAACTTCTCATTCCCGCCTCCAAGACTTCTCCAGAGCAGCACCGGTCCTCTGGAACGCACTACCAAAGGCTATCCGGGCAATCCAGGACTCGCAGAACTTCAGGCGTGCTCTAAAAATGCACCTCTTCAGGGAGGCATACCGCTTACCCTAAACAAACCCCTCTGTACTCTGCCTGATAACATGCTCCCTGACCTACTGACTGCAATCCCTGCTAGCCATCATAAACTGCCCCTGCAGTCATACGGATTCTGCCTTCACACAGCTAAATGTCTGACTATTGTTTGTGTATAGCATCCCTCACTCTCCACCTTGCCATACCGTGCACATCACCAGCCCCCCATACTGTGCACATCTCCAGCCCCCCATACTGTGCACATCTCCACCTCGCCATACCGTGCACATCTCCACCCCCTTTACCTTCTGTATCACCCCACCATTCGTAGAATGTAAGCTCGTTGGAGCAGGACCCTCACCCCTATTGTTTCCATCTACTGATTACTATGTAACCGTGGTTCTGTAATGTTTGTACTTTTGTCTTTCTGTATCCCCCCTATCTATGTAAGCGCTGCGGAATATGTTGATGCTATACAAATAAAGATTATTATTATTATTAATGAGAGACAATTTTCATGGTGCTTGCCCACGGATCTGGGGTGCTAGGCTAGGAGTCTGGGCCCAGATATACGAAATTAGTGACACCCTTGTGTGTCTAGACCCTCTTCTCTGAGATGACAACCCATCTAAAACACCAATGTACACTGCACCTTTGGATTATCCTTCACTACACTATCTATTTATGTGGCGTAGACTTGGCTAACTTACTATGATAGAATCCTCCAGTGAGCCGAAGCTCTGATACAATAAAGGTCCAAAGATCCAGCAGAAGACAATCCGAGGTGATTGTGTTGCCAATCAATGTGACTTACAAATAACTTACTAGATCTTACAAATGATGTATCCTTTGTGTGCAGTAATGGCAACAAAGATTACAATATAATTTAAAGTGGATGTCACATGTTCTGTATAAGGGGAGGGTGGATTCTCAGAATCTGAGATATCCAAGTCTGACACTAAATCACCCTGTACCTTCATTATTTACAATGACTCGGTTATTCAGTATTTCACAGAAAAGAAACTAATTGCAACACAATAACTATTTCAATTCATTTATAAATATTTTAATAACAATATTTCATTTATTCCCCTATAGCTTCGATCTCCCAAACCTCTTCTTTTCTTAATTTCATTTGTCAAAAAACTGCAGCATTTCATATGCCTTGATGGTCGTGAATTTGGCTGTTTCATGCAGTACACTCTACACAGACCCCCTGTTGTCTAGAAGCAGCTTGTCACTGCAAATCAGCTTAGTGAACCAATTAATAAATTCCTTCAAAACACATTGCAGTCATTCTACTTAGCAGGCTTGTTTGTATTAACCTTTAAAGTCTTCATACTACACCACTAGCATTGGGATTCTATATGCTGTGGATATTTACTCATCGGAGTCATCATGTGGACGAAGCATCCTTGCTGGATAACACTATTTTACTTCTTATTTTGTATACTTTACATGGAAGCACATGCTGAATCCCGCCATGAGGAAACCAACCAGACCTCCAGCCACAGAGGACTTCTGCAAACTCTCCATACTTTCTTCTCTGGAAATGAAACAGATCTCCGCAGGAACAGCTCAAAAGAGATTTTAACATTGTTGCTGGATAAGGTCGAATGTCCTGTCGGCAGACAGCAAACCTGCAATCGGGTCAGTAAGTGGATCATGGAAACTTAAGCGCCAAATGCGTTTTGCAGTTCATGCTAATATTCAGTCTGTAGTTTTCATCTTTACAGTTTGAGCTTTAAATGTAAAATTAGCTAATTCTTTTAATATGTTGGTGTTTTAGTTAAAATTGCAATGAATTGATGTTAATTTATTTAATTTTCTAATTTGTTTTCTACAAGTAATTACTATGATTAAAGTAGTTTTTCATTATTTTTTCAAGCCAAATGTGAATGTGTATTTTGTAATTGTGTAATTTATCATAAAAAAAAGAAAAAATCATATATAGGATAGAACAGACAGAAAGAGAATGAGA
Source organism: Eleutherodactylus coqui (assembly GCF_035609145.1). Taxonomy (NCBI): domain Eukaryota; kingdom Metazoa; phylum Chordata; class Amphibia; order Anura; family Eleutherodactylidae; genus Eleutherodactylus; species Eleutherodactylus coqui. The sequence continues at coordinate 125,239,503 of NC_089848.1, forward strand.
GAGACGGAGAGAGATAGATGTCCAACGATTAGAATGTAATCCAATTAGGGCACCACAGCAGTGTAAATATAAGTAAATAGGCGATACTTAGTAGTGAGTTTAGTTAGAGGTAAGTATTTTGGCACACTCCATTAGTATTCCTGTAGCATTCTTTATGCCACACCACAGTTATTGTGTCAGCGTACGTGCTCAGAATATTTTAGCTTCAGTTCAGCACCACTGAACATCTAAAGAACTTGAGTCAAACCTAGTTTAGAAAGAAAAGTTAAGCCTTTGAATTGCAAGGGAGATAATTTTTGGAGATTTTCATTTTCATTGAAAATACATAAAATTTAAGAAAATTTAGTTGCTCCATTTACTTGCATTTTGACTTTAACTACAAAAACAAGTAAACTTTATAAATTGCTAAGAATTTACTCACTTTCTCAACCTCCTTAATAAAATATTTTTACTACAACTCAAAGCCATGAATAGTATTTCTCTAACTACTTTTGTTATTATACCGTAACCATAAATGTAGTTATTTTGATGTATTTTAGCCCATATATAAGGGGATCTCTATAATTCTCATGAATATGTTAATTTTACCTATTGTGGATTAAATAGTTTTTTTAAAAACCAAAGTAATAGGACTGGCCTCCGAAAGCAAAGTGCTAAAATGTATCTACTTTTGGTACACTAACCCACTAAATAGTTTAAACAATCGTATTTACACTACAATGGAGCAGTTCATCACGGCAGTGGTCTCCTCACGGAGTATAGCCATGCAACTACTTCAGGGGGAAAAATATACATTGTGTTATCCCTACTGTACATCTTGTGGAGGTGGTGCCTAAAAAATTATGAAAGAATATTAAAGAGAGAATCTCTGTGTCAAGCTCCACCCCCACAGGTCCGGGACTTAGCATAACATAGTGCGTCCATTTTGGCCAGAGTGTTCCTTTAAAATTCATCTATAAAATGTGAGCATTTGAACACTATATAAAAATTGCTGCCAGTTCGGGGACACTTTCTATATATTAAAGGTCCTTATAAGTTCCACTTATTGAATAGATATAATTTTGATTGATTCTAAAAACAGGCACAATAGCCAACTATTTAAGGTTAACCAAGGTTAGGAATTTATCCCCCCCCCCCCCCACCCCCCAGTATCATACCTATCATAAAGACAGGGTATGCAACTGCTGTTAGCCTAACACTTGAGGATTACAGGCTATGAAGTGCTTCCCCTACTTGCCATGAAATAGCTATAGTAGCCATTTGTAACCCTCAATACGAATAATCCATAGCATGCAGATTTATACTGCGCCCATTGAATTCAATACCAGTCATATCCATATGCAGTTATCACCCTCTAATGGTCAGAAAAGCCAGAATAATGTAGCTCCTCGTTATAGTCTTATGAGAAGTCTTGGTCCTACTCTTTCAACCACTGTTGGATGCTTCTAAGCATATGACATGTTGCATTGTCTTGCTGGACGATGCTATCTGTCCCAGGGAAGACAAACAGCATGTACGGGTGTATGTGGTCTGCAAGGATGGATTCATAACCAAACTGGTTCAGAGTGCCTTCCACATGGAGGAGCGGCCCAGAGAATGCCATTAAAAACTTCCCATAACACTGTCTCCATCAGCTTGTGTTCTTCCAGAATGGTTGCAGGGTATTTGTTCACACCTGACACCAATGTCCATCCGTTCGCTGAAGCAGAAAACATCACACGGAGGAGTCAATCCTTTGCCAATCAGTGATGGTCCAATTCGGATACCACTGTGCAAATTGAAGCCTTTTCTTCTGATGTATATTTGTTGGCATAAGTGCAGTGACCATCCATCTACTTCGGAGCCCCATACGCAGTAGGGTTTGCTGAACTGTTGTACTAGACACAGGTCTAGCAGCCCCTTGGTTCATTTCCATAGGGAGATGCCCCACTGTAGCGTATCAGTGGGGCTCTTATGCACATTCATAGCACAATTCATTCAATGTCCCTTGGAGCTTTCTAGTTTTCATGTTGCTTATTCCCTATGGTGCCATTAGTCCACTATACACTTTCACCACAGCAGCACACAAACAATTCACAAACTGCGCAGTTTGAGAAATACTGCCACCCTTGGCCCAAGAGCTGATAATCATCCCTTTTTGCAACTCTGATAAATTGCTTCTTTTACCCCTGACAATGAGTGATATGGGAGCAGACAGCCTATTGTACCCTTTATATAGTCACCAAGCCGGCCCATGCCACGTCACTTCCTTCATGGACTATGTACTACTGATAGAGCCGGTCATAATAATGTGACTCGACTGTGTATAACTTTATTATATCTCCTCACAGCATAAAAATATATTAAAAGGCATAAGATCCTCAGAGACACAGCAAACTATTTGTTACAAATCATATCCAGACAGAAAAAGAAATGATGCTGAAAAAACCCTCCATAATAACAGTATAAATCATATCGTAGAATCATGTAGTGCATAATAAATAGGTTAGAGTTTACACAAGAGATCCATAGGCCGAATGCCCACGGACGGATCATCGCTGCGGAATTCGCGGTCAGACACCCACTGCGAATTCCGCAGCAATGTCCGTCCATAGACATGCCATGTTAAATGCTTCTCCCCTGCCCACGAGCAAAATCAACTGTGATGTTCTGATCGCGGGGGAGAATCGCAGCATGTTCTATTTTGTGCAGAAAAGTGCATGGATGGCTTCCATTGCGGTCAATGGAAGCTGTCCATCCCGTGATACCTTAGCTGTGAAAACTGCAGAAGTATTGCGAGAATCCACTTTACCACCCAGCGCCAGGACGTCATGTGCGCAGGCTCGCCGGCCAAGACATTTACAGTGGATCCGGGCAAGTGGGTATGTGTCTCTGGGGGGGCGTTGGATCTGATTCTGCTGCAAAATTTCACAGCCGGAATCTGACCCGGCCGTGGGCAGGAGGCCATAATGAGAGAGATATATAAGGCATGTACACCGTATACAGACCAAGTAGTTGTTGAATCCAGTTTGTCAAGGCGTCCTTATTAATCCCTATTGCTAAAATAATAACCCAAAACAGATGCATTTAATTGAAAACAATTGCACCCCAATGTGTCTACTTCTTCACAGCCCCGGCCCAACCCTTCATCATCCTCCATCAGCTGACGGCTAGCTGGCCTCGTGAGCTCCCCCGCTTTCTTCTGGCTAGAGCAGATCTGATTGGTCCAAGTCTTTTCTAAACAAACCTACAAGCTTCTCATATAAATGTGCTCAGAGATGTTGTAGATAACCTTCTTCTAATCTAACGAAGTGTTTCCGTGTTTTCTTAACGTTAGAAGCAACTTATCTCAAGCAAAATATATGTGACTGCTGTCATTCGTTAATTGAATTAGACGGGACTTTGTTATCATCAAACATTATATTACAGACGCCAAAAACAGATTCGAAGGACAAACTTCTGTTCTCACATTTCCACGGTGGCATAATGCAACATCTGTGGATTCTATTAATCGACACCGCAGTGGGAGGACGCGGCTACAAAATGCGTTGTGCACAAGGCACATCCTCCCATATTGTGGAGGGAGTGTCTTCATACAGACTGTTACTCACACATGTCTGTGACTCAAAATAGACGGTTTTACATCGTTATTAAATCATGCTACAAAATGTATGCGGCGTTTCAGAATAAATTGGATCAGCGTCTAAACAAACTGTTCTTACACACAAATTGTCTCACATAACGTCTAAGTTCACTGAAAAGAGTAACAAAAATATACTGAACATTAGGAGCAGATTTACTAATACTGTGTAATATTAGACAGCTAACTTAGACTAGACGGACTTAAAATGCAGCAGTTTATGACAATGGGACCTATTTACTTAGGCCGCCTGCACACAGTGGAGCCAGATGCGTGTTCCCGCAGCAAATTCCAGCTCTGACCCTGCGTACCTGTATTTTCTCTTCTGTACTGCGGACGATCATGGCGACATGCACAGTACAGATTTTTTTTCCGACTCTTTATTTTTCCCACGCCATTGCTAGGTGATGATACGGAATACGCGACCTGTCTGCAACGTTATTTACAGACGGACCGCATAGCTTCCATTGACTTCAATAGAACCCATCTGCGCAGAGTCCGTGCAAAAATGGAGCATGCTGCAATTTTTCCTTCACTCGGGGAAACCACAATTGGTTTACGTGAGTATGCAGGAAGAATCGATTTCCCATAACATACTATTAACGGTATTTGCTGCCTGCCGCGGATTCCGCAGCAAAAATCTGCCCATGTGCAGGCGACCTTAGACTGGCATTTCATGCTCTGGTCTAAGTAAACTTTGCACATAGCTAATTCTGACAAATGTATTAAGTGACTGGCATCTCTTAACACATTAGCCATATCTGGCAGCACCTCAGTTTCTGGAGTACCTTATAATAAACATGATGGGCAATGTGCAGCTACATGCAAGATTTGAAAAAGTGGTATAGTCCAATGTAAAATCCCCAAAAGTTGCAAAATTTTGTTATGTGCACCTAAATTGCAACTTTTGTAAAACTTTTGGAAAACTGGCGCACAAAAACACAAAAGATAATAACTACCTCCCAATGAATCTGCAGATAATAAATCTGGTGCATGTTTAGACTTCCTAGACTAATGTTTTACCACCTATTAATTGCCCTAGTTGGCCAGACGTTGCACCTAAACTTTGGTACAATTCTTGGCACATAATGTTGCATTCAAGCCGCACCACATTCCCGTGTCTGTGAGTGCATAATGATGAGTGAACTTTTACAAAATGTTCAGCTCAGTCTGAATTAGTTCTAACCCAACCAATAGTTCTTAGACCCATAAAAGCCCTGTATAACGCTCTCAGAGTGTTATACGGGGCTTTGGCTATTGCTCATAGACTGTTTCATATACCAATGTTCAGGACTAGTGTTGAGCAAACCGAACCAGTAGAATCCTGTTCTGGGTCAAACTTTGCTATGAGCTTGGTTCACGTTTGTGCTGAAGCGAACTCTTAGCAAAGTTCGACCTGAAACAGATTTACACAAGTTCTCTTGACTCAACACTAATCCTAAATGTGATGCAAAGCATGTAGGGCAGTTTTCTGGCTCAATTTGCACCAGAAAACTGGCACATTTTCAATAGTAAAGTTGTCCTGTTACCTCCAATAAGCCGTACAAGACAGCTGTCAGACGAACACTCATTTAATGATAACGATTATCCACTCAGTCTCATCCGGCCTTCGGTCACTCTACGGATCAATGTTCTTCACACATTCCTGTCTTTCACGGCTTCTTTCAGTTTGGTGATTGACAAGTTGGTGGTGGCTTTGATTGTATTTCACCATCTTGTTCTTTGCCATCCTGATCTTCTCTTTCCATTGACTTTGCCCAGCATCAGTCCTGTTTCCAGTGAGTTAGCTTGAATCACATGGCCAGAAAAAGAGAGCCGCTGTTTGATGATTTTGCCCCCTAGTGATATTTTCGGTTTGACGCGATCTAACAGTACCTTGTTTGTTGTCATGGCAGTCCGAGGTATCCGCAGCATTCTCCTCCAGCACCAGAGTCAAAACGCATCAATCTTCCTTCTGTCTGGTTTCCTGGGCATCCAACTTTCACAACCATACGTCGTTATGGGAAAGACGATTGCATTGACCAGTCTGGTTTTTGTTGCAATGCTAATATCCTTGCTTTCCCAGATCTTTTCCATTCCTTGCATTGCATTCCCACCAAGTGTGATCCGTCTCTTGATCTCAGGATCAGGTTGCCCGTTGCAATCGATTTTTGGATCCAAGGAAGATGAAATCTTGGACCGACTCGACTTCTTTGTTGTTAATTTTTATGTTCAATGTACCATTGCCTACTGCGACTCATGACTTTTGTTTTCTTGCTGTTGAGATACAGTCCCATGCGTAAATGAATACTCATTACTGATAGAGCCAAACATGAATACTTATCACAAATCACAAAGGCAGAGGAGACAATTGGATCCCACACTCTTCTGGCAACTGCTTATGTCCTAGCTGACCAAAAAGATTGGGCAAGATGATGATACTCATTTCCCCAAATCAGCCATAAGGGAAAGTTTGGAGACTTCAATACAAAATAGATGCCGCAGTTTCTAGCAGTGTCATTCCTTATTATTTTCAGGCAGATGTGGTTCCACCTTGCCACACACGTTTCACTTTCGGCTATCTGGAAAGGCAGCACCAGAGAACCTTGTTGATACCACTAAGTAGGATGCAGTCTTTGCTGCAGAATCCCCAAACTGTTACTTGAATAGATGGTCTCGGTTGTGTGGCTGCTGATGCAGCATAGGGCCGAGGCATGGTACCTGATGGTGTGAACTGTGACATAGTGCTCAGACAGGCAATGGTCAGGGCTGAGCATGTGGGAATGTGTGCGATATGTAGTGCTGTATTCAGGCCATCTGCACATGGGTGGGTTAGACCCAGCATGCGGGATTCCTACAGTGGAGTTCGACCCAGTGCCAGGCCTGCCTACCTGCTCTGTGTCTTCTCCATCTTCTCCTGTGCTGCCAATGTGCCAGTGATGCCGCACCATCACTATGGCGATGACGCGGCCTCCTCTGCCACCAATGTGCCGGCTGGCGCATGCGCGGTTGAGTGGACGTCGTGCCGTCGCAATAGCGATGACGCGGCTCCTGCGGCCATTCTGCAATGATGATTGCGGAATGGCAGCGGCACAGACGACTTCCATTGACTTCAAATCGCAATTGATTTCCACTCGTGCAGGAAATCGTGTTTTTCCATAGCATGCTATGGGCTGGATTTGCTTCGAAATCTGGAGGCGGAATCCCGCTCCGGATTTGGCAATGCAAATCCACCCTTGGACAGGAGGCGGAGTTCATGCTGCCATAGGCACTTTAAGTTTTCACACCTTCTACTAAGTCAAGTTAAAGCTGCTGACAAACAATTCAGATAGCTGTACAAAGTGGCCCGACAGCTATTGCTCCTGATTCCTTTATACACATGCACACTTGCACAAGCTTATTGTATAGATATGATACCAGAAGAATGCTTACTATCCTGGTATATTTCATATAGAGTACATATGTAGTGGCCCAGCGGGTCCTACAGAACATTCACAGCAGCACTTGTCCTGTCTCACGTGTCTATGTGCTTGGACATAGAATAATAATAATAATCTTTATTTGTATAGCGCCAACTTATACAGCAGCGCTTGGAAGGTGCCATCTGAGACCCTGTTTCTCCCTCTCTTCTAAGCCTAGAGCTTAGCTCTGATGTCAGCTGGTGTCCTATTGGCTGATAGGCAGCTTCAAACTCACTGGTGCAGAGTCCAAGGGCGGGAAAGCAACAACACAAGTCCCTATGCAGCAGAGGGAGGAGTTGAAAAAGTGCTGGAAGGAGAAGAGGTTATAAAAGGAGAAGTCAGTGAGCAGTTAGGCAGACTCAGCCAGAAGTGAGAGAGATGAGGTTGCAGTCAGGTTGTCAGAGAGGAGGAGGTACGCGTACAGAAGCAAGTCCGCAGTGCAGCACGTTGTTTTCCCAGGGTTGAACGAGGTTTCATTCCGCTCCCTTGAGGTTTCAGAGCAGAGAGGATAAGTGCCTTTCCGAGGTCGGTCTTCCACTAAACAGTGTCTAAAACGGTACTGGTGTATCTTAATGCCACCAGGAAGTGCTGGTGGAGACAAGATTGCCAGGGGGTTGACGCCCCCTGTTCCTAATTGGCCTTCGGCAGCCTCCTCTCTCAGGTTCTCTCTTCCGCTGGCTCTCCTCTCCCACCAGCTGCTGGGGGCCGCTGTGGGGGGCGCCGTCGCTGCTGGGGGCCGCTGTGGGGGGCGCTGTCACCGCTGGGGGCTCGTCATTACTGAGATAAGTGAGGTGCAGGCTGGGAGAGGTGAGGGCCTGTGTTATGGGTGTTTTGGGTTTGTTAAATACAGTTATACATTACAATTATACATATTTGTTATTTAACCCCTTCCCGCTGCAGGACGTAAGTTTACGTCCTGGCAGCCTGGTACTTCCCGCAACAGGACGTAAACTTACGTCCTGGAGATAGCGCGGGATCACATAAGATCCCGCGCTACCCCGCAGCAGGGGCTGGCTGTCAGTCACAGCCGGCATCCCGCTGCAACAGCAGGGGGACATCGGAGATGCGCCCCCCGCTGTTAACCCCTTCCCTGCCTGCTAAGTAGATCTTGGCAGGGAAAGAGTTCACAGAGGGAGCGGACTCCCTCTGTGTCTCCGGCCGGAACTCGCGATGTCATCGCGAGAGCCCGGCCTGTCACCATGGTAACAGGACGCCAGACATCGGCGTCCTGTATTACCAGTGCCTGAGATCGCTGTATAAGCGATAAGGCATGGCAGAGCATTAGCTCTGCCATGCCTTATGACAGCGATCATCAGGGCCGTGGTTAAAGTCCCTCAGAGGGACACAAACAGTGTAAAAAAAACAAAGATTAAAAAAATGAATAAAAAAAAATGTAAAAAAAGAGTAAAAAAAACATTTTTTATGCTTTTTCTCAGATTAGCATAAAAAAAGATAAAAAAAAAAATAAAACCCCACATATTTGGTATTGTCGCGTCCGTAACGACGTGTACAATAAGTTGCACATGCTTTTGACTGTGCACGGAAAAAAACCCCCCAAAAAACGCTAAAAAACTGAGGCAAAATGCTAATTTTTAGCATTTTGCCTCACTAAAAACGCAAAAAAAGTGATCAAAAAAGCCGTATGTACCCCAAATGGTACCAGTAAAAACTACAGCTCGTCTTGCAAAAAATAAGCCCTCACAGAGTGCGGAACATCAAAAAATAGAAAAGTTACAGGACTTTAAATGCAGCGATTTAGAATAGAAAAAAGATTTCCCAAAAAAAGGGTTTTTATTGCAAAAAAGTGGGAAAACCTAAAAAAAATGTAAGAATTTTGGTATCGTTGTAACCGTACCGGTCCGCAGAAAAAATGGAATGTCTCATTTATGCTGCATGATTAACGCTGTAAAAAAAAATCAATGGCAGAATTGATGCATTTTCTCTCCCTGCTATCATAAAAAAAAAAAAAAAGGTTTACAATATAGTCTATATACCCAAAAGTGGCACCGATAAAAACTACAGTTCGCCACGCAAAAAACAAGCCCTCATACGGCCGCGTCGATGGAAAAATAAAAAAGTTATGACTTTTGATAAACGAAGAAAAAAATCCGCCAAAAATTGTTGCGTCCTTAAGCCCAAAATAGGCCATGTCATGAAGGGGTTAAACTATAAAGATCGCGGATTTATGGATTTGTTTTTCGAAGTGACACACCACCTGAGTCATGCTCGTTTTTTTGGCAAATTTTGACACACCGAGCTCAAAAGGTTGCCCATCACTGTGCTAGGACCTTCAGAGACCTGGAGGAATGCAGCCAATCGGGAGCTAGGGGTGTGACAAAGGTGTTCCTGCATCCAAGCCCTGTCAAACCCCTAGCTTCCAGTGGCGTCAAGATAATCAATACGGTCTAAAACTACCCGGTGAACTCAAAGCCAGGATTAGTCTATCAGCCACTTTAAACTCTGCTCCCTCTAAACTTCACTAAACTCTAATCATCCCTTCAGTGAGAATAACTAGGGGGGAAATTGTCCTTCAGAATAAGTTTCAAGTAAAAGAAAGGAGAGCATTGAAGTCAGTTCTTAGGCAAGACAATATTGCTCTGTCTACATCATGTTTAATTTACTGCATCCTGCTGCACCTTCTTGTACCATTTCAAGTACCGTTGTGGAAAATTGTGTATTCAACTGTTTTACAAAATATCAGCTTATGTAAATCTGCGTCCTCCCAGATTACTATCCCAAGCTATTGGATTTGTCTCAATTATTTCATCGGCATTCCATTCTGAGGGTCCAATTGGAGTACTGGCATCACATATGACAAAACAGGCCTTCCTGTAAGCATACCACAGTACGTTCCCTGGGTCGCTGTACAAACCCCAACCAAAGCACTTATGGCACCACTGTCAGGCGAGACCATAGAGGCACCTTTGACAACCCTTTTACAAAACTCATGGTCTCCCTCACTTTGGCGAGCTTTGGCTCAGCCATTCCACTACAGTGGAAGATTGTGGCAGGGGGAGACCCATGGAGAAGAAGAGAAACCTGCTTTTCTGTTGGAAAAAAGGTGCAATAACCAAGAACACTCCTAATCCTACCAGCAGCCTATGAACTGCATGCCACAGCTGTGGCTGCAGTTGCTGAAGTGCACAGTTAGTTAGTGGACAGTTTAAGTGGCCTCAAGCTCCAATTGGTAGTCTAAACTACCTTGTGTGGCGCAGAGTGTTAAGGCAGCAGAATACGTTCTCACTTATGTAAGAGAATAGAACTAAAAAACTGGCAGTGGAGAAGGCGCAACACTCCAGGTTAAAGCAAATAGGAAGTGACCAAAGGTTGGGAAAACTTCTCCTTTTATTTAATAAAGTACGTGATCAGCTTATGAAAACGCGTTCCGGAGAGAACCCCTTCGTCAGTTCAGCTGGTGTTTAAAACATACAAGCAATTGGTGGGTCCCAAAAGCGTTAATGATTAGATCTGTTTGCCTGTGGGGTGCGGGTCAGCCAGGACAGGAGCAGGAGAAGTTCTCACTTATGACCTAAAGATTGCAAGTTCAATCCCCCATGATTCAGGTAACCGGCTCAAGGTTGACTCAGCTTTCCATCCTTCTGAGGTCGGTAAAATGAGTAGACAGCTTGGTGGGGGGTAATAAATAAAAATTATCTGAAAGCGCTGCGGAATAAGTTGGCGCTATGAAGAACTACAATTGGTGACAACTCATGGATCTACTGTGTCTGGTGGTGAAGTCAACACATACAGCTTGGTGCTGCCCCATCCTCCACTGCATGTGCTCTTCAGATTGCAAAGGAAGCCGTATGGCAGGCATTCTCTATCTCTGATTGTGAGCTCCGTGCCGGATGGCCGCCGGCGAAGCTGCTTGGAGATCTGGCTACAGCCCCGGCTCATGCTCTATGCCTTTTGTTGCTTAGTTTAGTGCTCTTCCAGGACCTTGTGCCCGAGAAGCAGCGCAGCCAATCAGCTACAGGGGGCATCACCCCCCTGTCAATCTTGACACCACCAGCTATTGCTGGTGGCGTCAAGATACACTAATACCCAGTCTATGATCTATTAGTATACCCAAGTCTTTTTCACATGTGCTGCTGGCCAATTCCTCCAATTCTGTATGTGCTTTTTAAATTTTTCTTACCCAGATGTAGGACTTTGCATTTCTCCTTGTTAAATAAATGCCATTCTGTTAGTCGCAGACCACTGTTCAAGATTGTCTAGATCTTTTTGAATACTCTCCCTCTCTTCCCCAGTGTTAGCTATCCCTCCTAGCTGTGTGTCGACGGCAAATTTGATCAGTTTCCCATCAATTCCCTTCTCCAGATTATTTATAAAAATGTTGACCAACACTGGGCCTAGGACAGAGCCTTGTGGTCCCCACTTGATACATTCTTCTTGGATGTGCAGCCATTTATGACTACTCTTTGAGTACGATCACTCGGTCAGTTGTGAATCCACCTAACAGTTGCCTTGTCAATCCTATATTTGGTCATCTTTTCAGGCTCACAGGCAGGTAGCTTCCTGAATCCATCTTCTTCCCTTTTTTGAAGATAGTGACAACATTTGCCCTTTTCCAATCTTCTGGGACTTCTTCTGTTCTCCAGGAATTTTCAAAAATTATGGCGAGTGGTTCAGCAATTACCTTGCTGCTTCTTTCAGCATCCTAAAATGTAATTCATCTGGACCTTGAGACTTGAATTCATGTAAGTTAGCTAAGTGTTCCCTCACCATCTCTCGGCTTACAGATAGCCTGTATTCTTTTATTCCCCCAATAGCACAGGGAAGATCAGTTGATGTTCCATCTACTTTCTAAGAGAAAACAGATACAAAATAGGAATGTAAAAGTTCGGCCTTCTCAACATTATTCTTAACCAATTAACCATTTTCATCTTCTAAGCATCCAATAGCATTTTTGACTTACCTTTTGTTTTTGACATTCCCCCAAAATCCTTTTTTATTGCTTTTGGCCTCTGTTACAAGCCCCAATTCATTATCAGCTTTAGCTTCTCTGACACTTGCCCTACAGTTTCTGCAAACTGCATTATATTCTTCTTTAGATATTTCCCCCTCTTTCCATTTGATAATCATATTTTTCTTCCTTCCATTTATGTTATGTGGGTTGGTTCTGGTGCTGTATTTATGTTCTGTTGGTTAGTTCTGGTGCAGTGCATATTCACTGAGCTGTTCTGGTGTTGGTATACTGCTATCTTGCAGCTTTCTGCACAAGCAAACTACATGCATATTGCCTATCTGTACAATATATGCAGTTTTTTCTTATGATGGGGGGGGGGGGTTGCCATCTAACCTAAAGCCGAAAACGAGCACATAATTTAGCTGAGGTAAGGAATGTAGTTCTGTTGCATAAATTTTTCTAAGGATTTCAGAAGTGTACATTATACATCAAGTCTCCTGAATACATCAAGTAATGCAGTTCCATAATGACATGCAGTAGATTGTTGACCTCAAATTAGTTGTATTGTATCTGTAGAATTCATAATTGAAGTTAACGTAAATCTCACTCAACAAGTTCATCTCATCCTTAACAATTTGCCTTATCTTATACTTCTTGTTACTATGGTTTTAGTGTCTTCAAGCCGATACTCTTCTATCAATGGCTGGTAAAGGCCTCGGGAGTAAACTGGATGATGATACAATGCAGAAGATATCAGTCATTCTTCTCTTCTATATATTGAATAAGAAGGACTTCTGCTCCTCACCTGCTGATGTCCTGAACATGGACTACCTGTTCTATCGCAACGGTATACTCAACTTAAGGAAAGATGAAGACTGCCATTATTTGTCTACCAATGAATTAGAGGATATTCTTGAGGAAACAAGGAGATATTTCCAAATATCCCATGGACAAGGGGTAAGATTTGTGCCTGGTTTTCAATGAGCTATGTACAGTTCATAATGAGAACTATATATAATTTACTGTGTAGCAAGTTCAAACAACAGAGTACAGTCATACAGTCATGTCTGTCTTCTAGCTCTTCTCAATGGCACCATAAGGCACAGGCTTGTCAGCCTCCTCTAGGTACACCCATGGCGGCAGTGACCAATTTGAGAATATGATTCAGGGGTCACGTTAACCTGACAATGAATACGCAATAAAGTAGCAAAATCAGAATAGGTTGAGAACTGCTTTCCCATTATCAGTTATGAGGGAACTCTGGTGCCTGGCTCGGGGTCTCGCCCGTAATCTGGGATGGTGTTGGGGTCAATGTAGTTTGTTGCTGATAAGTCAGGCTCCATGATTGGTAATGATCACCATAGTGCTCTTGTCCTCATACTTGGGCAGGGGAACTGGTCATGCCATTTCAGGAGAGGGTGAAGTGTGGAAAAAATCCCTATTAATGACCCTTGCACGGAGCCCCCATGGGAAGCTGGAATATGATTCTGGAACAGACATATTTGCCTGCAAAGATCATTTTTATTAAACTTTGAACAAATAAACAGTCAAAACCCAAGCAAAATACGTCTTAGTACAACTGGACAAGTCCAGGGACTCTGCTTCAACGGTGTTAAACTCCAAAAGTCTCTACCCGTTTTTCGGGGAAAAACATATCTGTTATTATCTACCTGTCTGATAACTTGAGATATAAGACTTTAGCAGCTTCCGTGTTGCACCCACATTGCTGGACAGATGAGAGAGGAATGGGGAGGCAACAATCTCTCCAGGAACTTAACTCGGGCAGAACCCTTGCTTCTTGTTGAGAAGTTTGTGCCCACAGGGCTGATATTGCTCACCACAGCATTGCACAAGAGATTATCTCCATCCCCTCTCACTACAGCGTAGCTGAATACTCTGACTACTTCAAGTCACTTTCCTGCTCAAAGAGCTGTTCCCCATTCCTGCCTCCTCTTAAAGCCACAGTACTACTATACAATAAACATCTAATCAGCAAAAAAAAACAGTAAAAGGAAAATTGAACCCCCCATTACCGAGGGATGAGCTTAGTGGTTTATATGAGGAAGATATCCTGATATGGCTGGGAGGAACAGGCCTATGGCCTTCATTTATCGTTTATAGAGCCTCATCGGGGAATTGCAACTGATGAGTATTAGTGGAAGTCACATTAGTAATAGTGATCTCCATGTGGCCCCTATTATCCCAAGTAGTAATTGTGCTGTCAATGTGGCTCCCAGTAGTAATAGTGCTTCCCAAGTGGCCCTAGTAGTATTAGCACTCTCCATGTGGTCCTCACAGTACTAACGCTCCACTACACCATCTGGTACTCCCTGCCCACACTGTGAATTACATTAATGATGACCCCACACACATCCTGGTATCTCTCAATGCGGCACTGGGCACATTTTCAGTCCTCTTCCTCTGTCTTTGGTTTCTCTTGCTGTGAGGCACCAGACACAGTGGAAGAGAACAGAGGATAACCCAGTGCCGGCTTGGTGGCGCAATGAGAGAGACCAGCTACTTTCAGAGGGGTACATGTTCAGTGTGGTCTGCAGCAATGATCTAATTTCTAACTTGGTTGGGTCAGTGCTGCCTCTGCCCTCCGTCTGCTCTACCTGTGCTACTACCTGAGGACATCTTTCAAATATCCATACTCATCACTAACTTCACCTCACTTCCATAATAGGACAGGTAAAACAAGCCTCCTGCACTCAGGGAACCCAGAGAACACCAAAAAACACCAAATATTCCGTGATGTAAAGGGATCTCATGTGGTCAATAAAAGATAGTGATAGGACGGTGGTAAATCCTTAATATTTAAATAGAGTGAATACTCATCGACAAACAATACAAACGCACCGCGTTTCGGACCCAAAGGCGCTCCTTTACCAAGCACTAATCCTGGGCTGGCTGTGTTTCGATGTTTCAATGTCATTATCTGTAAAGATCTGGCTCTAATCCACATCTCCATGGACAGAGGCGAGGTCCTGATTATTCTTGGCACTTCTGTAATGAGATGCCCTCTTTACTGTTGGTACGCAAAGCAGCTGGGGCAGAATTTTTCACCTAATTTCCGAAAATGCTAAACATCAAAAACTATTTATGTTCCATACTAGAAAAAAAAAGCAAAACCTAAAAGAACAATATATTGTGTGACCATACAGCAAAAAGTATAGAAGAGATTCAAGCATTCACGTGTATTAGTATATATCTGTGATGGGAGCCTGCTATAGACCCATAAGGTACTTCTGTATGACTACTTTATGTAGCGGCACAAAGAGCCATATTCTATGGAATGTGTGATAAACAATACCCTGGTTGCAGCACTGCAGGGCGTATTTTCATCTACTAGGATCATTGCTTCTAGAGTGGCTATGAGTCTCTTAAATGGACGTACCAAGTCAGCAGTTCATCTGGACGTTGTGATGTACAAATTGTCATATGTACGAATCCTGACTTTCCGCCCCTCGTATCGTTTCTCAGTGTTCAGATGTCAATTCTTTGGAGAAGGACTTTGGGGTGCTGCACAGTATTGATGAAATGAGTCTCCCCAGACTTGCAGAAGTGATTCTCACTGCTTCCATCCAACACATCTGCGTCAGGAGAGACACATTACCCAGCGTGGACTTCTTTACAGATTCCATTTTCAAGTCCCTAAATAGAACTAACGAGCTGTTCGCAGCAGGTACGTTTTCCTAAGCTCTTATGAATATTTATAAAATGTTCAAGGTTCCCCCTTTAATCAAGTTGTCGGTTTCATCTCTATGGGGCACGTCTAGTAAGATGTAACTGTCAGGTTTACGGTGTGTTCACACGTGGCAGGTTTTGTCGTGGATTTTTCAGCTGCAGTAAAATCTGCCATGCATCCAAGCATAAGGTTCGCCTAGTTAAAGGGAATGTGTCAACAGAAAATGACAATTTACATAAATCAAGTTTTTATGTTGCATGTTATACAATTATTTTTATACATTTTTGGTGTGTTTTTTTAGATTTTTGATGTCACGATCCATTTTTAAATGAAATCTTAAAATTCTGCATTTCTCACACTGACCGCTAAGCCTCATAATAGTTTGATACTTCCTGTTCCAATGAGAAAGCTTCTCAGCTGTCATTTTATTATCATCACAAGCAGGATTACAATGAGAGCTTTATACCTATATGTAGATAACGCAGGATCCACCACTCACAATAGGTGTTGTCACAGCTCGCCTCCTCCGCTTCCCTGCACAGTCGCAGCGCATGCTTACAACACTGTCCCATAGAAGTCAACTGAGTCTATGGCCCATGAAGCTGCTGTAAAGCATATTTCTAAATACTGATAACTGCAACTCAGGCAAGAAGGCCGCCTCACGGAAAATAAAAACAGGTTAGGGACATTGTACATTTGACACTATCTAGTTTTAATTGGGAAAACAATATGCTGGTGATTTAAGACCAAATGATTTGCATATGATATTAGATGGATGACACTTTTGCACCGCATTCATTTTCACTCTACAAAGTGATATACGGTACAGTGACAGTTGCATGAAAATTTAATGTACCTGTCACTGTTCTCTTAACGTTCTAATCACACAGAAATCTTTTCTAAGCTGCCTCTAAAAATAAGTTGCATTGCAGGGGTGAAGTAGCGCACCAAAACTTCTGTACTTACATGGCTGGATATACATTATATGGAAAATCACTGGGTATAACAGCAGAGGCATAACTTAAAGGGATTGCTTGGGACTTTTACTAGCGATGACCTATCTCGGGTTGATAGGTGGGGGTCTACCGCTTGGGATTCCTACCAATCAGCTGATCGCTGGGCCCACTGTCAGTGCAGACAGAACTGGAGGCGGGTAGCACTGTCAATGTTACAGTAGCTCAGTTTGGTATTATAGGCATGGCTCTACTGAATTCAATACTAGCTGTGTTTGCAATGCGAAAACAGGCCGCTACTATATGGACAGCATGATCTGCTTCCAACACTGTCTGTAGTGATACAGAACCTGGTGATCAGCTGCTTGGCAAAGATCCTGAATGGTAGACCCCCGCCATTCAACTATTGATGACCTAGATCATCAATAGTCTCAGATAACCTCTTTAAAGTTCCTGTGTCCCAACACCAAATATATAACTCCCCACTATCACTATCATCTACCTTGTGCCATTTAAAATACTAGCGTCTTCTTATGTGACAGAGGGATTTACGGCTCCCTCAGGCACCAAAGTACTGGTGGAACTGCTACTTCTGCACCCACTATAGTCACGCCTCTGGATAACAGTGCAAGAGAAGGTAGCCATAATACTAGTTACTAATGTTGAGAAAATCAAAACAGTCAAACCTTGTTTCGAGTTGAACCTTGCTAAAAATTTGACTTGGCATGAACCCAAATGTTGGGCGGTTTGTCTCAGCCAAAGCCCACTGGGGAAGGTGGTAGTCCTCCAATGTGGCTTGGTGTTTGGCACTGTTGCCCTGTAGCACTGGAGTCCTAGGTTCAAATCTGCCCAAAGATAGCATCCGCATGGAACATATATGTACTCCTTGTGTTTGTGTGTAGGGTTCCTTCATAATAATCACCTTTTATAGCATATACATTTATTGAGAAGAAGAAACACAAGCACATGGAGAGCATGGAGGCTCCATGCCGATGGTGTCTACTGAGTCACATTGGAAGAACATCACCAGCTTCTTATTCATTTTTTTTTCTTGGCCCTTAGACAGTTTATATAGTTTTAGGGATATTGGTGAAGGTTTGGTACAAACTATTTCAGACCGAGACAAACTCAGCGAACCACCCGAACAGAACTTTACAAAACTTCACTCAGCACTTGTAGTTACCAATAACTAAGCAGCAGCACTCAATATCAAGTAGCTGCGGCAAAAGCAAGAATGATTTTAAAATACAGTATATAAAAAGACAGATCAATTGTGATCCAGATATAACAAACTGTGATCCAAATACCCACATATATTATTCAGTTTGTGAACTATATTAAGCACAAGGTGATGTGGAAGATACTATATCATACTGCACACTACTGGGGAGGGTTCTTTACATAATATATAAGGTAACCTGTACTTGACCATAAACCCCCAAATTCTAAGCTAGAATACAATGGTATACAATAATAGTAATCACTCATGTTTGATCATTTATTAGAAATAGAAGAACTTATACAAAGACTGAAAGCAGCGATGACCTGCATCAAGACCGACCACAGCCACAGGAGGAAGTTACGAAGCCTTGTAATCCCAGGAACAAGCCATGAACCCTTACCTGCTCCTGCAGTGGAAACTAATGAAGAGCCTAAAGGAAGACATAACGATGTACCTGAGAACCGGGGCCCTTCAGCAGGATGGAGTATGGTAACATATGAACAGTCTGTGTTGTGTTATTAGCTACTAGGAGAATCTAGACCAACGCCATGTCTAGTGAGGGGCAAACTTCTGAAAAGTTCAATTTGGCTGGTTCGCCGAATTTGAGATAAAGGTTAGGTTCAATCTGAATTAGTTCGAACCAAGCTAGAACTATGCTAATACCCCTAAAATGGGTGTATAACGCTAAGAGCCTTAAAAACCCTGTATAACACTCTTAGATGACCTAGGAGTGTATCGAAGTACTTTTGAGCTGGTTTTAAGGCAAAGATAAGCCTTGTGTGGTACCAATTTCAAAGTGCAGGACTGCAATGAAAAAACCTGCGGTCAGCTTCTATGTTGTACCGTATCTATTGTATGGAATTGTAATAAAAAATTTTTAAAAAGATTGGAATAAAAAGATGTTCGAAAAAAAAGCCTGGGGTCAAATGGACCTCATGGTATGACACAAGGGTTAATAAAGAAAAAGAAGAAACAAGAAAGAAGAAAAAGAAGATGGAAAAAGATCTATTTTCCTTTTGCTTCTTTTTCCTTCTTCCTTCTTCTTCCCCTCCTTTTCTTTTTTCTCCTTATTCTTCCTTTGTCTTCTTACTCCTTCTTCTTTATATTTATTTTTCTTTCAGCTGGTTTGGCCAAGACAAACAGCTTGAGATTTGGGTTCTTGCTGAACTGAACGTTTAGCAAAATTCGATCTGAAACAGGGTTCAACTGTTTGAGTTCACTCAGCATTGATCATGTCAACACCAGTTCTTCAAGTCTTTACCATGCTAATTAGTATGCTTAAGAGCTCATACACAGTAGGGCCCAATCTGAGTTTTTCTATGGAGCCTATAATGTCTGTGTATGGCTTTAGGTGCTTTCCTCAAAATACAGCACCACTATTATCCACAGGTTGTGTGTGATATTGCAATTAGGCCTTTTCACTTCAAAGGGGATGAGCTGGAATGCCGGACATAACCCACGGACAGGTGTGATGGCGCTGTTTTTAGATGAAAGCTGCCATGTTTTTCCAATCCCAGACTGACCCTTTAATCTTCAATAGTAGTAGTTCTCCTCAAAATGTAACTGTAATGTCTTAAAGCTGTAAATGCTAATCTTTAATGTAAATAATAGAATGTTCAAGCACAGCCTTGTGGAAACACAAAATTGAGAATTACATGTATTTGCCCCAAAACAGGGCCTGGGCCAAATAACCCACAGTACCACGTGTCATGTATAACACTAGTGTCTTTGTATATGGGCATCTGGACTAACTGAAGCACCAAGTCCCTGGTGCATCTGCACTTTCTGTAGCTAATCTGCCCCAAAAGTTTCACATAACTGGACAGGGGTGCTAGAGATCCTCTGGGCATTAGTGATTATCATGTAAGAAGTAGTTTGATGGGTTTTCAACCCAGACACAAAGGGTTGTGCAAGGATATAGGCTGAGACCTACCATAGTAACTTTCAGTGTAGTCTGTCATGGTAGCAGAAATTGGCTGGTTGACCATAGCTACGGACAACAGTTGCTGAATAGGCTACATGGCCGGCAACGATGCTGGTGGTGGCATCTGCTCTGGGAAATTCAGTGATCACACATGTAGGTCACCTAACTATTGGAATTGTTTGTGACGTTCCACTCAAGGAGCATCTCGCTTTTGGTGCCCCCCTAGTGTACAACTGGGACATGCCTCTACCTATGTCCTAGAATACAATGGAACTACCATTACAAATAAGAGTAAAATTAATAAGAATATTTCATGGGGAAAACATTCAAAATGGCGCTTTTAGACACATATTTTAATAGTGACTCTACATTGTATCACTTGGCCAGTATATACAGTATGTTCAGCAATCTTTACACAGTTACAACTTTTAAAGCTGACGTTTTGCCTCTTTTCCAGAGTCATCATTGTTTTTCTGCCTATGAACTTGTAAAAATTGTACTACAGAATAGCCGATCTCCAATTTCCTTGGAGCAATTTAAACTGATCAGCCCGGCGATAATTCATCAACTTCTCTCCTGCACATGTCCAGTAGAGGACTACACGAGTACGCAGCTCCCCCCTCCCACCACTCTCGAAAGTAAGTCAAATACCAGTATTAATCTGTGTTATGTTGCTATTTTTGTGCCATCTTGGTATCCCATGTGTTGGGGTTTTGATTAAGCGCTGTAATTTTCTACAGGGTACGGATACAGCACCATTGCAGTTTTACTTCTGACAATCGGATCCATGTTTGGAGCTACACTTATTATATTCAGTTCTTGCGAGGAGAGCTATAAACTCATCTTACAGCTGTTTGTGGGACTGGCTGTGGGAACACTCTCAGGGGACGCCTTGCTGCATCTGATACCTCAGGTAAAGCTTATTTCCAACTATTGATATATTTTGAACAATTCTGTATTTTTCCTCATACTGTACCACTGGTGAAACTGTAGTAGTAGAAAATTTGGGGCAAGAAGTTTTCCGAGACTTTAACTACAGTGACCTATCCTCAAGATACATCATCACTAGTTGATTGGTCAGGGCCAACCGCTCAGCATCCCCACCAAGCAGGTGATCATTAGCCCACTGTCAGGACAGGAGGGCCGGATGTCAGCAGCACTGGTGAGCACCAGAAGGGTAATAGCCAGCTTCAATCCCATTGAAATCAATGGAAGCGTTGCTCTCTATTAAACTTTTAGCTTCTCATTGCAGTCAGGACCAGGCGTTCAACTGTGACCACAATGAGGAGCCAGAGTAAACAAGGTAGAAAAAAAATCCCATGCTCCTTCACAATTCGGATAATGCAAGAAATATAGGTCTGTTGATGGAAATAACTTACTTCATAGAGGAGCCCTATGGACACACAGGACTCCTCTAAATCCAATTTATTGGCAAGCAAACATGAATAAACACAGGCAATGGTAAAAAGGCCGATGGAGTGTAATGCGTTTCAGAGCTCATCTTGCTCCTTTTTCAAGCACAAATCTGGTGGTCTAGGCTCATTAACCTATTTAGAACCAAACACTGTAAATTTACAGAGCTTGGTCCTGGGCTTTAAACCCAGGCAATTGTAAAAATATGGTGTGGGTTTAAAGTCCCTGCTTCTGCAATCAAGCAGGAGCATGTCGGGTTGTCAGCTGTTAGTCACAGCTGATCATAGACTCATAGAATGGTAGAAATGAAAGGGACCTCCAGGGTCATCAGGTCCAACCCCCTGCTCAGTGCAGGATCACTAAATCATCCCAGATATTTGTCCAACTTTTGCTTGAACACTTCCATTAAATGAGTACATCACAGAAGAGGAAATATAGAAACATAAAAAAATCACCGAAAACGGCCATATACTAACTCACCAAGGAGTGCATCCTCTCACCATGCAGGAAGCAGAACACTAGATAAGGGAGCTAATTGCACCTGTGTAGGACACCGATGAGACAGCATCTCATACTGCCTCTTGATAAAGAGGGGGTGGCTGCTTGGTGCGTATTCCCACACAGAGTGGATACAAAGTGGCAAACCGTTCTGATACATGTAGTTCATCATGCAGACCAGCAACCTATTAATGATGCCATAATAATTCGGCGGGTTGCCCTGCACTTCAAACAGTAAACCACATTGGTGCTGCCACCCTGGGCTCCCCCTGGAGTCTTACAGCCACGCTGCATGTGAATGATAGATAATAAATGCAAGGCATTGGTTGAATTTTCGCCAAGATACATGAGCCCGCTAACCACGTCACGGTTCCATTAAAGGACTCACCACCTGCCATGGCAACCTCATCCACTCATTGATCATCCTCACTGTCAGAAAGTTTTTTCTAGTATCTAATTTATGTCTACTTCTTTCAGTTTAATCCCATTGCTTCTAGTCTTTCCTTGCACAGATGGGAATAGGGCTGATCCCTCTGCACTGTGACAGCCCTTCAGATATTTGTAGACAGCTATTAAGTGTCCTCTCAGCCTTCTCTTCTGCAAGCTAAACATTCCCAGATCCTTTAACCGTTCCTCATAGGACATGATTTGCAGGCCGCTCACCATCTTGGTAACTCTTCTCTGAACTTGCTAAAGTTTGTCTATGTCTATTTTAAAGTGGGGTGCCCAGAACTGGACACAGTATTCCATATGAGATCTGACTAAGGAATAGAGATGAGCGAGCACCAAAATGCTCGGGTGCTCGAAACTCGAGTCGAACTTCCCGCTCGAGGGTTCGTTTCGAGTAACGAACCCCATTGAAGTCAATGGGCGACCCGAGCATTTTTGTATGGGACCTATGCTTCACTAAGGTTTTCATTTGTGAAAATCTGGGAAATTCACGAAAGTGATGGGAACGACACAGAAACGGATAGGGCAGGTGAGGGGCTACATGTTGGGCTGCATCTCAAGTTCCCAGGTCGCACTATTAAGCCACAATAGCGGCAAGAGTGGGCCCCCCACCCCCCAAAAATTTTTACTTCTGAAAAACTCTCATTAGCAAGGCATACTTTAGCTAAGCACCACACTACCTCCAACAAAGCACAATCACTGCCTGCATGACACTCCGCTGCCACTTCTCCTGGGTAACATGCTGCCCAACCGCCCATTTCAGTAAAAGTAGCAGTCAAGACAGGTCCCAGTAACAATTCCAAAGCAGCAGTATAGGGGGAGCACAGTATTAGTTCCATTTCAGTAGTAGTTGCAGTCTAGACAGGCCCCAGTAACATATCACTAGCAGCAGTATAGGGGGAGCACAGTATTAGTTCCATTTGAGTAGTAGTAGGAGTCTGGACAGGCCCCAGTAACATATCACTAGCAGCAGTATAGGGGGAGCACAGTATTAGTTCCATTTCAGTAGTAGTAGCAGTCTGGACAGGCCCCAGTAACATATCACTAGCAGCAGTATAGGGGGAGCACAGTATTAGTTCCATTTCAGTATTAGTTGCAGTCTAGACAGGCCCCAGTAACATATCACTAGCAGCAGTATAGGGGGAGAACAGTATTAGTTCCATTTCAGTAGTAGTTGCAGTCTAGACAGGCCCCAGTAACATATCACTAGCAGCAGTATAGGGGGAGCACAGTCTTAGTTCCATTTCAGTAATAGTAGCAGTCAAGACAGGCCCCAGTAACAATTCCGAAGCAGCAGTATAGGGGGAGCACAGTATTAGTTCCATTTCAGTAGTAGTAGCAGTCAAGACAGGCCACAGTTACATTCCCGTCGCAGCAGTTTAGGGAGATAACAGTCTCTTTCACATTTCAGTAGTTGCAGTATAGACAAGGCCCCAGTTACATTTATGTAGCAAAAGTGTAGGCCAACCCCACACACCTTGCTGTACCATGAGTGCAGGCAAAGCCCATAAAAATTACTAGGATTACACTGTAGGCGACGGCCCAAAAAAATTGGTGTACCAACAGTACTAATGTACCTCAGAAAAATTGCCCATGCCCAACCAAGAAGGCAGGTGAAACCCATTAATCGCTTTGGTTAATGTGGCTTAATTTGTAACTAGGCCTGGAGGCAGCCCAGTTAAAATAAAAATTGGTTCAGGTGCAAGTTTCAACGCTTTAATGAGCATTGAAACGTATAAACATTGTTTACAAAAGTAATATGACTGAGCCTTGTGGGCCTAAGAAAAATTGCCCGTTCGGCGTGATTACATGAGGTTTCAGGAGGAGGAGCAGGAGGAGGAGGATGAATATAATACACAGATTGATGAAGCTAAAAGGTCCCCGTTTTTTATGGTGATAGAGAACGATGCTTCCATCCGCGGGTGCAGCCTACGTATTGTTTAGGTACCGCTGCTGTCCGCTGGTGGAGAAGAGAAGTCTGGGGAAATCCAGGCTTTGTTCATCTTTATGAGTGTAAGCCTGTCGGCACTGTCAGTTGACAGGCGGGTACGCTTATCCGTGATGATTCCCCCAGCCGCACTAAACACCCTCTCTGACAAGACGCTATCCGCAGGGCAAGCAAGCACCTCCAGGGCATACAGCGCGAGTTCACACCCCGAGTCCAGCTTCGACACCCAGTAGTTGTACGGAGCAGAGGCGTCACGGAGGACGGTCGTGCGATCGGCTACGTACTCCCTCACCATCCTTTTACAGTGCTCCCGCCGACTCAGCCTTGACTGGGGAGCAGTGACACAGTCTTGCTGTGGAGCCATAAAGCTGGCAAAGGCCTTGGAGAGTGTTCCCCTGCCTGCGCTGTACATGCTGCCTGATCTCCGCGCCTCCCCTGCTACCTGGCCCTCGGAACTGTGCCTTCTGCCACTAGCGCTGTCGGATGGGAATTTTACCATCAGTTTATCCACCAGGGTCCTGTGGTATAGCATCACTCTCGAACCCCTTTCCTCTTCCGGTTTGAGAGTGGAAAGGTTCTCCTTATACCGTGGGTCGAGCAGTGTGTACACCCAGTAATCCGTAGTGGCCAGAATGCGTGTAACGCGAGGGTCACGAGAAAGGCATCCCAACATGAAGTCCGCCATGTGTGCCAGGGTACCTATACGCAACACATGGCTGTGCTCACTAGGAAGATCGCTTTCAGGATCCTCCTCCTCCTCCTCAGGCCATACACGCTGAAAGGATGACAGGCAAGCAGTATGGGTACCCTCAGCAGTGGGACAAGCTTTCTCTTCCCCCTCCTCCTCATGCTCCCCCCCTCCTCCTCCTCCAAAACGCGCTGAGATATAGACATGAGGGTGCTCTGACTATCCAGCGACATACTGTCTTCCCCCACCTTCGTTTCCGAGCACAAAGCGCCTGCCTTTATGCTTTGCAGGGAACTTCTCAAGAGGCATAGCAGAGGAATGGTGACACTAATGATTGCAGCATCGCCGCTCACCATCTGGGTAGACTCCTCAAAGTTTCCAAGGACCTGGCAGATGTCTGCCAACCAGGCCCACTCTTCTGTAAAGAATTGAGGAGGCTGAATCCCACTACGCCGCCCATGTTGGAGTTGGTATTCCACTATAGCTCTACGCTGCTCATAGAGCCTGGCCAACATGTGGAGTGTAGAGTTCCACCGTGTGGGCATGTCGCACAGCAGTCGGTGCACTGGCAGATTAAACCGATGTTGCAGGGTCCGCAGGGTGGCAGCGTCCGTGTTGGACTTGCGGAAATGTGCGCTGACCCGGCGCACCTTTCCGAGCAGGTCTGACAAGCATGGGTAGCTTTTCAGAAAGCGCTGAACCACCAAATTAAAGACGTGGGCCAGGCATGGCACGTGCGTGAGGCTGCCGAGCTGCAGAGCCGCCACCAGGTTACGGCCGTTGTCACACACGACCATGCCCGGTTGGAGGCTCAGCGGCGAAAGCCAGCGGTCAGTCTGCTCTGTCAGACCCTGCAGCAGTTCGTGGGCCGTGTGCCTCTTCTCTCCTAAGCTGAGTAGTTTCAGCACGGCCTGCTGACGCTTGCCCACCGCTGTGCTGCCACGCCGCACGACACTGACTGCTGGCGACGTGCTGCTGCTGACACATCTTGATTGCGAGACAGAGGTTGCGTAGGAGGTGGAGGAGGAGGAGGAGGGTGGTTTAGTGGAGGAAGCATACACCGCCGCAGATACCACCACCGAGCTGGGGCCCGCAATTCTGGGGGTGGGTAGGACGTGAGCGGTCCCAGGCTCTGACTCTGTCCCAGCCTCCACTAAATTCACCCAATGTGCCGTCAGGGAGATATAGTGGCCCTGCCCGCCTGTGCTTGTCCACGTGTCCGTTGTTAAGTGGATCTGGCCAGTAACCGCGTTGGTGAGGGCGCGCAGAATGTTGCGGGAGACGTAGTCGTGCAGGGCTGGGACGGCACATCGGGAAAAGTAGTGGCGACTGGGAACCGAGTAGCGCGGGGCCGCCGCTGCCATCATGTTTTTGAAAGCCTCCGTTTCCACAAGCCTATACGGCAGCATCTCCAGGCTGATCAATTTGGCTATGTGCACGTTTAACGCTTGAGCGTGCCGGTGCGGGGCGGCGTACTTGCGCTTGCGCTCAAACAGTTGCGATACACCTGGATCAGGAGCTCGGCCTGTGCCCACACCCTGACTTGGGCCTCCACGTCCTCGCCCGCGTCCACGTCCTCTCGGCCTACCCCTACCCCTCAGCATGGTGTATTACGAGTAGAGCAGAAACAGAACGCTGTAATTAAGTGTGCCACTTATTGGCCTGTGGTTGGAGGCTGACTTCGCTTACGGAACGCACAGCAGAGCCAGGAAACAGTCAAGTGGCCAAAGGCCAGTGGTAGGCCTTGAGTATTTTGCTTCAATTTTTTAAAATGGTGAGGTGAAAAACCAGACAGACACCGTATGCAGCATATATATGTATACTCTTTCCCTCTGGCGGGATGACCGCGATCATGTAACGGACACAGCAGAGCCAGGAAACAATTATGCGCAAGCCTGCTGTAACGCTTAGCTGGGTAATAATGAGCGACTACTACCCCCAGCAGACAGGCAGTAAACTGTACACGGTCACAGGCTTGGCTGGGTAATAATGAGCAACTACTACCCCCAGCACACACACAGTAAACTGAAGACTGTCACAGGCAGCCCAAATATAGTATTTTTTCCCAATTTTTGGGAAAAAGCTCACTGCCTATATAGCCTGTATATGGATTTCCCTGTTGGAGGATGACTGTGGTTATTGAAAGCACAGTGCAGCCAGAAAAAATTATGCGCAAGGCTGGGTATTAATGAGCGACTACTACCCCCAGCACACACGCAGTAAACTGAACACAGTCACAGGCAGCCCAAAGATTTTTTTTTTTAAAAAAGCCTACTGCCTATATAGCCAGTATATCTCTTTCCCTGTACCACTGCCCCTGCCTCACCAGTACTGCCCCTATACTTAGTATAATGACTGCAGACTGAGGACGCTATGGTCTGCACGCCCGATATACAAGAAAAAAAAAATGTGCAAAACTGCTAAAAGCAGCCTCAACAGTACTGCACACGGTCAGATGTGGCCCTAAGAAGGACCGTTGGGGTTCTTGAAGATGAAGATAACAGCCTAACACTCTCCCTATAGCAGCTACAACAGGACGGCACTTTCCCTAATGTCTCTCAGCGTGCATCTGTGGCGAGCCGCGGCCGGCCCCAGTTTATATACTCGGGTGTCACCTGATCTCCCCAGCCACTCACTGCAGGGGGGTGGGATAGGGCTGTAACTTCACAGGAGGAAGTTGTAATGCCTTCCCTGTGTTTCTATTGGCCAGAAAACAGCGCAAAATTTTCTGGGAACTAAATGGAAGTGACTCGAACATCGCGTGGTGCTCATCTCGAGTAACGAGCATCTCGAGTACCCTAATACTCGAACGAGCATCAAGCTCGGACGAGTACGCTCGCTCATCTCTACTAAGGAAGAGTAGAGGGGGATAATGACCTCACGTGATCTAGACTCTATGCTTCTCTTAATACATCCCAGAATTGTGTTTGCCCTGCTTAGCCCAATTCCTCCCATTCTGTATGTGCTTTTTTCATTTTTCTTGCCCAGATGTAGGACTTTGCATTTCTCCTTGTTAAATACCATTCTGTTAGTCGCCGCCCACTGGGCAAGCTTCTCTAGATCTTTTTGAATATTCTCCCTCTCTTTCCTAGTGTTATCTATCCCTCCTAGCTTTGTGTCATCGGCAAATGTCATCAGTTTCCCATCACTTCCCTCCTCCAGATCATTTATAACAATGTTGACCAACACTGGGCCTAGGACAGAGCCTTGTGGTTCCCCACTTGATACATTCTTCCACTTGGATGTGCAGCCATTTATGACCACTCTTTAAATACAATCACTCAGCCAGTTATGAATCCACCTAACAGTTGCCTTGTCACTCCCATATTTGGTAATTTTTCATGTATGGTATGAGATACTTTGTCAAATGCTTCACTAAGGTTCAGATATACTATATCCACTGCATTTCCCTGATCAACCCAGTCGGCAATACTGTCATAGAAGGAAATTAGATTAGTCTGGCATGACTTGTTTGTTAAAAAAACCTATGCTGGCTCTGGTTAATAATCCAACCTTGAGGCCTGAGTTTTCTCAGGTCTTCCTCCTATTTTTATCCAAAATTCAAGGATAGCACAATCACTGCCTCCTAAGGTCCCAGCCACCCTTACTATTTCCTCCCTGTTGGTAAGCATTAGGTCCAAGATAGCAGATCCCCTGTTTTCTCTTAGACTTTTTGGAAGATAAAGTTGTCAACAAGAACAGATAAGAATTTGTTGGATCCATTACTTTTACCTGAGAGATTCCCAACAAATGTCTGTATCGGTAAAATCTCCCATGATCACTATGTTGGGCTTTTTTGAGATCTTGGCCATCTGATGTAGAAAGAGTTCCTCCATATCTTCTGCTTGTCCAAACAGCCTATAGTAACTGCCTACAATGGTGTCCTTTCTGTTGATCTCTCCTTGTATTCTCACCCAGTTTCTACAGAACTCCCAGCTCTGAAGCTTGAATCTCTGTGGAGATCAATGTTTTCCTAACATACAGTGCAACACCTCCTCCCCTTTTTTTTGGTCTGTTTCTTAAAAAAAGGCTGTATCCTTCAAGCCTTGTATTCCACCAAGTTTCCATGATGCCTATGACATTATATTTCTTTTCCTGTGTTAGGAGCTCCAGATCTCCTTGTTTGTCCCCCATGCTCTGTGCATTTGTGTAGAAACATGTTAGTTTGTGATCGGGGTCTCTTGCTCCTCTACTTGCCTTCAGAATTTTTTGCCTTTGTTCTTTCTTTCCACTAATAGCGAGGTTCTCAAATGTATTAATTAGCTGTAAATTTCTGCCTTTCATTTCCCATATTGTTCTAGTTTAAAGCTCTCGTAATGAATGAAGCAAGGCGCCCACCAAATATATACTTACATGTTTTTGTAAGGTGCAACCTGTCTCTAGCAAGCAGCACATCAAAATGAGGATAAATTCGTGCCCCGTGTGAGGATCGGACTCACGACCTTCAGATTATGAGACTGACATGCTACCTACTGCGCTAACGAGGCAGCTAATACCCTACAAAGCAAAGGCAGGAGGGGTTTTTCACCCCTTCCGCCTTCTCCTTTCCCCAGTACACAGTGTTCAATGAGCGCTATGTACAAAAATGTGAAAGTGGAAGTATAACTTCCACTACACGATCCAGCAGTCACGTGACCGCCGGGATTCCCTACTACAGGGTCGTAGCAGACCCTGATCAGCTCTGCCAGTGACTATTGTCATTACAGAGGATGTTTTTCCTGTAACTGGGGCTCCTATGAAAACATGTGACTGTCCCCCAGAGGCCTTATATGACATAATAGACAGTAAAAAAATAATTACATACATAAGTTTAAAAATGTTACTGATTACTAATTGGCAGCTGAAGGGAAAAAAAAGGGTAGTTAAACCACCACTTGGGTAAAATCCCTAAAAAGTGTCTGGTCCTTA
Organism: Eleutherodactylus coqui; assembly: GCF_035609145.1. Classification (NCBI taxonomy): domain Eukaryota; kingdom Metazoa; phylum Chordata; class Amphibia; order Anura; family Eleutherodactylidae; genus Eleutherodactylus; species Eleutherodactylus coqui. The sequence continues at coordinate 125,269,163 of NC_089848.1, forward strand.
AGAGACAAAACATCCTGGTCCTATAGGGCTCCTCTATGAAGTAAGTTATTTCCATCAATAGGCCTATATTTCTTGCATTATCCGAATTGCGAAGGAGCGCAGCATGTTTTTCCTCCATGTTTACTGTGTTTTTGACCGAGGTTGTGGCTCTCTCCAGATGCTTTCCCTAAATATTAGGGATTCTGCTCTTTTGGATATATTTCAAAGCCTCCCCACACTGGCGGTGTGGATGCCTGTCATCAGACAGGGGCTCCACACCAGGTAAGTCCTACCTTTTCCTCCTCTTCACACTTACATATTATTCCATAATCACATTCTTGAAGGAATCCTTTAGATTGGAGCTCTAGTTCGCTGATTTTTTTACACTGAGGGGCCGGAAGGGTAATAGGAGGCAGCGCTCCCATTGATTTCATTAGGATTGAAGCCGGTTATTACACGTTTGGCACTCACCACTGATGTGGACATGGTGCAGCAGACTAAACAATCAGCTGACCAGCAGAGTCGGGCACCAGTCAATCAACTATATGAATAGGTTATCAGTACTTAAAAGGGGTTTCCGTGTAAAATACTATCGATGACCTACTCTCATTACATGCTGTTTTAATTGGCCAGCACTGCTCAAGTTGTTGCACAGTGTACACTGGGTGAAGACAGTGCTGCCATCTGGGAAGACTGAAGAGAGGCCATGGGTAGAGATGAGCGAACGTACTCGTCTGAGCTTGATATTCGTGCGAATATTACAGTGTTCGGGATGCTCGTTACTCGTAACGAGCACCACACGGTGTTCCGGTTACTTTCAGTTTCCTCTCTGAGACGTTAGCGCGCTTTTCTGGCCAATTGAAAGACAGGGAAGGCATTACAACTTCCCCCTGTGACATTCAAGCCCTATACCACCCCCCTGCAGTGAGTGGCTGGGGCGATCAGATGTCACCCGAGTATAAAAATCGGCCCCTCCCGCGGCTCGCCACACATGCCTTGTGACTTAGCTGAGGGACAGTGCTGCTGGTGCTGCTGTAGGGAGAGCGTTAGGAGTTAGTGTAGGCTTCAAGAACCCCAACGGTCCTTCTCAGGGCCTCATCTAATAGTGTGCAGTACTGTGTTAGCACTGTATTTTTATTTTTTTTTTCAAAATTGGATCTGCAGAGCATTGCGCCCTGCAATAGGGACAGAAGTGGGGGTTAGGCAGGGAGAGTGTTAGCAGTGAGTGTAGGCTTCAAGAACCCCAACGGTCCTTTCTAGGGCCACATCTATCCGTGTGCAGTACTGTCCAGGCTGCTGTTAGCAGTGTTGCATATTTTTTTTTTTTCTCAAAACCGGCTGTGCAGACCATTGCACCCGGCATTAATACTACAGGGATAGAATTGTGTAGGCAGGGCCAGAAGACATACATTATTCATTGAATAGACGCAGTGTGGGTGTTCCTTTGAAAAACAAGGGAAAAAATTATATTTTGGCTGCAGGCTTGCGCCAATTTCTTTCCTGGCTTGGAAATCACTGGTAATACAGCATGCTGAGGGGTAGGGGTAGGCCGAGAGGACGTGGACGCGGCCGAGGACGCGGAGGCCCAAGTCAGGGTGTGGGCACAGGCCGAGCTCCTGATCCAGGTGTGTCGCAGCCGACTGCTGCGCGATTAGGAGAGAGGCACGTTTCTGGCGTCCCCACATTCATCGCCCAATTAATGGGTCCACGCGGGAGACGGTTATTAAAAAATGAGCAGTGTGAGCAGGTCCTGTCCTGGATGGCAGAAAGTGCTTCGAGCAAGCTATCATCCACCCAGAGTTCTGCGCCGTCCAGTGCTGCAAATCCGAATCCTCTGTCTGCTGCTCCTCCTTCCTCCCAGCCTCCTCACTCCACTACAATGACACATGCTCAGGAGCGGGAAGACTCCCAGGAACTGTTCTCGGGCCCCTGCTCAGATTGGGCAGCAGTGGTTCCTCTCCCACCAGATGAGTTTATCGACACTGATGCACAACCATTGGAAAGTTCCCGGGGTCCGGGGGAAGAGGCTGGGGACTTTCGGCAACTGTCTCAAGACCTTTCAGTGGGTGAGGAGGACGATGACGATGAGACACAGTTGTCTATCAGTGAGGTAGTAGTAAGGGCAGTAAGTCCGAGGGAGGAGCGCACAGAGGATTCGGAGGAAGAGCAGCAGGACGATGAGGTGACTGACCCCACCTGGTGTGCAACGCCTACACAGGACAGGTCTTCAGAGGGGGAGGCACGGGCAGCAGCAGAGCAGGTTGCAAGAGGCAGTGCGGTGTCCAGGGGTAGAGGCAGGGCCAGACCAAATAATCCACCAACTGTTTCCCAAAGCACACCCTCGCGCCATGCCACCCTGCAGAGGCCGAGGTGCTCTAAGGTCTGGCAGTTTTTCACCGAGACGCCTGACGACCGACGAACTGTGGTGTGCAACCTTTGTCGCGCCAAGATCAGCCGGGGAGCCACCACCAACAGCCTCACCACCACCAGCATGCGCAGACATATGATGGCCAAGCACCCCACAAGGTGGGACGAAGGCCGTTCACCGCCTCCGGTTTGCACCGCTGCCTCTCCCCCTGTGCCCCAACCTGCCACTGAGATCCAACCCCCCTCTCAGGACACAGGCACTACCGTCTCATGGCCTGCACCCACACCCTCACCTCCGCTGTCCTCGGCCCCATCCACCAATGTCTCGCACCGCACAGTCCAACCGTCGCTAGCGCAAGTGTTGGAGCGCAAGCGCAAGTACGCCGCCACGCACCCGCACGCTCAATCGTTAACCGTCCACATAGCCAAATTTATCAGCCTTGAGATGCTGCCGTATAGGGTTGTGGAAACGGAGGCTTTCAAAGCTATGATGGCGGCAGCGGCCCCGCGCTACTCGGTTCCCAGTCGCCACTACTTTTCCCGATGTGCCGTCCCAGCCCTGCACGACCACGTCTCCCGCAACATTGTACGCGCCCTCACCAATGCGGTTAGTGGCAAGGTCCACTTAACTATGGACACGTGGACAAGCACAGGCGGGCAGGGCCACTACATCTCCCTGACGGCACATTAGGTGAATTTAGTGGAGGCTGGGACCGAGTCAGAGCCTGGGACCGCTCACATCCTACCCACCCCCAGAATTGCGGGTCCCTCCTCGGTGGTGGTATCTGCGGCGGTGTATGCTTCCTCCACTAAACCACCCTCCTCCTCCTCCTCAACCTCTGTCTCGCAATCTAGATGTGTCAGCAGCAGCAGGACGTCGCCAGCAGTCGGTGTCGCGCGGCGTGGCAGCACAGCGGTGGGCAAGCGTCAGCAGGCCATGCTGAAACTACTCAGCTTAGGAGATAGGAGGCACACGGCCCACAAACTGCTGCAGGGTCTGACAGAGCAGACCGACCGTTGGCTTGCGCCGCTGAGCCTCCAACCGGGCATGGTCGTGTGTGACAACTGCCGTAACCTGGTGGCGGCTCTGCAGCTCGGCAGCCTCACGCACGTGCCATGCCTGGCCCACGTCTTTAATTTGGTGGTTCAGCGCTTTCTGAAAAGCTACCCACGCTTGTCAGACCTGCTCGTAAAGGTGCGCCGGCTCTGCGCACATTTCTGCAAGTCCCACACGGACACTGCCACCCTGCGCACCCTGCAACATCGGTTTAATCTGCCAGTGCACCGACTGCTGTGCGACGTGCCCACACGGTGGAACTCTACGCTCCACATGTTGGCCAGGCTCTATGAGCAGCGTAGAGCTATAGTGGAATACCAACTCCAACATGGGCGGCGCAGTGGGAGTCAGCCTCCTCAATTCCTTTCAGAAGAGTGGGCCTGGTTGGCAGACATCTGCCATGTCCTTGGTAATTTTGAGCAGTCTACCCAGGTGGTGAGCGGCGATGCTGCAATCATTAGCGTCACCATTCCTCTGCTATGCATCTAGAGAAGTTCCCTGCAAACCATAAAGGCAGCCGCTTTGCGCTCGGAAACAGAGCCGGGGGAAGACAGTATGTCGCTGGATAGTCAGAGCACCCTCCTGTCTATATCTCAGCGCGTTTTGGAGGAGGAGGAGGAGCATGAGGAGGATGAGGAGGAGGGGGAAGAGACAGCTTGGCCCACTGCTGACGGTACCCATGCTGCTTGCCTGTCATCATTTCAGCGTGTATGGCCTGAGGAGGAGGAGGAGGAGGATCCTAAAAGTGATCTTCCTAGTGCGGACAGCCATGTGTTGCATACAGGTACCCTGGCACACATGGCTGACTTCATGTTAGGATGCCTTTCTCGTGACCCTCGCGTTACACGCATTCTGGCCACTACGGATTACTGGGTGTACACACTGCTCGACCCACGCTATAAGGAGAACCTTCCCACTCTCATTCCCGAAGAGGAAAGGGGTTCGAGAGTGTTGCTATACCACAGGACCCTGGCGGACAAGCTGATGGTAAAATTCTCATCCGACAGCGCTAGTGGCAGAAGGCGCAGTTCCGAGGGCAAGGTAGCAGGGGAGGTGCGTAGATCGAGCAGCATGTACAGCCCAGGCAGTGCAACAGTCTTTAAGGGCCTGGACAGCTTTATGGCTCCCCAGCAAGACTGTCACCGCTCCCCAGTCAAGGCTGAGTCGGCGGGAGCACTGTAAAAGGATGGTGAGGGAGTACGTAGCCGATCGCACGACCGTCCTCCGTGACGCCTCTGCCACCTACAACTACTGGGTGTCGAAGCTGGACACGTGGCCTGAACTAGCGCTGTATGCCCTGGAGGTGCTTGCTTGTCCTGCGGCTAGCGTCTTGTCGGAAAGGGTGTTTAGTGCGGCTGGGGGAATCATCACAGATAAGCGTACCCGCCTGTCAACTGACAGTGCCGACAGGCTAACACTCATCAAGATGAACAAAGCCTGGATTTCCCCAGACTTCTCTTCTCCACCAGCGGACAGCAGCGATACCTAAGCAATACGTAGGCTGCACCCGCGGATGGAAGCATCGTTCTCTCTCACCATCCAAAACGGGGACATTTCTGCTTCATCAATCTGTGTATAATATTCATCCTCCTCCTCCTGCTCCTCCTCCTGAAACCTCACGTAATCACGCTGAACGGGCAATTTTTCTTAGGGCCACAAGGCTCACTCATATAATTTTTCTAAAAATTTTTTATACGTTTCAATGCTCTTAAAAGTGTTGGAACTTTAACTTGAACCAATTTTTCATTAAACTGGGCTGCCTCCAGGCCTAGTTACCACTTATCAATGTAAATTAACGCAAAAAGCCGCGAAAATGCCGCGAAAAAGTCGCGAAAACGCGCGGAAAACGCGCCAAAAATGCGCCGAAAACGCTGCGTTTTTTACGCACGAAAATCGCAAACGCCAGTGGGTGGGCGCCCTAAGACTGCCCTCCCACTATACTGCTGCTTCGGAATTGTTCCTGGGGCCTGTGTAGGCTGCTACTATTACTGAAATGGAACGAAGACTGCGCTCCCACTATACTGCTGCTTCGGAATTGTTACTGGGGCCTGTGTAGGCTGCTACTATTACTGAAATGGAACTAAGACTGTGCTCCCCCTATAATGCTGCTAGTGATATGTTAGTGGGGCCTGTCCCTAATACTACCGCTGAAATGTTACTAATTATGGGCTCTGCCTATACCGCTGCTAATGGTATGTCTCTGGGGTGTGGAAACAGAGGCTTCCCAAAGACATGATGGCGGCGAGGCCATTTCCCACCAACTCTGTTACTGTTAAGATGCATATAACCACGGATACGTGGAGAGAACACATAGTGCCTCCAAAACATCCCCCGCCACGGCCCACTTAATCCTGGCCACATTCCGAAAACCAACAAAATAAAACCGCGCTACTAGGTCCGCAGTCACAACCACATTACCACCAACGCGGTTACTGTTAAGGTGCATATAACCACGGACACGTGGAGAGGACACGTAGTGCCTCAAAAACATCCCCCTCCTCCTCCAACAGGGAAAACATTCTTGGCAAATACCTTTGCATTGGTTCGTCTGGTGGCAGTCCAAGAATTTCACCTTTACCGACACAACAAGAGAGCCTCCCCACCATCCCCCCGCCACGGCCCACTTAATCCTGGCCACATTCCGAATACCAACTACATAAAACCGCGCTACCAGGTCCGCAGTCACCACCACATTACCACCAACGCGGTTACTGTTAAGGTACATATTACCAGTCTGACTGGGGCATGCAGTGTTGGCCGGAGCCCACCTGCATTACAGCTGACGTTACATCCGCTGTGTTGGGCAATGCAATGGGATATTTCTATGTACCGCCGGTGGGTTCCAGGGAGCCACCCATGCTGTAGGTGCACACGGAGTTTAACCTACATGTGTCCACTTGTAAAGAACCCCAGTCTGACTGGGGCATGCAGTGTGGGCCGAAGCCCACCTGCATTAAGCACGACATTACTACCTCAGCTGTGTTGGGCAATGCAATGGGATATTTCTATGTACCGCCGGTGGGTTCCAGGGAGCCACCCATGCTGTAGGTGCACACGGAGTTTAACCTACATGTGTCCACTTGTAAAGAACCCCAGTCTGACTGGGGCATGCAGTGTGGGCCGAAGCCCACCTGCATTAAGCACGACATTACTACCTCAGCTGTGTTGGGCAATGCAATGGGATATTTCTATGTACCGCCGGTGGCTTCCTGGCACCCACCCATGCTGTGGGTCCACAGGGAATTATAAATGCATCTGTTTCCACTTGTAAAGAACCCCAGTCTGACTGGGGCATGCAGTGTGGGCCGAAGCCCACCTGCATTAAACATGACATTACTACCTCAGCTGTGATGGGCAATGCAATGGGATATATTTATGTACCGCCGGTGGCTTCCTGGCACCCACCCATGCTGTGGGTCCACAGGGAATTATAAATGCATCTGTTTCCACTTGTAAAGAACCCCAGTCTGACTGGGGCATGCAGTGTGGGCCGAAGCCCACCTGCATTAAACATGACATTACTACCTCAGCTGTGTTGGGCAATGCAATGGGATATATTTGTGTATCGCCGGTGGGTTCCAGGGAGCCACCCATGCTGTCGGTCGACAGGGACTTCACAATAGGAAGTTGTACCTGCCTGTGTCTATGAATTAAAAAGCCCGGTCTGACTGGGGCATGCAGACACCTTGACAGAATGAATAGTGTGTGACACATAGGTTCCCCATTGCTATGCCTACGTGTGCAGCTCCTGATGGCGGTGGCACAGGATTCTATTTCTCATTGCTTCTGTACAGCATTGTGGGCTATCGCCCCACCCCTTTTAAAGAGGGTTGCTGCCTAGCTGTGCCAACCCTCTGCAGTGTGTGCCTGCGGTTCCTCCTCATGGCAGACGCACTTCTAAATAGACATGAGGGTGGTGTGGCATGAGGGCAGCTGAAGGCTGCGCAGGGACACTTTGGTGTGCGCTGTGGGGGGGAGGGGGGGCGGTTGGGCAGCATGTAACCCAGGAGAAGTGGCAGTGGAGTGTCATGCAGGCAGTGATTGTGCTTTGTTGGAGGTAGTGTGGTGCTTAGCAAAGGTATGCCATGCTAATGAGGGCTTTTCAGAAGTAAAAGTTTTTGGGAGGGGGGGGGCCCACTCTTGCCGCTATTGTGGCTTAATAGTGGGACCTGTGAACTTGAGATGCAGCCCAACATGTAGCCCCTCGCCTGCCCTATCCGTTGCTGTGTCGTTCCCATCACTTTCTTGAATTGCCCAGATTTTCACACAAGGAAACCTTAGCGAGCATCGGCGAAATACAAAAATGCTCAGGTCACCCATTGACTTCAATGGGGTTCGTTACTCGAAACGAACCCTCGAGCATCGCGAAAAGTTCGTCCCGAGTAACGAGCACCCGAGCATTTTGGTGCTCGCTCATCTCTAGCCATGGGATCTAGCAGATCTGGAGGACGATGGCACATAGGGATACTGCCAGGAAATATTATTACTTCCCTACTCAGACTTTGTCCCCGGGATCGGAGAGTCACTTTACGTTGCAAGCAGAACTTTGAAGATCATAAAATTAGTGTTTTTTTGAAATTATTTTCCAATTTTTACATTTTCTACAGGTTTTGGGTATTCATGAAAATATTGTCCATGAACATCACGGACAAGATGGAGAACTTTACTTAGAGGAGAAGAAATATTTGTGGAAAATTTTGGGGATGATCGGAGGCATTCACGGATTCTTCCTCATTAATAAACTTTCCTTTCTCATTGTTTCATCTACAAGACAGGTGGGACATTTGTGATTCTTAGTATTGCCTGTTATCTAGTATATGTATTTGTTATTGCACACATATGTTTTCTCCCTTGCTCCAGTGGGGCGAATAATCTGTAAACATTAGGCAACTGTAGTGGCAGTCTGTGCCATAACAAGGGTCCATGTCCAGTGCCTATGGGATCCTTTGAGAAGGTGGGCCAAATTTAGACTGACCAAAGCCTTGTACAAACAAGGAAAAGCATACAAAAAGATACAAAGGTGCTCTATGTTCCTAGAAATACATTTGCAAGCAGTCCACAGGCTTAGAGGTAAAGAAACCCTTGTTACATTACCTGGACATAGCAGAAGGAGAAAGCTGCCACCAGATTCCTGATAAGGCAAGTGGTCAAAAACTCGAGTATCTGCAAAAGACCTGCAACAAGATCTGGTGGCAGCAGCACTGAGGTTTCCGTTTGCATAGTAAGGTGCATACTAAATGCTGAAGGTTTTCATGTCCACATGCCAAGACGTCTACCTCAACTGACCCAAAAGCACAAGAAAAGTTGCTCCAATATGCTCAAAACCATATAAATGTGGCCATGATGTGATCCGATACCTCTTATGTCCCATGGTGGGTAATGGTGAGCTTAATTATATCTGTTATTGCTAAAATATCATTTTGGACCCATGATCTTTCCCACCCAGTCATTCTAGAGGGTTGTTAGAGACCTTAAGTGAAGGTCATGGGCCACAATGCAAAATATAGAGAGGGTGAAGGGGTTAACGCTTGCAGCAATCCCCCTTACAGTGAGGCAGCTTAAAGGGGTTGTCCCGCGGCAGCAAGTGGGTCTATACACTTCTGTATGGCCATATTAATGCACTTTGTAATGTACATTGTGCATTAATTATGAGCCATACAGAAGTTATCAAAAGTTTTATACTTACCTGTTCCGTTGCTGGCGTCCTCGTCTCCATGGTGCCGACTAATTTTCGGCCTCTAATGGCCAAATTAGCCGCGCTTGCGCAGTCCGGGTCTTCTGCTGTCTTCAATGGGGCCGCTCGTGCAGAATGCCGACTCCGTGTAGCTCCGCCCCGTCACGTGCCGATTCCAGCCAATCAGGAGGCTGGAATCGGCAATGGACCGCACAGAAGCCCTGCGGTCCACAGAGAGAGAGGATCCCGGCGGCCATCTTCAGCAGGTGAGTATGAAGACGCCGGACCGCCGGGATTCGGGTAAGTACTACCTGGTTTGTTTTTTTAACCCCTGCATCGGGGTTGTCTCGCGCCGAACGGGGGGGGGGGGGGGTAAAAAAAACAAAAAACGTTTCGGTGCGGGACAACCCCTTTAAAGCCACTGTCAGAATTGGGCAAAGAGAATAGAACTAAAAAACTGGCAGTGGAGATGGCGCAACACTCCTGGTCAAAGCAAATAGGAAGTGACCAAAGGTTGGGGAAACTTCTCCCTTTATTTAATAAAGTACGTGATCAGCTTATGAAAACATGTTTCAGGGAGAACTCCTTCATCAGTTCAGCTGGTGTTTAAAACATACAAGCAATTGGTGGGTCCCAAAAGGGTTAATAATGAGATCCTGTTTGCCTGTGCAGTGAGGGTCAGCCAGGGCAGGAGAAGTTCTAAATGGCACTGTGCATGTGCCAGCCACAGCATCACAATGTTGCCAGTGCTGAGACCTCCTGGTTACTGGCGCCATTCCACGCTGATGTCACAACGTCACCTCCAGACCACGTGATGCCTGAAGCCACTCAAGAGTTCTGGGATTAACAGGAGAGGATAGCAATTCTTAATAGTAATCTTGTTTAGTTCCTGGCAATCTATGCACAGTAAAAGAGTAGCTGCTTTTTTTAAAATGATGAATATGGGGGCTTCCGCCGGAAGGAAGGGGGCCGGATGAAGCCCTCTTTTAGATTTTCGCCCAGATATTTCCAAAGGGTTTTTAAGTCTAGTTCCGAAAAGTTGTAGATACATCCAAATGAAATAGAAGATCCAGGCAGCGGCTCAGTAGGACAGTCATATGGCCGATGAGGGGGCAGTTGATTGGCATTCTTTTTGCTGCAGACGTCGTTGAACAGTTAGTATTGTGGTGGCAACTTCTTGTTTTCTAGAGGAGTACTCTTGGGATCTTGCCCTTGACTGGGTGTGGGCAGCTTAGATCAGCAATTACAATACTCAGAGGGAAAGGTGATAGTTCTTGATTCCCAGCTGATGGATGGGTTGTGAGTAGACAACCAAGGGATCCCTAGGATACCTGGAAATTTCAGAGAGCAGATGAGATGAAAACTGATTGTCTCATGATGATCTGGCTCTATGTGGATATCCAGCTTACTTGTCTCCTGATTGAATCTAAGATGGCAGTACCTAAGATTTTGCAGCTCCCCATTGTGACCCTAATAGGGATAATGAAATGGAGGGATTGGTGATGTCTTTCCTTGTCTTCTGACGGAGGGAATGACTGGCAGAGCAGTATCCAGCTATTCTGGGATGGCAGAGTCAATTGTGTTCTTATCTTTTGTGATGGCGATGGTCCTCTGGAACTTATTAGGACAGTTTGTAGCATAATGACCGGACCCCCGCAGTATAGGCATAAATGATCAGAGCGGCCCCTCTCTTTCTTTGCCCCATGGAGAGGGGTTTGCAGATGGCATTGATTTGCATTAGTTCAGGTGAAGAGTCCATGCTTGGTTGGTGGTTTAGGGTGGATGGACTGAACAAATAAGATGGGTGATTTCTGAACAACTGTAACTTCTACTGTGACTGTTCTGTAAGCCTCTAATCTATGCTGATACTTGGTTGGATAAAGTTTTCTGAATCATCCGGGGTCTCCACTATGGCCAGTTTATCTTTAACCTCTTCCAAAAGTCCTCTTCGTAACTGACTCAGGTGTGTGGCAATGATCCACGTGGTGCCGTTGACCCAACTACAAAATTCCGCCGTATACTTAGCAGCTGAACGCAGACCCTGTCGGAGATTATGCAATCTTCTTGCACAAAGACTAGGGTCATCGAACACTTGATCTATAGTCACAATGAAGGTGCAGAGGTTATCAAGAAGGGTGCTGTCATTTTCCACATAAGGCAAGGCCCAAGCAAGCGCCTCACCTTCCAGCAAATTAACGATAAGCATCACTTTTTTTCAGTCATTGGTAAATTGGGAGGGTCTCATCTGTATATAGATGCAGCATTGGTTGAGAAATCCTTTGTATTGGCAGTGGTCCTCACCAAAATCTTGATGGTAATGGCATGCAAACATCGGCCTCTGAATTGTGTGACTCATGTACTCGTTGCTGTAACAAAACTACCACTTTTTCTAAGGTAGAGACTTTCTCCTGATACGTGGTGCAGAACTCTTAAAATTCTGCTACCTGTTTCCATAACATGGGTACAACGAACTTCATTTTGGGCGTGTTTATTCTGTCACAGGTCTGGCGTGGGACTGGAATCTCGTTTTGTAGCCACTACAGGAGGGTAGCATGGTCAAGGAGTAGCCGGGGTCTGGTACATATGATGGTGGAGCAGTACATTGGTTCAGGCAGAAGAGTATTCAAGAGGTAGCCGAGGTCTGGTTCACAAGATGGCGGACCAGTACAGTGGGTTCATGTAGAAGAGTAGTCAGGAGGTAGCTGAGGTGAGGTTCACAAGATGGAGGAGCAGTTCAGTGGGTTCAGACAGAAGAGTAGTCAAGAGGTAGCTGAGGTCGGGTAATACAGGAGGACGATCAGTTGGCAGAGAGGCAGGTATGCAGTGAGAAAGCTTGATTACAGGCACAAAGCACAATAAACATGTAAGAAAGGACGGAACAGGGCCAGGTTTATATAGGAGAGTAATTGGAGAATGTACAAGACAAGAGGTGGACTAGACAGGAAAAATGTAATTACCACATAACATATACCTCTTTGGATTCTTGGACACGGGTTATCAAAACTAAGACTAGACCTGTCTAACTCAATCGGACATTGAGAAATTCCACTCAGGGAACTTAATTTTGCAGCTCATTATGATCTGTCAGTCTCAGGATGGAATTCTCAGTGAGATCTGGAAAAAAAAGGAAAAGTTCCTGTGCCCCACATTGGGTGCCAGGTTTTGTTAGCGCAATTGGTACTGTCAGTTTCAAGATTAAAGAATCAGAAATGTGACACACTGATGGAGTTCACAAGCAGATTCCTGCCAATGTTTATTGTTGAGTAGTGATATATTACTTTGAATAGAAACAACACCCTACAGGGGGCCAATCAGAAGAATAGCAAGTTCTGTGATAACATACAACCAATCTTAATTTGTACTTGTACCAACGTATTAGCATATAATATTGAAACTATTAGCAAATAACCAATCACAGTAGATGTTAATATTAACCCATGCACATGCCATTTATCTGTTCTCAGCAAATATTTCAGCTCAAGGCTCCTATGTAATCTAGCATTTGTTTATGGCTATACCTAATAAGATAGTGACAATGTTATGGCTACTGGGAGATGAAATGTTCACCCCCACTTATCCTTGTATTATAATTGTCAGCATCTTAGTAGTTTGCTCTAAGAATCATGTACTTCGCAAACAATCATGGCTGTCATGCTGACTGTGCACAGAATTGGGCCTCTTTACCCTAACATCAGTATATCATATTTTAGCAAAAATGTGCCGCCTCTGCCTCCATCTGTCACCGTCACACCTTCTCACATCCTGCAACACTGGGGCATTACCACCAGCCCATTACAAAGGTCTCCCACCTACCATGTGCTATTTATATGGCAGAAGGGCCTTTGGACTCCTTCAGGCACCAGGAATTGGTCACCGGTGTCAACTGCTTCCTATGCACCATCTATAGCTATGTAAGGGAGGTGCAGAGCACTCTCCCTTACACTGATGCAGCCTGCGGCTACCATGTGTGATGCGGCCAATGGTTCGAGCCCTGTCCCATCCAGTCCGGGACCTGGCGCCAGTCTGCCAAGCACCACCACACTGATCTACCCAGTACCTGCCGCCCTGGTTATCAGGTTTTTCCCTCCACCGGCCAGAGGGAAGTGGCAATGGAGAGCAGTTCAAGTGGGTGCCGTATTGGAGCCCTCGGCAGGCACCATTTTATCTGAGTCTCAGTGAGGCTAAATGCAGGAGGCTCCGTCTCTAAAAATGATGCGAGTAGCACATCACCACTGAGAAGACTTGGCTCCTGTAACAGGAGATAATGTAGGGCTTAAGCCCAACATGCCCAGTATAACCCGAGAGTTTTTGACACCAAAAGCATTCAGTATAAAGGGTCTAGAGGCTGAGTCACAGCCCAGACAGGGAGAGACCAGTGAGCAAAAGGAGATGTGAGAGCAGTCACAGCAGCGTACAACAGTGGGGTTGGTCATTGTGGTTCTGTGCAGCTGGCAGTCTCTCCATGTTGGGGAACTGCCCAGAAGAAGCGGTGGAGGACTAAATGGCCCTGATGACCCTGGGGCCGGAGAGCGACAACGGATGGAGGACCGGCTTCATTCCTGACGTGAAGCACCCCACAGCACATGGTAGGAGAGACTCCCTCCCCGTATTGCTGGTTATTGCAGAAGAATCACCATGGGCGCTGAAGCTGGGAAGCAAAGCAGACAGTGAAAGAGATCGTCGGTGAGTGTGAGTGGACTACTACCCCCATTACCACGTGAGGTAAAACCCAAAGCCTTAAAGGGCTAATTACTGAGTAGTAATGTCTATGGTGTTGTGTAATATGATGTTATATAGAGAATTTATACTAATGTGTAATATACTTGAAGTATGTTCATGAAGAGGTGTAATGGCGCAATTTGGCACAGGGCATAGAGTGTATTGGAAGTGAGTAATGTAACGCGGGAGTGACACCGCCAGTATGCTGATGATGTATGATGCACGGAGACCTCTGGATTTTAGTACAGTTAATACATGTGACGCGTTCAGTAGGTACGAGTCCCTGCTCCTGTGGGGCATCTGAGTTCGAGGCCTATGGCCCGTATGATGATGTATGTAGCGGTCATACCACATTAATGAGAAGTGACAAAAGAGGAACCAGAGACATAAATATCTTGGTGTAAGCCGCCAAGTGGTGAGAACGCCATTCTTTGCGTTGCAGTGGATATTATATGTGCCATCGATATATAGAGCACAGTTGCTTTAAGAGTTCAATGCCAGTTATTACCTAATGTTAAAAATATAAGTGAACCCTCCTATGGAGAGCAATTATGTTTATGATGCAAATGTTCTGCAAAAGTTATTTCTGTAAAAGATGTACCTTCATTGGCCGACGTGACGCCATCCCGAAGCTGCGTCACATCACCATCCGTGACCGGTTACACCCCTAGCCTATTGGTTTATGGCCTCATGTTAACACGCCTAGGTGGTTATATATTCCGTCTCACTGATTCCCTACTTGTTAGATGTGGATTTTCCCTATTTTTGCAATCCTATTGTACTCCCCTGACAATATCCAGCATAAGTCGAAGAATGTGACTTTGTTCGGCGATGGCGGCTTCCCGTATGCGCGCGGTTTAAATGTATTTTCAATTACATAACTTACAATAATACACTTGAGCTCATTTAAGGATTACAGAGGAATAATTTTGCTGTTCCTTTTGTTGGATTTCCTGAACTGTTCCATGTCGCAATCACTTAACAGCCCAACAAAGGCGCGTACTTAGCTCTATGTTATATTAACTAACGCGGTATGAGGTCTTTCAGAGCTTCTAAACACACCGTGATTGATGAGAGAATTTTCGAATGTTTTCTTCTGAGCTTCCTGAAAGCTAGAATGCCGTAAACAAACGTGAATTATCATAATGCAGAGACGCCTGGGATCTGAGGAAATATTCTTAAAGGGATTGTCTAGGCACAAAATAGAAATTCTAAAAATGCTGAATTTGAGGCAGTACGGTTAAGTAGCAGCAATGTGGAACTTTTACCTGCCGCTCTGGACCCTTTTCCTTGTGCCGTGCAGTCGCTGATCTGCTGCCACATTTACATGCATCACTTCTGCAGTAAACCCAGCAACTGACTGCTGCCTACAACTCTCAGCATGCATAGAGCTTGTCTCCTGGCCATTACTGTAGCTCCGCCCACAGCTCACAGGTCCTACAACTTACTGGCACCAACCTCCCTCTCACTCAGAGAGCCAGAGACAGACTGCTGAAGCCAACAGACAGAACCTGCCGGCACTCTGAACTGCACATGAGCAACACAGGGCCATACTTCCACCATTATCCTCCCATGATGCACTGCTCACAGGATGTTGAAGGCTATAAGCGGAGAGGAAGTAGCAAATACGGACAAGATGTCACAGGAAGTGGAGATATTTTTCAGGCAGAGGGTCATGTGATGTAGATAGAAAATGAAGAGAGTAGCTAGACCGGGTACAGGGAACCTATTGTGATGATGGACATCAGATTTTACTTTAGGATCTGCTGTGTTTGCGGGAACAGCTCCACATCCATCCTATGGGCAGTGTGTGGTATTACAGTTCAGCTCCATTCATCTCCAATATCAAGCACAGCTCGTGGACAGATGTACTGGTGGGACTGCAGACGCAGCCGACCCTTTTTTCTAGCTCTGGACAAACCCCCTTAACCCCTTCCCATTCCATGTCATACATGTACATCATTGGGGAGGGTTCCCCACAAAATACCGTACATGTACAGCACATGGATGGCAGGGACTCAGGAGATACGCCTGTGCTATTCACTGCAGGATACGGCTGTAACTGACAGAGTCCTGTTGTAACAGCAGGGATCAGAGAAAACATTAATCCCCCCGTTAACCTATTACTTGTCATAATCAATGTGAATAGTAGTATGGGCAGAGTTAACAGAAGGAGGAAGCTCGTTAGCCCTCTGCCATCCAATCACAAAGGGCCGGTAGCTGGCCATAGCTCCTGATGTGAATGAATAACGATAATATACAGCAGTACAGAAGTACTGCAGTGTATTGACTGAGCAATCATAAAATCTCAGGTTCAAGTTCCTTACAGGGACATAAAAAAGGTAAAAAAAAAGCCATGCTACAAAGATACTTTTTGTACACTTTTCCTTTTTTTGTTAAAAATAAATTAAAAACCCCAGTTTGCATTTATAAAGATCCGTACAATAACTTAGACACACTTTTTATACTGCACGGCAAATGCTATAAAAACGTACGCAGCCAAAATACTTTTTTAAAATTGCACCTCTCCCCCAAAAAAGCAATAATGCCACCTTCACACATGCAAGAAAATCACACAAGATTTGTGCATTGTGAGATGCACAAATCTCACACGAATATGAACCCCCGACCTCCGGAAAACGGCTGGAGAGGTGATCTGTTTATTTTACTTTTTTTTTTACAGATAGCCATGATTTTCAGGAAATGGCTTATATTTCAAGCCCTTCCCCAAAAATCAGGTGCTGGCCTTCATTCCATTGCTTTCAGTGGGACTGCAGCAGCGCCCCATTGAAAGCAATGGGATAGCATCGCGGACCTCTGTGACAGCTGTGACAGGGCGTTCCTTCATCCCCGCGGTCCCCGCAGGGAATCCTGTGCCATAGCTGTCACAGCTCAGTCAGGGGAGTGCAATGTAGGGCCGATGCTGCTGGCGCTAGCCCCATTGTAAACGATTTGCGATATCGCCCATTCTTCTTTGCGATTCGAGGTTACAGTGAAAACATCGCTAATGAGAAGGAAACCATTGAATATCATTGGTTTTATTATCGTGCGTTTCACTCGCTCTCGCATCAGAAGGATAATGGATCTTCAGTGTTCTGTTCACCCTTAGGGCTCCACCCACTTGCCTTTTTTTTAACGCTGCGATATTGCTGCGTTTTTTAACGCAATTGTCAATGGGACTTTCTAATGTAAAAAACGCGTCGCACAAAAATCGTGAAGCACCAACCTGCGATGCTTTTTTTACATTAGAAAGTCCCATTGACAATCGTGTTTAAAAAAGCTCAGCGATATCGCAGCGTTAACAAAACGGGTGAGAGCCCTTAGGAAGTTGTCTTATTAAGGCAATCGCTTTTAAACAGAAGTGTCAAGCTGATCTCAGTGGGTTCAGGTCCTCTCACCACCCTTTATCACACCCCTTTAATCAGCTGCTGTTGCCAAGGGAAGCTGAATATGAGGAAATATAAGATTACAGTACTTGATAAAGGCCCTTGCATGGGTCGAAACGCCGTTGCTTTCTGGATGTAGTAAAGAGGCATCTCATGATGCATTTTTAAGAAGATTTCCACTCCTGGCGCTGCTCCTTTACATGGATTTTGTGAGTGCAGGAGCCTAGTCTATTGCGTTCATATATCTGATAGTCGTGTGCGTCAAACTTAAAGCCACCTTCTCACGTGGCGAAATCGCTAAGAGCTTTCCACAACGGAATTCCCAGAGCAATTCCGTAAGAATTCCGCAGTGGTCACATTTGCAACCAAATGGTATGGATTTGGCCGCGTTTTTACTTGCGGTGGAATTCAATCCCTTATTTCAAAGCCTGAGTCCGCAGCGAGATTCTGTAGCATAAAAACTGCAGGTTTGTTTCGGGAATTCTCCACACCAGCGGAGTTTTTAGATCCCCTCCATATGGCTTTACGGTAAAAGCTGATGAATATCTACCGCAATTCCACTAGCAGAAACTTTGGAGCGGGTACGACCCGTGTGAAGGCGGCCCCAGTGTGATCCTTCCTCTCATTAATGCATTCATATTCTATTCTTCTCTGCCTGTACAACAGATATAGAGTGCAATATGGTGGCAGCGAAGTGGGAGGGGCTTTACAAATCTTATCCGCACGCTGCATACATTTTCTGCACTATGTATGTTTTAATTGGCAGTAGATTTCTGTCCTGGAGTGTTTGCGGATTCCTTGCTGTGGATGAGCTGCAGATCTGCAGCAGAGATTTCAGGTGCAAAATTGAAAAGCGTTGAATTTTTCCTTTTTTTTTGCATAATCCACAGGAAAACCCACAGCTGGAAATCCATAGCAAAATCTGCATGATTTGGTGTAGATTTGCCTCTGTGGATTTCTTTGCAGATTTCTGCAGAATTGTTGCAGATATATTCCATCTGTCCCTTGTGAACTTGGCCTAATAAGTACGCTACCATTTATTACCCTTCAGCAGTGCAGGATGTGGCTCTATCGATGTAGGACTTGGGGGGTGCTATCCCAAATAAAGGTTACGGTGAAGGAGCGCTAAGAGGAAGCAATGATCCCCTTACCCAAGCACTATACCAATGTAATTAAAACCGGTATTCTGTTTTATCTCAGCCTCCAGTAATACTATAGGGCTGTAATATGTCATTAAAGGAGTTGTCCGGGTGGGGCCGATTTTTTAAAATAGGTCCAAATGTGTTAAAACAATAAAAGCAGCTGTACTCACTCGGTCATTCCCCCAGCAATCCAGTGCTGCAACTCCTGCAGTCCTCCTGGTCTTTGTGTACAAACCGCTACTGCCTGGTTGATGCCGCCAATCAGAAGCTGCAGCGTCTCATGCTGTTCTGAAATCACAGTTCAGATTTTTATAGCCAGGTTCAAAAACAAGGTCTTACGGCGTGACAGTATTGGGGGAGGAGCCACGGAGTGACGTTAGCTCACACAATCCTCATATTGGTGCACGCTCTCTGCAATTCTGGCACTGGGCGCCAACAAATGCACATCTCTGCCTGTGTGTAGATTGATTGGTTGGCTGAGATGTGTTACAGCTCAGTCGGTGAATCAGCATTAAGGCCCATTTAGGTGGGACGAGTGTCGGGCAAATAATGCCCGACACTCATCCCCGCACATACTCACTCCCGTGCTCCTGTGTGAGAGCTAGTATTGCTGGCTCACAGCAGGGAGGCTGACGGAGATTTCTCTCCTTTCACTCACCCCCCCCTCTCCATTGTCTTAACATTGCGGCTGTTCAGTACTGAGCGGCTGCTATTTACACTGAGCGATCAGCTCATCGTTCATCATTTATGCTACATTTATTCTGGCCCCTCCTTCCTGAGGGTGCTGGTTCTACTCCAGCCTCAGCTGGTCTGACTTCGGTTTGACTTGCTGTCTGAACTCTTCATTGAATCTTGTCTGACTGTTGTCTCACTTCTGGTTGACACCAGTCTGACACCCTATCTGTATCCTGGTTTGTGGACTTCTGTCTGCAGATTGTTGTCTGAAGTTCTCCTGATCTAGTCTGTGGTTCATTGCCTGACTTGAGTCTCTAGTCAAGCTGAGGGCTTAAACAGTTGGGCGCATGCGCTAATACACTCCCGCTATGGAACGTATTAATGTATGTACCAGTGGTTTTGGGGTTTTTTTTGACTATTCAAACTCCACTCTATTGCACGCGAGTTTGAATAAAAAAGCAAGAAGAATAGAAGATAGATCCTGCCATATCTTTCTCGCAGTAGAAAAACTATGTGCATGGAAGATAGGGCAAGTCCTATCTTTTCACGCATGTAGTATTAACACATGAGAAGCCTGTTAGTGAAAAACTAACCATTAAGACCAATGGCTTCGCTTCATCCCATTTTGAGGCCATGATTTTCACGACTGTAAGGGCGCCTACTCACTGGCGTTTGCGATTTTCGTGCGTGAAAAACGCAGCGTTTTCCACGTTTTTTTTGCAGCTTTTTCGCGCCTTTTTCATTAATTTCCATTGACATTCATTGGTGCATTAAGAAAAAAATAAGGACACATATGCAACTGACAGTTCCTATGTGAAAAATTGCAACGGACCGAAAAAAAAACCGCAAGTGGACAAGAACACATTCTATACTAATTGCTCTTCAGAAAAAGCACAAAACGCAAAGGAAAAAAAATCGCAAGTGGGTAGGCGCCCTAAAACAGGACAAAATCACAGTCCTCTGAAGAAACCCTTAACTTTGCTACACTTTTACTTTTACACTTGTGAAGCTGTTTAACACCATGCTGCCCTGAGTGTTTGTGTTCATTCACATTTTATAATGTCATCTATTATTTGACATTTTCCCTGTCACCCTATAGAAAGTTAGGGTCACTCCAGATTCATGATGTCGGGTTACTCTCATCAGGGCAAGTGCTCCACATTTAGGCAGGAACCCCTAGCATCAGTTTATGGTCAGATTCTCTTTCTCCCCACTTTTTGGTTTAGTTATATATATGCTTTTGGTTCTACATGTTAGTAAGTTGCATAAATATTTGTATTGCTTAGATAATAAATTTAGGCAATATTGAATAAGCCCTGCACAGATCTAACAGAAAGACCACGGGAGCGTCAGCTCTGGATTGCTGGGGGAACAAACAAGTGAGTGTGGTTGCTTTACTTGTTTTAACACATTTGGACCCATTTTTAAAAGATCATTGAACACCCAGAAAACCTCTTTATCTCATCTACCCTCTCATTACCATGAGATGACTCTGGTCATATGTCTCAAACTATACAGAAAAACTCACAAATGAGCTACAGAAAGTTTCAACTTCTAGTGTCTGCAGTAGTGGCCAATGTGAAAACTAATATCCTAAAATTTATATTATATGGACAGTATAAAAAACAAACCAAAATGATATATTATTATCTGATGATACATTCCCCTTAAGTTTCCCAAGAGTCAACACAGCCGATTATACTGCACACTAATAAAGTGGGAAACGCACAACATTTCTTTTATGGTCAGAAGAGCATAGTGGAGGGATACGAGAGTTACTGGTGCTTCCTTATACAACTGACCAAGCGCTTGTATTCCCACAGCTATGTACTTTTTCAGGAACTTATCTGTATACAGTTCCAGTCCCATCCTGAACAGAAAGAATAAATAGTAATGTATTTGAGTAATGGCGTCTTGCCAAATTGTAATGCTGCCAAGGCCATGGTTGTTCAGAAAAGACATGAGAACTGTCTGGTCCACGTGCCAAGATAAAGAATAGCTGCTGCCTTCATTGGTATTTTAAAAACTGGTTGGTATATGGGCTTTCGTCAAAGTGAAGGAAATGAGAATTATATAGTTTTTAAAGGAACTTTCTGCTTTCATGCGCTCCCAACCTCTAAGAAAGGTCTCTTAGCAATATACTGATCACAAAGGGTCTTCCTGCTGGGACAACCAGCAATCAGCTGTAATCTGTGGAGAAACCATACTAAATGTTTGATCGGTATTATTGTATCTTCACGCCACCGGAAGCTAGGGGTTTGACAGGAGGAACGCCCCATCACACTCCTAGTTCCCGATAGGGTCAAGGCTTAAAGGTGCTAGCAGCGTTTGGATTGATGTTTGTCGGCCCTGCAGGCTTAGGATGAGGGTTACTTTGGGAGTTAGGCCAACATTATGAGCTGTAAATGCTGGCATGTTCCTGCTGCAACATGCCACCATTTACACCTAATAATCTAAGCCTAAAAAGAAAACTAACCCTTAACCATAAGCCTCCAGGGCCGGCAAAAATTTATGCACACACTGCACCTCTCACTGTACCCGTAGCTCCAGTCCAGCGTCTTACTGCTCCTCACCCCTTGCGCCGTAGCTGTGCTCAGTCACGTGGCGCTTCTCTGTTATGGCTCCTGGCCAACTGGCGAATCACAGCCCTGTCCCGTCCGCTGCCTCAGTGGTGCATGCCGGCCGGCGGCTGTCTACTCCCTTGCAGGCGCCTGCTCTCTGTCAGCCGGTACCCTGCTCACCCATCCGCCGCCTCAGTGTTGCTTGCCAGCCACTGAATGTATGCTCTGTTGCACCCGCTGCCACCTCTCTGCTCCCTGGCACCCGGTACTCCGCTGCCAGTTGGTGCCCCTGGTCGTGCAGTCCTGAGAACTGCTGTTCGATGATGAAACATGCCCACAGCCAATCACAAGCTGGGGGCATGACCTTTTTTGACAGTGCTGTATTATGTCACCACTCCTAACTTCCGGTGGTGACATAATACAGTAATACCTGTTCAATCTTCCTACAGCTCCTCCACAGGGAAGATGAAGCATTGCACACTGCTCATTCACATCCATGGGTTGTCTGTGTAATGCAGGACAGGGCAGGTACTCCAGAGCTACAGACCCTCTATGTAACTACTCTCTACTCTGGTCAAAAAATGAGGGTTCTGAACAGTGAAACTACAATATTACATAAATTTCTTCAGATGTATCACGTCTCAAACGGAGAGTCAAAGAAACACTAAGGCTAATTTCACACAGGTGATTGTGATTTTGCAGCAAGAAAAACGCTGCAAAATCGCGTCTTTATTCCCACGATTTTTATGCCTCAGCAATGCCTTTTTTTAGAATAATCTCGCATCGCATTGCTGCCACTCATGATAGAATCATGCGATAAAAATGTGCGTTTTTTTATTGCAAAAGTCATAAGGACTTTCTAATGTTAAAATTGCAACGCAAGTTTTTTGCGTTGCTATGTGATAAAAAGGAGGCTTCATAGGAAAACATGGGAGATAAAAAAAAAATAGCACATCGCATAAAGATAGAACATGCTGCAATTTTTTGTTCTCTCAACATTTGAGAAAACATCACAGATGGGAAGGAAACCATTGAAAATCATTGGTTACATAATCTGCTTTTTACTGACTCTCGCATCAGGCGAAAATCACACGATTTTCTCGCCTGTGTGAAACCACCCTTAAGGTGCATTCTCATGGGCAATATTGTCTTGCGAGTTCTGTTCATGTCCGACATAGACAGAGCTTGTATGGAAAATGAGTCCATTCATTTGATGGGTTGATTCACATGAGCATTTTTTCACTCGGACTGAAGGTCTGAGATTGAAATATCTCTGCAGGTCCTATTTTCGTGAGTCTCATATGAGAATGGGGCATGAAATGCGCAGTGTCTCCCACCTCCCACAGCACACGGACGGGATATCCATGTGTTGTGCAATGTGGGTTGCAGCAGAGAACCTCAGGCGCAACTCGCTCTTGGCTATGTGAATACGGGTCTAGGAAAATGAAAGCGCAATTCCACCTTAAGCGCAGTTTCAGGCAGCCGTATTCAGCACTACGCTCGCCGGTACGGGGAGTTGTTGCGCATAAAAGGTTTTTTCTTTACCTTCTCTGACTTTTCAAACACCACCCCATAGTGCAGGAGTTTGAAAAAAAAATAGCGGAAAAATAGGTCCTGCCCTATTGTTCCTGCACATAGTATTAACTACGGGAGAGAAAGATAGGGCAAGTCCTATCTTTTTTCGGACACAGCTAGTGAAAACGAAATCATTAAAATCAATGGTTTTGTTTTATCCTGTTATGAGGCTGTGATAATTATGGCCGCATAACGGGACAAAAACACACCCATGTGTTTAAGCCCTAGGAGGGGTGTTCCAGTCATGAACATTTACTGTATCACAAAATGACCATAGATCTCCACCTGTTATGGGGGCTCCATAGCGAGAGGGACAACTGCTAAATGAAAATCCTACCAGACCTCCTGCGTCAAGAGAGCTTGCCACTTATTGGCCTTCCATCTCCTTTCCATGATCATTGGTAGTGTTGGGAAAACTGAAACAGTAGAACCCGGTTTCAAGTTGAACTTTGTGAAAGTTTGGTTCGGCAAGAAACTGAATCTCGGGTGCTTCGTCTCAGCCGAACCCACTAAAAGAGGAAGAAAAGGGAATGAGAAAGAGAAAAAAGAAGCTGAATGAATCAGAAAGAAAAAGCAGAAATTGAGTCTTTCTTCTTCTTCTTCTTCTTCTTCTTCTTCTTCTATTTCCTTCTTTTTTTCTTTTTTTCATCATTAACTTTGCCTGAAAAACAACTCAGAAGTACTTAGATGGACTCCCGGGTGACCTTAGAGTGTTATACAGCGCTTTATCGCTCTTAGACAGTGTTATACACCAGTTTAGGAATATTATTTAACTCTCAGTTCTGTATGAACTAATTTGGACTGAACTTTTTGTCGAAATTCCGCAAACAAGCCAAACAAATTTTTTTCACTAATCATTGGATTATAATTTCCCCACACCCTTGTCTGTAAGACCTGTTCAGAGAAGATGCCTGCATTGTTTCCTGAGCATACAATAAAGTAAGGGATTCAGCCTACACGGTCTAATCCTTTTCTCTTCGGGAACCCAGTTTCCATATGTCCTATTATGGCCAATGACCATCATAGAGGCAGGTCTCCCACGCGGGACCCATCTATCATCCTGGGTATCAAGTTGCTAACAATGATCAGATCTTGCTATGACAGCCCTGAACTGTCCATATACTATGTTTTTATAACATTTCAACTACAATGTTTGAACAAACCTTGCTGTTTTTTTAGTAAATCAAGGGCACCTGGTATAAGAAGGAATTAACAAGCCAAAGAAAACACAGAGACGGTTATTAAAAGTGACGGGATGACATGAAAGATATTGTAAGAGACTTTGTTTTGTCCAAAGCTGACGACATTCAGAGACTGCTAAACTTCAACTGTAAATATATTTCCGCATTAGAGTATGTATTGCACTGCTGTGTTTCTGTAAGGGACTTACTCTAAAGGGATTAAAAAGTTGCTATAGAGGCAAACTTGGAAAGTATGCCAAATATTGCACCAGAATTATTACGTGCCAACATTTGGGCACATTTTGGCATAACAGAACTGAGCGTGCTCGCTGGACTCTTACTGAGTGGCTGATGCCCGGCCATAAAAGGGACAATTTGTATTGAGAAATGAGAGCGCAGAGACTTAGAGAGGAACTAGGGGGTTTGCTGACTGCCAAATCAAGTGGAGAGACGGTACCAGACCAATAAATCAAGAGACAGCTGGTTGCAAGGGACAGAGGACAGGAGACTGGACTGGTACTCAGCAAGAGACTGTCAGCAGAAGCGGAGGGGAGCTCTTTCGACTCTCCCAGATGACATTGTGGGACCTTTGGGTTCAGTAATACCGCATCGTATCATGAAACTTGTGTTGCCACACCTCCATCTACGGCACATGATGCCACAAAAATTACAGTAATGAAACAGTTAATTGCAACCATTGCTTTAGTGATTTTGTTGCTGCGCTGCCCTCTAGCATTCATTCCAGTTTTTCCTGGCAATATCAACTGTCCGCTGAGGGTTTCTGAAGACAGACCTGAAGCCTAAGGTGATCAATGGGTTAGCTCAAGTTTTAAAAAGGGTCATCACTATTGGGCAATCCCTTTAAGGGATCAGTCAGACAGGCTTTTTATGTTCGTATGTTATCTGCGCTTGTGATCCGCATGTATTAAGAACCAATGCTTTTCACTGGCAGCAGTCATATGCCTGATATTTACCTGCGCACAAAAATGAGCAGCGGTAAATATAGGGCAGCGGATTTCAAAACGCAGGTAACTGCGGCATCCGTCTTTTTTGGATGTGAAACCCCTGGATGCTGTCATCCAGGGGTTTCAACATGTGCCAACCCCATTGAAAGCATACAGTGAAAATCATAATCCTCTGGCACTGCTGGCACAGCCGGCTCAATTGAAAGCAATACGCTGCTGGCAAGCCCTGCAGTGATTTTTGGGGAAGGGCTTTCAATATAAGCCTTTCCCTTTTAAAATCATTTAAAATTTTCAATTTCCGCCTGCTAAAAGGGTTGCCTTTGATTGGCTGAGCACTGCGATCAATCAGAGGCAGCTCTCAGCTGTCATTCAATAGCTAAAAGCACTTCAGAGCAGTGCAGGGAGAAGACCCGGCTGGATGTGCCTGAGCCCTGGCAGCTGCAGAGAGGTGAGTATATATATTTTTTATTTTTTACACATTTTAGGGATGATTTTTCAGGGAAGGGCCCCTGCTGAAAGCACTTCAGAGCAGTGCAGGGAGAAGATCCGGCTGGATGTGTCTGAGCCCCCGCAGCTGTAGAGAGGTGAGTATATATATTTTTTATTTTTTACACATTTTAGGGATGATTTTTCAGGGAAGGGGCCCTGCTGAAAGCACTTCAGAGCAGTGCAGGGAGAAGATCCGGCTGGATGTGCCTGAGCCCCCGAAGCTGTAGAGAGGTGTATATTTTGTTGGTTTTTTTTACACATTTTAGGGATGATTTTTCAGGAAAGGGCTTATATTTAAAGCCCTTCCCCGAAAATCACTGCAGGGCTTGCCAGCAGCCCATTGCTTTCAACGGAGCCAGGGGTAGCGCCGGATTCATTGAATGCAATGGGGGAACATCGCGCTCCTCTGCCACAGCTGTGGCAAAGGATTTCTTCATCTCCACGGGGAGTTCCCTTGTCACTGAACACAGTATTCAGTGACAAGGGGACTCCCTGCGGAGATGAAGAAATCCTCTGCCACAGCTGTCACAGCAGTGGCAGAGGAGTGCGATGTTCTCTGCATGCCGCCGGCCCCATTAACAACAAGTTAAAACTCCTGTATGTGTCAGCATCCAGGGGTTTTACATCCAAGCTCCTGCATGTGACAGCTGCAGCAAGGGATAGCGGGCAGTGAACTTTATGTGCGCAAAAACGCGGGCAAGTGCGTTTTTTTTAACGTGACGCCCGCTTTGGTCAGGCAAATTTTTTTAGGCAAGCTTTTTTGCGCACATAAATTCGCACATAAAAACGTCCGTCTGTCTGAGCCCTAATGAAATATTCTTTAGGCTTTGACACTGTTGAGTGTACATGTACGCCCTCTAGCGTCGGAATTTATATGGGGCGTGATCGGGAATTGATCCTATTACATAAAGGATAGATGCCAGCTATTTATGACAGCTGACAACTGGCGCTTACGTTCATTGCGGCTGTTATCCTTTTCAATGCCCTGATCGACGTTTAGAGGTCCCAAGCGGCCCCCAGCAATGAGATTTTGAGGGGCTGTTTGGGTCAAAATGCAGTAAAATGTAATACTATGGTATTATATTATACTGTTTGAGCAATCAAATGGTCGTAGGTTCAAGTCGAGACTAAAAAAATGATAAGAATAAGTTTTAAAAAGTTACTAATTATTAGAAAAATAAAATGTAGCAAAATGTTAAACCTTTTCCCACATTTGTCAGAAAAAAAAATCAAAATAAAGAAAACAAAAGCATATTTGGTATCACTACATCCATAAACGTCCGATCTATCAAAGCGATACATATGAATCCTGAATGGTGAATGTCAACAGAAAAAAATACACGTCAGAATGTGTTTTTTGGTCACCCAGTCTCCAGGAAAAAATGTAATAAAAAAATATCAAAAAGTCGTAAAAAAAAACAGCCCTCACATAATTATATTGACAGAAAAAAAATGCCTGTCAGAAGATGGCGGCAGAAAATATATCTATTTCTTTTTCAAAAGATATTTTATTTTTTAAAAATACTGCAGCAAAAAAAAAAAATGAATTTGGGATTGTCGTAATCATACTGACCACAGAATAAAGTTTTCTTGAATTTGCTGCTGTTTCTAGACTGCAAAAACAATACCATCACAGAGATGGGACATTGCATTTTTTTCCCATTTTACTCCTGGTCAGTACATTATATGGTCATTAACTACCGCGTCTTCCCAAAAATAAAACCTGTCTTTTGTATTGATTTTTGCCCCAAAAGAGGCACTACTTCTTATTTTCAGGGAATGTCTTATTTTACTTAGCTAGCCGGCTCGATCCACTTCCCTCTCACTGCTCTCCGGAGGTCCACAGTGTTCTTTAGTCCTATACGCTCGTACAATATCCCTTACTGGTTAGAGGATTTATAAATCCTGCCTCCACAACGTGATGGCTGTCAATTGGTTTTTCGAGCCAATCAATGCGGCTGTGGATGAACCATTGTGATGGCTGTGGTCATTGAGCACTGCATTGATTGGCTGAGCAGTGATCGAGAACCAATCACAGCCATCGTTTCCTGGAGGTGGGATTTATGAATCCTGTATCCAGGAAATCCAGGTTAGGACTGCGAGGACTGCGGGAACGGTGTGGATCTCTAGAGAGCGATGTGAGGGACCAGGACCGAGCCTGCTAGGTAATCAATAGTGATTATCCTGATTCCCTGAAAATAAGACATAGTCTGAAAATAAGACCTATCATGATTTTCCAGAATTTTTGAGGATGCAAAATGATTTTTCAGGCTTTTTGAGGATGCTTGAAATATAAGCCCTACTCCAGAATTAAACCCTGCTAACAGTTAATTTAAAAAAAAGTCAATTTAAATAGTGTCCAGGCAGCGATGCATGTAAAAAAGTTAAACCTTTTTGAACAAAAATTAATATAAGACACTGTCTTATTTTCGGGGAAACACAGTATTTTTAGGGTAGGGCTTAGATTTCAAGCCTCCCTGAAAATCCCTAACAATCAGGGTATGGCTTATATTTGGGTCAGGGCTTATTTTAAGGAAAACACGGTGGTACCTTTAAAAAATACAACTCATCCCGGAAAAAAAGACCGCAGACAGCTATGTGTTTTTTCAGTTTCCGTAAGGAGTTAATGTTACAGTCATGTCATATCCCTAGTTGGTGTTATGTGTCTTAGGCGTCCCATAACTAGTAAAAAAATTCTAACAATCCATTGTTTTATCGGCCATGATCTATTAATCCTGCATGACAATGAGAAACATAGCTGGCACTCATCAAGGAACTTGGTGAAATACCAGTCCATGGACATGTTTTTGTCTACTGTTCCCAGTCAGTGGAGCACTTCATGGCATCTGGTCTGACTCAACTTGAAGAACTTTGCTCAGCATAAACAAGTGCATTCAGTCTGCTCCTCATCAGAAGAACCTGAAGCTGTTTACGTATGGAGCCGAGGAATTTGTGCTTTTGATGTGTAGCTTCTATTTAAAGCCTCCGAGATAACTAGCTTAAATTGTGGAATGCTCCACCTATTAATGTCACGCTGCCGAGGAGAGCTGGCCTATCAATCTGATCAGTACTATTTTTGAATCTTTCAACGTTCGGAAATAGAAGTGTAATGGAACATTAAGACTTCGAAGAAAAGTGTTGGATTAGACCTAATTGAGGGCTCTTGTGGTTTGTTTAAATTCGAGAATCTGGAACTAAACATTCCTGCAAAGTAAAATTCCTTTTCTCTGGATTTGAATTAACATGTGCTCAAATTAAAAGCAATTCAAATTATCACACAACATAGAGAAGACTATGGAATATACTTGGGGGATGAACTCCCCCTAGATAGCATGCACCCAGGGACGTAGCTATGGGGGGGGGGGGCAGAGGTAGCAATTTTATCCTGAAGCCTAGAAGAGCTCAAATATCCTTTGGCTCATGAGAAGAAACCAGTACTATAATAATGGTGCAGATGGTGGGTGAAGGTTCTGGAACAGAGGAGGAGTAAAGGAGGAAGGTCATCAGAGCATCAATAGTTGATTAGCTGGGGTCCATCATTCAGGACCCAGCCCATGAGCAGATTTGGCACCCACTGTCATCATCACAATACACCGATAGGGGCGCTCCTACCATGAAACAACTTGAAACTGCTGCTCCTCAGGTGGCGGTCTGCAGGACCTCAGGGGGAAGGCAGGTGGCCAGCCAGCCAGTAATTATTTTCATATTTGCTTCAAAAGCTCTGCGGAATAAGTTGGCACTATACAAATAAAGATTATTATTATTTAAAATTATATTTATGCCAGTTAGACAGCAACCTAACAATCATCTCACTAACCTAGCCTGCAGCTCCGGTCCACCAGCGGATGCTACTGTTGTAATCAGTGTGATCCCTGATCTCTTCTCCAGTGTCTGCATTCCTGTATGCAGACACTGGGATGGAGCGGTCAAGGGCACGCAGACTGATTACTGGAGTGGCGACCGACAGCAGGCTTGGTGAGTGAATTGATTGTCAGTTGGCCGTCCACAAGTGGGGACACACTGCTACTTCTGGAGCCACTATAACAGGGGCAATAGAGAAATATGACATTTGACAGGACAACTCAGGATCTCATCAGGAAATGGTGTTTATTTTATGTGCACACAGACTCTGGTCGATTCCCATCTTTCACCCAGAGTGTCTATACAAATACATTCAAATAACGTTACACAGTGTGGGCAGGCTTAATCACAGATTCATAACTATTGGTTAACACTGTACAGGAAGAACGTAAGGGAGAAAGAATTTCTTATCACTTTCTATGAGAAGAGCAGTAAGGGGGGTTGCTTTAGAATTGGGCTATTTTGGTATCCAATTACAACAGTTCTCTAGCTGATAACAGAGAGGCAATAGCAGTTAAAGTACATTAATTTTACTATGTCCTCGTACCATATTTTTCCTCCCTTTGATAGCTATCACTGGCTTATAGCCTATCATCCAAATTTAGACGTTTATTCCCCCATATACTTGAGTATAGCCTGTGTATCCCATGCTCCATCAGTGTCTATCCATGTTTTAGAGGGGGAATATACTGGATTATAGCATATGATCTGTAAACCATGTTCACACATGTAGTAAGTGGTCTTATTGTATGTGTAACCCCTTACTTGTCTCCCCTTACCCGTGTAGTAAGTATGATACACTAATGTTCCTGTGATGTGTGTACCCATTCTAGCTTCTTGCATACATTTATCACAATTATTGGCACAAGTTCAAATTTCGTGTATAGCGTAATCCTACCACCCCCAACACACTCTTTAGTAGGTTCTTCATTCTTCTTGTTGCCTTGCAGCTGTAGTTCTCTCCTCTCCTAGGTGTTTGAGGGAAAAACAATGTCTCTGTGAAGAAAACACTGTCTCTGTGAAGAAAACACTGTCAGCCGGTGCCTCCTGGGCTTCCAGGAGGGGGCAAGGTCCCTGTCTGGTCCAAGGCACTTCTGGAAGTTTTTAAGGTGAACTTTCAGGGGTCCGTTAGGTGTGGTAAGCAGGCACGGTCAGTGTAGGCCCCTTTGACTCTGGTCTGGTGGATTCAAGGTCCCATCTCAGCAACTTTAACAATAGTTGGGGTAGACCAGATAACGGTGTATGGACTTTTCCACCCAGGTTTGCAAGGTCTCTGGTGCCAATCTTTCACCCAGACTTTTTCCCCTGGAAGGAAAAAGTACACAGACATATAGGTAACCAGACAAAATCCAGACATATAGGTAACTTTTACACAGCAATATTCAAACAAGTAGGTAACCTTTCTCCTGCCCTTTTGGCGATGGGTGCCATGGTCTTACCTATTGCAAGCATCTGCTGGTGATTTATCATCTCTCCCACTACTTTGTTGTGTGGTCTAATCCCCAACTCTACTTGGCTAGGCCTACCCTACATTATCTTAAGAGGGGAATAACCAGTTCTTTTAGTGGGAGTAGATCTGATTCTGAGTAGAGCTATGGGTAGGACTTATGGCCATTTTAGGTGAATCTCCTGACACAGCTTCCCTAAGGCAAGTTTTAAAGTCCAGTTCATGCACTCTGGCTTTCCGGAGATCTAAGGTCTATGTCCAAATTACAATTTCCATTTGATCTTGAGGCAGCTGGCTAGGTCCTGTTTAATCTTTGCAGCAAAGGCTGGTCCATTGTTTGACTCAAGCTGGACCGGTAGGCCGTGTCTTGGAATTTTGTCTCTCGGTAGCCCCCTGGCCACATTGATCAATTTTTTAGCCCTAGTGGGGTAGGCCTCCACCCACTCCATGTAAGTGCAGACAAAGACCAGGAGATTCTTCCATTTGTCAGCTGCAGGCACTTGAGTAAAGTCTACTAGAACATCTTGGAAGAGATCAGCTCCCTAAGATTGTATCCCTGGAGTCTTCAGAGGTCCTTGTCTGGGACTATTTTAAGCATAAATTACACATTTTCTGGTGCTCACATGGTAAGCCTTGGGATGCACAGCACATCTCAGATCAGATCTTCCATAGTGGTGGACCCATACTGTGTCCTCATGCGCTTTCTTGACGATCTCCGTCACTAGTGCTGTTGGGACCATATTTCTTCCATCCGAGGGAATAAACCAGCCCTCAGGTGTGTTTTTAGCCATGCCTGTTCTCTTTGATTTTAGCAGGGGTTCCAGTTGCTGAGGGGAACCAGGAAAAAGGCTTGTAGTTTGACAGGACTTTCGGCATTTCAGGAGAGTGGCAACTCGCTTGGCATCAGCATCTACGTCTCTGTTTCCCTGTGCAACGAGTGAGTCTCCCTTCTGTTTTCCTTTATAGTGAATGTCCAATGCCTGACAGTTCCGGAATGAGAGGAGTATGCTGCACTTCTTGACTCACTGAAGGGATCAGACTCTTTTCTCTTCTCAGAGCTTCATAACCATGGAGTGTGAGGAGGGCATTCTTTGATTCAGTGAAGATATGAACTTTCACCCTAGCTGCCACTGTAGGGCTCTGATAACTGCAATAAGTTATGCCTTTTGAGCTGAAGTTCCTTTTGGACAGCGGTTTCGCTTTTGTAGTAATCTGTAGGGTGACCACTGCATATTTAACATAGCATATGCCTTCGTCCATGAAGTTGCTATCATCTGTGTACTATTCGACATCAGGAGCTTCAAGAGGTGTATCCTGTAGATCAGGAGGGCTGCTGAAGACTTCATCCATCACCTCACAGCAGTTATAGTCAGGGGTTTCAGTTCTGGTCGGCAACAGAGTTTCTGGATTTAGAGTAGTACATACCTCCAACTTCAGTCTTGAGTTTTCACAAAGGAGGCCTTGGTGCTTGGTCATGTGAGCATTTGTCAGCCAGTGGTGACCTTTGGCACCCATCAGAGTTAGGACAGAAGGTGGCACTCATACTGTAAGCTCTTGACCAGGGATTAGCTTGTCAGTCTCCATAACCAAGGCCACTGTTGCTGCCAGTGCTTTAAGACAGGGACGCCATCCCATGGCTGCATTATCAAGTTGCTTGGAGAGATAGGCAACAGGTCAATGCCATCATCCCATCATCTGGGTGAGAACATTGATCATCAGTCCCTTCTTCTCATGAACATACAGAATTCTCCAGATTAGGCAAGGCCATTCCGGGTGCTTTTAGGAGAGCCTGCTTGATGTTGTCATAGGCCCTTGTAGGTTCCTGTTTCCAGCAGAAGGGGGCAACTTCGCCTCCCTTTGTGGCTTCATAAAGGGGTTTGGCCATTTCAGCGAAGTCAGGAATCCATATTCTGCAGAATCCAGCAACTCCATTGAATTTTCTGACTTTTTCTTCTGGTGGTAGGTACAGGGATATTGCAGATGGCCTACTTTCTTTCAACTCCCAGTTGTACCTTCCCTTGTGAGAGATGAAATCCCAGGTATTTGACAGTTGCTTGGCAGATCTGTGACTTCTTCCTTGAGACTTTGTATCTGGCTTCATAGAGATGATGAAGCACTGTCTTAGTGTTCTGCAAACTTTGTTCAGAGGTAGATTCAGTTATGAGAAGGTCATCCACTTACTGTAGCAATACATTGCCTGGCTGGGAAGGGAGAGAGAGATTCTTCTTAGGTCAGTAGCAAGAGCTTCTCTGAAGAGGGTGGACAAGCTCGTGAGCCCTCGGGATAACGGCACTTTTCTCAAGTTCTTGGATCTTCCCATTGGAAGGCAAAGATAAGCTGACCATCCTCTGTTAGCCTGATGGTGAAGAAAGCATTTTTCAAATTCAGCACAGTAAAGTGAGTAGCTACTTCTGGTATCAGTCCAAGCACTGTGTACGGGCTGGGCACTGTTTGATGCAAAGTAACCACAGCTTGCTTCGTGGATTGAGGTCATGGACTGGGTGATACTCTGTTCTTCTATGTTTCTTTACAGGCAGGAGAGGGGTGTTCCAAGGTGTTTGGCATCTCTTCCGGATACCGTACTTTAAAAACTTTTCCAAATGCAGTGTGATGTCCTGGCAGGCAGCAGATGGTAGGCGGTATTGCTTGATGGACACCGGTTGTGCCCCTGGCTTCAGATGCACTGCAACTGGGAGTATATTCTTGTTACATAGTCAGGTGTGGAACCACTGTGTCATCCCTCTGGGCAGGAAAACCACTCGGTACTCACTCCTCAGTGCATAGCTTGGTACGAGGTGTAGACTAGAACTGAGCTAGCCCTGCACTGGTGAGGAATATGAAATCCCCGCCTAACAAAAAGCAGGGTCATCATCCTGACTAGAAAGGCCCTGAGCTGGAACCTGGGCGCTGACTAACCCTGTCACAACCCTAACGCCAGAACAGGTCATACCAAGCAGGAACAGTCTGAGTGAGAGTAGGTAACAGAGAACCTGGAAGGTACACAAGTTGCAAAAAGCTACAGCAGACTGGAGATCGGTAGCAACAGAGATCAATGTAGAAGCAGCAGCCACAAGCCTTCAATTCTGAGCTAGTCCTGGTGGATCATCTTCCACCCATACTCCTAGCAACTTCATTACTAGATCTGAGGTGGGACTTAAGTGATCTGACTCATGAATGACAGCAAACAATCTCCATTCTTCCTCCTGAGGCACTGTGAGTAAAAGGTTGTGGGCAGGAGTTTTTCAAGTTGTAAAGGCATCTGTCCATCCAGTTCAAAGGACACTTGGGCCTGTGGTTTTCTCATCATATCCTGTCCGAATGTTGGTATTGGCCATTGTGGTAGATGCAGGAATTGATGAGTGACTTCTTTGGGTTATAACTGAATATTCAGCTCTGGAATCAACCATAAAGTTCACAGAATGACCCCATACATTTACTCTGACCATAGGTTACTGGGGGCCAAGTATATAGGTCATCCTCATTCAGCATTATCTTCATACAGCGGAACAATAGGAACAAAACAAGATAGAAGTTGTGGGGGCAGGCCTGAGTCACTCTGCCATGTGCTCATCTTTGGTAGCAGCCATTTTGGGCCAGGCCCCTTCCTCCTTCTCTTCGTGTATGATCAGAGGAAGTGAGGGGGCAGCCTCTACTTGAGTGACCATGCTTCCTGCACCTTCTGCATTGGTCTCCATCAAGGGGGCAGTGTTGGGGCTCACCCTTCTGTATGTATGAAGGAGGTGGGTTATTTCGGGTGTTGTACTGGGGTGGGGGCTGTCTCTATTGGATTGCTGCAGCCAACAAGTCCGTCATCTTTTTCATTTTTAACAGTCCTTTTGTCTCCAGCCATTGTGTGCTGTAACTTTCTTCTAATGTCATTATTAGCATCCCAATTCGGGTCGACATCAGGATATATGGTAACTATGTGAGTTGCTGCATTTCCTATATCATGTGGAATTATGGTCTGTCAGGCACTCTCTAAAACTTGTGTCAATACAGCAACATTCCTCAATAATAAACAGAGTACGAAGAAGGTATTAACGAGCCCCTTTTTGATAATTTTTAATTAACATTCCTATTGGCATATACTTATAATAAAGACAGTGTAATTTACTTCATAACAAGTTTGTTTTCATTACAAGTTTCTATTCCATTCACGTAGAGGAGTACCGCTGCCATATTGTTACAAGGTCAATCACACAATTCTCCTCCCTTCTCTCTCACTGAACTCTAAGGCTGGGTTCACACGGGGCAGATTCCCGGCGGAAATCTCGTGGTTTGTCCACAGCGAAAAAAAATGTGAGATTTCCGCCGGGAGAAGCCCTGCTTCAAAACCCGCAGCCTGGCCGCTTGCTCTTTCGCTGCAGTCGGCGCTCTTATAGAGGAGAACGCGGCCGCAGCGGAAGAAGTAAAAAAATGAACATACTGCGGCCAGGGAATCCGTGCCGCAGTGCCGGGTTTGCTACGGCAGATTTGCCGTCCCGTGTGGATTTCTGAGAAATCTCGTCCACATGGCTGGCTAGTCCCGGGATTAGCGTCCGCAGGCGGATTTGCTGCGGTGAAATTCCGGACGGATTTCCGCGGCAAATCCGCCCTGTGTGAACCCAGCCTAAAGCTGAAAGGGAGGGGTGACGGCAAAAGTGAAACTGCAGCTTTATCAGAGGTTTGTGAGAATCAAGCATTCTTTTAACCACTTGGAAACTACGCAGAGCCTGTATTTCATCAAGCCATTTGTAAATGCAATTCCATTCAATGCTAGTATAGCCTACATTCCCCTTTCCTATACTTATGTCTATTATCATACATCTTTTTTTTCTATTCATCCCAAGGAGACACAATAACACTCTTGCACTCTCTCAAGGCTATCAAATTATCACGTAATAATCCTTTCTCTCTCTTTGTAGTTTTTGTACTGCTGTCTGATATCTTCTGATCCGTATCAATGCTACTGTCACCCATAGTGACCTATCCCCTCAGTGCGGACACTACCTGACACTTGTATGAAGGAGACAAAGACGTAAGATCAAGACATACAGGACAAACGGCGGTTATTTGTCACATATGACAGACACCTGTTACTGGGAATGTTTCCACCGATTCTGCATGAACTTGCTTCATGACATAGAGCACATGTGTCAAACACAAGGCCCGCTGCCTTGTGTTATGTGGCCCGCGGCGTGCCGACGGCCGCTCACCACTGTAGTGATTACCAGCTGGGGTGCCGCAGCTCCCCGCTGGTAATCACACTGACAGCGCTGATCCCTTCTCCCCCGAGTCCCCTGCTCTTCAGTTCCGCAGGAGAGGACTCAGGGAGGAAGCGTGCCGTGCTGCTCACTGATGTCAGTGCACACCCGGACGCATATGAACTTTTTCCACAAGACTTCTGCACTTGTCAGCAATTCCAGCAATCTGATTGGGGAATCAGCCAACCCAGAGAACCAAACAACCAATCAGGTTGCTGGAATTGCTCAATAGTGCAGAAGTCTTGTGGGAAAAGTTCATATGCCACCCGGGCTCAGCACGATCCGAGGAGGAGGTAAGCATATGGCTGGGGAAGGGGGAAGTTAATATTGCTGCTGGGGGGTGGGGGGTTAATATTGTTGTTGCTGGGAGAAGGTTAATAATGCTGATTGCTGCCGGGGCTGAGGGAGTTAATATTGCTGGTGTGTTGGGGGGTGGGGGTGGGGGTTAAATTGTTGCTGGCAGGGGGTTAATATTGCTGCGGGGGTCGGGTGGGGTGGTAATATTGCTGGTGGGGGTTAATATTGCTGCTGGGAGGGGGTTGATATTGTTGCTGGCAGGGGGTTAATATTGCTGCGGGGGTCGGGTGGGGTGGTAATATTGCTGGTGGGGGTTAATATTGCTGCTGGGAGGGGGTTAATATTGTTGCTGCCAGGGGGTTAATATTGCTGCCGGGTTGGGAAGGGGTGGAGGAGGGGGGGGGGGGTGTTAATATTGCTGCTGGGTGGGTGGGGGTTAATACTGTTGCTGGGAGGGGGTTAATATTGGTGCAGGGGGGAGGGGTTAATATTGCTGGGAGGGGGTTAATATTGTTGCTGGGAGTGGGTAATATTGCTGCTGGGAGGGGGTAATATTACTGTAGGGGTCGCTATTACTACTGGGGCCACTGTGGGGATCGCTATTACTAACTGGTCTACTGTGGGGGTCAATATTTTTACTAGAGCAACTATGAGAGTCACTATTATTACTGCGACCACTATAGGGGTCACTATTTTTACTGAGGCCACTATCAGAGTCACTATTACTACTGCGACCACTATGGGGGTCACTATTAGGGCTCGTTCACACGGGCGTAATTGCATTTCGGTCGCACAAATACGCTACGTATTTGCGCAATCGAAAATCGCTTATGCCTGCGTATTTGGGCACGCAGAAAAGAACGCAGATGGGCCCCTGAGATGGTGCGCAAATATGCATTGAATACATAGGCTTCCTGCGCATTCACCACGTATTTGCGCGGCCCATTCACTTCAATGGCCTACTGGGGTGCGTAGTTTGAAACAATATAGGTCATGCTGTGTGAGAATATACATCATGTGAATGAAATCACTGACATCAATGGCTTCTATTCACTGCATATTATGTACGCAAATACGCTGGTGTGAACGAGCCCTTACTGTACTGTCTTACAATTGGCCCTTTGAAGTTCACCAAAAACCTGATGTGGCCCCCGGTGAAAATGAGTTTGACACCCCTGACATAGAGGGACATAAACTTCATGAACAGGAGAATAAAATTCACATTTTTTTCTCCCCATTTAACAACTATATATGCAGGCAATTTAGGCACAATACCAGGCAGAACTGCAAAGGTGAGTGCTAATACAGGCTGCAGGCAGATAACCGGGGGGGGGGGGTTGAATATTCCTATGTAATTCAGAGAAGGCACCCATCATTGCACTACCAGTGCAAACAGTGGGATGCCAGGTAAAAGGTACATCGATGGGAGGTGAGAAGCCAGCTTGGGCCTGCTGTGGAGTTAAGATGGCGCTTGGGCGGTGGCCGAAGGTATTTTGTTACAGCAGATTCTAAAATGGCTGCCGTGCCATGACTGGCACTGAAATGGCCACCGGAGGCGTGGCCTGACTGGACGATGATAAGGGGCGGGTCAGTACACTAAGCACGTATCAATGTATGCAGACTGGTACTGGCCACATTAATAACACGGCCATCTAGGGGCAGGGCAATAGGGAGGAAACTCCCTCCATGACATGTCCAGGGCTGAGTCCTCAGATTGTGAAGAAAGGCTGGCCTTCTTTGTCTTTCACACAAAGCACATGTAACAATCACCATCTTGTAACTTCAGCTAACTTTACAATATCATTTACTGAAATTCCAAAGGTGACACTTGAGATACTATTGAAATCCTTGGTAGATCCCATCTGTGCATTAAAAAACTAGTAATTTACAGGATCCTGAATCACCAGCAGATTAGAGGGACATCAGCGGAGAAGAATGACAGCAGGTAGTACCCCCCCCACACACACACACACACACACACACACACACACACACAGACACACACACCTCCACCTGGTCTTGGGGCAGAATTGTGTCCCAACACTGGAGGGTTGCGTTAAACTATAATTTGTGGCAGTGTGGGGGAGCAAGTGGATTAAGTAATGATATTAGAGAAATTAATATTCCCCTCTCTGCAGACCCGCTGCTTCCTTGCCACCATTCAGGTCCTCCAACTGGCTGGTCTCTGTGTACATTTGCTACAGCGGTTGTTTACCCATGTGACCACTGCAGTCAATAGGATTTCTAAAATGGGACGTCGTCAGTGACAGGATGGGCTTCTATTTTAAAAGCGCATGTGACCTATTTACAGGACATCGCCGGTCACTTGAAGTGGTACCGCAGTGCTGAAATGCCACAGTACCGCCACTGCAGTAGGGTTTTTAATAAAATACTGCTTGGAGCAGTGAGAGTGTAATGTGGAAAATGTCAAAAACCCTTTCAATATTTTTTATATCTTTGTTAGTATACAAATTAGCCCGTGTCAACCAAATTGGAAACGCCACCAAAAAGAATGTGAAAAAGTATGTAAATATTCTCACATCAGCCCAACCAGTGTCTTTGATATCAATACTAGAATCATTTCTTCATTGTTGCTCATCGTCTATGACTTGTGATTGTCCCATGTTACACGGTATTCTGATCATCTTCTATGTTTTGTGCAGGGCCTGTCACTAGTGAATGGTCACCTCTCACACTCCCATGACCTCCCACTGGAATCCCACTTGAATGATCAGTCAAGAAAAGCCAAATCAACATCTACTATTCAACTGGTAAGTCTTGACATGTGAATGAGCTACACGATCCCGGTGGCCATCATGGTATAATGTGTACAATCCTACCGAAAGTAATTGGACACCTGAGCAATAATCACAAGTAGTATTTATTTCTACATGGTATTACTTCTTTGGCCCTAATGACATATCAACGTCATGATATATAACGTAATGATATATAACGTAGCAAGCGTTTGTGGAGAGCAAATGTTCGTTTTTCCGTCCATGTCTGGTGTGTTCTCTCAAGAGTGCTACTGTTAGATAACTGAGACTGATCAGGACTGTACTATGGAGAGGAGTGAATCATGCCTACTAAAACGTTGTACTTAAGACTGTCTGTCATATGCTGTACTTGGAAAATCAAAGTTGGAAAATGTTGAGTAAAGAAACCATGTGCCTCTGATTTGAAATTACATATTTGATTGTGGACTCAATTATTCGACTTGGGTGATTGATCCCTCAGAAGAGGCACTGGCGTCACGAGAACAGATAAGTACCAGGAGTATCCCTAGCACGCTAAACCATTCACTACCCTGCGTGCAGCCGTGTTTTGCAGTTACTAGGAGGAGACGATAGCGCCATTGTGATTTCGTACCATCTTTCATCGCCGCTGTCTATCCTGGCCAAAGGCCTGGCTGCAAAAATAGTATGGTAGAGCCCATTATTTTTTCTGTAACATGTAAAGCCCAACGGCACCTAGGATTAAGGCAATGACGAGATGTGAAGAAATATTTGCTCTGTACCAGGTTGATATTCACAACTTTATGTTTTTTGTGGTCTTTAAATTAATATTCCCTTTTTCACGTGATTCTTTTTATAGAGGAGTCCGGAAGACTGTGAACCTACAGAGGGTGCTATAGCTGATATTACTCCAGTCAACCTAAGAGTTAGAAAGAAACGTAAGTACAGAAGAGACAAAGACATTGAATGTTAATGGAATGGAAACCAGAAAAAGAAGCATTAGTGGATTGTAACTGGCAAACATATAAACCATGACAGGAGAGATCAGATCAGGGACTGGCAAGATGGCCAGCTGGCACCAAAGACTTAGGCCAGGCAAAAATGGGTCAAGGCTTGTAATACCAAAGTTTAGATAAGGGGGATATAAAAGCAGGCAGAATAGTGATGGGAATTCTGGCCCCTGTATGCTGAGATGGATTATTGGGATTAGTTCAACAAAACGAATCAGCTTGTTTGGCTCCAGAATAGCTCTTCATTTTATACACTGCTATACTATAGGTGTTCTTTTCTCATCTCTGCGCTCCACTCTTAAACAGGACCCAAAAGTCAGTGCATCTGCCTTTCATTCATGAGAGTAGGACAGGGGGAGCTATTAAGTACCTCCACAGTGCTGGATCAGAGGAAAGCAGGGCAGTTACCAGTCTGAAGCATGGGTGATTTGATGCACTCTGGATCTGCAGTATCTGTTGGTCTCGCGACAGATCACTCACTCACATGTTGTTACTTGAATACCAATTTTAGTAAACAGTAACAAGAACTCTTCAGCGTTAGGCGGCATTAACTTGTGCTCTGTTCCAGCAAATCTAGGCCTGAATTTTTTGGGATTTTTAAATGTTACATTATCTTGAGAAGTGCCAAATGAATGACATAATTCTTTGATGCAAATATAATTAACCCCTTAGTAACCAAGCATGTTTGCGCCTTAATGATCAAGCCAAATTTTTGGAAATCTGCCATGTGTCACTTTAACATAGAATAACTCCGTAAAGATTTTGCATATCCAAGTGATACTGACATGTTTTTCACCACATATTGTACTTCATTTAGGTGGTAAAAATAGACCAATAGAATTTGTGTATATTTATTAAAAGCGCCAAAATTGGAAACATTTTTTAAAAATTATCATTTTTTCATATTGTCAATTGCAATATCTCAAATATGTGCAAACATACTTTACACATTTTTGATTAGACGTATATTTCCATCTGTTTACTTTATACTGGACACACATTTGAAAAGCTTTCCTTTTTTTAAACTATTTAGGAGAGATGCAAATTTAACATTTATTATCAACCAAGCCAAGCAAAGGCTCGTAGGTATCAGAATGATTGATACCCCCACAAATGACCCTATTTTAAAAACTACACTCCTTAATGTATTAACAGAGGGGATCAGGAGTATCTTGACCCCACAGGTTTGTTTCAGAAGTTAATGCAATTTAGAGGAGAAAAAAATAAAATTTCATATTTTGGCAAATACTTCATTTTAAAAAGACCCCATTGCCCACTTGTGCAGAAAAAATAATCCCCCCCCCCCCCACACACACACACACACACCTCCAATTTTTAGCATTCCATTAGATAAAAGTAATAATTTAAACAGTGTGGTATGTCCGAAGACAGGGGTAGTTACGGAGGCCTGGTTGGGATGGGCACATGGGCAATAAAATCAGGTATCTCTCCTCCTTCTCCCATGCTTTTTCGGTAGGAATTGGGTATAAAAAGTGGTGTTTTGTGAGGCTTCGTAACTTGGCTGAGGTGCGGTGGTCTCACACAGAAGTCGCTCAACAAGCTGCTCCTGGAACTCCAGGAAGGCGAGCGTTCCTGGGGATGTCTTGTAAATTACGTATTACAGTATTATAATATTATGTATCATAAAAGAATGCAAGCTATCTATAAGCAGAGAGATGGTAAAGGAACCCTTAGATAACTTAAATGAATTCAAATCTCCAGGTCCAGATGAATTACATCCTAGGATACTAAAGAAAGCAGCAGAGGTAATTGCTGAACCACTCGCCGTAACCTTTGAAAATTCCTGGAGAACGGGAGAAGTCCCAGAAAATTGGAAAAGGGCAAATGTTGTCCCTATCTTCAAAAAAGGGAACAAGGTGGCTCCAGGAAACTACAGTCCTGTGAGCCTGACCTCTATACCGAGAAAAATCATTGAACAAATTATTAAACAGCATGTATGCAAGTACTTGGATAAAAATGGAGTAATTAGCCAAAGCCAGCATGGGTTTGTAACAAGCAAGTCATGCCAGATGAATCTAATTTCCTTCTATGATAGAATCACCAACTGGGTTGATCAGGGAAATGCGGTGGAAATAGGATATTTTGACTTCAGTAAAGCATTTGACAAAGTATCTCATACTATACTTATGGAAAAAATGACCGAATATGGGATTGACAAGGCAACTGTTAAGTGGATTCACAACTGGGATTCACAACTGGCTAAGTGATCGTACTCAAAGAGTGGTCATAAATGGCTGCACATTCAAATGGAAGAATGTATCAAATGGGGTACCACAAGGCTCTGTCCCAGGCCCAGTGTTGGTCAACATTTTTATAAATGATCTGGGGGAGGGAATTGATAGGAAACTGATCAAATTTGCTGACGACACAAAACTAGGAGGGATAGCTAACACTAGTGAAGAGAGAGAGTATTCAAAAAGATCTAGAAAAGCTTGAACAGTGAGCAGCGACTAACAGAATGGTATTTAACTAGGAGAAATGCAAAGTCATACATCTGCGCAAGAAAAATGAAAAAAAAACACATAGGGAATGGGAGGAATTGGGCTAAGCAGCAGCACACGTGAAAAGGACTTGGGTATACTAATAGATCATAGACTGAACATGAGTCAACAATGTGATGCAGCAGCCAAAAAGGCAAACACAATTCTGGAATGTATTAAGAAAAGCTTAGAATCTAAATCAGATGAGGTAATTATCCCCCTCTACTCTTCCTTAGGGTGCCTTTCCACTAGCGTTTTTAATGCTGCAATATCGCTGCGTTTTTTTCACTCCATTGTCAATGGGGCATTCTAATGTTAAAAACACCGCACAAAAATCGCAAACCACAAACTTGCAATGTGTTTTTAACATTAGAATGTCCCATTGACAATCGCGTGAAAAAAACACACAAGAAAAACACAATTAGGTGTTCACCCTTGGTCAGACCTTGTCTGGAATACTGTGTCCAGTTCTGGGGAACCCACTTTTAAAAAAAGACATTGACAAACTGGAGCAAGTTCAGAGAAGAGTTACCAGGATGGTGAGCGGTCTGCAAATCATGTCCTATGAGGAACGGTTAAAGGATCTGGGAATGTTTAGCAGAAGAGAAGGCTGAGAGGAGACTTAATAGCTGTCTACAAATATCTGAAGGGCTGTCACAGTGCAGAGGGATCAGCC
Organism: Eleutherodactylus coqui; assembly: GCF_035609145.1. NCBI lineage: Eukaryota > Metazoa > Chordata > Amphibia > Anura > Eleutherodactylidae > Eleutherodactylus > Eleutherodactylus coqui. The sequence goes on from NC_089848.1 coordinate 125,312,703, forward strand.
CTATTCTCATGTGCACAAGGAAAGACTAGAAGCAATGGGATGAAACTGAAAGAAGGGAGACATAGATTAGATATTAGACAGTGAGGGGGATCAATGAGTGGAACAGGTTGCCACGGGAGGTGGGGAGTTCTCCTTCAATGGAAGTGTTCAAACAAAGGCTGGACAAATATCTGTCTGGGATGACCCGATGACCCTGGAGGTCCCTTCCAATTCTACTATTCCATGAAACGCAAAAAAAATATCTGCGGTAAATAAAATACTACGTGCTGCTTTCCAGTTTCTGCAAGTGGATTACGTAATTCCGACCCTCTAACATGAGTAGAATTGTGTAATCCAATGCGTTTGATTGATCCGCATATTACCACGGATCAAATACTTGCGGAATCCTCAATTCCTATCCAGTCGTGTGAGACTGGCCTAAGGTCGATCGCTACCTTTTTATCATGTGACCAGGGACCGCTCAACGATACCACCAGTCACTGCTCCAGGCTAGGAGCAAGGAAATTTTAAATTTCCTGTGCTCCCCGCTTTCTGCGCATGTGTCTGGCATAGTGGCGGTGGGCACATGTGCAGAGGCCGGGAGAGGTCCGTGAAGGAGGATCGCATCGTGGTTCAAATGTGGAGGCCTCTGGTAAGAAGTTTCATCTTCCCTCACCAATCACATCAGTGAGGGGAGATGAAACTTCAACCTTTTTTAAACTTTTAGGTGATCACCATTATACATTGGATAACTGCGATCACGTGACCAGGAACCCCATACCGCGGAACCCCCGTGACATCTCCAGGCTCTCGGCTACCTTCAGTATCCAGGAACAGGGAGATTTTAAATTTACCGGACAAATTTTGACTTTTGCGCATGCATCCGACATTATGCTGATGGGCGCATGCACCGAAGTTGGGAGAAGTCCGCTGATAAAGATCCCATCAGGGGACAAACCTGGGGACCTTGGGTATGTAATTTCATCTTCCCTCACAGATACGATCTGTAAGGGGAGATGAAACTAACTTTTTAAACTTTTTTTTAACACTTTTTAATGAATAATGGTGATCATGTGACTGGGAACTGCATACAACGGTCCTCGGTGACATCTCCGTGCACTCAGCTATCTTTGACAGAAGCCCATGGCAGGCCCAGATCACTGTGGAACGTCACAGAGGGCAGAGGTGAGTATTTTCAGCTGACCTCATGGAAATTTTTCTAACTTTTTTTCATGTTTCCATGATCGCTGATATCCTTTGGATAGCGGCGATCACAGTCACCACAGTGCCCAGTGACATCTTCAGCCTCCCTGTAGCTGGGAGCCAGGAGATTTCAAATTTCCCGGGCCTCCCGGCTTTCTGTGCATATGGCTGATATAATGACGTGTGGCATGCATGCACAGAAGACCCGCGTCAAGTCCTGGAGGACCAGATTGCTGAAGGACATCGCGGAGGACAGGGGTGAGTATTTTCAGCTGCCCTCATGGATCCGATACATGAGAGGAGCTGAAAATCTAACTTGCTTAAACCTTTTATTTACATTCATGCGATTGGCATTATCCATTTGCCCCCATGACAGCTCCAGTTTGTCGGCTACCTCCGGGAACCGGCAGCATGGAGCTGTCAAGTCCACAGCCTCCAGGGCTTTAATCCCCAGAGGAAGTATATTTTACATCCCTGGGGATTAAAGCCCAGCAAAGCGGGACATAAAAAGGCAATGCGGTTGTCACCAAGGGGTTAAAGGGGCTGTCTAGGAAATGAACAAAAATGACCGGCTGCTGCAGCCTGTGAGACAACTGGCTTAGAATGTACTTAAGACTGACTGATGAGAGAGAAGGTGGTGAGAAGGCAGAGTTACAGGCAGGAGAAGGTGCCTAACAGGGCACTCTTTGTTCCTGTCAGCCTGAATAGGGTAATAATAGGCTCCACCACTGCTTGTGGCTCCACCTCCACCCACACTTCTACCCTTTCCTCTCAAGTCTCATCAATCCAGCCTTGTTACAGTCTAGGACAGGTTTCTAATAATGGCTGCAGATGGCGGCCATTTAAAAAAGAATCTTGTTATTTGTATAGCGCCAACTTATTCAGGTAATTTATTACCCCCCACCAAGCTGGGGGCTCATTTTACCGACTCGGAAGAATGGAAAGCTGCTGAGTCTACCTTGAGCCGGCTATCTGAACCAGCAGGGATTGAACCCACAACCTTCATTTTGTTAATTTCCCAGACTACCCCTTTAAGAACTTAAAAGTTGGACAGTTAAACCCTGTATAAATATTACTTAGATTGAATAACCCCCTATTTTTGGTTCTCCTCCCCACTTTTAGAAAATCATAACTCTTTTATTTTTCCATCCATTTGGCTCTCTAGGGGCTCATTTTTTGCAGGATGGAACTTTTGTATTTTCTGTTGCCCTCTTCTAACTGGCATAACTTTTATCTTTCTGTCAGTCAGGTTGTAAAAGGAATCATTTATTGCAGGAAGACCTGAGGTTATTATTATTACCATTTTGGAGTAAATATGACTTTTTAAATGCTTTTTAACACACTTTTTGGGGGAACAGGTTGACCAAAAAAGCACAAATTTGGTGAGTTTTTTTCTAACAACCTCCGCCCTGCAGTATGAGTAATCTATTATTACCATAGATTCAACTTTTATGAATGCTGCAATACCAAATATGATTTTTTTTGTTTCGATATTTTATTAAAAGAGGCGTTCAGGGCTAAACTGTTAATATCCGTTACTTTTTGCAATACAAGAAAAGCATTTTTCTGCTTACTTTTATTTTGCTTTAGCCCCCATAGACTTGAATTTACAATCATTTGATCGTTTATACCATATACTGCAATGCTTCAGTATTGCAGCATGGAGTATTTCTACCAGCATTCTATTAATAGGCAGCTAACATGGCAGCCCTGAGGGCCTTCAGAAGGCCTTGGGCAGGCATGACAACCAAACGGCACCTCACAATCTTATTGTGGAGGGGAAGGGGGGTGCCAGTCAGAACATTTAAAGGGTTAACAGCCAGGATCAGCATGAACGCTGATGGTGGCTGTTGTGGGTGTCAAAGACAGCCATCACCCACCATGCATTGAGTGGGCTTGGTTCCTAGGCCTGCTCCTAACCCACCGCCGGAAGGTGAACAAGTACATCCTTACCATTAATTGGTTAATGTAAGACAGTCAAATAATACGCAAGAAATATGCTGCAAAAAACGATCTGGTAATTTCTGTGTTTTCCATCCTTTCATAGATAACGGAATAACCCTGCTAGCGATAATGATCTTGGTTGGAGACAGTCTGCATAACTTTGCTGATGGCATGGTAATAGGATCTGCGTTTTCATCTTCAACCGAAACGGGCGTGGCGACCACTATTGCCATTCTGTGCCATGAAATCCCCCATGAAATGGGTACGTACAGCAAGAGACTATAAGCATGTGATATGTGAGGAAGGGGCAATCACCCATGTAGAGAGAGCGTACCAACACTGCTGAGGCACAAAGCTAATACCCAGAGGAATGCCTGGGGGCGCTATTCTAACATTAGTCCTGAAATATCTGGATGTATAAACAGCAGGGGGCGCTATTCTAACATTAGTCCTGCAGTATCTGTGGATATAAACAGCAGGGGGCGCTATTCTAACATTAGTCCTGCAGTATCTGTGGATATAAACAGCAGGGGGCGCTATTCTATCATTAGTCCTGAAGCTTCTGGGGATAGAAACTTTTTTCAAAAAACGTTTGCAATTATGGGCTGAATGTAAATTAAAGCATTAGTTTTTGTGGCACAACCCCTTTGCGGGACATTCCACAGTATCCTGCCAGTGCTAAATGTTACATTGTGGTTTTTTTTATTGAGGGGGGGTTGGGGGCGGGGTGTTATCTATCTTCTGGGATCTCCACTGATTACTAGAACATGTGATCCCAGTCCCTGAGCAAAGGTCAGCTGAGGACAAGTTGTATGGAGTATGGAGTGCTATCTGAGACGCCTCTTCATACAACTCTGTGGGAGGTACAAAAACACTTGCGTGGGCAGGACTCGAGCACCCTAATGGTCACACATACACTACTGATATGACATTTTTAATAATTTACTGGTATAAATATATACAATGACATGCCAAAAGTTATGGAACAGGAACTAATATCGTGTAGGATCCCCTCTAAGCATGCGAAGTGCAGCGATTTAGCGTGGCATTGATTCCACAAGTGGACAGAAAACATCTGGAGGGACGTTGAGGCATCTGGATAGCCACCCACAGTTCTATGGTATTTGTAGATGCAGGATCTGAGGTGCAAATGGATCTCTACACCACATCCTATAAATGCTGGATTGGGCTCATGCTGGGTGAACCTGTAGGCCACATCATTTGTAGGAACAAAATGCTCCTCGATTCAATTCTGGACTCCTTAGGTCCGGCACATTATCCTGTTGGAATATCCCATCATTGTGAAGTTCCATTAATTCCATGAAGGGCTGCAAATGGTCACCAAGCAGTGAAACCTAATGGGTACCAGTCCATGACATGTTTAGGTGGACCAATGGACCCAACCCTGCCATGATGAAATGCTCCACACCAGTATGCAGCCACCGCCATCCTGCACATTGCCATGTTACAACTGGGGTCCATGGCTTCATTAGGTCATTGCCAACATGAACCCTGCCATCAGCCCAACACAATTGGTACCGTGACTCGTCAGACCACAGCACATGTTGCCAATCCTCTAGGTTCCAGTTAGGTCCCTCAAAAGCCCATGTGGGGCCCTGTGTCCAGCGTCGTGGTGTAACAGAGGCGCTCTGGTGGGTTTTCTGCTCCCATATCCAATGGAAGCTAAAGAATGTTGCACTGACCTGCAGGATATGCATGTGGGGCCTTCAGCATTGAATGTATATGTGATTTCTGTAGGGTAGCTATCTGTTCATACTGGCAATTCTAGCCAGATGCTGCCAATTGTGATAATTAATCACCCGTAAATGACCACTGTGATGTCCACTGTGTGTCTGTGACATATTCCTGGTACACATGTGATACTGTGGATCGAGGAATATTAAATGCCTGCAGAACTTTGGAAATAGAATGCCCCATCCATCTGGCACCCACTATCATACCTTGTGCTATATCCAATAATGCACGTTGTCTTGCCATGAGCTCACTGGCCGGTATCCAGCCTCACTTACAAGATAACACCTTACATCTTATACAGGTGTGGGCGCTCCAGAGCCATCCCCCGAGGTAACGCCATCTCATCATCAATTTACATAATGCTATCCCAGGACTTTTGGTATGTCAGTGTATATAGGAAGCAGGAAGAGTGTGGAGCACTTATGGATGATATGTTTCCTTCTGTAAGAATACAATACGATACATAGTTGGTTGTGTTAACGCCTTGTGTTACTCCTACAGGGGATTTTGCAGTGTTACTGAATACTGGACTCACAGCAAAGATTGCCTTTCTGATGAACTTTATCAGTGCCTTAACAGCCTTTGCGGGTCTGTACATCGGCCTCTCAGTGTCCACCAACCCGGATGTCCAAATCTGGATATTTGCTATCACCGCAGGAATGTTTCTGTATCTATCACTAGTAGAAATGGTGAGTGACTTATATCCCTAAAGTATCCTGTGAGTCCAAAACATACACTGTATATGGTAAAATCTGTATCTTCTGGATATACCCTCATTTACACAGATATTAAAGGGTTTTCGAGGAAAACACAAATGTTGACCTATCCACAGTATAGGTCATCAATAGTGGATTGGCTGTGGTCAGGACCCTGGCCAATCTGCTGATCAGGCACCCGCTCTCAGCACCACTACACACAGGAAAGGGAGCTGAAGTTGCTGCTCCAACCCCTGTATAGTGGCCAGCACTTGTAACTGTAGGCTTGGGTCCATTAAAGGGCCACTCCAATGAATACACACTTTTCATGCCTGCCCCCTGACCTGATAATCTGTCATACTTTGGAAGTATTCTCTGTGTGTTGCATTCACTTTCATGCAGTGTAGCCTCCTGTCTGATGCTTATCAGAAAACACCTTGATGGTGAGATTTTTTTATTTTCACTTTCAATCTATCCCATAAAGCATCAGGCCAGTATTAGTTAAGGCTATAGCATTTTTTTCTTTCAGTGTGGACCGTTTAACTATAATTACCTCCTATATTTACCTAAATTAACTACAGCTCATAAGATACATAAAGGATGATGAGCTGTGATCTACTCTATTATACCTGTGTGATAAGAGCTGTGTGATCATCATCAGTACTGTGACAGGAGTGTCTGTGTCTTCCTCTAGGCAGTTTCTGTGGTAGATCCATGTAACATCATCACATAGACTGAGAAATTGACTAGAAAATGAATACATAACCCCAAGTAGATCTGAGCTGGTCAGAATTGAGATCACTTGACCATCTGAGGAAAAGGAGGCCAGGAGTTTCAGACAGAAAAGAATAACAAGATTACACTAGCTGACTTATATATACTGGGGGATAGCTACATAATTAATGAATAAAATAAATCTTCAGAGTGGCCCTTTAACCCCTTAATGACGCGGCCATTTTTCTCTTTCCATTTCCGTTTTTTACTCCCCCCTTTAAAAAATCGTAACTCCTTTATTTATCCATCGACGTCGCTGTATGAGGGCTTGTTTTTTGCGGGATGAGTTGTATGTTTCAATGGTGCAATTTAAAGTACTATATAATGTACTGAAAAACTTTTAAAAAATTCTAAGTGGAGTAAAATGAAAAAAAAAACGACATTTCGCCATCTTTTAGTGCGTCTTGCTTCTACGGCGCACAAACGGCAATAAAATCGACATGATAACTTTATTCTATGGGTCAGTGCGATTACTACAATACTAAACTTGTATAGTTTTTTTTTACTATACTCCTCTTTTTTTTTCAAAGACATTAAATTTTTTTCAATTATTTTCTGCTGTCATTTTGTGCGCGATAACTTTTTTATTTTTCCGTCCACATAGTTTAGCAGGGTCTCATTTTTTGCGGGATGTTCTGCAGTTTCTGATAGTACCATATTGGAATACATAGGACTTTTTGATCGCTTTTTATTGCGTTTTTTTCTGGGAGACAGGGTAACTAAAAAAGTGCATTTCTGGCGTTCTTTATTTTTTTTTTTTCGGACGACGTTTACCATGCGGGAAAAATAATGCGCTACTTTGATAGATTAGACTTTTATGGACGCAGCGATACCAAATACATATTTTTAATTTATAATTTAGATTTTTTAATCATAGATATGGCAAAAGGGGGGTGCTTTAAACTTTTACAACTTTTTTTTTTTTTTTAAATTAAAAAAAACTTTATTGATTTTTTTTTACATTACTTTGAAGTCCCCCTGGGGGACTTTAAGATGTGATGCTTTGATCACTCCTGCAGTATGATGTAATGCTATAGCATTACGTCATACTGCTTTTTGACAGGCAGTCTATCAAGCCACCCTGTGTGGATGGCTTGATAGGCAGTCTGTTATGGCAGCCCTGGGGCCTTTCATTAGGCCCCCGGCTGCCATGACACCTGCATGGCTTCCCCGATCTCACCGCATCGCAACCTCTTTTCATACATACCCCGCGGCCACAGGACATACCGGTAAGTCCTTGGTAAAAAAAATGGAGGATGTGCCTGCAGTTACAAGCACTGACCACTATACAGGGGGTAACTCTGTATAGTAGCACTAACTGCAGGTGCCCGTCAGTTGATCGGCGAAGGTCCTGAGTGGCAGACCCAGCCGATCAACTATCAACTATTAATGACTAGAGATGAGCGAACACGTTCGGCCCCGCCCCTTTTTCGCCCGAACACCGAACCTTGCGAACACTTCAGTGTTCGGGCGAAAAAGTTCGGGGGCCGCCGTGCCAGCGCGGGGGGGTGCAGCGGGGAGTGGGGGGGAGAGGGAGAGAGAGAGGGCTCCCCCCTGTTCCCCGCTACTGCCGCCCGCGCCGCCGCGCACCTCCCCGCCCCCCGGCGGCACCCGGACACTTACGCGCGAACACTGCAGTGTTCGGCAAAGCGGGTGTCCGGGTGCGGATGTGTCCGTAACGGACACGTTCGCTCATCTCTATTAATGACTTATTCTAAGGATAGGTCATCAATAGTACTTCCATGGAACAACCCTTTAACTAGTTTACATCCAGAAGACTCAAAATGTATTGGACTTTTTTTCATGACCATTGCAGGTTTCTATTTTTATTATTTTTCTTGGGTTGTTTACGTGTTTGTGCCTCTTAATACATTTGTTGCATCTGGCGACACCTTCATGCGTCAGATGGAAACCAACACCAGCTACAAGCTAGCATAGCTTTCTGCTATAATGTATGCCAGTTTCTGGCATTACATTGTTGTAACACTATTACTAGGCCCCTACCACTTTTTGAAAAAGTGCCAGGGCCTGGTGTAAAAGCCCAAATCATAAAGTGCCAAAATCACAACTTTTTTGCGCCAGAAAACTGATGTACAAAATATCATAAACTAGCTGATATACCTGGGCTCTCCCGAGTTAATTTGATACAGGTATTTACATGTTGTTTGCATGAAAAGTTTTATGAAATCAAGGTTATTTTAGAGGAACCAAGGAATATAATTTGTATACATATAGAGGAGCGTTAGATTCTCTTCAGGCTGCATGTACCGATGTCCGTCTGCAGAATGTGCCACCCCGCCAACTCTCATCACTTAGGACCTAAAAATGCTCACACCAAATTTCACGCTTGTACGATAACGGGAAGTTACATTACATAGGGGTGCACTTACTTTTCCAATTAGCATTGTATAATCGAGTTGTGACCCCTTTACTTTTCCTAGTTAGGATGTAAAGAATGCTTGTGCCAAATTTCACGTTTGTACAACACTGGGAAGTTAAAGAATTAGATTACACACATTACACAGGGGTGCCAATACCTCTGCACTAAGCATTGAATAATCGAGTTGTGATCCCTTTACTTTTCCTATTTATGATGTAAAGAATGCTTGTGCCAAATTTCACGCTTGTACAACATCGGGAAGTTACATTACACAGGGGTGCCAATACTTTTGCACTAGCATTTAATAATCAAGTTGTGACCCCTTTACTTTTCCTATTTAGGACCTAAAGAATGGTTGTGCCAAAATGTCATGTTTGCATGACACCAAGAAGTTAGAAAATTAGACTACACACATTACACAGGGGTGCCAATACTTTTGCACTTAGCATTGAATAATCGAGTTGTGATAAAAAATGCTCTTGCCAAATTTCATGTTTGTATGACATCGGGAAGTTAGAGAATTAGGGGTGAGTCAGTCAGTCAGTCCGTGAGGGTTTTACCTTTATATATATATATGGATAGATAGATATTCCCTAATGACTTCAGCAATTCAATCTTCGGCAACAGTGGCATAGCTATAGGGGTCACAGCAGTTGAAGTTGTAACTGGGCCCACCTCACCAAACATTTACACTCCTCCTAATAATTAAAGTGTACCTGAGTTTTCAACAACCTTTCTAAAATACACCAGGTTCTCCTTACCCTCATTTGCTGCTGTTTACACTCTGTTTCATGTCTGTAAGTTCTGATTTTCAGGTGGTCTTCCCCCATTTTGCTGCTGTCCAGTTGTTTGCAATCCATTATAAGGGAGGGTGCATGTAGCAAGCCTAGCATTCTGCCAGTAGTTCCCTATCCTGACTTTCTTCCCTTGACTTCCCATTCTGTATTGCACTGTCTCTGGATCAATCAGTGGGGAGGCAGTATCTGAATGGCCGCCCCTATGCTTTCCCAGGACGATCAGACATCTAGAGACATTCTCGCCAAATTGTTAGTAAACCCACTATAGTGTGTGTGCATAATGTGTGAACACACCCACCCACTGTAACAGCAGTAGAGGCAGAAACTATGGAAATGTGTCAGCCTGCAGTCTGAAAATGCAAGGCAGATGCCTGCGAAGATAGCCCCCACCCCCACCCCATTCAGTAGCTATGGAAACATCCCTGTGTCCTAGTTACTACAGAAACTCTGTTACTAAAAACAGAGAGTGGATTACAGAGAAGCAGGAAGGGAGACCCCTAGTGGCAGCCACTTGAAATGTGATTTACAGTGGTAAACCAGTACAATGTTTAATGCAAGTACATTACAGAAATGATGAGACTAACACAAGCTAGTAGATGAGCAGAAGTTGTCTGAAAAGTTAGTGACTAGAGATGAGCGAATGTGCTCGGCCACGCCCCTTTTTCGCCCGAATACCGCGAATTCCGAGTACTTCCGTACTCGGGCGAAAAAATTCGAGGGGCGCCGTGGCGGCACGGGGGGTAGCAGTGGGGAGTGGGGGGGAGAGGGAGAGGGCTCCCCCCTGTTCCCCGCTGCTCCCCCCCGCACCACCACGCCTCTCCCCGCCCCCCGAATCTTTTCACCCGAGTACTGAAGTACTCGAAAATGGCGGTACTCGGGCGCGTAAGTACTCGAAACGAGTATGTTCGCTCATCTCTATTAGTGACCCTTTAAGCAGATCACTCCTGAATCGCTCTGCCCAATCATAGAGAGAATTGTGCAGCTGTAGAGGGGTAGCAGAGTATTACTGTATGAGCATTTTGAGAACTGTTGATGAGTACAGTCAGAAGGGCCAGATAAGCATCAAAGAACATTGTTCAGCTACATGAGACAACAGACAGCTCAGCAATTGTGGATGCTGTTTGTTGCTGCCTCAGTTTTCCCTGCATCCAGGAAGCTAATACTGCTGAACTGTGTGTGGACATCGTAGTTCTGCAGTAGAGTTTCAACCAGAGAGAGTGCTGCAGTGTGTTGTGACAGTGTTGAACTGTAACCAGGAAAGTTAATTAGAAATCCTTTGCCTTGGGGACGTAAGCGAGGACAGTCCTTAATAAAAAACCAAGCGTATGCATGCAAGTAAACAGCATGAGATAGTAAGCAGGCCTGCTAGATAGAGACATATAACACTATACAGTCGGACACGAGCACACTTGTTGGCTTTTATACCTTGCTGGACAAAAGTCAAAGAACAGGAACTTTGTACCAAAAATACATCTGTTTTTCTTCTGCAGACAAAGTCCTCATATGATTTCTTTGTTAAATATAGACTATGTGCGGCATACTGCCACCTTTGAGTTAGTTCTTCTTGCAAAAAAGTGATAGAGCTCATTTTATGAAGAACGTTATTGTAACTGTGTTCATTCACCGTAAATTGCATAACGTGTACACTAAGTATTGTGGTAGTTAGCTGACGATAGTTGGGGCTGTAGGACAAAATGTTAAAGTTATTCAACATTCACCAACTGTTTATTATCCTTGTACAAGCAAATTTACCTCCATTATCAGTTGTAATAAAAATGTCTTTGGTCATCTGCCCGGTGTCTGCATCGTATCCTGAACTCTTTGTCGCACCATCACCCACGACACAGCCATAGAGTTAGAGCCCTTTTACACAAAACGATTTCACTGGATTGCGGGAATCTGAAAGTATAAAAGCTGGCCGCTACTGAGCGGTGAATGATAATTCACTCACTCATCCATGAATGACTACCTTTTTACTGTGATTGGCGGTGGACAACCAAAACGATCTCCGACCCGTTCTGTCTTCATTCACTGACTGATGATTGCCCCTGTGTGAAAGCACATGAGTGATCATCGCCAGGATGGCCGTTGGGTGCTTTAGTGGCCATCAGTCATCTCATGCAAAAAGGCCCTTTCAGCTGAACAGTTTTCTCCTCCTATGAACAGTGCAGAGAGGAAACAGGAAGCTACAGTAAGGACAGTGCTGCAGCCTTGTGCGTTTAGGAACCAGAGGACCCCAGATAGGCAAATTAAGCACTCTACTGCCCTAGACCACCAGGGATCCTTACATTAACCCCTGCCTCCCATGTACCATTATTGTCTCAAGTATTGTGTTTCTGGTATTCAGACATCATATGGATCTTCTTCCACAACAACTTTCTTGGAGTGCCCCCCAAACTTGTTATTTTGGTAGTTGCAGACTTCAACTCATTTTTGGCCAAAACAAGATGATTCTATGCGAAGCCTACAACTGATCTTGTGATGTCTTTTGCGTCCTCCTCAAGTTGCTGACTGGCTTGGCTGACATTTAATAAGATGATATAGACGCTCCATATGAGTGAACACAGTAATGTTTTCTAGTGAGTCTGACCATTCTAGCATCATCGCAGTAATAACGCTCAAATATCCATCGTTAGATGAAAGTGACACATAAACCCATCTGGATTTTCTTCTTTAAACTTGAATGTCAGAAATGTGACAACCGTCAGACGCATTCATAGCCATGTGTCATGCTGGAACAACGTCAGATGTGCTCCAGCTTCATTACAAGATTCTAGTCCCGCTGTACTTGTGACTGATACAAAGTGTTCATAACTCAGTCCTGTCATCGGTGACGTGCTGCCAATAGAGGCAGACCATGAGACTGCTATGGGGCTTGCAGGGCAGGGGGACCCAGGCCGAGTTATGCCACCCTATTTGCGCAACCTTTATCCTCCGGACCACATGTCAACAGCAATAATGTGATTACATACCCAAACTATCACACTGACGCCGGCCAGAGTGCTCAGCGCACCATCCAAATCTTCCCTTTCTTGCTGTCAGTGTACAGTGTGCAGGAGACTGGGGGAGGAGTTGGATGGTGCACCGTGCGCCCCTGCCAGCGTCAGCATGACAGTATATGTAATTACATTTTTACTGTCAGCTGGTGGGTCTGGGATAATGGTTCAGCAGGGATGGGGGTGGGCAAAGTCAGATGGACAGATGGATATCTATCTATCTATCTATCTATCTATCTATCTATCTATCTCATATCTACAGGGCGTGGACAAAAATATGAAAACACCATAAGATGCACCATATACATGCCTTAAGTTACATGGGATTATAAATCATATTTCAATAAGACATGTAGAGATCGATTTTAAATGGAGGTTTTATAACACATATTCTGCTGGGCAGAAGTGAACGTCTCCCTAGCAACAAAGTTCCATTAGTCAGCGGTTTGAGTCACACAGCTGCTGTTACCAGCTGGCTCCCAAAACCACCCAGAGCAGGGCAAGAGGTGAAGTAAACACAAATTTGGTGGGAAAGCGCTCTCAGCCAAGCAGGGGTCAAAAGGGCAGCTCAGTGCTAATGATTAAAATCCCATGCATTTCGTACGTTGTGTCCATATTTTTGTCCACCCTATCTCCCTGTGGAGTAAATGTATTATAGTGTTATTTATATCTATTATTTGTCTTTTTTTTTAGTTACCTGAAATGACTCACATTCAGACCCAGAGACCTTGGCTAATGTTTTTCCTGCAGAATCTCGGACTGCTCCTCGGATGGCTTTGCCTGTTACTACTTGCCATATATGAACATAAAATTAAACTATAACATCGATGCCATTGTTTTTATATACTGTATTTCTTTTCATGCAGACTGTGTAGTGAGATCTTTTGCATATGTGTTAAGAAAGTGTCGGATCTATAATGTCCAGTTTATCTCCAGCCCTATTGTCATCAGTAAAAGATACATGGAGTAAAGGAATAAGTTATTTCATGTTTCAGTTCTTGATCTGCCTGCTGTATATGTATCCACGTGGCTATAATGACAATGGATGCCACAAGAGACTCGCCGATAAGAAATAAGGTATCAGTTTGGGAATGAAATGTATTATAAATGAAAATAATTATCTATTTAGCAAACTCTTATTTATCTATAGTGAACACACTCGTTGGAGTATTAGACTACTCGAGATGCTCGGTACTCGAGTCGAACACCACGTGGTACTCGAGTCACTTTCATTTCGCTTCCCCGCATGTTTAGTGCCATTTTTTAGCCAATAAACATGCGGGGGGCGCATTACCACTTCCTGCTGTGACGTGACAGCCCTCTTCCCATCAACAGCAGTGAGTGGCTGGCAAGATCAGGTGACCGCCAAGTACTTAAAATGGTCCCGCCCGCGGCTCACCCCAGACACATGCTGGCAGCGGTTAGGGAAAATGCTGCTGCTGATATAGGGAAAGTGTTAGAGTAGGATCCTCTCTTCAAGAACCCCAACGGTCCTTCTTAGGGCTACTCCTCATTGTGTGCATTACTGTTGTGGCTGGCTGGGAGCAGTAGTGCACCTTTTTTTTTTTTTTTTAAAGCATCTAGGCCTGTGCAGAGCATTAGAGCTATAGCATTCTCAGTGTGCAGTGCATTAGGCAGAGGTCTCATCACTAAACACAGTACTCTAATATTTCCTGGGCCACTGCAAACCATTTCAGCTCTGCCACTGTGCAGAGCATCTCACAATACCCTTTCCTTGGGTGCGGTGAAGTAGCCGCAGTTATTAGCACTGTCCACTGGCTGTATAGTTTTCTGCCCCTGTGCAGAGCGTCTCACAATACCCTTTCCTTGTGGGGGTTGAGGTAGCTGCAGTTACAAGCACTATCCACTGGCTTTAGAGTCTTCTCCCACTCCATACAGCCTCTCTTATCTACAAGTCTCTGTGAGTGGTAAATTATCCCTAGGTATCAGCACAAGACAGCGGGTTACTTTTTTCAAGTCACAGCATAGAGCCTCCGCTATCTACAAGTCTCTGTGTGCGGTGAATTAAGCCACAGTTGTCAGCGCTGTACAGTGGGGTAATTTAATCCTCCATGATGAGGAGTAGGGGTAAGGTCGAGGACGTGAACGCGGGCTTCCAAGTGAGGGTGTGGGCACAAGCCGAGTTCCTGGGTGGGGTGAATCACTGCCGGCTGCTGCGGGATTAGGAGAGAGACAAGTCTCTAGGCTCCCCAGCTTCATATCACAGTTTGCAGGTCCGCGTGGTAGGCCTTTATTACAAGCAGAGCAGTGCGAGCAGGTCCTGTCGTGGATGGCAGAAAGTGCATCCAGCAATGTATCGACCACCCAGTCTTCTACGCAGTCCTCTACTCCCGGCCTAGGCATTGCACCTCTGGCTGCTGCTCCTCCTTCCTCCCAGCCTCCTCACTCCATGAAAATAACATATTCTGATGAGCAGGCAGACTCCCAGGAACTGTTCTTGGGTCCCTGCCCTGAGTGGAAAAAAACTGTTCCTCTCTCACCTTCCCTTTGGAGTCCAGGTGATAAGGCTGGGGACTTACGGCAACTGCCTCAAGAGCTTTTTGTGGATGAGGATGATGAGACACAGTTGTCTGTCAGTGAGGTAGTAGTAAGGGCAGTAAGTCCAAGAGAGGAGTGCACAGAGGATTTGGAGAAAGAGCTGCTGAACGATGAGGTGACTGACCCCACCTGGTTTGCTAAGCCTACTGAAGACAAGGCTTCAGAGGGGGAGGCAAGTGCAGCAGCAGGACAGGTTGGAAGAGGCAGTCGAGTGGACAGATGGAGAGGCAGGCCCAGAGCAAAGAATCCCCCAACTGTTTCCCATAGCACCCCCTCACGGCAAGCCTCTGTGCAGAGGGCTAGGTGTTTAAAGGTGTGGATGTTTTTTGGTGAGAGCGCGGACGACCGACAAACTGTGGTGTGCAACCTGTGCCGCACCAAGATCAGCTGGAGAGCCACCACTACCAGTCTGACCAACACTAGCATGTGCAGGCATATGATTTCCAAGCACCCCACAAGGTGGGATGAAGGCCATTCACCGCCTGCGGGTCACACCACTGCCTCTTCCCCTGTGCCACAACCTGCCACACAGATCCTGTCCACCCTCACCTCCATGGTCCTCCACTCCATCCAGCAATGTCTCTCAGCGCAGCGTTCAACTGTCGCTAACACAAGCATTGGAGTGAAAGCGCAAGTATGCCGCCACCCACCCGCATGCACCATCTATAAACGTGCACATTGCCAAATTAATCAGCCTGGAGATGCTGCCATACAGGCTTGTGGAAACGGAGGCTTTCAAAAACATGATGGCAGCAGCGGTCCTGTGCTACTCGGTCCCCAGTTGCCACTATTTTTCCCGGTGTGCCATTCCTGCCCTACACCAGCATGTCTCCCGCAACATAAACCATGCCCTCAACAACGCGGTTACTGCCAAGGTCCACTTAACGACGGACACGTGGACAAGTACTGGCAGGGAAGGGCCACTAAATCTCCCTGACGGCACATTGGGTGAACTTGGTGGAGGCTGGGACTGAGTCAGAGCCTGGGACCGCTCATGTGCTACCCACACCAAGAATAGCGCGTCCTACCTCGGTGCTGGTATCTGCGGCGTTTTATGCCACCTCCTCCAAACCTCTCCCCTCCTCCTCCGCCACTTCTACCTCTCAATTAAGAAGTGTGAGCACATTGCCAGCAGTCAGTCGCGCACGGTGCGCCAGCACAGCGGTGGGCAAGCGTCAGCAAGCCATACTGAAACTAATCAGCTTAGGTGACAAGAGGCACACAGTCCCCGAGCTGTAACAGGGACTGACAGAGCAGACCAAACTCTGGCTTTCGCTGCTTAGCCTCCAATCGGGAATGGTCGTGTGTGACAATGGCCATAACCTGGTGGCGGCTCTGCAGCTTGGCAGTCTCACACATGTGCCATGCCTGGCACACGTCTTCAATCTGGTGGTTCAGCGGTTTCCGAAAAACTACCCCCACTTGTCTGACCTACTCGGCAAGGTGCGTTGCGTCTGCGCACATTTCCGCAAGTCCAACACGGATGCTGCCACCCTCAGGACACTGCAACGTTGGTTTCAGCTGCCAGAGTACCGACTGCTGTGTGACTGGAATTCTACGCTGCACATGTTGGCCAGGCTGTATGAGCAGCATAGAGCAATAGTGGAATACCAGCTGCAACATGGGCGGCAGAGTGGTAGTCAGCCTCTGCAGTTCTTTACAGAGGAGTTAGCATGGATGGCAGATATCTGCCATGTCCTCGGAAACTTTGAAGAGTCTACCCAATTGGTCAGCGGCGATGCGGCCATCATTAGTGTTACCATCCCGCTGCTTTGCCTGCTGAGAAGTTCGCTGCAAAGCATAAAGGCCGACGCTTTGCAGTTAGAACAGGAGACCGGGGATGACATTATGTCGCTTGATAGCCAGACCACCCTCACGTCTATATCTCAGCGCGTTTTGGAGGAGGGAGAGGAGGGGGAACAGACTACCATGCTGCAGAGGGTACCCATGCTGCTTGCCTGTCATCTGTTCAGCATTTATGGGCTGAAGAGGAGGAGGATCCTGAAAGTCATCCTCCTAGTGAGGACAGCGATGTGTTGCGTACTGGGACCCTGGCACACATGGCTAACTTCATGTTAGGCTGCCTTTCCCATGACCCTCGCATTAGACGCATTCTGGCTAACATGGATTACTGGGTGTACACCCTTCTAGACCCACGATATAAGGAGAACCTTTTCACTCTCATTCCCGAAGAGGAAAGGGGTATGAGAGTGATGCAATACCACAGGGCCCTGGTGGAAAAAGTGATGCTAAAGTTCCTATCTATAGGGTATACGTTCACCTATACTCTTGCAACGGAAAAGTTTCAGGGATTCGCCTATACACTTGCTACTAAAAGGTTTGAGGGGTTCGCCTATACTCTTGCAATGGAAAACTTTCAGGCATTCGCCTATACTCTTGCTTCAGAAATGTTTTAGAGGTCCGCCTATACTCTTACTATTAAAGGGTTTGAGGGGTTCGTCTATACTCTTGCTACAGAAATGTTTCAGGGGTACGATTATGCACTTGCTATTAAAGGGTTTGAGGGGTTCACCTATACTCTTGCAATGGAAATGTTTCAGGGATTCGCCTATACTCTTGCTACAGAAATGTTTCAGGGGTCCGCCTATACACTTGCTACTAAAACGTTTGAGGAGTTCGCCTATACTCTTGCAACAGAAAAGTTACAGGGGTCTGCCTATACACTTGCTACTAACAGGTTTGAGGGGTTCGCCTATTCTCTTGCTACAGAAATTTTGTAGGGGTTCGCCTATACTTTTGCTACAGAAATGTTTCAGGGGTCCGCCTATACTGTGGGTGCACAAAGGTTTCCCATAGCGCAGCCGCCCCATTGAAAGCAATGGGATGCCCGCAACTCCCACAGTGATTTTCAGGAAGGTGCTTGAACTATAAGCCCTTCCCTGAAAACCATTCCTAGCGGGGGTAAAAAAGAAATGTAAATATACTTCACCTTCTGCCGCTGTCGGGGCTTGAATTCAATGAATGGCTGTGCTGCCTCTGATTGCCTGGGTGCTGTGACAAATCACAGGCAGCGTTCAGCTGTCATTCAATGAATGGCTGAGCGCTGCCTGTGATTGGCTGAGCGCTCAGCCAATCAGACCCAGCACTTTCTGGAGGCAGGGATTTTTAAATCCCCGGCCAGCAGAAAGTGCTTCAGAGCAGTTTCGGGGACCAAGTGAGAAGACGCGCCAAAGCCCTAACAGCAGAGGGAGGTGATGTATATACATTTTTTTATTTTTAACTTGAGCTTCGGATGATTTTCAGGGAAGGGCTTATATTTCAAGCCCTTCCCCGAAAATCACTGCAGGGGTTGCCTGCATCCCATTGCTTTCAATGGGGTGGCTGCAGCACCAGCCACATTGAAAGCAATAAGAGAACATCATGGTCCTCTGCCACAGCTGTGGCAGAGGATTGCAATTTTCTTCTTATGTCTTCAAAGGGGCCGACGCTGCTGGCGCCAGCCCCGTTGAAAGCAATGGGCACAAAGCTATAGTCACTGACATTTTAAGGATGCGTGGAGTGCATTCTTTTGCGCAGATAGGTATACACTGTATAACACTCTCAGGTCACCTAGGAATCTATCTACATGAAGTACATTTGAATTGTTTTTTAAGGCAAAGTTAATGAAGGAAAAGAAGTAAATAGGAAGCAGAAAAAAAGAAAAAGAGAAAACAAGGAAAACGATGAAAAAGAAAAAGAAGAAGAAAGCAGAATAAAATAAGGAAAAAGAAAAAGATTATATTTCCTTCTTTTCCTTTTTTTTCTTTTTGCTTCTACTCATTTTCTCCCTCTTCTTTTTCATTCTTTTTAAAAGACAGAAAAAGAAGAAGGAAGAAGACTTTTAGCGGCCTGGTCAAGACGAACCACCCGAGCTTCAGGTTTCTGCTGGATGGAACCTTTAGCACAGGTTGATACTGTATTGCACACTCTGCATTGGTAGTGTTAGACTACCGATGCACTACACATATGCTCTAATCTGCTCACGTGATCAAGGCTGGCCAATCAGAGAGAAGCATGACGTGCTTCAGACTACAAATGCACAGTGTACATTAGTTAGTTAGAAGACTGTGGTGGCAATCTTGCAAGAATGAAAACAGGCTCAAAAATCGATGGAGCCGAGGGATCATGGCACAGAGGATTAGCAAGAGGTAATTCAACTCCATCTCTGGTCCTTGGACAAAACTTTATTCTAAGGGCGCCCACCCACTGGCGTTTTTTTTCCCTGCGAAATTCGCAGCATTTTTTTCTCTGCAGGGGTCTATGGGACTTGTAATGTTAAAATCGCGATCGCGCAAAATCGCTATTCACGAAATCGCGATTTTGCGCGATCGTGATTTTAACATTACAAGTCCCATAGACCCCTGCAGAGAAAAAAATGCTGCGAATTTCGCAGGGAAAAAAAACGCCAGTGGGTGGGCGCCCTAAGACTGGAGGGTCGCTCTAAATTTTATGGTAGAAAATTGTGCAAAAAGTGGCGGAAACTCCTCCCAGTGGTGGCTGCAGGAACCAGGAATAAGCAGTTTAGTGCATGGACCCCTCTCAGTACGGACCCTCCAATATAGCATTTATGAGCTTTGCCTTCCTCTATGGTCGTCACATGTAACAAACCTCTTACAGGACAGGACCCAAAATTGTAGTTGGGTATATTTTGGTGCACAGTATTGAAGGAAACTAAATCTGTGTATCTGAATACTAACACAATTGGAGAAAGATACTGGTATACCGCCTCCCAATACATCGGCTGTCTGTTCCAGATAGTACATAGTGTCTCAGATAGCTGGAGGCTTCATGTTGTACATTTACAACCGTACATATTTATATTAAGAATATAAATTCTGCTTAATTTCATTTTCGGACTTTATTTTAGAGGCGCACGGTTTATTTTTATCACACAGCACAGAGGAGCGGTGGATAAATATTTGCTGGAGAGAACTTCAGGCTAACAAGAAAACCCGAGATCAAAGAACATCCATGTGCCGCTGCCAAGAAGACTACAGTGTCCCAGATACAACGGGAGATACTGGATGGGATCATATATTGCTGCTCCTGCCAATGTACAGTGTGTGGCAGCGCGGCTGACTATGGCGCACTTACTCAACTTCGCTTTCTGCTGTGTGAAAGGCAAGCGTTATGTAACTGTCACCGGACACTGGAGTCACAAAAATGCACATTCTTATTAGAATGAATGAACTGCAAAAAGAATGAAGAAAGAAGTCCGTTAACAGCACAAATTCAAACCCTACTGTTTGCAGTAGCCGGAGGAGCATCCCTAGCGGAGGTAAAAAAGAAATATAAATATTCTTCACCTTCCGCTGCTGTCGGGGCTTAAATTCAATGAATGGCTGAGCGCTGCCTCTGATTGCCTGAGTGCTGGGACAAATCACAGGCAGCGTTCAGCTGTCATTCAAGGAATCGCTGAGCGCTGCCTGTGATTGGCTGAGTACTCAGCCAGTCAGACCAGCACTTTCTGGGGGAAGGGATTTTTAAATCCCCAGCCAGCAGAAAGTGCTTCAGAGCAGTGTCGGGGACCAATTAAGAGAAGCGCCGAAGCCCTAACAGCGGAGGAAGGTGATGTATATATATATATTTTTTTTTAACTGGAGCTTCGGATGATTTTCAGGGAAGGACTTATATTTCAAGTCCTTCCTGAAAATCACTGCAGGGGTTGCCTGAATCCCATTGCTTTCCCATGGGCCGATCAGAGAGAAGCATGAAGTGCTTCAGAATGAAGAAAGAAGTCCGTTAACAGCACAAATTCAAACCCTACTCAAGGGTTGGGCGGACTGTTTGCAGTAGCCGGAGTAGCAGGAGACCGAATCCTTACTCCTTCGATGAATATGCAATATGGAAAAGAGACTTCGGCAGCATCAATGGTGCAATTTCAACATCCCAATTTTATTTCCCCATCACAGACAGACAAGCAATGTTTCGGCCGTATTGGCCTTTGTCAAGCTTGATGGGGAAATAAAGCTTGGATATTGAAATTGCACCATTGATGCTGCCGAAGTCTCTTTTCTAAACTGCAAAAAGAAAATGTTTATCCAAATTTTAGCAAGCAGTAAATATAAATATGTGAACCCCCGAATCCCTTACATAAATCTGTTATGTAAAGTAACAATCATTTGCAAAAACAGAAATGAGCTGTAACAAGAAATACTACAAGAGGAAAGGGTAATTGCGGCTCACCACACACAGTCCGTAGATCGAGGAAACCAGTTCTGCAAAAGGGGGATTCTGAACAACATTATGTCAAAATGTCCTTGACCAAACATCCCAAGGTTTCCAGATAATTCCAACTAACAAACTCAGTCTTATGTTTCAGCTGGACATGAATTCCTGTAGTCAAAGCACCAGTTCTCAGTCCTTATTAGCCTAAGTCTATTGCTTTCAGGGATCACACTCTGCAGTGTTTTACGAGGCCCCCCTCACTTACTGTACGATGCAGGAGTACTCCTGTTTCCATAACAACCGTCCCATTGGCGTACTCCTACAGTGTAATCTCCACAAAAGTAGCTCCTGAAGAGTCCAAATGTTCCTTTCCAGGTTGAGGCAAAGGGAGCAGTCAGTTCAACAGACCTTTAACTCTCTTTTAACTGCAGCAGCTGCTTTTCCTTAAGCTGACCTTTTGAAGCTTGCAGAGTTAATAGACAAACTGTAGGAGTAAAGGAGGTCTGCCCAACTTTGTCGGATACTGAGTCCAGCCTTGGTTAAGACTAATGACAGGTGATCTTCAAATCTCAGTTATAAGTTTCTATTCAAATCACATTATAGTAGATTGGTGGGGATCTGTCACCAGGATCTGTCCCCTGTAGATCAGCTGTTCTCTGTCCCACTGCACTCCTGCACTGAGCTGATTTTTACAGGAAGTAGATTGCTCCATTTCCATTGCAGTGGCAAAGCTCGGTATTACAGGTCAAGTTCCCATTTAAATGAATGTCATCTCACCTGCATTATTTAGAACTATACTAGAGCAGAGCTGCTGTATCTGAGCCTGCAGTGTTATAAAAGCCATCCTATCTGTCTAAGGCCCCCTGCACACGGGCGGAAATTCCTCGGCAGGATTTCCCGCAGAATTTCCGCCTGTGGAAGCTGCCATAGAATTGCGTTAGAAAACGCAATCCTAGTCAGACGGCCGCGATTCCTCTGCGCGAAATCATGCATAGAAAGCAAATCGCGGCATGCTCAATGTCACTTCCCAGCCGCTGACTCCGGTCTGCACATCAAAGAGCCAGAGCTGCGGGAGCAGGTGAGTGCTGTGCTGGTCTCTGCAGGGGCTCAGGTCGGGTCCCGCTGTGAGAATTCTGCAGGCGGCCTAAAAATGTGTGTGTATAAAACTTTTATTTTTGGAGGGAGAGGGGCTAAAGACACCCCGCTAGCATCAACCCTGCCTGCTAATGCTGCATCAACGGGTCACTTAAAAGACCCAGTGACACAATGTAAAGTTCTTTGTGGAGTTATGAGGAGGGGGCCCAAGCTGAACTTCCACACCCGGGGCCTTGACCCTTTAGCTACTACACCCCTGGCTTAAAGGACAGTTACGGTTAAGTAGGATATTGTGAGTAAATATGGGTTAATGCTGAAATTGCTAAAATTGTCATTGGCTGGGTGTTACGAAATAAGTAGTGCAGTCTAACATTAAATGTTGCGCCTTACTATAGAGGAAAGTCAGACTCTGCTGTAGATAGTTACGCAACGTTTGGATATTTAACCCTCCGTTGCACTGGCGCCATGGGAATTATATTTTTGCTGAGTAACTTTATTTTGCCGCATTGAAACTTTGTGCGCCTCCATTTGTCACCGCCGCCCCATCACACAACATCCAACCTACACCTCATGTCTTATAGCTGCACCGTTCACCCTAAGGCTAAAGTGGCCCCGCCAAGGCACGGTGGGGCTGCTGTCTACATGTTTGCATCCATGTATGTGAAGAATGTGTATGCATCTGAAGAAGCGCTACCTCGGGGTATATGTTCCCCCTGCAGTGGTAGAAGTAGCAGTCACACCAGGCGCCTGAGGAGCCCAAAGGTCTGTCTGTTGCATAAGACGCCAGTATCATAATTGGCTCATGGTAGGTACGGGACCTCGTTACAAATCTTGCATTGGGGCCCAAGAGCCTCAGTTTATGCCTCCTTCGATAGACGTCTACCAACAACCATAATTCATTTGTATATCTTATGCAGGATTCTGACGTTTTTATATTCAGTCTGCACAGCAGCCCCTCGGTGTCATGTAAATCAGTGCAGGAACAGAAGGTTAGCTGACGGTCAGGAGGAAGGAGAGCTATGAGCCACTTCACGTTGTCAGATGTAAACAACGGGTTCTTGACTTAAAAGGTCTGGTCACAGAACTCCACAATCTCTGGCACCGAGGTGACGACAGACGTGGGCGCCTCCTGCAAACGGATGCAAGGCCTATCTGTTATCACACAGTGCTACTGCTATCTGCTTAGTGCTATATATATATACCAGCCTCACAGCAAGCGTCTAGTCCAACAGAATGTAGACCATTGCCAGCTCCGGGTCTGATGGCACCCTGTGCCCAACTCATCAAAAAAAGATTAATATTTGTTGCACTGCTAGGCAATCTACCTGTAATTTGCTTGTGTAAAAAGCAGCAGGATAGCAGCATAACTACACCAGGACAACACAGTAAATAAATATGGTACCAGAACCAAACTCATATAATAAAACAGCAGCACTAAGATCTGCACATAAATGTTATACCAGAACAAAGCTAATAACAAAAATACAGTATTGGAGCCAAGTTCATAGCATAAAACAGCACGAGAACCAAACTCTGCACATGAATCCAATACCAGAACAAAATGGGTAACATAAATACAGTACAAGAACCAAGCTCATAACAAATATTTCCCTAGAACCAAGCTCCAACCAATTAGTTATGTAAATACAGCAAAAGAATCAAGCTCATAATATAAATACAACAGCAGAACCAAGGGTTTATCATGAATACAGTACTAGAACCAAGCTCATAACATAAATGCAGCACCGGAACTGAAGTTATATCATAAATACAGTACTAGAACCAAGCTCAGTATATATAACAGCAGGATAATCAAGCTCAGCACATACATACAATACCAGAACTAAGCTCATAACATTAAACAGCATGAGATCCATGCTCATAACAAATGCAATATCAAAACCAAGCTCATAACAAAAATGCAGCACCAGAACCAAGCTCATAACTTAAATACAACACAGGAACCAGAATCAAACTTAGCCATAAATACAACCCCAGAACACCTCTGTACAATTAGGAAGAGTGCTGTTTGTCTGTGGGAAGGGCCAGATATAGGAAACCCTTTCTCTGAGAGGGTGGGGTGTTCTAATGTTTAGCTGTGAGAGAAAGCCATTAGTCACTGAGAGTAAAAGGAAGAAGGGCGCCCCCGTGTGTAACCGAAAAAAATGAGGCCTATCAGAGAAAAGAAAAGTGCTCCTGTACTCAGAGAAGAAGTGAGGAGCATTCGCTGGCTGAGTGCATGAAGTAACGCATGAAAAACCATATAAACGTAGTGTCTTCGTTATCGTCCCGATCCAGAGAATATCATTGTTATAGGTAAACACCAATAAAACACAACCCAAAAAACATTGGTGGGATTTCTGTTTTTTGCTTTACATTCCACCTAGAGTTGAGCGAACATGGTTCATTACTCGAATAGAGCTCTCGAATATTACGAAAAGCTTGACTCGAATAACGAGCACCCGAACCCTTTGGTACTCGCTCATCTCTAATCCCACCCCAAAAATATGTTAAAAAGTTTCATGACATATTATACATACCCCAAAGTTGTGCCATTGAAAAAATGCAGCTTGTGCCACAAAAAGCAAGCCCTCGTATAGCTATGCTGATGAAAAGATAAAAAAGTTCTGGCACTTTCAATACGGCAATGAAAAAACTTAAACAATAGCTTGGTCATTAAGGAGCAAAATAGGCCAGTCAATAATGGGGGGAAGACTGGGGCCTAACAACAGGGTCATTATTAATGTCTGAGGGGCATAAATGAGGCATGACTAAATAATGGGGGGGATATAGTGCATTGTTACTAAGTGGGGGAATAAAAGGGGGCATTATTACTGAGTGGGGGCATGAAGGGGCGATTTTTACTTTGTAGAGGTATAACAGGGGTGTTATTACTGAATGAGTGCAGAAGAGGGCATAAAAGAGGGAACATTTACTATATGAAGAGAAATAAAAGCAGCCTACAGGGGGCACAAAAGGAGATAGTATTTTTGTGTAGGACACTATGGAAATGGTGTAGAGATGTGGATAGAGGTGATGCTGTAAAAGTGAGGAGTCAAAAATATCTGTGTGTCAAATTCTGCAGAGACAAGTTGTGACCAGGAGAAGTCATCATACCGGTCTGGCTGAATGGAGAAGAAAAAGTAATGTCGCCTGTGATCACTACATTCATCATTAATGTAATCACTTATACAGTCTGCAGAGTGCCTGTGTAGCGCTGGTATCTACCACTATATGGTTACTGTACGGGGTATTAGTAAGGTTTTTATAATGTTTTTTTTCTGTAGCAGAAAGCAAAGCATCTGGATGCATCCTTGATTACATAAAATACTTAAATCCCAACATGTTTCATCAGGATACGGGAATGGATGTAAAAAGTCCCTTAACCTTTCGACATACTACATCTAATTTCTTTGTAGACTCCAATTCAAGGTGTCTTCATTTCGATCTACAACAAGCTGCTTTGCCCTTTCTTCTGTTCCCCTTATGTTCTGGTAATATTACTCACTCAGTATATAGTAGTAGTGGTCATGGTGTAGCGTTATTTGGTATAACAGTATTTAATAACTACCTGTTTCCCCGAAAATAAGACAGTGTCTTATATTAATTTTTGCTGCCTGGACACTATTTAAATAGCTTTTTCTTATTAACTGTAACTCGGTCCTAATTTTGGAGCAGGGCTTATATTTCAAGCATACTCAAAAAGCCTGAAAAATCATTCTGCATCCTCAAAAATCCTGAAAAATTAAGCTATGTCTTATTTTCAGGGAAACAGGGTATATATGTATATGAATAATTTTTGATTGTGTGTTGGGGCAGGGTCATACAGTATGCCTTGGGACTTGTGCCCCTGATGTTCTATGCCCTAGTAATGTGCCTGGCAGTAACAGAGGTTAATACTGCAGTCCAATGCATGCCGCCTCCTGAATCGAGTGAATGTGACTATGATGTTGCTAGTATATTTTAGTATTTGGTACTTTTCATTTTGTCCAGGGTCACACTTTGTCTACAACCGGCCCTGCGTACCTTGAAGAGCTTTCTACCCACAATGCACATCTATAGCCGGCTTTAGAGAAATCTGCTGAAGCTGTACAGGCACAAGAATAATTACTCCGCTATCCCTAATTGATCAAACGCCTCGTTTACTGTTGTTTACCTTTCTAAATAGAAAAATAGTAATTAAGGAATTCGTTATTTTCTCTTGTTATTACTTACATTAAAATTAAATTAAAATGATCTTTTATTAGAAGCCACAAACACCCACAGCGTCTCCAGAACCTTCTCCCAGTTACCACCTGAAGAAACCATCCTTTCTGTTTTATGTATTTCTCCTGTATTCATCAAAACTCTTTCCCTTCCACTTTGAAACTTTTTGGTACAAGAATGTTTTTTAAAGTGACTTATTATTCATTTAACTTTGTTTGCTTTTGTTTGCAAAAACTTTATGAAGATGAAAGCGAAGCATAAAAATCTCTCCTTCTAATTTCGCGAAGATGGAATAGTTTATAATAACAAAAAGAAAGAAATATATCAAAACACGAAAATAATAAAAAAGTCCAACATGACGATCCCAGAGGCCTGTTAAAATATTAATAGTTCACATGTCAGGGGTTCAATTATACTCAAGGGAAACTCCAGCTAGGAATTTCTCAGAAGATCCAAACAAGAGTTCTGGACCATAAGTGAGATCCTTCTGGGTGAAGAGATCCGCCATCCGCTGCCGATCCTCCAGTCATAAAATCACATAAACATCGCTGAAAACGCATCTTCACTTATTTATAGGATGTTTATTCTGTGTGTCATTTACTGACATTTGCTCATTGGCTTTATTTCATCTCTATTATTTATGTTACATTTTTATATTATGTTTATTAGAATATTTATTTATACTTTTTACTTTAACTCTTTCAGGATGCGGCTGGTACTTAAGAACGTAACCATTTTTTACATTTCATCCCAATTTTTCCAAAGCTAGACCTTTTTTCTTTTTATGCTGACACGGCCATATGAGGGCTTGTTCATCACACAACGCGCTGTCGTTTTTATTGGTACCATTGTGGGGAACATATAATGTATTATAGAACTTTTTTTACATTTTTTGGGTAAGGGAATTAGGTGATAGAACATTTATGTCGTGCACATATAAACAACATGTTAACGTTTTTGGTATGATTACGACAATACCAACATTATATATTTTTTCTTTGGTTTCTCCACTTTTGCAAAACAAAAACCCATTTTTTTTTAAATAAATTGTTTTTAGCATTGATGCATTCAAAGACGCAGAACTTTATTTTTCTATGGACAGAGCTGTATGAAGGCTTGTTTTTTGCGTTTACGAGCTGTGGCTTTAATCAGTACCGATTTGGGGTATATATGACTTTTTTTTATCACATTGCATTTTTTGGGAGGTGAAATGAGCACTAAAATCATTTTAGCTCGGGTTTTTTAACTTTTTTCATAGCAATTTCCGTGACGGAAAAAAATGTGTTCACTTTATTGTACAGGATGTTACCAAATATGTGTTTTTTTTATTCATTTTTTTAAACAAAAACTGGAAAGATGGCCACATTTTTTATGTGAGTTTTTTCGCCTTTTTTTAATGTCACTGTAGGGGACTTGAACTTGTTATCTTGTGATCACCCAGGTAATATACTGCATTACAAGCCTTGGCAGACACAGAGGCTCCTGAGCCTGTGTCATCCATATGCCGTAAATGTACTGCATTTTGTAGGAGCCCCTTGCTTCCCATAATGCACCTGTACATCACAAGGCAGATAGGGGGTAAATTTATTTGAAAAAAAAAACAAAAGAAATGGAAGAACCAGCTCAGCAGCCGACTCCGAGCCTCACGGAGAACACGGACATGTGTGACCATCCAGAGGTGCAAAATACTTGTAGTGAACTCCAGCTCAACCAAAGCCTTAGGGAAGTATTACAATTAGAGATGAGCGAGCATTGCCCTTAGCGAGTACCTGCCCGCTCGAGACAAAAGGTTCGGGTGCCGGCGCGGGTGAGAGGTGAGTAGCGGCAGTCAGCAGAGGGGAGCGGGGGGGAGGAGAGAGAGAGAGATCTGCCCTTTGTTCCTCCCCGCTCTCCCCCGCCGCTCCCTGCCCGCCGCCGGCACCCGAACCTTTTGTCTTGAGCGGGCAGGTACTCGCTAAGGGCAATGCTCGCTCGAGAAATTGCCCTTAGCGAGTATACTCGCTCATCACTAATTACAATCCTACTTAAATGTAATAAATATTAAAAAGATGACGGCCTCCACTACAAAAGCTACAATGAAAGGCGTAGTTACGCCCCAGAAACGCGTCAGGTTTTTGTAGTGGGGGTCACTATCATTTTAATATTTATTAAATAAATATAGGGCTTCAATGTTTTCCCAGCTCCCTGGATGAGCTGCAGGTCTCTACAAGTGTGTTAGATGTATTCAAACCTCCTAAAAAAGAGATTTCAGGTTGTATTCATCCACTATGAGTTCCCCCAAATGGTACCATTAAAAGTCAACTTGTCCTGCAAAAACAAAAAACAAGCAGTCATACTGATGCATCGGGGGGGGGGGGGGGGGGGGGAATCTAAAAGTTATGGCTTTTGAAACGTACAGATGAAAAAATGAAAAAAAAACCCACACATTGTTAAAGGGCCACTTCGGTAAAAAGTTTTTCTGCATTCATTATGTAGTTATCCCCCCAGTATATATAAGTCAGCCAGTATTACCTTGCTTGGTTATTCCTTTCTATCTGAATCGTCTTGAGGTCCTTCTTCTCATGGGTCATGTGATCCAATTCTGACCACCTGAGCTTTACTTGGCTTTATGTTCTCTCAAGGAGTCAGTTTTTCAGTCCGCATAATTCCTGTATGATAATATTACATGGACACTACCACAAGCTCTTCATAGGGGAGGCCGAAACTCCTATCACAGTTACTGATGATGATTAGAAGCTCCTGTCACACAGTTATAATGAAGGAGATCACAGCTCATCCTCCTAACTGTATACTCATGGGTTGCACCTTATTTAGATTAATATATAGTGTAGTGATAATCACAGATTTGGTACAGACTTTACCTGCTCATATAATGTTGTGTTGATGCATCAGATTGACAGCACAGAATAGTGAAAACAAAAGCATACCATCAAGATGGCGCCTGATAAGTATCAGACAGGAGGCTGAACTGCATGGAAGTGACTGCTGTATACAAAGAAGACCTCAAGAGTGTGACAGGCAATAAGGTGATGGGGCAGGGAGGGAAAATGTGTTTTCGATGGAGTGGCCCTTTAAGTTCCCAACTAGACCCCATTCTTCCAGGGTAATGATATCATTATATCTCCGGCCAGCTCTTTCCACACTGGAAATTATTATATCAAGGTACTATATACAATGTGATAGAATACTGATCCCCTCTAGGGGTATATGTGACAAGAGAATGCAGAATGCATTCAGACTAATCCAGCGAGGGTTTAACTATGCGTTTGCCTTATCCTATATCCAAAGTTGTCCCTCATTTACATACCAAAAGTTTTACGTAGGAGGGAAGAATAACTCGCTTTTGACAAGTAAACAAATTAGCTAATGCCTTAATTATAGTGTTAGACTGAGATAACAAGACAGAGACGTCGTGTACAGAATCACCGCCGGCATTGCAGAAAGTTACCGAACGCTCCTCTGTAGACGAGGCGCACGTATCTTACTCATCCCGGCTCAATGACACGAAGGCCGTCTGAGCCTCCCGCTACTTCAGATCGACTTTATTTAGTTGTTTAAAGGTTTTTTTTCTATTTTTAAAAAAGTAATCCAATTATTATCAGACTAAGGGCGCCTACCCACTTGCGTTGCCGATTTTCGCACGTGAAAAACGCGGCGTTTTCTGCGCGTTTTTCACGGCGTTTTTTGCAGCCCTCCATTGACAATCATGGGTGCATTAAGAGAAAAATAAGGACACATATGCAACTGACAGTTCCTGTGTGAAAAACCCCACGAAACGGAAAAAAAACCCAGATGGACAAGAACACATTCTATACTAATTGCTCTTGAGAAAAAACGCAAAACATCACAGGAAAAAAAATCGCAAGTGGGTGGGCGCCCTTAAATTGCTTTCTGTCGTCAGATTCTCCGAATCTGAACCTTCCGATTGGGCCGTGGGAGGGCTTGTTTTTTTGTGAGCCAGGATTAAAAAAATTCTAGTATTCTGTACTTTTTTTTTCTTTTTTACAACTTTCACCCATGCGGAATAACTATTGTGGGTTTTTTAACAGTTCAGACTTCTAAGTAAACGGCAATACCAAATATATGGGGTTTTAATCGTTTAGTTTTCTAATAGGAAAAATGTGGCCTTTTTTAAAAAAAACTGTTAAAAAAACTCTATTAAATCTTTTTTTTACACTTTTATTAGTCCCCACAGGGGAAATTGTGATCATCTAATCGCTTGTACTATATGCTATATTGTAGTATTTGATGTTGCCTTTCAAGGCCGGCGTCTTTCGAGGTCTAATAGGCATCTATGTGTGGCAGCTTGGGAACTTTCAGTAGGCTTTAGGCTGCCATGCTAGCCCCTCAACTCCCCTGTTTGCACTGCAGGGGGTGCAGGTGGTGTGCGGAAAGGGCAGCTGAGCTGCATATGTGTCTAAGGCTAGCTTCACACGGGGGTGAGCGTGAATCACAGCCCCATATTGCGCTCACCAACATGTGAATTCCCCACAAATACAAGGCATTTTTATGTCAAAACAGCCTTGAATCACTTTGGGGAAGAAGCGATCCTCTGCCATGGCTGTCAGCCTCAATGAGCCATCCTCTGCCACGGCTGTCAGCTTCAGTGAGCGATCCTCTGCCACGGCTGTCAGCCTTAGTGAGCGATCCTCTGCCACAGCTGTCAGCCTCAGTGAGCGATCCTCTGCCACGGCTGTCAGCCTTAGTGAGCCATCCTCTGCCACGGCTGTCAGCCTCAGTGAGCCATCCTCTGCCACGGCTGTCAGCCTCAGTGAGTGATCCTCTGCCACGGCTGTCAGCCTCAATGAGCGATCCTCTGCCACGGCTGTCAGCCTCAGTGAGTGATCCTCTGCCACGGCTGTCAGCCTCAGTGAGCCATCCTCTGCCATGACTGTTAGCTTCATTGAGCGATCCTCTGCCACGGCTGTCAGCCTCAGTGAGCGATCCTCTGCCACGGCTGTCAGCCTCAGTGAGCGATCCTCTGCCATGGATGTCAGCCTTAGTGAGTGATCCTCTGCCATGGCAGTCAGCCTCAGTGAGTGATCCTCTGCCATCGCTGTCAGCCTCAGTGAGCGATCCTCTGCCACGGCTGTCAGCCTCAGTGAGCGATCCTCTGCCACGGCTGTCAGCCTCAGGGAGTGATCCTCTGCCACGGCTGTCAGCCTCAGGGAGTGATCCTCTGCCACGGCTGTCAGCCTCAGTGAGCCATCCTCTGCCACGGCTGTCAGCTTCAGTAAGCGATCCTCTGCCACGGCTGTCAGCCTCAGTGAGGGATCCTCTGCCATGGCTGACAGCCGCAGTGAGCCATCCTCTGCTACGGCTGTCAGCCTCAGTGAGCAATCCTCTGCCACGGCTGTCAGCCTTAGTGAGCGATCCTCTGCCACGGCTGTCAGCCTCAGTGTAGGATCGCGGAGCTTCTCCTGTTGTTTTCAGTGGGAGACTTCACCTCGCGTCCACCTAGCAGGTGCTGCGATGCTGCCACCGGCCCCATTGAGAACAATAAGTGGTGCGATGCGAGAGCATACGCAAAATAGGACATGCCGTAATTTGATTCCCGCATCGCAGGGTCATTTGGGGGGAAAAAATCGCTCATGTGTATGAACCTATTCAAAAGAATGAGCTTCATACCCCAAAAATAAGACAGGGTGTTATATTGATTTTTGATCCAAAAGATGATACTTCTTTACATGTATAGCTGCCTGGACAATTTTTAAACTGACTTTATTTTACTGTTACTAGGTCTTATTTTTGGAGTAGGGTTATATTTCAAACATCCTTAGAAATTCAGAAGAATCATACTAGGGCTTATTTTCAGGGAAGCAGGCTATTTGTGCGAGATTTGTGTGTCTCACAAAGCACAGATCTTGCGCAATTTTATCATTGTGTGAAGCTGGCCTTAGTGTACAGAGGAATGGAACTCCACCTGCAATACCAGCCGAGGCCATCGCATAAAGCACAGAGCCATCTGCACCTCAGTATTTGCCTTTATTGATGTTATTTTCTTTAGGGCTAATGCCAATCTGCAATTAGTGATGATGCGTTACATTGTGGCAATTTCATCTGTAACACATCTGTATTCCGGACGTGTTACAATCGCTCGTGCCTTACACGTATGCCGCGTGTTTGCGCACAAATCCTCCCATAATGTGCGCCGCAGATGTCTTCCCAGTGCACAAGTGTTCCATTATATCACTGACTTACTTTCCATGGGATCCATGTATAGAAAAGTGAAATGGGACTTGTTTGTTCTTCACCAGCTGGATCTCAGCCAACCTTGGTGCATGCAGTCCTCCTGATCCAACGTAACACCGCAGCGTTCAGCGGGTCAACTCCCGCACAAACTGCTGAAAATAGAACCCGCTGATTTCAATGGATTCCCTCACATTCAGCGTTTTTGTGCAGGCATTTCCATCAGGTGAAAAAATGCGCGAAATGCACTATTTTTGTGGGCATTTGCGTACTGAAGGCACCATAAGAGTCTGTGGGGGTGCGCAAATGCACACCCTATCCACCCGAAATCATGCATGGAAATGCGCGGTATCACGGTGTTAATTGATAACTCTGGGGACTCATTAGGCTGTTTAGTCGTTTCAATAACGGAGCGGGTGTATGCCACGCCAACGTGAACGGGCCCCCCCTGACAAGAAAGAACAGGAGAATGCGCAGATATGCACACGAAAGCGCGTGATAGCGCTCCATTCACAACGAAATCATATTATGCTTTCGCGAGTGTGTATTACAGTAGAAAAATGCATCGAATTCGCGAGATAATCGCATTTCCATGGGATTGTTTCCATAGGAAGCAATGGAGGATTCTGAAACAGAATCACCAAACATCCGACTCGCTGCGACTTTTCTATTTGTCATTGTGAGAGATGAATCGCTCGAGTAAATTCCCCCATTCAAAATAACGTCTTCATTTCAAGTGCGATTTCTGTGTATCTCGCAACGCACAGAAATGGCGCGCAAAATCATCTTTATAAATACACCCTGAGAAGAGCAGAGTAGGAAGCCAGGAGAGATTTGGTACAACAACAACATCGCCGCTCAATATTTCCGTAAAACAAGATTTGCGCGGGCGTACAGCTGGGCTTCCAAAGGTCTTCTAATTTCCTTCTCACTAGTATAACATATATACACAGACACAAAAAAGACGCTAACATAGCCGACCCCACAGTAGCCATCTAGCCCTAAGGGCCTGTAGATGTGGGCAGATAACAGAAAGCAAATGGAGTATAAAATAGGCCTCGCTGCGCCCTAATGAAAGAAATCGTCCTCGCAAGATATTTGTGTCGCTTCAAGAGATGAAAAGTCACAGAGGTTCTACCAGCACAAACTTGCTTAATTAGCTCCACAGAGAGCTAAAGGGAGATGAAGCAGTATGTGCCCTCTCATATATATATATGTGAGGGCAAATACTGCAAGTATATATATATACACACACACACCAGTATGTATATATATATAGACCCCAGGTTGTAGCATTCTTTCTACACCACGTGCTTTCTAGGGGTTAACAGGATACATTGCTGCGGTGCTCATACACATGGCGATACTTGGCCACACATCCAGAATTTCATCACGTTTCACCGGTACAATTAAAAAATAAAAATAAAATGAATCTTGTTATTTGTAGAACACCAACTTATTCCACAGCACCTTCAGGTACATTTTTAGTAAATGTATTTATTACCCCCCCCCCCCCCCCACCACCAAACTGGGTACTCATTTTACCAACCTCAGAAGGATGAGTTGACCTTCAGCCAGCTACCTGAACCATGCAGGGATTGAACCTGCAACCCTCAGGCTGTGAGCAAGAGCTTAGGACTGCATTCCTGCTGCCTTAACACTCTACCTTGCATTTCCTAATTGAGGAGTCCCTGATACTACTGTTCTTGAGGTCAGTGAATGTCCCGGGGATCAGACCCTCACTGACCATACAATTATTCCCTATCCCATGGATAGGAGATAACGGTAACGGGTGTTGGAGTATTCCTTTAAATTGGAAATGGGCAATAAGGCTACCGGGATGTAAGTTCTCTCATACGTCCAAATGAATTAGTGATGATCATAGAGAAAGAATGAGACGCATCAGCTGTGTGAGGAACAATGAAGTCTGTAGTGCCCCAATCACAGTGGACAACACCCTAAGGGCTCATTCACACGAGTGCTGTCCACGCGCATTAGAGGCCCGCACAGAACGCGGTATGCAGGAGTTGGATAACACGCAGCACACACCTCCGATTGTGTGAGCGAGCCCATAGACTCCTATGGGAGTAGAAGCAAAAGTGAGGGGGGAGGGGAGTTCAGCTGGGAAGCATGCTCTGGCATCCTTTCAGTTCGCCCTTCAGGCTCCGTTCACATGGGCTAGTTGGGTTGCAATAAAAAAAACTACCCCAAAAGTGCACTGGTGAAACCATGGGTGTTTTTACTCTGTTTGTAATAAAATGAGGGGAAAACGTAACAGTTTGGCAAAAACACTTTTTGGTGCAGTTTTTAATGTAACTGAAATGTCCCATGTGAACCAAACCCAACAGAGAGCAGCCAAAAAATGGAAAGGAAATGAAAAGATAACCAACTTCAAGCATGGAGCCACATATGAACTTCCCGCAGTGACCAGGAGTCTTCGCTCAGCACAGACTCACGCAGGGCGGTATCTCTGTGGGGAATCCCGGAACGCACCTCCTCCAGAAGTTCATCGAACCGAATGACCGACAAACGACAGGAAGCAATGAACTTTTCCAGGTTGCGCCTCAAGTCCTCGTAAGGCCGCCTTCACACTGGTGAGAAAATTGGGCAATTTTTTCTGGCACTACGAGTGAGTGAAACGCACGATTATGAAGCCAATGAATTTCAATGGTTTCATTCGCATTTGTGATGTTTTCACTCCTGCGATGCTGCGTGAAAAAAATTGCAGCATGTCATATCTTTTTGTGATATCACCCATTGCTTCCAATGGGGCTGGTGGCAGCATCGCCACCCCGATTGCAAACAATGGGGGAAGATTGTGATTCCCTGCTGCAGCTGTGACAGGGAATTCCTTCAGCCCCTCAGGGAGGTGAGGCTATCACATCCAGGGGTTTAACTCTGTTCTCAAGGGAGCCGGCGGCAGCAGGGCTGGCCATGTTAAAAACATAGGGAGAATATTACGATTTCCTGACGCTGCTGTGACAGCAGTGGAGGGGATTCCTTCATCCCTGTGGGTAATCCCCTCATCACTGAACACTATCACAGCAGCGCCAGGAGATCGCGAGAAGAATCAAACCTGGCGCCCCCCAGAGACCCTATAATCACCTCACCGGATCTGCCGCGAGTGTCTCGCCCAGCAAGCTGGTGTGTGCGCAGTGCAGCGCATGACACGCCGGTGCTGGGGTGTGACGCGGATTCTCACGGTACTTCCAAAGGGCTCACAGCGGAAGTATCGCGGGATGGACGGCTTCCATTGACTGCAATGAAAGGCGTCCGCGTGATTTTCCTCACAAAATAGAAGATGCCGCGATTCTCCCCCACGAGCGGAAAATCACAGTTGATTTCCGCTCGTGGGCATAAGAGAATCGTTTAACATTGCATGTCTATAGACGGACATTACTGTGGAATTCGCGGCGGGTGTCTGACTGCAAATTCCACAGCCATAATCCGTCCGTGGGCATTCAGCCCTAATCCCTGAATGAAAGCATAACACAGGTTATCTTTATACTTTCACACTTGTATCAACACCCAAAGAATTGAAGCAAACTGGAGTTGTGTGGCACTTCATTAAACTTGTTACCAGGTACTGATTATGAGTTTTTTGTCCTTGCGAGTGGTGCGTCCATGTAAAGACACTGAGGTATGTTTTGCTGCATTGAATAATATGGGGTTGTATGGTGTCCAAGTGTAATCTGTTTAATTGGTCATCACATGGACTCAAAAACACTAGTGTGCCAAAGATGAGGTGGCAGCATATTAATTTAACAGGGACACAACTTTTGGGTGTGGGGACATGCTACATTAGAATAAACAAGTTTTCGGAATGTGAAGACATGTTGCACTAATACTTTCAGATATGTCCTGTATTAGTGAGGGAATAAAGGAATCCAGGTTGTCTATAAGCAGGGAGATGCTGAGGGAACACTTAGCTAATTTACATAAATTCAAGTCTCCAGGTCCAGATGAATTACATCCTAGGATACTAAAGGAAGCAGCAGAGGTCATTGCTGAACCACTCGCTATAATCTTTGAAAATTCCTGGAGAACAGGTGTGGTCCCAGAAGATTGGAAAAGGGCAAATGTCCCTATCTACAAAAAAAGGAAAAAGATGGATCCAGGAAACTACAGGCCTGTGAGCCTGACTTCTATACCAGGAAAGATCTTTGAACAAATTATTAAACAGCATATATGCCAGTACCTGGATGAGAATGGAGTAATTAGCCAGAGCCAGCATGGGTTTGTAACAAACAAGTCATGCCAGACTAATCTAATTTCCTTCCATGTCAGAATCCCCGACTGGGTTGATCAGGCAAATACGGTGGATATAGTATATTTTGACTTTAGTAAAGCATTTGGCAAACTATCTCAAATCATCCTTATTGTGAAAATGACCAAATATGGGATTGACAAGGTATCTGTTGGGTGGATTCACAACTGCCTGAGTGATCATAATGAAAAAGTGGTCATAACTGGCTGCACATGTCTGCAAATCATGTCCTACAAGGAATGGTTAAAAGTTCTGGGAATGTTTAGCTTGCAGATGAGAAGGCTGAGAGGAGACTTAATAGCTGTCTACAAATATCTGAAGGGCTGTCACAGTGCAAAGGGATCAGCCCTATTCTCATCTGCACAAGGAAAGACTAGAAGCAATGGGATGAAACTGAAAGGGAGGAGACACAGAATAGATATTAGACAGTGAGGGGGATCAATGAGTGGAACAGGTTGCCATGGGAGGTCGTGAGTTCTCTGTCAATGGAAGTCTTCAAACAAAGGCTGGCAGACATCTATCTGGGATGATTTAGTGATCCTGCATGGACTAGTGGGTTGGATCCGATGACCCTGGAGGACGCTTCCAGCTCTACCATTCTAGGATTCTACTATTATCTACTTGGAAGAAACTCACTTTACTGTTATGATCAATGTTTAAAGTTCTTCATTAAGTTTGTTCAAGCATCACTACGTGGGTCTATGTGTTCTCTCCTCCGCTGAGCCTCCTTCCATTGTAAGACATCACTGTTGATCAGTATGGTTCCTCGAAATTGTACTTGCCTATGGATGACGTGAGTACACCAGACATGGTAGAAGCTGCCAGTCCAGCTCCCCATCTGATCAGCACTCATCATTTCTCGTAAAACTATTCTCTATTTATGTAAGAAAAACACAAAAATTGCAACATCTCTCGGTGTTCCACTTCTCCACATGATTCAATCTCTGACCTCCAGCACTTTAAACATATAAATCTATGGCTGCTTGTGTCTAATGTGAAAACCTCCTGCGTATAGTGACACCCTGATGGGTCTTGGCCTCCTCTGTGATGGATCACTCCATGCAGTCATGGTCAT
The DNA here is from genome assembly GCF_035609145.1 of Eleutherodactylus coqui. Taxonomy (NCBI): domain Eukaryota; kingdom Metazoa; phylum Chordata; class Amphibia; order Anura; family Eleutherodactylidae; genus Eleutherodactylus; species Eleutherodactylus coqui. The sequence continues at coordinate 125,350,785 of NC_089848.1, forward strand.
TCTCACTGATGAAGTGCAGTGAGTGCTGAAATCCCATTTTATTGCATTGCATCTCTGCTTTGTATCAGCGCACATGCGTCATGGATACAATGTAACAGAGTGCTGAGCAGGCAGGAGTAGGGGGGTTGCATGTAGTGCTGTGGGGACAGAGTTTGGATCCAGGCATGGGGGTTCTGCTGACACCCCATTTTCTTAGTGCATCATGTCTCAGCTCAGTGCTAAGGCAGGGTAAGCACTCCTCCTCCTCCTCTCTGTCTCCAGCCTGCCTGGGAGGTGGCTCAGCTGAGAGCTCTTCTTGCTACATACAAGTCACAGAGAGTGAAGTGGATCTAGAGAGGAAAGCAAGCAGCAGCCATCCTGGGACTGATCTGCTGCCTCTACCATGATACCATATCAGGCAATATAACAGCAGCAGGCTGCTTGGATGTAGAAGAAGCTCATTGTGCTGCTGCAGAATCCAATCTCTGATTCTTTTTTTACTGTTTACTTTTTCTTTCCTCTTCTTGTTTTCCAATGGTCCAAAATAACATGTCCAAGACCCCCTCAGCCTCACAGGAGATCCACATGGATGTACTGGAGAACCCCACTATACAGGTAGAGCTCCTCTATACTTTGATACTTTGTATTGATGTTTAGTAAATATGTTTTGCAATGTTTTACTTTACTTTATCAATATTTACAATAAGTGATGACTGATCAGCATCTGGTGTACTGCAAATCCCAGAAGCTCCTCTCAATTGTTGCGGAGTTCTACCGTATATGTTTCATCTATGCCTTTAGGGCTCATTCACATGGGCGTATGCCGTTTTGGTCTGTTAAATATGCAGCCTTTTCACGGACAGAAACGACACGTATTTACGCCATATTTGGTCTTTATTCGTGTTTCATGCATGCAGCCCATAGATTTCTCCTGCCTCCATGTATAAGTGTGAATGTATCATGCGTATTCATTGTGTATATTAAAAAAATAATGTTCGTCTGTAGACGATAAAAACGTACATCTCAATATCCCAATACAAATCAATGGGGTATATACTGTCTGTAATACGGAGCACAAATACGCCGGTGTGAATGAGCCCTTATTGTGCATGTTTCCTGTATTCTTTGTGTTCACACGTTGCGGAAGCGCTACAGATTTTCCTCTGTAGCTGGACTTTAATTCTAACCTATGAATTTGCTCCAGATCCGCTGCAGAAATTCCGCAACAGATTTGCAGCATTTCCGCACCGTGTGAACTCACCCATAAAACGTGTTTAGATGATATTGGGGTTTGTAGCCCCATAGGAACTTCTTAACCACCTGTTGCTGAAGCCCAATGTGGAGCTGCACACTTGCCATGCGTGTGAGTTGCACCCAAGAGGTTCGGGTGAAAATCGCATTGCACACCACACAGACACCTGTTCGAAACATGGACGGCACATCCACATGCATTTGTATGTCCTAATTCTCATCTGTGATCTGGACAAGAATGGGACATGCAATGAGTTCTATTAAGGAGTCCGTGTCTGCGTGATAATACCCGGTAGTGTGTGCTGCCTCGTTGAGTAATATGGGTCTGGATGCTGGTTGCGCGTCGTCCGTTTTTTTAATGTATGACATTTGGCCGTACTACGAGGGTTGCATTGGTCATGAGTAACATTTAATGATAATATAATAGTAATCTTTAGTTATATAGCGCCAACATATTCTGCAGCGCTTACAAAACGGGAGAACAGATACAAGAAACAGAGGTACAAAAACCACGGTTACATCTAGTAATTGATTGATGGAGACAGTAGGGGTGAGGGGCTCCAACGAGCTCACATACTACAAATAGAGGGGGGATACAGAAGGTAAAGGGCTGGAGATGTGCAGGTATGGCGAGGTGAAGAATATGGAATGCTATACACATATACAATGGTCAGACATGGTTGAATCGGTATGACTGCAGGTGTGGTTGATGGTGGCTGGCAGGCTTTGTAGTCAGCAGGGCAGGGAGCACGTTATCAGGGGGAGTACAAAGGAGTTTGGTTTAGGGGATGTGGTATGCCTCCCTAAAGAGGTGCATTTTTAGAGCACGCCTGAAGTTTAGTGTGTCAGGGATTGTGCAGATAGTTTGGGGTAGAGTGTTCCAGAGGACTAGTGCTGCTCTGGAGAAGTCTTAGAGACAGGAATGAGAGGTTCGAATTAAAGGGGCACTTAATCTGATTTCGTTAGTGGAGCGGAGGGCGTGGGCCGGGTGGTGGATTGAGATGAGGGATACAATGTAGGGTGGCGTGGTGGGGGGCTTTATGAATGAAAGTAGTGAATTTGAATTGAATTCTGTGTTTGCCGGGCAGCCAGTGCAGTGACCGGCACAGGGCAGAGGCGTCCGAGTAGCGGCTGGACAAGAAAATGATCCATTCAGAATAGATTGGAGGGGTAGGAGTCTGGCACAGGGGAGGCCGATCGACAGTGAGTTGCAGTAATCGAGCCAAGTGGAAGTGGCAACGTGTCCTCGGTGAAAAAGGGCGGATTCATGTCAAATATACGACACATAAAATCAGGGGCTTTTCACTGGCTTGATTGCAGAGGCCGGTGATTGTTCTGGATGCATTTGTTATACATGGTGGAGACTAAAATACTCCACAACCAGGTTTGTCTAAATATAGTTTAAGTCAAGCAGGGAAAACATCAGTTGTAGAATGGAAAAGGGAAAATTACATTTCTTTGATATGTTCTCAGGCCATTGATGCAAATATAATGTCTTTGGTATTATAGAACTTTATGGCTGTATTCACACTTGTTATTTCTCTAGGATTGCAGTGATGACATTTAAAGGGGTTGCTCAGTTGTAAACTATTGATGTTCCATCCTTAGGCTAGATCATCCATAGTAAATCAATAGGGTCCTCCTGCCCAGGATGGTCACCGATCAGCTATTTACCATGCCTTTAGGAAGCAGACAGCTCTATTCCCAATGCAGTGGCCAGGCTTAGTATTATGTGTAAATTTCCCATTGAAGTGAGTGGAATCTTTGTGTGTAATACCAAGCCTGACCACTACAGTGGGAACAGAGCTGTCTGCTTCCTGCAGGAATCAGCTTAATGCATGAGCCCACTGCCCCCGAGAACAGCTGATTGGTGGGAATCCCAGGTGACAGACTCCTACTAATCTACTATCGATGGCCTATCCTAAGGATAAAACATCCGTAATTTAGATCTGGACAAATGCATTAAATTAATTGCTATTAAACAGATCCGGTTGGATTCTAATATATCAGTCTTCATCAGTTGTGATGAGTTTGTTACAGAATCCGTCATGATCATTGATATCCATAAGTGAGAAACCAAAAAACGGATGCAAACTTTTGTGAGTTTGTCATGGTTATCATAATTTGTACAAAAAGTCCAAGTGTGAATGCAGATTTTATAATGAAGTGTATCAGTTATACCCTATAATGTTGTAAGGACAGTTTAGGGAGTGCACCTAAATGCATCTGTATAGCTGGCAAAAGCAAACACAGGAGCCCTCTTTGTTCTTCTGATTCTCTGTGACCTGTGCAGGGAGGGTAGGAGGTGAGCTGTGACACCACCTACTGTGATTGGTGGATCCTGTGTTATCTATATATAGGTGTCACCTCTCAGTGTAATCCTGCCTGTGATGATAAGGAGATGATGGCTGATAAGTTTTCTCTACGGAACAGGAAGTGTCAGACTATTATTAGGCCATATTTACAAAGGAAGGTGAGATATCGGTTTGAGAAACTGATAGCGCACATATAAACCTGCGATTTTTTATCTACACATGCGATGGGTTCTGTGGGAAAAGCACATCACTACATGAAAATCACATGTTGTTTAAATAGTCAAAATAGAAAAATCGCACTTTCATGGAAATCGCGGCATGCGAGTGCAACAGGATTTTTTTCACGTTCCCATAGAAGATAATGAGCGATATTGCCCAAATATAGGACGTGCGGTGATTTTTCTCCATTCGACTGTCACTCCGAAAGAACAATCGCCTTGTGTATAAAAAGAGAAAGCAATGGATTATTTTGTTTACAGCTCCATGCATATCGCAATGGGATGGAACTTGTGCGAGGAAATCACCCATGTTAATACAGCCCCAGTGGTCAATGTGGGAACTGCAGGATTTTAGGATGTTTTTATATATATAGATTGTGACATCAAAGATGCCCAAATAAAAAACACCAAAAATTCCTTTAAAAAAAGGATATTCTGGTAAGATTAGGTTATCCCCTACCCACAGTTTTGGTGATAACTAGTTGATCAGTGGGGTCCGACCACTAGGACCCTCATTGATCTCCCAAACATGGGTCCCATATTCCCCAAAATGAATGCAGCAGCACGCACCCTCAGCAATCTCTGGTGCTCTCATTGAAATGAATGGAGTGGTGGCTGAGCATGCGTAGCGTTGTGCCATGCATTTTGCCAGTTTCTCAGGGGGGTATGGAACCCATGTTGGGCGATCCCTGAAGATCCCAGCGACATATGGAAGCCTCTTAGTACATTAAGAATATTTTGGGCAGTCCATGCACCGCAATGTGAAATGTATGCCAGCTATTGTCTGCTGTTGCTTTCTGGCATATTTAAAGGAGACTTTTTGAAAATGTAATGTGGTTGGAAATATGTGAAAATCACGAATCCTGCAGTACTTTCCCGTCCTCAGTCGCAGTAATCCAGCGTTGCAGCCCAGCACAGCTCTATATGCACTAGGTGGAGAATTTATTAAGCCCATGTGACAAGTTTGTGGTGTAAAAAAGTCAGAAATTTTTGTGCAAACTGGATTTGCCGACTTTTTAAACTTTTTTCTGCCACTTTTCTGAGAAAGTTAAAGGAGTTGTCCAGTTACATTGTGAAAATGTAATGTCAGGTGCGAATGAGTGAAAAAAACAGATCAAGCAGTACTTACCTGTCCTCGGCCCCAGCGATCCGGCACTGCCGCCCCGTAGTTGTCTTAGTCTGTGTTGACAGCAGAAGTCAGATGACTGCTGACTGCCAATCAGAGGCCACGGCGATACCACCCAATCTCTTGGTGCCAGGAGTTCCAAATATTGATGCTGCAGCCTTTGATTGGCAGGCATCGGTCACCTGACAGAGATCGGGAAAACCCCACGGCTGCAACGCTGGATCGCCAGGACCGAGCATGGGTAAGTACTGCTGGATTGGTTATTTTCACACATCTGCACCTGACATTAAATTATCTAAAGGTAACTGGACAACCATTTAATGTGTCCATAAAAGTGAAAGAAAAAGGCTAAAAAGCCAGAAAATACAATTTGCACAAAAATTATGACTTTTTTAATACCAGGAACTAGTGATGAGCGAGTATACTCACTAAGGGCAATTGCTCGAGCGAGTACTGCCCTTAGTGAGTACCTGCCCGCTCGAGACAAAAGGTTCGGATGCTGGCGGCGGGCAGGGAGCTGCGGGGAAGAGCAGGGAGGGACGGAGGGGAGATCTCTCTCTCCATCTCTCCTCCCCCCCCCCCCCGCTCCCCCCCTGCTGACTGCCTCTACTCACCGCTCCCCCGCGCCGACACCCGAACCTTTTGTCTCGAGCAGGCAAGTACTCGCTAAGGGCAATACTCGCTCGAGCAATTACCCTTAGCGAGTATACTCGCTCATCTCTACCAGGAACCTGTTGCACGGGCTTAATAAATTATCCCCATAGTGTATATAGACTTGCGCTCACTATCTATAGAAGAGATGAATGTACACATAATCGGGTTGTGTTCGTCCGCCGCACGTAAATGCCTTGCGCTGAGTTGTGGAGCCGCAGCGACTGAATGACAAACGATAAGTCATTAATCTTCAGTTTCTGCAGGCATAAAAATCGAACGACGATCGGCGCATGTAAACATAGATGAACGATGGCCTGTTTATTGTCAATGGACGCCAACGATCAAAGCTCCGCCTCCATTCACTGGGTGATCATCGCTCCTGTATGAAAGCACAAGAGGGACCACGGCTGGGACAACTGTTGGGCACTGAAGTCATGGTGGTAGTCCTGTGTAAAAGGACTCTAACTACACTTTTAAAAAGTTTTACAATTTTAGAATGACATGTCAAAAGTTTTGATCAGTGGGGTCCATATGCTGACCCCCCCCAAGCCAGAGGTGTAACTTGAAGCTCCCGGGCCCCGATGCAAAACTTGTAACAAGGCCCCCAACTATACTGCTTTACTCATAGTACTGGGCTCCCTATATGGAGAAGAGAGGCCTTATGGGCCCCCTAAGGCTCCTGGGCCCGGGTACAACTGCATCCCCTGCATCCCCTATAGCTACGCCCCTGCCCCAAGCGCTGCGCCCCTCTGGCTGTCATCGTTGCTTGTCGGCTCCTCTCGACTATTAAAGATGGACGCATAGATATCTATAGACGTCTATATGTTCGTCTTCAGCTGCCGAAGGAGCTGATGGGCAATGATGACAGCCAGAGGGGTGCAGCGCTTCGCTAAGGTCACAGTACCCAGAAGCCCACTGATCAAGACTTCTGAAATGTCATTCCAATATGTCAAAAGTTTTAAAAAGTACATTTACTCTTAAAGTAATTATTACGATGGCCGATGCCTTCTATATGATTTTATTCCATCACACTGCAGGTAGCAGCAATTATTGCACTTGTGCGATAACTGTCAGCCCGCTCAATATCTGCAGCCGGCTGTGAAGACTGTTATATAGACCAGCATGGAGGTGTTCAGCTCATTATCAGGACTGGCTGCAATGAGAACTGTGACAGCAAACTTACAGCTGTTCATTTAGCAACACTGCAGTGACCCAGTTTGCAGAGGACCACTGAGACTGCGAGACTCTATAAGCAGCCCAGATCTCTTCCAGTCCCTTCAAGTAAATCTGTTTTGACTTGTACATTATCCTCAAAAGTAATTGGACACCTGAGAAAGAAACAAAAGTATTTATTTCCATATGCTCATACTTAGTGGGGCTGCTTTGGCTCTTTTGGTATCGGATACTTTCTGTGACATACTTTCTACTAAGGTCTGATACACTTTATCTCCCTCCATTCATCCTGCAAATGTTGGGACCTGTTCATATTTCCTGACCCGACATTCCAGTTCGTCCCAAAGATGTTCAACAGGTTCAGGTCAGGACTCTGTGCAGCCGGCGCAACTGTGGAACATTCATTTCCTCAAATCAACATAAAACAGCGTTGTAGTGTGACAAGGCACATTGCCTTGTTGGAAGTATGGCCGACCATTCCCAGAGTATCCCACATTGTCAGCAGCACATTATTGTCTAGAATGTCAGGATACACCTCCATGGTTCTTGTCACTACAACCAATGGATCAGGACCATGCAACGTAAAAAATCCACAGACCATAACAGAACCTCTGCCGTACTTAACTGTAGGCTCGAGAAGGCGTTCCTCAGGCTCCTCCACACCCAGGTACCTCCATCTGATCTGAAGATGGAGTAGCGTGATTCGTCACTCCACAGAATGTTCCTCTATTGCTGAATTGTCCAATGACTGCTCTCCTTGCACCGTTGTAGACAGGCCGATGCATTGCGCTTTGTGATGGACGGCTTGTATGCAGCGGCATAACCCGTATATCCAATAGCTTGCAGTTCCCGTCACACACTATAGCTGACACCTCCAGGGGTCAGCATCTTTGGTATATGGTTTAAGACAGATGACATGCCAGTAAGACGCAATCCATTCTACTGATAGGGGTCCACATATTTTGGTAGAATAGTGTGGATATTACTGACATTTTTAATCCTGTCACCACTGGGCTCTTACAGTCAGCTTTAATCCACTATTCATTGTGACGGCCAGAAGGTGGACATAAAAGATCAGTTTGGGACAATACTGGGAAAGCCTGAAGTGTTTGATTTCCTGATTTTACAATTTAATGTATTCCAGTGTATAGAATCTACCATAGCGTCGGTTGTATCCGTTGTGAGGATATTTGCTTATATGTTAGTACTGTATAGCAACGTTCAGACTGCATATCCAGGAGTCAGGAAGCCTACGCACCGAGGAGATGTCACATGCTGCTGGCACAAAACTTTTTGGGTCATTTTCTCTTGACACATATAACACCTTTAATAATCTGGTGAGCCTGTACAGATTATGGCATTGACTGGTGTCTACGAGCTGAGACCACCATGGGTGGGTGGGATATAGGAACCCTCCTTTGGCATAATCCCAAGACTTCCCTATCTTTCTTCATAAAGCTTCCAGGAAACATTTCCCCGGCTGAAATCTACAAACCCTGCCCTAAAAGAAAATCTGTCAGCAGCATTTAGCAGATCGAGTTCATCATTACATGTAATGTGCCAAAAACACATGAATAGAACTCTGCCTCATTTATGATCCTCAGGACCCTTTTACAAGAGCCAATAAACCATTCAGATTCTGGCGTCAAGTGGAAATCTGAAGGATTGCTCGGTATAACTGCATGCACCGACTGAACGCCGAACGAGAATTCGTCCACTTCTCGATGGATCGGCCCGTGCAAACAGGCAGTCGTTGATTTATGAACAACTGTGAATAAGGGCGGGTGGGCTGGAATGATTAGCGACCCGCTCCACCTCCATTCATTGAGCAATGATCCTTCCTTTGTTAAAGCACAGGAACGATCCTCACTGGGACGACCCGTCTGGCATCTCCACCTGACAGGTCTTTTCATGTAAAAGGGTCCTTAGTGATTCCAAAGACGCAGAATCGCCTTTTGTGAACTTCCTGTGCGGTATGTAACTGACTAGTGACCCCTCTGATGGGTGGTTCCATTGTTTAGCCTGTCTGACTTCTCTCCATCCTCCACACTGTCAAACATTCCCCTAAAGCAGCCAACTGACATCTCCAGCCATGCATAGCTGGAGGACTTGCGCCATACTTCAATTCATACACATGGATGTCACTGCAGGTTTGAGCACAGCATTGCATGACCCCCAACATGGTTTCCAAATCAGAGTAGTCTACTATCATAGCTCCAGTGGACTTCTAGAACATAAAAATGCAGAGCTGATAGAGCCACCACCATTCAAGATGCAGCCCAATGCTGGCCGGCACACCTCCCTCATTGCTCTTTTCTATCAGCTCTAAACTAGCGCTGACTTTTCAGCTCACCATCCTCTTGGGACACATCGGCAGGACCTGCAAAAGATCATATCATCTTCTCTTACAGAATTTTCTTCCATATTACTGGCTACCTGTTACCCAGTGCTGGATGGGCCTTCTCTTGCAGCTCTCAACATTACGTCCACCATCTCCTCAGATTACCCTACAGTCTCTCCTCTGCCCTACTAAAGACTGACAAACTATAGTAGAATTGTGGAGAGCAAGTCTCTTCTATAAAGAAGTGATCCCTGAACATGGACAAAGATCAGCTTTGGGGGCGCGAAAGTAGCAGTCATACCTAGGCTCTGCTGCTTGAGGCCTAAAGGCCATATGGCTACATATGAAGATGACAGGGCTGGCATGGGGCAGTATCCAGCTCACCAGGATGGGGCACAGCTCGTAGAATGGTGTAGTCCCTCTGGGGGGTCAGGGGCCTATCTGTAACCTGGGCATCAGTATCCTCCAGTCCTCTACATCATCAGTCCTGCGTCGGCTCCTTAGAATTGGGCTTTTGGTCACTGCTTTGTCTCCCCTTTGTACCAACCAGTTCTCAATCCGGTTCCCAGTCTTGTCCTTCCTTGCTAATGCGGGAATTAATGAAACTCATATCCATCTAGGCAATTACCTGATTTATTCAAAACGAACAGTGAGCTTGCTTTTTACCTGAGTGCTGGGGGAAAAATCAGTGGACCAATGTAAAACATCCCGATCCTCTTGCTCTCATCTTTGGGCTAGATGCTACACAGTCTCACACAAGACTACATTTTTCTTTCACTGTCATTCCCTACCAGGGGGCACTGCCCTTCTATTATATACCACACCCTGGTCACCAGAGGAAAATTTAGCGTGTTGCGTTGGGCATGGGTTGCCCCTATCAACACTCTGGGGCCATAGTCTTAAACAATATATAGCAATATAAGAAGAGAAAATAATCACCTTCAACATGGCACTCTCTTACCAAAACACTGGTATTATAAATGTCAGAAATGGGTCTCTGATTTGGGTCTCAGATTTTGCATTTGTGCCCAGAAGCTTCAAGTTACAGTTCTGGCTTGGAGTCTTCATAAACCTATAGCAAAAGCCCTCATTCACACTGATTGGTTCAGAGGCTCTGTCGCTGGTCCTGAATGATTGGAAGAGAATAACAGTGCTGGATAGAGTACTATTCTTCTCATAAAATGATGTAACCTGGTGGATCCCATTGCACGTCAGTAGGGACTATCAGATGCTAATGAGATCCAACAAATATGGCAATGAGACATGGTTTCAGTTATACAAATAGAAGGATGGAACAATGACTCTACAGAGCCACCTATTGGAAGGTATAGAGGCATTGTTCATCTTACCATTTGCATATTTCCCAGAAGTCCATGAATGGCATTATAAAAGTCCTCACACCTTCTAGGAGCTCTTCCTAAGGTAAAAACCAAACCCTTCCTAACTGTGGTTTCAATTATGAACAGAGATGACAATGCAAAAATGCAGATTCTGTACCCCTTGGTCAAGGATCGCATGCCATCTCAAAGAAAGTCACGGCAGAGCTCATTCCAAAATAAAAGTATCTTACAGGTGTAGCTAAGTTTAACTTGACATTTAATGCATTAATGGCTTCTCTTATGTTAACTTGTAGCAGAATGTTATTCCAATTAAAGGGATGTAAAATAACAATTATTAATGGCATATACTCCCCTATCTCCGCTCCACTGTGCCCCATGCTGCAGCTCCGGGTCTCCCTTATGACATCACCCTATAGCTAGCCTCAGCCTGTTAACGAGACGTCACCGGTGCCACATCTGTAACAGAGATCAGTGATCGGTCGCTCAGCTCTGTTATTGGTTGCAGTGCCTGTGACATCACAGGCTTAGAGGACCGAGCATCGGGTGTGGGATGCAGCAAGAGCGGGAAGAGGGGAGTTATTATATAATTAGAGGTTATTTTACTGCATGGGGAACATACTTTTACTGAAAAAACATAACTCAGACCACCCCATTAGGATAACTTTGCTACATCTGTAGACACTGAGGCTTCCTTCTCATTAGGGTTCAAGATTCTGTTTGAGCCTCCGTCATTGATTCTCACTAAAATCCTGGACGAAATCGATCATGCTGCGTAGTTTCATCAAAAAAAAAAAAATACTGGATACCCGGATGGAACCTGAACAGACCCCATTATCGTCAATGAGGTTTGTTTGGCACCATTGATTTCCATTATAAGACGGATCTGATTGGTCAGTGGATTCAGCTTTCCTCTTCCCATAATGGAATGTGACAGAAGCCCTATAATAAAGGGAAGTGACCACTGCTGGTGATGCAGACCTCTCCATGACATATCCGTGCACGGACCCGTACACCGCGAGAGCTGTGCATTACCGCATTGTTGAGACGCTCTATTGATGCGAGAACGACAGTTAATAGTTACTGTATGTACTATGAGATTTCTTTGAAATTATTTGTCTTCAGTGCCAGAACAAATTGAATTGTTGGCATAGCAACTATCACATGATACTTTATCTGTAGGCTGCGGAACTAAGTAAACATCGTCATGTATGGTCTAATGTATGGCAGGATGGAAATATCTGTATGCACCTGCCTGTGGGATATTTATCTATCATATCTATCTATCTATCTATCTATCTATCTATCTATCTATCTATCTATCTATCTATCTAATATCATATCTATCTCATATCTATCTATCACATACCTATGTATCTATCTATCTCCTATCTATCTGTCTATCTATCTATCTCATATCTATCTATCTATCTATCTATCTATCTATCTATCTATCTATCTATCTATCTATCTATCTCATATCTATCTATCCATCTCATATCTATCTATCTATATCATATCTATCTATCTATCTATCTATCTATCTCATATCTATCTATCTATCTATCTCATATCTATCTATCTATCTATATCATATCTATCTATCTTTCTATCTATCTCTTATCTATCTATCTCATATCTATCTATCTATCTATCTATCTATCTATCTATCTATCTATCTATCTATCTAATATCTATCTATCTATCTATCCATCTCCTATCTATCTAATATCTATCTCCTATCTATCTATCTATCTATCTATCTATCTATCTATCTCCTATCTATCTATCTATCTCCTATCTATCTATATATCTATCTTTCTTTCTATCTCCTCCCGCTTGTTGTGATCGCTGGCATCACAGGAAATTAGGTGACTGCTGCAGCCAATGAGAGGCGTCCGTGTCACGTTTCTGAACTCCTGATCTCATGGCACTCAGGATGTGAGTGCTAATATCAGGAGAATGAGCAGTGATGCTGCAGCCTCTCATTGGCTGTAGTGGTCACCTGAATTCTGGTGATGTTATCTTTGACAGCAATCATTGGGACCACAGCAGGACTGCAGCGCTAGATCCCGGCAGCCATCGAAGTATCTCTCAGTTTATTACTTTAAACCCTTCAGCACTATCAAAGTGTGGTTGTTTGGTAACCGGACAACCCCTTTAAGTTTTATTTCTGGCAGGGCCTTATAGATGCACTGAAATGGTGAACCTAGGGGCCATTGTTAGGCCCTTGGGTGCCATAGCAACTATCAGCACCCCGTAATCATGTTGCAAACACTAGAAAAAAAAACTAGAATTATTTTTAGAAAAAATAGAAGGATAGGTAATAGTTTAGCTCCATCAAATCCTCTAAATAAAAAAGAAAAAAACAATCCATTTAAAGAGAAAAATAAAACAATAACAGGTGGTTTTAAATGTAACAGCAAGAAATGTAAATGTTGTACACATATATGTCATAAACAAAACTATGTACAAAAAGGTGAGGAAAAACTAGAAATAAAAGAAAAAATGGCATGTAAAAGTAAAAATATCATCTATCTATTAGAATGCCCGTGCGGCTTGCGGTATGTTGGAAGAACCACTAATAGCCTGAATATAAGGATTAATCAACATCGGTATAACATAAAAAGGGGGTACGAAAAACACAGTATATCTAAACATTTCCAAGAAAAACACAATAAAAACAGTGAAAAATTAAAACTAATTCCGTTAGAAACCATAAAACAAAACTCAATAATGAAACTGAGAAGAAAAGAAATGTACTGGATCTACCGTCTGAACACCTTAAAGGAGATGTCCCGCGCCGAAACGGGGTTTTTTTTTTTAAACCCCCCCCCCCGTTCGGCGCGAGACAACCCCGATGCAGGGGTTAAAAAAACCACCCGCACAGCGCTTACCTGAATCCCGGCGGTCCGGCGTCTTCATACTCACCTGCTGAAGATGGCCGCCGGGATCCTCTGTCTTCATGGACCGCAGGGCTTCTGTGCGGTCCATTGCCGATTCCAGCCTCCTGATTGGCTGGAATCGGCACGTGACGGGGCGGAGCTACACGGAGCTACACGGAGCCCCATAGAGAAGAGGAGAAGACCCGGACTGCGCAAGCGCGGCTAATTTGGCCATCGGAGGGCGAAAATTAGTCGGCACCATGGAGACGAGGACGCCAGCAACGGAGCAGGTAAGTATAAAACTTTTTATAACTTCTGTATGGCTCATAATTAATGCACAATGTACATTACAAAGTGCATTATTATGGCCATACAGAAGTGTATAGACCCACTTGCTGCCTCGGGACATCTCCTTTAATGCCAGAAGGATTAAATGAAGTACTGGAGAAATTTTAACAAAATAAATGCACTTACATGGGAATTAGATAAAAAATTATAAAAAATACACAATAAAAAATAAAAAGTTTTTATGTAGAATATAGTAAAATGAATAGATAGTAATCCTAGATAATAATTTTATATGAAACATTTTTAAAAACAGAACTGGATTATGGTGTGAATAGGAGAGACAATTGAAACGAAAACAATAAAGGTTAATGAAAAAAACCCAAAAAAAACCAAAACAAAAAAAACACCTATGGAATGCAATGCATTCCAAAAGAGCTCTGTGGACAGACAAGGGAACAATAAAGTACCCTAATTGAAAAAAAAAAAAACACTCCCCTAGATGATTGGGGAGTGAGCCACACATACATGTTATTCCACACTATATAAGGCAACATATATGAAAATGTCTGTATGAACTTGAAAAAGACACATATTGTGTTGAAACGCGCTGTTTTAAAGAATAAAAAATGATTGGTTTTCTGCCAAGGCGCGGGATAGTTTTTATTTTTTACTTTTATACTAAATGGAGGATGCGGTGACAGAGGGAGCCTCCTTCATCTGTAACCCACTCAGATGCCACGGTCCACATTGACCGTGGCATCTAAGGTGTATATGTTATTTCCAATCCTAGCTGTTATAGGGGAGCTTTTAAGATGGGACACCCACTAAGATAGTTGCGAGAAGAACGACGGACACATTGGAAGACGGAATAAAAGTAGAGTTTGGGCTGCTTCAATTACCGGATTGTAAAAAATGAAAATTGTAGACAACATGAAATAGTTCTGTGTCTTAAAAAAGTCTGTATTTGCTTTGGCAACTGGAGTTCTTGTTACGTAGGGACCTACAGAGTCTATTACACACTGCAGATGCTACAGAACATCACCAGTCACTTCTAGTTTACTTGATACTTGACTCATAATCTGACGGTGACGAGCCGGCGGCCCAACCTCCTGGAACGCTCGCCAAGGAATCTGCTGAACCTTGGGGTAAAAAAGCTGCAAAAGAAACAACAGGTATAAAAAACACCAATAACGGAGGCTTTTTGCAGCAAAGTTATTAACAAACCCTTAGTTACCGGCCTGTTTTGTACCTTAAGGTCCAATGCCCATGGACAAATTTTTGCTGCGTAATTCACGGCCAGACACCCGCCACGAATCCCGCAGCAATGTCCGTCCATAGACATGCCATGTTAAAAATTTCTTCCCAACTGCTTTTTTCTGCTCGCAGGGGAAATCGCAGCATGTTCTACTGTGTGCGGAAAATCGTATGGATGGCTTCCGTTGCAGTCAATGGAAACCTTCCATCCCACGGTGAGATGTGGGGGATCCGCGTCAGCGAAGCGCGTCACGCCCTGCACTGCGCATGCGCACCGGCTCGCCGGGCATAGACACTCACAGCAGATCTGGACAGGTGAGTATTGGTCTCTGAGGGTCACTGCCAGAACACCGGGTCTGATTCTGCTGCGAGCGAGATTTTGCAGCCGGAATCCGACCTGGCCGTGGACATGATGCCTAAAGGGGGTTTCCTGGGAGAATACTATTGATGACATAGACTTAGTGTAGGTCATCAATGGTCGATCGGCTGGAGTCCATCGCTTGGGACCACGAACAACCCACTGATTGTGCGCCCGCTGACAGCGCCGCAAAAATACAGGGGTCGGAGCGTAAGTCTCTGCTCCGACTTCTGTGAAGTGGCCAGCGCTTGTAACTGCAGACACGGCTTGCTTTGATTGCAATGAGAGCTGCACTTGCAGTTACAAGCAGCAGTCACTTCACAGAGTAGAGGTCGGAGCAGAGACTTCCACTCCGGCTCCTGTGTATTTGTGACGCTGTCAGCGGGCGCGCAATCAGCTGATTGGTCGGGAGCCCGAGTGACGGACCCCAGCCGATCAACTATTGGTGACCTATCCTGAGGATATCAACAGTATTCTCCCTGGGAAAACCCTTTTGAGGGCCAAGCAATTTTATAGTCACAATGCAAGAGCCATAACTCCTTGACCTAGTCGTATGAGGGCTTGTTTTTTGTGTGATGAGTTGTATTTTTAATGGCCGCACTCGGGGTACATATAATGTGACATATAACTTTTATTACAGTTTTTTTGAGGAAATGTAACCCCTCCCCCCAAAAAATTCCAACATTATTTTTTTGGGATTTGTTTTCACCATTTAGTAAAAATTACATGATCATTTTTTTACCTGGAACGGCACGATTACTGCAATACCAGGGTTTGTAGTTGTTTTTATTTTTTACTACCGGTACTTTCGGACAAAAAAGCATGTTTTTAAAGAAAAACAATTGAATCTGCATGAATCTGTTTTCTAAGACCCATCAGATTTTTATTTTTCTGTTCGCTGAGCTCTGTGAGGTCTTGTTATTTTCTGGGTAAGTTGCAGTTTTTATTGGCACCAGTTTGATGCACAAGTGACGTTTGGATCGCTTCTTATTGCTTTTTTGGGAGGCAAACAAAAGTAGAAAAACATTTCTGGAGTTACTTACTGAAATTATTTTTATGGTGTTTACAAAGTGGGATTAATAAGGAAATATTGTCATTGTCTGCGTCGTTATGAAGGTGGTAATTAAAGATGAGCGAGCACCCAAATTCCCGAGTCTGCGTTATTCAAGTCGAGCTTTTCATAAAATTTGAGAGCTCCACTCGAGTAATGAACCCCATTGACTACAATGGGAGACTTGAACATTTTTGTATGTGGGACGCCGGGTGCCGAGCTTTTTTCCCCCTAGGTTCGTCTCTCTCTCTCTCTCTCCTGCCTGATAAAAAATTTGCCAATGGCACGCGCTGCGTCGTGGCAGGGAGGGACCAAAAACTGGGGTGGGGTCGAACACGGCGTGAAGCTCGTTCGAGTAGCAAGCATCATCGAGTACGCTAATACTCGAACGAGCATCAAGCTTGGCAGAGTACGTTCGCTCAACTCTAGTGGTAATACCTATTACGTGTTGCCTTTTTTAAAAAAAATGATATTTTCTCCATTTAGAAAGGGTTTTTGTAAGGATAATAGATTTATTTTAAGAAAATTAAACTTCATTGAACTTTTTGGATGCTATTTTTTATTCCCTCAAGAGGACTTGAAGCTGTGATCGTTCAATTGCTAGAATATTACTTATGTAGTGCATTCAACTAAGCCTATAACATTAAACTCTACTGTAGGTGAGATCTAATAGGCTGAGGTACATGGCAGACGTTGCGGCCTTTCTCAGGTCTCTGGCTGCCATGGGAATCCATTGGTACCTTGCAATCCCATTGCGGGGTGTCAATGGTTGACAGGAGGAGCCCCTCCCCCTGTTGTCTGCTTACATGCTGCAGTTGCTATTGATTGTAGCATGTAAGGGGTTAAACTGCCAAGATCTGAAGTTTTCCCATTACTTGCTGTTAGAGCAGGAGCCAGGCTGTCACTAGTCAGCCACACCACCATTTAAAAATGATGTATGTGCAGGTTTAAAGCCCATTAGTGAGGTCAGTAAAAAGGTGTATTGGCGTTCACTAAGGAGTTAAAGACCAAAGTGTTTTGCTCCTTAAGGACCAGACACATTTTAGCAATTGTACACGTGGTCATTTTGTGGCCCATTTTATCTTGGGCTGCCATTTTGCTTCCTTTTTTTAGTGATATGCAGGAGTGTTATTTAATACCTTCGGATCACAAAAGTGGGTATTTCCATCTCAGTCCGACGTGGGAACACCCCCTTAAGCCCTGGCAGGGCCTAATGGGTGTACCAAGATGGAGGACCTAGGGGCCATTGATAGGCCCTTGGTTTCTATAGCAACTATTGGCACCCTGCTATCACATTGCAAGTAAAGGATGTGGTGACAGAGGGAACCCCCTCCCTCTGCAATCCACTTAGATGCTGTGGCCTACATTGATTGTGGCATGTAAGGTGTAAGTGGGCAGGATCTAAGTGATTTCTGATCCCAGCTGTCAGGATGCTTGTGAAAACATCTTATACTCAAACCATAGAAATAAGTTTCATACAATGTTTAAAAAAAAGAAAAAAAAACTTATTTCCTGCCTTACCATGTAAAAAAATAAAAACAACGCCCCATAATTGGTGTCATTGTATAACGACCTGAGCTATTAATTTATTATGTTAACCGACACAATGAATGGCAAAAGTCTGGAAATGCTGTTTTGTGGGTCAAACAGCCGTTCACCTGCTTCACTGCACAGCCATTAAAAATGTAAAAAACGGTGGCGTTTTGCGATACTGATGTCACTTTAGACCCGTCTGCGCTGTCCGCGCCATGACGCCCCCAACACCATCTCTTGAGCCGCCCTCATACACATCAGAGGGTTGTCCAGCCCCACCATTATCAGTGGCTTTAGATGACTAAACACTAATGTGTTTGGGGGTTTCGGATTTGGCCTGCTGTGCCGGTATTACAGCACTACTAGCGATCTATATCACCACATGTGATAATTTAGATCTTTCATCTACTTCATTAATCTGACGGCCCATCTGTGAACTTTTTCATAATGTTCTCTTGGCGTACTTGGTAGTTAGTGCCCACAACGTCCAAGGTTACGCTTTACTAATGGAGTAAGAAGTACAAAGTGCATGGGAGGATGTGTGAAAGGCGGCAGAACCTGCCATAACGTTCCCTCACTGGCTTGTATGTTTCCTTCCTGCTAACGAGTTATCTGCAGTCTGCTGTCCTTACAGGCATATCAGCATGACCGCGTGAAGATACTAAACCCAAATCACGAGGAGTAGGGCACTCGCTGAAGTAACCAGCAGGACACCAGATTTAACCAAACTGAATACCATTTATTATCAGGTGTGTTGGCTCGGGGTCGGACACAGCTCTAATATTAAAGCCGCACAATTAAAACTCAGTAATAGAAAAGGGTATATACAGATAAGGACCCGAATGCCAGCAAGAGCAAAAACGGCATGTGGGTCAAAACATTACATTTACCAAAAAACCACCAAGGAGTTTGTGTACCGACTACACGACCCACCGACCCCCAGCCACTATTCTGAGTTCCCCACAGGAAGATGTCCGTAGGGTGCACACCATCTGGAAGCAGCACATGGCACAGATCGTTGCTACCAGTATGGAGCACCAAGACCGTCGGTGCTGCAGGATGATGGCTGATATCCACCACCTCAGGTAGGGTCTGCAGCCAACAAAGGCCACAGCAATCCCTCCAATGCTCATCCACATTCACAACCCCGAGAGACCTTCCACCTGGCCAAATGTCGGCTTTATGCTCTGCTCAAAACACATAAGAATAGCCAAGAATCCAGACCGCCAAGGAACATAGTTCACTATTATGAGGGCTGGCATTAGGATGAGGGGCAAACTAGGTAATTGCCCAGGGCCCCCATCCCCAAGATCCCTTGCCTTCAGCGTGTGACGCAGCAGCAGCACCGCCACTAGAACAACTGCTGCCGTGCTGCCTGGTTATCGCTCACTGTGTCTGTGCATGGTGCCGGGATTCAAGCAGCGGGCACATAGGCCAGGAAACGGGATCTGCAGAGGTGAGGAATGAGCAGGATGCTCCTTCCTGCCAGTGAGTCCATCCGATGCCATCCTCTCTTGGCTCTGCCTCCTTGCCCCACACTGCGTACCCACCTCCCCAACTAACCAAACTGTGTCAGTGTAAGCATGGAGCCTTGCAGGGCGTCCATCACTGGAGCGGATGAGTCAGAAGAAACCCTCAACTGGTGAATAAGTGCCATTGCCAGCCAGTCCAGACTGGTGAATGAACGACCCCGTTCATCGGTGCCAGTGCCATCAGGAAAGGTGCTGCACTACACAGAATTCCTGCCGCCACCACCAGCTGTCCATCTAAGAGATTCAGACAGATTGGATCTGCAAGTATGTGCCAGTCGGGCAGACAGTGTGCAGTAATAGACCGGTTTGGGGTCCGATAACATTTTGAACTCCTTCCCACTCTTCACCGTACATCTACAGAAAAGTCAGGTGTCTGAATGAAGCAGGCTACAGACACAGCGGGTCAGCCATCTTTGACAGTTGACACCTGCCAGCAACAGCCACAATCATTGTCCACGCTGATCGTGGCTGTTAACCCTTTAAATGCCCCACAGGGCCTCCCTCGTGATGACATCGCAAGGTGCCGTTCGGTTGTCATGGCAGCCTGGAGCCTTCTGAATGAAAATCTGCAGCGGCAGGAATCTGTGTGTTGAAAACACGGCTTCTGCTGAGAATTTGCATGTAGCCTTTGTGTATGATTCTGATGTTATCCCTATCTGAAGGCCAACGGACGTTGTAGTTGTTTAACATGGGTATTAGATTAAACTCAGACTGTCCGAGGCCTAGAATGGATGGTGCAGCGCTGATGCTCGTGGTCTGGAATTGTGTAAAATTACCTTAATTTTGGAGTGGGATACTGTAGATAATGAAAAACGTATATCTTGTTGACATTGGTTTTGACCCCAGATTTTGTATGTTGGGTATTGCTGATGGGGTTGATGGGTATACTCTTCTGAGAATTCGGAGAACTCTATGTGAGGCACGGAGACTGATTACTGCCCGCTGGGTGCAGCCTGCCCCCCAACAGAAGGCGGTTTTAGTATAAGGATAATGGATGTTAGGACTTTGGAGAGGGAGATATTAAAAATAAAGATTGCTTAACTAAATTTGAGGTTATTTGGGGACGACGGTCTGGTATTGATAATCGGGGGTCAATATTGAGTGTTGGTTGCATTGAGTTAGTGAAGGAATATTGGTGGAATGTAGAGGGGGAGAGGTGAGGAGGTGGAGGACAACTGGTCGCTAAGGTCTAATAGATCTTGTTGGGGGGGGGGATACAATTTATTTATGTATAGTTATGTCTATATGTATTGGTTCGCTGGGGAAATGATATGTATACCGTGTTTATGTCAGTATTAGTCCAGGCTCACACAGGCAATGCGTTTTTTGCCCTGGCCGCATTGCAGCCAAAAAATAATGCATAAATGCGTGAATGGGAAAAAGCCGTGATCGATAAAATTAGCGTTTTCTTGCCCATTCATAGAGCCAAGTGCGGCGTATTAGAGAAAAGATACGCCGCAGACCAGAATTCCCCCAGTCGGCATAAATCCTTGGAATTACTTCTAATGCCTAATTAGAGGCACCTGTTTTGTTTCACAGCCTAAGGCCTCATGTCCACGGGGAAAAGAAGAATTAAAATCCGCAGCGGATTTTAACTCTTCTCCCGCGCGCGGATCCGCACCCCATAGGGATGCATTGACCACCCGCGGGTAGATAAATACCCGCGGATCGTCAATAAAAGTGATTTTAAAAAAAATGGAGCATGAAAAAATCTGGACCATGCTCCATTTTCATGCGGGTCTCCCGCGGGGACGGCTCCCGCGGGCTTCTATTGAAGCCTATGGAAGCCGTCCGGATCCGCGGGACACAAAAATCACATTTTACTCACACGCTCCGGTTCTTCTCTACGGCGCCGCGCCATCCTCTCTCAGCCGCGGCCGGATCATTTTGCTTCGGCCCGGCGCATGCGCGGGGCACGTCACCGACGTCATCGTGCACATCCGCCGAGCCGAAGAATGAAGATCCAGCCGCGACGAGAGAAGATGACGCCGCCGCGAAGAGAAGAAACGGAGCGGATGGGAGGTGAGTTTATTGTCATTTATTCTTATTTTCAGCGCTCATGTCCGCGGGGCAGGAGGGACCCGCTCCAGATTCTACATGTAGAATCCGTAGCGGGCCCGATTTTCCCCGTGGACATGAGGCCTAAGGGTTTATTCCGACGTGTGTATATTGGCTGGGTTTTCACGCCCGGTCGATATATGCTGTCTCAATCTGCAGGGAGAGGAGGCAGGCCAGGCCGGGGCAGTGCACTGAGCTCCTGCCCCTTCTCCGCCCTCTCTCAGCCCCACCACTATTTGCAATGGGAGGGGGCGGAACTTAGCTCCGCCCCCGTCCTGGCCCTTCTATTGCAAACAGTGGTGAGGGGCGTAGAGGAGGTGGGAGCTCAGTGCACTGCCCCGGCCTGGCCCGCCTCCTCCCCCTACAGAGAGAGACAGCATATATCGGCCGGGCATGAAAAATACGGGCGTAATACGAATGCTGGTTGATCAAAAGTCGTCAGGTGTAAAGTTACAATTGTTTATATCTGAACGACTTGCAAACAAGTTTGCATAGAGATCCTCTCGATAACGTCGCGGTCAGACAAGTGATATTTTTGTGAGTACCTATGTGCGCAAAACAAATTGTATCTATTAGAACCATTGCTTTCCTATGATGTGGTCACATGTTCATTTTTAGAGGCGCAAAATACTCGCACCCGCAAAACATAGGACATGCAGGCCTATAATGCGCGCCGGTAAGGTCCATGCCGCGCGCAAAGACATCATGTGAGGTTCCATTAATCCCCGCAGGGAGTCCCCTCATCACTGAACACTGTGACAGCATTTAATTCAATGAATGGCTGAGCGCTGCCTCTAATTGGTCACAGCGCTCAGCCAATCAGAGGCAGGGATTTTTCAATCCCATGACCACCAGAATACAGATGAAGACTGCCGGGGACGGGGAGAAGAGTCGGCCAGTTCTTCTAGGTGAGTTAATTTTTAACAGCTAGGGATGATTTTCAGGGAAGGGCTTATATTTCAAGCCCCCCCCCCCCCACTGAAAATCATCGCTGTGGTGGTGGCCTTCATCCCATTGCTTTCAATTGGGGTTGCAGTAGCGCCGACCCCATTGAAAGCAATGGGATAGCATTGTGGTCCTCTGCCACAGCTATGACAGGGGATTCTTTGGTCCCATTATCACTGAACACTGTGACAGTGCTGTTACAGTGTTCAGTGATGAGGGGACCTTCATGGAGCAGCTGCACTTCTACAAGCACAGCTGCTCCACACACGTAAAAACAGCACAGAGCTTCGGTCACGAGTATTTTGCATATTCGTGGATCACATTTTTTGTGCACTTAGGCGCGCAAAAAAAAATGGTTGTCTGACAAAGCGCTAAATGATATCTCAACAAACAATTAATGAACAATCATTGCTCTGTGTAAAAGCAAATGAACAATTACCATTCCTTTCCTTCAACGACTTTTCTGAGCAACTATTTGGGCGTTCGTGTAAAAAAACTTTTCAACAGTCATCTCATTATCATTGCAAGGAGAGGTGACACCTATATACAGGTAACACAGGATCCACCATTCACAATAGGTAATGTCACAGCTCACCTCCTTCCCCTCCCTGCAAGTAACAACTAAAAGAAAACATCTCATTATCATCACAGGCAGGATTACACTGAGAGGTGACAGCTATATGTAGATAACACAGGATCCACCATTCACAACAGGTGATGTCACAGCTCACCTCCTCCCCTCCCTGCACAGGTTACAGAGCATGCTCACGACACTTCTCCATAGAAGCCAAATGGTCAGCCCCTATCCATTGTGTGAGTGTCCTATGAGGCTACTATAAAGTGTCTGTTAACTGCAGCTCATGCAAGATCCCCCCCCCACCCCATGCCCCCCCCCCCCCCCCCATAGCCATGTACAAACAAGAGAATAAAAATCCACAATCAGAAAATAAAAACAGATTAGAAAGATGGAAAGTATTTCACTATCTGGTTGTAATTAGTAAAATAATAAGTGATGCATTCCCATTAAAGAACCAGCAGTAATAACATCTGGTGTGCGATCAGCGGCTGGCGGTCCCAGTTCAGGTATCTTGTGGTTTATTGTCCTCTAACGTAACTCCGCTGCAGAGCTGTTCGTAGACTTCACGCCCAACTGCCTCGAGTGCCGCTCATACAGAGTAGGGCTCATTCACACGGGCGGACGCCGCGTATTCACAGACCGAAGCTCGCATAGTTAGTGCATATTTTGGCCTTTCTAAAAAATTTCCGCTTTGTATTTACACATGTGATAATAGATATATAGCGCCAATCCCATCAGTTTACTGCGCAAATATGCAGTGATTGCACTCAACCAAAAGTCGCACTAGAAATACGCACTTGTGAATAAACCCATTGAAATCAAGGTTCGCTTCACTGCATGTAAAAAATACACGTATAATCCCGAGCCGGGGCTCAGTCACATGGTTGCATCGGCGCCCGCGTTACTACACGAAGAAGACGGCCGCACTGCAGGCAATGGAGCTGGTCATGTGTTCTTTCTTCCGGCGGTGCGGAGAGTCATCCGCTCCTGCAGTGCAGTAACAGGGGCGCCGATGCGA
Organism: Eleutherodactylus coqui; assembly: GCF_035609145.1. Classification (NCBI taxonomy): domain Eukaryota; kingdom Metazoa; phylum Chordata; class Amphibia; order Anura; family Eleutherodactylidae; genus Eleutherodactylus; species Eleutherodactylus coqui. Next base: position 125,374,678 of record NC_089848.1, read on the forward strand.
CCGTGTGACTGAGCCCTCAAGGGAAAGGAAAGTTGGAGATGTTGGATATTGAAATGCCCGACCTTTTCTTCTCCTGAGAAATGAGCGCCATTGGGGCTTCTTCAGACGGGCAACGAAGCTCGGCGCTACAGAGTGTCGTTGTGCATTGACTGTCTTTTGGGGGATTTTCAGACCATTCAAACTCTGCCCTTGTGTGTATGTTTTTTTCTTTTTAAACGGGAAGATAGGTCCTGCCCTATTATTTCTCGCCCGTACTATTAACACCGCGAATACTGCCAGTAAAAACAAAACATTGAGATCAGTGGTGGCATTGCATTCCGTTATGGTTTACGGCCACATACAAGGACAAAATGGCACCAATCTATTTAAGCCCTTAAACTACAAGGAGACCCCCTATGCAATGGTATATGAGCATGCTTATAAAGTAGTCGATGGAGAACATGCAGCAGACAGCTATCTTATGTGCAGGGGCGTAAATGTACAATTAGAGAATGGCTTACCCCCTTGGTGACGAAGCCTGTTTGCGCCTTAATGACCAGGCCACTTTACCATACAATAACTCTGTAAAGGTTTTGCATATCCAGGTCATTCTGACAGTTTTTTTCGCCACGTGTTGTACTTCATTTAGGTGGTAAAAACAGACTGATCGAATTTGTGTATATTTATAAAAGCGCCAAAATTAAGGAGAGGTTTTTAAAAAATTTCAGTTTTCAGATTTTCACCTGCAATATGTCAAATATGGGCAAACATACTGTCCACATTTTTAATTACATATGTATTTCCATCTGTTTACTTTATTCTGGAAGCACATTTGAAAAACTTTAGTTTTTTTTTAAACCTTTTAGGAGACAAACAATTTTAACATTAATTATTAACATTTTGAGGAACACTTTGCTTTCCTGCACCAAGCCAAGATGGTAAAGGCCCATAGGTGTCAGAATGATAAATACCCCCACAAATGACCCCATTTTATAAACTGCACCCCTTAAGGTATTCACTGAGGGGGGTCAGGAGGATTTTGACCGCAGTTTTTTTTCCGGAATTAATGCAATTTAGAGGAGAAAAATAAAACTTCATATTTTTGCAAATGTCATTTTAAAGACCGTTTTTCTTTTTCTATAGTGCACATAAAAAGGAGGATTTATACCCCATAATAGATCCCCCTGTTTGTCCTGCATTCAAAAACATACCCACTGTGGCCCTAATCTTATGTCTGTTTGCTTGGAGGTGTTTTAGGCCCCTTTGCCCCCTTGTAGAGCGCTTGAGCAGCCAGAATGATAGATAACCCCCACAAATGACCCCATTTTGAAAACTAGATCCCATAGTTTTTGAATGAATCAAAGCAAAGCAGAAGGAAAAATAATACGATTTTCATTGTTTTTGACAAATGTTTATTGTAAAAACTGGTTTTTTTTGTACAGCACACATATGAATGAAGACTTTCACCCCTAAAATTGATCCCGCTGTTTGTTCCATGTACAGAAACATACCCATTGTGGCCCTAATCTTATGTCTGTATGTACAAGGGGGCCCAAAATGAAAGGAGCAGCCGGTGGCTTTCAGAACAGAAATTTAGCTTGAAGGTACTTCAGGCCTCATTGTCCACTTCACCTGCCAAAATAATGCCCCCCCCCCCCCACACACACACACACACACACACACAAATGACTCCATTTGGAAATGTAGACCCCTTAAGACTTTTTGCAGGAATTAATGAAAAACAGGTGAAAAGAAAATCATCATTTATTTTTCACAAATGTGTAAATTTCAAGACTTTTTTGTATAAAGCAGAGAAACTGAGGAGACGCACCTCCAATTATATAGCACCAGTTTGTGTTCAGCAATACCTTTATTATAGCCCCAACCTACTTATAGGACACATGGCTCGGCCTATAATGGAGGGAACACCCATTGGCTTTCAGGGCGCAACTGAATAAATTCCAGGCCCCATTGCTCACTTGTGCAGGAAAAAAAATGACTCCCTAAAAAGAATCCCCCCCCCCCCATCTGTTTTGCATTCCCTAAATCTTAATTTTTCAATATTAACTTTATCTATGTGAAACGTCTCAAAACAGGGGTAATTACGGAGGCCTGGTTGGGATGGGCATATGGGGCAATAAAAACAGGTATCCCTCCTCCTCCTGTGCTTGCTGCAAACCTGACTCTTCTCTTGGGGTTATTTCTGGACCTCAGCAGCGGGTATGGGGTGTAAAAAGTGGCAGAGTGTGAGTCTCTGTAATCTTGCTGAGGTGCGGCGGTCTCACACAGAAGGCGCTCAACAAGCTGCTCCTTGAACTGCAGTTAGGCGAGCGTTCCCGGGGCTTCATGTAAATTACGGATTACAGGTAGCGGTCTGAATAAAGTAGATTGCCACCAGGTCTTCCACTTCACCAGGTCTGGGTGAAGCAGCTGGTCGGACGGCTCTACGCCCCCATAAATGTATTATACTCTGTGACGCAGACAGATTTCCTCTTGCTCGTGTAGCCCCCCTCTCTCTTACTACTACTGAGGTGTCTGTGTGGACTGTCGAGAGTGTGTAGATGTCCTTTTTGCTGTGCCACTTGACTGCAAGCAGTGGGTCACTTGCAAGCACATATGATGCCCCCTTTCCATGCCCCTGGACACCAGGGGTTGTGGGAATGATGCTTTTTTTCTTACTGTCCAGCAGGCCCCTGTATTTGCAGCATGTAGTAATTTGAATAGTGGGACACTAGTATAGTAATTGTCCGTATACACGTGGTACCCCTTGTGTAAGTGCAGCATCCCAGCGGCCACCTAGACACGAGGCCCACACTGAGGAGCTGGGAGGGCAGAGTTGGCATTTGTCATGGTGGCTCTTACCAAACTCCCTGGAGGGACGCATGTAACCTCGGCCCAAGTACTGCTAGGCCTCTTCCAGGCAGCGCTGGGACAGCGATTACCTGTATACATGTGGTAGACAGTAGACTTGTCATGCGTGACGCCACCGTTTCTTACACACCAGTATGATCTTCGACGGAGAAATTAAGGAAGTTCCCACACACAATAACTTTAGTACCTCAGTCTCTGGGAACAGTCAGGGGCTGGAAAAACTTTACTTAAAGCTTGTCAGAGTACAACGTTTCACATGCCAGTGCAGGAAAGACAACGAATGTGAGGTCAGGGAGGAGACACAGGATGACACTGGTCGTGCAGTCCAAGTTATCTGTAAGGTACGGCTCCTAGAAGGGGAACCCTCCAGAGGATGAGGATGGGGGTAGGAACACTCCACAGACACTCACTCAGTATTTGCCAGCAGCTCTGCACGGCGGACTCTTCACTTCAGTCGCTCCTCAGGGGTGGTACATGGAATAGCAGGCCTCAGGATACCTCTCCTCTTCTCCATCACTTCACCACATGAGGGTTGAAGGTACCCCTATGTAGCCAGCACTCCACTCTCAACCATAGAAGATGGCAGAACACTCTACCACACTCCAATCACTCACATTTATAGGGTGCAAATATCACATGACTAGACAAATATTGATACTTTCCCAGACATATCCCAGCCACTTTCAGACATTAACCTCTTACATGTTGCAGCTGTGCAATACACATAACAGCAGACAAGACACTTTGCACGGTGCATCCACATTGAAGACATGACGTATGACATTTATGGAGGGGCCAGACATAGGTGTTTTGGGCCACTACACAAGAGCAGCACCATTAGCTCCCAAACAATTTTTCCATTAGTGCCAATATTGTCTGGGGAATTAAGGCGGTGGTCCAGGCGCTCATATATAAAGAAATCGCAGGTATAGCCTGTTTTGTTCTCGCACCCCGTATATAATTTGACGCTATACTGACGCGTTTGGATGGGATGAACTGGCGGAAGGAAAGCCGACCCTTGAAGCTCATCAGGGACTCATCAACTAACAGATTGTTCTCAGCGTTACGACCCACCAAACAAAAAAAGTTTAACAAGAAGAAAAAAAACAGGGGTGTTCTTCACTTTGTGGGTGAAGGGGGTGATTATGGGGTGATGAGGGGTACTTGCTTTAACTCTTTCACTGTCTACAGCACAGGATTAGTTCCTCTTTATCTCTCTCCTCTCACAGACGCACTCACCTCTCACCAATCAGAATGATGAGAGGAAAAAAAACAGAAAGATCTTTCATTTTTTCCTCCATTTTCAGCAATCGCCGTTATTCACTAAGGGGTTAATATCGTTTGCCGTTGCAGATTTTCCAGATCCAGGAGTACAATTACTGGCAGCGCCTTACAGCGCACTTATTATAGGTTTATTACATATTCCATAAAGAGCTGTTTGTGATTAAAATTGTAAACTAGGAAGAAAATTCACCTGGAATTAACAGCCTTTTGTGTATTTACAGCCCTTTGGAAAAGGAGCAAGACGGAAAAACCGCTTCAAAGGATCGGATGGAAGCACGTCTTCTGATACTACCTCAAACAGCTTTGTGCGGCAGGTACGGTGACCTTACTGGAGGCCAAAATGTGTTGTTTTACTCCAAGGATTTGTCATGACTTCCTAATTAGTAGTGCGAGTGTGGGGTGACGCCACAACATCAACCCCAGACCACGTGATGCCCCGTTGGAGCATGAGCAGTACCGTGTAACACAGAGGGACTACAGAGGCATTCTGGGCAAAAACTATTGATGGCCAATCCTCAAACTAGGTCATCAATAGTTAATCACCGGGCACTTACTGTCAGCGAAGCTGCGTCGAACGTTGTCTTCAGGGATGAGAAAGGAAGTTCCATAGCCAGTTTCATTCCCATTGGAATCAATGGGAGCTAAAGTGGGTTATTACACTCCCCCATCAGACACGGAGGCGGAAGTGCCGGAGGTGTTATAGTGTTCAGCTCCCATGGTACTTTTGCTCCCGTCACTTAGGATGACGTCGAGCCCTGCTGCAATGACAGCAGGCCTGGAGATCAGCTCATCACCGGCTATCCTAAGTGAAGGGTCTCCCGAGGATGAGTCATCAATAGTTTTTGCCCAGAAAACACCTTTAACATCTTCCTTTGTTTTCAACACTGATAGGCTGAAGGGTCTGCCCATCAGCACAGTCAGCTTATCACTTTCTCCATGAGGGTATTTGAATCTGCTCATTTTTGTGAAATATGCCGGTTATACATCTAGTTTTTGTTAAGCGCTCGGTGTTCAGTGATTCTGTGCTCAGACACTCCATATTCCGTGCTTAGTTCTCTAGTACTCCATAGCTTGTTGTTCTGTAGTCAGAGTTACTTGTTCCTCTCGGACTTCAGACTTTACTTCTCTACTGCCATGGGGTCACCTTTTTCGGGGCAGGTGCTCCGCTTGAGTGGCTGGTCTGATTTGGGCAGTTCCTTGTTGAGATTACTACATTCCTAATCAAAGTCCTTTCTAGTCTCTTACATTTGACCTTAGATACCTTTTTATCCCATCATCAGTTCTGACCCTGTACTTAGCTCCAGAATTAATTGCCTTCATTTGCACTAACAAGTCTAATTACATGTGACAAGATCGTAATAAAACAATATTGCAGTGTAAAAGTGTTCTCTGCATCTGACAATAACATTTTGTTGGAAGGGTCCTTTATTACAAGATACTAATGATATATTCTGCAATTAAATTACAATTTATCTATGGAAACATAAATATATGTTCAGTTATCCTGCAGCGCCACCAAAGGTGAAATTAAGCATTGCATAGTGCGAGTTGTAAGAGATGGTGAACCATGTAATACGTGGTTGGGCTGGGTCCTCCAGAGAGAGATGGTGGCTCTTTGCAGCTGTATAGTGCTACTCTTGCTACAAGTGGGTCTCAAACATGAGGCACCTTTCATCTGTTTTATCTATCTATCTCATATCTAGCTAACTATGGCTATATTAACACATGCGATTTCCTCTTACGGGTCACATCTGATTGTGATTTGGATGGAACACACACGAGAAAATGACCAATTATTTTCTATGTGTTTATACAAATGGGCAATTTTTTTCTCAGGGACCGATAATCTGAGATAGAAAAATCATAGCATGTCCAATTTATGGAGTGATATTGTCTATTATTTTCTATGGGAACAAAAAAATTGAATCAAATTGACTTGCAGATGTGATTTTTATGCCATTTCTTTAATTTTTCCTGTTGGAACAACATGCAATTTCCTGTGAAAAATGTGTAGTGATGTGATGCAAAAGTCATCATAATCGTTGGTAAAATCACATGTTTACGAGCACAATACCGGTTTAAAAGTCTCAGACCCAAATCACACTTGCCCTTGTAAAAATTGCCTATCTATCTCATATCTATCTATCTATCTCTCTATCTCTCTCTATCTATCTCCTATCTATCTATCTATCTATCTCATATCTATCTATCTCTCTCTATCTATCTCATATCTATCTATCTGCTATCTATCTATCTATCTCAACTCCAGACCCCACTCTCTAACAGCCCTAAGTTGTTTTCTATTAATGAACCTGCCTAAAACACTATCCCTGAGAACACTAGGACCCAGACAAGAAGTAAATGCTAGAAAGATCCAAGGTAGATAGAAACATAAAAGGAAAGACTGGACAAACATCAAACTATGAAACACAGACTGGACTAGAAGACCAAGGATTAAGAGACACTGACTGGACAGACTAGTCAACACTGGACTAGAAAAAAGTATAGTCTATCTATCTATCTATCTATCTATCTCATATCTATCTATCTATCTCCTATCTATCTATCTCATATCTATCTATCTATCTATTTCATATCTACCTATCTCATATCTATCTATCTAACTATCTCCCATCTATCTATCTATCTATCTATAATATCTATCTATCTATCTCCCATCTATCTATCTATCTCCCATCTATCTATCTATCTATCTATCTATCTATCTATCTATCTATCTATCTCCTATCTATCTATCTATCTCCTATCTATCTATCTATCTATCTATCCATCTATGTCATATCTATCTATCTATGTCATATCTATCTATCTATCTATCTATCTATCTAATATCTATCTATCTATCTAATATCTATCTACCTATCTTATATTATTTAATGCTTATTCTTTTTGCCCTATCTTAAGTTTAGTGTTTTTTGGGTATTTGGGCGATCTAGTTGTCAGATAGCATATAGAAAACCAATTCATATTTTATAATTTTCTTCTTCTGTGTTTCCCTTAGTAGTTTGTCATAACGATACTAAATTGAGAACTGGGGAAACATCGGACGGGCAGGACTTCTATTTTAAGACGATGTTATTTAATATTTTCTTTTGCTCAATTAAAGCTCCTTCTATTTCCCATGTACCCTGTGGTTATTGTAGGCCTGGAAGATAGCTCTGGGGCAGATTACATTTGACGTAGATTGATAATCAGATCATTTCTTGTAGCTTTGCAACAAAAAAACGTAAAAATACAAGTTTGCTAAACCATTATAATTGCTTAAACTGTATTTGTCATTTTTAGCTGTGGTCAGCAGTTTTATAATGTAGAAGGAAGGGGGGCATTTAGTTTTGCAGTCGTTGATAAAGCTCACTCTTAATTAACATTAGCTATACAGTCAGCAAATGCAACATCTAGCTTCTTTCCAATAGAGCTCTGCTGTTTTTGCTTAAAGAGGACATGTCATCTCCTCACAGCTTTGCGGCTGCGGCCCCGCTGACTTCAACAATGTCTTTCTTTTGTTCATACTCATGTCTATTCCTTCAACACTGGCTCTTCTTAGATTCCCCCGTTCCCCTGTAATAACATATATAAAGATTTCCATTATGTCATCCCTTTTCTTCTCTCCTCCTGTAACATATTTAAAGGTTTCCATCATGGGTATTAGTGTTACGGCACTCTGCCCCCCGAGCGCCACGGGGGATGCCCTGATCTTCCCGCACCCCACTGTCCCTGCCTACTTGCCTCGGCCCTGGCTAACCCCAGGCGGACAACTGGACGGCGGTCCCTGCCCTGGCTAGGGACCTGGCGGCTGACAAGCAGGAAACTACCTAATGGGGGGAACAGAGTGCCGACAGAGGAGGCAGATGAATCAGACCAACAAAACTAACAAGGCTGGAGATGGAACTCACAGGCAAACTGGCAGGGTGCTGGATAGCAACTAGTGCTGACTGGGCCAGACTAGATTAGAGGCAAACAGAACCAACACAAACAGACAGAGTAATAGGGGACCAGAGGGAGCTGACCGACAACTAGGGACTGGCTGAGGGGAACCGCAGACAGACTGGCTAGGTGCATGCAGAACCAATAACTGGCAATGAGCTCAGTTCACTGCCAGTCTTTTAACCACAAGGTTCCGCCCAGGGGCGGAGAGTGGGAGGAGGCAACTCCACCCACTGCTGTATAAGAAGCACAGAGGAGTGCGGGCGGCACCCTACGGGCGGGCACGCCCACGCCGCCGCCCACTGGCCAACCCAAGCTGCTGGGATGACCTCGACACAGGGCTCCAGGCTGCTGGAGCCGACGCCGGAGCCGGAGCGACGCGCGCCGACCGCGGGACCCCATGCCGCACTGTATGGTAACAATTAGGTTATCTTGACGCCACCAGAAGCTAGGGGTTTGACAGGAGGAACGCCCCTGTCACACCCCCAGCTCCTGATAGGGTCAAGGCACAAAGGTCCTAGCAGCGTGTAGATTGATTTTAGGTGTCCCTGCAGGTTTAGGCTGAAGCTTACTTCTCCACTTAGCCTTACATTATCAGTTGTAAATGCTGCTATGTTAGAGCTGTAACATGGCAGCATTTTCAGCGAATAATATAAGTCTAAGAAGAAAAACAACCCTCACCCTAAAGCAGGCAGTTCAGCTAAAATCAATGCACACACTGCAGTCCTCCCCATCCCCCTCACTGTGACCCAGCGCTCCTACAGCCTTCCCCAGAGGCTCCCCATTCCCCTTCCTCTGTGGAACCCACCACGGCCATCGCTCCCTCACTGTCCGCCGCTGTCTGCTCTGATGTGCTGCCAGTGCAGGGAGGCCATTCGCCGGCTCCCTGTGTGTGCTCTCACCACTGTTGTGTCCCTGCTCCCGCCCGCCAACGTTACAGTGACAAGAGGGGGCGTGACCGGCCGGCGTCTCCCTACGACAAGGCGACGTACAACTGACCTGGGGGTGGTGCGCCCTGCTAGTGTTCAGTCCGGCGCTAGTTTAAAGTGGCGGGCTGGGGGGGGCGACCGCCAGGCAGCCCGGGGCACCCCGCTGTGGAATCCCTGCTGCATACCCCATTCTCTGCTTCCCTTGCACATGGGGCTGCATCATTATGTCTCCCCCTCTCCCTTCTGTAACATAATACCCCCCTCTTCCTTCTCTCCTCCTGTAACATTTATAAAGGTTTCCATCATGTCCTCCTCTCCCTTATCTCCTCCTGTAACATATATAAAGGTTTCCATCATGTCCTCCTCTCCCTTCTCTCCTCCTATAACATATATAAAAGTTTCCATCATGTCCTCCTCTTCCTTCTCTCTTCCTGTAACATATATATATATATAAAGGTCTCCATCATACCCCACTCTCCCTTCTCGACTCCTGTAACATATATAAAAGTTTCCATCATGTCCCCCTCTCCCTTCTCTCCTACTGTAACATATATATAGGCTTCTATCATGTCCCCTCTCCCTTCTCTCCTCCTGTAACATATATAAAGGTTTCCATCATGTCCCCCTCTCCCTTCTCTCCTACTGTAACATATATATAGGCTTCTATCATGTCCCCTCTCCCTTCTCTCCTCCTGTAACATATATAAAGGTTTATATCATGTCCTCCTCTTATCTCTCCTCCTGTAACATATATATAAAGGTTTCAATCATGTCCTCCTCTCCCTTCTCTCCTCCTGTAACATACATAAAGGTTTCCATCATGTCCTCCTCTCCCTTCTCTCCTCCTGTAACATATATAAAGGTTTCCATCATGTCTCCCTCTCAATTCTCTACTCCTGTAACATATATAAAGGTTTCCATCATGTCCGCCCTCTCCCTTCTCTCCTCCTGTAACATATATAAAGGTTTCCATCATGTCCTCCTCTCCCTTCCCTCCTCCTGTAACATATATAAAGGTTTCCATCATGTCCTCCTCTCCCTTCTCTCCTCCTGTAACATATATAAAGGTTTCCATCATGTCCTCCTCTCCCTTCTCTCCTACAGTAACATATATATATAGGCTTCTATCATGTCCCCTCTCCCTTCTCTCCTCCTGTAACATATATAAAGGCTTATATCATGTCCTCCTCTTATCTCTCCTCCTGTAACATATATATAAAGGTTTCAATCATGTCCTCCTCTCCCTTCTCTCCTCCTGTAACATACATAAAGGTTTCCATCATGTCCTCCTCTCCCTTCTCTCCTCCTGTAACATATATAAAGGTTTCCATCATGTCTCCCTCTCAATTCTCTACTCCTGTAACATATATAAAGGTTTCCATCATGTCCGCCCTCTCCCTTCTCTCCTCCTGTAACATATATAAAGGTTTCCATCATGTCCTCCTCTCCCTTCCCTCCTCCTGTAACATATATAAAGGTTTCCATCATGTCCTCCTCTCCCTTCTCTCCTCCTGTAACATATATAAAGGTTTCCATCATGTCCTCCTCTCCCTTCTCTCCTCCTGTAACATATATAATGGTTTCCATCATGTCCCCCTCTCCCTTCTCTTCTTCTGTAACCTATATAGAGGTTTCCATCATGTCCGCCTCTCCCTTCTCTCCTCCTGTAACATATATAAAGATTTCCATCATGTCCCCCTCTCCCTTCTCTCCTCCTGTAACCTATATAGAGGTTTCCATCATGTCCCCTCTCCCTTCTCTTCTTCTGTAACATACGGTATATAAAGGTTTCCATCATGTCCCCTCTCCCTTCTCTCCTCCTGTGACATATATAATGGCTTCCATCATGTCCGTGTCTCCCTTCTCTCCTCCTGTAACATATATAAAGGTTTCCATCATGTCCTCCTGTCCCTTCTCTCCTCCTGTAACATATATAAAGGTTTCCATCATGTCCTCCTCTCCCTTCTCTCCTCCTGTAACATATATAAAGGTTTCCATCATGTCCCCCTCTCCCTTCTCTCCTCCTGTAACATATATAAAGGTTTCCATCATGTCCTCCTCTCCTTTCTCTCTTCCTGTAACATATATAAAGGTTTCCATCATGTCCTCCTCTCCCTTATCTCCTCCTGTAACATATATAAAGGTTTCCATCATGTCCTCCTCTCCCTTATCTCCTCCTGTAACATATATAAAGGTTTCCATCATGTCCTCCTCTCCCTTATCTCCTCCTGTAACATATATAAAGGTTTCCATCATGTCCTCCTCTCCCTTATCTCCTCCTGTAACATATATAAAGGTTTCCATCATGTCCTCCTCTCCCTTCTCTCCTCCTATAACATATATAAAAGTTTCCATCATGTCCTCCTCTTCCTTCTCTCTTCCTGTAATATATATATATATATATATATAAAGGTCTCCATCATACCCCCCTCTCCATTCTCGCCTCCTGTAACATATATAAAAGTTACCATCATGTCCCCCTCGTCCTTCTCTCCTCCTGTAACATATATATAGGCTTCTATCATGTCCCCTCTCCCTTCTCTCCTCCTGTAACATATATAAAGGTTTCCATCATGTCCTCCTCTTATCTCTCGTCCTGTAACATATATAAAGGTTTCCATCATGTCCTCCTCTCCCTTCTCTCCTCCTGTAACATATATAAAGGTTTCCATAATGTCTCCCTCTCCCTTCTCTCCTCCTGTAACATATATAAAGGTTTCCATCATGTCCCCCTCTCCCTTCTCTCCTCCTGTAACATATATAAAGGTTTGCATCATGTCCCCCTCTTCCTTCTCTCCTCCTGTAACATATATAAAGGTTTCCATCAAGTCCCCCTCTGCCTTCTCTCCTCCTGTAACATATATAAAGGTTTCCATCATGTCCCCCTCTCCCTTCTCTCCTCCAGTAATATATATAATGGTTTCCATCATGTCCTCCTCTCCCTTCTCTCCTCCTGTTACATATATAAAGGTTTCCATCATGTCCCCCTCTCCCTTCTCTCCTCCTGTAACATACATAAAGGTTTCCATCATGTTCTCCTCTCCCTTTTCTCCTCCTGTAACATATATAAAGGTTTCCATAATATCCTCCCTCTCCCTTCTCTCCTCCTGTAACATATATAAAGGTTTCCATAATATCCTCCCTCTCCCTTCTCTCCTCCTGTAACATATATAAAGGTTTCCATCATGTCCTCCTCTCTCTTCCCTTCTCTCCTTCTGTAACATACATAAAGGTTTCCATCATGTTCCCCTCTCTCTTCTCTCCTCTTGTAACATATGTAAAGGTTTCCATCATGTCCTCCTCTCCCTTCTCTCCTCCTGTAACATACATAAAGGTTTCCATCATGTTCCCCTCTCTCTTGTCTCCTCCTGTAACATATGTAAAGGTTTCCATCATGACCCCCTCTCCCCTCTCTCCTACTGTAACATATATAAAGGTCCCTCTCTCCCTTTTTTTCCCTCATGTAACATATATAAAAGGTTTCCATCATTCAGATACTTCTTGAAAGTTGCGCCCCATAATCTCGTGTGCAACTCACATCACACTCACACTCCCCTTCTCCCTTTACTCCTCCTATTATAACACATGGACAGGACTGCCTTCTGTTCCACTTATGGCACCTCTGCTTTTGACCCCATAATGACATCTATCTCTGCTGCCCTGACAGTAGGCCAAGCAATTAGCTGATGACCAGAAATCCCGATCAGTGGGTCCCTGGCGATCAACTATTAAAGGAGATGTCCCGCGCCGAAACGGGTTTTTTTTTTTTTAAACCCCCCCCCCCCCGTTCGGCGCGAGACAACCCCGATGCAGGGGTTAAAAAACCCACCCGCACAGCGCTTACCTGAATCCCGGCGGTCCGGCGTCTTCATACTCACCTGCTGAAGATGGCCGCCGGGATCCTCTGTCTTCATGGACCGCAGGGCTTCTGTGCGGTCCATTGCCGATTCCAGCCTCCTGATTGGCTGGAATCGGCACGTGACGGGGCGGAGCTACACGGAGCTACACGGAGCCCCATAGAGAAGAGGAGAAGACCCGGACTGCGCAAGCGCGGCTAATTTGGCCATCGGAGGGCGAAAATTAGTCGGCACCATGGAGACGAGGACGCTAGCAACGGAGCAGGTAAGTATAAAACTTTTTATAACTTCTGTATGGCTCATAATTAATGCACAATGTATATTACAAAGTGCATTAATATGGCCATACAGAAGTGTATAGACCCACTTGCTGCCTCGGGACAACCCCTTTAAGGACCTATATTAAGAATATATCATCAATAGGATTTTTGGGGAAACCCCCTTTAACATGCCCTGTAGACTGGCTCATTAGACTGCGTCTGACATCATTCGATGTCCCCTTGTTTAAAGGCAGCATTGTACGGAGATAAGTCCACTGCATTACTAGAGGGTCGATTTCTGGTACTCACGGAAGCGCCGGCAGACTCTCTGCCCTGCAAAATGCTTCCCATCTTTGCAATTAGTGCCATGGTAAGAGCAGAGGAACAGACAACATCCATCCTACATTTACAAAAAGGTCTAATGTCTCCTATTTCCTGAATTTTACTCAAAACAGAGAAGTGAAATGTTTAGTGGCGGCCGCATAATATCTAATAGATGGGAATTACCGGCAATTACACTCCATTAACAATCATAGATCACATCTAATGGGCGCCTGGCTGGGATGTAACTAATTGCTCTGAGATTACAATGTGTCTGGGGAAATGCAAAGTTTTTTTGCTTTAAAGCCTTATTTTGTCTATAAAAAACATTAGAGTCCCGTGACTCGGTGATGTCATAGTAACTAGTGATTTGATTGGCTGTTGAGTTCTCATGAATAACTATTTGGCTTGGAAAATGGTTTCCCAAACAAGGTAGCGCCAAGAGGTCCCCTCCAACAGTGCAGAACAGACAGTGATGTCCAAAAAGGGAACACTACTCTTTTGTCTAACTGATGATAGCATCTAGAGATGAGCGAGCATACTCGCTAAGGGCAATTGCTCGAGACAAAAGGTTTGGGTGCCGGAGTGGGGGAGCGGTGAGTAGCGGCAGTTAGCAGGGGGGAGCAGGGGGGAGAGAGGAAGAGAGAGATCTCCCCTCCATTCCTCCCCACTCTCCCCCGCCGCTCCCTTCCCACCGCCTTTTGCCTCGAGCGGGCAGGTACTCGCTAAGGGCAATGCTCGCTGATCACTAATAGCATCCCTTTAAGGAAACATTTAAGTCACCACATAACGTAATGATGATGCGTCCTGTAGGTCACTAATGACAAACAAAGCTGAAAACTTATGTCCACTTACTTCTTTCATTTTAATTGGCTCAGTGACGCATCATTTCTGGCCTCTATTTTTACAGACCATTTCCTTTCTTGAAGGGGTTTCCTGGAACTCAATCACTGATGACTTATCCTTAGGATGTCAGATTGGTGGGAGTCCAACTCCTGGCATCCCCTTCAATTAGTTGAGTTGCAATACCAGGTACAGTCAAGGCCTAAACCTTTGGACCAACACAAAATTTGATTTTCACGAAGTTTGCTGCCTCCGTGTTTTTACATCTGTTAGTCAGATGTTTCTATGGTTACTGAAGTACGACTTTAAGCATTCCATAACTTTTCTCTTGGAGAATGTTTAGATACCAGTCTTTATTCATGGCACTGTTCTAGGGCTGTGTGTGAGCCCACTCTCATCTATTGGGGACCTATCCTAAGAGTAGAATTAAAGGGGGGTTTCTGGAATTATGCTTTCGATGACTCTTCCTCAGGATAGGTTCTCAATAGTTTATCAATGGGGGGGCGGCTGTTCAGGACCCCCACCGATCAACAGATTGAAAAGACAGCGGTGCTCGGTGAGTACCGAGGCCTCTTCTCAGACATATGACTTCACCATCATCAATCACATTACCTTAGAACAGCTCAGTTCGAGTAGTAGATGTGGCCAGACTGGGAGCTAGTGCGCATGTGTTCCTAAGATCCTGGCCAGCAGATGAAGATAAAGGAGGAAGAAAGAAATGCGTAAGCACCGGCTGCCTCTGCTTCATAGCACAAATGGCCTATTCCCCTGCCAACAAGTTGTAAAGAACAAGAGGGCAGAGGAATGAATATCTGGAGGATGGACTATTTTTTAAACAAGCATCTTATGGGTAAGTGCATTAGTCTAAGATATAGCGCAAGTTGAAATAGGATGCCCAAGTTGGGAATACCTCTTTAGGGTTCCAGCACACGGGCAGATTTGATTTCTGGAATCCGGGGCCGACAGCTTCCCCCAGATTCTGTAGCAAATGCTGCTCATAGCATCCTATGAAAAACCGCTGCTTCCTGCACACAAGCGGAAATTTCCGCTCGTGGCAGAAAATACGCAGCATGCTCTATTCTGTGCGGATATCGGCCTGGATGGCTTCAATTGAAGTCAATGGCAACGCCACTCACCACTGCAGGGATTACCAGCCAGGGTGCCGCAGCTCCCCGCTGGTAATCGCGCTGTTACCACTGATCCCTGACGACAGTGTGCAGCCGGGATCCTCCTCCCCTGAGTCCCCTGCTCATCAGTTCTGCAGTAGAGGAGGAAGCGTACTGACGTCATTGTGCACCCGGGCTGAGCGCGAGCAGAGGGGGAGCGGCGCTGACAGCTAATTCTATTTCGGTCGCACACATACACTGCGTATTTGTGCAGTCAAAAATCGTTTATGCCTGTATATTTGCGTACACAAAAAGGAATGCAGATGGGCCCACTGAAATGGTGCGCAAATATGCAGTGAATACACAGGTTTCCTGCGCATTCACCACGTATTTGCGCGGCCCATTCACTTCAATGGCCTATTAGCGGGCGTAGTACGCAACAAAATAGGTCATGCTGTGTGACAATATACATCATGTGAATGAACTCTCTGACATCAATGGCTTCTATTCACTGCATATTATGTACGCAAATATGCTTGTGTGAACGGCCCTTACTGTACTGTCTTAGGCCCCCTGCACATGGGCTGAAATTCCGCGGCAGAATTTCCGCCCGTGGAAGCTGCCATAGGATTGCGTTAGAAAACGCAATCTTATGCAGACGGCCGCGATTTGTCCGTGCAAAATCTTGCGTGGAAAACAAATCGCAACATGCTCGCACAGAAATGTCACTCCCCGACTGCTGGCTCCGCTCTGCGCATGCGGTGGCTGGCTGGCAGCCGACACATCACAGAGTCGGAGCCGCGAGAGCAGGTAGTGCCGCGCTGGTCCCTGCAGTGGCTCGGGTCGGGCCCTGCTGCGAGAATTCTCACATCGGGATCCGACCCGGCCGTCTGCAGACGGCCTTACAATCGGCCCTTTGAAGGTCAACATAAGCCTGATGTGGCCCTCGGTGAAAATGAGTTTGACACCCCTGCCTTATGGCATTAAACCTGAAGCAGGGAATTATGTTACCGTATGAATTAAATGTATTATTTTGTGTGCTTTTTCATATGATCCGATGGGTCTTATAAAATAGCGCTGAAGCTTGTTTCTTATATAGTTTTAATGTACATCTGTAATGTGAATGTCGGCCGATCCCCCCCCCCCCCCCCCCCAATGCTGACGTACGTAGTGAGAAGCTATTCTATTGGTGAATGGTACATTTAAATGTAGGGTCTTGTCGGCTTCCAAACATGCAATGACTAAGAGCACTTTATGTTATTGTAACTAGAGATGAGCGAGCGTGCTCGGAAAAGCACTACTCGCTCGAGTAATTTGCTTTATCCGAGTATCGCTGTGCTCGTCCCTTTCTCCATTGCTCCTTTCCTCAAAGATGGCCCTCACTCTCGCGCACGCCTCCTTCTCTCCCAGCCACCCCTGGTTTCCACTCCTTTCTTCCAGCAACTTCCTAGTTTTCCTAATCCCCATTAACCATTTCACTATCAGCTCCCAGGCTACCTAGCCCCCTGTGTCATGCCGGGCTCCCACTTAAACGGGCCCCGTGCCCCTTTGTTACAGCCCCATTCTTTAACTCTGGTTTTTAATGGTGTTCATGATAAAACCTCAATAAGGCCTAATATATTTATGCTGTGTGGATGTGTCTCCACGGGGTCCAATGGAGCATAACCTGTTGCCACAACGTTGCCAGTGCGGAGACCTCCTGGTTACTGACGCCGTTCCAGGCTGACGTCACAACGTCACCTCCAGACCACATGATTCTGTGGCTGGCGCATGCACAGTTCCATTTAGCCATTTGGAACTTCTCCTGCCCCTGCCCTGGCTGGACCTCACTACACAGGCAAACAGGATCTCATTATTAACCCCTTTGGGACCCACCAAATGCTTGTATATTTTTAACATGAGCCGAACTGATGAAGGGGTTCTCCCCGAAACGCGTTTTCATAAACTGATCACGTACTTTATTAAATAAAGGGAGACGTTTTCCACACCTCTGGTCACTTCCTACTTGCTTTAACCTGGAGCGTTGTGACTTCACTGACAGATTGTATTCCTATTTTTTTGCTCCATTTAGCATTGGACACTGAGGGCTTAACATCTCCCTTTGGTCCCAGTGCTGATAGGCTGTGTGGGCTGTCTACCAGGTTAGTCAGCCTATCAGTGTCTCTCTGGGGGTGTTTAAACCGTCTCCTTTGTGCAAATAATGCGCCGGTTTGGGTTGTACTAGTATTGTGACCTGTGCTCGGTTGTTTGACATTTTGTGGTCAGTGTTGCTTGTTCCTCTCTGATTTAGGACTCAGCTTCTCTCTTGCAGCAGGGTCGCCTTGTTCAGGGTGGGTGCTTCGCTTGAGCTGCTGGTCTAGTTTGGGTGGTTCAGGTGGTGCTTTGTCGCTGTTACAACAGTCTCTTAGTCCATTCTAGTCTCTTACTTTGATCTGAGGTATCCTGTCATCCCGTCAAACTCTGTGCTTAGCTCTGGAATGCATACTCTATGGTAGCCCCAGCAAGTCCACTCATACATGACACCTGTATTGTGGAGCCTTGCACATATGACTCCATAGACATTACCTGAATTGTCTACTCAAATCCATATGGCTCCAGATTGTTAACTGTATTAGGAAAGTCAAGTAGAGCTGAACCGAGGTGAGCTACAATGGGTTATTCCATTGTGTATGTACTTCTACTAACACTTGCTACATGACCGTAAACTCCATGGTAAGTCTGAAAGTTTCCCCTCTCCTGTGGTTGTTTCTGAGTCATCCTGTCCTTATCTGTTAGTATAGAATACGATAACAAGGCATTAAAGTGATGACTATCTTTATTGAGTGGTTCGGATGTGCTCTACCTTGACAAGTTAAATGGATTTTAAATTATAGCAAAATCAAAGTGCGTAATATGTTCTAAGCAAAATGTTTCTGCCTTTTTAGGAAGCTCTTCCAGGGAATTGCAAAACTAGTTGCAGACAGTGAGCAATGGTGGACGACTTGCCGGGTAGTTTGGATCTGACTATTTTACATTACAGAGTGCATTTAGTTGGTCAGATAGAAATAACAAGAAATAATCTCCAACCCATGCTTCATCTAACACAAACGCCCTACAGTATTCAATAGGACTGAATAAAAGACAGTACCTTTATTGGCCTGCAGGTGGAACAGTGACCCTAAATTAACCCCTTAATGACGTGACACTTTTTAGGGGATTTTCATCTCAACTCTTCATGCAGCCATAACTTTTTTACCTTTTTGTCGATATGGCCGTATGACGTCTTGGTTTTTGTGTGGGTTGTGTTCTTTTGGGTACACATAATGTATGGTATAACTTCTGTTACATCTTTTTAGAAGGCAAAGGGAAAAAACACATAAATTCTGCCACTGTCTTTTTTACAGCATTACTCATGCAGCGTAAAAGAGATCATGCATTTATTCTGCAGGTTCGTACCATTATGACAGAACCAAACTATTTTTTTTCTATTTTTTTCCACATTTGCACAAATTTTTAATTTTTTTTTCTTTGCATTGATGCATTGATGTGAGGGCTTGTTTGTTGTGTGACAAGCTGTAGTTTTTATTGTTGCCTTTTTAGGGTAATTATGGCTTTTTTGACCAATTGTGTTTTTTGGGAGGCAAAATAAACAAAATAAGCATTTTGGCTCCATTTTTTTATGATTTTTTTTAATGCTTTTTGCCATTTAGGATAAGTATTGTTTCCAACATTGTACAGATTGTTACAGATGTGATGATACCAAACATGTGGCTTTTTTAAAAAGTATTTTATAAAGAGAGAGAGGAAAATGCACAAAAATTATTTTTTTACTACTTAAAAAAAAATTACTATCGTATATACTCGAGTATTAGCTGACCCAAGTATAAGCTGAGTCAATAAGTTTCACCACAGAAAACTGGGAAAACTTATCGACTCGAGTATAAGCCAAGCTATACTCCAGTATATACTAGGTAAAAAAAAGCCTCTCCATACTCGCCTCCCAGCCGGCGTCTATGTCTGTGCGACAAGCTGTTTGAATCCTCCCGACTGTCATCTCCCACCGTCCTCTCTGCTTGGCTCTTTCAGTGCTGTGTAAGTAAGCGCTGTGATTGGATTGGATTGAGCGCTGTGATTGGATTGAGCCAATCACAGCTGGCGCTCAATCCAATCACAGTGCTTACTTACACAGAACTGATGGCAGGGGATTTGAAAGCCAAGCAGGGAAATGACAGCTGGGAGAACTCTAAAGCAGCTTGATTGGCTGTGAATGATTGAGCGCCAGCTGTGATTGGCTGACGCTCGATCCAATCACAGCTCTTACTTACACAGCGCTGATGGCAGGGGATGACAGCGGAGAGAATTCAAGCAGCCTGCCGCACCGTCACTGGAGACACAGACGCCAGCTGGGAGGTGAGTATGGAGGGGTTTTTTTTAAGCCTTCCCTGACTCAAATATAAGCCGAGAGAGGCTTTTTCAGCACAAAAAAATGTGCTGAAAAACTAGGCTTATACTCGAGTATATACAGTATTTTATTTCCCTTTTTTATGCCTGTAGGGGACTTGAACCTGTGATGCTGTGATCGCTATGATAATAGTGTGCAGTACTTCTTATTATAGTTATTGTAAGCGATTATAGGCCATGGCTATCCCAGATGCTATTGTCTGATGTCCAGTTAGCATGGCAACCTTTTGGCCTTCTGCGATTACATCACAGTGCACCAATGACATCACAGAAGGAGCGCCCTCCCTCTGCGAACCCTTTACATGCTGCGATCAACATAGATTGCATCATCTAAGGGGTTAACAGCAGAGATCAGTGTTCTCACGTTGCAACAGGAGGACGGCTGGCCAATTGGTGGAACACCTTGCTAACCAAGACATAGACTTACCTTATGTAGCTGAAAGGAGTTAAAGGGGTTAGCCAGCTTTCAAAAACTGTCTTTAAGTACGTCTTGATATGTGAAGTACACCACCGACCTACTAGAGGGAGGTTGCACAAAACTTTTGAAACTTTTTGCAAGTCACGTCATAAATATCTCTAAAAACTTTCCTCCACTCAGACCCCCCCCCCCTTTACTAGACACTTATTTGTGCTATAAATAAGTAGTCAATTTGTCTATAATTTTTTGTAATTACCCATTTTAGATAGAAAGACAGACTGGCACAGGGTGGAGGCATTAGTGTAGTGACCGGCACAGGGTAGAGGCATCAGTTCAGTGACTGGCACAGGGTAGGGGCATGAGTTCAGTGACTGGTACAGGGTGGAGGCGTCAGTGTAATGACTGGTACAGGATTGAAGCATCAGTGCAGTGTGACACTCACTCTCTCCAACTAGAAGACTAATTCACTTACTAACTCCTTCTTATGCACCTTGCAAACACATATATAAAAAGGTTACATGACACACAACAAGATACATTTTCCAGCCATAACCCAGATAGTAACCCAGTCAGTGCTGCAGAGGTGCAGTACACATCAAATTCACTCACATAGGAGACACTGACAACACAGAGGTACAAGACACACATAGATCCCTCAGGCACATTCTACAAACTTCTAGAAAGCTAACATAAACTTCTGTACGCTACAGCTCCCCTGTACTTAAGAATAAGCCAACCCCGGTGACTCTTAATACAGAGTGGGAATTCTTTTGAAACATCTACATAATCATGGAGTATGCAAGGCAAAACCTGTAAACACAAACTCCCACTTTCAGTTGCTACTTAGAGTTTACCCATCCAGGTGTACTCAGACTACCTAAGATGTCACTTTCTATGTGAAGCATTAATGCATGACAGCATGTAAAGAAATGGACTGACCAGTCACAGGAGAAATATTGCTAGGTTGGACGAAATCCAAGATGCAGTAGCATATGCTATGGGGTCCTTACATAATTCTTCTCCCCAAAGCTAAAAAGAGATACAACACTGTAGCTAGACATTAGGATAGAGAAAGGGTGATTGGTAGGCAAGAAAAATGAAGGGTAAGTGGAATGACCATCACTTCCCTGAAGCTCCATGAAGGGCGGTAGCTTGAAGTTAATACCCCCAACTCAGCTGACTAAAGAAAAAAATTATAACAAGGCTGCATCCTCTGTGACAGATAAGAACTGCAGTGAGACAATGGAGCTTGTGTTAATTAGCAGGATGTAGTGATTAGACCTATTGTCTCCCTCAGATAACATACATATACTATGCAAGCATACACATTACCTCAATGCAAAATTTACTCTATATACTCCCTCCTGCACAATATCTTGAACATTTTAATGTTGCGTTACTTTAACTAGTAAATTAAATTAGACTGATTAACATTAACAAATAAACATTTTTGGGGAATGAAATAACTTTAGAGTCCTTTGGGGCCAATAAAAGGGAAAGATAAAGTCCAGAAAGCATATAAAAGTCTCACAAATACAGGAGTCTCTAGTATAAAATAAAGTGCAATAGAGTCTAAGCAGCAAAAAGGTTCTCATAAACAGGAGTCTCTTTAGCACCATGTAATTCTCTTCAGTACGGGTGGCCCTATTGGTTCCTCTGTCTCTGACTCCGTGCTGCACCCAGTATGAGTGGACATACTGCTCCAGGAGCTAATTCCCAAGGAGGCCAAGGAGGATGGACGATCAGGGTCCCTCATTCTTACCTCACAGTCTTTGGTAACAGAGTCCGGTTCGGGGTGCTGCGGCTCAGAACAGCTATGATCCAGCTGCCACCGTGTAACAAACAAGTCCTCTGGACAAGTGTCTCTCATCGCAGATCTCCACATTGCCTCAGGAGTAGGGTATTGGTGCTTGGGTCCTGGTACACCGAGGGGGTACTCCAGGGTAAAGCCTTTTGGGATCTTGTACGGAATAAAATAAGGTGGTGGGGGAATACGACCACTCAGGTCATCCACGAAGATGAAATTAAAGTTTTGCTTTCCATTTTCTCTTACATACGGCAGTTGATGTGGAGGCTACAAAGTCTGGACCTCGGCATTGTACTTATGGATAAGTATTTATGATGGGTACCAACTTTCTACGTAGCCATCTTAGCTGCGGTAAAGCTACAGGCTCCATGAGTGCTCACTCACGGGAGGAGCAAAAGTAGTGGAGGTGGAGGCCGCAGGAGAAGTAGAAGAGGGAGTAGTAGCAACGTAAGGAGCACCCTCCAGCAGGATAGGGTCCCGTCTGGTAGGCTTCTCTGAAGGTGAGGAATCAGGTGGTGGTGGGACAGGAGTGATGTGAGGCAGCCAAGCCAACATCTCCTGTTCATCGCTCAACCATGTTTGTGGCTCAGGCTGTGGGCCAGTTAGGAACGTCCTCCTGGGTCCCGAAGCCATCTCGCCTGGGTGAGTGATTGTGCTGGTAAGGGAAAATAGATCTAGTAGCTCACTCACCGATGATAAAGACTCCTCCTCTGGGTGGTCCTCTGTCTCTGGTTGTTGTTTCGTAGCGGGGGGGACCCCTCCTACTCTCTCCTCAGCCACGGTGGGAACTTTGTGGCGGTAAATTTCCGCAGGCTTCAGATTACAGGTTCGAGCAGAAGGCTGGGCTCTCTCTTGTGGGTCCAACTTCATTTCCTCTGCAACAGTTAGAAAGTGCAAACTAGGCAACACAACAGGGTTTCAACAACTCCTCACATCCTCGTCTCAGGGCATAACACATCCTGGCAATGTAGGAATAGGACTTAGGAGGAGAATTTTCTTTATTCTGCAGGAACTCAGTCTTGTCCCTCCAGTAGATCCTCAGAAGGCTTAGCGGACTGGCAAATCAGAAATTTTGTAGACACTTCAGATGCAGACATTACTTTCAGTTCTCTGGTCTGAGGATTAATGGCAGAGACACCTTTCTCTTTGTCTTGTGGGGACAGCGCAAAGGAATGATCCTGTTTGTGTCGCCAAGTTGGCTGAGCCCTTCAGCATCCGAAGAGTGGGCCCTCAGCGTAGGAAATAGTGGGGTAGAGTTTGGGCCTTGTCACGAGGCTCTACCATCTACCACCCAGAGTGTAGCATAGGACCCGTCCAAGTTACTGAGGGCAGGCCTTTTAAAGGGTAACCCAGCCTATGGTTTACCTTAAGTCCTTGTCACGTGTGACGCCACCGTTGTGTCCTATGCGGTGAATCCATCAGGTGTCAATAAAGAGTCCACACACATAGAGTTAACCTTTTAAGAGCTAAACCGGGAACGGTTGGTAGAACTTATTTACTTGGAAGTTGAAATAACAGTTCAAACATAAACTGCATCTAACCATCAGGACACCAGTGCAGGAAAATTAGTGGTGTGACAGGGAGGTTCTCTCGAGTTGATCCAGATGATCCACAGTTGAGTTATCTGCGTGACCTGGTCCCGGCAAACTCTTTCTCTCTTGCTCTCTACTGGTACACACTCACGTTTAAAAAAAATGGCACTCAGCACTGCACGGCGGTCCTTCGAGTCAACAGCATAGGAGCCTTGGTAGATTGGGCCCAGGGCACACACATGGCATTCGCTCGGCCTCTTCCATCTTCACCACACACAGACTGAAGGTGTCTGTGTGCAGGCAGACTCCTCACTCTCTTCAACTAAAAGACTAACTCACTTACTAACTCCCTTTCGTGCACCTTGCAAACACATGTATAAACCAAGGTCACGTGGCACACAACAAGATACATTTTCATACCCAGACAGTAACTCATTCAGTGCTGCAGAGGTGCAATACACATCAAATTCACTGACATTGGAGACACTGACAATACATAGGTACAAGACACACATAGATCACTCACATTCTAGAAACTTCTGGAAAGGTCACATTACTTCTGTACACTACAGATCTACTACTAATAGCCTATATTATGGTTAGGCCATCAATAGTTTACAACTGGACAGCCCCTTTAAACAGATTTATCACCTGTCCAGAAGATTACTGATAAACATATCATCGATAGGGCTCCAACCACTGCAAACCCCGGGGATCACATGAATGCTACACCCATTTTTCCTAGTGAATCACTAATAATTTAGGTTGTGTCCGCTTTCATAGGATCATAATAATGCTGGCCGTTAGCACGCATGTGACTCCCACAACACCCGGACCACCCGTGTTTCTATGGGCCCATTCGTATATCACCATAAGGTGATCTGTGTTCATTAAAGTCAGGGGTGGCGAATGTTACAGCTTTCATATGGAACCTACAATGCAGCCTTATTATGACCGTGTCTGACCAGCGCGCAGCCGGACATCCCTGGCGTCTAAGCGTGTGTTCACACAGCCGAATCCATCATGGATTTTTCTCTGTGAATTCTGCCTCTAAAACCACAGAAAAAAATCCATGGTCGTGCCGCATGTTTCTGCTGTGTATTTTGCCACAGATTGGCGTATGGGCTTGGCACTGTGATTGGTCAAAATCCGCATGACATGCCACTTCCATTTTTTACCCACAATGCAGATTTCAAATGCATGATGGAAAAATCCGGACTTCTTTTCAGATGAATGGGACTTGGATTTGGTACAGTTTGCCAGAGATTTAGGCATGAACTCCATGCTAAAATCAACCATATGAACATACGCTAAGGGCTCACTCACACGGGCGTAGCCTACTCGGTCATGTAAATTACTGTGTATTTATGCAACCAAACTGTGCGTATTCCCCGTGTAGTTCAGGTTTTTTCTGTGCATGGATACGCCGTGATCATTGCATATTTAGGTACACAAAAAGAACGTAAGAAGGCGCATGAGATTTCTCTAAATCTATAGAGAATACGCAAGCTTCTTGTGCATTTACTGCATATCTTCACGCCCCCCATAGACCCCTGTAAGTCCGTATTACAGATCAGAATAGGACATGCTGCAATGTTTTTCACGTGTGTGATATATATGTGTGAAAAACACGTTTGAATACCCAAACGCACATCTGTGGGATTTCAGCACTGGCTTATTACGGACGTAAAAATACATGCAGAGAAAATACGCCCGGGTGAGTGAACCCCGCAGTATCTCGCCGCGCTGCATAAAACGTACATTGGCCAATGCCTGGAACATTTTGCCAGTGAAACAACAGTATTACGGGCAAAATCTTCCAGCTATTGACCATCGCAGGTGGATCGGGTCTCGGACGCATCCACTTTATAAAGCAGGGGAAACTACCCTAACTAGACAGACCTCAGATGGCCGAGTGCGAGTTGTGCCCCTTTAAGTGCGTCCAAAGTGCGGAAGAGTGGACGTTGCGTGTCCTCCCCTCATCCATGAATTGGACCAGGATGGGACATGCTGCGATTTTTTTTTACACGGACTATGTGGGGCTCAGGAAAGATGTTACAGTGCTGGAGGGGGTTCAAAGACGGGCAACTAAACTAATACATGGAATGAAGGGACTGGAATACCCAGAGAGGCACCAAAACTGGGATTATTTACCCTGGAAAAAAGACGGCTAAGGGGCGACCAAATAACTGTATAAATACATGAGGGGACGATACAAGGATCTCTGCCATGATCTGTTTATACCCAGGACTGCGACGGTAACAAGAGGACATCCGCTACGATTAAAAGAAAGCAGGTTTCATCACCAACACAGAAGGGGATTCTTTACTGTAAGAGCAGTGAGACTGTGGAACTCTCTGCCTGAGGACGTGGTGATGGCAGGATCCATAGAGGAGTTTAAGAGGGACGTGATGTCTTTCTAGAGCGGAAGGATATTACAGGATATAAATCTTAGGTTAATTGTTAATCCGGGTATACAGGCAGGTGGGAACTATTAGGGGTTGATCCAGGGAACAGTCTGATTGCCATTAGGGAGTCAGGAAGGAATTTTTCCCCCAAATGGGCTAATTGGCTCCTGCCTCTTGGGGTTTTTGCCTTCCTCTGGATCAACAACACAGGAGGATAGACAGGCTGGACTAGATGGACATTGTCTTCATTCGACCTTACGAACTGTGTTACTATGTGTAAAAAATAGCTTGATTAAAAAGCCTCATTGATTTTAATGGGTCCGAGTTCTGTCTGAGTTCACCCTGTTACAAACTAAGACAGAACTCGGATTTATAAAAATCACCTCTCTGAACAGGGCCTTAGGCTTCCTACACACGGGCACCATATTTTAACCTGCAGACGCGAGGCGTTTTTCTTTAAAAATGCCCCCCGTTCCTTCAGGTAAAGTAACAATCCTCTGGCGTGGTTTTCAGGCGCACTGGAGGACCTGCAAATGTTTCGCACTCGCATGCACATAGTATGCCGTACAATGTGTTTTCCTGTCCCATTGAAAACAATGGGTGATGCGTTCCGAGAAACTCGAAAATATAGGGCAAGCCGCATTTTTTCGGCTTTCTACACACCGCCTAGCGTGATATCACTCATGTTACGACTCCATTCAAAAGAATGGGGTTCATATTCATGTGAGATTTGTGCATCTCATAAGGCACAAAACTCGCTAACTTTTCACAGCCATGTGACAGCGGCCTCAGTTTTATGATATCTCTGATATGCCCCATCTCACCTACCCCTTGTCCAAATTTTCCAGGGTATGTAGATAACCATGCCTTTGGCATCTCAGCAGCCGCCAGGAGCTTTCTGATAGGACGATCGTTGGGTCCTTTAATGGATGCCCATGCACCAAATAATTTTTCTCATCCTATAGATGCAATGTAACGACAAACATCCTTTAATTCCAGAGGACTTCTTAAAGGGATTCTGTCACCAGGTTTATCAAGTCTGACTCGGAGCTGAGCTCTAAGTCACAGAGGTGGGCTGTGGCGGCTTCTCCCTCATACAGAGTGACAGCTTTCTCCCCTTCTGTGTATAGTGAGAGAGCTGCCACTCTGCATGCTGCAAGTAGGGAGAAGCCTGCATGGTCCGCCTCCGTGACTCAGAGCTCAGCGCCAAGTCAGACTTCATGAACCAGGTGGCAGAATCCCTTTAAATCCATAATACTGTGCAAACATATTGCAGAATGCGTGTTGTTATTGGTGCTTCCAGTCTTTGGTGTAGATCTAGAGTAGAAAGTATTTTCTTTTTCGGGTTGTGGCTTATTTTCGCTAGGAGCATGCGCCACATTTATAAAGCATGTGCAACATTTTCTGTTCCAAGAAGCCGTCATCCATTGCAAAGTGTTCTTCTAAAGAGTGAAATGTAGCAGATGAGACGTTTTATTTATTCCAGCCACAACGTGCCAAACAGGAATGAAATATGTGTCAATGAAATGTTCACACTCAGCCGTCATACTCACTGGAAACTAATGAAATTGCTACATGCTCCTCAAATGCAGCAATACAGTTTATTAAAGGGGAATTCCAGTTAAAGTGGTTTATCGGTTGCAAACTATGGTTATCATCAGGTTAAGTCAACAATAGTAGATTGGCGGGGTTTGTTGGCGAGGCCTACTGCCAATCAGCTGTTCACTGGGCTGCTGCACTCGTATACTAAACTGAGTTCTGCAGGAAGTAGATGGCATCGTTCTTACTGTAGTGGCCAAGCTTGATATTGCAGGCTGTTTACATTGAAATGATTGGAACTTTGTCAGCAATACAAGCTTGACCTCTGCAGTGGGAATGGAACTGTCTGCTTTCTGCAGAAATCAACTCAGTGCACGAGCACACTGGCCTGGCAAGCAGCTCATCAGCTGAGCAGCTGAGTTCCAGGCAGCAGTCCCCTCCAATTTGCTATTGATTACTTATCTTGAGAATAGGCCATCCATAGTTTGCAACCGGACAACCCCTTTAAATCAAGTAGGTTAAACTGGTGACATTTAGTGGGGAGTTTACTTAATCTTTCTACATCTCGTCTGACATTTTCCTCTGTGAATACACTGGAGAGAAAAAACAATTTAATAGATTTGCTTTCTCCTCATCAGCCCCTCAATTTTTCCTATATTATTTATTAAAGGGCCATCACTTTCAGTATGAATCTGTTTACTGTTTAGATAATTGAAGAGCAGCTTAGGGTTAGTTTAACTGTCTTTGGCAATGAGTCTCTCTGTCTCCATCAGTGGTGCTTTCATCTGCTCTATATATCCTTATAGATTTTTAGTGCTTCTTTGCTGCTTTCTTGTTTTAGTAGTTTAAATGCTTTATTTTTGTTTATTGACCCTCTTTACATCTTTATCAAGCCGCCTTGGTTTTCTCCTATTCCCAACCCTTGTTTTTAGTTGTTAACAATTGTTTTTCACTTGTTTTCAATGACTGCGACCTGTAGGCCATTGACATTTGGTACCAAGTATGTGCTGCATCTCTAATAGCAGCCCTATTGGCTTTATCTGAATCTACATGAATGTGTTTCAATCTATACATGCACATTCAGGTCCATTCTACAGTCTGGTCTTTTCAGTATTGCGCATGCACAAAGGCAATTGTGCTTTTAGAATACATGTGCATCCTGAAGACTGTGTTGATAGTGCAACTTGTCCCTAGAATTAGTAGCCGTCTTTTCGTCTGGTGGTGCCTACACTGACATTGTTTTAGCTGGTCGTCCAGAAACAGGTAGATCTCAGAAATGTGCATTGCCAAAGATGTAGAATACACAGGTCACATGGGCCATGAGTAAAATGCCATACTGTTTCTATGCTGTGAGGAAGGGAGACGAGTCTTTTTGCTTGCACCAAATTCTGACCTCCCATTAGCACAGTGCAATTGAAATCATGATCCATGTGACCAAGTGATGTTTTTCCGCTGCTCAGTGATACAATTTTAGTGCTCTTTTGCCCACCAGAGTCCTGCCTTTCTTTTTCTCCTAGACAGGAATGGTGCTGCAACTGGTCGTCTGCTGTTATACCCCATCTGTGCTAAAGAAAGGCAAATTGTGTGCTCAGACATGCTAGTTGGAGCACCAGTGTTGTATTCGACTGCTGTTGACTGTACAGAGCCTGTTCATCTGATCAATTCCTGACATCCTCCTCTGACTCCTTTCAGGTCTAAAATTGTTTCCACCTACAGCAGTTTTGAGTGAACCGAACCAGTAGAACCCTGTTTTGAGTTGAACTTTTTGCCAAAAAATTAAATTCGGCACAAACCCAAAGCAAGCTTTTAGCAAAGTTCTACCCGAAACAGGTTTCTACTGGTTTGGATCGCTCTACATTAGTCCTGAACCCTGGTGTATAACACTCTCAGAGTATTTTAGGGCTCTTAGACAGTGTTATTTATACACCAGTTTTTGGGGTATTGGTGAACTTCCGGTTCGGTTCAAACGAATTCAGACAGAACCAAACTTTTTGCAAAAGTTTAGCGAATCAGCTAAAACAAACATTTCAAAAGTCCAATCATCACCTGTCCAGAGAATACCCTTTTGCTGGATATTTTTTCTCGATCACGCCATTCTTGGTATACTCTCCACATTATTGCAAGAGAAAACCCAACTAGGCTTACAGTGAAATCCTGGCTAGTCTAGCACCGATGACCGGCCTCGTTCAAAGTCGCTCAGATCGCTGGATTTTCCCATCTAACAAGGATTCACACTGAAAGTGATTTACGGAAAACTTGTGATCTGCTGCCCTCTGGGGTCATGGCTCTAATACAGGGAAGCACTAATGGTGAGAGGGCCGGAGGCTCTAAGAAAAGGGCCCTTCAGTGTATATGCACCTTTTTACGATCACTCATCCAAATAGGAAGAATTGCTGTGCACCATACGGTGCTGTAGGCGTTTCTATTCATCTTCTATATATGGCGGGTATATATAGTAACAGCTCTTTGAGACTACGCTGCCTGCGGCGCTTGTTATTTATATGAATCTACATACCAAACTGCTTTCAGGCATTACAAAGAGGTAAGTGGGTCATGTGCCAGTGTAAATAACAAGAGACAGCTCACACTTAGAACAGAAGCCCAGCGCGGCGCACAGGATTCCAGGGCCGGGAATAACATGTTAATGTAAACACGTTAAAGCTTCATGCCGGAGCGGATGTGCTAACTGCTTGGAGACAGGTCAAGACTTGTAACAATTGTTTCTTTTCAGCTCCAAAGTACATGACATGGTATGAGACCCCAATAGACGCTGGATGTTCGGAGCCGCTGCTCCGCAGCCACAAGTTTATTTAGAATCTAAATTGTTTACTTTGTGGTTGAATAGAATCCGAGAAAGCTGCAAGCGCTAAATAAGAGATGCGAGCAGATAGTCACTGCTACATTGTTACAAGTTTCGATCCAGACTTCCTGCTTCCATTGAGAGGAGTGCGGCGTTATTGCGGATCATTAAAGAAAGAGCCATCTCTATAAATATTATGCTGGTGGCTAGGCGCAACTCAAATAAACCCTAAAATAACAGAGGTTTGTTATAGAGACGCGGAGACGGGCTGCTGCAGCATCCTGCTTTCCATCTGTAGTCGTTTGGAGGGTCCCTCAAGCTGTATACATTGTGCAGAAATAAAGGGGCCCTAACTTTTCAGACAACTTCTGCTCATCTACCGGCTTGTGTCAGTCTCATCAGTTTGCATTAAATATTGTGTTGCTTTAATACTCATGTTTGACGTGGCTGACACTAGGCGTCTCCTTTCTAGCTTTTCTGCAATCCACTGTCTGTCGTTAGGTACGGAGCTTCCTTAGTAACAAGGACAAAGGGAAGTATCCATAGGGACTATTCTCACAGGGAACTTCCATGCACTTAGAGGTTGCAGGTTGACAGATTTGCAAACACTGTGATAATGATGTCCACAGCTTTTGACTCTCCTGCTGTTACAGCATGTGGGTGTGTGTGTGTACATTATAGTAGGTTTTCTAAGGCCCCCTGTCCACGGGCGTAATTTTGCCGGCGGTAAATCGCCAGCGAATCACACCGTCTGAAGCTTTCCATAGCGTTGCCATGGAAAACGCCAGCCCCTGTCCACGAGTGGAGAATCATTGCGATTCTCAGCTCGCGGTCGGCAATTCACAGCATGCTGCGAATTGCCGTGATTCTCCGTGGTCAGCCTATCTGTCAGATGGGCTGACAGCGGAGATCCGTCTGCCGTCTCCCGCGGTGGAGATCCCGCAATGCTCGTGGACAGGGGGCCTTACTGTTTGGCCAGAATGTCTGTAAATGCCTTAATCATCCTGGGAAAGCAGACATCGGGCATTCAGATACTGTCTCCCTGCTGATTGGACCAGAGACAGTGCAAAGCAACATGGGAACTCAGGGAAAAGAGGTACAGGACAGGGAACTGCTGGCAGAATTCTAGGCTTGCTACATGCTCTCTCCCTGTAAGTGATTGCAAACAGCAGAGCAAAATAAAACTCTCGAAGATCACCTGAACTGAAGGTAAAGAGAACCTGGTGTATTCTAGAAAACTTGTTGAAAACTCAGGTACACTTCAAAGGGATTGCCCTGTATGCTAAAATAACAAAACCAATTACATTTATGTCACTAGTGGAGGTGGTGCAATGCAGGATGTGGAATACAATGCAGCAGAAGGAGTAACCAAAATTTGCCAATATGAAATTAAAACAAAAGAGCAAAAACTGAAGAAGGGAAAAAAGACTGGCAGAAAGAGGGCGTCAGAAGCTCCACTTATGATAAATCCCCCATCATGATTATTGTATTTGCAGGTCACAGTGCAGACATGGACACATTCACGTTTGCTTAAACTGCAGACCTTTGTGAACGTCATCAGATCAGGACAGGTTTTTAGCTTCTTAAGGTAATGAACTCCTATGTCTTCATACTGAGAGCTTGAAAACTGTAATGAACTTCCAGACAAAGGATATTACAACGTTGCATAATGTCTTATTATACAAAGAAAAAGCTGGTTCAATTAGGACTAGAAGAACCCCGTAACAGCAGGCGGGAGCGCCGTCTATTGGACTCCAGACCACAGTCTGTCATAAAACAGCCTGCGATGCTGAGAGCTCTGCTCAGGAAACAGATGGCGTGTGAAATTTTCTAAAGCTCATCGTCACCAAAAATTGCTGAAGCTACAGAGAATCCAGTATTAGAGGATTATTATTTATGTATCCCATGGCAAACAGTCAATTTTCCTGGAAGAAGCCGCAGTCCAACAACTCAAAAATATTAAAGAATCTCTTAAAGGGGCGCTAACATTTCAGACAACTTCTGCTCATCTACTACCTTGTGTTGGTCTCATCATTTTTGTAATATGGTGTTGCTATACCGCTGTAAGTCACGTTTCAAGTGGCTGCTACTAAAAGTCTCCCTTCCAGCTTCTCTGCAATCCACTCTCTGGTGTTATGTACAGAGCTTCTGTAGTAGCAAGGGCACAGGGATGATTTTATAGCAATAGGGGAGGGGCTATCTTCACAGGCAGCTCCCATGCACTTAGAGGCTGAAGGTTGACAGATCTGCAGACACTGTGATAATGATGTCCATAATCTCTGCTTCTCCTGTGTATCTGTGTCTATACACATTATATTGGGTGTACTCACAATTTGGCCAGAATGCCTGAATTGTCCTGGGAGAGCAGATGGGTGGGCATTAAAATACTGCCTCCCTGCTGATTGGACCACAAACTGTGCAATGCAGCATGGGGAATCAGGGCAAGGAAGTGCAAGACAGTGAACTACTGGCAGAATGCTAGGCTTGCTACACGCCGCCTCCCTAAAAGTGGATTGCAAGTAGCAGGGCAACAAAAGAGTGGTGAGGACCACCTGAAAATCAGAACTTACAGACATATAATAGTGCAAACCGCAGCAAATGAGAAGTTAAGGAGAACCTGTTTTTTTTTTAGACAACTTGTTGAAAATTTAGGTATGCTTTAAATTACACATCAAATTTTGATGATCTCTATCATCTCCAGACTTTTTCACTTCTCTCACATGTACTCACATGCAGTGTGAACCTGCTATCAGCTGAGAATGGGGAACCAATGGTGGACCTGCTAATTCTGGTTTTCCCTGACAAATGCCCTTTTCTAGCATAAATTACAGTAAATGCGTCAGGATGCATGTTGCCATGCTATCTAAAGCCAGACCCCACCCACTTTTTGAAACATTGTCCGGGCGCAGTGTAAATCTCTGAAAAGTTGACGTTTTGATGCATGTTAATTTTGTTCCACGAGAATTATGGCATCTAGGGTTTCTTAAAGGGCCATTACAGCAAAAACACATTTTTCCATCCCTGCCCCCGTCATCTGATTGTCTGTGGAGGTCTCCTCTGTGTATTGTAGCCACTTCCTTGCAGCGCAGCCTGTTTTCTGATGCTTATCAGGCACCATCTTGAGTCTGAGACTTTTACTTTCACTTTCAAACTAATCCTATAATGCCTCAGCACAGCATTAGGTAAGGATATACCATTTCTGCCTGCTAGGGGTGTTGGATCAAGCCAGGGCAGAGGCTGGGGTGTCACACTACCTATTTGTGGGGATCTCTGCAATGGCCTTGGTCAGTATAGGTGGGATACAAACACCTGAAAATTATAGGTGGTCGGGAGCTTTGGGGGCGGTCAGTATACGGATAGTCGCCAGACATCCTTGCTGACCACAAACAGTAAGTGTAAATGATGGAAGGCTGACCCGGCTGCACATTGGTGTTAACAGTCCACAAACAGTGGGATCATGTAAAGCCATATTCACCTAGGTTTCGTGCAACAATAAGGCCGTTTCTGGATGCAGTTTGGACATTTTTCAAAGTTTCTTACTCTAAAGAGTTTTCTGTAATGAAGCGCAGCTGGGCCAATTATCAGTCCTTATACTCACATGTCCAATCAGTGATGTCCAAGCTGGGTAGAGGCCATTCCAAACAGCAATTGGGGGAAGTCTCAATTGTGCCCTCTCCTCTTGAAGGTGGTGCCACGCTTTTCCTGCCCGTGGGGCTGCTTGGTTCTGTTAGATCCAGACCGCGATGTGCAGGGGAGCTGCCTGACAACTTTCTGGCTGCATCTCAAGCCCATCAAACTCTGCTCTCTGTATCCCAAAGGTACAATTATGATTAATGTTAAACCAACCAAAAACATCTTAAAATATAATGTTACTCCCTTACCGGGGGATAATTGAATTATCGTTACCTTCAATATTCACCTAAATAAGCTACAGACCATAAGTATACAGTCAGGAGGTTGAGCTGTGATCTCCTCTATTATCACTGATCATCATCAGTAACTGTGAATAGTAGTATCTCTCCCCCCGTCTAGGCGGTTTCTGTGGTAGATCCATTTAATAGCATCACAAAGACTGAGAAACTGACCAGAAACTGAATACATAACCCCAAGTAGATCTGAGGGGGTCAGAACCGAGATCACATGATCATCCAAGATAGAAGAGGCCAGGAGTTTCAGATAGAAAAGAATAAGTAACCAAGATAACACCAGCCGACATATATATATATATATACTGGGGGGATATCTGCATAATGAATGAAAATAAATCACCGGACTGTCCCTTTACATCGGTCGCAGTGCCTCGACCACCCCGACAGGGTCCATAACATAAACATTACTGAGTATGACATTTCTACCCCCTACAAATAGTCACTACGGAACAGAAAGCGCGGTCATCCGTAGTCATTACAGCGCTGAATTAGCAGAACAATAGCGCGCCCGGCTCCGGCGTTCCTCATCTATAAAAGCTTTGTTAGTTTCAAGACCTGAAAACAGATTTTTCAGGCAAAGTTTGTAGAGCAGCGATAAGCCGGACGCGGCATGAAGAGAAGGCTGCTAATCAGCAGAAATGCAATTATTTCGCGCTCATCCTGCAGTGTTTGGGTCCTTCCTGTGATTTTCTCATTATTACCAGTCTGCCTTCATTAGGACAGAGATTATAGAAACCGCTTGGGAGACTTTGTTTTTCTCTTCGTCGCTCTTGCCATTTATGTACATGATGGAGCGAGTCCATCGCTCTTCCCAAAAGCGTTCTTATCTTATGGTGCAGCGCTTCTTTTTATGTGACCCAGTGAATTATGATTTGTGAAGTACGGCCCGGCCGGCCCTAAAGTCTAGCATAAAGTGTGACTTCAAGACCACCGAGGAGCAACATTAAAGGGGCTGTACCAGGATTACAAGTTAACCCCCATCCACATGACCTGCTGATCGGTGGGGGTCGCACAGATGAGACCCCTGCCAGCCTCCAGAATGAGGGTTCTGTGTCCCCCGTCCTCCTAACGGCAGGGTTACTGCACCCCTGCAGTGAGGAGGAAACTGAATGGAGCGCTGGTCCTGCAAGCATACTAGAGCTCCATACACTTTCCATCAGGCTGCAGTGATATCTGAGCGGCACTCGCTCAGGTATTTCCTCCACTCACATTGTATTGAGTGGAGCACCAACCGCGCATGCTCGGCCGGCACCTCCATTCATCATTGCGGTGGGGGAAGCAACCCCCACAGAGACAGGAGTCTCATTCTCAAGATCAGCAGGGGTCTCAGGGCGAGACCCCCACCGATCAGCATGTTATCCCCTATCCTGTGGATATCCTATGGATGGGGTATAACTAAGTGTAAGTAATTTAGGGGACATAAAAGGGAGGGGGGGGGGTGCAGGGTCAGACTGGACAACCAGGGTACCAGAGGATCCGTATGTGGGCCCAGAGCGTTACATAGTCATAGACCTGAAAGATTCAACAAATATTATAAGTTCTGCTACTGCATTTATGTTATGTGCTTGGTACTGGTGCTGTATTTATGTTATGTGCTTGGTACTGGTGCTGTATTTATGTTATGTGCTTGGCACTGGTGCTGTATTCATGTAATGAACTTAGTCATGGTATTGTATCTATGTACTGAGGTTGGTTCATACTGTATGTATGCATTGAGCTGTTCTGCTGATGTATTTGTATCTTGAGCTTGGTTCTG
The DNA here is from genome assembly GCF_035609145.1 of Eleutherodactylus coqui. Taxonomy (NCBI): domain Eukaryota; kingdom Metazoa; phylum Chordata; class Amphibia; order Anura; family Eleutherodactylidae; genus Eleutherodactylus; species Eleutherodactylus coqui. Next base: position 125,410,702 of record NC_089848.1, read on the forward strand.
GTGCTGTACTTATGTACTGAGTTTGGTGTATGCTATATTTATGTAAATAGCTTGGTCCTGGAAAGCATTGCGAAATCCAGAGAGGGATTCTGCAGCAAATACAGCCCATAGCATGCTATGAGAAAACGCGATTTCCTGCCCACGAGCGGAAATCAATTGCGATGTTCTGCTCGTTGGGGAGAAATCACAGCATGCTGAGATGTTGTGCGGGCTACGCACAGCTGGTACCAGTGAAGTACATGGAAGCCGTTCGTCCTGCGGCCATTCTGCAATCATCATTGCCATAGTGACGGTGCGGCGTCCTCTGTACTGTGCATGTGCCGGCCCACGCTTTGGCAACCCGCCCTTGTGCAGACGGCCTTATATGATGATCATGGTCCTGGTATTGTATTTCTGTATTGGGAAGAGTTCTGTTGCTGTATTTATGTACTAAGCTTTGTTTGTGATGTATTTAGGTACTGGCCTTTGTTCTGGTGCTGTATTTAGGTTAGGAACTTAGTCATGATATTGTATCTATGTACTGAGGTTGGTTCATACTGTATTTATGCATTGAGCTGTATTGATGTGGAATCTATATATTGAGTTTGGCTCTGGTGCTGTATTTAGGTACTGAGTTTGGTTTGTTTTGTACTTATGTAATGAGCTTGGTCCTGGGACTGCATTTATATGATGATTGTATTGTATCTGTGTACTGAGATTGGTTTTAGTGTTGTATTTATGTACAGAGCTTTGTGCTGTATCCAGTTGCTGACCTTAGTTCTGGTGCTGTATATGTGCTATAAGCTTGGTTCTGGGTCTGTATTTATGTTATGAGCTTGGTTCTGGTACAGTGGGTATGCTGCCATGTTGCTGCTTCCTGCACAAATATAGCCAGACATTCACCACACCATGAACATATCTTTGGCACGGTGCATGTTCATATGCAGTTTGCGTAGTACAGCCACTGCCTTTCAGTCTGGCCGTGTGGCACATATGGTGCAGCCGCGCCATGCTGTTGACGTAGTGCACTAACGTTACATGTGCTAATACTGCTACAGCTCATCGGTACTATATGTACAGTCTATACTTGAAGGTGTAAGTCCACTGAATCCAAGATCAGATGTGGAGAGACGCAGACGCACACCTTGTGCCACAACACTCGCCAGGAGTACCACCCAGTGTACAGTTGCGTCTCCCCAAGACCCATTTCCGCATTAGGCTGGAAAGTTCCTGTGAAGGTATACTTTAACCCTAACTCCAAGATTATAGTCTTTGTCCCCATGTCACAATCCCATGAGTCCAAGAAGCTGAGATATGAGGAGATGATTGCTGGGTTCCTCACTGTTTTATTTCTTGACCAGTGAAGCTCGTGGATTCATATCACTGGATGTCAAGTTAAAGGGGTTCTGACATGAAAAAAAAAAATTTGTACTCACCTTGCCTGGCCTGGCCCGATCGCCAGGCATGTCCCCTCCAGCCGGCATCTTCTTCTGTGCCTTTAAAGCAGAGCAGGAGCGGTCAAAAAGACCGCTTCCTGCTCTGGTCCGTCCGTCAGGCACTTCCGAGGTCAACGGACAGACCGCTCACAGCAAGCATGTCACAAGCAGTGCTTGCTGTGGGCGGCCCGTCCGTCCGGCTGAACTCCGGAGTGCTGCGCATGCGCAGTGGAGACGCAGCCCGTCCTGACTCCTGTCAGAGGGCACCTCTCCACTGCGCATGCGCGCGATCCCGGAGCGGCGCGGCTGCTGGAGGAAGAAGACTGCCTGCCGGGAGCTGACCCCCCGATGTCAACAACAACAGAAGACAAGGTAAGTGTTATCTTTTTATGCTTTAGCAGCCATTAAACCGTGGGTTCCCTGGGTCCATTAGGCACACCAGGGAACAATGGCTGCTAAAGCATAAAAACATTATTCATGTCAGAACCCCTTTAAGAAACTCTCTGCCGACTCACTATGTTCCTTCTCAGGCCGGCACAGGGACTGCTACTCTACAATGTGAGAATTTTGAGGTTGCCTCACTTCAGCAAGTGTGCAGAAGCCCGTATCCTCATGATAGATCATCAATAGCAGATCGATGAGTGTCTGCCACCCAGGACTCCCTGACTGTTAGGGAAAAACTCCCGTTAGTATGTCATCCGGCGTCCAAATTGAAATGAGTACTCATCATTGTTTAAGTAATACCGATCGGTAGGAAGAGAGACAATATGGACAGCTGCATTGAGTGTACAATTCATCTACTTCGGGTTTATTGGCATTACAAGAGGTCTTTTTAGAAGCATATCCTATAATTAAAGTGACGTTAATTCTGAGCCAAACATTGCATATGTGTTTGCATCATTCAGTAATGCCACATGTTCAATCAAAGTCCATCATGATACCTAACATTTTCCATTCTTCAGCAATTCTGATATTTCCTTATACGTGTCTAAACATCATAATGATTCATCATAGTTATTCATCAATACAGGTTTGTCTTTATGACTTTATTTTAAGGTAAATTTATTGGTTATCTTTCGGTAGCTCTCTCTCTTATCAATCTTATCTCTGTACTTTCAACCATCGCCTGACTAGTCACCAGTTATGGTTTATTGCTGGTGAAGTCAAGCTGACATTCTACCAAGGCCTAAAGCTTATACAAGAAATGATGTCTCTGAAACAGTAGAATCTAAAATAATATCACAAAAGCTGGGGTCCTGGGTAATTTCCCCCACAATCCCCCCTTTTTATAATAGTCCATGCGAGGAGACGTTGTGGTACTTCAAGGAGGGTGGAGCCCTCCGAGCCGGACTTTTCCCAATTTTCTCTTCTTGCTTCGGGCCGGGTTCCCACCGATACGGCTCCTCGATATGACTGTTTAAAAATTCATTGAAGATACTCGTAAAATCGTAAGTCCTTCATTGTTTTCTTTGCGATGCTCAAGATGGTTCTCTCTTAATTCGTGTATATTCGTGTTTTGCATTACTTGATTCCTCAGATATGAACAAAACGTGACATTTCTATGTTATTCCCATAATAGGGAGGTCTTTTTTTTGGTACATACTTCAGACATATAGTCACCAAATTTGGAATACATACATCAGCGCTACCACCGAGTCCGGGTCTTTGCGTACTGAGCTGTTTTGCTGCTGATCCGTATGTGCCCAGGAGAAAATAAAATATACAGAAGCAAAACCAGTTTTATACTTAACTTCTCCGCCGTTCTCCTGATTTGAGTGCTGAAACTACTGGGTGGACTACTTATCTGGGCCACTCAATGCACTGAGCAGCAGCTTTCAGAGCTTGCAGTATCCTAGAGTTGGGGTCCCACAGCACTTCTATAGCTACCTTGTGTGGAGTGTGTATGTGTGCTAATGTTTAGTTAGGTGTATTGGCCTTAAAGGATCACTAAGAGTTAATGTCTGGCATCTTCTCTAACTAACACTGCATGACTATGCAGAATTCGTCCTAACCTGCTCACACATCTGTCAATCACCCCTAGCTAGGACTGGGATTGGGTAGAAAGATTCCCCTTAGCTCAGGATTGGTTAGTGGGGAGAATATAAAAGACTGGGCATGGGTGGGGTTAGAGAGGGAAGAAGCACAGTCTAGTCCAGTCCAGATCAGGAGGAGAGGAGTCTGTCTGCAGTCTAGAGTCTGAGGTCGGGAGAAGCAGAGGATGTAGGCAAGCCTAATCCAGGCTAGCCTAGGCCAGGCTAGTCTTGGAGCCCAGTCATGCAAGCCTAGTGGTGGAGTCATCAGGAGGGGAGTGCAGAAGGACCAAGAGGAGTCTTCTTCAACCCTAATCCAGAAGGTCTGTGAGCCAGGGCAGACCCCGCGGGAGCTGGAAAGAAAGCAGACACCACAATTGTGAGTTTAACTTGTCCCTGCACAGTCAGAAGTCAGCTCGCCCATTGGAGAGCCTTCACTCACTGTTCCCTCCATTCCTCCACAAATAACCTCCCAGTACACCACTCATGTAACTTCTGCTCCCTGCAAGCTCAAGGAACGGTGGAAAAGGTAAGTATAACACATCCCCAGACTCAGCGGGGCACCTACTTTCAACTTATAAGGTTAAAAATAGACAATAGATTCCCTTTAACTCTTTATTTCCCCAAATCCCAATGATTACCATTGTTTTATTCTCTATATGCATTTGCTAGTCGCCTGTTACTTTTCTGCTAGCATTGCATCATAATTGTACCTGACAATAAACTGCACTTTGTGGCTTTTATTGCTTTTCTGTAGGCATGAAAGTGTAATTGTTGACAATACGCCTCCACTAGACTATAAAAGGAGTTGTTTGGCAGTCAAGGCTCATATACTGTATTTATTTGTCTCTTCTTTTTAACACCACCGTATTCCGCTGCGCTGTATACATACAGTATGTTTCATAACTCCCTGTACCCTATAGGACTTACACTCTAAATTCCCCTTCTGAAACACATGGGCCAATATAACCAATTAGTTTGTTTTTGCAGGCAGTCCATGCAAACATGGGGAGAACATACAAAGTCCATGCACTGCAAGGCAACACTGCTAACCACTGAGCCACTGTATAGTCAACAACATTTCACCTGCCCCAAGGATGGTCCACCACTTAGTTGGTTCATCTCTATGGAGTGACGACACCAACATTTTCCTGCTGTCCGTGTCAATTTCTCTTTCAAGAGTTTTTCTTCTCATGTGCAGAATTTCAAATCACATGACTTAAAGGGGTTGCACAAGATATAGAATGCTTGCTGATCAGTAGGGGTGTCATTGCTGGGACCCTTGCTAATCTCAAGAATGAGGGGATCCAATGTCTCCTATCCTCCTCACTGCGCGGTCACTGTATCCCCTACAATAAGCACTCTAACTCTCCATTCACTTTCAGTGGGACTGCCGAGTATCCCAGCGACACGTCCACTGAGGTATTTCTACCACTCCCATTGAAATGAATGGAGCGATGACCACGCATGCGCGGCCAGCACTCCATTCAGAGTGACGCTACTGCGGAGGGAGAACTGATCCCCATAGTCACAGGAGAGCAGATCCTGCAGATTGGTGGAGTTTTCAGTGGTAATACCCTACTAATCAGCAAGCTGGCCCCTATCCTATGGCCCCATAGCCCATTTTTTCTTTAGAAAATCCATGTATTTTTCAATATAAAACTATTTTCTAATTGGTTGTCATTAAACATTTTCAATTGCTTCTAAGCTGTGCTTGCAGTGTGTTCCAGCTGTAAGCTTGAGGATGAAAATTCTTCTAAAATCTCTCAGTCAAGCTGACTGACGGACTGTTCTTCTTTTCTGAATTAATGATGGGGGTGAGGTGGGAAGGAGATGATCAATGTTCACTTTATTGCCAGGGGAGGAGAAGTTCATCCTGTAGTATGCATCCCATTTTCTCTGTAGCTGGGAGGGATGTGCAATATCTCAATCATACAATAGTTCAGAGTAGATTGACCGGGAAAGCTCTCTACATTGTCAATCTGCTGTGCTTTGAACTATTCTATGATCGAGAGATCATGTTGTTGGCCTTCCCTCCCGGCCACAGACAGCTGACAATGCAATGTACACTGCAGGCTGAACTGCTCCCTCTCCTCAGCAGTAAAGTGAACATTCATCTTCTCTTTCCTCCCAGCTGTAAAATGAGTTGTCCTCTTCTCCTCCTTCCTCCTTTCACATCTCCTCCAGCTCCAGTTCCCCCAGTTATAAAGTCAGAGCTGGAGAGTAATCTATCAGTCTGCTCGACTCTAAGGATTTTAGAAGAACCTTAGTCCTCCAGCTTCTAGTTTGTTGGAACATACTACAAGAACAGCAAAGAATCAATTGAACATTTTTAATAGCAACCAATTAGAAAAATGTTTTATATCCAAAATTACATGGATTTATGAACCAAAAATTCCACAACGACCCAGTGGTTGTAATATGGCCGGTGGAGGGTTTTGTTAGCATGTTGAATTTGTATAGTGAGACATTAGCAGAAAGGCAAGGCAGAGGCATTAGTGGACAACCCCTTTACACTATGTGCAGTAACATGTAACACCCAGTCATAAATGACTTTCCACCTTGCTAGTCATGGAAGCCAACATCTGCTTGGTAGCTCCAAAGTTGAGTGTAGATTTGTGTCATTCCTTGAACACTCATCGGTGACTCGCCATAATTTATGTTTGGAAATATTTTATTTTTCTGTAATGGGATGTATTTAACTTGTAAGAAGAAAAGTCACAGGTCAAGCAAGGTTTAGCAGTCTGTTCTAGATTTCAGCTCTACACGGCCAAGTTCTCATGAGTATTATGTCAGCTGCTAGAATAACATCTCCGAGGCTTCCTACCATTCATTCTGAGGAGAGTTATAGTAATAGTCCCAGAATCAAACTCCTTAAAGTGTAACTAAACTTTTAGAAAACTTCTGACATGTCTTAGGGTGCTTTCACATCTGCACAGGGGATTCCACTTTCGTGCTCCGTTCGGGGAGCAGGAAAGGGGAATCCCCACACCCAAAGGTTCAGTCTCTAGATAGAACCAAACAGCGCCGGGAACCACTTTCCGGTATTTTTAGACAGACAGAGATTCCAATGCAGATATGAAACCATCCTTAGGGACACATCAGGGTGGGTTTGTTTATCGAAGGTTGGTGGTGGTACGACGCACATTCAGGATATGATGCAGCAGAAGGAGTAGCAAAATATACAAGAATTGTGTAATAAGAAGTAAGCAATAAAGGTTTACCGTGGATTTACCCAGCATATCTAAGACTAACTACATCCTACGACTACTAACACTTCGTGCACAATATAGAAGAATGCCGGGAGGAACAATATCAAGAATACTGTACAAGGATCAGTCCTGTTGAACAGAAATACAAGACCTGCAACACTCTCCTTTCAATACGGTCTAATTGCAAACACAAGGTTCGCACTCCCGTTGACGCGTCTCTATTATGTCGACTCGCCCCACGTATCCCTATCTCCAATGATCGTTTGATGGTAAATTTCACTCAGCAAACGTTCATGATGGTTGATATTGTCCCTTATGTTCAGCTTTAGACGGGCGTGAATTAGGTGCGCTGTCATGATGGAAGAGCCGGTCACTTGTCCGCCTGCACAGCGTTGAGTAGTAAGTCATTTTGGGATGCAAAATGGCATGACCCCTCTGCCTCGCCCTCCGCATTCAACCGATCTGACTCCGTGCAACTTTTCTTTCCGAGTGCTTTGAGCAGTGGAAAAGGAAACAAAATTTCCCAGCTGCACGTGGTTCGTATGAATCAGCGAGCAAAAGAGGCGAAAAACTGAACAACTAGATGGAAAAAAAAAAGCACTGGAGTCGAACGCAACCTTCCCCAACAATGTTGGCCGGTACACCGCCTCTGAAGGGTTCCATAGACATTCATCTAGCAACAGAAGACGGTACTAGTAACACCCCGCCCAACACAAGAAGTTGCTATTTCTTTTAGGTATCCCTCATACACACCCCTCCCCCGCTGGTTCTAGGACAGAATTTTGTCCTGAAACCAGAGGGTGGCTTTAAGAAGCATCTTTTTTTATGGCACGCTGTAATAAAAAGTACAAGTGGTTATGCAAAGTAAGAGTAAATCCTTAATTATGCTGCTCTACACGTGAAGCCTCCATTGTTCCCACCGAGCGGCTCATTGTTGCAGCGCAATTAAAAACTCCACTTTTATGCTTCATGTATTCTGTGAAAACAGTCATCAGCTCTGTAAAAAGTCATTTTCCTAGATGCACGAAAACAAAATATGTTTGCGCCTCAGATCTAGCAAACCTTAACATGACGCTTAAAGGGGTTGTCCCGAGGCAGCAAGTGGGTCTATACACTTCTGTATGGCCATAATAATGCACTTTGTAATGTACATTGTGCATTAATTATGAGCCATACAGAAGTTATAAGAAGTTTTATACTTACCTGCTCCGTTGCTGGCGTCCTCGTTCCCATGGTGCCGACTAATTTTCGCCCTCCGATGGCCAAATTAGCCGCGCTTGCGCAGTCCGGGTCTTCTCCTCTTCTCTATGGGGCTCCGTGTAGCTCCGCCCCGTCACGTGCCGATTCCAGCCAATCAGGAGGCTGGAATCGGCAATGGACCGCACAGAAGCCCTGCGGTCCATGAAGACAGAGGATCCCGGCGGCCATCTTCAGCAGGTGAGTATGAAGACGCCGGACCGCCGGGATTCAGGTAAGCGCTGTGCGGGTGGTTTTTTTAACCCCTGCATCGGGGTTGTCTCGTGCCGAACGGGGGGGGGGTTTAAAAAAAAAAAACCCGTTTCGGCGCGGGACATCTCCTTTAATGCTTTAAGCCCTTAAGGACCAAGATCATTAAATATACAGCATTTGGTCCTAGGCTTCAACCCCCACGATAAAAGTACAGCGCGGGATTAAAGCTTCTGCTCCTGCCATTAAGAAGAAGCAGATCGAGTGCTCGGCTGTCAGACACAGCCGAGGACCCAGAGGAGTAGGTAGAAGTGTTTTTCAACTGCTTCTGCCTTCTCATTTCCTGTCCACATAGTGCTCAATGAGCGCTATCTACTAAAAAGTAACAGTTGAAGTGTTTCTTACACTATGCGACCCGGCAATCACGTTTTTCCATCCATGTGCAGTTCTGCATGTCATCTGTATGTAGTGCATAAGTCAATTTTTTTCCCTTAGTATGTCATCCGTGTTTTTCACATCTGCAAAAAAAACCTGAAAAAAGTCCCATTCTTTTTTTCTGCATCTCTTAAGAAACACAGATTGTACACCGATGACATCTGAATGCTGCCCCTTATTTTTTTGTATCCTCATTGACTTTAGTAGGTGATTCTTGGCTGCAAATCCCATGATAATCGCGCTTGCCAGCAGTTTTTCACATATTCTGTTAAAAACACTTCGGTGTGTCCTGCCACATTGACGAAGGGCTTACTGACACGGGCGTTTGGTTGAAGCACAGAACTCCTGTGACTTATTAACCGATTGTTTCCAATGGGTTAATTTACGATGCTGCGAGATAGAAAAACTGCAGCAGGTGCTATTTTTACACACTATTGCAAAAAATGTACTATTTTTTGCTACAAGTGACTTAAACTTTGATACATCGGTACGTGAGTACGTTCTGCAGACTATTGGCCGTGTATGAGGCGGTACTAGCCAATAACGTGCTGACCAACTGGACCGGTATAGCACACAGGCGACAAGATCCCGTCATCCAGAGCCGCTGGTCACTGATCCATACAACATAGGGCAGCATACATAGGCCACATCCCGACAATCCCAGCAAATCACTTGGGCTTTCAGCAGCCTTTGATCTGCTCACCATTGGGAGCTGCAAATGGGGGTTTTACAAATAAGACATCCCCTTTAGATGCAGACCTCCGCTCTGCTCCATCCATAGGTAACTTTCCAGAGTTCGTTCCCAACTTCGCTCCGTTTGACCCACTTCCTTCCCTGCTACTAAATAAACAATGAGATTCATTTGCGCTAATAAAGTGTAATATCTCCGAATGTAAAGTGTCAGAGTTGTAAATTAATCAAGCCAAATTTGCAATGTGCGCCATTTAATATATATGCCATCTGCCTTGCGGTAAATAATTGATGCCCGTCTCTTAGTGCCTGCGATACGTTATCTGTGTGGATGCAGAGAGTGGGAACAAGATAAGAGAAGGCCTCAAGTTCAGGAGAGATTAAAACTTCTGCTTGATTTCTAGCTGACTGTAAACAAACTAAGAAAGTCGTATAAAGTCGCCATTCCGGCCAACGATCACATATACTGTACACAAATGACTGTCTGCAGTGGGCGACGGCTCGCTGTTGTCTGCCAAATATGTGATCTGTCAGATTGGATTCTTTTGGCTGCTGTCAGCTGAAAATGCAAGTGTGCAGCGTGGGGTAAATGACCGAATATGTTACTGCATGCAGAAGCTTACAGTATAACGAGTCTACCATGGCAGCCGGTGGGTGAAGAATGCCACTAAATGGTATCCGTTACACATATGCATAGGGGTTGCTGTCAGGAAACACAAGACAAAAACTTTGGACACAGTCTCTTTATATATTGGCAGTCTCTATATATTTAGCGGGCCTGGGGTAACTCTCTGGACACTCTGGAACTGTCCAGTCAGATGGAACGTTAGAGCTGTGGGAGCTCCGGTCGCAGACCAACGTATTGCTGAGGGAGTGAACGTCCGCCATTGAAGGGGTATTCCGGCAATGTGGTATATTTTTTAGTTTTCACTCATACACCCAATAGATCAGTGGGGGTCACACTGCTGGGACTCCAACCGATTTTGAGAGTAGTAGACCTTTCCCCACTACACTACAGAAATGGGACAATGTATGTTGAACTGTGAAATAGGGGGACACAGATCCCCCATTCTCAGCGTCGATGGGGGTCCCAGCAGTCAGACCCCCACTTATCAGTTTTAATCCATCCAGTGGATTGGTGAAAACTGAAAAAAAAGCCACATAACCAGAATACCCCTTTTTAGAGACTATGAGTGCAAATTATTGTGAACTCACAGTCTCTTAATGGCGGACTTTCACCCCCTTAGCCATAAAGTAGGACTGAGACCACAGCTCCCACATTACGACGTTCCATCTGACCAGGCATTCTCGGCTCCGACCAGTAGGACTTTCCACAGTTCACAGTCTCAAGATGCACCCAACCTCTTCTACAGCTCCCAGGGCTTCCCTCATGGCTCACAACTCGGGGGAAACACCCAACTTTGCACCAACTTCTTGTACTTGCTTGTGCACTCCGCAGCCAACACAAAAACAACTTATGTGCCCCATCCTGCCACTTATACCAGGCACAGGTGTAACGGGGGGTTTGAAGGGCCTCATCGCCTGTGGTGCCATAGAACTTTGTTGCGGAGCTTGTTAGTGAACGTGCCCTTAGTGTTATTGTGATTGGACCGAATGTTCTATCGATTTTTACTGTACCACCTCTCTATACCTTGCTGCCTGTACCAGTGGTGCTATAACTGTTGTTAAGCAACGACCAACCTGATACGTATCCGCGAAACACAAATGATTGTAGTGACGCAGCAGTTTGTGGTCGGGGCATAAAGGTCCGTTCTAACCTCCCGAGGGTTGCCGCAGAATTCCTGAGACCAGAGTCATTGACCCAAGCGGTGTGGCTGAATACTAAGAACTACCAAGCGAGGCTAACTCTATGGTTCACCCAATGCTTGTACCATTGTAGTGGCCCAGAGTTAGGGGCCCCCACAGCACTTTGTCAGATACTTCCTGTAGTGTATATGTTTGTCTATGTGTATATGTGTGTGTATACCCATGTTTTGTCTGTGTATTGGCCATTTCTGATCACTAAACAGTTAATGTCTGGTGTCTGTTTTGCATGTTTCTGCATGACTTGGCAGAATTTGTCCGGTTGCCTGTCCATCATCCCTGTCTAGCCCTGGGATTGGATAGAGAGATTTCCTCTTTGCCCAGGATTGGTCTGTGGGGATGATATAAAAGGCAGCGCATGGGTGTAGAGGGAGAGCTGAGCTAGAGCCTCAGAGGGAAGTGGGGGAGTCAAGCCCTAGGCCTGGGTCTGGGCCTGGGTCTGGGTCTGGGCCTGGCCTAGGCTGCAGGGAAGCTTTGGAGGAAGTCTTCTACAGTCGTCTGCAAGCTTGCCCTGAGAGGGTATTGCCAGGGAAGGTTGGCTTGTCAGCGGGAAAGAATTCTGCCACCGTAATCGTGAGTTTAACCTGCTCCCATTCAGTCAAGAGCCAGAGTGTTTATAAGAGAGTCTGTGCTGCTCCCTCCATTCCTCCACCAATAACCTCCCAGTCCAGTGGCCAGATAACGTAGCCTGGCCATCACATTTCTGTCTCCAGTAGAGAAGTAAGCAGCAAATGCCTAAAGTTACTGTTTGTTGGGCGTTAACCTACTTTCCAAGTTGCAAGTAAACTGTGTGTCTTCGGTTTCACCAAAAGCGCTTGGAACTGCACGCTTTACTTCATTGTTGCATAATACTAAAAGGCACTGGCATCACATCTGAACCTACTTTAACTACCTACGGCCCCGGCAAGGGCCCTATTGTAATCCACCTGCTGAGCCACCATTACCAGAAGAGTAGCCACCACCGTGACACAGTTAGAATTTGCGCAATCACTCGGGCTACCTTTCTGTCAACTTCAGCTCGCTGCACCCTCTGTCACGAATTACCAGCATTAGAAGATATTGGCTGATAATTGGAAGAATCGCCCAGTATGTGCTTTCCACTGAAAAAAGTTGCCTGAGTTTGAGCTGAGAAGTGCTCTGTCTGTAACAAGGTACCAAACCATTGCTGAGGTTCGTGATTCCTCACTCCATAGAACATTCTTCTATTACTTAACTGTCTAATGATGATGCTGCTTGCACCATTGTAGGCAGGCTAGTGCATTTTCTTTAAGAGGGCTTTTCATACATTTGCAGGATGAATGGAGGGAAATGCCAGCTGAAACATTACCATCAGACGTTAGTAGAAATATATTACAGGGAGTATACGATGTACACCAAGTTCGCTCACGACCTGACGGTTGCAAGTTCAATCCTTGCATAGTTTATCCTTCTGAGGTTGGTAAAACGAGTACCCAGCTTGGTGGGGGGTAATAAATAAAATGACTTGAAAGCGCTGTGGAATAAGTTGGTGCTATACAAATAACAAGATTTCTCTATTTTATGTCATTAGGGCCAAAAGAGCCCCACTAAATATTAACCCTTTCCAATCCAATTTGTATCCTGGTTTTCCTAGGGGGCTTACTCTTTTTCTGCCATTATACAATGGCGCTATCTGCTGGCTAGAGCCAGTACTGCATGAGGTGACATGTTGGATAGGCTCCAACAGCAGAGAGGCTGGCAATATACAGTAAGAGAACCCCGACGGACGTCTTCCAACATCGGAGCTATATAGCCTTAAATTATAATGTCTTCAGATGTCAGACAGTGGATTGAAAAGGGTTAACACGTGGCAGTAAATGCTACTTGTGATTCCTGCTCTGGGGTCCAATTACTTTTCATAGGATAGTGTAAGCTCCAGCAAATATTGCGTTTGCCTGACTACACTTGGTTCACTTTTTCATCCCCATTGCACTTGGAATATAACAATAATTTATGGCATAGCAGAGATGTTACTATGAAGTGGCCGCCCCCTTTAAGCACTTGTTAAAGCCCACCATCCAGATGCGATGAGTTGTCCCTAAGGACTGTCGGACTCCATGAGAATATTTAGTAAATGCAAGCCGTAATTCATAAATCTAGTAAAGGGTCTACTGGCAATGTACAGCTTTGGAATACACAGTGATAGAGCCTTCTATAGAGTTTAACAAAGGGTGGTGGGTAAGTTACTACGCCGGTCCCTAAGTGGTTGTATTCCAGTTACATCTGGCAGGGGTGAAGCTGACACTGTGCATAGCAATGAGGGTTTCACCTTATCAGGCTGGAGTAGATCACTTACACTAGAACTCTATTCCACTACGTGGTGTTTATATAGCGGAGCGCGACCTGAGAGCGTCGTATACGATGTTCTGCAGCTGCCGGGCTCAGGAGTAACACCATGGCGGAAAAAGCAAAGGTAATTCTTATATATTCTGTTCCCTTAGATACCAATGATATATTTACAATAGTTGGTTGGCAAGTTGGGGCATTCTAGAAGTACAATGCCCAGCATATACAATGCCTATAGCATTATTAGGGTTCGCACTGGACAAAGAGGCAGCTGTGGGCCCTAATAATGCTGTAGAACGTGGACTTGTGTATTTAAGGGATGGTTCCACCACAACCCCTTTGTATGTCCCCCATTAGTGCTTTGGGGATTCATCATGTAATATGGCATGTGATGGAGTATCCCGCGAAAAACACTATGCCCAGTCATACAGAAAAATAGCAACTTCCAAGACTGGTTAGGGTGTGAAAAATGCAATAAGTCCTACGAACGAGGCACTTAGCAGACACATTATGGGAAGAAACTTTATAAAAATCCCATTAATGGGTTGTACCAGAATGGCAACTAATCCTCAATCCAAAGGCGAGGGGACAACTTGCTGATGGATGGGGTTCTACTGCCGAGACCCCCATCAAACCCAAGAATGTGGATCCCGTTTCCATCCTCCTCCTCACTGCAGACGTACTGCACCCCCCGCAGTGAGGAGAAGACTGAATGGGGGGCTGGCACTGTAGGGACTGTAGGGATAATCAAGCAGAAAGTGCTCAAGTATTTCTGCACTAAAATGAATGGAGCGGCACATGTTCAGCCAGCGCTCCATTCACTATGATGCCACTGCAGGGAAAGAAGCGACCCCCACAGTGACAGGCAGACGGGGACATGGGACCTTAATTCTCAAGACTGGCAGTAATCTCAGCAGTGAGATCCCCACCAATCAGCAGTGAGCTCCCCACCAATCAGCAGTGAGCTCCCCACCAATCAGCAGTGAGACCCCCACCAATCAGCTAGTTAAGGGGATAACTTGCGATTCTGGTACAACTGCCTTAAGTACAGAGTAATATCCGGCCATTGCATTAATCGATCCAAATAAAATCGTATATGTGAAATGAGCCTTACGGTATAATGTTTGTCATTCCCTCCACTTAGAGGGCCAAGGTGTGCACCCAGCTTTCCCACCCTCAGCCTATCCAGGTCTGGATTATTTAAGCCACCCTCCCACAGGGAAAGTGCCTGAACAATAGGCTCCCAGTTATCTAGTAACAATGTTCAAGTATCTGCTTGTTTCCCAGTTTGACCCTTTTCCTGATTTCCCAACTTTCCTGAACTCTGCCTGTCCTGACCTTGTCCTGTTGTATTGACTGAACATCACCCGCCCCGACCTTCTGCCTGTTTAATCATATTGCATGAACTGTAACTGTTCTGTCCTTGGTCTGTTGTACTGACTACATCCTTGCCTTTCCCTATATTACAATGATCGGTGCCTTTTGGCCTGCCTGGGGCAGCTGTCACTGATACTGCTCTTGGGGAAACAATGACTTGGAGGTCCAATGCAGTGAAGGCCAGATCCCCAAAAAGCGGTTGAGAGGGGTGAAAACCAGGGAACTCATGAGTATCCCAAAGCCAAACCAGTAGGTGACACAATGGGTCCGCGCCTGCTGCGTTACAAAGGCATCTGTAGAGCTTTCTATTGGATTCCATATAGAAATGAATGAGTTTTATCGAGCTGCTCATCATGTAGGGAAGGATAGTGTAATGGGGCCCCAGCGATGCAGCCTGCTAACGGCACGGGATGAACAGTTATGCCCTGTGTGTTCGGAGTTTGTACGGATGGTGATGGGATGCCGATCTCGCTTCATTTTCACAGCTGACGCTCGCCGTCAATTGCCACAATCTGCCTGAACGCTGATTATGGCTGTTAAACCTTCAAATGCTACAATCCGTTCTGATGTTTAGCTCCCCCAATTCAGGTTCAGGAATCCCGAACTGACACCCACCTCTTCCCCCAGCGATGCAATTGCAAGGTGCAGTTAGGTTGCCATGGCCCACAGCGCTCTCATGGTTGAATGCATGTCAGATCGCAGTATAGTGTAATACTACGGTATTACATTATACTCCATGAGCGATCAGACGATCGAGAGTTCAAGTCCCTAAGGGGACTTAAAAAAATTAGTAAAAAAATATATATAAATGGAAGCAAGTAACAATTAAGAGAACCCTTTTTCAAAATTTATAATAAAAAAATCAAAACAATAAAAAACAAAAAAACACATTTGGGGTCGCCACGTCCGATCTATCAAAGTAGGGCATTATTTGTTCATGCGGTTAATGACGTAAAAAAAACCACAATGCCAAAATTGCTCATTTTTTGGTCATCTCACCTCCAAGAAAAAAATAAATAAACAGCGATCAAAAAGTTTTATGTACTCCAAAATGGTGGCAATAAAAACAACAGGACGTCCAGCAAATGGCAAGACCCCACAAAACCGGCGACAGAAAAATAAAAAAGCTAAAAAACTGTAAAAGTTTTTCGGTAGGTTATGTGGTACATTACATACAAAAACAAGGAAAACCGAATAATGATTTTTTTTTAAAAAGAGGGCGGTCCTTAAAGACTTAATTGTTTGCACTAGACTGTAATTTTTTTATTTAGGCGGCGATGTGCCTCCAGGACACAGGAGTGCAGGAGCGGTCGGAAGAACAAGAGGTCGAGTCTAGATAAATAGTGAGGTGCCCTGCAGACTGGTGAACAGGCAGGGAGCGCTGCCATAGTGTGCTGAGCTGCAGACTGACGCAGATGACTAAGTCTTTCCCGGCCTGCGTCGGCTGCCCCAGCCTTAGTCACTGGTCTGACTGTCCTCTGATGGAAATACCAGCTAGAGCCTCGCTCTCCCCGCACTTCTGCCCTTGAGCCATGAAGCCGGAAGGCAAAAGTGAGAAACTTTGTTTCCCTTTTCTGCACTTGAAGTTACAGTTTATTAAAGTTATTTGTAGCAGTAAGAAATAATGTCGTCTTTCCGACCCGCCAAGAACCGGCAATGCACTGGACTCGGCAAGACTTGTGAGCAGGCCTTTGCCCGGAGGTTCTCGATAACAGCGATGCCATTTACACAGCCCTGTGGTCTCCCCTGATGGGCATACCTGGTGGCAGAGACTTACCCGCGTAGCTCTCATTGAAGTGCGCTGTGCTGCACAGTATCTGTAGCTCCCATTCACTTCAATGCGAGCGATGGAAACAATGCGTTGACTCATTCCGTAGGGTGGCCGGGAGCCATGACAGCGGTTGCCCATCTCAGCTATGAAAACCCAGTGGGAATACCCCTTTAACATTAGCTCCATGATATAGGACACTATGGCAGTACCACCGTGCCATGAACCGTGAGCGAGAAGCCTTCCAGGAAGGGGTTAAACAAGTGTCCTGCGCAGCCAGTAAAAATAGTTTCTGATAATAATAAAGTTTTATCTGCGGGCGCAGCGCCGCCCCGCCCTCTCATTCTCGCTCTCGTCATCTTGTATTTAGGTTAGATTGCTTCAAAGTTCTTAAAAGTCCCTGCTGGTTCCGGGCCAAACCAAGCGGAATCCAGGGCCGACGCAGTTAAATCAATTTACATAGACGCCATCAGGGAATTCTGTTTTTTTTTTCTCTCCGGACCGCAGCGCTTCAATGAGAAAATATGTTTTTGCCAGAATGAGAAGAAACAGTTATTAATTCTAAGTACTATTTGACATTTGTAATTAGGCGGTTCGGGAGGTCGCGGCTGATCGCGGGATCTGTTCGCTGCCTGCAGGAAATAAGGAGCGAAGTTTGTTGTACTGATGGATTTATCGGGTTTCCTGCTGTTTTATGGAGGCATGAAGGGATTCTGTCATTCATATGCGCATCTGATTTTCTTGTACATTAACCCCTTGAGGGCCGCCCCTTTTTTTCTGTTCATTTTCGGTATTTCCTCCCCAATAAATGTATCCTTCGATGAAGCTGTCTGACAGCTTGCTGTTTGTTTTTGCAGAATAAGGGCTCAGTCACATGGGCGGATCGGCGCCCGTGACCCCGCACGATTAAGACCGCTGCACTGCTGGTGCGGACGACTCTCTGCACTGGCTGGAAGAAAGAACACATGGCCGGCAATGGAGCCGGTCAAGGAGAGAGTTGTCCGCATGTGGTGCGGCCGTCTTCCTGTGCAGGAACGCGGGCGCCGATCCGCCCATGTGACTCAGCCCTGCGTTGGAGTTTCAATGGTCCTATTAATCTACCATATAATGTACCGAAAAACTTTTTACAATTTCTACAAATGAAATGGAAGAAAATGCAATTCCTCCATTTTTGTTTTTACGGTGTAGATACTGCGGACAAAACTTCATTCTGCTGGTCGCTGCGATTACGGAGAAACCAAATTTATATGTTTTTATATTTTTTAGCTAAACTACTTTTAAAACATAAAATATCTTTGAAATGAAACGCCTTTCTGCCGCCAGAACTCTTCTGTTTTCTGTCCGCGTAGTTCTGCGAGGTCTCGTCATTTGCGGGACGTCCTGTAGTTTCTTTTGGGGCCATTTTGGAGTAAATACGACTTTTTGATTGCTTTTTAATAAATTTCTTCTTGAAGTCAGGGTAACCAAAAAAGTGCAATTTGGGCGTTTTGTGTGTTTTGTGTTTTTTCTGACGCCGTTCACCATGCAGTATTGATAATGCGCTACTTTGGGAGGTCGGACTCAGGGTGGTTTCACACAGGCGATACAATCGCGCAGATTTCAAGCAATGTGACAGCGAGTGAGTAAGCAGATTTATGAAAGCAATGGCTTTCAATGGTTTCCTTCCCGTTAGCGATGTTTTCACTCCTGCGATGTTGTGAGAACAAAAACTCGTTCCATCTTTCTGCGATTATTATTTTTTCTTCTTTTTATCTCCCATGCGATCTTAACATTAGAAAGTCCTGTTGGCTTCCATGATTAAAAAAAAACTGCGCAATTTTATCACGGCGGCAGTGATGCGATTATTATTTTTAAAAAGCATTGCTGACGCTCAAAAATCGCGGGAGCAAAGACACGATTTGCCATGATTTTCTTGCGGCAAAATCGCAACCGCCCTTATGTAACGGGCCTCATACAGACACAGATACCAAATGGTTGGGATGTTTATTGTAAATATAAGAAAGGGGAGGGGCTTAAACTTTTATTACCTTTAATTTTTTCTAATAATTAAAGCGTTTTAAGGCTCATCTTTACATCATTTTAGTCCCCATTGGGGGACTTGAACTTGTGGTTGTTTGTATCACATCCTGACAAGCAGCATATCGAGCTACGTGGACCCCATGCTGCCATCACAACCAAACAGCGCGTCGCGATCCCATCATAGGGGAAGGTAGTTCAGGACCCCGTTACAGATTTTCCATAGGGGCCCAAGACTGATCCAACGACTATGTAGTGTGCACTGGGGACAATGACGCACAAACGTGGGCTATGGGAGCGTCTCCGCAGACGGGGCAGTGACAGGGGGAATGTGCCATTGGGATGTAACGCTGCAGCCAGTGACATGCAGTGCTGTTAGTGAGTGATGCCATGAGTGACGATGTGTAGCTGAGCGGGTGACATCTACTGGGGGACTTGTCACTCTGCATTCGCAGCGCCGGGTGCCGATAAGAGGTGATGTGAGACGAAAGTCTATGAGAAATGTCCGCGGTGCATTGAATCCGCAGTGAATCGGGACGCCTTTGTTGGCCACGTACTCTGGGCCCACGATGATGCCGAGCCGCAGACCGAGATATAATACAGAGCACACATATGGGTATGGAGGACGACTATGAAAATGTAACGAAGGCCCTAATCACCGCTCAGAGGCTTCAGATCCAACATGGAGTGGCGGGACACAAAGTTCTGCATCTGGTAAAAATGCCGGAACAGAACAGACCCAATATAGTCACAGGTCCGTCCGCCACAGTTTGGTTCTGTTGGGCGACGGATCCGTTCATCCAGGAGATTCCGTTTTTTGCTCCCGTAATGGAGATGTTAATTTAGCCTTATCAGAGTGTTGAAGAAGCCCTGTGACCCCGATGGGAGTGATGGAGATCTACCTGCACCTATGGGGCATTGAATCTGCATCCCGCTGACCTCGCAATGCAAATAAGGGAGATGGAAGAATACCTCTGTAGCGCCACCAAACTGCAGAGGCATTGCTCCACCTTCCTTATTGGCATATTACCCAGGGGAGCTTGCATGGCCGTATAAGTCTTCTCACTCACCTTCTTGGTGCTCTCTTTAAGGAGTGATGTTACCCCTCCCGGCTGACCTCTAAGAAACATCTAAGTACTAATTCAGTTTATACAATGTATCAAGTACAAGATCCCTCTTATGGAACATATTTGTTAACCCTTTGCCCACCACAAGTTATGGCTTGCAGCAACGCAGGCCCCGCTAATCCACCGGGTCCGGTAACGGTCTTACACACTGTGACCATCATCATTACGCTTATACTGCTGAGCAGTTTAATTTAGCTATGGATCCCCAGCAGTCCCAATCCAATGAAGGCCGCTCGTTTGACCACCGCTCCCACCATGTGGGGGCCTTTTGCATTCCCATTCTTGGAATCAGTGGGGGTCCCAGCAGTCAGAGCCGCACTGATCAGCTGGTTTTCCTCTGTCCTGTGAATAGGAGATGACTTTGTTTCATTGGCCAAACCTTTTAAACATTCTCTGCACTACCTTCTTCTGGAAAGGGTTAAATTAAAGCTCCGCCATCTGATTAGCGCTTGTCTAGTATACTGTATATGTATTACTAGTTTGTTGTTTTACTGTTTTTGATTTAACTCCTTTTGCTATCTAGATAACCGCTCCTGACGGATCCGTGATTAGTATCGAGTACCTCTGTTTAGTACTCTATGTTGGGGCGTATCCAAAAATAAGGGGGCCATGGCAAAGCCCAGAATTGGCTCCACCCCCCTTTATTAAAGGAGTTCTCCAGTTTGGAATCCCATTTCCATCTATGCCTTAGGGAATTACAGTTAATAGACAGGTGTCCTCTTTTCAGGACTGCTCAGCCAGGGTTTACAAGTGTCCCTCCTTCTGGAGGTCTTGTCCTTTCCTGCACCCCATTGATGTGAATGGACAATGTGTAATGCTTAGTCTTTCCTCTGGGGGTGCTGCAGGAAAGCTGAATAGTTGTTGCCAGGTTCCCCCACAGGTTACAACTGATCACTGGGGCTCCCATCAGGGGGTGCAGTGGGCAGGAGACAGTATAATGGTAATATAGGGGATGCAGCTTAATGGCAGCCCCCCACCATCCTCTCTCAAACTGCTTTGACGTCACAGTTGCTATTTACCAGGATATCTAAGGGCCCGTTCACATGAGATTCTCAAGCACAACTTGCATCAGACAACTCACAAAAAAAATGTCTGTGTGCCTTCCAAACCCCGCGGGCAGCAGGATATTTCATGGCAGACACTGGAGCTAGCACTGATACCGGCAGCAGCAGAAGCCCAACTGTATATTATAGTCATGGCACGGGCTCAGCACCTGTAAATAAATGGCGCAGAATGTGAAAGGGTTAAAGCTGAACTTTCCCTTTAATAATCAGGGTAGGAATACAGTGAAGGATACATTGATTGATGCTGCCATCTAGTGGCACTGTTAAGAATTACAGATTGCAACTGTGTATCCAATTATGTAGAAAGGTTTATTTAAGTGTATACAAAGATAAGATCATCCCGGAGCCGTAGAAAAGATCGCTGCCAAGGAAATCATTCAGGTTACTGAGATTTTTCACTTAGAGGTTTAGTATGATTGTAACAGCTGTGATGTAATATGTAACAGCTGTGATGTAATATGTAACAGCTGTGATGTAATGTGTAACAGCTGTGATGTAATAGCTGTGATGTAATATGTAACAGCTGTGATGTAATATGTAATAGCTGTGATGTGATATGTAACAGCTGTGATGTAATATGTAACAGCTGTGATGTAATATGTAACAGCTGTGATGTAATATGTAATAGCTGTGATGTAATATGTAACAGCTGTGATGTAATATGTAATAGCTGTGATGTAATATGTAACAGCTGTGATGTAATATGTAATAGCTGTGATGTGATATGTAACAGCTGTGATGTAATATGCAATAGCTGTGATGTAATATGTAACAGCTGTGATGTAATGTGTAACAGCTGTGATGTAATATGTAATAGCTGTGATGTGATATGTAACAGCTGTGATGTAATATGTAACAGCTGTGATGTAATATGTAACAGCTGTGATGTAATATGTAATAGCTGTGATGTAATATGTAACAGCTGTGATGTAATATGTAATAGCTGTGATGTAATATGTAATAGCTGTGATGTAATATGTAACAGCTGTGATGTAATATGTAATAGCTGTGATGTGATATGTAACAGCTGTGATGTAATATGCAATAGCTGTGATGTAATATGTAACAGCTGTGATGTAATATGTAATAGCTGTGATGTGATATGTAACAGCTGTGATGTAATATGTAATAGCTGTGATGTAATATGTAACAGCTGTGATGTAATATGTAACAGCTGTGATGTGATATGTAACAGCTGTAATGTAATATGTAACAGCTGTGATGTGATATGTAACAGCTGTGATGTAATATGCAATAGCTGTGATGTAATATGTAACAGCTGTGATGTAATATGTAACAGCTGTGATGTAATATGCAATAGCTGTGATGTAATATGTAATAGCTGTGATGTGATATGTAACAGCTGTGATGTAATATGTAACAGCTGTGATGTAATATGTAATAGCTGTGATGTGATATGTAACAGCTGTGATGTGATATGTAACAGCTGTGATGTAATATGCAATAGCTGTGATGTAATATGCAATAGCTGTGATGTAATATGTAATAGCTGTGATGTAATATGTAATAGCTGTGATGTAATATGTAACAGCTGTGATGTGATATGTAACAGCTGTGATGTAATAGCTGTAATGTAATATGTAATAGCTGTGATATAACAGCTGCGATGTAAAATGTAATAACTGTTATGTAATACGTAACAGTTGTGATGTAATAGCTGTGATGTAATATGTAATAGCTGTGATGTAACATGTAATAGCTGTTATGTAATACGTAACAGTTGTGATGTAATAGCTGTAATATAATATCTAATAGCTGTGATGATATAAGTAACAGCTGCGTGCGTCGGCATTCATCTTTATAAAGGACACAATTGACTTTTTTGCTTTATAGTTTAGGGACAACTAATAATGGCGTTATCTGTGCGGCTTCACAGAAATGTATTACGGGTTGCTAATACGGATGAGGGTCCGACCCGACCGCCGATCATCATGCAGATCTGTGACGCCCCAAGTACATCAGGATAGCTGCAGGCGGCCATATTGTGGGCACATTAATGAGCGGGTAATACACTCGTGTGACCGCGGCCTGAGCGCCACATTTGTATCTATCATGTAACTCACATACAGTCGTGGCCAAAAGTTTTGAGACTGATACAAATGTTGCTTTTCACGTTTGCTGCCTCCGTGTTTTTACATCTTTTAGAGGAGCGCAATAGAGGAACTCGGCCCAATGTCGCACTTGTCAACGCACGTTTTGCCCCCAGGTGTGGGGTGATTTTCAGACATCGCACTCACATCGCACCCGCTCCACTGCAAACCATGGGCAGTGCCAGGCGTTCCGAGGAAACGCCCAAAGATAGGACGTGCCGAGATTTTTTCCCCGCTTCGCAATGTGGGAAAAAATCATTCAAGCGTATGATCCCCTTCAAAAGAATGGCGGTCGTATTCGTGCGACATTCTGCGGGTCATGCAACGCACAAATCTAACGCTATTTTCTCGGCTGTATAAACGGCCTTAGGTCGGTCTCACGTGACCAGATCTGAATTGGGGACGATTTGTGGTATTCCGCACAAATAAGAAAATAGAACATTGGCATATCCGCTCAGATGGGAGGATGGCGACTGCGATTTCCACAAGCGGAAATAAAGCCGTAGCATATTCTATTTTTGTGCGGACTCTGCACTTTTCCCAGTCGCCTCTCTTCCCGCAGTGATGTCACTCTGTATAAAGCGCTAGCCGAGCAGTCATCACTCCATTCATGTCAGTGGGGTTGACAGGGATACCTCAGCGCTTGCTGCTCGCGTGTCTCTGCAGTCCCATTAACCCCGTAGTGAGGAGGACTGTTGGACACCTAATATTCCACGGCGCCCCCCATAGACCCCATACTTACCAGCGGATCCGTCGCTCTGGGTCCCGCATGACGCTTCCCCGCCCACCCATCATATGACGCGGCGGCGGTAGGTGGGGAAGCGTTTTCAGGCTATCTTCCGCTGTGCTACAGCGGGAGATAGCGTGAACGGACGGCTTCCATTGACTGCATTGGAAGCCGTCAGCGCGTACACCCGCAGCAAATAGAGCATGCCGCGGGTGAGGACGGGAGATTTCACGGTGCGGAATTACGCGGTGGAATTCTGCACCGTGTGCCCTGAGCTATTAGGTTCAATAGAACCTAATAGCAGGGGGCAACGCAGCGGATTTTCGCCGTGGATTACGCGGCGGAAATCCGTTCGAGTGAAGGAGGGTGACTATCCACTACAGTTCTTTTTATCCTACACAGGAGTATATATATATATTATACAGCGGTCTATATATATAAGGGTGACCGCCCACTACAGTTCTTTTTCACTGTGAAATTCGCTGCGTTTTTTTCTCCGGGGGTCTGTGGGACTTGTTAATGTTAAAATTGCATCGCGCAAAATCGCAAAATCGTGTTTTTAACATTAGGAAGCCCCATAGACACCTGGAAAAAAACGCAGCAAATTCGCAAACGCTAGTGGGTAGTCACCCTAGGGCTGGGTTAACACATGGCGGCAAATCCGCCTGCAGCCGCTAATCCTGGAATTAGCCGGGCATGTGGACGAGATTACTCAGAAATCTTGTCCACACAGGAAGGCAAATCTGTTGTGGCAAAGCCGGCGCTGCGGCGCAGATTCGCCGGCCATAGCATGCCCATTCTTTTTTTTTACTGCGGCCACGCTCTCCTCTATGGCAGCGCTGGCCGAAAAGGAAAAGCGTGCGGCCAAGCCGCTTCAAAACCCGCGGCTGAGTGCTGTGGGTTTTGAAGCAGCGCTTTCCCAGCAGAAATCTTGTGGTCTTTCGCTGCGGCCAAACCGCAAGATTTACGCCGGGAACACGCCGTGTGAGAACCCAGCCTTGGGCCGCCTGCAGACGGGCGGGTCGGATCCGGCCGCGAGGATTCTCGCCGCGGGACCCGACCCGAGCGCCTGCAGGGACCAGCGCGTACTCAGCCGCGCCCACGGCCCCGGTTCTTTCATGTGGCGGCTGCCGGGCAGCCGGCG
Organism: Eleutherodactylus coqui; assembly: GCF_035609145.1. NCBI lineage: Eukaryota > Metazoa > Chordata > Amphibia > Anura > Eleutherodactylidae > Eleutherodactylus > Eleutherodactylus coqui. The sequence goes on from NC_089848.1 coordinate 125,435,392, forward strand.
CATGCACAGAGCGGAGCCGGCGGCCGGGTGAGTGACATTTCTGTGTGGAGCTCTGCGAGCCCCGTACAGAAATAAGACATGCCGCGGTTTGTTTGCCGTGCGAGATTTCGCACGGCCAAACCGCGGCCGTCTGCATAGGATTGAGTTTGTTAATGCAATCCTATGCAGGCTTCCAGTGGCGGAAATCCCGCAGGAAATCCCGCCGCGGAATTTCCACTCGTGTGCAGGGGGCCTTATGCTGCTTTGTTGTTTAATTGCCGAGTTTGTTAGGAAAGCGTTTACTTGACTATTTACAAACAAATGAAGATAAATTCTTCTCCCCGGATTCCTCTTATGTTAAACGTCATTCGATGGCGTCACACGGCGAGAAAATCGTGCGAGAGTCAGTAAAACAGCAGATTAGGAATCCAATGATTTTCCACGGTTTCCTTCCCGTCTGTGAAGTTGAGTCAACAAGAAATCGCGGCGTGCGCTGACGTTCGCGATGTGTTTTTTTATCTCCCATGTTTCCCTATGGAGCCTCATTTTTACCGCAAGTTTTTGCGTTGCAATTTTAACATTAGAGAGCCCTATCGACTTTTGCACTAAAAAAACACGCGGGCGGCAACGAGGCGAGATTATTCTTAAAAAAGCATCAATGACGCTCCAAAATCGCAGGAAAAAAGATGCAATTTCACTGCGATTTCCTCGCAGCAAAATGGCGATCACCCGTGTGAAACTAGCATTAAGGCGGCGTTCACACGGGGCGTAAGTGCAGCAGAATCTTCATGCAGACTCTCAGCACGGAAATTCTGCATGCATCCTAAAGGCCGAGCCTAAGCAGCAAAGCGCAAGAGATGTACAAAAATCTTGGCCACACGCTGCAGACAAGCCACGCGGAAACTGACGTCCAGCGCGGAATACAAATTCGCAGCATGTCAGTTGTATCGCCATTTCCACGGCGGGCTCTCTGCTCTCTATGTGGAGAGATTCCCGCAGTGGAATATAGGTGGACAAACCACTTCAAACCAGCCACGAACGGCGCGGGTTTTGAAGGTGCCTTTCCACTGCAGGAATCTCACAGGATTTCCGTGCGGTGCCACTGTGGACATTCCGCGGGATTTCCGCCCCATGTGAACCCAGCCTAAAGGAAGAAAAGATGCGCAGTTCTGTGTGACCTCGGCTTTTAGGGATGGACCTCGTTAGGAATGGTTTTATTTGTTTAGCATTTTTTTTATTACTGTTCTAAAAGTGATGAAATGTTGTAGATTTCCTATTGGCCACTAGAGGGCAGCACAACAAGTCTACATTATGAAGTGTCATCCAGGTATCAGTGGCCATAACTCTCCAACGGGAGCCTCGCAGCAGATCCCTGCGCCCCAAAGTTGGCATGAAAACCATTATTTAAAATGCTGTGGTATAGGGGGAGATTTATTAACCCCTTGACGATGCGGCTCTGCTTTTTTTCGATGTTTGACTTCCGCTCCGCGCTCCTCATAACTCCTATTTTTCCATTGACATGTCTGGAGGAGGGCTTGGGGTTCATGCAGGACAAGTTATATTTTTTAATTATATTATTTAAAGTGCCGTTTAATGTACTGAAAAACCTTTCAAAAAGTTGAATAAATGGGGGGGATGGGGTCCACCATATTTGAGGGGGGTGCAGACTGCGACAAAAATGACACGATAACTTCATCCCATCGGTCGATACTACATATAAGTATTCACTTTATACAGATAATACACAAACACACATTTATGAACATTTTGTGGAACGTTATTTTTTTGCGCATCGGCTTACTTCACTGGACTTTTTGCGCCCACAAGGTCTGTTCATTCGCAGGCAGCAAAGAAAGCCTCACCAATTAAAAAGCGGCTAATTAGTCTTTAAGCCTTCCAGATGTGTTCTTTTTCCAGCAGAATTACGCCATTTTTCACTCATCTTCTTACATTTTGCGCACCGACCGTTAAGTTCTATTTTTTTTTTACGTAACCAAAATGTGTGTGCAAAATACGGGAATGTGAGCGAGCCCACCGCGACCAACGGGTTCTATTCTCTACATGTTGCATACTCTGTATTTTTTTTTTACCACCCATATTAATAGACAGTAAAAACTAATCACCTGATATGAGCACCTCTGGGCAGGCAGCAACCGTACCAACAAGGACTATAACTCACAGTCCAGCTCTGGTGGGGCCCCGCTGCAGCGCAGAGAAGATCCTCACTCCTCCCCCTGGTGTCTGTATTCCTGCACTGTACTGTATGCAGCGCAGAAGACGGGGAGGGGTGAGGATCTTCTCTGAGCTGCAGCAATGGCCAGAGCTTGACTGCAAGTTATAGTGCTTGATGACAAGGTTACTGCCTGACCAAAGGTTCAGGGGTGGCGAGGGCACTAAGAGGGGGCACTGTTACTGCTCGGTCAACTAAGGGGGAAGGGTTACTGCTGAGACCAATAAAGGGAGCACTCTTATTATTGGTGCCACTAAAAGGGGCAATATTATCACTGAGGACACGAAAGAGGGCACTGTTACTATTGGGGACACTAAAGGGGCAATATTACTTTTGGAGCTATTAACGGGGCTGTAGCAGTTTCAGGTACTGGGTTGGAGCCTCAGGTATAATAGCCAAAGGTCTGGAGGGTAATCAGAGACAAGCCAGGAGTCAGCAATGGGAGGTCTAGTCACAAGAGCCGAGGAGTAGGCAGAAGTGAAGCTGATTAATCAATGCTGGGAAGCAGACTAATCACACAAGGAGTGGGTGGAAGGGCCAGGCTCTATAGGGAGTCCTAATTATCAGCAGGGCGGAGCCAGGACAGAGAGGCAGGAACTAGATCAGGTGAAAGTGTGGCGCCTTGCGTGGAACAGCCAACAGTAGCAACACCCCTGCTTGGTATATTACAGGGAATGTCTCTCTACCCACACACACGGCTGGAGTTGGGAGGGTGTAGTGCGTGTACATGTCACGATGGCACATGTATGACAATTATGGAGGGGACCAAGATATTACTCTGGGACACTACAAAAGGAACCAGAAACAAGGATTTAGCAGTGTAGTATCCCAGAACGTCATCCTGGTCCCCTCCATAATTGCCATACATATTCTGTCTCATGTGGATGCACTGTGCAGAGCGGTCATGTCTATTTTCTGTATGTGTGTTGCACAGCTGCAGCGTCTGAAGGGTTAACTACCTTATAATGATTGCCTGTCAGCTCTGCTGTATCTTGAATGTATCTATCTTACTGTGTCATGTGGTACAACTGAGGTGATAAATGTAAGTGTCTGAGAGCAGGAAGAGGTCTTCTTCATTCTGTGTTGGAGCGGGGTTCCATTTCACCTGTTGCTTGGTTCTAACATGGAGCCACATGGGAGCGCCATCAGCTTCCATGTTGGTGAAGATGGAGGAAGAGGAACGACATCCCATAGCGTATGGGGTTTGGATGTGAGGGAGTGAGCACAGTCCAGAGAGAGAGAGAGCGCACCAAATCCTAATTGCTACTGAACCCGTTCACATCACTGCAGGTAATTTTTCCTGTGTGGCCGTCCGCCAGTGAGATCACCACACAGAGGTACGTGATTTTCACACCCAGGCAGAGAATATGCGGGTGCATTTATTCTAAGTCTTCTGAGTAATTGTGTTTTGCCAGAGAGTATGTGGAGAGGAACTTGTCTTTTTGCCTCCTCCGGAGTATATTTCATGTTCAGGTCCGGTGACATATAGATAACAGGGGGTTAGTATTGTTCCTGTGTGTTTCCCTCCCAACCTCTGAGCTTCTGTCTGTAACTGCTGCCATCAATCTACCTGTAATTACCGTATATACCGGCGTATAAGACGACTTTTGAACCCCGAAAAATCTGCTCTGAAGTCGGGGGTCGTCTTATACACCGGTAATACAAGTGTCAAAAAAAAAAATCATTACTCACCTCCCCCGGCGTTCTGCGGCGCTGCTGCAGGCTGTCGCTCCCTCCTGGTCCCCGGCAGAGCATTGCTTTATGGACACAGGGCTTGAAATCCCCGCCTTCAGAAAGCTAATACTGTGATTAGCTAACACACGCCGTCAGCCAATCACAGCCATTCAATGACATCATTGAATGGCTGTGATTGGCTGAAGGCACGTGTGTTTTCTGGAGGCGGAGATTTCAAGCCCTGCGTCCAGAAAGCAATGCTCTGCCGGGGACCAGGAGGGAGCGACAGCCTGCAGCAGCGCCGCAGAACGCCGGGGGAAGTGAGTAATGATTTTTTTTTTTTGCTCCGCTGTATTCCCGGCGTATAAGGTGACAGTTGGGGGGTCGTCTTATACGCCCCGTCGCCTTATACGCCGGTATATACGGTACCCGTTATTCCAAGTTTATTCTACATAAAGTTTTACTAACCTACTGCTGCAGCTTGACAGCTCAATGGGACGAGCTGCCAGCTGGAGTACAGGAGGTCCTGGGTTCAATCACTGACAGGGGCACTATTACTGAGGGGGGTACTATGGTATTATTTTTGGAGTCACTATTACTATTGGGGCCACAAGCGAGAAATTTGTCCCTGGAACTGTGCCTGGCTCTCAAGCATTTCAAAGTAAACCCAGCTTGTTGTAATGACAATGAAAACACCGTAACCAAGTCTGATCGCAGGGTTAAAGGGATATTCTGCGACTTCATCATGTATTTTCCATTAATTTCGATCTTGACCCTATAATGCGATGTCTGATGTGCATTGTGCAGCTCGACTCACCTGAAAACGCTGTTTCTGAGTGTCTGTCATGTGATGTGAGTCCGATTCTGCATCTGCTGACGTCATGTTCATCAGCTCTCTTCCAGTCCTGTCCGTGTCTTCTGACAACCGGCTGGCAGGCTGGACTGAACCTCCCTCGAATCATGAGCGTGCGCAGTTACCTGCCAGTGTCAGCTGCACATGCTCGCTTTGTGCGACCGTCTCTTGCTTTCTCATGGTGCTCTGAAGTGCATGAAAGGGGTGTCGGGGTAAGCTGTTGCTGTAAAGAACAGTGACTGTGCCATTGGCTGCAGCAGCCTGTGGCGCCCTGTGAACAGGCTGCTGCAGCTTGTATACATCACATGAGAGTGGAGCCCCAGAGCCGCGGGTGGTGAACTTCCACGGAGCGGGAAGAGGTGAGCACAGGCTCGTTATTATTTTGGGGCATGGAGAAGGTAGTTTTGAAAAAATGGAACTCAGACAACTCCTTTAACCCCTTGAGTGTTTTTTATTACCATGTTGTGCCTCAGAAGGCAATTTTTTAAAAATGAGTCAACAATGCAATTTTAGTATTTATTAACCCCTTGAGTGGTACACCTGGAAAATCTCCAGGGCTTTCTGCACTGACCATGCAGTTAACCCCTTCCCTCCATATGACGTAAGGGTACGTCACAGGAGCAGGGTACTTCCTGCAAAATGATGTACGCTTACGTCATAGAGATAGCGTGAGATCATGACAGATCTCATGCTATCCGGGAGCGGGAGACGGCTGTCACTGATAGCCGGCCTCTTGTTGCAACAGCAGGGGTGCATTGAAGATGTGCCCCCCGTTGTTAACCCCTTCCCTGCCGCGATCTAAGTAAATCGCCGCAGGGAAAGGGTTCACAGAGGGAGTGCGCTACCTCTGTGACTTCAGCCAGCTCTCGCGATGTTATCGCAGAGAGACCATCTGGTTACCATGGCAACAGGATGCCAGATACGAGCGTCCTGTATTGCCAGTGCCTGGGATCGTTGTAGTAAGCGATAAGGCATTGCAGGAGAGAAGTCCTGCAATGACTTATCACAGCGATCATCGATGCTACGGTGTAAATCCCCCAAAGGGACACAAATGGTGTAAAAAAAAGATCAAAATAATTTACAAAAAATAAACATTTAAATACCTTTTCTCATATTAGCATTAAAAAATCCTACATATTTGGTATCGTCGTGTCCATAAAGACACGTACAATAAATTGAACACGCTTTTTATCCTGCACAGCAAAAAGTGTAAAAAAATTTAAAAAATAAGCAAAAAAACTGAGGCAAAATGCTAATTTTTTGCATTTTGCCTCCCAAAAAACGCAATAAAAGTGATCAAAAAAAGGGGACTCCCCGCATTAAAATCAATAGGAGAGTGTCGCGGTCCACTCCCACAGCTGTCACCACTGTGAGAGGGGATTCTTTACTCCCCGCAGGGAGTACCCTTTACTCCCCATGCAGTAAAACCCCCTGGAAAGTTCAGTTGACAGCTCATTGCTCTGCACATTTCAGCACTAGAGCTGTCCACGGAAACCTTCGGGGTTTAACTGCATGGTCAGTGCAGCAAGCCCCAGAGATTTTCCGGGCGTGCCACTAAAGGGGTTAAGTGAATCCTGGCAATCACAATGCCAAGATTCACTATTCTTGGGGTATTTCTACAGAGTTTCCACAAATAAAATCCACAGCACTTACAAAGTGAGCTACGGGGACGAGATTTTAAAAATCTCATCCACATGGTGTGAAATTGAAAACTCCACATGAAATCTGCAGCAGGACTGACCTGCGGTGCAAACTTTACATTTACAGACTAAGTGTATGCTGTGTACTCTCAGTTCACAGGAGCGGGGTGAAATCCACATCGACATCGCAGCGACTGCTGTGGATTTGGTGCAGACTTTCCATTATGCATTTACTTCTGATATCCTCATGTGGAAATTCTGCAACAAATTCGCCCCGTGTGAAGACCCCGTCTTCCCGTACTGAAGAAGCCCCGCTGCTTCCTGATACCGGCCCTTAGGGACGACTCTCTGTATACGCTGTGCAGGCTTAAGGACATTGTAGCAGTACATTATAATGGTAGGGGGGAACAACCGGCCCCCTTGGGCTTGTTTATTTACGGGATGTATTTTGTAATGTCGCCATGTAATGCACTGAAAAGAGTGGAGAAAAATAAAAATAAAAGCATTTGCGCCATTTTTGTTATTACAGCGTTCATATTACATATGAATTTTTTCTAGGAGTCATTATAAATGTGGTCCTCCACGTTTATACCATTTTTTAATGCTTTTTGGATTTTTTTTTAAACAAAGATTGCCTTCCGGCGCCGTATTCTGAGACTTATTTATTTTTCATCGATTAGGGCTTATTCACATGGGCGTATATTGGCTGGGTTTTCATGTCACGGACGATATACGCTACTTCTTTGATACATTGGTTTACAATGTATCAGTGCACATAGGCGTATCTCCGCAATGTAAAAGCGCCCAGCCGGGCGCCCATTAAGTCGGCGGTGGCCGCTGCATTAACTCCTATGGGAGCCAATGACAGCTGCAGGAGAAGGGAGGTGGGAGGCAGTTTAGAAGCATGACTGCTAAACTCTGTTCCCCTTCTTTTCTCCTCTCCACTCCTTGACGCTGTTTGCAATGGGAGGGGTGGGGCTTAGCTCCGCCCACCCCATTGCAAACAGTGGCAAGGGGCGGGAGCTCAGCACACTAGCTCCCACCCCCGTCCCACCTTCTGCCCTTGCAGAGAGCCGGCAAGGGGGAGGGATGGGGAAGACAGCCCGACGGCGTATACGGCGCCCCATACACCACACGGTAGCGAATATACGCTGATGTCAATAAGCCCTTAGGCTGTGTAGAGCTCGTCTTCTGCAAAGTGAGCTGTAGTTTTTGATATTACGACTTTGGAGTGTACAGATCTTTTTGATCACTTTATATTCACATATTTTGAGAGTCAGGATTCCCTAAAATCACAACTCTGACATTCCGATATTCTTTTTTTACAGCCTTCACTGTGCAAGACAAATATTGTGATATGTACAGAGCGATAACATATGTGGGGCTTATAATTGTTTACTTTCTTTTATAACTATATATATAATTTTTTTTTAAACTGCTAAAAAACTTTATTAAAACTTTTTTTTCGCATTTATTTAGCTCCTACAGGGGACTTGAACTTGCAATCAACTGATCACTTACAGTATATACTGTAATACTTCAGTATTGCATTATATAGTGATTTTTGATGTTTCCTTTCAAGCACTGCCATAAGCAAGGTTTGATGAACATCTATATGTGCCAGCATGGGGAGCATTCAGTAGGCTCAGGACGCCCTGCTAGCCCATCGGCACCATCCGATCTCTCTGTGGGGATTGCTAATGGGGTGCAGAAAGGGGTACCCCTCTGCTTCCCAAAGACTGTATAGATGCACGATCAGCTTTGACCACAGCACCTAAACAGTTAACTGCTGAGATCAGAGTTAGCTCTAATTGTGACAGTTACTGGCAGTTGTCAACTATCAGAAACAACTTACAGCCACCCGGTACAGAAGAGACTCTTCTCCAGAGCCCGCTCCATACACTCTTCAAGATCACAGAATGTTTATTGTCATTTTGCAGTCCTGAAGTGGTTAAAGGACTCTATGACTGGCAATTTTCTTTTAGATTTGTCTTTTTTTTCACATGGAAAATGCAGTTTTCACTTTGGCCACTGGATGTCAGCACAACCCACATTAATTCATTAGCAAGAGCAAAGTGCTTTTCAGCACTGCCGTAATATGTAATTTTTAGGAGAGGAAGTAGCCTCAGAGTATATAAATCAGGTAATAACATCTTATAATGAATCTATATAAATAGTGTAGAAACCACGTCAAGCCATTATATTACTGATCCTGAGTCCCATCCTGTATTATACTCCAGAGCTGCACTCACTGTTCTCACACACAGCAGCGCTGCACACACTCACACTCCTCTTGCTGCAGCGCTACACATTCTCACGTGCTGACGGACACTCGGTTTGGTCAGAGACTCCTCTTCCTTCTCATGGCACGGGAATTATGTCTTCAAACGGCTTCTCAAAGTTAAATTTAAACGTATATGTAAATAATAAGCCAATTACATACTCACCTCCCGCAGCTGCAGCACCACCTAATCACCTCTCCTAGCTGCGCACAGCTGCAGCACCACATGCTCACCTCTCCTAACTCCTAACACCCCGCAGCTGCAGCCCCACATACTCACCTCCCGCAGCTCCCCGCAGCTGTAGCACCACCTACTTACCTCTCTTAGCTCCGCACAGCTGCAGCACCACATGCTCACCTCTCCTAACTCCCCCCAGCTGCAGCACCACATACTCACCTCTCGCAGCTCCCCGCAGCTGCAGCACCATATACTCACCTCTCACAGGTGCAGCACCACCTACTCACCTCTCACAGCTCCCCGCAGCTGCAGCACTACATACTCACCACTCACAGCTCACCACAGTTGCAGCATCACCTCTCACAGCACCCCGCAGTTGCAGCACCACATACTCACCTCTCGCAGCTCCTCGCAGCTGCAGCACCACATACTCACCTCTCGCAGCTCCCCACAGCTGAAGCACCACATACTCACCTCTCCCAGCTCCCCGCAGCTGCAGCACTACATACTCACCACTCACAGCTCACCACAGCTGCAGCAGCACATACTCACCTCCCCCAGCTCCCTGCAGCTGCTGCACCACATACTGAACTCCACCAGCTCCTCACTGCTGCAGCACCACCTACTCACCTCTCACAGCTCCCTGCAGCTGCAGCACCACATACTCACCTCTCACAGCTCCCCGCAGCTGCAGCACCATATACTCACCTCTCGCAGCTCCCCGCAGCTGCAGAACCACATACTCACCTCCCCCAGCTCCTTGCAGCTGCATCACATACTCAACTCTACCAGCTCCCCTCAGCTGCAGCACCACATACTCACCTCTCCTAACTCATGCAGCTGCAGCACCACAAACTCACCTCCCGCAGCTCCCCCAAGCTGCAGAACCACATAATCACCTAACCCAGCTCCCCACAGCTGCAGCACCACATAATCAACTTACCAAGCTCCCCGCAGCTGCAGCACCACATACTCACCTCTCGCAGCTCTCCCCAGCTGCAGCACCACATACTCACCTCCCCCAACTTCCCGCAACTGCAGCACCATATACTCATCTCATCTCTCGCAGCTCCCCGCAGCAGCACATATTCACCTCTCCCAGCTCCCTGCAGCTGCTGCACCACATACTCACCTTTCCTAACTTTCCGCAGCTGCAGCACCATATACTCTCCTAGCTCTGCACAACTGCAGCACTACATACTCACCTCCGGCAGCTCCCCGCAGCTGCAGCACCACATACTCACTTCTCACATTTCCCCCCAGCTGCAACACCATATACTCACCTCCCCTAGCTCCCTGCAGCTGCAGCACCACATAGTCACCTCCCCCAGCTCCCCTCAACTGCAGCACCACATACTCACCTCCCCACAGCTGCAGCACCACATACTCACCTCCCCACAGCTGCAGCACCACATAGTCACCTCCCCCAGCTCCCCTCAACTGCAGCACCACATACCCACCTTCCCATAGCTGCAGCACCACATACTTACCTCCCCCAGCTCCCTGCAGCTGCAGCAACACATATTCACCTCTCATAGCTCCCTGCAGATGCAGCATCACATACTCACCTCTCCCAGCTCCACACAGCTGCAGCACCACATACTCAGGTCTCCACTATGAGGTTGTATTGACAGCCTGCAGTCAGGCTGTGTACAGGACAGCTCAGACTGCTGCAGCCAATTATAGACCTCAGTATTCAAGCACTGACTTTTGTGATTGGCTGCAGCATCCTGTGACATGTCATAAAAGGGCTGACTAAAGCCTATCAGCACAGGCCTGGCGGAGAGAATGGAGCTGAAGGCGGCTGGAAGAGGTGAGTATATGATTGTTTATTGTTTTTATACATTGGTAGCAGAATTTTTTTTTTTTTAAACTAACTCGGACTTCCCCTTTAAGGGGCACAAAAGACCATTATTACTTTGTAAGTATTGGGGGATATTACTTTTCTGGAACACAATATGGCCATTATTACTTTGCAGGGAACACAGTGCGATGGTACAAAGCTGGCATTATTTCTTGTGGTGGTCAATATGAGGGAATTATTACGGTGTGACAGTATTACACTGTGGGGCACAAGAGGGGGCACGTTTACTGTGGGGGACACTGGGAGGGACATTGGGGGGTAATCGCAGGATGGAAAGTGAGGTAGATGAATCAGAGATATAGGAATTCATCATGGCTGTCTGGACTGAATGGAGAAGAAAAGAGAAAGTGGACGACACTAGAGATGAGCGAGCACCAAAATGTTCGGGTGTTCGTTATTCGAAACGAACTTCCCGCGATGCTCGAGGGTTCGTTTCGAACAACGAACCCCATTGAAGTCAATGGGCGACCAGAACATTTTTGTATTTCGCCGATGCTCGCTAAGGTTTTCATGTGTGAAAATCTGGGCAATTCAAGAAAGTGATGGGAACGACACAGAAACGGATAGGGCAGGCGAGGGGCTACATGTTGGGCTGCATCTCAGGTTCCCAGGTCCCACTATTAAGCCACAATAGCGGCAAGAGTGCCCCCCCCTCCCAACAACTTTTACTTCTGAAAAGCCCTCATTAGCAATGCATACCTTAGCTAAGCACCACACTACCTCCAACAAAGCACAATCACTGCCTGCATGACACTCCACTGCCACTTCTCCTGGGTTACATGATGCCCAACCCTCCCCCCCCCCTCCCCCCCACAGCGCACACCAAAGTGTCCCTGCGCAGCCTTCAGCTGCCCTCATGCCACACCACCCTCATGTCTATTTAGAAGTGCGTCTGCCATGAGGAGGAACCACAGGCACACACTGCAGAGGGTTGGCACGGCTAGGCAGCGACCCTCTTTAAAAGTGGCGGGGCGATAGCCCACAATGCTGTACAGAAGCAATGAGAAATAGAATGCTGTGCCACCGCCATCAGGAGCTGCACACGTGGGCATAGCAATGGGGAACCTATGTGCCACACACTATTCATTCTGTCAAGGTGTCTCTGCATGCCCCAGTCAGACCGGGCTTTTTAATTCATAGACACAGGCAGGTACAACTCCCTATTGTGAAGTCCCTGTCGACCGACAGCATGGGTGGGTGCCAGGAGGCCACCGGCGGTACATAGAAATATCCCATTGCATTGCCCAACACAGCTGAGGAAGTAATGTCGTGCGTAATGCAGGTGGGCTAAAAATTTATTTGATTACACTGTAGGCGAGGGCCCACAAAAATTGGTGTACCAACAGTACTAATGTACCTCAGTAAACATTGGCCATGCCCAACCAAGATGGCAGGTGAAACCCATTAATCGCTTTGGTTAATGTGGCTTAAAGGGGTGGTCTCGCGAAACCAAATGGGGTTATACACTTCTGTATGGCCATATTAATGCACTTTGTAATGTACATTGTGCATTAAATATGAGCCATACAGAAGTTATTCACTTACCTGCTCCGTTGCTGGCGTCCTCGTCTCCATGGTTCCGTCTAAATTCGCTGGCAGCTTGCTTTTTTAGACGCGCTTGCGCAGTCCGGTCTTCTCCATTCAGCACGAGCCGCTTCAGTGTGCTCCCCGCTACAGCTCGTCTGCGCATGCGCAGACGAGCTGTCACTGCTCGGGAGCGCGCTGCAGCGGCCATTCTGCACCATCCTCTGTTAGAGGAAGGTGCAGAAACTGGAGCTGCCCAGCGGAGAAGCCCAGCCCAGCCCAGCAGCCCCGAGAAGCCTCCCAGGTAAGTGATTTGTCAGGGGGGGGCTGCCGCTGCGCCGGGCTGCGCCGGGGGGGCTGTCGCTGCGCCGGGGGGGCTGTCGCTGCGCCGGGGGGGGCTGCCGCTAGGCCGGGGGGGGCTGCCGCTGTGATGGGGGAACTAGCGCTAGGCCGGAGGGGGGCTGTCGCTGCGATGGGGGAACTAGCGCTAGGCCGGGGGGGCTGTCGCTGCGATGGGGGGGCTGTCGCTAGGCCGGGGGGGGCTGCCGCTAGGCCGGGGGGGGCTGCCGCTAGGCCGGGGGAACCAGCGCTGGGCTCCGGAACCTAGCGCTGGGCTCCGGGGCCTTCACCTGGGCTGAGGGTCTAGCGCTGGGGAGCCGGGGGCTAGCGCCGGTTACCTGCTGTCTGGTCGGCGGCTGCGGGGCGTCTGGTCGGCGGCTGCGATGCGTTTCAGGAGGAGGAGCAGGAGGAGGAGGAGGAATATTAGACACAGATTGATGAAGCAGAAATGTCCCCGTTTTGGATGGTGATAGAGAACGATGCTTCCATCCGCGGGTGCAGCCTACGTATTGCTTACGTATCGCTGCTGTCCGCTGGTGGAGAACAGAAGTCTGGGGAAATCCAGGCTTTGTTCATCTTGATGAGTGTTAGCCTGTCGGCACTGTCGGTTGACAGGTGGGTACGCTTATCTGTGATGATTCCCCCAGCTGCACTAAACACACTCTCTGACAAGACGCTGGCCGCAGGACAAGCAAGCACCTCCAGGGCATACAGCGCGAGTTCAGGCCACGTGTCCAGCTTCAACACCCAGTAGTTGTAGGGGGCAGAGGCGTCACCAAGGATGGTCGTGCGATCCGCTACGTACTCCCTCACCATCCTTTTACAGTGCTCCCGCCGACTCAGCCTTGACTGGGGAGCGGTGACACAGTCTTGGTGGGGAGCCATAAAGCTGGCCAGGCCCTTAAAGACTGTTGCACTGCCTGGGATGTACATGCTGCTCGATCTCCGCACCTCCCCTGCTACCTTGCCCTCGGTACTGCGCCTTCTGCCACTAGCGCTGTCGGCTGGGAATTTTACCATCAGCTTGTCCGCAAGGGTCCTGTGGTATAGCATCACTCTCGAACCCCTTTCCTCTTCGGGAATGAGAGTGGGCAGGTTCTCCTTATACCGTGGATCGAGCAGTGTGTACACCCAGTAATCCGTTGTGGCCAGAATGCGTGCAACGCGAGGGTCACGAGAAAGGCATCCTAACATGAAGTCAGCCATGTGTGCCAGGGTACCTGTACGCAACACATGGCTGTCCGCACTAGGAAGATCACTTTCAGGATCCTCCTCCTCCTCCTCCTCCTCCTCCTCCTCAGGCCATACACGCTGAAAGGATGACAGGCAATCAGCCGGTGTACCGTCAGCAGCGGCCCAAGCTGTCTCTTCCCCCTCCTCCTCATCCTCCTCATGCTCCTCCTCCTCCTCCTGTACGCGCTGAGAAATAGACAGGAGGGTGCCCTGACTATCCAGCGACATACTGTCTTCCCCCGCCCCCGTTTCCGAGCGCAAAGCAGCTGCCTTTATGCTTTGCAGGGAATTTCTCAAGATGCATAGCAGAGGAATGGTGACGCTAATGATTGCAGCATCGTCGCTCACCACCTGGGTAGACTCCTCAAAATTACCAAGGACATGGCAGATGTCTGCCAACCAGGCCCACTCTTCTGAAAGGAATTGAGGAGGCTGACTCCCACTGCGCCGCCCATGTTGGAGTTGGTATTCGACTATAGCTCTACGCTGCTCATAGAGCCTGGCCAACATGTGGAGCGTAGAGTTCCACCGTGTGGGCACGTCGCACAGCAGTCGGTGCACTGGCAGCTTAAAGTGATGTTGCAGGGTGCGCAGGGTGGCAGCGGAAATGTGCGCAGAGCCGGCGCGCCTTTACGAGCAGGTCTGACAAGCGTGGGTAGCTTTTCAGAAAGCGCTGAACCACCAAATTAAAGACATGGGCCAGGCATGGCACATGCGTGAGGCTGCCGAGCTGCAGAGCCGCCACCAGGTTACGGCCGTTGTCACACACGACCATGCCCGGTTGGAGGCTCAGCGGCGCAAGCCAGCGGTCGGTCTGCTGTGTCAGACCCTGCAGCAGTTCGTGGGCCGTGTGCCTCTTATCGCCTAAGCTGAGTAGTTTCAGCACGGCCTGCTGACGCTTGCCCACCGCTGTGCTGCCACGCCGCGCGACACCGACTGCTGGCGACGTGCTGCTGCTAACACATCTTGATTGCGAGACAGAGGAGGAGGAGGAGGAGGAGGAGGAGGGTGGTTTAGTGGAGGAAGCATACACCTCCGCAGATACAACCACCGAGCTGGTGCCCGCAATTCTGGGGGTGGGTAGGACATGAGCGGTCCCAGGCTCTGACTCTGTCCCAGCCTCCACTAAATTCACCCAATGTGCCGTCAGGGAGATGTAGTGGCCCTGCCCGCCTGTGCTTGTCCACGTGTCCGAAGTTAAGTGGACCTTGGCAGTAACCGCGTTGGTGAGGGCGCGTACAATGTTGCGGGAGATGTGGTCGTACAGGGCTGGGACGGCACATCGGGAAAAGTAGTGGCGACTGGGAACTGAGTAGCGCGGGGCCGCCGCCTCCATGATACTTTTGAAGGACTCCGTTTCCACAACCCTATACGGCAGCATCTCAAGGCTGATGAATTTTGCTATGCGGACGGTTAACGCTTGAGCGTGCGGGTGCGTGGCGCCGTACTTGCGCTTGCGCTCAAACACTTGCGCAAGCGACGGCTGGACGGTGCGCTGAACTACACTGGTGGATGGGTCCGAGGACAGCGGAGGTGAGGGTGTGGGTGCAGGCCATGAGGCGGTAGTGCCTGTGTCCTGAGAGGGGGGTTGGATAGCAGTGTCAGGTTGGGGCACAGGGGGAGAGGCAGCGGTGCAAACCGGAGGCGGTGAACGGCCTTCGTCCCACCTTGTGGGGTGCTTGGCCATCATATGTCTGCGCATGCTGGTGGTGGTGAGGCTGTTGGTGGTGGCTCCCCGGCTGAGCTTTGCGCGACAAAGGTTGCACACCACAGTTCGTCGGTCGTCAGGCGTCTCTGTGAAAAACTCCCAGACCTTAGAGCACCTCGGCCTCTGCAGGGTGGCATGGCGCGAGGGGGCGCTTTGGGAAACAGTTGGTGGATTATTCGGTCTGGCCCTGCCTCTACCCCTGGCCACCGCACTGCCTCTTGCAACCTGCCCTGCTGCTGCCCCTGCCTCCCCCTCTGAAGACCTGTCCTCAGTAGGCGTTGCACACCAGGTGGGGTCAGTCACCTCATCGTCCTGCTGCTCTTCCTCCGAATCCTCTGTGCGCTGCTCCCTCGGACTTACTGCCCTTACTACTACCTCACTGCAAGACAACTGTGTCTGATCGTCATCGTCCTCCTCACCCACAGAAAGTTCTTGAGACAGTTGGCGGAAGTCCCCAGCCTCTTCCCCCGGACCCCGGGAACTTTGCAATGGTTGGGCATCAGTGACGATAAACTCCTCTGGTGGGAGAGGAACCACTGCTGCCCAATCTGAGCAGGGGCCCGAGAACAGTTCCTGGGAGTGTTCCTGCTCCTGAGCAGGTGTCATTGTAGTGGAGTGAGGAGGCTGGGAGGAAGGAGGAGCAGCAGACAGAGGATTCGGATTTGCAGCAGTGGACGGCGCAGAACTGCGGGTAGACGATAGGTTGCTCGAAGCACTTTCAGCCATCCAGGACAGGACCTGCTCACACTGCTCATTTTCTAATAACCGTCTCCCGCGTGGACCCATGAATTGTGCGATGACTGTCGGGACGCCAGAAACGTGCCTCTCTACTAATCACGCCGCAGTCGGCTGCGATACACCTGGATCAGGAGTTTGGCCTGTGCCCACACCCTGACTTGGCCCTCCGCGTCCTCGGCCGCGTCCACGTCCTCTAGGCCTACCCCTACCCCTCAGCATGCTGTATTACCAGTGATTTGATTTCACAGGCAGGAAATAAATTGGCGCAAGACTGCAGGCCAAATATAATTTTTTCCCTTTTTTGAAAACGAAAGGCCCCACTGCCTCTAGTGAATGAATAATCTAAGTTTAATAACTGTGCTGTGGCCCTGCTAATGTGTCACAGAACTTGAGGGTAGCAGAGTTATTATAACTCTGGCAGAGCAGGTATTTTTTTCCCAATTAAGGAAAGCAAATGGCGAAGCCAGGAGTAAAACGTAGCTGGGTGCGTCTGATTTTTACAGGTTGCAGACGCAGCCGACACGTGTCCACCGGCGTTAGGACGGACAGAGGCAGGACAAATACAATTTTTTTCAGTTTTTTTCCACCAAAAGGCAGCACTGCATATATTCAATGAACATGAGAAGTTTAATAACTGTGCTGTTTTCCTGCTAATGTGTCACAGAACGTGAGGGTAGCAGAGTTATTATAACTCTGGCAGAGCAGGTATTTTTTTTCCAAATTAAGGAAAGCAAATGGCGAAGCCAGGAGTAAAACGTAGCTGGGTGCGTATGATTTTTACAGGTTGCACACGCAGCCGACACGTGTCCACAGCCCTTAGGACGGACAGAGGCAGGTCAAATAGAATTTTTTTCACTTGTTTTACAAGCAAAAGGCCGCACTGCGTATATTCAATGAATAATAACTGTGTTGTGGCCCTGCCTATACAATTCTTTCCCTGCAGTATCAATGGAGGGTGCAATGCTCTGCAGAGGTGATTTTGAGAAGAAAAAAAATATGCAGCACAGCTAACAGCAGCCAGCACAGTACTGCACACGGATAAATATGGCCCTAGAAAGGACCGTTGAGGTTCTTGAAGGCTACACTCACTCCTAACACTCTCCCTGCCTATGCAGCACTTCTGTCCCTAATGCCGGGTGCAACGCTCTGCAGAGGCGATTTTGAGAAGAAAAAAAAATGCCACTGCTAACAGCAGCCAACACACAGCTATCAGTGGCCCTAATAAGGACCTTTGGGGGTCTTGAAGCCTACACTAACTACCAATTCTTTCCCTACAGCAGCTCCGGTACAAACAGCACTGTCCCTCACTAACTCACAAGGCATCTGAGGCGAGCCGCGGGAGGGGCCGACTTTTATATTAGGCGAACACCTGATCTTCCCAGCCACTCACTGCAGGGGGGTGGTATAGGGCTTAAACGTTGCAGGGGGAAGTTGTAATGCCTTCCCTGTCTTTCAATTGGCCAGAAAAGCGCGCTAACGTCTCAGGGAAGGAAGTGAAAGTAACCCGAACACCACATGGTGTTCGTTACGAATAACGAACATCCCGAACACCCTAATATTCGCACGGATATCAAGCTCGGACGAACGCGTTCGCTCATCTCTAGACGACACCAATCAGAGATGAAGTCACCTGTGATCACTGGAGGTAAGTGGACTGCAAATGTCACCTTTCAGTACGACAACAACCCAAAGCATTACGTCAAATCATAAAAGGATAGCTGTGCCTGAAGAAGATCAGAGTTTTGGAACGGCCCAGGCAGAGCCCAGACATGAATCCCATTAATGATCTGTGGGTGACCTGAAGAGGGCGCTACAAACAAGCTACCCTTGCAATGTGACAGATTTGAAGCGCTTCTGCAAGGAAGACTGGGCAAAGACTGGCAAGTCAAGATGTGCCCTGCTGATAGACACCGACCCAAAAAGACTGAATGCTGTCATAAAGCCAGAGGGCACATCAGCAAAGTATTCGTTGTAGGGTGCGTATATTTATGCAATCCCGGAAAAAAAAATCCACCCTAAAAGATTTCAGTTTGTATCCAATGGGATTGCCCAGATAACGGGTCACACTGAAGGGGGAAAGAAATCCGAAACGATTCATCTTCAGTGGATTTTTTTAACATGACAAAACCATGGCATTTTAACAGAGGAGTGCAGACTTTTATATACAGATAACACATGGTCCACCATCCACAATATGTGATAGTCAGATCTCACCTCCTCCCCCTCCCTGCGCAGGTTACAGAACATGTCTAGAACACTCTCCCATAGAAATCAATAGGCCAGCTCCTGTCCGTTGTGCGAATGGCCCATATGGCTGCTGTGAAGCATCTCTCTAAAGGCTGCTGTGGCATTTCAGAATAGACATACTTGGAAGGACGTTCTGAGTCACACGGGCGGGCCACACCAACCTCCTCTCGCCTGGATCATGTAGAGTGACAGCTCTCTCCCTATATACAATGTGAGCTGCGCCAGCAGTACCCACCGGGTCGCTGCACTACAGTCAGCGCCATCTGCTTCCTGCACTGTCTGTAGTGACAGCGGTGCCAGAAATCAGCTGATCGGCAGGAATCCCAAATGGCTGACCATTTATTGATGACTTTTCTCGAGGATACATCATTAATAGAGAAAAGTCCAAAAACTCCTGGACAACCCCTTCAGATATCCAGCAGGGGGACACTTGGCTTTTTCAATGGCTTTTGTTGCATTATTAATTCAAAGTTTGCTACATTGTGCATTGAGCTCGTTAAGTGTCAAGTTACCGTTTGCTACATCTGTCCATGTGCAAAGCCTATACTATGTAGCTTCCCTTCTCTCTCCGGCCGGCTTCCACATACGGGAGGCCCGCAGCGGATTCCAGCTGTAGGCCCGGCCGGTGACCCCACATACCTGAATTATCTGTTTGCGGATGACTGCGCGGCTCGCCGTTGGTGCAGTACAGTTTTTTGCTGTTTATACTTTGCGCGCCATCGCGTAGCGATAACGCAGGTGCCCACAGCGTATGGGCTGCGGGTCGGGCTTCAATGGAGGCATTCTGCGCGGAATCCATGGCAATATAGAGCATGCTGCGATTTTTCCTCCGCCTGCGGAATACGCAATTCGTATCTGCGAGTGTGAAGGAAAAATCGAAAGTTCATGCTTTCAATGCTCGCGTTTCGCCGTGGATCCTGATTCTGCAATTAGAATCCGCCCGTGTGAAGCCAGCCTTACTCTGTGAGGGCAGGTTGGCACGTGCCCGCTGTGCCTATAACGGTGCAGGTACATGAGTGGTTACTAAAAATAGGACAAGTAATAGCATCCTTTATATTGAGATACCTGCTATCTGGTACTTAGTCCCGCATCTGGCAATTAGAGGGTTAATGCTGCACACAGTCGGCGAGCTGCAAACATATAGCTGCAACAAGCTGAGTGAGGCGAGCAATAAGGCCGCTGAGCGATGCCGCCTGCAGTTTCATGTGAGACACGTAGTGCAGGCAGCCGGTTTGGAGGGTGCTTGTGTGATCCAATGAATGCAGGAAGCACGAGGCTCCGGAGACAGGGTCAGTGATTGGGTCTGCCTGCGCCCGGGGACGGGGGTGACAGGTGGTGTGTAAGGAATGACTGAAGCTATACATGCTGCAGCAGCGCACGATCCCCCGCAAGGCTCCATCCTGGGGACAATACTGCTAATAAAGATTGGGAAGAGCACATTGCGGAGTAAAGGCTGCACGGCGCAGTCACAATACGACCCCACCGCATCGATAAGGACACTATGCTCCTCGTAAACACGTCTGCCAAGGATTCGTCCGACGTGGAAGACAGATTGTGTCTAGATTGCAGACGCCGGCTCCTGGCATTTCAGTAGATGGCTGACTGGAGAGTTTGGTGACTTGCTGTCGGGTGAGGAGCCGCGTCTCCCAGTCATGGACCGTGGAAAGGTGATCCAGGCAGGAGCCCAGTGCTGATGGCGCTCCTCTGTCCTCCTCTTCATGCAGTGCTGTGGATTGGGACATCGCCGGAGAGTACGGGTTTCCTATGTAAGTTGAATGGTTAACGTTGGGATCGTCATACCAGAATGTTCCATTTGTCATTAACATTGGAGCCGATGGAAATCTCGGTGTGAATTGAACGCCTGCATTTGCTATATATGTGTTCATAGATACAGATAGTTCTTATAGATGTAGCTGCATATATCTACAGGTTGTGCTTTATTGCTGTTTGTCCGTGGTACTTATAGAAACTTAAGCAATGGGTCATCAACACAAACAGAATGCAAGGGATTATCTATCTATCTATCTCCTATCTATCTATCTATCTATCTATCTATCTATCTATCTATCTATCTCATATCTATCTCTCTATCTATCTCATATCTATCTATCTATCTATCTATCTATCTATCTATCTATCTATCTATCTATCTATCTATCTCATATCTATCTATCATCTATCTCCTATCTATCTATCTATCTATCTATCTATCTATCTATCTATCTATCTATCTATCTATCTATCTATCTCACATCTATCTATATTATATCTATCTTCTATCTATCTATCTATCTATCTCATATCTATCTATCTATCTATCTATCTCATATCTATCTATCTATCTATCTATCTATCTATCTATCTATCTATCCATCTCATATCTATCTCCTATCTATCTATCTATCTATCTATCTATCTATCTATCTATCTATCTATCTCACATCTATCTATATTATATCTATCTTCTATCTATCTATCTATCTATCTCATATCTATCTATCTATCTATCTATCTCATATCTATCTATCTATCTATCTATCTATCTATCTATCTATCTATCTATCCATCTCATATCTATCTCCTATCTATCTATCTATCTATCTATCTATCTATCTATCTATCTATCATTCTATCTCATATCTATCTATTTATCTATCTATCTATCTATCTATCTATCTATCTATCTCATATCTATCTATCTCCTATCTATCTATCTCATATCTATCTATCTATCTATCTATCACATATCTATCTAATGTCTATCTATCTATCTATCTATCTATCTCATATCTACCGTGTTTCCCTGAAAATAAGACAGTGTCTTATATTAATTTTTGTTCAAAAAGGTTTAACTTTTTTACATGTATAGCTGCCTGGACACTATTTAAATTGACTTTTTAAATTAACTGTTAGCAGGGCTTAATTTTGGAGTGGGGCTTATATTTCAAGCATCCTCAAAAAGCCTGAAAAATCATTTTGCATCCTCAAAAATTCTTGTAAATCATGCTATGTCTTATTTTCTGGGGATGTCTTATTTTCAGGGAAACAGGGTCTCTATCTCATATCTATCTATCTATCTCCTATCTATCTATCTATCTATCTATCTATCTATCTATCTATCTATCTATCTCCTATCTATCTATCTCATATCTATCTATCTATCTCATATCTATCTATCATCTATCTCATATCCATCTATCTATCTATCTATCTATCTATCTATCTATCTCATATCTATCTATCATCTATCTATCTATCTATCTATCTATCTCATATCTATCTATCTCCTATCTATCTATCTATCTATCTATCTATCTATCTATCTCCTATCTATCTCCTATCTATCTATCTATCTATCTCCTATCTATCTATCTATCTCCTATCTATCTATCTATCTATCTATCTATCTATCTATCTATCTATCTATCTATCTCATATCCATCTATCTATCTATCTATCTATCTCCTATCTATCTATCTATCTATCTCCTATCTATCTCCTATCTATCTATCTATCTATCTATCTATCTCCTATCTATCTATCTATCTCCTATCTATCTATCTATCTATCTATCTATCTATCTATCTATCTATCTCATATCTATCTATCTATCTATCTATCTATCTATCTATCTATCTATCTATCTCATATCTATCTATCTATCTATCTATCTATCTCATATCCATCTATCTATCAATCTATCTCCTATCTATCTCCTATCTACCTATCTATCTATTTATCTCATATCTATCTATATCACATCTATCTATCTATCTATCTATCTATCTCATATCTATCTCCTGTCTACCTATTACATATCTATCTCCTATCTATCTATCTATTTATCTCATATCTATCTATCTCACATCTATCTATCTATCTCCTATCTATCTATCTATCTCATATCTATCTATCTATCTCATATCTATCTATCTATCTATCTATCTATCTATCTATCTATCACATATCTATCTATCTATCTATCTATCTATCTATCTATCTATCTATCTATCTCATATCTATCTATCTATCTATCTCATATCTATCTATCTCATATCTATCTATCTATCTCATATCCATCTATCTATCTATCTATCTATCTCATATCTATCTATCTATCACATATCTATCTATCTATCTTTCTATCTCATATCTATCTATTTATCTATCTATCTATCTATCTATCTATCTATCTCCTATCTATCTATCTCATATCTATCTATCTATCTATCACATATCTATCTAATGTCTATCTATCTATCTCATATCTACCGTGTTTCCCTGAAAATAAGACAGTGTCTTATATTAATTTTTGTTCAAAAAGGTTTAACTTTTTTACATGTATAGCTGCCTGGACACTATTTAAATTGACTTTTTAAATTAACTGTTAGCAGGGCTTAATTTTGGAGTGGGGCTTATATTTCAAGCATCCTCAAAAAGCCTGAAAAATCATTTTGCATCCTCAAAAATTCTTGTAAATCATGCTATGTCTTATTTTCTGGGGATGTCTTATTTTCAGGGAAACAGGGTCTCTATCTCATATCTATCTATCTATCTCCTATCTATCTATCTATCTATCTATCTATCTATCTATCTATCTACCTATCTGTCTATCTCTCTATCTATCTCATATCTATCTATCTATCTATCTCATATCTATCTATCTATCTCATATCTATCTATCTCATATCTATCTATCTATCTATCTACCTACCTATCTACCTACCTACCTATCTATCGTGTGTGTATCATACCCACTTGACTCTGACACCTGCATGTAGTAGATATATACATTACCCTCCGTTGCTATCAGCACGCTCCACGCAGTGTACGATTTCTCGGATGTATCCGGCGGATTATATTATCACACTAACCTGTGGCTTTCATAAATTGAAACAAGACGGAAGGAATGTCAAGTTGTCATCACTGCAGAATGCCTCCCCGCTGGACTCTGCAGATGCTGATGTCTCATAGCAACAGCGCCGTCATCTTCTCGTTTCCCCATCCGTAATATTGTCCCATATATCTGACGGAGTCATGGCGTGCATGCTTCAGAGCGGCCCCCTGCAGAGTCCGTGTGCATGTATGTCTCTCTAAATATGGAATGTAGCATAGTAGAAGGTGAGTGATGACAAGCCGGCTTACGACAAAGTAGTTGTATATGTTGGGCAGAGTGTGCCATGGGAATACCAGCGGCTCCTTATAAAAGGATTAGGGGTACAGAGGTCACATCAAGTCGGGAGGTGTGATGTACTGTGTCTGTTTAATACATGAAAGAATTGTATTATTGTAATACCACAATTTGGCCAGCAGGTGTCACCGTGTAAGAGCTGCAAAGTGAGGAAGTAGAAAGCTGCGAAGGGTTCTCCACTCTAATGGGCGTGGGGGGGGGGGGGGGGGGGGACTGGATGCTTAATAAATCAACCTAGAGTTTAAGCCATAGCTGAGTAATATTATCTTCTGATGTTATTACGTCACGGCTCGGGGATCGTGAACTTCTTATAATCTGTAATTCGGAGACGCTCGTCATGACTTGGTAACACATTGGCTTTTTATTCATTTTTATCTGCGCAACATTGGGAGTCATTACCAGAAGATATTAGACATTGCGGTAATTAACATGACGGCCTGAGTCATTAGAAAAGAGTCCAAGGTAAATTTATCATCAGTCATGCAGCGAGGAGAGAAGCGTGGAAGCTTCAGAGCAGCGCTCCTCAGAACACTTTGTCTTCTTTAGTTTGGGAAATGTATGGCGGTCTCAGCTGACAAATGTTTTTTTGTACCAAGTTTATATGAAATGTTTGGCAAATCCTCTCAAAGAACATGGAAACTGACCCGGCGTTCCAGTTCATCGCAAAGATGTTCAGTAGGTTCAGGTTGGATTCTGTGCAGCCGGCCCAATTATGGAGCATCCATATCCTCAGACCAGCATAAAACAGTGTTGGATATGTGACAAGCTGCGTTGTCTTGTTGGAAGTATGGCCGACCATTCCCAGGGTATTGCTACATTGTTGCAGCACATTATTGTCTAGAAGGTCAGGGTCACCTCCATGTTCATGGTTCTTGTTACTACAACCACCGGACCGAGGCCATGCCACGTAACACATCCCCAGACCATAATGGAACCTCTGTCGTATCCAACTGTTGGCACAATACACTCAGGTAAAAGGCGTTCCCCAGACGTCCTCCAGACCCAGGTACGGACATCTGATTTGAAGACGGAGTAGCATGATTCATCGTCGTGCCATAAAATGTTCTTCCAACTGTCCAACGATGACGCTCCTTGCACCATTATAGATGGGCCAATGCATCTTCTTTGAGAGAACTTGCTAGAATTTTGCAGGATGAATGGAGGGAAATACCATCTGAAATGTATCAGACGTTAGTAGACTTCATTTCATGTTGAGAGTCTGAGGTAGCCTGAAATCCACCTCCTCTCTTATCAGAGATTTGGGCTGTTGCTCTCTGTATCCCATTGCTCAACTGTCAATGGCGACGCTCCTTGCACCATTGTAGACGGGCTGATACAACTTCTTTGAGAGAAGTCACCAGACATTTGCAGGATCAATGGAGGGAAATACCAGCTGAAGTGTATCAAACGTTAGTAGAAAGCATGCCATGGGGAATATCAGATGTTATTAGAGCCAAAGGAGCCCCACTAGGTATGAACACGTGGAATTAAACGCTGCTTTTGATTCTCGCTCAGATGTCCAATTACTTTTGGCAGGAGAGTGTGCCTTGTTCTTTGGGAGTGTGCATGCACCGCATGCAGAGATGAGGCCTCTGCACCGACCAACCGTAGACTTCCACAGATGACGGAGTAAGAATGGGGAGCCGGGTATTGTACGTATGCAAAGCACATCCCCGGACGGCACAGACCTTGTCCGACATAAGCACCATAACTTAGTTAATGGTGCTCGTAGGTGGCGACAGGTTCCCTTTAAGACCACCAATGATATAAGGCAACAGCACTAACTGGGGTGGAATTCCTCCTTTAAAGGGATTGTACAGGGAGGCTAAATACATATACAGATTTACAGTACTGGAACCTCCAAGCCACCTCTTATACCAGGTCACATGGTACGGCCCCCCTCTCTGTGCACATCATGTCATCAAGGGGGCTGGCTTAATAAGATGAGCTCAACAGGCAGTCCCCCTGATGACGGCACAGAAAGAGAGGCCTTTTATTCGATGCACAGCCTAATCTCGGTATGGCGGTTTTAAGTGCAGATTTTAGCAGGACTTGAAAAGCATCAGAAAAAAAACATATTTTCCAAAAGTAAAAAATGTATCAAAACTAAAAACACTGAAAAAACAGCGGCGAAGATTTTTTTGAGGTCCATTTACACAGATGAGTGCGATATTGGAAGGAGAAACTCGTATCCATATCACACGTGTAACGCCCCCACTTGCTGCACTTGGAATCTTCATGCGTGCGAAAATTGGATGTTGAACTCTAGCACTGCAAGGCAACAGTGCTAACCACTGAGCCACCGTGCTGCCTTCATGGGCACCAGTGTGACAGCATATACCCAACTGTTTCTCATCACTCGCCGTACGGTACATGCGCCAGTCTTGAAGTTGTTGTCTTTGAAGTTAATTGAAGGGGGAAAAAATTCACTTCACTCATTAGTTTTAAGATCTGACTGAAATTATATTCATGGGTCACATGGTTGCTGCAAAAAAGAAACAGATGGCACATACGAGCTAAGGAGTTTCTTAAAGGGAACCTGCCATGTTGAATACGGTGCCTGGTCCATGGTCAGCAGGTCATAAAGCAGGGAAAATATTCAGTATAACTATTCTGGACTTAGGAGTTTAAAGGGCGGTCCTATCAGTGATTGACAGCTACTTCTGGGCTTAGGAGTCCAGTGGGCGGTCTTATCAGTGATTGACATCTATTTCTGGGCTTAGGAGTCCAGTGGGCGGTCTTATCAGTGATTGGCAGCTACTTCTGGGCTTAGAAGTCCAGTGGGTGGTCCTATCAGTGATTGACAGCTATGTCTGGGCTTAAGAGTCTAGTGGGCAGTCCTATCAGTGATTGACAGCTACTTCTGGGCTTAGGAGTCCGGTGGGCAGTCCTATCAGTGATTGACAGCTACTTCTGGGCTTAGGAGTCCAGTGGGCGGTCCTATTGCAACTAAGTCCAGAAAGAGTAGGGATCTAAATTAATATATTACAAGTTATAGTGAATCTTTTCCCATAAAACTATATATCAATCCGCTCAGCTCCTCCTGTCTTATAACATGATACCCACAGATCAGACACCATATTCAATATTACGGGTTCCCTTTAAAAAGAATGTGCCAGAAGATCGGAACCAAGTATATCCGCCTTTAATGGGGTTGTTTCACTTCTAGCTGCTTTGCTGCAGGAAGCAGACGGCTCCATATATTATATAGTGGCCTGGGCTGGTACTGTAGGCTGAGTCCTATTAAAGTTAATGGGACTCAGCCTGCAGTTCCAAACTGGGCCACTGCACAATGTATGGAGCTGTCTGCTTCCTGCAGCAAAACAGCTAGTAGGAAACAACCACTTTAAACAACATTTCACAGCTTACATCTCTGGATGGTAATGGTTCTCATTGAAGAGATCAAGTTGGTGCAGGGAGACTTACAGGCAATACCCTTTGGGAAATAAAAGAGGTCTTCTGACCACAGGCAGAAAAGTATGTAAAATAGATACAAATTGTTTTCACCGTTCCAATATCCTGGTGCTCCAGCGCTGCCGATCCAGTCCCGCCATTTTGTTCCTAAAGGCTTTTGCAGCATTCACCTGCCGTTCATCGTCCACACTGACCGCTGACAGCCGATGACGGTCCTCAGCAGTCGTGTGCATGAACGGCTCCTGACCACCGAGGTCGTTGTTTGGCTGCAGCAGTCACATGAACGATGAACGCCAAACGTCAGCAGTAGGAGCTTCTGCGATCGGACGGGGGGTCCGCGACCGATGGGACATTTATAAGGTATGATTTTCTTTTACACTCTTTTCTGTTATTTGTGCATTTTTTGTAAAGTCCTAAAACCCCTTTAATCCGAGCAACAAGGTGAGCATCTCTGTAGGCATCACGCCGACCATACAGCACCAACCCTGAGACAATCTGTTATACAGGGTGATTCAAAAGTCAGGGCCACCCAGAATATCTCCGGAGCGAAAAGAGATACAAGTAGGAAACTTTGTAGAGCCCTTAGGCCTCCTGTCCACGGGAGATATATCATTGCATTATCGGCGGCGATAATTCGCACACTAGTAACGCATGATGTATGCGAGCGGAAATCTGACGCAATTTTCCACTTCCATATAAGGAATCGTGGCATGCCGCGATTTTCCACGATGAGCCTGTCATATTGATAGGTTCATTGTGGAAAATCACGAGGACTATATTGTTCTCCCGCGGCGGAAATTCGCTGCGTTAAAATGCAACCCCGCTGACAGGCGGCCTTAGATATCTGAGAGGAAGATTTTTGGCACTATGGTGGTGTCTGGCGGCCATCTTGGTGGCATCCATCTTGGATTCAGCTTAAGAAACTTCAATGAAAAGGGGGTCATGGGGTACGTGATTGAGGGGTAGAATTTCATCATAAATTGACAGCTGCAGTCATTTTTTCAATATTTTCAAGCATTTTGTAGTTATGGCTGATGTCATGTTGAGTTCTATTAAGTTGTTAGGTTGAAGTATGGAAATCACTAATCGCATGTCCCTTCAGGTAGCAGAAGATGCCGTTAACAATCCAGGACAGAACTGAGATCATCCTGACGGCCGGTAACAGACGTTCACAAGAGGTGGCCAAGCTTTTCAATTAAGAACAATCAGTGGGCGTACGAACCGCCAGGAAACTGATTCAGAACTTCTTTTTGTATGGGGGCCACTTGCGAGAATCTTGAGGATTCTTACACGTTGGTTGACTCACGTCAGGTTCCAATGACGGTCGCCTGGTGCTTTTATGCGGACTCTTCGTGAAAACAGGTAGCACAGCTCTTGACACCTGGGGATCGGAAACACGGTATAGACCACCGGTCCTAAACTTCTGAATTAGTTTCCTGGCAGTTGGTGCACTCACTGATGTCTTCCTGGATGTTCTTCATTGAAAGCCTCGGCCACCTCACATGACCTTGGGCTGAATCCACAAGCTGGCTGCCACCAAGTTGCTTGACAGACACCACCATAGTGCCCAAAGGCTTTACCCCACCCTGCTAAGCTTGCTACAATGTTTCCTACTTGTATCTCTTTCCATTCAGGAGGTATTCTGGACGGCCCTGACTTTTGAATCACCCGGTAGTGCAGCGCAGCAGTCGCAGTTTTGCAGACTTCACAGGTGAAATCTCACAGCGTTCCTCACAGACTCTAAAACACTTTCTGCTGCGGTTGGTATTTTTATTGTTTCTCACAATGGTCTGTGCCGCACTACGGTTATTCAGCAGAGATGCTGTCAGTCCTGCCTAACATGCAGATAAGACACAGATAGTGCGCCCTCTATTGGCCAGACCTGGATGTACAAAATGCAAGCAGCGCTGTGCAAGCCGGGTAAAAATATGCGAAAACAACCTTTTAGTTTAGAATCGGAAATAAGTAGCAAAATAATAACCTAGAACCACAAAATGATGGCGGCGGTATTGTGTCCACAGCGCAGATTTATATCTCCATACCGGGGGCATTAGGCCACAACTCATACAGATCATAAATCAGCAATCCTTCCCTTTTCCTCCAGGTCAGGAGGCGGTGTAGTGTGCTCCATACCGGATGGAGATGCTTCGCCTTCCGTTATTTGCCTCCAGTGCTTGTTGCTAAAACGTAAATGACAACAAAGAATGGCGGGCGACATTTCCAGCTGACCGACCGGCTGCAACAGCTGTCCCAGATTAACTTTCAGATTCATCTAGGGTTCAGCTTTGAATAACATAATCCCCTTTTGCAGCAGAGTTTGTGCAAATCAAAATTATGTTAGCGAGTTCTATTGATGTTCCGTACGAACTGGACGTGATTTGGTGACCATAAAGGATGGATATACACAAAAAGTGCAGACGCGGATAACACAGAATTGTATATAAGGTAACTAAGAAGTGAGGAACGCAGGAACTGACCCTGACCTACTGATACGAGAAAACCTTACCTAAGGTGGAGCGCTCGCCCTGATAAGGATAACCCCACATCAGAAATCTGGGGTGACCATGACTGTTCTTAGATAGCAACAGGGAATGTAGCAACAGTTAGGCGTTACACAAGTGTCAGGCCGTATTTACACTGGCCAGATATTGGACTTGCAAACCCAACATTTTGCCTGCGAGTGTGATGTGTTTTAGGAGAATAATGCATTGCATCATAAAATGCGATTTTCAAGCACCTGAATTTTTATAGTTTCCGTAATTTTTATTTTCCCTGCTGTAACAAGTTGGACCGCCCACTGGACTCCTAAAACCCAGAAGTAGCTGTCAATTACTGATAGAACCACCCACTAGACTCTGCCTATCAGATCGCTGTCTTTGCCTTTCAGCAGGAATGGACACCACATGAATAAAGGCTCCAGAGTTGTGAATTTCTAGTTTACACCATATCTCAGCAACACATGTACAAAATACAAAACTCAGGGTTCACAACCGATGGGGTTTCTATCACCCCCCTCACCTAGAGAGTCTAAAGACGTCCTCATCTGTCAGACTTGGGACAAGCCCCAACTGGTCCACATGGACCTTAAGCTCCAAGTGTCTGATGGCTGCTGCCACTACAGCCTCTCACTCTGGCTGACAGTCAACTTCCCCCTGAATGTGGCAGGAGCTGACACTTTTATGCTGCTTCCTGTCACATCCACAGGTGTTACCCTTTTATTTCTGCAGCTTAAATGCCTGTCTACCACCCTCTGCAGGCGATTCTGTGTACTACACTCCTACACTACTGAAACAAAATGCAATTTTCACGTGCATGAAAATTGCATTTTATTTGAGTAAGGAAAATAAAAAAAAAGCATGAAATAGCAATGTACTTGCATGAAAATCACATCTACAAGCAAGTGCGGTATGAATCTTTTTTTCTGCTCCTATAGAATATAATATGGAATATCGCCAAGAAATAGAACATGATGCAATTATTCAATCTTGCAATATTAGTGCTAACGAAAAATCGCTCATGTAAGTTATCCCATTGAAGTCAAAGGGTTATTTTCCTGTTCAAGTTCCATCAATATAGCTATCGATCGGAACTAGCACAGGAAAATCAGTCCTGGAAATACAGCCTAAAGGCTAATCCTGACGTGCGTATATTGGCCGGGTGTTCACGCCCGGCCAATATACGCTGTCCCTCTCTGAAGGGGGAGGAGGCAGGCCGAGGCGGGAGCAGTGCACTGAGCTCCCGCCCCTTCTCAAACCCTCGCCACTGTTTACAATAGGAGAGGGTGGGACGGGTTGGAACTTAGCTCCGCCCCTGTCCCGCCCTTCCATTGCAAATAGTGGAGTGGGGCGGAGAGGGGGCAGGAGCTCAGTGCACTGCTCTCGGCCTGCCTCTTCCCCCTTCAGAGAGGGACAGCGTATATTGGCCGGGCGTGAACACCCGGCTGATATACGCACGTCGGAATAAGCCCTAAGGTCCACAAATATACAGGAAATCAGACATAACAACACGGCAGATAACATATATATCACCAGACTGAACTGAGATGCTGGACTGGACCAGATACACCTTCCAACCGAGAGTATAACTGTCATCCTCTGTGAGGAGTCGGCAGAATAAGCGCACACGAATCAACACTGATTGGCTGGCTGGAATATACACTTCCCAGCCAACCAATCTATCCACACACCGGCAGAGAAGTCTCCTCGTTGGCGTCCAGCACCAAAATGCGTTGGTGAGGTCGATGCCATTACTTTACGCTGGTCCTGATCTTCCAACATGGCTGGCTAGCCGTGACAACTGACTTCTCATTTGTGGCTTACTTGCCCCTACCATGAGGCAGCCTGGGCCTGTCGCCTTAGGCATCAGAAGCACTTGGGGCACCGCCAGCTTTCTTTCCTGATAGGCGAGTTATATATACTTTGTATGACACCCCCGACAATCCAGATTTTATTATACAATACCTAACAGGTGACAGTGATGTCAGACAAAGGATTTTTACATTTATGTATCTAGATTTTTGTTATTTTTACACGTTTATTAAGGCCCAATGTCCAATGTGTGGGTTTGATTTGCGGATTCTGTGCGCGGCACCAACGCGAATATCCGCACATCACGCCGCCCATAGGGAAGCTTGGGCATCCGCAAATGCAATAAAGCATGCAGACTTGATTTGTGAACCTTTTGGAAATAAGTCGCAGCATGCTCCATTTCAGAGCGGTTCCCGCACAGGCGGCTTCCATTGAAGTCAATGGAAGCCATCCGATCCGCGACCACGGACGGGCTGCAGATTCCGCGAGAAAGCAGTGGTGTAAAAAAAACTCCACTGCGCATGTGCGGCGTGCCGGCTGGCCGGTGCTTCCCCACACATCCGCAGCGAAGAAAATGAAGACCTGAACGGGTAAGCAGAAGCCCCGCAGTGTCCTTGGCCGCGGGCAAGGTTGGATTCGTTGTGGGCTCCCACATGTGGAATCCGTTCCTCCCGTGGACATGAGACCTAATTTTTCTTCCTTTTTTTTTGCTATTTAAGACTGCGGTCTTCATGGGCACACAAGCCTCCGCCGGTGAGATGTGGCGCTCCGGGTAAAGTATTTTCACCATCTATGTATCCAGATTTTATTTATTTTTATCTATTTGTATAATATTTTATTTGTTTTTCTTGTTTTTCTATTTTTTTGCTTTTGCTCCTTTGCTATGTATTTGTGGTGGTGAACTAGACTGCGGTCTTTAATCGGCACACAGGCCTCCGCGAGTGAGATGTATGATCCGATTTCAATCAACGCACACTAATCACTTCTGATAGTTGCAAAATTTAGCCTGGATCTGCTGTGCTAATCTAGATTGGCAGGCAGCGCAGTAAAAGTAAAGGATGGCCGAGGAGGAGGGGGGATAAACAGGCACACAAGGCAGATCAGGGATTCCAGCTTTCCCTTTATGCAGCGCTACAACTTGTTTTTCTTACCTATTTAAACGCGACCTTATTGGTTGTCAGGTTACTGGAATCCCATTGTGGCGTTACATCACCAACAGGTGCGCCGGGCCTCCGACGGTGACATTCTGCCAGGGTGCCTGCCTGGTAATCTCTACCTGTTTGCATCTATTATTTATTTCCGGCTGAGCGACGTATTCTTTTTCTTCTTTCCACTATATTTAGTCCTGGGGGGGGGTTACACAATAAATGAGGAAAATCTCCATCGGACGGCACAGATGCCCGCGGGATGATACTATCGCCACGCAACTTTCAAGGTCTTCTGAATGGTAGCAGCATCTAGTATTTATGTCTTAATTCTCTCGCATAAGCTTCAGCCTCAGAGCCTTTATTAAAGCTTTGTGAGTAATCAGCACGGCTGTTCCCCAGCAGACGGGCGGCTGCATTTGACATATTAGACCTTTTTTTTCCTGTGGAGTTCCAGTTTTACATATATTTTATTTTTGGTGGTGGAATCCCAGTTTTTAATTTTTTTTTTTTAAAAAATGAAGATCTCAGGGGCCGAGTTTACGTGAACGGGAAGGAAACGACTGATTCTAGACTTTTTCATGGATGGGATATTGAGAAGATCGATGGCTTTCTTTTATGTTCGCCGTGATTACCGCTTAATATGCCGGTATTGACGAGGCAGGAAGAGTTTATATTTTTGGACTTCAGAGGAATTTGGTTTTCCCATGCTGGTGGGGCCGTTAGTAATCTTTTTATCACTGCATGCTGCCATGCTAAAGGCTCCTAAGGGTAAAAATGTGTCCTGGGTGAGTAGAAACGATTATTGCTTAAAAGGAAAAAAAAGTTCATTGTTTCCCACTATGATCACTGCTGTTGTTGTTTCCACGACGATTAACTTTACATTGTTGGTAACTTTAGAATTTGATGAACTTTCATAATGTTTTGAAATGTTTTGATTCTACTTTTCCTGCATGGTGAGACTGGATCATGTGCTTCTACATAAAACATGTGTTACAGGATGTGATGTAAGAAATAATAACATATTAACTCGACGGAAACCAGTTTGGGTGTAATTGTTTAAAGTCATTTTCCTTTTTCCGCATGTTTTGTGATTGGCAGCTGAAGGGTGTAAGTGTGGGGGTTTGTTCTGGGTATGGGGGCGCAGTGGCAGACGGCTGTTTAGGTGCTTGGTTTGCCTTCAGGTTGAATTCCAAGGTCCAGTTTCTTCACCGTAGCCCTTTGGTGGAATCATTATTCGATGTGTGGTTTAAAACCTCATCTATATTTAGAAAGCCTAAAGCTTAAAATCTCAACACTTAACCCAATTGCATTTCACCGAGCCACGCGGGTCAGAGATAGCCAGCAGAGAAAGGAGGGAGGGAGGAAGATCTGTTGTTTCACAAATGATGTATCTATCTATCTATCTATCTATCTATCTATCTCCTATCTATCTATCTATGTATCTATCTATCTATCTCATATCTATCTATCTATCTATCTATCTATCTCATATCTATCTATCTATCTATCTATCTATCTATCTATCTATCTATCTATCTATCTCATATCTATCTATCTCCTATCTATCTTCTATCTATCTATCTATCTATCTATCTATCTATCTATCTATCTATCTATCTCATATCTATCTATCTATCTATCTCATATCTATCTATCTATCTATCTATCTATCTCCTATCTATCTATCTATCTATCTATCTATCTATCTCCTATCTATCTATCTATGTATCTATCTATCTATCTCCTATCTATCTATCTATCTATCTCATATCTATCTATCTCCTATCTATCTTCTATCTATCTATCTATCTATCTATCTCATATCTATCTATCTATCTATCTATCTATCTATCTATCTATCTCATATCTATCTATCTATCTCATATCTATCTCATATCTATCTATCTATCTATCTCATATCTATCTCATATCTATCTATCTATCTATCTATCTCATATCTATCTCATATCTATCTATCTATCTATCTATCTCATATCTATCTCCTATCTATCTATCTATCTATCTATCTATCTATCTCATATCTATCTATCTCACATCTATCTATCTATCTATCTATCTCATATCTATCTATTTATCTATCTATCTCATATCTATCTATCTCCTATCTATCTATCTATCTATCTATCAATCACATATCTATCTCCTGTCTATCTCATGTCTATCTATCTCCTATCTATCTATCTATCTATCTATCTATCTATCTATCTATCTATCCCATATCTATATGTCTATCTATCTATCTATCTATCTATCTATCTATCTATCTATCTATCACATATCTATCTATCTATCTATCTATCTATCTATCTATCTATCTATCTCATATCTATCTATTTATCTATCTATCTCATATCTATCTATCTCCTATCTATCTATCTATCTATCTATCTATCTATCACATATCTATCTCCTGTCTATCTCATGTCTATCTATCTCCTATCTATCTATCTATCTATCCCATATCTATATGTCTATCTATCATCTATCTATCTATCTATCTATCTATCACATATCTATCTCCTATCTATCTATCTATCTATCCCATATCTATATGTCTATCTATCTATCTATCTATCTATCTATCTATCTATCTATCTATCTATCACATATCTATCTCCTGTCTATCTATCTCCTATCTATCTATCTATCTATCTATCTATCTATATATCTCCTATCTATCTATCTATCTATCTATCTATCTATCTATCTAATATCATATCTATCTATCTATCTATCTATCTATCTATCTCATATCTATCTATCTCCTATCTATCATATATCTATCTATCTATCTATCTATCCCATATCTATATGTCTATCTATCATCTATCTATCTCCTATCTATCTATCTATCTATCTAATATCTACCTATCACATATTTATCTATCTATATCTATCTATCTATCTATCTCCTATCTATCATATATCTATCTATCTATCTCATATCTATCTATCTATCTCCTATCTATCATATATCTATCTATCTATCCCATATCTATATGTCTATCTATCATCTATCTATCTCCTATCTATCTATCTATCTATCTATCTATCTATCTATCTATCTAATATCTACCTATCACATATCTATCTATCTATCTATCTATCTATCTATCTATCTCCTATCTATCATATATCTATCTATCTATCTATCTATCTATCTATCTATCTATCTATCTATCTATCTATCATATATCTATCTATCTATCTATCTATCTATCTATCTATCTATCTATCTATCTATCTCCTATCTATCTATCTATCTATCTATCTATCTATCTATCTATCTCATATCTATCATCTATCTATCTATCTATCTATCTATCTATCTATCCATCTCATATCTCTCTCTCATATCTATCTATTTATTTACATACAGTATTTATCTAGTATCATCTATTATCTATCCACGATATCTTTCTAGTCTGCTATCTATTACATAACTATCTATCTAAGACATCTACAAGTATCTATCATCTATCTATCTGCAGTATCTATTTATCTATCTAGTTTACTCTTTATTGCATATCTAATATCTATATCATATCTACACGTTTCTTTATAGTCTACTATCTCTCATATCTATTACCAATCTAGTGCTCTCTCTCTCTCTCTCTCTCTCTTATATCTATGTTCCCTTATATTTCTAGTTAGCACATATCTATCTATCCATCTATGTGTGAATGAACACTTATTTAATAGGGTGTAAGTCACTTGTTATATCCTCCAATCATGTATTTATTTCTTAACCTAGTGGCTGTTACAATTAGTTGAAGAATCACTTACCTTGTGGGCCCTGGCTGGGGTCCTAGTATGGGTATGAAAGAAATGTGAATAAAGAATCCTCACCATCTTACCAGAAGCGGCTACCGCCTTGCAACCATAGTCATTCATAGACTGCGTTCCCCCCCCCCCCCCCCCCCCTGTATAATGGGTTATTTTGGCCAAAGGTGGTATTTTACCATCTAATTTTTTCCCTTTCTTTATACTGCAGCTTGTCTCATCCCTCAACGTTTTGTTGCAATACTTTACTCACTGAATTCAATGAGGGGATGAAACACATATTTAGGACAACCCCTGTCTATAGGCCCTACTTAAACATATGGCTGTAATATAGGGGGTTCATGCTCTGGGCCCCTCCCCCATCTTTTACCCAGAGCAGATAGTGAATTGCTTCTACTCTGGAAGACTCTGAAGAGTTACATATTACATGGTCACGTTCTCATATGAATAGGCAACAAGTCATACTGTGTTTGACTGCCCAGATTTTCCCTATAGTCATCTAATTACAGAGGATTTCATCAGCGAAGCCCACCATGATCATCGGGCCTGTAGTTTTCGAAAGAGGGGTTGTCTACCGGAAGTGACAGCCTCCGCATGTCACGCTGTATTGTTGTATGGTGCGTATACTCGTTCTATGCTCTAATTACTTAAATAATTTTCAACCATTAAAAATAGGCACATTTTTCATGACCGGGACATGCGTCATTCTGTTTGTGATGCATTTCCATTTGTCCGCCATCCTAGGTATTTCTAGACCAGAAACTATTCAGAATAAGGCGTTATTAATGTCCAGTTTGAATTCTTCAAAATATCGCTTCAAGAGGTTTGACCAGACGCCACTTTGGGATGTTGAAATTTCCAACCTGGGTAACCTGAACTCTCATGGTGTTCTATAGTCCATGGTCAAGAGTTCCTCAGAAGATAGTGATGACCGGAGATGTTATCTCTACA
Source organism: Eleutherodactylus coqui (assembly GCF_035609145.1). NCBI lineage: Eukaryota > Metazoa > Chordata > Amphibia > Anura > Eleutherodactylidae > Eleutherodactylus > Eleutherodactylus coqui. Next base: position 125,472,695 of record NC_089848.1, read on the forward strand.
GTAGCCTAGACATTTACTTGGAGGTAGGCAAAGGATTCAACCAGACTGCAGCGCAGGAGTATTGTATGCTTCTATACCAAGCTTTCCTGCAGTTGGGATAAGAATAGAGTTTTGGGGGTTCTCCCATGGTAAATAGTTTGGATGTTCTAAAATACTGTGTAATTACAGATTCAATTTGGGGCAATCTTTGATAACTACAGTACCAGTCAAACGTTTGGACACACATTTTCATTCCATTGTTTTTCCTTTTCTTTCTTTTCTACACTGTAGAGTCATATTGCAGAACATTGTAGAGTTATCAGCCAAACACCCCCACACCATCACTCCTCCTCCTCCATGCTTCATGGTGGGAATCACACATCTCCAACCGCTCAACTTTTCTGCATCTCACAAAGACATCACGGTTGGAACCAAAAATCTACAATTTTGACTCCTCGGATCAAAGTATAGTTTCCCACTGGTCTAATGTGCATTCCTTATATTTCTTGGCCAAAGCAGCCCTCTTGTTGATGTTCCTCAGTAATGGCTTCTTTGTGAGAATCAGGCCTTTATATTCAAATTGTTGGAGTCTCCTCTAGACAGTTGGTGTTGAGATGTGTCTCCTAATTGATCTTCATGAAGCATTTATGTGGGTTCTAATCTGAGGTGCTCTTAATTTGCGGTTTCTGAGGCCGGAAACTCTAACGAATTTCTTCTTTGCAGCAGAGGTCTATTGTCTTCCTTTCCTAGGGCACGCCTCATGAGAGCCAGTTTGATGGTTTCCATGACTACACTTGAGGGTACCTCCAAAGTTCTTGAAATTTTATGGACTGACCTTCATGTCATGTTAATGGACTGACCTTCATGTTAATGTAATGATGGACTGGTGTTCCTTTCTACTTAGTTGAGTGTTTCTTGCCATAATGTTGAGCGATAATCGTTGGGTGTAAATGTGCCCATCTTTCACTTTTCTGCTGAACGATGATTTTATGTGCATGTAAAAGGGCCTTTTGATGACCAGTTTTTATGATGATACTTGTAATTATGTAAAACAATTAGTTGTGAAAATAATCGGTTTTTAGCTGCCTTCACATGGCCGGGTTGGGCTCCACATGCGGGATCCCACAGCGGAATCCGACCCTGTGCCTAGCCGGTGACCCCCGTGTACATGTCCGCAGTTTTCTTATCTGTATTGCGGATGTCCCGGCTGACACACAAATGTGCAGTAAAGATAATGCTGCACCATCGCTAGGCAATGACATGGGTCCCGCGACCTTTCTGCAATGATGATTGCAGAAGGGCCACGGGGCGGACAACTTTCACTGACTTCAATGGAAACCGTCCACATGAAAGCTGCACAGAATTGCAGCATGCTGCGATTTTTCCTTCGCGAGAGCGGAAAATCACAATAGATTTCCACTCATGTAGAGGACATGGTGTTTTGCCATAGCATGCTATGGGCAGTATTTGCTGCGGAATCTGGAGGCAGACATGTATTCCGGATTCCGCAATGCAAATCTGGCTATGTGCAGCCGGCCTTTCTTAAGAACCTGTAGAACTTCTTGAAAAGTTGAGAAGGCAGCCTTAAGATCATACAACCCCTCTAAGGGCCCAATGATCTTAACAACAGTTGTTTGCCCGATCATTGGGCAGTGTGAAAGTGCAGTAGGTGACATGACGAACACGCAAACACCCATTAGGCCTCCTTCCCACGAGCGTGACGGGCTCCACCGCGTAATATTACGCAGTGAAGCCCGTCACGGCGCGCCCCAGAGCCCCTATACTTACCTGCGGGAGATAGCGTGAAAACGCTTCCCCGCCCACCGCCGTCGCGTCGTGTGACACGCACACCGCGTCACGTGACGCGGCCGGCAGTGTCACGTGACGCGCCGGCCGCGTCAAATGACGCTGCGGCGGTAGGTGGGGAAGCGTTTTTTCACGCTATCTTCCGCTGTGTTACAGCGGGAGATAGCGTGAACGGACGGCTTCCATTGACTGCAATGGAAGCCGTCAGTGCGTACAGCCCGTCCTCACCCGCAGCAAATAGAGCATGCTGCGGGTGAGGACGGGAGAAATCGCGGTGCGTAATTCCGCGGTGGAATTCCGCATCGTGAGCATTGTGCTATTAGGTTCAATAGAACCTAATAGCAGGGGGCAACGCAGCGGATTTTTGCCGCGAATTTACGCGGCGTAAATCCGTTCGTGGGAAGGAAGCCTTAGAGTTTGATTCAGCCTGTGTAAAGACCCAGTAGTTGAGCTAGAATTAACGAGATCATCTGGTCTTCCAGCATAAATTGGATAGTGTAAAAGAAGCTGTAGACCACACTCAGCCAAAAACATCGCCTTCTCTTCAAATTGCAGTTCATCAAGAGGAATTTACTGGTAGAAATTATTGCATTCTTACCCTCCCCTCACCTGGTTATCCCACCTATCGCCGACACCCAAATAATAAGCGATAACTCATTAGGGAAAACTCATCCGAACCCACAGACTATCATACAGTGCCTGCCAGGGGTGTAACTTTAGGGGATGCAGGGGATGTGGTTGCATCTGGGCCAGAAGCCTTGGGGACCCATAAGGCCTCTCTTCTCCATATAGAGAGCCCAGTACTATGAATAAAGCATTATAGGTGGAGGAGCTGTTACAAATTTCGCATTGGGGCCCAGTAGCTTTAAGTTACTCCTCTGGAGCCGGCCTTAGGTTAGATGGCAACCAGTGTGGAATATTTTTCGCCAGCCCCCCCTCCCCATCATAAGAGAAAAACAATATATATTACACTGATAGGTCAACTGTCTATATTATTTTGTGCAGATAGCAGCATATCTACACCAGAAAAGCTTAGAAAATAAATATTGTACTAGAACCAAATTTATAGCATAAATACAGCAACAGAATCAAGCTCAGTACATAAACACAGCACCAGAACCAACTTAATAAAAGAAATACAGCCCCTGAACCCAATTCCTACAATAGATACAGCACCAGAACCAAGTTCATAACATAAATACAGTACCAGAACTGAGCAATTGTGTTGCAAGAGTGAAGATGAACTGACAGCAGCACCTCAGAACATCGAAGGGGAGGAGACAGAGCCAGGAGGAGGAGGATTCATGTAGCTCCAACTAGGTGCTACATGGAAGAAGATCATTTGGCCAGGCAACTTAAAGGGGTTGTCCCGCGCCGAAACGGGTTTTTTTTTTTTTCAACCCCCCCCCCCCCCCGTTCGGCGCGAGACAACCCCGATGCAGGGACGTACAGAAAGCTCACCGGAGCGCTTACCTTAATCCCCGCGCTCCGGTGACTTCTATACTTACCTGTGAAGATGGCCGCCGGGATCCTCTGCCTCCGTGGACCGCAGCTCTTCTGTGCGGTCCATTGCCGATTCCAGCCTCCTGATTGGCTGGAATCGGCACGTGACGGGGCGGAGCTACACGGAGCCCCATAGAGAACAGGAGAAGACCTGGACTGCGCAAGCGCGGCTAATTTGGCCATCGGAGGGCGAAAATTAGTCGGCACCATGGGAACGAGGACGCCAGCAACGGAGCAGGTAAGTATAAAACTTTTTATAACTTCTGTATGGCTCATAAATAATGCACAATGTATATTACAAAGTGCATTATTATGGCCATACAGAAGTGTATAGACCCACTTGCTGCCGCGGGACAACCCCTTTAAGGTGGTCAATTGCCTACATTTGCCTGGTTTCCCCCTGCAAGCCGGGGGTCGGCGCCCTGTACAACTGCACAGGCTGCACATACCGTAGCTATCGTATGTGCATAGCGGCCTTCCATCTCTCCCCCAACAGATGCTGCTGGGGGAAAGAAGACTGGGGCATGTTGAATGTCAACATCCAATCCTTTTGTCCTTCCTGGAGATAAGCAGCCACCGGGCGTTCACGTATTTGGGGGAGTCAGGAGAAGTAGCTGATGGCTGAGGAGTGTTCATCCGAAAGGAATTGTGGGTATATGGGCTCCTTTAGGCTCCCACCGGTTCATCACTGTACTTGTTTATCATTTTAAAGGTTTTTTTTAAAAGATATGTTAAAAAAGGTAATAGGACAGGAAATGGCTAAAAATAAACTAAAGTTCTATGCACCCCTCTGATCTACCCCCCTGGTCCAGCGTTGCATCTCCCTTCCTCACTGCTGTTCTTCTTTACTTTGGCTGCAACAATAGTGTTTCATATATACATGTGACTGCTGCAGCCAATCACAGGCCTCAGAGGTATTGCTGAGGCTGGTGATTGGCTGTGGTGGTCATGTGCATATACTGTACATCACCATTGCAGCTCAAGTTAACAATACCGGTGGTGAAGGAGCTGTGGCATTGGATTGGCGAGGGGTCAGGGTGGTGAGTATGACAAACCATTTGTTAGTTTGTTAACCATTTCCCGTCCTCTCTCAATTTTTATACAATAACTTGGAAAACCCCTCTGACCTGAGAAATGAACATAGATATTGGATGAGCAGTAGTCTTATCTGAGTGCTTCCTCGGATATTGCAGCTCAGCTCATTGGGATCACACTGTTGGTGTAATGGTACCGGTAGGTGGTGCGGTACCGCTGCAACATTGGGCCACACCCTTTCATTGTTGATATCAGTTACTCTAGCGCTATGGGCGGGGCTTTCTTGTGGCTCGGCCACTGAATGGACTGGTACTTGTTCTATGATGTGCAGCAGTCTCTGAAGATTCGGTCTCTTCGCCCCTTCGGCTCGCACAGGTTCAGTTGCTCTATTTTCAGCTTTACAGCTACAAGCCTGGCATGGAACCACTTTAGGGTGCGCTTACACAGGAGAGGGCCATATCGGTGCACTTACAATCCTGCGATCTTTTATGCGAGTGGGATGCCTTTTGCATGAAAATCGCATGTTATCCCAAAAGCAGAAAAAGAAAAATCGCATCACTCTTGCATGAAGCTTGTAATTTTTTTTTTTGCTCCCATAAGGTAGAAGGGGTGATTCTTAAACAGAATCACCCAAAAATAGGACATACTGTGATTTTCTATCTTGCAGCACAAACATCACGCGAGACAATCACCCATGTAAATGCACCCTCACAGGTTTGTCGTGGAATTATGCCGAATGCTGAAACGGATTGTTTCTGGTACCGTATGGCTGCTTGCAAACAAACTTTACTTGATCAGTGATAACATAATTGGTAAAGTTTCATCCACTTTTCTGCTGTTTTAATACAATGTAGATTTTCTTTCCGCAAATCCAGACAGTAAATCCTTAGCATGTGTGATCATTGCCTATAAGGGGTTGTTTGGTCTCTGGTGGTACATCCCATCATTTTTTCTTCACAGGCTGCCACAGCTGTAAAAGACTAAACAGAGCTATACTCACCTGTCCCAGACCCCCACTGATTCAGTCCCAGACCACCCTGACCCTCTTCAGCTTCCACATACTTCTGGGTAGCTTGGTCACATTCCATCTAGTGACCATTTGTGCAATGACTGGCCTGAGCAATACCATTTTTGATTGCATGCGTGGTCATGAGCCTAGCACACCATGACCACGCTACTCGGAGGCATGCAAGGGTCTGATCCGGGTGACCGGAGCGGTCTGAGCCCGGAACATGTGGGTATAGCTCGGTTTATTATTTTACAGCTGTGCCAGCCGGTAAAGAAAAAAATAAGTGCCGCCGGATGGGCCCTTTAATGATCCTGTATAGGTGAGTCGCACGTTTGTTGGGTCGCCCACTACAGCTGTCATGCGGGGGTCATATTATAAGTTACTGCTTCTCTGCCAGTAATGCATCTGTATCCATTATATCCTGGATTTTGCTTCCCTGCTTGTGTCTGGGCACAATATCAACAATATCAACCATCTGCTTACGGTGGCAGCAGCCGCTGTAACCTAATCTCCTCTCCTGGTGTTATTTACAAATGGGAAAAAAAAAGAAAACTGAAGAAAAAAGTGTTTTGAAAACCGATCCGCGGAAATACCGGATGTTTATTTATTTTTTTGTTAATTGATGACTACTAGATTATATCGCTGCCGGTGTGGTATTACACCCCAGTGCATGCACACAACGGCTTGGCCTTTTTTTCCCCCTGTCTATGTATTGGTGGTTATAGCGTTACTGTTGCCAGGCAACATACCGCGGCGCGACCGTGTGTAAGTTAGAAAGCCGAGAGAATAGGCAAACAAAAGCCATTGATACTTTACAGCAAGGTCAGTGTTGATTTCAGGTTACCGCCAGTAAATATTGCTACTAAGCTGATTAGCAGCTGGAAAGAATAGCTGGTTTATCAGCAGGAAGGAGCGGCAGGGTCATGTGACTGCAGATAGGGATCACGGATCTGTGTACAGTGCTGCCGGCTGTGTTTGTATATAGTGAGACGAGCAATAAAGTCCTTCCTGTGAAAACCGCATCGGCCTTCGGGAACAGTCGGCGGTCAGTTTTGTTCTTGCACAAAACATTAAAATTCGACTTTCAGAAGCGTTAATGGGATGGCCCTTATCGGGGGCCGCCTCCTGCCCCGTCAGTTTTCACATTTTTCACTTTTTTAAATGGTTTTTATAGCCTTTTGTTTTTAGACTATGTTCACATATAGCAAATTTTGGTAAAATTGGCTGTGGATTTTGGTGCGGCGCCGCATCAAAGTCAGAATGTGCCATACGGATCGTGGGGCGAATTTTAAGGAAGATTTATGCTGTAGGTTTTAAATTCCGTTCAGTTCCGTCGTATGATGGATTCATTCAGCAGCAATCCTTTTTTTGCGCACATACTGATGTATTTTTTTCACACTTTTTTGCGTTTTTTTCTTTTTTGCTTACTAATATTGATATTTAATTGCATAACAAAATGTGTTTTTGTGTGTATAAATTCCATGTATCGTTTTTTCTCGGTGTACAATGTCCTCATGATGATATTTGGGCCACTCGTGATTTAAAATAATTGAGCATCTGATTAATCAAAATTGGGATTATACACCCTGGAAAAAAGACGGCTAAGGGGCGACCAAATAACTCTGTATAAATACATTAGGGGACAACACATGGATCTCTCCATGATCTGTTTATACCCAGGACTGCGACGGTAACAAGAGGGCATCTGCTACGTCTAGAAGAAAGCAGATTTCATCACCAACACAGAAAAGGGTTCTTTACTGTAAGAGCAGTGAGACTGTGGAACTCTCTGCCTGAGGACGTGGTGATGGCAAAATCCATAGAGGAGTTTAAGAGGGACTAGATGTCTTTCTAGAGCGCTATGAGATTACAGGATATAGACATTAAATAACCAGCAGGGTTGTTGATCCGGATCTTGGCGTCAGGTAAGAACTTTTCAAATGTTGATCCAGGGATTATTCTGACTGTCATTATGGAAGGATTTTTTCCCCCAAATAATGGGATAAATTGGCTTCTACCTCAAAGGGTTTTTTTTTTGCCTTCCTCTGGATCAACAAGGGGGGATGGAAACAGGCTTAACTGGATGGACATTGTCTCCTTTCAGCCTAACAGACTATGTTAATATGTAATCATGTTTCACGTGCATCAAGGGACATTTGTTTGATCAGCCCTATTCTCATCTCCACAAGGAAAGACTAGAAGCAATGGGATGGAACAGAAAGGGAGGAGACACAGATTAGATATTAGACAGTGAGGGGGATCAATGAGTGGAACAGGTTACCAAGTGTTCAAACAAAAGCCGGACAGACATCTGTCTGGGATGATTTAGTGATCCTGCACTGAGCCAAGGGTTGGACCCGATGATCCTGGAGGTCCCTTCCGATCTACTGTTCTATGATTTGCTTCTAAATACTGAATCAGCACTGTGGAGCTTTAGGATGAGCAAGAACCAAATTTTTCTGGTTCGAAACACATAAGAGCGTTCCTGTTTTTAACTCCTGTTATAGCTGGGCTTTTTTCAAAAGTTAAAGAGTAACTGCGTTTTGTTTTTTCCAAATGCACAGTAAAGGCGATTCTAAGCATTTTTGCAATATGCTTTGTTAGCCAATTCTGTACATTTTTCATACAAATTTCCTCTTCAACTCTGCAGCTAAGTGAAGACAGTGCTGAGAAGTCCATCTTCAGCTAGCTACTGCAACTATATAACTGAAGAGGGCGCTCCAGCTGCACCTGTACTGTTTCCTCTAGTGCAGGCACAGCCGTTCCATATAGCAGTACACTAATAAATGTATGCTTTAGATTTTAGTTATTTTCAAACCTACTGTGCCCCCAAGATGTGTCTCGCAGCGCTGGTGTTACTACTGTCCTGTCTCAGCAGCTCTGCTCCACAGATGCTGTGTAAGGAGAAGCCGTTCTGTTATGCAGACAGCCTCTCCCCTTCACAGTGCTTGCTCTCCGCCAGACCAGATGCACTGTTAGGGTCTTAGTTCGTCGGGTCCAGCTCGGAATGAGCGCTGTGCAGCATAGAAGAATTAGGAAAAAGTGCAATTTTCCTATAAACAGTACTACTCTTAGCCATGTCCTGTTTCTGGCATTGCAGTTCAGCAACATTGACTTGTATGGAGAGAAGCTGTAATACAAGACACAGCCATGGCGCTATTTCTTAAGAGAGAAATGGACTTTTTTTTCTAATCTGGACAATCCCTCTAACTAGTTAGGTACAACTTAATTGGGCACTATAGGGGCATTTTTTAAATTATTTAATATATGCCATAGGAATGGGTAGGAAAATGCAAAAAGACATTAAGATGGGGAGATGCAGTGTGGAGAAGCTGTCTGAGGGGAGAGATTGATGTCTTTGTCTTTTCCCATCTCTCATACTGCCGGGTCTCATCATTTTAAACATAGATGACCTTGCAGTTGCATAAGAGAAATGCAAAACCTTAATGATTTCTGATGGTGTTTATGGCTGATTTCACTGAAGTGCTGTCAGAGTACCATGAAAGTGTATGCAGCAAACGCTGCAAAATACTAACTAGATGGAGCCCAGCGGACAGCATGAAGTCTACTGCAGCAGAGTAGCGGTGCAGCAGCTCTATCAGTGTTTTATTAGTTTCTAGCATTACACCCCCCCCCCCCCCCCCAATGTCAATGTATACTCTGCGGCTTTTACCATAAGATGCTGTGTGTAGCACAGGCCAGGACTGAAGCGCAGATCAAGGATGGAGCACATTACTTGGGAGGGAAGCAGATGGGGCCTAGTTAGTTTGCTGGGATTGCAATGCAGGAGTTAAAATTGGAGCATCCGGGGAGGTGTAGTTAGAGGAAAGGATAAGGGGAGGCCAGCGTCCTAGACTTACCTGAATGATGGGTAGGCGGACCCATTGAGGATCAGTATTTAATTTGGTTGTGTGACAATAAGATATATATTTTTCAAAAGGCTGGGCAGGTAATAAAATAACAAAAGTTAAAATACTCACCTGTCTTCTGTCCCGCCTGCACCGGTGTGTTTTCTGCCGTGTACTGTCAAAGCTACTAGTAAAGTTTTGCCAGCTGAGGTACTAAAAAGTTACTGTGTGTGCGGACTTCTTTCATTTCTCCGCCGAGGTTCATTCCGGTGAGTAAGAAACGGTGGCATCATGTGACAAGTATACAGTTCACCACACGTTTATAGGCTATACCTGTCCCAGGGTTGTCCGGAATATGCTGAGGTTGCATGCATCCCTCCGACAGGAGTTTGGTAAGAGCCACTGTGACAAGTGATAACTCTACCCTTCCAGCTCCTCAGGGCCTCATGCCCTGAGTGGCCCTTTGGGACACCACAATAGCAGTTGGCAGGAAAGGGGTCTTTGCAGAAGCCACTATTGATTGTGAATGGGGGCCCATTGGAGGTTCAGGAGTCCCTAATATGTGGTAATTTGTATTGGAGTGTATCTACTAGGCTAAGATGACAGCGGGAACGTAATTTAGGCAACATTCAGCTAGAGGTGCTCTCGAATTGGTTTAGTTCGGCTTAGGGTCAGAGAAGAGGGGCTGATAATGCAATACATTAACTACAGTGGACAACTGAAGATCCATTCCTGATCTTATCAACTGGTTGCCTTGTGCGGTTATTTGTATAGAAATGTATACTTAATACTGCTAACCTGCGGAGGGAACAACTGGAAAGGTAAGTATACATGCAGTAAACGTACAAACCCAGACTCCACCGGTCACCTACTTGGAGCCCATAAGCTTAGCTTTTAAGGCTAAAAGTAGGTGACAGTTGCCCTTTAAGGTTTTGGACCTACAGTATATCAAGTAAGACGTTCCCAAGTCACGTCTCTGTTGGTTCTGTTGTTCACGATTGTATATAAAAATCCTCTAATATGGATAGATGATGGCTCCAGGTGTTAATGTTTCACCCTGAAGCGTTTGATGGGTTATAGTCGGACCGCGGTAAGTCCTGTTCATATCAGCTTTGAAAATTCCATTTGGAGCCTCCATTGTTGATTTTTGTTAAACTACCAAATAAAATAGAGCAGCATGCCGCGCTACTTCATCCTGTACAATGCCAGGCGCCAGTTGGAAACCAAATGGACCCCAATAAGGCCAACGGGTGCATTTGACACCATTCGGTTCTGTCATATGATGGTTCGGCCAATGGTTTGTGTTTCCTTGCTCCCATAGTAGAGCTGCAGAACAGAACACAAAGGGTTAGTGTGAATGAGTCCCCACTCAGTCATATCTATAAACAATGAATAGACAAATATCAGATAGCTGTAGATATGAGAAAGGGATAGATGTGGATAGGTACAGTAGCAATCAAAATTATTCATCCCCCCCCCCCCCCCTTTGCAAATTAGGCTTATCTGCCAAATTTACAAACTTTCAGCTGTTAAAAATAATTTAAAATTACTTAACACAACTAATATAACACGTGGCTTCTCCAGATGTAACACCAGACGCCACTTTTAACAACTACTGCAGTCTTAGAATTATTCCCCCCTTCATGAGAAGTATCTTCATACTTAGTAGAGGCCCCTGTACGGATTTTCACTGCGGAATTCGTGGACAGACGCCCGCCGCGAATTCCGCAGCAATGTCCGTCCATGGACATGTTATGGTAAAGATTCTTCCCTGCCCACTAGCGGAGATCAACGGCGATTTTCCGCTAGCGGGGGAGAATCGCAGCATGTTCTATTTGGTACGGGAAATTGCAGACAATGCAAGCCATCCATCCCGCGGCACTTCTGCGGTGAGCCCAGTGTCGACGAGTCATGCCCTGCCCGGCGGATTCGGACAGGTGAGTATGTGTCTCTGGTGTTACTGCCGGGGCACCAGGTCTGATTCCACTGCGAGATTTCACAGTCACAATCCAACCTGGCCGTGGGCATGAGGCCTTACTGTTACAACCTTTATCTTGGTGAATGGCCTCTAGTTCACTAACATTCTTGGACTTGTGCGCTGCATCCGCCTTCTTCACATCCCACCAAGTCTTTCCCACCATGAAACCAAGTCTTTGTGGACTTTGATGTATGCTTGGTATCATTGTCCTGTTGGAAAGTCGAATGACGCCCAACTCCAACTGCCTCGTAGAAGGCACGACGTATTCTTCTAGAATTGCATGGTACTTTATTGAATCCGTTTTGCCCTCCTCTAGTGACAGATGTAGGGAAGCAGCTACAGAGCATCACCAAGCCACCGCCATGCTTCACTGCAAGCGGGGGGTTCTTTTCAGCCTATGCTTCATTATTCCTCCTCCAGACATGATCCGCCGATCCATAAGCCCAAACAGTTCCAGTTTTGTTTCATTGTTCTAAAGAACAGAATCCCCAAACTCCTGTGACTTATTTATGTGGTTTTGAACATATTGGAGGTGACTTTTCTGGTGGTTTGGGGGCATTAGAGGTGGATGTCTTGGAGTTCAAGCAAGGAGATCTTAAGTATTTAGTATGTGCCTTACTGTGCATACGGAAACCAGATCTTGTTGGAGGTCTTTTTCAGTCCCTGGAGGGTTTGTGACCATCTGCCTCCTCAGGAATCTGGTGGCAGCCGGTGATAGCTTCCTCTTTCTGCCACATCCATGTAGTGTTGCCAGTTTTCCTTTAGCTTTGAACTTGTGGGCCCCTTTCGATCTGCTAATCCTGAGGATAGGTCACCAAGAGTCTTGATCCTAGAAAACTGCTTTAAGTTATTATAATGCATTGGGTAATTTTCATTCTCTTGCTCAGCACATTTGTTTTGATGCTGCCAGGGCTTCCTGTGGGTGGCATTACCAATGTGGAGAACTGTAGTTTCACCTGCCTGAAAGCCCCTCTATTACAGTATGTAAGGTAATGCTGAAATTATCTAACAGGTGTGAGATATGACGCCATGAGTAGAAAGGATTCACACAGGTTTAATACAAAAATAATACTTCACTAACGCCTAATGCACACGGCCGTGACGGGCTCCACAAGCGCAATACCGCAGTGGAGTCCTTCACGACGCCCCCCGCCCAAAGACCCCATACTCACTTCTGGATCCGCTGCGTGGCTCCCGCATGACACTGCCGGCGCACATGCACAGTACATCGCATGACGCCCTGGCAGTGTCATATGACGCGCTGGCAGTACAGCGGACATACAGCGTGACAGGCGGCTTCCATTAACTACAATGGAAGCAGTCCACGCGTATTCCCGCGGCAACTAGGACATGCCGCGGGTAAATTCATGCTGCGGAATTCCGCGGTGGAATTCCACAGCATGTACATTGAGCTATTAGGTTCAATAGAACCTATGGCTGAAGTGAAACGTGGCAGAAATCCGGCCGTGGGCATTAGCCCTAAAAGTTGGATAATGAAGCAATATCAAAAACAACTTGTATATTTGCAATTACAAACAATGCAAAAAGTTCCCCCGGGCTGAAATAGCTGAGTATCTTTAAGGCCGCCTGCAGACGAGCGGGTCGGATCCGGCAGCGAGAAATCTCGCCGCGCGATCCGACCCCAGAGCCTGCAGGGACGAGCGCGTACTCACCCGCGCCTGGCGGCCCCGGCTCTTTGATGTGCCGGCTGCCGCGCAGCCGGCGCATGCGCAGACCGGAGCCGGCGGCCAGGTGAGTGCGTGCCCCGCAGAAAATTAGAACATGCCGCGGTTTGTTTGCCGCGCGAGATTTCGCGTGGCCAAACCGCGGCCGTCTGCATAGGAGTGCGTATTGTAATGCACTCCTATGCAGACTTTCAGCGGCGGAAATCCCGCGGGAAATCCCGCAGCGGGATTTCCGCTCGTCTGCAGGCGGCCTTAGGCAGGTGGGAAAAAAATGCTGCAAAGGAAGAAGTTTTTTCAAAAATAGAAGGCGTCCGACTCCAAATATATTGTGCAGCAGGACAACGACACCCAACATCCAACCAATGTCATTAAAAACTATCTTCAGCGTAAGGAAGAACAAGGAGTCCTGGAAGTGCTGATTTGGCCCCACAGAGCCCGGATCCCATCACCATCCAGTCTGTCTGGGATTACATGAACAGACGGAAGTATTGCAGCGAGCCGACATCCACAGAAGACCTGTGCTTAGTTCTTTAAGATGTCTGCAACAACCTCCCTGCTGAGTGACTTCAAAAACTGCGTGCAAGTGTACCGAGGAGAACTGATACTGTTGTGAAGGCAAAGGGCGTCACACCAAATACTGATGGGATTTAGATTTTTCTTTCATTCAGTCACTTTGCATTTTGCCAATTGGTCAAAAAACTATTATCTGTTATCACTTCCATTTTTGAAAACATTCTTACATTCCAGAATTTTTTCCTCACTTGCTTAGAACCTTTTGCACAGTGCTGTCCGGGGTTAGGGACATACTGAACCGAATTTGCATCGCAGAGTAGCTCCATTGGTTTACAATCGGTATACTCTACAGTCTCTGGTGACACTTTAAGTAGTTCCTGGCAGTAGCTTCCCATCTCCTAAGCGGTATAGGCATATCCTTAGGTTCAGTCCTTATTCACACACTAGCATGCAGGCTCCATGCCTCAGACTGTACAGGGCTCTGTATGGGTCACGCTCAGTCCAAGAGGTTGATGTGTAGCAGAATGCTTTTACTCACGCCCAGGCACTGCCAAAACCCACGTATCTAGATGCTCCTACAATTAGTCTCCATGGCAGTCACTTCGGTCTTTGCTCGGGTACTGACCCAGGGGGTCCACTCTCTAGGTCTTCCTTTGCTGTGCGCTTTGCCTGCAGACTCAGCTGATATCCATACACAGTGCCTGCAGTCCATGCTATCAATTTGCACCAGTAGAGGTCCCTCCTGCTCAGTCAGAAGCTGCTGCTTCAATCACCTGAGTCATCCTCTCGGGTACATAAGTCCGGCTACAAGTCAGCTCTGCTGCAGCTCTCACTAACGGAGTCTCTCTCTTCTCTGTACTCTCTGAAACTGCTGAGTCACACCACAGCCCAGGAACAGGAACTCTCTGTTATACCCAACCCTTCAGCCAATCACTGTGGAGCTCAGGTCTTGTCAGTCCACAGCACCATAAATCAGAGCGCGCAAAGTCATGTGACAGTAATAAATATATATATATATGTGTTTAACTACTTCCAAATATTCGTTTTGCTCTTCTATTCTCTTACTCACTGACTCAGCATTTTCTGCTGCCCAGCATGTGAGACATGATACATTTAGAGACTTGGACTGAGGAGGGGATCTGGGGTGCAGTGGGGTTAAGAGGCATGTGATGTGTGACATCATATATTACATAAAGAGGGGGAAAGGGTAGATCACCGTCACACAAGCAGGGGACGCACACTAGGAGCGCGATCATGTGACTGCAGCTCCTAGCTAATGACCCTTTTACACCCGCCAAATTCTTGATCAACGCTTGCTTCATTTTATTTACAAGGCCCAAGAATCAGCGAATGGGACGAGGGATTGCTAGTACTTCCATTAATTCTCATTGGCCAGCTGTACATGTCTCCCTTCACGAGGGGAGATGGACCGCCGATCAGCGAGAATTTGTATGCGCATTTGTTGGCTGATCAATGGTCCCTTTTACAAGGTCTGACTGTTGGGCGAACAAGCGTAAATAGGAATGCTTGTGTATGATAATCTGACCATGATGGTTTCATTTCCGCTACAAGGAGCACATTAGTAAATTGCTAACCTCACTGCATGTAATTGTTGAAGATCGTAAAACCCCTTTAAAACCGAACGGTCTTACAGATGTGATGAGTTTGTGATGAGACACGACTCCTCCTGAGATTAGAATGCAATCTGGGATTGTCCATGGCAAGAGACGTTAATCCCGCCTGTATGTATACCACATTAAATGTATAGCTATCGGAAAAGGGAATACCTGGCTTGGGAACCTCTTCTATTTTCCTGAGCGGAGAACCGATAACAGGGCGACTCTTACTCTGGAGCGCTCGTAAACAAGGGGTTACAGTATGGTTGCCACCCGGCCAATAAGTCACCAGCCCAGCCGATAATGACATTCAGGGCCGATGCCGGTATTTATTTTTTACCAGCCATATCAATCAAAGACTCGGACCCCTCACCTGGCATCTGCGTTCCTGCATGTCCTGTATGCAGCAGAGACACCGGGGAAGAGGGGGAAGAGTTTTTGACTACTTCAGTGGTGGTCGGACCACTGAAGTGCTAGAGAGAGAGTTAAAGGGGTTGTCTCGCGGCAAACATCAAAATTTTACATCACCCCATTCCCCCTGTCACCCCCCTGGCATAAAATAGCAATTTAAAGCGGTTTTTAAACCGCCTGCTACTCACCGATCCGACGAAATATGGAGTTATAAAAATCTTCTCCCTAAGATGGCCGCCGGTCCTTTCCCAGGGATGCACTGCGGTTTTCTCCCATGGTGCACCGCGGGTCTTCTCCCATGGTGCACCATGGGCTCTGTGCGTTCCATTGCCGATTCCAGCCCGCTGATTGGCTGGAATTGGCACACATGACGGGGCGGAGCTACGATGACGACGTGGTGACCAGCTCTCCGGCATGAGCGGCCCCATTCACCAGGCAGAAGCACGGACTGCGCAAGCGCGTCTAAAAACGCCAGAAGACATCAGAATTAGATGAATCCATGGAGACGAGGACGCCAGCAACGGAGCAGGTAAGTGAATAACTTCTGTATGGCTCATAATTAATGCACAATGTACATTACAAAGTGCATTAATATGGCCATACAGAAGTGTATACCCCCACTTGCTGCCGCGAGACAACCCCTTTAAAGTAACTCATGGTGGGGTTGCTGCCCAGCCAGATGTAAAGGGGTGATAGGGCACAGATAAAGGACATTATTACTACTAGAGCTGCAAAGAAGGACTCTACTACTACTTGGGACACCGAAGGGCTACTACCGGTATTACAACTCCAACTGCAAAAACGTTGGAACGTTATGTAAAATGTAAAGAAGTGTAAGAAAAAAAGTATGCAGTGATTTTGGAAATCCCATAGAACCACATTTTATTCACAATAGAACATATCAGAGGGGGGGGGGGGGCAATTTTTCCATTTCATTTAAAAAAAAATTAACTCATTAAGAAAGTGATGGCAGCAGCACATCTCACAAACGATGGGACAGGATTAGCAAAAGGCTGAAAAAGTAAGTGGTGCTAACAGAACATGTCTGGAGGGTCTATGTTCTACTAAGTCCCATGACTGTGAGGGAAATGAGCATGTTAGAGAGACAGAGTCTTTCAGGAGTAAAATTGTGAAGACTTTGAATATCTCACCGTCTACAGATCATAATATCATCGAAAGATTCAGAGAATCTGGAGAAATTCATGGGCACAAAGGACAAGACTGACCATCAATATTGGATGCTGGAGATCTACGGGCCGTCAGGCGTGATTCTCAACAGTTTTTGCCAAGGAAAGAGCCCACCGTGTTCGAGCAACCCCCATCCCTCACACATAAAAACAAATAGCATCTTTTACCTGAGCTAAATGTAAACTGCCTGAATTACAAATTACATACTCCATGGTATATCCAGCCTGTCTATGGAAAAGAGATCACACTAGATCCTTCACTTCCTCTTCAACTGTAGAAGAATAGTTGTGTAGTGGCCCGAAGTCTATATAACTATATATCTCCATAATACTCATACATGTCTTCAGTCTGGATGCACTGTGCAAATTGTCTTGTCTTTAGTTATGTGCATTGCACAGCTGCAGCATGTAAGAGGTTAATGTCTGGGATATGTCTGGAAATTGTATCAAACTGTCTTGGCACATGGTGCTGTATGATACATATACAGCATCACAGAGTCAGAGAAGGAGTTCCAGTGTGGAGTGGAGGGCCGGCCACATGGGGGTACCTTCAACCCTCATGTGATGAAAAATGGAGGCCGAGGAGAGGTATCCTGACGTTCCAATTGCAGGGCCCCTACCTAGAGAGTGATTGGAGAAAGGAGCACCTGTGCAGTGTTCAAGCTACTAAGCGCAAGTGAGTGTCTGCAGAGTGTTTTGTCCACCTCGGGTGTGTCTGTCCAGGAGCAGAGTCGTCCAGATAACTCAGCCTGTAGGCCCGGTGTCATCCTGTGTCCCCGAGTGTGTGTGTCCAGGAGCGGAGTCATACAGATAACTAGGACTGTAGGCCTGGTGTCATCCTGTGTTCTCCTCCCTGACCTTGCTTAACTGTTCTTCCTCCACTGGTGTGTGAAAGTTACCATAAAGAAGTAAAGTTCCAGTCACTGCCTGTTCCCAGTGATTGAGGTATTTAACTATAACTGTGTGTGAAATCTATTATTTTTCCCGCCAGACAACCAATGGTGTGAAAGAACGGTGGCGTCACGAGTGACAACTTCTCTAGTCCACTACACCCCTATAGAAGTAATCGCTGTCCCAGCATAGCCTGGAAGAGGCCTAGCGGTGCCTTGGCTCAGGCCGTAGGCGTCCCTCCGGGGAGGAGTTTGGTAGAGCCACTGTCACAAGTGCCATCTCTACCCCCGCCATCTCCTCAGTGTGGGCCTTGTGCCTCGGTCGCTGCAGTTATCCATTAAACATCACACAAGAAATAATGTAATTGTTCTCAGTAAGAGAAACCAAGTAATCCTGTAGACATGATACCTTTTAATGGCTAACAAAAGCTTTCGGACTTTTACTGTCAGCCCTTCATCAAGGCATAGGCCAGATATTAATATAAAGTCACAAACGTCTACTAGTTTGTTAAAGTTATATTCTACAGCTCAATGATTATGTCCATACATGTGATGCTTACCGATAAGTACTTGGATTATGTCATGGAAAGGCTTTAACCAGAATAGTATTGTTTTTTAACCCCTTTATAATTAAATGGCTATAAGTTTGTGTTTTGGAATGTCAGGGGACGAGAAGCCCCCCACAAAGAGCCGTGGTGTTCTCATAGATCCGCATTCATAAACCCCATATATTAGGCCTACAGGAAGCGTATTTTATACCGACAACTAATGGTTTTTTAAATAAAGTCTGGATCCAATGGTCCAGTCATCATGCCGTGTCACATATTGTAGTGGAGGATCTCAAACTACTCCGCAATCTGCTTAACATTAACATCATCTTAATACTCGGCATTAGAGATGAGCGAACGTACTCGTTTCGAGTACTTACGCACCCGAGTACCGCCATTTTCGAGTACTTCAGTACTCGGGTGAAAAGATTCGGGGGGCGCCGGGGGGCGGGGAGAGGCGTGGCGGTGCGGGGGGGGGAGCAGCGGGGAACAGGGGGGAGCCCTCTCTCCCCCCCACTCCCCACTGCTACCCCCCGTGCCGCCACGGCGCCCCCCGAATTTTTTCGCCCGAGTACGGAAGTACTCGGAATTCGCGGTATTCGGGCGAAAAAGGGGCGTGGCCGAGCACATTCGCTCATCTCTACTCGGCATCATACAATACTCAATCTTATGGAAAATGCAAGATACGTCCATCTTAGTTATACTCTTAAATCTTATTTATGTGGATGTTTAAAATACTTTATCTCATACATAAAAAAAAAAAACTACAGGCCAAAGAGAATAAGCTAAAAGCATATATATATAAAATCGCCCAACTGATGCTAATTAATCTAGATAGTTAAAGGCAAGAAGGAAATATTTACAAATCCTGAAAGAAAAGGCAAATCATAAATTATTGTTTATCAAACAAATGATATTTGAAATTGCCAATCAATCCAGTAAATTTACAGCTCATGTGGTCCATCGAAAATCGTCCTTTCCCTCAATATTGAATCATAGAATGGTAGAGCTGGAAGGGACCTCCAGGGTCATCGGGTCCAACCCCCTGCACAGTGCAGGATCACTAAATCATCCCAGACAGATGTCTGTCCAGCCTGTGAAGAAGAACTCCCCACCTCCCATGGTAACCTGTTCCACTCATTGATCCCCCTCACTGTCTAATATCTAATCTGTGTCTCCTCCCTTTCAGTTTCATCCCATTGCTTCTAGTCTTTCCTTGTACAGATGAGAATAGGGCTGATCCCTCTGCACTGTGACAACCCTTCAGATATTTGTAGACCGCTATTAAGTCTCCTCTCAGCCTTCTCTTCTGCAAGCTAAACATTCCCAGATCCTTTAACCGTTCCTCATAGGACATGATTTGCAGACCGCTCACCATCTTGGTAACTCTTCTCTGAACTTGCTCCAGTTTGTCGATGTATTTTTTAAAGTGGGGTGCCCAGAACTGAAGCCCTGGGACAGCTGCCAGGGTGACCAAGTTGTTGGGTGTAACCTGTTGCTCTGTTTTTTGTTTCATTCAAGTGCGTGCCCTGCAAAGAGACCATAACCAGTTGAGTGCCCAGCGCTTTTTGACTGTGCCTATAGATATTTTAACATAAACATAACCATTACCCACTTTTGGGTGACAAAACACTCGTAGTATTAAGCTGTGTACCCTCAGTGAGAGACTGTTTCTTGCAACCACCAGACTAAGTGCCCTCATTGAGAGACTGAAACCAACATGCCTTGTACCATTACTGCTACTGACATGTTCTGTGCCTTATACAAAGGTCTGACTAAGGAGGAGTAGAGGGGGGATAATGACCTCACGTGATCTAGACTCTATGCTTCTCTTAATACATCCCAGAATTGTGTTTGCCTTTTTGGCTGCTGCATCACATTGTTGACTCATGTTCAGTCTATGATCTATTAGTATACCCAAGCCTTTTTCACATGTGCTGCTGCTTAGCCCAATTCCTCCCATTCTGTTTGTGCTTTTTTCATTGTTCTTGCCCAGATGTAGGACTTTGCATTTCTCCTTGTTAAATACCATTCTGTTAGTCACCGCCCGCTGTTCAAGCTTGTCTAGATCTTTTTAAATCCTCTCTCCTCTTTAGTGTTTGCCACCCCTCTTAGCTTTGTGTCCTCAGCAAACTTGGTCAGTTTTCCCTCAATTCCCTCCATTGAATATATGTTCCCAAGAAAACCAATTAATTATTGATCCTACTGATGTACCTAACAGATTTACTCAGTTTTATTGAAGTCCATACCACCGTATCTGAATAAGATAATTTCCCCTAAACTTCCTACAGAACATATTTCCTTTTTAGATTCTTCTGTTACTCAGGTGGCAATAGAAGAAACTTTATCTTCTATGGCCAAAAATAAATGACCTTGCCGAGATGACCTTTCAGTAGAACTTAATATGCAATACAGTAAAATCCTACTCCCAAGATTACTTTTACTTTCACAAGATTATAAAAAGGTGATTTTCAAGATTCATTTAATGAGTCAAATAATGTAATTTTACTAAAACCTGATAAAACTGTGAAGAATGTGAATCTTACAGACCCATATCTCTCCTAAATACAGATTATAAAAGGGTTACTAAATTATTAGCAAATGGACTGAACGTAGCGAGACCGAATTCATATCTGGCAAATCAACTTTAGCTAACATCAGACATGTAAAAAACAAAACTGGGCTTTAGCATCCTTAGGGCTCTTTCAGCGTATATGGGTCCGCCGTTTTCATGGTCGGACGATTTACGCTGTGATCTCATGCGTTGGATTCCAATGCATCAGATCACATGGCCATAATCCTGCGACGTAAAAGCACCCGGCCGGCCAATATAGCACCGGGCGTTTTTATGTCGGGCCCAAAAGGTAGTCCTGGAACTATCTTTTGGGCTGGAATACGTCAGCCGCTGCATGGGCTCCTCCCCTCCAGCTGATTGCAATGGGAGGGGGTGGGACAAGGGTGGAGCTAAGCTCTCGCCCCCTTCCCGCCCTCTCAAATTACAATCAGCCAGAGGGGAGGAGAGAGTAGGTGAGCCGGGGAGGGGAAGGGGCAACGACATAGCGGACTCAGCGTATATGCGCCGGGGCACATGCTGTCTGATTGGGTGCACAAACGTTAGATTTGTGCGCCCATTCACAAGTTTTTACACCTCACATCGTAGCATATCACGACCGGCTGTGAAAACGGTGGCCAATATACGCTCATGTGAAAGAGCCCTTAGACACAGCAAAGGCCTTTGACTCAATTGTATGGCCCTATCTATTAGAAGCACTGCATTATTTGGGATTTGGTATGACCTTTATCAAATGGATATCTATTATATATAAAACACCTGAAGTTACAATACTCACGAATGGACAACCTTCCACTTCTTTTAACCTTTCTAGAGGAACACGGCAAGGATGCCCACTGGTACTTCTTTTACTCACCAAAGGTATTAAACTTTTAGCACCGTTAATTAGACAAGACCAAAATATCCAAGTGATATCAATTGGACCCTGAGAAGACCACATAGGATTATATGCAAATGACATATATATATTTTAACCCAAGTCTTATGCTTTATCAATCATAGACAAATTTGGAATCTTCTCAGAAATACTTATAAACTGACGAAAATCGGTCTTTCAAAAAAAAAGGATGGACGATCAGTGAAGAAATGTGTCCAATCCAAACTGTCACACAGTTTAAATATTTAGGAATATATATCCCCAGAGATAGCCAATACCCATACGACCCTAATATCACCCCGCTACTCTCTTATTTTAAAAACAAATTTAGAATATGGAGTTCATTTGATTTCCCGGGGGCCGGCAGAATAAATTCATTAAGATGATAAATCTACCAAGACTTTCTCACAGTAAGGAGCAGACTGATGTTAGAATACCTCAACAGTTCTTTAATACTCTAAACCCCATGGCATAACTATAGAGGATGCAGTTGCAACCGGGCCGAGGAGCCTTAGGGGGCCCATAAGGCCTCTCTTCTCCATATAGGGAGCCCAGTACTATGAGTAAAGCATTATAGTTGGGGGCCCTGTTACAGGTTTTTCATTGGGGCCCGGGAGCTTCAAATTACGCCTCTGTGCAGCATGGTTTAGGTATGGGTACGGGTGCAGATACAGATAGAGGGGGGGGGGGGGCAGCTCACCTTTTACATCAGGGCCCCTGAGCCTTTAGTTACGCCCCTGCTAAACCCCTTTTGTCATCTTTTATATAGGGAAATTCTAGACATAGAATTAGTATGTAAACCTTACAATGAGCTAATGGTTTAGCAGGTACGGCCTTATCAGACGTTAACTTATATCACATAGCAGGACAATTCCGTTATTTCAGATATTGAGTTTCAAATGAACCTCTGCCTAATGCTAAACATCATTTGATATCATTTTTGTCTTCTACTATCTCATGGACAATATTTGAAAACCAAAAATTATACTTTAAACACCTTTTACCTATACATTAGTTTGCCATTCGACTATGGGACTTAGCATTTACACCTGCACTGGGGATTCCGCTTTCCTGCTCTGTTCGGGGAGCAAGAAAGGGAAATCCTCGCGGCCAATGGCTCCCATTTTGAACGGAATTGAACAGCACCGGTCTGCCCCCGTTGACTATAATCAGGTCCGCCTGCTTTCTGTTCAGCAGCCCGGCTTTTGCAACGCTTTTTCTTTCAGGCCGGCTGCACACAAACGGATTTTTGCAGCGGAATCCACGGTGGGCGTCTGCCTCCGGGGTCTGCAGCAAATACCACTCATGGCAAACTAGGGGAAAACGGTTTTCCTGCACACAAGTGGAAAGCAATTGCAGTTTCCGCTTGCGGAGGAAAAGAATTGCAGCATGCTCTATTTTTGAGGGGATTCTGTACGAACGGCTTTCATTGAAGTCAATGGAAGCCGCCCAATCGCGCGGCATTTCCACATTTCCACGTCATCGCCTAGCGGTAGCGCAGGAGGGTCTGTACTATGCATGTCCGACGGCGAGGCATCCAGACCATCCATAGTACAGGAGAAGACGACGAGTGACAGGTATGCAGGGTCGCCGGCCGAGGTCAGGGCTGGATTCCGCATGCAGTATTCGGCTCTGCTGTTTGCAGGCGGCCTTAGCCAAACAAATGTTGAGATATCCAGAGATTTAATCTGAAATCTCTTATGGAATAACAGAAGTCTTCATTTTATTAATTTTCCTGTCTCTGATTATTGGTCCAATCATAGTGTAAAGTCATTATCACAAACGAACACGACAAATGTTTGATATACCCAGATCAGATCTCCACAGATTTCTTCAACTATGCCATGCAGTATGTATTCACCATCCGGAGCCTTGGCCATCCATTTCCACTGAACCTTTAGGATCTTACATACGCAGGGACCTCAAGGATTCATTTCCTGTCTGTACACTCAATGATATCTAAATTCTCAACCATGTGATTGAAAATAGAAGGTAAATAGAGAGCCTATATATCCTCGTTAACGAATGAAGAATGGTCAGATTGCTATGAAATCCCACTTAGAATCTCCAGCCGCTAATAATAAACATACTCAACGTTACATAACTCATCAATGTCACCTAACTCCAACCAAATGATATCACATGGGGAGACCACCCACTTCGCAATGTCATCGATGTTCAACGCCCGATGCTGATTTATATCATGTAATCTCATATTGCAATGAGATTCAGACTTTTGGACTGAAGTGACAGATTAAGGCCCCCTGTCCACGGCCGTGACGGAATATCACTAGCGATATCACAAGCTGTCACATCTCCACGCTGAGTCCATCTGACAGATAAGCTCACCACTCACCGCGGCCTGCCGCGATATGAATCCCATGAGCGGAGAATCACTATGGTTCTCCGCTCGTGGATGTCGGGGCTGCACTTTCCATAGCAACGCTACAGAAAGCATTCACTGCGTTACCCGGATTATCGCTGCAAGTAACGCAATGAACTATCGCCCGTGGACAGGAGCCCTTACTTACTTAGTCAATAAGTCAGACTTTCTGTTCCGAAAACGCAGGAAGTCTGTTTACTCGGCCCCCTAGATGCTGAACCATGGGACCACCGTGTACCAATACTACTTCATAAAACACATTTTATTGTACGTAATACTATAGCGATGAAATAGATGGACAGGCGACCGCCCACGGGGCTCAATGACCAATTATGGTGAATACAATCATCAGAAAAAAAAAGGTTCATAAAAGCAGAAAATGTCCTGAAAAATTCCAGGAGGCCTGACCATACTGCACCGTGTAGGTCCTTAAATACTACTTACACTCAAAATGCTCATCCATTCTTACTGGACCAAGTAACATCCTCATATAACAACCCAATAACACAAACTGTCCGGACTATAACTGTTATTACTAAAGCCATATAATAGGTACACCAAAAAATCTATATTTTAGGATTGTAGTAATTGTAAAAGTACATAACGTTTAATATACTTACCATATTGTATGTTTTGAACACATTGTAGCGGCACGTGTTTGTATACATGGAACGTTATGTATCAATAAAACAAGTTTAAAACAAACAAACAAACAGGCAGATTCTATAATGCGGATCACGGCATCTTTTCTGCCTGCATATAAAATTGGCCGCTGTTTTCAGTTGCTGATGTCCTATTATTCCTGGCTCAACGTGTTATTGGGGTCACTGAGAGGGGGTACTATTACCTTTGGAGCCACTGAGAGAGGGCACTATTACTATTGGGGCCACTGAGAGAGGGCACTATTACTATTGGGGCCACTGAGAGAGGGCACTATTACTATTGGGGCCACTGAGAGAGGGCACTATTACTATTGGAGCCACTGAGAGAGGGCACTATTATTATTGGGGCCACTGAGAGAGGGCACTATTACCTTTGGAGCCACTGAGAAAGGGCGCTATTACTTTTAGAGCCACTGAGAGAGGGCACTATTACTATTGGGGCCACTGAGAGAGGGCACTATTACTATTGGGGCCACTGAGAGAGGGCACTATTACTATTGGGGCCACTGAGAGAGGGCACTATTACTATTGGGGCCACTGAGAGAGGGCACTATTACTATTGGAGCCACTGAGAGAGGGCACTATTATTATTGGGGCCACTGAGAGAGGGCACTATTACCTTTGGAGCCACTGAGAAAGGGCGCTATTACTTTTAGAGCCACTGAGAGAGGGCACTATTACTATTGGGGCCACTGAGAGAGGGCACTATTACTATTGGGGCCACTGAGAGAGGGCACTATTACTATTGGAGCCACTGAGAAAGGGCGCTATTACTTTTAGAGCCACTGAGAGAGGGCACTATTACTATTGGGGCCACTGAGAGAGGGCACTATTACTATTGGGGCCACTGAGAGAGGGCACTATTACTATTGGGGTCACTGAGAGAGGGCACTATTACTATTGGGGCCACTGAGAGAGGGCACTATTACTATTGGGGCCACTGAGAGAGGGCACTATTACTATTATGGCCGCTGAGAGAGGGCACTATTACTATTGGGGCCACTGAGAAAGGGCACTATTACCTTTGGAGCTGTTGAGAGAGGGTGCTATTACTATTGGGGCCACTGAAAGAGGACACTATTATTATTGGGGCCACTAAGAAAGGGCGCTATTACTTTTGGAGCCACTGAGAAAGGGCGCTATTACTTTTGGAGCTGCTGAGAGAGGGCGCAATTACTATTGCAGACACTGAGAGAGGGTGCTATTACCTTTTGGAGCTGCTCAGAGAGAGGGCACTATTACTATTGGGGCCACTAAGACAGGGCGCTATTACTTTTGGAGCCACTGAGAGAGGGTGCTATTACTATTGGAGCCACTAAGAAAGGGCGCTATTACTTTTGGAGCTGCTGAGAGAGGGCGAAATTACTATATCTCCAAATTACTGGAACGCCTGGTCTACTCCCGGCTTACTCGCTTTCTCTCTGACAACTCGCTCCTCGACCCCCTCCAGTCTGGTTTCCGCTCTCTACACTCGACCGAAACTGCCCTTACAAAAGTAACAAATGACCTGAGGACTGCAAAGTCGAGAGGTGATTACTCCCTACTAATCCTCCTTGACCTGTCTGCTGCATTTGACACTGTCGACCATAATCTCCTTCTCACTATGCTCCGCTCTATTGGTCTAAAGGACACTGCTCTCTCCTGGTTCTCTTCCTACCTCTCTGACCGCTCTTTCAGTGTTTCCTTTGCTGGCTCTATCTCTGCTCCACTTCCTCTCGCTGTCGGGGTACCCCAGGGCTCGGTACTTGGTCCCCTTCTTTTCTCTATCTATACTGCCCCAATTGGACAAACAATCCACAGATTCGGCCTCTAATACCATCTCTACGCTGATGACACCCAACTATACACCTCCTCTCGTGAGATCTCTGGACCATTCCTCCAAAATATCACCGACTGTCTGTCCGCTGTCTCTAACACCATGTCCTCCCTTTTTCTCAAACTAAACCTCTCTAAAACTGACCTCCTTGTCTTTCCACCTTCTAACCGACCTCCCCTCAACATCTCCATTCCAGTGTCTGGCACCATCATAACCCCCAGACGGCATGCCCGATGCCTTGGGGTCACACTGGACTCTGACCTCTCCTTTGCCCCCCATATCCAATCTCTGGCCCAAACATGCCACATGCACCTCAGAAATATTGCTAAAATACGTCCGTTCCTAACCATGGACACGCTAAAGACGCTCGTGGTTGCCCTCATCCACTCCCGGCTTGACTACTGCAACTCGCTACTTATTGGCCTCCCCCGCACCAGACTGGCTCCACTCCAATCCATACTAAATGCAGCAGCTAGGCTTATTTTTCTATCCAGTCATTATTCAGACACCTCTGCATTATGCCAGTCGCTGCATTGGCTGCCCATCCACTGCAGAACTAAATTTAAACTCCTCTACCTCACTCACAAAGCTCTGCATGGCGCTGCGCCACCATACATCGCCTCCCTCCTGTCAGTACACCACCATACATCGCCTCCCTACTGTCAGTATACCACCCAGCCCGCTCACTCCGATCGGCTAACACCCTCAGACTAAACACCCCTGTAATACGAACCTCTCATGCTCGCCTACAGGACTTCACCAGAGCAGCACCCATCCTCTGGAACGCTCTACCCCAAGGCATCCGGACAATTCCCGATGCACGAAATTTCAGACGTGCCTTAAAAACGCACCTCTTCAGGGAAGCATACCAAATCCCCTGACCTAGTCCCTCGCCCCTCCCTATGGTGCTCCACTCTGTTTACCTTCTGATAAATGATCTGTACATAATATTTCCTATTGCCTGTGTTCCCCACCCCCTGCACCTCCTGTACCACCCTCAACCCATTTGTGTCTAACCCAATGTACCTTATATTGTAATTGTTGTATTGTTTTGCATTTATCCGTGCCTGAAAGCGCTGCGGAATAAGTTGGCGCCATACAAATAAAGATTATTATTATTATTATTATTGCAGACACTGAGACAGGGCGCTATTACTTTTGGAGCTACTGAGAGAGGGCACTATTACTATTAGATCCACTAAGACAGGGCGCTATTACTATTGGTAACATTGCCTGGTATTCTTTGGTGACTAAGGTGGCAGCCCTACCTCCGGAGACGTGCGGTAGCCGCTGCTTTCCCAGCTCTTAACAGCTGACAGACGGGTCCTTTATCTGCCTCGGTGATCGGCTTTTTCCCAATAGATCTGCAAACAGAAGATTGTTTATCCCGCTGGGACCCCCCTGGAGCGCGCAATAAATGATGTGAGTGACGCGTACGTCTCTGCTACATCTACTCGTAGTAGGAATATACTGTTCCACAATAAAGCGTGCTGATGGTTCAGGTCTTCTGAGTCCGCTCACTGAGGACAAGGAACCAGCAGCTGTTTTTCGATATTAAGATGCAGCAGTATTTGTGTCTGCCGGTAAATCCATGATTGACGTAATCTGCCTAAATCTCCTTACAACAAAACAATCATTTTGAAGCGCAGAGCGCAGCAGCCAGGAATCCTCGCAGCATAATAGTAATGCGGCGCACATTAGACCGGCGGACGGACTCGCCACACAGGACTAACAGGATATAATACTCTACATTGCTGTCCATTATTACTAATGCAGGGTGGGCCACGGAAAAGTAGCCCGCATCACACTCTTGTGACAGCAGTCTAAAAGAAAATCTGTCTGTTGCCCATAGCAACCAATCACAGCGCAGCTTTCATTTCTTATACCGCTGTGGTTAAATGAAAGCTGCGCTGCAATTGGTTGCTATGGGCAACAGAGAGATTTTCTTTTAGACCACTGTCATAAGAGTGCGGTGCGGACTACTTTTCTGTAGTTCACCCTGTAGCAGTCCTTTCTGATAGGAATATATAGGGGAAGGACAACCCCTGCCTACCTACCTGATATCTCCATACTCTGGTACCAGATATTATGCAGAATTCTAGTCCATATACTGCGCAGGGTGACATGACTTGGGAATTAACCCCTTGAGGCAAAGGTGTAACTTGAAGCTTCTGCGCCCCAATGCAAAAGCAGGGCCCCCAACTCTAATGCTTTATTCATAGTGCTGGGCTCTCTATATGGAGAAGAGAGGCCTTATGGGCCCCCTCAGGCTTCTGGGCCCGGGTGCAACCGCATCCCCTGCATCCTCTATAGTTACACCCCTGCTTTAAGAGTCAATTTGGACATTTTTGATTTTTCCTCCCTACTTTAAAAAAAACATAACTTTTTTTATTTTTCTGGCCATATAGCTGCATGAGGGCTTGTTTTGTGCATAAAGAGTTGTGTTTTTGATGCTACTATTTAATGTCCCATATAATGTACTGGAGAACTTTAAAACAATTATACGAAGAGTGAGGGAGCCTACCCACTACAGTTTCTATTTTCACTGCGAGATTCGCTGCGTTTTTTTTTCTGCAGGGGTCTATAGGACTTGTAATGTTAAAATCGCGATCGCGCAAAATCGGAAAACAGGACTCACCGGCTTTCTCTATGAGTGGGTGGAAGCAGGAATCTCAAGTTTTCTCTATGCGAGGGTGGGGAAGCAGGACTCGCAGGCTTTCTCTGAGTGGGCAGGGGAAGCAGGACTCACAGGCTTTCTCTAAGAGTCGTGGGGGAAGAAGGACCCACAGGCTTTCTCTAAGAGTCGTGGGGGAAGAAGGACCCACAGGCTTTCTCTAAGAGTCGTGGGGGAAGAAGGACCCACAGGCTTTCTCTAAGAGTCGTGGGGGAAGAAGGACCCACAGGCTTTCTCTAAGAGTCGTGGGGGAAGAAGGACTCACAGGCTTTCTCTATGAGTGAGCGGGAAAGCAGGACTCACAGGCTTTCTCTATGAGTGAGCGGGAAAGCAGGTCTCACAGGCTTTCTCTATGAGTGGGCGGGGGAAGAAGGACTCACAGGCTTTCTCTATGAGTGGGCAGGGGAAGCAGGACTCACAGGCTTTCTCTAAGAGTCGTGGGGGAAGAAGGACCCACAGGCTTTCTCTATTAGTGGGTGGAGGAAGAAGGACCCACAGGCTTTCTCTAAGAGTCGTGGGGGAAGAAGGACTCACAGGCTTTCTCTATGAGTGAGCGGGAAAGCAGGACTCACGGGCTTTCTCTATGAATGGGCAGGGGAAGCAGGACTCACAGGCTTTCTCTAAGAGTCGTGGGGGAAGAAGGACCCACAGGCTTTCTCTAAGAGTCATGGGGGAAGAAGGACCCACAGGCTTTCTCTAAGAGTCGTGGGGGAAGAAGGACCCACAGGCTTTCTCTAAGAGTCGTGGGGGAAGAAGGACCCACAGGCTTTCTCTGTGAGTGAGCGGGAAAGCAGGACTCACAGGCTTTCTCTATGAGTGAGCGGGAAAGCAGGTCTCACAGGCTTTCTCTATGAGTGGGCGGGGGAAGAAGGACTCACAGGCTTTCTCTATGAGTGGGTGGGGGAAGCAGGACTCACAGGCTTTCTCTATTAGTGGGTGAAGTAAGCAGGACTCACAAGCTTTCTCTGTTAGTGGGTGAAGGAAGCAGGACTCACAGGCTAGGAGTCCAAACAGTTTATTACATGAAAACACAGAATCATATAGAAAACCGATATCCCTGATATATATACACATATATACAAAACCTATAAATGGCTGAGTTTAGCGTCTTCCTCTATATACTATGCTGCTCTCATAAGAAAACTCACAGAGCCAGTTTTAGAGTGCAGAAAACATACCAGAAACATCCTTTTCCCCTAATGTCACTCACATAATGGACGTTGTGTAAATCGCGGTACTCCAAGCTAAATATTTTTGTCTCCCTTTTTTATTTACTCCCTGTCTATACTTGATATTTGCGCTCCGGCCCCGTTTTTGTTTCATATGTTACGTACTGAGTTACACTGTGAGATACATAAAATATGCGCCTCTACAGTCACCGAATGACGTTTACTTACAGACTTTGCTTCTTGAGAAACTTTTTCTTGGACTCGGTTGCTGTAGTAGCGGTGGATTCACTTGGGTTCTAAGATTATTAGTTCGCATTCCAGAGCGCCGGGAGCGCTGCCAACATTCCTCTGCTTGCAGTCCCACAACATTACATTATACCTTGCTCTTCTATAATATATGAGTAATCAGGTTTCTTTCTCTTCCACTCACACAGAAAATTGACTACAGGACATTCATATTCTGACCTCCATGTTCTCAATCTTGGCCTATGACCCATAGTAACTGGAAGAGGTTAAATAAGGGGACGGATCCTGTTATATACACTCATTGTCAAACCCATCCCCGGCCCAGAAGTTGTCAAAATGGGATGAATCTGTCTGTGTGTAACATTGATACAAGTGATTACAACATCAGAAGAGAAGCATCATTTATTGTGGAAAACAGAACCCTTGTATGGAGGCTCTAGTACCCTGTTGTACCACCTCTAGCTTGGATACAAGATGTGATACAGGTGGCATGGAGGCTCTAGTACCCTGTTGTACCACCTCTAGCTTGGATACAAGATGTGATACAGGTGGCATGGAGGCTCTAGTACCCTGTTGTACCACCTCTAGCTTGGATACAAGATGTGATACAGGTGGGCATGGAGGCTCTAGTACCCTGTTGTACCACCTCTAGCTTGGATACACGAAGTGATACCGGGGCATGGAGGCTCTAGTACCCTGTTGTACCACCTCTAGCTTGGATACAAGATGTGATACAGGCAGGCATGGAGGCTCTAGTACCCTGTTGTACCACCTGTAGCTTGGATACAGGATGTGATACAGGCAGGCATGGAGGCTCTAGTACCCTGTTATACCACCTGTAGCTTGGATACAAGATGTGATACAGGCAGGCATGGAGGCTCTAGTACCCTGTTGTACCACCTGTAGCTTGGATACAAGATGTGATACGGGCGGGCATGGAGGCTCTAGTACCCTGTTATACCACCTGTAGCTTGGATACAAGATGTGATACAGGCAGGCATGGAGGCTCTAGTACCTTGTTGTACCACCTGTAGCTTGGATACAAGATGTGATACGGGCAGGCATGGAGGCTCTAGTACCCTATTGTACCGCCTCTAGCTTGGATACAAGATGTGATACGGGCGGACATGGAAGCTCAAGTACCCTATTGTACCGCCTCTAGCTTGGATACAAGATGTGATACAGGGTCATGGTGGCTCTGGTACCCTGTTGTACCACCTGTAGCTTGGATACAAGATGTGATACAGGGGCATAGTGGCTCTAGTACCCTATTGTACCGCCTCTAGCTTGGATACAAGATGTGATACAGGGGCATGGTGGCTCTGGTACCCTGTTATACCACCTCTAGCTTGGATACAAGATGTGATACAGGCAGGCATGGAGGCTCTAGTACCCTGTTGTACCACCTGTAGCTTGGATACAAGATGTGATACGGGCAGGCATGGAGGCTCTAGTACCCTATTGTACCGCCTCTAGCTTGGATACAAGATGTGATACGGGCGGACATGGAAGCTCAAGTACCCTATTGTACCGCCTCTAGCTTGGATACAAGATGTGATACAGGGGCATGGTGGCTCTGGTACCCTGTTATACCACCTCTAGCTTGGATACAAGATGTGATACGGGCGGGCATGGAAGCTGAAGTACCCTATTGTACCGCCTCTAGCTTGGATACAAGATGTGATACAGGGGCATGGTAGCTCTGTACCCTGTTGTACCACCTGTAGCTTGGATACAAGATGTGATACAGGGGCATAGTGGCTCTAGTACCCTATTGTACCGCCTCTAGCTTGGATACAAGATGTGATACAGGGGCATGGTGGCTCTGGTACCCTGTTATACCACCTCTAGCTTGGATACAAGATGTGATACAGGCAGGCATGGAGGCTCTAGTACCCTGTTGTACCACCTGTAGCTTGGATACAAGCTGTGATACGGGCGGGCATGGAGGCTCTAGTACCCTGTTGTACCGCCTCTAGCTTGGATACAAGATGTGATACGGGAGCATGGAGGCTCTAGTACCCTGTTATACCACCTGTAGCTTGGATACAAGATGTGATACAGGCAGGCATGGAGGCTCTAGTACCTTGTTGTACCACCTGTAGCTTGGATACAAGATGTGATACGGGCAGGCATGGAGGCTCTAGTACCCTATTGTACCGCCTCTAGCTTGGATACAAGATGTGATACGGGCGGACATGGAAGCTCAAGTACCCTATTGTACCGCCTCTAGCTTGGATACAAGATGTGATACAGGGGCATGGTGGCTCTGGTACCCTGTTATACCACCTCTAGCTTGGATACAAGATGTGATACGGGCGGGCATGGAGGCTCTAGTACCCTATTGTACCGCCTCTAGCTTGGATACAAGATGTGATATGGGCAGACATGGAGGCTCTAGTACCCTATTGTACCGCCTCTAGCTTGGATACAAGATGTGATACAGGGGGCATGTAGGCTCTAGTACCCTGTTATACCACCTGTAGCTTGGATACAAGATGTGATACAGGCAGGCATGGAGGCTCTAGTACCCTGTTGTACCACCTCTAGCTTGGATACAAGATGTGATGCGGGTGGGCATGGAGGCTCTAGTACCCTGTTATACCACCTGTAGCTTGGATACAATATGTGATACAGGCAGGCATGGAGGCTCTAGTACCCTGTTGTACCACCTCTAACTTGGATACAAGATGTGATACAGGTGGCATGGAGGCTCTAGTACCCTGTTGTACCACCTGTAGCTTGGATACAAGATGTGATACGGGCGGGCATGGAGGCTCTACTACCCTATTGTACCGCCTCTAGCTTGGATACAAGATGTGATACGAGCGGACATGGAGGCTCTAGTACCCTATTTTACCACCTCTAGCTTGGATACAAGATGTGATACGGGCGGACATGGAGGCTCTAGTACCCTATTGTACCGCCTCTAGCTTGGATACAAGATGTGATACAGGGGCATGGTGGCTCTGGTACCCTGTTATACCACCTCTAGCTTGGATACAAGATGTGATACAGGGGCATAGTGGCTCTAGTACCCTGGTGTACCACCTCTAGCTTGGATACAAGATCTGATACAGGCAGGCATGGAGGCTCTAGTACCCTGTTGTACCGCCTCTAACTTGGACACAAGATGTGATACAAGCGGGCATGGAGGCTCTAGTACCCTGTTGTATAACCTCTAGCTTGGATACAAGATGTGATACGGGCGGACATGGAGGCTCAAGTACCCTATTTTACTGCCTCTAGCTTGGATACAAGATGTGATACAGGGGCATGGTGGCTCTGGTACCCTGTTGTACCACCTCTAGCTTGGATACAAGATGTGATACAGGGGCATAGTGGCTCTAGTACCCTATTGTACCGCCTCTAGCTTGGATACAAGATGTGATACAGGGGCATGGTGGCTCTGGTACCCTGTTATACCACCTCTAGCTTGGATACAAGATGTGATACAGGCAGGCATGGAGGCTCTAGTACCCTGTTGTACCACCTGTAGCTTGGATACAAGATGTGATATGGGCGGGCATGGAGGCTCTAGTACCCTATTGTACCGCCTCTAGCTTGGATACAAGATGTGATATGGGCGGACATGGAGGCTCTAGTACCCTATTGTACCGCCTCTAGCTTGGATACAAGATGTGATACAGGTGGCATGTAGGCTCTAGTACCCTGTTATACCACCTGTAGCTTGGATACAAGATGTGATACAGGCAGGCATGGAGGCTCTAGTACCCTGTTGTACCACCTGTAGCTTGGATACAAGATGTGATGCGGGTGGGCATGGAGGCTCTAGTACCCTGTTATACCACCTGTAGCTTGGATACAATATGTGATACAGGCAGGCATGGAGGCTCTAGTACCCTGTTGTACCGCCTCTAGCTTGGATACAAGATGTGATACAGGTGGCATGGAGGCTCTAGTACCCTGTTGTACCACCTGTAGCTTGGATACAAGATGTGATACGGGCGGGCATGGAGGCTCTACTACCCTATTGTACCGCCTCTAGCTTGGATACACGATGTGATACGGGCGGACATGGAGGCTCTAGTACCCTATTTTACCGCCTCTACCTTGGATACAAGATGTGATACGGGCGGACATGGAGGCTCTAGTACCCTATTTTACCGCCTCTAGCTTGGATACAAGATGTTATACAGGTGGGCATGGAGGCTCTAGTACCCTCGCAGAACTTCAGGCGTGCTCTAAAAACGCACCTCTTCAGGGAGGCATACCGCATTCCCTAAACAAACCCCTCTGTACTCCGCCTGATAACATGCTCCCTGACCTACTGACTGCAATCCCTGCTAGCCATCATAAACCGCTCCTGCAGTCACACCGTTTCTGCCGTCACACGGCTAAATGTCTGACCATTGTCTATGTGTATAGCATCGCTCACTCTCCACCTCGCCATACCGGGCACATCTCCACCTCGCCATACCTGCACATCTCCAGCCCCTTTACCTTCTGTATCACCCCACTACTTGTAGTATGTAAGCTCGTTGGAGCCGGACCCTCACCCCTATTGTATCCATCAACTGATTACTATATGTAACCGTGGTTCTGTAATGTTTGTATTTTGTCTTTCTGTATCCCCTGTCTATGTAAGCGCTGCGGAATATGTTGGCGCTATACAAATAAAGATTATTATTATTATTATTACCCTATTGTACCGCCTCTAGCTTGGATACAAGATGTGATACAGGTGCATGGTGGCTCTGGTACCCTGTTGTACCACCTCTAGCTTGGATACAAGATGTGATACAGGTGCATGGAGGCTCTAGTACCCTGTTGTACCACCTGTAGCTTGGATACAAGATGTGATACAGGGGCATAGTGGCTCTGGTACCCTGTTGTACTGCCTCTAGCTTGTTTACAAGATGTGATACAGGTGGGAATGGAGGCTCTAGTACCTTGTTGTACCGCCTCCAGCTTGGATACATGATGTGATATGGGCAGGCATGGAGGCTCTACTACCCTGTTGTACCACCTCTAGCTTGGATACAAGATGTAATACGGGGGCATGGAGGCTCTAATACCCTATTGTACCGCCTTTAGTTTGGATACAAGATGTGATACAGGCAGGCATGGAGGCTCTAGTACCTTGTTGTGCCGCCTCCAGCTTGGATACAAGATGTGATACAGGCAGGCATGGAAGCTCTAGTACTCTGTTGTACCGCCTCTACATGTATACAAGATGTAATATGTGCAAGTATGGTGGCATATAGGTTGCATATGGTATTCTGCAGCATAACGGTCCACATTTGTTGTAACTGAGCCTCTAGATTGTGCAAACTTGTGGGCTGTCGAAGTTGGTGTCCCAGATGGTCCCATACATGTTATACTGGTGATAAATCTGGTGACCGGCCAGCCACGGAAGTGTGACAATGTTGTGGGGGCTCCTGTGACCCCCTTGTGTGTGCCCAAACATTATCATGCTGCCTCTTGGAAGCCGCCATGAGAGGAACACATGTGGCTGCAGGATGTCCTGAACATATCGCTGGGCTGTGATTGTCCCTCGTATCACCAATACGGATGACCGACTATCGTATGCGATGGCCTACCAGACCCTCACACCAGCAGGTGGCAGTGTGCCGCTTCACAGCAAAGGCAAGATTGAGGTGCTCAAGCCTAGTGCCCAAACTAAACATGTATTCGGCATTGAAGAACTCGGTTCCACTCCGTAGCAGTGGTTCACAACACCACTGCAAATGGAGATAAGTGTGGATGTAAAAAGGCCGTACATCTTATGAGCACCATTAGATCAAATGTCCTTCAGCCAAGTGCCGACAGACACAGGGGCCTGTAACAATAATGCCACCTGTCTCTGGTTGACGGTCAACAAAACATTGGAGCTGCTCATGCTTGTTGGACGATCAGTCGCTCCTCTCTACTGGTGGTATGTCGCCCTGTGTGCCCTCACGCATTCACTGGTCCCAACCCCTCCTAACAGTCTGGTCAGATGCTCCTCTCTACTGGTGGTCTGTCTGGGGGTCCAGAGCCCGGTCACCTTGTGTGCCCTCACGCATTCACTGGTCCCAACCCCTCCTAACAGCCTGGTCAGATGCTCCTCTCTACTGGTGGTCTGTCGGGGGGTTCTGAGCCTGCTCACCTTGTGTGCCCCCATCCACTGGTCCCAACACCTCCTAACAGTCTGGTCAGACGGTCCTCTCTACTGGTGGTCTGTCGGGGGTCCTGAGCCCGCTCACCTTGTGTGCCCTCACACATCCACTGGTCCCAACACCTCCTAACAGTCTGGACAGAACGGCCCGGTGGGGGACAATTCATCGATGTGACCATCCAGCTTCTCACACCCCAATAATGCGCCCCTCTCAGACTCTGGTAACGGGTGAAATCTCTTTTCTGCGTCGTAGAGGCGTCTAGTGGTCAACAAGCTCTACAAGCGGAAGAAGAGGTCACTGCGCACAAGGAATCTCCGAGAGCCTCTTATAGGCCAAGGGGGGAACCACTTTTAGGGTCTCCGGTGACAAGACCGTCCATCTAATCACCACAACTCCCATCATATACAGATCTGCCTGAGATGGAGCTGCAGGACGGGTTTTACAGCAAAATGATAACTCATTCTAGGTACTTGTTTTGTTTTTTGTTTTTTTTTGACAAAGACTGTAACAGATTACGTGTTAACCTTAGTCGGGTTTCAGACGGACGAGAAAATCGCACGATTGATTGAAAACGCAGAATTTTGAAACCTATGATTTTTAATGGTTTCCTTGACATTTGCGATGTTTTCACTCATGCAATGTTGTGAGAAAAATCGCAGCATGTTCTATCTTTTTGTGATATCGCCCATTGGCCTGCGGCAGCAGCGCCAACCCCATTGAAAGCAATGGGAGAACTCTGCGATCCTATGCCACTACTGTGACAGCCACGGTGGAGAAACCCCTTCAGCAGTAGCTGGGGGAATCCCTTGAGTTGTGGCTGGGGGATTTCCCGTAGTGATGTTTTTACATGAAAATACCGCGCATCAACGGTGCTTTCACATGGTGGAAAGTGCGATATCGGGCCGAGAATCACTTGCCAGTGTGAAACTAGTCTAAGGCACTGAATGTGGGCACTGCTTGGCAGTTTGCCTGTAGCCTCCCTGTGCAGAAAGCAGCAAATTGGAGCATACCCACATCAGAAAAGTTCAGTGAATAAATATGGTACAAGAATCAAGCCCAGTACATAAATATACAGCCCCAGAATCAAGCCCAGTTCATAAATACAGCCCCAGAACCAAGCCCAGTTCATAAATACAGCCCCAGAACCAAGCCCAGTTCATAAATACAGCCCCAGAACCAAGCCCAGTTCATAAATACAGCCCCAGAACCAAGCCCAGTTCATAAAGACAGCCAAAGAATCAAGCTCATAACATTAATACAGCCCCAAATCTAAGCTGATAAGATAAATACAGAAGCAGAACTCAGCAACTATGTTGCATTCGTAGCAATGGGGTGATAGTGGTGCCTCCTAACATCAGAGGGGAGGAGACAGAGCCAGGAGGAGGATGATTCATGTAGCTCTCTAAATTACTGTCACATGCAGGAAGATAATTATCTGGCCATTTCGCTGTCATTGAACTCAATGCAATGGCAGTGTGAGCTGTAGGTTGCAGTGACATTGTGGTGACCAGTGGCATCCTATGACTCCACTGAGTTCAATAGCAGTGCGATGTCACAATGTATCACAGTCCAAAGTTGCCATGTAGCCCTAGTCTAAAAGCTACATTTCAAACAGTTGCATGACAGCCAGTCAGAGACAAGCTGCACAAATCGTTTGGTCCGGTGACTGTTTTGAGACTTTCTGTTGTACAACAGATTTTGCCGCGTAGCACTGACATTACATGGGCAGTCATCAATGGGTTAATGACAGATACCACACTGCACACATGATGCCGCCCAAATAACTGATCCGACACGTGCAGCTCTGCTACATCTGCGGTAATGGGATTGTATTCTTCAGAATGAAGTTACCGCACTTCACCCCCTCGTTGTTGGAAGTAGCAAGACATTTTCTATTGCGTGAAGTTTCTTCGTGTCCCTGGCACGGCGCTCCGCAGCAGCTGCTATTTTGTTAGGAATGCTTGTGAGATGATCAAAGCCGCGTTATATTATGAATATAAAAACGTCAGGAATCATTAGAGTCAAACTGACGATCGATCATTAAGGCAGACGATAAGGCAAACATACTGCGCCAAAGAATTAAGAGATCTCTGTAATCACACATCAGGTCTCAATGAATGAAAGGCAAGCAGTGTGAACCAGCAGCCCGGGCCTCATTCACTCCGGCGGATGCAACTTCGGTCTGTGAAAAAAGCGCTATTTTCACTGCAAGTGTATGTCCGTTTTTTATTGTGTGCGCTTTTTTATGTCCATATTGTATCCATATATACTGCGTTTTTAACATGCACAACAAAAATGCAAGAAAGCCCAATTGATGTAACTTATTTTGTTAGTGTCTCGAAGCAACATGGGCAAAAAAACGCAGTGAGTAGACGCACAACTGTAGATTTGATGTGTATTTATGTGATTTCATAGACTTTATGGGTGATTTCAGTTTGTGGTAAAGACCAAAATGGGACATGCTACTTGTCCATACACCAGTGCAGATCAATGGCGTCGGCCGCTGTCTGTATTACGTCCATATAATATAATACAGACATATAATCCTTGTCAGACCTCATCTGGAATACTGGGTCCAGTTCTGGGCACCCCACTTTAAAAAAGACAGACAAACTGGAGCAAGTTCAGAGAAGAGTTACCAAGATGGTGAGCGGTCTGCAAATCATGTCCTATGAGGAACGGTTAAAGGATCTGGGAATGTTTAGCAGAAGAGAAGGCTGAGAGGCGACTTAATAGCGGTCTACAAATATCTGAAGGGCTGTCACAGTGCAGAGGGATCAGCCCTATTCTCATCTGTACAAGGAAAGACTAGAAGCAATGGGATGAAACTGAAAGGGAGGAGACACAGATTAGATATTAGACAGTGAGGGGGATCAATGAGTGGAACAGGTTGCCACAGGAGGTGGGGAGTTCTCCTTCAATGGACAGACATCTGTCTGGGATGATTTAGTGATCCTGCACTTAGCAGGGTGTTGGACCCGATGACCCTGGAGGACCCTTCCAACTCTACCATTCTAGGATTCTATGATTCTTGTGTGTGCGGCCGAGCATTATCCTGCTGGAAGCCACCATGAGAGGAACACATGTGGCTGCAGGATGTCCTGAACATATCGCTGAGCTGTGATTGTCCCTCATACCACTACTGGGGGGCGGCAAATGTCGTGTGTGATGACCCCCCCAGACCATCACACCAGCAGGGGCTTGGTGCCGCTCCACAGCAAAGACAGGATTGAGGTGCTCACCCGAGGTCTCCCATGGCATGCTCCATTTTTGTTTGGATGCCGCACTGACGGCTTCTATTGAAGTCAATGGAAGCCATCCAATCCACGGTCCGTCCGCTAGGCGATGACGCAGGAAAAGCAGCAGTTTGAAAAAACAATCTGTACTGCGCACCTCCGACGGCTCGCCGTGCGGACCATCTGCAGTACAGATGGAAATGAGACTAACAGGTACGGGCGGACGCCGCTGCTCCCAGCAGAATCCGGCCCTGCCATGTGCGGGCGGCATAGGGAGAAAAAATTCCTGCCCGACTGAATGAAAACTGATGTAAAACTCACAGGGAAACTTTCGCTGCCCAAAATATCAGTTGCCCGTGTGAAACCTGGCCGGCCGTAGCTGTGTGTGACCAATGGAGTCGCCCAAGGAGCCGGCCGCCAGCTGCTGGGGAACAGGGTTGGGTACGGCAGTGGGCTGACCCCCCTCCCCTCATAGAAGCAGCTCAAAGGGCTCACACGGGCGTATGGCGGCCGCATATTACACAGTGCTAGAACCTTATTGATTTCTATTGGGTCACTCACAACTGCGTTTTATTACCCGCATGAATATAATAAAAACGCTGCCTGTCCTATGTTGGTGCGTAATGCGCATGTGTGAGCGACCCTCCAGTCGGCCGAGCAGGACGCGGTGGTCAGCTGACCTTCCTGTCCCAGGGCTCTGCAGAGTATTGTGTCATGTGACCTGCCCTAGGGAAGAGCAGCCGATCCCCGAGTCCTGCTGTGAGGAGAGCGGACCAGCTGATTGGTGAGGGCTGTCTCCGATGGCTGGGGTGCGGGCACATATGCAGTATGCAGGGTGGGTGACATTATGGGGGGTAGAGGAAATACTGGTAGGAATATATACTCAAGGGAGAGATATATATGGGGGCTTATATACGGGGGGGGAGTTATATAGGCTGGTTTCTACGTAATGTGGGGGAGAAACATACCATGGTGAGCAATATATACTGGAGGGGGACATATTGGGGGAGAGAAAATAGCGCAGCACGGGGCTGGCTGGTAAGGGGGTCCCACACGACCGGGTTTGAATTGCAGATTCTGCAGTCGGCATCCGGGTGGATAAACTGCGGTAAAACACATGCATTAACTCGGGGTTACGAATTGCGCATCCTGCGAGCCGAAGAAAAATTGCAGCAACTCTATTTTCAAAGCAGAAGAGGTGATTGAATATCTGTAAGCCACTTAGCTTGTTTTACTGTAATTAGGTTTCTGTAGCCAAAGGCCAGAGGAGGAAGGAGCGGCATTAGAAGTCAAAGGTCAGAAGCATTAACCATTTGGGGGATTACGGTGGCGGGAGGGCAGGGGGCATCAGGGAGGGGCTCGCGTCAATCTTCATCCATTCTTATAACAATAATGATTGTTTTTTCTTGATTCCCCCCTCCCCAAATGTATAAACTGAAGTCAGACATGCGATCTGGGGTAATCCAGGAGAACCCATCCCGTAGTGCCAACATGTTCTACCAACGAGGAATGGCCCATATTTGCAATATATCGCATATCTTTACATTTCGGTTGTGATCAGCGATGGATGCATTATATTTTTCTGTAATTTTATTTATTTGCATATTTCTGATGAAGTCATCAGATGTGGAGTTCAGTTTGGTGCTGTTCTGTAAGCGCACTGCACATACCATTGGTATATTTGGATATCCTTGATTGCAGTGGTGTGCATGCTGGGCATTATTCCATGGCCACGTTGTCATTTGTAGTGTCCCAAAGTATACCTATCTGGCCCCTCCATAACTGCTCATATATGTGTCACTGAGGCTTCTTTCCCACAAGCGTATATCAGCCCACAGTTTTCACGGCTGGCCGATATACGCTGTGATCTGATGCATTGGATTCACATGGCCGTATTCCCGTGACGTAAAAGTGCCCGGCCGGCCAATATAGTGCCGGGCGTATTTAGGACGGACGCAAAAGATAGTCCTGGAACTATCTTTTGGGCCGGAATAGATTGGCTGCTGCATGGACTCCTATGGAGCCAATGACCGCGGCCAGAGAAGGGAGGTGGGAGGGAGTTTAGCAGCGTGGCTGCTCTCCTCCCTCTGCTCTACTCCCCACTCACTCTTTGCAATGGAAGGGCCTGCTAGGACCTTGGCAAAGGGCTGCACACGTCCCTCAGGGCAGGAAATGGCAGTGCCACCGTGACATCCCTAACAGCTACCCCGCCATCTCCTCAGCTGTGGGCCCTGCGCTTCGGTCACTGCACATTGGCCTCCAGCACTGCACTATGCATAACTGCACAACTGTTACTTCCTGGTCGGCATGTGACGCGGCACAGAGAAGTTTCTGCCTTTCACAAATACCGCCTACTTATGTGAAAAAGCACTGTTCATTGGTTAATCACACTTCAATAGGGCTGAAGGGGTTAAAATAATAAACTGAAACATACCTCACTGTGTCCGCCGGGATCCAGTGATACAGGTCCGCTGTGGTCCCAGTGGTTGTTGTGATGTCATGGCAGCTCAGTTGACTACTACAGCATTACGTTCCTGGCATCATGGCGCTCAGGATGTGAGGCTGGGAGAATGAGCGGTGAGGATGCAGCCTCTCATTGGCTGTAGCGCTTATCTGAGTTCCTGTGACGTCAACGATCACAACAACCACTGGGACCACAGCAGGGCTGCAGCGCTAGTTCCCAACTGCAGTGGAGAGGGAAACATTAAATAGCACCATTTAACAATACAACTCATACTGCTAAAAACAAACCCCCAGACAGCGACATCGGCGGAAAGATAAGGGTGATGATGACTTTTTGAAGGTGGGCAGGAAAAACCAGAAAGGAAAAGAAGAAAAAAGGGCTGCGTCATTAAGGGGTTAAGTGTATTGTGCTTTACTACCTGGGATGTTTAAGAAGCGAGTGTGTGTGTGTGTGTGTGTGTATATATATGTAAATTTTTATTTTTTTGTAGTTTTTTCCACGCTTTATTTATTCTGGGATTTGCTGATATGAGCGTGAAATATGCACATGAAAAATAAATTCTGGCATGTTCTATCTTGGCGCAGACTACGTGCGCACACACGCCAAGGTAGTGTAGGGGGATCGGCGACACGCAACAAGTATGCAATGTCATTGCGAGAGAGAAGCGCCCGTGGTGTGCTGCAAACACGGTCATGTGAGCCCGGCCTTAACGATGGGATGTTTGGGATATAATAAGGTTATATATGTTTGATACTTGGCGCACCATGGCATAATCTTTTGTTTATGTGCCGCCATCACCGTGGTCTGTGACCCTTTAGGGTATCATTTGTATTATGTTTTGGGTCCCATCGCTATTTCGGGTTTATAGACAAGAATTCATGAAGAGTAGACAAGGCTCAGAAAGTGTAAGGATGAAATGCAGGTCCTTGCCTCGGCCGAGAAGAGTCGATGGGCCCATGGAATGCACTTCGCATGCTATATAATTTTATTATTAATACGAGTGTTTACAAAGCAGCTCCAGACGCTCTGATGATAACACAGATATAACGCTACCTGGGATTTGGGTCTGTATGAAATATGAGACTATAAAAGATGCCTTTTTCCCCTTCTGGAAATAGCGCCACACTGGTACACAGGCCATATTTGGTAGTGCGGCTCAAGTGAAGGTTCTAGAATAAAAGCAGGCCACTCTTCTGGTCGTTAAGAGAATGAAATCCATTGGTTAAATGTCAGCTGATTCTTGGACTTTGGTGGGATTGGCTGACTAACTAAGATGTAGGAAGGCAGTCTGACAGTCATTGTGTTATAGGGTTGGTGTTTGGAGCGGAGACCCACACATTAGCAGAAGACGACTGGTGTGAGTGGCGGTATGATGGCACAGAGAAGGCCCGAAGGTAATGTAACAAGGCGCTCTTAACTGATTTACACCATGACAGCGGTACAGCCTCAAAGGGGGGGCAACAGACT
This sequence comes from Eleutherodactylus coqui, assembly GCF_035609145.1. Classification (NCBI taxonomy): domain Eukaryota; kingdom Metazoa; phylum Chordata; class Amphibia; order Anura; family Eleutherodactylidae; genus Eleutherodactylus; species Eleutherodactylus coqui. The sequence goes on from NC_089848.1 coordinate 125,516,391, forward strand.
TCTCATCGGAGAGGCTTGATCATTACCATCGCATAGAAGCAGGTGGCAATTTTGGTGGTCCTCTACCAATATCTCTTCTCCTGAAAATACCGCCCATGGATTTGATTTGTTTCAGCGTCTTCTACGCCTAAGGTGCCCTCTAGCGCTGGACTCGTACACCGCGCTCTTCCTATGTGAGTATCACTGCAGGCCATGTTGGATATGGCTCTGAAATACCCAGCTCTGTATGCTATGCGACACCCCGTTGCTCCGCACAGACCTTTTCAGCTATGACACACTTCCATTGACTCAGCTCTGCACTAGGCCACTCACTCCTCAACGAGCATACGCCGATTATACCCCATACCTCTGCCGATGTGTGCAATGTGGCATCCCCACACCTCTTCTTCATTCTCATATAAGTATTGGAACTAATCAGACGTGTTTCATCCCCAACCTGGTAGGGTTCCCACTTTCCTGTCGCCAACCGAGCTCACACAGAGGGGTTAGCCATACTTGTTCCTCGGAGATACAATGGTACCAGTACAACAAAGGAGTAACGTCTGGAGGGGTCAGCTCCACCACTTTACAAATGATCAGGCATGTTGACGTGAACATGCCTGATGCTTTATTGCCTAGGAGAGAAGTGGCACCAGTGGTGTCTGGCAGCAGCTTATCACCTTTGTGCTGTTATAATATGTAAACGGGTGGCTACATACTCACAGTTGGAGGAATACGACACAGAGAGATGTTGACACTAAATTTTCTAATCTTACAATGATTTCAACGGAGGAAATGTTAATGAGAATCAGTGATTTTTGCAATTAACAACTTTCCCAAGATGTTGGATATTCTCCATATGGAACAGCAATAACAGATGAATGGAAGCTAAGTGTGCAGTTAACCTTATAACCTTTATCTACCGGCACTCTCGGTACTGTAGGTTGCAAATCGTCTTTGAAGCAGTCTTTCCTTGCTTATAGTTGGCCTAATGTTTTATTACAGGAATACTTTAGATTGCCTTATATCTCATGTAGTCATATTGTCCATTTGAAATAAATGGGCGATTGATCCTTACGAAAGGAATTCTTGGGACAGATGGGAGTTTACGGTGAGTATCTGGATAGGCTTGCGGGGTATGTTCACAGCCATGGGCTATAAGGTCTCCATAACCTTGAGGCACTGGATTTAGCACTTGCTGGGGTCACTGGATTTCTGTATTAATGGTACTAATGACTAATCCGCTGAGCATAATGAAGGTGGTCACATATCACTTGTCAAGGGACTCGCCAGAGAGAAGGACGTGGCCTCTGCATGCAGGCAAAATGTTAATGCGGAACAGACCAACATAAACAGTCTCTATAGGCTGTGGCTGACCGATGCAGCTAGGGATCACTCTCCAAGGGATAAGCCAATAATACAGGCTCTGACCTGACTCAGTTATTAGACTTTTCAATGATCTGACTGCAGGAATCCCATCATCTGGGGAAAGGTCCATGTGGCCTAGCCATCTGCACTCCAGTTCCTGCAGCTTCTCCCTGTATAGCACTCTACTGCATGACCCATGCGAAATACTGCTGTGACAAACCAGCGTCCGCCATCTTTATCCGAAATGTGGCATATCCTTCCTCAAGAGCCGCTAGTGTCACCCCACACCCAGCTGACCATAACGTCTTAAAAAGACATAATAAAAAACGTATAGCTGTACAAAGGCACTATTCTTGAGTAATAAACATCTTAAACTCCCGTTACAACAAAATGACGCTCCACTTAGAAGGCGTGTTCAACTTGTACATATTTTGTACCTGCAGTAAGCGCATAATGCCATACATTGCTCAGTGGCCTGGGTTGGTATTGCAGGCAGACTGCTATGGAAGTGAATGGGATTCAGTCTGCAGTACCAACTCAGGACACTGCACAATGTATGGAGCTGTCTACTTCCTGCAGAAAAACAGCTAGAAGTGGGGCAATCCCTTTAAAGGGCTTCTCCGAGAATCAATCAGGTTACCCAAAAATATCAGGGACCACACAATAGGCAGCCTGATGTCCAAAGCAATTGACTTCTTTCCCCTTTGATGTTTTTGTGACCCCCATTTCCTCTTGTGCATACTCTTTTGCCAACATTCTGGGCAGTCCTTATTCTTACACCCTGTGAGCATTGAGACACTACCGGTGTTGGGTGAACCAAATTAGTAGAACCCTATTGTTGGACTTACCGGGAAGAAGAGGTTTCTGCAAGGTCCATTTTGGCTATGCGGACCACCAGCCGGTAATACTTGAAGAAAGCACAGTTGAAGGGTTGCTTTGGAATCAGACGGTGAGTAGGCAAGTGACCAGGAACAGCCAACATGTCTGCGAACAACTTTTATTGGACACTTGTCTTCCGTTTCAGACTGGTGGAGAATGGGAAGAATGGTAATTGGTGGCTAACAAATTCGTACCGGAGCGCCTTCTGGTATTTCCTCTGCTCCATTTTTTCTTAGTGCAGCTTTATCAATCACCAAACCTCAGCAATCTACACGGCAGCAGCTCGTGAGGGTAGTCTTCCCTTCTCTGTGCATCATGGTACGCCATTTCCTTCCCTACATGGAACTTTTATACTCTTGAACTGCCCTATTTTGGCGGTAGCACCCTACCCTACAACCTTTGTGGCTACACGCCACCGTTACCAACATGACGCCTTCCTTCTTGATGTCATGCGGCTCATAAAATAAACATAATTTAAACATCGGTTACAGTTTGCATTAAACAAAAAACACCCCTTAGGCTGCATATACACAGGCGAGCACGATAGCAAGAAAATCGAAACTTGTAAACCTGCGATTTTTCAGCTATTGTGCTGCGTTTCGGCTTTAAAAGTGCATCGCTTCTCTGTAGATGGGATTTTCACATACATGAAAAAAATAGCATGTTGTCCCAATAGTTAAAATGGAAGAAACTAATTGTACTCACATGCAAATCGTATGGGTTACAAGTGTGTTGGATTTTTTTTCACACATCCATAGGAAACAATGGGCTTGAACAGAATTGCCCTCAAAAAATACATACTGTGATTCTTCTATCTTGGGCTCTCGGTCCGAAATAAAGCTCGACCATCTGTATATACCCAATGAAAATAATGCGTTTTTTAGTAATGCGGGTTTCGTTCATATTGAACTAGACAGAACTCGCACGTGTTTTTCACCTGTGTAAGTCCAGCCTTACGTGTACACAAACACATCTAATCCCTTGCATATATCTAAACAGACTCTCTTGTGATACACCTTATGCGGGGAACCTTAGTCCAAACTAGTTACAGAAGTCCTCAGACTTTCTTCCTCCTTGAGCAAACACCCCTTGTTGACTGCACAGCAATAGATGGCATCTGTAGAAGTAAAGGCCTATTCAACGATTATCACTCAAAATTCACTCAAAAGCCATCTTCAGTTCTGCCTGAAATCCGTCCTACAGCAGAGTAGCTGATAAGCAGGACTGCATGCTGGGCTCTGCCTGGGGACCGCTGATAACAACTGATTGCATACTCTTTGTGTCTAAATGGGCCTTTAGTGCATGAGCAATCGGTTGCTCTCACCTGCGGCCGCCCACGGCTGCTCCTGGAAGTGAAGGAACATATTTCACAAGGTAGCGAACATCCTCCATATTCAACTCGCCCATGCCCGCTGAAGTAGCTCCATCAATTGGTGCATATTTTGCAGATAAGTGGGAGCAGATCTCACAGTCCTTTCCAGTATATTCCAAATATGTTCAATGGGGTTACAGTCCGGTAAGTTTTGGGACCAAGGCAGTGTGGAGAGTTTATTGTTGTGTTCCCCCAACCACTCTCTAGTAATTCAAGCTCAATGACATGGAGCGTTGTCCTGTTGAAAGATGGCACTATGGTCAGGGGAAGACTTCCGTAAGATATGGGGCAGATGGTGATGAGCAGCTAACAGGTCCCTGTAGCCTTCACCATTCAAGGATTGTGATACGATGTTCTAGGCCATACTAGGAAAACACTCCCCAAATCATTACACCTCCACCCTCAGCCTGTCTAACCCCAACGGTGCACCCATGGCATACGGCTTCGTGCTGGAAATGGAACTCCTCACTCCAGATGAACTTCTGCCATGTGTCCAATGTCTATTGATATCTTTCTTGGGCCCAAGTGAGGCGTTGTTGTTGATGATGGGGGTCATCACGAGTAATCTTGTCGGTCTTCAGCTTCTGAACCACAGTTGACGCAAAGTATGCCACGTGGTCATTATGAACATGTGTTTGATTTCCCTACTGTTATACTACTGGGTCAGCTGGTCTACTATGGCACGTCTCTGCTGGGACACCAAATGTGCCACCTGACGCTCGCCTCCAGGACTGACCACACATGGACTGCCGCTGTGTAATCTTTTGCTCAATGTCTGTACATGGTTCAACCAGTCTTGGTACACTCTTCATATCGTGGTGCAGGAACAGCTAACTGTTTCAGAAATACTGGCACCATACCTCCGAGCACCAGGAATCTGTTTGTGGTCAAAGTCACCACATTTACCCTAAACTGCCATCATGTGGTGCCACATTAATGATCACAAGGTGTCATGTGCCAGCTGTTTCTAATGGGAGTAAATCGGCATCGGAGTTTGGCGGGCATCACTATACTCACTCCTTGAGTTAATTGTGTTCCCTTGCCGATTGCCTCGTGTGCAGACAGATTTGGGGGTCTGTTTGGCAATTCCCTGGTCTCAGCGTTGTAAAATTCTAATTGAAGTGGTCTTGACTGCTTTGGGCAACTCTTTGCATCTCTCTAACATGGAAATGCACTGCGGTGTCGCTTTTCTTGGCTCTCACAGGCTTCCCTTCCTCAGTTGGCTCGGCCATCATACTGCGCACTTCTCTCCAACAAGTGGTGATGCAATGACGTACATACCGCTTGCCGTACAATCACCGCTGTGGATTGAGTGTCAATTTATACAAATTCCTGCCCTCCTATTACCAGCGGTCATTATCCTTCACACTTGCACTGGGGATTCCACTTTCCTCCTCTGTACGAGGAGCAAGAAAAGGGAATCCTTGCAGCCGAACAGCGCCAGGCGGACTCCATTGACTATAATAGGGTCCACTCACTTTCCACGCAGTTGCCCAGTTTTGGGGCAAAAAGAAAAGCGCTGCCAGATCTGCGATGAAACCTCCGGCCAGAGGTACTGAACTGGATGGTATTTTCTCCAGCAGATTCTGGGGTATTCTGTAGCTTCCTAATTATGTAGTATGGTATGCGCACGCCTTGCAATAACCAGTCAGACACAAGCTATAGGTCTCTGGTCTAAAACTGCATCTGGGCGTACAATGCTCAGAGCCTCAGGTTTATTGAAACACATAATACCTGCCCTTTATGGGCGTAAAACATATTACATCAATAACATATTGTATTTTCATTCGTTGGGCCATATGGAATCCCCCGCCCCTCCCCACACCCCTCTCAAGTCCAGTGTATGAGCCAGTCTTTGTCTCCTCAACAAGTGGTCAGGCAAAAGCAGCTTCTTTATCTCAGAAGTTGAGGGTGAGGGAGGGAAAATGCCCAAAGTGTATACAGTTCTTCAGTCTTACAGTATAGCATTGTGACTTTAGCCCCCAAGAGGCTGCAGAGGAGCTTTACATTAGGCTAACGCTATAGCACACATCTTTCACCATGCCATTGTCCAGCAATTACCATAATGAAATTGTATGGCCATTAGCCTCTACAGAGTAAAAGTCACTACAGCTGCGTAATACATCTAGTTTATACAAATCAATAGACATTTTACGCTAACTAATCATCATGTCTACTACAGTACCGACGCAGATGTGAAACCACCCTTCTACTAACTACACAGGTGGGGGTCCCCTGCATGCATACATTACCACTAGAGGAGGAGAGCCCCCTTATACTATCGGCTATAGCATGTAGACTGTGGGTTGTCGGAGGTGCATGGCCATCATAAGACACACAGACTTAATCCGCACATTAAACCCTCTTACCAAGCACTCAGGGCTGACCCGTAGGACCGCTCACATTATCAGCAGATTGCTTTCATCTTCGGAATTCATAAAATAGCACATTTTCTACATAAAGATGACAAGTTTTGTACGAGGCACTTAACTCTAAAAAGCTTCACCAGTTATGACGAGAGACTAAAAGTTTTCCGTTGTGTCATGTATGTAAGACCGAATGCAGACAGCCAAGTCAGATTCAGACTGCGAGATTCTTGCAGTGGGATGGCGACCCATGACCCACGTCTTACCTGTCCGGCGTCTTCGCTCTGCGGATGTGCCGGCCGGCGCACAGCCGCACATGTGCAGTGCAGAGCCGGCGTGTCAGCGATGACGCAGGCGTGAGACCCTCTGCGAGGCTCGTACAGAAATAGGACATCCCGCAATTTTGTTACCGCGCAGATTTTCCACAATCAAAATCGCGGCTGCCTGCATAGGATTGCATGAACCAATGCATTCCTATGGCAGTGTGCAGCGGCGGAAATTCCGTGCGGAATCTCGCTGCAGAATTTCCACCCGTGTGCATTTGGCTTGAGTCATCTTTTAGATTTTTTTAGATAGGAGCCGCATCCATAGGAGCCCCAGTAGTCACTGGCAGAGCTCAGTGACCCAGCAGCTCTTCTATCCCAGGGGGCGCTGGCGATCACGTGATCGCCGGGTCCAATAGAGGAAATTGTACAATTTTTCCGTTCAGAAAAACCAGAAATGAGATCGAACTGAACGGATCTGAGTATAACGGAAGCGCGGAATATCGCATTGCAATCAACCGGAGGTCAAACAGAACCGTATTCTACGTTTTGCTCCTCCAGTGACGATGCAGCAAAACCAAAACACTGTGTGAACACCACACAATAAAAGTCAATGAAAAGTCAAGTTAAAGTTTTCTCCAGCTGTGTGTGTGACACATTTGTGTCAGGTTGAGGTTTGCTGCCTCTGTACTCCGCCACTACTACATATGGAAGTCGCTGTGAATGAAGTCTGTAGCTCTCCGTGAAGTTACTGCAGTTTATCGTCACCCTGGAAGAAAATAGGAAAACTTCCAAGTAGTCTGTGAAAGTTCCAACAGTTTGCAATCAGCCAATGAGGTCGTCCCCCCGGAGCATGTGACCACCTTCATTTACCAGAACCCTGCATTATTTTCGGTCAGTAAGGGATCTATACTCCCCGGGATGCTGCTGTGAGCCCCCCGCTGCCCGCGTCGCCCCCCATACATCCATATATATAGAGAGCTCGGAGCGTGGGAAAGGGAGCGCTCCGTATTCCAGCTGGACCACAACAAAAACTCTTTGTCTGATGGAAGCGCTGGCTTCCTAGTTTATTAGCTGGGGGCTCCAGCAATGTACCTCTCTGGCAGCGAGCAATCCGATGAGGTAAGAGCATTTAACGACTCCGCTCGCCCCTTTCTTTCATACATTTGCCATAACTGACTTTATGAGTCGCACAAGCGATGTTCCACGGCAGCAAAATACGTTGACGTTTTCTTTTATTGTTTCCCAAACAATGATTCAGGAATAGAATTCCAGAACGGCAGTGAACGCTGACACACAGAGAGCAGTGTTACATTACTTACACAGTGGTGGATGTATATGCCATGCAAGGTCTAGGGAAAGCTGGGTGACTACTCGATTGGTCATTCCTACCCTAAACCTAACCCGTAACGGCGCCAGTTAGTGGTCGTCACAAGTCAGTGTCTCAAGTTTTACTAAACTTCGGAGGAGAGATATATATATTACTGAAATCTTCAGTATGATGTGAGCTGCGGAGCCGATATACAGTCTGCAGCTCGTTAACGGTCACGGTGAGTTTGACCTCATGTAACCCCTGCGCATTTTGCTGCGACTCCCTTGATGGATCTGCAGTAAAGTGCATTTTTAGATCTGCTGTTAACTCTAGAGATGCTGGATGGCTTTGCTAAAGCGCAATCACAAGACATCTTGTGGACGTTCCACAGCGGAACTTACGTCCCGTGCGAATATCCCCTTGGGGTGCGTTCACACGTAGCGGAAATGCTGCAGATTGTCCACAACAGAATATCCGCGGCGTTGGGTTCAGCTGTAGATCCGCAGCTGATGTCATCCTGCTGTAAGCGCAGCTCTCCCCTCCGAGTACCAAGCGCTGCCAGTACCCAGAGCACAGCGCACACCGGAGAACCGCTACTGAGCGCCGTTGTGTGGAAGTGAGCTGCCTGTCACCGGGGGAAAGATGGCGGCGCTCAGTAGCGGCTGCCGGTTGACGTCCGCTGCGCTCTCGGTATTCGGAGGAGAGAGCGTCATTATGCGCAGGCTGAAATCGTCTTCGAATCCACCGCTGACTCCGAGTCTTTGACATAGAAATGCTGCAGATTTTGCAGGGGATTGCGTGTGTGAACAGGCTCTTTAGTTGCTTTATACGGTACGACCAGCAATGACCTGATGAAAGCTCCATTTAGCGGACGCTCGCGCTTCACGCCATATCTTTGTGTGTTTTTGGTGCGTTTCTGAATCAGAACAAAAAAAAATGCATCCGAAAATGCATGTAGATTTCAAAAACTGCGCAGAATCCCTAAAAACTGTGCAGAATCCCTAAAAACTGCGCAGAATCCCTAAAAACTGCGCAGAATCCCTAAAAACTGTGCAGAATCCCTAAAAACTGCGCAGAATCCCTAAAAACTGCGCAGAATCCCTAAAAACTGCGCAGAATCCCTAAAAACTGCGCAGAATCCCTAAAAACTGCGCAGAATCCCTAAAAACTGTGCAGAATCCCTAAAAACTGCGCAGAATCCCTAAAAACTGCGCACAGCTTGGAAATATTCAGGCAGTAATTTTTAGGTATTTTTCCTGTAGTAAGAGATGCAACAAAAACTCATAAACGCCCCAAGACTTGTTTTTTTTATGTGTTTTTAAAACGCTTCTGAAAAAAAATGTGAGTGGTTCTACAACGACCCGCGGCTTCTAAAACAACGCACACGCTTCTTGGATTGGCTTTTTCCCCCCGGCAGTTCAGATCCGCACAAAAAAGGCACCAAAAACACCAAGTTTGAACTCGGCCTTAAAGAGTTTTCCAGGCAGAAACGCTACTGATTATAGGACACCAATGGTTGATTGGCCGGGATCCCAGCTGATCGGGTGCCTGCTGTCAGAGCTGGGATACACAGGGGCCGGAGTGGGAGCAGCAGCTCCGACCCCTGTATAGTGGCCGGCGCTTGTCATTTCAAACCTGTTGATTTTATTGATAGTTGTGCCTGCAGTTACACCTGTTGGCCACTACATAGAGATCGGAGCAGCTTCTCCTGCTCCAACCCCTATGTAACCGATCAGGTGGGATCCCGAGTGGCGGACCCCAGCAAATGAACAACCTATCATAAGGATTCCTTGGTGAACCCCTTTAATATGAATGCTTTGTGAATCTTTATGCTGCTTATATGAGTGATTTGCGTTATTTGGTATTTGGGAATCACTATTTATGCAGTTTCCTTATGCATTCCTTGAGGCTGCGGTCTCCAACCTGTCGTTCTTAAAGGGATATTCGCATCTCAGTCAAACATGACCATGATGGGAATAGACATTTGTAGGAGGTTGCCCGGACAATGGAATTAGCCGGGCGGACTATCTTACTATTCGGCTCTCATACACTTCTGTGGGAGTTACGGAAACAGCATACAGCTGCCCACTTGGCTGTACATGGATTCCCGTCCGCCGCTCACAACCAGGTCAGCCGCCGGGCAGCTACATTCTTGAGATGGAGATCCTTTCTGAAATGGGAATATCCCTTTAAAGAGGACCTGTCCCCTCCTCTGACCCGCGGCTGCATTCCCCCAATGTAACTATAATGTATTCAAGTGCCAAGCATGCCAGGCGGTGGCCAAATGGTCCCTGGCACTGCCACCAGAGGTGACATTACCCTGCGGCATCGGATCGGCCCCTCTGTGTTACTGAATGTGAATCTTCTCGTTCCTCCCGGAATATCAGATGATTCATCTCAGTACTCGCTGAGGTCACTGGGGGTCATCTGGCCGCAGCCCCTAAAACGTGTTTATGATGTCCGCCTCTGATTTATATTTATGGGTTCCTACCAGCAGGCGCCTCCTAACTTCCTATTACTCCGACTATTTCTGCTAAATAAACGTTAATTTCAGATGACAAGTTTCCGAATTCAAGGAGTGTAAGTTGTACTTAAAGGGCCGTGAAGAGGATGTCATACTAGCAAAGCACAGATGCCTGTTAGCATTGTGGTCGGTGTATCCTACTGATGTTTTATAAGATCAGCGGGGCCAGACCGTAGGGCGGCTGCTGATCTCCATCTGTCTACAGAAATAAGTTTGTTCAGTTGAGCTAAGTTAGTGGAAAGTAAGGGGCTGGAGCGAGAAGGGCCGTGGCCCCTTTAAGAGGAAGCCCAGCATGGCGCGTGGGTCCAGATAGCTGGAGTTAGGAATAGGTTAATAAAAGGGGGGAGGTTTGGGTAGAAATTACCAGAAGATAGGTGGGAAAGGGTCAGGATTGGTGGAAAGTTTAGTGGGCGGGGAGTTATATAAAGTGGGGAGCTTTGGCGTTGCCATCTTTGAGAGGAGTGAGCAGAGAGTCCCGCCCGCCCGTCCGTTTTTTGGTGGGTTAAGGGTAGTAAAAGGTTAATTTGTCACGGCAGTGTCAGGTGGGGGGGTCCTTGGAGTCATTGGAAATTGTGTAGGGGGTAGTTGGGTGGGCACGGTCTCACCCGTTAAGACTCCCTCCTGGGTAATCCGTATCGTGTCTGGTGTGGTGACTTGGCTGGTGGTGGTGGGCAGTAGACCCTCCGGCTGTAAGTTGCAATAGTGGTAGCCACCTAAGGGCGGCTTGTGGTGCCCCTGAGCGTGTTTGCCTGCGGTGGGGCAGTGTTATCAGTTCGGTTGTGGTGGCTCCAGATTTTGTGGCTCCAAGGACTCCCCCCTCGTAATTTTGTTAATTCATTGTATAGTTTGTTAATGAATAGGCTGCTGTGGCCGATGTTATCCAAATTAGGAGTGTTTGTTTATTGGGAGTCGGGAATGGTTACAGGGAGGGGGCATTCTGGCCTCCATGGGTCATGGCAGCGATCTCATGCAGGGCTGATCTTATGTCAGATGGAACTTTGTGCAGGACTTTTCTTGGTCAGTCAGGGATTCCCTAATGCCCCTCGATCCCTCCAAATCAGCCAGTACAACTGCACTGGTTGCACATAGCGAAGGCCGGCCATGGTCCTGTGTTTATGGCCAGTTCAGGACTTCATGCACACAGCTATTTTACGGCTCCGTACAAACCCGTAATACAGACCCTATAGAAGTATATGAGGCCCCACGGCACTTCTGTAATATGACATATGATTGGAGGCATACAGAAGCTCAGTGATGATCCGTAGTTAAGACTGACTTGTCACCCGACCTGCCGCACAGTAGGTGGTCATACAGCGGGTTGTCCTTTACTACTTCAGAGCCCCAATGCAAAGTCTATATCCGCACCCTTGTCTACCATGTGCCATACTACTGGTGTCTGATAATGTGCAGACTGGTGTAAGGGGCTATCCTAAATGGTTAAAATGTCATGCGCCACAAATTGTACCAAAATCACTGTGTGCACCAAAATTTGCACCAGATTTTGGCACATTCGAACTGGGCATGCTCAGTAGGAACATTCTAGAGACTTGGTTATAAAAGGGACCTTCTTATGCTGAGTCACAGTGGAGAGAGTGCTGAGCAGAGAGAGCTGGAGATGCTGCTGAAGCTGGGTCTGAGAGAGCTGAGGAGCTGCTGAGAGAGGACAGCACAAGTGACGGCCTGGTGTCTAGAGCCCAGAGAGAGCTAGGGTTCTGTCTCCAGAACAGCCGGACAACTGAACAGTAACAAGAACTTATGGAAATTGTAATAGAAGTACACTTCTGACCTTGGAGAAGTTTCAGTCCGTCGAAGTGAGCACTCCCATGAGACGTATTGTAAGTGAGGCTAGCCTCAATCGACTATAGGCATGCACACCGGGGAAAGATTTAAAGGCAGTTGCGGAAATTTACCAAGTCCAGCATTTAATGTGTCGGGCTTAGTAAGATTTTCTTCAGTGTATGGTGCTCTGACTACATGGGGCGCACGCCTCTTCATGTATTCAGCTCATCCCCGACACCTCTGTGCACCTTCACAGATGGAGCTGTACATTTTGGTGTAAAATAAACATAAATCTGTCGATCTGGGGCTCACAACGAGCCATGCCCATATTGTGAAAAAGTGGTAGGGCTGGTGCAGAAGGTTGTAAAGTTGCAAAATTTTTGTACAAGCAGCCATTGCACAACATTTTACAACCTTTTATGCCAGAAAACTGGCATAAAGCCTTCTTGAATGCCCCCCAGTGTGTTAGCAGGCTGCTATAGGAGATCGGGTTCATGTTGCTGCCAGGGGCGTAACTATAGGGGATGTAGGGGATGCGGTTGCTCCCGGGCCCAGGAGCTTTAGGGGGCCCATAAGGCCGCTTTTCTCTATATAGTGAGTCCAGTACTATGAATAAAGCATTATAGCTGGGGGCCCCGTTACAGGTTTTGCATGGGGGCCCGGGAGCTTCAAGTTACGTTTTTGTTGCTGACACTAACATCATGCAAGTGGCTGATGCTCGAGCCCGGGTAATGGACTGTGTTATTTAAAGTGACATCATATGGGAATAAGGGAACCAGCTGTAACCCTTGTTAACCCCTAAGGGGAAGCTGTGTCGCTGTGCCATCTATGCCATAACCGGACATTGTGTAAACGGTGCTGATAATGTTTGAGTGTTGTTGATGTTGTTCTTCTGGAATTATTTCCTTTTGTGCCCGAAGTATTGTCCTTGGGATCTCGCTAGCGACAGATGCTGTCTTTACTTGTGTAGCCATTACTACTAGACTATTATTGTTGATTTCTATTTCTGGGTTTACAAACATTGTAAACTTTGGTTACTCCATCTGCTGCATCATACCCCGAATCCTGTGTCACTACACCACCTATGACACTGGCACCCCAGGCGTTTGGAGCTCATGTACCCCATATTCCTCCCACTTCATCCAATGCCCTATTATTGAGCTTTCTGCCCTTCCAGCATTGCTTCTAGGGGAGAAGATGTCTCTCACAGGGTGTCATACGGTGACATTTGCAGAGCGCCTTCAGGGCATTTTTCCATGATTATTGGGGGCATGACATTCACCCGCATGTTTCGCCACCCGTTCATCAGGTATTGTAAAAGGGACGATGATCAACAAACAAACACATGAATGCGGATTGTCAGCTGATTGTGCCTTTATAACAAGAATAAAATTGCTTGCTGGTCAACTACACATCCGTCAGGGAGCTGAGCGATAATCGCTGGATGGGGACTAACGAGCGCAGTAATGATTGCTCGTCTCCATACAATCATCATGTGAACGAGCACTAATCTAATTGGTTTGCCAATTGGCACTCATTATAACTCACTGGCATTGAATTGGTCAGTGTAACAGCGCCCCAAGGCTCTCTAGTACCGAGTCACATACTGCAGTACAGACTCCAAGAGCATGGATCCATCATGTGCGATGAGGTCTAAAGCCAGGTAGCATCTGTGTTGATGCCCAGCTACCCTGGAACAGATTAAAAGGGATATTCCCATCTCAGGTATTTATGGTATAGCCACAAGATAGTCCATAAATGTTTGATAGATACAAGTCCCATCTCTACAACCCTTGCATGTTGCCAGAATGGGGGATCCTACATCCCATCCCAGTTTAACAGGGTCTAGGATGTAGCGTAAGCCCCTGTTAAAGGGCGGAATGGCCCAGAGGAAACCCTCAACTGAGGCCTTACCTACGACTGACGCCTCACAGGGTTTCTTCAGGCCATAGTAGATAATTCCAGAGGTGTCACTGCTTTGGAAGGACTGTAGGGAGAGACACATTTTGGAGCATCTAGACTGCGCCTTTGGAAGTTTTGGCTACAGGCCACAGGACTAGGCCCTCTTGTTGCTGAAGGACATTCACTTCCATGCTACATCTTTTTGCCACAGAATGTAACTTCAATTGAATCCCGGTTCGTATCTACCAGATCACAATTCTTGTTTGCCAAATCAGAGCTCGTACACTCACTGTAGGCCGTGGTTTGTAGGAGGTTCGGGTGGTACACTGAAATGCCTTTCTCTACCCCCTTCTTCACTCTGGTTAGAACTTTGGCCTATAGCTGTAGCCCACGATTGTGGTGACCAACGTTTCCTGCTGCCTTCTACACAAGGTTCTCCTGCTGATTGTTAACTGCCTTCTCCCCTAGTTTGTCACAACCTAGATGGCATCAACGTCTCTCTACAAGGGAATGGAGACGGTTTTTAATTTCATTTTTAAAAATTAAGAAATTGATGGCAGCAACACATCTCACAAAAGTTGGGGCCGGGCTATGGCTACCTCTTTTTACAACAATCTGTAAATGTCTGGGAAGTGAGGAGACCAATTTCTGGAGTTTGGGGATAAGAATGTTGTCTTGGTCTTGTCTGATGTAGGGTTCTAGGTGCCCCGCAGTTCTCAGTCGTCTTTGCCAGATTTTATGTTTCAGAATGTGCCAAATGTTTTCTGTTGGTGAACGGTCCGGACTGCAGGCGGCCAATTCAGCACCCCCGGACTCTTCTTCTGTGGAGACATGCTGTTGTGATGGATGCAGTATGTGGTTTAGCATTGTCTTGCTGAAATATGCAAGGCCTTCCCTGCGAGAGACGTTGTCTGGATGGAGCATATGTTGTTCTAACACCTCTGTATATAGCTCAGCATTGATAGTGCCTCTCAGGATGTGAAAGCTGCCCATGCCATAGCCACTAATGCACCCCCATACCATCAGAGATGGAGGCTTTGGAACAGTGTGCTGATCACAGGCCGGATGGTCCCTCTCCTCTTGAGGCCGCAGGACACGGTGACGATGGTTTCCAAAGAGAATTTCAAATTTTGATTCATCTGATCACAGAACCGTTTTCCATTTTGCCTCAGTCCATTTTAAATGATCTTTGGCCCAGAGAAGACGCCGGCATTTCTGGATTGTGTTGATATTTGGCTTTTTCTTTGCCTGATACAGCTTTAACTTGCATTTGTGGATTGTACAGTGAGCGGTGTTCACAGGCAATGATTTCTGGAAGTATTCCTGAGCCCATGCAGTGATTTGCTGTTTTTAATGCAGTGACGCCTGAGGGCCCGTAGATCTCCAGCATTGAATATTGACCGTCAGCCTTGTCCTTTTTGCAAATGAATTTCTCCAGATTAGCTGGATCTTTTGATGATATTGTGTGTAGATGGTGAAATATGGCAAGTCTTTGCATTCTTTTTTTCTTTACATTTTACACAGCGGGCCAATGTTTTTGGAATTGGGGTTACCAAAGTCCCAGACAACCTCTTATGACATGCCTGTCTTGTTTAGCCGAGTGCTGATGTAGACCCTCTTATTGTCAGCCGGGTAGTGATTGCTGCTCTCATAGCCTTTGTTAGTTGGGAGGAAGGAGATCAATAAGGTTTGTCTTCTTGTAAGTTATCTTGAAGCTGTCCTTCTTTCACCAGACGTACATTAGCCCCCATATCCTGTACCGCAGCCGTGGTCTACCGTAGGTCAATAAAAGCGAAGGCATTCAGTAATGTGTAAGAATTGACAGTAGTCGTGTGCTCAGATACAGCGGAGACCTTCCTACAGCCAACCTGCAGCCGCATCTTACATTTGCATTGCAAAGGGTCAAATCTGCAGTGAACATCAGTCTTTTCGTTGTTTTGCACTGTGTTTGGTTCATTACAACATGGTGGGGGGGGGGGGGGGGGCAATAAATGAAGCCTCAGGGTCAAATTTAGAAATGGAAAAAAGATGTCTAATTTCTCACATTTCCAAAAGTGTCTCACAGTAAACAGATGTCACTTATTGCTGTATTCATTCTGCGCACCGGGATGTGCAGTGGGCGAGGAGCTGGTATGAGGGGGCGCCAATGAATTACTTTGCTTTGACCAAAGGAATTTAGCGAGATCGCTAGTTTAGCAAAGCTACGTTTCCGTGTTGTACAACCACTGACAATCCTGAGGTTAAATACTTCTGTTTGGGGTGCGTTTACACGTAGCGGAAAACGGTTCAGATTTTCCTCCGCAGAAAAAACCGCATCAATACCACATCAAAAAACGCGTTAAATTCTGCATCAGACTTCACTCTGAGGGTATTAGAAAGTGTCAATACAAAAGAAAAAAAAGGAAACACACCAGCCCGCCAACCAATCTCGCCAGGCGACAGAAGCAGACACTCTTGACCAGGTGCAGCAAAGAAGACAAAGGGAGGTCCGGCTCATCCGATAGGAAAAATGTATAAAAACACTAAACTTTAATTTGACATGCTTCTTAAGGCCGTGTGGACCAAAATGGCCGTAACAGAAGAGAAAAATACTCTAAACCTACTGACGCATTTCCTGTGCCATCCAGCACCCATTTCCATTGGTTTACCTTATTTTGGAAGCACATTTGAAATAATTTGGCATGTTTCTGAGCAATTTAGAAACATTGGTGCAAGTTTTGATGTGGGTCCAAAACAGACTTCACCCCTTCATTTGAAAGGGTGAAATCTTCTTCGGATCCACAAAAAAATTTGCATCAAATGGATCTGCACCAAAATCAGGAGTGCAAAATATGCTACGGATATCCGCACCTAAATTCGCCAAGTGTGAAAGTACCCTTATAAATTTATTTTATTTCTAGATAAATTGTTAAAAGTGAACCTACACTATAAGTCTTTTTTTATACTACACCAAACGTTCCAGGCTAGCGCTGTGAGTGGCTGTTACTCTGATGACGTCATCAGTTCCTGTCAACGGCACCCAAACCACATCGCCAGCGTAATGTAGTACGTACATTTAGGTTGCTGCTGCACAGAGCCCAGCAAGCAGCGATGTAAATTTAATGTAGCGGTCACAAAGGGGTTAAATAACTGCAGGGTTATAGTATCACTTGTTCTGCACTTGTTTTACTCCCCTCGGCTTTGCACGCTTGGAGCCAATCCATGACATCTGAGTATGTACAGGCCATAGTAAAAGGAATGTAAGCTGCAATCCAGATAATGTTCTGGGATTCTATATATTGACATCTGGGTAGGAAACAACACATATAAAAAGCTGAGAAGCGAGCCGCACTCCGGCGGCGTCAGACTGCGTTTCATTAGCTGATTATTGCTAAAACTATTCTGGCGGGTAGACATATGTTTCCAATTGTAGGCGAGGACTCGTGCTAGCAGTCCACATAAACAATTCTGGATGATTCATGGCGAAGCCTTGAGCAATCCTCCGATAGGGCAGAACTCTTCAGCGTCCGTGCTTTTGTTTTACCGAAACTATCTCTTTAGTTCCTTGGTTTGCAAAAAATAAATAAATAAAAAGTGGATATTGGGGCTCGCGGGTTATAGTTCACAATGGGGCTGGAACAAGGTGAATCGGTGCTGTAGGCTGATTAGGTAAATTGTGGCCCCTTCTCCTTGTAATCCCTAGAATCAGTTAAAAGTCACATTACTCTCTAATGGAAGGGATTTTAACACATCTTAAAAGAAACATGTACTGGCAGAATACATATTTAATCCGATGACTCCCTGTACTTTTCTTCTCCATTCAGTCCAGACCGTCCTGGTGATTCCTTCCAAAAACTGCAGTTTGCTGCCAAGACATGTTTGACTTTGGGTACAGCCATATCTGCTTCAAAAATAGCTGTCTGACCTGGGCCTTAGAGCCTGATGATCGGTATTGTAAATGACACATGATAGCTGGGGGCCTTGTTGCAGATTTTGCATTGGTCACAGGTCTGACCCCAGAATGAATACAGACTCCTTATACAACCCCATAATTATTATTGACCCTTTATCAGACCTCATAATTAATATGGATCCCGAAAAGAATACAAGAGCCCAAAGAGACTAAATAATAAGTACAGACCTTAGATCAGACCCCATAATACCCAAGTACCATCTGGTATGAAGCCCTTATTTTACCTTAGATGACCAGGGAGAAGAATGTGACCCCCTCTTTCACTCTAGACCACTAGAGCTAGTGACCAGCCCTATGCTACTTTTTGCCTTCGAACACGAGGGAACAAGTTATTAATGCTCTCATATAACCCAGACCTCCAGGTATTAAACCTCTACTTTACACCAGACCACCTTAGAGCAAGATATTAAAGGGGTTTTGTCATTAGAAGAAAAAAAAATACCTATTCCTTCCCCATCAGTCTTCTTACTGCATCTTCTCCTCCCCGATCTTCTCCTGGCTCCTCCAGTCCCTGGATCACCTCGCCTCCAGCCGGCAGTATCCTCTTCTTCCTGTTTTGGAGTGTCCGATCGCTGCAGTTCACTTCCTGCAGGGCAGTATACTGGTCACTAGTGCCTAGCAGGGAATGCCGAATCCTCAGCAGCCTGCTTTGGCGTGCATGCGTGATATCTCGCCACTAATGTTTCTTATAGTATATGAAACACTAGCAGCAAGACAGCGCACATGCGCACTAAAGCAGGCTGCCGAGGATTCGGCATTCCCTGTTAGGCACTAGTGACCTGGTACACTGCCCTGCAGAAAGCAGAATGCCAGCAATGTATGTTTCATCACAGGAAGAAGAGAATTCAGCTGGCTGGAGGTAACATGACCGGGGGGACTGGAGGAGTCAGGAGAAGATCAGCAAGGAGAAGATCTGGTAAGAAGACTGCCTGGGGAGGAATAGGTTAGTATAGGATTTGTTTTTAATGACATAACCTTTTAACGCCCTCACATACACTAGATCACCTGACATTAAGCCCTTATTTTACTCTAGACCACCAGGAAGTAGAATATAACCTCTTATTTTACTTTAGATCACAAAAACTAGTGACCAGCCTTTTGTTACCTTCTACCCTAGACCACCAGGGAACAAGATATTAACCCTTTTTTATATAACCTAGACCTCCATGTTCCAAGCCTCTATTTTACACCACGCCACCTAGTAACAAGATATCAACCCCCTCATACACTATAAATCGCAGGGTATTAAGCTCTTATTTTACCCTAGACCACCAGGGAGTAGAAAACGACCCTTTCTTTCACTCTAGACCACCAAAACTAGTGACCAGCCCTCTGTTAACGTTTATCCTAGACCACCACGGGATAAGATATTAACACCTTCATATAACCCAGACGTTCAGGTATCAACCCCCTATTTTACCTGAGACCACCAGGGAATTATTTAATTAACACTTTTTATATGACCTAGACCTCCAAGTGTCAAGCCTCTATTTTACACCACGCCACCTGGTAACAAGATATCAACCCCTCATACTCTCTAGACAACAGGGTATTAAGCTCTTATTTTACCCTAGACCACCAGGGAGTAGAAAACGACCCTTTCTTTCACTCTAGACCACCAGAACTAGTGCTAGCCCCCCTCCTCCGTTATTTCACTTTATTCTTGTGCTTGTTTCTCCGGTTTCTGTATCATTATACTGTATACAGCGGATTTCATCCAGTGGAATAGTTATGCGATGCAGTCATGATGGCTCTATCCAATTCCGTCTTGCATATAGCATTTATGAATGAATTTGTGCAGCGTCGGGATTGATTTCACAGCAGCTCTGCTACTAATTAAGCCTGAGGCTGCTGTGTGACAGTAAGGAGGTGATACTGATACAGCTTCATTATACTTCACAGCGGCATAGAGCTGATTTCATACCTAACTATGGTTTGTCTGCTGGGTGGACGCCGGTTTTATCTCCCATCGCTGGCTTCAAAGCTGCTTCCTATAATGTATTCAGTATATTGCATATATAATACATGCAGGACGTCCGCGCTGTAAAGAGCTCCCATAATACATACATAATCAGTGCATCGTGTAACTCCTGTTCATTCCGTCTCCTGGCTGCGGTATAAAGTAAAGCTCATCGTGCATTTCGTTACTGAAAACATCAACATTTCTGTATTATCAGAGTTTCTGGATTATCGGTTGTTGGATTATGGGAAGTTGCCCGGACTTTGGAAATTTTATTTTGTTTCCTTTCTGTTGAATATGGATTGCATGTCATTTGTTCTTCGTGTAAAGTATTAGCAAGGTGGCGCTATTCATCACCACTAATTCAGTCCCTCGCACCCCATTGAGGATTTTTAGCAGAGGAGCTCTATGCAATTTAGGCCGGTCTCACACGACCAGATTTGAATTGCAAATTCAGAGATCGGCGTCTGCGCGGACTTTTCACAGTAAAACGCGTCAATTGAATTTTTCTTCACATTTGCTGATACAAATTCTGTATTCCATGAGTGGAAGAAAAAACGCACCATGCTCTATTTTATGATTTCGCGTGGATGGCTTCCATTGATGGCAATGGAGGTGTCCGACAATTAACACTGCGTATGGGCTGGGGTACCCATGTCATCGCTAAGCGACAGTGCGGGCAATGCAAACAATAAAAGAAAAAAACCTGTACTGCGCATGACCGCCTGCGAGCCTCCATGGTCATGCGCAATACCGCTGAGCGCCTCCCACATGCGTAATCTAACCCGGTAGTGTGAGCCGGGCCTTTAACAAGAGTGTATTCTGTATCTTCATCTAATCATGTCTTCTGTCTTTCCAACATCACAAAGAGGGGACACTTCCAGTGTAAGGGACTCACGCCTAAGGGGTTAATGCTGCCTCTGAAAGTTGTGGCACTGCCTAGGGTGTATTGGGCTTCACAATGGAGCACCAAGATGGCTGCTCCAAACTGAGATGAGCTCACTAGAAACCTTTTGGTGGCTGGAGGCTTGGCTATATAAAGGACAGTTTTAGTTGTGTCAAAGAAGAGAGCAGCAGGGACTGTGTATGAGAGCTGAGCTGCAGAAGGAGGTGCAACAATCTGCAGGGGAGCTGCTGCTGGAGAGTTGCGACAGTCTGCAAGGAAGCCACTGGAGAGAGTCTGGAAAGGACAGCTGAAGCCTGGGTCCCTGGAAGTGAGAAGGACTGTTATAGAGGCCAGAGAGAGAAAAGGCTGGCAAAGAACTCAGAGGCTGCCTGTTATGGAAAGGAAGAGCTACACCTTGCTGGAGACATTCGGACTGCAACCACGAACAACAGGAACAGGGTCAGTACAAGTGATGCATCTTGCATAACACAACCGTAAGTGAGGCCGCCTTCCCACAAATAAGTGTGCACAATGCCAAGGATGAAATGGTTATCTAGCAAGCCTGTAGTGAATGGGAACAGAGACATATTGGCTGGGGTTCGGACACTGTGTCCTAAGTGTACTGTGTTGATAGTAGTAGGACATTAAACACCTTAAAGTAGGGACTATGCATTAAGTCACATTGATTGTCTTTCTGTTCTGCAGGCTAGCTCCTTAGGTATATTATTGATAACATTGTGCAGAGCATTACTGAACCTAGGATTGAGTTAGCCATATCTAGCGATCAGTGACTCTACGGAACCCCTTTAATTGCTTGTCATTACAACAGTATTCCTTTTTATTCTTTTGTTTAATAATATTGTATTTTTGTAACTCCTTCGTCTGCCTCACATCCTGAATCTGCATTGTGACACCACCACCTGCACCACCAGTGCCATGGAATTTATTTTTTTTTACATTAAGCCACACCCTTTGTAATCCCCCCCCCCCCCCCCCAGCAATAGGGACCATTAGTGACCCCCTCACAGTAATGGTGCCCTTAGTGACTATCACAGTAATTCAGATTGACGTTACGATCGGCTCAGTGTGAATGTTTTTTTGGATCTGAAATCCAACTTGTTTGAATCTTCTTTGACCCAATGTCTGCCGTCAGGGGAGAGTATGGTGACCTTATACACATTAGAGGGTCAACCAAACATGTTGAAGTTGGCGGGTTCGGCAGGCTGTCACCTAATGTGTATGGGCAGCGTACACAGCTTGCATATTTACTGCTTATGCTAAATCTCCATAGTCTATGTCTGCGTATTACGCACCAAAATAAGGACCTGCTGTGCATCTTTTTACGCGCATGAAAGAATCTGCAGGTGTGAGGGGCCCAATAGTAATCTATGGGCTCTTAGGACCACATATAACACACGAAGTATGTATGTAATACGCGGGTGATATATGCCGGTTTGAGTGCGCCCTAACTGAGAGCGCTGCTATCGCATAGCAAGGTAAAGTAAACTTTGAATGGTATTCAAAGAGTTAAAATTAGGAAAAACACATCAACCCTCCCTATTCGTGAGAAGGTTATGTTTACATGAAGCCTTTTAGACCCGCTGCCCATCAGAACAAGAAGCTGTGTGAGGACTTCCGGCTTGTGTTAGTAAGTTTACTTTCAGGGAGCTTCCAATACTTTTCACTTCCACAAATTAGAGGAAAGTGACATTTCTGCAGCCGTCCCCAAGACAATAACGATGTCTGCAGTCATGACTTCATCACAAACGCATTTAGGGAAATTAAAGTCATGTCCGGAATAATAAAAATATATTGCCCAAATTAAACTATTGTGCGTTTAGAAGAGCAGATCTGTCAACAAAGGACCCAAAAAAACGGAGCGAGGCTGACGAAATAAAGGAAAAAAGCGATTTGGCAGAAGTCACGTCTGATGGTGCCAAGAGTTATATTTAATCTACATTATGGTGCAGCTGGAGGCGACAGCGAGCAGAAAATGTCATCTGTTTGTGGAGGTAATAGTTAGGATCGGCGACATTGGGGCCCACTGACCAGTGAGAAGCAATGACAACTTTTACAAAACTTTTCACTACATTGGGATCTATAGTTGCAATTAACGTTGTTCAACCCCCATTACAAATGAGGCTAATTTGCAGAATTTATAAACTTTCACCTGTTTGCAAAAAAACAAACAAGAACAATTTAAATAACTCAACACAACTAATATAATCAAAGAGTCATAGGAAGGTAGAGTTGGAAGGGACCTCCAGGGTCATTGGGTCCTCCAGGGTCTTCTGGTCCAACCCCCTGCTCAGTGCAGGATCACTAAATCGTCCCGACAGATATTTGTCCAGCCTTTGTTTGAACACTTCCATTGAATGAGAACTCCCCACCTCCCGTGGCAACCTGTCCCACTCATTGAACCTTCTAATATCTAATCTGTGTCTCCTCCCTTTCAGTTTCATCCCTTTGCTTCTAGTCTTTCCTCGTACAGATGAGAATAGGGCTGATCCCTCTGCACTGTGACAGCCCTTCAGATATTTGTAGACAGCTATTAAAGGGGTTGTCCCGCGCCGAAACGGCTTTTTTTTTTTTTTTCAATAGGCCCCCCGTTCGGCACGAGACAAACAAAAGGGATGGGTTAAAAAAAAAAAAAGTTTAGTACTTACCCGAATCCCTGCTCTGCAGCGACTTCTTACTTACCTTACCAAGATGGACGCCGGGATCTTCACCCACGATGCACCGCGGGTCTTCTCCCATGGTGCACCGTGGGCTCTGTGCGGTCCATTGCCGATTCCAGCCTCCTGATTGGCTGGAATCGGCACACGTGACGGGGCGAAGCTACGCAATGACGTGTAGAAGGGGGCGGAGCCAGAACACCGCTCATGCCGAGACCCAAGAGAAGGGAGAAGACCCTTCTGCACAAGCGCGTCTAATCGGGAGATTAGACACTGAAATTAGACGGCACCATGGAGACGAGGACGCCAGCAACGGAACAGGTAAGGGAATAACTTCTGTATGGCTCATAATTAATGCACAATGTACATTACAAAGTGCATTAATATGGCCATACGGAAGTGTATAACCCCACTTGCTTTCTCGGGACAACCCCTTTAAGGCTCCTCTCAGCCTTCTCTTCTGCTAAACATTCCCAGATCCTTTACCCGTTCCTCATAGGACATGATTTGCAGACCGCTCACCATCCTGGTGACTCTTCTCTGAACTTGCTCCAGTTTGTCTATGTCTTTTTTAAAGTGGGGTGCCCAGAACTGAAGCCCGGGGACAGCTGCCAGGGTGACCAAGTTGTTGGGTGTAACCCGTTGCTCTGTGTTCTGTTTCATTGAAGTGAGTGCCCTGCAAAGAGACCATAACCAGTTGAGTGCCCAGCGCTTTTTGACTGTGCCTATAGATATTTTAACATAAACATACCCACCACCCACTTTTGGGTGACAAAACACTCGTAGTATTAAGCTGTGTACCCTCAGTGAGAGACTGTTTCTTGCAACCACCAGACTAAGTGCCCTCATTGAGAGACTGTAACCACCATGCCTTGTACTATTACTGCTACTGACAAGTTATGTGCCTTATATAGAGTCGGCAACTATCAAGCTTATCCCATGAGTGAACAAAGAGTGTTGAGGACCTCTGTGCAAGGGACATGTACCCTGTGCTACCTGGAAATGGAGCGACTGTGGGGACACTTTGTCTGCCCCTGGCTTATACCCATTGTGACTGCAACCTCTGCACTTTGTGCCACTTGTGTAGAAAAGTATTCTTCAGTCATCATTGGTATCTGCCTCAATTTCTGCGATCCTCGGGTGGGGGCGTCCAAGTGGGTCAAGAGCCGCAATACAAACTGAACCTCTTACAGGTGGACCTGGCTCATCCATGTATTACATGATCGGCCATTTGGAACTTCCAGGAGCCAGACCCCCGTTGATCAGCATTCTTTAGAGAGCGTTCTCATCATCAGATACTTATAAGTCATGAAGCCTTCAAGAAAAGAGTCTGAAATCTTATAATTATAGCTCAGTCTTTTGATTCCAGTATTGTGAACTTCCCCATTATGTCAAGTTGAGAGGAATAAGATAACGATTAGAATTAAGCGATTACACTTTTGTGTTGAGGCCCCTAGACGCGATCTACTACAAGCTAAATGTAGCAATAGTTACAGATTGTCAACAGTCTGTCATAACATAATGCTCTGCGAACAATATCATGAGCACTTGGTTATTAACGGTAACGACTGTCTCAACAAACATACAGAGGGAGAAATGCAATGCAAAACTTCACTTTGGTGATCTCCACCCCAACACAGTCTTGAAGGACAGCCGGATCCTCTGTACACATGTGATGTCCCATTAATATCCATTATCTGGGTCCGAGCACCGGAAACTTGCACAAAGTTAGTATACATACCATAAACCCTTTCTTCTATAGCAAGCCTACTAACAAACTGTTTCTACCCCTCTGTTCAGTGCGCACACCTAGTGTTTTGTTTTTCTGAGGTTGACCTCACTTACAAATTGTTGCTGACGAACTCTGCACTCTCCTGTCTCCTTGTTCTTGCTCATGTTAATTGGCTTTCTCCCACTGTTCTCCTAGTCCTCCTTTCAGCCAAGTGCTCAGCTTGTCTCTCCTTTGTTCTCCCCATACTCCTTCCAGGCAGCATTACCCTCCTCAGCGTGCCAGCCAACAGCGCCTCCCCTCCACTTCAGTGCGCAGCAAAAATTATCCCTTTTATGGCCAGAGCTCAGACAATCAGCAAGTGCCCTGTAAGCATGCTCAGCTCTGCTGCGATGAAATTTGGCACAAGTATTGCGCAGGTGGTGTTTTTTACACAATTTTTGGCAGATCTGCATAGTCCATCTTCATTGCAACATATTAACTCTTTAGGATGAGTGCCTTACTAGTATACTATAGGTAAAGTATCCCACCATGAGCGCTGGTGCCTGTCGCTGTACGGCACTGAGCGCTTCTTGCCATAATTCGCCTTCCTTGCGCATATAAGACTAACGTTGTATTCCCACGGGCGAGGATCTGAGAGAAAAATCGTTCATGTGACTGAACACCTTGAAATTAATTGGGCTATTTTCAGGTGCGAATTCGGTCCATATCGCACGGCGCATGCGGGCTTCAGACGTATAAATACGCTGCGTGCCAAAAATACGCAGAGCGGCCCATTGATTTGCTGGGTGAATGCACAGCGACCGCGCCGGTTTGCTACTTATTCTCTGTACTTTGGCCCATTCACTTCAATGGCCTATTGCATTGCATAATACACAGCAAAATACGGCGTGCTGCGATTTTTTTTCACGTTATCGAACATCTTGTGAAAAGGCACATGTGAACATAACACGCCGCACAAGTACGCTTGTGTGAACGAGCTCTCAGGCTGTATTTACACGGGTGCGCGATATCCGCTTCGAAGTCACACTTGTAAAATTGCTATTTTCTATGTTACTGCGATGCAATCTCGCCAAATGTGGTTTTCAGGCGCATTTTCCATGTGCGTGAAAAATCATACGTTTTTTCAATAGGGAAATTTAAAAATGGCACACCAGTTGCATGGACATGCGAACGCAATTTTTAAATCGTCCATGGAAAATAAGGAGCGAATTTTCTGCCAAATCGCAGAAACCCCCCCAAAATTGCAGCGTGTTCTTCCCCGCAGCTTCACTACAAAAGAACATATCAATAGACCCATGGAAAACCGCGGGGTCCGCCTCCGTGCGAGTTGTGTGCGTCTGGCAACAAACAAAACTTTTCCTAAATGTGGCCTTATGGCCGCGGCGGCGATAAGTGATGTATTACTGCCGTTTGTCTCAGTATCTGATTTCTGCAGCGAGAACGTCTTGGCGATCTTCATCTCCATTGTTAAGCGGAGCAGCAGAGCCCAGCGAGCGCGGCGCAGTCATGTCATGGGAGTGCACAGGGTTTTAGAGGTCATTGCATTGATTTTACAGCGATGGCCATGTTCCAGACTGACGTGACGACAAATAAAGTATAAGGAGAACAAAAGAAGCGTCCTGTCTGGAGAAGCGTAGGAATAGCGCCCCGTGTGGTAGACGGACGCGGGGTTCTTGAAATAGGTACTAAAATATTAAAGGGGGCCCCTTCCTTGTGCCGCATGCCCGGGGGTGCATCCTGTACAGGATTAGGAGAGTCGGCACTTAGTTTACATGGCTCAGATAGTGGAGTGTGTGTGTGTGTATGTGTATATATATATATACTCACTGTCAGTAAAATCCCACCTGGAAGTTGTCGGATGGATGAAACTTTCTCTGTGATTGTAACAATGATATAAGTGATTACAAGATCAGAGGAAAAGGATCATTTATTGTGGAGAACCGACCCCTTGTAGGGAGGCTCTAGTACCCTGCTGTACCGCCTCTAGCTTGGATACAAGATGTGATACAGGCAGGCATAGAGGCTCTAGTACCGTGTTGTACCGCCTCTAGCTTGGATACAAGATGTGATACAGGCAGGCATGGAGGCTCTAGTACCCTGTTGTACCGCCTCTAGCTTGGATACAAGATGTGATACAGGGGGCATAGAGGCTCTAGTACCCTGTTGTACCGCCTGAAGCTTGGATACATGATGTGATACAGGGGGCATAGAGGCTCTAGTACCCTGTTGTACCGCCTGAAGCTTGGATACATGATGTGATACAGGGGGCATAGAGGCTCTAGTACCCTGTTGTACCACCTCTAGCTTGGATACAAGATGTGATACGGGGGGCATGGAGGCTCTAGTACCCTGTTGCACCACCTCTAGCTTAGATGCAAAATGTAATATGGGGGCTTGGAAGCTCTAGTACCCTGTTGTACCACCTCTAGCTTGGATACAAGATGTGATACGGGCGGGCATGGAGGCATGTAGAAGTTGGCATCCCAGATGTTCCCATATATGTTTTATTGGTGATAGATCTGGTGACCGGGCAGCCACAGAAGTGTGAAAATGTTGGGAAGACATTCTTGTGATCCCCTTGCGTGTGCGACCGAGTATTATCCTGCTGGAAAATGCCTCCCTACTGGTGGTCTGTAGGGGGCATTCTGAGCCTGGTCGCATTGTGGCCCCTCACACATCCACTAGTATCAACACCTGCTAACAGTCTGGTCAGACGCTCCTCTCTACTGGTGGTCTGTCGGGGGCGTCCTGAGCCCGGTTACATTTTGTGCCCCCATCCAGTGGTCCCAATACCCCCTAACAGTCTGGTCAGACACTCCTCTCTACTGGTGGTCTGTAGGGGGCGCCCTAAGCCTGGTCGCCTTGTGTGCCCTCACACATGCACTGGTCCCAACACCCCTTAACAGTCTGGCCAGAACAGCCGAGTGGTTACATTTCGTCGATACGACCATCCAACTTCTCACATCCCAATAATGCGCCCCTCTCAGACTCTGGTAACGGGGTGACATCTCTTCTCTGCGTCATAGAGGCATCTAGTGGTCAACAAGCTCCACACAAGCTATAGCGTGTCAGGCGCCAGGTTGGAGCCGTAAGTGTAGTAGCTTTGTGGGACCAGAGAGAAGTCAGAAGGAGCCGGGGGTTATTAACAGGTAGTCACCGTTTGCAGTACAAGTGGAGGAGGCAGGTAGCGTTGCCAGAAGCAGAGCCAAAGGTCGTTAACAGGTAGTTGCAGTTTGCAGTAGAGGAGCAGGCTAAGGAGATGATGCTTGATCAAGGCGATGTAGCACAATAATCAATGCAATGCATGAAGGGACAGGGACAGACTTATATAGAGGGCTAATTGGGAGAGGAATAAGACATGGAGTGGACTATACAGGGAAATGAGCAACAGGAGACAAGGGATGAGGAACAAGGTATCAGGACTCAGGGGAGCTATCCAGCATGCTGAACAGCTCACTCGGGAGAGGCCTCGCCTGGACCATGTGAGGTCGCTGGTCTAATCCGTACATTACTGTGTCTCTAAAGCTAGAGGTAAATGTAATGCCTATCCATTAACAATCTGACCAGTTGTGTGGTAGGTAAAGGGAACCTGTCACCACCTATGAGCAGCATAAACTACGTTATAGTGCTCATAGAGCAAGGTCCGAGGAGTCTGGGGATGTACTTCTTATACTCGTCCGGCTCCCTGTTCCCCGTGCTGTCACCCATGAATGCCAGGAGACTCCTCTCTGCAGCTGTTTGGACGCACTCCCATAGAAAACGTGAAGTGTAAGACGTTACAGTTTGGGCACGTGTACCAAAATGGCAACTTTTGAATGCCAGAAATCTGCTTACAAGGCATGAGGCATACTGAATGCCCCCAAAGTTTGTGTGCTGCAATATTGTTCAAACATTGGTTACAAGTGACCCTTTATTTTGCTGGAACTGAACACATGTAGATGGATGGATAGATATGAGAGGGATAGATATGAGAGGGATAGATATGAGAGGGATAGATATGAGAGGGATAGATATGAGAGGGATAGATATGAGAGGGATAGATATGAGAGGGATAGATATGAGAGGGATAGATATGAGAGGGATAGATATGAGAGGGATAGATATGAGAGGGATAGATATGAGAGGGATAGATATGAGAGGGATAGATATGAGAGGGATAGATATGAGAGGGATAGATATGAGAGGGATAGATATGAGATGGATAGATAGATAGAGAGATAGAGAGAGAGATGGAGAGATATGTGATAGAGAGATATGTGATAGAGAGATATGTGATGGATACATATGAGATGGATAGATATGAGATAGATAGATAGATAGATGTGAGATAGATAGAGAGATGGATAGATATGAGATAGATGGATAGATATGAGATAGATAGATATGAGATAGATAGATGGATAGACATGAGATGGATAGATATGAGATAGATGGATAGATATGAGATAGATAGATATGAGATAGATAGATGGATAGATATGAGATGGATAGATATGAGATGGATAGATATGAGATGGATAGATATGAGATGGATAGATATGAGATGGATAGATATGAGATGGATAGATATGAGATGGATAGATATGAGATGGATAGATAGATAGATAGATAGATAGAGAGATGGATAGATATGAGATAGATATGAGATAGATGGATAGATATGAGATAGATATGAGATAGATGGATAGATATGAGATAGATATGAGATAGATGGATAGATATGAGATAGATAGATATGAGATAGATAGATATGAGATAGATAGATATGAGATAGATAGATATGAGATAGATAGATAGATATGAGATGGATAGATAGATATGAGATAGATAGATATGAGATGGATAGATATGAGAGAGATAGATAGATAGATAGATATGAGATAGATATGAGATATGAGATGGATAGATATGAGATAGACAGATACGAGACAGATATGAGATAGATATGAGGTTAATAGATATAGGATGACGGTGATACAAGTGTGAAAACATTTTTTTACAGGCTATGAATGATACATAATGATCCTGTTCCATAATTCTGTCTTTCTCAGGATTACATGAGCATCCGTGATATAATCTAATATTTTGTAGTCTGCCCTTTTTATTCCATGTCTAATATTCTCCCCATGCCTCTGTTTACCATGCACTCTCCCCTATCTCCCTCCGGCGTTGTATACAGCCTGTATTTAGTGTTTCCCCCTGCAGTCGGTGCACACTACAAGTACAGGTTGTGGTGCGGATGATCGGCGGCTCCGGCTACCAGCGTCTTGCTATTTTCAAGCTGTGTACCCTTGAGATGCAGAAAAGCAATCTGACAAAGACTAGCAGCACTGTGTGATGTGAGCAACTGCGTAAGGACGGGCTGCGGAGCATGCTCAGTGAGGCCAGACTCCGTCCCCCAACCAGATCCCTAAAGAGACTGCTTGAACTTTGCACTCGCAAATGTCACTGAATACGTTTTGCCCACGATTCTCTATTCCCATCCAGCGCCCATTCTCCAGGAGCGATGTAGCCTCCCTCTCCGTGCTTCCCATCACCTGGCGCAGGCGGCAGTCATGCCTTGTCTTCAGCATCCTCTCAACCATCATGACAAGGAGACATATTTGCACTTCTTCTTCTTATGAATGACCTTTGCGTTCCTTAATGAATGGCCACTTGTGATTGGAATGAGAAGGAGACACGACCTCTCGCCCTTTACTTCTGCTGAAGTTGACGTGTGCCGTCGCTCTCGGAGCTTACAAGAAAAGATGGATCAGGAAGGCAATGCCGTTCTTCAAGATAATCCGTGCGCTTGTCTGGGAAGGATCTGCGCTGGGTGCAATAATTAACCCGTCTGGCTAATGAAGGCCTCCTGGATTAGACTCTTAAAAAGAACCAAAGGAGGGCGACTGAAGAATCCTGATGTCTGTGTAAGCTCCGTCTATTTACCTCCGAGCGGCGTTGGCGCTATTGTGACCGGCGTCTATATATAGCGCTGTAGTATATCAGATAACCGCAGGATCACCTTGTGTTATATCCTATGCAAATATCTAGAGGATGTCTAATCTAGGCAATTTATGTTGGCATTTAAGTGGTTAATGATCTATAGGAAGAGGCGAGACTTTAGATGCCTTAGACGAGTCTTGGAGCAGGTCTACCTGTGAGTGTAAGCTCCTGTGCGCACCTTCTAGTACTCTGCTGGCATGTATATTGATATGTGGCTGGTGGACAATGAAGCATTGCCCGATAAGATTGTAAGCTCACGTGCCCAGGACGCTCTCCTGCTACATCTGATGACAATTGTACTTGGATTGCTTTGTTTTTATCTGCCCGTATGGCAAATAACGGTGTTATGTACGGATGTAGCAAGCGTTAACATGACTGGTTTGTTGTGGTCAAGCCGGCTGCACACGGGCGGATTTGCATTGCGGAATCAGAGGTCGGCGTCTGCACGGAGGATCCGCCACAAATGGCAGGCGTTGAAGGTATTTAAAAATCGCTTTTCCCTTCACACTTGCGGAAGCGAATTGCGATTTCCACGAGTGGAGGAAAAATCGCAATGTGCTCTATTTTGCTGTGGACTGTGCATGGACGGCCTCCATTGAAGTCAATTTTGACCTTGTGGTTAGTCTGCGGGCACCTGCTTTATCGCCTAGCAATGGCGCGGGAAATACAAATATTTTAAAAAGAACTGTACTGCGCATGACCAACGGCGAGTGTCCGCGGTCATCCGCAATACGGGAGAGAGAAGGTACGTGGGGTTGCCAGCCGGATTCTTCTGCGGGCTGCCGAATACGGGATCCGGATCGCCAACGTGCAAGCGGACTGACTCAATTTAATGTAGTACATTGTAGTTGGATTATCATAATGTGTTGAATGGCAAGATGATCTTTGCTACATTTGTAATCACTGTGATTGAAAACTGATACATTGTAACAAGGTCAAACAAACATACAAAGTGTAGTCATAAGGCTGCATCCAGCATCTCACTGCTGGTGTCCTACATGCATATAACAATAGCGTACTCTAATAGGAAGACATGGATGTGCTACATGATGGTATGGCTCATGGACCCCTGGGGGCCACGGACCGTAGATTTCAAAGTTGTGTTGTGGCCCCTGTGAGAGACAGAGAGTAAAACCCAACTGCAAAGTTGAAGAGTAGCGTGAGAAATCCTCTTTCAGTTTCTCTCTAAGGCCTTATGTCCACGGGCGTATGCGTAAAATGCCGTGTATCCCTGCGTATGCTTGTGTATGCGTTTCCTATGTACTGTGTATTCACAATGTTTAAATACATGCGCGAAAAACACTAAAACTTCTTCCTGCTTTTTTAGCACTTCATTGCATGTTTCCTAGCGACATGCATTGTACACGAGGCGCTTACACAACCCACGCACCCTTAGAGATCAGTAGCGCCGTACGCTCGTGATACGCGGTAAAATAGAGCATGCAGTGTCCATACTCGCATGGATCAGCAAAAATCCATTAGCTTTCATTGACTCCATTCACCGTGTATCCCGCGGCCGTGCGACACACGTTTAGTACGTGGTGAAACAATGGCAGTCAGGCCTAAGGGTCATAGGACCGCTGTTATGACTGCAGTGAGGGAAGCGTACTGGTGGTGGCCTCCTTCAGTTACGATAGGGGCCGATCATCCTGGGAGTCATCCACCATCGTTCGCAGGAGGTTCAGGTACCGATCCGTGTTGAGAGTCTCTGGACTGAACACGGGTCCAACGAGGCGATCACGCCAAATTCCTACCCACATGTTCACTCTGAAATTTGCATTGTCTTCTGATTGGCTGGCACTCTTACTAGTAATTTGCATTGTATCAGCGCTGTATTAGCACTTCACTAACACGGTCCCGTAGTGATAGCGTCGGCCCTGGACTGCCCTGTCGGACGGCTCCATGCAGGTATCATAGAAGGAGGCCACCGCCAGTACGCTTCCCTTACTGCAGTCATAGCAGCCGTCCCACCGGACTTAGAGAGACACGGAAAGTGGGTTTCTGCTTCTCACATGCTGCTCTTTAACTTGGCAATCCGGTTTTAGTCCCCATCTCTTACAGGGGCCAAAACACAGAACTGAAATCATGTTCCGGGGCCCCTGGGGCTCTGTCTGCCATACCATCATGTAGCGCATCATTGTTCTCTCCATATCGGACACCTGTAGTCAGATATAGCTGGATGCGGCTTTGTATTCACTATGTTGTATTCTCAGGGGTATCTACTATAGAAAAGCCGTTTATTTTCGGCTGACCAGATACAAAGGGTCCTGTGCCCACGAATACCGCTAGAACCATGCCAGCTCTGGACTATAAGTCAGCAGATGACCAATGGTGCCAGTGGGCACGCAATGATGCTTAGTGTTCCTATCAACGGTTCTGCAGGTAAATCCTACTACTCGGTGTGACCTGCAATCAAGAAAGCAAAGTTTAAAGGTCCTTTTACATGGAAAGAAGGCGCATGCAACCAGCGGTGACGTAGCGTTTGTATATCATGCGCTTGGCGTGCGTTAACACTGCATAGTAATTGGGTATTCTCAATCGTTGCCTGGATCATACGCACGCCTCTAATCAGCCCCTCTCCGACTACTTTCTACTCCACGAATCTTACGACGTCTGGTTATACAAATCTAGCGGTGCCAACACAGGCGGTTGGTGTGCTACACCTGTAGAGCAAACCACCCGCCACGCTAGTTGTGTAGAGCCATTCATAGTGGATGGCGGTGCTGCTACGTGATCAGCCATCCTGCATTAGCACTGCTACATCTGTTCATTGGCGGCACACGGTTACACCTAACAGATATGCAGAATGCTCGATTTAACGATATTTGCACAATAACTGCCATGTAAGGGCGCCCACCCACTGGTGATTTTTTTCCCTGCGAAATTCGCAGCATTTTTTTCTCTGCAGGGGTCTATGGGACTTGTAATGTTAAAATCGCGATCGCGCAAAATCGCAATTTACCGCGAAATCGCGATTTTGCGCGATCGCGATTTTAACATTACAAAAAAAAATCGCCAGTGGGTGGGCGCCCTAAGTGTGAAATTTGTATGTTTCAATAGGAAAAAACCAGCTTGACCGTGCGTGGAGACGCGGCGCCTCCTGACCCGCAATGGGATCTTTACCTACACACAGCGAGTAATGTTAACACAGAATAGGACATGCTGCAGTTTTTCCATCTTGCAGCAAAAGTTGTGAGCAATGGGTTAATACATTGCATAAGGCCTGTGCATCGCAGAAACACTCAGAACTCGTGCTATTTTCCCGTCCGTGTAGAGAAGCCCTAAAAGGGTCTTCAACCTCCTATAAGTGCAGTAAATATTCATAAAGAAGAGTAATTAAAAGAAATTAAAGGGGTGTTCCTGTCTATTTTAACTGATGACCTATCCCTTTGGACGCTTGGGACCCCTGTCCATCAGATGCACTCTGATCCGGCCCAGATGTCATCATCGATGGTCAGAGGAACCTAGGGGAGCATTGGTTTCACTCCCATTGAGATGAATGGGAGCGCTGCGCTGCTTCCTGCTCCTCATGGTCAGGACGTCACGCTCTGTCCTGAGTAGGACATATAGGGGCGGTGCGGTGCTCACGTCAATGAGAGTGAAGCTGGTGCTCCCCTGCTTCCTCTGACAATTGATGACAAAATCTGGACTGTTGCACTCACAGCAGGCTGGACGATCAGCTGATGGACAGCGGTCTGGAGTGGTGGACCCCCATCCATTAATTATTCCTTTGGACGCTCGTGACCCCTGTCCATCAGATGCACTCTGATCCGGCCAGGACGTCATCATCGATGGTCAGAGGAACCTAGGGGAGCATCGGTTTCACTCCCATTGAGATGAATGGGAGCGCTGCGCTGCTTCCTGCTCCTCATGGTCAGGACGTCACGCTCTGTCCTGAGTAGGATGTATAGGGGCGGTGCGGTGCTCACGTCAATGAGAGTGAAGCCGGTGCTCCCCTGCTTCCTCTGACCATTGATGACAAAATCTGGACTGTTGCACTCACAGCAGGCTGGACGATCAGCTGATGGACAAGGGGTCTGGAGTGGTTGACCCCCATCCATCAACTACTGGTGACCTATCCCTTCGGACGCTCGAGACCCCTGTCCATGAGCTGCACTCTGCTCCGGCCCGGACGTCATCATCAATGGTCAGAGGAAGCAGGGGGAGCCCCGCTTCACTCCCATTGAGATGAATGGGAGCGCTGCGCTGCTTCCTGCTCCTCATGGTCAGGATGTCATGTCTTGTCCTAAGTAGGACATATAGGGACGGTGCGGCACTCCCATTCATGTCAATGGGAGTGAAGCCGTCGCTCCCCTGCTTCCTCTGACCATTGATGACAACGTTTGGCTACACTCCCAGCCGGCTGGACCATCAGCTGATGGACAGGGAACCAGAGTGGTGGACCCCCCGTCCATCAACTACTGGTGACCTATCTACGAAATAGGTCATTCGTTCAAATAGACCCGAGTACCCCTTTAATGGAGGGACTCAGAATCTGCTATTTAGCCTGGGGTGACAGTGAATGGCGCTGTGATTGGCGTAGATGAGCCGCTCAGCCAACACAACACATTTGTTTTACGTTTGCCTCTTTAACCATTTAGCAGCATGCGTTCTGTCATCTGTTTTGATCTGGAATCAGATTGGAGACGCACAAATGAGCACGGAAAGTAGACGAGAGAGAAGAACGGAGATCTCTCTTCAGCGAGATTACACGCCTTGTGATTAATAGTCAAAACAGCTGGTATAATGAGCGAAGCCGCCGAGCTGCGAACGTCAATGTTTATTCCGTATTATTAAACTCACAATGGTGGTTGATGCGAGAGTCATCGCCGCGGCACATCCATTCTAATAGTCTCGTCTTCTCCCCAGGGTTCGGCGGACTCCTATACCAGCCGTCCATCTGATTCTGATGTCTCTTTGGAAGAAGACAGGGAGGCCGTGCGGAGAGAGGCAGAGCGCCAGGCCCAGGCACAGCTGGAAAAAGCCAAGGTATGGCGTCTGACATATTGTTATCAGCATGTCTGCCGGAGCATTACAGGATGGCTGGAGGTGAAGCGCAGGACGGCGGTGCGGAGCTCTGCAAATTCATCTCTTGGAAAGCTAAAAGGAAATGTGCCATTTAATATGACAAAGCCCCTGTGAATGCTTTAGGGATCTCTACCCACCTGTGGCTGCCATGTGTCTGCAGGGGTGCCACAACCCCCCCAAAGACAATAATAGTACAGTCATTGAAGGCCCCAATACACAAGATACCCAACACATATTTTCATCATTGATCCTTGTAATACTTCCCTATTAGTAATCATGTCCCCCTTAGTCGCTCCAACAGTAATAGTAACCCCTTTAATGGTCCCAGTAGTAATAGTGTCCCCCATAGTGGCCTAAGCAGTAATAGTGGCCCCAGTAGTAATAGGGATCATGAACCCATTAGTGGCGTCAGAATAATAGTGAACCCTATAGTGGTCCCAGTAGTAAGAACGTCCCCCATAGTGGCCCCAATTGTAAAAAGTAACCCCAATAATAGTGACCCCTATCGTAGTTCCAGTAGTAATAGTGGCCCAGTAGTAATAATGCCCCCCATTAGTGACCCCAATAGTAATAATGCCCCTCTAGTGGCCCCGGTGGGAATAGTGTCCCCTATAGTAGTCTCAGTAGTAATAGTCTCTTCCATAGTATTTCCAGTAGTAGTAGTTTTCACCTATTATCCTCAGGTCCTAGTAGTAATAGTGTCCTCCATAGTGGCTCCAATAGCAATAGTGTCCCCATAGGGGCCCCAGTAGCACTAGTCACCCCCATAGTAGTCCCTGAAGTAATAGTATCCCCCAAAGTGGCTCCAATAGAAATAACAGTCCAGTGAAAGAGCCAATACACAAGATATCCAACACATCATTGATACTTGTAATAGTTCACTATTAGTAATAATGTTCCCCTTAGCGGCCCTAATAATAATAGTAACCGCTTTAATGGTCCCAGTAGTAATAGTGTCCCCCATAGTGACCTATTGGATGGCAGCATTCTTTCAAATCAATGTACAATAGGTGGCGCTGCAGAGGTATTGTTCCATCTTCCTTATTTGCATATTACCCAGAGGAGCATGCATGGCCCTATAAGTCTCCTCACTCATCTTCTAGGTGCTCTCCTCAAGGAGAGACAATACCCCTCTCGACTCATTTTATGTTCTTATACATACTAAGCATTATTCTCCAAACCCTTTTACAAGCCTCTGCCTAAAATAGTATAATTTACCATCCCAACATATGTTTAAAGGGGTTGTACCACTTCTAGCTATCGATGACTTATACATAGGATAGGTCATCTATAGCAGATTTGTGGGGGTCCATCACCTGGGACCCCCATGAATCAGCTGTTCTGCCTGGATAAACTAAACTTTGCCACCAAGACTGGAGGGTCTTTCTCTGTACTGTGAGTTCCAGTCTTGAACAAATACCAGGTCGCTTGTTGGATGGTCATGTCAAGTGCGCATTGTACTGGACTGGGAGAGTAGCATGAGGTGACCAGATATGAAAAACGCTGAATTCTGCAATACTCTGTCAGGAGATGTATATGCTATGTTTGTGTGTTGTGGCCAGATAGTGAACAAATAGTGAGAGCATAGCCTAATGTCTTTACATTAGTACCTCCGACATTTGTATCCCAACATGCGGGACAACTTTAAGCCTACTTTTATGCAAATTTTGTCAAGCCCCACCTATTTTGCTGCTTATTTTGAGGACAGTCCCTCAAAAAACTGGACGGTTGTAGGGATCACTTGTTTGGAGCTTCAGCTCAACAACCCTTTGTGGTCTGTTACAGATGATTGATGGTCTAGGGTGCTTGTCTCGGTGTTCGTAGGTTTTTGCTTGTGGTTGTGTAAGAGGGGTTCATGGTGGTTATATTTTGGTGATTTTTGATGTGGGTTATAATGTCCCCATGGTCATTAAAAAGGGGGAAGGCTTGAGAGGCTGTATGCTCTTTGTGCACCATCTCGGACCAACTTCCGCAAAGAGAGTGGAGCAGCAAAGCTGTGAAGTAAAGTTTTGCTGAGTTTCAGGATCACAGAGCTCTATGGGCGGGATCGAGGACAGAGTCTATCCGTTAAGCCTTAAGTGCGCTATTGCTACCTGCTTCACTGCAAAGTTGCATCTGCTGACTTTTTGGGTCCTCAGACCTCCTCCCCATGAATGTCCGGCCACAGTGAAGCGCAATGCAAGTCACCTCCATCACACTGCAACCCACCAGACCTATTATTGTGAGCAATGGTCCGAGTTAATTCTTGATCCAAAGTGACCAAAACCAGGTCATGAGAACCTGGTAGTGCCAATGCCAAAATATTAAGGTAAAGCCACCATGACTTCAGTGATGACCCAAATGAGAGTTCAGATTGAACTAAGCCTCCCACTTCCGAAGAATCCCCAACTGGTTCTAGTCATCCGGCCTCCCCTAAAAGAGGCTATGGGGACATCCCAGCCGGTACCAATCAGGGGACATCCAGTTGGGCCAATCAGTAGGATCTGGAGGCAGCTCGTAAACAGAGCGTGGATGTGGAGATTAGAAGCATCGCAGCCGCACTCGTATATTCATTCCTATACAAGTAAATCCGGCACAGTGTTGCTATGGGAATGGAGCCCGGAGATGCCTGCTGCAGTATACAGACAGACTTTATACAATATTTATTACCTCTGGCATCGCTGTCACAGTAGAAGCTCAAGAAATCACATCAAAGCCGAGGCCTTCTTTATTGCTTGTGTCTGCGCCTGAAATGTTTTCACTTTAGGTAGCTGAGGCTTTCTGTAAAACTAACACAGATACTGACTGGGAGACAACCGGTGCGCAGCGGGCGCCAAGCCTACGGTCAGGAGGTGGCATCTTCCGCCATCAGACACTATACCCTACCTGTAAATCATCTGCTGCCCTTGACCTCAAGAATTCCATTTAGTTAGTGGTGGACATAGAAGAGAAGGGGCCCCATAGCAAAGATCACAATGGGCCCTTCCGAAGGCGCTGGATCTTGGCACCCAGGACGGAAGGGCCTGGTGTTTCCACTTTCTTTCTATGATGCTTAAGACATTTCCAAACCTCCTTGTTTTCGAGCAATTCAATTGCTCTAGAGAAGGAAGTTCCATACTGGTTCCTGGCACTGAGTAGAAAATCAAAGATTGGTGGGCCCCCTCACTCCAAGGGCCCCATAGCAGCCACATGATATGCCTCTATGGTACATGCACCCTTGCTAACTGTATAGAAACATAGGATATGCCGCAAGTGTTTGGTATATGCAGCCCCAGTTTTGGGACCACCCCAGCTCCCCAACCCTGTCCTGCTTGGGATTGACACCTATGTCACCAGAAAATACCAACCAAGGTAAAAGGGGGTGTGGTTTGGGGTGTGATTAGAGGTGTGGCTTATCACAAGGTATGCTTTTACCTCCAGTGGTCATAGTAGTATCCGTACCCCAATAGTAACAGTGCCCCCTTTAGTGACCCCAGTTATTAATAGGGCCTCCTTTACTGGCCCCAGTAGTAATAGTACCCCACTTAGTGTCTCCAGTAGTAAAAGGACTCACTGTAAGTGCCCTCCTCACCCCTGAACCTCAGTCTGTCATCAAGCACCATAACTGCGTGCCATACGTATGGGAATGCAGACGGCAGGGGGAAGCAGGGAGGATCTTCTGTGAGCGCTGCAACGGGGTCCCGACCAGAACTTCATAGTGCTTGATGCCATGCTTGCAGGAGGTGCTCA
Organism: Eleutherodactylus coqui; assembly: GCF_035609145.1. Lineage (NCBI taxonomy): Eukaryota > Metazoa > Chordata > Amphibia > Anura > Eleutherodactylidae > Eleutherodactylus > Eleutherodactylus coqui. The sequence continues at coordinate 125,556,061 of NC_089848.1, forward strand.
CACCAGGGGATTATTTTTTACCGCCCATTTAATGTGACCTGTAAAAAATAACTACCGGTCCGGTCTGTAGAGTAAATTACTGTCTGGGCCGGTGGTTTCCCAGTCCTGCTGCATCCTGTGGATATGCTGTTAAGTTGACATCAATGTTCTTGATCCAAAGTCACATGATCAGGGCAGATTTTGATTCTCTGGTAAAATCAAAGTTCTCATTTGATGACTGTAAGCAGAGATCTTGAACCATGGTGCATTGAGATTCTTGCCCCTGAGACCAGTCATGCCCATAGTGATGCAGGACTACGTGGCGATAAGCTCCAGTTTCCGCAGTGATCTTGGCACGTCTTTGGACATGTTCACATGGCGGATGTTCTATGCATATTTTGCCGCATATTCCTTGTCGAAATCCATGTAAAAAACCCTTCTGTTCTGCGTTGATGGGTTTGGAATCTGCAAAAAATGAAGCAGCAGTATATTTCTTGCCATCAGTTTTCCACCCGTCAGCCTCAGCAGATCGCCACGGTTAGCGCCACTGAATGGGACTCATCACTGCGTAAAAACGTGGCAGAAATCCAAAGGTGCCCCTCAGATATCAATTCCTCTGCAAATACATGTGGCCTGTAAGGGGTCCATGAGCGGCCCTGTAAGGGGTCCATGTGCGGCCCTGTAAGGGGTCCATGTGCGGCCCTGTAAGGGGTCCATGTGCGGCCCTGTAAGGGGTTCGTGTGCGGCCCTGTAAGGGGTCCATGAGCGGCCCTGTAAGGGGTCCATGAGCGGCCCTGTAAGGGGTCCATGAGCTGCCCTGTAAGGGGTCAGTGTGTGGCCCTGTAAGGGGTCCGTGTGCTGCCCTGTAAGGGGTCCATGTGCGGCCCTGTAAGGGGTCCGTGTGCGGCCCTGTAAGGGGTCCGTGTCCTGCCCTGTAAGGGGTCAGTGTGCGGCCCTGTAAGGGGTCCATGAGCTGCCCTGTAAGGGGTCAGTGTGTGGCCCTGTAAGGGGTCCGTGTGCTGCCCTGTAACGGGTCCATGTGCGGCCCTGTAAGGGGTCCATGAGCTGCCCTGTAAGGGGTCCGTGTGCTGCCCTGTAAGGGGTCCATGTGCGGCCCTGTAAGGGTCCATGTGCGGCCCTGTAAGGGGTCCATGAGCTGCCCTGTAAGGGGTCAGTGTGTGGCCCTGTAAGGGGTCAGTGTGTGGCCCTGTAAGGGTCCATGTGCGGCCCTGTAAGGGGTCAGTGTGTGGCCCTGTAAGGGGTCAGTGTGCGGCCCTGTAAAGCGTCCATGTGCGGCCCTGGCCCAGGAGGCATCGGATATTGTATGTCCTATTCTCATCTGCGATATGGACAAATTAGACCTTGACCAGAAAAAAAAGCGCAAGTTTGAAAAGCCCCATAAAGTCGGGGGGTCTGTATTCCGTCTGCTTGTAGCCCGTTGCAAACACGGAATGCACATAGACAAAATACACAGAAGTTTGAGTAATCCCTAAGAAATACAGAAAGGTGAGACTCCCGGGGAGAATGCACAAAAATTGTCCCTGGTCAGATTAATTTAGGTTTCGGTTGCATTGTGCTGGTGGGAGGTCACAATTTGGCGCAATCAGCTTGAATCAATGACCCCTTTCTGGGGTTACCACATTTGTCTAAAAAAATAGCAACCAGGGTAAAAGGATGTGTGGTTTGGGGGTGGGGGTGGGAGCGTGGCTGATCACAAGCTATGTTTTTACCTCCGTTATTCTAGTGCCCACAGCTAGTCATTGTGCCCCCCTTAGTCACCGCAATAGTAATAGTGCTCCCAGTTGTAGCCTCAATAGTAATTGTGCACCCCTTAGGGGCCCCAATATAATAGTGACCCCAATAGTAATAATGCCCCAGTTGTGGCCCCGATAGTAATAGTGCCCAAAGTAGGACCCGCAATAGTAATAGTGACCCCAGTGGTAATAATGTCCCCAGTTGGGACCGCAATAATAATAGTGACTCTGTTACTGGCCTCAATAGTAATAGTACCCCTAGCAGTGCTCTCAGTAGTTGGCCCCAAGAGTAACAATGTCCACAGTAGTCGTAATGCACCCACTTGTGACACCAATAGTAACAGTACCCCTTGTAGTGGACCCAAAAGTAATATTTCCCCTCAGTAGTAATAGTTACCCCCCAGTAGTGGACCTAATAGCAATAGTGCCTTCAGTATGGCCCCAATTATAATAATGACTCCTTTGTGGACTCAATAGTAATAGGGCCCTCCCTGTGCCCTCCGCACCCTGACCCTACGGCCGTGTAGCAACCCCACAGCACCTAGTATTTCACTCACTCTCTACAGCTCCTATCCAGCCACTGTAATCAGAGCTGTGACCCCTGAGCTCTCCTCCCGGCATCTGCGGTGCATACAAGACGTGCAGGAACATGGACGCTGGGAGGAGAGGTCAGGGATCACAGCTCTGATTACGGCGGCCAGATGGGAGCTAAAGAAAGAGAGGGTGAGTGACATAGTAGATGCTGTCGGGTCGCTGCACGGCCGTGATCTCAACTAACAACAGTTTTTTAGTGGCCATTAATACGAGTGGTGAAAAAAAAAATACCATCCGGGCGGATGAGTAACCAGCCAGATGGCAAGCAACCTTACCACCCCCCGAAGAAGGTCCAACGCACTACTAGATGGGGGTCTCTAATAAAGGGGCCACTCAGTTCATAAGTAAGCGGACAGCAGCCTGGTCTAACTTGTTACGCCATTCCCATTTGTTTCTGTGTTAAACACTGCCGCGCTCCGTGTTGCTAGGAGGATCTGGCACAACAGTTATATTTTAGTTGCGCGGATACGTTACAGGCCTGATCGGCGAGGCGCGCTCGGTTCTATTTGTAGAAGCAATCTCACAATTTCTAGAGAGCCATTTACTAATTACTCAGTAATTTGGGATGGAGGTGGCGATTGTCACAGAACGCTTCCTGTCTCCGTCGGGCAGCTGCGAGAGCTTGGCACGGAGATGTCTCCCTCCATAGACTATAGACGGCTCTTGCCTGGGTATCTGCGCCGCCGTTTATGGACTGCAGATGCATTCGGCGGCGCGCTAATAGTCAGCAGTTATTTTTACAAACCGGTTATTTCTTTCCGGATTACTGTATTTTACTGTCAGATGGGAAGGAGGATCATTTCTCACGCATCGCACTATTAATATCCCCGGAGAGCTAATAGGAATCCGAGAGGGTTCAGGCACACGCTCACCTCTCTTGTGCCGCTCAGGGGCAAATGCAGGATTCACAGGGTATAAATGGGGCAGGGCTGTTTTAACACCTTGGTGGGCCCAGTGCAAAAGTGTCTTAAGTGCCCCTCCCCCCCCAAACAAAAAATTAAAAAATTGTGCCTCTATATACAATGAAGACTTATGTTCACCTACGCCCGCGCTCACCTGTTGCTGTCCTCCCCTGGTGTGACCCAACACCGATGCTCCATTTCTCTAGATACATCTGCTTGCTTTTTCCTCTGTCTTCCTTCAGTGCAGCCGCTTTGCTCATTATGGGATTCCTTTTCTTGCTGCGTCACTGCTCTTCACCCTAACACTCTAAACAGAACCAGCCCTCTTTCTGGTCCAGACCGCCATGAAGGCTACTTCCAGTCACGACTCATCTTTGCACGGTCTCACCATCCTGCCTTTTCCCCTAATTCTTCAGCTGACCACAAAATATGAATGCCCCTTCTGTAAAAAGCCACTTTGAGGCCCCCATGGTAATACGCCCGCTCTGTAGCTAGGGGTCATTGATGAGCTTGCTTCCAGGTCACATTCTGCAGTTCCAGTATTCCAAGTTTTCTTTTCCCGGTGACTTCTCTACATGAGGGCTTGTTTTTTGCAGAACGAGTTCTATTTTTCAGTGGCACCCTATAATGTATTTGAGGACAATTGCACCATTTGGGCGTTCGGGGTTTATTTTTACGGTGTGCATGATAATTTCAGTAAAAATTAGGTTTTCCTTTCTTCCGTGGGTCAGTACAAGTAGAATACTAAATTTATATAGTTTTTTGTATATAGTAATACTTAGAACAGTTTTTTTGTTTGTTTATCGCCATCTTTTGACGCCCATAACTTTTATTTTTCCGTCGATACTGCTGTGTGAAAGCTCGTTTTTTACGGGGCAATCTGTCGTTCGCATTAGCACTATTTTAAGCACTTTTTGGTAGCTTTTTATTAAGTTTTTCTTGGAGAGAGAGTGACCAAAAAAGGGTAATTTTTCTTTTTTTTTGTAACAGAATTAATCATGCAAGATTAATATTGCTGAGGTCGGCAATTTGAATCCTAATTGCACGGAGTATGCACAATTAGGACATGCGGGGGGGGGGGGGGGTCAGCAGGGGGTAGAGAGAGATCTCTCTCACTCTCCCTGCCGCCCTCCCCTCTCCGCACGGTTTTAGATTGTATCTATATACTATTGCTGTTTCTATGTTATGAGCTGGCTCTGCTGCTGTATTTGTGTTGGGAGCTCAGTTGTAATGCTGTATTTATGTTACTAGATTTGTTCTGGGGCTGTATTTATTTTATGATCTTGGTTCTGGTATTGTATCTATGTACTTATATTGCAAGCTTGGTTCTGGTTCTGTATTTAGATTATGATCTTGGTTCTGGTATTGTATCTATGTACTGAGCTTGGTTCTGGGGTTGTATTTATTTGCTGAGCTTGGTCCTGGTGCTGTATCCATGCTTGGTTCTGGCACTATATTTATGTTGTGAGCTCGGTTCTGGTATTGTAGTTTTGTACTGAGCTTGGTCCTAGTGCTGTATTTATGTTATGTGCTTGTTATTCACTGAGCTGTCAGGATTTGCTGCTCTCTCAGAGGTTAGAGTTACAGCAGCATGTATTTCCTGGACATGTGAGCAGGATTTGCTTTAATACCATTCACTTTTATAGTAAACGTTTTGCTGCAGTTTTTCCACAGTGTTGTCGCAACGTGTGAGCGCACCTTATGGTCATTAGTAGTTGGTCAGCTGGGGTCTGCTGCTTGGGACCCCGGCTGATCAGCTAATTGGGCGCCCACTGTTACAGTACGTAGGGCTCAGCGTGTAAACTGCTCCAACCCCGGTGTAGTGGGTAGGACTTGTAACTGCAAGAGCAACTCCAATTCATTTTAATGAAACCCCAGCCTCCAGTTACAAGCATTGGCTACTACAGCCCCTGTGTATTGGGGCACTGACAGCACTCGATCATCTGATCGCCCCGCGCCACGAGAGGCGAACCCCAGCTGATCCACTACTGATGACCGATCCTGAGGATGCATCATCAATAGTATTTCCTTAACCATGTGCTGAGGGCGGCCGCTGCGCGCACGGTGTTTCCAGAGCGAGGCCTGCTGTAAAGAGACGTGTGACTGTACCTTCAGGTTGTGTTCACATGGGGCAGACTTGTAACAGACAATCTGCCGCAGATTTAGTTGGTGATTTCTTGCGCTCATCTGAAGTGGTGGAGAACGCACTGCAAATCCGCTGCCATAATTGACTGCGGATTTATATTCTGCGCCGCAGCGCAATTTCCGCACTGATCTAGGGTGGATTTATTTGTGCAACGTTTGGATGAAATTTTGAAAATCTCGTGTTGAGGGCGGTTTCAAACGGCCGTATGTGTAACCGCGCTCGCCGGCAGGAGCGTAGCCGTGCACAAATGAGGGGTGTTTTTTACACCAGCCGTTCAAATACTGCGAGTTGGAAAAAAATAGCGGGAAGATGAGTGCTGCCCTACTTTTCCTATTTTTTCTTGCCCGTAGTATTAACCCTTTCGAATCCAGTGTCTGACCTCGTCCGACATTCAGATTTCCCTGCATAGCTCCGATGGAGCACTGTCCTGCATTACTGTAAGGCTGCCTGCAGACCCGACCCGACTCGAGGTGCCTGCAGGGACCAGCGCGTACTCACCTGCGCCCACGGCTCCGGAGCCGGCAGCGGGTGAGTGACGTTGCATTGCTGAAGTAAAGTGAAAGCTGTGCTATGATTGGTTGCGATGGGCAACACAGATTTTCTTTCAGGCAGCTATCATTAGTACCGTATGCGGTGCCTGTAACAACCAATCAGAGCGCAGCTTTCACTTTACCTCAGCGGTATTAGAAACGGCAACCAATCACAGCGCAGCTCTCATGTTACCTCAGTATAATATATAACAACCAATCACAGCGCAGCTTTCACTTTGCCTTAGCAGTATAATATATAACAACCAATCACAGCGCAGCTTTCATGTTACCTCAGCAGTATAATATATAACAACCAATCACAGCGCAGCTTTCATGTTACCTCAGCGGTATAATATATAACAACCAATCACAGTGCAGCTTTCATGTTACCTCAGCAGTATAATATATAACAACCAATCACAGCGCAGCTTTCATGTTACCTCAGTATAATATATAACAACCAATCGCAGTGCAGCTTTCACTTTACCTCAGCAGTATAATATATAACAACCAATCACAGCGCAGCTTTCATGTTACCTCAGTATAATATATAGCAACCAATCACAGAGCAGCGTTCATGTTACCTCAGTATAATATATAACAACCAATCACAGCACAGCTTTCATGTTACCTCAGCAGTATAATATATAGCAACCAATCACAGCACAGCTTTCATGTTACCTCAGTATAATATATAATAACCAATCACAGCACAGCTTTCATGTTACCTCAGCAGTATAATATATAACAACCAATCACAGCGCAGCTTTCATGTTACCTCAGCAGTATAATATATAACAACCAATCACAGTGCAGCTTTCATGTTACCTCAGCAGTATAATATATAACAACCAATCACAGCGCAGCTTTCATGTTACCTCAGTATAATATATAATAACCAATCACAGCGCAGCTTTCATGTTACCTCAGCAGTATAATATATAACAACCAATCACAGTGCAGCTTTCATGTTACCTCAGCAGTATAATATATAACAACCAATCACAGCACAGCTTTCATGTTACCTCAGTATAATATATAACAACCAATCACAGCGCAGCTTTCATGTTACCTCAGTATAATATATAACAACCAATCACAGCGCAGCTTTCATGTTACCTCAGCAGTATAATATATAGCAACCAATCACAGAGCAGCGTTCATGTTACCTCAGTATAATATATAACAACCAATCACAGCACAGCTTTCATGTTACCTTAGCAGTATAATATATAACAACCAATCACAGCGCAGCTTTCATGTTACCTCAGCAGTATAATATATAACAACCAATCACAGCACAGCTTTCATGTTACCTCAGCAGTATAATATATAACAACCAATCACAGCACAGCTTTCATGTTACCTCAGCAGAATAATATATAACCACCAATCACAGCGCAGCTTTCATGTTACCTCAGCAATATAATATATAACAACCAATCACAGCGCAGCTTTCATGTTACCTCAGTATAATATATAATAACCAATCACGGCGCAGCTTTCATGTTACCTCAGCAGTATAATATATAACAACCAATCACAGCGCAGCTTTCATGTTACCTCAGTATAATATATAACAACCAATCACAGCACAGCTTTCATGTTACCTCAGTATAATATATAACCACCAATCACAGCACAGCTTTCATGTTACCTCAGCAGTATAATATATAACAACCAATCACAGCGCAGCTTTCATGTTACCTCAGCAGTATAATATATAACAACCAATCACAGTGCAGCTTTCATGTTACCTCAGCAGTATAATATATAACAACCAATCACAGCACAGCTTTCATGTTACCTCAGCAGTATAATATATAACAACTAGAGATGAGCGAACACGTTCGGCCCCGCCCCTTTTTCGCCCGAACACCGAACTTTGCGAACACCTCGGTGTTCGGGCGAAAAAGTTCGGGGGCCGCCGTGGCAGCGCGGGGGGGTGCGGCGGGGAGCGGGGGGGAGAGGGAGAGAGAGAGGGCTCCCCCCTGTTCCCCGCTACTGCCGCCCGCGCCGCCGCGCATCTCCCCGCCCCCCGGCGGCACCCGGACACTTACGCGCGAACACTCCAGTGTTCGCTAAAGCCGGTGTCCGGGTGCGGATGTGTCCGTTACGGACACGTTCGCTCATCTCTAATAACAACCAATCACAGTGCAGCTTTCATGTTACCTCAGTATAATATATAACAACCAATCACAGCGCAGCTTTCTTGTTACCTCAGCAGTATAATATATAACAACCAATCACAGCGCAGCTTTCATGTTACCTCAGTATAATATATAACAACCAATAACAGCACAGCTTTCATCTTACCTCAGCAGTATAATATATAACAACCAATCACAGCACAGCTTTCATGTTACCTCAGTATAATATATAACAACCAATCACAGCGCAGCTTTCATGTTACTTCAATATAATATATAACAACCAATCACAGCGCAGCTTTCACTTTACCTCAGTATAATATATAACAACCAATCACAGCACAGCTTTCATGTTACCTCAGTGGTATAATATATAACAACCAATCACAGCGCAGCTTTCATGTTACCTCAGCAGTATAATATATAACAACCAATCACAGCGCAGCTTTCATGTTACCTCAGCAGTATAATATATAACAACCAATCACAGCGCAGCTTTCATGTTACCTCAACAGTATAATATATAACAACCAATCACAGCGCAGCTTTCACTTTACCTCAGCGGTATAATATATAACAACCAATCACAGCACAGCTTTCATGTTACCTCAGTATAATATATAACAACCAATCACAGCACAGCTTTCATGTTACCTCAGTGGTATAATATATAACAACCAATCACAGCGCAGCTTTCATGTTACCTCAGCAGTATAATATATAACAACCAATCACAGCGCAGCTTTCATGTTACCTCAGCAGTATAATATATAACAACCAATCACAGCACAGCTTTCATGTTACCTCAGCAATATAATATATAACAACCAATCACAGCGCAGCTTTCATGTTACCTCAGCAGTATAATATATAACAACCAATCACAGCACAGCTTTCATGTTACCTCAGCAATATAATATATAACAACCAATCACAGCGCAGCTTTCATGTTACCTCAGCAGTATAATATATAACAACCAATCACAGCACAGCTTTCATGTTACCTCAGCAATATAATATATAACAACCAATCACAGCGCAGCTTTCACTTTACCTCAGCGGTACAATATGTGTCTGACGTTCTCCAGTAGGAAGGTTTACATGAAAACATGTATTTCATCCTCCCTTCTGCTGCCATCACAGTGTCTGACATGCAGAGGTTGGAGCGATAACGTAGAGAGTAAAAAAAGGGTAAAATGGTCGCCTGTGACAGGAGAGGTGACTGATGCTCTGAGATTAATGGTGTCACCGGGGCAGGCATGTGACAGGCAGTCTGTGGGAGGAGGAGGGCTGCGGACGCACATGAGGGAGGCCTCTGTGTGCAGATGATTCTCCTCCTGATTGTGAATGTTACACCATGATATTACTTCCTGGTTATTACACTCCTGGTTATTACACTCCTGGTTATTACACTCTTTGTCTAAAACACTCCAGCCCCCACGAGAGATTGTCATTTACATGTATACCCCGCCCTGCGGTTCCATCTCAGGTAGATCTGTAATGATGAGAGTTGTGGTGATCAGATGGACGGTCACCGGAGGCCCTATTAGTGGTTCCCCCCTTGGCCCATAAGAGGCTCTTGGAGGCTCCTTGTGTGTAGTGACCTCTTCTTCCGCTTGTAGAGCTTGTTGGCCACTAGACGCCTCTACGACGAGATTTCACCCTGTTACCAGAGTCTGAGAGGGGCGCATTTTTGGCATGAGAGAAGCTGGTACCGAGTACTGGAGCCTCCATGCCCCCCTTTATCACATCTTATATCCAAGCTAGAGGCCGTACAACAGGGTACTAGAGCTTCCATGCCCATTCGTATCACATCATGTATCCAAGCTAGAGGTGTTACAACAGGGTACTAGAGCCTCCATGCCCACCCGTATCACATCTTGTATCCAAGCTAGAGGCCGTACAACAAGGTAATAGATCCTTTATGCCCACCTGTATCACATCTTGTATCCAAGTTAGAGCCGGTACAACAGGGTACTAGAGCCTCCATGTGTTACGGTATACTACCTGTGATACGCCAGCCCGGGTGCCCTAGATCTCACCCACAACCCCTGTCCCTGCCTGCTTGCCTCCACTCCTGGCTAATCCCAGGTGGGCAACTGGGCGGCGGTCCCTACTCTAACTAGGGACTGAAAAAGGGACGCTGGCGTACCTGGATGGAAAGGGTAGAACACCTACAGAAAAGGCAGATGTAAATAATCTGGCGGATAATAGTAAGGTACAGCAGACAAGCTGACAGAAGCAGGAGACCAACAGAGGCAGACTAGCTAGCACACTGAGGGAAACCAATAACTGGCAGTGATTGCTAGTCTCTGCCCGACCTTTAAACAAAAGCCTCCGCCCGGGGCAGAGAGAGGGAGACAGCCAACTCCCAACAGAAAACAGCAAAAGGGAGTTCGTGCACGGCAGCTGCACTCACAGGTGCGCGCACGCCACCAACACCGCACCAGCCAGGCACCCGCGCCCCTGGCAGCCAAACAACAAGCTGGGGGGATGCGCCCCGTTCGTGGGACCCCGCGCACCGCCGCCCCGGGAGGACCAGCAACCGCCGCATGGTACCACCATACCCATCCGTATCACATCTTGTATTAAACCTAGAGGTGGTACAACAGGGTACTTGAGCCTCCATGCCTGTCCGTATCACATCTTGTATCCAAGCTAGAGGTGGTACAACAGGGTACTAGAGCCTCCATGCCCCGTATCACATCTTGTATCCAAGCTAGAGGCCGTACAACATGGTACTAGATCCTCCATACCCGACGGTATCACATCTTGTATCCAAGCTAGAGACGGTACAGCATGGTAATAGAGCCTCCATGCTGACCCGTATCACATCTTGTATCCAAGCTAGAGGCAGTACAACAAGGTACTAGAGCCTCCATGCGACCCGTATCACATCTTGTATCCAAGCTAGAGGCAGTACAACAGGGTACTAGAGCCTCCATGCGACCCGTATCACATCTTGTATCCAAGCTAGAGGCAGTACAACAGGGTACTAGAGCCTCGATGCTCCCCCGTATCACATCTTGTGTCCAGGTTCTCCTTCAGTAGAAGTCTTCAGAGGCTGGACAAACATCTGTCTGGGATGACTTAGTGATCCGACCCGATGGGGTCCCTTCCAACTCTACCATTAGCTTGGTACATGTCGGAGCGCAGGCCCTTCACCAAATATGTGCCATTTATAGTGCTGGTGTCTTCTCATGCATCATAGGGGCCTCTTAAAGGGGTTGTCCACCTCTACACTATTGATGACCTATCCTCAGGTCATCAATAGCATATCGGTCTGTCCCTTTAGATCCCCGGTGATCAGCTGATTCCCAGCACCGCTGTCATTGGGAACAGCACTAGAAGCAGAGAGCGCTGTCGGTATTGTAGCCGCCCAGTTTGATGTGCAGGCACAGCTCCCATCACGATCAGCAGTGGTCTTGTTTGCTATTGTTGACAGCGTTCATTGACGGCAGTGCTGGGAATTAGCTGATCATCACTGTAATCCTGCCTGTGATGATAATGAGATGATGGCCCTAATGACATTTGGATATGCTCTGTGGTATACGTTCTACTAACTTCTGATATGGTCGGCCATACTTCCAACAAGACCACGCGCCTTGTCACAAATCTAAGGATGTTTCACGCTGGTCTGAGGATATGGATTTTCCATGATTGGACCGGCTGCACAGAGTCCCGACCTGAACCCTACTGAACATCTTTGGGACAAACTGAAATGTTGGGTCAGGAAATATGAACAGCGTCCATCTTCTTTGAGAGAACTCACCAGACTTTTGCAGGATGAATGGAGGGAAATACCATCTGAAGTGTATCAGACTTAAGCAGAAAGTATGCTGTGGAGAATATCCAATGTCATGAGGGCCAAAGGAGCCCGACCAAGTACTAAGATATGGAAATAGATGCTCCTTGTGATGCCTGCTCGGGTGTCTCACCCCCTTTGCTCAGACGGTGTGTTGTATTGATGCTCTCTTCCGTTATCACTCTTCTGTCTTGTGGAATATGATTTAATATTATGTGCTGTATTGTAGACTATAAAGAGCGATGTCTGCTGACCGGCTGTAATAAGGGCTCCGTCATTACTGAATTACTGCCGGCCGCTCCATGCTGCAACCTCTAACCCTGAACATAGAAGCTGTACGAGGAGGTCGCTGCGCAGAAGGCGTTGTTCCATCATTATATGCAGAGCAGTCTCCGGGTTATGTCAGCTTCACAGGAGCGCATTACAGATGATTCTAAACAATCATGGGGGGTCACAGAGGTCTCACCCCCCCCCCCTGCACCCCCCACCATTCACTGACACATCATAAAGGGAAAAATAGTGGCTGTCACCGGACAATCCTTTTTAGAAAACCCTCGCATCGTGACCGCAGGGAATCTAGCACTTTGACGAATTAAAATTAGACATTTTTTAATTTGTTTTTTACTAATGTGTTTTTATTTTCTGATTGTAGAGTTTTATTCTATTGTCCGTACATGATGGCAGCCATCTTGCCCAAGCTGTAGTTAATAGCATTTAGAGATATGCTTTACAGCAGCCTTATGGCACAATGGACAGGAAGGGACGCATTGTCTTCTACTGGAGAGTGTTGTGGGCATGTTCTGTGACCTGTGCAGGGATGGGGAGGAGGTGAGCTGTGATATCACCTATTGTGAATGGTGGATCCCATGTTATCTAGACATAGGTGTTACCTTTCCTTGTAATCCCATCTGTACATGCTATGTTGCATAGTGCCGCCAGATACTGTACATCACCAATAATGAGGCTTATTTACTAAGGCTGTCCAAAAGTTACAGTACAAACGTGGACTAGACTGCCACAATGCTCCAGGTGTACCACAGCAGCTCCGCTGATTTATAAATATGTTGGTTTTTATAAGTTTGTAGTCTAAGTTTAGACCACTTTTTAGTTGGTTTAGTTTCTAGCAAAAGTCGAGCTAAAATTTTGGTGCAATTTTTGGTGCTGTTTAGGCCACACCCATTTTGCACTGCAACGCCCCTTTGACTGACATGACAAAAGAGTGTCTAACAGCATCTAAAACACATAGGACTATTGCAGATGACACGCACCGTGCTTCCAGGAGCACTGACCCCTCTGGTACTCTCACTACACCACAACTCATTCCTCCGGTCGGCCCCACTTACGGTACGTTCACACTGCATTGTGACAGGGCAGAAAAATCCATGTGAGAATTCGCCTAAATGAGCCACACGAGCGCTCTTGGTTCTTAGGCGCGGTTTTTGCATTTGATGCGTATTTTGACGCATATGTTAAAGTCCTATTTAATTTCTAGGGCAAAAACGGACGTGGAAAGCAAAAAAATCTAGTGGCATCTCACTTCTTTTTTTCCGTGATGCGGATTTTGAGTGCGTCGGGAAAAAACATGTCATCAAGACAGGGAGGTGCTTTCGTATGAACGGGGCGCGTATTGTAAGCATATTGTGGCAGGATATTCACCAAAATACACCCTTAAAGATACCGAAAAACTGTAAAAGAACAGTATATTTCCCAAAACAGCCGTACCCTTCGCTCGCCTCACACTGCACATTGTGGCATGTATTCACACTTACGAGACGCGCCCCATTGGTTTGTAATGGGAACCAGCACCCCAGTCTCCTCGACGTGTATTTAAAATGCATCCGTTTTTGCCATTCAATGAGACTTCAAAATACGCATCAAATGCGAAAAACGCACCTAAAAATTGAGTGTTTGGTTTATATAGGTGACTTGTGACCCAGATTGTCCAGCCCGTCAGTCCTGCCGTGGGAAAGATTTTCAGTTCCGTGATCCGACTCGGGGAATTGGGGGAGAAGCTGCATACACCTTCATATAACATCGCAGCCATGGAGAGGCGCAGAGCGGGCCGCAGGAGCTCCACCAACTAATGGGCCTTATTCATCTGTCATTGGTCCGGGAAGGTGCGGTGTAGCTTATGGGGAAATAGCAAGTCACATGATTAGTTAAAGGGATTGTAAGTGATGATGACATGTAATTCTGGGACACTGAGCGCTTATTAACCTGGCAGGACATTCAAATGAGCCGGGAATAATAGGAGATCTGCGGCTGAATATGGTGGCAGATTTGATATGCGGACAGAAAAGATAGGACTTGCCCTATCTTTTGGCCAAGATACGCTGGAGGCTCCATAGGCTGCTGTGGGAGCGGCCGACAAAGGTGGGGGGGGGGGGGGTTAGCCGCGTCCAGCGCTGCAAAAAGATGACAGCTGCCTCTATTTAGGCATCAGACGTCTTTCTGAGAATTTATGCCGACCGAGGAATTTCCACGCTGCGGGGTGTGAATCCACGAGAAAACGCAAATCTTGATTGTGACTTTTTCCTTTTCATGCGTTTTCTGGCCGCAATGCAGCCAGCATGAAATCGCAACGCTCACGTGAAGGAGGCGCGAGGCCATGTCCACAGGTGTAGGGTTCTGTTAGAATTATAGGGACTAGATCACCAATTCTTTTTACTTGATTATAACCAGACAAAGAAGCGTTTCCGATTTTCCATATCTGTTTTTATTTTCTGACTGTAGCCTTTTTGTATTCTGTTGTCCATGTATGACTAAAGGGGCGGCCATCTTGCCTGAGCCGCATTTAAAAGCTTTAAAGCATTTAGAGAAATGCTTTACAGCAGCTTCATGGGTCATTCGTACAATGGACAGGAGAGGACTCATAGACTTGTATGGGGGACTGTGCTAGACATGCTCTGTGATCTGTGCAGAGGTGATTGTGCAGGGAGGAAGAGTAAATAGTCACAGCTGACAACCTACTATAAATGGTGGATCCTGTATTATCCACATATAGGTGTCACCTCTCTGTGAAGATAATGAGATGACAGCTGAGACGTTGTCTATACAGAACAGGAAATATCAGACTCTTATTAGGCTTAGATCAGTGTGCAGGGAGGTAGAGGAGGTGAGCTGTGACATCACCTATTGTGAATGTTGGTTCCTGTGTTATCTATATATAGGTGTCACCTCTAAGTGTAATCCTGCCTGTGATGTTAGTGAGATGACTGTTGAAACGTTTTCTCTAAAGATCAGGAAGTGGCAGACTAGTATTAGTTTCTGTGGTCAGTGTGAAAAATGTATGATTTAAGAATTTTTAAAGACTGTGAAAATTAAAAAAAAAACACAAAATTTTTTGAAAAATATAATTTCATTCAAAAATGTTATTTATATAATAGGTAATTTTCTAATAACACATTCCCTTTAAGGCATAGATTTTGTGTCAAGAAGCCTTGGCTTGGCCATGTTGAATTACAACAGGGATAGTCTTCATGCAGATCCACTAGCCACAAGTTTCTGCCATTTGCCTATGACAAATCCATGTTGCATATGCGAAAAGCAGGAAGAGACCTGCACTCTCTGTGCGGTTTCTAAGATGTGACTGCGGAGCCGTGTCACTGTGGCAATCAGTGCAGCACGCTCTTTGTAATCTTGCTCACCATTAAAGGTATACAACTGCATTTGGACGACTAATGGAATAAGGCGATCGTGACGCCAGTGCCTGGATTAAAAACGCTTCATAGTGAAATAGGACTAACACATATATGTAAGTAAACGACAGGCACACCATTTACTTTCCTGCACGTGGCTGTCTGCAATAATCTTAAACACCAACAAATTACATATACAACTTGCATATATAAACAGTTTAACACCTTATGCACAGATAAACAGGCGTTGGGGAGGCAGCATCTGAGCTAAGGGGGGAGCTGTAGAGAGAGACTGACAAAATGTGAAAACGCCTTATAAACTCCACTACCAGTTTTGCCAACCTGAAACACTAGCTAATATTTCTCTAGTACTCACGAAATTTCTATGAAGATTCTTTACTGCTTGTCTGAAGCTTTGTCTATGTTGCTGTCCGGTAGAAAGCAGAGTTGGCTTGAACGGTAGTCAGGTGTAGAAAAACAAAGATTTTCTCTCAGCTTTGGGGTGATTTACTAACTGATGCACACAAGGTTGCTTGAAAGTTTACATAACGTGTCTCTAATTACAGCAGGACAGGGGAAAGGGCAGCATGGCTGTGGCGATTCTTCCCCCTGCTTTTTGCTCTCCATCTCTCTCCATTCTGACTAAACTTGCTTCCGCCTTCTAACACTGTTATGATTGTCACAGCTCAGAAGCTATGTGATTTATGACCATGAACTGCCTAATCACCATTAACTGTTTAGTTCCCTATCCTGACTCCCTCTTCTTATTAACTGAAGTCCAGCATAGCTACACTTTGATAAATGAACTGGTAGTTAGAACAGTTTTTCTAACTTGCAGATAAAGTACTTCTATTCTGTAATGCCAGTCCAGGTCATTACATATAAACATGTACTTCACATGGCCAATATTTCTTCGCAAGTTCTGTTTGTGTCTGAGACAGACAGAGCTCGCACGGAAAATGAAACCATCCTTTTGAGTGTGTTCATTTACATGAGGGTTTTTTTTGTTTTTTTTTTTCACTTGGACTGATGGTGCAAGTTTGAAAAGTTGCTGCATTCCCTATTTTCTTGCAAGTATCGCACAATGGCATATGTAATGAGCAGTGTCCCTCACATCACACAGAACATGGATGGAGTGAATCCTGGGTACAACTCGCAGTCGGCCATGTGAATGCAACCTAAGGGAATTTTATCAGTTACAGACATCATGATAGACAAGCCTTTGTTTACACTTAAGTGATTAGCAGAAGAAGCAGGTTTTGCTGTGACCTCCTGCTAAGATAGAGGCAGAAAGGGCTGCTTTATTCAGTGTTTAGAAACAGCCAAACATTGGCTGCTGCAGAAATCTAACAGATTGAAAGAGGTGGGGGGCTGCGCATAGTGAGCTGCTGAAATGGAGACCTGTTTAAGCAGGTATCATCATTGAAAGTTTGTGGTTCTGTTTAGGTTTCTGCCTGGATGCCTTTTTCAACAGTCCAGATGCCTGGTTATGATGCTGTATTTATGTTACAAGCTTGGTGCTGGTGCTGTATTTATGTACTAAGCTTGATTCTGGTTCTGTATTTATATACTGATCGTGATTCTAGTGCTGCATTTATGTTCTAAGCATAGTTTTGGTGCTGCATTGATTTTTTGAGCTTGTTTCTGGTGCTGTATTTATGTACTAAGCTTGGTTGTGGTGCTGTATTTATGTACTAAGCTTGGTTGTGGTGGTGTATTTATGTACTAAGCTTGGTTCCTATGCTGCATTTATGTACTGAGCTTGTTTCTGGTGCTGTATTTATGTACTAAGCTTGGTTGTGGTGGTGTATTTATGTACTAATCTTGGTTCCTATGCTGTATTTATGTACTGAGCTTGTTTCTGGTGCTGTATTTATGTTACAAGCTTGGTTATGCTGATGTATTTATGTACTGAGCTTGGTTATGGTGCTGTATATATGTACTAAGCTTGTTTGTGGTGCTGTATATATGTTACAAGCCTGGTTCTGGTGCTGCATTTATGTACTGAGCTTGGTTGTGGTGCTGTATTTATGTACTAAGCTTGGTTGTGGTGGTGTATTTATGTACTAAGCTTGGTTCCTATGCTGCATTTATGTACTGAGCTTGTTTCTGGTGCTGTATTTATGTACTAAGCTTGGTTGTGGTGGTGTATTTATGTACTAAGCTTGGTTCCTATGCTGCATTTATGTACTGAGCTTGTTTCTGGTGCTGTATTTATGTTACAAGCTTGGTTATGCTGATGTATTTATGTACTGAGCTTGGTTATGGTGCTGTATATATGTACTAAGCTTGTTTGTGGTGCTGTATATATGTTCCAAGCCTGGTTCTGGTGCTGTATTTATGTTATGAGCTTGGTTCTGTAAAGTATTTATTCTCTGAAATGTTCGGCTGTGGGTATGCTCCTATCTTGCTGCTGTCTACATAGGCAGTCTGCCAGTATTCTGCTTATCATTGCAGTATATATTATATGTTTATTTTCTTATTATGGGGGGCGCAAACATTTTTTTTGTACAGGGGGCTATCCAGCCTAAGGTCGGCACTAGTAGAAATACATGTGGCAACATAACATGAGTTGCTGTAAAGTCACTTTCTTGTCGGTGACAGCTCCCATCTGTTCCCTTCGGCTCAGTGCAGAACACTGGAGGCACGGACTAGATATATGCCCCCTGCCGTGTCTCCGTAGATCTCTTCCCGGCTTTACAATGTAACCTGTGTATTTTAAATGTAACACCTTTTATTCTCTACCGTTGCTTTCAAGTAAAAAAAGAAGCCGATGAATATTAACGTATGATAGCGGGCCGCGGATAAAAGGAAAGGCCTGTTTTTAAGTCAACGCTTGCTTGTGCGTCACCAGGGCTATTTCTGGCTCTGCCGTCGACTGTCTCTTGATGTGAATCTAGACTGACATTGGCAGCTCAGCGCAGAGACGCTTCTATGAATAAGTAAATGTGCACTTGTGATTGGTGCGAGTCCCAAACCAGTCGTGTCAAGGTGTCATTTCATAGACGGCTGCACTTGAGCCCAACTTCTAGAATATTAAATCACACAAAAAATGACAACTGTGAATTCAGGTTCATTTACCCCGTGTGCCGAATACCACATTAGATGCCAGCAAAGCGACCGCATGAGGCTTCCTGCCCAGACTTGGATTTTATTTTTATAGCGAGTAAATACTAAAGTCCTAGATAAACAAAAGAGTAAAAGAAAAAATGACCCCAAGATTTCCAGCTACATGTGTGCCACATCACCAGTACTATGCAGGTCTTTATATGGATGCAGGAAGCCACTTGTGAGGCGCCCCCTAGTTGGTAAGTTCTTACCAGGGAGGGATCAGAGGCTGGTTGCTCCTGCTGCATAGAAAAAAGCCTGAAATCCTGCCGTTCTCACACAGATCATTAAGCCTAATAATTAAAAATGAGCGAGCGTACTCACTAAGGCAAACTACTCAAGCGAGAGAGAGATCCCCCCCCCCCCCCCCCCATTCCTCCCTGCTCTCCCCCGCCGGCACCCCAAACTTTAGAGACGAGCGGGCAGGTACTAGCATAAGGCACTGCTCGCTGGAATAGTTTGCCTTAGTGAGTACGCTCGCTCATCTCCACTAATAATATAATTGCTCCTGCTGCATAGACCTTTCTCTGACTGCAACAATATCTGATTTAGCAACTTCAAGAGAGGGTTATCAAAAAATGACCACTTGTAAAAAACTGTTTTTTATATTAAATATACTTTTTTAAAAATTTAGGTGATTTTTCTTTTCTACAATCCTGCAGTTCTCACACCGACCTCTAAGACTAATAACAGTTTAGCACTTTCTGTTCTGTACAGAAAACCTCTCAGCTTTCATCTCATTATCAGCGCAGACATTTAACCAGCAGGACCAAGTGTCCCCATACTCTCTGTGGCTGAGGAGGCCCAAATGCAATACTTCCTCCAAAACTTTCTTCTTTCATAGTAACATAAAAACAATACACTTTAGCATAGAGGGGTTCAAACATTTCGATACAACCCCTTCCCCATTGAGTAACCGGCACAGAACACAGTGGGAGGCGGGAGAGGTAAATATAAACAACTCACACAAACCCACTAATGTCCTGCTATGCTGATGCCCATGAAACAAAAGCTAGTTGTCCTCATCTTAGCAAAGCAATGTCCTTCCTTACTTTGAAGCTAGCAATTGGGATAAATGTTTTGCGGCCCCAGAGGAGACCAGCCAACAGCTTGTGGGGGGT
Source organism: Eleutherodactylus coqui (assembly GCF_035609145.1). Classification (NCBI taxonomy): domain Eukaryota; kingdom Metazoa; phylum Chordata; class Amphibia; order Anura; family Eleutherodactylidae; genus Eleutherodactylus; species Eleutherodactylus coqui. The sequence continues at coordinate 125,575,788 of NC_089848.1, forward strand.
CCACCAGGCCAAACGATCTTCTTCCTTTATGCAACAGTAAATTGTGGAACTACATGAATCATCCTCTTCTTGGCTGTGTTGTCATTATCAGCCCATCAGAACCCCTGCAACACAATTGCTTAGTTCTGCTATTGTATTTATGTTACAAGCTTAGTTCTGGTGCGGTATTTATGTTATGAGTTTGGTTCTGATATTGTATCTCTGTACTGAGGTTAGTTCTGGTGCTGTAGTTATGTTATGAGCTTGGTCCTGGTACAGTATTTATTCACTGAGCTGTTGTGGTGTGGGGACGCTGCTGTCTTGCTTATGTCAAGCGGAATATAAGCACACTGCGTATCTGTGTGTGTGTGTGTGTGTATATATGTATGTGTACATATATATATATATATATATATATATTACACTTTGCTTCTTATAACTGGGGACAAGGAATAAATTCATCCTACCTAAGGTTGACACTGCTAGTGACTATAGTGGTGTATATTATCACACCCGAGAAATGATTGTAAGCCTTATTTAAACTCGGGTGAATTCACCATTACTATTTTCTCCTCAGACAGAACGGTCGGGAGTCTCACTGCTCTTACAGTAAAGAATCCCCTTCTACAATGTGTTGATGTATAAACCCTGGTACTCTGTTCAAGACCTCTTTTTAAAAGGAACTAATACAGAAATAAATTTAAAAAGTGCACATGAGGCCTCAGTATGTTGTAGAGTTGATAGTGCCCTTTCCATAGTCATATCTCTCTTTTACCACTAGGGGTGGCGGTGAACCAGAATGCTTCATATTTATAAGTGCACATATAGAGTTCTTGCTAGTGACCACCAATATAACTTTATACTGGCCTCACTAGTGGACTTTAAACCTACACATATATCTGGCGGTGGCCTGGCTGACTACTGACAGCAAGGCTCCTGCTCTAACAGCCAGGAGAGGAGAAACCTCAGATCCTGGCAGTTGAACCCCACAGATGAATTACACAGTGGCAACTGTAGCATGTAGGCAGATGACAAGGGGAGGGGGCACTTTCTTTCAGCCATTGGCAGTGTGATTACAAGGTACCAATGGGTGCCCATGGCAGCCAAAGGCCGCACAAAGGCTTTCATGTCTGCCATGTAACTCAGCCTGTTAGACTCTGCTGGAGGCAGACATAATAGGCTGCTGTCTTGGGCTTAGAATGCACTACATAATTAATGCATTTCGCTTGAAGGACCAAAAAAGTTTGTCAAGAAAGTGCAATAAAGTTTAATATAAAGAAAGAATTTCAGTTTTAAAAAATTCACATATTTCCTCACAAAACCCCTTTTTAGATGGATAAAATACCAAAAATAATCTTTTTTTTTAAAGCCGCACATAATGGGTATTACCGTGTGCATAACGACCCAGAAAATAAAAATATTGTTATTCATCCAAGATGGTGAACGCCGTAAAAATACTTTAAAGAAGTAACGCCAGAATTACTATTTTTCTTTTGTTTGCCTCCCAAAAAATGCGAGAAAAAGCAATGCAGAAGTCACATGTGCCTGAGACTGGAACCAATAAAACCCAACTCCTCCCACAAAACACCAAGTTCTCAGAGCTCCATTACCCGAAAAATAAAAATGTGGCGATGCAGATTCAATTGTTTTTCTTTAAAACTTGTTTTTATTGTGCAAAAGTAGCAAGAAATAAAAAAAAAAACTCTATAAACTTGAAATCGCAGTAATCGTGTCGATCAGATCAGAAAGTTATCAGGTAGTTCTACCAAATGGTGAACACTGTGAGAACAAAACCCAAAAACAATGACCGAATTTCAGGTTTTTTTCTTATCTATCCTCCCCAAAAACGTAATAAAAGTTCCACAAGACATTATATGGACCCCAGAGTGCGGCCATTAGGAAGTACAACTCCTCATGCAGCCGTGTCAATGCGACAGTGAAGCCTGTCTGTACTAGAGCAGTGTTGTGTCCGTAAGCTCCCAAGGGCCACCAGCTGGATTTCTTTTTGAGCTTCTAGAGGTTCCTAAGGGTGCGCGGCCTTTACCTTCCTGCCAAATGCAGAGATCAGTCAACGGCTTAGGTGACTTATAGGGATTAGACATGGGAACATCTGCAGCTAATACGCTTCCTTCAGTATATCAGACCCTGGGTGATAATGCAATTATAGACCTTATGAAGAATGGCCGGAGTGTAGAATAGGGAGGCAGAACCTACACCGAGTGGCCCCGTTTATTGGAGCCCCCGATCCTCTCATGATTGATGCTTTTCTGTATAGAAATTCCCCCCGTGACCCCGGAGGGCGGCATAAAATCACGTGTCCAGTTTTCCGTGGATCAGTTTCAGTATTATTCCACATTATATGGGAAAATCTGGCAATCTGAGTGATTTCCAACGAGGCCGGTCATCGGTGCTAGACTAGCCGGGGGCTCACTGCCAACTGTGTGTAGTTTTGTCATGTAGCGGTCTGGAGAGTATACTGAGAATGGCGCGATCAAGAAAAACATCATTGAAAGGGGATCCTGTGGACGGAAACAACTCATCACTGAGAGGGGTCGGAGGAGGATGTCAGGAATCGTGGGGGAACAGGCGCTGCATGCATTCAATAGCAGCCAAATACAGCGCTGGTGCTCCACAACTCGCCGTTCCTGAGGACTGATGAATTATAACAAATCCGCGAGTGTGACCAAAAAAGGGAAAACGCATGCCTTTCAATCCCCGTGTTTTACCACAGATCGCAATCCAAATCCGTCCGAGTGAGCCCGGCCTAAATGTAGACCATGCAGTCTATAAACGCACAGAATATATCACAGCGCCTCACGCTGGATGGTACACGCGCCGCACCTTTAGGTACTCTTAGTCCCGCTTTATATGGCCTATTAGTTGGCTTACTGTGCGGTATAATGTTACGCCAGAATATTGACACACGTTGTCAGATTGAAGCCGCTGTCTTTCACAATTAGTTACGCCCCATTTTCGAACACGACGCAGTGCATTATTGTTGGTGCATTTGCTTCATAAATATGATTAAAACTTGTTTATGTGCCAGACTGGGGGGACTTAACACTTACTTTAGCTCCCCAACTAAATAACGAATAAGTACAACTTCTGCTGGCTTGTTGTGGGTAGGCCACAGCCTTTATTTAACCATATAACTTTATTTCAAAACGTAAATTAACTTTCTCTTTACCTTCCATGCCAAATTAAATGTCCATTTTTATTGAAACTTGTTGCGGCGTAAGAAGGCCCTTACCGGCCTGTAAAGCCCTACCCTTCCTAGCTGGCATGGAAGTCCTAACTACCGCCAACCGGCTGTGACAACTTCCTATCTACTTTAACATTAATCCACTGTTTTTCTTCACCCCCCCCCTTAGCTCAAAGGGCGGGCGGGCGGGCGTCTTCACTCTTCTTTCTCCTGGTCCCGACTGAAATCCTTTACTTCCTTCTTCTTCACTCCCAGTTAACCCCTCCCTTTCCTGTGGTCGCTTCCTTTCCCTCTCTCTCCTCCCCTTCTCCCCCCCCCCAGTCATCAGCATCTTCCCTATACGTTTGCTGCTATCTAGACTGGGGGGACTTAACACTTACTTTAGCTCCCCAACTAAATAACGAATAAGTACAACTTCTGCTGGCTTGTTGTGGGTAGGCCACAGCCTTTATTTAACCATATAACTTTATTTCAAAACGTAAATTAACTTTCTCTTTACCTTCCATGCCAATTAAATGTCCATTTTTATTGAAACTTGTTGCGGCGTAAGAAGGCCCTTACCGGCCTGTAAAGCCCTACCCTTCCTAGCTGGCATGGAAGTCCTAACTACCGCCACGAAGGATGCAGCATATTTCTATGCTGCACTCCGCCCCCCACATGCCAGCAATAACGCCGACTCGACCCCATCCTGCAACCTAGACAGGAAAATATCTAACCCTATCTCACTGAGATGAACCCCGTCACCCCGCATCATCCCGCGCTCTCTTCTCTCCAGCTCCCAGTGACGGATGGCTATTCCGCCCAAGGCTTGCACGTGCTTCGATATCCTGAAGTTAACCGTTCTCCGTACTCGCTCGATTGCCTCGTTATCTCGCGCTTCCCTCCAGATTCTTCTGGCCACTATGTCTGACCAGACAATTACCATCCGCTTAAAGAACAGTTTAAAACGAAAAATGTCCTCTTTCATTAAGGAAATGAGCTCCGCTACTTTTATTTTTCCGAGGTCATTTCCACCTGCATGAATGACTAGTATCACTTTATCATTCTCCCAACTGCTGATTCTCATTACCTCCTGGAGCAGCCTGGGCCATTGCAAACCTCTAATCCCTCTCCAATGCACTGGAACATTGAGGCCTAAATTGCCTCCGATAGGCCTATCTCTGGCTCTCCTCTCGGCCCAGTATATATATGAGTGGCCTATCACCCATACCGACCAATCCGTAACTGTAAATAAACAAAGAAAACATACACCGAAAAGAACATCACAACCAATGTATCACTATATTAATACTCTAAGGTCCGGTCGCACATAAGACCTGTACGCATCTGATCTCCAGCGACCCACTCTTTTAATACCCTCGATACCCATGCCGCACGAAAAAGCGGACGTCGCAGCTCCTATCCTAAATGAGTGTGATCCGAAATCCTTTGGATTTAATCCCAATTTATTAAGGCTACCGCGCATGACTGCTGTGAACTGGTATTTAGTTAACGGGAGGCCCGACGCATGCTTCAAAAACGGGCCCGTTCCGCAGTGGCGTTCCAAAAAACCCGTTATCAAAACTACCGGACACCATTTTGTTCCCAATTTGCCTATCCTGAGCCACTCTCCAACCCCGTAAACGTCTGTTTTTGATCTCCGAACGCCAATCTTAATGCAGTCTTTGTCAACTAATACGTCACCGTACATCAGTCCCCCAGGTCTACTTTTACTTGCTGACACTAATTCCCCAATCCGCATTGCTGCGAAAAAGGCAATTGCAAAGGCCACTCGGAAAAGCTCCGCCTCGGAGCCCTCCTCGCAAACCTCTCCCAGCACTTCTAACATAGCATTTAGTAACTCGAACGTGATCGGTCTCCTTCCGTCCTTTATAACCTTGTCCTTCTTCCACCCTTTAATAATTTGTCCGAAAACGAAATCTTTAGTCACATCCCTCGACCCGTGTAACCGAATTAAAAAGGCCACCGCCGTCAAATGTTTTTTGGCCGCGTCCGCCGACGCCCCCTTTTTACGCATTGCCGCTAGTGTGTCTAAAGTTACCGCCTTCGCTCTTTCTTCCGAAGGAAACCGTCCACCCGCTGCTGCTATCCACTCTTTCCATACGTTATTATACCGTCTCCATGTGGTACTTGAAACTGACATCTTTACGAGAGCTAACAGCTCTCTTCTATCATTTCCCACAAGAAAGCAGGGCAACATACCCCCTCGACCTCCGCCGTCGGGTGCAGCTCCCTGAATGTTGACATCTGAAAGCGAGAAAGAGCATCAGCAGTAGCATTCAAATAACCCGGTACATATCGAGCTTTAAATCTTACGTTGTGCTGTAAACACCGTAGAACCAAATGGCGTAATGCCGCCAGCACCAACGTTGATGATGACGATTGTCTGTTTACCACCTGTACCACCGACTGGTTATCGGACCAAAAACAGATATTTTTATTGGCCAACCTCTGGCCCCAAATCTCCATTGCCACCATTAACGGGAATATTTCCAAAAGTGCCACATTTTTTACCCATTGCTTCTGCTTCCAAGAACTTGGCCAAGCAGCGCAACACCACCGGTTACCATATATAACTCCAAAACCATGTGATCCAGCTGCGTCCGACACCAAACCGATCTCCTCGTTTGGACTCTCATCCTCCGGGCATATGACCTGGCCGTTGAAAGAACCGAGGAAGACTCTCCATACGTGCAAGTCCAATTTCATTCCTTTCGACACTCTAATAAAATGATGGGGCTCTCTTGCCCCTCTTGTTGCCAATGACAACCGCCGAGCAAAAGCTCGCCCCATCGGAATGACCTTGCACGCGAAGTTAATTAAGCCTACCAAAACTTGTAGCTGGTGAAGTGTAACCTTCCTCGAACTACACACCAAATCTACCACTTGTCGCAAACGCGCCACTTTATCGTCGGGCAAGCGGAAAATCATCTCCGCTGTGTCAATTTCGATCCCCAAAAAACTCAACCTTGACACTGGGCCCACTGTTTTTTCGACCGACAAAGGCACGCCTGCCTTACGCATTAAAGAACGAAAAGACGAAAGTAAAAACTCGCAACCCGTCGAATTAGCTTGACCAACAAAAAGGAAATCGTCTAGATAGTGCAATACCGATGCGTTGCCCGTCTCAACCTTTAACATCCACTCTAAAAATGAGCTGAAAACCTCGAAATAATAACAAGAGATCGAGCAGCCCATTGGCAGGCACATATCGACAAAAAACTGATCCTCAATTCTGCACCCCAGTAGATGGAAACACTGCGGGTGAACCGGCAAAAGGCGGAAAGCCGATTCTATATCGGCTTTCGCTAACCATGCACCTCTGCCCGCTTTTCTAACCAACTCAACTGCCCCGTCAAATGACGCATATGACACCGCCGCTTGCTCCTTTGCTATCCCGTCGTTAACGGATTCCCCGGACGGGTATGATAAATGGTGTATGAGTCTAAACTTGCCTGTTTCTTTCTTTGGTACTAAGCCCAAAGGAGAAACCCGCAAGTTGCCGAAAGGCGGCTCCACAAATGGCCCCGCCATTCGTCCCAACTCTACTTCCTTTAACAACTTTTCAATTACTAACTCTTTGTTGTCGCGGGCTGATTTTAAATTTTGGCAAAAGGACGCTGCAGGCGCGTTAGAATGTGGGATGAAGAAACCTTCAGCAAAACCCGCCCTAAGCAGGCTTGCTTCCGGTTTCCGTGGGTACCGGTCGAGCCACGGCTCCAGGTACTGAACGCTCACCGGCGTTCGCCCCTGTGCCGGGAACTCCCGCCGCTCGTTGACGCCGAAAACATCGCATCGCTGTATGCGACCCGCCGCAAATCGAGCACTCGTGTCTGAATTTGCACGACGCCTGGAAACGGCAGTGGCCCTCGTTGAAGGCCCAGCATGATCCAGAAGGCTTAGGGGCCACAGGAGTCTGCTGTCCGCCGGCGCCTGTGGCCGTTCCATGAAAGCTAGGTCTCGTCGGTTTCTGGGCCAGTATCAGCTGGATCCACATGTCTGTCGCCTTCGTTGCCCAGCTGACACTGTCAGAGCCCGCTATCCTGCGACGAAAATCTTCGTCATATCTCCACCAAGCCGACCCCCCGTGCAACTTATATGCACTGTGGATCGTGTTGATGTAGACAAGCATCTCAGGTCCTTTCTGAGGATACTGACGGCACACGACGTGCGCCAGCATCAAAAAGGCCTGTAGCCCGTTCCCAAAAGTTTTAGCCACCTTAGGTTTTTTCTCACTTCCACGCTCTGAAAAACGTTCCTTGTCGACCGATACATGTTCGGCCGACAACAGTGACCAAATGTCTACGTAACCACCATTTATTATTTTACTCACCACTTCTTCCTCCAGCCCGGCATCCAGCGGGGCTACACCACAAAACAGCGAATCCGCTAATTTAAAACCATCACTCACTCCTGCCCCCGTAGGCAGACTCTTCCGTCCTTGTACAGGACCACCAACCTCGGGCAAGGCCGACCTCCCCGGTTGCTTATGGGACACTGGTAGTCCCTTCTCCTTCTCATAATTATCACACAGAGCTCTCAAAGCTGACATAAACTCATCCCTCCGGCCTGCGCCGGGCACATTATCCCAAACTCTATTTAAATGTACCGACTCACCCGCCTCGTTGTCCTCCGGCATCGCCAAGGGAAAGCTGGGTGCGGGCAGTGATGATCGGCCGTAGGGTCGGTGCGCCGTGTGTCGTTCTCCGCTGGTAACACCCCGGCCACTCGGAGTCCTTATTTTTGCAGCCCCGTAGGCCGAAACTCCATCCCTCGATCTGCTCAATCTCTCTCCTTCACCACTACCTGCGGAAAAAGCCGGTGAGCGTAAGAACGGGTATTGTGCAATTTGTGCGGCCGCCCCTCGGCCGCCATGTCTTGCTTTCTGCGACACCGCTTCTGAGCGACTGAACTGCGCCACCGCCTGCGAGACTCTGCTCCTCCTCCTCCTCGTTCCTGCCACCGGTGATGACGCGCTGCTAAACTCCTCCATCTCGCTCGCTGATCGACTCTCATCCGTTGCATCCTGCTGTCTGCTATGCTCCTGCCTCCTGCCATGAGCGAAGCGCTCGCGCTGACCGCTGGCATGCGCTGTGGACCTGTGTCCGGCCGCCGGCTCATAACTACTGCCGGCAGCCTGCATGCGCCTATCGCGCCTATGATATTGGGCTACTTGGTGGCCTATGGCTTCTGGGGTTCCGGAGCGGTCATTTGCCGCCCCGTAATGGCCGCCGCCGCTGGGCCCCCCCCCCGCACCCCGAGAACGTGGCGCTGTGATTTTAGCCCCCCTTTTCTCCCCCACTGTGCAGCGCTCGCCCCCTCCCTCCCCCTGCTCTCCCCCCCGCTGCTGCTTGAACGTGATGAGGGAGATGCACTTACCAGCATCTCCCCCCTAACGGCTGCCGCCATTTCGCGTCCGGGACTACATCTTCCCGGCGTATCCCTACGCGCGCCTGCCGCGCCACGTGGGGAGCGCTCCGATGTCGCCATCCTTGCTCTGCCGACAGCCGCGGGAACACCTCCTCCCGCGCCGGACTTACCCGATCCTGGCCTCGCCGACACACCGAAGGTAGGTCCATCTCTCCCTTCAACCTCACCGTCGCTGACCCGGATGCATCCCATTGGCTCTGCTTCCTCCATGCCGCGCTGCGACCGCGCGGTACCGCTCCTCCTCGCTCCCTCTGTTCTGGGGCTCCTCACCGGCACAGCTCTCTTCACCACCGGGCTGGGGCTCAAACGGGCGGGTGGATTCCTCCTCCGGACGGGTCTTCCCCTGGGCTCATCGCTGCTGGGCACCGCTGGATTGCTTCGGGCATGTCTTCCCCTGGGCTCCTCGCTGCTGGGCAGAACGGGTCGGCTTCGGGCGCGTCTTCCCCTGGGCTCCTCACTGCTGGGCAACACAAGTTGATTGCTGCTTTCCCCGGCCTCCGCTGCTGGCGGTCTCGCTAATTCTTCGGCCATCTTCACGAGCCAGCTAGTGCCCTGGCTGGCCACCACATCTTTAATCCGCTCCATTAGTTCCTCCATGCTGCAGCTCGTCTGGGTCCACGTCTTCACTCTTCTTTCTCCTGGTCCCGACTGAAATCCTTTACTTCCTTCTTCTTCACTCCCAGTTAACCCCTCCCTTTCCTGTGGTCGCTTCCTTTCCCTCTCTCTCCTCCCCTTCTCCCCCCCCCCCAGTCATCAGCATCTTCCCTATACGTTTGCTGCTATCTAGAATCGCAAGAAATTTTGGTGCATTTTACAGCAGAGTCTAAGCGCAGTGACAGAAGTGGGTCTGCCCCGATGGAAGCAGCCGAGCGCTCTACTCACACTGCATTTGGAAAGTCTTCAGACCTTTTCACTTTTTTACATCTTGTTATGTTTTTGTGCAAATTAAAGAAAAACATTCAAGTTTCCCCTTCATTCCGCGCTCAGCATCCCATAATGACAAAGAGAATATCATGTGAGAAACCTGTACATTTTTTAGAAGTCTTCACACCCTGTACTCAGATGAAGCGCCTTTGGCAGCAGTTATGGCCTCCAGTCTTCTTGGCTATAATGCCACAAGGCTTTTGCACCTGGACTTTGGGATTTTCTGTCATTTTTTGCTACAGCTCCTCTCACGCTCTGTCAGGTTGGATGGGGGCCGTCTGTGGACAGCCATTTTCAGGTCTCTCCAGAGATGTTCGAAGGGTTCAAGTCAGGGTCTGGCTGGAGCACTCGGGGACATTCACAGAGTTGTCCCTAAACCCCTCCTGTGTTGTCTTGGCTGGGATCTTAAGGTCATTGTCTTGTTGGAAGTTGAACCTTCTGCCCAGTCTGAGGTCCCTTGCTCTCTGGATCAGGTTTTCATTAAGAATATCTCTGTACTTTGCTCCATTCAGCTTTCCATCAGTCCTGACCGGTCTCCCATTCCCCAGCAGGATGCTCCACCATCAGGTTTCACTATAGGGACGGTATTGGCCAGGTGATTAGCAGTTCATAGTTTCCTCTAGACATAATGCTTAGAATTGAGGCCAAAAAGTTCCATCTTGGTGTCATCAGACCAAAGAATCTTGTTTCTCAGTCCGAGGGTCCTTTAGGTGTTTTTTTTTGCAAGCTCCAGGTAGCTTTCATGTGTCTTTTACTAAAGGAGAGTTTTCTTTCTGGCCACTCTGCCATAAAGCCCAGATGGGTGGAGGCTGCAGTAATGGTTGACGTTCTGGAAATTTCTCCCATCTGCACACTGGATCTTTGGGCTCAGCTAGAGTGACCATTGGGTTCTTGGTCACCACTCTTAACAAAGCCCCTCTTCTCAGATTATTTAGTTGGGTGGGTCGGCAGCTCTCTGAAGAGTCCTGGTTGTTCCAAACTTCTTCCATCTAAGAGTTATGGAGGCCACTGGGCTCTTGGGAACTTTCAATGCATCAGACATTTTTTGTAGCTTCCCCAGATCTGTGCCACCACACAATCCTAGTATATACAAAAAGACTTTAAGGGAACCAGGGTATGACACTACTAGAGATGAGCGAGCACCAAAATGCTCGGGTGCTGGCAGGGGCGTACCTAAAGGCTCAGGGGCCCGGGTGCAAAAGTTCAGCTCGGGGCCCCTCCACCCCGGCCCTCCACCCCACACGCCCCCGTACCCATACCTAGATCGTGCTGCATACATGATCTGCCCCTTGGCGTAATCTTTCCAAACATGATGCATTTCCTGCACTACATGAAGATTTGTTTGTAGCCCCGCAGGCCGCTCTCACACACACCGCTTTTTACCGCTATGAGCACAGCGCCCCGAGTGCCGTACTAACCGCGGTACAACACTCCCAGAGATTTCGATGAGGTTACTCAAATTTGTGCTCGAACATGGTGTTTCTAACACTGTGATTTTCGAGAGCTGTCTGTTCTGTTCCTGCATTTTTGTGGTTTGTAACACATCTCATCCCCCATCACAATGATGGGGTGCATTGAAAAGCGCTGTCAAACGCTGTAACCTGTGTTCAAAAACGCTGCTCGAAATTACGGTAAAAATGCCACAATTTTGAGCTGCGTTTTCTGAACACATGTGAGAGCGGCCTTGGGGGGGGGGGGGTGTTCATGTTTATGTTGCACTTTAGAACCACAATTAAGACACATAAAAACCTGCATGCAGTATATAAAGACCACGTACGGTATTAGGGGGACTGCCCACTACAGGTTTTTTTCACGACGAAATTTGCAGCGGTTTTTTTTTCTGCAGGGGTCTATGGGACTTGTAACGTTAAAATCACGATCGCGCAAAACCGCGATTTTGCGGTAAATTGCGATTTTGCGCGATCGTTATTTTAGCATTACAAGTCCCATAGACCCCTGCAGAAAAAAAAAACGCTGCAAATTTCGCCGTGAAAAAAAAATGTAGTGGGCAGTCACCCTAAAGGAGCTGCAGACACTATTAATAACAGCATGCGGTTTTGATGCGTTTTTTAATTGCGTGTAAAGGGTGCAAATAAATACAGTAAATCCAGGGAGAGGGAGAGAGAGAGATACACACACAGAGACACACACACACACAGATATACACACACAGATATACACACACAGATATACACACACAGATATACACACACACACAGATATATACACACACACACACACAGATATATACACACACACACACACAGATATACACACACAGATACACACACACACACAGATATATACACACACACACACAGATATATACACACACAGATATATACACACACACACAGATATACACAGACACACAGATATATACACACACACACAGATATATACACACACACACAGATATATACACACGCACATACAGATATACACACACACACACACAGATATACACACACATACAGATATACACACACACACACATACAGATACACACACACAGATATACACAGACACACAGATATATACACACACACACAGATTTATACACACACACAGACACACAGATATATACACACACACAGACACACAGATATATACACACACACACACACAGATATACACACACACACAGATATATACACACACACAGAGATATATACACACACACACAGATATACACACACATACAGATACACACACACACACACATACAGATATACACACACACACATACACACACACACACACACACACACATACACACACACATACAGATATACACACACACATACAGATATACACACACATACAGATATACACACACACACACACAGATATATACACACACACACACACAGATATACACAGACACACAGATATATACACACACACACACACAGATATATACACACACACACAGATATATACACACACACAGATATATACACACACACATACAGATATACACACACACACACACAGATATACACACACATACAGATATACACACACACACACACATACAGATACACACACACACAGATATACACAGACACACAGATATATACACACACACACAGATATATACACACACACAGACACACAGATATATACACACACACAGACACACAGATATATACACACACACAGACACACAGATATACACACACACACACACAGATATACACACACACACACAGATATATACACACACACAGATATATACACACACACAGATATACACACACATACAGATATACACACACACACACACACATACAGATACACACACACACACACATACAGATATACACACACACACATACACACACACATACAGATATACACACACATACAGATATACACACACACATACAGATACACACACATACAGATATACACACACACACAGATATACACAGATATACACACACACACACACAAACAGATATACACACACACAGATATACACACACACACACAGATATATACACACACACAGATATATACACACACACAGATATATATATACACACACACACACACAGATATACACACACACACACATACACACACACACAGATATACACACACACACATACATACAGATATACACACACACACATACAGATATACACACACACACACATACAGATATACACATACAGATACACACACACACACAGATATACACACACACACATATATACACACACACAGATATACACACACACACAGATATATACACACACACACACAGATACACAGATATACACACACACAGATATACACACACACAGATATACACACACACAGATATACACACACACAGATACACACTTACCCCCAGGGCTCGGTCCACTTCTCCTCCATGTGACAGCAGCAGCAGGAGAGGTAAACTCAGAAGCTTCCCCGTTCAGCAGGAAGCAGGGGGGGCAGAACATGATCCCTGTCCCCTGCCGTGCCATGTGACTTCCTCCCTCCTCCCCTGCCATCCCATGTGACCTCCTCCCTCCTCCCCTGCCGGCCCATGTAAGTACCTCCCTGCTTTTCCTCTCAGGCTGGCTGTTCTGACTACCGCCTCATGCGGGGGAAAGAACGGTCAGCCATTAATGCACTAAATGTGCATGGGGGTATGTCGGAGGGCGGCTCCGGGGCCCCCTGAGCTCATGGGCCGGGTCGCCATGGTGACCCCAGCACCCCCTGACGCTACGCCTATGGGTGCTGGTTACTCCAGTCGAACTTTCAGTGATGCTCGAGAGTTTGTTTCGAGTAACGGACCCCATTGAAGTGAATGGGCGACTCGAACATTTTTGTATATCACTGATGCTCGCTAAGGTTTTCATTTGTGAAAACCTGGGAAATTCAAGAAAGTGATGGGAACGACACAGAAACGGATAGGGCAGACGAGGGGCTACATGTTGGGCTGCATCTCAAGTTCCCAGGTCCCACTATTAAGCCACAATATTGGCAAGAGTGAGACCCCCCCCCCCCCCCCCCCCCACTGTCAGCATAAAGATCGTTCTCCTCTGCCATAGCTGTAACAGCTGTGGCAGAGAAGAACGATGTTAGCCCATTGAATTCAATGGAGTCGGCAATACAGCTGGCTCCATTGAAAGCAATGGGCTGCCGGCGATCGTGGGATGAATTGTCGGGAAGGGCTTAAATATATAAGCCCTTCCCTGCAATTCATCCAGAAATGTGTAAAAATTAAAAAAAATATATACTCACCTTGTCCAGGCAGAACGATGTTAGCCCATTGAATTCAATGGAGCCGCAATACAGCCGCTCCATTGAAAGCAATGGGCTGCCGGCGATCGCGGGATGAATTGTCGGGAAGGGGTTAAATATATAAGCCCTTCCCTGCAATTCATCCAGAAATGTGTAAAAATAAAAAAAATAAAATATATATATATATATATATATATATATATATACTCACCTGGTCCCGGCAGACGGAGTTCAGCGCGGCCAGCGGCAGTCCTCCTGAACTGCTCTGAACAGCTGTGAGTAGTATTCAGCAGCCGGGGATTTAAAATCCCCGTCTGCTGAATGAGCTGCCTCTAATTGGTCACAGCCTGACCAATCAGAGGCAGATTCCACTCACACACCCATTCATGAATTTATGAATGGGTGTGTGACTGCTGCCTCTGATTGGCTCAGCGGGACCAATCAGATGAGAGGCAGCAGTCACTCACCCATTCATAAATTCATGAATGGGTGTGTGAGTGGAATCTGCCTCTGATTGGTCAGGCTGTGACCAATTAGAGGCAGCTCATTCAGCAGGCGGGGATTTTAAATCCCCGGCTGCTGAATACTACTCACAGCTGTTCAGAGCAGTTCAGGAGGACTGCCGCTGGCCGCGCTGAACTCCGTCTGCCGGGACCAGGTGAGTATATATATATATTTTTTTTTTATTTTTACACATTTCTGGATGAATTGCAGGGAAGGGCTTATATATTTAACCCCTTCCCGACAATTCATCCCGCGATTGCCGGCAGCCCATTGCTTTTAATAGAGCCGGCTGTATTGCCGGCTCCATTGAATTCAATGGGCTAACATCGTTCTGCCGGGACAAGGTGAGTATATATATTTTTTTTTTTTTACACATTTCTGGATGAATTGCAGGGAAGGGCTTATATATTTAACCCCTTCCCGACAATTCATCCCGCGCTCGCCGGCAGGCCATTGCTTTCAATTGAGCTGGCTGTATTGCTGGCTCCATTGAATTCAATGGTCAGTGCTCGTTTAATCGAGACGAGTACTGCGTGGTGCTCGTCTCGAGTAACGAGCGTCTCGAGCACCCTAATACACGAACGAGCATCAAGCTCGGACGAGTATGCTTGCTCATCTCTAGACACTACCCAGTTTGCTTGTTAGCAATGTAATCCAACCTAAGCTATCCCTATTGCTAAAATAGATAACTTTATTGCTAAGCATTAAAACACGGGATAATTAAAAACCCAGTCAACCCCCTACAACCTACTAGGTAGTACAAATATGCACCATCTGGTGAGAAGATTTAGTTGCTAGTGTAACCTCTACACAGCAAGGAAACACCAAACCAACTACTCCTATCAGATTAAAGTTATATATAGAGAGAGATGGAGATTGCTGAAATAAAAAAAAAATATTACCAAGCCCCCCTGACATGTTTCCCCACACCAGTGCCGTCATCTGGTGAATGGGGCTCAGTGCTAATGCCCATTAAGATGTAGAAACATCTCAAAGATGATCAAGGAAAATGTGTGACCTGAGGAAATAAATTTCAAGTTTTAAACGTTAGTTTTTCATTTTTAGAAGTGATTTCTAACATTCTGTTCTCATTTTGTCATTATGGGGCATTGGGTGCAGAATGATGGGGAAAACCTTGAATTTTTTTTACACAAGGCTGCAAGATAACAAAATGTCAAAAAACATGAAAGGGTCTGAAGTAGGGGTGTAGCTATAGGCTCATGGGCCTGGGTGCAAAGGTTTATCTTGGGGGGCTCCCCAACTTCTCTTAACCCCTTAACACAGAGGCGTAACTTGAAGCTCCTGGGCCCCAATGCAAAACCTGTAATAGAGCCTCCAACTATAATGCTTTATTCATAGTACTGGGCTCCCTATATGGAGGAAAAAGGCCTTATGGGCCCCTAAGGCTCCTGGGCCCGGGTGCAACCGCATCCCCCATAGTTATGCCAGTGGTCTGAGGACTTTCCAAATGCAGTGTAGCTGTCGCCATTGGTCCCATAGATTTTGAATGGAGCAGCAGTGCCACACTGCACACTCTTGGCCAAGTCTGGTATTACAGCTTAATGGCTGCACTGCAATACTGGGGAGAGCCCAGAATGGCAACGCTTCTGGAAATAGTGCAGACTATATTTTCTTATCTAAGGATAAATATTCCAGGACTTGGGTTCATAGACAGTTTTTTCATTATACAATTTGCTCTCTCGGGGCTTTCTCAACACTGTATTACCTGGCAACTTACTTTTATGAACAGAGGCAATAAAAGACGGTATATTACATTCTAAACTGCCTGGAAACAATCTGCCGGTGTAGTAGTACAGAAATAACAACTTTTTTTTTTTTTACGAGCCGTGCATCAGCAATGCCCCAGAGAACTTTTTCTAGGTCTATTTTTGCCTTGGTGTTTTTTTAAGACTATTGTATTATGGAGAAGTTTTTCAACTGTTGGTTTAATAAGAGCCAGAAGAGAAAACCGTAGCAAGCTGCGCGCTCTCACAAGTCTGAGTCCAAAGGTTTCTTCCTTTGAAATATGTGAGATGAATAATCTTTCCACAGTCAATGACGTAGATGCTATTTCCAGTGCTGCAGCTTACTATATACCTACAAAACAAAGGGTTATTAGGAACTCAAAAGGGGAGCTTCACTAAACGTTTATGAGCTCCTATTACAGATCCTGGGTTCTTACATAACGCTTCATGCAGCTTTCAGGGGTTCATACCATACACAAGCCTAACAAATCTCAGTTTGTGTATGTAATCTGCAGCCATTGACATGGTAGAACACAATGATTCCTTAATATGTCCAACTCCATTGGTCTTCAGGACTCTATTGGTCTTTAGGACAATGATTCCTTAGCATGTCCAACTCCATTGGTCTTCAGGACGATGATTCCTTAATATGCCCAACTCCATTGGTCTTCAGGACTCTATTGGTCTTCAGGACAATGATTCCTTAATATGCCCAACTTCATTGGTCTTCAGGACTCTATTGGTCTTCAGGACGATGATTCCTTAGCATGTCCAACTCCATTGGTCTTCAGGACTCTGCTCTTGCCTGGTGTCGTCCTATCTCTCATTTACCGGCTCTACTTCTTCTCCTCTTCCTTTTCCTGTTGAGATTACTCAGGTTTAGTTCTTGAGTCCTTTCCTCTTTTTAACTTACATGGCCCCTTTTGGACAAACTCTCAGCAGATTTGGCTTTCAGTATCATCTCTACGCTGACGATGCCTGAAACAGGGGGGTCCCCAAGTTGGAGTTGGGGCCCTCCCAAGGTACAGGAGACAGGGGTCTTATCCTGACTTGTCTTTGTTCTGTCATTTGGATGGGCATGGCCAGGGATAATGGAGTATCTAACTAACTTCTCCCACGGCGTTGGCTCTAGGGCTCGGAATGCTTAACTCTGCAGTGGGGCTGTAAGTCTGAAAATAAGGCTTGTTGCAAGCTTGCAGAATATCGAAGAGATGCATATGACAGGACATGGCACCGTACTTTGAAATGCTGCTTAACCTTTATTGATGAACAAGCCGCAACACAGTCTCTTCCAAAATATCGGCACTTGATACGTTACAACAATCTTCTTTAGAACCAGCATCTCTGATACTCTGAACTTAAGAGTTTCGCTCACCCTGGGTTCGAATTTGTATGCAAGTCCATGAAAAGTTTAAATCCAATTCCCCAATTTTGAGGGTAGCGATAGGCTTTGGGCTATTACAAGGCCAGCTACGGGGACGACATAGCAGGCACCAACGCTAGTGGTTGGTGAGTGGCAAAGCCGCCGTTAGAGGTTTACCATGAGAGAAGTTTCATATCTACCACCCTTCCCGCACTCTCCATTCTGCTATTGACCTTAGACTAGGTTCCTTCTTAATCCGAACCTCCCACTCCTGTCTTCACCAGTTCTCTGCACTGCGCTACTCCAGACAATCCGGTTAATGTCCAACACGCACAGTTTTAAGCGTGCCCTAAAAACATATCTCTTTAGAGAGGCCTATCATATTGCCTAATCTATTTCTTATCCATGTCCCCCACTTCTATATTCCTGCTTGGAAAACCGGACCCCCTCCATCCCAATGTGTCTCCGTCACCCCGTACACCCTAATACACCTCCTATCTGTAAGTCTATGGATTCCAGCTGGTGACTGGCTCATACAGCTTCATGTATTCTACGCTATTCCTATAAAAACGTCTGGATGATCGTATAGAACAAGCACTGCCATCTCTTCTGTCACCTCATTTCCTTTACAGAGAGCAGCGGACATGTCTTCTCTTAACAAACAAATTGAGCCCCTCTGACTCCTGTCGGTCCCTGACATGAACCTGCTGCCCAATCACTTGCACATTTATACAGAGAGCATTACCAACAAAGCCATATTTTAAACATTTTGTCACTAGGTGCTACAACTTCACGATAATTCTGCCACATAGCAACAACAGTGTAGAGGACCTGCCTCTCTACATTTATGTTATTACTTTGGTTCTGGTGTTGTATTTATGTACTGAGCTTGGTTCTAGTGTTGTATTTATGTACTGAGCTTGGTTCTGGTGTTGTATTTATGTACTGAGCTTAGATCTAGTGCTGTATTTATGTACTGAGCTTGGATCTATCTAGTGCTGTATTTATGTACTGAGCTTGGATCTAGTGCTTTATTTATGTACTGAGCTTGGTTCTGGTGTTGTATTTATGTACTGAGCTTGGATCTAGTGCTTTATTTATGTACTGAGCTTGGATCTAGTGCTTTATTTATGTACTGAGCTTGGTTCTGGTGTTGTATTTATGTACTGAGCTTGGATCTTGTGCCTTATTTATGTACTGAGCTTGGATCTAGTGCTTTATTTATGTACTGAGCTTGGTTCTAGTGTTGTATTTATGTACTGAGCTTGGTTCTGGTGTTGTATTTATGTACTGAGCTTAGATCTAGTGCTGTATTTATGTACTGAGCTTGGATCTATCTAGTGCTGTATTTATGTACTGAGCTTGGATCTAGTGCTTTATTTATGTACTGAGCTTGGTTCTGGTGTTGTATTTATGTACTGAGCTTGGATCTAGTGCTTTATTTATGTACTGAGCTTGGATCTAGTGCTTTATTTATGTACTGAGCTTGGTTCTGGTGTTGTATTTATGTACTGAGCTTGGATCTTGTGCCTTATTTATGTACTGAGCTTGGATCTAGTGCTTTATTTATGTACTGAGCTTGGTTCTAGTGTTGTATTTATGTACTGAGCTTGGTTCTGGTGTTGTATTTATGTACTGAGCTTGGATCTAGTGCTGTATTTATGTACTGAGCTTGGATCTAGTGCTGTATTTATGTACTGAGCTTGGATCTAGTGCTTTATTTATGTACTGAGCTTGGATCTAGTGCTTTATTTATGTACTGAGCTTGGTTCTGGTGTTGTATTTATGTACTGAGCTTGGATCTTGTGCCTTATTTATGTACTGAGCTTGGATCTAGTGCTGTATTTATGTACTGAGCTTGGTTCTGGTGCTGCATTTACACTCTGAGCTTTATTCTGATAGAATATTTAGTCACTGATCTGTTTTGTCATGTGATATTTTTATATTCTTTTTATTGAGGCTTTTGTGTGCACTGCTGACCTCTTTTTTTTGTCCAACTAGTAAAATACAGACAGACTGCCTATCACTGCTAAATATATTTATGATGGGGGAGGGACAAAAAAAATACATGTACAATGTCCTCTACTGTAACCTTGTGCTGACACTGCCCGCAGAGTTATAGCAACCTGGCCACAATTTCATGTAAGCTTTGTACTCTTTTAGGTATTTTTAACACTAGCTTGACACAATGTTTGCTATGCGAACCTAAGAGGGGTTAATTTACATTTGCGATATTTCGCTGAATGGCACCGCGTTGCTATGCTATGCAGGAGAAAAAATCGCAACATGTTCTCTTTTCTTTATTTTGCGATTATCACTCATTGTCCTCAATTGGGCTGGCAGCAGCAGCATCGGCCCCATTGAAAACAATGGGCGAGCATAACGATCCCCTGCTGCAGCTGTGACAGCCCTACTAGAGGATTCCTTCAGCCCGACAGGCATGCACTGCTGTTTTTATGTGATAACACCTTGCATCCAGAGGTTTCCATATGGATTGGCGTGGACGATATCAGGCTGTGAATCACGGCCCGATATCGCCCTCACCAGTGTGAAGAAGCCCTGACTCCCCTTAGCAGCGCTGTTGGCTGAAGCACCGCTAGACTTAACATAGGAACTTTGACTAAGCCTGACAGGTCACTCCATGTATCAAACTCAAATTTTATGATTTTATGGCGGCGATGAGGATGTCACAAATCTAATGACACCAAAATCATCAACCAAAGGTCACACAAAGGGGTCAAAGTGTGGTGCACGAAAAAGCCTGTAGGCTTTTTTTATATTAGATTTGTATGGTGCACTAATCATTTTTTGTATTGTATGTGCATAACAGACATTTTTTCACATCAGCGGCCTACTTGCAAACTACTTTCTTTTCGCTTTTCATAGTCCCAGTGTCACTAATCATGGGATTTGTTATATGGTGGCGCCAACCATTTTTCCATTTTAAGTTTGATCCAAAATGTCACCATATTACACGACTCAATGGTCCACAGACAGTGTACAGCCCATATAGATTATATCCCCGCGGTTTGGTATCTGCCTCATTTTCATTAATAAGAATAATTTCTGTGAAATTGCTGCCAGGAACGTCTGAATCTCTGACCTTGTATTACGTGCGTCGTCTGCCAGTCATAATGAGTGCTTAGTGTCCGACCATAATAAGTCTTCTATAGCAAGGAACAGTCAGTCCTCTTAAGAACTCTGGAAGACAATGAATCAATGAGTATTTCATTTGCGGAGTGAATTAGGAGATGATTGTTTTCTTCTTTCTGGTTCGTCTGTCATTTCTTTTAGTGTTCTGATTGACCCAACCTAAATAGTCCACTTGTATCTGCTACCTGGTAAATTATAGAAGGACTTTGTGGTATAACTAGGCAGGCAAAATGGGCAGAAGCCCAGGCGGGGGTGCCCCAAGACTTTCTGCTGCCTGAGGTGAATTGTGAAATGCCTCCCTACAAAAAACCCACTCACTTCATAGGCATAGAAAGTGCCAATACACAAGATACCCAACACGTATTTGAACCATTGAGACTTAAAGGAGATGTCCCGCGCCGAAACGGGTTTTTTTTTTTTTAAACCCCCCCCCCCCGTTCGGCGCGAGACAACCCCGATGCAGGGGTTAAAAAAACCACCCGCACAGCGCTTACCTGAATCCCGGCGGTCCGGTGACTTCAATACTTACCGCTGAAGATGGCCGCCGGGATCTTCTACCTTCGTGGACCGCAGCTCTTCTGTGCGGTCCACTGCCGATTCCAGCCTCCTGATTGGCTGGAATCGGCACGTGACGGGGCGGAGCTACACGGAGCCGCTCTCTGGCACGAGCGGCTCCATAGAAGAAAGCAGAAGACCCGGACTGCGCAAGCGCGGCTAATTTGGCCATCGGAGGGCGAAAATTAGTCGGCTCCATGGAAACGAGGACGCCAGCAACGGAGCAGGTAAGTATAAAACTTTTTATAACTTCTGTATGGCTCATAATTAATGCACAATGTACATTACAAAGTGCATTATTATGGCCATACAGAAGTGTATAGACCCACTTGCTGCCTCGGGACAACCCCTTTAAGTAATAGCAGTAGTGGCCCCAATAGTAATGGTGACAGCCTTAATGGCCCCAGCAGTAATATTAACCATGTTTGTGACCCCAGTAAAAATGGTGAACCCCATAGTGGCTCCAGTAGTAACACTGACACCCTTAGTGGTTCCAGTATTAAGTATGCTTCCAAGTGGTCCTAGTATATGAGTGCCCCTCATATTAGTCCTAGTGGTATATAACTATACCGGCCTTAATTACTTGCCGGGCTGGTGACTTACTGGCCAGGTAGCAACTCTAGCCCCGGCCCTCTGACGTGCCGCAGATTACCGCCTGAGGCAACAGACTTAGCTTGCCTCATGGTGGGGGCACCCCAGTGCCCAAGGTAGTATTTGTTTCCTGTTTATCAAAGGCTTTATGCCAATTCCATTGTGTAAAGTAGTCGCAAATTTTGCCACATACCAAATTTGAAGGCATCTGAAGGCTCCCCGAGCTGCCACGACTGATTGCCTACCAAGGAGTGCCTGTGGCACGTTTTCAGAGACTGCATGTCTGAGTGTTGTATAAGGTAATAGCATGGTATTATACTGCATGAGCGATCAAATTATCGCAGGTTCAAGCCCCTTATGGGCACTGAAAAAAAAACATGTAAAAATAAGTTTAAAAAAATTATATAAATTACGGTAATAGAAAAAAATTAAAGATGGCAAAATATTTTTAAAAAAACCTTCCCATATTTATAATTTAAAAACCTCTAAATAAAAAAGCATATTTATTATCACTGTGTCCATAAAAGTAACACATTATTTATTTCGCACGGTGAACGTTGTCAGAAAAAAATACACTTTTTGTGGTCACCCTGTTGCCATGAAAAAAAGCCTTTAAGGGCTCCTGCACACTTGCGTTTTTCGTGCGCGTTTTTTTCACGCAATTTCGCAGCGTTTTTTTCACCCAATTGTCAATGGGACTTTCTAATGTTTAAAATGCAGCGCACAAAAATCGCAAAGCACAAACTTGTGATGCGTTTTTAACATTAGAAAGTCCCATTGACAATCGTGTTTAAAAAACGCAGTGATATTGCGTGAAAAAAACGCGCAAGAAAAACGCAAGTGGATGTCCACCCTAACTCCTTCCCACTGAAACCTTTTTTCAATTTCTCATTTTTTTTCTTCCTCCTCACTTTTTACTTCTGTTGCTGTTCTCCACACGTCTCTGCGATGTTACGCTGCATTCCCCGGCTGCTCGCATGTACTTTACTATTGCAGATCTCTCTCCTCTCACCGCTAGCCGAGAGTTCAGCATTGCCTAATTTGGTAAGGCTGTTGTGGATTGAAGCCGCATCTCGTACTCAGACGGATCTTGTCTTTGCTCCTCTACTCCAGTGCCGTATCCACAGGATCTCTGAATCCTGGCCGATCGGTTGTATCCTATGTATTATCACACCATACATTATTAATGAACTCACAGAATGTCTGATTCCCCGATGCACTTGACGAGCCTCTCTGACCTCCATTCTCCCAGAATCCTCCTGTCTAAATTTAGAAGAGTTTTGTTTCTATTTCTGACACTTGTTGCCAGAAAGTTTTATGAACATTCAGAATGAGTTGGCTTTCACAGGCGGCAGAGTTATGTCTTTCTGGAAAAGTGTTTATTGAAAAACCATGCATGATACTTCAAATAATGGGAAAGAAAATAAATGATAGGGATATCAGATGAAGCAGTGACGGCATCCCATGGGCGGTTACTGGATGTTAAGGAAGGGTTTAGGATCTGATTGTAAGAAATGTGCAGTTTTTGTTAGGAGTACTTTACCAGTTTATATATAAATATATCTACCATATTGAGTTAAGTAACTTTGTAAATACTTATCCTGTACTGCTCCTGAGTTACATTCTGTATTATAACCCAGAGCTGCACTCACTATTCTGCTGGTGGAGTCACTGTGTACATACATTACTTATCATGTACTGATCCTGAGTTAAATCCTGTATTATACTCCAGAGCTGCACTCACTATTCTCCTGGTGGAGTCACTGTGTACATACATTACTTATCCTGTACTGCTCCTGAGTTACATCCTGTATTATACTCCAGAGCTGCACTCACTATTCTGCTGCTAGAGTCACTGTGTACATACATAACGTATCCTGTACTGATCCTGAGTTACATCCTGTATTATACTCCAGAGCTGCACTCACTATTCTGCTGGTGGAGTCACTGTGTACATACATTACTTATCCTGTACTGCTCCTGAGTTACATCCTGTATTATACTCCAGAGCTGCACTCACTATTCTGCTGCTAGAGTCACTGTGTACATACATAACTTATCCTGTACTGATCCTGAGTTACATCCTGTATTATACTCCAGAGCTGCACTCACTATTCTCCTGGTGGAGTCACTGTGTACATATATTACTTATCCTGTACTGCTCCTGAGTTACATCCTGTATTATACTCCAGAGCTGCACTCACTATTCTGCTGCTAGAGTCACTGTGTACATACATAACTTATCCTGTACTGATCCTGAGTTACATCCTGTATTATACTCCAGAGCTGCACTCACTATTCTCCTGGTGGAGTCACTGTGTACATATATTACTTATCCTGTACTGCTCCTGAGTTACATCCGTTATTATACTCCAGAGCTGCACTCACTATTCTGCTGGTGGAGTCACTGTATACATACATTACTTATCCTGTACTGATCCTGAGTTACATCCTGTATTATACCCCAGAGCTGCACTCACTATTCTGCTGGTGGAGTCACTGTGTACATACATTACTTATCCTGTACTGATCCTGAGTTACATCCTGTATTATATCCCAGAGCTGCACTCACTATTCTGCTGCTGGAGTCACTGTGTACATACATTACTTATCCTGTACTGATCCTGAGTTACATCCTGTATTATACTCCAGAGCTGCACTCACTATTCTGCTGCTAGAGTCACTGTATACATACATTACTTATCCTGTACTGATCCTGAGTTACATCCTGTATTATACCCCAGAGCTGCACTCCCTATTCTCCTGGTGGAGTCACTGTGTACATACATTACTTATCCTGTATTATACCCCAGAGCTGCACTCACTATTCTGCTGCTGGAGTCACTATGTACATACATTACTCATCCTGGACTGTGCAGTGCCTGGTAAATAGATACTGACGTTTTCAATTCCAGTAGACTGGCCATGTGACCTGCTCCGGCCAGTCCGGGTGTGATGACTACCTTTGCACGTTCTATAGCCCCACCCCTGCGTCTTCACCTACTTGTGTCTTCTAGTTCTCAGGCTTCCATTGCATTAAATGTCTCTGCATCTGCTTTTCATTTGCAGACCAAACCAGTTGCATTTGCCGTACGGACGAATGTTGGCTACAGCGCAGCTCATGATGACGAGGTTCCAGTTCCAGGAATGGCTGTTTCATTTGAGGCTAAAGATTTTTTGCACGTCAAAGAGGTAAGTCGATAGTGGATAGTGATGTCTGCTGCTGGCGGGGGCGGGGGGTAATCTGTGGGGGGAATGACAGAGTAGACTCAGTGTTACCTGTTAAGCTATTACTTACTGCAGTATAATAATATTTGGTGGCATCCGGATGGCGGTTTTTCATACACGGCTTTTGGGGAATGTGGATTTGACGCAGAACTTTACTTTACTTCACATTCCGCATAACAATATCTGCCGTGGGACCATGCCCTTCGGGTCTATTCAGACAAGAGCCGTAAAAGTTTTTCTTCTTCTTCCTTCTCCTTAAATAAATAAAGGGCATTACTCTGAAGAAGATAAAAACTCCTTGCAGATGTTGTCCTTGGTCAGAGGTGAGCCCGGGACCCTGGTGCTGCGGGGCTGCTGTTACAGGGCCCCCACTTAGCATACGCCTTTGAGCCTCCCTAGGCGCTGGCCTCTGGGTGCAGCAGCCTGTATGGCTCCGCTACTAACAATACTTTCAGCTCACACAAATGCATTGATTTTAATGTACTTTTGTAAAATCTTCTGTTTTTAAACATTTTGCGTTTTCAGAAATTTAACAACGACTGGTGGATAGGTCGGCTGGTAAAAGAAGGCTGTGAAATAGGATTTATCCCTAGTCCAGTGAAGCTCGAGAACATGAGGATTCAGCATGAACAAAAGGCAAAACAGGGGAAATTCTACACCAGGTAAACGCCAACATACGAGGAGATACCTTTAGTAGGTTATAGACCCTGTAGACGTCGTAGCAAGAGGAAGATGGTCTCCACTACAGCTGCATGGTCCCCGTGTACCCGGAAGGAATGCTGACATCCATACTTTACAGGGACATTCACTGATGTATATGGGTGCCATGTAATGCTTCAGCCCCCTATAGATGATAGCAGCTAATTAGGGAGAGGGGCTGCCCTTTAATGAGGGCTGTGTGACGTATCACCCTAACTTTCTGGGCTCTCCACCGATGAGACATAAATGTGACATATCATATAGACGGTAACATAGTAGCTGTATAATTCTGGAGGATCATTGCCATCTTTAGATCTTGAGAATATTCTATTGTCTTAAGGCTGGCGGACTCAGTAGACTAACCTAGATGAAAACCAAAACAATTGTCAGGTAAAGGTGATCAACAGTCAATCATTTTAGCCGACTGATGACACATCATCGTGTGGAAAGACATCGACTACGTATGAAAGTGTTGTCCCACATTCAGATGTGAGGTCTTTCATCTATAGAAAATCTTTCTATGAAATTACATTGCCAGTGAGGTCGTGCATCCGATAGATAGATAGATAGATAGATAGATAGATAGATAGATAGATAGATAGATAGATAGATAGATAGATAGATAGATAGATAGATAGATATGAGATAGATAGATATGAGATAGATAGATATGAGATAGATAGATAGATATGAGATAGATAGATAGATAGATATGAGATAGATAGATAGATAGATATGAGATAGATAGATATGAGATAGATAGATATGAGATAGATAGATATGAGATAGATAGATATGAGATAGATAGATATGAGATAGATAGATAGATATGAGATAGATAGATATGAGATAGATATAGATAGATATGAGATAGATATAGATAGATAGATATGAGATAGATAGATAGATATGAGATAGATAGATATGATATAGATAGATAGATATGAGATAGATATAGATAGATATGATATAGATAGATAGATATGAGATAGATATAGATAGATAGATATGAGATAGATAGATAGATATGAGATAGATAGATATGAGATAGATATAGATATAGATAGATAGATATGAGATAGATATAGATATGAGATAGATATAGATAGATAGATATGAGATAGATATAGATCGATAGATATGAGATAGATATAGATAGATAGATGTGATATATAGATAGATAGATATGAGATAGATGAGATAGATAGATATGAGATAGATATAGATAGATAGATATGAGATAGATAGATAGCGATGAGATAGATAGATATGATAAAGATAGATAGATAGATATGAGATAGATATAGATAGATATGAGATAGATATAGATAGATAGATATGAGATAGATAGATAGATAGATAGATAGATATGAGATAGATAGATAGATATGAGATAGATATAGATAGATAGATAGATAGATATGAGATAGATATAGATCGATAGATATGAGATAGATATAGATAGATAGATAGATATGAGATAGATATAGATCGATAGATATGAGATAGATATAGATAGATAGATAGATATGAGATAGATATAGATATAGATAGATAGATATGAGATAGATATAGATATGAGATAGATATAGATAGATAGATAGATAGATAGATAGATAGATAGATATGAGATAGATATAGATCGATAGATATGAGATAGATATAGATAGATAGATATGAGATAGATATAGATAGATAGATATGAGATAGATATAGATAGATAGATATGAGATAGATATAGATCGATAGATATGAGATAGATATAGATAGATAGATGTGATATATAGATAGATAGATATGAGATAGATGAGATAGATAGATATGAGATAGATATAGATAGATAGATATGAGATAGATAGATAGCGATGAGATAGATAGATATGATAAAGATAGATAGATAGATATGAGATAGATATAGATAGATATGAGATAGATATAGATAGATAGATATGAGATAGATAGATAGATATGAGATAGATAGATAGATATGAGATAGATATGAGATAGATATAGATAGATAGATAGATAGATAGATAGATAGATAGATAGATAGATAGATATGAGATAGATATAGATCGATAGATATGAGATAGATATAGATAGATAGATATGAGATAGATATAGATAGATAGATATGAGATAGATATAGATAGATAGATATGAGATAGATATAGATAGATAGATATGAGATAGATATAGATATAGATAGATAGATATGAGATAGATATAGATATGAGATAGATAGATATGAGATAGATATAGATCGATAGATATGAGATAGATATAGATAGATAGATATGAGATAGATATAGATAGATAGATATGAGATAGATATAGATCGATAGATATGAGATAGATATAGATAGATATGAGATAGATATAGATAGATAGATATGAGATGAATAGATAGATATGAGATAGTAGAGAGTCTACAGATTTATTTCCACCCTTTAATGTGACCCGTTATCTGTAAAGATACATAGACAGACATAAGAGAGAGAGAGATGAGAGAGAGAGATAAAGCCCATTTAGACCAGACCAATGTAGGGCAAACTATACCTGACACTCGTCCCCACATGTACTCGCTCCACTGCTGTTGCACAGGAGCTAGTATCCCTGGCTCGCTCACAGAACGGCCAGCAAGGGGCAGCTGCAGGATATTTCTCTCCTTGCTCTCCCCCGCCCCTGAGGTCGTGCATCCGATAGATAGATAGATAGATAGATAGATAGATAGATAGATAGATATGAGAGAGATAGATAGGAGATAGATAGATAGTATAAATAGATAGATATGAGAGAGATAGATAGGAGATATATAGGAGATAGATAGATAGTATAAATAGATAGATAGATAGATAGATACCGCGTTTCCCTGAAAATAAGACACCCCCTGAAAATAAGGCACCCCCCAAAATTTGCAGAAGTCCCAAATATAAGACACCCCCGGATAGTAAGGCATAGTAAAGTGTGCAGCAAGTCAAGAGGCCTGTCCCCTGCTGCCATCCCCGTTGTCTCCTACCTCCAGATGTATAGGTAGATCTGCACACAGTCTACTGTTATCCTGTCCCTGCTGTGTTGTACGAGTGTGCTGTTGTGAGCTCCCCTTGCTTGCTGGAAAAGCCCATACTGTACGTTCTGTTCCTGCTGTACATGTCTGGTGTGTTGAGCTCCCCTGGTGGCCAGAAGCTGCAATACCACCCCTGCTTACAAGTGGTACAGGAACTTCTGTCTGCAGACAGGTACGTTACTTTACAGCCCTTATTTTTTTATGGCTCTGTGTGTGAGTCAGGCACCCTGTGTGATTCTTAAGGCTGGGTTCTCACAGAGCGTATTTCCAGCAGAAATCTCGCAGTTTGGCCACAGCAATAAACAGCGAGATTTCCCCCGGGAAAGCGCTGCTTCACTCAGCCGCTTGTTTTGAAGCGACCTGGCCACACGCTTTTCCGTTTCTGTGGCTGGTGAATCCGCACCACAACACCGGCTTCTCCCAGCTTTGCCGTGACAGATTTGCTGTCCCATGTGGACGAGATTTCTGAGAAATTTCGTCCGCAAAGCTGGCCAATTGAGGGATTAGCGGCCACAGACGGATCTGTCGCGGCGAAATAAGACACCCCCTGAAAAGAAGACGTAGCGCATATTTGGAAGCAAAAATTAATATAAGACGCGTCTTATTTTCAGGGAAACAGGATAGATGGATGGATGGATGGATGGATGGATGGATGGGTGGGTGGGTGGTGGATGTTAGATTTATGTATTTGCTGTGCCACATAACCTTGTTATATAACATTTATTACAGTCGCTCTTTCTTGGTTCTTTGCACCTCTTTCCTTTTCCTTGCCTTCGCTGACGTTTCTTACCCTTACAGACAACTTGTACACTTTGGGTCACTCAGTAAAATATATATTTTTGTAAAGGGATTTTTTCCCATAAATAAATGTCTTCGTGTTTTTGGGAAGTTCAGAGACGACTATTGTGATCAGATTATTTTTGGCCCCTTTGATCTTCGGGCTTTGGCAGACAGCTTCATTCACATAATAGGCGACCGCAGAGCATAAAGCGATCTCGCAGGAAATAAGCTCTGTGGGGGCACAACTTCAGTACTCGAGGAATGTTGGGCGCTTCATGTTTTACGGCTGGGGGGGGGGGGGGGGGGAGTGACTAATATTTGACTTTGCCATTTTGTAGCCTCAGGAACACACATGAAGTGATATTATTTTCTGTTTCTGTGTAATAGTAAAACCGGGGGAAATTCTTCTTCCAGTTTGGGTGACGTGGTACCCAGCTCTAGAAGATCAACTCCACCGTCATCTGGTAAGTCGGTGTCATGAACAGTACCCCAATGTCTAGGACCTTAGACATAGCTCATGGACTTGGAGTAGATCCGTCCTGCTCCATACAGTCACATGTGAATTAGAACAAGCAAAGATGATGAAGGCACTTCATTGGTTTATAATGTGTTGACACTATATGGCGGATGTATCTAGATGTTTGGACATCCCTTATCTGCATCCATCCACCAGCACTCCCTCAGTAAGCGTGGGTAGTTCCTGAGGGTTTTCTTGTGTCCCTCCTACATACACTTCTGATTTGATAACTTTAATGTAAATACTATTGACAGTGCGGTACTCATGCATGGATGCACATCGTCTCCATAGGATATACGCTCAGGCGAATAAGCCCTAAACGGGATTACTAAAATGTCCAATCTTTATTCATTGGTGGACAATCCTACATCATTGTGAGGTTAAGATCTACGAGACGGTAGACAGATGTATTGCATGACAACCGTCAGTATTGTTAGAAGAAATAGGAAAGTCCCGCAGCTCACCTAACACATGCACTTCAGTGCAGAGGTTCCAATCTGTGTATGCCAAGCCACCTGTGGGGTCAACCCCAAATAAATGCAATGGTGTCCAAGGAGGCGGCAGCATCAACGGTGTAGAAGTTGTAGAAAAAGGTTCAAGCCTGGCTTGAAAAAGACTTAGATTAAGTCGAAATGTCGGCATTTTATGGAGCAATAAAACCTTTTTCTACAATTTCTACACCGTTGATGCTGCCGCCTCCTTGGACACAATCGTCAGTATTGTATCAGTAACAGCTGATGACTGTCAAACAAAAAGCTTATTATTGGTCAGTTTAGTAGATATATTGATAGTATTATTTATGATCTAGTACTAGAATATATGTCTTCTCCCTATGTAATTCCCATAAGAGCAGGCAGTGATTATAATAGGATCATTCAGATCTGGCCATCAGGGGCCGAGCTCCACCAGTAACATATAGACTGACCGGCCATCAGGGGCCGAGCTCCACCACTAATATATAGACTGACCGGCTATCAGGGGCCGAGCTCCACCAGTAACATATAGACTGACCAGCCATCAGGGGCTGAGCTCCACCAGTAACATATAGACTGACCAGCCATCAGGGGCCGAGCTCCAGCAGTAACATAAAGACTGACCGGCCATCAGGGGCCGAACTCCACCAGTAACATATAGACTGACCGGCCATCAGGGGCTGAGCTCCACCAGTAACATATAGACTGACCAGCCATCAGGGGCTGAGCTCCACCAGTAACACATAGACTGACCAGCCATCAGGGGCCAAGCTCCACCAGTAACATATAGACTGACCAGCCATCAGAAGTCGAGATCTGCCAGTAATATATAGACTGACCAGCCATCAGGGGCCGAGCTCCACCAGTAACACATAGACTGACCAGCCATCAGGGGCCAAGCTCCACCAGTAACATATAGACTGACCAGCCATCAGAAGTCGAAATCTGCCAGTAATATATAGACTGCCCAGCCATCAGGGGCCGAGCTCCACCAGTAACATATAGAGTGACCAGCCATCAGGGGCTGAGCTCCACCAGTAATATATAGACTGACCAGCCATCAGGGGCCGAGCTCCACCAGTAACATATAGACTGACCAGCCATCAGGGGCTGAGCTCCACCAGTAATATATAGACTGACCAGCCATCAGGGGCCGAGCTCCACCAGTAACACATAGACTGACCAGCCATCAGGGGCCAAGCTCCACCAGTAACATATAGACTGACCAGCCATCAGAAGTCGAGATCTGCCAGTAATATATAGACTACCCAGCCATCAGGGGCCGAGCTCCACCAGTAACATGTAGACTGACCAGCCATCAGGGGCCGAGCTCCACCACTAATATATAGACTGACCGGCCATCAGGGGCAGAGCTCCACCAGTAACATATAGACTGACCGGCCATCAGGGGCGAGCTCCACCAGTAACATATAGACTGACCGGCCATCAGGGGCCGAGCTCCACCACTAATATATAGACTGACCAGCCATCAGGGGCCAAGCTCCACCAGTAACATCCACCAGTAACATATAGACTGACCGGCCATCAGGGGCGAGCTCCACCAGTAACATATAGACTGACCGGCCATCAGGGGCCGAGCTCCACCAGTAATATATAGACTGACCGGCCATCAGGGGCCAAGCTCCACCAGTAACATAAAGACTGACCGGCCATCAGGGGCCGAGCTCCACCAGTAACACATAGACTGACCAGCCATCAGGGGCCAAGCTCCACCACTAATATATAGACTGACTGGCCATCAGGGGCCGAGGTCCACCAGTAACATATAGACTGACCGGCCATCAGGGGCCGAGCTCCACCAGTAACATATAGACTGACCAGCCATCAGGGGCCGAGCTCCACCACTAATATATAGACTGACTGGCCATCAGGGGCCGAGGTCCACCAGTAACATATAGACTGACCGGCCATCAGGGGCCAACTCCACCAGTAACATATAGACTGACCGGCCATCAGGGGCCAACTCCACCAGTAACATATAGACTGACCGGCCATCAGGGGGCCGAGCTCCACCAGTAACATATAGACTGACTGGCCATCAGGGGCCAAGCTCCACCAGTAATATATAGACTGACTGGCCATCAGGGGCCGAGCTCGACCAGTAACATATAGACTGACCGGCCATCAGGGGCCGAGCTCCACCAGTAACATATAGACTGACTGGCCATCAGGGGCCAAGCTCCACCAGTAATATATAGACTGACTGGCCATCAGGGGCCGAGCTCGACCAGTAACATATAGACTGACTGGCCATCAGGGGCCAAGCTCCACCAGTAACATATAGACTGACTGGCCATCAGGGGCCGAGCTCCACTAGTAATATATAGACTGACTGGCCATCAGGGGCCAAGCTCCCACCAGTAACATATAGACTGACTGGCCATCAGGTGCCGAGCTCCACCACTAATATATTGACTGACCGGCCATCAGGGGCCGAGCTCCACCACTAATATATAGACTGACCGGCCAACAGGGGCCGAGCTCCATCACTAATATATAGACTGACTGGCCATCAGGGGCCGAGCTCCACCAGTAACATATAGACTGACCGGCCATCAGGGGCCGAGCTCCACCAGTAACATATAGACTGACCGGCCATCAGGGGCCGAGCTCCACCACTAATATATAGACTGACCGGCCATCAGGGGTTGAGCTCCACCAGTAACATATAGACTGACCGGCCATCAGGGGCCGAGCTCCACCACTAATATATAGACTGACCGGCCATCAGAAGCCAAGCTCCACCAGTAACCTATAGACTGACCGGCCATCAGGGGCCGAGCTCCACCAGTAATATATAGACTGACCAGCCATCAGGGGCCGAGCTCCACCAGTAATATATAGACTGACCAGCCATCAGAAGCCAAGCTGCACCAGTAACATAAAGACTGACCGGCCATCAGGGGCCGAGCTCCACCACTAATATATAGACTGACTGATTATCAGGGGCCAAGCTCCACCAGTAACATATAGACTGACTGATTATCAGGGGCCGAGCTCCACGAGTAACATATAGACTGACTGATTATCAGGGGCCGAGCTCCACGAGTAACATATAGACTGACTGATTATCAGGGGCCGAGCTCCACCAGTAATATATAGACTGACTGATTATCAGGGGCCGAGCTCCACGAGTAACATATAGACTGACCGGCCATCAGGGGCCGAGATCTGCTAGTATAATGCTAGCTAGCTATCTCAATGCTGTTTTAGTTACTAACCAGCACTGACTAAATTACTGTCATGTCTTCTCTAACTCTCAGCTGTAGGTTATCATGAGTAAAGGCTGATTTAGACACAACGATTATCACTCAAAAATCACTCAAAGACGTTTTTTGAGCGATAATCGTTGCGTGTAACTGCACTGACATCAATTTACGATAAGGAGTTCACAGCGGGATACAGCTGATACTATTGTTTCAGCTGGCATCCCGCTCCCTGAACACAGCCGGGGTATGAAGAACACAGCGGTCCAACTGTGTTCTGCATACCCGTCGTGGAGCGCTCAGCTGTATACCAGCTGGGCGCTCCGAGCAGATAACAGCTGGATGCAGAAGACATGCGGGCCCGCTTGTCTACTGTATACCCCACTCAGAGCGCAAAGTGAGTGCTCAATGTTTGAGCAATCACCTTGCCCTCTAAATCCACACAAGGATTATCGCTCAACAGATAATTGCTGTGTCTAAACCAGGCTTTACATATGGACTAGTCATCTAAAGGGAGGCTAGCTAGCTCTCCCAATACCATTGAGGCTTGCTGACTACCACTGACAAGTTTCTGCCATATCTAATCTGACTGACAATCAGCTGTAGGTTTATTATCTACCTATCTGAGCTAAAAACAGGATGCCCTTCCTGACAAGTTTCATCACCTCTGTGGCTTTTTCAAAGGAAGCAAGGGCTATTATGGTGCTGTTACACAATCACAGCTCCCGATGCTGTGATTTTGTCAAGTAGGCGGTCTCCACCACTCACGGTCACCTATTAGACCAGACCTTCCAGGCCACAACCTTAGACCTCACCCAGACCACACCTCTTAGACCAGACCCTCCAGACCACAACCTTTAGACCTCACCCAGACCACACCTCTTAGACCAGACCCTCCAGACCACAACCCTTAGACCTCACCCAGACCACACCTGTTAGACCAGATTCTCCAAACCACAACCTTTAGACCTCACCCAGACCACACCTCTTAGACCAGACACTCCAGACCACAACCTTTAGACCTCACCCAGACCACACCTTTTAAACCAGACCCTCCAGACCACAACCCTTAGACCTCACCTGGACCGCACCTCTTAGACCAGACCTTCCAGACCACAACCGTTAGACCTCACCCAGACCACACCTTAGACCAGACCCTCCAGACCACAACCCTTAGACCTCACCCAGACCACACCTCTTAGACCAGACTTTCCAGACCACAACCCTTAGACCTCACCCAGACCATGCATTGAGGACTACTTAGACTAGACCTCGTAGACCATGTTATGTCAGTGCCTGTAAAAGCTTCTCTAAGAACTTGCCACGTGCATTTAAATTGTATTATGTATTGTGCCTGTATAGATTGTATCCAGGTATTATCATGTAAATGAACAAGAGAAAGACCTCGTTATGGGTACGATCACATGTAGTGGAATTGGTGCTGATTTTTCATAATGGGAAAACCGTATCACGTTCCGCAGCTATTGGTGCAGATTTTGTTGCGGACTTTGCCAGAGATCAGCTGCTGAATTCACCTTTTCAATTGAAAGTGTGAAATCTGCTGCGGATCAACAACAATAGCGGCATGAAGATCCGCATGGAGTCTGGTGGGGATTTTTCACTGCGGAAAATCCACTGCCTTTCCATTACATGCGCACATAATGGGTTTTCCAGGAGTCAGATAAAGATGGCCACTCCTTAAATCAGGGTCCAACCACCTAGGCTGTCAGCAGAATGAACACAGTGACAGCACCACCCATAAGAGTATGGCTGTGTCTGGTACTGCAGCTCGGTCCTATTCATCTGAAGATTGATCACAGAAATCCATATGGCAAATATTTGAAAAAGAAGGCCGTGCACTGGTGTAAAAATGGTCACAAAGTTTTGCTCAAGATACTTTTTTCCCCCCTTTCTGAAGTACGGTCAATGTGCTCCCCGTGTGCCTGTGCTGCTGACCCTTCATTCTGCTGACCACTGGTGACCCTGGGGGTTGGATGGGCCATTCCTAGGGTTAGGCCATCAATATTTGACTCCCATAAGTCCTCGTCTATAACGTGATTGTCTCTTTTTTGTGTCCCCTGACTTGAACCTTCATTTCCAGGGGATGATATGTGACTGCATCCTTCTCCTCCGTCTAATAACTGTACTTGATTTGTCTGTATATAGCTATAGACTTAGATGCCACTGGCTTAGAGGCAGAAGAAATTGAGATTCCAGCCAATCCTCGCTCCCCTAAACCCAGTGTAAACAGTCTAACATCACCCCACATGAAAGAGAAAAGAATGCCTTTTTTTAAGAAGGTAACCTCCAGCTCCGTCCGGACGCGCACCATCTGTACAGCTGCATTGCGCCACATTTCAAAGTCCTGTTTAAGTCTTTGTCTCTCGAAAGGTCAATAACACGCATGCTTTGTTGTTCTGTTTCCTTTTCACGCTGCTTGTAGCTAAACAGAAGCAAAAATCGGTAAGTTCCATTGTGACATAGTCATAGAGTTTAGGGCTTGGCACCCAAAAAAGCACCACTGGTCCCTTCACTTTAATGATATGGGGTGCCTGAGTGCCTGGACCCCGACAATCCTTTTAATTGAAGTCTTTATGACATGCTACGAGATCAAAACAATTGCAATTTTAAATCTTGGGTGGTCTAGGATAGTGAAGGGGTTAATTATACTATTTTTTTTGTGCGCCAAGGTAGTTATAGGTTAATATTGAAATCCACCCTCCGGTTTTGGGATACAATTCTGTCTCCGGACTGGAGGGGGTGAGGGGTATACTACCTATAGTTGTTCTTTGTCATCTGTCCGATCCATCGATTCTGTAATCCGTTTTTGGCTGTCCAAGATGGCCACTGCAGTTTTCTATCTAGCTAATGCACACTGTGTACTGCTCACTCATTGGATAGTGCTGGTCACGTGAGCAGCACTGGCTAATCAAAGTGCAGACATAGTAGATTCGGTAGTCTGAAGATTGCCGCAGCCGTTTTGGACATCCAAAAACGGGACCCAAAACCAGCAGATTAAATGACGGCAGAGAAAAACAAGTGCAAGTAATATCCCCCCACCCACACCCCACACATACCCCTCTGGTCCTGGGGCAGAATTTTGTGCCGAAACCAGAGTGTTGTTTTAATATCCCTGGTGATCTAGGGTGGTGTAGGGGTTAACACTTAAACTATGTTAGAAATGCACACTGGTCAGGACCAGGCGTACATTTTTGTGAAGGTGCACGGAGGTTCGGGAGATGCGTTGAATTTATGAAGAGCTGAGCGCCTCTTCATGTATTTGGCACACCGTCTGCTGAGGGAAACCTTACTAAGCCCGGTGCATGAAATGCCAGACTTGGCAAATTTCCCCCATCATTTTAGATAAATCCCATAAACATAACTTTTGCTGATTATCGCACTGCCTGTCATACAAGCACAAGTTGTTGGAGAAGTCAGTGACCATGTAAATATCTCTAACAAACCCTTTAGCTGATAAAGTAGTACCTACTGCTGCTACCATGTGAGGGCGCTCTCTGCATCGCGATTTATACAGTTCGGATTGAAATCGGTGTGCAGTGAGCTCCCCCTAGTGGCAATAAGAAATTCATAATTTCAGGAATGTTTTCTCCTATATAGCTGAGAAAACTTACTGTGTACTAGAAACCCCTCCGCCCGAAATGTGTCCGTGGATATTGTAGGAGAGATGGAAAAATACAAGATGTATACAGATGTAGCGAAGTTTAACCCAACGCATTAAATAAGCTGCAGCATTGGACTTTTTCTTTCCTATTCTTCAGCTTTTCAGTGGCTTTTGTCATATTAAAGAGGTACTCTGGAACTTTTACTATCGATGACCTATCTTTAGGATAGGCCATCAACTGATCAGTGGGGATTTTCCACTTGAGATCCCTTCCAGTCAGCTGATCGTCTGCCCACTCTCAGTGCATCAGTTGTCATCAGTAGTCGTGGACGGAAGTGTAATAGGCGGCTTCACTCCCATTGAAATCAATAGCTGCAATGCCTCTTATTACACTTCCAGCTCTGACTGCAATAAGGAGCACTGATTGATTTCAATGGGAGTGAAGCCGCCTATTCCACTTCTGGCCCTGACCACCAATGATGATGTCCGGCCCGCTCCTCTGACAGCAGGATGGAGGATCAGCTGTTTGGCCGGGATCTCAAGCAGCGGACCCCCAAGGGGGTCATCAATAGTAGAAGTCCTGGAATACCCCTCCACGATGACTTGTTGCAGTAAGCTGTCAGTGTTGGGTTACATTTTGCTACAAATGTCAGGTTTGTGTCAGGTTGTATCCCAGAGCCCCATATAAACCAGTGATCAGCAGCTCCGGAGGCTGACTGCATTAATGACTCATGAACGTAGGACTTTATAATTGGCTTTTGTTGCTTTATGTGCTTTATACACATTTCTGCTACCGTTTTCTGTGTGTCTGTCTCACTGTCATTGTTTTACAATGTAACACAATACTAAAAGTGGGGAAAAAGGGATCTGTGAAAAGTTTCCAATATCTGTAATAACTCAACACTGTGTTTGATGTCTTAATTCTCTTGTAGATTGAAATACAAGGTGTCTCAAAAGTGTGGAAATTCCCATATAAAATGAAAACATTACAAGCTGCAGGAAATAGGGGAACCTATTAGGCTATATCACCAACATGACGGCCATTTTGAATCTTGCCATGTTGGATTCAACTCTAATTTTTCCAATGGGCAGGTAGGTGTGTGATATATCAGACTGGCGGGAGTTTCCCCAGAAAGACAACGGTGTGCTTCATTGTATCATAACTTTATTATTTCCCATGTTAACACATGAGATCGTCCTTATATCAGGTGAACGAAGTACATGCGTCATCGCCGCAGATTTCAATCAACCCTACCGAACCGGACCTCCCATTACCCAGTTTCCAAATTTTTAAGAAACGGGTTCTGTTGCCGATAAACCTGAAGCTTCAGCAATCGCTTTTCTGGCCTCATTCATCAGTAACAGTTTTGGGTCGCTCAGATTTTGGTTTATCAGCGATAGAATCTCTCTCACAGAATGTGGAAAGACCTTCAGCAACTGCACTTTGGGTGATGGGAGGTCCGCTTGGGCGGCGTTGATTGACACATGTGCTTTGTTCTCCTGACAAAAGGGCGATCCCAACACGTTCAGCTTGAGAACCATCATTCACATTGTCTGTAACAATCACTGTGTTAACATGAGGATGAATAAAGTTGTGTTAAAATGAAGCACGCCATTGGCTATCTGGGGACATTCTCATCGGTCTGACATATCACACACCTATCTTCCCATTGGAAAAATTAGAATTGAATCCAAGATGGCGGCATTCAAAATGGCCGTCATTTTAATGACATGGGCTAACAGGTTTCCCCCATTCTCTGCAACTTGTGTGGCAAATTGTATCACCGTCTGCCAAGCTGTTTTCGTTCTATATGGGTGTTTCCACACTTCAGAGACAGCCTGTAGATTGTGTGCAGCAGGTTACTATAAATGACTTACACGTCCATGTTGGCAATGTATATACCGTGTATCAATAATGTACATGGTAGGAGGAGCTACAAATATATTCTATTACTGTTCTAGTGCTGATCTGGATTATAGCTCAGAGCTGCATTCAAAGTTCAGCCGGTCCTCACTGGAAGCAGTTGGTTGTCAGCAGACACGCCGCGAGGACGCTGTTCACATCTGCCTTCGGGAATTATGATTTTCTGTTCCACCAGAAAAATGGGAACAAACATTTAATTTCCCATTGATTTTAGGTTTGTTGGGTGGGGGAGGGGGGTTAGGCTCCTCAGCTTATCTCCCGTAATGTCCATTTTGTCTTTGTGGCGCAGAAGCGTAACTATTTTTTTCCGTCCACGAAAACAGAAATCTCCCAGGAGGCGGCCGTCCTTTTTTTTACATTGTTGTCAGTAGGGAGTGGATGCGGATGGAGAGTTTTCTGTGTGGATCCGTTTTTCTTCTGGATACAAACGGGAAAAAATGTATTTACACCAAAGCCAGATATTAAATTGATGCAAACGGAGGGCGAGGGTTCTGGCTTTGTGTAGATCTGTCAAAAGGTTCCACTGTTTATGGGATTGTTGACAGAGCTGTTAAAACAGAAACCTGAGCGCAGGTGTGAACGGAGCCGAACAGCTCAGCGCTTCTACATTGCAGCAGGACAGTGCAGAATAGTGAGTGCAGCTCTGGGGTATAAGACCAGTTGTACCTTTAGACCAGTATTGGTAATGTATGTACGCAGTGACTCCACCAGCAGAATAGTGAGTGCAGCTCTGGAGTATAAGACCAGTTGTAGCTTTAGACCAGTATTGGTAATGTATGTACACAGTGACTCCACCAACAGGATAGTGAGTGCAGCTCTGGGGTATAAGACCAGTTGTAGCCTTAGACCAGTATGGGTAATGTACGTACACAGTGACTCCACCTACAGGATACTGGGGAATATAACCTGCAGTTATTCTTCTCTGCCATCTGTCCAATCAGACGGTTTCTGGTCCCATTTTCAGCTGTTCAAGATGGCCGACTATCTAAATCCCATAGTGCATCGGTAGCGTTAGATTACCAATGCACTATACTTGCTTTCTGATTGGCCAGTGCTGCCTACTTGATCCGCATTGGCCAATCATAGAGTAGTGTACAGTGTTCATTAGCTAGGTCTTAAATTGCAGCGACCATCTTGGACAGCCGAAAACCAGGACCAGAACTAGCGGCAGAGCGAGCGTAGGTGATATACCCCCAACCCCTCTGGTCTCAGGACAAAATTTTGACCGTAAACTGGAGGATCACTTTAAGAACTTGACCTGTTTTTGACCACCTTGACCAACAGTCTTATCATTCCTGTAGCTGGGATTCATAAAGGGGTTGTCTAGAGTTAGAAAAACATGGCTGCTTTCTTACAGACTTAGTGCCACTCTTGCCCACAAGGTTGTGTATGGTACTGCAGCTAAGCTCCATTTGAGTGAATAGGAACTGAGCTGCAATACCAAACACAGCCTAATCCTGCCCAAAGTCCACTACAGGGGCCACTGTTAATACTGGAACCGCTATGGGGTCACTATTACTACTAGGGCCACGGTGGGGGCACTATTGCTGCTAGGGCTACTATGGGGGTTGTTATAATTACTGGGGCCACTATGAGGGTCATGCTTATTTTTGGGGCCACTATGGGGGTCACTCTTACTATTGGGGCCACCATGGGGGGCACTCTTACTACTGGGGCCACTATGGGGGGGGGCACTCTTACTACTGGGGCCACTGATGGGGTTCACTATAACTGCTGGGAACATTAAGGAGGTGGCCATTAGGGAGGACGTCACTATTACTCTTGGGACCACTAATGAGGGTTACTATTGCTATTGGGGCCACTATGGTGGTCACTATTTCTACTGGGGGGCATTAAGAGGGACACTCTTCACTGTAAAAAAAAAATGGACTATTGGAATCTTTTGTGAACTGATGAGATGCCGGATGAATGGAATTATTAGTCATTTCGTGTTTTCACTCTGCGTTTCTGTTGCCGCCTTTCCTTTTTGTACAGACAGAGCACATCCCTCCTTACGATGTAGTGCCTTCTATGAGACCCGTAGTCCTAGTGGGGCCTTCTTTAAAAGGATATGAGGTAAGATGTCAGTGCAAACATCATGTGACTGGAGTTGGTTTTTTTCTATTTTTAAAGGGGTCGCTCACTCCTAGCTATTGAGCTATCAGCAGAATGGGTCATTAATAGCAGATTGGTGGGGTCCATTGCACCTGGGCCCTCAGCGATGAGCTGCCCTCCCAGACCAGTGTCTGTGTGTATAGAGTCATTTTGCTGCTGGAAGCAGACAGCTTTGTACACTGTCTAGTGGCCATAGCTGGTATTGGAGGCTAAGTCTCATGGAAGTGAATGGGAGTCCGTCTGCAATACCAGACAGGACCACTAGGAAATCTATAGAGTTATCTACTTCCTGAATAACTGAGGATAGATTGTCAATAGCTAGAAGAGGACAACCGCTTTAAAATGGGAACCTTTCAGCAGAAAACTGCGACCATAATGTTATGCAGCATGACACCAGCGGGGCACATGTTGTACTCAAATTTGGTAACTTTTATTGATGGGCCAGCCTCACAGCCCAGAGCCTGCTGAAAGCTCCCAGGGCTGCCATTCATAGATGCCAAGTTCTGCCCGTGGCTGGGGTTCATAGGCAACACCTAAAATCACTGTATACTGCAGTACTGAAGTATTGCAGTATATAGTAGAAGCAATCAAATGATCGGAAGTTAAAGTTTAAGATAGAGTGTAAAGCAAAATTAATAAAGTATAAAAAATTAAAATTTTAAAAATAAACTTTTCCCCATAAAAATCTAAGCAATTAAAAAAAGCACATATTTGTCGTCACGATCTACACAAAGGTCCAAACTATTAGCATATCATGTTATTTACCTCACAGGTTCAAAGCCCTAATGAAAAAAAACTCGGAATGAGACAGAATTGTGGTTTTTTTATATGCTGGCTCCCAAAAATTTGAATAAAAAGTGGTAAAATAGACTCACCCTGCAAAAACAACCCCCCCCCCCCCACACACAGCGCAATTCACAAAAAATGAAAGCATCGCAGGTCTCAGATTACGGCGACGGGCGGCAATATATGTTTAAAAATAGAAAAATATTAAAAACTATATAAATGTGTCATCACTGTAATCGCACCGAACAACAAAGGTCATGTGTCATTGTTTTCTGCACTGTGAACGCCATAAAAAAACGCCCAATTTCCTTTTTCTTTATTTCATGCCACCTAAAATTTTTGTAAAGTTCTTCTGTACATTATTGGGTATTTTTAATGGTGCAATTGAAAAATACAACTTGTCCCGCAAAAATCAGGACCCGATACGGCTTTGTCAATGGGAAAATAAAAACTTTATGGCTCTTGGCAGACCGGGACAAAGAAAACAAAAACAAAAAAAATTAAACATCTCTGGTCCTTAAGTGGTTAAAACGATGGGTACCCTGTAAAGGCTCGCTTAGCATCATGACTGCCAGGAGTAGTGATATTGCTCTTCTAGAAGTACTAATATTATATATTTTTTAACCCCATAGGTGACGGATATGATGCAGAAAGCATTATTTGACTTTTTGAAACACAGATTTGAAGGACGGTAAGTAATAGAGGGCAGAGGGGAAGGGGGGCAAAACCACCCAGCACATGCTTGTCAGGTCCCAGCTCTTCCCACACTAATGACCCCTGGTCTGCAGCCAGTGATTGGCTGCTGCAGTCACAGACATTGAGTATGACAGATCACTGCTGTCGAGGGTTAATTTGTTCAAACAGACTGGTCAGTTATGTTGTCGGTTCCGAATTGACCTAAGCAGGAGGAGCGCTCCTTTGAGAGACCATGCACAGACCTATACACACAGTATATGGTTTGAAACAAGTGACTCTATTTTATTGTCTGTATCTCTTGGCTTTTATAGAAGATCGCCCACGCAGGGATGCGACCCCTGGTAATACAAGGAATAACCTCATGATTTCCATACATCTTAAACTCATGACTTCTATATCTGACAATAAACTTATGACCTAATCATTAAATAAACTTTGACATTTAGGCTTGATATATGACATTAAGAAATAGCTGATTTCACATGTAAGAGCTAGCAACTTCTTTGCGGTTAGGCTATGTCTTCCGAGACATCTGGCCTTAGAACTTCCTGATTCCACTTAGATCAGACGTACTTCCTTAAAAACAGTCATGACTTCTGTTACACATACAATATATTGCTAAAATATTCTTTTTGCTAAAATAGATTGATAAGCATATATACGGTACTTTGATAAGCGACATTTATTAATTTCTTTACAGCCCCTATTGGCCCTTATCATTCCCCCATTTTGGACATCAGGAAGTCACACACAGGAATGACAATTATGGGGAATTTTGAGGCTGAGTTGATCCAGAGGAAGGCGAAAACCCTTTTAGGAAAAAGCCAATTATCCTTGTATAAAAGGGAAAAATTCCTTCCTGACCCCAAATATGGCGATCGGAACAAGTCCCAAGATCACAGCCGACATCTGACTTTTTAAAATGTATTATTGTTTTCATGAATCTAAACAAATCTCTTATCATTTATGTGAAACATAAAGTGTATGTTTGACCGCATCACAATGGAACAATATTCATATACATTAAGAAAGGTATTTTCCTGAATAACATTGCTCTCTTCCACATCACTATCGTTATGCACTATTGAATATATATCGCGAAGTGTCTTTATTGGAGTGGGGATAGACAGTAAGCAAGTCCGTAAAATATCTTCCCCACTCCGCAGGTTGGG
Organism: Eleutherodactylus coqui; assembly: GCF_035609145.1. Classification (NCBI taxonomy): domain Eukaryota; kingdom Metazoa; phylum Chordata; class Amphibia; order Anura; family Eleutherodactylidae; genus Eleutherodactylus; species Eleutherodactylus coqui. The sequence continues at coordinate 125,620,286 of NC_089848.1, forward strand.
CATGCACATGTGGGAAATATTCAGTACGTCTTTTGCAAAGTATTCCCACATGTTGGGGTGTCCTTCCGCCCAAACAGTCCATCTTCTTCTTACATCGACAGTTGATGAAGAATTGTCCCGAAAAGAGAGTAGTCCAAGAAAACAAAGGGTAAATAATACACCTATCCAGACTATCAATGCTGGTGTCCAGGTTGCCATCCTCCTCCCCCACCCTGGGTTGGTCTTACTCTCCACCCCCCTCGTGGTGCTGAGGCGTTGGAACTTTCTTGCAGTGTGAGGCATGGATCCAAGTGGGTCTGCCTTCTAGCTTGACCGAGGTGGGAGTGGTTAACAGCACTTGGTATGGTCCGTCAAAGCGAGGTTCCAAAGTCTTTCTGACGTGTCTCTTTACCACCACCCAATCTCCGGGATTCAGAAAGTGGGATCCTTCCAAACTATCAGGGTCTGGAATAGAAGAGAAGACTAGGTCGTGTGTTATTTTTAGCTTTTGGCATAAGTCCTGCACAAAGGAAGTAACTTTATCATGACCCAGGGATAGAGCTTGGGGGTGATACAGTCCTAACCTGGGCACGGAGCCAAAGAGAATCTCATAAGGAGACAGTCCTGTTTTCCTATTTGGCGTGGTTCGTACTGAGTAGAGTGCCAGAGGTAGGCACTCGGGCCAAGGTTTTCCTGTTTCAACCATGGCTTTCTGTATCTTAAGTTTGAGGGTGCCATTGAGTCTTTCTACTTTTCCGGAGCTTTGTGGATGATAGGGGGTGTGAAAGGCCTGCTCTACTCCTAAGGCGGACATGACTTCCTTCATTCCCTCACCAGTGAAGTGAGTACCACGGTCGCTCTCAATGGTCTCTGGTACCCCAAATCTGCACACTAACTCTGACACAAGTTTCTTTGCAGTGGCCTGGGCAGTGGCCTTCGTGACCGGGTAGGCCTCAGCCCACGCGGAAAAGAGGTCAATGCATACCAGGACATACTCATACCTTCCTGACCTGGGCAGCTGGATGTAATCTATCTGTAGTCTCTGGAAGGGGTACAAAGGTCGCGGAGTGCACTTCCGAGGGGTCTTTACTACTTGACCGGGGTTGTGTAGTGCACAGATTTCACAAGCCTTGACGTATGCCTTTGCCATCCTGTCAAATCCCGGAGCGTACCACATTTTCTCCACCAGGGCTACCATGGCATTACGAGAAGCGTGCACCTTTCCATGAGCCAAAAGGGCCATACTAGGATAGGCAGCCGCAGGTAAACACATACGGAAACCCATCATCCAACCTTCATTTCCTTTTACTGCCCCTGCACTTGCCCAGCGCTCCTGCTCTTGCCCTGAGGGGAGTAGGTCCACCTCCTTCTGTGGTGGGACAGAGAGGGTCTGGTCCTTGGCAGGGGGATCAGGATCCTCCTCCGCTGGGCAGGACCTGGTCTGAACTCTGCACACGGGTGCCCTCCAGTCCAGCAGGGCTGCAGCCTTAGCTGCTCCGTCTGCCTTCTCGTTGCCTCTGCTTTCCAAGGAGTCCCCTTGGGTGTGTGCCTTTACCTTTATTATGGCTACCTGCTTCGGGAGCATGATAGCTGACATTAAACTACTTACTGCCTCACCATTCTTTATCGGTCTGCCTTGAGCTGTTAGGAAGCTCCGCGCGCGCCAAATCGGCCCATAGTCATGCGCAACGCCAAACGCGTACCTGGAGTCCGTGTAGATATTAGCAGTGACTCCCCGGGCTAACTTGCAGGCCTCGGTCAGAGCGCACAGCTCCGCTTCCTGTGCTGACATATGTGGGGGCATGGCGCGGCCTATCAGTACTTCATTCATTGATACTACAGCAAACCCTGTCACAAATCTGCCCATCTCATTCTGGTATCGTGATCCATCCACAAACATTTCAAGGTGGGGGTTCAGGAGAGGCTTATCTGTGACATGAGCAAATCCAGCTGTCTCCTGCTCCATCAGAGCAGCACAGTCATGCTGGTGCTCGGTGTCAAAAGCTTCCTCTTCGCCTAGGGAATTGACAAAAAGTTGATCCCCTGTGCTTACTCCCCCTTTTGAATCAGTGTCACCTAATGGCAGTAAGGTGGCCGGATTCAAAGTTGTGCAACGTTGAAATGAGACATTGGATGAAGAGTGTACTGCAAGTTCCATTTTGACCTGTCTAGCAAGAGAAAGATGTCTACGGCTCACCTGTGTCAGAATTCCATGTACGTCATGGGGCGTGAGGACCACAAGAGGGTAGTCTAGGACCACCTCAGAAGCTTTCTCAAGTAGTGCTTGTACAGCCAGAACTGCTCTTACACAGGAGGGTGAACCCCTGGCTACTGCATCAAGATGTGCACTGTAGTATGCTACAGGGCGCTTTTTGTCACCATGCTCTTGTGTGAGGACGGCAGTAGCATGTCCCGCCATCTCAGTCACGAACATCTGGAAGGGTTTATCATAGTCTGGCAGACCCAGTGCTGGAGCACTGGTAATCTGTATTTTCAGCTGATGGAAAGCTGACTCGGCTTCCGGAGACAAAGCAAATGGCTTGGAACTCAGGCAGTCGTACAGAGGCTGCATGGTCATGGAGGCAGAGCGAATCCACGGCCGACAATATGAAACTAACCCCAGAAATGTCCGCAACTGAGCATGGGAGGTAGGGAGTGGCATGTCCTCCACCACCTTGGTACGTTCTGGCGTGAGGTGTTTTGTACCAGGACCTAGGCAGTGACCAAGAAACACAACATGAGATTTGCAAAACTGTAATTTGTCTTTACTGGCTTTACACCCGCTGTCTGCAAGAAAACAAAGAAGGCTGAGTGAGGCCGCAAGGTTTTAAAGCATTCAAGGCACATAACTCTGTAATAGTGGAGGCTATTGCGTCTTCCTGTGCCATGGCTAGGGGATATTGGCGGATCATGGGGGCTTTTTCCCCATCTTTGAGATATACCATGACTGGGGGTACGTGGAGATGGCCCAAGTCTGTCTTCCCTTTTGCCCAAAGGGTCTCTGGCACTGCTGAGAGAACCTGTGTATCTTCTGGGGTCAACACATATACAGTACAAGAAGGAGGCGGAGTGACCAAGTCTGCTGCCATGAGACAGAATACTTGGTGGTCGGCCGCAGAGGTACTGACATGAGCCTCACCGGAAGGATGGAGCTGAATACAGCACCCCAGGGGTCCCATCACATCGGTTCCCATGATGCAATCCCCAGCGGGTGACACCAGGAAGCGAGTGAGGACTCGTGACCCTTGAAAAGAGACTTCTATGGGCTTGGTCTCACGCATGGGTGTTGGTTCCCCGGACACTCCAACGGCTATGGCTATGGAGTCTGAGAGGGGAATACTAAGATCATTGACTTGTGAGGTACTGACACATGATTTAGTAGCCCATGTGTCAATTAAAAAGGGCACCTCCTTCCCCTGGATTTTTAGAGGCTGAAAAATTTGTGGCCCACGTGCGTCAGTAACTATAAGGGACACGGGGGAAGGAGTGCCAGACCTTCATTGGTAATTGGTATACCCGTTGTTTCCCTGTGGGCGGGATGATGTGGTATTGGCCGTACTTCCCTGTTGCCCCCTTTCGTCTGACGTGTTCTGTCTAGGGCGTTTAGGGGCTCTACAATTACGGGCCAAGTGTCCAGTCTTCCCGCAGTTATAACACTTACGGGTCTCCCGCCTGGGGTCGTTAAGTCGGACTGTGTCCCCCTCCATGGTGTAATGTTTAATCATAACACACTTTGTGTGGTCTTCTGTATCCATGACAAATCCTACAGCTTTCTTATATAGATCACGCGGTTTGGCCTGTCGCCAATCGGGGGTACATGCTTTAACGCGTTCAGACAGGCGCTTATCTATTCCTTGCATAAAGGCTTCACAAAAAGCAGCATTACGTATTGCTTTTGGACAATCATATAAACCCAGATCTCTGCCAACTTCCTCTAAACGGCCAAAGTAACATTCAATAGACTCGCCCTTGTTCTGTCTACACTGGGTTAGGGCTGTACGTCTCTCTTGGGCTTTATCCTTAAACCAGGTTTTAACCTTGTCCACATATTGAGTACCACTAGGTAATGTCTGGGGGTCATCTGGGCGATCTTCAAGACCACAAAATTGAGCAATACTATTGTAAAGGCCCAGAGGACATTTTACATTCATAAGACATTCCATATCTGTCCAAGTGGCAGAGTAGTTTTTCTGTATGACTTCCAACTTTCTATGGAAAGCTGCTGGCTCTGTCTGGGGATCGGGCAGTTGCTGACACAGTGCCATCTGGTCTGTGGCGCTCCAGGGTCGCCATGTAGTGACTGTAGACCCGGGAGTTGGTCTATGTGCGTCCGTAGGTCTGTCATTAGAAGACGATGGTCTGTCAGTGTCCTCTTGTCTGACCGTGCCCAATGGTGGACTCGGTCTGTTTGGTTCTCTATAATGGGTAGTGGAGGTTGTAACTGGGAATAAGGGAATCGGTTGTCTACACTGATCCCTGGGACGTGGAGTCCCACATACTGTACAGAGTTCTTTAAAACAGGCATTCTGTTGACCACAACGTGGACAGTCCCAAGCCGGACCTCTATTTACTTCAGGGCCCGGGGATCTTGATTGAGGGCTGTATGGAGGTGTATCCATCTGGGCAGTAGCCTGTGGATACGTAGGAGGCAAGGGTGGCAAATTGGGATACAGAGAATTAAAGGGATTATTTGGAGACATTGGTGGAACGGCCGGGACGACAGGAGAGACTAATGGAACCGTAGGGGTTTCCATGGGAACGTCTATTGGTGGCCGGGGCATAGGACAATAAACTAAAATGCCCTCGCCTCGGGATTCGGAGTCCCAGTGTTCGTCTTCTGCTGTTTTAGAGCAGTCCAGAATAGCCTTCATGCCTTTTTCCAAACCCTTTTTTCTTATTTCCTTTCTATGCTTATCCTCATATTGTGACCAAAATTCATAATTGAATGTTCCCGCCTTCTTAAGGCCTATACGTTTGTAAACTTTATAGGCTTGTCTGCAAATGTCCTCCCCTTCTCTATCTTTAATTATCTCAATAGGAGTCTGATATATCTTAGATTGTTCAGACCCCATCTTGACCACTTCCGACTATTCTTCACTAAGTATACAGGACGTATATTTCACACAGTAAACTAAGATAATCACTGAGACTATCTGGGAACACACAGTTCCCTGTCCCGGAATAGATTTACAGAACTAAAACGTGGTCGACTTCAAACACTAGGATTCAGGGGAGACCAGACTTCGCCTCTTAGGGAACTTTTAGTAATATTATAACAGATCCAGAGTAACAATATGACTGCCAGAAATGAGACTATAACAATAACAATTATTTCAATCTCCAATACAGACAACATGACTCTTTAAGTCCCAATGAGTGAGTTCTTCCGTCTAGGACAGTTAAATGAACTTATTCACTCTAAAATATGGACGGGGCAGAAAATATAGGAAACAGGCAACAACATACCTCTAGTCCGTTAGAGACACACAGATCAAAAGAATCCAGACTGTATAATAGTAAGATAAGCTCTTACCTGTACACCGGTGTTTTTAGTCTGGGGTCTCCGAATCCAGTATCCACGTCAACGGGCCAGGAGTTTGTTTCAGTCTACTGGTTGCGATGTCCCGTAAAGGTAAGCCCCGCCCCACGTTGGGCGCCAAGAACTGTCGAGGGTTAATTTGTTCAAACAGACTGGTCAGTTATGTTGTCGGTTCCGAATTGACCTAAGCAGGAGGAGCGCTCCTTTGAGAGACCATGCACAGACCTATACACACAGTATATGGTTTGAAACAAGTGACTCTATTTTATTGTCTGTATCTCTTGGCTTTTATAGAAGATCGCCCACGCAGGGATGCGACCCCTGGTAATACAAGGAATAACCTCATGATTTCCATACATCTTAAACTCATGACTTCTATATCTGACAATAAACTTATGACCTAATCATTAAATAAACTTTGACATTTAGGCTTGATATATGACATTAAGAAATAGCTGATTTCACATGTAAGAGCTAGCAACTTCTTTGCGGTTAGGCTATGTCTTCCGAGACATCTGGCCTTAGAACTTCCTGATTCCACTTAGATCAGACGTACTTCCTTAAAAACAGTCATGACTTCTGTTACACATACAATATATTGCTAAAATATTCTTTTTGCTAAAATAGATTGATAAGCATATATACGGTACTTTGATAAGCGACATTTATTAATTTCTTTACAGCCCCTATTGGCCCTTATCACTGCACCATCAGAGGCCACAGAACCATCTATGTGGCAGCGGAGGGGATTATTCCCCAAAATGATCTTTTTAACCAAAAATTACACGAAAGGATGCAAAACCGTGACTGTATGAAGCGGCCCCATACGTCATACCCTCCAACATCAGGAAACGTTTCCCTCTGTACCATATTATACTATAATGTGCTTTAATAAAATGGTATTATTGGAATCGCTTCCGTTATCAGCGGGAACGATCCGAAAATAGAAGACGACAGCCTATGTATTTCACGTAATCAGCGGTCTACAGGCTGTTTATGACCAGAGTCAGCCTGCAGGAAGTGTAACCATGGGGGAAATTAAAGAGCCCCGCTCTATATTTGGTTTTTCCTGCTGATAATCAGAACAGTTTCAGTAATAACAATAAATCGAAGTATTGCAGTTTATGTGATTCCATAAAGCTTTCTTTAAAGCACCTCCAAAAATAGGATTTCATATCAGATTTTGATTGGAGCAGAGACATAATGCGGAACTGGCACCTAATTAGGTCAAAAACCTTGTAGTGATCAGCTTCTTAGCATATCGGTATAATGGATGGAGCTCCATTAGTGCAAAACAAAGCTCCAAGTCCACTGCATTGTCATAGCATAAAATACACACTTCTATCTACTTGCCACTAGAGGGAGCCCTGGAGCTTTCTGCATACTGTTCATACATTGATCTCAGAGATAACAGTGTATACAGTAAGCTCTCTCTAGTGGAGCCATTCCATACCAAATCATCACAGACCCTAACCATCTCAGATTTTCATGAAATTTGGCAGGATGGTAGAAGACATTAGGCCTCTCCTGCACAGGCGTTTGCAAAAACGCTGCATTTTTCAACGTTGCATTTACTGCGTTTTCAGCAGCGTTGCCATGTGTTATGCTAGTGTTTTGACTGCGCTTTCAGCTGCGGAAGCTGGACAAAAAAAAAAAAGCAATACTCCCCTAGCAGGCGCCGTCCGGGTTCCTCCCGCTGCTCTCCCAGAATCCTGCAGGCTTCCGTGCAGTTGTCAGAACATCTCTTGCTGGTAATAGGGATTGAAAAACAACACTTCCAGCAAGAGATTGCTCTGATTGGCTGAGCCAGCGCTCGATGCACCAATCACAGCCATTCAATGAAGGGGGGGGGGCTAAGTAACTTACAGATGTACAAATTTAGTCCTCAGTGCTATTCATAAAGAAGGGGGGTAAACATGAACAAAAGTGACATTTATACTTACAAGTTCCCCCCAAATTTCTGAACTTTCACCTTGGGCTCGTTTTGAAGCTAATGGAAAACACTTTCAAGTAAAAAAATGTATAATAAAATATTACATTCTTCATTTCAAGGTCAACTTTGACCTTGAATATCTAAAACAGTGCCAATGGGCTGGCATCAGAATGCCTGCCATGCATAGACTCCTATCGAGCTGTGCCCGTGGCAGGGCTTCATTGGCAACATTAGAAAACATTATATAGTGCAATACAGAAGTAGTGCAGTATATAGTTCAGGTGATAAAATGGTGACAGGTTCAACCTCCTGGTGGGGGCTAAATAAAAGGGTACAACATATTAAAAGTTCAAAATTACCCCTTTACACAATAATTCCAATAAAACCTCCTATTTGGTATTGCGGTGCACAGAAAAGTCCGAACTATTAAAATATCACAATAAGAAGGGGTGGATGTTTGTTGTTAACCCCAATAAGCTGAGATCCCGATCAGATGTTCCATAGTCTGTTACTAGGTTATTGGCGTTTCATTATCAGACCGGCTACTTGTCAATTTTAGCATTTGTAAATGAAAAAACTGTCTTTCTCCCCAGAATATCCATCACTCGGGTCACCGCTGACATCTCGCTTGCCAAACGTTCAGTATTAAATAATCCAAGTAAACATGCAATCATAGAAAGATCCAATACACGGTCAAGTTTAGGTAAGTTCCGTTCACTTTCTTCTTCTTTGTCTTATTGTTCTGTTGTATGAAATCAGTCCACTACTTGTAGTCAGAGTTTGGAAATGCCAGGTGGCTGCATCAAAAGGCCCAGCAATTTAATAGTCGCTTGTGACACAATGGGGCATATTTAATCTACTTAGATTGGCATTTCATGCAGTGTGTCAGTCTATGTAAGATATGTGCTGGCATCAGTGCAACAAATGCATTAAGACGCGCAAGCCTTTGAACAGATTTGTCACCTGTGTTGGCCAGCTACAAGTTGATGTAGGTGATGTAAGGCAAAAATTACCGTAAATCTGATTGGCACCACCCCTAATCTTAGTTCCCGCCCACCTTAAAACAAAACAGTAGAAGTGGCGAGGCCAGTGTGCAAAAATCTATTGCATGAGTCCACTGCAAGGTCCACATGTCGACTTCGACAGTGTGGGAATGCGGTGCCCAGTAAGTATAAAGAAATCCATCCCCGGAGTCCACAGAACCTGCCCTATGAGCACCATAGGTGGTAACAGGTTCCCTTTAAAGGGCATTTCTTTGGACTTAAAGGGGTTGTCCCACGGCAGCAAGTGGGGTTATACACTTCTGTATGGCCATATTAATGCACTTTGTAATGTACATCGTGCATTAAATATGAGCCATACAGAAGTTATAAAAAGTTTTTTACTTACCTGCTCCGTTGCTAGCGTCCTCGTTCCCATGGAGCCGACTAATTTTCGCCCTCCGATGGCCAAATTAGCTGCGCTTGCGCAGTCCGGGTCTTCTGCTCTCTTCAATGGAGCCGCTCGTGCAGAATGTCGACTCTGTGTAGCTCCGCCCCGTCACGTGCCGATTCCAGCCAATCAGGAGGCTGGAATCGGCAATGGACTGCACAGAAGAGCTGCGGTCCACGGAGGGAGCAGACCCCGGCGGCCATCTTCAGCAGGTAAGTATGAAGACGCCGGACCGCCGGGATTCAGGTAAGCGCTGAGCGGTTTGTTTTTTTAACCCCTGCATCGGGGTTGTCTCGCGCCGAACGGGGGGGGTTAAAAAAAAAAAAAACCCGTTTCGGCGCGGGACAACCCCTTTAAAGTGACTTTGCAGTCAGGAGCTCAGAAGTGATCTGTAAGTCAATATCTACAGGGGATGATCATCTGCTAGATTTTCTGCAGGTTTTGCTCCTTGGCTGTTTTTGGCCCAGCTGTATTAATACAGAGCTGTGATCAGTGACTACAGTGCCTAATCTGAAGTAGTCTGGGACACACCTCTGTGTCATCATTGGTTCAGGCTGCAGAGGAGGCAGACAGGGG